>NW_018742726.1:0-2684644 GCF_001683475.1 Chenopodium quinoa | reverse complement strand
TTTCCTCTCTGTAAGAGGCGGACGGCTCTGCCCAATTATCCCCCTTCTCCACTGCATGGGAAACTTCTCGCCTCTTGTAGGCGGTTATGTTTTTCTTCTGAGTCAGAAGAACTATGGTCAGAAGAGCTGGAATCGGACTCGTCCCCTGACGAGTCCGAAGAGGACGACTCCTCCCCTCTCCTAGAGGGGCCCGCCTCCTCTCCCTTAGAAGGAGCAGAAGGTAAATTGGACATGTCCACGGTTAGATGAGAAGGGAACACCTTGGTCCCTCTCTCAGAACTGTCAGCTTGACAGTCGCCTCGTTCCACATCTGGCGCCTGGTCAGATGTTTCGCTAAGGAGTACCCTTTGGGAGGAGCCGTCTGAGTTTGATATTCTAGCAGTCTTTTTTGTTCTGGCCATCACGTTCTGCATAGACACAGATTCAGTCGGACTTTGTATAAAGGGCAAAGATGGGTCCAGAAAAGGGCAGGCGGCACTCCTAGTCCTAGATTCAGCCGTCCCCGGTGACCGGCTGATCACTAACTTAGGGCGTGTCGTGTGCTTCCATGGTGCCATTTCAAAAAATAAAAAGAAAATTAAGAGTAAGAGAACTGAGTTACCTGAACGGATGACAGTTGATGAAGTCCTGAAAGTTCGGGTCAGTCGGCTTGTCAGAACAGGCGGTAGGCAGAAAAAGTCCGAAAATGTCAGAGCAAGTTCAGGGGTCCGAATGTTCTCGCAAAAATTCTCAAATGTGAAAAATGACCGAAGTCAGCACTTCCTTTTATAGGCAAAATGAGAAGGCGAAGGGTCGCTTCCGAATTCAAATTTGGGCGGGAGAATCTCCCGGCCGTCTGCAAGGTGACACCTGTAACGGGCCGTCGCCTGTCACCGTGCGACGCCTGTCACAGGCGACACGTGATCAGTCGCGTGCCACCTGTGAGGGGCAAATGATTAGGGGATTTTTATCCACCAAGCACCGTTTGACAAGTGGACCAACCAGGTTCCGCCACGCGTCCTCCACGGACCACTTAAGACACGCCACGTGTCCACCCATGCCAAATGGGACAACCGGCCATCAAGGCCCATTTCAGTCTAGAAGCCCGTTCGGCCCTAGGTTTACCTTAAACCTAGAGAGTTGCACGCTTCCCAAGGCTATAAATACTCGATTAATCCTCATTAATCAGGGGACCGAATACATTACGGAACACACTAATAACCGGCTGATCTCGCTAGCAAAGCAGATTACCTACATTAAATACTCTCACCTAGAGAGACCTTATTACTTTAATTTCTGTATTAATTACTCCTTAATCAGGTACTAACTTGACCGTTGGAGGCGGAGCTCTCAGGAGTCTCCGTTATTTTGCAGGTACAGGCGTCCGGTTCCAGTCTCGGAATTGTAACTCTCCCGCAGGACATCAGAAAACCCCGAAACAATTTCGTCACTCATCTTTCAATGCAATTTTCTGTAAATAATCCGTGCATTGCATGGGCCAAAAGGCTAGTTTATTGTAAACTCATCAACCATTACTAATTTCAAAATTTTAAAATGCCATGTATTTATAAATGACTATGGATTGAAGTTTAGTAAATGATTTGACCTACATATATATTTGTAACTGAATGACCATTATATATGTAACTTTTTTTTTTAGGAAATATATGTAACGTGTTACTCCATACTTGTTTGTACTTTTCTTGTATCACAGAAAGAATTAGATGAGCAACAATTGATGATATCTCAAACTGCCGCGGAGCCCTTCGAATTCAAGTGTAACTAATATGCTTTGAAGTATAATCCTCACCCTTTATTATTTATACGTCTATTTTGTCTTATTATTTGATCTAATTAAAATCAATTATTTCTAACACATGTCATTTTTAATTCTTGTTGCAGAAATGATGACTTTTGTGCATGCTCTACTAAGTATCATCGTCAGATTCAATAGCATGAGAAGTATATTAAAAACTTTATAATAATAAATATGTACCCATTTAAGACTTACAAATAAATAGTCGAAAAACTTTGTTATGACTAATAGATTTTTAAGTTTGGTGTATTTAAAGTTAAGTGAAGTTGAGAGTTATTTGTGAATGTAAGTCATATTTGATTTGCAAGAATGCTACAGACTTTTATTTAGAATTTCAACAATGTTATAGACTTTTCGTATTGTTATGTGAAATATTTATACTATTTAGTATACAGTATATTTCCAAATTTGATCAAATCAATATTTTCACAAACTACTACTCCGTATTAAATTAGTAACTTAGCAGTTAGCATGACAAAATGTGTACTCTACCTCTCTCTTTAACTATGATTCGCAATGTTATTAGTTGACAACATGTTTTTTTTGCAAAAGTGTATTCAATTTGATATTAATAATAAATGAAGCACACTACAAAGTAATTTGCATAAATTTGAATTCTTATTAAAATAGTAAGCTTGTGTAAATTCATAGTTTGTACGTATATCATGCAAGAAGATAACTTCCAATGCTTAAACAGATTTTGCATTCAAGAGTGAAGCTTGTTACTACCCTTTTTTTTTTTTTTTTCTCTCTCTCTCTCTCTCTCTCTCTCTCTCTCTCTCTCTTTTCAAAAAGCTTCCAAGACTTCGTTACTAGGTTAGTCATAATCTAAATATGAAAGAAATTATGGACTTGTTATGGTAGAAT
Source organism: Chenopodium quinoa (assembly GCF_001683475.1). Classification (NCBI taxonomy): domain Eukaryota; kingdom Viridiplantae; phylum Streptophyta; class Magnoliopsida; order Caryophyllales; family Amaranthaceae; genus Chenopodium; species Chenopodium quinoa. The sequence goes on along the minus strand of NW_018742726.1, from coordinate 2,681,982 downwards.
AATCTATTTGGCTTTTTAAGGTAGCAAATATATCTCTTGCAATAGACCTAAACCCTTAAATTTCAAGTTAACTTTCCTTTTGTTTAAATATCGAACTATGCCGAATAAACAGGCAAGCATCCAACCCTAAAAAAAGCCTAAAAACTTGGACCAACCCGGCTCTTTGATTTGCTCTAAATCTTCGAAAATTAGGCCATATATGATGATAGCGTTTTAGGCAAAAGTTAGTGTACGACAATGCAATTATTTAGGTAGTGAATAGTGGTAGAGGTAGCGTTTTTCAAACGTTAAATGTATTAACGTTTAAAAGTAATGTTTGATAATAAAAATTATAGTCCGTATATGGTTTTTTTTTTTTATTGATTTTTTAAGGGTAATGCTATATGTAACCCTTAGGGCTAAGAATAATTAAGCATTTAATATCTTTCCTTATTTGTTATTAATTAATTTATGACAAAATCACGCACAAATTATTGTAATTTGTATTTTTTTTTTTCCAATTTTAGCTCTTTATATATATATATACTCCTTCCGTTAATTTTTATTTGCAACTTTTGCCATTTTAGTCTGCTAAAAATTATTTGCAACTTTCTATTTTCTTTCCTCTTTTAGTAAAAAAAAAACTAGTCAAATGTCAATTTTACCCTCATTTAAAAAATTAAAACACAATTTACTAACTATAATCAGATTTTATTAATCACTAATTCTCACCCAATTTTCACCCCAACCAACCTAATCTAATTCATCAACTCTTCATCTTCAATTCAAGAAACCCAAAACCATCTTCATTCATCTTCATCTTCCCCCATATTTTCTCTCTCCTCTTTCAATCTCATTATCCCTTTGATTTTTTTACAAATCTTCTTTCTCTCTCTTCAACTTCAACAATTTCGCTGGATTTTTGGGAGTTTGTGGGCGTGGATTTCGTGGGGGTGGTGGTGGGTTTCGTAGAGGTTGAATTCATGGCGTTGTTTGGAGGTGGTGGCCTGGGTTTTTGTGGGTGGTACAGTGGTGATTTCGTGGGGGTGGTGGTGGGTTTCGTAGAGGTCAATTTCGTGGGAATTATTTGGAGGTGGTGGCCTGGGTTTTAGTGGGTGGTACGGGGGTTGTTTGGAGGTGGTGGTGGGTTTCGTAGAGGTCAATTTCGTGGGGTTGTTTGGAGATCGTGGCCTGGGTTTTTGTGGCTGGTACGGGGGTTGTTTGAGGTGGTGGTGGGTTTCGTAGAGGTCGATTTCGTGGGGTTGTTTGGAGGTGGTGGTGGTGAAGGCGGTGTGGGTCGTGGTTTTGGGTTCGAGTTGGGGGTTTAGTTTCTGGTGGGTTGGTTTTCGTGGTTCCGTTGATGGGTTTTGGTGGGTGGTCGTGGATTTGTTTGGTGGGTGGTCGTGGATTTGGGTTTTGGTGGGTAGTCGTAGATTTGGGTTCTGGTGGGTGGGTTTTGGATTTCGTGGGGTTGTTTGGAGGTGGTGGCCTGGGTTTTTGTGGGTGGTACGGTGGTGATTTCGTGAGGGTGGTGGTGCTTTCGTGGGGTTTGTTGCGGTGGTGGTGGTGTTGGCCGGTCTTGGTGGTGACAGTGGGTGGTTAATTAATTATCCAAACATTGTCTCTCCACCTTAATTACATACCCCTATAATACATTAATCACCATTATCAAATTTTGCCTCGTCAACCGTAAAGTTCTCCAAAGTTGCAAATAAAAATTAACGGAGGGAGTATATTTTTTTTAAAAAAAGTATTTCAATATTCTAACAACTAACTTTTGTTGAGCACTAATACTATCAACCAATAATTTGACAACTAACCTTGTACTCTATAACAGTTGACAATTACGCGCTACTCTGATAGATACTCGCTATTCAACCACAAAATTTTACCCACTACCATTAACTATACCAAACAAGCCTCTTCAAAAAAGAAACTCATATCTAGAGAATTGTGGAGTTTTAAAGAAAAGATTTTTGAGAGGGTTTAACAAACAAAAAAACACACATTTAAATACACTACAATCTTTACAATCACAATTCAGCAAACAAACAACAATGGAAGCCCTCACTCATTTGGGCTACAATCTCTGCTACCCCACTCTCCGACCACCTCTCTCCTCTTCTTCTTCTTCTTCTTCTTCTTCAAGAAAAGACTTCCTTCACCGCTCCACCACCGTCACCGCCGCAAGCGCCGCCACAAACTCCGGCGCATCGACGTCATTTCCCGGCAGTAAATGGGCTGACCGCTTACTCTCCGACTTTCAATTCTTGCCCACTTCAATTTCTGATACTTCCACTTCATCTTCTTCTTCTACCCCAACTTCTATTCCTCCTTCTCTCTCTCCTCCTGACCGCAATATCTCCATTCCCCTTAATTTTTATCAGGTATTGTATAAGATTCTCATCTTTGTGTTTGTATTATGAATGAATGTATACCCAGGTTTTTTATTGATGATTTTGTGATTTTGAGTTGAAATTGTGATTACCCATATTGTGTGGATTTATGATTTTGGGGTTATCATGAGATTTACCCAGCTTTGTAATTTTTGATTTTGAGTTGATAATGTGATTTGCCTAACTTTGTGATTCTTAGTTTTGGGTTGAAATTGTGATAATCTACCTTTGTGATTACTAGTTTTGAGTTGAAAATTAAAGAAATTTGAGATTGAATTGAGATTACCCACATTTGCAATTTTTGTTTTTGGGTTGGAATTCAGAATACCCACTTTTTTTTTACTGATTATTTTGGTTGAAATATTTAATTTTTAATTGAAAATGTGCTTAACTAATTATTGTATTGTTCTTATTTTTGAATTGAATATGACAGATTTAGCTCTGCAATTTGCACTTTTTTTTTTTTAATTTTTGACACATTTTTAGAGTGGAATTCTTAATTTTGAGCTGAAATTCAGAATGCCCAACTTCAAATTTTGTACATTTGAACTTTATCATCCTTCTTTCCTTTCAGGTGTTGGGAGCGGAAACCCATTTTCTGGGAGATGGGATAAGGAGAGCTTATGAGGGAAAGGTTTCGAAGCCCCCGCAATATGGGTTCACCCAAGATACTCTTATTGCCCGAAGACAAATCCTTCAAGCTGCTTGTGACACTCTTTCTAACCCCAGTGCTAGAAGAGAATATAATTCAGGCCTTTCTGATTCATTTGAAGAGACTACCCTCTTTGATGTCCCTTTCGACAAGGCAAGTTTTTATTTTTTTTATATATGTGCCCTCATTTTAAATTTTGTAAATTTTTGGTTGTTCTTTTGCTTATTGAAATGGACAGTTAATTGGTAGTACTGTGCTATCTATGTCACGAGCTTCATTAGGTTTCGACTATGTAGAAATGTAGTTAGAAGTGTTGATATGTGGGCAACACTATATTTGGGGAAAGGATATCATATTACACATGGTCTTGGGTAGCTTGAAGATGAAATTTAATGAAAATTCCTCAAAAACACATTGGCTTTTGTAAACTCATTGGCATTTCTCAGTATATTGGGAATCGATAATGGAAAATGTATATGTTACCACATGTTGAAAGAATTTTCATATTAAAGGGCACTACATGTGTGATTATCTCATTTGATTTGTGGGTTTTGGTGCTTTAGGTTCCTGGTGCACTGTGTATTCTGCAAGAGGCCGGGGAGTCCGAACTAGTCCTTAGAATTGGAGATGTGTTGCTGAAAGAGAGACTATCCAAACCCTTCAAGCATGATATTGTGTTAGCAATGGCCCTTGCTTTTGTTGACTTCTCAAGGGATGCAATGTCATTGTCTCCTCCTGATTATGTCTATGGCTGTGAGGCCCTGGAACGTGCTCTAAAACTCTTACAGGTAACAGACTCAGTAATTAGTTGGCTATGATGTAAGAGAATTAAATATTCTTTTTAAGACTCCAAAAATCCCATATTCCATTTGATTATATTTGTAGTGAATGCATAATGAGGCGGCTTGAGGAAGTCACTAAGAATGAAAAGCTAATTCTAGGATTGGGATTATCAATCATAATCTTTTCCTAAGATAGAGTAAATCTGAGTGTTATTCATTTCTCCACTTATAACCTGACTTTGGGTAATAATAAAGCATTGGGCCACTAAATTTTGGATTGGATTGTGTGTTTAATTATAAATACGCCAAAACTTGGAGGCCCTACCTTGGAACTCTGATATTCTTGTTGTGTAGGAGGAAGGTTCAAGTAGTCTTGCACCAGATTTACAAGCACAGATTGATGAGACATTGGAGGAGCTTAAACCTCGTTATGTTTTGGAGCTCTTGGCTTTGCCTCTCACTGATGAATTTCGGAAGAAAAGAGATGAAGGTCTGCACGGTGTGCGCAATATTTTATGGTCTGTTGGAGGAGGTGGTGCTGCAGCTATAGCTGGAGGTTTCACTCGTGAGGATTTCATGAATGAAGCCTTTTTGCATATGACAGCAGCTGAGCAGGTAAGTTCAGCATTTGCCTGTTTTTCACTATGTATTGTGTAAATCATGGCTTTCATATTGTAAATTGTAATTTTTCTTTCTATATTTTTCCTTGGTGCTTATTTTGGAAGTGCAAGTAATAAAGAGATAGGAGAATGGTTTATATGCGAATAATGTTCACTAGACCTTCACAGCAAGAATGTAGAAGGCCAATCAGCTTGGTTTTTTTTTTTTTTTTTTTTTTTTTTTTTTTTTTTTTGGTGTTTAGAGAGCCACAAGGGCAGGTGATTTAAGAAGGGGGCTCATTTGAGGGGGGAGATAAGGAAAATCCCTCAAATGAGTCCCATGAGGTGTGATCCCTAGACCTCAGGGATACAAGGTGGGAGCGATGCCACTACTCCATCACCTCAACCTCAAATATGGACAAGGAGGTTCGAACACCTTTTGATTGGTCCAACCTTTTGATTTTATAGTATAATTGAGGAAGAGAGTTAGGTAAAATCAAGTTCCATGTTGGAACCAAGTTGAAATAGTGGCCGATGCTCTAAAATGCAAGAAATCCAATTGTTTGCAAGAAGGTCAATTAGCTATTGGACTGGTTGCAACAGCTCTTCATTGGTCAAGTCCATATTTTTGACTTTCATAGGTTACCTTTCACCCCCTCCTTTACCCCTACAAGTTTAGCAAAACCTCAGATACATTTTAATAGTTTCAGAAAAATACAGTTGAATACTGTTGGACATTACTTGGATAGAAGAAATTTTGGTTTTGAGAATAAGGGCTGCGCACACATCATTCCCTCTCTGAAGTCAGGACTCCCCACCACTCGACACCCTTGCATGGAATCTTTTCCTGAAATTAGGAGGATGCCCCCTCTCCTCCTCATTCCAATTTAGAAATAAATTTATTTGCTTTCTTTTGTCTCAGGTTGATCTTTTCACTGCCACGCCAAAAAATATTCCAGCTGAAAGCTTTGAAGCTTATGGAGTAGCTCTTGCACTTGTTGCTCAAGCTTTCATTAGCAAGAAGCCTCATCTCATTCAAGATGCTGATGACTTGTTTCGTCAACTTCAGCAAACCAAGTTGGTGCCCATAGGAGATTCCATTCCTTTATATGCTACTCAAGAAAATCGTGAGAAAGATTTTGCATTGGAGAGGGGTCTTTGTTCTCTGTTGGTTGGAGACCTTGATCAGTGTCGGACATGGTTGGGTCTGGACATTGAAAACTCGCCCTTTAGAGATCCATCAGTTGTGGAATTTGTGCTGGAAAATTCAAGGAATGATGAGGATAGTGATATGCTCCCAGGACTCTGTAAACTATTGGAAACCTGGCTCATGGAGGTGGTTTTCACCAGATTTAGGGAGACAAAAGATGTGCAATTCAGACTGGGGGATTATTATGATGATCCTATTGTTCTGAGGTATTTAGAGCGGCTGGAAGGAGGGAGTGGCTCCTCATTAGCTGCTGCTGCAGCAATAGTGAAGATAGGAGCTGGAGCTAGTGCAGTAATCGGTAACGTTACCACTAGTGTCATACAGGCATTGCAGAAGGTGTTTCCTCCTAGTTCTGGAGAAGAACACATAACCCGACAAGAGGATGTTGCGGTTAATGGCTTTGGATATGAGGATGCATTGGCGGAGGTGGGGCTTGGTTTTGATAATACTTCAAATTACGCTGAGTTGGCCAGTAAACATCTTGCTGAAGAATATCATGAACAAGAATTGATTACTGAGAAGATAAAAGATGTAGGTGTGAAGGTTATGTGTGCTGGTGTGGTGATTGGGTTGACGACTTTGGCTGGCATGAAACTCTGGCCTGCTAAAACTGGTTCTGCTATTCTGCCCAAGCATGTTGGCTCAGTAACTTCATCTGTGACTTCTGATGTGTCCAATGTGGGTATGACCTTTTAAAAAACCTCTATTCTTCACCTCATTTGAGTACCTTTAAGGCTTTAATATACTCCATCCATTCTATTATGAGTGCATCATCACAGAATTAATGTCCTACTCATGTTTGTCAAATGACAAAATTACATGTCAGATCTATAGGCTATTACTCTGAATTGTGATAAATGTGGACTGCAATGTCTATTAATTATATAGTCCCAGCATCAGGTTGCGCATATATGCTTATTCTGTAATTACAATTCATTAAAATATTTGCAGGCCTCGCAATGAATGAAAATAGTGAAAAGAAAATACCAAAAATGGATGCAAGACTTGCAGAGGTTCTGGTGAGAAGATGGCAGAGTGTTAAATCGCAGGCTTTGGGACCAAATCATAGCCTTGAGACGTTGCCAGAGGTTAGTCTAAGCCTTCCCTTGTTTTTGTGGATAACACTATTAGAATCATTTAGTAATTATTCTCTAACTACTAACACTAAGGAACAACTATCAGGTTTTGGATGGCAACATGCTTAAAATTTGGTCTGATCGTGCAAAGGAAGTTGCAGAGCGTGGTTGGTTTTGGGAATACTCCCTATTGAATGTGATTATCGATAGTGTGACAGTATCCCTTGATGGTAAACGGGCAACAGTAGAAGCTACTCTTGAAGAGACGGCGAATTTAACTGATGCTACCCAACCTGAGCACAATGATTCTTACAGCAGAACTTACACAACAAGATATGAACTGTCTTATTCTGATTCTGGGTGGAAGATCACTGAAGGTGCTGTCCTCCAATCTTAAATTTCAGTTTATCTGTAAATATCTCTCCTCTTTTGGTTGTCTTTGTACGTATATTTTTGTTGGCAGTACTTGATGATGCTATGTCAATTTGTTGCTAAACCAGCTTGGGTCATTTTCATAGTAAAATTTGCTTCTGGTTGTGACGCAAAGTAATTTGATTTTTCAAACACCATAAAGTTCAACTGTTTGGTTGAAATTTTGTGATCAACTCTTGTCTCCTTTCATGTAGGCCTTTGGAAATTGTATTATCTCACTCTCTTATAGGACCATCAATAAATTATTTTAAGAAAAATTCTCAAAGATTCTACATAAGAATTAATTTTTTGAATTGAAACAATTTATAAATATCGGGGGAAAAAAAAAATATTACCATGGTACCCCAAAATTATAGAGGGGGATAGTGCGTAAGGCAATCCATAAGTTATTTATGAGTCAATTACACATATCTTATGAGGAATAAACACAGAAGTCAGAAGTTAAAGTTGCTGTTTTCCAACACCCGAAAGTTTAACAATCAGAAGGAAAAAAATTAGATTAGTAATGTAATTAATACCAAAGTTTGTTATTGTAAAAGAGTGAGATTATAATCTATACACTTACATGTCAAAAGCATTAGGATACCCTCGACATGCTTGATTTCCAGCTATAAGATCTTCGGTTTATGCTTTTAGTAGTGATACTTGGACCAACAAACATCTCCTTAGGCACTTGACCTTCATCTACGAAACCAACCAGCTTAGCCACAAGTGTTGCACTTTCTCTGATGTGTTGCATGTCTTTGGTGTCTGTCCAAAGGCGGCGAGCTAGTTGCAGTCTCCTCTGCTTGCTGTTCATTGTGATCCCCCACTGCTCGAAGATTGACTCCCTCTCTTGTACTGGAATTTTCTTGTACATTTGCCTCATTAACATCTCCCTTTCTTGATTCAATGCCCTCATGCTGTGTTATGAAATAAAGAGTAGCAAGATTAGGCTTTAAGGGTAATGATGCATTCTAATGTACACAATGCATAACTGATCAAAAGCTGGAAATTTCAACTATACTCATAATACAGATTATAACCAACCGAAAAAATTTGAGTTTTGCAGATAATTTCGTAAAATATCTAAATATAAAATATGGTCTTGGCTTAAAAAAAGGCATTAGTAATTCTTGCTAGTGTACAAGTTATAAGATATACCTTGAAGATGGTGTAGAAACTTCACCATCCACAACAATCTTCTGGCCTTGATCAAACCTGTTTTTGATGAAAGACAGCCTTCGGAGTTCTACCTCTAAGTAAATCTTATCAGATGTATCACCCTTGAACAGCAAGTAAAAATAGGTTCTGTGGACTAATGGTATATGGCAAGCATGCCAAAGTTCAATTATCTTGAACCGTAGACTCTCAAATTCTTCGAACCAGTTTGCTGGGGATTGTGCAGTGCTCATCGCTCCTTCTGACATGGAATCCCTTACCCTCATCACATATGAAGAAACATCTCTTGCACTTTCACTAGATTCACTGTCCTTTGGTTCGTTTTCCTCCTCAACTTTGTTACCATCCTGCAAAAAGCAAGTATATCAATTCCCTTGTGTGTTCATATCTCCCTTTTTTTATGTCCTACATTTTTATCTGTCCACTTGAATATTTTACATCTACCAATAATTTTGCAAATGATGCAATTCCTGAACACTGACTAGTTGAAAAAGATTGGTAAAAGGGACAGTATTTAAAGAACTTCGGTTCACTAATTCATGGAAATGGAAATTCGCAATTGTAAAATTTGGGTGTGAAATTCATGTCCTACCATGTTACTGTGAATCATAACCAAAATCAATGCAAAACAGGACATACTAAATTACTGACCATCTCATATCCCATTTGCTTGCCAGACTCATGTTCGGCATTTCCATTTGTTTCTACAGCAGAGCTGTAAAAGCTGGAAGCATCACTGACATCTGAGTTCTTAGCATCCCGTTCCATTTCGTTCATTATTGCATTCCTTATAGAAGGTATAGGGAGGCCAAATCTCGAAGGCTTTCCATTACCCGTAGGAATGTGATCTGATCCCCGAGGCAAGCCCTTTGGTCTTTCCGAGCTTATCTCTTCACCAAATCCAGCAAATGATAAGTCCCTAGAATGGAGGACTACCTTATCGAAAATGATAGATGAGGCGGGGTTTGATGTAAGAATTGCCTTGCAGCTTCTGCTTCTGCTGAAGCTCGACCCTTTGTTGCTCAATCTCTCTGAGTCGATGGAACAAGGAGAGAAATTTCCCAAGGGATTGTGGTTAACAAGCATGTCAATAGTCCTTTGGAGTTCCTTGATCCTTTTTACCAATTGATCGTGTTCAGAATCACAGTGATGCGACTCCTTTTCTTCATTCTTTTCAGTCACTGGTGCATCATACTCAGCAGCAGAATGTGGTGTCTCATTATCTTCATTCTTTCCAGCTGATATGGCATACTTCTTTTCTTTGACATTAAATCTTTCTTTTTCATTTTCATTTTCTTTCTCCTCTTCACTCTCTATTTCATCATCTGATATCGTATGCTCTCTTTCATGCACATCTTTTACGATACCCTCTTCCTGAATTTCTTTCTCTCGAGGAGAAATCATTACAGGAACTGATGATTCAGAATTCTTGCTAATGCTTCTTTCTTCAACTTCAATACAACGAACCTCCTTGCAGTTATCTTCATCGTCTTCATCGATTCTTCTTCTGATGTTGCCAGTGCTGCCCATTTCCCCCCAGCTTAGTGACAGATCAACAGGAGTGAAATCTAGTGTGGTGTCGTCCAGTGGTTGCAGTGAGGATTCATTTGGCAGAAGGTAAATGTTTTCTAGAAGATCAGACCGTTGAGTGCTAAGGTCAAAATTGTCCTGTTGATCAAGATACTGAAAGGATTCAGAAGTTGCCAGGTCTGCATCAAGACGCCGGTAATCTGATCCGTCAGATATTTCTGATGTATCGTCAAACCATGATAATTTATCCCGTGAATCAATTCTATGATGGTCATATTCATCATCCTGTGGTTTTGAAACCTCCTTTTTGCTTGACTGTAGCAGCTCTTCCACCTTTGTTTGAGCAAGGTCACGTTGTCTACTGAGTTCTTTTATTTCTTTGTCCATCTGTGTTACCCAGATTTTTACAAATATAAGATAAACATATGCAGACATATAAACACAACTTAAATACAATTGAAAATATGTTTACACCTTTTCTATCTGAATTTCTTTCTCTCTCAGAGCAGCTGCAACATCGCCCTTGGAAGAAACCATGGGCATATTCTTCAAATCGCTCTCTAATTTGGCCAATTCTTTCCTTAGCTGCTTCACCAATGCTTTGTCAGACATTACCACATTAACCTGTGCATTGGTGCTAACTTCTTTTGCACAACTTGCAAATAAGAGGGTGTTTCTTGATTGTTCTAGATGACTGTGAGCAGGGCTCATGGTACATATAATGGCAGTTCTTGCATTTCCTCCTAAAGAGTTTTGTAGTATACGTGTTAACTTGGAGTCTCGATAAGGAATGTGCCCATTCTTTCCCTTGCTGTAATCAAGTTATAGTAATGCCTTAAGACTTCACGTTCTTATAAATACTGTAATATTTTTTCCAAGACTTAAATGAGGTTAACAAACAAACCTTAATGTGCGAATAACTTTTCCAAGAGTTAACAAACTTCGATTTATGTGGGAACCTTCTTTCAATCTTGCACCAGTTGCTAATGTCTGAGAAGTACGCTCGCTTCCTGCAAGGTCCACAAAGTTCTGCATGCCAAAATTGTCAAGTTAACAACTACTTTTTCAATTCCTTATACTACTATAAACATAGAGTTAGGAGCAAAGATCAACTAATACTTCATACCACATTTGCGGCAAGAATACTTGAATTTCCACCACCAAATCTACGAGCAGAGCTTTCAATCGTCTACAAAAGTTCCAATTAGGTTATTAGTAAATCATGGCCCAAAATAGTTTCATTTGCGATTGAGCTAATTCAGTTCTTTAATGTAATTGAAGAGCTTACCAGTCTGAGGATTTGATGAGATCTAGAGCTGGCTTCATTCAGAGAAGTCTCTCCCGTCTGTCTTTGAGCTACGAGTAATGAAAACCAAACATCAGTTAGTTTCTGTGACATCAACTAAACACTCTACATTTGTTGTTGACTCTGCACACATCTCTACCTTCACATACAGCAATGAGCTCTAGAAGATGGCTCTTATCTTGGAGAGTTTCTTCGGTTAACTTCTCAACAACTGTACCTCTCTGTTAAACCAAAGTCGACCAGAACATTTAAGGTGGTTTAATTTCTTATGACAAATCTCAAATATGTCTGTAAAGTACTGATCTAATACAAACCTCAGGATCATCCAGAAGTCGGAGAGGATTAGTGTCCGTGCTTAGAAGGTCCCTAACAAGTTCATTATAGATTTCAATGGCTGAGAACTTCAACACAAATTCACGCTCCTTTTGCTGTTACATTGTCCAAAAACACATAATTTTGTTAGAAAATGTCTCAGTGACCGGCTATTACTGGTTCTTAAAATTTTAGATGCACAAATATGTTTTTATTTCTGCCTGTATGTTTTAATTATATCAGAGTGGTATATTCAGCAATCTTGGGGACTTATAAGGGGGCATCTTGGGATAGAGGGAGAATTTAGTGTTATGCATAGCTGTGATGTGCTGAATTCTCATATCACGGCTATAAACTTGGAGTTTCTCATACCTGTTCTATGTAATCATAGATATCTGCTACAGCATAATGTGTAATTCCGTTCATTGTGAAGGTCTTCCCACTGCTTGTTTGTCCATAAGCAAAGACGCTAGCTAGATCAGACAAATCGAAAAAAAGTAAACCTACTTTGAAACAATAACACGGAAATTAAGCACCATAAACACAACCAAATTGTATCAGATTTTAGAACATTACTCACAGTTAATGCCATTGAGAACAGAGAGAGCAATTTCTTTGGCTGCTTCCTCGTAAACTTTCCTTGTAGAGTCGTTATGACCAAATACTCTGTCTGTCAATGTATAGCACAAAAACAGAAGGAAAAACTTCATTCAAAAAATCAATCTAAACATTCTAAACATGAAGGTACATCATCATAATTAATAGCTTTGCTTTCTTGGCTACTTTTCGATATTCAATACACGACAAAACAGCAAAAGAAAGGCAATGTACTTACCAAAACATGCATAAATCCTGCTTATAACAGGTCTAGCAGATATTAATAGCAGAAACTTCAGAGTTTAAGGCGATTTGCTTACCAAAATTATAGGCATTCGGATTCGTAGACCGTTCACCAAGGCCATTCTTGAACAAAATGGTTGTGCTGTTGATGCTCTCCCAATCCGCAAAGTCATTGCTTTGAATTTCCTTTTCATTGAGAGGCCTTAATCTAACTGATACAAATATTTTTTCGTGGCGAGCATCGGACCCTTGTGCATTCCATTGCTGCAGGTCGTGATCCCCACCTGCCACCATCTTTCCACCCTTTGCACCTTCCTTCTTTCAACTCTTTAGCATACGATGATCATAATCTCGGGTTCCCTTGTTGTCGTAATCAGCTTGTTGGAGATAACTTAGACCTTTATTTGGTTGATTGTTTTTGTTATTTTTAGCATACTCTGAAGCCAAAACAATGAAGATGTCAAAAAAAATATTGACTTTGTTTTCTTTGCCAGAATGAAGCATTACAAAGAAAAAATTGAACATGTCAAAAGGAAAAAAAAATTTAAAACTGTAATTTTATATGATGGGAATCCAAATATCCAATCAATCCAGTACATTGCACAGCTGTTTGAATGTTTAGAAAATACAGGTAGATTCCTAGAAAGATTAAAAGATGAAAATCATTTTCAAATGGGATTTTAGAACATGACCTTTTAAACAAAAAAATTGACAAAACTTTAACTTCAAGTTGATAAATTCAACCAAATCTTATTATGCAATGCTTATCTAATGAAATTATCCTATAGAATTTACATGAAAGATTCAGAAATCAACAAAAAAAAAAAAAAAAAAAAATGGCGAAAATTCGAATGCAGTTAATATTTGTTACCCTCCTTGGCTCCTTGAAACAAATGTATAAGGTGAAAAAATTTTGGTTGAAAATGAAATATAGAACCAAAATGTACAACTTTTTTTTCAGGGTAAAAAATTGATAAAACCCCACCAAAAATAAAATATTTACAGCTATAATGTCGTTGATTATTTTACCCCTAAATAAATGTTGTTTATTTGATGAGAACGTGAAGGGAAATAGGAGGAGCAAGAAAGGCGAAAAAATCGGGAGAAGAGTAGTTTTTACAGTTTTTTTTTTTTTTTGGATTTTGTATTTTAAAAGATATAGACTTGTTAACAGAACAAATAACTGTCATTATTCTCACTTTTAGTCAATGAAACAACTAATGTGACCGCTATCACTTGTAAGTTGTAACATGCCCATTTTTTATTTTTTTATTTGTGAGGTTGAAATTGTTAATGGACCAATTCAACCAAAAGTTTAAGCTTCTGAGGTCCAGAAATATGTTTTATACTTTATCATGCCAAGTGTGGATGTAGCATGAGCCCCACCATATCCAGTTTAATATTCTACTTTGAAATGAGGGGTGGATGAGATTCAAACCCGTGACTTTTTAGTCACACTGGCTCTTGATACCATGTTAATGGACTAATTCAACCAAAAGTTTAAACTGATGGTTGAGGGTCAGGAATATGTCTTATATTCTATCAAAAATAAACGGTTGAGCAAGAAAATAGCCTTAATAAAATAAAAATACACCCGAGTCACCGAGTGTAAGATAAATGTTATTCTTTAAAAGAATGTATCATTTGTATAGTGGTGTTGTACATTTGAGTATTTGTCAATGTATATCAAGTTAATGAGTTTGAATTATTCATAGACAAAAGAAAAAGGATGAATAATAAGGGTAATTAGGACCAGTAGTATTGGTTCTCCACTATGGGGAAGGGATCACTAAGCCTACCAATAATAGAATGTTTAATGATATATTATAGGAAAAAGAAAAACAATCCTTGTCAATTTTTTTTTTTGGTTGCAAGATTAGATTTGAAAACATCTTCTATATTACGGAGTAGTTGTTAAGCTCGTGTATTGTCCGAGTTGTATTGTTGTCGTGTTTTTGTTATGTGATTGTACTTTTTAATTGATTTTATTCTGGTAGTTGACACCTAAAGAGATTCATAAATTATGATAGTAAAGTACTATAATCATATTCCAATTGCAACTCTTATTTGTCTAATAACACGATATTCATATCACTATTGTAATTTCTTCATACTTATCCGAAATTCCAAATATATGACGAGTAATGGTCCTTCAAATTTACAAAAAAGAATTAGATTCAAGAATATGATAAATGGATATTATGTTAAAGCATATTTCAAACTTTTTACAATGGTATAGATTAGATTCGCCAACCAAACCAGCCATATATTAGATTAGAATTTTCAAATAGCCATCCATAGCACTGTATTATAAATTTAATATACATAGAGAAATGACATGATATATTCCGGAGCCAAGAACCTAATGTGCGAGTCTTGGATAAGATAGTCTCACACCAATGTTTGTGGTTCGTCTAAAGTTAACTCTAAAAAATACAGTAAAATCATAGACATTCACTGGTTACACAATTTGTTAATGTGAGATAATACAAGACTGAAATAAAGTAGCAACCTTCTTACAATCTCTTGTAAAGTATTGCTTACCATGTTTAATCTCTTATCATGGTAGTAGAAGGGAATTATTTCATTGATTTCGGTATGTCTCTCTATGTACGGGGTGTGAAAGTAAAGCTAATCGAGCGTATAACCAAATTGGATAGCATAGGAAACAAGGTGGTCGATCTCATTCTCATTGATAACTCCATCCAAATCTATATCTGTATAATGAATAGCGTAATCAGCCCTGTAACCAGGAACACGAGCTCCAAGTGCACGAAATGCCTCCTTTAATTCTTCCTTATCAAGGCAGCCGTCACCATTCTTGTCATGAGCCTTGAAAATTCTCCTCAGCTGATCTTCACTCAGACGACTCTTCTTCTTCGATTTCGCCATACATCTTAAAAGGTTTCGTAACTTCCCCCATTGACTTGCCATGTTTTCGCAGCAATGCAGCAGCCTGTCTTGTTAGTTTACAAGAGCTAATAATGAGAAGAATGTGATGCCATAGGGCCACCTGAAAGCTGCTATATATATACAGGGTATTTCCAGTGGCGAGCAAAGAATATATACCACGATTTTGAAAGATAATGCAAATGAAATATATGGTCCATAATCCATGTATTTCCATGAAGTCGCACATGTTCATCAAAGTTTGTAGTGACTGATCAGACTACGATCATTATCAGTGGTATCACTACGTGTCTGAGATACAGAACGTAGTTCTGGAACCAATACCGTGTACCCGCTTGTATGGTTTATAATAGCAAATGATATACTTTAAAGCAGATGTGTATCAAAGCTTTTGAGTATATATTCGACATGCGTCATTAAACGATCCTATCAATGAACTTTAACACTCCCTCTATCTCATGTAGTTTTAAGAACTTGCCTTTGGCACAGAGGAAGAATAGTGGATAGATAGAAGATCCAAGAAAAAGTTTCGGTGAGAGAAACAGTACGGTTAAGTAAAAGATTGGAAGGAGAAAAGGCGACTTCAAATTCGAATGCAACTGTGCAATTAACTTGGTAAGGCTGATCGAAGCTAATGAGCAAAGAAATATGGTATGGAGGGAATATTATGCTAATCTATAAACTACACCACATACTTCTTTGATACTCTCAGAATTTCCCAACAGCTGTGCAATATTCTAGAAGGCTTCCCTTCACATAACATGAATAATTGAAGAGTACTTATATTTTAAGAGATTCCTCAATTGAATTTCCAAACTTTATATTAGTATATCATCTTTAGGCACTCTAAGAAATTCTATAGGAATTCTAACACTAGAATTTTCCAGATTTCTAGTCCTGTCAAACAGTATTAATAGATTAGTTTGATCAGTCATCTTAAGAGACTACTTAGTCACTTCTTCTGTCAAACAGATACATATATACGAAGTATGTACTCTGTAAAACATAAATATAAATAAAAATAAATGTTTTAAAAAAAATAATAAATACAAGATAGAAATTCACCTTAAATTTGATTTACATGGTATAGTCTCCTCAGCAATGTAATCTCTAGACCTCTTGTGATATGATCACATGAATCACACGATTTTCCGCGTCAGAAACAAAAATTCTGCATACAAGCCAATTGTTTAATAATGTGCTGAAAACCAATTAAGCAGAAACGTCTTTATGTCAAATATACTGGGAAAAAACACAGTCCTTGTCTTTTTTTTATTCTACATATTTGAACTGCTGTTTTCCCATGTATAACTGCATCTATGTCTTTTTATGTGCAAACTAGCCTTCCTGTCTAGAGAAGGATTAATACTAATTGCTGGTCCTGTTATGTATTTGCAGATATCTGAAAACAGACAATTTGAAACAACAGGAAACGATGACCACTTTCCAACCAACAAAAAACCATTGAAAAGTTTCAATGTAAAAGTTCACACATCAAAAGTAACACTCAAATGGTAAAAATTCACATCAAAAGTCACCTGGGTCTCACAATATGTTACTGTGAGATTGTCTAATACAAGATTTTGCAGTGCCTAGATAAAAGCCTTCCTACAACCTCTTACACTGGAAAAATACAGCTTGTCACAATCTAATCTTTTATCATGGTAATGAAAGAGGAAAAATTTGCTGATATTAGTACGTATTAATCTATATATGGGGTGTAAAAGTAAAGCTAATTAAAACTATAACCATAATGGGTAGCATAAGAAACAAGGTGGTCTATCTCATCCTCATTGATAGTTCCATCCAAATCTATATCTGAGTAATATATAGCGCGACCAGCCCTGTAACAAGGTATACGAGCTCCTAGCGCACGAAATGCCTCCTTTAACTCTTCCTTATCAAGGTGGCCATCACCATTCTTGTCATGAGCCATGAAAGTATTCCTCAACTGCTCTTCACTTAGAGGATTCTTCTTTGATTTCACCACCCATTTTAGAGCTTTTTGGATTTTCCCCCATGCCATATTTTTTGCTAATCGTCTTTGACTTACAAGAGCTAATTAAGAGGAGAATGTGATGCCAAAGGGCTATACAAAGAACTCCTATATATAGGGGAATTCCAGTAGTGAGCAAAGAATATATAAACATGATTGTGCAAGATAATGCCAATTATAGCTTAATAAAAAAAATGCAAATAACATATGGTCAATGATCCTTAGAATTGCATAAAGTTGGACTTTTTTAATCAAATTTCTTAGTGGCAAATCAGATTACAATCAAATATCAATGGGGTATAGCTTTAAGAGAATCATTTATTTAGTTCAGGAATCAAAGTTGTTTACCCACATGTTTTTTCTAATATATGATTTGGAATAGAAAATGATAGACCCTTTATGTAGATGTGATTCTAAAGTTTGCCCTGAGCAATACATACTGTATATTTTAGGCTACTTAATATTCTACACAAGCATCGTCAAACAATATGTTGTCTAGTCGTCTACTGATTTATATTAATATTCCCTCGTTTCATTTTTCTTTCCGAACTTTAACGGAATGGAGACTGAAAAAGAAAAGTGCAGAGACAACCAAATCAAGTGTGCAATAAAATATGGTACAGAGGGATTATTTCCAAAGGACTGTTCTACCACATAAGTTTTGATAATCCAGAATGTTCCAACAGCTGTAAATAACTCTAATAGACTGTGGATTACATAACATGAAGAGTTGAAGACTACTTATTTATTAAGATAGTCCTACTGAATGTTCAAACTTTGACAGTCAAGCACTCTATGGAATTCTTTAAAAGATCTAATGAGATTACTTCAGAGTTTCTTGCTCTGTCAAACAGTTTAATTTGTGAAATTAAAACTTTTACCAGTTCAGATTGCACCTTAGATTCTCAGACTAATACTTTATCTATTGTCCAATGAGACTACGAAAGATTTAAAGTTCAGTAAAACAGTTTTACTTTCTGATAAAAAAAAATTAAAAAAATTAAAAAAAAAAAACTTTTGCAAGATAGGAATGCACCTTGAGATTGATTATGTTAAGATGATGTCCTCACTTCTCAGCAATGCAATCTCCAGAATTCTTGTGACATGACTTTTCCATCAGAAACCAAAATTCTGCATACAAATTACAAAAGTGTCGACTGATGAATAATGCTGAAAATTTCATCTGATTTTACCTTCTGAGAAATGAAATAAAGAAAACATCTATTCTTGGTCCAAAGGATTTGCTAATAGCTTTACGTCCAAGAACCTCACTACAGTATGTCAGTATGTATACTAGTCCTCTCTCAGAGCTTTCAATTCCTCATTTATCATCATGTCTACAGAATCAATTAAGTCCCTGTTAGATGATCGACGAGACTGAGTTGCCAAGTATTAAGAAGAATATAATAACAGAAAACCCACAAAGCCAAAGCAGTAAATTTTGCACAGTGCCAACACAGGATATTGCCACTACTTTTATTCTGAAAGACTTTCAATTCCGGGATCAACAATCCAAACATCTGGATAAAAATACTTACTTAGAATGTTCAAAGATATACGGAAATCCCTATTTTGGAAGAAGATTCAGATAAGAGCTGGTTTAGTCAGCACGTGACATGGTGGTGACCTTGAAACTCGTGAAATCCTGCAGCAAAACCTACACGCAGCACAGAGGAATCGAAAAGATGATAAGTGTATTTATAGTATGGTTAAATTTTAACATGTGAAGAAGTGGGTCTCTTGCCCTGTACATAGATATAAAATATCTACATCAAGAAATTATAAGAAGCAAGGTTTTAAGCATCATCCTCATTATCCACTCCATCCAAATAAATTCTGAATTAATTTATTTGTAAAGAGATATCTGGATCAAGAATGGCGCGATGAGCGCTATAACTACAAAGAGAAGACCCTAGAGTGCAAAATGCCTTCCGCTTGTCCTTGTCGAGGTTATTGACACGATACATAAAAACCCTCTTTAGCTTCTCTTGAATAACAGGAATCCTCTAAAGTGGACTAGAGTTTTCCAAAAACTTCTCCAAGAGAAAAGAAATTTATATTTTGATCATATCAGAAGTTCCGATGTCTTATAAATTGTGTTATTCTGAACATCAATAACTGATACAGCTGCTACAGTCTCTTGATTTGTCAAATGACATAAAAACTGCTCAATATGATCCCTAACTGCCAAAAAGGTATGTACAAGGGTGTCTATAAGACATACAGTGCCAACCTTCTCCAGATTTTTCTTGAAGTGGACAATGTAAAGCACTAAAATATTATAAAATTCACTTTAAAAAAGAGCAACAATGGAAAAAATTAATCTCAGGCGCAATTTAACCTGAAAATGCCTTGATCAAATTCAGCTTATCTTGTATGACAGTGGACAAAAGTAATCTGCTTTTTGGTGTAGCGCAGTGACCATGAAGTTATGTTTGAAAACAATCCAACAATATCAGTATCATACTGCTCAGGAGGGTTTGTTGAAACATCCCTACCTAATCATGAGCTTGCCGACACTAACAAGTGATGCAAGACTATACTGTTACAGTAAATAGAAGCAGCATACCTTCACAAAGCCTATGTATGGCCAGGACCAGGCTGCATTAATTGTATCCAATTTGTAAGTTTGAGTATTCCCCCATTAATTTGAAAAAGATCCCTGTGTTGTAAGCTTTGATATACATCTAATTATACAAGTAACACTGCAAAAGTTAAAACAGAGCCACAACACAGAATTGTCGCATGTTACCACCATGGGGAGTTTCTTCTTAATATTGCTGAGCTTCCACCACATTCAAATTCATTCCTTCTTGCGGCTATAGCTGAATCTCACAGAAACTACTTTACCAGTAATCACCACTAGAGCATTTGCCATTTTTAAAATGATGAAATCTCTTGACATCTCTCACAACTATTACTCTCTGTACTATTTTCGATATGTACTTGATTGCATTGTGGCAGTCCCCACATATCCTGAGGTTCTTAAACACCCTAACTGTGGCTCCTACAGGAAGCTTTAAGAGCCCAAAAGCAACTGCAAGTTTTTCACTGTGAGTAGACAAACTGTGCTCTTTCTGCTCTGTCTCCATATCATGCAACACATACTTAGTGTCAGGAACATATCCCAGGTCCCTTAATTTCGGTCCCAGTTGCTCAAGATAGTCGTACACTTCTTGTACGTCTGGGTGTGAAGTATCATCCACCAAAAATACATTAACCTTATTTTCGACATCTATCCAACTACAAGCAGGCTCTTTTTTCACTCCTTGTTCTCTCATCAACATCCTCACCCTTGCCACATCAACCCACTGGCCAGCTGCAGCATACATATTTGATAACAGTATGTAGGTACCATCATGTTGTGGAATTAAGTCCAATAGTTTTTCAGCAGCTTTTATACCAAGGTCTAAGTTCCCATGAATCCGGCATCCAGCAAGCAGAGCTTCCCAGATAGGTGCTTTTGGCTCAAAAGGCATTATATTGATCAGTTCCTCAGCTTCCTGGAACTTTCCTGAACGACAAAACAAGTCAATCATCCTCGCATAATGATCTTCTCCAGCAGAAATATGATATTTATGCATGGAATGAAAATAATGCCTCCCTTCATCGACCAACCCAGAGTGAGTACATGCAGTGATAATAGTAAGATATGTAATCCGATCAGGTAGTATCCCAGCTTTAAGCATCTGTTCAAAGAGTTCCAATGCTTGACCGCCATCTCCATGTTGCCCAAAAGCTGCAATCATGGCATTCCAAGAAACAGAATCTATAGAAGGCATGGTGGAGAACATTAAGTCAGCATCCTCAACCACACCACATCTTCCATACATTGTTATCAGAGCATTTGCCACTGAAAGGCTTGACTCGTATCCGAAGCGAATTACTTGACCATGAAGCTGCCTCCCTTGATCTAGTGCTCCAAGATTTGAACAGGCCGTCAATGCCCCAGCATACGTATAATCACATGGCTCAAATCCTTCCGTTCTCATCTTATTAAGTAGCTTAATGCTTTCTTCTCCTAGTCCACTTTGTGCATATGCTGCTATCATCACGGCCCAGGTCAAAAGGTTCTTCTCTGGCATTTTGTTGAAGAATTCTTTAGCTTCTGAAATCTGGCCAGCAGTCACATAGCCTGACAATACTGCATTCCAGGATACTATATCTCTTACATGCATCTCTTCAAAAATATGCCGAGCTTCACGAATTCTGCCACAATTAGAGTATAACGTGACTAGTGCATTATTTATAGAAGATTGGACTTCAACTCTGTGTCTTACTTTAGCTTCCTTCCGCAAAATGCGAGCATGTATCTCCTTTCCATGCCAAAACATACCAAAATCAGCACAGGCACCAAGAACATTCGTATATGTATATTCATCGTGCTGAACTCCTTCAACATTCATCCTTCTAAAAAGGTCCAAAGCCTCTGGATACAAACTATGATGCACATAACCCGAAATCATTGCATTCCACACTGCCACAACCTTAACACCGGTTGAATCAAAAACTTCTCGTGCTGAAACAAGGTCATCGTTCCTTGCATACCCAGTAATCATTGTTGTCCATGTCAGCTCATCCTTCTCTTGCATCTCATCAAAGAGTTCCCGAGCCACACCCAACAATGAACAAGATGCAACAAAAGGCGAAGAAGCACACTTCACATACAGCGATATAAGTGCATTCAACACCGATGTAGAGCACCCCGTTCCAGACTTCACCATGGCACAATGCAGCTGGTAATACTGCCTTGCATCATCTGCAATCAAACTTAGAGAACTAAGAACACTACTATAAGTAAAATGATCAGGCCTAACACCATCCCTCAACATATCTCCAAACAATTGAATCGCAGAAACACCATCACTGTTATGATTATACCCTGTGATCACAGCATTATAACACACAACATCACGAATATGAAATGGGATTTCATCAAAAATCCTTCTTGCCTCCTTCATGTCTCCCAAATTGCAGTATGCAGACACTATAGTGGTTCTCGCTACAATATCTGGTTGGGGAATTTTGTCGAACACTTGGTGTGCATACCCGAGATTCTTGCATTTACAATATATATCAATCAGGCGGTCGATAATATGGCCTCTTGGGTTGAACCCAGAAGTTATCATGTGGGCATGGATGGTCCGAGCAAGGGACTGCGAGGTGGGGCTTGGCGGGAAGCATTGTTGGAGCGCGGCAGCGTAGCGGTTGGCTAATGCCTTGACGTCTATTTTATCTGGGAAATTTGTGCGGGCGAAATTGATAGTGAATTGAACTGCATTTCTCATTTCTGGGTTTGTCAAAAATCATGTTCTTTCTCTCTCTTCTTGCTTCTCTTCAATGGAGGTTTTGGAAGTTGGAAAGAAGAGGGAAGAAGGAATAGCACCCATTGAGAAATGTTGAGATTTTTTGGAGGGAAATATGAAAGTTAAAATGTGGTTATCAATAATTGAAAAACCAAAAATTATTATAAAGGCTAATTATTAGATAGGGTTTGATTATCAATTTTGATTTTTTGCATTGGTAAATAACCTATTTATTGATTTTATGAGATAATTTGTATTTCGTATAAAATAGTAATTATGTACATTGTCAGATGTGAGACAATTAATTAAATTTTTATATTATTAACTTATGATCAAACAATTTGGTATTACTATGTATTTGAGTTTTTTAATTGGTTAAAACTATATAAACCATTTAAAATCGAGTTTTTCACCTGAAACAAAAAAGTTTATCATTATATTTACAAAAAGTACATTTATATTTGATTAATAGGTGACATGTAACTTTAATGGTCAAAACATACTAAGTTTTCAATTCAGTAAATTTGTTGAATATATATATATATATATATATATAATAAAATAATATATATATATATATATATGATGAAAAATATGTCTCCAATGAGAATATGTTTTCATTTTAAATTAAACTTCCATTGATCTTTTTGCTCAAATTTGGGTTTTATAATCAGCAATCGCCATTTAGTACCCTCAAACTTACAAGTGCTAAATTTGTTGATTAAATATGGCATAATGACTGCGGAAGCTTTGGTACTCTTTAAGCACATTAAAGAAGCGTTCTTTTCCTGGGATCAAACACCAAGCAACACTTAACAATGTGAATAAACTTTGTCAAACGTCAATTGAATATCTCTTATATGATCATAATTATTGATGTGGTGGAAGGTCTTGTTGTGTTGAGTTAGTCTCAACTCTTTCCTCCACTGCTTTTAGGAGGCAAATTAAGCGACATATTACATAGAAAATTAAGATTGTATCACCATTAATATGTGTATTTTTTATTTATTTTTTGGTTTAACTCTTGTAAAGATTTGTTTTCCTCTATCATTTGAAATGGCGAGTTCGGTTGGTTATACTATAAGGACTTATATAATTTTCATTTCCTCATTACAAAATTAACTAACTTGAACAATTGAAAGAAACTATTTCTAATTGTTATAGATTTAGAGCATAGACAATGACAATTAATAGAATATTTATTTTATGATATGTTCCCTAATTTTTAAGTTGCTACCAAAGGATTTGACAAACAAATTTTTAAAAGGTGAAAGTGAAAGTGGCATTGACATTAGCTCAACTAGGATCATTTCTTAATCCCTTCACCATTCCTAACCACAATCACTCGATTGCCAATTTTTTTTACCAAATATTGACAAAACTCATTAACAATTTTGGTAACGCTAAGCTAACTCTAACTGTTTCATTGCAAAACTTTGAGTCGTATTAAGATCAAGCCTTTGAACACTAGTTACCTCTTTTTTTTTTTTGTGCGTAAAAAAAATAACAATAATCTGAACAAGTTCAAAGAGCAAACACACAAAAGAAGAAAAAAGACAGAAACAAAAGCAACACTAAAACCAAGATACCTAGCCTATCATAACCAACTAAGTCCTATCCCATTCCCTGGGCACAACACGAGGATAAACCACCCGCTTAAGTCCTCCAATAAAATGGCATGAAGGTTCTTCGATATTGCCCTTATGAACTCCATGATTTGCTAACCAATCCGTGGCTCAATTAGCTTTTCTATAACGATAAACTCAAGTTCAACGATCTGTATCATCTAAAAATCCACCAATGCATAGTTTAGTTTGTTATTTTAAATAGACCATAAATGTCTTACTCATCCCTTTACAGTCTTAAACAATAATACTAAGGAAAAAGATCAATCAATCAATATAAATATGAATTGGTGCATGACACCAAACTGTTAGCCAGCTAGAAGTAATTAATCCACTTTTGAACTCTTCAACCCACCCACAAACTAACAACCCAACTAACCAACTAATTATACATTAAAAGTCCATATTTCACACCCGTCAAAAAAAAAAAAGAAAAAAAAAGTCCATATTTCACATTAACTCACTTTATATACACTTTTTTTTAAACCCACCAAAATCCAATAAAATACTGCTGAATATTTTAATTTATTATTTAATTATTTCAGAAATTAACAAATTCAGATAAATAAAATAATTCCTTTATTTATTTCCCTGGGAAAATTGTCAATTTTATCATCTTCTCTCTCCTCCATTGTTACTCCCCCACCACCATCTCCATCATCATCATCATCATTTCTCCACCAGAAATTCACAGACTAAGAAAAAGACACACCCAAAAAGAGAGAGAAAAAGAAAGAAAAAAAAAACCCAAAAAAACAAAAAGAAAAATAAAAAGAAAAAGGGTACCTTTAATTTTCTCTCTCCTCCTCAAATTTCAAACCTTTCATTTCAGATCTAGTGCTGAAATCATCTTCCCATCATTTTTATGAGCAAAACCCAGAAATTTATCCACCCATTTTTACCCCCTTTTCTCTCTCCTATTTATGATTCCTTAGTTGTGAATCAAAATTTTTTTGGGGTTTTTTTTGAAACCCTAGAAAAATCAAAATTGAACTCTTACCCAAACCCTAGTTTTCGACAATGGCGACAAGAGGGTCGAGATTGGAGAAAGTTAAGCGGATTTTCCAGCAATTTGATTTGAATAAAGATGGAGGGCTTAACAGAGCTGAAATGGCGGCTTTAGTTGTTGCTGTAAACCCTAGGGTTAAGTTTTCTGACGAACAAATTAATGCAATTCTCGACGAAGTTTTTCGGACTTATAAAGAATTCATTGATGAAGATAAGGGTTTAACTTTTGATGGGTTGTTAAGAACTTATGATGATGGTGCTGGAGATGTTGATCGTGATTTTGAAGCATTGAATCTTGATTTGGTTGCTGGAGAAGGTGAGGATTCGATTGCGGAAGCTTCGACATCGTCGGTGGCGGATGATCGAGCAATGGAGCCTCAGAAGAAGCAGAGGACGGCAGCGTGGGCGGCGTCGCCGAATCATGGGATTGTTTTTGATGAGACATGGAAATTGGTAGATGATTTGGAGATACTGGTAAAGCGGTTGAAGACAAAGCAAGCGAAAGATGGGAAAATGAAGAATGATAATTCGGATATGTATTCGGATGCTGGGTGGTCTAGGGAGTTCGGGCCGTCGTCTTCCGAGGTTTCGGAGAGGGTGAATTGGGTGGAATCAGGGCATGATTATGCTGCATTTGTGAAGGAATTGGGTGGGTTAAGGGCTAAGGCAGACGGGGCGAGGTCGAGGGAGGAAGCATTTGATGGGCATATGGCAATTGGCAGGGTATTGTATGAACATCAGTTGTTTAAGGATGGTTTAGTGAGTTTTAAGAGAGCTTGTGAGCTGCAACCAGTTGATGTTAGGCCACATTTTCGAGCCGGGAATTGTTCGTATGCGTTGGGGAAGTTCGGGGAGGCAAAGGAGGAGTTTCAATTGGCATTGGAAGCAGCTGAAACTGGTGGGAATCAATGGGCTTATTTGCTCCCTCAAATTCATGTCAATTTGGGGATCACCCTCGAGGCGGAAGGTATGGTTTTAAGTGCTTGTGAACATTATAGAGAAGCTGCTATATTGTATCCTACTCATTATAGGGCTTTAAAGCTTTTGGGTAGTGCTTTGTTTGGGGTAGGGGAGTATAGGGCAGCTGTGAAAGCATTGGAAGAGGCTATATTTATGAAACCTGATTATGCTGATGCACATTGTGATTTGGCTTCGGCCTTGCACGCGTTAGGGGATGATGAGAGAGCTATTGTAGAGTTTCAGAAAGCGATTGACTTGACCCCGGGTCATGTTGATGCTTTGTATAACTTGGGAGGGCTTTATATGGATATGGGGAGGTATCAGAGAGCTTCTGAGATGTATACTAGGGTTTTGACATTGTGGCCAAACCATTGGCGGGCACAGCTCAATAAGGCGGTTTCCCTGTTGGGTGCTGGTGAATCCGATGAGGCTAAGAAAGCGATGAAGGAAGCATTGAAGATGACAAACAGGGTTGAGGTGCATGATGCGATTGCTCATATGAAGCAATTGCATAAGAAGAAGGTGAAGGCTAATGGAGGTTCTAATGGAGAGAATTCTTTCACCGTTGTTGAGCCCTTGAAATTTAAAACTCTCGGTAGTAAGACTACCTCTAGGCAGGAGTTGGCAACTGCCCTTGAGATCAGGGCTTTTCAGAGATTGTCGAGATTGAATAGGTGTGATGTAGATCTTTTGATGAGGGAAATTAGTGATAGTGATGTGCCCTTGTCATTCTCTGGTACCGGTATCCCAGAGAAATCCATTCGCAAGAACGCCCTGGAGGGAATTCTTCGCAGGCTGCTTGGTTTCTTGAAACCTGAGACATTTCAAGAAGCAATTAAAGCCATTAATGAGAGAATTCTTTCTGTGTTAGATGATTCTGGACTGTCTAGAGTGGATATTGGTATGTTTTATGCAATCATTGCTCCCATTTGTGGTGGTTCATTGGAAAAACGGAAACGTGTTGCATTTGAAGCTCTTCTGTATCGGCCTGTCAATGAGGGTAATGGGCAGCTCAGAAAATCTGATGCTACCAGATATATGAAGATATTGAGAGCCATCTACTTTCCTGTACATGGGTCTAGTGAGATTTTAGAATTTCGTGGGGATTCAGATGCTTCTATGGTGTCTATGACAGAGTTTATTGTGATGTTTGATGACCCTGAATTTGGTTTTGGTATCTTATCCACTCTGATGAAACTGGAGAGTGGTGATCGGGTACGACATGGCCATTATGTCTGTGCAGTTTGCCGCTACCCTATTATTGGTTCTCGGTTTAAGGAGGTGAAAGCTCACTTTAGTTTGTGTAATCAATGCTATAGTGAATGTAAAGTGCCTTCTTCAGTAAAGCAGGAGGAGTTTTCATTCAAGGAGTACCAAAGGGAGGCAGAAGCAGCGAAAGATAAGTTCAAATGTTTCGGTTCCAAGAAGAACTAGTCCTGAAATAATTCTGTAGTTAGTTGCATTTTGTTAATTGTGTATTAGTATTAATTTTTTTTCTTGTAAGGTTAGCTGTTTGGTGTGAATTATCTAGGTTAGATGATGTGTGCAGAAATTAATGTTGCCCTTGTACAGTGATTTTTTCCCCCTTGCTTCAAATGTTAATTCTTTCTGTTCAAGTTTGGATGTGCATCCTTGTTAAATCTGTTTACTGCCTTGGTTCATGCTCCGTTGATTGTTGATGGAGATTTTTCATTTTTACTTAATGTGCCTTCGTGCAAACTGCAAACTTGGTTGAGATGGTAGCATGACTGTCATTTGCTCGTAAAGCTTATGTTGATTAAATCGTTGTTTTCGTGTTTATCAAGCTGTTCTCACATTGCTCTCCAGTCACTTAAACGTGCAAATTTAGAACATTGTTGTTCCATGAAGCAGATTTCCGGCTGGTCGTTCTCTGCTGCTGGTTTTCAGATCACTAAATGCAGTAAGGCTTTCTATTGCAGCAGCTGTGTATTTACCGAATATTTATATGACCTTATCTTTGAGGCAAAATCAGCCACAACACTTGCAAATCTCATTTTTTGTTCTGAATGTCCAAATTTGCCTTGAAATTGATATATATATATATATATTTTTTTTTTTTTTTTTTTTTGGGTAAATAGAGAATATAATTACCAAAAGAAGCTGCAAAGCAGCCAACATGAATACAAAAGCCCAAGGCTTAAACTCCAAAACACGAAGAGCCCCTAAGGGCACACAAAACACCGGCCAAGGAGCAAGATCCAAAGGCCACCTTCTAGGAAGGGTTCCAAAGAACCTTGGACCAAACACGGCCCATCTGAACCCAAAGGAAAAGAGCTACTATTTGATGGATTAATCATCTCCATTAGTCGTTATTCGTTAATTCCTTATGTATATACTCTCGTCATTCCCAAAAGTTCGAATCGTTTATAAAAAGTGAGTCAAAATTTCTGAAACATTATGGGATAAAATAGTGAGTTGGACTTTTGTGGATGGAGACATCTAAATATCTTAGTAAGAATGTAAGATTCCTTTGTCTATCAATAGATAAGATAAGAAAATAAGGAAGAGAGCTTGAGTCATGAGTCAGTCATTAGTCATTAACCCATACTTCGTATAAATGTTTACTTAATTCAAAAGTAAACAGAATTTGGGTCTCTTTTATTTTACTGTACATCTTTTTCTCAAAAAAGTGCACAACTCTACACTTTATTCCTTTCAAAGGACTAAAGCTTTCCTTGCTTTTTTTTTTTTTCTGTAGTTGAGGTGATTAGAAGATCTGTTATTAATACTTAAATAATTGAACTTGGTTTTATTCACCCTTTTCATTATATCATTAGCAGGTAGGTAATCATGTCCATTTGGAAGATTATGTGATGACAATGATTACTTAAACCGTCATTAACAGGATATCAATTTATCATATCTGTTGGTGGCTTACTAATAATTCGTCACATTTAGTTTACTTTTGAGTCGTATTGACGTTTTCAACTTAATATCATAATTAGTAGTTGATGAAGCACTCGAGTGCTATTTAAGTGTTGTACTGTGTCTATTTTTCTACTGTACAATTCTGTTTGGATTTAGTTATCACGTTACTAAATCCGAATAAAAGCAATACTCGGTGGAACGAGGGACATGCTTTATCATTTTAGCATGTTTCCAATCATCTAGTACTAGTATAAAAGAAATCTGAGTTAATTACATGATTAAAGTAGTCAATTTATGGTAGTTAGAATGGTCCTCGTCGTTGATTAATCAATGCCAGCGAAATAATTGACACTTTGTGGACCGTTTCTTCATCTGTCCCTAATTATGATGAAGCATATATTATCTACGATGTATATGTGGATGGGCTGTAATTGCTGTATAAATCTTGAATTTGTTGCATTGTTTTGGACCATTGTTGTTTTTTATTGTGATTGAACATAAAGTGACTAAGTTATATCTTCAAGCAAGGGTAAGCTACGCAGTTAGCTAAGTTTTATAGAATGATACTCGTACTAACAAAGTACAATGTATAATATTCGAGTATCTATTGAATTTTCTACTACGTATGTGCCTATTGATATATATATATATATTCAATGTTATAATTAAAAATAAAAAAAACACAGAGGAAGCATAATAAATTAATGATAGAATGTACAAAGTGATTTTGTTTTGCTCAATGAAATAAAAATAGAATATAATGTTTTGTAGGACACTTATATCAACAATTCCGTTGTAGTCTAGTTGGTTAGGATACTCGGCTCTCACCCGAGAGACCCGGGTTCAAGTCCCGGCAACGGAAATTTTTTTGATTTTTTTTTGCCCATTTTATTATTGAGACTTGCATCATAGCTTTCTATTCTTATGTTGATCACAAATTTTGTTCTAAATGTACTCCATATTAATTTACTTTTTAATAGATGTCTAACTACATGAATTACTCCGTAAGAAAGATTAGCAAACAATTTCAGCTTGAAATTCGTATGTGTAGTGCATAATGAAACAGAGGGAGCAACATCTTTACGCGTTGAAGCATTGTTGCCAGCTTTTCCTCCAACCAAACTAAACAAAAATACTCCCATCAGTCACTCTCTTTCTTCCTTATCTCCTCTTACATGCAAGAACCATGAACATTTCATCCGCTAAGTATGACAATAAGAAGATCAATTTAATTCAAACACCTCTTCTAATTTCCCCTGTTTGTCTCCAACTCCTTCAATCTCCCCTCATATTTAAAGCTCAAACACTTACCATGCAAATGGTGCCTAAGAACTACGTGTAAGAAAATCACCTACCACCCAACCTTAACAAGAAAGAGAAACTTCATCATTTTTAGGTCAGCAATGCAGATTTCATGCGTAATTGTGTTGTTTATCTTCCTGCATATAACCATTACACTGCCAACCGAGTCACGCCCACCTCCCCCAAAATCATCAAACATGTTATTCAGGCTAGCCTCTCCACCATCTCTGGACTACTCCCGCTCTGATGAGGGGGCTATTTTATCGTCAGCTTCATCTTCAGGAGAGTTACAGACTAAAGGGAGCGTCCAACATCAGCCACAGCCGGAGAGTATCGTAGGAGAAGATGATTATGGGTATTGGAATCCTGTTCCTTACTATGACAGAGGAGATGCAGGCCCAGTTCCACATTCTAAGTTACCCCATTAAGCCTCCATGAACAAATTTCTTGGTCGGTCACTGTAATCCAACCCTTACCTTAATCATGTTCACGTATGAATATTCGCAACCTACACTAAGGTGTAACCAAGTGCTACAAATTCTAATGTACTGTTCTATAGATTCTACAGATTTTGTATTAATGTAGCTACTCCCTTCATCCCAATATATAATTCCTTTTTGTGTTTTTTCACGGTATTTAAGAAATAAGAGACAAAAGTGGATGAAGTACATAAAAAAAGGTAAAAAGTACAATTATAGACAAAAGTTAGAGAGAGAAAGTGAAAAAAAGTACAAGGCAAGTAGAAAATTCAAGGGTAATTTGAGAAGTACAATGAATAAAGTTAAAAAAATGAGGGTATAATAGTCTTTACATACCATCCAACAATAGAAACATGAACAACATTTTGGGTCTCCAAATAAGAAAATAGGAACTATATTATGGGACGGAGGGAGTAGTTAGTACATACTCTGTACGTCGCAAGTGGTATAAGTTGTTGGTACAGGGTAAAGTTGATTCATATTATTGTCAATTAGCTTATACGAATAAAAATGAAAGCAAGTTTGATGGTATAGATGATAAGATAGGCCACTTTTAGATATGGTCTAATATTCCCTTTGTTCAGGTCTGAATCATGCAATTTTAGGTGAAGTGATCAGGGTTGCATTGGTCAGTCATTTTTGTTAGTTCAACATAATCCAAGAGCAGAGTGTTGAATTCTAGAAATCAGCTTTTTCTTACAGCAGCATCCAGTCTTCAGCAGGCTGATTAAGCTTATAAGCTCGATGAAGGCTTAAACTACTTGTATAACAATTCAACACCAAGACATTTCATTCTTTTTGTAAGCCATAATGGAACATATATCAGGTCATTTAAGTGTGTAAACAAACTATTCACATACAACAATATCTCATAAGTCTGAAGTATTTGACGTAGATTAACAAAATCTCTGAAGCAAATCAGATACAATTTAGCTTCTCCACTCCAACATGTATCACCAAAATGTATGCAATACTCTTCCAAACGTTCATTTGAGGCAAGGGAACAAGGGAGAACTGCATACCTCAAGCATTTTTGAACAAGGATGTCGTGTTACCTGATGAGCATATTACAGCCACTGTTAGATAACCACATTGTTTTAGGCTTCCAGCTGGCAATTAGTGGGGATATATTGTAAATATGCTATCCAAATTGTAAAAGACAAATAAATTCACAAAGTAGCATGAGTGAATGAGAAAGCGGCACGTGTTATGAAAAAAGCATCTGCAAGTATCAGTTCAGTATATAATTTGGTCAGAGGATTTTATTCTAATGGCATGATGGATTGATGGGTAATATCAAGCCAAAAATTAGTCATCAATGGGAATTATCTCAAGTATGATTGACCTTTCAAGCAAACACCCTTCAAATAACCATAATTAGTGATGTGAAACATATTTGTTTATAACAAGCAGGAGACTCCGTGACAAAGTCTAAAAATTTATGTCCAAAAATTCTTGACAGCAAGATCGTGGATCCATATATTGCTTGTATTATCCCAGCTAAACCCCATATGCAGTTATTGCTCAATAAATCTATAGGCCATAGGGGTGGGTTAAAATTTAGTCCAATACATTACCAAATCCCAAGGAAACCCAAATGTGCTCTAGTTCATCCCAAGAAGTACAAAACCCCTCTTGATTGTCCAATCATTCTAGGGAGACAATGCATTAAAGCTGCTAATTGAACTTTCTTCAAACTAATACAGCCTTTGTCCAGAAGTTATGTCTTCTCTTGATATTATTTTATGTGAGGAACTTATTAGGGGAATTTCAAAATGCTAATTCTCTACATCATAAAGGCAAAATCAAGTTTTATTCTTTTAGGAGAGCAGGTGACGATAATTATGAAAATAAAGCATTTAAAAGTGGCTAAAGAAAGGTGCTTGGGAGTAAGTGAGCGGGTAACCAATAACATACCTACATAAGATGTATGGATGATGGGCCAGTAACAGCAGCAACTTTCTGAGCAAGTTTGGCTTCATCACGGTACAGTTCCTTCAAATCTTTCTTCAAACGTCTAGCCTCTCGCTTTTCCTCCTTTACAGCAGCCTACACATAAGCATTAGCAGTTTAGCCCTTTTAAATACAAATACCTTTTTTTTTTCAGGGTAGGGGAATAAAAGTAAAGTATGATTGAACACTACGAGGCTATAAGCCATAATACCTACCTTAAATCTGTTAAGACAGGATTCTTAATAAGCAAATGCACTTAATGCTAAATTGGATTTTCATCAATGTGGAAACCTAGTGACTAGGGTGTGTACAGAACAATCAACATCTGTCTAACAGTGAATATATTTTCTACAAAAACAAGTACCTTTCTTTCTTTTTTCTCCTCCTTGGTCTCCTGACCATGTGGTTTTCTTTTTGGCACCTCTGGTTTGGCAACTACTTTGGCTGTCTCTTTAGGTTCCTTCTTTCCATGAGGCAAGTAATCCACAGGAAGCTTTGCCTTTCCTCCAAGAGTAATAATCTTGTCAGAACCACTTTTCAGCGCCCCAGAAAATGTCTCAGCCAATATTTTCTTTCGATTTCTTCCAGGAGCTCCAATTCTCCCTGGGTGATTGTCAAGGTTCGAGTATGTAGAGACAATGGTCTCACAATCCCAAATTTCTGACTCATCACTACTTTCTTCCACAATTACCACTTCTTTATCATTTCCATCCTCATTCTCATATTTCTCAGCATATTCAGCACAACGGCGAAGTATTTCAGCTGGAGCTGTGTAATTTCCATCAAATTCTAAATCATCATCCACACGATCTTTGACAACACTATTGAGCTTTTCTGCAAGCGATATATCTTCTTCTTCGGCTACATAATTTTTATAATCATCATCACTATCTGACCCATATTCTTGTTGTTCAAGCTGCCGAAAAACCACAAAGGATAATACTATTAGCAAGATATAGAGGATGTACAAGTTAAACAAGCCTCGCACACTAGCAATTTTAATGGATGAAAAATTAAGTATTGTAGCCAGAAGCTTTGTTATACATTGAGAACTAAACACCCTCTTAGTCAGAATTGTGTCTCAGACATAATAGGTTGATACTAAAAGAGCACTAGCTCCAGAGAGAAAATCTTACAATATCAAACTGTTGGTCAAGCAAACGCTGAGGTCTATTATCTTCATTAACACTTCGAACCACCTCCGCTATGGAGTTATAGGCTACTCCAGTTTGAACTTCAGCGTGAGGATTACTAATAGAAGACAAACTCTCCTCTTCATACACATCTCCTATTTCCTCTGAATGATTTGCAAGAACAACAAAATCCTCCTCCAATTCATCAATATCAGAACCAAATTCGGATTCATTGTCTTCAAGTAAATTAGCAATTTCTGGATCTACAGCTTTTTGTACTTTCACAGTAACAGTTTTCTCTGCGACATTATACAATGTTTTAGGACTTGTAATTTCACTTGCTTCCTTTATCCGCACTCTTGAAGCATCGTATGCCTAAGATCATAGTAATCAAGATTAGCACTTACGCCAAAGTATTGACCAGCAAGTCCCAAAAATAAACATAAGTTAAAAAGACCGTGACAAAACAAGAAAAATGACTACTTCATATCCAAAATAATACTCCTATTTCACTATCTGCACAATTACCAATGTACGCATTCAAACATAAGTATCTTCAAATACGTATTACAAAGAATTATACAAATTGATATTGTGAAACCATACATGAGGATGAAATCACGAGTGTTAATTCCATTTGTGTTGTAATCTATAAAGATTCCAAATAAGACAATAAAAATGGAACCGAGGCAGTAGTTGTTTACAATTAAGAATTTCCAGGTTAACATATTGGCATTTAAAATGACAAAAAAAAAAAAATACGGATTATATATACACCACAAAAATTACTTATAAGACAAAGGGAGTAAAGGAGAGAAATTATTAACAAAATAATTCTAAAAACATACAATCCTTCCATTGTTCCATAAGTAATTATCACATTGTTCAAAAATTTCATAATACAAACATAGGTCATTATTATTCTAAGAAATGTGTCAATTCTTCAAAACATGTTAAATAATAAACGCGATTATTGATTCCAAACCAAGGAACACTTCAAACCATATTGCAAAAGTATACGACAACAATATCATCTAATAAAGACATAGCAAGAATCACCTTAACATCATTAGGCAGTTGATGAAGTTCAGCCTTTGGATTTTCATAATAAGCTGAGCCGCCACCAGTATTTCGAATCTCCCTCAAATGATTTAGATAATTATAACCATCATCAGGGAATCCAAGCTCCAATATCTCCCTCCTTACATGATCAGGTAATGTACCTGAACTCCTAAACCCTTCATAACCCCCATCCTCAGGGGCATCAGCATAAATCGACTCCGGGTCGTTCGAGTAATCCTCATCATCATTGTCCTCATCTAACCCATTAATTTTAACCCGATTATTATCGACACGAACAAAAACCCGGTCATTTTCCGGCTCCTCAACATATATAGGATCAGAAGAATCCCGTGAAAGAAGTTGAAAGGTTGCTGATTTTTTCTTATCAAAAAACTTCTTCTTCCCCATCTTTATACCCTACCCACAAACAATTCAATAAATAAGTACATTTATTAAAAAGTTATGTACTCGTAATATTTATCAATTATATAGTCCTTCAGTTTCGATTATATAAATTCGCAAGATTTAATTTTTACAGAAATTAAATTTCTTTGAATAACCCACTTGAGATTTCCATCGACTTATCAAGGCTTAATTTTCTGAAAAATTAATAATATAAAAAATTTCATCCTCCATATTTGTCTCTAAGCTTATGTTTCTTCCTACGTAAGGTGAAATTAACTAAATTAAATCAAAAAATTAAGTAAATATATAAAGAGGTGAAAATAAAAATAACTACATACAGGAGTTTGTACCTTTTCAAGCTGCTTCTGCTGTTGCTGCTTGCGAAAATGGAGAGAGAGGAAGAAGGTTTAGTCAGGGTAAAAGGAAGTGGAGAAAGAGGAAGAAAGACTGAAAGAGTGATGGGTGGGGCATATATCATATTGGAAGTATAAGCCCAACAATTTAAGCTTAAAATATTTAGCCCATCAATTAGATCGGTTTAGTCCATTAGTCTAAAATACTTTACTTATTACTCTGTAGTTATTAGGTTCGGATGGTGTCTCGAGTTAAGCTTAAATCGGTTAATGATTACTTCGTACAAGCAATATTAGGGCCGTTCACTTTACCTTATTTTTGCTAAGCTAAAATTGTTTTTACTGAACTGAAATTAATTTTACTGATTCTCTATATTTTTTCTTTAGAGTTACTGATTTTTGTTGAACTAAAATTATTTTTACTTAATATTTTTTTTAAAAAAATGAACTGACAGGGCCTTAATATTTAATCCAAAGGTTCGGACGGTGTCTCGAGTTAAGCTTAAATGATACACCGTTCAAATATTGGTTAATACTCTACAAGTAAAAGCGAACCAAAATTAAGCTTAGTTATTCATACAACCCGTTATTAATAGAAAAATCATTGTTAAGTATTATTAGAATCACTTATTAAATTACTGTATTAAATATGAAGTGAATAATTACAAAAGCTTATCATTGAATACTATAACAATAAATTATTTTCCCTTACCAAATCGTGGGCTTGTAATTTTTACGGGACTAATAGGTCCAAATTAAGTGTAATAAGAAGTTTAGATATGTTTAAAAAAAAAAGTTTAGATAATACGAATCGAACCCATCAAAAACTCAAAAAGGACAACTCAAGGTTAAAATCGGAAATTCGTTAAATTTTGTTATTAAGAGTTCGGATAAAAGACTCTCTCACGCATTTTCTCTCCATTTTTCTGATTTCGTAAATCCTCAATCGAAATTTTGTTTCCGCCATAGCTTCGAAGCTCGCGTATGTACTGAGCTTTTTCCGATTGGTACTCTCTCGCTCTCCATTTCTGATTCGATGAATAATATTTAGAAGCTCTGATTATATTCATGTTTTTGTTTTTCATAATTCATAGATCCATTAATTTTCTGGATTTAGGGTTTATATTTGTTGAAGATTCAAGTATTTTCATTACTTTTTTGCTTGTTTTTAATCCTTTTTTCTGTGTTTGATTATTAGTCATAGGTTGGCGTTAGATTTAGGGTTTTGAATCAATAGATTATGAATAGTATTGGCAATTCATTCTGAAAGAATTTTAAGGATTTATCTCAAAATTTGTGGCAGAAATTCTGTTTTTCGTTAGTTTTTTTCTCGCCATTTAAATGAATGTTATTGGTAAATTTTTCAACTTCTAATTTGGTTTCTGTGTGTGTTGTTAAAAATTTGTGTCGTCTACAAAATCTCATTCTTTCAGCTCATGCCTATGTCAATGAATTAATGCATTATCTTGTGCTTCTCTGCATTATTTTATCTATAATTATCTACCCGTCGTCAGGGCTAATTGGCTACATTTCGCTGCCACCGGAAAATTTTGACATTTTCTAAGCTTGTACTAATGAGTTTAAATGATACTGTATGAGCAGTGGTGAGATTTGAAAATTTTGTTTATGATGGTAATGGTATTTAATATACTGCTTGGCTCTCTCATTTCCCTAATTTTCTGTTGAAAAGGTTGTGTGTTGGTGTTTTAATTCGGTCACGCCATATGTTATTTCACTGTGATTGTACTGTTTTGGAAATTAATTGTATGTTTTTGAAGTTTAATGATAATTGAAATAGAAGGCATATCTGCCATCTGGTGTACTCGAGTATTTCTTGTGGACTTATGTCACACTAAGCTTCAGTCAGGCTCTGGTGTATTTGCGGATGGATGTATTATTTTATCTGTGGAGAACCCAGACGTCTGAGGGAGGAGTGTCCAAATTAAGTTGCTTGTATATTGTTAATCTTCGGTGTAGTCTGTGATCCTTCTATTTCACCTTTTTCTTAGTGATAACTCTCAGCCTTCTGTAGATGCAGTGAGTTGAATGGTTCTATTCTGTATGAGGTTGGAAGGAAGATGGTAAAAACCTAAAAAGCAGAGTTGTGGGGGAGTTCTCCTAAACTCTGTAGTTTTTCTTGTGGCGCTTGAATTTTTTGGGGTGTGTTGTTGTTGAGGTTTTTGTTTTAACTAACCAGGTGTGGTGTGGATTGTTGAACTCTATGTGTACTGTAGCTGGTTTTTGTTGGATAGGGACTTAAATGTAGCGTTGGAATTTGGTTATGGACAATCAGTGGATTGATGATTTGATGGGGATGGTTTTTGGCAGGGGAGCTTCAGGTGCTGGTTGGAGTTGAGTGTTGGCGTTTGAAGAGAGGAATTTGAAGATGAGTTCACGCAGCAGGAGCCGAAGCCGTAGCCGTAGCCGTAGTCGAAGCAGGAGTCCTCGAGATCGTAGAATGCGATCTCAACGCCCTTCTTTTCGTGATGCTCCGTATAGGAGAGATGCACGTCGGGGTTTCAGGTGGTTTGATTTTAACAATGCTCTACAACTGTTTGTTGGGTTAGTGTAGTTGGAAAAGAATAAAAGTTGCATAAATTTAGGGGAGGGGGAGAAAAGAAAGGAAAGTAGTTGTTGCTAGATGAGATGATTATTGAACTGATCAGAGTTCCAAGAGCAATTACATTAAGCTGTATTGCCAAAAGGAACCATAATTTCCAGAAATTATCATAAATGGTAGATGATGTGTGTGTGTGTAGTTTTAAAAATTTGTACTATCCTTTTCCTGGTTATATTACTCAGTGTCAGTGTTGAGGGTTTGAAATGTCCGTTTAAGCTCCTCTGAACTTGTAGGCAAAACTTGGTATTTGTTCAGCAGCATCAGTGAATTGTGAGTCTTGAAACCTATTGCTGATGATTTACAGTTTGTATACTGGAGTTCTGTGGAACCTGAGCAAGTTGTGTCTTGCCTTTGATGATCCACAGTGGCTTCATACTTTGACTTTTCAACAATATTATATTCTATTCCTAATTTCTTTTACATTCAATTTTTCTCTAGTGCTGGTTTCGTGCTACCACCCGTAGTGGTTGAGAGTCACCTTCTTACGTTCTTTTTGTTCTTTATAAACTCCACCAGTTCATTCTTCAGCTATATTTGGGCCTCATTATCAGTGGATATCTTGGCTACTTTGATGAGTTGCAGAGTCGTGATTTTTCTAGGGATATATTAGTAAGGCCCTAAAGCCCTATCGGGCAATGTTTAATATAGCTTTGGAACCTTCCTAAGTAAGAGAGAGAGAACTATTTACGGTTGGTGTACAATATATGGGTTTCTTTTCCTTTCTAGTTTGCACAACTCTCTGATATCAGGTCCAGAAAGTGTCAAGGAAGAACATTGAGTGGTGTGAGCATGGGTTTGTAAAGGAACTATTCACTTTCAAGGAATTATTATTCCGACTTTTACAGATAAAAGTTGAGAATATATGTCAATTTTGGAAATGTTTACAGTTGTTTTGCTAAGTTAGGTTCTGGGAATAATGAAGCTAGGTCACTAATAAAAAGGAACTGTCATACTTCCTCTGTTTTTTTTAGTTGCAACACTTTTATTTTCACGGTCCCCTAGGCAATTTTTGAAGAGGAGAGAGAGAGAGAGAAAAATAAGAGGGACTCATGTGGGTAGGAGGGAGATAGAGAGAAAGAAATGTCAAAAATGGAAAGTGTTGCAAGTAATTAACAATTTCCAAGATAGGAAAGTGTTGCAACTAAAAAGAAACTGAGGAAGTATATGATTTAAAGTATCATAATGTTGGAGCCATGGAAGATTTATGTTGTGATAAGCTGATAATGTTTTATGTCTTATGGTTAAGATGGAACCTATATTTGGGGGTTATTAGCTGCTAGATTTATCTTATTAATTGTATTATTCAACCTGTAGCCTTCATTTTCTTTCAGACAGCTTCATTTTTGATATATTTGGGTTAGTTTAATTATCGTTTAAAATTTTCAGATTTCTTACAAGTCAATAGAATCTAGCCTCTCCCCTTAGCAGTCTATTCGTGGCATATTTTTGGCAGTTTCTGTTTATTATCAGTTGGATCTTTTCATTCGATGCTAACTTCTGTTATATGTATTGCAGCCAAAGCAATGTCTGTAACAACTGCAAACAGCCAGGTCACTTTGCTAGAGAATGTACAAATGTTGCTGTTTGCAACAACTGCGGTCTCCCTGGGTATGAATTATTTTATTCAGTTAGAATCTATGCTTTTTTATGCTTCCTTCTGCATGCCTAACTTGTGAAACTGATTAGCAGAATAGATGATCTGAGAAGACTAATGATGTGATACCTATCTAAATGCAGGCATATTGCTGCTGAGTGTACCACAAAATCTCTGTGCTGGAACTGTCGTGAACCTGGGCATATGGCCAGCAACTGCTCAAATGAGGGCATCTGCCACGCATGTGGTAAAGCTGGGCACCGTGCCAGAGAATGCCCGAATCCTGAACTTCCACCTGGTGACTTGAGACTCTGTAACAATTGCTTCAAGCAAGGCCATGTTGCTGCGGAATGCACAAATGATAAGGCATGCAAGAATTGCAGGAAGACAGGACACCTTGCTCGTGACTGCTCTGATGAGCCTGTTTGTAACTTGTGCAATGTCGCTGGCCACGTGGCCAGGCAATGCCCAAAAGCTGATGTTCTTAATGATCGGGGCAGTGGTGGTGGTGGTCGTTATGGTGGTTTTGGAGGTGGTGGTGGACATGGTGGTGGAGGTCGTTATGGTGGTTTTGGAGGTGGCGGTGGTGGAGGGTATCCCATGGGAGGAGGAGGGGGTTATCGTGATATCATCTGCAGGAGTTGTGGCCAGATGGGACATATGAGCAGAGATTGTATGGGCGGTCCAGCTATGGTTATCTGTCACACCTGTGGTGGTCGAGGACATATGTCTTATGAATGCCCTTCAGGAAGAATGATGGATCGCATGCCGCCAAGGAGGTACTGAGATGGCATGTCTTAGTGATTACACTTTGGATGATGGAATTGCTTTCCATGGAGCTAGTAGACCGAATAAAAACTCGTATTTGGTTGATTAGTCATTACGGAATTTTTGGTGACTTTGTTGCTGCCGTCTTGGTTTTGAATTTCCTGTTGAGAATTTATAGAGCTATTACGTTATTGGTTAGTTTGAATTTATTCTCGTTTAGTTTTTGTGTGCTACAGAAGTATTTGCTGCAAACTATAGAGGAGGCTGATTGTATTTTAATATTTTTATTGCCCTCTTGATTGTGATTGGTATTCGTATTTTTTTTTTTTTTTTTGGTTAACAAGCTTCAGGCTCTTTCGATGAGATTCTACCAGACTTCAGAAATGCAAATCTTTTCAGCTAAATTGTGGCTTACAGGTTTTATAAAGCTCATCTCATGCTAATGGCTATATGCTCTACCTCATCAATTAGATTCTTAGAGATTGGTTTGCATCGGCGAACCTGTATGGCCTTGAGAATTCCATCCAACCTTTGAAATTACCAGTAAACATTTATAGACATCATCCGTGAAAGTATTCTGTGTCAGGTTCAATCCCATTTTCCATGAGTTTGTCACCAAAAACTTCAATTGTTCGAGAACTCTTTGTGGGGTTCAATACCTTACTCAGTAAATTTGTCGTCCTTAGAAATGTTAGCCTTTTCTGATGTTGCTTCTCAGCTGACTTATTTGATCTATCCAATAACGAACTCAGGGAAGGTTGCCATGTGGACTAATTTTTCCGAACCTCTCATACATCAAATTGAGCTCCAATGATCTTGAAGTTCAGTTCCTAAATTGGTCTACCAATGCAGGATAAATATATCTCCAAGAAAATCTATTTTCCGGTCCTTCACCTGAAGAC
This sequence comes from Chenopodium quinoa, assembly GCF_001683475.1. Classification (NCBI taxonomy): domain Eukaryota; kingdom Viridiplantae; phylum Streptophyta; class Magnoliopsida; order Caryophyllales; family Amaranthaceae; genus Chenopodium; species Chenopodium quinoa. The sequence goes on along the minus strand of NW_018742726.1, from coordinate 2,640,442 downwards.
ATTAGTGAACTGATGCCTAGCTTGGGGGAAATGGATCTTCCTACGAACCTTTTTGGCAGCATATCCTACCATCAAGTTGTGGAATGATGAGTTTGGTAGTTCTTACTCCGTAAGTCCGTATCAAGAAACAACTTTTCTGAAGAGATACCAGATTGTTGGGGGAAGAATAAACAAACTGCAGATTATAGATTTCGCAAACAATAGATCATAATGTTTAATGTATAATATGTATCCCTTGGACGACTCTGTACTGTAGTCTGCATGGGGAAATTCGAGATTCGTATTGGACTTTGTCGAGCATCATGTTGTTAAATATTGGGGAAAACAAGTTTTCAGGAAGCCTACCGGCAGTTCGGCAAGGATAGGAGAGACATTGTCAATTCTACTTATTTTAGTGCATGAAAACAACTCTTTTTCCGGGAAAAAACCCGTTGAACTATGTAGGCTTGAATACCTTCGTTTCCTTTTATCTTTCTTGGAATAATTTCTTAGGTACTATACCAAAGTGTTTCAGCAACGTGTCTTCCTTAGTGAACGAAAGTAGCTATGACATATTCTATAATGTACCTAACTATGCAATCATCTTTCAAAAGCAATTCCTGCAAGTTTGCCCTTGCTAACTTTCTTGTAGGTACTTGAACTTATCTTACAACAACTTGGAGGATTGAGTAAACTTTCATTGCTATTGTGCTTAATTAGTTAATTATGTGATTTTATGCGTTTGAACTAGATGATGCTAACTTAAAAAAAAAATAATTGGAAACTAATATAGAATCACTTAGTTTATTTATCCACATAGTATGTATATCGACAAGTCTTATGTATATCTTATGTATAATAATATACTACAAGTATTTCTTAATTCAAATACATATACATATACCGTTTATTTATTTATTTATTTATTGATAAGAACGAAGAACAAAACACTAATAATAGCCTAACTTAAAACTAAAAGTAAAGAAATCAACAACAATTAGCACTGACAGCCAACCAATGAGCATGGACAACCCAAAAACGAGTAACCTTCCGAATGTGGCATGCACAAAAGCCAAACCGTTTAGTTATGTTGGATCCAAGAACACCGACTAAAATCATTATTGCCTTGTTCCAAGGTTATTTTTTTTGTACATTGTCGATTTCAATAATACAATACCTACTTACGCAGCATTGTAATGCTTTGGCGCAATCTTCCGCGCTTAAACTGAACCCGTGTCAAAAACCGTTTACACAATTACACCACGCTAAACTGCAACGACAAATGGCGCATTTCCAACTTCCTCAAACCGACCTCAACTCAATTTCCAAGCTTCTTCAATGGCGGTTGATTAACTTCCTTCGAACTTCGCACTAATTTCCAACAATGGAGGTCTCAATTCTGGATTCAACTCAAAAATACGCAGCTTCTGCATTGTTCGCACTTGCCCTAAATCAATCTCAGCTTCATCAATGTCGTCTTACCTCTACTCTTCCTTGTCCCGACGACGAGCCTATTGGCGCTGGAATGAGCGCCGCTACTTCCTCCGTCTCTGATCGTCCTTATCTTTGGATTCATGAGGATTCCGGCTTGCTCCTTCCTGTTTTCAAGTAATTCTCTCTCTAATTTTGGTAATTTGACATTTTAGGGTTTTGATTGTGTTTTGTGATTGTTGTTGATTTCTTTCTATCTTTGGAAGGTTTATGAAGGTTGATGATAAAGCTTGGGATGGTTTGAAGGAGACTGCTGGAACTTCCTCACAAATTAGTCATCATGTCGTCTCTGTATGTACACTCTTTTTTATTTTATTTTTTTAAAAAATTGATTTAATTTCTATGCTATGATCAGTAGATATTGAGTGGAATAGCAGTCGGAATTCGTACTCGAAAAATGATGATGCTTTCTATTATGACAAAACTTTTTCTTTGGCTGCTTAGTAGCTCTTAATTTTTCTGCATTTGTGAATTACAATATTAGTTATATCAGCACTATTAATACTGACATCATAATGCTAAGCTCGTTTATAATGGCTGGTTGATCACTTTCCAATGATGATGAGTGTAATGCGTTAAATGGTTTGAGAAGTCGTGATGGTGTCCATTTCGGAGAAACAATTTGGATTTATGCATGAGCGATTTGGTATGGAAGCAATCAAGTGACAACTTATGGAGTTATAATGTGTAAGGATTGGGAATTTGCACTTTGCTATTGAGAATAGTTATGCCAATGTACTAAGGGGTGGTACTTTGCTAGGCATTGATAAAGAGAGGTGTACCACTATATATACTGACACCATCAAGGATATGTGAGGTTAGGTGGTGATGAGGACTAATATTAGAGGAGATGCAGTAGTGTGTTTCAGTAATCACGAATGTTTTAGCAAATTTGTAAGATGATTTTCCATGGTATATTTTATTTGCAGGCGATATTGTTTCAGTTGATGAATTTAGAGCTGGAGTTCATGATGAGACAGAATTATGGAGACAAGAGTTATACACTGAAGGTGTGAGGCTGAGTCGAAGTAGATTGAAATATTTGAAGTGTAAATTTGGTGTGAAAAAGGGTTCTGATCAGGACATTGTGAACCTAGATTGAGAGAGAATTTCCTACCATTAAGGCAGTGAATGTTTGAGTGAAGAGATATTGACTAAGTGGTTGCTAATTAACAAGAAAAGTGAAAGGTATTGTTGAAAATATTTTTAGGAACTGGAATTCAACAATATATGTGAAGCAGGACGCTACATTAAAGAATGCTGACTGGAGTGAGTGTTATTCTCTTTGTTGACACTACAGAATTCTCCATTAATTTGGGGGAGGGGGAATGGCATTAAGTACATAGTGCTTCCCATCTTTCAGCTCTATACCGTACACGGCCCTTAAGGTAGACATAAAATAAAAAATATTTTGTTGGTCACACATTTGCTTTGTGGAGCTAATATGTTTTAGGGTTTTTCTCATTGGTAGTCATATACAATTGCGTATTCTCGTTGGTAGCAAATTTTTTTTCAAAAATCTCCTAAAATTATTCTTTTTTTGTTGCTGGAAAAAAGTAGAGTTCTTTTCTGTTGCTGATTAATTTCCTGCTTTAAGTTCTTTAGCTGTAGTCATGAGGAAAAATTCCATATAACATTTTATACATGATAAGTATATATATATAGCTGCTTTGTAAGAACTTCTATCATGACAGTTTTTCCTCTTTATTCCCCGTAAACAGTAGAATGAATCATATACGGACAATGGCAACCACATTAAGTTCTTTTATTTATGTTCGTATTAAATCATTGTTATTTAGATTAAGATGTTATATGATATGTGAAAAATTATTATCGAAGCTGAAAATGGCCCTTTGCTTTTGTGAGCTTCTCATTGACCATTTTTTAATTTAAGATAGCATGATATTACTATGGTAGTCACTCGGTTTTCGTGGTATAAACAGTTTTTAAAGTTACTTTGTGACGGAAGAGCCTTAACTTCAGAGGTTGCTGCTAAAGAACTTGCTCTGTCAAAGCTTGTTGATACCATGGTATCTAGCATGGAGGCACGTGATGCAACTATTGTTAATTATGGTGAAAAGTTGGAAGATGAATCTTTGCCGCGTAAAAGCCATACTTATGAAAAACCTGTCGAAAGTGCAGAATCACTTAGTTGCCCTCGCAAAGTGACTGACTTGTATGAGCTTCTTTCTGCATGCCTACTTGGCACCAACGAAGAAAACAAAAATGCTTCTCAATCTGATTAAAGTGGTTAGTTTACCTGTTATTGTAATCATTTAATACGTCTTTTAAGGAACTTTCATGTGGATCCTTAATTGTTAACATATATTGCAATTTATGGGCTATCTATTACTTTTGTTAAATTTATAATATTTTTTTGTTTTTTTTTTGTTTTTTTTTTTCACAGGAAGCATTGGAGGTAATATTAGCTTGCTCGTTGATGGATATAACCAAAGGAGAAGTCGAAAAGAGAGATGATAGTGATCCTTGGGTCAAATGGAAGCAAGGTGGCATGATTGGTGGAGCTGCTTTGGCTGGAGGAGCAGTGTTAGCTGTATCTGGAGGTATATGTCTTGTGTCTATAGAGTGTAGACTATAGTGGTTAAAACTATCATAAATCTCAAATAGAACCAGTTCTCACTACTCAACTTCTCTTCTGCTATTGCAGGAGTAGTTGCACCTGCAATTGCTCAGGGGCTCAGCACTGTGGCTCCAACATTGGGAAGCCTTTTGCCTGCCATTGGTACAAGTGGATTTGCTGCAGCTGCTACAGCTGTTGGATCTGTTGGTGGTTCGATTGCTATAGCTGCATCTTTTGGAGGTATATATTCGGTTTCTTCTCTCATATCTTCCTTAACATTATTCCTTAGTCTTTTTTATTTTATTTATTGAGAATTCCCTAGTCATTGCAGAGTAAATCTCAGTGTGAAATCTGGTTGGTTGCATTTTTGTTATATTATATTATATTATATTTCTAGGTTTCCTTCTTTATGTACTTTGTCGGTTTTAAAACTCCAGCGGCGGGAGCTGGACTTTGCGGTAGCAAGATGGCCACAAGAATTGGAAATATTGAAGACTTTGACTTCATAGCAATTGGTGAAAATCATAAGAAGGGGGTAGGTTCCTCTGAATTATTGCTTGTGTATCACTCAGAATCTCCCTCTGGCATGTAAAGGATAACTGATATCACATAGCAACTACTGAGGGAAAATATTAGTATTATCATAAGTTTTGCAATTTTTTCTGCTGAATTTAAAATATTTATATTAGTATTAATCTGCAGCATCTTGCAGTTGGAATAATGGTATCTGGACTTGTTTTTGAAGAAGTAGACTTTGTGAGACCTTGGGAAAGTCAAAACATTAACTTGGAGAGGTAAAAATGTTCTTTAAGTGTTTACTTTGAAAGGGTTGAATAGTGTTAAGCTTTATGGCTTGATGCAATTGAGATCCAAGCCATGCAACACAATATGTACCCTTTTTTGGCATTAGAATCGCCTTAACCTCTGCATTTGATTGTATACTGCATTCACATCAATAGCCTATCTCATCAGGTCCTTAAAAAAAAAAAAGTGTATATGATGTATGTAGGCTTTTTTTAAGTTCTTAACCATACTTTACTACAAGCAGGATCCAGATTTTTTCAATGTATTGACTATTTACCTCTTTGTAGTTTTATTTATAAAGAGTGTGGCTTTTATGGCTTCTTTGAGTGGTTATTGCATGGCAATTGGCAAGCACTTTTTTGCTGAAGGATCTGACCTAGTGCTAAATTCACTAAAAGATAATTACTGCACGGCTGACATAATATCCATACGTTGACAAAGCACCATGGATAACAACCTCACTAAGTTAATTCTTTTGGCATAGTTTGGGAGAATTTCACCCCTTCGGATGCCCCCTATTTTTGGCAGTACTCTTATGTATTGATTGTTAATTAGCAACATGGTTCTCTTTGCTTAGGAAAAAAATTTTGTGATGCTTTAAGGGTAGTGTTGATAAGTTGCAGACTCTTTGAGGTATCTTACGAAGTGCTTGGCTGGTGGAGAGATTCGTAGTGCTGCTCTTATCCAGCCAATTCAGGCTGTCAGCACAGCTTATATTCCTTGAAAGTCTTCCTTCTGTATTATTAGAGCTTTGTTTTATGGGCCAGACTAAGCAACAGCTTTGCTTTATGCTCTATATATAATCATGCAAGATTTATAAGGTGTTTGATTCTCTATGTAGGAGTATCTGGTGCATGCAATCTATATATTGCTGTCATACTGACTGTATATGGTAGTGTAAATTCTTTTGTTTCTTACAATGGTCCAAACAATTACTATGTGCAGTCTAATTTCTCAAGGGTTAGCTGGAATTCAACCCGTGGATGGACCTGGGATCGAAAATGTTGGTGCTTGGGTATTCATTTCTCTTTTTATCAGTTGCTAGTTTTCACTAATTGACTTCGTGTTCTATACCTGACATCTGCTAGGTCGACGTGACGCATATCATTGAAGGGCATGCATCATATGTAGATATGACTGAGCATATTTTGAAACAGCTTGAGCTAGACACATACTATCCTGTTTGGAAAGATGGAAAAGTTGAAGTATCATCCCCAAGGAAAACATCCACTAAACCTTAGTTCTTGCTTGTCTAACTTCTTGGCGTCTTGTTAGGAAATCAAAGGTTCTTGATTGTTGGACAGTGGTCGCCTTTCATCACACTCACAAGTACTAGCTCGCTGTGCTAATTGAGTTTTGGATATACGTTGCTTTGCTCAGTTATCGAACCATTTACAGTAATAAATACTGAATGCGTGTCCATTACACCTTTACTGATCATTGATACGAGCACGTCCTTAATTTGTATAGCAGTGTTAGTAGTCATATACTCATATGTTCGGCGCAATGAACAAGGTCTTGTTTAGCGTTGAAACCATCCTGTTAATGACTGTTAAATCTGCGGAAGGCAGGGATATAGTCTCGTATAAAAAAACCCTGTTTTGGTGCACCGCGCACGTTCTGACGTCCCACATTACTGACGTGCACAGTGCACCAGACGCCTAGACGGTCAATCAAAATCTGCGCCATGTGATTTCATTTCCAATACATGCCTTACTGAATTGCACGTGTCCTTGTGTCAGAAATCAAATCGCCAATTAAATTACTCTTGCTTTTGTAGAGTTTCAAAATGCTATTGTTAATAGTATTTGCAATGCACTGCTTTGACTTTGCAAGATTCACATACAGTTGTTGGTGTTTTATACATCTATCCCTTTTAGTTGCAACGTTTTGACTTTTACGTTTATCAATGTATAATTTTAATATTTTATCTATCTAATAAGTAAAAACAATATAAAAATTTGATATTGTGAAAATATAAATCGAGCCAAACCTAATAAATTTTCACATAGCTATATATTGCCCACCAATAAATCAATAGTGGTGGTCAATTGGGATAACATAAATAGTGTCATTTACTAAACGTTCTAAGTAATAATAAATGGAGGAAGAACATGAGATTAATATAGTAATATACATGCTTATTGAAATTGTCTCAATGTATATCTTTTGAATATTAACTTCTTTGTAATGTATATTATTGGTTAAAGTATTGTATTAACAAAGGTGTCAATCAAACTAATACACTTAAAGCATTAACATTATTTAGGGTTTATAAATGAATGTAAAGGTTCACTATTTTCTTCTCACGACTTCCATCAATATTCTCAATCATCGGTCTTTTAGAGATGGTTTGCCTTATTTTGACTAATTTTAGACAAAGTAAGTTTTTTATACAAACTCCCACAAAAATTAGATTGTTTTAGACAAAATAAGTGTTTTTCTCTGTTTGGATATGTAAATAGTTGGAAAAAAAAATAAAAAAAATAAAAACTACTCCTACTATGGAGACAAACATAAGCGAGATATATATATATATATATATATATATATATATATATATATATATATATATATATATATATATATATATATATATATATATATATATATATTCAGTTGTTATTACAGAATATTAAAACTATAAATGCTCTAGTTACAATAATGCTCTAGTTAAAATTTTGACATTTGAAAAATATAATTTTAGACAACTCTAATAAATACTCTGTATTTAGCCTTTCCATAACTATACATGTCTAAACTATTAATGTAGGTCTAAGTAATACATGCGAATTATTAAAATGAGATTTTTAGTTAGAAACGGAGTGCCATTATAGATATATAATTTTAATGGACCCGTTAACATAATACAAAATACAAAATCATAAATTATAAGAGTATATGGACAAAAATCAAATTGAATATAAACACAATCGAGTCAGTATTATTCGAAAATTCTAGACTTCCTTTTAAAACACAGTCTAAATTATTAACGATTTGTCGGATTAAGACATCATAAATTATTAATCCAGCACATCATGAATCTTGTGATTGTGTCAACTCTACCCAGATTCTCCAGTTATATAAGTAATACGAAGTACTCCATAGTTAACATAGTAGCCATTAATTAAAAAATAATGGTGCGATTATTAAAAACCTCACCTTTCAATCCAACTATATTAGTAATATTTACCTATTTCATCTTTCAAGAATTACCATTTTCTACTGTGTACGGCTACACTATTCATGATTTCCCTCCTAATTTTGTTTTCGGGGCCGGGTCTTCTGCTTTTCAGGTAATTTCGTTTAATTTTTACTTACGAATTGTTGTCGGTTTCATTTTACTTTCATACAACTCTAGAAGTATGATCAGCTACTGTTATGTTGCAATATTTGTAGTGTATAGAGTTGTGGGTTTTCTGGATCTTGAGTGTAGTATCATGCAACCGTATATCTTCGCCTGCAGTAGTGCTGCGGTCTTCTGCTAGGAAATATCGAATATCGGATATTGAATATAGGCGGTCTTAGCTTTTGGGGTTTGGTCATTTGGGTCTAGGTATGAGGTTAGGGCTTATGTTGCCGTGGCCGGATAATGGTTTTCATGAATTTTCTATTTCTAATGGTTATTTAACTTATTTTTACCCAATTGGTAGTTAAAATCATCTGAAAGGGTGGTTTAGGATTGATTTTTGTTACTAAGATTTTAATAGTTTTATATGTGTTGTGTTGATCATGCAAGAACTTAACTTTGTATGTGCATAATTTCATTGTTGTGGGATGTTCCACGCAGATGGAAGGTGCGGCTTTTGAGGATGGCCGGACACCGAGCATCTTAGACACCTATAACAATCCTGGTTTGTATTCTCATAATCTCATGTAATCCAACTATAGAATGCATGCTGCTATTTGGTCATTTATGTTGTCTGGTGTTGAATTTCATATCAAGCACTCAGGAAGATAGACCATACCCATGTTAGGGGAGGGAAATGAAAAAAGTCCACATCAATTGTGAAATAATAGTTGGGACTAAACTTTACAATCAAAAGTTCAAGGAACATCTGAGAACTGTTTGTGGCGTGCCTATAGAGGCACAAGGAAATCTTTATCACCTTGTTGCACCCTGAGCCTTAAAACCAGCTAAAGGTCATATTATTTTGATAGTTTTTCCTATTATTAAATAGTATGAGTAAATCTGTGTGGCAGGTAATGTTTATTTTATGGAGAGAGCGTGTGACCAGTATCATAAATACAAGGTAAGCAACTTTCTCCGTTTCTTTTTAGTTGCATTGTATTGGTTTTTACGGACCCCTAGACAACTTTTGGAGATAGAGAGATTTGATTAGTTAAAAAGGAAAGTGATGCATCTAAATTGAAACTTCCTTATTTAGAAAGTGATGTATCTAAAAAGTAACGGAGGTAGCATTTAATTTCTTTTGATTTCCATTGTCCTCCAGGCTAACTGTGAAAGAGTACATGTAACCTTTTCATTTTAAAAACAGGAAGATGTCAAACTGATGTTGGATATGGGATTACCTGCATACAAACTTTCTATCTCATGGTCAAGACTTATTCCAAGTACAGTACCACTCCACTTATTCTAGTAATCAACTCATAATGATAACTTTGCCAATTTTTTATTTTTTAATTTTTATTGGAATTCTATACTATAATCATGCAATCTTTCGGTATTTCAATGTTTAATGTAAAAAGTTAATAAGTGTTTCAATTTTGTAAACTAGGGTTGGGTATTTTTATAATTTAAGGGTTCGTAATCTGAATACCATTTCGAAAGTTCTTTTGTGGAATATAGATACTACATACATGAAAAAAAAATATAAAATGCACATTGTTCTCTTATATTAGTCATCTTCTTATTCAATTTTTTGAAAAAGAATATAAAATGAACATTGTTCTCTTTTGTTTCAATCTCAGATGGAAGGGGACCAGTCAATCCTAAAGCGGTGGAACATTACAACAATCTGATTAATGAACTCGTCAATAATGGTAAGTACAAAATTCCATTAGAACGTTTTAATTTTATTAGTATTAGCTAGTTAGTGATACAATTCTTATCATACTATATGTTTTTAAATGAAAATTTAGAGTTAAAGGGGTGTCATTAATCTTTCTTACACCCACTGACTTTTTTCAAACTTATCTAAATGTAAATATACAAGTCTACATCAAGAGAATCGAGCTTTTTAAAATTGAGGAAGTTTTGTAAAGTATGCAATTTTATTACAAATCCATCAATATATATCATCCTCTGTATTACAGATTATTACTCGTAATACAGAGGAATTTCACCAATAAATTCTAAATTTTTATTTAGCAAATTATAGAAATGTATGGATTTATTTTGTTCAAGTCAAATTCAAAGCTAAGGTGAAAATATTATAATGTTGACTATATATTAATATGAGTGATGTAGAGACCACAACTCAATGATTCCCCCTATGTTTGTTGACCGTATAATGAATTTCTGTAACTTGTATTTGTAGGAATTCAACCGCATGTGGTGTTACTGCATATGGACACGCCACAAGCACTAGAAGATGACTATGGATCATGGCTTGATCAGCAAATTGTGTAATTTTTCTGCAGCTAGTCTGATCGATTTCTTTCCATACAGTACTATGTTTCCACAATTCTATTATATTTTTCATTTTTATTTTAAGTTGCAATTCTATGACTTTTACTTGTCAACACAATATTTGGACCATTAATATATGTAATTATCTACTACTAAAGACTATAAAATAAAATTGATCTTTTGAGACTATAAATGCCCCTGGACCAAGTATACAACATATACATACACAAACAAGTTGTATGAAAGTCACATTGTTGCAATTGTATAAACGGAGGAAGTATTTACTACTCCCTCCATCCCCAAATTAAATGATTTTCCCATTTGTGAAAAAACAGGAATTAAGAAGGGGAAGGAAAAAGTAGTCCAAGTACATGAGAAAACTAAATTGACTATAAAGTAGATAGATAAATACATGGGAAAGCTATATTGACAACAAAGTAGAGAGAAACAGAGTTTATGGAATAATTGACAGGGTTAAACTACCATTTATGGAGTAAGAACTAAGAAGTATTAGTCATCATCTAGTATTCTAGTGTGAATTTTCCCATAACAACCATTGGTCTTGCATAACACTTTCAGTAAAAAAAATTATTGGCACTAATAACTTTGTAATCTCCTGGGTGCAGAAAAGACTTCACAACTTATGCAGATGTGTGTTTTAGAGAATTTGGGGATCGTGTTTTACATTGGACTACATTCAATGAGCCCAATATTGCATTATTGACAGGCTATGATCAAGGGATTATTCCTCCTAAAAGATGCTCTCCTCCATTTGGTTCCTGTACCAGAGGCAACTCCACAATTGAGCCATATATTGCAGTTCACAACACACTGCTGGCACATGCAACTGTGGTTGATTTGTATAGGAAAAAATATCAGGTACGTACTTGTCAAATTAATGCAAGTTTGAAGTTGTCGTAGTAAAAGAATCCAAACTTGAAATCTTGAGGTCACAAGTTTGACTGCTACAAAATACTGGATGGAGGTTTTTGGAAAAGGGATAGTCGATACATCTCCTAATTAAGTTAGCACAAGTGTGATGATTTGAATGCATTGCATGCAGGAAAAACAACATGGATATATAGGTATAAACGTCTTCGCCAATTGGCTTATTCCTGAAACAGACACAAAAGAAGATATACTTGCAACTCATATAAGCAGCAAGTTCCTTGTTGGTTGGTGAGTTATTATCACCAGCGTTCTATTCGCCTAATTTCCACTGCCAATCTGATTTTTTTTTTTCTTGAACTTATTTGAACCTATTTTACCCCTTGACTTGAGCTCTTCTGAACTTACTGTAGCTATAAATCGAACTTGGGTAGCCATTACTTACACTTGATTGAACAATCTAGTATTTGTTCTTCTGAACTGAACTCATCTGAACTAATTGTACCTAAACTGACAGATTTTTCCTGAAACAAGCAAAGCCTTAACACAAATAAGGCCCTAAATGCATTCTATTGTCTTTTACAACAATTGTTAGTTGTCAAGTGTTGTTTGAGATTAGCTGCTGATATAGCTAATTAAAGAGCCACTGAACCAGTAATCAACTAAATGTTACATAGTTAAAACAAATAATTTATTTCTTGCCTTCTCCACCTCTAGAAGCTAGCATAATCTCTAAAAGCTATGTATATTTGGTTTTTAAGAACACTAGTGCCTCCTAAAACTACCTTAAATTCTATATACTCTGAAAGAGGTACAGAGTATTCAATTATTATTAAAATTGCTATAATGATGCATCATCCTTTAAGGTGAATCGAAGCCAAGTCCCATGTGCACATGATATGGCTAAATGCTGTTGTGTTTCCTTGATATTCTAGCTAGTAGTTTACATGAGTTAAATTTGTTTGGTTGCCTTAGATTGTGTCAAAAAAAAAATGAGGTCATATACTGTATTACATTCTCACTCTTAGATTGTTGATTGGATCAATTCTTATCTACTTATTCTCTCAATGTCCTGCCAGGATTTTAGATCCCTTGGTGTTTGGAGATTATCCAGATATAATGAAGGAACGGGCTGGCAGCCAACTTCCCTCCTTCACAAAATATCAATCAAGACTCGTAAAGCAATCATTTGACTTCATTGCATTGAATTCCTATGGTACTTTAGTTGTCAAGGACGATCCTAGTATCCTCTTAATTCAACCAAGAGATGTTGCAGCAGATAGTGGAGCTGGATCTCACTGTAAGTACAACCTTTCTTCACCCTTACATGAAATATGAAAGAACACTATCATATGTTCTGTTCTACGAATTGGCGGATATGATTGACATGTTGCATGAGAACAAAAAGAGTTATAAAAAATTTCCTTTGATTGGGAGGGGCTTCTGTCGCCCCTGCTTGAGAACATATCATATGACAATTCATGTTATGAAAAAATAAATCCTAGCATATGTTATTGCAAAAAAATTAGCATACAATATAATGCATCGTGTTTTAGTTTATGTATTGCTTGCTAAAATATATGAAGTTTGTAATTGCTAAATTAAAATTTACTATCTTGCAGATGGGGGTCATAATGAAGAGGTGAGATGGAGGTGATATCGAATTATCGATTATGATGACTATTGACTCATTTAAAAATTTTATGATCTAACAATTTGATCAAATATTAGGCACTTGAGCACGTACTAGAATTTTTCAAACAGGAATATGGAAATCCTCCTATATATATACATGAAAGTGGTAAGCTCATTCTTTTTTCTTTTGGTTGTGTTTCCAATTAATACTCTCTGGCTGTCTATTGCTAATGAGATACTGTATTTGATAGGATATCGGATGTATCATAACTCATCATTGTTCGACAAACCAAGAGTTGAATTCTTAAATGCCTCAATCGGAAGTGTACTGAATGCTGCAAGGTACGACGACACAACCCTAGCTACCTATTATCAAAAGTACCAACAATCATAAATTGAAATTCTACTGCCCATTCACATATTTCTCCTGTATTGATTGTCACATTACCTGTACATTCAATTTACCCTATCAACGTAACCATTACAATAGTCGTAAGATATATATACATTAAGGAATTGAGGCCAAAATTGTTTTGTGTACCTAGTACGGAGTAGTACGTACTATTTGGTGTAGAAGTTGAGAGAAAATTTGAATTTGTGGGTGTGGTATTGGTTTTCAAGTGTTACTTTTGAGGATATTCTTATGTTCAGCATTAAATTAATGTTAGTTATAACTAAATCACTTAGCTTGTGAATTATAGAAATTATTAATTATGAAGAATTATTTTACTAAAACAAGTTTGATGTGTCTTGAATTGTTGAAGGAATGGATCAAATGTAAGAGGATACTTTGTATGGTCATTAATTGACACACTAGATATGGCGGGATTTGAAGACTGGGCCTTTGGGTTGTATTATATGGATTATAGAGATCCAGATCTAAGAAGATACCCCAAATTCTCTGCATATTGGTATACTGCATTTTTGAAAGGAAGAAGCTTCCCTTATGATGGTGATTTTATAGAAAAATTTCGGAACTCAACCAATGTCTTGGAACCCCTTGATTACAGTTAGAAATGGCGTTCATCCGTGTATTATACTTCCGTGGTTCTTGTATATGGAGTGATAGCTGTTTGAAAATGCTGTTTCTATATCTCCTCGTAGAGCGTCAAGTGTGTGTTCATACACTCTACGACAGTAATAGTTGTGTTATTTCAATTTACTCACACCATCACTAATTTTAACAAGTAATGGTGGTGTAATAAGAAAAACTTTATGAACTATTATCACTATTTTAGAAAATTTGACAACTTTTATTGAGTTTTTATGTCAAATTTGTCTTACTTCAATTTAAATATGTGAGTACATGCCATCTTGCGACAGTATTCACCAATAATATATTGTGATGTGCTAATGGCCTAATGGATATTGATTCAATCCTTTTAACAAATAAATCCTTTTAACAAATAGAGGTTTTACATAAATTTGGCTGATTATATATATGAAATTATATATTTATATTCCATATAATCAATCAATTACATTATACTAAAGGAAAAACTTAGAGGGACACTTGACAATAGGGGTGAACACAGTCCGGTTTGAGTACCAAACCAAATCAAACCATATTAGTATTCAAAATGGACCAAACCAAACCGTAATAATACGGTTTGTTAGGGTTTGGTGCGATTTGGTTTGCGATTTATAATGTGACGACATTTCTCCCTAAAATATGCCAAATAATACTTCATTAACTTATAATAAAGTTTAAATAATTAGCCCAATCGTATACCCTATGTTGTATTTTGATTTTTGATGTTTTTATTACTATTTTATTTTATTTTATTTTTTTAATATATAATAATTATTTTAATTTATTTAAAAATCTAATATATATATATATATATATATATATATAAAGTAGGCATTTTTCGAGAGCATTCGGCGCGCCACATAAGCAAAGGTATTATTTCGACCAATTAAAAATTAGATTTGTATTTTATTTTAGAATTAATAAATTCACTCGCCACCTAAGAAAAAGTGACGAATGAGATTTAAGAATTTTTCTACGTAGTTAGAACAACGAATAGTGATTTATTAGGATTTAATTTATTTAAAAAACTAAAAGTTATTTTTAAAAAATCATCTTTAGATATAGGATTTATATATCTAAGATAAATCTTGATAGTGCTTATGATAAGAAATAAAAATTATTCCTTAATAATAAATAAATTAAAAATTGTGATGCATACCATTATAAATTAACGCATCCTACAACACCAACAAAATTTCGTATCAATACAAAACCAAATCAAGCGAATTTTGTGTCAGTTTTAGTCATCAATGGCTGAGTAATTCTTAACTTAATTTTTAAAATCTATGTTTAAATGTATATTTGTGATTATTGCTTACATTGTGTTAAATTGGAATACTTAACAATTAAATGTTTATGTTTTGTTTACTGAATTTTGTTTTTACACGCAGATTTGATTTAATCAGATAATTAGATTCGAGCAAAAATGATTGGAAAATGAAAGTATGATTTTCTCGCCTGATGGTCCTATTGGATGAGAAGGTATTATATCTTTATAAATTGTTTATATTTATTAAAAAAAAATTATAAACCTTTGTAGTTTATATTAATTAATTATATGATTAGAATAAATTTTTTGTGATTTAGGTAGCTTAATCAAGTCATCAAATTAACTTAATTTTGATTACGTTCATACCTCAATTAAAGTCAACTTTGTACAATTCGTCCAAAATTAATTGAAAGAAAAGTTTACTCAATTAAATATTTTTCATTCGTTACAAATAAGAAGCAATATTGCACGCATTGTCAGTGACAACAAAATAATGATTCAATTTTCTAAAATACTATTGTTCGGGCAATTAGGGATGATGAAAAAATTCCAATGCATAGATTTGATTTTGTACAATTACAATTTTTAGATCAATTTCACAACAATTTTTCACTTTCTGGTAAATATATTGATTTATTTTATAAGACTGTAACTGTTAAATTTATATAATTTTTTTTTTGCTAACATGTTTTATTTATCCACTTTTATTAGATGGAAGAGATATGGGTGTGACCGAAGTGGGTGATTCTATTGAAATAGAAGATAGATAGTATGCATGTTTTAATTATTTTTATTTTTTAAAAAACAACTAATATTGATTTAGGATTTAAATTATTCAAAAAATGAAAAGAAAAATAAATATCTTTTCACATTAAAAATTTTAACCTAATATGTAATCAATAAAATATCATATTTATAATTTTTTTTCGGAAGATATCATATTTATAATTTATTCATATTATTAAATTTAGTTTTCATATAACTAACAACAATGAATAAAATACAAAACAACAATAAATAAAGTCGCATAATAAATTACATTAAAAAAAATTATACTTTTGTAATAGGCAATAACACTCTAATTAAATTATTACGTGTTTTTTCCGTCTAAAATTATTAAATAGTAAAATAAATCTATATATATATAGGGAATGGATCACGTGAAAACAAGTCTGATTGAAAACTAAAAACAAGTGATCTAGACCATTAATTCTAATCTGACGGAGGAGATCAATTTCGTGTATTAGACATACACTCACTTCTTCCTCCTTCACGCATCTTCTCTCTCTAAAATTTCAAGCAATTCTTTCTCTCTCTTTCATGTTTTGGATGGAAATTCTATCATCAAATTGGTAAGTTTATCAATTTCATCATCAATTTCTTCGATTGTTTAAATGTATATGTTCAATTTATTTAACTATTTTAATTTTTCGGTTTAATTTCTTCAGTTATAGTTCGATTTTTCGGCTTTAGTTTTCACTTTTGTTCGATTTTTACGGCTTAATTTGTTCAGTTGTGTTAGATTTTTTGTGCTAAGTTTTTTTCGACAATTTTGTTTGATTTTGCGATTTCGTGTTCGATTTTGTTCAATTTTGTTCGATTTCCTATTTGATTTTGCTTGATCTTAGAAATTAGGTTTTTATGTGTAATTTTTTGCTCGAAATTCTACTCTTTACTTTATTTGAGCTATTTCATTCTTAATCGAGTTTCATATGAGTGTAATTATGTTATAATTCAACTTAATTTCTTCGTTTGGCATTCTTGAACTTCAATTGTATTTTATTTGTAATTTTTGCTCGACTTTATTCCGGTTTTGAATGCAATTGTATTTTCATTTAATTTTGTATTTTCTAATTGGCTGAACTGTTGATTGTTGGAGGTTGAATTGCTGATGTTGGAGTCGAGCTTTGGTGGCGAATTGGTGGAGTAATTGGTGGCTGTTGTGTGGGCGTCCGATAAAGCTTTCTGTAAATGCGATTTCTAGCTGCATGTATTAAATAGTAATAGTATGTTCTGATCTGCATATAATTAGTCAATATTAGCTGGTTGTTAATGTTTCTGAATCTACAATTATTTCTGCAGCTAATGCTAAATTAGATGATATGGTCTTACAATTTCAAAATATATCAAAATAGAGCCACTGCTTTTCAATTTCTATCTTTTAGCCACTAATTTATTTCTAGAGTTTGGTGTTTGGTGGAGTTCTTAGGTAGAGCCTAGTGTTTGAACTAGTGTGTGGAAAGCTACTGTCAGTATGCTTTGAGTGGCAGAATTTACTAATTTTAATCATCAAATTATTTTTATTATTATTATTCGATCTCAATAGCTTTTTCATGGTGAATGTTAATAATCTTTTCTGTATTTACTTGGTGGGGAGGCCAAAGACGAATTGTTGTTTTTCTTCCATATAATTTATGGTGAATGTTATTTGGACTTGCATAGTTGGAGTGACTAATGGTGCAAACATGAAATAGTTGATTTTAGCAAATTACAGTCTATGGCTTATGTTGATTTTAGCAAAAGTAAGTAATTGATAATAAACCGGTTATTTTTTTGAAGTCTACAAGTTTACTAGTACCGCAAATCTTGTAATCCATTGTTTATTAAAGCTATAGTTTAAGTCTGCAAGTGTAATTCATTCATTATGTTCTCATGATGAGTGATTCGTTATTAGTGCAAATAAAGCCTGACATTTTTATTATAAACCTTCTCAAAAAAATAGTAAGCAACTCTATAGATTAGCATTAGCCCCTTCTAATTCATGTAGCTTCCTTGAGACTCTCTGGCTTCTATCATCAATCAGATTGTTGTTAGTAGGTTAGGTTCTACACCCTATACATACCAAGTTACCAACCAGCTTTCTCCTTGATTCTCAAAATGGTTGCTAAATTGCTAGCAAAGGTAATTGCTTTGATCTTGTTTATTTGGATGTTATGTCTGCATTGTTATACTGGAAGTTCAGCTTAATGCTTATGCTATCTAGTGTAATAACTGTTTTTTGGAGTTTGCAATTGATATTTTTGTTGAAGGTGGTCAGACACAAGTCTTTTTTTTTTTTTTTTTTTTTAATGTATATGTTTTATTTCAGTTTCCTTGATTTTTTTTTACGGGCAAAGTATGAATCGAGTGAAGGCGCACAGGCCGCACACATTTCCAAAGTGATAAAGATCAATGCAGTGCACTTTATAGGCATTTAAAAGAAAGATTGAAGGCCGGTCATTTTACTAATAAAAAAATCTTTGACAGATGCAGAACGTGCTTGCCTGCCAACAATTGAAATTGAACATTGGAAGTGGCTTGTATTTAAGTATTGGAACTCTGCAAAAACAGAGGGTAAGTCTTGAGATTTTGCTTGTAATTACATTACACTAAGTGACATTCGTCTTTTTAATCCAGCATATAATTTTTAAATGTTTTAGGAAATGAGTGAAAAGAATTGAGCTAATGAATTCAAAGAAGATCGAATCTGAATGTGGTGCCAATCAATAGCTAGGATAATCTATGAATTGGGGAGCAATCTTTTGTAGAATGTTAGTTTAACAAGAATTATAATTGTGATTTCTGATGCTATATCAGTGATTCCTGTGCGATTTATGATTTATGGCTGCATGTTAAAAATAATAATAGCCTCAAAAATTTATTAATGCCAAGTTTATGGCGATTGACTCTTCTGGCCCAAAATCAGTCCAGAATCTGTTGTCAAGGTTAGTTTTAATTGTTTTTTGCAGCTCAATTTTTACCTTTGTTTGTTAAATTTTCAAAATTCCCAATCTTACTGTATTTTGATTAGCTATGATGTTGGTTTTCTGTTTTCAATTTCATGTTTATTGGATTAATATTTGTAATTTTTCATAAATGTGGTCCGTCTTTGCAGGAAGTACCATGTCGTCATGCGTTATCTGATAAGACAAATGTTTTGGTTGTAAGCATCTATGTTTTTGGCATGTTGAAAGCCTATTAGCTCAATTGGTCGAGCACCGTGTAATCACGGGATGTAGGTTCGAATCCTACATAGACTTTTTTAATACCCTTTATTTTTATTTTTAGTGACCTCTGGGTAAATGGCGTCAAATTGATATAATTACCCTAAGTTTATATATAGTTACCTTATTTTCGTATATAATGACCTTAGTATCACGGAAATTTTGTAAGTTTTATTTCAGTCACCTTATTTTTGTATATAACAATCTCTATGTAAATGTTGTCAAAATCGATGTAGTTACCTTATTTTTATATATAGTGACCTTTATTTTTGTATATAGTGACCTTTACGTAAATGGTGTCAAAAACTTAGTCGATAGAGTTACCTTATTTTTGTATACAGCGACCTTAATGTAAAAGTTGTAAAAATTGATATAGTTACCTTATTTTTGTATATGGTGACCTTTATGTAAATGTGGTTAAAATTGAAATAGTTACCCTATTTTTGTATATAGTGACCTCTAAGTAAATATTGTAAAAATTGATATAGTTACCTTATTTGTATATATAGTGACCTCGGTGTAAATGTTATCAAAATTAATATAACTTGATATAATTACCTTATTTTTGTATATAGTGACCTATGGGTTGTTTCACACCATCAGATTATCTAGTGAACATTCAATGGCTAAGATTGCTTGTTTTTAGTTTTCAGCGGAACCTCCCCGTATATATATATATATACTACTTAGAGTCTATAGGAAAATATCTTTTCTTGATATTTATGTATGAAAAAAAACCATGCATCACCACCTGGATAAAAGTAACGAATTAGATTTGATATATCTACAATTCTAATGCCACGTAGATTATAATCCACGAATTAAATTATTTAAATGAAAAAATAAAGTAAAAATATAGGAAAAATAAATTTATTAATCAATACTACCAATATAAGAAATCCAAAAAAAATATACTAAAAAATATTTAAATGATAAACGCTTATAATAAAGTTTGAAACCTATCAAATAAGATAAATTTTGATAGTATTTATGATAAAAAATAAAAATGGTTCGTTAATTATAATTAAATTAAAATTTGTGATACCTACCATTATAAATTGACACATCATACGACACAAACAAAATTTCGTATCAATAAAAAACTCCATCAAGCGAATTTTGTGTTAGTAATTTTGTGTTAAATTTTGGTCATCAATGGTCGGGTAATTTTTAGCTTAATTTTTATAATCCTATGTTTAAATTAGTATTTCTTATTTTTACTTATACTGTATTAATTTGGGAAACTCAACGATTATATGTTTATGTTTTATTCACTAAATGTTTTTTGTACATGCATATCTAACACATCATACGACACAAATAAATTTTCGTATCAATACAATACCCCATCAAGCGAATTTCGTGTTAGTAATTTTGTGTTAGTTTAGGTCATGAATGTCTGGGTAATTTTTAAAATCTTATGTTTAAATTTATATTTGTTATTATTAGTTACATTGTATTTATTTAGGATACTTAACAATTATTTTTTATGTAATGGCATACGATTAGATGTTGTATCCTTAATATATGGATGGCTTTGGTTGTTTTTAGAGATGATGAAAAAATTCCAATGCATAGATTTGATTTTATATCGCAATAATTTTAAATTTATTGGTTTATTTTTATATAAATATAAAGATTTAATTTATATCAGTTTCAGTTTGGCTAACATTTTTATCCATTGATGTAGTATGTTGGTTGTGGACAAGGTTGGTGATTCTATCGAAATAAAAGATATGGTAAAGTGAATAATGATTTAGGATTTAAATTATTAAAAATTTATCATTTCACATTAAAGATTTTATATAATGGAAAAAATATCATATTTATAATTTATTTATATTTAGTAAATATATTGTAAATTATAGTTAAAAAAATATATATTAAACTTTTGTAATTTTATCTGAAATTATTAAATACAATAAATCAAATAATTAAAAATAGATTAAAAAACCGTGCATCGCACGGGTTTCCATCTAGTAATATAAATAAAATAGGCATTTTTCGGGAGCATTTGACACGCCACATAAGCAGGTATTATTTCGACCAATTAAAAGTTAGATTTGTATTTTATTTTAGAATTAAAAAATTCACTCGTCACATAAGCAAAAGTGACGGATGAAATTTAAATTTTTTGCCACGTAGGTGTTATTAAGATTTAAATTAGTTTAAAACTAAAAATTATCTTTTTTTAAAAGATGATCTTTTGATATTAGGATTTAAATTAAAAAACACTATAAATTATACAATTATTATATACAAACACTTTAAAATTAAATATTTGAAAAAGAAAAATATATGTTCATTTTGTTTTTAAGAAAACGTTCAATCAATTTTATTTTAATTTTTTAAAACAAAAACATTTTAAAAGAAATATAAATTATTAATAATTATCTAATATTCTTCAATTTTTTTAAGAAAAAAAAATCAATATTCTTCAAAAAAAAAAAAATAACAATAACGTTCAGTTTTTATCCATATTCTTCAAAAAAAAAAAAAAAAAAACAATAATGTACAATTTTTATCTTATCTAGAAACCCATTTTACGATTAGATAAAAAATTTTTATAAGAGATTTATTTGCTACTCCACAAATATATAAGGTAGGATGATATTAAAGATTTGTATACATCCTCTCAAAAATATAATTTTGATTTTTTTTTTCAATTGTAAATAGACAATATATTTATATACTATACAAAAAACACAAACATGTGAATATTATTTATCTACACATTTTCATGGTGTGAATTTTTTTCAGGTCTGATTCGTTGATCAACAAAAAATATTGGAACTAATGTAAGTATATCAAGGCTTTCAATGGTAAACAAAATAAATTGATTGTTATTCATCTAATTATGTTACTTATCGTATTAAATTTTGTTAAACAATTTAATTATATCTTAATATTAATTATCTGTATTTCAAGGGATTATGTCCATGCGCCAACTGAAAGAAATTTCTTCTAGCACTTATAAATCCAAAAGAGAAATGTGTGGATTGGTAAAGTAAGTAAGGGCCTGTTCTCTTCAGCTTATTTTCAATTCAGTTCATTTCAGTTCCCAATTTCCATCTCTCATAAAATATTCAGTTCAGTTCAGCTTCATCAGTTTAGCTCAGCTCAGTTGAGTAATCAGAACAGGCCTTAAGTCAACTATTACAATAGCAGGGAAAAAAAATTAAAAATTGTAAGAAATGTCGTCTCTGATAATTTTGATTTTTTGTGTATTATAGTTTATGGTAGAATATCTATATTATTATTGTAAAAATCATTGTAGTAGTGTATACATATAACTCTATTATTAAGGACATATGTAATGAAATTTCATTATAAAGATTAATTTTAGTAATTCAACACTCTTGGTAGTATATATATATTTCATTTAACTATTTAAAAATTTAAGAAGTCATATCTTTTACTATTATTACTCCCACCGTCTTTATTTTAACCCCGTAGTTTTGTGTTTACTTTATTAATTTTTCATTGTATAAATTGATACGGAGTAAAAGAACAATGGTGGTCTAAGTTATTGTTTGTGAAAGAAAAATAGTGATTCTATAACTGTATATGTATAGTGGAACAACGTGTTTTCGTTATACAAACGAATCAGTGGTTAAAAAAATACAAACAGGATTATGATTTTATTCTAATATCTATCATACTTATAATTTTCATATAACTAATATTAGTAAATTAAGGTCGCATTATAAGTTGCATAAAAATAAAACAAATTATCCATTTTCTAACAAGCAAGATAATAAAAAAATTATAGGGTTAGATTAAGAAAATAATCTTTTCATGAGATTTTTGAATAAGATGCACGGGCTTCCATCTAGTTATATAAATATTAAAATACGGTTTACTAGTTTACGATTTGATTTGGTTTATAATTTTTGAAAAACCAAACCAAACCATAAACCGTATTTACAAAAAAATCTTAAACCAAACAATATTTTTATAAACCGTAAACTAGACCAAACCGCTAAAATGCGGTTTGGTCCGGTTTGATTATGGTTCAGACCAAACTGTGTACAGCCCTACTTGACAATATAATATAAAAAGTTTTCCCTTCAAAATTACTTACTAAAAAAACGATCAAATGCATAAAAATAAGGTTTGTATCTAAATTATGACTTTAACTTTGCAGCACGTGTTGTGTGCGGCTGGCCACACAATGTGATCGCTTGAAAAAAAAAACAAAGTAATCCCTATAACACTGACTGAGTAAACCTTGTAAATTGAACGAGTAACCCTGGTAACACTGATTGAATAGCCCTTATAACACTGATTGAGTAGCCCTTATAACACTAACGAATTGAAAAACCCATGATGGCTGGCCACACGGTGTAGCCAACCACATATAATATGAATTTGTTTAGATTTTGTACAAAATCTAAAATAAACTTTTAAATATCAAATTGCCCATTATAACTATTACATATTTAATTATTTTCTTTCATATATATTTTACACAAGCCTTGGGTGGGCGGACGTCCGCACCCAACAGTTTGTGCGGCGGAGAAGTTAGCAGCAGTAGGAGCGGTGGCGGCAAAGGCCTCCATCCTTCCACCATCTGCAAAATCAAACACATTGAACCACAATCCAGATCTACATCCTCAAAATCCCCAAATAATACTACGAAAAAATGAAATCCCCAAAATCAAAACAAATAAATAACCCTAAATCGAAAAAAAAAAAAAAACTTACAATTTGAGGTCCTAATAATGGCGCGGTGTCGGTGGTTGGTGGGTTCATCTAGTGTTGTGGTGGACGGTGGGTGCGCTTGGTTCGGTCGACGGTGGGATCGGTAGGGTGGGGTGGCATGAGGATTGGTGAGTGGGTTTTTGGTGAACCCTCCATTGAAGGGGAGGAGAGAGAAAGTGGTGAAGTGAATGGCTGATATTAGGGATGCTAATCGAGTTGAGCAGCTCACGAACAACTCAAACTCGACTCGGTTAAAACTCGATTCGAGTTGGCTTGATTCGAATTTGACTTGACTCGAGATGTTA
Source organism: Chenopodium quinoa (assembly GCF_001683475.1). Taxonomy (NCBI): domain Eukaryota; kingdom Viridiplantae; phylum Streptophyta; class Magnoliopsida; order Caryophyllales; family Amaranthaceae; genus Chenopodium; species Chenopodium quinoa. The sequence continues at coordinate 2,616,176 of NW_018742726.1, read as the reverse complement.
ACAAGCACGAGTTGAGCAAGCCCTAACTCGACTCGATAAGCTCGTGAGAAACTCGATAATATATTTTATTAATATAGAATTTACAAACAAAGTTACCATGTTTAAACAAATTTGACACTTAATAAGAGTTAATTAATATTATCAAAAAAGAAAGAGTAAATCTTCAATAATTAATAAATAATAAAAAAAGAAAACTATATCAAGTGACAACAAAAAAAAAAAAAAAAAAAAAAAAAAAAAAAAAGCCTATAATTTTAGAAGGGCCAAAACTTTAACGAGCAGATCGTGAGCTACTTGACTCGACTTGAAACTTTAACGAGCACGAGTCGAGTAGGTTTTATTGGCTCAAAACTTTAGCGAGCACATGTAAAAAGTTTTCTAGTCGAGTCGAGCACCCATCACACTACAAGAAATAAGCTTGATTCCGACGGAAAAAATCCGTCGGAAACACCTGAAAATCCGTCGGAAAACGGTCTTCTGACGGAATTCCGTCAGAATCAGTCAGTCGCAAAACCCTTTGTAGGGAATTCGACCTTTTCCGACGGAATTTCCGTCGAAAGACCGTTTTCCGACGGAATTTCCGACGGATTTATTTCTGTCGGGCTGTTTTAGACTTTAATCAAGAGTCCGTCGCAATTTTCCGACGAAATATTCCGTTGGAATCTGCTTCCTTCCAACGGAAATTTCCGTCGAAAATGTTAATAAAAAAAAAAACAGCCCCACTCACCACCCCCACCACCAGCCCACCCCCTGCCCACAAAAAACCTGGAACACAAACCACCCACCACCACACATACCCTCTATAACCACAACACCACCGACACCGCCACAACCTGAAACCACCCCAACAGCAGCCCACCCCAACACCACCGACACCACCACAACCCCACCCACACCAAACCGAAACCACCCCCAAACTTACAAAATTTAACACCGCCGACAATAAACCCACACTACCGACACCACCACAACCCCACCCACACCAAACCCCAAAAATAAGGAAAATCAATCCCACAAAACCGAAAATTAACCCCAAACATACGAAAATTAACACAACATAATAAAAAAATACCACACAAAAAAATCAAAACAAATAGATCTACAAATTAATCAGAATTTCATCAAAAAAAAAAATTCAAAAAACCGAAAATTAAACAACGAAAATCAAAAGAAATATATAAATACATAATTGTCTAATACATTTTATAAACTAACATTACAATTACATACAAATTTAACTAGATCTACACTCAAACCTAAATTACAAGATCTACAAAAACAAAAACCTTGAAACAGGTGGCTGGCGGCGGTGGTTGTTGGCTTTGTTGTCGTTGTTGCGGTTGATGCGGTTTTTGTTGATGGTTGTTGTTGCGGTTGATGTTGATTGTTGTTGTTGATAGTGCGCTGTAGAAGAGGAGAGGAGAGAGAAAGAGAATAAGAGAGGCGAGAGAGAAGAGGACAGGAGAGAGAAAGAGAAGAAAAGAGGAGATCAAAGAGGAAGAGAATAAAGGAGGAGTGGAGATCCGAGAGGAAGAGAATGAAGGAGGAGAGGAAGAGAATAGGAAAGAGGAGAGGAGAGAGAAAGAGAAGATAGGCGGAAGAGAGGAGAGAGAAAAGAGAAATGAAAGGGGATGGGGAAAGTAGGGTTCCGGGTTTTTTAAGGGTTTTTTTTTAAGCCGTAATTCCGTCGAAAAAGGTATTAAATTTCGTCGGAAATTTACTTTTCCGACGGAATATTCCGTCGGAAAGCCCATATATTCCGACGGACTTATATTCCGTCGAAAGTTTCCGACGGATTTCCAACGAAATAAAAATCCGTCGGAATTTCTGACTTTTCCGACAGAAATTGGCCTATTTCTAGTAGTGTCAGCTCGTGATCGACTCGCTCGATTAGCACCCTTAGCTGATATGTTTTTGTGATAGCTTATACAGTTATACTTCGTACTTTATTTTTTTTTGTTGTTAAAGAGCATATCAGCCAAGAGGATAGAGAAGGAAATGAAAGTATATTGTATGTTGTTAATTATTTTAGCCAATAAATGACGCATATCAGTCATTAAAATGAATATATCAGCCAATTGATGTCTGATATTAGTCAACATTAGGGACATATCAGACATTAATAAAAACGTATCAGCCAACAAAAGATACATATCAGCGAACAAGAGGAATACATTAGCCAACAAGAGGAATATATCAGCCAACAAAAGGTACTTATCAGTTAACCGAAGAAACATATCAGCTAACAAATGAAGCATATCAGCCAACAAAAAGATGAAATTAGCAAACAAAAGCAACAAGTAAGTCAACAAAATAAACATATCAGCCAACAAATGAAACATATAAGCCAACAATTAAAATATACATATCAACCAACAAAATAAATATATTAGCCAACTGAAGAAATATATAAGCCAAATGATGTCTGATATCAGCCAACAAAAGGGAAAAAAAAAACATATCAGCCAACAAATAAAAGGAATATATTAGCCAACACAAAAACCATATCAGCCAACAAATGAAACATATCAGCCAACACATGAATTGAAACATATCAGCCAACAAGTAAAATATATATGACAAGCCTCCTGCACCGAATTTGCCTGCAGACGTCCGCACCCAATACCTTCTCTATATTTTATACTTTTTAATATGAGCCTATTCATAACATTTCATATCATTTTTTTTTTTTTGATAAAATTTATTGTCATTATAATTATTTAAGAACCATGCATTGCATTGGGTTTAATCTAGTACAATTATAAAAGTAAACATGCATTATTATTATATAAAATGTACTTATTATATAAGTTTTTATTATGAAATCATGAATTTGCATGCATGGACCATGTTCTTTGTAAACATGCGTGCATGGGCTGGAATTTCTCATAATAGAAGCAAAGTTATTTCAGTTAATAACCTAACACGTCATGCTCAAACCCATTACATACATAATTTAAGAGCAAGTACAAGCTTCGAGTTGAAGATGAATAATGTTAGTTTGGTCCACCTTTTGGGATTTGTTTGATATCTCACCAATAACTTTATGTAATCATCTTGTACCAAGCTTTTGTGAATATAATTATGTTGGTAAGGTCAGGCATGCAACATTTTGTTCATACAATCATACGGTTTTAAAGTCTTGCGGCATTTAACAAGAATATATTGTAAAGTTTTCAACTTATTACGGAGTACTTCGTATATAATTATTCATAACATGATTTGATATAAGAGTGATGTTATTTAAACTAAGCTAGAGATGATGTGCAACGTCTTAATTTTAAGAATGATTTAGGGTCAGCTAACATGGATAAGGAAACGTTTACAATAGATGGAACAAAGAAAGAAAAGTGAAAATGAAAAGCTACAAATTTATGAAAATTGAATCATTGGCTTAATTTATTCACTTGTTAAATTTAATATGTAAAAAAGCAAGAAATTTACAAACGATCCTTAAAAGGGAATAGTTTTTATTCACTCTTTGAGATAGGTTTGAAATATGAACACACGTGATCATCTTGTATAATTAATGTAAATTTTAAATATATAAACCGTTTAAAAATTGATAATATCTGGCGTTAGTAGATGATCCAATGAAATTATTCAATGGAAGTTAGACTCTGTTTCATATTGCATGCTCTTACAATTTAAAAGACCAAATATCATGTAATAAAGATATATGTTTTCATTTTTCAAGATAAGAAGACAATGAAAAAACTTGTGCTTGTGGTTACCCTTTAGAATGATTATTTTTCGGGGGGGCTTGACAAAACTGCAAATAACGTGCTACGGAGTACATAATATAGAAGTATGTAATCGTATTCTAGCATTTAAAAAGACAAAAAATGATGGCATAAATAAAGCACTAATTCATCACAGTTAAAAAAAAGGCATAAATCATCAAAATGGTACTTGGATTTTGTCGACAAAAATCTAATTCGATAAAGGAAGTGTTTTTTTTGTTTTTTCTTTTTTTTCATAGAACACCATACAAAGTGAATAGCGCATACCCTACGAATTGCTATAAAAGTGCTATATAGTTACAATAACACCATAACAATATGTCAATATTATACTACTAATTTACAATGTCCTAATGCTCGATAAAATGTTGAATAGATGTTAAATAATGACAATATCGATCTAATGTTGCATTGGTACTACATACCGTATTATATGTATATATACTAGCTAGAATGTCATTAAATCGATAATTTCTTTGCATTATTCCCCAAATAAGATATATACATGAGTAAAATCAATTTTGAAACATTCATCCCACTCCAATATATCGCGATTTTAGCAACCCATAATACTGACCGCTCATATAGTTGTTGGTTTTTTTTTTGAAGGAAAGATACAGAATTAGGTAAGTCTTCTCTTAAGATTGTACCCTAACTTATGTAATGAAATCAAATAAGAAATTTTGGCATCTACATAGAGGTCAATGTTTAGATAATCTGCAATTTGATAGCTTAAAGCTGCAATATAATCTGCTACTCAATTAGCTATCCGATAAACATGAAGGTAAAAAACAACCTCAAAGTGAGCCAACAACTTCTTGACGTCATTCATTATTAGCAATTGAATTTTCCAAGGACAACGCACTCATATAGTTGATTTGTTCCCACAAACTGGCTTATACTTGTAGTTGTAACTAATCGGTCCATTCTACTTGTTACTAATACTATATGTTCTTATTATGGTAACGAACCAACGACCTATGACTCTATGAGTACTTTGTGTCTTTGTCTGCCCACTTGTATGTAGTTTATTCACGAGTGCAATGCAATCTACCGCTCTCTCTCTCTCTCTCTCTCTCTCTCTCTCTCTCTCTCTCTCTCTCTCTCTCTCTCTCTCTCTCTCTCTCTCTCTCTCTCTATTGAGGAGTGGGAATGAGTGTAGGATAAGGATGTCGAGTAACCGTAACATGTAAGCGTTACGTATTATAATACATACTATATATACTGCATAGCTTCTGCATAATTTGGCAGTGAATTACACTAAGAAGTTATCATGGAGATAGTAAGAAGCTTAACCCTCATTTTTCTATTCTCTATGGCCTTGTTTGGCCTATGTAGTAGCAACCAAAGTGTTAATGCATCCACAACTCAAGCCAATAATGCGACCGCCTTGATTGTTAACCTACCAAATGATAATACTACTTCCGATTATACTAAAGTTACCTTAGGGGACAAGAAACGGCAGAATGGAGGTGGAGGTGGTGGTGGCAGTGGCGGAGGGGGAGGCAGTGGTGGAGGTGGGGGAGGTGGAGGTGGGTTTGCATGGGGATGGGGAGGAGGGGGTGGTGGCGGCGGCGGTGGCGGTGGTGGTAGAGGTGGGGGAGGAGGATGGGGTTGGGGAGGTGGTGGTGCAGGGTCATGGAAGTGGGGCCGATGTAGTGGAGGGGGACGAGGAGGGAGAAAGCGACATGAAAAGCAAAGATATGGTCGTGGAAACTTTAAGTTGGGAGAATTTGCACAATGCATGGGAGGAGGAAGGTGCAAAGGAATGAAGCTTGATTGTCCACTTCACTGTGGTGGATTTTGCTTCTATGACTGCATAAATATGTGCAAAGCTCATTGTCGACGATAAGCTTTGGTTTGTTCTTTGACGTCTTAAGTTCTAGCTAGTCTCAGGATGTTCCCTCACCTTTTTGGTTTTTGCAACATACGAGCTTGTTTTTTTGGTACTGAATGGCTAGTCATAGCAGCCGACCTAAATGTAGGGACTAAGGCTTTGTCGTTGCTGTTGTAGTATAACTAGCTATGGCTGACATTTCTGTGTGTTTGTTGATTGTACACTTGGTAAACCCATGTTATGCTCCGCAGATATCCTCAGTCTATTTCTTCGGTCTTGATCTTGCTCCTCTGACCCCATTCAATTTCAAATATGCTTAATAATCACAAATGTTCTCAACTTCTCATGTATAGGATTCTCTTCGATTATTAAACCAACTAATTGGAATGAGATGAGTATTTTTGAAAATATATTAAGAAAATCGTATTCCCAAAATCCCCTGCCCCCTTCGGTTGATCCCTACAATTAGACTGTCCAGTAAATTGACAGAACCCTCATTCTATTTTCAACTGTTGCAATTAAACATAATTTTGCAATGATCAAAATAAGAAATTTCTAATTTCATAAAAAGTTAATCTTTTACATCAATTGCATCACACCAGAAAATTCAACAGTTACGCCTAACAATAACCATCTCACATGAGCTTTAATATTACTCAATCTTCACTGAGTTTTTGCATAACATTGTATCAGCTGCATCGTGAGCAAAAAGGTTATTCTTCTTCAATCTCTGTCAGCATCCTCTATCTCCTCGTCCTCAGGAACTCCACGGAGATACAGTACGTTATTGCATCTAAACAAATAAAAAGAAAAAACACAGCACAATTCTAGTGTTAGTCTTAGGCAATAATGCAATAATGACATTTTCAAAAAGATAAACGCAAAAATAATTTTCCAAGATATCTAGATTTACCATTTTTCTCCTTTTGAAAATAATTTTCCTATACCAATAATAGTTTTCCAAAGAATGTAAAAGATCAAACTTTTCAAACAAAAGAATGACATGACACCACATTATTTTCCCAATCATTCACCTTCCTCCTCTCCTTCCCTCCATTTTCTTAGTTTATTGTCTCTTATCTTTCCTAGCAAGAAGCCAAACAAAGGAAACTTAAGTTTGTTTCCTTAGAGATTTTCATTGCATCAGAATTAAGAATATCAGCTAAAAAATGATTTCTTTTTAAATCAGACATACACTTCTTTTTTTGACAGGAAATCAGACATAAACTTCAAGTGTTTACAGTTAGGGTCTGAACATGAATTTCAAACTTTAAAGTGACACCACTTCACCAATATTCTAAGAAATAGAGTTGACAGATTAAACCACAACTTAACAGTTGCAATGTTGCACACAGAATTTTTTTAAAAGAGATCCAGAAACAAAAACCAAACTGAGATATTATATTTGAACAGAAGTCTAGCTTTAATAACCTGATAAGAATCTCTCCAAGATCTCCGGTCTTCTGGCCTTCAATATACTCTTCTGTGTTCGCCAGCTGCAACCAAGTTATCAATAAAAAAAAGATCAGCAATTATGAAAGTCAATAATAGAACACGGATTAGAACATTAATTAATTCTAAAGAAGATGTATCATTGCAGAACAGGCAAGTATGTACCTGTAGGTTCATGTACCCATCAACTGACACAAGATAGCCTGCAAGATTGCATAGGACAAACATTGTCTTACAGAATTCTCAAGCAAATAAAAAAAACATCAAAACAAATATGAAACTGCAACTACCAAAGAAATTAAGATATCATCCCCTCTTATCTATTCTTTTGGCTTAAAACCTATTAATAATGTTGGACTCATGAGCATATATATAGGTGATGAACAAACAAGTTACCTTTGTACTCCATTCCCCACTTCAGCTTCACAATGACTGGCTTTCCAGTCAGATTGTTCAAGAAAGGTTTTGGGTTAACTGGGACAGTCTGCACAAATAAAAAAAAAGGCTTCAAAGACTGGTAAATCAGAAGAGAAAAATATGCGAAAATGTGGTAAAAATCCACAAAACTTACAACTGAATATACACACTGCAAATGAATAAATGCGCCCCCCCCCCCCCCCCAAAATTCAGGGGCTAACGCAACCTAAATGAGCAGCATCTACAGTACACAGGGTATCATACAAATCAACATTACATAAGTACCTCTTTCCCCATTTTTGCTAGCAATAAAACTTTCATGCATGCGAAGACATCGGTTACAATAATGGTTTTGTTATATGACAGCAGGACAACAAAGGGTTTACAAGGGCTACGACCAAGGAAAAAAACGCATTTAAATGTACTTTACAGAGGGATTACATAACAGCCTGATTTCTGATATGACAAGCAAAATCAAGGGTTTAAAATTCATTAGCAGATGATTTAAGACCAAGACATCACATAACCATCATAACATGACAAAAGAATGAAGTTATTAAGTAGAAAAAATAGTAAATCCCATATATGTTGAGTGCTAATCACAATGAACCAGCATTACAGTGGCATGCAAATGTCATGTTATGATCCTGCAAAATGACAGTGGCATGCAAATGTCATTCACAATCATGAAAACATTTTCACATGCTGGCATACATAAAAATCAAGACAATACCATCATACATCAATTAAATCAGATAACAATCAGCTATGCACTTGTAACCACTGACAAATTACACTCTGAACTTGCTACTAAAAACTGCATAATAAAAGACCTATGTATATAAGATTGATCTTTGCATATAACACCATCACCAAAGTGCTTACCGCCATTTTAGCTTCACAGTCAACAGCGTCCTGCAATCCTGTGGAAAATTGGGGCAAATGGTTATTAACTTATTGAAAGACGCAATGCACAGCTAAAAGAACTACAAATTTAAGTGAGGAACTGAAACTTCAAAATTAATAGAAAAGATGATTACCCAAAAGAAAGGAGCAGTCAATTAGCTATCACAGAAATCTGAAATAGCTTCAAGAATAACAACATCAAAAAGACACCCCAACACACACATGCAAAACTAAAACAGGGATGAAAATCAGATACAAAAAAGATGAATTTGGGCTGGAGATAAGTATAATAACCCTAGTGGTTTAAGTGCAAAAGTACACTTGAAACAAGGTTACAAATAGATTGTATGTCGGTCAGTGCTCAAAGTCTTCATACATGTTTCTGAAAGAGGAATTATCCAAGGAATAATACCAAAACAACCAGCATCACTTCAGTGTTCTTAGATCCTCATAATATATGGCCTTAACATATTAACTACTCTATGATAGAATTCCATTTCCAAATTGATTCATCACCAAGGACTCAAGCTTTGATGTAACTTGAAGTTTAGTATATTTATGAAAAGGTAGCCTTCATGGCTCGTGTTACTTCAGAAGCATTAAGATGATAGGTTGATAGGGCAGCCATCAAGCTACAACAGAAACTTTTCTGCAATCAGAAGATAAAGTGGCACAAACTTTATGGCATATTGTATCAAGGGTAAATTCTTCAAACCATCAGATCCTGCCCATTTATCATAAAGATGAAAAGCTGAAATGGAACTCGTATATATAAAACTAATAAAAGGTCATCTCCTACAGAGCATATCAAGTTAACAATACCTCAAAAATAAAGATTCGAAGTCAAAAAGTCGAAGGATCTCAAAGAACCAAATTTTATGGTAACTTGATAAGAATGTACCTAACACATAAAGTTTTAACTTTAGGCATAATAATCCTGTAGCCTGTTGCTTTGCTGGACTTGCAACAAATTGAACAAGTACAAGAGAGCAAGACCGTCAATATCATGAATTCCTCAAAGTATAACACTATTCCATCATTAAGGATTAACTAGGTGTCAAAGCGTAAGCGTTTTGGAAGGACCAGTAAATAGCTCATGACGAGAAGCAGGTGAAATTAGAAAATTTGGTTCGGTAACTTGGGTTGGCTTAACAAACTGCTAAATAATCCCACATTCAGAAGCAAATAGCAGATAGACACCAGCATCTTTTCGGCACTTGGACTTTGACTAGTATTCTGCTTTATAATGAGCAATCTAGTGCCACCAGCATTTCCCAAGAATGAGGACAAAGTGACAAAGTAATGAATGCTTAAGGTTCATGGTGTTGCTAGCCACCAAAGACTTAGGGAGAGTGGGGAGCATAAACAAAAGGTTCAGGATTGCTTCGAAACCAACAGATTAACAATGGCTGGCAGGATGGGCACTGTAATGTGAAGGTTGACAATCTTGACATACCATACCAGCATCCAACTTCCGATACCAATACCCTACCATCATATACCATGGCCCAGTAGCCATAAGTATAAAACTTATCCACAAGTTCTTAGCTACCTAATGCTCACCAGTTTATCCATAACACAACAAACCAACTTGCTTCATAAGGCTCAAAACTACGAATTGGGAATTTGAATCTCTCACAGAACAACTTATCCTATCAATATCAACAAATTCCCAATAATAAACACAGAAACAGATATTCATCCCAATCATCCTCATTCAAATTCGAAGGAAACCCGAAACTGCCCGAAAAATCCAGCAGCAATCAACATTTATTGGTTCAGTTTCCACTCTCCTTCCCAAAAAATTTCCAGGGCCATCCCCAAGCGGTAGCCGCCCAACTCAGCGAATAAAGGTCCATTTTTCTAGTTCCATCATAACATCAATTAGTTATAAACAAAATGCTGAAACAAGTTAGCAACAATTTTGACTCAATCAACAAATAAAGCTCGAAAAAATCACATGAAATTCTTCTCACTTTATGATATCACTGGAAAGAGCACACAGCAAAATTCTAGCAACAAAATCACTCGTTATAAACTATCATAAGATCAGTAATTATAACCAAATAGCTCAATAATCTATCTAACATAAACCCTAAATTCATTATACTGAAATTTCAAATCAACGACAAACCCTAAATTGTGAAATTCGATAATTTAAAAATCAAAGGGAAATAGGATAACTTACTTTAAAAATCTGCTTTTATGGAGGAGATATAGCTCAGAAGCTGCTTCAATGGAGAATTCAGAGTATGTTTCAATGGAAGAGAAGCAGCGCCGGAAGAGGTGCAGCGCAAAAAGTGAAAAGGCTCCAAAAAGGAAAGAAAAAAAAAAATTCAAAACATAAGTAGAAGATTAATGACACGCATGTAATCTCAATAAGAATATCAACGGTTAAAATTGCAATATTTTTTACCTGATCATGGGCCGGATCGGGCTTATCCGGGCCTTGGCCCGCTATTTTGGGTCAAAACTAGCGGGCTTTTAGAGTTTTGGGTCAACTTCGAGTCGGGCTCCGAAAATTCTGCCCAAACTCGGACTCATGTGCCGGTTCAGTGAGGCGGGCTGTTTTTGAACAGTTCTAAATCATTTAAATTTTGTTCTACCTAAAATGTTTAAATTTTTTAAAATAGAAAAAAGATGTGCTATTAGGTTGGAAATTGCATGAGACCACTTTCAATGATGGGCAAAAAAAATGCTTGCCTAATATCTCTCTACCCACTTTTTCTCTCAACAAATCAGCTTTGCCCATGGACAATTTTTTTTCACAATTTCTCTACCAATGGTGAGCAAAAATAATGCTTGCCCACCACTCTCTCTCTTACTTTTTCAATACCCTACCATTACTTTCTCTCTCCTACACAACACTTCTTTATTTATTAATTTTATTTATATTTTAACAATATTACTCCAAAAAAATAAAAACCAATCTAAATTTGTGTAACTTATTTTTTTTATTTGTGTCTTTTTTATCGGTAAAATTTGTCGTTAAATTATGTACGTTAGATGAAATGATTGTAACAAAACGCTAAAAATTTCGTAAATGTTTTTATTTATTTTAAAAAGCGGTACAGTACTAGAAACCGTTTACATTTGGCCGACTGCGTACAAAAAAGTAGGTAGGCCATAGTACTTGGCCTTATTTAAGTCGCGCTAATTTTTCCCTAATTAGTTGGCCCGTATTGTAACCAAATATGTTCGACTAAATCACTTTTTAGAGATAGATGAATTTCTCTATCACGGAGGGAAGCTTTTCATTGTAGAAATGAGTTAAAGTCAAAGTTGGTAGGTCGGTCTACGTTGAATTCAAACGGTGGCGTTGTAGACGTTGATGCTGGTGTAAATTCTTGTTGATCTTCTTCGTAGAAGCTTCTTAGAACTTCGGCTCGAGTGTAGTTGTGGTGCTCATCTTCAACAATCATGTTGTGCATAAAGATACATGCTTTCATTATGTCCCGCAGTATGTCCTCATCGTACGCCAGTGACAGTTTTCGTATTATTGCAAATCGAGCTTGCAAAACACCGAAAGCTTTTTCAACGTCCTTCCGAGCAGCAGCCTGGTGGTCAGCGAACATTTTATCCTTCTGAAGTTGAGGGTGTGTGATACCCTGAATAAAAGTTGCCCACTTCGGATAAATGTCGTCGGCTAAGTAATAAGCCATGTTGTATTCATGGTCGTTAACTGTAAAATTTACCGGAGGAGCTCGACCATGCAGAACCTCATCGAACACCCGTGAACGGTACAACACATTAAGATAATTAACAAGATCCGGGAATACCAAAGAAGGAATGCCATATCCATAAATCCTGATCCGCAACGGCTTCCAATATTAGCGTTGCTTTCTTGTTTCTACCGGCGTACTGCGCGTTCCAAGCCTGCCTATCATGCCTAGAAAACCACGCAGTTCATTTTGATGCAGTATTCGGGCCAAATCATCAGTTGTAGGGTTTCGCAGGTACTCGGTTCTGAACTGATCAATGATCCCGGCACAAAAACGTTGAAGGGCAACTCGAGCGGTTGACTGACTGATTCGAACGTATTCATCCACGACGTCTGCAGCCAAGCCGTAGGCTAACATTTTTGCAGAGGTGATAAGCCTAACCTTTCAGTCGCATCCCTACGCTGCTGGAAGTAAACATCACCTTCACCGACCTTGTTCATTATACGTAAAAACAAAGGTCGTTGCATTCGAAATCTTCTTCTAAATTGGTTGGTGTTGTACACAGGATTATTGGAAAAATAATCATTAAACAGCCTGGCATGTCCCATTTCCTTATCTCTTCTATTCGTACCTCCTCTGGGTGTTTTTGTAGTGGGTTGGGATTGTGTTTGGGGCATGAGGAAAGTTGGGGCTTGGTATGTGAAGAGTTCATCAACGAGTTGATCATATTCTTCAGTATTTGAAGAATATGAACTTGAACTTGATGATGGTCTGGAATATATCTTGTATTAATAATGTAAGTTTTTGAATTGGTGTGGTTGTGGATATGTGCCATGCTTACTATATATAGCAAATATATCAAATGAATATGTGGTTACAAATCTGAATGACGACCACACCAACTGAATGAATCAAATTTTCAGCCACGGAATAGGTATACTATGCTAGTTGACAATGACAAATCTTGAGTGCAATCATGTCGGTATCAATGACCAAAAGTTAAAGCATTCTGACTAAGTAAATTCAGAAAAAAGTGACTACACAATGACAAAAACTGAATGCAATTATGTCATTAACAATGACAATTGAAATCAACTTGTTAAACAACTTGTCATTCAATATTGGAAAATCAGAATACAATTTTACATCTGACATTGAAATTAAACACACCACTAATACAAGTTAAAAATAAAAGACCACATTGCGCATAATTAAAAACTTAACTAATACAAACATAGAACAACTACAATAGCATAATTAAAAACTTGAGTTATACAAGCGTAGACCTACTACAATAACATGCTTAAAAGCCTTGTAATTTACCAAGTAAAAAATTCTTGTACGCCTCTTCTTGAGGAGTGAGTGGCGTAGGCGAATTCTTTAGAGTTTGCAACATATCAAACATGGTTCTGATCTTATGAATGTCAAGTTCCTCCCGTTTCCTCTGTTCCTTATCCTTTTCAATTCTGATCCTCTCTTCCTTCAGAATGGCCTCCCTTTCGCGAATTGTAGCGAATTCCTTCATTCGTTCGCTAAGGTCAGACGAACCACTTTCTGTAGCTACTGCTTTCCCTTTACGGTTGGCCTTTGCTTTCTTTACACCATCAGGTCGTCGTATTCCTCCAGATGAAAAACCATCCGTAGGGTTTTCATCCCCTACATCATCTCTCGACCTCTTCCCACTTCCAGTACTACCTTGCTCCTCAACATCACAAGCAGCTTTTCTTTCCTTCTTTGACAAGGACCATCTCAGCTTTGGCCTCCACTTTGGATCTTTATTAAGCATTTCAACTGCGTGAGGAAAATTGAAATTGTGACCTTTGGCCAGATGAAAAAGCTTCGATGCACTTTGTATACGGTCAGCTTCGTTGTAACCACTCCCTCCCTCCAGAAGTCTACCCGCTTCATCATAGCAAAATATCCACTGTAGTGTGTCTGCTCCCAACCTTCTCCAGTGCGACGACAGACTCTTTATAGGTCTTGGCGGAAGTATATGCGGCTTCTCCACATGAGCCATTTGATATGCTGCGTGTACATTGCGTCATAGGTCAGTTGCTTTTTGGTTCGTACCTTTAATAGCATCTTCGCTAATCTGCAAGTACAACCCAACCCAATCAGAGCTTCATCTTCCGCAATAGACCAAACACGAGTCGCTCGTACCGTGCAGCAACCTGGTTGGATTCCAGTCTGGGAACTGGTGGAGGATACTGCGGCGTCTCTGGTACGCTCTTCTTTTGGCTGTCATCGAATTGGGTGTTGCTACCATGATCAGTTTCAGGTGTACGCTCTTCATTATCATAGTGTTCTAGGGGAAATTCAGTGGGTATCTGATGTTGTGGAGGTGGTTGCAAAGACGTATTTCCCATTCTTTGCAAGAACAATTGAAACTCGGGATTAGTTAGGAAATCATCACTAAAACCAGAAAATTGTTGACGGAAATTTGGGTTGTTCGGATCCATTAAAAGATTCTACGTCACAAAACAAAAAATAAATATTTTTAAAAAGATTAATTTAAACAACAAATTAAAATGACAACAAATCAAAAAAATATAATCTAATACCACTTAATTTATTAAATATACAACATTCATGTTCAACAATATATAAACAAAACATATAATACATAATATAATGTAACGAAATTAACTACCTATACAAAAATAACATATAAAATATAATTTAGCATAACAATTTACTTCACATATATAAAACAACAACCCAATTTCCAAAAAATTGGCAAATAAATTCAAATTAAATTAACTTCAAATTTATTAATGTATGAACAAAATATCAACAACTTTCTAAATACAATTATATTTATAATTGCAAGTACATTACATGAACTACATTTTTTAATTTGCAAAAAAATCACATATATACTAATTTTAATAAATAACTGAATTTTGCAAAAAAAAAAAAAAAAGAAAAAAAAAATCATATTTACCTAAAAATCAGTGAAATACAACAAAAATCTTCTTCTAAAATTTCAGAATATTTATAAAAATAAAGAATATGGAGGATTTATGGTATTTCTGAAATTATACCAAAATATACCAAAATGCATGTCTATTTATAGAGAATTAAATTTTATGACCGTTGGTATTTTTTTTTAATAAATATTTTTTTTTCAGAATTTGCATTACAAAAATTATAACCGTTGCCAACATCTATATTTTTCTTATTGGCCAGCAGCCTGCACATGCCACGTGGCGAAAGACAATTCGTCCGTGGACTGACGCGCGTTAGTCCACTAACTTATTTTTTTTTCCAGAATTCGCTTCCCAAAACGCATCATTTTGATGCGCCTTCTGCTTTGCTGCTTCCCTAAACACAACGTTTTGAATGCAGCCCACCGAAATTTTTTTAATTGTATCAGCTAATAAGTGGGGCCCACCAGCTTACTATTCATCCCAAATTTTGCCCAAGTCTTGGGCAAATTAATACATGCCCATGGGCAAGTTTTCTTTAGCCCACCATTGTAAGACAATTAATGACATACTTGCCCACCAAAATGCCCATGAGCAATTCTTTAGCCCACCATTGTACGTGCTCTGAGTAAACTTAGCACAGATTAACTGGCTAACATATTGAGTGCGATAAACTTAATTAACTACTGTACTTACTTTACCAACTAAGATACTATGATTAGATAATGCTTTGTTTGGATTGAAGAAAATAAAAGGAAAGGAAATAGAGGGATGGAGTATCTTTCATTTGGGTAGCAAATGAGGAAGGAAGGGAATTCGAGGGGAGAGATATGAAAAGATTAAATTGTAAGAAATTAATATAATCTCTCTAACAATAGAGAGATTTGAAAGGAAAACTTCACCATTATTTGGTTGATTATACATATTCAAGGTATGACTAGTTGTACATCAATCTTAATATAAATTACATTTATCTAGTACGGAGTATGATATAGTAAATTAGTAATACCAGTATTATTACATATAATAATAAAGTCAATGAGCATTGTAATCCTCAGATCAATTTTAATAACCAATAAGATGTTAACAGATTGCATATTACTAATAATAGAAAATTAGAAATCAATGATTCTACTTTTAGAACGATTAACATCATTGAGGATGTCATGTTAAGCATAAAAGTACAACAAAAATCAAGAATGTACATAACTAGAAGAAAATAATATCATATGGTTGACATATTATATCATATAATTACATACTTAATCACATGTAAAGTATAGTTGACCTTTCTTGAATAGAATTAGTAAAGGTCAAGTAGTACACTAGTACCAGCTCGATTTGAGTAATTGAGTATGGACCACCATGAAGAGTCCCTAAAATTTGGTGTGCATTTTTCGAACAAATACAAAAAAAAACTAAAAAATGGTGTTATTTGAGTAATTTATAAACGTAGTAATATTTGTTCAAAAAAAATATAGTACGTAGTAATATATTATAAATAGAAAAATCAAATGGAGTATCTAGTAAGTGATCTATGACTTTGTTTTGAGTATTATGATGTACCCTAGTAACCCTACATACTTAATTAATAGTAATTAGTTGGTATTAGCATCTCAAATCTTGTGGCTAGTTTGACCTATATATGAATCTAGGATGATATCAAGTATCAAGCCCTTGCCACGTATGAGATTTTCGCAATTTTCAAAATTACTATTTTTACATTGTCCAACGTGATGACATGATGAAATGAATACAATAATAAGATTATTTATCCCATATCAAATGTCAATGCTGTATTGTTTTTTGATGGTGAACGCTATATTGTTATAAATATGTCTTTCTATTAAGATGCACTAGCTTTTGAACCCAGGTTGTTGGAAAATAATTGTAAACTTATGTGTGATATTTAATATATTCATGAATCCTTGTATTTTAATAACTTTATTTTCTTCTTGCATTGTTGTAATACGAAGTAAAATAATTTTCTTATAGAAAAATCATATACTACGTAATTAGATTATGTGGAGTATTACTTAACACTCAACTCTTTAATGTTTGAGCTTGCTATGCTACTACCCTTCCAAGCTAAGCTTGTAGTTATTATAAGATAAATAACAATGACTTGGAATGAATATTAGAATTTATAAAATGTAAAGTATCCGCATAATATGAATATAATGTGGATTTTGCATAATAATACAAGCTATTCTTTTGACTTTTCTATTGTATATGATGTACTCCGTACTTGAACAAAGGAGAGAACAAAACAACTCGACAACTCGTTATATCTCTATCTGAGAGTAGTTATACTTTAAGATCTATATATCTCAATCTAAGAATTTATTTATATAGATGTGATGTTGAATTTATTCCTTAGTAAATAGAAATAAATATCATGTACATATAAAAGGGCATTGCCATGCTTTTCCTTATCTCTTGTCTATTTCCCTCCACACCTACTTGTCCTCCCTAACACATTCAATTGATAATACTAATTACCCAAAAAAATATCTATGTACTTACAAGCTAAGGGGTAAGTAATTTTTACAGTACAATTTTTTATTTTTTTTTCTTTTTTTTTTATTATATATAATAAAAGGATATTTTACAATAATTTACATACTCGATTAAATATAGCCTCTTCTTTTTAATTAAGACTTACATCATCCCCCTATCAGTGAATGTGGTTGTCTTTGATACATTTTGACTATAATCTCTATTTTACTCCTTATAATATAAGGATACTAAGGACCTATACATTACCAAGTTATGCTTTTTCAAAATAATGTTTAAGACAATCTTAATTATACTATAAAGATACGTACAATCAAGTGTATCTAATGTAATAAGATGAAGGAAATAATATAATTAAGGTTTATTATAACGAAACTAATATACATATCGATCTTCATATTTTTATTTGGAATCTTTTATTTTTTTTTCTTTTATTTTTATTTTTTTTTATAATAAGTAAGAGACATGAAGTAAATTAGGAATGTCTTTTCGCTAGAGTGCAAGACCGTGATTGGGAATCTTTCATAAAGTATGGTCTATGGTGTCAATTTAGCCATTCCAAGAGAACTAAAATATTTTGTATGGTGTGATTTACTAATATTCTAATTTCAAAGGGGAAACATACAAAACTAAAATAAAAATTTTTTTGAGCAGTATTAAACAAGGTATAAACTGTACAATGTACATAGGGCCAGATAAATTAATATAAAGAGCAACAAGAAAATTATAAAGTATATAGCTTAAAATTCAGGCAATAATACTAATTAAAATAGTATTATATTAATCAAATTAAGGCAACTAATAAAAAGAGGAGACAGCATCTTTATTAGCATATCATGGAGATAAAATGATGGAACATTATCACAAAATGACCTATTCCTCACCCCCACCATATCTAATAAAAAATGTGCTAATTATCAAATGCCAGGTCATCCCATTTCATCAAAATTTAACATTAATATAAATTTTATTATTATAATAATTTATCATAATAATAATCTATCAAAAGTCTTTAGTCTTATTGGCCTGTCCTAATCTAGAAAGACATGTCCTACATCATTTTGGACAAAAAGAGGGTGTTGTCTCATTTGACAAAATTTGCACCCATGTATCAATCTGTCAGTCTTATGATCCATCAAGTACAAGTATATATCAACCATATTCATCCTCAATACCTTTCACTTCCTAATAATATTTAGAAATCAACCATATTCATCCTCAAATACCTTTCACTTCCTAATAATACTTAGAATTTAAATTACCCATATTTTAATGTGGTGATTTATATATGGAAGATGATATTGATGCTCTATTTAAAGGCGAAATCTTGTATGAGGTATCTTGCTACAGAGTGGAATATGTTTTCTTTTCGAAAGTATTATCTTGTCTTAGCTTCTTATGTCGTAAGACTAGTTTTGCAAAAGATTGTGTTGTCCGACCTATTAAATTTCTTCTATACAATCATGTAAGAACTCACAATCTTTAGTAATTAACCTCGGTATCTTGAAAATGGAGATTTGTCTTGTGTGTGTTTGTATGCACATGTTAATTTATAGTGTCAAATAAATGAAAAACTCGTTAAAATAGAAGTAGCTATGAGTAGGGGTGCTAATCGAGCGAGTCGATCACGAGCTAAGGGGTGCTCGACTCGACTAGAAAACTTTTTACATGTGCTCAACTCGTGCTCGCTTAAGTTTTGAGCCAATTAAACCTGCTCGACTCGTGCTCGTTAAAGTTTCAAGTCGAGTCGAGTAGCTCACGATCTGCTCGTTAAAGTTTTGGTCTTTCTAAAATTATAAGCCGTTATTTTTTTTTGTTTCACTTTATGTAGTTTTCTTTTTTTATTATTTATTTATTATTGAAGATTTACTCTTTCTTTTTTGATAATATTAATTAACTCTTATTAAGTGTCATATTTGTTTAAACATGGTAACTCTGTTTGTAAATTCTATATTAATAAAATATATTATTGAGTTGCTCACGAGCTTATCGAGTCGAGATAGGGCTTGCTCAACTCGTGCTTGTTAACATCTCAAGTCGAGTCGAATTCGAATCAAGCCAACTCGAGTCGAGTTTTGACCGAGTCGAATTCGAGTTGTTCGCGAGCTGCTCAACTCGATTAGCACCCCTAGCTATGAGAATGGTAAATCCTAAAAGGGAAATTTTAAACTTTCTTACTATAAAATTAGTTTAGAAAATCCCTTGTTCTTATTATCGTTTCAATCTTGTTTATATTTTTATAATGAATAATATAAAAAAGTGTCTCCACTAAAGCGATAGTCAACTCAGCTGTAAGATAAAATACAACAAACTTTGAGGCTGGAAAAGCCAATTGAATAAAGAAAGACAATAAAGCACTGCAAAATATTTTGCAAAGATCTATCTCTATTGCCCATGCTTTATTTTAAACAACTACACTCAATTCAAAACGTCTCAGATCATTTTGTTATAAATTTTTAAGTTATTAAATTGAGAGTGATTCAGTAGGAGTACAACTTATCTATCAATCTCCATGGTCAAGGGATTGTACCCTCATTAATTAGGGAAGATGAAGGCTATAAAAGAGCGTTAGAACCTTGAGTGATGCAACCCAAACGATTAAATAAAAGAACATGTCCAAAGTGGGAGGTAATTTTTCCCACACCTTAATAATTACTAGTACACTTCTTGTCAAAAAAAAAAAAAAGATAATTACTAGTACACAAACAAAAAAATGACCAAATAAAATCCCATCTAAAATTCAGCACATATTAAACACACTTCAAAAGATACAAGATACACAAAATTTATAAAAACAAAATTCAATTAAGATCATAATTCTACCAAGAAGGTCTTGTTCTCTTAGACCCTAAAGATGAATTAGTAATAATTTGAGGAACAGTAAAAGCATCATCCTTCAAATATTTTCTGTTCAATTTCATAGTTGCCGTGACACTTGTCTGTTGCTGTTGCTGTTGCTTTGTCCCATAAATTGATGCATTTGTAATTTGATGAATTTCTGAAGTAGTCTGACCAAACATGTTACTAGTAATTGCTGCTTGTGGTACCCAAAAATTCTCAGAATTTGTTGATGAACTTGTCAATTCCTTTTCATTCTCCACATCAAAAAATGATAACACATCTTCATTCACCTCAAAACCAAGGTGGTTGTTACAATTGTTCTGCACTCACAAATGTAAAAATTACTCCTATATTCTCAATATCTAATCAAAATTACATTTGTCAAATTAGTGTCCCAAGTCATGTATTAATCTAAATCAATCATGCAATATTTTTTTGTCTTAAAAACGTGTATATATACAACAGGCTTAAACACTCTAAATCACATAAATATCTACTGTGCAGAAGTGCGACTTTTATGTGACTTGAGGTGGTTAGTTAAACATTACTTGCAGTATTCTATGCAACTATTCATTTTCTTATAGGTAATCCAACTAAACAGAATTGATTCAACTTGCATGAATTGTGTCAATTTTGTTTAGGAAAAATATAAATAATCACAAAATTAAATAAGATATTTGAGATTTATTTAGCAAACCTTGGAAAAACCAAAGGGAGCAGCAGAATCAACAAGCAAATCTTCAAAATGCCACCCTGGTAGCATATCTATCAGATACTCAGATATATTACTAGTCGATCCACCACAGTTCAACTGATTATTGTTTGAACTAACTGGGCTGCTGTTGCTGTAGGTTACGAGCGATGCAGCCGAATTCAGGGTTTTTTCAGAAGGAACTGATGTGGGTTTTTTAACAGACTTAAAATCAGGAACTATGTAACCTCCATTTCCATTGCTAACAATTACAGTATCAGTATTTTTGGTTTTGTCAGAAATTACTGCAGACAGCTTAATCCCAGTTAGCAGAAACCTGTTATGCTTTTGTGTATGTTCATTTGCTGTGTGCAGTGGCAGTTCACATTCCCTACATAAAATTGCTCGATCTTGTTGACAAAATATAAGTGCCTTTTTCTCCTGCATCCCAAATATATGTCAGTAATAGTTATATATTTTGTAGCAGTAATAATGTAACATGTAACATAGAAAGGGAAAAAGATTTTCCGAGGTGGTACTTGTACCCAAGACCTGAGATCAAATTACCTGGCAAATGTCGCAGAGTGGGAAATCAGAGGACGAGGGGTGTAGAAGGGAGAAACGGTGGTGTTTCGAGGCGAGTTTGTTGGCATGATGGACTCTATGATCACATACATCACAAAGAGCAGCTTCATCTGCTGAACAAAAAACAGAAGCTTCTTTTTTGCTACAAACATCACATTGGATCTTCATATTTGTAAACCCTTTATTATTTTAGGCTGAATTTTTTTCTTTCTGTTTTTGGATTTTGATTTGATTTGCGTATACTTTGATGATTCCAGATTTGATTGAATAAATTTCTAGAGATGGAAAGTTGTGTAATTGAAGTGAGAAGAAAGGGAGGAAGTGGTGGGCTAACTTCAAAGGCTTTAAATAAAGTAAGGAAACTGTTAGAATACTTTGAGTTGGCATATGCTAACTGATTGATTTTCAATTTAATATATTATGGTAGTATATACTATAGTTGGTATGAAATAAAATATACTCAAAATGTGACCAATTATAGAAAGAGTTAGATGATGATGATGGTGGAAAGAATGGGCTAGGTGAGGGGATCTGCTGACTGTCTACATTGCATAGAGAATTGTGTGGAAAAGGGTAGATTTGTAATTTCACTAGATGGTTGGGATGAATCACATCGATTGTGGGTCCAAAACAATTTATTATGGAAATTATATTTTATACTCGGAACACCTTGAACGTGAATAAACTTAGCTTGGCCTGATTCAAACTTGTCGGTTGCTTATGAAGTGGTTGGTCGATTGTTTGTTGTTTGATCAACACTAATATCGGTCTACTTGTATCTGTTATGTGTTTTCTCGATGATATACATACTCTAATAAGAGATTTAACATAGCTTTGTATTACTACTAACTTATAAAACGTCACGATTCAAGAGTATTCAGTCCTAATCAAACTCAACGACCCATTGTTTGACCAGTTATGGTACCAACATATCCCTTCAATTCATATAATTACAATGCTATACATCATGTATAAATTCAAAAAAATCTTCCAGGTTGCAAGAAGGATACATGAATAACATGATATAGTGTCTAGGGATTCAGGTTAGTGATTAAGAGCATTTTTTAATCAGATAACATCTTGCTTCTAAGAAATCTCAAAGATGTCTCAATCTCTAATGACATTTTATCATTTTCCCCACGTAACAAAGTCTCAAGTTCGCCTAATTTTCATAAAACTAAAAGTGTTATTTACATATTAATGATTAAATCGATTTTTACAGATAAAGAATGATATCATTGATTAAAACAGAAAGAAAAAAAAAAAAGAACCAAAAGACTAAATATATGTCCAACATTGATCTATTGTTTAGTTCATGTTCCACAGATACAGACATACAGTGCAGAAGAATCCCTTAACTGGTAGGGATTAATTCCGCTTCACTAATTTACAGCAAAATGGATTGGTGATTTTAACTCGACAAACAGCTGAGGATCTAGGAAGATCCAATAACCCCTGATAAAAACTAGTAACATCATTATCAGTAGCACAAAGACGAAAGTTGATTTTCATCTCCTTCAAAGCTGATGCAGCCTTCAAAAAGTATGATGCTGTGTCGAGTTCTTTTACTAGACCAGTGAAGCCACGAATTTCTACGGTTTCAAGGCATGGCAGATGCTTGGGCGCAAATTCGGGATCGGAGTCGTCACCACAGTCAAACTGATGATTGAAACCCAAACTTTTACATGTAATAAAGTACAAGTCTTGGCACAACAAATAGATAAAAGGAAAATTTAACGAGAACAATCCAATCTTTACCCCGTTCTCTCAAAATAATCCAACCTTTCGATTAACTCTAAATAATCCCAAGTTTACAATCCATTTTCTCCCGACAACCCTAGGAGATTACCATACCCATTATAACCGGTTACCATCCAGGTGTCACATTCTTATTGGTTAACTTTTTTTTTTTTTACTTTAATCTTTTAATTCTAATAATTAAAATAAAGAAATTCCTTTCTTCTCCTCCATCCCCTACCCTCCTATCTTTCTTATCCCCTTTCATGGGCACCATTAACCCCGTCCACCACCACCACTTCTATGGGCACTATTAACACCAGCATCACGCCCAACATAACCCACCCCCACCGGCAACCATGACCCACCCCACAACCAACATAACCAACCCCCACCTCCACCGGCGACCATGACCCACCCACCCCCACCCCCACCCCCACCCCACCGGCGACCATGACCTACCCCCACCCCCACCCCACCGGCGACCATGACCCACCCTACCCCCAACCCACGACCCACCCCCAATAGTTCCATTGAGGTGGCCAACAGAGAGGTGGTCGGATGCGGTGGTAAGTGGAGTGTGATGAGGGAGAACAAGGGGAGCAAGCAGTGTGTGTGGGTCACAACGTTGTGGTAGCAGGCTGATTAGGAAGGGAGGGCATGGAGCGGGCTGATTGACAAGGAGGGGATAGAGTACTGGGGCGAGCTGGTTGACGGGAAAATGGGGTAGGTTGATGGGGAGGTGAGGTGGTGGCGGGAAGGTTCAAGGAAGTCATTGTTAATGGTTGGAGCTAACATCAATGTCGAGGAAGGAGGAAAAAAAATTAAGAAAAAAAAAAAAGTTACCTGAAGTTTAGGTATTGGTCAAATAGGTTTGCTACGAGAAAATAAGTAGTAAACTTAGGATTATACAGGGTTAATCGAAAAGTATTATTGTGCGAAAACGGGGCAAAGGTTAAACTATTCTCATTAAATTTTCCTAAAATAAAATAAAGTAATAAGTCTTAGACAACTCCTCGTTAGCTCCATACTCTAACCAGGTCAAATTTGGAAAGGCTGGTAGCTCCGTTACAATTAGGAAGACCTGTAAATTTAATAAACAATCCTTGAAAGCCTTAGAAATTTACCAACAACAAACAAAAACAAATTGAATGAAAATACGAAGTAATAAATAATAAAGACGAGGATCGAGGTTAAGCTTACTTCAAATCTTAATTGCAAAGTTTCTGCCCCGGAAACTTTTGTTAAAACCTTTTCTACTTGATCAAGAACAATATGGTCTAAACAGAGATCTGCTTCAATGAGTGAAGTCATATTTCCAATGTCAATTGATGATAACAAAAACTCATGAAGACACAGGTATGCAAGGTATGATGTTTCTATAACGACACAAGCCTGCTCCAACCCATGAATGGTACAAGTATTCTTAATTAATAAAGTAGAGCATTGAGGTCAATTCAACCTATTCCATGATTCCTTTTTTTCAAAAAAAAAAAAAAAAAAAAAAACCTAGTTGGTTACAAACTTACAATTGCTATTATGGATTTTAAAATTCTTTTAACTTCAGCCTCCTTAGTTCCTTCCGCCTCCCATCACTTGCCGCTATTTTAAGCATGAGAGTCTTGCTCTACCAAGTTCGGCTAGAATTGCAAATTACCTATAAATCTTTAATGACTTATTCTCTCCCATCCTCTATCCATGGGTAATAGTGAACCAATTTGTTTACACCAGAACCAAGTCTAGCCATATAAAATGGGATTTGTTAAACATCGCCCGCAAATCTCCACATAAAGCCCACAAATTAGACATGGTTTGACAATTTTGCCCATTTCTAAAATCGTACCCAAAGTGAACAAATCTCGATCTAACAAATGTGGAGTCGTATTGGGTTGCCCAGGGAGGCCGGAGAGGCGAGGGTCGCCGGAGATACGTCGTCTTCGACGGAAAACGAGGTGGTGCCTAGTTTGGACGCCGGAACCATGGCAAGGACGTCCAGGCAAGGCGCCACAACCAGTGCACTGGCGTCCAGGCCAGACGCCACAACCAGTGCACTGGCGTCTAGCCCAGGCGCCTCAACCAGTGCACTGGCGTCCAGGCCAGGCGCCACCACCAGTGCACTGGCGTCTGGTTTGGACGTCGCCCTTACTTTTTAATTTTTTTTTTTTTTGCCTTTTTTTTTTTAAATTATGTTTATTAAATTTATGTTTTGATTTAGGATGTGGAAATTTATGTTTTTTAGTTGATTTTATAAAAAATATATATACTAGACTTATAAAAAATAACACATAAAATTAATAATTATTAAAAAAAAAAATCAAACACATTAAAAAAAAAATTAGAAAATTTTTCTGATTTTCCAAAAAAAAAAAAAATAAAAAAAAAAAAAATTTAAGGCAGCTGGGGCGCCTGGCCAGGACGGCCCGTGGATGGTGGTGGCGCCAGGTCCGGCAGCCACGTCCACCGGCCTGGCGTCTGGGCAGGACGCCCATCCACAGTGACTAGCGCCTGTCCCAAACGCTACTCACCGTGGCTGGGCGTCCTGCCCAGACGCCAGGCCGGTGGACGTGGCTGACGGACCTGGCGCCACCACCACCTTGCCGCCACGAGCCACCACTACCTTGCCGCCACGAGCCAACCACCTTGCCGCCACGAGCCTCGACATCCCCGTACTTTGATTTTTATTGAGGTTGTGTTTTTTTTAAGGTCAAGGGCAATATTGTAACTTCAATATAAGTTTGTGGGCTTTATGTGGAGATTTGCGGGCGATGTTTAGCAATCCACTATAAAATTTCCATCCAACAAAACAAAATCTAAGTTAACCAAATACTTAACTAGTAACTAGGGAGCGGGTTTTCCCTTCGTGTTTGCATCCAAACAAACCCGCAAACCAAATACTTCCTAAGAATTTATTTATCCATCTTTCATTCACCTCACACCATTTCCTATCTCCACAAATTAGTTTTTAGGACTTTTCCTTAAGCAATAAAATCAGCTAATTATAAGATTTCAACAGCAGCAACAAAAGATTAAAAATAAAAAAAGTTAATTTAGTCAATTCGCCTTATGAAAACCTATTCATACTATGCAAAACCACTATCAAATTCCAATAAAAATTTAACAAATTTAGCTTATGAAAGCATCAAAAGTACTGAGAAAATAGATAATTAACATAATTTAGCTAAATTTGATATTCCCAACAAAAAAATAATTAGGGTTTAGCAAAAGCTTGTTACTCCATTGAATTTTTAAAGCATATTAGAATTTTGATAAAGATTAATTAGGGCTAATTAGAAGAGAAATTCTGAGGCTCTAGGAACTTTGGTCCAAATGGACTCTAGGGAAGGGTGGGCCCCACCTATGTGTGCAATCAACAATTTAAAAGCTTTAAAAAAAAAAGGAGGACAATAATGTTGGTCTTGTGTGTCATATTTTGTCCCAAAATTTTCTCATTCTTCCCCCCAATTCACAAAATTTTTGATTCCCAAATTTTTTTTTTTGCAAACGATAAAAATCAGCAAAATAATTTGGTTTCCCATTAAATTCCTTCTAATTCATTGTTAGGAGTTATGTAATTTTAATTTGCGAATCAAATCGGATATTCGTCAGCTGGGTGTTCGTTATTTTTTTGTTTTGGGAATTAGTTTTCTCAGATCTGGAAGGTGAAATAGTTTTGCGGTAGCTGTAAGTGAACGAAGATGCTTTGTGTTGATGGTTGGAGCGATGATGGTGGTAGTCGAATTGAAGAGGTTAGTGCACTTTATTTTTCAGAATTTTCCGGCTTCTAATTTTTTGTGGAGTTAAGTATAACTATCTCTGTTAATAATACGACTATACCTATTAATATTTATGTTGGTATGAGTTTACTAACTGTTGGTATATCTATCTCTGTTAATAATACCGATAAACAGATTAACATGTACGTCGATATGGGTTTACTTACTGTTGGTATATCCATCTCTGTTAATAATACTAATAAACAGATTAACATGTACGTTGGTATGGGTTTACTTAAATGGTTGGTATCGTCTAATGTTAAGCCTTCGTGTATTCTATGCAGCCACGTTGCGCATATCTTGGAATATTTGGAGAATGGAAACCTTTGATTATCCACCCTTTGACATTCGACTACTTGTAATGCACGGTAATAGTTAATTAAATTTTATGCTTCCGAATTATCGTGTAATTAGACTTTTTATGTTCTCTTGATTATGTTATTGTTTAAGACTTATTATGTAAGACTTATTATGTTATTGTGCAAGACTTATTATGTTATTGTGTAACACTTGTTATGTTGTCTTGATTTTATAAGAATTATTATAGTGGTTTACACTATTATGTTCAAAAATTGTACTACCCCGTCCCTGGTGGTATGGTATCAAAACCTATCTGATTAGTATGGTATCATGCCCTGTTGGTATATATTCCAACTTGCATGGTAGATAAGACATACCAATGGAATGTACTTTTTCTGAAGTAAATGAATTGATACTCCAGTCGACAATATTCAGGAGGGGGGTCCACCACTTTAATTTCGACAATTTACTCCGGCAGACAAGATCAGAACAGGGGATCCACCACTTAACTTTTTCTCTTCAATAAAAAAGACAATTACTTTTCTACCCTTCCCTAGAGTCCATTTGGACCAAAGTTCCTAGACCCCGAGAAATCCTCCTAATTAGAATTCGTTTGAGATTTAATTTGCAGAATTTCAGAAATTTCTTCATAATGAAAACCTAATTAAACGATCGGATTAATGTCAGAGGACATTCTGTGAGGTGGGATCCGGCTATGACATGTAAGTACACGTGTCATATAAATTTAATTGATCTTGGGTCCAGAACAAAGTTATTATAATCTAAACACGAGCATGTTTTAGCTCGAAACTTGGCTAGTTGGCTTGAACTAATCCGAATTTGTCGGTTGTTTTAGGAGTTCTAGTCCTGTTAGGTTAGTTGGTAGTTGTTTGATCAACTCATATTATTGTACTTTTTTTTTTCACATGTAGACAACTCGAATTAGAAATTAGGGAGTTTATTCATAGTTTAGTATTGGTACATGTACATACATAAAAATTATTTGACATGTGTTTTAAAGTGCTCTGATGACCAATTGATTGTTGGTGCAGTGATGATTGAGACTGCACTTGGTAGGGAGGATCGCGTGTTCAATCTCCCACAACAGCAATTGAGAGGGGACTGGAACCTAACCACCCATAACTGATTTCTGAATCCGGATTAGCCCAAAGGGTGAACCGGATGGAACACCAAAAAAAAAAAAAAGTGCTCCGGTGAAACTCAACTTGACCTATTGTTTGAATAGTTATTTCAATAATCACTATTATATCATTTTTAAATACGAAATAATATATTGTTTTTAGAATAAAAAATGTCTCTCGAATGGTTGTCAAATTTGTACATTTGCATAAATGAGCAAATTGTATAGCTAGTGAAATGATTTTACAGTTATTAGTCCTTATTACAATATTACCCTACGTTGACAATTTTGTTAGTCCAAGAGGAAAAAAAAAAAAAAATACTTTTTTGCTCATTTTTTTACCAGTAGCAAGTTTAATAATCAGTCGGTCATGATAGTGAACATCTTTCGTTGGGTATGAATGTATGATAGCGAACATGAGATTAAAGTTGTAGTGAGCATAGGATTCAAGCTGAACCGGTAAGAAAATCTCCAGTTCGCCTAATTTTTTTTGGTTAAAAAAAGTTATTGTTAATCTACTATATTTTTAATACGAAGTATATCCTTTTTAAGCTTTCTTATATATAGCCCTGAAGAATATGTATATCATTTTCGAATAATTCAAACAAAATGAGCCAAAAGATTCAATGTTTGCCGTGCAGAATGACCATTACAGGTCGGGTTTAGAAATTTTAATTTGACAAACAGCTGAAGATCTAGGAATATCTAATAACTCCTGAAAAACAGACAAAAGAGTAGTAACTTCAGAAATACAACAATCAAAGATGATTTTCATCTTCTTCAAAGCAGTTGCAGCCTTCAAAAAGTATGCTACAATGTCGAGTTCTTCTGGATTACCACAGAAGCTACAGATTTCAACACTTTCAAGGCATGGCAGATGCTCGGGTGCAAATTTGGGATCGAAGGGTAAATCCTCATTAAACTGATGAATAAAACCCACAGTTTTAAAACTAATACGAACCATGGCACAAAACATTAAAAAAAAAATAATAATAAAAAAAAATTAAAAAAAAAAAAAACAGAAGCTGTGAAAATCACATAAAACGTGCTTACATATAGGATAATCAACGATTTCAACTTCGGAGCGGAATGCAATGGCTTAGACAACTTCTTCCCAGCGTAAGACTTTAACCAGATCAAATTTGGAAAGACTGGTAGCTCTTTTAATATTAACAATGCCTGTAAAGTGTAAAACCAAAAACAATCCTTGCTAGCATTAGAAATTTATCAACACCAAACAACAACTAGCTGCATAAAGATAATACTTGTAAATAAAAAGATGATAGAGGTTAAGCTTACTTCAGGTCTTAAGTGCAAATATTTTACCCCAGAAACTTTTGTTAAAAGCTCCTCTACTTGAAAATCACTGACAAAAAAATTGACTTCTGCTTTATTGAGTGATCTCATCTCTCCAATGTCAACTGATACCCGATACTCATCAAGAACAAGGTATGTAAGGTTTGGTGTTTTAATAGCAATAGATACCTTCTCTTGAGAAGTACGAGTTTTTCTTATTAATGATTTTAGGGATAAGGACTCCACACAGATTGTAGCTTTGACATAACAGTTGATAATGTGCAGCTCCCTAAGAACAGGGCAGCTGGATGACAACTTTTTCATGAATTCATCACCAGGAAACTTTAGCACACTGAGATGGATGGTTTCCAGGTTTGGTAAATGGAAAGACACCGAGGCACTGATACTTATTGGCCCTTGCAGCTTTAAAACCGCGAGTTTGTCACTAAAAAGAAACCTTGGGAGGTAGACAACATGCATCCAACTAATAGTCAAGGACGATATCTATCTCATGCATTTCACGCCTTGATGCGGCAATCAGCCATGAATTGACATAAAAGGCATCAACATCCAAACAAAATCATTGGACATAGGATGCATCATTATGAAGAAGAACCTTATCCATGCAATTCTTGAAACATATCTTTTGCTCCAAAGAGAGCCGTCTAGACCTCGAAATATTAGTTACCTCAGTGAAGTCAAGAGCGGGAACTTTGGTCCATACATACTTCCATCTTCTAGACAATATGCTGGTCTTAACAGCAGACTTTGTAGTGAGAAAAGATAATATATAGCATAGAATTGTATCTGGTAGCTTACTGATGTGGTCTACTTTTTTTTTAATACACCTTCGGTTCCCTAGGCTTGACATTGAAACCTTATAGTACAACAAAAACCGAGTATAAATAAACAGGATTTAAAATACACCCTCCAAAGTAACAGCACTTACAACAATAAGTTGTAAACTTGAAACTGCATTAAAGCATTAAGTTTCCTGGGCTTGACATTGAAACCTTATAATACAACAATAACCGAGTATAAATAAACAAGAATTCAAAATACACCATCCAAAGGAACAGCAGTATAATTGAAACTGCATTAAAGCAAATAAATCAAAATGCATTATTGATAAGCACATAAGTCAAATTTACTCAAGGATACAAATGTTGCATTGAAACAAGATACTAACGGTGTGCTATTTTCAACTTTCTGGGTAATTCAGACAATTTAGGTTCATTACAATAAAGCTAAAAATTCAGCACATTTAAATTCAATTAAGTACAGTATATCAAAATTTAATTCAATTAAATAGTAACAGCTAAATTAAATATTTCCTATATCAAATTTTGGCAGATGAAGCAAACCAATTCCGACTACGAGTGATCATGAAGGTCATAAATTAGACCAAATATAGCTCAAACTAATGTGAGGACAACAAAAATGAGAAACCCAAAACCTCAGACATTGATTGACACACAATAAATTAAGGCCATTTTTTTTAATCTAAATTCAGTTTATCAGTTTCGATAACAGTTAGATTTAGACATAATCTGTCACTTCAACAATTTAGAGTTTGGACTTTGGACACCCTAAATCAATTTAGGCCAGCAAAGCAAAGCCACTACGACAAACAATGACTGTGTTCAAATCAACAATTTAGAGTTCGGACCTAAATCAATTTAGACATAATCTTGTTTAAAACCAAATCTAAAAAGAGGTCATAAATCAAAGTAAGCTGACATTCAAAAGACTCCACATCTTACAAATGGTGCAAAGATTGCGATTACAGATTAAATATATAATCTACCCCATAACTTTGCATAAAAATAAAACTCAAGAGCTAAAAAGCAGTTGAGTAAGCATTGAAATGCAATAAACAGATAGAACTTTTTGATATGCCTGTAACTTAAACGCCACATTTAGGAAAATTCTCAATATCTGTAAACTCCATTATTGACATTCTTTTAAAGATTCTACTAAATTCCTAGTACTTCTTAACAAGTTCAACATATTATGCAATTTTAAATTTTAATCATTTATGCTACAACTACATCAAAGCTTAAGAAAAACAATGAATAATAAAAATTAATATGTAGACATTCATTTTAAAACACACAAGTTCTTCAAGCCTCCAATTAACTAGCTCAATATCTTCGAAAGATCACATTAAAGAGCCTATGTGGTTTGAAGTCTTCGAACTTAAGAGGGAAATGCATTGAACTATGTAAGTGTATAAAAATGGGGTCGATTGTAATTAAGTTTGTAACCAATTCCAAGATTCTATTGCTAGGAAAATATCTAGTTGGTTAAAGTTGCTGTTTTGATTTGCTTTTCAAATCCTTCAGATTTCATTCTCCCTAGTCCCTTACCCCTATCCCAAAAAAATAAAAAATAAAAAATTTCCTCCCACCTCACTTTCCATCATGTACGCCATCTTACACCTGAAAGTCCTGTACCACCAAGTTTGTTTGCCTTTAATGACTTCTTTTCTCTCCTGTCTCCTCTCAATCCTAGAATAATGAGTGAACCAGGTCAAGTCCCGCCATATGTAAATTCAATTTTAACCCCTCCTATGCTGGATTTAGTCCGTATTTCTTTTGAAAAAATGCAAGCCTCGATCTTGTATTTACAACATCACAGCATGCAGACATTCAAAGAGCACCCGATCATCTAAGGATCGTGAGAATGTAAAAGTTATATATAGGCGTTAAATTTTACCCAAAAGTTAGAACTATGTATGCACACAAGCTAGGTTTTTAAAAGGTCAAACAGTAAACACTAAGGTGCAGCCTTTGAATGTCATAAGCATCAGAAAATCCCTGGGAACAAAAACCTATAGATCAACCTCTCTCCTTTTACTTATATACTATATATCTTGGACAGCTTTCTCCCTCGTCGTTTGGAAGAACTTGCAAGGGCCATCATGGAAGGCTGGCAGCAATATGACAGGAGTTTGGGTCTATGGTGGTAAATTGGCAATAACAAGTTATGGAGATTAAGTATCTGTCACCCCGAACCAAAGGGATTTGAATCCATGACACTATGGGAGTGCTGGACTTACAATGATAAGGATTGGCATTCACCAGAATCATCTTAATAATGGATTAAAAAGAAACCTAATTTAGACTTTAAGAGTGTGTTTGGCAGGGAGGAAATCATTTCTTAAGAAAAACGTTTTCCAATATTCTACATTGGTTTGTAAAGGGGTGGATAATAGTTTTCCCAAGGACGGAATTTTTTTTCCATTTTTCATTCGTAAATGCCACATTATCGGATTATCCTCTCTATTTGATACCTTCCACTTTCTCTCCTCCCTTCCATGAAATCCATCCCATCCCCTCCCCTCCCCTCCCTTTCCATCTTTCCCATCTCTCTGACTTTAAAACTACCGAGGAACCAAACAAAGGGTCATCAATTGCAATTTTTCCATATAAAACTTTTTGTCTGACAAAACGGAACCTAAGTGAGCCAAACACCTAATTAGTAGCTACTAGCTAGGGAGCGGGTTTTCCCCATCCCTGTCTGCACCATTAAAAGCTGCGAAGCGGTTGCTTCCTAAGAGTTTATCAAACCTTCACTAACTTGACAACATGTTCTTTCCCACAATCTTATTCCCTCCGTGACCATGATAATTAACACAGTTTAACTTTTTCAGTATTCATATACTAACTTTAACCATAGTTTAATACCGAGTAGGGAGCAGATATTAATGCAAAGTTTAACAATATTAACTTTTTCTTTAAAAAAAATATTAATGTATAAACTATAAAGTATGCCAACAAACTACGGCTTAAGCATAGTAAATTTACTAACTTTGAGATTTCTGGATAGTAAATAAGCTTCAAATTACTCTTGCAATTTGTAAAATTTTCAATATTCTATAATTTTTCATACTTATACAGAACCAAAGTCAAATTCTCATTAACATATGAAATCATCCAAAAGTACTAGGAATATAGTTATTAACATGGAAATTTAAATTAACAAACTATAATTCAGCTAAATTTGATTTTTCGAACAAAAAATCAACATGAAAAGTTAGTTAGGTAATAATGCTTACATATTATAAAGCTTAAACTAGGGTTTAGTAAAC
The DNA here is from genome assembly GCF_001683475.1 of Chenopodium quinoa. Lineage (NCBI taxonomy): Eukaryota > Viridiplantae > Streptophyta > Magnoliopsida > Caryophyllales > Amaranthaceae > Chenopodium > Chenopodium quinoa. The sequence continues at coordinate 2,582,258 of NW_018742726.1, read as the reverse complement.
ATACCGAAAACAGAAAATTTTGATATCTTCAGAAATTGATGAAGATTAACTAGGGCTAAACAGAATTCGTTGGAGATAATTTGCAGAATATCCGAATTTTGTTAGGGATAAAAACCTAATCAATTCAAGTTTTATAATTGTTCGTATGCGCATGTCAGGGACTTATTGTGGAGAGTGGCGCGAAAGATGGGCATGGGCATGGGCATGGGCCGAGTGGGTAGGCCCATGTACTGTGCCTCGTGCTCAAGTGGGTCGTATCTTAGATGGACCATGAAATAGTCATGCCAAGACCAGGCTTATGTTGATCTTTTATAAACGAAATCAATGCACAGTTCAAGCCACGTGCCAAATCATGTCGTGTTGGTGAATTCCTTAATACGGAGTAATTTTTATATCTCTGATTGATTAAATTGGTAAAAAAAAATAAGCAGTTCGACTCGGATTTGTACCAAATCTTGAAAATGAAGCTCATGCACAAGCCATGGCCTATCACGTGAGCCTCTCGTGGCGTATTGGGCTTGCGACGGGCTCATGCCAAATTGGGCCTTTTGTGTTAGCCCAGGCCCAACCCATTTCCATCTGAGTGGATGTGGTGCTGGGAATAACAGACCATGCCATTAAATAATATGTATGGTATGATACTCTAATAAATGTCGTTGATATTTAAGACTTGTGTAGTTTGCCTTATTTTTACTTATCTAACTTGATTTGATTTGATATGATTGTTTGATTTGACCAAACTTTAATCTTATGTGTAAAAAAAATATTAAGTGGGTCTTGTTCGATTCGTATAAATGTGTTTTTTTTATTAATATGTAATCTTCATAATTTTTCATTACGAAATTAAAGATATTTAGTGATAAAAAAAATGCACCTAAAACGAGCGATGATATAATTAATCCTAACTTATTTTTCTTTTCTTATCTGATCTGAACTTAAATTTTCTAAAGTAAAATAAAATAAACTAAACATGGCCTTAATTAACACTTCCTTTGTTTTTGTTTTAATGTAACAATTTGATCTTGCAATTAAGTAGTGCCAAAGAATGAAAAAACTCTCGTTGTCATACATGCATATGATTACATTTAAAATTAAAAATTATAAGAACTTGCATGTATATTATATTCAGCACATTAGTATAATTGTATATCATAATATATATACACACACTTGTAATTTGTGATGTGTTAAGTCTTCAATTCCATCAAAAACGTATCAGAAATTTGGTCTGGTAATAATTCACTATCACTTAAAAAAAAGGTATAAAATTAAATTAATCTAGTGATCAATACACTATCAATCGATATGCCTAAATTAAATTTGACAAGTGATTTTACTTTTTCGATGCCTAGAATATGATTAACTCATCCAATATCAATTTAATCACCACATGCCTAAAAGTAATTATGATTAAATTACTTCTACATATTCGAATCACCACACGTTGGTGACCTTGAAACATTCCTACAATTTTCTCTAAATATAAACTCTTCATCATATATACCAAATTTAGACACCCTACCCTAAAGCTTGAACCCTATAAAATGCGAAGAAATCATCAAAACAATCAAACTTCATTTGGTCATCAAATAGATAATACATTTATACAAATATTTATATATAGGCAACACAAATTAAAATTTTGGAGGAGTATCAATCATTAGCATACTGCTACAATGGCGTTAAACAAGAGTGTCGCATTTCTCTTGATCACCGTGGTTGTCATGACAACAACGACGACGACATTGGCTGCTGATCAAGGACGACCAGGATGCGCGAAGCCATGCTACAAAGAATGTTTGGTTATGAAGAAATATCAACCAAAAGAATGCAAAGTAGCATGCACTAGTATATGCAGAATACAGACCAAATTCAATATTGGTGTAAAGGCTAATTCTGTACAATCCAATTCAATACAAACCACTTCGATTTTTGGCAATGTAGATGAGCTTCTTAACGTCTACTTTAGCGCCTACAATGGCATGTAACATTTTTGTGACCTATATACACAATTTGTATACCAAACTGATGACCAAATGAAATTATTATTGATCCTTCGAATACATGATACATTCATTTAAATGGTGCCTTACCTTTTTCAATAATTTTTTTATGTTAATTTTATTTGTTGCACGTGTTGGATTTTTTCACATCTACATTGTGATCTTTATGAACGTATGATCACGGAGTATATATGGTACATATGACTATATGAGTGCAGTCGTGCATATATCGATCAATGTGACGATGAAGTATTTCATATATCCTTAAAAATGTTAAAATTGAGGAAAATCCTAACATCTAGCTATCTTTAAGATTATATTCAAGGTCAATTATTTAATTTACTCTTGTAGTAATAACTTTGACCATCTCAATAGTTTATCAATATTATTTAATTTCATAGTAGTTTTTCTTATAGTTGCACAATTGACAATTCTAATTGAGGCACATGAGGTTTTTTTTTATTTATTTTTTATTTTTATTCTTACATTAATATTATTATATATCTTGTTTTGATATTGGCACATCATAGGAATTTTAAGTTAGCTCATACTCTTGAATTAATTAGAACGTTAGCCACCCCTAAGCTTAAGAAAGCCGAAAAGAAGATAATTGACGAAGCAAATTGTCTTTTTACGTAAAAATAAAGTTGTAGTAAAATGTAAATAATATAGTCTTGCTTCATCAAGTCTATTAAACTATGATTTAAATTAAAGGTTGTTTACGATCGACCATTATTGCATTTGTTTATTATATTATTGGTTGTTTGCAGTGGCGGACCCAGGAATTTCCGACTGGTGAGTCACAATCGATAATCAAATATGTAAAATTTTTTTTTTACCAAACAACCAAATAATAGTACTAAAAAATACATCTAAATATTCAAACAGTACAAAATACAACCAAATGTTCATATAATACTACAAAAGACAATTAAATAGTAATGCAAACTTATTACAATATTTCTCGACGAGTTTTCATGTTTTGATATCGATTTATGATATCTTCCATGCTAACATTCAAAAACAAATCATTCTCCAAATAAGTAATTAAACAATCATTCAACATCTGATCTCCCATGTTATTTCGTAGTTTGTCTTTCACTTGCTTCATGCCAGAAACAACACCAACTTCAAAAGTAAATAGACCCTATCATGAGTTTCAGACAATCCCGTTTCAACCAATTTGATTGAAAGTTCACTAAGACCCTTCAAATTCCAAAACCTTTCATCTCCTCTAACAGAACAAATGTAACTCTCAAGTGTATGACCAAAGACTATTTATGAACTTGGAAATTCATTAGGATAGAATTTTGCAACCTTAATCAATTTTTCCTTATCAAACTTAGAAAAACGATCCACAGGACTCAAACAAGACATACACACAAGTAGTTCTTTAGTTATTTCGGGAAATCGATTTTCAAGTTCTTGCAATTGAAGATCAATGACACCAAAAAAAAACTTCAACTAATAATTAACAAGCTAATAAACACCCTAAATAAACACTGACCACAATTCACATAATCGCATGATAAAAAAGGTTCAAATTTCATCAAAAAGACAAAAACCCAACAACATTAAGAAAAGGTTCAAAGTTTACCAAACAAACAACAACAAAATCAACCAAAGTTTAATAGAATTAACTAATTAGACTGAATTAAATTGAAGATTAGAATTTTAAACTAAAAATTAGAAATCAACTTACTAGCAAAATGAGAATAGGAGATTAGAATTTTGAAGAAGCGACGAAGCGAAGAGCGGTGAGCACAGAGGACAGAGCAGGCGAGCAGCAGCCAGCAGCACAGCCAGCACTGGAGGCGTGAGCAAACTAGCGAAGAGCACTGTCAAACATTTCAGAGACTTTGGGTTATTGCAACTTTTCCAAGTCGTCTCATAATCACAATTCACAAATTCACAATAACTGTCAAACTTTGAAGTTTCAAACGAGAAACATTTTGCCACTGTCATAATCACAAATTCACAATTTTACAAATTCACAAGAGCACTGTCAAACTGTTTCCAAGTCGTCTCATAATCACAATTCACAAGAGCAGTGTCAAACTTTTCCAAGTCGTCTCATAATCACAATTCACAAATTCACAATTTTGCCACGACGGTGTTACAATGTTACTTGATAATTGACATTCCTTTAGATATTAAGTGCATCGTTTTTCTCAATTGAATTTTTTTAGTATATGAAATCCCTAATTCAGATAATGCAAAATTCTCTGAAATTGAGTTGATTATTGAAAAATTAGGGTTTAAATTTAGTATTACTAAATCATAACTAACAAGTAATATCAACAATTAAATAAATAAATAAAAAAAAAGCCGAAAGATGAGTAGATGACTAACCTGAATTTATCTAGCTGTGCCATCGCTTCAGTTCAGCAAAAATGGTGAATTGCAGCTTTCTTCTTTCAGTGTTCAGCAAAAAAAGCAAGGGCCCAATCCATTTCAATAAAGAGGAAGATGAAGCGAAGAGGAACTGAGGAAGATGCGAAGAGGAAGATGAAGCGAAGAGGAACTGAGGAAGAGGCGAAGAGGAAGATGCGAAGAGGAAGAGGCGAACTCAGAAGTTAGAATTTTTTTTTTTTTTTTTTTTAAAAAAAAACTTAAAATTTTTTTTGGGCCCTGGTGAGTCATTTGACCCACCAGGCACAAGGCCCAGTCCGCCACTGGTTGTTTGTGATATGATTTATATGACACTCGTACCTTTTTTTACCGTACCGTGTTATAACTTAATTCATGGAAAGCTTTAATTAAACACTCTTTCATTATTTCAAAATTAAAGGCCATTTAGTGTCAAGAAATAATAATTAAAAAAAATTATAGACCACTTACATTTTTATTATTTGTTTATTTTTGTGTACGTATGGTAATCTATAAGAATATAAGAAAAATTATTTATATGATGATTATTTTTTTAATTTTTTTTTTTGGTGTTTAGACTTTAGAGAGCCACAAGGGTGGGTGATGGGAATCGATCCCAAGATCTGTTGGAATCGGGAGGAGAGCTCTAACCACTTGATTTATCCCTCACTCTCTTAGATGATGATTGATGAGTAGTCACTTTTTGATATTGTACGTTTTAGGACATTAATTAAGATGCACGTCCAGAAAAAATTGTCATACAGAGATTGAATTAGTATATGCACCCATGCATTCAGTTTACGAGCAAAAGAATGTAACAAACATGGAGAATGGTCATTGTTTGTTATTGGTACGTGTTGCATGTATAACTTGCTGCTTGATTTATTCCACCAAATAATCTCATGCACGTTATCCCCTAAAAAAAAAAGAAAGTAATCTCATGTTATCAATCATAGATTTTTATCTTTCAATAAAATCTAACATAAACTAGCTAGCTAGGTTAATCGATCTAACTAGTTATCGATCTCTAGACGGTCTTCATAAATACTATTGTACGTAAAATAGATTGGATATTCATTGAAGAATGACTTATTTAGAGCATTTTCAATAGTAAGCTACAATACCTTGTAGCTAATTGTAACCTATCTTGATACATCAAAATTTTATTTAAGCAATATATTTTTAAGCTACAAAGTACTCCAATGGTGAGCAGTAGCACATTATAAATTGGAAAAATACATTAATTAATAAAGTGTAGCTTTTATCATACACATGTCATAAAATAAGTGGATGAAGTTTTCTTTGAAAAACCAAGTAACGTAGCTTGTTTGAGCATGATTGCTTAATCTAGCTACATGTTACTCCAATGGTAAGCTACATACTTGCAGTTTTATATAATTTGCAAATAGTTCTTTTTTGTATATCATCGGAGATGCTCTAGTTTTTGAATATTCACTGAAGTATAATTAATTTAAATTAAGATGAAATATAGGGCAAGAATAATATATTATTATTATTTTTATTATTATTATTAGTACTTTATGACAAACTTGAAGTACGACTGGTTTTTCCATACAAGTATAAATTATAATTCTAATAACTAACTCACCACTCATATCTCAAAATATTAGTGGTTGTACGGGTGTCTTCTCGAGATAAACCAAGGCAATTTGTGTTTAACTTTTTAGTTTTTTTAACATGAATTTCTCTCACTCTCCTTTGATTGTATCCTTTTTTTCCCGTCCACCCCTCTTTCCTTCCCTACTGCTTAATTACCACACAAATTCCTCTCAATTTACTTCGTACTCGAATTTTTAGCCACTTTAATCACCACCTTTGGTAGGCTCAAAACTTGCCTATAATTTCTCTAGATGAAACTCATCATATACCAAAATTAGGCACCTTAAGGTCTAAAGCCTACAATAAATGGAGAACAAAAAACATAGCTTTTTAAAAAAAAAATTAAAAGACATATTATTTCATCTTCACTTTCACTATAAAAATAAAGTACATACTCCATCAATAAAACCTAGCTATTATATACATCTACAATGGCATCAAACAAGATTGTTGCATTTCTCTTGATCACCATGATTGTTATGACAACAACTACTACATATGCTACATTTGATAAGTTACTAAAAGAATGCAAGACAAACTGTCACAAAGAGTGTTTGGATCATTTGGGGCAATTCGAGTCATCAAAATCATGTGGCCAAAGTTGCTCTATAATGTGCGGTGGTATGTTTGGAGGAGATCATCACTAAATTATTATCTTCTTTAACATTTGATAAGTTGTACTTGTTACTACTCAAAACATTAGAAATGTTTAGTCCAAAAAATGTTTTAAATAGTGCCTCTTTATTGTAGATGAAAACAATAATCTATATATGTTTCATGAATAGTGTGTTGCCGCTCATAAATTTGTTGAGTTTAGATCCACATATATTGAATCAACAGTCTTGAGATTTTGTTTTTAGTTGATTAGGGAAGATGATAAAACTGTTTTATCAATAAGATCAATAGATTTGGTGGCATCAAATAAAGGGAATGAATGATGTAACTTTTTATATACTACGTACAATAATATATAGTTGAATGCAATACAATAAAAAGTAGCTTTGGCCCACAAAATATTCATCGCATGACCTTTTTCCCGTTGTCCATGAGTTGGGCGATGAAAAAAAACAAAGATATAAATTGTTGACTAAGGTCCATCACCCAATTGGGTGTAGGGATGACACGGATTAGACTTGAAATTGGATTATGCTAAATTCATTTCCGACCCTATAAGAAGTCGGAGGCTAAATCTGACTCTGATTTCGAATCCGAATTCGACTCCGATCCGACTTTAATATCCGACCTCTGACTCCGACCCAATTTCAAGTTTTTTTTTCATTATTCAATTTATTTTGAGAAATTAAGCTATTTGGGCCTTTGCAACCCACACTACATACATATATACAATGATCATAAAAACAAAACACTAATTGAATCCACAATTGGAGTATAAAATTACACATAACCCCCCCAAAAAAAAAAATTTATATATAAGTCGGAATTGGAGTTAGATTACAGGTCAAATTGTATCGGAATCGAATATCAGTAACATAATAAACAAGTAGATTGCACATTTAAATGAGATTAGTCATTATTTAAATTCATTTTTCAAATGCGCATTTTAAAGAGAGAGGGGGGTAAAGTTTATAAAAACTTGAGATCAACATAACCTTATTGCAGTTGAATCCTTCAACATGAGACACTATGGTACTTTGCGGATCTTAGGGTTATTCAAAATGAAATTGATTAATTCAAACCTTTCATAATGGCAACATAAACCTCATATTCCAACCAAAAACCCTAAAAAAACTCTCAATTATCTCTCTTCAGATAAACCTAGCCACCATAGTAAATCTTAGGGGCTGCCATCAATTTTATCGATGGTAAGCCCCAAATTATTGTTCAATTTAATGTCTTTAGCCAATAAAGATCATCGACAATATGGTGATTATAGTCAGTCCCTCCATGTAGGGTTTAGTCAGTTCCCTAATAGTGGGATTTTTAATATAGTTTGTTTGTTTGTTTTTCGTGTGTGCAGGTAGGGATACAAATTTGGAAGATTCGTCTTCTAAATTTGTGGAATTACAGGTCTATTGGTTTAGGGGTGCAGATTTAGAAGATTCGTCTTGCAAATTTGCCAATCTTGATGACCAATCAAGTTTTATCACTTTCGCGACTATATATCAATGGAGATCCGTCAAGAACGATGCAAAGACATCTAAAATTATCCAGGAGCGGTTCAGAAGCGATGCCATTAGTTTAGAGGTGTTAAATGCTTGTATTGAGAATTTAGATATCTTAAGAGATGATTGTAAGCGCCGAAGGGCTATTATTATTTAATGAAGTCATCTATCCCTCCCTATTCCATTCTAAAAAAAAAAGAACAAACAAAACTCATATTCCAATTTGCTTACATATTACAATTGGAATTTTTGTGAGTTTGAAGCTCACTACTGGGTTGTCATAAAAAAATTCCAGTCATCATAGGTTTAATTTTTTTCATCTACAAGCTAATATTATTAATAGATCACTTGACCTTTAAGCAAATTTCGGGACATAAAATTCTTTTTTGAAATAATTTTGTCGTATTTAATCATAAAAGTAAGCATTTGTAAATGAATTTAGTACTCCGTAAAATAGAATACCAATTACATAAAGAGAGACAATGCATAACAGGGGTAAGACCGTAAAAACGACTCTAAATAAAATCTTAAGTAATTAAATAATATTTTTCGTAATAAAAAATGTAATTAAATAATGTTTCTTTTCCCTACCTCATAAAAACTATAACTATACTCTTATGAATAGTGTGTTTCCAGTTATACCCCTAAAAGTGTTATTTTACCTATTTGCCCCCATTAAAATTTTGAAACCTTTCCCCTCTTTTCTATGGGTTTGAAACCTTGCCCCCATTAAATTTTGAAACCTTTCTTCAATTCGTTTTCTCTTCCTCCAACTCCTCCAAGGCACACCGTACCCTCTCATTTTTCATCATCTAATTCATCTTTCTCATTCTATTTGGTCACTTTCTAACCTAGATTTTTATTTCTGTAAATCTACATTTAAGTTGGGGTAAATTATGGCGTTTTTTGATGACTCAGAGGTAAAAATTATAGTTTCTGTAACAGCCTACAACCATCCCAGGTAGCTTATCTCTCTCTTATTGTTTTAATTCTTCCTAATTTATACAGAAACGTTAATTTTGAATGGAGAAGCGTCGTTGTTGTTGTTCGTTGTTGAAATTAATTGGGATTTTATCTTTAACTATATCCTAATGTTGGCTTACTGAAAGATAAGTAGCCACTAGTGTTGCATGAAATGATAAATAGGAGGAAAGTAAGATTTAAGGTCAGATATTAGGTAAAGTTGTGCACAATTTTTTTATATACTAATATATATTACTCCATATGTTAAATGTAATAATTTGTTTTCTAACTTTGTTCACATCTGGCCAGGACATAGCAAAAAGGTTGGACACCAATACAAATTATGAGGGATTGACAATTGTTTGGCTTGAGTTTGCCTTAGACATCATTTGGGGATTGGAAGAATGGTTGTATACTTAAAGTCTCTAAACATCACCTTAGGGAAAATGATAGAGATATGTTTTGAGTAGGATCATTTGTGTATTTAATTTGAGTTAGTGGCTTGATGTATTCCATATTTCTTCCAAGGAAGTTTCATTTTTGCCTTTGGTATTTCTCACCTTTCAAATGTTATTTTGAGTAGTTTATGGTATATAGGTACAAGCACTCAACAATAGTACAAGTATTATATAAAACGAAAATGTCCGTAAAATTTCCCATTTATCATTGTGGTATGTGTACAACAAGCAATGCATAGCAAACAAAAATCAACATTACAATCTAGCTATATAACTATATAGCTACAACAAAATACCATGCAAACGGCCCTAAAACATAGCACCAACTACTAAAACTCTTTTAGAAGATCTAACTGTATCACACGCGTTGGAACCCCTAGTAAAAATAAAAATTAGATCAACAATTAAACATATATATATATTTTTTTGACAGGAACAACTAAACATACTTCTAAAAAAATTGATCACAAGGTTGTGTTTGATAACTAGCTTATTTGAGCAAAATTAGTTTATTTGACCAACATTAGCTTATTGACTACTCCTTAAATAAGCTAATTCAAGGTGTTTGGTAGGAAGCTTATTTAAAGAGCTTATTCCACTAAATAAGCTTATACAATATCTTAAGGTGAAATGATATTTATACCCCATTTAAATTAAAATCCAACCACAACTACAACTACCTACCATCACAATTAGCTTATTAGTCATTTCACATATTCAAACAACTTTAAGCAATCAGCTATTTACCAAACACTTTTATATAATCAGCTAGCTAATAAAATAAGTTAGTCAAATCAATTAATATAATCAGCTAGTCAAAATTAACTAACATAATCAGTTTTAGCTTTCAGCTTTTCACCAAACACAGCCAATAGCTATGAAGTGGTTAGTACAAACATATCGATTGTAAATTTGTACGGAGTAACTAATAAATGAAACCTTATTTATTTTTTTGACAGAAACGAAACCTTAATATTACCATCGAAACCTTAATATGACGTTGAGGGATGAACTGGGGACGTTGGTGGCTGTTGCTACGCAAAGAGTGAAGGTCAGGTGACAGGTGGAACAAGCTGAGGTGGCTGCTGCTAGATTTGGTGTCCAGATTGCTCATCAGCTAGGCTTCACAAAGATCGAACTTTAGTGTGATGCTCTTACGGTTGTGCAGACCATAAACAACGAGACATTGGGATATTCTCCTTTGATGTTGTTCTACGAGGATATCGAGAGAGATTGAAAGTCGAGTTTGAGTCTTTTATTTGTTGTCATGTGCGTCGGGCGGGTAATAATCTAGCACATTTAATAGCTAGACGTAATGTTAGTGAGTCGTGTTTTGAATGGACCGTAAATTTTCCTCAAAATTTCACAACTTTGACGAAACTTGATGTGATTTAATAATATTCCCCAACTAAAGTTTCTTTTAAAAAAAAATGCCTATGCATAGAAAATAAAGTACTCCGTACAACATATAACATGACCAATTAAAGCGAAGTAGTACATCCATTTTCAAAAAACAAAATAAAAAAATAAAATAAATTTTTTCTGAGATTTCTAAATTTCTTCAATTTTAAGCAGACCAAATGAGAGAATTTAATCAACTCATTTAAATTGAATAATCTTAGTTGGTTTGAAGATGTTTTGACCTTTGAATTGAATCTTTCTTCGATCTCCATCACATTTCGCTAAATTCTTTGTGTATTTTTGTTAAATAGTCAAATTTGTTCACAGGTAAGATTTTTCTTCAATTAAACTATGATTCAATCACATTATATTGTATTCTTTCAATTTGAGATTCAATTTTCGGTTTTTGTAATTTGAATAAGGTTTTTATACTGATTGTTGTTGCCCTAGATCTACGATCTTGAATTTCGGCTTCAATTTCCCAGAATATTTGCAATCAATTCAAGGTTTGAATTTTTTATTGCTTCTTTCTTTAATTTTGTTCATTGGAATTGGAATGATTGAATTTTATATTTGGTCAAGTATATTGAGCTAAATTATGTTGATGATATGTATACATTTCATTTGAGCTAGATTATTACTGTTAATTTTGTTGATTGAATTGTAATTACTTGGATTTGGTTGATTTTATTGAAATGTGGTAATTTAATACACTATTTAAGGGACGAGGTTTTATGAATGGAGGGATGGTCTTGAATTGAGCTCGAGATAGCTGTATAAGATTTGTGATGATTTGGTATAGTAATATCCAATCCAAGATCCATTTACTTATCTTTGTTCTGTAATCGGAGCACAAGACGAGTTGAATTCCCGCCCTTTCCTACTCCAGTGGGTATGTATTGCTAGTATTAGCCGTATTTGCTTTCAATTTAAGGCTTCCCATTTAGTTTCAATTAAGATACAGAAAAGCTAGATTGCACTTTGTCTATGGAGGTGGATTGACTTGATTATTACGTTTATGTAGCACCTTTGCTGATTACAACGTAAGTAGCTCACTTGAAAATTGAATCTTTTCAGTCGGTATTGAGTTATAAAATTGCTGTTCAAGTCAGGTCAGATATGTGTTGGCTTTGGGATCAGGTCGAATTTTAAATTAATACTAAGTTGGATTAATAGTTTTTGGGTTAAGGGTAGACTTCTTTGTTGGACTTGGGCACACATAACACTTCTAATGATGCTATATGCCTATATCTTGCACCATATGCTTCCATATGCACCTCGATGAGCCAGCCAAATTACTCTCAGCTGTTGTGTTGGATCTTTAGGAGCCGAGTTCCTGTCCTTTTATTGATGCAAGGAGATCTTTCATTTCAACAATTAACACAATTTAATATGCTTAACAAAAATTTGGATTGTTAACTGTCCCCGGTAAGCGGGATCTTTTCGTTAGATTATAGTGTTGTGCCTCATTGTTGTTTGCTCAAGTGAATCATAGTGCATGTTTTAATTTGTTGATAGTTTTCTGATTTGTCATTCTATTGATGTTTACTATACCATGCTGAAGCATATATTGATAACATTGCACAAATGTAATATTGAGTGAATTTAGATGAAAGCTTCAACTAGTATATGCTTTATAGCGTTTCTTGCCATTTTGTTGTTTTTGGCAGAAAAATGAATGTCAGCACAGAGGAAGACATGCGGCCAGATGGGAGTGAAAGCTCGTCAGCTTCACATGCTGATGTAAATGGTACTCACAGGGAGTCAAAACTGGAATTGTTTGGTTTTGATTCTCTTGTGAATATTTTAGGCCTTAGAAGGTACAAAGTGTTTCCCTTTGGTTTTTCTTTTTTCCTCTTTTATCTGGATCTTCATTTTATTTCATTATTTTTGCAGTTTAGTTGTATGAGGCTATTGTAAAGGAGCTGCAAAATGGACTTGCTTTCCCATTCCTAGTTTTAATATGTGGTTTAAATTTTAACAGCCTATTGTCTGACTATCAAAGACTATCCTTTACTTCAGGCTTCGATATGATGAAATAAAGATTGGAAGTATAGGTGTCCCCATGTTGTTGTTTAAATTACAAGCTGTATCATTTTGGTTTGGTTTGGTTTGGCCTAGCTTAGCAATGGGAATATGCAGTTTAGTTTAACTGTTGTGTTTTATTATAGTATAGTTTGTTGTTCCTGTTTTCTTACGATAAAAAAACCATCCCAACCGCATGTTGCAAACAAAGTTCAATTACTAAAACAACTTTGTTATTGGTGACATTGAGGTAATTAATAGTGCCGTCTCAGGCAATTTCGTGGCCCAAAGCGAAAACTAAAAAATGGCCCCTAAACAGTAGAGTCGTATTTCATAGGTGATACATCGACAAAATATTTCATACATTTTATTTAAAAAGTTCATCAAATTTACGAAAACATGGTGTTGCATGAATATTATATAATTTTGTCTATTTTATTTTTTATAGGTCAAAATTTAAAAAAGAATAAAAAAAGATGTGGGGCCCTTCAAAGCTGTTGCTCAAGGTGCTCATGTGGTCATGCCTATAGCTGGCACTTTTACTTAACTAGATTTTCTTGATTTCCTCTGACAGAAGATAGGCCTAATTTCTCTTGGTAGCTTATTGTAACGGAACCTTGATTTGTGCCTTGGTGATTTAATTTTTCAGTATGACTGGAGAGCAGAGTCATGCCCCGTCTAGTCCTAGAGATGGGGAGGATGTGTCTATTATGCTTGAGTGTCCAAAGGTATTTTGGTATTTTATCTAGCAATTTTTCTGTCACTTCTAGTTTGTCTGCACTTTTTATGCCTTTTCATATCATTCAGTTTGTAGTTATTAACTTTGTCATTGAGGGGAAGGGATAAATAAGAATAAAAGGACAAAATGAACAATGTGGGAATAATAAGAGAAGATGAAGAGGGAGTTGTAGACAGCCCATGATTTTCTCTTCCTTTGTGACGTTATCTATATAGCGAGCCTCTACACCTTTTGTAATGAGGGAATAGTAAGACAAGATGAAAAGGGAGTTATTTTCTTTTCCTTTGTGATGCTATCTACACATGAAGCCTCTACACTTTTTGTTTTGCCAAGTATTCCTTTGTTGTTTATTTTAAAGAAATCATGTGAAGTAGTGCCAAGGAACAGTGGTCAACTTTGAAGACATCTATAATGATAACATAGCTTAATAATGGCATCAAAACTACTCAGATATAAGAAATTAGGATTGCTCCTCTTATAGAGTTATAGACATATATCTATAAATTTTATAGGGTGCACTGGGAAATCAGAAATAGTCAAATACTCCTCAAATTTGCAACCTCTCAACTGCTCAATCTTCCTAATATGCTTGCTGTCACACATAGTTTTCTTGTCTGTCCTCTATCCTTTGGTGTTCTTCCACTGTCCAGAAATAAACTATTGGATGCATCTTTCTTATTGATCCAGTTTGCTTGCCCTGTACTTGACAAGGTACAATTTAGTTGGGACATGTAGGATCAAACATTTGTTTGGGTTGCTCTCACGGTCTCACCCTTTTCATGAGGTGGCATTTTGGAGTCCCACTATTTTGAACTCTTAAAAGCACTTTATATTCAAGCTGCCTTCGTACTTTGGCGGGCTTTCTTAAGTCATTTAGAGATATGGTACAGAATGTATCTTTACACGAGTGGACCTATAAGTTCGTTGTACTTAAGAAGCTACTCTTTTGATTGTGGGCTCAGATCTTTCTTGTGGGTAGTTACTAGAAACAAGAATATTTTGTTTTTATGTATGTTAAAATTTGGTCTAAAAATAGTTGCCTTTGTTTTGATTATTATTATCCTCTGTGTAAGTTATTATAGCAAAAATCCTGATTACATTTTGCAACATGTTGATGTGTAATTATTATTCAGGATGCTGATGTCAAATTGGGAACCTTGATGGGAGTATTTTTGCCATGCTTGCAAAATATATTGGGAATCATATACTACATCCGGTTTACCTGGTAATTTGCTTCTTTTGTACTTTGATTTCGATGAAAACTCAATAGCTACACGGGCAGGGCTTGGATATCATGTCTTTTCTTTTAAAAGTCTGACTAATTTAACTACTACTATTAGATTTCTAATTTTTAAGCTATTTAAATTTCTTTTCTTATCTTTCTCCACCTTGGTTGCTTTTAATTATTTGAGCCATTTTTCCTTTTGCTTTATTTTGTGCATTTTACAGGATTGTTGGTATGGCAGGCATAGGCCAGTCCTTATTTCTCGTGTCGTTCTGCTGTATGTGTACGTTCTTGACAGCGGTATCATTAAGTGCAATTGCAACAAATGGTGCAATGAAGGTAAACTTAGCAGTGACTACTCTAACTAGTTTGTGTTGTTTGATAGCAGATGATGATTGTATGCAAAGGTAATCTGTTAGCATATGCAAATTTAGTTGTTGGGCTGAACTATCATTAAGCCAAATAAATACTTACCTGGCTGCATGTTAATGAAAAGCAATACTATATTGATCCAATTATTACCCGTAGACCTTGTAAGACTGATCAATCTACGACCTGTACTTTAACCTTAAATGGGTTGAATTGAGAGACTGTACCTAATCAGTAATGTAGCATAAATCAGTTATGACCTGGTAGGAGATTGAATGGTGACCCAACTAAAATCCAATTTGAATTTTTGATCTACCAGTTTGCTGGGTCTGAATTTGTTGTGAGCAATGGTTTATTTTATGCATTATATTATATATGATATGCGATCTGTATTTTTCCCTTTTGTCCAAAATCAATTTGGTAATAAGATCTCTTGATGTTTGTTAGCTTTCATGCAATTATGGAGACATGTACTTTATATATGTGAATAATTGCATGTATTTTAGGGAATCATTTTTTTATAGTGTGAAATCAATACATATATTTGTCTAGTATGAAATGAAATAAATTTGTATTTGTGCATTACAGGGTGGGGGGCCATATTATCTCATTGGCTTGGTGTCAGCATTGGACTTTGTTTTTTTCTAGGAACTGCAGTCGCTGCATCTCTGTGAGTGCTCACCTTAGATCTTTTATTTTTGTTGTTTTTTTTTTCTTATTTTTTTTGGGGGGGTGGGGGGTTGTGGCAGTGATACCTAATATGACTTGCAAGCAATGTTTATTGTGACTTATTTTATATGTTTCTCTGTTTTGTCCCCAGTTACGTATTGGGAGCTGTTGAAACATTCCTTAGTGCTGTGCCAAGTGCTGGTATTTTTACAGGTACTAATTAGGAGATGATATGTTACTTAGGAAATATTAAGAGGTGAACGTACCTTGCATGGCTGTGCTTGATATGTTTGTCTTTATGTGGGTTATTCTGGTTTTCTAGAAGACCTGATGTTGGAATCATGGGGAGGCAGACTTTGAGCCAGGATCAAAGCTTGTGTGCTCCTGGGGATTTCGTGGTGGGAGGTTTTGGGGCTTTAGATAGCCTAGACCTGACTTTCAGTAGTTTGCATCCATAAATACCTTTATTAGCTGGTCTTTTATATGCTTTGTTTGTGGTCAGGGAAAATTGTCTCAAATAGCACAAATTTTGGTTGTCTGCAACCTTTGAGGCTTTGACACAACTTGACTTGATAACAGTGTTACCTATAATATAATTTAACCCCTAATATCTCTATTTTATAGCAACAGGCTTGACTTGATAACAGCATTATATAAATCTTTGATAATATCTAACATGAAAGCATATAAGCATAACATGTAAAAAAAAAAAAAAAAAAAATCACCTCACCTTCCTTCAATCTCCCTGTTCTTAGATGGAGAAAATTAAGGGGTGTGTAATAGAAACGAACTGGCATCATTATAGCAATTTACATCTTTGTGCCAGCATTCATGTTCAATCTTTAGACAAAGTATTACCTCTCACTTATTGGAGCAACTATTTGCATAGGTATGGTTATTTTAATTATTATTAGTATTAAATTTACTCATGATCTGGCATCTTTTGGTAATTGTTACTCTGAAAAGGTTGATGATTAGGAATTTGTACATTTCTAATTTAAAAGGCATCTAGGCTGCACGAAAACATGCTTTGGGGTGCTGTAGTTGCCACCATAGAATATTCTACATCTTATGGATGTGAGAGAAATATATATTTGGTAAAAGATGAGGGACGAAAGCGAACAAATAAAGTTCCATCTCATTAAGAGAGGTTTGGAGCATTATAAGAGGAAGGAAAGGGACTAGAAGTGGAAGTGAGAGGAACTAACTAAACTGAATGATGTTACCCAGAATATTTTATGCTGAGAGGTTGGGCACTTGTGCCGGTATCTATGCAATCCTGTACTGGCTACTCTAACTAATACTAATGGTGCGCATTTGCGCCAAACAAGACTCTTCTTGTTAGATTGCATAGACACCGACATGGTTTTTGCAATGTTTCATTCCCCCGTCTTCTCAGTTATCTGATTCATTTAAGGCTTCTTGCTGTTCCAAACTAATGAATTTGCGTGGTAATCTGGGTTGATTTCATTTTGGGAAAATTTTGATTCACTTCAGGGTTTGTATTGCAGTGATCATGTTCTTGATCTCGTGGTCATTCTCAATTGTATCTCTTGCCCTTGCATGCCTTATATACAAATATGTGTGCATCAAAGGAAAAGCAGGAGATTGGGGTGATGGTTTCAAGAGTGCTTATTTTCAACTTGCCCTTCGAAGTCTTCGTTCTCTTGGAGGTATTGATTTAAGGATTCTAATTTTTGTTTCTAATGCTATCATTTTCTTGTCAAAGATCTATGTTTGTGGATAGGTAAAATTTGTACAAAATTTGGACATTGATCATAGGCTAAGCATATATGGTGCTTTAGAATGTTTTTAGTACCAGTCAGCTGTTTGAAACTTAATTTACAATCACCCAACACTTGTTTTAAGATCATATCATCATAGGCAGCATTGATGCTTTTGGTTTTGTTCAAACCTGCTGACAGTCAGAATTGTCCACTAGCTATGGTGCTTGACTTTGTAGGATGTTGGTTACAGTTGAGGGTCATAATCTCAATATGATTGTTTACATATCTGTGAATTACTTCTTTATATCTAGACCAATTTAAATCAATGTAAGATTGTGCAATTGGTTTTATTAAGAAGTGGACTTTATTTATACCTTTTTAATTTCATTTAAGTAATCTATTTGTACCGTTGCCAAAAAAATAAATCTATTTGTACCATGTGCCTAACTTTATAGCAATTTCAGCAAATCAGGTGCATGCAAAGAACTGGTATCCTATTCCATTGATCTTCTGCCGGCCTTGGGGCAAGCTACCAGAAAATGTACCATGTCACCCCAAACTTGCAGATTTTGCAAATTGTGTGAAAAAGAAAGGTCGTGGAATGTCAATCTTTGTCTCTATCCTTGATGGGGACTATCTTGAATGTGCTGAAGATGCTAAAATTGCCTGCCAGCAGTTGAGTACGTACATTGAATACAAGCAGTGTGAGGGTGTTGCAGAAGTAGTGGTCGCTCCTTACATGTCTGCTGGCTTCCGTGGGATAGTCCAAACCATGGGCCTTGGAAATCTCAAACCTAACATTGTGGTAATGCGGTACCCTGAAATTTGGCGTCGTGAAAACCTAATTGAAATTCCATCCACCATTGTTGGAATAATCAACGATTGCATTGTAGCAAACAAGGCTGTTGTCATTGTCAAGGGTCTTGAGGAATGGCCCAATGTATTTCAACGGCAGTTTGGCACAATCGATCTATATTGGATTGTACGGGATGGAGGTCTCATGCTTCTTCTCTCCCAGCTTCTCTTGACCAAGGAGAGCTTTGAGAATTGCAAGATTCAAGTCTTTTGCATAGCAGAGGAGGAAACTGATGCCGAAGGCCTCAAAGGAGATGTAAAGAAGTTTCTTTATGATCTCCGTATGCAGGCAGAAGTAATTGTTATTACAATAAAAACATGGGATGTACAAGTAGATGGTGGATCCGCACAGGATGAGTCAATCGAAGCATTTACAGCTGCACAACGTCGAGTTGCTGATTACATGTCAAAGATGAAAGAAACAGCTGAGAGGGAAGGCACTCCTTTGATGGCTGATGGTAAACCTGTAATTGTGAATGAGCAACAGGTGGAGAAGTTTCTTTACACTACCTTGAAGTTGAATTCAACAATGCTAAGATACTCAAGAATGGCCGCTGTGGTACTTGTTAGCTTACCACCACCACCTCTCCATCACCCATCTATATTTTATATGGAATACTTGGATCTTTTGGTGGAAAACATTCCGAGGCTTTTAATTGTAAGAGGATACAGGAAAGATGTGGTCACGTTGTTTACATAACTTCTTAGACCCCAATTTTTGCTAGGGGGATAAACATGGTGTACTTGAGGACCAGAAAACTTGAAATTACTTATTTGTTCATATCTTCTGTTTTGACAATTCATTGTATCTTTACAATTTTGTCAATCATTCTTTTTGTAGATGTATGTTTAGGCAGCCCATTCTTTTCTTTTTACCCGACTCAGATATTTTTGGTTTTTGTGCTGTTGGTCATTTGATGGCTCTTCACTTCTTGAAATTCATATACATTAAAACAAGGTTGTGTTGGGTAGTGAAAACGAGCTGCAACAATAGGAAAACTCTGATGACTGCCATTGGAGCCCTTGGATGGAATGAGCTGTGTTCGGCGAGCATGGGAAGGTGGCGATTGCTGGTAGTTGATTCAATGAAGACTAATCACATTGTCGAAAACGCAGTAGAAAATTACGGCAGTTAGAATACGCTTTTAAGTATCCTGCTTTCAAAGCTGTGTTGACAAGATCAACATCCGAACGACATTTATGGGAATACACCTGCTAATTTTTAAAACTACTTGTATTTAAATCAATGTTAACATTATTATATTTTGTGATTTTGTGGTGGAACTATTTTTATAAGTTTAAGAGTTATTATGAGTTTTCTTGTTCATTAAAAAAAAAAAAAAAAAGTTTGTACCAAAAAAAAAAATACTGTGCGAAGTACAAAACAAAGATTTTATGGTCAAGAGCCCAAAAACAGACACAACAAAATTGTAAATACTACTTGATATCATTAGCAGAATAACAAATTTAAAAAACTCCACATTTTTATAGGAAGCAAATGTATCAACCTAGCTCGCATAACATAATATGCATTTTTTTGCTTCTAATTAGTTCTTTTTGTGTATCCATTTTCATAATCCTCTAAAAAAGCCTTACCCAATTTTCTTTTTAAAAGGATTACTTAGATCATGCATATATTATGCACATCTCAATTATGCCAAATGAATTACCAAACTAAACTCCTAAGGAATCCTATGCCTTAAACTTTTGCACTGAATCAGTGTTTTCTGCTCACCACCTTGACAAAAGAACAAAGTAACAGGGCAAGTATACAAGCAATTATCAACCAAACTCACTGTCGCAGAACCAGGCTCCACCCGCTTTAACGGGTCTGGTATTGGCCCGAATAAGTAGTTCCCACCGAGCAAAAGACGTTGAAACGACGCCGTTGCAACCCTGAGGGCATACACTGGGGGTATCATCCCTGTAAACATGTTATGCTCCAATGACAATGCTGATAGATTTGGCAACTCAGCCAAAAATTTTGGCAATAACCCATTTATCTTATTGTAGCTGAGATCAACAGCCAACACATTCCCTCTTTTTTTCCCTTTACCATTGGGCGAATTGACGGCTGAGAACTGATTATGAGACAGATTGAGTTGTTGAAGTGATGGAAGATCAAAAACTTCCCCTGTAATTGTACCACCTATCTCATTGTAACTAAGATCTAAGACTTCGAGGTCTTGCATGTGGAAGAAATTTCTAGGCATTTCTCCTCTTAAACTGTTGTTTCTCATTGAAAAGGAAATGAGGGAAATAGGAAGAGAAAGTGGATTAGTAGTACCAAAAGAAGAAATGTTATTGTCACTTGCATCAAAGTTGTACAAATTTTTCAAAGAACCTAAAAAAGGGAATTCACCAGAAAGCTGATTTTGTTGTACTGCAAAGTCTGTAAGGTGACTTAGCTTGTTTAAACTCGGCGGGATTGACCCGCTGAGTTGATTGTCATCTAGATAGAGCTCTTCTAGGTAAGGTAAGGAGCCAATAGAGGTTGGAATGGAGTTAGAAAATGCATTCTTAGACAGACTAAGTCGTCGAAGGTGAATCAGGTTGGAAAGGGATTCAGGCAGTGAGCCTGATAGAGAGTTGCCTGAGAGGTCTAGTGTGTTGAGATATGGGAGTAACCATGTAATGTTAGTGATTGAGCCCGAGTAGCCCGCCCCATCAAGCGCAACCTCGGTGACTCGACTTAGTCCTGCAAGACTGAAGTCACACCTGATACCACAGGTAAAATATGCACTGAAAACATGATCACAGGGATCAACAGAAAAATCCCAGGAGCTAAGACATGATCCTGGTGTTATTGATTTCGAGTCGATTAATCTCTTCAAATCCTTCAATACCTCTATGTCTCCTGGATTTGTTCTTGCATCAACCACAACTAAACAGAACAGACAGAAATATACACTAATAAGAAAATGATGCAGTAGCTTCATTTTTCTGTTAACTTCAGAAGGTAATTTTATTTTTTGGTTCACTGTTGAAGTAAAATAAACAGCAGTACTAATTGTACTACTTGAAAGAGTGAGTGAAGTAAAGGAAGATCAAGTAGTTGAGCCGTACAAATTAAACTGACAACAGATTAATTAAGTAAGGAAATAAGATCTTGGCTAAAAATACTACCTCCGTTTCTTATTATAAGCAATAAAGGAATATTTTATGTCTCGCAAATAATATCCTTTTGTTGCAAATAATAAAAAACGAAGATAGAAGTAAAAGTTAAAGCTGTAATGGTCGGTAGTGTAAGGCAGTAGGAAATACAGCATAATTATAGTTCAATAATTATGAAATAATAAAGTCAAGTTGGGAAATTAAAAATAGTTATGGAACTGACTATTGTGTGCAGGTAAAACATAGGGATTGAGAACTTTGAAAGTTGTTTATAGATCTGATGCATTGACATTTATAAGGGTTTACTAACCCAAAAACTGTGATTAAATTCCTTTACTACATTTGTCAGTAATTTGTTGGGTTAAGACTTAAGACTCAGGTTATGATTCGTATTTTGGGGTTTAGTTAGAGTTAATCTATTTGTTTAATTGTTAGTTAACCGTTAACGTACTATTAAATGGTAAAATATTTTAATGAATACTTGTCATAATAGTACTAACTATTATTTATACTTCAATATTTAACTTATAGGTAATGATATATGTAGCCCTTACGAGTTAAGACTACAAATAAGCAATTAATATATGGAAAATGCTATACATAACCCTTAGGGCTACATATAAGGAGTTAAAAATTTAAAATATATATATATATATATATATATATATATATATATATTAATTACATTAATTCGTAATTTTATCATGCATTCCTAAATTAATATCAAATTAGAAAATATATTAAATGCTTATTCTTAGCCCTAAGGGCTACATTTAGCATTACCCTTAATATATTTCTTAATTTGATATGAAATATTAATTTAAAAACGCATGACAAAATCACGTACAAATCAATATAATTAATGTCATACTACGTATTTTCATTACCCCCCCTCGCGCTATAACATTTTCCATTAACTTATTAAATTTTTGTTGGATTTTGCTAAAAGAAAAAAAAATTATGGGTTTCATTTTATAAATCATGAGATCGAGTTTGGACTTAAATTCAAAAGTCAAGGATTTCTGCTAAAAAACTGACTAGCTTACGCTTGCTCTTCAACCCATCGACCCATATGGTAGATTTGTCATCTCAGTGTCCTCAGGGCTCAGGCCAATATTTTCAGGTTAAGGTTTAACATTTACCCTGATAATTCAGTGTTTGATCACCTCAACGGCTTTACTTGTCACGTTTGGTATGCAAAAGTTCATTAAGGTAACACTTGTGTTCGATCTTCTCCCCACAATCTCTCTCTACTACCTCTGACTATCCGAGTGAGCATCATGCCATGCTAGAAAGAGCTTCATAGTTTTAACTACAGAGAGCATCACAGTGAACCAAGACTATATCCATACTTCCATAGAGTTCAAATACAACGAGACCACAACATCATGCTCTTTAGCCTTCTGGTTTATAGATAGATACAAAGAAGGATAATCCATTGTGATTCAAAAAATCAATTTCACTTCGAAAGTGGGGCAGCAGTAGCAAAAAATGGAGGATTTTAATGAAGACAGTGACTTTTGATAGTTATCCTACTATTTCGAGTTAAGCATACAATTTACAGGCCTACTTCTAAACATCACCTAATCCTCTACGCAGTCAGCAGGGTAGATACAAAGACCTAAGAGGCTAAAGTAAAAAATATAAACCAAGAAAGTGCAGTAAAACAAGCACCTCCAGTGGTCATCAAACTCTTTAGATATTCACCTTCTTGTCCTCAAGTTTCCGTGCAGCATTATCCAAATATTGCTTTACACGAGTCTGGCTTGTCTCAAATATGAATGGCATTCCCCTAATCTGCAGATAAATCCAAAATATATGTTAAGCTTGCATTTTGTAAACCATCTTGTAGAACACTACCAGCTACAGTAAGTTTTGACTGCATTGTTAAAATGACAAATAATGAAACAAAAACAATAAATCAGAGAGGGAGGCCAACTATCTCAAAACAATACCAGTCAGTGGGCATATTTAATTATGGTGACACAATCATCTTGAAGATACACAACATCACCCACAAACAAATCAAAGTGGGTAAATTACTCAATGTTAATAACAGAACCAGAACAGAAAATTACTAAGAGAAACTATAACCGCTTGCTGCTAGTGCAACATACATAGGATAGTCTATTTTAAGTCTCAGAAGATAGAAGTGACTTTGCATAGTACCTAGGGCCTGTCTGATTAAAACCCAGAAAACGAAACAAATTATAATCAAATATAGACAGGAAGAAGGAATAATTTATAAATATTCCATATCTTTGTTGCCCATGTTTGATGATTTATTTCAGAGAGAGAGAGAGAGATCCCCCATGTACCATAACTATTAGAAACATGCCATGAGCTAGTTTAGCTGCCAAAAAATGCTATATAACCAATTCTCTTCAGGGAGAGACAGATCTTTGATGGAAATTCATAGCTAGACCTGCCTTTACAGGTCATATGGCTGGTTTCCAGTTGATCAGAAATAGGTTCGTACTGCCCAAGGTTTGGATCAATTCTAGTCCAGGTTTGTATATTTTGGGCCAGGTCAGGCACGACCATAAGGGTTGGATCGGTGTCAGATTGGGTTCATATCAAGCTGGGTCCATCACGTCCATGTTGACTTGGGTAACTATTGCATCTCATCAACATTGAGTTTTTTTCTGAATCAAGTCTGTGCTATTAAAGGGTAGATCAGAATTAAGATGATTAAAAAAAAAAAAAAAATCAGGATTCAGGGGAAGCCATATCAGCAAATATCAAGTCTGTATCTAAGACATTTTGAATTATAATATACTTTATAAGACATCAGATTTTTGCAGATGTATTTTAAGTTGGATTAACCATTAAAAGAAACCTGAATTGTTACATAATCCAATGCTTTTGCAGATTTTCCGTATTACAATTGTGCGGTTCTATGCTATAAAATTTAGGTTACTAGTTATTCATAATGAACCTAATTTTATACATTGCAATTTTTACATTTATATTTACACCCAATATCAACATCATTCAAAAATGCGTATCTGACATAGACGACTATGTAGTTGCTGAGTCATTCAACCAAAGTACCAAACCATCATAAATTCTAAGAGGTGTACTTCATTCAATTCCATCTAAGAGATATATTACTTATTTACTTCCTACATCAAGGTTCCTAAGATTTACAGTGCAATAAAAGTCTACAAAGCAACCAAAATTATAAGTAGCAAAGTAAGATGAAATCTTCAGTCAAGTCGAGTTTGGGGTCGGTTTGCTTTTAATTTGGGTCACCTAAATTCAGGTCATAATCGTTTTTGGTCAGTTGAATCAAGGCAATTCGAGTAAGGGTGAAATTGGGTCGAGCTAAGTTGGGTTGATCCTAGTCCCTAATCAGGTACCATTTTGGGAATTACAAGATTCGGAAAAGATTGGGTTTGTTAAGTACATCTACCATCTGCAGACATTAGTCACATTACAGATATAAGGAATAGAATCAAGTGCGCATTTAAAATAATGTATAGTTAAATACCTCAATCAAGCAATTTGAGTGCAGACCAAGACTTTGCCCTGGGAAGACTTCCTTGCTATTTATATAGATTGAACATTTTCCAGTATTCTTTATATTAAAAGCTCCATCTTTGTCCATCTTTATAATTGCCTGGGTCATAAACAAATTAACAACCACATCATAAGTCCTCAAGGTGAAGCGATCAATACGTGAAAGAGCATAAGAAAGAGAAATGATGCTTGATCAGACAAGCAACATTTCCCAATGTGAACAAAAATACTGAAAATTCAAGGATTGGCAAAAGTTTCAGAATCAGCAATAACAGTTCAGCAGGTGGTAGATTTACGAGCTTTGATCATGAAATTTAGCCTATTCCATTTTGTTTGCACTACTCATATACCTTCCTCGGCATAAATCTATTCAGCTATCATTAATTAAAGGAATAAAGAGGGAATGGTGCATTGTGGACAAGCCGACAAGCTACAAATCGATACTCTATAGCAGCACACAAGCTTCCTCCTACCCCTGCCCCTCCAACCCAAAGAAGGAAACAGAGGACTGCAAAGCCCTAGGTACAGCAACCATTCAGAAAAGAAAATCTATGGAAGAGACCAATGCTTGAATAAATAGACTACTAAACCTCTTCAACGCTAACAGATTAAGTTAAAAGCAACTAAATTTAACATTGGTAGTATACCATTTTAGCACTATAGACAGAAGCATTATCGATAACAACAAATGAAAATATGTAATCAGCTCAAAAGAAAGTGGAAAATAAAAAAAAGCCATGGTTGATATAACATGAGTTTACAGGATATCTCACCTGCCGCCTTGATATCTTATTTGCACGCCCTTCTCTGCCCAAGTCAATGTCAACCGTAACATCCTCTGTTGCTCTTCCAAGCAAGACCTACAATTCAAGCAAGGTATGAGGGTCACAAGTCAAGTAGATACAGCGAAAAAGATGACAATTGTCAACTAGGATGCAGCAAAAAGAATGAGAACCAGAAGCCAAACAAAGTACCTCAGGTTTCTTAATGTAATGCTTTGAGTGCCGACCATATAATATTGCAATTGCACCATGTGATGATATGGCTCTCTGCATATATGAATGTGCATTTTGCTCCAACCTTATGATCGCCCTCTTCACATCCTCGTGCTGATATTTTGCAACTGAAAATAAACAGAATCAATAAAAAATATAGATACAAAAACTATTTTTTGACAGAAAATTAATTTAATAATTATATAAAATTAGATGTAATTTAAAGAGTATAGATGGCAATGCCATGGTAAGGGGAAAAGGTATTTCCTCACAAATTTCAAGCAGTAACAGTAATATAAAATTTCAGGTGCAAAGGCAGGTACATTGCAAATGTGACTTCAGTAGATCACTTATCAAAAAATCATGCGCATGATACTGATTGCCCAGAAAGCTGAAATGCCTCAAAACAATATATGCATCTTTTGGTTTAGTTAAATGCGCTATAATTGCAACCCAAAGACAGACAAGGCCAAGGGAGGACCACAAAAGGCCGGATTTAGGTTAATAGTACTCAAATATAGGTGATGTTAAAGGATGAAAAGACCTAAAAAGGAAATGTTTTAACAATGTCCTCAGAAATAAACAGATCATCATGTTATAACAACAATCTCAATTGTGTCAAAAAAAAAAAAAAATATATATATATATATATGAAAAAAATAGAGCATGGTTTTGGGAGACAAACAACTGACCTATAGAACAGATTATTAAGTGCCAACCATTATAGATGAACTTTCAACTAAAGACTAGTGTTGGCAATAAAAATTAAATACTAAGGGGAGGAATGTAAACAAAACATAGGCAGAAACAGAAGGTCCAAGCTAATTCATTGTACCTTCTTTACTGCAGAAAAAATCCTGATCTTCTGGACCCAAGTCCATATCAAGTATCTGGCACAAAAAACCAATTGATTAGAGGAAATGATGGGGAAAAAAAAAACTTTACAGCAATACAATACAGTGCTAACAGAATTTGAATAGTACCATTGCTTCAACATCAGAAAAATAAGGAATGTCAGTATCACTCTCAGAAAATTGCACTTCAGGGTCAGATAATAATGGATCTACACCAGGTTCTGCAGCCATACCATCCGCAGATCCCAGTGTGAGTGATTCCTGATTTTTAAGGGCCATTGATGTCTGACCATCCTGACTAGTTCCCCCAACAGCAGTGTGTATATGGCCCACATCTGAGAGATGACTTGACTTCTCAGCAATGCTGCAGCCAGGATGTCTAGCTAGTGGAAGTTCTAAAGGTTCTTTCTTTACTCCCTGACTACTTTGACATGGAGCTCCAGGGCCACTACTAGAACTCCTGGGGCCATTAAACGTTTCAGGTCTAGATGTCTCAAATTTAACCCCAGGCTCGTTAACTGCACGATTAAGTCCCACATCTGGACCTCGTGTCTGAGAAGCTTGACGTGATTCGCCAAACCGTTTCTGTTCTCTCTTCATTGTGCTTAGACTTTTTCCACTAGATTGAGTGCCTGTGTTATCCTTACCATGTAATGATAGGTTATTAGCCTCACTCTGAGTTCTTCTACTGGCAGATGCTGACCGTGGCTTACTAGGAAAAACAATATGATCGTTACATGGAATTTCAGGATCCTCAGTGTTTAATACACAGCAGATAACACCATTACAATATTCCGGGAACTCAGAGTTGACATATGCAGTTGATGTAGGCATTTGAGTGTCTGAACTATTTTGAAAATTACTGTCACCCATGTGAGAATCAACATCATTTTTTTCAAATGAACCTGTATTACTCGGGATATCTATATAAACGTCAGTAGCAGATGGCTCTTTCGTTTCAAACACATTGGGCAATCTATCATCTTCATTAACATCATTAGGGGAGTCTAACAAGAGTAGGTTTAACACATCAAGATTCCCTCCATCAAAGATATGCATCTCCTCTTCACTTGTGAATTCAAAGTCAGCAAACATGCCCTCAGTGCAACCTCCCGGATTTTCCAAGTCATCACCTGGTATTTGATTGGTCATATCGGGATCTGTGTGCATAACACCATACTCAGCTGTTCCTCCAGCATCATCATTAACAAAAGGATCTCCTATATGTATATTTTTTCCCCTAAGGCTTATATCATCAGGCATTTCTGGCACTGACATGCCGTCAATTGGTTTCCAATCAGGCATTGCAGGGGGTGGAGATGTGTACTGCAAATGATATTGAGCTTCACTCTCAGGTATAGATTGATTGAAGGTTGTGTTTCCTTCAAAATCAGAATGCATGATGTCTTTACGATTACAATCAGGATTTACTTGAATACCGTCTCCTTCAAACATACTATGACCAGGAAGTTCTTTGGAAGACACATTATGCAGTAGCAAAGTGTTATGCTCCATATGATCTTCAAATGTATTATGTTGCTGAATGGGAAATTCACTAACCCCACAAGATGGAGCACCACCTCTCGTGACTTGAGGAAATTCATTACGCAACTCATCAAAATCGACATGTTCATATTCCCCCAGCCCAAAATGACCAGCCATTGGATCTCCAAGCATGTCATCTGGGACTGGAGCTTCAGCCCCATTCATAAAACAACTATCACTAGTTCCAACAAGAAAAGCCAAATCACCCTGGTTATGAGGCTCATTGCATATTCTTTTCCTCATAGCATAATAACATCTACGTACACTTTCAGCCCTCCTCTTCCCATGGGCATTTTTAGCTCCTTTCGAATTATCAGCTCTGTTAGATTTTGAAGCAAGATTCGATGCAGAACGTTCTAACTCCACCATTTGTTCAGCAGCTCTCAAC
Organism: Chenopodium quinoa; assembly: GCF_001683475.1. Lineage (NCBI taxonomy): Eukaryota > Viridiplantae > Streptophyta > Magnoliopsida > Caryophyllales > Amaranthaceae > Chenopodium > Chenopodium quinoa. Next base: position 2,553,293 of record NW_018742726.1, on the reverse strand, counting down.
GATATAATAGGATCATAAAGAAGAGCAAGCCACCTATCTTGCAATTCCTTAATAGTAAATCTCCGCGAAAATTGCACGGCACCCTTCGCTAGTGATTCCAAGGAAGCACCAGCCTAAAAAAATGCAAAACACTCAACATTCACATAATCGGTAAAAACAAAATCATAACATGCCGTAATTACGCAAACAAACAGCAACAATTCATTCTTAATCACTATTACACATATAACTTAAACCTTAAACCCTAAACCCTAATTACAACACCAAAATCAAATCTTTATGATCACCACCAAAAATTAGAATCATAAACTCAAATCAATTGGAAACGACAATCAATTCGAAACTCAAATTACCCAAATAAAGAACACAAAATCAAGAATCATAATTCCAATCACACACCCAAAAACCAAAATCATACAAAGCAAAAGCAAAAAAAAAAAAAAAAAAAAAAAAAAAAAAAAAAAAAAAAAAAAACGCATTAAACCCTCAATTACAATAAATTAAAAGACCCAAATACTGAAACTTCATCAAATTCCCGAAAAAATAAACAACCAAATTCAACAAACATAAAGTAAAATTCCAATTTCAATAATAAAAGAAAAAGGGAAATTTGAAAAAAGTGGTACCTCGATTGCATTCTTAAGCATAAGGTCATCTTCAGGAATCCAAGGCGTAGGAAGAGCAAGAGCTCCCATACCTCTCACTCTTCTCCTCCTTCAATGGAGGTTTTAATTTGGCGGGGTTTAATGGAGGGTTGAGGAGAGAGAAAATGCAAAAAACCCCAAATTTTTTTAGAGAGAGAAAAAGATTGAGACAGGAGGCGGGAGGTTCGGTAAGAGGAGAGAGAAAGACCAAAAAAAAATGTGTATGTTTATCGCGGAATTTAGTTGCTGAGTTTAACGGAATTGAGAAAATTGAGGAAGATGAAGTAAACACCAATAATAATACTACTGTAAGGCCCTGTTTAGCTGATCTTATTTTTGCTTATCTGATCTGGTCTGCTCTGATTTCATCTGGTCTAATCTAATCTGATTTTATTGTCTAATTTGACCAAATATATCAGGTGAGATCTTTTTAGATTTGTAATAATGTGAATTTTATTAATATGTAATTTTCATAATTTTTTTCATCACGAAATTAAAGATATTTAGTGATAAAAAATTGCACATAAAACGATGATCTGATCTGAACTTATTTTTTCTTATTTGATTTGATCAGAACTTATTTTCTCTGAAATAAGTAATAATAAGTTGAAGTAAACAAGGCCTACATATGTATTGTTTGGTTCATGTACTCTAAGGGGTCGTTTGGTTCACAGAAGAGAATCGGAATGGAATGAACAACGTGAATGAAATGGAATGGAATGGCAAAGTGGAAAATTTGGAAGGTTGTTTGTTAAAAAAACCAGGGAATCATTCCCTCCACCACAGCACCACCACCACAGCGCAGCTCCGACCGCCGCCGAACCCTCATAGAACTCTGCCGACCGTCGCCGACCCATCCCCGACCATCCAGCCCCCATCGCCGACCGTCGAACTCCCTCCCCGATGCTCCAGCCCCCCTCCCCGATGCTCGAACTCCCTCGCCGACAGTCGCGCCCCCCTCGTCGACGGTCGCTGACCCCTTGCCGACCCTCCAGCCCCCCTCGCCGACGGTCGCTGACCACCACCGACCACAACACCACCTCGAACTCCCTCCCCGATGCTCCAGCCCCCCTCCCCGACGCTCGATCTCCCTCCTCCACCACAGCACCACATCGCCGACCACTCCCCGGTGCTCGCCGAGCCTCCCCGACCACTCCCCGGTGCTCGCCGACAGTCGCCGTCCGACCACCACCGGCGTATATGGGTGTTAGTGTTAGGGTTAGGGTTAGGGTGGGTGGGGAATAGAATGGGAAAGTGGGGGGGGGGTGGGGAATGGGGAAGAGGGGTTTTGGGGTATTTTGAAAAATGAAATGGGGGAATGATTGAGGGAAAAAGTGGCAAACAAACAGGTTGAAAGGGAATGATTCCCATTCTCTTTCCTGAAACCAGCGAACCAAACGCACCCTAAGTGTAAATGGTTTGATTATTAGAGAATAAATATATGGAGATGAAGAAAAGGTGGTGATCTTGGTTTGGGTCAAATGCAACGATTGGGGTGATTTTGTGTGATCAATTTGGTTGATTTTTTGATTTGGAAAATCTCTTTGGAGATCTTTGATAATATTTTTGATACCGAAATTGATTATGTGGAGGCAATGTGTTACGGTCTTAGTTGTTACATGTCAGGTGAGATTACAGGTGTTAGTTGCTATATGTCAGGTGAGGTAGGGTGTTACAGTTTTCAATTGTTTATATCAGGTGAGACGTAAAAGGTTGTGAAGTACTCTGTAATTTTGATTTTATCATCTGAAAGGATTTTGTTATAAAACTTCAATGGCACGTAATAGAGGTTTAATGAAGGCATGTGTCAATCTTTATCAAAAAGGAAATTTCGCAAACTAAAGCAGGTCATCTCAAATGCAAAATTAAAATTGAAATAAATGATCTAACTTCTAAGATCTTCATAAACAGTTAATACGTCGTCAACCAACATATTAATTCATTTATGTCAATTGTCTAAATATTGTCTTTTACTATAATTGATTGATTATGTTTCAAAAAAAAATTGATTGATTATATCAAAAAAAAAAAAAAAAAAAAAAAAGAGAGAGAGAGAGAGAAGTAATATGAAACTACTCCACCTACAAATCTCATTCACTTGTTCAAGTGCCGTATCGAGTGGTTTGAAAATCTTGTGTTACATCTAGATAGAATTCCAAAGTGAAAAATATGTCCATAATATTAGAGCATCATTGAATTATGAGAAATATAAACTTCTTCATTCGCATTATTATGGCATCATTGAATTGTGAGAGATTTGAATTTATTTGAATTCTTGTAGGTAATAATGCACATGTTCTTTTTATTGAAACAAAAATCAATGAGTTGTGTGACGTTATCTTGGTGATAACCCTAACTCTTTGTTTTGAGTAGAGCAACTAAGAATTTTCCTCCCAAGTGAGTCCGAAAGCCTGCAAAATAGAAAGAAAGTATGCTGCTATGAGTTGAGAAGGCCTCTCAAATTGCACATGAAATTTCATTTTTGAAACAAAAACAATGAGTTGTTTGAGGGGAATTTTAGGGATAATTTGTACTCTTTGTTATGAGTTATGACTAAAGTAGCCAAAAGTTATCCTCCCAAGTGAATTTGAAAGCTTGCAAAATTGAAATAAAGAATGCTTCCTCGAGCTGAAAAATCACCCCTTCATCAATTAAGTTAGAATTGTCTTTTATGAATACTCCGATCCGAATATAGTAAAAAGGTCTAAGGAATTTTAAAATTATGCTTTTCTCCATGTATTTTATAGAAAATATTTTGATGACAAATTTATATATCTTGAATTTATTGGGGTAAATTCCATAATAGGAATATGAAGGGACTTGTTTAGAAGAAATGAATTTGATACCATAGAAGGGTATTTTCATCCTTATTGCTAGTTTTTTAATAGTTGGGCCAAACCTGGGTCAGGCCCAAACATGTTTTATATTTGCTAATTTGCTACCATCTAAAAATAGTAGTGTTTGTCTTCTTAGTTGATTTAATTTTAATTAGAGCAAATTTGTGAGTTAGAGACTTTTATCAATGGTAACTATAATTTTAATATTAAAAATGACCAAAAAAAATTCCTTAAATGTTTCAAGCCATTTTGTCCTCGCCATTCCTTGTGTCGTGGAATGTCATTTCCATATGATGTGATAACATGAGCTTTGTGCTAGGACACAACCCAATGTCATCTCTATTAAATACACTTATATATAGAGGTCCCAAGAGAAGCGAGATGCATAACATGTCACCCCTTAAACTCTTGACATTCTATCTCAACATATCACTCCTCAACAATATAACAACTTTAACGAGTCATCAACAAACATTCACCTGTATCTAGATAATATCTTAATAAGTATCCATCAACTTCTTACAATGATTCAAACAGCGAAACAACTCAAGTTCTGTCATTAGTTTTAGCTTCACAATAGCATATAAGTTACCCTGCAAACATTAGACTTACTGATCCATTAAAAACTACAGAGTACAAACACAAACTAGCTAATAGATCTGAAGTTGTTATGAACTCATAACATGGGACTGGTGATACTTAAAGCTTCAAAGCAATGTGTAAGTTGTTACACATGATCCTGACCCTGCACCAGCATGAAGATTAGGCTGACACGGCTGCAATCGCAAAGCAAGTATACGAGAGTCATCGTTATATCCAAGCACATGATTGTACTCCCCATTATCAACCAATCCATACTGTGATTCCTCCTTCGGAATATCCTGCCAAAATAAAAATTCATGAGTAACCAAGTAGAATTTCTGTACGTTCTGGTAGTTTTCTTTTAGCCATTCGAAAGCAGGAAAATGCAATTTGCATCAACAGAGAATGACTTAAACTTCTGCAGTCAAATTTTAATACACTTTAAACAAAAAAATCATTACGGAAGAGAAGAAGAACATTCAATATCATCAGAAAAAAAAGAAAGAAGAAGACAAACATATTCAGGTGATTATAGTGTAGGGAACTAGAGAAGCAAACAGACATTTCAGCAGAGGAAGTTAAATGATAATCGAACTTATTAAGGGTGTATAAGTTAAATTATAGTGTGATATGCTTACAAATTCTTGGAGGAGGCTCCTGTGTATTTCTTGACAATTTCGCCACTAGTACAGAATGCAAAAAAAGAAGGAATTATTCGTAATTAAATACATAGGCAGACAAGGATGAGAACATTAACCAAATTTTAAGAACGAAAGGAAATCATAAAATCGGACTGACCTTTTTCTTCGAAGTATCAATATTATTGTCAATCTTCTTAGTCTGTCAATTAACAAAATGGCAAATTCGTTTAATTTCAACTCACATTATGAATCTACATTGTGCTTAAATCAGAAGAATAGGTGAACAAACTATTCTAAAATCGAAACTACCCTGATTTTCTCAGTTCAACTACATTACATATTAGTCCTAAACTGATGCAGAAACCCATTCAAAACCATACTCTCTGATCACAGTTTTAAACTGATAATTGATATATGCTCATTTCAACTCGCAAATCAGAAATTCAAATGATCTCTACAAGACAACATAATATATAACATGGTAGAATAGACAGAAAAGTGTATTTTGTTTAGCTGAATACATGGATTATGAGAGTTTAGACCTTGCGTTCACGAATGACCTTAACAGCATTCACCATCTCATCTTCAAGACAGCGCAATTCATTAATATCCAAGTCCTCCAAACAATCTCCCATCCTTCGCCTACCAACATTATTAACCCACAGTTCAAACAAAATCAATGAAACCAAAATAATACAATTCATATATCCTAATAAGATGAGGAAACAGTTAAACTTCAACATGCATCAAAATAATCGTCACCTGATATCCTTTTGAAGCCCTCTATTTATCTCATTCAGCTCCTGCAGGTCTTTTTGCATTTTCTGCACATACATATAACCTGATCAAGCTCATAATTCTAAAGAGATAACTGCAAAGTATCGAGTTGGCTTTATAGTGCTTTTTATCTTTGAAATTGCGTTTGAGTAGAACTGTTGATCCTTCAAGTAAGAGTTAATCACTCAAGTACAAAAATCGAAGGCAATTTAGAATTATAGATTGGGGGACTAATAAATAAGAGCAAATCAGATCAAAGAAGCTCCCTTTACTGATCATTATATCTTACTTAAATGATTTTTTAGTAAAATCCTTACTAAAGACATATTCCATTAATCCCTCTAAAAATAATTGGCACATTGTTCCAACCCCTTATGTTAGTAGTATAACATGTTTATTTATTTATTACAAAAGAGCTTAATAAAAATTGGATCATCGTCATTAAGTAGAGGCGAATTGGAAACTTTATCATAATTCTATTATAATAGGAAATGTAACGACTTACTCTAGACTTTTTAAAAGACGGAAAGAATATAGGAAACTATATAATCTTGGTTTATTGATGGCTTGTATCCCCACTTGTCCATTTTAAACAAAGTTAAAGAGAAGATCTCTAAAGGGATTATCAGTTCGACTTTCAAATCATAATTGAATAAATCAGATTTTTTGCTACTTGTACATTGTTTATATACAAAGACAGGCTAATCACTGTCAGATCACAGGTTTATAAAAACAGACTAAACAGAGATTTTTCCTTAAGAAATACTAGTAGTCAATATAAGGCCAACAAAAGCTCTATACACATCTAGTGTAATTGTGTCTATTAAAGCCTTATATAAGTTATATTACCTCCCTGTGACTAGTAACTATACCCTGTAGCTCGAACCTACAATATGGCCCTCAGCAATGGGTTTTTGCTTGTAAAAGATATGGGCATCTCCAACTTATCCATTGCAGGCGACAACCAAGTCATTATCAACATCATTTGATTTCCCATTCGGATCTTTCTTTACCTATTTTGTTCTATAGTTTAGGTTTCTCTAAGAGAAGAGTCTCCTAGACACACCTTGAAACTCTTAATTTTTTAAAAAAAAAAGAAAAGAAAAGAAAAAGAAAAAGAACTACCCAAATGTGATAAAAATTATGAAAGAAAAACAAGGAGCCTTGTTAACAGCTTAACAAATTACCAAGAATTATCCTAAGTTTGCCAAAATCTTCACTTTACAATCGATTGCACCTTACAACTTACAAGGGACAACCAAAGCTATTTCTTTTTACTGATTTGGTCATTTGGAAAATGAGCTAAAAAATAGTTCGTTATGATTGTATTTTAATCAACATACAACTGATTGTACATAGAAAAATGCCCTAAAATTCTTGATATGGCCTATGCACCTTATAGATAAGATTCCAAATAATTCTTTAATGCACATATATATTATGAAAACTAGTAAAATATCAACAAGATTTAAGATACAAGACCAAAATAAAGATCTTCTTTTAAAGATGATGATTTTGAAGTCTAAAGTCATTTCACAAAATATTGAGCAAAACCCTAATTCCTAATTCAATATTAGTACACAAATTTCTATTGTTACACAAAAATCTAAATATCTAATTAACCAAAATAATGAAAGCAAAATCACCTAAAAATTTAATCTTGAAAATTGCATATAATTAGAATAAAATAATTTAGCAAACCTGATATTGCTTGGCCCAAAGATCAACCTCCTTAACCCTCTGATACTTATCATAAACCTCCTTGGGCCTGCAAACATTAAAAAAAAAAAAAAAAAAAAAAAAACCTAAAATAAATCAATAACTATACATCAACCTCCACAGTCCACACTGATATAATCATCTCAAAGCGACTTAAAAATTACATTATCAACGTGACTATTAACTCCGGACAATCACGAAAAAAAAAAAAACCGAAACAAGAAACATACGTGATTCCGGGGCTATGCTGTTCATGAAGCTTATTAGAGCTAGAAATCATAATGATAGAAACAGAAGCATCACAAAGAACAGCAAGTTCAGTAGCCTTCTTAAAAAGCCCATTTCTTCTCTTAGAATAAGTAACTTGTCTATTAGTTTGATTCTCTATTTTCTTAATCTGAATCTTTCCTCTCGCCATTTTTGATGATTTCTTTAGCTTAAACCTTTTTTTTTTTTGGGTTCTCTCACTAAATTTTATGCTGTTGTTGTTCTTTCTGAATTATTTTCTATGGTTCTAGTTCACCCAATTCTGAAAAGAAGTTGATGATAATAATTGAGGTAAATGAGGTGAGAAAGAAATGAGAGAGAATTTCCAAAAATGGAAAAGCTTGCTGAATTGGTGAAAGTTTTAGTGGGACTCTAAGAAAAAGATTCTGAAACATTATGCAGTTTATAATTTGGTGAATTGAATTGTCACCAGTTTTTTACTTGGTTACAACTTCTTACGTCTTGTATCCATCAATTATTTCTATGATTTGTAACCTATGCTACCAAAGGATTGTTTTGTTGTTGTTGTAGGCTTAGGTTAGACCTCATCATGAGTTCTATGGAGTGCCTAAAGCCCTAAAGTATGGGCACGCGAACGTGTCCATTATATATGTCGATAATTGTTCATCGTGCACTCACAACTTAAGTTCTTTAATTTTAATGGGTGTATCCGTGTATTAGAACTTATTTGATAAAATTGGTGATGGTTCAAGTAGTGATAATTGTTTGAACAAGTGTTTCTCTGGATATGAGTATATAACTTTTGGTTTGATGTTTGAGAAAATAGTAAGGACACCATAATATTTTACTTCAAACAACATTGAAAACGAATTAAAACCACTAGCTTTTCGTTTGGCATCATAGTGGTTTTCTGTTTTTTAGTTTTTTGTTTTTCAAAATCATATGATACATGTTATATAATGAATCAAAAATTAGTCAAACTTATTAAAATCATGATAAATTTGCAAACTTGCAACTAATAAGTGGAAACACCTATTTCTTATTTTTTGTTTTTGGTTTTTTGTTTTTTAAAAAATAGAAAACTAAAAACCATAAACGATGCCAAACAATAGTGACACCGAGCATAACTTTCAACATTAATTTTAAAAGAACTTTCTTACAATAAGTTTTTCTAACTTATTTTGGCCGAACTTGTCTTACACTCATTCAGTAGTCATTCTCATATACACGGCATATTCCTTTATTACAGTCACAAATTCATTCTAGTCTACTTAGCGAAGTTGAACTCGAATATAGCTAATACAATATTTTTAATATTTTCAAAAGTGTTGGACATGGCACAAGTTGGACAAAAGCTTTTTGTCATGCTAAGAATGCTAACATTAGAATTTACACGAAGCCTTTAGCTTAGTTTATAACTTTATACCAAACACCAACCATCCAATTATTTCATAGAACTTCTCATCAGAAAACTGTAAAACGTCTTCTCAAGTCTTTATAACTCTACTAATACATCAATTAATTTTGTATCACAAAATAAAAACAAGGATTTTTTTTAAAATAACCACCCCTCAAATCACTCTATTTTAAAATAACCACCCCCTTTTTTGAATATTTTAAATAACAACCCCATAAAATAAATAAAGTTAGAATTCACCACCCATTGCCTGAGTCCGGCCAATTTTACGTCGAGTGGGCCCACATAACAGCTATTTTTTTCATTTTATATACTCAGAGCCTCGATTCTTTTTCCCTCACTTCATTTTCACCAAAAACGGACATAAAAAAAATAAAAATCTCTGAAAAATCTCCATATTCTCTGAAATTCTTCTGCAAAACAAAGGAATCCTATCAAGAATTAATCAAAGAAGCTAATTCAAACAGTTGAAGCCGGAAAACAGGTAATTGATTAACATCCCATATCTTTCGTTAGTTGCCCAATTTAATGAGTAGAAATCCAATTGTTCGGGTAATTGCTGCTGATTATATATTCAATTATTCATTTAATTGTTCAATTGTTGTATGCGACAGTGAATAGTACCCAAAATTGAGAACTAGGGTTTACGAAAATTAAATTGGGGATTTGTTGAGTAATACCTAATATTGGAAATTAATCAAACTTGTTAGGTATGTATGTGTTGAATGATTGTCAGAATTTCTTTGGTTTCAATTGTAGGTGATATAATGACTCTGATAACCTCATCAACCTCCAACACAAAAGAAATGTAAGTGTGGAGTACACTTGCCAAGCTTACTTCATGGACTCCAGAGAATCCTGGGCGCAAGTTTAGAGCATGCAAGTTCTATGATCCAACAACTGAAACCAGAGGGTGCAAAAGCTTTCATTGGGTGGATGAAGACGATGGAACAGCGGGAGAAGAAATTCAATACTAAGGCTTGGAGTAGGCAGAGCATTAGTTACCTAGGGGAAATCGTGAAAAAAGAATAGCAAAAATGATATAGGTGGGCCCACTTGACGGAAAATTGGCCGGACTTAGGCAATGGGTGGTGAATTCTAATTTTTTTTTTTTTTATGGGGTGGTTATTTAAAATATTCAATAAAAAGGGGTGATTATTTCAAAATAGGGAGATTTGAGGGGTGGTTATTTCAAAAAAATTCTAAAAACAAACACATCAATTTATTTAAACGGTCATTTTTGTAAGACCCACAAACAAAGAAATTAAAAAGGGAAAATGAAAATTACAAATTAAAGAACGAATGAGGTAAGCTATACGGATTTGTACGTACCCATCATTTGCTTACCTTTCAAGCTAAGTTCATTTCAATGCTTGATTGGTGAAATTGGGCCCATTATTATTTATTAACTTCCATTTATTTTCTACTATTTATAAAATTTAGTTGTATTCCAATTCTAAACCTTTAATTGTTATTTGTTTTGGTATTTGATTACAACAAATAATCTAACAACTACAAGAACCACTTCTTTTTAGCACCAAATAAAAAAAAATTGCAAACAAAGTGAGAAATTTTGAAATAAACAAATTTTATGTCGAAACTTCTACTTAATTATTACCTTTTAATACAGTTGATTTTTTTTGGTGTTTAGAGAGTCACAATAGGCGGGGGTGAGAATCAATCCCAGAATCTCCTGGAACTGGGAGGGAAAGCTCTAACCACTTGAGCTATCCCCCTCTCTCTTTAATACAGTTGAATTGATAGATTGAGTAACTATTGTTGGAAAAATACCTGTTGAAATCAAGAACAAAGACAAGAAATACCGTTATAATTGATCAAGATCCGTCCTCATTCGGTTGTGCCGTGGTTTGGAATCCACTGTCTTGGAAGCGAAATACGCCACCACCGGTACAGATATCCTAGTGACGCACGTCCCCTTAGTTTTACAGAACGACCTTCGCAATCCGTGTATCCGAATTCGAAGGTTGGAATTGCTCAAGAAATGTTCAGATCTCAAAGGCTAAGTTTGTGTTTTGTGTTTAGGGTTTCAAAGAATGAATAATCAAATGATTTTTGGTTAGTATATATATATATATATATATATATATATATATATATATATACACACACACACACACGTGAGAAGATTGAAAGAAAAAAGGAAACAAAGCACTCAAACCGCCTCACTACACTCGACAAAACCCGCCCCCGCAGGAAAACCCGCGTGTTTGTCCCGCGGCCTCTTACGGCAACTCATCGAAACTACCCGCTCGCGGGAAAGCCCGCGCCCACAACCTATGCCCATGCGACCACGAGACGGAGCTTTACAACTCACACATATCCAAGTTCGGGTTTTGACGCTTAACAACGAGGTAATAGAGGAAGGTATTAACAAGATTGAGCATGGCTAAAGCACAAAGGATCACAAACCAAATCATTCGGATGCATTACAAGATTTCAACAATCCCCACTAATCCATACGAATCAAATAACATGAAATCTGAACAGTGAATAAAAGTCTTAGTACTTAAATGCTAGTATCCGAAGATTTTAACTAACACATTTAGTGCACAAGGTTTTAAACATTTTCCTAGTGAGTATCTTAAGATTTTAACTCCTAGGAGCGAGCAAGGGAACTTGGAAACACATACCTTGACTTTAGAGCTTAAGCAATTCTGCAAATTTGGCTACTCTTGGGAACTAATAAGCAATTCTCCCTAGAAGAGCGTTACTCTTCGTACTCATGCAGGTGTTGCCTGTGAACCGAGCTCATTGCTTCTTCGAACGTTTTGGGATCTTCATCTACAACCTGAAGGCAAACCATGACCTTATCCAAACCATCCTCACCTTCCATCTTAGTTAGGAACACTGTAAGGAAATCAGGGCCAAAAGTTGCTTCTGTTCTCTTCCGTTTACTTCTCCTAGGCTAAGTTAACTCCTCAGTCCTGGGATAAGTTTCAACCTGCTATGTAGACAAAGGAATTGAAGAAACATTGTTAGTAACATCAATTTTCTTCAAAGGGAACACTTGTTCGAAGAACTCTACATCACGGGACTCGCTAATGACATTGTCACCCAGACTCATAAACCTGTAGGCAGGCACTGTTCTTAGCATATCCAATAAACACTGTATCAAACGTTCGTGAACCAACAGTCGACCGTTTGAAGGAAGGATATCCCACCTTTGCCAGACACCCCCACACTTTCAAGTAACTCAGATTCGGGGCATAACCTTTCCATAGCTCGTATGGAGTCTTGTCTAACTTCTTGTGAGTAACTTTGTTCTGAACAAAATTTGCTGACAGTACAACCCCCCTCCCCCACATGTTGTCTGGCAACCCGGAACTCAAGAGCTTGCATTTATCGTCTCCTTTAGAGTCCTACTTTTCCTCTATGCGATCCCATTCTGTTGTGGTGTGTACGGAGCTGAGATCTCATGAATAACGCCCTCAACTTCACACACGCCCTTAAGGAAAGTTGAGCCGTACTCTCCTCCTCTGTCAGATCGAACCCTTTTAATTTTTTGACCCAACTGATTTTCAACTTCTGCCTTATGCACAAGAAACTTGGACTCAGCTTCATCCTTTAACCTCAAAAGATAAACCCTGCAGTATATAGAGTAAGCATAAACAAAAGTAACATAGTATCGTTTGCCACCTCTACTCTCCAAGTTCTTAAAGTCAGCTAAATAAGTGTGATTTAGCTCTAGCAATGCTGTTTCCCTTTTTGTGACAGACTTGTAAGGTTTCTTCACAAACTTAGACTGTGCACAAAATTCACATTTTTCTAGTCCATCTAATGACATATTTAGGAGCAAATTTAAACGCTTCATACGTTTCAGTTTGGTAGCACCAACATGACCCAATCTAGCATGCCATAAATCAAAGGACTCAACAATATAAGCAGAAGAACTCTTATTAATTGAAGATTCAGTTACAATTTCAAGAACAAAAAGACCCCCACTAAGGTACCCTTTGCCAACATATTCTCCTCCATTGCAGGTTAATACAAGTTTATCAGCATCAAAGACTAACTTAACTCCTACTTTGTTAAGCAAAGCACCATAAATAAGGTTCCTACGAAGAGAAGGAACATACAGTACATTGTGCAGGGCCAAAGTCTTTCCCGAAGTCAACTTGAGCGTCACCTTTCCTCTCCCTAGCACTTCAGAGCTGCTAGACACTATAAGAATCAAGTCGAATTCCGACGGACACGTAATTCTGTCGGAATAATCGGAATTTCCGACGGATTTATTTTCCATCGGATATTTCCGAGGAATTCAAAAATTCCGTCAAAAATTTCTGACGGATTTTTCAGTCGAAACACTAAATTTTCGACGGAATTTATATCCGTCGGAATATTCCGACAGAATTTCCATCGGAATCTAATTTTTTTTTTAAAAAAATACCAAACCCTAAAATAGCCAACCCCCCCTCACTTCATTTTCGCCTCTTCTTTCCCCTTTCTCCTCCCCTTTCTCTCTCCTCTCCTTTCCTCTTCTTCTCGATCTCTCCTTCACTCCTCCTCCTCCTCTTTCTCGATCTTCTTCTCCTTCTCCCTCCTCTTTCTCTTGTCTTCTTTCTCTTCTCTCTGTCCGTCCTTCCTTCTCTCTCCGTCAACAACAACATCGACGCTACAACGTCAACACCAACAACAACGGCGCTGACAACCACCGTTGCGAGCCACCCATTCTCAAGGTTTTTGTTTTGTAGATCTAGTTTTAATTTAGGTTAGATTGTAGATCTAGTTAATTTTATATGTAATTGTAATAATGTTAATTATTAGATAATTGTATATTTATATATTTCCTTTAATTTTTGTTGTTTAATTATCGTTTTTTTTATTTTTTTTATGAAATTCTAATTAAATATGTAGATCTAATGGTTTTGATTTTTTTGTGTGGTATTTTTCGATTTTGTTGTGTTAATTTTCGTATTTTTGGGCTAATTTTTGTTTTTTTGGGGTTAATTTTCGATTTTTTGCGTTTTTTTTTTTTTTGCTAAGTTTCGTTTTTTTTGGGGTTAATTTTTTGTGTGGTGGTGTCGGAGGTGGTGTGTGAAGGTGGGATAGGGGCTGGTGTGGTTGGTGTCAGTGGTGGTTTGTGAAGTTGGGGTTAATTTTTGGTGGTGTCAGTGGTGGTGTGTGAAGATTGGTTAATTTTTGGTGGTGTCGGTGGTGGTGTGTGAAGGTGGGATAGGGGCTGGTGGGATTGGTGTCGGTGGTGGTGTGGTTGGGATCTGTGTGCAGTGGGGTCTGGTTGGGTGGGCTAGTGGTTGGTGGTGTGGGCGGCGGCGGTGCAGTTTTTATTTTATTATTTTTTTTAATAGGATTTTCCGACGGAATTTCCGTCGGACTTTTCCGGCGGAAAAATATTGTAACACCCCCAAATCTCCCTCTACGGAATATGTAGAAAATACGTATAAATATCGTAGAGATAGATTGGGGCGTATAACCGCCGCGTGATAACGCAAGGCTTATACTTTAAAATACTTTTGCAGCGGAAATTCTTTATTCTTATTAATAAACTTTAAATAAGACTTGTTCATAATTTGTGACACAAAACGACTCCAACTTTTCCTAAGCTAGGTGAAATTCCCGTGGACTCCCGTATGCATCAATCAACTTCCACCTGAAACATTCACCTGCTTACCATAAATGGTAAACAGGGCAAAGCCAAAACAAAAGCACGTATTAGCAAATTATGCTAAGTAGATTATGTGTAAAATAAGTAAAACATAATTTAAATCATTTAAGTTTAATTCAAAGAATTCCAATGCCATACTCATGTAAGAGCTTTTCCAATTCAATGCTTTCAAGACAAGTTTAAAACTCAATCGATTACGTTCCAAAACCATTTCCTCACTAAGTGTGCACACCCCCAAGTGGTTTACTTTATAATCAAAGGCCAAACTTGAGGAAAAACTAGGTCATGCAAAGTCCATAGTCTTCTCTAAACCATTCCCTAAGTGGGATTCAACATATCGATTGATTTGTTTAAAAACTCGTCTTTAAAAATCCATCACACTTACATAACAACAAACATGCAAATCATTTCCAATAATTTTCCAATCACAATTTAAGGTCCTTTTTTATTTAAATCCAAATCATTTAATTCAATCCGTCATGATTTCATAATTTAGTACGGAACATAATATCATAAATTCATACGAAACATAAAGCATGATTTCATACGGAATGTAATAAAATATGATTTGGTACGGAACATAATAATTTATAGACTCATAATAAATCATAGTTTTATACGGAACATAAATTATAGTTTCACAATTAAAATTTTATACGGAATAAATTATAATTTCATACGATCATAAAAAAAAATGTAGTTCCATAATCAACTTTCGAAGGTATCAAACCACATAACGTACCTTTATTCCGAATATCAATCAACACTTCGCACTTTCAAAGTTCAATCACGAATACACCTTGCAATTAACATAACCATACGGTTATCACAACATCTTTAGACATAAACCCAAATCTAATGTGCATGGACTATAAAACTCTTTTAAAAATAATACTTTAATATAAAATTGAAACTGTGAAATAAGTAATTATATTTTAGAAAACTAACCATGAAGAAAATAAAGGAATAAGATTAAAGGAAATTGAATTTGCGTTGCAAAGGATAGGCAGAACTTGCAGAGGTCATAACTCCTTTGATATAACTCCGAATTGGGTGATTATTGAGCCTAAACTCAAGGATTTTTCGAGAGGAATAATATTTTGTGAAATAGAAAAATCCAAAAACTGACCAGAAGTGCCCAAAAATTGGCTCCAAAGATATACGGGCAAATTTTCTTATAGAAAAGAGGAAAAGAAAAATAGGAAAAGTTTGAGGGAAAAGAAGAGTTAAAGAAAAGAAGGGAATCGAGTTTTTAGTGTGAAGAATATGAGAGGTATGAGGGGGGTATTTATAGGTGTTTAGGTGATGGGTTTATGACAATTTAGGGTTTATGATTTAAGGAAGTTTTGAAGAATAGAAACTAGGGTTTTAAATGTATGGAAGGATATTTGTTTTATTTGATCATGAAATTTAATTTGGTAGGTTTTGAGCTTGGAGTGCAAGTATAGAATAAGATCAAATAATTTTTAGATTTAAGAATAGAAATAAGGAAATTTAAAGGATTTTATTTTTAATAAAATAAATTAAAAATCCTTTAGAAAATTCATGAGTGGCCGAAAATATTGAGCTAAATATTGTTCAATATTTTCGGTCCTCTTATGTTAGTTTAGGGATTTTGTAAAATAAGTTATTTGTCTAAAATTCATGATTCAATAAAGTTTATAATATTTGGAAGAATAAAAATCAATTTCTTACTAAATTATTGGGGTGGCCGAAAAAATGGCCTATTAAATCAGATTTTTATTATGTAAAATCAAAATACCATTTTATTAGTTTAAGAAATTATTTTATTTCATAAAAATAATTAGTTTAGCAAGATATTAAATAAAAATCAGATTTTTATTATGAAAAATCCGAAAATAACATTTAATTAGTTTAGAAAATTAATTTATTTCATGAAAATAATTTACTTAGAAGGATATTAAATAAAATCATATTTTTATTTTGTAAAAATCCGAAAATAACATTTATTTAGTTTATTTTATGAAAATAAATAAAATTAGATTTTCACTATGAAAAATCCGAAAATATCATTAGTTAAGGAAATTAATTTTATTAATTAATTTATAGGTATATTTCCTAAAAATAATTAATTTGGAAAGGTATTAAAACAATTAAGATTTTTTTTTATATGAAATCCGAAAATACAATTTAATTAGTTTAAGGAAATTAATTTAATTAATTTATTTTAACCGAATTAATATAATTTCGGTTTATCTATTTAATTTTTGAGAAATCAAAAATACTATTTATAACATAGGTATAAAATAGTTTCATTTATTGGATTATCCATTTTAATTAGTTTTGTAAAATTATAAGACAAATGATTTAGGCGCCAAAATTTAAATATCATTTTGGCTCCAAAACTAAAATACTCTTTAGAAAAATAATTAATTTAGAAAAATACGTCAAAATACGAGACTAAAATACTCTTTAATTTAGAAAATACCTTTGAAAAAATACGGGGTATTACAAATATCCGTCGAAAATTCCCGACGGACTTTTCCGGGCCAGAAAATGTCTTCCGACAAAAAATTTCCGTCGGAAAACTTGTTCCGACGGAATTTCTATCGGAAAAGGTGGTTTTTCCTACAAAACCTCTTTCGACAACCGCTTCCTACGGAATTTCCGTCGGAAACGGGTTTTTCGACGGAATTTATGTCGAAAACGGGGTGTTTCTGACAGATTAATTTCGTCAGAAATAATCTGTTTTCTAGTAGTGAGAGTTCCCCATATAGACTTGTTCACCTTCCTTGGCTTCCTCCATACTAGCAAACAAATCTTTGTTGGCACAAAAGTGTTTGGAAGCTCCTGTGTCAACAATCCATTCAGTGTTATTCTCTACCAAGTTGACCTCAGAGACTATCGCAGCAATCACATCATCATCCTCATCCTCAGCTACATGAGCCTAATTTTTGAATTTACCTTTCTTCCCATTCTTGGCTTTCTGATCATTCTTGCCCTTCACCTTGCAGTTCACAGCGAAGTGTCCCACTTTGTCACAGTTCCAGCATCTAGCATTGGCCTTATCAATCTTGCCTTTAGGCTTAAGGTTATCCTAATATTTTTTAGATTTCCCCTTGGAGCACGATTGTCACCAGAATTCCTTTCATTGTCAGAATTAAGTTCTACTAGATTAGCTTTCACAACTAGCTCATTTTTCGTCTTGGAGTTTGAGTCTTTAAGCCGATTAGCCTCTTCAATTTTCATGCGACTCACCAATTCTTCGAGGGTTAAATCTCCTTTCTTATGCTTAAGATGATTTTGGTAATCAGACCAGGAATCAGGTAATTTCTCAATCAAAACATTAGCCTGCAGGATCTCACACATCTTCATACCTTGAGCAAGAATTTCAGCAACATAATTTTCATACACATGGACTTGATCCATGATAGGTTTCGAATCGACCAACTTAAAGTTCAACCAATTTCCAGTCACACACTTCTTTTTCCCGGCATCATCAACACCATATTTCTTTTCTAAAGACACCCACATCTCCTTAGCAGATTTCATATTAACATGCAAATCAAATATGTTATTTTTCATGTGGTTCAGAAGATGACCCCTAACAAACTTATTATCACGATCAAATTTCTTGATTTCAGGTTCATTAACAATAACAGTAGTGGTGCTCTGGCTAGGGTCAGATTCTTTATTCCCAGCAATAGGAGTACTAGGAATTTCAATCATAGCATTGGTTTGAACAATAGGTTTTGGGGCATCCTTAAATAAAACATAATCAACTTCTACTTGTTCAAAACCAATCAACATTCTTTGTGACCATCTCTTATAATTAATTCTATCAAGAGACTCAACCTTAGACAGATCTAGGTATAAACGAGTTTGAGAGTTGCTATTCATGATATCAACAGATCTAATAATGTTATTTCGCTTCTAAATTGTTGGAAAAATACCTGATGAAATCAAATAGGTGTCAGAAAAATGGTGAGAATAAGGGACTTCATAGAAAGCATATGTATCATATATACTTATCTTTATCTGATGGGACTTCATTGTTTTAATTTCTGTGAATTTTCAATAGTTTATACACTATAAAAGAACTTTTTTGTAATGCTGTTTTTTCACAGTAACTATTTGGACTAGTATCTAACAAATTTTTTCTAAATGTTTACAATGCAAGGAAGGTTTAAACTTTGGAATGACAATGGAGTGTGCATTGGTACAACAAAGTAAAAGAATGCTCCCACAAAAGTATTGAGCAGGAGAAGTCTTTGAAGCACAGAAGAGGAAACTGGTGGATTTATAATATCCGCAACGTTCAAAAATCTGGTTCAAATCCTTTTGTTCTTGTAATATTTATAAAATTTTTGATTCCATCTGATAGTAAGATAATAAAGCCAATTTGGTTTACCCTTGCTAGTTGTTCAAAAATCTGATTCAAATCCTTTTGTTCTTGTAATGATCAGGCTTAGTCCTATGGATAATGCAATGTTAATTGTAGATTGGATGTAATCTTATAATTATTAGGTTTCACCGGACTATGAATTTTAGTTATTAATTCAAAATATTTTATAATTATGATTTTTGATTAATTAATTATTTGTTATTTCTTTTTTTGTAATTTTATTGAATATTATAAACTTTATAATTGTCTTGAAAAATGTTGGTACTATTACAGGTTCTTGTTAAAATTAGATCTTGTTACCAACGAAATAATTGGTCGTTAAAAATCATTATTTTTTTTTATTTTTTTTTTGTCGTTGGATATGCATTTTACAAGGGATTATTTGGTCGTCATTGCCTAATATAGGTCATCGTTAATAGAATATCAACTAACGATGAACCCTTTATTTATTGTTAATGGTTAACGACGGAATGATACATGGTCGTAATTATTTAACGATGAACATCGTCGTTAAAACCAATAACGAGGGAGCCTATTACATCAAACAAATGACGAACTTATTTTGGTTGTTATAAGTATTAACGACAGTTTTTTGGGCTTTTAACGACGAAATAATTCGTAGTTAAAAACTCTTTTTCTAGTAGTGTTACTAGATTTCAACAATTATTGTCTATTGGAGTGAGATAATTATTTCAAAATATCTTCTTAATTTATTATGCGATGTTACAAATCATACAAATATATAAACTCAAATTGAAATTATGAAATAAGGCATACCATGCACACAATATGATTAACATCATAAAACCGTTTCATTATTTTCATACAAAATTTGTATAGTCATCAACTTTTCGTGATTAAAAAAATTATACTTTACACCCCAAAAAAATCCAACATGAAACTATAAAATAATTATATGTTGTGATATTCTTGCTCAATTCGCCGCGGCACTTATTTTGACTTTTCTTCTGATTAAATATTGTTGAGTAGTTAGTTTCATCAATTAAACAAATTGATTCTCTAATAAAAAAAAATGTAAAAAATAATTAAAGATAAACAAGTTGATTCAACGTAGGTTATTTGTTGTTGACTTTTTTGATTTCCATGATTTGTCTAATCAATTTTTCTTCACAAATAAAATTAATTCGTGCATGCTTGAAAGATTGAAAGCTACTCACTTATTCACTTCACTGGATGTAACTTAATCTACATTAAGTCAAGCAACTAGATCATAATCATACGTAAGATAATTAAAATAATATGTTTGGGATATTTCACTCATTTTTTAATTCATTATTTACACAATAATCTCATTATTCTCAAATCTAATGTATGCATAATGCATAGGTTTGGAACTTCTTAGATTGACATATTCTAGCTGATCGATCGAGATGTTGTATGTAAAATTTAACATCGTCCTAGTTCAACCAAACAACGACTTGAGTCAACTGATCGAGCTGAGTATTGTACAATTTCATAATACCAAACCACATAGTTAATATATAGTTAAGACTATATATTTAAGTCTTACATAAATCTAAGACACAATCTTTCGTTAGCTCAACATGTTAAATGGTTTGGTTTACTAACCCATGCAGCATGCATTCTAGGATCCGAGTATAGACAAAACACATAAGGCATAATATGATTATGACATTTTACAGATTTTTTTTTACACTATTTAATTAATTTACATTATCACATCTCTTTACATGAGAGACCTTTGGGCTTGAAATGTGGATGCAGCATGGGCCTTTCGCATACGCAGCGATTTGAACCCGTGACGTTTGTGTCACGCTGACTTCGGTACCATGTTAGAGGACTAATTCAACCAAAAACTTAAGTTGATGGTTAAGGCTCAGGAATATGTTTTATACTCTATCACAAATCAGATTAATATATTCTCCAAATTTATTGGATTATTTGTTTGATGTTATTTAACAGTATTAATTATTAAGCTTGACGATCCTCGTTGCCTTAAATGTCAATTTCATGCCAAAGAAAAATTTAAAGTAAATTCTCTACTTAAATCTGCCAAATTGGCATGCAGATTGCAGAACAGCTGGGAAATCATGACTTAATTGTCCTATGTTTTGTTTGCATTTGGTGTAATTAATAAACTAGTACTCGTATAAAATAATTGTAACAAGATTTTTTAATGACCCAAACATTTAAATTTGGATAAACATTGAGATTTGTCTATATTAATTCAAATTGCTATTGACAAAAGTATCAATATTAAAGTTCAATTCATTATATTATCGAAGAGATAATAGAGGATTAAACGCATTAGTAGACCTGTGCATTTCAATATTCAAATATAACTTAAATAGTAAATAGTATACTATCCACTTTTTACAAAGCACCTTGAAAGTTTTCGATGATTTGTCATTTGTGTACATGTATTATGTATTTAATGGGGCCAGTGACGAATCTAGGAACTTCAATAAAGGGTACAATAGTAAAAAAGATTATGCTTTAATAAATATTTGAAAATAATGCATGCACTCAAGTAACACTCCTAACTAAATTATGTATACTTCGTGTATAGTTGCCAGTCATATGTTAGAAATCTTAGAATCACTCGAAGAAACTTAATACTCGTACACATTATTAGTCCATGATGGTGCCTAGAGGAGTATGGTGTTGAGGACATAGGTAGGTTGTCTGTAGTTAGTATGCATAGCATACCCAATACTTTGTAGTCTTGGTTTGTAGGGTGGTCCTTGTGAGCCTTTATGCCTTTACCCAAATAATTAACCATTTACTTTTTCTATATGTAGACGCAACTCCAATTAGGAATGACAAGTTGACAACGTGTCAGATTCGAAACAAATGTTGAATAGTCCTCCTACTACTCAAATTAGATTTATACTCGGTATTCAATTGTTAAATACAGGCTTGAACCGTATTCGTTATCAAGAGAAAGAATCCACTTTAAAAGATCATGGAAATTTCATCCTAAAATTATATGGCAATAGGAGGAGTAGTCCTTTAACCTTATAGAGTGTTTAAGGCTCTCTTATTTTCTCGATGTGGGATATTTACATGTGTTACTTGGGAAGTATATACTTTAACACTCCCCCTCACATGTAAGGTCCCTCAAATTTCGTCTCATGTGATATTTCATGTGCTAGAGCGCATTTTTTTCACTCCCCCTCACATGGACCCATTCAATTTGGGCCAGTGTACTCATTATTCAAGCTATTTGTGGATCTGGCTCTGATACCATATTAAAGGGTCAACTCAACCAAAAACTTAAGCTGATAATTAAGGCTCAAAAATATGTTTTATACTCTATCACCAACAAATAATGTTTAAGTTTGCGGTTCTTCCTTGACAGAACTAGAATAAAATTTGTTTATAATGCGAAATATAGCCTATACAACTTAGTTATGGTTGATTATTTAATGTCATTCTTTAGAGGTACGTGGAGAAGAGTGGCTTCTTCTCACGGTGCTCACTAGTCACTACGTCTCAGGACTCAAGTCTCAAATGGTTGGATGACTTCATGAATTTTTATTTTTATTTAATAAGATTGATTAATAGATAATAAATCATACATCATATATCTTAAAAGAGATTTAAATATATACTTATATAACCTAAATGTACATATATATAACATACACGTACATATATAACAATTGAATCAAATTACTTCCTTTTAATGAAGTGCAATTCGATTAATCGAACACACTTCATATCCTCTTTTACATAGTTGTGTTTTATAACTTTCTTCAATGATGGGGTCTATCGACTTATTGTAGCCATAAAAATGACCACTAACTAGTCTTATTCAACTTATTGTTTTACGTATATATTATGGTTGATATTTTAAACTCAAATATATTACAATTTTATTAATTTTGTCTTGGAATCATGGAAGAATGACGAATGCATGGGTGTGACTTGCACTCAACTATCTCTCAATCTAAATAATATGGTTACGAGGTGATTCAAATTAAAGGTTAAAATTTATTTCATTAGCTCTTTAAAGAATGATGATCACAGGCTCATATTTTATAAGTATTGAAAAAGTTATGCCTGTACTACGAAAGTACGAAGAAATGTCCAAAGCTACAAGTTTTTGCCCATCTGTCTTTCGATGAACATTAGGGAGTCACCTTAATATTTCCCGTTTTCAATCCGATTTATGTTTTTTTTTTAATCCCTACGTTGTTTCCTATTTTCATGGTTGGTTCACAATGGATACAACGAACATTATTCTTTGTAGGATATACAATTAGGGTTTCCTTATAATAACACTGCACAAATAAAAGAAACACTTTAGTGTACAATAATTAGAATCGCATAAATTATTCAGGCCAATATGTAACTCTACTCATTTTGAGAGAGAGATTGAGTTTGTATGAGGAGGAGTGGCATGTCTCCTCTATTTTACTCTATTTTGTTCCTCTGTAAATCTTTCATGTCGATTGAACCTTGTATATCTTTCATCATTTTTACTTTTATTTTCTCATATATATATTCCAATTCTAAACATTTATTTTTCGTACAAACCAAACCCATAAGTCCACAACTCAAATCAATCAATTAATCCGCCTTAGTATAATTTTACAAAAAGTAACAACCCATAACATCATTTGTGGACACCACTTCATTTACTTCCTTGTAATAGCTTCATTACGCATATTCGTGGATCATGGGATACAAAAATTAATTAATTTGATGATGACGAAGGAACAACCAAATTGCATCCAACTGAATAGCTAGCTTGTGGTACAAAGTACAAACCCTACGAATGATTTAAATTTGGTCCCAACAAAAATCTTACCGACACAAGAAAATTTGAGGCACCTAACTAAGACACAAAGCAACTTCGAAATTCAACAAATTTTGTGCTATATACCCTAGCTAATTAAAAAAACCCTTTAATCTTATTAGTCCAAATGGTGAGTTATTGTATGTTACATGTTATATTGTTATGCACAATTCAATTTGATAATGTAGGCCAACAAATTTAGATTTTTCACGTATAATTTAATTCTCTAATACCATTGTTAATTAACATTAGTACATTACTCATTAATCAATGATATAATATGTACTTAAAAGGTTGGTAAGATAGTATACAACTAACTATATATAATACACGTCTAATTAAGATTGTCTTCTGTTAAAATAGTTTAGTATTTTAATCAAGTTATGGAGTTTGATTTGTACTGCGGCCTTGTACGATCTGTTGAAGATGTGTAGTAAGTATTTTTATTTTATTTTTTTGGTAGTGGTAGACTGGTAGTTGTGTTTTTGATGCACTATGAGATCTATGCATACGATTGTGAGGTTTCTTCTCGAGCCTTCCTATAAGATGGGAATTGATTTAGATCTTTAATTTGAGTGAAATGTATAGATAATGTGATATTCGTGTACTAATTAAATATAATAATCAGCCCCGTCTGAATTGTATGAGGCTCGCCACACCTTGTGACAGGTTGTAAAAGAACAAAGTAATCCTGTAATACTGACAAGTAACCCCTATAACACTAACAAAGTAACCCCTGTGACATTGAACGAGTAACCCGGCCCTATGACACTGATAGTAACCCTTGTAACATGGCCGAGTAACCCCAATAACATTGACGAAGTACCTTGTAACATTGACCGAGTAACCTTCTATAACACTAACAAAGCAACCCTCATTATGACATGGCCACATAGTGTCACATATAAGAATTTGTGTTTGACAATATCTTATTCTTTTTATTAAAGAAATAATAGGAACTTGTTATTACTTTAAGATGACAATATATAGTTAGATCTTATTAGATGCTCGATTTGCTCATTTCTACTTATCAAAAAAATTATTTAAGTTACATGAGCATGATGAATATTTGCTAGTCACTAAAAATGTTGATTTAGATCTTTCATCGAAATCTAAACCAAAATTTCGAAAATTCAATTGAAATTACATATAGAGTTTTCCTCACTTTGATCTCCGAACCTGAATTAGCCCAAAGGGTGAATCGGGTGGAACACCAAAAAAAATGTACTCATCTTCTCATACTCCGTGTCAAATTTAACCTTGAATTTATGAAAAAAAATTCAATCATACCCTAGACTTATCTTATTTGAATTTTTTAACATAAAAAAAAAATAAAAAAAAAACAACTTAAGATTATCTTATACGATTATAAATTTATAATGATCCCTAGAATTATCTTATCTAAAATTTATTAATCTGAAAAAATCAAATAAGAAAAATAAAGTCTATAAATTTATTTTGAATATGTAGTATTCAATTCATTACTAGTGTCGTTGTTTCCGTCGACGTGTGCATGTAATATTGTTAGAATATATGCTAATATATTCTAATATTGTATATATTTAGTTTGGTAAATGTATATATCTTTGCCTAGTTTGTAGCTAGTGAGTTTCCTAGTTTATCTCTTGTAATTGTGTATTTATATTCACGGTTAAGCAATAAGAAAGGCAACCGATTAATCACTTTCATGGTATCAGATTAGAGTTTCAATCCTTGGTTTCTTTTTCTCCCTGACAATCGGCCCTCCTCTTCTTTCTTCTCTTATTCCGCTGCATATTCATCTCCATGGCTGAAACACCCAAGTACCACCCAGCCTTGGCCATCACAAACGTGAAGTCTCTCATCCCAATCACGTTGGATGCCGACCATGGTATGTACCACTCTTGGGCTGCACTTTTCAAAGTGCAAGTTAGGGTTCACGATCTTCACAATCACATTATTTGTCCTACGGAGGAGGAAAAGGCAGCATATAAAGCTTCTAAATCAGCTGATCTTGCCATGTGGAAACGATTAGATGCGGTCATCCTACAATGGATATACGGTACTATTTCCATGGACCTTCTCAATGCTATCCTTCTCAAGGACGATACCGCTCAGGCTTCTTAGGCTCGTCTCGAGTCCATGTTTCAAGACAACAAAGCCTCTCGAGCCTCTCATCTCAAACAAGAGCTTGCTGACCTCGACTTCGACAATTTCTCGTCCATTGATGGTTATTGCATGCAATCACATCAAATCGCTTGTTGATCGTCTTGCCGATGTTGATGCTCCGATTCCCAATAGTCGCCTCATTCTTAAGATGACCGCAGGACTCCCGGAAGCTTATACAGGGACGGTGGATTTTATTCAGAATCAAGAACCATTGCCTACTTTTGAGAGCTGTAGATCACGCCTAAAACTAGCTGAGCGGACCATCAAACACCGCCTAGCTAAGGAGGGTGGATTTGTTAAGTCACACCACTTGCTGGGGTCGCGGTTTCTATTCACCATTCTAGGCGGCCTCTGCCATTTATCATCAGTTTCGTTCACGCTGAAGATGTGAGATCTTAAATGGGTGAGTGGAGTATATTGATCGAACCTCCCGGCTCGTGCTCCTCGTTTTTGGTTAGATCTTCTGATTCCCACTGACCTATCTGCATCTCTGCGACCTTGTTCAGCCCTACTAGGCTGATCCATCTTGCTGTGTTCTCATCCTGGATGACTTCAGCCCATTTAACTGGGTCATTGTGTGCTCTTCTGCTCAACATAGCTTTGTCGGTCCTATCTTCCTTTATGAACTCGTGCGCTTTTCCTAGCGCTTCAACCAGTGTCTTAAGACTTTTTCGTCTCATGTATGCTCTGAATGGTGAGCCTGGTAAGAGACCACTTTACATTGCCAGCAGGGCTACCTCCTGGCTCATGTTTGGGATGGTTGTTGCCTCTTTGTTGAAACGGGTAATGAAGTCCTACAGAGGTTTATCTTTTCCCTGAACCAATGACATCAGCTCGGTAGTCATTTTAGTCCGATCTACTAGTGTGAAAAAGTGTTCCATGAACATCTGATTCATCTTGCTGTAAGAATAGAAAGATCCTTTTGGAATGGCTCCGTACCACTTGGTAGTCAGTCCTTCCAAGGTCGGTGGAAATGCCTTACACCAGACTGAGTTCGTTATGGTGTATAGCACCATGTGCTTTTTGAAGGTTGAGACATGGTTCTTAGGTGTTGTTGTACCATTGTACTTACAGCTAGGCATTTTGATCTTCTCCATCGGCTCCTCCTGAATCTCCCTGCAAAATGGGGAATCATCTGGAATCACCTGGATCCGTGCACGTTTTTCCCTATCCTAGCGTGGCCCTCGCTCTAAGATCGGTGACCGGCTGCGAGTGGCTCGTGCCTCCGGCTGCCTTAATCCGTGGCTGCATCTTCTCCCCACTCCTGGTTTAGATTTCAGGCTTCCAGTTCTAGCACCTTCTTCCTTAACTGGATCAACTCCTTTTGCTCCAGGGTGAGAGTTAGAGATGCAGCCTTCTTGGCGACTGGTTCTGTAGCAGCAGCTACTGATGTGGAGCTCGTCCCTTTGCCAAAATTGGTGAGTATTGACGTCATCGCCGCCAATTGCTCCTTGCAGCACTTAAAGAGGTTTTGAAGGATGGTTGGCATATTGACAGGTTGAGATTTCTGGGTTACTGGCGTTTAAATGATGGGTTCATTGTTCGGACCTGTCACTGGCATTCTGAACTTAAAAGAAGAACTGGCTCCTACCGGATCTATTGGTTTTACCACCTCTTTAATCATACCAGATGTTGATCCGGCAGGGTTGGTTTTCTGGGATACATTTGATTTGGGTTTTTCGGTTGATCCATTAGGGTCTATGGTTACTGACGCTGTTTTTTGTGGTGTTTGACTGGTTTCAGTGACTTTGGAAACTGGTGTTTGCGCTGCTTCCTCTCCAGCCATGGCGGTTAACCAGCTGGTCCTGCTTAGTTGGTGAACCTAAGGTTGTGATGATCCGACCCTTCCTTCTAACGCAAATTGTTCCGGGTCTGAGGGCAAGAGTTCTGACTGCGGCAGGCTGGGTCTAGCTGGAAACCTGCGCAAGGTAACACACTTGATTGCCCTCGGGGGTGGCTCGAGGAATCCCCCTCCGATGCTTAAGTTAGAATGCGTTTAGAGAGAAAGCGTACTTAGAGAGATAGAGAGAGTGTAGTAACTTGTGTGTCTAACCTCTTTTCCGTTGTACTTTATCCCTTATTTATAGGTGTACGATCTCCTTTGTGGAGAGTCTTACTTGGTCAGCCTGCGAGCTGACTCTATCGGGCTGGTGAGCCCTTCTGAGTGTCCTTCCAACGGTGAGTGCGCACCCCATGAGTTAGACCGGGAGCCTGGTGATAGCTCAGTGGGAGCTATCCCATACATATTCTATTAATATTGTGTATATTTAGTTTGGTAAATGTATATATCTTTGCCTAGTTTGTAGCTAGTGAGTTTTCTAGTTTATCTCTTGTAATTGTGTATTTATACTCACGGTTAAGCAATGAGAAAGGCAACCGATTAATCACTTTCAAATATGTTTGACTTTAAGTAGTGAGAGTAGTGATTAAGGTCTTAAGGTCTTGGTATATATAGTTCAAATCCATCTTCCCTTGTGTTATGGTAACATCTATTCAACAACGTATGCAACACTAACCAATAAAAAGGGTCACTAAATTAGACAAGTTGGGAACCCGAACTTGTTACTTACTCCCGTAGATAAGATTATGATTCGAGGATAAACTGTTCGATCTTCTGCAATAACAACTGGGAGAGGATTAGAACTTAACCATTCAGAACTGATTCCCGAATTCAGATTAGTCCAAAAGGTGAACCGGGTGAAATACAAAAAAAATAAAAAATAAAAAATAAAAATAAATAAATAAAAGTCGAGGAGAAAAGAATGATGTAATACAGGTAAGGATGTCAACGGGGCGGGCGGATGTTGGCTTTCTTATCCCCATCCCTACCTAACATTCTTATCCTCATCCCTATCCCCAAGGCGGGTCCAAAACTCATCCCCATCCCCGCCCCACCGGGTCCAATTCTAAAACCATCCCCGCCCCACCCCTACTTGGATATCCACCCCCACTTAATCCCCACCCAAGACCCGCTTAATCCCCGCCTCCCAAATACAGCAACATTACATAATATAGATTACAACAAAAAATTTCATTGTTTATATTACACTTTTTTAATTTTTTTTAAAAATATAAGTATATTACAATGTATTATATTTATTACTTTATTTTACATAATTTTTTTAATACGAAATAGTATAAAAGTATACAATTTTTTTTTCTAAATATATAGATGGATATGGGGCTAGTACGAAGCGGAGCGGAGCGGAGCGGGGATGAGATGGGTACAACCTAAAATCCTCCCCCACCCCATCACCCATGACGGGTATGATTTTTATCCCCGTCCTCACCCCACCACCCGCCAAACCGGAAACGAAAACCATCCCCGCCTCATTAGGCGGGTCTCCTACTTGACTTCCCCCACTAACATTCCTAAATACAGGTCATACAGCTATAAAAAAACAAAAGCACCCAAAAACATAATACAGTACAACTGTACAAGTAATTTCAGTGCTATTTAAAATGTACAGATATACCCAACAAGGCAATAGCCCTCCATCTCGTTCTTTCTTTTTTTTTTTTTTTTTTTTTGGTAGCTAAAATAAAAATAAATGCGTTTGCCGAGAGTCAAACCCAGGTCTACAAACGCTGGTGATATCCTACATCTCGTTCCTGGGTAATGACTCATTAGCCAAATTTGTTTTTTGGTACTTTTTTCTTTTTTTTTTAAACCTTGTTTTTTGGTACATAATGTATAGGTATTAACACTTTACACTTTATTTACGATTATTTAGTGTTTTTTTTATTTTTTTTTATATGGTAAGATACGGCATGGCCCCCGGCCCCACCCTATCACGGGAATAGGATTTACGATAATTTAGTTACCCCGTATTAAGTGTCGATATTTTTTAGAGTCAGGGA
Source organism: Chenopodium quinoa (assembly GCF_001683475.1). NCBI lineage: Eukaryota > Viridiplantae > Streptophyta > Magnoliopsida > Caryophyllales > Amaranthaceae > Chenopodium > Chenopodium quinoa. The sequence continues at coordinate 2,523,643 of NW_018742726.1, read as the reverse complement.
TAGCTTAGCTGGTTAAATTTTCCTAACTTGTTCCATGAGAACTTGAAAATGATTCTCATTACCGACATTAGTAAAAATGTATTGAATACAATACACCCTAGATTACTTGCCTTTAAACTTGTAAAAAAAAAAATACATGATTATAAAGCACGCATATATGTGTTTTTTCTGTATAGAATTTCATTATTATATGTATGTTTGATCTAGATCGGGACAATAATGGTAAAAAATGGTAATTTGACTAATTTCATAAGACTTTTTTTTTTTGTTGTTGTTGAGATGAGACAACCTATAAGATGAGTCCTTAAAGGCTTAAATTAATGAAAAAAAAAAAAAAAACAATATATTATGTTGAACAACTCATAATTTTTCATAAGTTCAAATTTAATACCACTTGAAGAAATATATTTAATGCTTTTCCGTATGATAGAATATACAAATATACTTCGTACAATATTTTCAATAAAATTATAAAAAAAAAAATTAATAAGAGAATCCTAATTTGACCCGGATCATTTATCATCAAATAAGAAACCAAAATTAATTAAGTTCAAAAAAATGTTTCCAATTTTAATAATTCCGCCCAATATCCAAAGGAGTTGTACGAGTATTTATAGTAGGTAAATGATGAGGCACAGGAGTGACAGCACTAGAACTAACAAAAGGATCATTATCAGGCAAAAGCATTTTGGAGTTGAATAGTAGTGTAAGTATGACCAAACTGAAAGTGACCAACATTGACAATGATGCTAAAACTAGCATTAATACATCTGCTAATTTTCCCTTTACTTCCTCTGCGTACTCTGTGGCAGCTATTGCTAACACCGTGATTGGGAACGAATATGCCCACCAAGTCACGTTGAACCTCCTCATCGCTTTCTTGAATAGTAATGGCCTGCATACCTATTTTAAAATTTGTGTGTTATTATTATAGTTTATTATTGATTGTATATAATTAGAAAACAAGAATCATATAGCCACATTTGTCCCGTCACAACCCCCCACCCCCACCACACACACACAATATTGTTTCCGTCATTTAATTTACATTGAAAGTCACGTGACCGTGGAAGAGATATCACTTCTAAGAATTTGTCCAATTTGATATCAATGTTTGTGGTTCTAATGATGGGAAAATTTAGAAACACAATTTAACTATATGCTTGTGTAATATCAACGAAGTTTATCATATTGAAAGGAAAAATCGAAATGGATTTTGGATTTTATTCATTAGATATTTGAATGGTAATCATGCATACTATGATACGAGTACATACTTTGACTAAATGATACGGAGTATTAATTGAGTTTTATACGTATGTACTAGGATTGTAACTCCAATTCAAACCCTTTTACAAATTACTTCATCTCCTTTAAAATCCCTCTCATCTTTTTTTTTTTTTCTAGCTAGTTTATGTTTCTTTTTATAGCAAACATTGAATTTAAGAAAACCTTATAATTATATGAGGCTTGGAAGAAAAGGGGACACCAATTAGTATGAACCACAAAAACCAAGCACAATTAGCTGGACGATTTGGACTGTAATACAGTTTGTACTTTGGCAAAAACTGTGGAAAATTTAGCATTAATTTCCACCGGCAAGTATGCGTCAAATATGCTGTTCAACCACTTTTCTATAAGTACTTAAATGTGATAAGTCGACTTTACTCTCAATTGGACTAACTTATAAGGGTACTATTTGTCTATTTCTACATAGAGTCATGAGATGTTAAGATGCATTTATATATGTAAAATACTATTCAAACATTCGGTCAACTTATTAGCTATAGGTTGAATCGGTAATTTTAAGTCTTTTATGCCATAGTTTGTTGTATCGATCTCGAATTAGACCAGTCTACCTAAGAATAAGACGGGACAATCTAGTGAGGAAGACTAGGGATCGGAATTGGTAAAGGTTTTGATTCCATATGTGAGGCTCAATTCGACCCTTTCCTAACTTTTTCTCGAGTACATAATTACCTCTCGTGAGGAATAAATATTCCTCGGGCATGCCCATTCTAATGAGGAAAATATAACCTTCTAGAAAATACTCCTAAAAAAGGTAACATTTTTTCATTCTAAAGCTAAATTTACCTAAACAAAACCTTCGGGCTTCAGCATGGACATACATAATCATACTTATACTTTAAAAATGCTCCTTCAGGAGTTAAAAACTTCAATACTAAATTAAAACTAGCTTATGATGATCAATCTTTAAATGTACTCGGTGAACTACTACTACTACTACAAATGGTTACTTATGATGATCAATCTGTCTTAAAAGGAATATTTATAATTATATAACCAAAACAAGTTTTATGAAAAATTTTGTTTACTCAATGAAAGTGTTCATCCTCCACTTAGTTGTAACATTATATTACAACCCCTCGTAGTCTCAAATTCACAGAATATGTGAGTTTTTTTTTTTTTTTTTTTTTTTTTTTTTATGCGAAAAGATAAAATTTTACACTTGCAAGTTGCGATTAGTTGTATGATGAAGATTACATATCTCCGCAACAAAAGTTTACAAATAGTTGTTGTTGGTGATGATACAACATATACTCCATCCGTTAAGAGCTAGACAGACATGGTTTTAGAGCAAATATTAATTAAATCAATTATAAATAATGAAGAAATAAGGATAATTAATTAAACGTTTTAAAAACATACTTGTAGTTTAATACTTCGTCCGTTCCTAATTAGATGACACGTTTCTTTTATCACGTTTGCCAACGCACAATTTTAACGATTTATATCTCCCATTATCAACATTGTAAAATTATAAAAAAATGAATATTAATAAAATATACATTAAGACGATTCAAACAAGATCGCACATGATTATATTGTATCGTAGCTACAAATCACAAAAGCTAGTCAAAGTGTTGTTTGTGGATAGTGTAAAAGTCAAATTGTGTCATCTAAAAAGGAACGGAGAAAGTATGGAATAAAAAATAAGACTAGTAGAGTTTTACTTGACGACAAAACCTTGTCAGGTTAGCAGGACCGTACCATCTTCCCAATTTTGCTGCAGTGATCACATAAATCTATGTTATATGCTGCAAATTAATTAAATACTAATGTAATTAATGACATACGTAGTTAAAGTAATCAGCCATTACTCGTAAAAGCCTGTTTTTTTTAGGTGTTTTGCTCATAATCTAGTATACTTTCCTCTCTATCTTTTACTATAACGGACGACCAAAAATTTCTCCCATATATATATCTAGAAGCAAAGTATTAATTATAAAATCATCGTCATTTATAATGATTTTTGAATTTTGATAGCAAAAACCAATTAGAGATTATGTACTTGAGTTAAAAAGAACTTAAACTACTTTCATACTTTGTATATACTACATCTATCTTTTAGACCATTTCCCACGAGTCTTACGACAAAGAGTTTATGTCAAAACTTAAGATGAAGGAGAGTGTTGAAAGAAATAAAGTAGAGTCGCGTATCATAAAATTAGGTATTTTAGTCTGATGAATTACTTCGTAATTATTTCTCTGTTCACGAATCTGAAAGTACTAAGTTTTAACACCACAATAATAATTTTATTAAATTAAAATGTGGCACAAACGCATAATATTCAATTAATTGACTGAAAATTACAGCTTGTATTTTTCTTCTGAAAATGATGGAGTACTAATTTATTTCTAGAAAACATGGACCGTTTTTTATTTATTTATTTATTTATTGTTAGTATCTAGGTATATAGCTAATTAGCTACGAACTAAAAAATTAATAATAATACACCCTAATAATAAAAAGATCTAGCTAGAGATTCTAAACCATGCAGAAAAGGACTGGAACCTACGCAATCAAAAACGCCAAGCCAGGGTTTTTTTTTTATTTTTGAAAAATAAACAAAGTTATAAAGAAAATGGTCAATTTAATTGACCCCTACTTTGAAAACCATAGGCCGCAAATTCTTACCAAAGACATGAAGAGGAAGACAGATAGAAAAAAATAGCATCTTCGCAGTTGTATCGAACTTTCCAGATATAGAGCCCCACGCCAAGCTTGCCACCCCCGGCGCCGCGAAGAATAGGAAGAACACCGGTCTAAGCATTGCCGGGAGCTTATCGCTCCCGGACAATCTTTGATAGAGAGTCACAAAGAGCACTAAGTAATGTACCATTCCTAGGGAGAATAGTACCATTGCTGTCTCATTCCACCCCATTTGTGCCGCCGCTGTGGACCCTACTAGGTTTCCTATCACACTCATTTGACTCGCTGGGTTTGCCACTGCAGTCAAGTTGTACCTGTATTAATACATGAAATCATTTACGAAATAAGTTACAAATTCAACTTTTGAAACGTAGTTTTAAGAACTTTTAGGTGAACTCATATTTTGTCCATTTCACTCTTGTGTGCTATACTGCTATGACAATATGTGTCACTTATTTTTATTTATTAATTTATATTTTAACATACTGTATATGAGTAAATTTATAAGAGTGACAACTACTTCCTCTGTTTCAAATTAGTTTACATAGAAGCGAGACAAAAACAATAAAAATGGGTGCGTGGGACACAATGACACAAGTTAGACACACAAAAGTGAGACACTCCAATTTAAATATATTTTGTTGATTTGTTGTATATGTTAGTTCATACTTTGTTCCTTTGGTAGTGAACCATTGGCCATAAATCTTGAGATCAAGAGCAACCACCGGAATAACAAGAGTCCACCAAAGGCTTAAGTAAACGCCGGTCTTTTGGTCCACCCACGGCGAACACTGAAGAAGTAAGAGCCAAGAAATCCAAGGGGCAAAGAGGTAATTTACACCAACATGGTGAAGGAACTCGGCCTTCACCATGTTAAAGTGAAAGATACAACGAAAGAGATAAATCAAAGAGAGAAGAACAAGAATAGCAAGAGAAAATGCCCATAAAGACACAAATGTAATAGGGTGAAATCTATGAAAAATATGTTGTATTAATGGATTAATAGTATTATGACTAGTAGGTTCAATTAGATTTTTCCATAGTAACGCTTGGCTTCCTAGGGATAATGTTATCCTAAAATAGCCTGCATGAAACCTAGTTAAGATGGATGATATTGATCGGATCACGACGGGGAAACATCGATGATCGTGGTTGGAACCCGAGGAGGGGCCGGGGCCGATGGCGATTAGGGTGGGGTGTGGAGGGAGAGAGGGGTTATTGTGGAATTCCATGGGTGTATGTTTTGTGTGGAAGGTGAGAATGGAATGTAAGAAGAGTATGTAGTTGTACTTGTAATTTATAAGAAAAAGATATGTGAATGAGACAAAAAATTATACTAGTATTTCAAAGAAAAATAAAAAGAAAGGGTATAACATGGAAATTAATAAAATGGTAGAAGAAGATGTGAAGCATGCAATGCAAGTTGGAAAATAAAGAGGAAGGAGGAATTTGGGGTGGACTTGAATTGATTTGGGGGAGGAGTTTGGTGGAGTACGGTACTAATCGTAGGTGGGAACCAGTTAAGGTGATTTTATTGCTGACGAATAAAGCAACTTTTTTTTTTATACTTTTTTTTCTTTTTTTTTTTTTTTATAAGTTTTTGTTTTTTTTTTTTTTAAGTTTTTGCTTTCAAAGAAAAGGCGTGAATGTGAAAGCAAACAACGGAGTATTGGATGATAATAAAACTTTATGTGATTGTCACTGGTAAATGTTATTTTCGTCTCGATTTACTTTGTTTTAGATGTATTTACGTATGATTTACTCGTATGTAAGTGAAAAAATAGAGAGAAAAGGACGGGTGGATAAATGTGGGATTCAATTTAAGATAGAAAGATTAGGAAAAAGTTTCCTTGAAAGGAAATTAGACAATTAAATTGAAACATCCAAGAAGAATATGGTCTGGAGTAAGTGAAAGTAGATAAGGGTTCAATGTACATTGTTCATGTGAAAATGCTAACAAGGTAATGACTCTTTATCTCATGGAGTCCAAAGTGTCTTAGTAGTATGTTTTTGGGATTAACAAATGGTTTCTAGTAAGGATTTTGCTAACATACAAGTAATCACATACATGTCAACAATGATTGTCAGTTAATAGTAGTAATTAAAAACATAGTTGTGTCCTTTCAAAGAAAAAAAAAATAAAAAATAGTTGTGTAAAGATAATAAAGCAATTAATGGTATTCAACCCACGATAATCATTCACGAGCTTGAAAATAAATAAAGATAATCAAGTTGAACAATTGCTTAAATTTATAAAGAAAGTTACTTCCCTTATTGGCTCACAACTAGAAAAGAATTACTTACATTGAATTACATCAGGTCACCAAATTACCGTTACAAAAGTAAAATGTAAATATTATGACATTATCTTACAATATCGTATTGTGAAATTAGCATTATAACTTTTTAAAATTTTGATTCAAGATAATTTCACCAAAGAGCTTTATTAGTGAAGAAACAAAAAAAAACTTCTTTTTTTTTTTATTTTATTTTATTTTTTTTTTGTTTTTTCCAATCTTATAATCTAGTAATCATGATCCCACTTTTTTCCAACCAAAAAAAGTTAATGGTAAAATGTAAATTGTTGAAATGACTATAAAACTTTTGAGGGAGCTCCGATTTCTCAACATGAGAAACATGAGATGTTTCTCAAAATGGCATTTGTGTAAATAAGGGGAAGTTCATGATTTTTTTAATTTTTTTTGGTAATTTTTTTTTTTGTCCTTTTCTTCTTCTTCTTTGTACTCCCTCTTCTTCCTCCTCTAACTTCTTCCTCCTCCTCCATCTTCTTCATCCTCCAACTTCTTCATACTCCCTTTTCTTCTTGTTTTACTGCTCCTCCATTGTAGTAGATCGTGAACACCACTTTCACTACCATATTAGCCGCCGAACTAAACGAAAACCCTAACCAAAAATGGTGAAAAGAATGATATGGTTAACCCTTAATGCACTACAAGATATTATATCAAAGAGGACGATTTAAATCGCCCTCTTAGATTCAAATTTCGCCCTATTAGGCAAAGAGGGCGATTTTAAAATCGCCCCCAAGTCGCCCTATTAGCTTCAAAGGGCAACTACAATCTTTCGCCCTCTTCGTTAAATATCAAAGAAGGCAAAAAATTTCGCCCTCTTTGTTCAAAATCAAAGAAGACAAATTTTTCGCCCTCTTTGATTGAATCAAGCCAGACGATAAGTTTTTTTGCCCTCTATAAACAACTCAAACAAGTCAATTCATATCGCCCTCCTTGCTCAAAATTCGCCCTGTTTAATCAAATTTTAAAGGGAAAAATCAAAGTCGCCCTCTTTGTTCAATTTTTAGTTTTTAAAAAAAAAAAAATTCTAGGAGGGATTACATTTAGGAAGAAAAAAGGTGTTAATAGGCATAAATTCTAATTTGTCATTATATATACAAAAGTATTAACCAAGTTTTCCTAAATAGCAAATATAACTAAGCCAAAGAGTACTAAAATTTAATAATGTATGCAATTTCTTAGATTTTCTATGTTCCTTCTACCAGCATCTTACTTCCTTGATCTTGTACCCTTCTCCAGATTTCTTCCTTCCTGCCAGCATGTTTTAAAAATGATAGTCATTATCCAAATAGTCATTAATCAAAATTGACCACATTTTAACAAAATAAACAAAATAGATAAGAGACGCCCAAGCATTCATTTTAGCACCCCAGCCAACTCAACAAAACATCACATAGGCATCAAATGTACAATATCAGCCCCGCCGCAATAGAACCAAGGCAGCAGACCAGTAAATTCCAGAAGGCATAACTCCTAGCACACACTCCAAATCGAGAAATTCTTGAGCCTAGATTGAATAACTTTTTGAGATCTACAACCTTCATGAAGGGACTATGAGCTAAAAACAACTTCAGGTTGATGATTTTTGGACGAACAGAACAGCAGTTACAGGGGAGCACCAGAATAACAGCAGCAACAACATGAAATAACAGCGGCAGCAACATGAAACAACAGCTACCCTCTACAGTCACTCACAACAGCAATATCTAACTTTTAAAAAAAAAAAAAAAAGTGCAAATGGAGAGAAAATTCTGTACTAAATTAAGAAAATATTACCTCTATCAAACATCAAGGCCATCCTCTCCATGACTAACCGAAGCTTTTGTTCTAGGTCTTCTTGTTTCTTCTTAGACGCTTCCAACTCAGCCGCGTCATATTATTTTCATTTTGTAGTTGTTCGAAATTATGTTCTAGCTCAGCTCTTCCTATCTTTCCATCTTTAGACAACACCGGGTGCCCTTTGCCTAAACCTCGGGCATAACCTGAACAATGTCCAAGAACCTTCACATAAGCTTCTTCAAGAGTAAGATTATCAACCCCCTTTTCACCAATTTCATTCTCATGCAACTCCCTTAATTCCTTGAACTTCTCCTCGGCCTCATCGTCAAACTTCCCATTTTTGTGCCTAAAAATGGTTACAAGAAAAAACAAAATCAGAATTTTAAAATTAAAGAAAAACAAAGTGTTCATGCATTAGATAAATATTCAATGTACCTCTTTGACTTCTACCATAACTTCAAATACATGGGATCCTCATTAATTTCAATGTCCTCATTCTCATTTTCACAAGCTTGTGCCTCAAGTTCCTATCAAATCACATACACTTATTAATTTCAGCAAGATCAATTCCTTATTTCAGCAAGACTAGGCAGAACCTCATTAAAGGTTAGAGTGATACATATGTAGCATAATCTTTAACTCGTTGTTTGGTAATTCAGTCAACTTATATCAGCATGAATAATAAAAAAAAATTCTGACCAAAAAGCAAAGCCATCAGACATCAGAAATTGAGACTAAGTAACCTTCAAGTTCAAGCATTTAAATGTCTAAACAGAATTAGTCAAAAGAAGTCCATAACTACAGATTATGAAGCTCACCAATTCATAAATTATGCGAGCTATTGATTTCACACCACATGCCGACTTAATCTTCTTTGCAAGAGCATTTGCCCGATTCTTCTCACTCCTTTCCTAAAGGTTACAAAATAGCACATAGGATTAGTAAAGGGGAAGAAATGCCAATTGCAGAATTTTGATTACAAGAGCATTCCCATTACTTACCTTTTGTTTAGGAGAGCTCCAATAGTCATAAAAAAGCCACTTCCATTGGTCAAGTTTTATTGAAGGTGGGCAAGCACGCTCCGCCTCTAATAAAGATTTGCGATTTGAAAAATAGTCAGCCTTCAACCTTTCTCTCCAAAGCCTATAAAGGGTTGAGCATTGAATCTTTATTGCTTTGCGAATGTGTGAACCTTCACCCAATTCATACTTTAACTACAAGGATATTTAAATTTTTAGGGATATGAACCTTTTACAGCACACTAATGATCAGAAAATGCCTTGAAATGCCGGTGTAAGCAAATCTTGCATAAAAACATGACAATCATGGCTCTTCATGTTCGAGATTTTTCCATCTTCTAAACTTGCACATCGAGCTATGTTAGAAGAGTCACCATCTGGCACTTTAACCTTGGACAACCACTCCGATACTCTACGCCTCTCAAGCGATGTCAATTGATAAGGAGCTCTAGGAATGGCATATTTATCACCTATCTTGATAGGCCTCAATTTCTCATGCATGTTCATCTTCAACAAATCCTTTCGTAATTTCAAAGTGTCCTTTGTCTTATTAGGAATATCAAGTACAGTTCCTAATATACTATCACAAGTATTTTTTTCAATATGCATCACATCTAAGTTATGCCTTATCAAAAGCTTACTCCAATAAGGGAGTCTAAAGAAGGTACTAAACTTCTTCCATTGGTCAAAAAAGTATCCTTTGGTTCTATTTCTCTTCTTCCCAAATATCACATTCGGAACACCATCAAATGCTTCTACTATCTCATCCCCCCGACAAAGGTACAGGAGGTGGTCGTCTTTTTGTTTCTCCATTGAAAGATTTTCAATCCATTCTCCATCTATGATCAGGATCCAAGAATCTACGAGTAGCATCAAAGAATTCTTTCTTTCCATGCTTCAATCTCTTGTGTGAGGTATCTTTGTGACATGACGGACAAGCAAGTTTACCACAAGTACTCCAACCACACAAATTTCCATAAGCTGGAAAATCACTCATTGTCCACAATAGGGCTGCCTTCATTGTAAAGTTTTGGTGACTATGTGAATCATAAGTTTTCACCCCAACTTCCCATAATTCTTGAAGTTCATCAATAAATGGTTCTCAGAACACATCAATATCCATTTCAGGAGACTTGGGACCGGGAATTAGGAATGACAACATGATGTATGGACTTGTCATGCACATCCATGGTGGAAGATTGTATGGCACCAAAAACACTGGCCAAATGCTGTAATTAGCGCCAAAATGTCCACCGGGATTGAAACCATCAGTCGAAAGACTTAATCTCACATTACGTGGATCGATTGCAAACTCCGGAAATGATTCATCAAGCTTCTTCCATGCCATTGAATCGGATGGGTGCCTTAATATGTTGTCATCAAGTTGCTGCCTCTCTTTATGCCATCGCATGTGCTTTGCAATTTTCGATGACATGAAAATCCTTTGAAGCCTTGGCACTAAAGGAAAATGGCGAAGAACCATACGAGGTACTTTAGGCATTCTTTGTGAGGCCCCTTAAGATTCCGAGAAGGTAACACTATCATCAAATTCACCGCTACCTTCCTTCCATCTTGACTCCTTACAAATAGGGCATGAATCAGCATTTTTCATACTATTTCTATAAAGTATGCAATGATTGACACAAGCATGAATCTTCACAAAATTCAACCCAAGGTCTTTTGTGTACTTCTTGGCTTCATAAGAGCTTTTTGGAAAGTTTGGATCATAATTAAAGGCCTTTTGTAATGCACTAAGGAGCTCACTAAATGATTTCTCGCTCCAACCCCCACTAACCTTAAGGTGTAAGAGAGTTACAATGAATTAAAGCCTTGAAAATGTTTTACAACCCGAAAATAGCTCTTCTTCTGCATCTTTCATCAATCTATAAAATTGATCGGGAATCTCAGAATAATCTCCATCCCCATCATGCAAATGCTTCTCCGGCACTACATTTGTCGCATCATGTACCAAAGAAGCCATCTCTTCTGATACAAGAGGATCTTCATCATATAACTCAATCGATGTCAAAGGATTGTTCCTCTCCATGGAGTACCCATGGATTTTAATCAGGATCTATTCCCACTCGAAGGAGATTAACACGCATTGTTGCCCAGTCATGATCAAAGTAATTTCGACAATTCAAACAAGGACACCTCTTCTTATCCCCAGAATTAGGGTTAGTGTCCTTGAAAGCAAAATCAAGAAAGTATTTAACACCATTTCGGTAACTTGGTTGAAGCCTACCTTTCAACCCTTGAACATGCATCCAACTCCTACCATTATCCATTCTATACTACATAAAACAATATATAAGTTGACACAAGGGATGGGTGGAATAAAATCCAACATTATAGCAACATATATAAGTTGACCAATAGTCTAATGAAGCAGAAATACAAATTGACAGAAACTAATCACCTACAAAAGCAAACATCTGTCACTGAAAATACTTTTATAGCAACATGCAGCAAGCTAAAATATTACCTAACTTGATAGTTAGAAATAATTATCATGCAGAAATTATTATCACCTAACTTGATAGCAACATGCAGCAATTCAACCACTTACAAACTGAAGTCCAATTTAAGCTCAAGCAAAAGGTCTGAAGCTTTTGTCGAAAAGAAATCAGAGAGTACTGCATTCAAGTAGAAGCCAAACCTCCACCCCCACCCTCTCACTCTATATATAGCTCCCAAAAAACAGTAGCCAGCGACAGCAACTATTACAAATTGTCTATTGTCTGAACAGCTAGAATTTCAATAGCAAGTGTTTGTCTAATTTCAAATACATATACAAATTCAACCAGATCTCTTACTTTAAAGTATGAAGTATAAGATTAATTAGGAAAACAGAAATTTCAGCCATTCATTCTTAAATCATTAGCCAAATACATATACAAATTCAACCAGATCAATCATCAATAGCATAACATAAACTGCATTCATTCCTAACTTGCTTCACAGTAATCAATAGTCGAACAGCGAATCGATAGCTCATACAAACAAACCAAAACAAATTACAATTATCACAATTCACAGTAATCAATAGCTCATATAATTAAGCAATTGATTCGATAAACAGCTGATAAAATACGAATAATCCTGACTTGCTTCTCCTTACGCACATACATGCAATTAAGAATTGAACAAAAACATCTCAAATGTAACATGCAATGAGACAATACCTGAAACTTTCGATTTAGGTGAGATTCGAGCAACTTGCAGATATATATAGCAATACTAACAATGCAGCAACAAATTGACAAAAAAATCAACAAATTTAGAGCAAGGATTTCGAGAATCAACAAATTCTTACAAAATCAAAAGCTTAATCACATAATTTTGAGCCAAAATTAGTAGAATTGCGAAAATTTACCAAAATCGATACCTGAACGACTTGCGATTTGACCGACTTCGAGCAATGATTTGGAGCAACAATGTGTGAAATCTGAACGTCTATTTGGAGCGAAGAATTAGAGTAGCAATTTGTGAGAATCAGAACGAAGAATTCGAGTAGGAAAAAAAAAATTAGGGTTCATACATTTTTGCTGGTGAAGAGAGAGAAAACGTTTAATTTTTTATTTTGTTTTGATAGAGAAAACGGTTAATGTTTTACCTTTGTTTTATTTTATTACAATGTTTATTGACCAATGAGGGCGAAAATGGAATTCGTCCTCTTTGCTATTGGAATAGAGAAGAAAATTAAATTCGTCCTCTTTGCTTTGAAATAGAAAGACGAAAGTAAAATTCGCCCTCTTTGCTCTGTAATAAAAGAGCGATTATAATTTCGCGCTCCTTGATAGAAACTAACAAGGCAAAGTACAACTCACCCTCCTTGATTGATTTATGTCGCCCTCTTTGATCTGTTTTCTTGTAGTGATAATAAGGGTTACGTCCACCTCCATTGAAGACTAGCTTCTCCTTGTTCGATTCCCCATTGAAGTCTTGCTTCTCCATTATCGTTTGACTGTGGTTCTTCAATGAAAACTCTTAATTTGCTAGAAAATACAGATTTTTTTAGACAAATTTACAACACTAACCCAACTTATTAATTGAAAATATCGAATTTACCCCTTTGAGAAACATGAGGTGTTTCTCATGTTGAGAAACTTGTATTTTCTCAAAACTTTTTCCACTTTTGAAGTCAAGTGCATGCCTTCTTCTGGGCCCAGCTCAATTCCTTGAAAATCCTAATATGAAATCTCAAAAAAAATTCAAACATTGACTATTTGACTATGAAAAGTAAATACAGTAGAAATTTGGTAAATTTCACTACAAAGTACTTGGACTTACTTCACCACCGCACTGTATAATATGGGCCATTTCTCGCTTAATGGACTTCATCGTAAGGCCCATATTCTTATTTTGGTCTGGACCATGACGCTAGTTATGTTCTTTTCGATTTTGGAAAATTTTGTGTTCTTCGTTTTCTTGTTCTCAAAAATTGTTCTTACGTATCAAAAACTTTTAATGCTTTTTTTTTTTAATTTTATTTTAAAATATCATCTTTAATGATTATATGTAAGATAAATCAGAGTCATGGAAAATTTTGTTCGGTTTATTTCAATATATGTTTACTTAAAAAGATTGAATTAAATATAATTAAAATTATGGGTGCTAAATGAGAAAATCACACTATTGCAATTGAAAGATGGAAGAAATAGATGGCGACGAAAAGTAATACGAAGTAATTGTCTAGTGTGTACCCATAAACATTGTTAGAAAAAAAAAATGGAAGTATGTTAGAGGTATGAGATATCGAAAAATATATGTGTGCATATATTTTTTCCAATATCTCATACCTCTAACAAAGTAATAATTGTTGACCTTGTAAGGTTTTGATCATGGCAACCTTAGGGGAAATAATTGCTACTCGGTAGGAACTTAGTTTGTTAAGGAGATCAATTATTGGCTCGAGTTAGTATGTAATGAGTAGCAATTGAGTTGCTACTGTAAGATAGTGAAGATGTTGAGCTAAATATTCTTGTGGTTTTTCATTTATTTTTTTTGCGCTTAGCTTGGTGAAAGCTATTACTTATGGTTTGAAAGTTGTAGGCACGTAAATTTTATATAAGTACCACATTGGATATTATACGGGTCAAAAATCAAAGTGTTGACTCAAGTTTATTTTACTTTTAATTAGAAATTAATTATTTTGGGTGAAATAACTCAAATTAGCCCATTTTTATTAGTGTTATATTATTGTCAAGCCCATCATCCAATGTACATCAAACCCTAACCCCAGGGTGTCCTCACTCTATAAATAGAGCACTCTCTACATCATTTGGAGAGGGGAGGAAACAAGGAGAATCAAAATACAAAGAAAACCTCTCAAATACTCTAAACCTTTCCAGAGAAAACATCTCAAAACCTAGAAGAAGAACAACAAGCATTCGACGTGTCGTTCTACTCTAGAAGATCACTCGTGGAAGAGATCAAGCCTCGACGGCCCTCAATAGAGAAAGGAAGAACATCAAAACATCAAGCGCATCACAAGTCCGTGCAGTTCAATCTCTACATCAAATAGTCATTAATTGATATCAAGCCTCGTCGGCCCTCAATCAAGAATTCAAGTCAAAGGTTTACATCAGCAATCAAGATTGAGATCACGCCTCATCAATCGGCCCTCAATCAAAACCCAGGTCAAAGTTCTACATCAACTATCTTCGATCGTGATCAAGCCTCAACGGCCCTCGATCAAGAATCAAGTCCGCTTGTGAAACAAGTCAAAGCTAAAGTGGAGATCGAATCAAAGAAGCAAATTAGAGATTGTACTCGAAAATATCAAATTTATAAAATTAACGTTTTGTTTTCATCTATTTTGAATCTATATTTTGCAGATTTAAAATCCGTGTTTACAGAAGTAACACTACTTAATACTCCATACAACAATAAAACATTGCGTGAGCTTTGCTCACACCTTAAAGCGTTACACTATCGCAACCTACTCTAATCCTTGGGAGACAATAATACTCTAGGAAATGGATGGCAATGAAACAAAAGAATTAACCATAACATGAGGTCAATACGATATGTTGTGTGCACGATATTGTAGGCTGTGTTGTCAAGCACGAAATGACAAAATTAATAAAATTTGGCATGACATGACATATTCACGTAAGCATGGCATGACATGACATATTCACGCAAGCATGCCATGACATATATATGGGCTCGAGCCATGCTTAAGTCGTTTGAAAATTATGGTAAGACATGGCAAGTAGATAACAAACTATGTCAAGGTTCATATATAACTAATTCTAAACTCTATTGACTTAGCATGAGGCATTAACTTCTTTCATCTTTTGAGTGACGTCTCGTGAAAAAGATGAATATTACGGAGTAATATGTAAGCTTTCCACCAATCTCAAAAATCGAATTATTCAATCAAATGCCTTACACATCTGCCTTCAAAACTATGAATTTTACACATCACGATGTCACGTGTCCCTTATTCTTCTATTTCCATTAACTTTTTCAAAAAAACAATAACCATTGGCATTTTCCTACCCATAATTTTTTCTAAATCGCCATCTACTTTCATCGTCTCAAAATTTTCATTTTAATATTAACATCGTGACCAACAATAATTTTTAAGATTAGCAAGAAAAAACTTGTACATTACCAATTCATACGAGATTAAATCTAGTTAATTTCAAAAGCGCATGGTACAACTCGATAGAAGAATCCGAAAACGTCCCCATAACAAACAATTACATACCCCGCGCATCCAGACTCAAGACTCATAGCCAAAACTGAGATCGGCTGTTAGAAGGTTCAAAGCCAGATCTATAACCTCCTTCCTCTTTCTCTCTCTTCGTCCCACTTTCTCTCACTACAATGTCGAATTCCTCCTAAATCACCTTCCATTTTTCGCCATTTTTGCATTAGATCTGAGTTTTCAAGCTCAATCTCACATTCTCCTTTTTCTCAATCAATTCTAGGGTTTCAATTTCAATTTCATCCTTTAATTCTTTCAATTTCGATCTGAATTCACCAATCCTTTTTTGATCACTTCTGCAATTTTATGAATTGATCGCTGTTCTTCTGGAAAATTTGAATTGAAGAACAATGTTGACGAAATTCGAAACGAAGAGTAATCGAGTGAAGGGACTGAGTTTTCACCCGAAACGTCCATGGATCTTGGCGAGTTTACACAGCGGTGTGATCCAATTGTGGGATTATCGTATGGGTACTCTCATTGATCGATTCGACGAACACGATGGTCCGGTTCGAGGCGTCGATTTTCATAAAACTCAGCCTCTTTTTGTTTCTGGAGGTAATCTTATCATCTTTTTGAGTGTCGGCAAGTTTTAATTTGAGTTGTTTGATGTTTAGGTTGATGTACATTGTTTGTTTCAGTTGAGGATTTTGCTTATTTGATTCACTGGTTGGTTTAGTTTGATGAATTTGTTCGTTTTTGATCATTTTAGTTTAGACTCGATTGTATTGGATAGTGATTGTTTCTGGATTTGAAAGATCTGTTGATTTGGTTATTTGGATAGACCTACATTTGTGTGATTTATTGGAGTTTACGCGATGGATTGTAGACGAGTTTTGATAGGGATTTGAGCTGCTCGGTTTGTGTGTATCGATGAGTGTGAGTGATGAGGTGTGTTTAAGTATAGTTGTATAGTGTTAACACTGCTTTTGTATTCGTATCGGATTACTGATGTGCATTGTATGACCGAGGATCTGCCTGCTTAAATCCTCTCGCGCTAGGATTTTTGTGGATCAGTAGTTTGTTCATCGATCAATTATGATGGCTGCTATCGAGGCATCAGGCATGTCACTGCTTCAACTTGGCTTGAAGTTTATGAATCTTAACGGATCCGTATATATGTTTGCTGGGCTGTTTACATACCCTTACCAATTGAATGGTCATTTGGGGTATCAACCTGATCTTTGTAGGAATGTAGGGGAACTACTTACACTATTTAATAGCCAGGACATTGTTTTAGCCTATTCTAAATAGTTAATGTTACTGAGAACTATAAATGGTGCATTATCTTTACTTTATTGTTCAGGTCTTTGCATTTATATGATGGATTTTGTTCTGTGACTTGCTGTTTTGATTTCTGTAGTTTCTTGTGCAATGCCCTTTTATGAGTTTTTTTTTGTTATTTTTCTGCCATTCATCTTATGATACACCTTATTTGATGGCTTTGCAGGGGATGACTATAAGATAAAAGTATGGAACTATAAATTGCATCGATGCCTATTTACTCTTCTAGGACACCTTGACTACATCCGTACTGTCCAGTTTCACCATGAATCTCCTTGGATTGTCAGTGCTAGTGATGACCAGACCATAAGGATATGGAACTGGCAATCACGTACTTGTATCTCTGTGCTGACGGGACACAATCATTATGTTATGTGTGCCTCCTTTCATCCCAAGGAAGATCTCGTAGTTTCTGCTTCTTTGGATCAGACAGTTCGTGTTTGGGATATTGGCTCTTTGAGGAAGAAAGGCGTTTCTCCTTCTGATGACATCTTGCGTTTGAGTCAGATGAATTCTGATCTGTTTGGCGGTGTTGATGCTGTTGTTAAGTACGTCTTGGAGGGTCATGATCGAGGAGTTAACTGGGCTTCTTTCCATCCATCTCTCCCTTTGATTGTGTCTGGTGCTGACGATCGCCAAGTTAAAATCTGGCGTATGAATGGTATGGATGTGAACGGTTTAAATTCCTTTTGTTTAGTTAATATTTTAAAAGCTGCAGAATTTATGTGAAAATTTTGTTTGGAAGATAATTTTGTATAGCAGAAATGCATAGCTATGAGTGCACTATGTATTGTCAACTTTGAACTTGGAATATAATTTGTAATGTACATAGTGGTAAAGTATTCTACTGAACAATACTGTGAATTGGAAATTAATCAGCAGCTCCACATTAAAAACTTATATATAACCAAAGACAGTACTATGTCTAGGCCTGGCTTTATTTTATTACCAGGAAACTATCGTTTTTATTCTTATTTTATTTGTGTTCAATGACATTGGAGAACATGCTAGGAAGAGTTTATCATGAATCATAAACCCTTAGTATTATTATAAGCTGTTCCCTAATCAGTTTTATATATAGTCTCTATTTATGCAAATTGGGCTGCATCTTGTGTGATGTGCAGATACCAAAGCTTGGGAGGTGGATACCTTAAGAGGACACATGAATAATGTTTCTTGCGTTCTCTTTCACACTAGACAGGATATTATTGTCTCAAACTCAGAGGACAAAAGTATTCGTGTTTGGGATGCCACAAAGAGGACTGGCCTCCAAACCTTTAGGAGGGAGCATGACCGCTTTTGGATTTTGACAGCACATCCTGAGATGAACCTTCTGGCTGCTGGTCATGACAGTGGAATGATTGTCTTTAAGTTGGAGAGAGAACGCCCTGCTTTTGCAGTTAGTGGTGATCTTGTATACTATGTAAGGGATCGCTTTCTTCGGGTTTTTGAGTTTTCAACCCAGAAGGATAGTCAAGTCATCCCCATACGTCGACCCGGTGCCAGCATACTTAACCAAAGCCCAAGAACGCTTTCTTACAGTCCAACCGAAAATGCTATTTTGATTTCTTCTGATATAGATGGTGGATCTTATGAACTCTATATAGTACCCAAAGATGGCTGGGGTAGGGGTGATTTGGTACAAGAGGCAAAGAGGGGTCTTGGCTGTTCAGCGATTTTTATTGCTCGGAACAAATTTGCTGTATTGGAGAAGAGCACCAACCAAGTGCTGGTGAAGAACCTGAAGAACGAGATTGTGAAAAAGGTTGCCCTTCCTGCATTGACTGATGCTATATTTTATGCAGGAACTGGAAACCTTCTTTGCAGGGCTGAGGACAGAGTGCTGGTGTTTGACCCTCAACAGAGGTTAGTGCTTGGGGAGCTTCAAACTTCTTTTGTTAGATACGTTGTCTGGTCCAATGACATGGAAAGTGTTGCTTTGTTGAGCAAACACTCCATAATTATAGCCACCAAGAAGCTTGATCACCGATGCACACTTCATGAAACCATCCGTGTGAAGAGTGGGGCCTGGGATGACAATGGTGTTTTTATCTACACAACTCTTAATCACATAAAATACTGTCTGCCTAATGGGGACAATGGTATCATTCGGACTCTCGACGTTCCACTGTACATCACAAGAGTGTCAGGGAACACAATATTTTGTTTAGATCGAGATGGGAAAAACCGTGTTATCTCAATAGATGCAACTGAATATTATTTCAAGCTATCACTTTTGAGGAAGAGATTTGACCAGGTTATGGGCATGATTAAGCGTTCTGAGCTTTGTGGCCAAGCAATGATTGCCTATCTTCAGCAGAAGGGTTTTCCAGAGGTTGCTCTTCACTTTGTGAAGGATGAGAAAACTCGCTTTAACCTGGCATTAGAAAGTGGTAATATAGAAGTAGCTGTTGCTTCTGCTAATGTGATTGATGACAAAACCCACTGGTATAGATTGGGGGTTGAGGCTCTTCGTCAGGGTAATGCAGACATTGTGGAATATGCATATCAAAAGACAAAGAACTTTGAGAGGCTGTCATTCCTTTATCTCATAACTGGAAATATGGAGAAATTGTCCAAAATGCTGAAAATTGCTGAAGTGAAGAATAATGTTATGGGTCAATTCCACAATGCTCTTTATCTGGGTGATGTTCAGGAGCGGGTTAAGATTCTCGAAGCTGCTGACCATTTGCCCCTTGCTTATATCACTGCCAAAGTCCATGGGCTAGATGATGTTGTTGAGCGTCTAGCAGCTGAACTTGGGGATAACATTCCTGAAATCCCAAAGGGAAAGTCACAATCTCTCTTGAAGCCACCAAGTCAGATAAGCTGTGGTGCAAACTGGCCATTGTTGACAGTCATGAAGGGAATGTTTGATGGTCTTGATTATGCAAGAGATGCGCAGGATGAGGATGCAGAAGTTGCAGAGGATTGGGTTGAGGCCTTGGAGATTGTCGAGGACTTGCAAAATGGAGATATAATTGCTGATTTAGATGATGAAGAAAGAGTACATGACAATAATGATGATGAAGTAGGATGGGAAATTGAGGATGATCTAGACCTTCCCGAGGTTGAAACTCCTAAGGTGACAGGCAACGGGCGTTCTTCTGTATTTGTGGCACCTGCTCCAGGAATGCCAGTGAGCCAGATATGGACCCAAAGGTCATCACTTGCTGCTGAATGTGTTGCAGCTGGCAGCTTTGACACTGCTATGCGTTTGCTTTCCAGGCAACTGGGCATAAAAAATTTTGCTCCATTGAAACCACTGTTTATTGATCTATTTTCTGCCAGCCATTCTTACCTGCTTGCCTTTGCTTCCGCTCCTGTGATTTCTTTGGCACTGGAGAGGGGATGGACTGAGTCATCCAGTCCTAATGTGAGGAGTCCACCTGCTCTTGTTTTTAGTTTCTCTCAATTGGAGGAAAAGCTTAGAACTGGTTACAAATTAACGACTGCTGGGAAGTTGAGTGACGCACTGCGTACCTTTACCAATATTCTTCACACAATTCCATTGATTGTGGTTGAATCAAGGAGAGAGGTTGATGAAGTCAAAGAATTAATCACCATAGTGAAAGAGTATGTTCTGGGCTTGAAGATGGAGCTGAAGAGGAGGGAGCTGAAAGACTACCCAATTCGACAGCAGGAATTAGCTGCCTATTTTACTCACTGTAACCTTCAGGTGCCTCATGTAAGACTTGCATTGCTCACTGCTATGACAAATTGCTACAAAGCAGGAAATCTGTGCACTGCTGCCAATTTTGCCCGTCGACTCTTGGAAACAAACCCCACCATTGAGAACCATGGAAAGACTGCACGACAAGTACTCGTGGCTGCTGAGAGAAACATGAAAGATTCAACACAGTTGAATTATGATTTCAGGAATCCGTTTGTGGTTTGTGGGGCTACTTATGTACCTATTTACCGTGGTCAGAAGGATATCTCATGTCCTTATTGCAGCTCCCGCTTTGTGCCAGATCAAGAAGGCCAGATTTGTGCTGTTTGTGATCTCGCAGTCATTGGGGCAGATGCATCTGGCTTGCTTTGCTCTGCTGCACAGGTAAGGTAGGACGATTGGCACTCTGGTTGGAGCTGTTTTACTTTACAATTATAGAACTGAGTTTCCTAGATGCAATTTCTGCAAAAGAGGTAGGAAATCGAAAATGAGTCTAGTTCCCTTAAATTTCCGGCCATTTTACATTTCTTTCTAATTTTTTTCTCTCTTTGTCACATATTTTCATACCTTGTCTCTGTTTTTAGTTGTTTTGAGTCTCGACTGTGATTTTGTGCAATAAACCATGAGAAATTCTTCGTAGGCTATTCTTTGGATTCGAGAATTAATGTCCTGTGGGCAGGAAATAGGTACCTACTACTAGTACCAAGTTTGAAGGGTTTTATTTCAACTTTTGTTGGCACAATAGATTCTTTTTCATATTATAGTTACTGTTATATTGCGATGTATTAATAGATTTTGTATATTTTTGATGAAATTCTTTTTCTAGTCGTGCTTTATATGATTATGGACAGTTGAAGTTTTTGTGCATCTCTGTCATACCATATACTGATATACTGCCTAGGATTTTTTTCATTCATCAGTTGAAATTAGTCTATATGGGAAATGGGGTAAGCTGTACGTATCCTTCCTTCAATGGCGGCAAATCCTTCGTTCAGATAGTATAGATTTGACCACCTCCATTTTTGTTTGATTTCTAAACTCTAAAGAGTGGTTTTTAAGTATGTATGGCGAAACATTTCAAACACTGGACAAAGTGCTGAAGCACAGCGTGCTTCTGAAACCATTTGGAGCTGAAAGTGTCGCATGTAGAGAATTTTGCTACTCTTTTCAGTTGCATGGTGACGAACCTTGACATATTGTATTTGAGGTGTATGGTCGTAGCCTCATATGGGGTAAAATCATACAAGGGGAGTACTAGAATTATATCCCTAGAGTATTTTCACACGACGATACCATCATCTTATCTTTCAGTTACAGCAACTTCAAACCACTATCTTCCATAGAATTTGGGGCTCGATACCTGAGATTCAGAATGTGTGAAGTCTCAATTTTAGTTCAAGGCCACCGAACATGTGTTTGGATGAACCATATGTACTGGACTTGGTAAAACTGAGTAGAATGTAACAACTATTTATTAAACACTTTTACGAACTACTCTGTAATACAAGAAGCTTGTCAAAGCAATACATACAAACAACTAACCTTTTGTCGTCAAACAATAAATTGGGGACCTGAATTTGGGATTTAGGGTGCAACTTCGAAGCTACCAACCCCACATTATACAATTCCCAAAACGAAATGCAATTTTTTGTCTAGAAGTCATTCCATTATCCTGTAGAAAAGCACAAGTTTTTAACAAGCCTATAAAAAGAGCCTTTACATTTTAACCAAATGATAATGATAAAACAAGAAGCTAAGAGTTAGATTAGGCTCTTGTTGTAAAGGTCATGTGTGTAGGCATGTGGCTTTATGAGCCCACTTATTTTATACCTTAATTCATACACTGTGACAGGTAAAACCCAATACCCCAATTATTTACCTCAATACACTCTTCGTTTCATATTAATCGTAACAAATGAGTATTTATTGTGAGACATCAAAAATTCTTTTATTGCAACTAATATAAAACGGATCAACACATCTTGTGAGGGCCGACTAAACCATGTGATCGATTGTAAAAGAACATAATAACCCTATAATACTGACCGAGCAGCCTCTGTAACACTGACCGAAAAACTCATATAATACTGCTCGAGTAACTTGTGTAATACTGAAGAAATAACCTCTATAACATAATCTCATAATGGCACGGTGTAACCAGTCACATATGAGAATTTTTGTAAACCGAATTGTAAATAAATAAATAAAATAAAAGTAAGAAATACTCAGCATTTACCTTTGATTTTTCTTTTTATTAATTTATGCTTGTATTGAGTATCTCTCTTGATGATTGGGACCCCTTCACATGAACAGGGCCACACTATGATATTATGTGAGAGTATATGATAGGAATGTGGGGTCCATTTTATGATTTTTATCATAAGGGGACCATTTTTATCACAAAATTCTGCCAAATAATGAGTAGCTGAGAGTTTAATTGAAAATAGTTGAAAATTTTTAGGGGGAGTTAAAAGGGCTGAGACATATGAACAGTAGTTTCCATTTATGGATACTATGTTTGGTTATAAGTTCAAGATATACTTCTTATGCATATCTCATGAAAACAAAGTTTGCTCTTTCATTCAAGAGTCTTGTTAACTTTTGCTCTTTCATTCAAGAGTTTTGTTATACTCCTTTCGTTTTTTAATATTCAACTCATTCAAATTTACTGTTTTACAATGTGCATATTTAACATTAACTTTAAAAAAAAAATTAAAAAAAAAAAAAAATGCTTGAACAAAGAGTAATTATACCAATAGTGATTAATTTAAGCAGTTGATGTTATCCTAAGTAATTACACCAAATGTGTATTTCTCTTGTCTCCTACATGCATGTTACATACTAGCTTGTATATAGTTAGACGTATTGGGCAAGCTGAAGTTAATGTAATGTAAGAAGTATGTATAATTGATGAATCTCTTGAGATTTCCTCGCTTAGCTAGCAAAAGGGTTGATTGGGATTATCTTCTACGTAAACTTCATATTAATAACTTGGTGTTATGACTTATGAGACAACGAACTAGTGTGGTTAATGAAGCTCGACATTATCTTCTATCTAAACTTTATATGAGAATAGTGAACCGATTATATACTAGTCTGATCATGAATCTCAAGGTCGGTTATATGTAACAAACTAACACTACATGATATTGAGCTTAACTTTATACATATGATCCCTTTCATGAAAGCAAGAATTTGTACATGATCAAGGTTTTATTTGTTTAAAAGCTTGTTTTAATAATAAGATTTCTAAATCATCAAGAGCAAATAAAAAGTTGGAATGCAAAAAAGTAAGTACATATATATTGGAATAAGTAATAAAACAGTCAAAAAATAGCTGAGCTAAGTAACCAAATTTTTTACCTTTTATACCCCAAAGAGGAAAGAAGATAAGGGGGGGTCGTCTTGGGGGGGTGGATCAAGATTTGAGCAGCTCACAACGACTTTAATATAAGTTGATAGAAAAAGTTATAAAGAACCCAATCAAGCTAAGGAGAAGCACTAAGAAAAAGGGTTTTAGGATTCTTCAATTAACGCAACATAATGCTCAGATTGGAAATTTGCAATTTGCACTTGAAAGGTTGATGTGTATGCATTGCAGCCTTTTTATTCCAGCTGTTTATTACCCTAAAAAGATACCACAACCAACAACACTCCATTTTCATTGTCGTCTACCATCTCGCTTTATATCTTTTTTACGAAGTACATCTTTGATTAACCTATATTGTCCTACATATATATTATCAGCATGATATCTGGTAAACGATAATATATAAATGATGGTGTTTTTTGATAATGAACTCATTATATGAGGTTTTGTTACCGTGTATGAATAATATTGTATTAAGGTATTTAGATTAGTTCATATTGTTTTGTATAAATAATGTTGTAAGAAATCGAGCTAGTCATTAATCAAGGGATAAATCATCCATTTGTGCGTACTTTGTATGATTAATCCTTGTAGTATGGAGTACGTATCAAATTATCATGAAAGATTTCTGGATAATATACTTCTTGGACGTTTATAAACTTGCACCACAGTCCACATGCATGCATGTATGTCACTCAATAATATGCACTTAGCACTTGTATGACTAGCAAGAGCCTAACAGTAGATACAGTACATTTAGCTCAAGAACATATATATACTCAAGGTAAAGTTAGGTTGGATGTATGAATCGTGAGGACAAAATTAGTTGTTGCTAATTACGGATTAAGCATTTGATTATATTTTATGTTATTGCTTTAAGAGAATATGAAAGTTAATTTAAATGGGTCTGGATTTATAGGAAGTCTTTCTCTCCACGAAATTCCATACTATTTGTCACTTTTACAATATCAAGATTACTTGTCCTTTTACAATGTTATTTTCACTTACATATTTTTATTTAGGTACTTATTTCGTATTGATATTACTTAGTCATCTTGAATTGAAATTAGATCATTGGATGAGATCAGATCATATCACAAAGTTGATTCATTCTCATAATACGAAGTGTTTCATTTATTATGTATTGGAATTAGATCATTAGACGATATATATATCATAAAGTTGATACTCATAATATTTTATTAAATTTATTAAGTATCAACATAAAACTAAGGTAAAAAATTAGTCAAACACTCAAAATATATATTCCAATTAAACTAGCTGGAATGCCTTATACCAAATCAAAAAAAGTTAAACTAGCTGGAATGATTTAAATCAAACCTTAACAAATTCATCAAACTTGTTTTTTCTAAATTATGTGACGAGAACACAACTTAATTACGATTTTAGTACGTTTTTACATATTAGTATATACTCCGTAACACTTAATGAATAAATGATGTACTTTTATGGAATATTTATTTTATTTTAATTACAAAGTATAAATTTATTAATGAGTTTAATGACCCTAATTCCCTAAATACCATTGTATTACTTTGCTTCAAATCTTCAACTCCACGTACTCTTTCTATTTTAGGCAATTTTGTCTTATTACATTATTTTTTGACGGGCAATTTTGTCTTATTACATTAGCTCCGCAACATAAATAAATAAATAAATAAATAAACTAGAATATAACAAATAAAAAAGTATAGGATTTTAATAAACGCAAGTAAAAAAAGTTGAAATTTATTCTCAAAAAAAAGGTGAAATTAAAAAATAATAATAATAAAAAAAAAAATGAATGGAGAAGTCTGAATTACTGTAGAGAGTCAACGGAAGAAAATAAAAAGGTGAAAAATAAAAACAGAAGACACTGGGCTCGAGGATGAAATCCCTTCCTCACTCCTCAATCATCTCATTTACATCATTTCACGTCAATATTTTTCTGTAATTAAAATTAAATACCCCTTTTATTTTTATTTATTTTTTTTTCTCAAAAGAATTGCAACAATCATAAATTGCCTTCAAATGGTTAAAATTTTAGCAGCTTTTCTTTTTAATCTTTAACTCTCTTTTCCCTTTCTAAACGACAAGCATTCAGCCATTCACCCAATTTCAGGACAAAAGAAATTAATTTTCATGTTTTATTTACTTCTTACATTGGTTAAAGTATGTTTAATGAATAGTGCCAAAAATCCAAATGTGACACTTAAAAAAAACGGAGGGAATACTTGCTTTGTCCTGAAATTTACTCCTTATTTGTTGTGCAAGATTTGAACATATGACTATTATGAGGATATGATTTAATGTTAAATTAAAGGATTCGATCATAACATACATTTAATAATCCGATTGAGTCATTCTAAACTAGTGATGAAACTGAATAAAGATTTTTTGTCATCATATTTACTTCCACTATTTACAATGTTGTTTTTGCTAGAAAAGTTTAGTTGGAAGGGAAATAAAGAAATTTGCTTAGTTAGTTGATCCGAGTCCTGCAAGACAAGTTAAGTGAATAGCTTTAGGGGCTAGGGGGTGATCCTGAGAAATCCCTCCGATGGTTAAATCAGTAGATAGGGTTTCCTTTATGATAAGTCTTGACCATTGAATATTCTTATTATTAATTAATTATTGTTGAATTAAGAAGGTTTTATGCCTTGAAGTATCTTATCATCCGAAATTTTAAAAAAATCAACGTCTTTTATGTAAGTGTAATCAGTAATAATGTGCTTATGTGCATGTTTTCTTCCTTA
Organism: Chenopodium quinoa; assembly: GCF_001683475.1. NCBI lineage: Eukaryota > Viridiplantae > Streptophyta > Magnoliopsida > Caryophyllales > Amaranthaceae > Chenopodium > Chenopodium quinoa. Next base: position 2,496,774 of record NW_018742726.1, on the reverse strand, counting down.
TTGCTTAATAAATTGGTTTCGCTTAAATGTAAAATCTTTTTGTAAAATTGGTTTCACTTAAAGATAGAATACAAAGTAACTACTAATAATTAGATTGACAAATACTTGTATATAGCTAGACCTATTGAAGTATGTTACTCTATATAATTACATAATTAGTCCTTGCCAAAAAAAATAAAAAAATAAAAAAAAATTACATACGAAGTAGTTAGTTAGTAAATACATATTGCACGGTACAGTACAATAACACCAATAGTCAACTTCTCTGTAGAAGAAATTAGTAAGTTGTTCGTTGACTGAAAACGACTATATAAGTTATATACAATACAATTCTTAATTATATTATTCATGCGAATTATACTAATCAAAATTACCTCGGCAAATACTATCCAACAACAAAAAGACGATCCAAGGGTGAATTTTGGGGATGATGAGATAAATTATAATAAGATTAAATATATTTTTTTTACCTTATTAAAACAATTCATTTCAATTAAATTGCTCTTTTAAACAAAAGTTTACAAGTCAACTATAGAAAATGACTACAAAAGAAAGAGACAAAATAGTTAAAAGATAGAGATAAAAGCGGGGGACTAAATTCTTCTTTCTCGGGCCCTTAAACATGATATTTCAATTATTATTTCTTTAATTCACTGAAATTCTGTGCTAAAAAATAAATTTAAAAAAAAAATTAATAGACTTCATTACTAAGCAAATAATAGACAAAAATAAAAATAAAATAAAATAATTTAATAGAATCTGTCAAATTGTCACAATTTGTGTAGCCTCGTGTACGGCTTGTTTGTGGCGTTAGGCGGCGTAAAATGATTTCCGTACTAAATTAAATTAATTACTAATCATAATTAATTTGACGTTAATACTAACTTTAGTGAATAAATCAAAGGATTATAACTACTAAATTCGCCAGTTGTCTTGTGATTTGAGGGATTCACGTGCTGTTTCATAAAAGTTGGACCAACCTTGTATTTTTCTTGGCGTTATGTTTCTATGTGGTGCCCATCGTGTTACCACTTTTATGTTTACATAACCTTTTTGCTTACCTATATCCTTTGTTTTAGCTTGTCATAGTTTAAGGATATGATTTTGCTAAACATAAATTCTTAGAGGGGTATAGATTAGTATCTATAAGTATGTATGATGACATCAAATGCGCGATGTGAAATTTTGTCATACATTCAACGATATATTATACTGGTTATGATTATTATGTTTATAAGTAAGAAGCCGGATTGTTGATGGTAAACAATTAAAACAAAAACCAAGTCCAAACGTACAAAGCTTTTATCTAATTTTTGTAATACCAACATCGAACATGTTGATTCCGTTATTGTGATCGAAAATGAAATGTTACATTAGTTTTTGATTGATCTACACCAATGTCAATAAGATAGTTAATCACATTTTTTTAACCTTTTGATGATGGTTACTTTAAATTACCTTCCCAATGTGTTGTTAAAAATGATGAATAGAGGCATAATAAAATTAAAGTATTATTGTCAATATGGGTCTATAATAAGAAATTTGTATGTATTGATTCCATCCTTCAGAGTATTTCAATTTTAGTGGTGTTAGATTTGCATTAAGTATGATTATATTTTGCACAACATATAAATTAACAAAGGTGGTCATAGGAAAAATAGCAAAAAGTTTCAGAGGTTACAACTAAAAGAGAATATATACGTAGTATAATGGAAGAAATATTAATAAACAATATGATGTCAAAAGTGGAATATTGGAATGGAGCACATACTCAACAGTATATTCAAGTAGAATTAGAGAAAAACAAAATTAATATGTAAGATTAATAATTTGAAATATATTAACATAATTTATCACTCCTCCGTTCTTTTAATACATCAATTTTCATATTTTTCTTATAGTACTTTACTTTCTTGTTTGGAAATAATCTGTTGTTTTTTTATTATGCGCACGCCACTCCTCCCACGATCCTTTTCTAACTGTTTTTTTTTTTTTTTGTTATGTTTTCCTTATCACAATTTTTACTTTCAATATACCTTAAATTAAACCACTATTTTTTTTTCCAATCATATACAAATTGAATGGAGTAGTTTTTAATTTCCTTGTTGACCAATTCAAAATTATCAATATTTGAAAATATTCAACTCATACTTCTAAAATTTTGTGTCAATTAAAACACTAAACTGATGATCGAAACACCTACGAAAGTCATAATATTAGCCCCACGATATCTAAAAATAACAATCGTCTCACAAAACAATAAAAAACTTGAACATGAAAACTTTTCCCTTTAATTTTTATCCTAAAATCAATATCCATTAATAATTATTGCGGAATGCAATAAACAATTATAAAAATTATATTTAAGTATTTGAAATTAAAATTTTAGACAAATCTATCAAAAGCTTGCACAACTACACAAATACTTGAAGCATGTATTTATCGTTAAACTATAGGTTTCATTTATTGTAGAACCTCTCAAGAAGTATATTAAAAATTATAGTTATATAGTACTCCGTAGAATGAATATCTTTTAAGTTTTAGTGATGTTTTCATGCTTACTTACATAGTCACACACTATAGGTTAACTGATTCATGCTGTCAAAAAAAAGTTGACCTCTAATCTGGGAGTGGATTGTTCATCAAAACCAACTGCTACGCTGATAAGTTTTAATTAAATTTTAACCATTACATTAAAATAATCACACTGAAATATTATCTAATGATGAATATAGGTCAAACTTTCAATAATTAGCCCAAGAATGTAGAGATAGGAACACAGATTGCTACCCTATAAAGCAATACATGAAACGCCTCGTTTCAAGTCACATGATATTAAAAAAAAATTAACACTAATTAACTACTTCATTCACCTAAAATTAGGTGTAACATTTGACATTACACAAGATATAATCATATGAGATATGACTCGTATGATTTATTTTACTATTTTTGATATTTTGAAAATATATACTTTATTTGTTTCCATATGGATAGGGAACTTGTATGTGGAGCTAGTAATGATTTCATATCATGTTTATATTGATCTCTAAACAGTCAACATTAATAAGCTACTTTCAAGGATTTGTCATGTGAAAAACGCTCAAATGGTAAAGTTAGTGCAGTTCAATAAGGATATAATGAGTAAATTAAGTGGTTTAAGAGTAATTACATTCGGCCGGGGGGGGGGGTGGGGGAGTATGAGGATATATATATAGAATACTAAAAGCACGTGGCCTAGGTATCATGTCAAGTGGTTAGTAGATGTCCACGTGGCCGAAAGCAACTGTCTATGTGGATCTAGTGAATAGGCCGATATGAAAATACTCATATGTCGATAGTATACAGGTCCAAATTCATAAATTCGACTCAATTATTCGATCCATAAAAATAGCCGGTATCAACCCATACAATATTGGAACAAATTTAACATCTCAATTGATACAATTAAACTTTGTATACTAATGGAGTTATAAGATTATAAAAGCGTAAATTTTGATAAAAATAATTAAATTGCGTTACACTTATGAGATGAAAGAGTAAAATAATAATCAATTTTCTGCAAATTTCAGTGAAAAGGGTAAATACGTTTGAAGAATTTGGTTTTTTTTTTTTAAAAAAAAAAAGTTTTTTAGAAGAAAAAAAAAAGAGCGAGAAAGTGTTAAAGACAGTCTCCAGTCTCAAATCCACCAAAAATCAAAACTTACTCATAATATTAAAAAATAAATATGAATTAGGAGTAAATAAATAAATAAATAAATAAATAAAATAAAATAAGGAGAAAAAGAAGTTGATAGAAAAACCAGCCTTATGTCTCTAGAAAGAAAAAAAGTCAGAGAACAATACAAAGATCGAAGAAAAGTGGGTCCAATTATTTTTGACGCCTGTCATAAGATCACCGGAGCAGGACACTGGCAGCCGTCTGATTACATTTTCCTCTTTTGTTATTTCCTTGATTACAAATTTGCAAGTACGAGTATGATTTTTTATCCATTTTGACCTACTTAACACACAAATTTAATTATCAATATATATCTTTGATAATAAATTAGAAAAAAAAAAAATCAAGTAAAATTTGATTGATACGTTATATTTATACAGAGTCCATTTAAAACTATGGCTTGCTAAGTCAAATATTTGATACTTCAAAAAAAAAAAGTCAAATATTTGAAATTTTTTAATTGTATAAATTTGATCCAAATCCAAAACTGAAAAAAAAAAAAAAAAACCGAATACAAAATTAGTGTTTTTGGTTATCCAAACTTACCAATCGGAAACTTGATTGACTAATCGTCATTAAAATTCTTAAATAAGATATTATGATATGGTATATTAGCTATTTATGATTTCATTCTAATACTTTCTCAGTATCTTTTTATTTTATTTGACACCTGCGAAGTATTGATTTTAGTATTGTTCACCCATTCTCCTTTAATTTAAATGCATGTTAATATAATAATGTAGATTCTTATAAGTTTGTTTCAATATGTAAATTTAAAAAATTCAAGTTCTTACAATTTTTGTTTATGTTCAGTAAAAGTATATTATATATCATCAATTATAAGTGTCAACTAAATAAAAACTACAATCACAAGGTAAAGTTTACGAATTAAATCCTATTCAAATGAATAAGGACTATAATGCAATAAACAATGAGCTCGTCGAGCTTATATAATTGAAACATTATAAGTGGTAGATCGTACATTGGAAAATTTCAACTTGTCATTAGGAAAATTGGGTTGCTCCATCAGTCTTATTTCAGACATACAATTGAAACTTCAATAGTCAAAAGCTATTTTCATTAGCCTTTGAGTTTAAATAACAAAATTTTACCAATAAAAGAAATAGTTAATACAAGTGCAAATCTTATATACTTCGTATATCTTAAAAGGGCATTCCAAGATGTCAAAAATGAGTTGAAAATTTTCAAGAAAGATAAATTTAAATAACCTGTAAGAAGTTAATTAAGGAGAACAACAAGAAGAAATCAAATCAAAGAAATTTTAATAATAATGATTGTAGAAATAATCCTATTGATTTATAATTGAGTCACCAATCATGCATCTGCGCTGTGGCGTTGCGGACTTGCGGTAACAAAGGGAGCAATATCAATTATCAATGCTTGAATTTATGTATGTCCTCTTGTGCATTAACCTAAAATTCATTAATCATTATGCCCAAATATATACTATATACAGTAATTTAGTGTAGTAATTTTTTATTGTAAAATTTTGCTAATGTACACGCGTATACATAGATCATACATAAACAATAGAAAAATAGGATCTAGAAAAAAAGAAGTATATATTCAACTTGTGTTTAGTTTATTATACACTCTAATAAGATATACAAATTAAAGTATATATCAATTATGCAATTTGTAGGGTTTGAGAAATTTCTTATAAGTTGTTCAATAAAAACAAATCATGTTTTTACGATCAAAGAATCAAGAATTATAGTTTACTTATTGTGGGTTAGCTAATTTCTATATATTCTGAACATACACATAATGAAATTATGAAATTTATATTTCAAGGAACTAATTACACATGCAACCACTTGAATTATCACTCAAACTAATTACTAATTAATGTAGTAATTAAAATATACACTTTAAGATAAAATTTCAAACAATAATACAAGTCAGCTCGTATTGAGAAAACTATGTACAAGTTCATCCCACTTTTCTTTTTTTGCTTGTCTTCCAAATAATACAATCTCGTTGCCTAATGTTTTACCTACTTGGTTTTTGCATAGTTTTTACTTTTCAACTAGTGTGTAGCCTTAGCGATGCTCCGGATTGTGACTTTGAATACTTGTAAGTAAATAGATAGACTAATTCTTTATTCTTTAATTATTTATTCTTTGTTTATTTATAATAATTTTTCATAAAACCTTTGAGAACAACTATTGACTAATTAGATAAACATGCCCTTCGTATATAATCTATAATATAATGAAAACAAAGATATAATTATTATCAAAATAATTAAACAATTAAAATAAGTTTATAATAATTGTTAATTCTTCTTTTATTCATTACCTTAATGAGCATTATTAGCAAATAATAGAATCTATTATTTTTTTTTCAAAAAAAATTGTAGTTATTAAATGTTTGTATCTCCAATCCATATATATATTTATGAGTTGAGTATAAAAGCATGATTAATTGTTAGATGAGATGGTAAGACTTCTAATAGTACATCATTGGTGGTTAATATGTTTAATTATCTCACTTCTTTATTTATATATTTCGTATATACTTTGTATAATTCATAAACTATGGTCTTTTTCTTTTTTTTTTTGGTTCTTACCACAATTCTCAACATTTGGCATTTCCTTTTATGATTAAGGAAACTAAAAGTGCCACATTAGAAGCTAAAAATGATTTAAATAAGATTAACTACACTAATTAATCAAGAAATTCAACAAATATTGTGATTAATATTATCAGTAAAACTAGAGAGTATAATAACTTGACACAGCTCAGAAAAAGTAGAGCGGGTTTTTCGGTGCAAGGACGAATAAGACCCAAAAGCTGATTCTCTGACACGTGGAACAAATCTAACCATCCGATTCATCATCCAACGGCCAACATCCATTATTTCAATGACGAGATTCATGGCACTGCTAGATTAAACTGTAGAGAAGTGGCAGTAAAGACCAACTCATTTTAGGAGAGAGAAAATCATATCAAACCCAAAAAATAAAAACCCGCTTCTCATTTTCTTACAAAACGCAACAACACAAAACCAAAAACCAAAACAACAGAGAGAAAATCAGTGTTTTCAGTTTTCTGTTTTCCTTTCTTTGTTGCTGTTGTTGTCAAAAAATTTGTTCAGAGGTAAGAAAGAAAATGAACAACGTTGCTGCTTCAGTTTGGCGGCGTTGCAGTTTTTGCTTTTATTACAACTGATTCTAAGAGAGTAATATATAAATTCTCCTTTTCTTTTTTATATATATATTTTTTCTTTTTTTAACCTAAGAAATTTTTTTATTGTTTTGTTTTGGTTATGAAATTGGAATTTTTTGAGATGAATCTGATGAGAATAATATGGCTGCTTTTTTCTCATTAGGAACACCGGGGAGCGGTAGTTCACAAAACCCGCAAAATAATAATAATAATAATAATAATAATACTCCCTCCAGTAATTCTGAAAATCAAAATCAGAATTCCTGGTTTCTGAATAATAATAATAATAGTAATAATAATAATAATAATAATAATAATAATCCGGGTTTAATAATTTATTCTCGAAATAATAGTAATAACAATAATAATAATAGCAGTGAGGAGATCTACCCAAAAGGTAGTTTTGAGATATGGCAACAATACGTGCAGGTCCACCATCATCACCATGTACCGAAGCTACACCTTCATCAAGATTATCACCACCATCATCATCATCAACAACATGTTTTTCTAGGGGAATCACAGCCGTCCATGGTGGTAGGCCCGTCTTCGGCCGCAACTACTAGTCGTAGGATCTTTGGCATTGATGAGTACAACGATCATAACAGTAGCAATAACAATAACAATACGGTCGTATCGAGTGGTAGTGGTGGTAGATCCTCGGGTTTTAGGCAATTAGGTGCTAGTGTTGGGGGTATGAATTGTCAAGATTGTGGTAACCAAGCAAAAAAAGATTGTGTTCATCTTAGGTGTAGGACTTGTTGTAAGAGTCGTGGATTTGATTGTCCTACTCACGTTAAGAGTACGTGGGTGCCCGCCGCTAAGCGCCGTGAGCGCCAGCAGCAGTTAACCGTGCTACAACAACAACAACAGCAACAACCGCAACAGCAGACTCAACAAATGATGAGACCATCTGTTGGAATTGGAGGTGAAAAGAGGACACGAGAAAACCGGAGTAATTCTCGCGTCCTCACTGCCGCTAATACCACGGCAGGTAATTAAGCACTAAATTTGGGAGTCTAGACGACTAGACGAGGAGTGGATGCCCTCACAATTTTTAATTTTATTTATTTATTTATTAATTCATCTTGTTTTGTTTGAATGTAAATAGGCACAAAGTGGTAAACAGAATGATTGGGTTGAGTTCTTTGATAGCATTTCTTTTGATTGATGGATTTGATCTCAACCCATTCAATTCTTCTCTTTGAAATATCATTGATGAAGTAATTGTGTTTTTCATAAATTTTTTTTTTTTTTAAAATTTTATAAATAGTTTGGCATGTGTCATTCTATGAAAATTGTCACTCAAAATTTTATGATTTTACTACTAACCAACAAAATTCTTATCAAGTTATCATAACTTTGGAACAGTATATCATTTGCATGTTTACTAGTCTACTTCTATAGTACTCTCTCAAAAACATCTTGCTTTACTCTTTCTCTTTTGAGTTATTATTCTATCTTACTGTTCAAGAGTAAAACCCAATAAAAATAATCTTAAAATCATAATATTCCATGAGTTATAATTTCATGTTCATCATAATCACTACATTTTTTTACATCTATTTTATGTGTAATTATAATAATTATTGAAAAAAAATGTTGTTTTGTGTAATGTACTAGGGTTGGAAGTGGGTAATTTCCCACCGGAAGTGAACTCTCCAGCTGTTTTCCGATGCGTTCGGGTGAGTCCAATAGATGATCCAGACGAACAATTTGCGTATCAAACAGCAGTAAACATAGGAGGACATCTCTTCAAGGGCATCCTTTACGATCAAGGTCCCGAAACACGCTATGGAAGTGGGGGAGGTGGTGGTGAAAGCTCCTCCGGGGGTAGGTCTCAACAACACGGTCTTATGTTAACCGCGGCTACTACCACTACTGACCTAATGGGTACGGTTGGTAGTGGTAGTACTAATAATAACGCGACAACAGCTACTGCAACAGCTAGTTTACTCGACCCGATGGGTACGAATAATTCTTCCATTTATCCAACTCCTATCAATGCTTTCCTAGCTGGTACGCAATTTTTCCCACCCCCAAGATCTTGATTATCCAAATTTCCTACATACATTCTCTCTATCTAACTAGCTAATCCATCATTTGATGATGAGCAAAAAAAAATGTGGAAAAAAATTGTAATGTTCTAGGATTTTATTTGTCAATTTGGTCATTGGGAACTTGGCAAGGTCTAGCTAGTCTTACAAAAGAAATGTTTTTTATTTCTTTTTTGTATGATCTTTAATTAGGTGATTTTCTAATTATTATTGGATATTGTTAAGGTATGATGATGATCATCATCATGCTAATTATTCACTATGACATTGGTTTATGTTAATTAATTTGATTTCATGTTTGAAATCAAACTTAAATTAATTTCCTTTGCTTGATTAGACATCTTAATTTATTTGTTTTCAATGTTTTATTTAATTCTATTTATTTGTTTGTGGTAGCATGTGGATATGTGCAAAATCTATGATTTTGTCTTTGCTTTTTGTTTCATTCATATATATGCTCAAAGTTTATTTTTTATTTTATTTATTTAATGAAGAATTGTTTGTGTGAGTGTTTGGTAATGAATTGAATTGGTGGTTTGCTTTCTGCACTGGGGTTTTGAACTCGAGGCAGCCACTTTTTCCAGCTTATCCGTCAGTTTGCCGGACGTATAAATCTTACTACTACTGCACTCTGCATTCTGTACTTCTTTTCTACACTTTCTTCTATGACATTTATTTCATGACATGACCCTTTTAATTCCTTCTATTGTTTTTTAAATAATTATTACATTACATTATAAAAAAAGACATTAGATTATATGGTGTTACTTGTTACTTCTACTTCCACACAATTTGTATTTTGAATGACATGCATTTAGCCATTAGGTAAAATCTAAGAGCTTGCATTCTTTCTAAGCTAGCTACATTATTTTGTGCTAATCGATCTCTTGTTTGATTCGTTCGTGTATTAACTGTCGTTAAAGAATATGATTTGGTTAAGTTCTATTTGTTGGAGATGCATTTACGTTTTAAATGAATTTGATGATGATAATATACGTACGAAGTATATTGCTATGGTTTTTGGATGGTGATGAGATGGGATGGGTTAGTTGCATGGTCTAATAGTAGGAAATGGTTCTTATTATGGAGTATTAAGGTACATATTGAGGATTAACATGAAATGAATCCTTAAGCTTGTATGTTGATGTGTCAAATTTATGCTATAAATTTCCATCTAGTTGATTAAGAAGTTAGATCTAGTCGATTAGGGCAACACATGCATAAATGAAAGCGAGTCAAGGAGAAGAGTAACTACATATTTAATGATCAACTGCCTCTATCCATATTTGGTTTAGGTTAAACCCTAGGGAGGGCCGGCCTAACACATTACACATCCTACAGAAGATATTCGATTCACACAACTAGTTCGATCAATTCACACTATTAAAGTGACCATTGTATTTGGACGGATAACTAGACATATAGAGTTTTTGTATTATTTTTATCATAACGTACATCATATTGTGTATATAAGCATCTGAAATAAGAAAATGAATTATAGGATGAATATTGTTGAAGTAGACATGCAAGGATGTGACCTTCATAAGAGAAGGGCCGGCTTAGCTAGCTTATTAGCATGGGGGTGTGTTGTGTAGAAGCATTAAAAACTGTGTGTAAGTATTGCATGTGATTGTTTTTGTCGTAACAATAGAAAGTGAGAAAAAAAATAAAGAGAAAGAAATTATACTATATGATATATAAATGTTATGATTTGGGGTTTTGCAATTGTATAATTGTCAACTACAAATAATTATTAGGGTACATACTGCATGCAGCAATTAAACTAGTTAAAGGTACCAAAAACAAACTAGATATATGATAGCATATGATTTATTAGGAAAAGATGCTTTTTTATATATAGATTACTAGATTTGCTAACTTAAATTAAAAAGAAAAAAATTAAAAAAAAAATTATATAAGTGGACAAAATTTTTATTACCTAATTTATGAAAAACTTTCTGACCTATATATCATGTGCTCATATATATCCTTATTTTCCTTCCAAAAATTTCTGCAGTTTGTTTGCATTTCATCTTCATATTTCCTTATTTTTTTCTGATCTTTTTAGTTTTTCTTTCTTTTTGCCCCCTTATTCTGGCTTATATATACTCTTTTATCTTCTGACACATTTTTGATTGCACTCTATAATTTGTACACAGAAAACTCAAACTGTTTTCTGATGATTTTTTTTTTATTTTTTTATTTTCTGAAATTAGTTGGTTTTGTCAAATTGTTAGTTGTTTTCAGACAGGAACTTGCAGTAGTATGAGAGAAAATGACTGGAATTTCTATTTTCTGTTACATTTTGTTTTAAATAAAAAATAGATAACTACAGTATAATTTTTTTGGTGCAGTGGTTTTATACTTTTGTGTAATAAAGCACTCCTATTTCAAGTTCATATTTGTGAAAATAATTGTTTGATCTGTATAAAATTTTAGAGTTATTATAAGAACTTTCAAGATCTTTTGGTGAAAGATTAGTAGCATGCAACTTTTAGAGGGCTCCTGCATGTTGGTTAATGATTGATGTATGGTTAATAATAAGCTAAATACTTTTAGTTTTTCTCAAAAGGATAACACTAGTTATTATAGGAGTATTAAGTAGTAATAAATTGAAGTAGGAGTCTTATTATTTATTAACCTAATCAAATAGTAATAATCTTATGTTTAGATGTTTATTGTTGGTTACTTAGAAGGGTAATAGCAATAACAATAACAACAATACAATTCATTAGCTTGTACTTCGTATGAGATAATTTTCACATCAATTTAAGTACTTAATTTGTATTTGATGTACTTTGTTAGGTTTAGTACACACCTCTATGTATATATTTTCCATCTTGCATATCCAACCGTTTATCTATGTTTTAGTTGTTCAAGTTTCTTCGATTATCAGAAACGTTTGTTTAGCGGACTCTTCTGCGTTAATTAGAAAGATTTATTTATGAAGAAATTGCATAAAATAGTGATTAGATTACTCTCGGCCACGCAAATTAAAGGTTGAATAATAATGAACATGCATGATTTATGAATATAATTCACAGAGATTTTGTTTGAGAATATATAATGTAGTAACTTGTTATGATTTACTTATTAGGTCATGTAATTGCTACAGAAAAAACGTGCAAAGAAAAAGTGGAATAGTTGTATGCCGTGAATAATTAAAGAGGAAAATTAAAAGAAGGAAAGGTTTTCATGCAAAGTCTCTCCTAATGCATGCTTTAGAGGAATGATTGCTGTGTCAACAAAAAAAAAAAAAAAAAAAAAAAAAAAAAAAAAAAAAAAGAAAGAAAAAAAAAAAGAGAGGAATGATGCATCAAGTAGCTGGATCTTATTAATGTCTTTGTTGCTCTTTTCTTCGCTATTTTGGATTCCATTATTCATTGTTTCATAATTCATACAGTAAACGACTTTTATCGATCATTCTTTTTTCGTTTTTGTTTAATTTATTAGCAATGACTTATATTCATCATAAAGTAAGTTTCTAGAACATAGAAATCACATACATAATTTTATATCTATTATATTCAAAGTTAAGATGATGGAAATAAGATAGAAGTACTGCGTAATATAATTGGCCTGGCGTTGGTAGGTTATAGGCAATACGGCGAACTATGAAGTGTATCCTAACTTAATAAACTCTCCAAAAGTTTATTGGCTTAAAACACTCATATAGTCATATGTAGTTTTGTACGGTTCTTACTAAATTTTTTTGTTATCAACATATGCAATTATATGTATAATTTACCATCAAAAAAGTAGATACATAATCTCAAAAAGTAAATGTGCGTTATGTATGTAATGTGTATCCATTATTTTGCACAAGACTATAAAGATAGACGCACCGATGAGTCCGATCGATCCATACTTGAATTGATATTGCTATTTTAGTGCATAATTTTTTAGTGAATTTCCATACTTGATTTGATTTTTCTGTTTAGTGTATATACTAACTAGTACCGAGTAATGTACACTTTAAAGTTGGTCAAAATAAGAAGAGAGTAGCATTGTTTTGGGTGATATTTTGTGTATGGAAGACAAACATGCATGGTAACCTTGACATTAAGTTGTACGTTAAAGACTGTAGCAAAGAGTTACTCACAGCTCATGCGTATATCCGCAAGTCAAGGGATGTGTTTAACTGTTTGATTTCTTGACAATCTCCTGTTTTCTCTTTCAATTTTTTTTTTTTTTTGTCACCAATAATATTTAATCTTCTTTTTCTTTAACATATATTTTTTTAATTTTTATTAAAAAAATAAAATAATAATGATGATAATAACCTTGAGTATCATTGATTGTGTTGTGTGGGCTAGTCTCAATAGGCTTGTGTAGATTTATGGAGAATTCAATGAAGATCTTTACACTTTAATCTCTAGGCTTGGGATGTGTATTATTTGATTTTGAAGCTAGAGTTTCAAATCCCAAGTACAATTTTGTGTGAAAAAGTCTTTATCAAAATATAAATGAGTATTTTATAATTTACTTGCATAATTTACTCACTACTCGTCTTTAATAATGGACATTTTAATTTACCGGGGATCAATTAGATTATTACCCATTGAGTATATAGATAAAAACCACATGTAGAAAAATAAATTCAATCGTCCATGTAATAAATTATTAGTTTTACTAAATTTTACTCCGTCTAAGTTTTAACTCCGTCATTGCTCATCTTACACGTTTAACATGCTACATACTCCGTAGTTATATTTGTAGTCCATGGACTTAGGGTTATAAGTTTAAGCTTGATAGTCCAGTTTATGCGGCAACAAGACAAACCATGTGAGGAGAAACAGAAAGTTTAATTAGCAAAGAAAACTGCCTAAAGAGATTAAGCAAGCAAATAACCAATGTATAGAAAGTCTAGAGAAGTAGAGAGCTATAAGTAGGCTAACTTTAGTGGTGTGTATAGAATTAGAGTCCATATACTAGTAATTTTCTTCAAATTTTAAGATTAGAATCTTTTAATGTTGACATCTTCATCATCATGATCTATATCTTAGAGATGCTTTTATGATAGGAGTCACCTATAAACATGTACATAATTGAATTTCTAAATCATTAAAAAAAAAGAAAAAAAATATATATATATATATATATATACTTGATCATCAATTGCCTTTAAAAAAAGTTTTGGTTTTGTAAAAGAGGGTAAAAAAAAAAAGGTCAAAAAAATGGAAAGAAAGTAATGTACTGTATTATTCTTAATCCATAAAAACTTTCAAAAAATTGATTGCACCTAATCTCATGTTAATTACTCATCATATTACATACAGATTATATAGCTAATTATATTGAATGCATTCATATTACTATGTAAGGAATGCACCTTCATATTACTGTACTCTATACACAACGAACAACTTGTAGTGTATAATGTAAAGATTGTTTATACTCGTTATATATATATATATATATATATATATATATATATATATATATATATATATATATATATATATATATATATACTTCTTCTATTTTTTTTTATTTTTTTTACTTGCAACATTTTAATTGATTGTACACTATTTACTTACTCAACCTCAATCATATCTCGTGATTTTTACTCATATTATAAAACATTTATATAGCCATATGAGATCATGTTACAAGAGAATTATTTTTTTATAATTATTACAATTGCATAATTAAATATATAAAATGGGTAATGTTATGCATTGATAAATGGGTAAAATAGAAATTTTGCAAGTAAAATTTTTGCTCCATAGCTCGAAACTATACTATCCACATAGCTTTCTAATTTCAATCATCATTTTTTTTAAATAAAAAATTGTATCAAGAAGCTTTAGGTTTTGATTCTACCAGTTTAATTACTTATGATACAGCCATGGTCTTTTAGATAATTTCAATTTCTAACTTGATTTAATAGTAATTTACGAAAATACAATTCAAAAAAATTCTTTATGGAAGAAAAATAAATGTAGGAAACAACTGATTAACTGATTTTAACTCATGTAAGATCTAATAGGCAGTGATTTTATTAACTGATTAACTGATTTTAACTCAATGCCATTATATAGGCTACAAATAAGTACTAATATTCCTAATTACATTAGAAATCCTAGATAAATCAACTAGCCAAATTCCTAAACACACTCCTAATAAAGATAGAATTATTAAAAAGATAAAATTTCCTAAACTAAATCCCTAAACTCAAAAACTAATCATAATAAATAACAAGATTAAAATAAAGGAATAAATCCTAACCGCTTAAAACAAGAAAAACCCTACTTGTAAGCAAAATCTAAAATAAAAATTAACCTATTTAAGATCGAATTCCAAGAGAGGAAAGATTTTCCATTATTATTTCGCATCAGTGTTGAGACCCACTATAGTCCCTTTTCGAGTGTTTCATATTACAAAAAGCGTAGAGAAATAAACACATTATAATGTAGAAGAGTCGCTCCTAATATTACCAATTGATTTTAGTATGCAATCTATTCAAACCTTATTTGTGAACTTTAAATGTACTAAGTACTCCCCGTAGAAGGGATACTCGTATGGACTATCGTACTAACTACTAAGATTAATAACACACAACCCATTCAATCTATGTCACACTAATCAGACCTAATTAAATTTTAGTTTCATGATTATGTACATATTCATAAAGTCTAGGTCATTTGCAAAAAAAAAAAAAAAAAAAATCTATCAAACAAACGTTAAATTATCCAACGTAAGATATCAACCACTAAAATCACACATAGCATTAATAACATTCTATAATCTATATATAGAATTATTTATTCATCTTGTTATTAAAATAAAGTTTCAATTCAAAAAAAATAAATTGTCGGCGCGTATTGACTAGTGATTAGTGAAACTCCGAAGTCGAAACTTCATCATCGCTTCCTTCTCGGTCGTAAGTCGCTTCGTCAAATTCGAACTTACATTTTAAGACACCAAAAAATATAAAGTGTGATTAAAAAAAAAAAAAAAGCTTGAAAAACGTCGAAAACAATCCTTCATTTCTTTTTCATTGGTCGGTCTATCAACCACCCAATAAATTTCCACTTCATTTGATTATATAAAATCTAATTCGATGCTCTCATTTTTTTTTTTTAATAAACTGATCGATTCTCAGTCGCATCAAAATCGATGAATTTCTGAAGTTTTAGAGCTGATTTTTGTTGAATTAGGGTTTTGAATCTTCAGAAAATCGACAGATTTAGGGAAGAACAACAGTGTTGGATACTACAAGTTGGCCGAAGATGGATCTAATGAGATCAGAAGAAATGCAGCTAGTTCAGCTGATTATTCCGATTGAATCTGCTCATCGTACAATTTCGTATCTTGGCGATCTTTCTATTTTCCAATTTAAGGATGTAAGTTTTCAATTTTTATGATGTTTTTCAGATTAATTTTATGTTTTTGATTTATTCTATAATAATGCAGATGTAAGATCTTTGATTTAAATATAATGTGTGATTTTATTTGTGAATTTTGAGTTTTGATTATATTGTTTGGTTTTTGTTGGGGAAATGAGCTTTATTACTGATAAAGTTATTTGGATCAAGTATAATGTGTTATAAATTTAGTTATTAGGAGTTTTTAATTAGATTGTTCTGATTTTGATTGTTTCATTTGGTTTATTGTGCATTGTGTCATTGATTCGGTCATTCGGAGTATATTGAATGGTAATTGATTCGGAGTATATTGAATTACTACCTTTGTTTCTGTTTAATCGACACACTTTGTACATTTGCACTATTCACTTACTATACTTTGCCAAATGGTTTGATCACATTATGGTTTGAGTTGTCTCAATGTATATTTTCAGGACATCAACCTTTTATAATTAAATGTGTTGAGTATCATAATTCTACGTTGCCAAATGGTTAAAGTCGAACTAGAATACTAGATTATATAGGAACACATATAGTAGATTAAAACTCCGCTGGTGGGTTTCCCACTCCCCAAGCCTAGATAAATGAGGAGGGTTACGGTATGCTAGTGACAGCCAGTCTAAAACTTTGTCACATCGCTTGAGACGAGCCACCATGATTGAGAGTAGTATTAGGATGGGTGACCTCCTGGGAAGTCCTCATGTTGGTTCATGTAGCCAACCCCGCTTATGAGATTAAGACGTTCAAGCAGAAGAAGAAAACAGATAGTAGATTAAGGTATTAAAAAGCAGACTGAGGAGTAAAAATGTACATTGGATAGTTGGATCAAGAGTACACAATTTTTTCAGTTTCATTTTGTGTGGAGAAGGGAGGAGTATATTGAATTATACTTCGTATTGAAGAGCTTTTGGCTGATCATGGCTGACTTCTGGGTCAGTGAGTGTCAGCATTCTGAAGGGAACACAGAGATATTGACAGATAATCATAATTTCCTTTGCTTGCGTAATCAGCAACACTTGTTGCGATTAGATCAATGTTGTATCTATTTTGCTTTGTGATTGAAATATTTTCATGATTGTCATTATAATGTATTCAATTTGTGGTTTTAGTTCACAATTTAATGTGATTAATTGACCATTTTTATGATACTACTCTTTTTTTTGTTCTGTTACAGCTTAACACAGAAAAGAGCCCATTTCAGAGGACCTATGCTGCTCAGGTGCGTTCTGCTATCATTATCATTACACACTGTTCTTGTTAGCAGCTCCTTCTATGAATGAAAATACTGATATCCATTTTGAGTCTTTGGGAAATCGGGGTAAAGAAAAAAATGTCATCTTATTTTTTACCTGAGTTGTTTTGCCTGCTTTCAGTGAAGTGCTTAATCTGAAATCTTCCAATGAACTTCAAACCCATTCTAGCGTGATTTTGCTTCTAGATTTTGAAGAAGTTATTATGGGAATTAGATGACAATAGTAAGAACATCAAATCCCAAATTCATGAACTTTTCTTATTAGCAAAATGTGTGGCTTTCCATTAATGTTAGCATGGTTATAAACTTTATTCTTGGTAAAGGGACTCTATATTAAATTGTTAAACTTGTCATTTGTAGCTCCTATGTCATAGTTCTTTTTTTTCTTCTTTTTTTTTCTTAATTAGTTATTATTTTTTGTCTGCAGTTACAGTAATCCACCAGTGAATTATTTATATATTGTCTTCTTTATTACTCCTTATTCACTTCAATTTTTCATGACTTTGTTCATTAATCCAGATAAAAAGATGTGGGGAAATGGCTCGCAAGATTAGATTTTTTAAGGAGCAGATGAATAAAGCTGGTTTACTGCCCTCAACTTGGTTTTCTCCAAGCGACAGTGTCAATTTGGATGCATTAGAGGTATGCTATATGGGGATAAGTCTGCCTTATTCATTTTTTGTGTTTTCCCTCTTTTCTTTTTAAAATGTCCTCTTCTTGGGAATAATAACTCAATTTGATAACCAGATGAAACTTGGTGAACTTGAGACTGAGCTTCTAGAGATGAATGCAAATAGTGAAAACCTACAACATACATACAATGAGCTTATAGAATTTAAGTTGGTGCTGCTGAAGGTAAGTTCAATTTCCATCGTGATGTTGATGAAATGAACTATTATGACTTGATGCCAAAGATAGTGAGTCGCATCTAGCTTTGCTTCTTGTTACCCTCACCTCTGCCAATGAAGTGCAGTTCATCAAATTTTTAACCGATTTTCTATATGTCTTGGAGAAGTCATTGTACTATATTAAAGATTAAACTGTTTCAGGCTGCAGAGTTTTTCCATTCAGCCTTTAGTACAGCTGTTCAGAAGACAGAAAATGAAGCAGGGCTCTTGGGTGAAAAATCAATTGATAGTCCTTTATTACGAGAACAAGTAAATATAGCTACACTATCCCTAAATTCAGTCAAAATACGTTTCTTTTTATTTTTCTGGATGATGCTTAACTTTAGTTTTATTCAGGAAATGACGGTTGATCCATCAAAACAGTATAGGCTTGGGTTCATCTGTGGCCTGGTCCCTAGAGAAAAATCAATGGCATTTGAGAGAATTCTTTTTCGGGCAACTAGGGGAAATGTTTTTCTGAAGCAAGCGGTGCTTGAATACCCTGTAGTTGACCCTGCATCAGGCCACAAGGTGAATATTGTAATCATTTAAATGCGTCTCTCCTTTAATCTTGTGAATTTTTTCTCCTTAGCTCTCCACATCTCTCACCAAACTAGAGTGGAAAAGGAATGCAATTATTCATGTAGTCTAATGGCCAGAATCAGCATTTTTTTTATTTTCAATGTGATATAAGCTTACTAGCTCGTCTACTATGCTAAACATGTTTCGTGAGGATCTTCATATAATTGCACTAATTTTTCTTTATTTGCTTATGGTTATTTGTTGGGATTATATGATTGTGCAGGTTGATAAAAATGTATTTGTGATCTTCTACTCTGGAGAAAGAGCAAAAAACAAAATAGTAAAAATATGTGATGTGTTTGGCGCGAATTGTTATGCTTTCTCTGATGAGCCAGAAAAGCAACAGCAGATGTTAAAAGAGGTATTACTTGTTGTATAATTCAGCTTTGACTTAGGTTTATATATTTTTATTTTCTGCTGTTAAAATTTTAGTAATTTGGGAACACTGATGCTGGGTCATATTGAAGTTTCAGCCAAGTATTTCAAGGGAGGAAAAATTGTCAACGTATACCATTTGATGTGAGGTCCTGTATTAGAGAATTATAGTACATTAGCTAGTCTTTGACCCTAGCCAAGCTCGGAACATTGTGATGTATTTTCCTCTGGTTTTTTAAATTGGCATGTATAAAACCCAATATTATTCATAACTAATTCAAATTTGACCTAAATAAGTTTGCAGGAAAAAAAAAATCTAGGAAGATTACCTGATATTTCATTTAAAAGAAAGAATTTTTCATTCTAAGGATCGTAAGTTTTTGAGGTAAAATTTTTTTAGACTTTAGTAATATATTATTAGACTAGATCTAAATCAACTAATCTAAATTAAGTCGTCTATGTTGACCTTATCCATTCTTTAAAAAATAGTGCATACTGTTAGATTGCCTTCTACAGATAGGCAATTATCTTTTCTTGAAAAAAAGTTATCTTGATTTTTTATGTAAAATGTTTGTAGGAATTTCTTATTTCCTGGAGTGGGGCGATTTGATAAAGGAAGAAGTTAAATCAGAGTCTTTATTACTGTTTGTAGGAACATAGAAGAAGTTAACTTTAATGACCTATCTGGGTCCTAGTATTTATGGAAGCCTAAATGTTCAATTAGGTGTTTGAAGCATTTACTTGCTTGTAAGACATACTGCTGCTATGAGAACTGTGTACATTGATTACTGAATTTTTTTTATTGAAGTTAACTTTAAGGACCTATATGGGTCCAAACATTTATGTGGAGCCTAAGTGTTCAATCAGGTGATAGAAACATTTGCTTGCCTGTAAGACATATTGCTGCTAAGTGAACTTGTGTACATTAATTACTGAAAAAAAATTATTGTTTGATCATTCATGTGTATATTTGAAATAACTAATATCATTGATGATTTCATTGGTAGGTCACTGCAAGACTGACTGAGCTAAAAACTACTATTGATGTTGGTCTTGATCACCGTGACAATGTCTTGCGCACCATTGGATCACAAATTGAACAATGGCATCATTTGGTTAGTTTTTAGCAGAGCTGTCCTTACGCTGCTTTTATCTGGTTTTCCTCTTCTTCATTAGTTAAGAAACTACATTAGACATTGATTATTGCTGTTATTTTGGTATTACTTTGTTTGTAGGTTAAGAAGGAGAAATCCATTTATCATACCTTGAATATGCTCAGTATAGATGTGACAAAGAAATGCCTTGTTGCAGAAGGCTGGTGTCCAGTTTTTTCGACAAGAAAGGTCAGAACTGATTACCATGTCATTGTTTAAGTTATGATCGAGTGTTGAAATCAGCTGTTCATACTCTTCACAGAGCTATATATTTGAGAAAAATTGTATTGTATTCTGACTGATCTACAATCTACCTCACAGATTCAAGATACACTTCAACAAGCAACATATGATAGCAACTCACAAGTTGGGTCAATATTCCACACTCTGCCAACAAAGGAATCTCCACCAACTTTTTTTCGCACGAACAAATTCACTAGTGCTTTTCAAGAAATTGTGGATGCATACGGGTGAGTTTTGTGTTGGGTGCAAAATTTGAACTTACAATGACAATAAGCTAAATGTCTGTTAGAACTCTCAATATTTTATTAGTTTGTTGGATCTCCAAGACTCCAAATTCAATACCTATTCATCACCTTGAGTATTAGGTAAGTATATATATAGCTAGATAGGTTGGGAGTGTCCTTTTAAAACACTATCTGAGTTTGGCCTTGGGTTAAGCCAGGGAGTGGACATGGGCCATTAATTTAACAAATCTCAGTTGGAGGGCATGGAGCAAAACTAATCCCACCTTCCCTTTCCCATGGAACTTGGCAATGAGAAGTTGAACAAGGGCCTTTATTCATTCACCATTTGGAATTTTACTTCATGAAATCCATTTTGCATTTATTTCCTTTTGAGCATAAATTGACCATGCATGTGAAAAGAGCTACTTTGAACTCTATCTACATGGGAAGTTGCAAATTAATTTCAAGTTATTGGCTGAAGAGATAACTAACTGGAATGGTGCATAGTTTTTGTGAATATGAATTATAACTTCTCAGCATCGTCTGCATACAGCTCCTATTTAGCCCCACCCCCCAGATCTATCTCAACTTGATCCCTATGCAATTTTGGTGAATAATACTCTTATTTGTTCTGTTGCAGTGTTGCTACCCCACTCCCCCCCCCCCCCCCCGAACAACAAGTTTGTCTATTTCAACCTGATTCCTATTCAATTTTGGTCAATAATACTTTGATTTGTTCTGTTGCAGAGTTGCTAAGTACCAGGAAGCGAATCCGGGTGTATACACAATTATTACATTCCCTTTTCTATTTGCTGTAATGTTTGGTGACTGGGGCCATGGTATATGTTTATTATTAGCAACAATGTACTTGATCTTGAGGGAAAAGAAGTTCTCCAGTCAGGTAAGATGGTTCTCTTGAAAATTTATTCTAGTTACATTCTTGATCAGTTAAAGTTGTATAACTTACTGAGTTTTAGCTTATAGCTTGGTTTTATCTTTGAAGCATTAACACCAAAAAAAGGCTTGAGGCCTGGTAATGATTTTGTTTCATCTATGTTGCTTGGACTTTTTAGAAGTGACTGACCATAAAGTTATAGTTTTCAAGGACAAGTGAAAATCCATTTGAGTTGTAGATGTGTGTGGGACTTGGATTGAGTAGGGTAATTCTTGAGTTAGATTTTTAAATTTGTCTATTAGATATTGCCTCTATTATCTCTTTTGGCAATGCTTGCTGTTCTCAATTTCTTACCTTTGTTATGTCCAATACTGTAGGCTAACAATTCTTTGAACTTCTAACTTTGGATTATGTGCTTATTAAAAATCGCTCGGAAAATATTTCTTTGTGCTTTTCTTTTTATTTTCAAGTAACAAACACCAAAGATTGCTGGTTTAGATCAAGGGCCAATTGATTATTGCCTTTATTATAGCAAGGCTTAGGCTACACATATCTGTCCACCGAACAATCCCTTCCCCCCTCTCCAACACCAAATCCTGCCTTGGGTGTGAGCTCAAGGCATTGGGTTAATCCTGATGCTAATGGCCTAATGATGATTATGATTTTTAATAAATAAACTACATTGATTGCTACTGTCTGCAATGAACATATTCAGCTTATAATGAAGTTGTTTGATATGGGATTGCCATCATGTCTATATATAATGTTTTGTGTAATATTTGAGAGTGAAGTTGATATTGGAGTATGATTTTTGTGCAACTATTTTTGAAATTTGTTTTATTTTGTTATTTGAGTGGTAACTTTTAAATGGTTCACACTTCACACCACCATAACTTTGAGCTTCTTGATCATAGTCATCATACCAAGGTCCATTTAAATTTTTTGTAGGTAGCTTAACTTCCAGTATAGCATGTGATACTGGTGCTATATAATTTTATTACCTGGTTTAAATTAGAGACATGTCTTTTAATGGGATTAACCTATTAAGTTTAGCAGGATGACATGGCTGAAAAAAAACTTGGCCACAGCTCCTGTTGATTGTTTTTCCTTTTGCTAGATAACGTTACAAGTTGCCTTTCTTGTTCTGTAATTGCTTACGAGATTTTAAATTTTAATTTCTATTTATGTTTGCTTTTGCTACAAGCAGAAACTTGGAGATATCATGCAGATGGCATTTGGTGGTCGTTATTTAATCATGATGATGGCTATATTTTCTATATACACTGGATTGATTTATAATGAATTCTTTTCACTCCCATTTGAGCTGTTTGGACAATCTGCCTATGCTTGCCGTGATCCTTCATGTCGGTAGGAACTTTGACCTTCTGTGTTGTGCCCTTTTTTCTCTCTCTCTTTTTTTTTTTAAATCCTCAGTAATTGATGTGTTGGTCCTATGTAATATGTATATGGCAGGGATGCTTCTACTTCTGGTGTTATAAAAGTACGTGACACATACCCATTTGGGGTGGATCCTGTATGGCACGGGAGCCGTAGTGAATTGCCATTTCTAAATTCTTTGAAGATGAAAATGTCGATTCTTCTAGGAGTGGCACACATGAACCTTGGGATCATATTAAGCTACTGTAATGCAAAATTCTTCAAAAGTGACCTGAATGTCTGGTAATCAAAAGAGTGACTTAAATTTTCAATTAACATTCTTGTGTAGTAAGATGCACATATCGTCCCCTCATTTGTTGACAATGCTTCTTGTGAAAACTGCTTGTCCAGGTATCAGTTTGTTCCCCAGATTATATTTTTGAACAGTCTATTTGGCTACCTTTCATTCCTCATCATTGTCAAGTGGTGCACTGGCTCTAAAGCTGATCTATATCATATTCTAATATACATGTTCCTTAGTCCTACTGATGACCTTGGGGAGAATCAACTATTTTTTGGTCAGAAATTTTTCCAGGTAACCTTGCTTAACATCTTTCATACTTTCATTATAGTCCTCCCAGAAGATTGATTGGTGTCATGACTTCTGACATTTGTTGCCCTGACTTGCCAGATTCTGTTGCTCTTGCTGGCCATTGTTTCTGTACCATGGATGCTATTTCCAAAGCCATTTATTTTGAAGAAGCAGCATGAAGAAGTATGCTAACTTCACAACTTCTCAATGAGTTAATTATTGTTCACTTTCTTTTGTAATCTTTCAGTTTTGTTTGCGCTGTTAATCTGTAATATAGAGAACTTCTCCTGATGTATTGCACCCTGTAAATTAACATTTTTTTTTCTTCAGAGACACCGAGGTCGTTCCTATGCACTTCTTGATAATGCTGATGATTCCTTGGATTTTGAGATGGAGCATGATTCACACGGGGGGCATGATGAATTTGAGTTCAGTGAAATTTTTGTTCACCAACTAATACACACCATAGAATTTGTGCTTGGAGCAGTCTCAAATACAGCTTCATATCTACGTTTATGGGCTCTTAGGTAGGTTATTAATAATCTCTCTGTCTCATAATAAGCTTCATACACTTGATGCTGCTTAATTATTGTCAATGTGCTGAGGTTTATCTGTCTTAATGTTACTTGTTTGCAGTCTGGCGCATTCAGAATTGTCAAGTGTATTTTTTGATAAAGTGTTACTTCTGACCTGGGGGTATAACAACATTTTCATCCTCGCAATTGGTATTATTGTTTTTATATCTGCTACTGTTGGAGTGCTATTAGTGATGGAAACTCTGAGTGCATTTCTACATGCTATGCGGCTTCACTGGGTAGAATTTCAGAATAAGTTCTTCGAGGGAGATGGTTATAAGTTTCAACCATTCTCATTTTGTCTCGATGACGAAGATGAATGATGCTACTATTACTTTATTTGGAGTTCAGTAGCTGCTGAGCCAGGAATGTTACCTTTGACAACTTCCTCAACCGGCTTTGCATCTGTGTTGTTTATGTATAACATAGTTGGAGATCTAAACCATTCTCATTTTCGGTTGCCATCCTGATCGCTGGTAGCAGATTATGTACATTGACATCACTGCGTGGTGGGATCCCATGTAAACGAATCAAGCATACCTGGAAATTCTTTCTACATAGAATACGCGCTAGAAGCTGATTATACACTATACATGTAACTTCATTGCTACCTACAATGAAATCTCACGTCAAGTCACATTTTGCTATTTGGTGCACCAGACGAGTTTTGATTAGTCTTGTAAAGTTTTGTAGGTAGTTAAAACAGTGCTCCATCTCAATTTCCTTATATTCTTTAAATCTAAAGGCAAGATTTTTATACTATTGATTATAGCCATTTATTAAATCATTATTATTTGTGATTTTTCCCAGTCCTTGCAATTCACAGTATGTAACATCGTCATAACTTGTGCCATTCCCTGGATCGAAAGGCATAGCATATTAGGGCATATGTCAAAAATTCATACACCAGTCATACACAGCAATTTTATCTGTTAAACACGACAACGCTAGGATAAAGCAACATAAAACCAAAAGCGTACTTAGTTACATTGTTTTCAGTTTTGCATCCTAATATAAGTCACTCAATGCTCCTCGAGGACTAAAGTTTAAGATAGATATAATGTAGAGCTTTAAACAAATTCACCGCAATTGGAACAGCAGCAAACGTGTATTTACAATGGATGTCCACTAATAATACGGACAATGCCAACACAGTCATTTCAACTTTACTGGGTAGATTGAATGTTCACAGCAGCTACAGTCGAGACCATGGAGTCCACACCACAGACATTGTGGCCTCGGCAGATTTTGTAGTAGCCATGATCTCCCCAGTTAGGGCCCCATGAATTCTTAATGATCCAGTATGGCTTTTCCTTGAACCTAATAGGAGCATACCCGGCAGACCCGTATCCAACCAATAGCACTCCATGGTCCAAACTCCTCAAGCAAATCAATGGGCAAGAAACTCCACCAATATATGTTTGCATGGCACCTGCATGAATTCCCACTGCAACAAACAAAAGAAAAACCAGTTAAGCAACACAATATTGATTGATTGATTGATTTAAAAGACGGTGCAAAATAATGAGACATTCAGGCATAGATTTATACCTGCAAGAGGACCATTCTTCACCAAATTGGCAGCTATTTGGTCTTCATTAAGGGCGACCACACTAAAGTTAGCCACTGTTGCAGCAACCTTACTTTTGTCAAATTTGCAGGTGCCACGGTCAGTACCAGTGTAAGGATAGTCTTCCCCACGCTGAATACCACCAGACTTCAGTACGTACTCAAATGCATTATTCATCAAACCACCATTGCAGCCAGCGTCGCATGAGTTACGTTCTTCAGGATCACACTGCAAAAAGAGAACAATGCATCAGAACCTTCACTTCAATACAAAAAGATAAGCAGATTAGGCTTGGTCCTAATACTGAGTCTATTTATAGTATTTTATATCAAATTTTTTTGGTAAAACTTATTGTCATTATAATCATTTAACAACCGTGCATTGCACGGGTTTAACCTAGTTATGACTATTAATCTATTATAGATGGATTGCTAAGTACAAAACTCCCAAGTCCCAATAGCATTACTGATTACTGTCAATCCCTTCCTCTAGAATTATATATCAGATGGATTCAGTATCCGCCAAGGGCCACGTTAATGCAAACTAATACTCGTATAAAGTACCTAGCTTGGTTTTAAGTAGGAATGCTGGAAGCATGTGCAGCTAATTAAGACCATGTGTACATCAATGGTGTACATATAGGCATGAATACGTCCATTTCAGGCAAGACATAGTACCCTATCAGAGAATATATATGCATCACATGATACAAGCTCAACAGGAATCAAACAAGCGTACTGGTAGGGTTTAAACTTTCAATAAGATTTTTTACTGTTGAGAGATGTATAAAATCCCAAACAATATATAGACAACATGTGGGGGTTAGAGTCACACAGTGTCCTTCCTAGAAGATGCCTTATTTGTTTCTTTTCTATGCCCATAGAGTCTCATAAAGTCATAGCAACTTTGCAAAAATATATACAAGTGACAACTCTCTTACACAAGGACTGTAATTTGATACCTTTCTTCTAATATAAGAAAAAATTGGGACTACAACAACTAAGAAATAATCTTTAAAAAGCATCAACAAACAAAACCTATATTTATAACATCATAAGCTTACATTTTTCAACTATGATGTTAATCAACTATGATATTAATCAATTTAACATCCATCCATATGCAACCAATAGGTTTATACTTCGTATAAGCTTATACTCCGTCAACAAAAACATTAGAGCACCAGCAACAAACAAGACAATGCATCTATATAACATCATAAGCATATATTTACAACTACAAAAAAATATCGAGAAACTAAAGCTGATACTAATTATCGTATACACAAATAGAAACTGATTTCAAAGAAAGAGCAAGAGCACTGACCTCATGGTCACAATCTACCAATTGTTGCTCACTCAGACTAACGAGTTTACCAGTTGCAAGATAATTAGCACCTTCTAATGCTCCTGTGGCACTGAAAGACCAGCATGATCCACATTGACCCTGAAATTGTTCCATAAAATTAACATTATATCGAGTTGTAGTTATAATAATCCATTTACAATCAAAATTTATACAAGTCAACCCTATATCATTCCTCCAAACTATTAAAAAATTAGTTACAGAGTACTAAAACTATTCTGATATTATCATCAAAATCATTATATCATCGCCCCTTTTAAAACAAATTTGAACGGTTTCGATCATTTCTTAATCGATTTTCGCAGCTTAATAGTTAATTCTCACAAAACTCATAGCTTAATTTGGCAAACATACATAGCTTTACAACATCAAAATAATAATCAGCTCATCAAAAGATAATTCCAAAGAAAAATCACAAAATTCACAGACAAATAAAGCTGAAAAAAAATTAAACAATTAATATAATTTGAACTACTTCGTTCATTACTGATTGAATTTTTCGCAGCTTAATAGATGATTTTCGCAAAATTAGCTATATTACTTTACAAAATCAAAAAGTAAGCTAATCAGGTAATCAGAAGATAATTCCACAGAAAAAACACAAAAATCAGAGAAAAATAAAGCTGAATTAGAATTAAACAACAAAAAAACACAATTAATTTCAAGAATTAATATACCTGATCTTTGACCTCAGTAACAGCACCATGTTCACGCCAATCAAAATCCTCAGGAAGACCATCAGTAGGTAAAACGGGAGCCTTATTCGCATCAGAAGGAAGTCTCAACTTCCTCCTACCACCTTTCAATCCAAGGTACTTCTCTCTAAACTCCTTCGGAGTAAGATCGGAAAACTTTGTAACACCATGAACAGCAGTAGGATCAATCGCCTGATGACGTTTCGCACGACGAAGATTCGCCCTAAAAATCGAGAATCGACGATCATGTTCTTCCTGAGATGAATACCTCTTGTTAAACTTCGATTTGAAGAGAGAGAAATGATGATCGGCGTTCAAGAGAAGATCGTCGTTGTTGTCTCCAACGGCGGCGGTGGAGGATTCTCCGGCGACGACTTGCCGGATTATGATGTCATCATCGGAGGAGGAGGAGGTTGCGATGGCTGAGGAGAGAGAAAGGATTAAGAGGAGAGAGAAAGTGAGTAGAGGAGACGACGCCATTGAAGGAAGAGGGGAGAGAAAGTGAAGGTTTGGTGGAGAGAGAAAGGGAGTATTGTGTGGTGTTATATGATGGGTTGATGAGACCGAGAAGATTGGGATGTTAAGCCGGTGTGATTTTGACACGTGTTGAGTTGAATTA
Source organism: Chenopodium quinoa (assembly GCF_001683475.1). Lineage (NCBI taxonomy): Eukaryota > Viridiplantae > Streptophyta > Magnoliopsida > Caryophyllales > Amaranthaceae > Chenopodium > Chenopodium quinoa. Next base: position 2,468,029 of record NW_018742726.1, on the reverse strand, counting down.
ATCAATGGTGTGTGATTGGGGAGAGATTATGAGGTGGGGTTAAGGGGGGTTGGGAAATGGTTTTGTTTACGCAAGCTGAATTTGCTGATATTTTCAAAGGTTTTTAGATATTTTTTTTATAAGGATAATGATGTTAATATAAAGTATCTAATAAACTTTGTGATATTCGCTTGCTTTGAATTTTTATTATAAAATGAATTATTAAATTTGTTTCTCATATTTATATAAAATTCGTAATATATTAATTAATTAAAGCCTTAATCCCATAAGTGGGGTCGGCTACATGAACCAAATTCGATTATTCCGTGTAAAAAACAAAGATCCTCCTCCTCCATCCCTTATAATCCATATACTTTATATCCTTCCGAACTCTTTCCAACCAAGTCATTTTCGGTCTCCCTCTCCCTCGTTTAACTCCTCTATGGTCCCACTCTTCCACTCTTCGTACCAGTGCACACTCGAGTCTCCGTGTTACATGCCCAAACCAACGCAGACGATTTTCTCTTAGTTTATCTGCAATGCCTGCCACACCTACCTTCTTGCGAATAACCTCATTTCTGATTCTATCTCTTAGAGTGTTCCCGCATATCCACCTTAACATTCGCATCTCCGTAACCTCCATCTTTTTAGTGTGCTCCTTTTTAGAAACCCAACACTATGTACTATAGAGCAACACTGGTCTTATGGCAGTCTTGTAGAATAAAAAGATGATATTTGATTTCACAAAGTTTAATATGTGGCTGGTCACACCGTGCGGTAGGGATTACTTAGTCAGGAGTTACTTGGTTGGTCAAGGGTTATTCAATCGATCAGGAGTTACTCAGTCAGTGTTTACGTGTGTATGTATCAGCCGATAATTAATATAAACTTTTGTTGATCTAAAATAAATTGCAATTCTTTTTTTTCCATTGGCTAAAATATAACATTTTTCTATGTGCGCTCTAAAATTAATCTTACGTGGCATAATCCTATTGTGGCGTTTTAAAATTATTAATCCTATGTGGTGCTTTTTTTTATTATAATTCTACGTAACGCTTTAAAAAAACTAATCTTACGTGGCATAAATCGATTGTAGCGTTTTAAAAATATTAATCCTAAGTGGCGCTCTAATAATTTTTAAGAAATTAAAATCCTACGTGGCACTCTAAAAACTCGGGAAAAAACTCCCCTTTATATATATATATATATATATATATATATATATATATATATATATATATATATATATATATAATTTTACGATAAACTTTTTGGTTTGAATTGTTAAATACGGTCCTATAATCCTTTTTGATAATGCAGAATATTTAAGCATACAATATCATATTGTTTATTTATATAATAGTTTACTTTTTGTAGTTTTATTTGTAAATAACTATACATGTTATTATTGACTTGAAATAATTTTTATTAAACTTAAATTACTTTTACTGAAATGAAAGCATTTTTAGCAAACTAGCTAAAATTATTTTTACTGATTAGAACTTATTTTTACATTCTCTATTTTTTTAAAAAAATTAAATATATTATAAATGAATCTTACTTTAAAGAACTTTTTAAAACGAATTTAATGATAAAAATAGAATCTAGTCATAGGATATTTATTAAAAGTTATGATAAAATTTGTATATATGAAATATTAGAATTATATCGATTATAAAACTCTATACAATATTTTTATCTTAAAAATTATATCCAAAAGTCGTTTACTTAGCATCATATGTGTTACAATAATACCTATTTGTTGCTTGTGTGGCGCGACACTTGGCGAAAAATTGGAATGCCAAGTATCGTTGTCTCGTGGCCTGACAGCGAGACTGGTTTTATTTATTAGTGATATGATATTAGATTGAGTATAATACACTAGTGGCGCGACACTTGGCGAAAAATTGGAATGCCAAGTGTCGCTGTCTCGTGGCCTGATTGCGAGACTGACTTTATTTATTAGTGATATGATATTAGATTGAGTATAATACACTAGTACTTGTATAATTTAATCAAGTACTTGTAATTAATTATTTGATTTTGTATTATTCAATCAATTATGGAGTGGTTTATTACGTACCATTCATTCGGTCACAAATTAATTCACAATTTCTATTTTGAACCAAATCTTATATTTATGTGTTAGAGGTTTTAGTTCGATAGGACACCTTTTCCGTACCTAAAAAAAATAAGCCAAATTCTACCTGATTGATTTGTCTAGTTGATAAAGACTTACACTTACTTGATTTTGATAGATCAGATTTTCTGATATTAGAAGCTTTTCTTTTTCATCCTTTCCATATGATTAGTTTGAATGCATGCAAAAGAAAAGGCCAACTGGAATAAAAACATAACTCTCTCTTTCCATTGCAAAAACACTAATACGTAGTAAGATTAAAAAATAAGGTTGTGTGTCAAAAAACAAAACCTAATAAGGTTCCAACATAAAAAAAATCTAAAACAAATTCACACTACCTAATCTCAAGAGAACAATTGAGCTTTATTAGAGGCTTGTACTTTCAACTCCAACACTTATTATCATATTTTAATTAATAAGTAAAAATCATAAAAAGTTGATATTTTGAAATATACATAACAACGAACCTAACAAAATAACACATGAATATGTTGTATTATAAGTACGAATCACCCTGCGATAACAATAATTTAAACAATGAATAGGAAAAATAGCTAGTAAAAAAAAAGAAGTCAAAGTAAAGTTTATAAAGTGTCAATTGAAACATCTAACCACTTACAGCACGACACTTGGCATTAATAACCGATCATAACTGGTTAAGGACCGATTTGGGAAGAAACCCCTCATAGTTGGGATCGTTTTGAATTAATTGAAAATAAGTACCTTTAAAAGAAGATTGCAAATAATTGGGACCCTTGGTGTCAATTTTTCCAAAAAAATAAATAAAAAATTAGCTCTTATGCATGAAAGCTCAATCTTGAGACTTACCAAGTGGTTAAACTTCTATCTTTATTAAAAAGCAGGAAAAAAATTCATATTAGACAATATGGTGAGGACTGAGGAGGAGTTTGCAACATGTCATGCATTTCTTTCTTTTTTTATGCTATTATGTTTTAACTAGTTTGTGGCCCGGGCGATGCCCCGAATTTTGTTTAAAAACAAAATGAAAAAATAACCTCAAGTTTTTTATAATTTACATGAATGAATGTTAATTAAGTAATAAAATGACATTATTGTGGAATAAAAGCAAGAAATAAAATAAAGTAAAAGGAAATTTTATTTTTGGTGAATCAACATGAAATAATTGTCCACTTGATGGGACAATAATGGTAATAAAAGATGGAAATTTCAAGGGGTGTAAGAGTTTAAATATGGTACAAATACTTATACTATGCGTTGTTATGTCATTATTTACGTGGCGCTATGTCATAAATCGCATTATGACATAAGAGTGACACATGTCGTCACCATGTTATCCCTTTGCGTCTTAATAATATTATAGATGCAACATTGTAGAAAATTTGGTAATTTAATTTGTTGTATACTTGATGTTAACTGCCTTCTATAGTTCTATTTGTTCAATTCGCAACAATAAGTCAAAAACTATAGTACAAACCACATTGCTAGATTTCTAAAAGAGTTTTGGGGTTGAAAACTAAAGTAGCGGATCCAGATTTTTTTTTCCCTTGCAAGTTTGGAGTCTCCAAATACACAATGAATTCAAACATGTCCAAAACTAATAATTCGGGATAAATTAACCCAAGTTCAATCACGACCTTGTTTGAACTTGAGAAAATGGTGACCTAAGCCGAGTAATTATGACTCGATCTAAAATCAATCCAACCCTAATTAACCTAGAAAATTGAAATCCAAACCCAACCTAGAAATAACCCGACCTAAAGATAATCCGACTTAAAGTATTGACCTAAATCGTACCAAATTTGAATAGAGTCCATATTATAGTCGAAACAAGTCAACTTTATTTCGAATTGAACCGACTTGAACATGTCTGACTCGAACCCCAACACAAACCTAGTAAGATGTATGAACCAATCGATTTGATCATGGCCGTACCCAATCTAAATACAACCAGAATAGACAAGTCCATTAACTTTATTAACCCTACGTGACCCAATCCAAGCATTTAAATCAACATTCACCCTATCTTAAACCCAACTCAAATTGTAGTGGACGACCAAATCTACATTGACCCGAACTAAACCCAACTCATACAGCGGATGGACAGCTGTTGCACAAATCAAAACTCCGTAGCTAGAAAGCCCCAATTCCCAAATACAGAACCAAAAAGATCAACAAAAAAAACCAGTCCAACTCTTTTCTGAATTCTGACTCAAGTCTCTTCACCCAAACTGCCGAAATTCAGGAGAGAGAAAAATCACCAGAGCAAAAAACTAAAAATCACTTTCTACTTCTTCAACCAGAACAAAAACTCCATTTTCGTAATTATTACAGAAAGCTTGAATAAACATAGATATGGAGGAAGAAAACAGTGAGATTAACAATGGCATAGTTGATACTGGAAAGGCTGAAAGATCGGTTTGGTTGATGAAATGCCCACTTGTAATTTCTAAGTCGTGGCAATCACGCGCTTCATCTTCCGACCCTCAACCCGTCGCTAAGGTTGTTCTCTCGCTCGATCCTCTTCGACCCGATGATCCTTCTGCCGTTGAGGTTTAATTTCTATCTCTTCCTTTTTTGTTGAGCTGAATTTGTTGTAAAGGTTTAAGCTTTATGCTGTTACAATTGTTTGAAGTTGATTTTTAGGTTTTAATTGAGGTTTTGTTGTTCTGAATTAATCTAGAAATTGGTTGGGTTTTGATTGATTAAGGGTTTTTAGTTGATTGAGTTAGGATAGGATGGATTGTGTATGGGATGAAATTAATTAGGTTTGATATATGAAATTGACTATGGTTTGGATATTTTATTTTGGTTTTGAGTGATTGTAGTTGTGAAAATGTCTAATTTTGTACTTCGTATATATTATAAGAGCTTTTTGCAATATAGTATATCTTTGTAACATTAAAGAAATCAACTTTTTAGGTTAGAAGTTACATTTTGACAATTGAAACAGATTGAGCAGAGTGATCTTTCAGAAAAGATGTGAGGAGAAGTGTACTGGGTTCATCCTTTACTTACTTTATAAGCATGGCTGTAATTGAGATAGTGATGAGAGTTTTGGGAATCGTTGGAAACATAGAGAGTGGTTGGGTGGTGGTTGTTCTTGCTTTCGTGGTAGGAGGTTGTGTTTAGCTAAGTAATATTGTTAGAGTTCAGTTATTGTTGGATATGCCTTTTATGTAATGGCTTCTTATGTGAATGACATAATAATTTGTTTGCATTTGCATCAATGTTGAGCAGTTCACTATGGAGATGAATGGCTCCGACATGGGTCCAAGGAGCTACTCCTTAAATATGTTTAAGGACTTCGTTCCCATGAGTATTTTCTCGGAGAGTCAAGGTGAGGTTTAATAGAATGGTTCACTTTCTCTTTCTTTTTGATTCTTTCAGCACTTGTGCTGTTGCATCCTCTCTTTAATTTCGTGTTTTCTGCTTTTGTTCTATTTATTTAAGTATCAATTTCTGCTCTGATTAATTTATGGGAGTTTGCCTTTGTTCCTCTGTTGATCCATAGGGTTATATTGGATAGTAACTTTTTTAATTCACAGGAATGGGGGGATGAGGAAGCGAACCCCCATCACTTGGGAGAAGATGGAGGGACTAACCATCCCTCTGTCTCCTAGATCTTCGGATAGTAACTTAAACTGAGGGATTGAAAGCTATATCAGAACTTTTTTTAAATCCTATGTTGCAACATCACCTCAGACTCTGCAGTCTGCACCATGTTTAATGACTAGGGAAAGGTAATCTTATTTACCTTACCAGGGAAGGTAAACTTTATTAATGTTAAGTTGTGGATAAACAATTTGAAGGGGGGAGGGGGGCTCTATGTTTACTCTAATAACAGTTACATCTTTAAGGTGTAGGTTTCCCGTTTTGTTGTTTTTGGACCATTCATTCATAGGGTTATGCAAAAGGCCATAAGGGTTTTAGTACTTAGTACGAGTACTTGATTGCATAACCACAAATTTTGGGATGCTAGGAATTCATGAATCAGTACAAAGAACCTAACATTTGGTATGCTGGTATAGGAAAATTAGGTAGTCTTCAATTAGAAGCAACCCATTAAGTAATGCTCATGAGTTTTCTTCGTTCCATCTCTAAATCTTTGTTTGTATTTATTAGCACTTCTGCCTATACCCCCTATCCCTAAAGAAAATTAAGAGTATATAGAAGGAAAAAAGAGAAAAGAACATCTTTTTTGGTTGCATTAGGCTAGTGCGATTCTCATTTATCGAGGTGACTATTTGTTGATCATTGTGCACTTGTCACCAATATTTGCTTGCACACAATGTAATATTCTTTCCTTGGACACCCTTTTTAATTTTTGTTCTGGTAAGTATAATGAAACTTTTCACATATATAGTTCAGTATAGGAATCAGGGCAGATAAATTGATAATATTTGATAAGGTTGATTTTTTACCTAATAGAGTTAGATAAATTGACGGATAACAAGTTCATATAAGTTCAAATTGAAGTTTAGTTCAAGGCTGATATGCATATAAGGGTCGTTTAGAGCTTATAAGTTAAGACGAATCAAGTTCAAGGCTTATAATCTTAGTTCAAAACTCAAGGCTAAGAGTTCAGGTAAGTGTTTTTAAGTAATTTAATTTCCATGTAAATTCAGGGATTTCTAGTGACAGGTGAATAACTTTAGTCTATATTGTCGATTGCTTCATTGCTTAGGTTTTTGCTCTGGTAATATGATCCATGATTATCTAGTAGCTATTATTACTATGCATAAGACTATAATTACAATTTTACCACTTCTAAATTAGTAAGACCATCACTTTGCTGATGTTGTAACCTACATATCTTCCTAAATTTGTTTTGCTACCTTTTTTAAGACTCTGTATTCAGACCTTTCCATATTCTTATTGCTCTTAGACCTCTCTTTATTTGTGGGTTGCCTGTGTTATTGTAATATTCGCTCCTGTAGGTAAGGTTGCGGTGGAAGGCAAAGTTGAGCATAAATTTGACATGAAGCCCCATAATGAAAATTTTGAGGAGTATGGAAGATTGTGCCGTGAAAGGACAAATAAGTCCATGATTAAGAACAGACAGATTCAGGTAAGGCATTTGTGTTAATAACTGTCTGTCTCCCTTTTTGTTCATTTCCTTTGCATTCCCAATCTTTTGCTGGAAGTTTTATTTGATTATGGGGAGACTAAACTTTGCATGGTTCCTTGACATCTTAAACAGGTGATTGATAATGACCGTGGTGTACACATGCGGCCTATGCCTGGGTTGTTTGGACTTGGTACTACTTCTAAGGTACGATTGCATTATTGTGCTCTCTCATTAATTCTCTCTGTTTATGATGCTTTGCTGCATATCTATATGGTAACCTCATTTCTTTCTGTGTTTGGTCCTTTTATTGGTTGTTGATATTTTATTTATAATTTTTTTAATTGTATCTACTACATTGTTTAGAATATTGATCTTGTTGCTCATGTTGAAATTTTGATTGTTAAATGCAAGCTGTACAACTCATTTGTACTTTCCAAACAATACTTAGTATCACATTTTTATATTAGTTTCCTCTATAATTCCTTGTAGTAAATATTGTTTTGATTACTACCCCCTCCTTCCTAAAGAAATTTCCACATTACTATCCTTGGTTGGTACAAGAAAAACTTCCAACTTTTTCCCATTTTGACTCTCCATTACGTCTATACCTTTTCATTTCTTTCAAAACATTTTTTTTTTTTAATTTTTTTTTAATTTTTTTTGTTCCCCTCTCATCATCTAACTCAGATAATTTGCATTTACATTAGTGCATGTAACTAGATTTTGTAAAACACATGCCTAAGTCAGCCATGAGATTCTTTTTGAGATGCAGGGCCTTGAATTATTTTACGATGCTCTTCCTCTCTCTTTTTGCCTAATGGTTATCATAACCATTGTCTCATCAGTATCTTGCCCGTAGTTCAGGTTTCGAATTATAACTTATCGAAAGATTGGTTAGTATATAATCAAATATGCCTGAGTGGCTCGAATGAGTCAAATGTCAATATTTTATATACTCGTCCCATTTCCTTGAATTGCAACAATTGCTTTCATGCTTGCCACACACTTTTGACTATTAATATTCTTCGCATTTTCTTTTCTATAAGTAGAACTATATACATCTCAATGATTTACCTGAAGGCATAGGTTTTCAGAGGCTAGCTTCATACTTATCTTCATGAACCGCCACGATGCCACCATGGCACCACCTAACAGGGAGATATAGTTCCTCAATACATTCCCCCATCTTTACCCAGTTCTGCCTTTTATTTCTACCTTGTGCATGTCAGCATGTCCAAAGGGTTCACCATTTAAAGGCCCTGTTGAAATGTGTTTGAGCTTATTGCTTTGTGTGAACAAGGTAACATCTTCTTGTTTTAGTGGTTTTTGGGAGCCGAGGGAGGGTTATTCAAAGCTGCAAAACCCTTTTTTTAGGCTACCATCTAGTGTCTATCTCACTCTGGTGAGGTGGTTGGTTTACGTCATCTTGGGTGCCTGCCCTGGCTGGCTTATACTGTTGGTTTTGTACCTTTGTTTACCTCATGTCGTTATTCTTTCATGAAAACCAACATGTTGGAATCACATCATTCACATGCATAGTTCACAAAGTGTGAATGTGTGATTCTCATAAGATTGGCTACTTAAGTAATCCTCATCTGAATTCTAGAAAAAATCACAGTACTATGTTTTTCTTGATATTTTATAGGAGAAGAAAAAGACAGCACCAGTTAAGCCAGTAGAGATGAAGAGAACCAGAAGGGATCGTGGAGAACTGGAGGACATCATGTTTAAGTTATTTGAAAGGAAGCCTAACTGGGCACTAAAGCAATTGGTCCAAGAAACAGATCAACCTGCTGTAAGCTTCTTTCTAGTTTAATTATGCAAAGGCCCCCATCCCCATTAATTTTATGTCACTAGAAAACCCGCAAAGATGAGCACTAAGCAGTATCTATGCCGAGGTCTTTCAGAGTAGGGGTGTCAAATAGGTCATTTGGCTCGCATTGATTTAGTTTGGGTCACATTCGGGTGGTGGGTTATTTACTTCCATTTTGGTTTAATTCAATAGGGCCATATTTGGCTTTTGATGATTATGCTATTCAAAGTAGTCATTACCTTATTGGCATGGGTTAGATGTCCCAGGGGATTGCATGTTACCGTAATATGTTTTTTTTTGTTAAAAAATTTAATTGAATGAAATTGTTAAGTATTCAAAGACTAGATCAAACGGAGATGAATGGATTAATTAGGAGTACATTTTAGACTAACCATTGGTTATAAATGTAATTGAATATAATTACTAGTCTCTATACGGTACTCATTGTCTAGATTAATTTGGAAGTTTTTTTTTTAATTTTTTTTAATTTTTAAAGGTTCATCTATCTTTCATATTCGAAGTACAAAATACCTACAAGATACTGAGTATCATAGGTTGGTCATTGGTGTAATCAATTAAGCGATCAAATGGTATAAATAAGTTGCCAAGTCTTTTTCATGTAAATTTGGAGGGTTTTTTTTTTTTTTTTTTTTTTTTTTTTTTTTTTTTTTTTTTTTTTTTTGTGTTTGTGTTTGTGGGGGAGGAGGGGGTTGTGTGTGTTAAAAGTGTATTGAAGTTACATCACTGAGGGTGTGTTGGCATATCATGTAGAGACTAGAGAGGAGTTGGCATGTGGGAATGGGATGATAACATTTTTAACTTAGGTTTGGGTTTTAGGAATAGTGTAAGTTTGTATAAAAAATCAATCAGTAACAGTCATATTGTTTTTCTAGTTGGTTTGGATCAAAATCAAGTTATCTAGTTTTATAATCTGACTTGTCTTTTTTTTTTTTTCCTTCAGCAATTTTTGAAAGAAATTTTGAATGAGCTATGTGTATACAACAAAAGAGGAACGAATCAAGGTACTTATGAGCTTAAGCCCGAATACAAGAAAGCAGTGGATAATACTGGAGCTGACTAAGTGTTCTCCTTGTGTTGTTCAATTCGATGTATCATGGTCCTGGAGCTAACAATGATGTCTGGAGACACGGTGGAAGTGGAACTGCTGTATGTTGAGTTGCTTAATTTTACCAATGTTCACCATATGGACTTGACATATAGTTGCCTCATGTTGCCCTTACATAAGAAGCCTTAATGTTAAGTACTCACACGATGGTGATGCATGTAAATTATACCCCTCCTTACTGTTCTCTTGCTCATTTTAACCTTTGTATTTGGTTGCTTGTCTAGTCGAAACAAAGGATTACATATAGCCAAAAAACTTCTTTTTACATTCATAGTATATGTGTACGCTTGAGATTAAAGAACAGACTAGCGATTCAGTGTTCGCTCTTGTAACATATAGGCGTGGGTTCCTTGAATTTCTCCCTGCTACTTTCTCTATTAGGATGAAATGTAAAATTAATCTTACAGGGCTAGGTGTAGGCACCAAGCATGTTTCATCAAGGCCTTAGCTGGATTTGGACTAGCATAGTCAGACCAGTTGGCTCATTTCCTTATTGTAATCTAGTCCTAACGGCTTCGTCCAGTTTTGGCCTACAGAATACTCGTATCTTTTTGCGTCTTTTTTTTTTTTTTTTTTGGAATTGTTCGCGCATTTGAGTGATTATAGGGTCTGTTTTGGAAGTGTACAAATGAGTTTTCAAAAGGAAATTGAGATCACATGAGAAAATTGTGGAATATATTTCAAACAACCATTACATAGCCATTGAAAATAATGGGAGCGAATATTTGGATCGCAAACCTTCCCAAACATATAAGCCCATGAGCTAAGATCTTGTTGGAAGTGTTGCTCTTTGCTAAGACAATGGTTCCAGGGACTTCATGTGTAGAAGCAATTATTTCTTGAATATCATCATTATGCGTATATATTTGTCATTTGTCAATTATACATCCAAATATCCAATCAATGAAATATTCGCCAACAAATAACGTGTAAGGAAAATTTAAATTAATCATCGCAATATAAAATTTTGAATTATTGTTTGCCTATTGAGTTCGAGTAATCAAATTGTTGTTGGAATGTATCAATTTTTAAAATGTCGTGTATTTGGCTTTAGCGTGTTAGAGGATTAATTTTTTTTTTTCTCCTCCAGTATTTACAGCTTTTCCCCCATATTATTTTGCAGTTGGACTTTGATTGTAATAAGTAAAACATGTGTTTGTAGCAAATATTTTTTTGTTATCATTATATATTGAATAAAAAAAATAAACGCATTGGGTCATATCCACATATTTTCATACTTCTCATTATTTTCTTTGAATAAGTGTTAATTGTAACACCCGTAAGTATTTCACCGTTAAAAATAATACAACCAATCAATCTTATCAATGTGCTAAACTTTCTTATGAAAGATTCCCACATCATTGTCTATTCCCATATCTTGCATGATGCATGAAGTAAATAGGCTTATTAGAAAGCTAATTTACATCTTTACATAAGGTAAAATTGCATGGCCTTAAGCTTTGACAAAGACAAATCAAGGAAAGAAAATAGTTTAACTAACCAATAAATTGACTGAAAAGAGTTCACTTATCAAGTGCTAAAGTTGAATTGAAAACATGCAAAAAACTGCCTTGATTTGAGCTTTACCAATTAATTCTAGATGAGCACAAATGGGCACTTTTGATGTGTTACCCACTAATTTGGTACGTCAGAAACACCAGCATATTCATACTTAGCAAGAAAATAAACGTACGATTGGAGAATATTCGTTCAAAGCCAACTATATGGAAGATTCTTCAAAAGTGTTTTCTTATCTCTTTAGCTGTAATTCCCGTTCGTTCCCTTTTGTTTATCCCGTTAAGGTGAGATTACTTTATAATTTCGATTAGTCATTGAAAAAGGAAAGTAGTGGGTGTAAGAGTAAAGTTATAGCCGTCTATAATAATTTGTAATATGAGACAAACACAAAGGAACAAATAAAAAGAAAAATAAGATGAATATTAAGAGACAAAGGAAGTATTAAGACTATTTTATTTTATTCATTTTTATATGTGGTGGCCAATTAGTTTATTTTTTTTAAAGTCTCATAGATGATACAAGACTTAAAATCAAATCTCGTCTATATCATCCTGTCATTTACTCTTTCTACACCAAATTAAACCTTTTATTTTTACTTAGTAAAACATAATTTTACAAGAATTTTCATCCAATTCTATCATCCATCATCCCACGATTGAATGAATGATTTAGGAGAGGGAGGTGCCAACTTGGGGGATATTACTCGAAGCAATTAGAGATGCCAAAGAGGTACTCCCACAACTTTAGACCCCCAAAAATTAAAAAAGGTGCAAATTTTCAGCTTTATTTAAGTCATGGGAAACATTTTCATTGTGATTTCATATTATACGTGATTGCCAAAATATGGTGACCAACAAGTGAAGGTGGATTGTGGGGTAGAACATACGGATTATATGATATGAGAGCTTGATGAGATTAGATTCTACTAATGTATAATGATGAAAGTGATGATATTTTTAGGGCATCTAATGAAGGCAATCCAATCAAAATTTGACCACCTTCAAGTCTTTATCATTGAGATTGAGCTTCAATTAACTATATATCATAGGGCTTATAGATGATCTATGAATCTAGATAAAATCAATGACTAGGTAAGTAAATAAAAATTACAGTAGCTTGCCAAATGGTGTTAGAAGTATACAAAAAAAAAAAAAAAGAGTCTGAGCTAATGTGAGAGGGAGGGCAAATTGTAATTTCATTCGAGTGGGCTCCGCTATAGTACCTCATCTATGGAACAATAGAAAACCGATTTTTTTATCTTAACTTTTTCTAGGTATTTATAATTGTGTTATGTATGATGACTATTATATATACCATGTACAAATGTAAAAATGATGTTACGTTGATATAATAGAAATGAAACAATGCGCAATTAATTAAATGTAGACTACGAGAATGAAATGAAACTTCTATGACCTCTATAATAGGTGCAAGAGCCATCTTCAAGATGAATGATATAATGAAACGACGGCCATATCAATCAAGGAGGAAAGTCTTCTCCATTGATAGTTGTAGTGGTAGTGTTTCGAAATGACATGCAGGTTGCTCTCAATTAAAAAAACAAAAACAAAAACAAATAAAAATAAAATAATTGGATAACAATTTCTCGATAATAATTGCCTTAGGTATACACTTTCAAAGTTAAATTTGTTAGAATTCACTAGGTGATCAACTTTGGTACTTTGTAGTTAATGACTAACTAAATAGATTACTTTTACATCTTAAAACTTGAGCAATTTGTGTATCATAAAATAATCGACCAACATATTAGGCTGCTAATTATTGGCACACAATGATAAGGGAGTTGGTGCTAGTCGTCGCATCCCTAAACTACAAGCGTGACTGCGCGAAGCCCTTAAACTCCAATTTTAGTACATTTGATACTATGATCTGTATGATAGCTTTAAGACATTCGAGTAGTTTTGAATGACAAAGTTTGGAATCAGATTCAAGAGTCTCCTCATTCTTTGCATTTTTTAAAACATTATTATAAATTATCAATGGCCCAATCACAAGTACAAAATGGTGAAATTGAGCAATGGCCCAATCTTTTTCACTATCTGTCATAGATACTTCATATCTTTTGGTAAGTAGGAAAAACTTGTGAGTATTCTTAATAGGGATTGAATCTCTAATCTCATGGTTGAAAGACCAAGCAAGTTTGCATCTCACAACCAAGAGGTTGTGGGATTAGAGGCACTTTGGGGTGAAGATTCCCTTACTCTCCCCCCCACTTCCAAAGTGCCTAGCCCGTTAATCCGAGCCGGGAAGACTTATGAGAGGTTCCAACCCTTCTCCTTACCCAAAAAAAAAAAAAAAAAAAACTCAGGTTGGAAGAATCTTTCCTTACTACTTGACCAACACTTGATTATACTAATCGCTATAGATATATAGCTCTAAACATTGGCCCCCCCTATCGTGGTTTGCTATTAGCAGCATCTAACAAATGCACAAGCAAAATGGAGGATTCTGGTGACAAATTTGAAGGGCGGATCTATCCAATATCTAATTTGTAGTTGTTGCGCCTCCTACACCTCACCCTTAAAAAAAAAAAATAAAAAAAAATATAATACTAAGTCCATTTCACACTATTTTTTACACTTTCTATTTAGTTACCATATTGAATATGAATATATACTGTTCATGCTAACAACATAAATATTTAGTTCATAATTTAAAAAACAATTTGAGTTTAGGTCAAGTAATTGATTAATACTCGTAGATAAGATAAGAATTTTACTTCACATCTCTCATCCTCTCCTCAGCTTGCTATTTTTGTACAAGGAGCTATGAAATTAAAGGGAGTATCTTATAATCTCATACAAATCTTTGCAAAATATAAATCCACTAAAAAAAAAAAAGTAACCTTGCAAAATTAACCCTTTTATTCTATCTTTCTGAATATCTTCAAACATCTTCCCACACCATCCCTACCTTAAAAGAAAATACTCCCTCCATTTTTAAATACTTGCTCCATTTCTTCATGCGCGGAGTTTTAGCAAAAATTGGAGAAAGTAATAAAATATGGAGGTAGTGGTGTTAGTGGAAGAATATAAATTGTAAAAAACAAAAGTAGTTGAAAGATTGTAAGGAGAGTGAACACGAAATTAATAAAATATAATTTATGTTGGGTCCACTAGTTGAGAGAAATTAATTAAATATTATAAAAGCTTAAGGAAATAGAGCAAATATTTAAAAACGGCCGAAAATAAAAAATGAAACAAGTATTTAAAAACAGAGGGAGTAGTAATTAAAAATAATAAAAAAAGAGTGAAAAGGACTTAAAAAATAATCCCATAGAGAAACATTTGTAATCAAATGTCAACCATGCCATGCCAGAAAAAGTAGTTTCAACATCAAGTATGTTCAACTAAAGCAAGTCACAAATTGCAGCAGAGTTGTACTATATAATCAAAGGTTTTTAACATGTTAATCTTAGGATTTAACATCATTTCATGTTAATATCATAGGAATTTGATCTAATGGCGTGGTTAATAAACACTAATACAATTAACTTACGTGTCGCCCCACAAAAAAAATCTTTTCTGATTATAATTCACATAAGATCCATTTATTTTGTGAATCTAAAAAAGGTGAGAAGATAAACAAAGTGGAGAGTGATCATCAGTAAAAAGAAAAGCAAGAGGCCATGCAAATCTTAGCTTGTATCTTGATAGCATAAAGTCATCATATCAATAGGATTTTCCAGTCAAAAGGGGCAAAAAATATCAACAAACACAAATTGGTACCTTCGTTCATGATTTCATTCATCCACCGATTTTTTGTTCAAGGTATTATTGCATACCAATAGCTTGATCATGCAATACATACATATAGCTTCAAAATTTAAATTTATACTCATAGTTTTAGATGGTGCCGCCTGTATTCTCTACGTTTTTACATTACGGCCTCCTTGTGACTTTAAGACTAGTAAAATTATTATCTAGGAATTTACGATTTTAAATAAAAGTAAGGGTGATGAAAAGTCTAATTTTCTAGTGAGCTACAAGAATTTGGATCAATCGGCTGGCTTGACTCAATGAGCTAATTAGTTGAGCTTGATTAAGAGTAAGTTCTGATGAACAAATAACAGTTATAATATACGGAGTACATTGATTTGACAGAGTATTTTGTTGGTTGGAGTTGGAGTTCAGTTTTGTGCTAAATTGAGCCTAAAATTTCTGTAAGAAAATAATTTCAGCAAGTGCTCTAATAAGAGTGCAAAAGTATCTTTAGAGCTTTAACATTGAGTTCTTTACCCTTTGTTTGCATCAGGAACCTGAAATTCATGCGTATATCTATGATTCTATGGCATTCATAATTCTCATGACTTTAGTAGTTAAACTAGCATTGAAGGGGAAGGATGCATCCCTCCTTTTCTCTTCTCTTCCTTTCCCTCCATTTCTCTCTATCTAAAAATAGTGTCAAGGATTTCGGAATCAAGAAACCTCAAGTCCCAAAAGTATTCGTGCTTCATAGATTAAATCCTCAAAAGTGAATCTCAATAGAAACATTAATCTTCCATAGACCTTAATACCCATATATTAGCTAAAATATAGCCTCAAACATAAATACTACGTATCATGGTAGGGGCAAGAATTAGGAATAACTTTATTTTATAACAGCCAAACAAAAGCAATAAAAGGATTAGTAGTAAAAATACCTACTAGAAGAAATGAGCTACATATGTGCCAAGCCACATAGAGTTAAAGAGATCTTCCCAAATTAAGGGACATGAGAAGATTGAAAAATCCGAAGAAAGAACTCCTATGCCATATTGCATTTGCTTAATGAAATACCAAATTCAGTAAAATGACTAGAAGAAAAAAACAAATATTTTTTTTTTTTTTTTTTTTTTTCTTTTTTTTTTTTTTGGCAACTGTTTCTTGCTCACTCATCTTGATTAGAAACCGCTAGATCGAGTTAGGGCGAGCCCAATGATTTCTTCCAGACAGCTTACAAACCAAAGTGGTTCACTACATACTCTTGGACTCTTGCTTTGGAAATCTTTCCGTTCCATTATGTTCTGCTCTAATCTGATTTATACAAATTAGGTAAACATGTCAAATAAATGTCTAATTGCACAATTTAATTATGTTCTTTTGTGTTGCTAACTATTAGATGAAGGAATAGACGTATCAAGAGTGGTTGACAAACATAATTCGAGTATGGCCAATCTCAACAAATTGAAGCAACACCAAAACATTTGATACATCTGAAAAGTTGAAGTTTTGATTTCTACGTTCAAGGTAAGGTTGGGGTTGGAGAGCGGATAAGGAAAGAAAATTTCACTTTCCTGACCAGTGTAAAAGGATGAAAGGATGCCTATTAGAGAGGTTTAAGGTCTAAAGAGGCTTTTTTTCAGTTCGCATGTCAATACCATGTTTTTGAAAACATATGCTCCCCTTAGCATATGTCATTATGTGATCCACATGCTGACATGCTAGTCTGTTTAGTGTGTGCACAACACGCGCTAGTACGAGCACATTCTTAAAATCTAAGAGTGGTATAGGCTTTCTCATTACTAAGGTAACAATAAAAGAATAACACATACTCCAACCTAGTTTCAACATACACAGACAATATAGTCTTAGAAATTTTAGAGTCAAACTTCGAAAGAGATAAATGACTAGCTCCAGCCGCAAAGTTAAAGGCTGAGTCACTACCTCACTTGCAGCCGTAAGAAATGCTCTCAGATTGCAGCAGCTTCTATCATAAGATTGTCCAATTGAAGAGGATGTACCATGAATGGCAATCTTGTGATTTCAATTATTGTTGAGGAAAAGGGGGAAAAGAATCAGCTAAGTTCTAAATGGCTTCATCACATGCAATAACAGACAACAGTTACACAATTATTAAGAACAAAACACAACAGGGTTTAATTTTTACGAGTAAAGAGCCAAAAAAAATTCAATGCATGCAAATGAGACTTAAGCCAATCAAACATGACAATTATACAATCATGTAAGTAATTTTGTATTTCTTAATAGAGCCTCTTGTGTCAATTAGTTCAAATTCTTTTTGCACTATAGTAAAAGTAAGGTTGCGTACATCCAATCTCCTATTACCATACCATGTCCAAGGTACGAGCCTCTTTGTAGATACTATACTTGCTATTCTGATATTTCTCACGAGGGGCAGTATATCCTTTATTTAAGGTGGGAAATAGTGTGTCCTAGTACAAGATACATTTTCCCCTTCAATTTGCACAACACCATCAAGATTTGGTAAATCAAAGAAAAAAGGCATAAAGAGAAACAAGGAAGATAAGAGGACAAAAGGAAAAAAAATATTTGTTATCAATGGATGAATATCCCGCCCTTTCACACCTTGCACGATAAAATTAGGATTTTTTAAACTCGTAAAAAAAAGGGAGGTTAGCATTAAAGTCGATAAAAAAAAAAAACAAAAAACAAAAGTACTGTCAACTTCATGAAAAAGCTTCCTAAAAATGAATGCAAAGGGTCACCATTGAGCTTGAAAGTTACAGGTATTTATGCACATCAGTTTCAGATTTGTGGTAAACTATCCATTACATTTGAAAGTAATAATCTTTCCACGCCTAATATCTCATGTTTTACTCATACTTATGTTCCACTACTGAGGGCATAATTGTCACTTGAAGCACTAGGGGAAGGTAATTTGCTAGGTCCAAACACAACGGATGGCAGATTGTAAAGTTTTCAGAGGTTTAAGCGATTATATGTAAAGAGTAAAAATTATAGAAATAGATGATTTTTTTTAAGGAAATAAAACTCGAGATCATGGATGATTTTGCACGAATTATCCAAAAAAGAAAAATATAAAAATAATTCTCCCTAATCAATTCCTACATTACTTAATAGTACGCCACATGATGGACACAAGTAATATAACACTCTATATGACTCGGTATGCATAAGATATCCTTAAAACAACGTTTGCCTAAATACGATAAAACATAGTCAAGTCCCACATAAATAAAATTTCAAGTCATCATATGAGTATAATACTCTTCATGAGATCATGACTTAAATTACATGAAAATTTCTGATAGAACAAAGGACACTTGGTAATTACAATCAATCACATTTCTTGAACACTTGAAAACAGAAATTGATAGCATGTGATGACTTGATGAGAGATTGAGAGGGTGACTAACAATAGAAGCAAGCATAGGATCAAAATGAGCATAAGGTATACATGCCAGGATCTTAACACAACATAACTGCCCCTAGAAATTATAGCAATGCTACAGTTTGACCCGACCAAAAACAGGTCGGATCCTGAATAGTCCTAATCTCCAAAATAGGAGTCAATATTTCATACAAATTTGACCATAGAAGAGATCCTCTCGTGCAAAACTAAATCAGCTATAGCTGTGAGCCATGTACTTAATTATGTAACCCAAAAGAGGAGGAAGTTGTGCAGATGGGTAATCAATTTCACAACCTGTATTGGTCAGGGTGGTGTCCGACCGGTTCATGCAGGCCGGGTCACCCTTCTAGTATTTATACATTAACATACTGAAAATGTCTACTTTACCCTTATGACATGTTTAATGCAACTAGAGATGTCAATTTTGAACACTGGGTCAGGTGTAGTTCGATTTGGGTCACACTAAAATTATTATGCCCATGCAAGTTGAATTATGATTTGGGTCTCGAGTTTGGTCAAATTTAATAGGGTCGGATTAGTTTTTGACACCTTTAGATGAAACACCAATATATTCCAATAAAAAATAAAATAAAATAAAAAAAAGCTTTGTGGCATACACATAATAAAGCTTGGGTTGTCAGATTAAGAAATATATTTTACTTGGTTAGTGCAGCCTTTATCCATTTTAATATATTTAAATTAAAAATAAACATGATGTTGATATTAAAATATGTAAAGAAAGAAGTTGAAATTTACAGTGATGATGATGGTGTCAAAGGGAGAGGAAGAGGGGTCAGTATGTCTCTTAAAGTAGAGGTGATGATAGCAGAGCATAACCCACAATAAGGGAACACCTGCTAAGTGAGGAAACATTAGTGGAAGCACCTCTATTAAGTTTTCCTTAAGAAGAGGACTAATAATCAATCTTAAGAAGGCGTTAAAAAGAAAATTAATGACCTTTGATCATATTGATTATAATCTGTGGGTAGTTATACAAAAAAGATTATGTTAGATTTATGATTTTGAATGTCTGGTGGTAAAGTTGGATTCTTCTTGTTGGCTACTTTTCTTCTTTTCAACACCATGGTGCTATACCAGTTAAAAGTAGTCTTATTTTGCAAATTTGGGATTAAAAGATCAGATGAGTGGACCCTATCTCCTGAATTCCTGAAAAAATCTCACTAGCAAAGTATTACTGTTGTTTTGAATTAATAATCTCGTATACTTAGTACGAGACTACGAGTATTATTTTGGATGTGTTTATTTTGAATGTGTGAAAGAAATTATCACATTTTATATCATATAAAATAATAATGGTTTATGAATGAATTTTCTAATATGCAACTACTTAATTAAGTGATGAAAAATGAAAAAAAAATGCCAACTATTTTAAAAGGTCTTTTTGAAAATTGCATATCCCATACATTCTTAAAAAAATGTAACACTTTTTTGCTTGTTTCATAATAATGAAAATTCCTACTTTAATAATTTGATTACTGCTAGCGACAACAAATTCACCACCAACCAACAATTATTGGATAAAATGTGACGACTATTTTGAAATGGAGGGAGTATTTGTATAAGAATCTTTTCTTTCTCCTACCCAGTAGTATTTAACTACAAAATTTGTGCTTGATTGAACAATCTTTAGCATATGATTTATTTTATACAGTTTTAAAAAAACTGTTACTAACTGTTTAACTGTGCAGAGTGTCATGATGAGGCTCACTCAACGGCATCTTCATTCTTCAGTAGACACTAGGTCTGTATTGGGATTCACTTAAAGTGAGAATTTAAGAAAAGGTTAAAGGAATGGGAATTTTTCCTTATATAAACAAGATGTTTGCATCAAAAGTATAAACTACGGAGTATTTTCTTTGCTCTTTCCATAATATAACTCCAAAATCTTTTGTATGAGCACAAATAAGAAAAAAGATTCTCAAATCTCACTTAATTAGTGTAAAAAAAAAAAAAAAAAAAGAGACAGAAAAAGGAGCACCATTGGTACATTGCTACACACATGTTCTTAGCTGCATTTTTTCATCTCACTATTGCTAGTCAGCAGATATGAATATTCATAACACTTTTAGACTGAAACTGATTATGTCATTTGACCTAATAATGAGGGATGCAACGGACAATTAAGAGTTAATAATGGCATAGTATTGTATATAACTATATAAGCAAAGCAGTACATGTACGGCCGAAAGGAGTTTGCTTTTATGATGGATGGTATATTATTAAAGTATAAAATTTGATAAAGTTTCCCTCCTAGTTCCAGGTGATTTTGAGATCGATTCTCATCATTCGCCCTTTATAGCTCTCTAAACACCAAAATTAAAGTATAAAGTTTTCCAAATTGAATAAGTTTGCTGAGATTCAAGTTTGGCACTTAATTATTTATATTCTTTTTTTTTTTTTTTTTTTTTTTTTTTTTTTTTTTTGGTACCTTAAGTTTTAGTTTCCGTTAATTCAAGCATTTCTTAGTTTCAACTTTCAAATTTTGTTAACGCTTGACATAATTTCATTGTAATAAATTTTCTATAACACAGCTAGACATAATTTCATTGTAACTCTTGCTAAGATGTGGTTTGAGTCGACGAGGGAGCTCCTAGGGTTGGTTTGAGGTGGTCCAAAAGTACACAACCATAACATACAAGTAACACAAGAAACTACGATAGAGATGGTTTATTCATGAAAACCCCAGATATTACACACACATAGTTTGAAGATAATTCCATAATAAGTTGTCAAGAGGAGATATAATTATGAGTACTAGTTTTTCAATAACCAGAAAAGCAAACAAAAACATAACAATACTAATAATAACACAACATCAAACTCCCACCTATAATGATAAGCACACCTAATACAATAGGTCTACAAAGAAGCATACACATGGCTTTGTTGTTTATACTTCTGCTAAAAAAGGTTAAGATAAATTCAAATAAGATCTTTCAAGGTTTTCTCCTTTCTGGTTCCCTCTAGGGTTTCTTCATTAGGAGAGTTTTTCTAGCCTCTATTGCTAGATTTTTTCTGCATTTTTGAAGGTTTTCCTTCACTCTTCTCCTTTTATCTCTGTCTCTGTCTCTTTCATCTCTTTTCTTCTGGTCTCCTTTGTGAATCTTTGTAGGAGCTTCCACCGGTGTTTTTATTGGTGGTAAGCCCCAAAAACCATTATAATCGATTTCAATAAATGGATCCCATCTTTAAGATGGTGGTTCTTCTATTAGAATTAATTTCTTTTTTTGTTTGTCTGCCGAAAATTGAAGATTTAGGATTTTATAATATCCAGAAGTATCTAGAAGACCATATGAGTATTTTCATTCAAACAACTATTCATCAGTGGATCTCAAACCGAATTAGTGCTAACTCACAGATTGTATGGCTTCGGATGAAGTTTTTTTTTTTTTTTTTATTAAGGCTATCGTTGATCGAATCTGCGATGTAACTAATTATAAGGTGATTTGTACTTGTGTTGGTATTCTAAAGTTTCTAGGAATTTGTTTATAAGTGTCATTTGACTATCTTTCATTAATGAAATCATTTTTCTTTCGGTTAAAAAAAAAAAAAAAATACCAAAAACTTTCAAGACTAAAAAATAATTTTAGATTTAGATAAAGGCAAATACATTTAGAAAAACTTACTTAAATTTAAAAGAGACTTCCGATAAAAAAAGGTACAAACATGAGAAAAAGAATCCCACACAAAGAATAAAAAACAAAGCACATACATTAAATCGACTGTCTGAATTCAAACCCTTAACTAATTCCAATAAACGGTCATGTCCATCGTTGGTTTTAGCCAAGTCAAATATAATCCTATAAGCTTAATCCGGTACTTCTTCATTCTACCTCTTATTCTCTAATACATCCAATATTCCAAACCTTCCAAAAACTCTTAAGTATTCTTTTAATTTTGCTGACCTTGAAGACCTTTACATAAGAATTTTCTCTAGATGTCTAATCTCTCATAAGTGCCATTACTCATCCATCAGTTTTATCAATGCAAGCCAATAACTAAATCTAAATACCATTAAAGTGGACCCTTCAATTCAAGAAACTCATATCTGTGATGTATAACTCTGTATATCCATATGATGTTATCACAATAATCCAGAATTCTCATACATATATTTTCATAAGAAATTGGCCTGGTTAGACTAATTTACTTGGCTTGTTTGACTAGGCATTGATAAATGTATATGTGTCTAATTAGATCAATTATAAGTATAGAAATTAATCAAAGACAAAAACCCTAATTTCAAGCATTCCCTTCCACTCTCCCAACACCACAGTGACCACATGTCCTATTGCATTATCATCTAATACTGCCACATCAATTTTAAGTATTCTGATACGTGACACTACAATTTTTGATCATAGTACCACCTTATGCTCGCCACCATTGAACTTTCATAATTACCCGTGCTTCATCAACACCACTCAAACCGTCATAAACACTCTTTTTCACATTGTTCTAAGCCTCTAGAGATCAACTACATATTACTCCGTGATCCCTGACATGAAACAAAATTTATAACTCGAGGTTCCTTAATCACAATTTTATAAAGCTTCAAATGCTCATCTTAGACACAATGATCCCGAATATCACTCTTATGGTCAAGTAATAAAGGTCATATCATAAAGATCATATCATAAAGTAGTCATGTTCATCTGTTTCACAGTGAAGCAAATCCAACTTCCACCTACAAGCAGTCGCGTATCTAAATATATAAGCAGGTAGCACAAGACTAAGTGTAGCCCAAAGTTCCCAAATGTTTATGGAATATTTTAAAATTTTGTTACCTTCTTAAAATAAAGTAGATTTCACTTCTAAATTTTCTTATACTATCGTATGATGTATAAGAGTTTATATGTACATGTATAAGAATTTACTTATACTCTTAAACAAAAGTTTTTACTCTATCTTATATTATAATAAGATGCATAATATTATGAAATACTCGCAGCGAGTATTATAAGATGTAATAAAAAAAAAAAAAAATTATTGATACGGAGGAATTAATAAGCCATTGAATAACTATAAAATAGTCTTATAATAGTATAAGTAAAGCTCACGTATACTATCTGAAATTGTAGAAAATTTTCCTATAAAATAAAACATTCTCTTCATTCTTCTAAATCACAGATAAGACTGCAATAAATACTGTGAAGTACTGGTATAATTTTACAACTTAAAAAATGTTAATACTAGAGAACAGTGTTGTTCATCACATCTACAAAACCTATGACCAAACCATATTATAATTTACTTGTATTGATGATAACGCATTCGTGATGGGAAAAGTATAATTGTTTAAAATAGTCAATATTGTTTGTATTAATTCATGTATTTATTAAAGTTAATAAAGAGATTAAAGTAATATTTATTAAGTCAATACAAGTGTATGACAGTATGAGAGAGGAGGGTGGGACTGTGGGAGGGTGATGGTGGGGTACTAAGGAAGAAGGCACGCATGGGAGTAACCCACCACCCCTCGTGCGTGCATGCTATCTTATTCTATCTATCAATGGCGGCTTCAATTCATAGACAATCACCTCTCTCTCTCTCTCTCTTTTCTGGCTTTCTCCCTTTTTCCCTACTCCTCTATTACCCATGATTATTCGCATGCCTCCAAACAGAACCTTGTTCCTTATAGCAATTAGAGACTGTCTTTTCAGCTTAGCAATACATCAAGAGAGAAAATTAGAAAAAGTCTAGCAACAAGGATATATATGGAAAACAACCAAATTCATTTGGAAGCCTCATTTTTAATTAGTAGTATAACATCTTTTATGGCCCTACATTGTGGGCCATGAAGTTATACTATATAGGGACCCAATCACTCCCTTGTATTCTTATATTTATACTCCACAACTTTGGTCCAAAAATCTCAACATCTCTATCCTTCCCTCTCTTCTTACTCCCATCATATTCTGAAACTACTGCTTTATAGTTTTAGTAAAAATGGCGGATAGTGGTGCTGCTCACTCTAAGAGGATGTGGTGTTCGATCCCCGAAAAGTTCCAGCTGCATGCAGCTATGCTGGCGTTGCAGTTTGGGTATGCCGGTTTTCATGTGGTCTCTAGAGCTGCCCTTAACATGGGAGTAAGCAAGCTTGTCTTCCCTGTGTATAGGAATGTCATCGCTTTGCTTCTCCTCCTTCCTTTCGCCTATTTTCTCGAAAAGTATGTCCTTGAACAATGATCACTCATTTCTTCTTACATTTCACATGTGTTTTTTTTGGGTCTGTATTTGGCCTTAACCTACATGAAGCGCTACTAACTGTCTTGTTTTGCTATCAGGAAGGAGAGGCCTGCCATTACTTTTTCATTCTTAGTTCAGTTCTTCCTTCTGGCACTAGTTGGGTATGATTCATATACAAGACGATCACACACTTCCAATTATAACAATTTAGCGCAGTGACATGTAAAATAATTAATGAATTATCTTATGTACGTACCTTTTCACAGAATAACAGCAAACCAAGGATTCTATTTGCTGGGTTTGGACAATACATCGCCCACTTTCGCCTCGGCTGTTCAGAATTCTGTCCCTGCTCTCACCTTCCTCATGGCTGCACTTCTCAGGTCAGCCTGTCCATCTCTTAAAGCGCTATTCACAATCAAACTGCACATCAGATTAAAGTCATTAAACATGCACGTGTTTTACGCAAAACATAAAGAGCATACACCATCAACGTAAATCTCACAAGAAAAATGTCAAAATTTATACAAGAACATACTTCAGATAATATTGTTAAAAGAAAAGGTACCTAAAAACAATTACTCCCCTCTATCTCATTAGGTGTGACATAAGGTCTTTCTAGGCTTGTTCCAAAGAGAACTGTCACATCTAAGTAATCAGTGCAGTTTACACACGATTGAGCATTTATATCCCAAATAAAATAAAATAATCCTAACAAATAACTAATAATAGAGAATAAGGACATGAACTGGACGTATAATAATACTAATAAATGTATTTTTTTAAAGAATGGTTTTATTTTATTTTTTATTTTAAAAAGAGACAATCACAGCAGGACGGTGGTATTGAAAAGCTTGGTTGTAAATTCTGCAGGATAGAGAAGGTGAGACTAGACAGAAAGGATGGTATAGCGAAGGTGCTAGGAACAGCATGCTGTGTAGCAGGGGCCACAATTATTACATTATACCAAGGTCCAGTGATATACTCCCCCAACAAAGAACTCCACGATACGACGCCGGTGCTTCTCTCATTAGGAGATGCCAATGGCAAGAGTTGGACCT
The DNA here is from genome assembly GCF_001683475.1 of Chenopodium quinoa. NCBI lineage: Eukaryota > Viridiplantae > Streptophyta > Magnoliopsida > Caryophyllales > Amaranthaceae > Chenopodium > Chenopodium quinoa. The sequence goes on along the minus strand of NW_018742726.1, from coordinate 2,441,995 downwards.
TGGGATGCATCTTCCTAATTGGACATTGCCTGTCATGGTCTGGTTGGCTAGTCTTGCAGGCACCTGTTCTGAAGAAGTACCCAGCACGGCTCTCTGTCACCTCCTACACTTGCTTCTTTGGGTTGATACAATTTATGGTTATTGCTGCCATCTTTGAGAGGGACTTTGAAGCTTGGAAGTTCCATTCGGGTAGTGAACTCTTCACTATCATGTATGCGGTAAGCAACTCAAAATCTAAGTCCAATAATACCCATATTAATTATTATGCATATAAGCATATTATACAGTACTATACAATAACGTCAAGTTCATGTGACAAATAGTTGTTACAGAAAATTTTTCCTCTCACAATCTTACATTGGCTGGGCAACAAATTAGAAATTAGGCACCATCATAACACCCTTAACATAACCTTTTGTGTTCAATTGTTCATGCATGCGTTTTTTCTTTTTCTTTTTTTTTTTTAGCTCGTTCAATGACCATGTGATTAGTAATAAAATTAAGAACATCCAAGAGTTTAAGGCAGTTTATTGATAAGAGTGTATGCTGCGATCATTATACCATCATCATCCTTATGGTGCAACCTTTAAAAGATGCACCAATCATCGAGATATTTTAACTCAGTAACTCGCTAGATTACTTAAACAGTTAAACTATTGGAGAACTTATGAAGTGGTTCTAGATAAATAAGAGGGGGCACATACATTCAATAGCCTCCCATGTATAGTAGTTTTCAGTTGATGTATCACCTCATATGAAGTAATGAGCTGAACAATGGGGGAGATTTGTAAGATTAAGTCTAGCCAATTAGTTGAAAAAAGGCAGAATAAGGTTGGTCAGTAAAGTAACATTTTAACTATTTCCCCACTCAATAATCATAGGTACCCCAACCCATGTGGAATCCACAACTCGTAGGACTAATAGCTCACTAAATTTATATAGTACAAGTACAAAATACAGCCATACAAGCATATATGAATATACAATGTTCTCTTAAAGAGTTAAGCATGTAATTTGCAACTCTTTGGAACCTCAAAAGCAACTAGAAGATTAACAAATGACGACACCGGGAGGTTTTGAAAGATCAATGTAATTATTTAAGAGGTATCTTCACATTTATTTTATATCATTTCTCCATTCATTTTTAGTTGTAACATTTTGACTTTCACACTTGTCAATGCATAATTTCAACCCTTTATATCCTTATACATGAATGAAAAAAATAAAAATTTGATATTGTAAAAATATAAATTGAGACGAATCTAACAACAACTCATATGACTACGTTTTACCCATCATATAAATTAACAAAGGTGGGTCAAATGTTAAACTTTGAAAAAAGTGTAAATTTTTAAATGTAACTAAAAGTGAACGAAGGAAGTACAATACCGCACATCTACACCACCCAAATCTTATTTTTATTGAGGTTTCAAAACTCCTACTTGGCTATTTGGATCACCCTGGATTTTTGAAGAAATGAGGGAGAGATTACATGTTTGAGTCCTTACCAAGAATGTCCATTAGGTTCAAACCCGGATAAAGAGACCATAGTTAACAGGTAAATATAGAAATTGGCACATCGTTCACGTACCATGTACATAAGCACAAATCACTTTCGCTAAAGTTTGTTAGGTTAGGTGCTCTGGCTACTTTACTTTTTTTCACTTTCAGTAAACTGAAGTTTAAGTTAATCATGAAATGCCAGTTAATGACTTTACAAGGGTGCAACTAATAATAATTGAAATGAGATATTATTGTGAAATGTTATGTTCACTTAAAAAATTTGCTAACTAATTCAATACATTTGCAGGGAGTGGTAGCATCAGGGATCGCTTTCGCTGTACAAATATGGTGTATTGATAGGGGAGGCCCAGTATTTGTAGCAGTTTATCAACCTGTTCAAACTTTGGTTGTCGCTATTATGGCTTCCATTGCTTTGGGAGAGCAATTCTACTTGGGAGGGTCAGTACTAAACTTTCTTCTTGTATTACTATATCTTTCTCCCCCACCCACAAACTATCTATCTCAACTTTCACTATCCTAGGCAACTCTAATCAATATTAACACTCCACCCCACAAAAAAGGAGAGATTAAATTAAGGAAAAGGAAAAGGGATGAAATTAGAAAGGAAAAAAAAAAACAGAGCACTCATCAATCATGCAATTAAGTATGACCTACTTGCATGACCCATTTTGCAGCTAAGTTAGGTAGTATTCCATAAGGTTTGTGGCATATCAATTAGTCATTTTGGTTAGACAATATTGGATAGAGTTTTAATTTTAAATTGGATGAGTAATCTAACTGACAATGATTGAAAAATATGTTGGCAGGATCCTAGGGGCAATATTGATCATAGCGGGACTCTACCAAGTTTTGTGGGGTAAGAGTGAGGAGGCAAAGTTTGCCAAGGCTGCAATCCAGTCTCCAGCAGAGCATGGAAACAACAGGACATCAAGCCAAGCAAAGTCCCTTACTCAACCCCTTCTCCCCCCATCAGACAACGTCTAGTGACCACAACAAAATGAACCTTGAATTGGTGGCTCGGGTTGGAAAACAAGCAAACTACTACTACTGCGTCAAAAGAGTTTGTTTTTTTGGTGTGTGTATCAAGTTTTCATTCAATTAGTGTCCTCTCACTAGGAGATGGGCTAAAGCCTAAAGGGAGTAAAAAAGGAATAGGTATTAGGGAAGAATGTGATGATTTTTACTATCTCTAAAGGTGTGTATCAAGGGGAGCTTAAACCCCCACACCCCCACCAACTCCACGCTTTACATCGTAATTAATGGTTTGATTTACAAAGAAAGAAAATGCACTTTCAAGAAAAATTTTGTGGCGTGCCAGATGTATGGACCCATGTCCATTTCCTGTCTTAAACACTATTCAGAAATGGAAATGCATATTCAACTTTTTTGCGCTTTTATGGTAATGACTTATATGTGATGATTTCATTACAAACTAACCAACCAATTCTGATGACTTTATGGATTTATGTAAATCATGATAAATTATGATTCCATATTTACATAGGTAAATAATTTTAACACATGTAAATGCAATAACCACAACACACGCCAGAATATCTAATTTCAACAGGAATATATTTTTTCAAGATTTGTTAGATACCTGGATGAGGGAGACAACACTGCAGGATTCCATGAACAATTATAGAGAAGCAGCAGTAGACTTTCTGGGGAAAATTAAATACATCTGAACTACAGTCGTTTGCCAATGTGCTGATAAATTCAGCTCCTGTAAAACAAACAGAACAACAGAAAGCACATGTAGATGAAATTACATTAATCACTAACAAACAATGTTTTTTTATAATAAGTGGCTATTGAATATAGATCAGTAGTATCAGCATTATCAAAAATCCTTCTGCGATAAGTTGTTCATTGACAATCGGATCTAGATGAAGCTTACATTAGATTAGATTGTCACACTTTAACAGCAAAATCAATAACTTTTAACCATTATTAAAGACAGTTACATTTTATAAGATTTGTACAGAATTCCTAAACTATAGAATTTGAGCCTTAAGCATATCTATACTCTCACTGTTTACATACAGGTATGCAGAAATGTCAAAGAAATATACAAAGTATAAAACACCAAGTGGGCACAATATATGAATATTTGACTCAATTGTAAGTAGGCTCAAATGTTTCAAAATTGGTGAACACAGAATGCGACATGCAGCTAGTACTTAGAAGTTGATAATTTGACCAAGGAACAGAACAAAAATCTCAGGGGTTTCAAAGTTCAAATCCCAAATTACAGGGGTAAAGAAAGTTGTCCCAAAATGTAACTAAGATTAATATGAAGACTAAAATAGAGGTACATGAACAAGGTTTGGAGAAGCATCAAGTAACCAATGAAATTTATGAAAAATAAAATAAGTAATCCATGAGTATAAGTTGTTTACAAGAAAAAATAGGATATACATTAATAAAATATAGATCAAAACTGATTTATTATGCATTCACCATCCTCAACCCCAAAACTTCATTGCAAATCTAGCTACTGGAAAACTTTAGGCAAGACAAGCCAAATTTTAACAGATCCCAAGAGAGCATAGTGAAAATGCAGGTCTCCTCAAGGACTATTATTACAACAATTAGAGCCTTTCCAGAAAGCATTTGTTTTCAAGGAGGTGCCTTTTCTTTTCATTATGTGAATTATATCAATTTCTTTCAGCTTATATAGTATTAATCTATACAATCTGCCCCACCATGCTACCACGCCTCTTCCTTTTCCAATTTCCTCTTGGCCATCAGTTCTTACAACCAAGATCCTTTTACACTCCATATGGTGGAGGCAACACTAACAGTATACTTCGTATTCCATTAATTCTCCAACAGTCCAACTAGATCTTCCTATCTTCCCAACAGAACCAGTCCTGCAGTATTTCTCCAACACTGGAAAAGGACATGCAATCCGAGTGATGGACCTTTAGAGATAAAATTGGCTTTCAGAACCTAGACTATATCTTAAAAAACTTACAGTCACTAAATTTCAACCAGCCACAGTAATTCAGTGACAGAGATGTGGATTGCAGCCATTAAGTTCACTTCTCGTGGAGAAAAGAAACTTACAAATACAGAAAGTCTCAATCAATTTCATATCATGATCAAATTCCATGGAGTCATTGTATTACAGGAACTTGAATCTTAATGAAAGCAAAGCAAATGACAAATTTAATATAGGAGCATGAAGCTTTATTCCGAACACTCTCCCAAAGATGATGAAACATAATAAAATGGCCCTACTCACCATTAAAAACAAGAAGCATGAACATAAAAATCAACAGCTATATTCCATCATGTGGAAAGTGAAACGATTACCACAAAAACCATTTAATTACACTAACACTAACAGTCTAACAGCAGGAAAGCTTAGGCATGAATGCAATCAGGATATGCTTATATATGAAATATTTTAAAATTTTCAACAAATCTCAAGTAAGTAGCTTATGGCACAGATAAATAAACTTGCCAACATTGCAGGGATCAAGAGAAGATTTCATTTTAAAGAACTAAGGATCATTTACTAGTTTGTACTTCTTTTGGAGTCTAAACATACAAACAAGACTATTGGTACTTTTAGATCCCATGTTAATACAATTTATACCAACATGAGGTCTAAAAGTACTAGCGGACATTGGTTATTGTCATTCATAACTAGAGTAATTATTTCAGAGTTGATAATTACAGCTCAAATTATCAAGTTTTATGCTTGTTATACAATTAAGCTAGAAATGTCGAGCTCGTTTCAATATTTTTTGTATGAATTGGTAACCTAAATTTTCTCTCTATCTAACCCAAATTACTGTCTATAACTTCAATACAACATAATATGTCACTTTACATCAATATCATACTATAAGTCATAGCAATTCCAATGCAACATGCCAAATTGCCAATCGACAATACACAATTTTAACTAAATTTCCTCGAACTCTTTAATTGGGTGATGAAATTCATACATTTCTAATTTTTGGTCATATGATATCTTTCTCTTACCCTAACTAAATCAAATCAACAATTATTGATTAATTTCCCAGCATGTTGTAATCTCTCTCTTCCTAATCGAAATTCTGCCATTCTAATTCTTTCGGACTGAAACAATTAGCAGCGAAAATTGTCCCTAGGTTTATGGAAAATTGAAATTGCGCAAGAGATTGAAGGTGAAATCAGACGATGCAAAGTAGTATGAAATTGAAAAATTACGAAAGAGCAATACATCGAAAACCCTAAAATTAGTATAATCGGGATTTGAGAGGGGACCTGTTACTGCTGGTTGCTTTGGCCGAAGCCATGTTCTTTGGCGCCAAAGCTTCAAAATCTTTTTAGGGAAAGCGAAGTTTCGAGGGGTCAAAGTGAAATATAGGGAAAGTTTATGATAAATTGGTAATGTCTGATATTGATCAATCTATCACGTTTTACCTAATATCACGTTTTAGCTAAGTGTTTTATATTAGTATTTTGAATTAGAATCTTGCTAGCGAACGTCCGGGGTGTTAGATAAGCATTTAAAATACTTCCTAAAATAGTATTAATTTAGGAATGCATGACAAAATCACGCGTTGATCAGTGTAATTAATACTAGTATAACCATCGTTTCATCTCATTTCAATCCCCTTTATATCTTCATTTATTGATGGTTGAATTCATGAATATTTAATTAAAGTATTTTCTATGTGTGATTAGCCATCATTAAACATCATATAGGTACCCTTAGTGAAAGATCGAAAGATGAAGTTAAGGGGTTGCCTCAAATTGATCATTAGGCTAGAACGACTATGAAAACAGGGAATACCTAGCCTAGGGGACTTTGTTTTTTGGTCTGTTTGTGCTCATAATGTTGATTGATATGCTTAGGTGATTGTCTTAGTTATAAAAATAGATCTTTGGTAGGAGATTAGGCCAATCTAGCTAGCTTGAAAAGTAGTTAAAGTATTATTGGATGAATCATTCCCTTCATAAGTGTTAGGAAATAAGGGTGTAATTGTTTTTTATTAATGCGGAACAAGTCAATGAAAAATAAGAACGAGAAAAGCAATAAAGAAGATAAACAAAAAACACAAGGATATACGTGGTTCGGTCAAATTAGACCTACATCCACGGGTGGGGGATTCGAGAGCTTCTTCACTGTAATGGAGAAAGAACGAGAGAATAATACCTAAATCTAATGGCTCAAAAGGTATGATCTAATTGATCAACTAAAGGGTCCTTTTATAACATAACGAAACCCTAATTAAACCCTAAAATTGTTCCCCAAGTATACTCAAATAGATGTCATAGAAAAGATATAATTTTAGGAAATTATCCCTAAAATAATTAAGCTAAAACCGGACCAAAAAAACTGAAATTTCGACTAGGCATGGGCGTGCCTGGTCGCATACTTCGTCAGCATATTTCCAGCAATGTCAGTTGTTCGTAAAACGGTCATAACTTTCTCGTTTCTTATCGGAATTAGGCATATGTCCTATCGTTGGAAAGATCTTGAAACAAACTATCACCTCCAACTTGAATAATCTCAAAATCATTTATAGTTTGAGAGATATCTGCATTTAAAGTCAGCCCAACTAGATCTCGAGTCACAATTTAACAATAAGAGCTCGAAAAGGTATTGGGATATCAACAAGTGCATGGCCCATATTTAATAAAAAGTTGATGATTTATTTACAACTTTGTCATTTGATAAACAAAATTGATTTATCAAAGATGATAAACTTGTATTTTATCTTTGAAAAAAAGATGCATTACATTCACATGAAATGATAAGTATGGTCCATTGGTCCCAGAAAGTAGAGTTTCATGTCTTTGCAGGCTGCAGCTAACAACTAGAAAGTTTATTCTTCTTCTCATCCAGTAAATAATGTGGTAATTCCAACAAAAAAAGAAAAAAAAAAATAGAGAAGGAAAGCATAGTATCAAAGATGATAAACCCCTTGGTCTTGAGTACAACATTACATAAACATAGTTAAAAGTAAAGCGAAAATTGGTTGTTTCTAGTCTTTCTACTACACAGCCTAAACCATAACAAGCCAAAATGCTGGAGTAATACACCCTCCCCTGCTATAGTTACAAAGAGCATTAAGTTCTGAGATTAGGGAAACAGCCTTGATAAGGTCCTGAGTATAGACAGAGACCACTAGACCAGATCACTTGGTGGAGCAAAGTGATAGAGCCTCTCCTCTACTTGCGTCCTACTCATATTTGCTAGGCCATGAGCAAGAGCATTAGCCAATTGCTTGGCATGGAGAAGGGTAACCTGCCATTCTCTTCAAAGCAAAGCCGACATGTCCTTAATCAATGCTCCCAAATCGTGGTCCATGTAGGCTGCCTCGTTTTCGAGCATGTATTTCAAGGCCTAAGCGTCAGTTTTGAGCTCAATATTTCTCTCCCAGGCAGTAGACAAGCTTTCTCTAATGGCTAGTAGCTTGGCAATAGCAGCACCTATTTTCTTGAAATTGAGCGAGTAGGCAATTTCCCAAAGATCTTTGTCACATCTAATCACCCTTCCTCCACCTGCATTATCCATAGCAATCCAGGATCATCTGTGTTTAATTTGTAATACCCTTTTTGTAGTGGCACCCAAGTTCTGTTAGACATTCCAACCTCGGAGGATGAAGGCTAGTTCAGATCAACCTGTTTCATGTTAATAGTAATCTGATAATCAACCCAAATTTTATTTAAATAAGAGTAGCTCGATAGAGATTTGTTTTCGAATACAACAATGTTACTCATCAACCACAAATGCCAGATTGATATACAAAAAATTATGTTTCATTCGCCACCAATATTCAAGTTGAAGTTTAACCAATCTGTAAAGTTGGTGTTGTAAAACAAATGCAGATCCATAATTTTTTTGTAATTTCTTTCAAATACTATGGACCAAAAGGCAGAGCTTGTTGGACAATCCCTAAAAATAAAGGCAATCTTCAACAGAAGCATTACAACAAATACAAGCAGGGTTAAAATCTGGGATTTTTCGAGCTAAAACACTCTTTCCACATCTTATATTTGAAAGGGACTTCAAATTTCCACATTCTTTTCCAAGAGAAATTGTTTAGGAAAGTAGTACTCCGTATTACAATCTAAGAGGCATGATATGCTGATTTAATAGTAAATGATCCAGTTTTATCAAACTTCCAATGGAGAGTAACCTGAGAATCATGAAAAAGAGGGAGGGGCATAGATTGTATTTAAAGTTGAAGATGAGAAGGAATAATATTGCAACATCAGTCAATTACCATTTGTAATTTTTTATAATTAGACCCTCCAATGACCAAGATAAAGAGATTGGTCTCCTATCCAATGGTGATACCGCATGTAAATCTCATTACCATCTCCAATGTTAATAACTAGACCCTTTCTAAGGATATCTCTTCTTCCATGAATATCTCTCCATATAGGTGTGGCGGTTTTGATAGGCAGTCCAAAAAATTCGAGTATTTTATATATTTAGCCTTTGAATTTGCACCAAAATTTTATTCAGTTGGTGTTAGATTGTGACTTGAAATCCAGTAGGGCTGATTTTGAATGCAGATATCTCTCAAACTATAAGCGATTTTGAGGTGATTCAAGTTGGAGGTGATAGCTTGGTTCAAGATCTTTCCAACTATATGTCATATACCCAATTCTGATAAGAAACGAGAAAGTTATGACCGTTTTACGAAAACCTGACGAACCTGGAAAGTTGCGACGAGCATGCGAGCTATAGCTCGGCCCTTTGAAGACTTGTGGCAGGCTTGAGCTAGCTGCCGAGCTATAGCTCGGTAGTTCGGTTCTTCTAAGATAATTTATGGGATATTTCCTAAAATTATATCTTTTCTATGATGACTATTTAAGTATACTTGGGGAACAATTTAGGGTTTTTATTAGGGTTTCCTTGTGTTATAAAAGGACCCTTTAGTTGATCAATTAGATCCTACCTTTTGAGCCATTAGATTTAGGACTCCTTGTATTATTCTCTCGCTCTTTCTCCATTATAGTGAAGAAGCTCTCGAATCCCCCACCTATGGATGTAGGTCTAATTTGACCGAACCACGTAAATCTTTCTGTTCTTTGTTTATCTTCTTTATTGCTTTTCTCGTTCTTATTTTTCATTGACTTGTTCCGCATTAATCAAACACAATTATACCCTTATTTCCTAACAATTGGGTTAAGATCTTCCATACTAATTTGGCCATAAATGTTTTGAATTCCTAGCCCCCTTTATAAGTAGGATCACACACAACTTTCCAATTAGTACGAGGTATGTATTTAGATCTATCAACCCTATTCCAAGGAAATTTTTACATTTTTTTCTAAATCTTTGATAACCCAAGAGGGAGGATATTAGTTTGTATAGCATACATGGGGTAGGAATTCAAGACTGATTTAATAAGGGTGCATTTTTAAGCCATGTTAGTAATTTGGCTTGCCAACTTTTGTTCCTAGAAGAAGTTTTATCTAACAAATCATAATATTCAGCAATCTTTAGCTTATTATAATTAATTGTAATTCCGAGGTATTTTACGAAATCGACAGTTTTGGAGATGTTACACACTTCACATATAGACTTTCTTACATTATAATCCTTCTTTTTTTTTTTTTTTTTTTTTTTTTTGGAAAAATAACAGAAGTTTTTTCTTTTTCTTTGTCTTCTTTTTTTTTTTTTTGTAAACCCGAAAATTTGCTTAAAATCCTCTAGCTCTTACATCATCTCATGAATGTTATCAACGTTAGCTTTTCCAAGACATCATCGGCATAAATTAAGTGGAAAAGGTTAATGTTTTTAGCAATCTTTATTGTTTCCAACTTTTGTTACTAACCTTTTTCTTCTCCTTGCCCTATTCCACGAGAAGAAGTAAAGCTAGGAGTAATTCGGCCATTCCATAAAACTGATATATTAGGGGTGCATATGGAACTCAAAATTTAGTTATTTGAATTAGAAAGGTTAATACTATGAAGGGTGTCTCTAATAAAGTCCCATTCTATGGCATCTATGCTACCAAAAGCTTAAGAAATATCTAGCTTTAAAGCCATTAAGTTAGCTTTTTTAGATGCTTTATAAATATGGTGAGCAACTTCATTTATAATAAAGACATTTTCTTCAATTGAGCGATTAAGAATAAAACTAGATTGAACAAAGCTTATCAAATTCTCCATTAAGGGAATTAACTTTTAACTTCGAGCAATACATTCAGTAATGAGTTTATATATGGAGTTGCATAACCCTATAAGCCTAAAGTCTTTCATGTAAGTAGGAGCTTCACATTTAGGGGTAAATACGAGTCATTTATTTATTTTGGAACACTTCCTTTTGTGAAACATTCCCTATAAAATTTGTAATAAAAATCGACAATTTTTCCTTTAATAGATATAAATGGTCAAATAAGTTGTTTTACTTTACGACCATGTTTACTTAGCCTAACCTCTGTAACATATGGATACTAAGACCCTGTTCTTTTCACCTTATTTTGCTAAATTGAAATTATTTTTATTGAACTGAAATTATTTTTTGTTGAGCTGAAATTATTTTATTGAATAGAAATTATTTTTTCTAATTAAATTTTTTTTTTATATGATTCTCTATTATATTTGTTCTTTAAAGTTATCGATCTTTACTGATTAAAAATTATTTTTACTGAACATAAATTATTTTTACTGAATATTATTATATTAAGGTGAAGAGAACTTGGCCTAATTCTCCCAAATAGCAATCCGAAATAAATATAAAGGTTTTGATTTCAAATAATCTCCAGCTAATTTCAAGTACAAATCTTTTCTGATTTAAGATTTTAAAATATACAGGACTATTATATCTAGGGAAAGAGATCATAGGCTGGAAAGCCTCGAATGTGATAGCAGCTCAGATATGGTTATGGATCATAATTGATCTTAAGTCATTAATAATGGGTAAGATTATCGTATCAATGCAGATGGCTAGGGAAAGAAATCATAGGCTCGAATGTGATAGAAACTCATATATGATTATAAATCACAATTAATTTAAGTCATTTAACCCATTAGGAAAGAAATCAGGCTTGATTTCACATCTTTTCTTCTTTAAAAACCTCATATTATAAAACAGAAAATGGAGAAATCAAGGAAAAATAAGGTAGTGGGAAAAATGAATAAGAATCCATGATAAGTAAAATCAATATAGATCAGCACCTAAATAGATATTTTTTTCCTTAAATTATTTCTCTATATTCATAATTGAATGCCGACTAACTTAGTCAAGGGGGTGAAACCCAAGACCGGGAAGTAAAACCTGTCTACATCATCGCCTTCTGGAACCAAAAAAACATTATAAATTCCCAATTGCTCTCTGCATCTTCCTTTGTAAACTCAGTGGAACAGCAGACCAAAAAGTCACAAATACAGGTCTCTCATCTCTTACTTTTCCCGTTTACTACACATTTTCATCAAAATCTCACAATTTTTTGAAGACATGGAGAAAATTAATGCATTGAATCCCAATGCTCAGCCATGGGAGCCAAAGCTTGAAAAAACAAAGATAGAGGATAGATCCATTTTTTTCACCTTTGCAAGGAAACATCCCCTGTCAACCCATCAGATCACCAATTTCTTTGCAAGGTATGTATACATACATGCCTTCATTTGCTTGACACTACAAATTAGTCTAAATAATATTAGGTAAATATTACACATGTGATCAGCCTACACCGCTTGACGACGTGGCTAGCTGAACACTACAAATTCTTTCACATTAATTAATTGTGGACCACTAGAATTAGAGACACTATGGTCGTTTTATTAATAAAAAAAGGTCATTATTTTAAAATAAAGGTTATTATGTTAAAATAAAAGTCGTTGTGTTATTAAAAAGGTCATATATAAGAGATTAATTTATTTGATGAATTTTTTAATATACTGCAATGACTCAATGTGAATAATAAAGGTCATTATATTAAAATTAGGATCACTACATTCAACATAACATTGTACTTCAGATTCACAATAATATTAAAGGTCACATGAGTTTTGATAAAGGTTACTATGTTAAAATTAGGGTCATTATCCTCAAAGTACAATTAGTTGCACGTCGTCAACCGTCGGAGCTGGAACTTCAGCAAGCATTTTATCAAGGTAAGTATCTTGCTGAGGTTGCAAAGAAGCTCAAAAGTTAAACCCCCTGTTGGTGCAACGTGTGTATGGATCTCAAGTCCACAATAATTAGGGTCATTATTGTGAACCAGATCCACACAATTTCTTCCTTATATTTTCCCTAGACATCTAGTTACAGAGAATTGCAACTACTTATGAGTTACAAATGGTTAAGATGTTAAGTCAATCCCGTGCAAATACAACTTTTTTTAACAAATGTTACTATGACTTTGTAACTAACTTTCAATTTCATATTTGCCATGTAACCAGAAATTATGGTGACTGCATTGAGAAGATTTATTTGCACAACCCCAACCCTGCGCAACCCCCTTTGTTTGGACAGGTGGTTTTCACTAAGTGCACTATACCGGCAATGATTTTAGGGGGTCAAGAAGAAAAGCATTTTGTAATAGATAACAGGACATTGTTTTGTAAGAAATTCAAGCATTAGGAAGCAAGCAGGCCCAGCAAAACTTATATTGTAAGATTGAGTCATTGATAAGATAAATAATGTATATAGTTTGGTTCAAGTATACAAGTAAGAACTCCTGGATGCTTATTATAAATTTGGCCATATGACTGCCACATTTAGCCAATTTTGAAACTCCATATTAAAGAAAATGGTAAACCACTGTTGTGACCTTACTCTAAACTGAGCATTCTAACTCCTTTAAGCCAGATAGACCAAGCAAATAAGTAACAAAACAATATGAACTGCATTATCATCAAAAAGGAAGATATAAAGAGCACATTTTAGCTTACCACGATAGTATTGTTGAATTCGTCCAGCAGTTTCTGTTATCCAATCAGCTTTAAAACTGTTTTTCACAACGCCATTGTCCCCAATAGTATCCTCTGTGTACAATTTCTACATACGTAAATTTGTAAAATCACAATATCAGCATTAAAATATAGATTTGATTATTTGAGCAATAGCAAAATTCAGGAAATGGCATATAATAGTATGAGAGCAAAGCTGGGAAGTAAAGGATTTGGTCAAATTAGAGAATCTAGAGAGATCAAAGCTTGCAACTTTCAAGTCATAATCTGGCAATTACAAACTCATAATACGGAATAACTTTATGTTATTTGCCTCAATATAGATTAGATAGAAGATCTGCAATTGAAGGGTGTTTGAATCCATATGCTAAGCAATAGGAACCAAATCTTGACAAAGAAAGAGAAGGCGATATAAGTCCATATAACCATTTTTTTGTCCACATTCTCAAGAAAATATACACAGTTGGTTGTCAGGAGCTCAGGAAGTCAGGGTATGCATGCATCACTGCTAGAAATTTTACACGACTCGTTTTAAAGTTAGCATTTCGCATTAACAGCCAACATTTGAATCTAGCTACATGATCAACCCTTGTATCCTTTGTTTTTAGGGTAAAAAACCCTTGTATCTCTTTACACTGAATGTCATCAACTAATGAAATCTCAAAGAAGGTTCACAGCATTATGTCAAAAACTTCAGAATTAGTAACCTTTTCAGCTTCTTCCTAAGCATTTATCACTGGTAATATACTGAAATGACCTACGTACACCTTAATTTAGAGCAATGGTATTCTCCAACAAAGGAATACCATTGATTGAAATTTGACAGAATGCTACAGAAAAGAAGAAAGACACCCTTGGAATAACTGATATCACTCACTAATCTTGCAATAATGTCACTATTAAGTGTTTATAAATCACCATATCACAATATAGCAAGATTTTAACCAAGAAAAAAAAACATGGAATTTGAACAATAAATTAACATAATTGAGTGCATCAAAGTGTTACCACAAATGTAATTGATTGAAATTTAACAGTTCCACTCTCCATTTCCGCAATTTCCCAAAAACAAATTGGAATCAAAGATAAGACATGTTAAAGTAGAATAAAAATGGGAAATTTGTGAAATGAAAATCAAAGCTCCTAACAATAACTAATCAACCAAACAAACCCATAAATATTCATGTAAATCATGGAAATTTCATCTTAATAACCACTTAAAATAGTGAATTGAAGGGGCATTAATGAAGAAAATTGCAAATAAAAACATACCAATTACTAATTACGAAAAGATTTTCATTTTCCGGTGAAAATTCTCCGACGAAGGCTCGAGCCTGGCGTTACTAGGATTTGCCAGATCAGCGGAAATTCGTGCTGTACTTCAGAGGTATTTTGGGTTGAAATCCTTCATTTATTTACGAAAAATCACGTAGTAAACAAACTGAGAGTAACTTAGGCAAACTCGTAGTTAAATGGCGTATTCTATTCACCTAATTTTTACTTATTTGAACGTATCCAAATTTATTAGACCTTATTAAAACTTATTTTAGTTGTAATTTAAACTTGAGTAACCCTTATTAGAACTTATTTTTCCTGAACTGAACTTATCTGAAGTTAACTAAACTTATCTGAACTTATTAGACCTGAAATATGTGAAAATAAGGTGAACAGAACAAACTCTTAGTGGTGAACTTTCTTGAGGGAGCCCCAATTAATCATGTGATAAACAAAAATCGTTTATCTAGTCACATTTCTATTAATAAATCAATAAAATATCTCATTCAACATATCATTTTCGTGAATAATAAATCAACATTTGTGGGATTCGCATTTTTTAAAAGTTGTTGACTTACGGATTATTTATAGAAATGCCACTAAATAAGCATTTTTTTGTTTATCATGAAGATCAAGTTGTATTTTCTCAACTTTTGGTTGAAATTATCCTTCACACCAAGTTTAACATAAACAATTTCTTACTTGAAGTGGCTCATGTGGATAAAAAAATTTATATACACTCGAATGTCAACCGCACCTTCAAGTGCACCAAAGTGTTCCGTATTTTTTTATTCATTTTTAAATCTTAAAATGAAAAGAAAAAAAAAAATTAATGGGTAAAAAACTATCTTTAGGTGCACCTATCTCTTCATACACTTAAGACAACCATGTATGTAAAAGGTGGTGTCATCTCAAGGGTAATCTATATACATCACTATGATGTCTATGAAAAATTGAGAATCAGCCTAGTTATGCTAGTTTGGCTCTTGGAGAATGGGGGAGGAGGATA
Organism: Chenopodium quinoa; assembly: GCF_001683475.1. Classification (NCBI taxonomy): domain Eukaryota; kingdom Viridiplantae; phylum Streptophyta; class Magnoliopsida; order Caryophyllales; family Amaranthaceae; genus Chenopodium; species Chenopodium quinoa. Next base: position 2,426,307 of record NW_018742726.1, on the reverse strand, counting down.
AGGGAATTCCTGCCCCTAAGAATCGCAATTGGTATGAGTCAGGATCTACTAACTGCACCATGTAGGCATGGACTACTTGGTAATCATTTTTCTAAAATACAATATACTATTTACTAATATAATAAGTAAATATACATAGTTACAAAATCATAATACGTAGCCTTAATAGTTAATATACAAAATTATTGAGATACTCCTTAGATTTGTGTGAAATTAATATACAACATTAATATACCCCTTAGACATACCAAGTATTTGGTTGAATATATGTTGCACCTTTGGGACCTTAGATCCTCTTGCTTTACTAATTCAACTAACATCAAACAAATGTATTCTTGTTCTGCACCAAAAAAAAAAGAAAAAAAAAAGAAGAAGAAACGTATTTGTTCTTGTTATTGTTATGTAGATGTGATAATCGGGTCGTTCGGATTAGATTAATTAGATTTGTGTCATGATTTAGTGAAAAATCATTTTTTTTTATTATTAAAAAAGAGAGGTCATATTTAGTTAATTAGTTACAATGCTAATTTGTTAATTATGAAACACATAATTATAGCAATTCAGTTCAATTCAGCTCAAGTCAAATTCAGGTCAGGTAATTTCAACAGACATTTTAAATTTTTAGTCAGGCGATTCAAATCGGATATTTGGATACAGATTGGACTTTCTATATCTAGCCTTATGCTCACACAAACGTCTTTACTCTATTTGTGAATTGTGACCATCCACGATATAAAATTAATTCTTGAGAAAATTGTATTTGTATACTTTGGTTTAAATGCCATAATAAACACAATATGACTATATGAGAGATGGCAAATTCTTGGCTACATTGAGAGACGTTATTATAGGCCCAAATAAAACTATTTTCAGCCTCTTCAATGTGCCCAAAAAAGCCTACCTACTCAAAGACCAACAATTTGATCAGTGTTAATCCCTAAATCAATCAAAATCCTACTTACTTGTATTAGTTTGGAACATTAAATCATTAATTATCAGATAACTAAAAATTCGAATAATTGGAATGAATATTCCTTCCAAATAAGGACATTATAGTGCCACTTCATACATTAAAATTCGTCAAAAAAAAATTGTTTCTTTCTCTATTTTACTAGTTTTGTGGCACCTTTGTTCTTCTACTTCCTACAACTCAATTTCAAATAGATTATGCATGCAAAAGAAGAAAACCCACTTCAAAAACATAGATAAACTTTTATTAATTTGAAAGATTCTAGCTTTTTAGGCTTAGCTTATATTATTAGAGAAGATAGAGATGTTAATGAAGTGGGTTTATGCTAATCTTGTTGTTTTGCTACTAATTGTGGGTGTAATCATCTTAAATGTTTCAGAAATTTGTGAAGGGGGTATAACAAGTAGCTTCTCAAGAAAAAGTAATGATCTTTCACTTGATATGCCCTTAGATAGCGATGTTTTCCAAGTTCCTCCTGCTTATAATGCTCCACAACAGGTAATTTCTTATCATTAATTTTTATATATATGATTAATTTCCTAATCTTATTGTATAATAGTTTACTATTAATTCTGGGTTTTATAGTATGTAATATTCTAAATTAGCATAAATGATGTCTGATTAGTGATTACCAGTATACTAAGTTGTTAGAGTCATTGGTAGATAGTGCTCAGCTCTACTGTGTTTAATAATTATGCATGATGATTTATTTGTGTATTTTGTGGATTTATTTGTGTATTTATTTGGGTATGTTTTGGTTAATACAAGTATCATTGTTCAAGTCATTGCAAATGAAAAAGTAGCCCGTTATTCTGTGGCATCTTTGTAATAAATCTAATTCCTCTATTCTTAGGAAATACTCTTAGGCCGCATATTTTATTTAGGTCGTTCCAAAATAATAGGTCACTTTTTATATACTAGAGAGTAGAGACCGGACAAAGTTTTCAAATTTCAACCACTTAAATAGTAAATGGGAATGGAGGTGGTAGTAAATGACTAAAGGAACATTATTTATTGGCTTTAATGAAAAATGTATGTACAAGTACAGTAACATTTATCCATACATAGAGAAATCGAAAATACTGTTGGTTGAATCTTTAGACCTCCTATTATGTTGATGATCTGAAGTGAGGTCAGATCATGCTTGTTTTTTCTTATATTGTGAGTATGGTTCATGAAGGTTCATATAACACAAGGAGACCACATTGGTAGAGCTGTGATCGTCTCTTGGACAACTCCCGATGAGCCTGGATCAAACACAGTAACTTACTGGGCTGAAAACAGCACAGAAAAGAAACTTGCAGAAGGCATTGTTCTTGCTTACAAGTATGTCAATTACACTTCAGGCTACATTCACCATTGCACTGTAGCGGGGCTAGAGGTATACACCCGAGCATGATTCTCTTAGCTCGGTTATCAAGCATTTCTTAAGTGCATTTGGGCATGGAATTTTTCTTACCATGAGATTGAGCATGTATTCCCTTTAAATGCCAAATTTATAGCTTAACTTAAGCATGCTTGCTGCAGTTTGATACAAAATATTACTATGAGGTTGGATCTGGCAATTCATCGAGGCAATTTTGGTTCCTTATGCCCCCAGAACCTGGTCCTGATGTCCCTTATACTTTCGGTCTTATAGGTATGGCTTCATTTACAAGGTTTCCAATTATGCTACTCACAAGAGTCACAACTGCTTCATTCAGATTACATACTAAGTACGGAGTAATAATCAGCAAATGCTATAAACTTCATTGTTGTCTTTTTTTTTTTCTTTTCTTTTCTTTGCTTAGCATTCAATGTTAAGAAGGCTAGAGTATGATAACTGTATACGTTATTTGTTTGTGGTGAATTCACAACAAGCAGGGGACCTTGGTCAGACACATGATTCAAACAGGACAGTTACACATTACGAGTTAAACCCAACGAAAGGCAAGACACTCCTGTTTGTTGGAGACCTATCATATGCAGACAACTACCCATACAATGACAATGCAAGGTGGGATACCTGGGGAAGGTTTATTGAAAGAAATGCTGCTTATCAACCATGGATCTGGACTGCCGGAAACCATGAAATAGATTTTCTACCAAAAGTGGTACATTTCTTCAATATTTTGCTGCTACTTCAAACAGATATCAATCTTTGCTTGCCTTTCTTAGAGTCATGGGTCACAAGTGGACATTTTCAAATTTCAATGGACATTTTATACTGCTATTAACAGCTTCCTGTGTATATTACTCCGTATTTGCTTTCGTTTAATAATAGCTAAGCAAACAAAAGATTTACATATTATTCTTCAAAATTGAACATATACTTTCTTTGTCTTTTTCTATCCACCTTTTATTACTCTATCTTAAACTCATGAATTTTGGGTTGTTGACACTTGACTGCCCTTTTAGGATATAATGCAAGTTGAAATCAACTATATATACCCTACAAGTCTAATCCTTCTGGCTCAATTCATCAGTAAAATGGTGCAACTTATCTCAATTTAAGGGCTGAGTTTTGTTGCTTCTTGCAGGGTGAAACTATACCTTTTAAGCCATATACATATCGATTTCCAACACCGTATCAAGCATCACACAGTACTGCTCCTTATTGGTACTCTATTAAAAGAGCTTCAGCCTATATCATAATCATGGCATCCTACTCAGCTTTTGGTAGGTTATTTCATTATTTTTGTAGTATCATAGATCCAAGTATCCTTAAATTTAGTTTAGTTTGGCAAGGTTTAATCATACGGTATTTAATTTCGCAAAAAGAACATGTAAATATTATAGTATGATGTTTGCTTTGTGAACTTCTTCATATACATTGTACATACGCAGGGAAATACACACCTCAATACAAATGGCTAATGGATGAACTGCCTAAGGTTAATAGGACTGAAACCCCTTGGCTCATTGTTGTAATGCATTGCCCAATGTATAGTAGTTACGTGCATCACTACATGGAGGGAGAAACCATGAGAGTTCTATATGAACCATATTTTGTCAAATACAAGGTCGACGTCATCTTTGCTGGTCATGTACATGCCTATGAGAGATCAGTAAGTATCATAAATCTATGATCTACTATCTTTCTCTTTGTCACACAACCAACACACCAGCCATGCACCCTTAACACTTTGCTTGCGTTTGTTAATGCAGGAACGTATATCCAACATAGCATACAATATCAGTAATGGTGTATGTGGTCCTGTCAGTGATCAGTCTGCTCCAGTTTACATAACTATTGGAGATGGAGGGAATCTCGAAGGATTGGTTTATGAGTATGTTTCTACTACACTCTTTTCAATTGATAACATACGACTATTAAATGTATTTTCACTTCAACCCTTGAAGAGACTGTATAAGAATAAGTTTCATAAGATTGCTGTTTAACTCTAATGCAGGATGACCCAACCACAGCCAGAGTACTCTGCTTATCGCGAGGCCAGCTTTGGTCATGGCATTTTCGACATTAAGAACAGAACACACGCGTATTTTGGTTGGCACCGTAATCAAGATGGATATGCTGTGGAAGCAGATTCTTTATGGCTTCACAATAGATATTGGCATCCTATACAAGAAGAAGCTTCGGTCGCTTCAATGTAAAAAGAGTAATTCTATGTGTTGCAGCTCAGTTTGGTCATTGGTGCATGTCAACATTTTTGCTATTCCAGGCCTTTCGTTAAAAATGTTTATGTCAAAAATGTTGTCACTTGTACAAGAAAATAGTACTGTAATATTTTAGGATGGAATGTTAGCTCCCCTACACGTATTTTGTACAATGATGGGATTAATGTAAGTGCTTATTCAAATAACTAAATTTGTGAAGTAAAAGAAAGTAAAATTGTTCGGCTGATATACCCCTGAAACACATTTATAGTCTACCAAAACTGAAATTACATAAAAATAACAACGGGCTTAGAATATTACGGTGTACTTTCTATATCGAACCAAACGACTATTCTCAAGCATTTAATACTCCGTACAGAGTAATTATTTTATGTTCGAAAACTAAAATATCAGTCTAGCTCTACGCTTACGTACTCTCTCATCGCCGTACATAGTTCATACACCTTAAAAGGGCACGTAGCTAACAATCCTCTTTAAAAAAACATACTCCGTATTATTAAGGACTTTAGGTTCACAAAGAGTGGGTCCTAAATCCAAATCCAAATCCTAATCCTAATCCTAATCGAGATAATATTTTCGGCGGAACGAAGTATGAACAGATTCCAGTAGATATTTATAACCGCTATTCTTTACTTAAATTTGCTAAATGATTATAATAAGTAATCTTCTGCCAAACACTGTCATCATCTCATGGGTCATATGAATGTAATCTCCGTCTCAAGACTCTCAACTATACGGTGTACAATAGTAGTTTATTACTTTATTTGGACATAATTTTTTTTTTTTTTTGAGTGGTACGGAGAATTGTCTTACTGTATTAGAATTTCACACAAGTTTATATACGAGTATATTAAAAGTGAAAGGAAAGTTTAAAAAATTGTACCTTAAAGCGTCTCAAATAAGGATTAAACCCTATTTAATTAATTATCTATTTGTAAGACATACTTTGTCTAGTTCTTTTAATGTTCTTGTTTTGATTGTGCACTTTTGTTTTTGCATAACTTTGAATATTTATACCTACGAGGCTATGATTACGTATTTATAAAAATAATAAAACTCATTGATACGAATCAAAAAAGACTACATTTTTTTGTTGTATATTTGAAATAATTTAGAGATTTCATTAAATTGTAACTAGTTGCAAGATTCCAAACAATGATATGAAATTTTTTACAAAAATGAATTGGTGGATATTTTAAAAAGATATTCCCTTGCTTCTAGTGATCTAGTCTGATAGTTTTATCTACACTCCATGTATTTCATAATTTCAATAACATAGAATCTAATATTCTCTCAATAAAATTAAGATAATTCATACTCATGTGTGATGTTGTTTAATTCATCTTAATGTCTAATTTTATAATATCAACTTCTTTTATAATCTTTATTTGAAGATATTTATACAGAAATGTTGCATCACAAAGACACAAACTATGCAAAAAGTTAAACATAACAATCATTTGAAAGCAACAAGAGTACATTAATTAGTACATCAAAAGTACATTTATAGTTTAATATTCGTTTTTTTAACTTGACTGTATTTTATTTTTTTATAGGCAATGCTATATGTACATGACAAAATCACTCGCAAATCAGTGTAATTAATGAATATATTTCATTAAAACTTTCATTTTTTATCTTCTTATACATAGCCCTGACCCCTAAGGCTATATATAGCATTTTTTTTATTAATGTTAAAACAATTGTTATTATGTACTTATATTGTTGTAGTTATCTCAATATTCAATATACAATATATCGATTTTTAATAGATAGTGAATAATAAAAAATATTATTGATCAAAGTTTTGCATTATATGAATAAAAAAGTCAAAATGAGAAAAATGAAGAAAGTATATGTGTAGTTTAAGGAAACTGAAAAGGTATTAATTATATTATGAGTATTTTTTTTTTAGTTTTTTCAAGGTGTGATTTTCAAGCATCTAGAATAATGGAGGGGAACCTACTATTCTAGTAGGAAACACTTGGGAGTTGGGAGATTGCAAAGAGACGCCGACTTAAACGAGTATGAGAATGACTTCCACAAAATTTGTAGTACAGAAAAAAACTCTGCAACACTTTTATATATTATTACCCTATAAAATTTGTACACAGGTTCACTTTTTAAAGAAACCCCAAATGATTGGGGAGAGAATTACCACCATTCCTACTTCTTTCCCTTACAATCTTAAAACTTCCTAAATATAGTAAGTACTCACTACTACTATTTCATATTTCAATACTAAAAAAAAGAAAGAATTAAAACAACTAAGGTACTTTTAATAGTCCTATATATACATATTTGTTACTCCATCCTTGTCACATCCCAAGTTTTTCTTCCTCTTAAACCCTTATTCACTTACATATTCATCTACTTCTACATATACTATATAGTCTCATATACTATATAGTCTATATTAGACTTCATGGTGGCTATTCTATCCCATCCCATGCCTTCAAATATGTGGCTGGTTTTTTGTTTAAGAAGACCATAGAAACTGGAAGCTGTCATCATATAAGTTGCCGGACAATAACCCCGGTTCGTCGGAGATTGAAAATTCAGGCTGTGGATCGATGACAGGCGGAGGAAATCCGAGGGTCATAGCAGTCTCAGCCCACAAGGAATCGTCGAGCTCTGGTAAACTTGGGTTGGAATTCTCCCAGAGACCATGGTTAATCCCAACTTCATTCTCACCAAAGCTCTCAACACTTGTGGTAGTGCTATCAGTGATTGTGGAAGTAGAATTAGTCTCCTCAATTGGAAAACTAAGGTCACTTGCACCAGAAAGCGAGCTGTTTTCAGACGAGCAACACAGGTTGTACCCGTTCTGATAACAAGGAATCCGGACCTGGCCACGAGCCTGAACCTGAGCCTGAACATGGTTTTGGGCCAAGTTGGGAAGCTGGGGTGGGTAGACCTCAGGCAAATTCAGCTTGGCATCAGTGCCATAAAGCTTACGAGCAGCAGCATCATAAGCTAAGGCAGCTTCATGAGAGGTGTTAAAGGTGCCAAGCCAAAGGCGAGCACCGCGATTAGGCTCACGAATCTCGGCCACCCATTTGCCCCAGGTTCGCTGTCGGACACCCTTGTAGGTACAAAGGGCATTCTCAGGTCCCCCTTTGCCCCTCATACAACCCTTCCTAGAGCTAGCCTGGCAAACCTGATGTTTCTTCCCCTGTTTCTTCTCCCCTAAGCCCAACTTGGACTTCAACATTGTAGGAGAAACTAGTACAGAGATCAGGCAATTAACTTACAACAATGAATTAAGTGAGAGAGAGAAAGAAAGTGAGAAAAATGTGAGTTCGTGTGTATAATTAAGCTATTGATGAGCTAAGCTGCACTCCTGGACACTATTGGGGCGGGTAACTCCTGTTATTTATATGTTGCAATAAGGAGAGGAATACGTATTAAAATAGGTAGGAAAATTGAACCTTTTTCCCCCTCCCCACCCCCCCCCCCCCCACCTTAATACGTGTCTACAGTGAAATCTGGATTGATAGCTGTCAGCATAAACCTGTTCATCGTGTCTCTTTAATATCTCCCTGCTCCATACAACATCCACACTTGGCAAACTGAATTTGTACACATTTTTTTTCAATTGACAAAATTAAATGATAAGTACTCAGACTCAGGTACTCGCAGCAAATAAGGATACGTGTTTAAGTGTCTGACTTGACTATTTAGTGACAGTTTTTCATGATTTTGGCCTAAAATAAAGTGTCGAACTTCGACATAAGTAACTAAGATGAAATAAAGAGTCCAAGTAACGTATACAGACTAGATACATTTTTTTTTTTATGGTTGGTAAGGAGAAGGATCTTACCGGGCCGAAACCTCTCACAAGTTCTCCCGGTCTGGATTAGCGAACTAGGTATTTTGAGAGTGGGGGGAAGGGTAGGGAATCTCCATCCCAAAGTGCCTCTAGTGGGGGTTGATCCCACAATCTCAAGGTTGGAAGATGCAAACCTTACTACTAAACCAAGCTTTGCTTAGTATATACAGACTAGATATATGGTTTTCATTGAAAAAAAAAAAAAAAAATCCTAGATTTTATTAAACTTGGCTTTTAGAGAGAAAAGGAGGGGAAAGAGTCAAGGGGTAGTGTGAATCAAAGTTTGGGTTTGGATAGGACCGATTTCCGATTGGGTGGGGTGTCAAAAAAATTCTCTCTCCAAAAATTTATATTTTAAACAAGTGTGTTTAGCAAGCAGGAGGGGGACTGAGGATAAGCACACACCGGGGAAACTCAATCCAAATCTGCAAGGTCTCTCCTCCATTGGGTTGACAGTTTGCAGGAGTATGCATGTCAAGAAAGATTACGTGGGACTGTCGTTAAAAAGTTCTCTACCATCATCTCTGACGTATTAAACTCTTAAATTCAAGATTCATAGAACTTACTGCATAATCATAGCTCTGTACGTCTGATGTTTCTGAGACAGAGTGGGGCCGTTTACTTCGACAGTTGTCAAAGGCACGGGGCAACTGCTGGCACCTAAGACTCCTCGTCATAAGGGGTTCTTTTTTTGGGACACAGTTTACAGGGTTTATTGTTCGAGGAGTTAAAAGGTAGGCGCGGCCAAACCCAAAGGTTACACCAGTATATTTCTCGTATTCTGGGAAACTAATGGTTTTCAGTGCGAATGACAGTTATGTACGTTGCAAGAGATTCTTATAAAAATTAAGATGTAGTGGATGAAATATTGAAGGGTGAAAATGATAGTGGAATTAGGCTTGACATTGTATATGTGTAATGTGTACCCATTAAATGATGTTTCAACTAAAAGTGAAAATGACAGTGGAGTAACTCAAGAAAGAGAGGTACCACGAAACTGTATATATATACCCACAAGATAACCATGTTTCATCCATGTTCACTATATTATGATACTAGAGGGAAACACGAGGAAAAATGAGAAACTATTCATACTAATCTAGGCACTAGTGATGTGTGCGTGTGGATGATTTTAGAAACAGAAGTCTTCCATACCGATAGAGCTGTAGCGCAGAGGTCCGAAAAACTTAGTTTGAACATTTAAGAAACCCAATTATGTGTTGTGAAGGCCATAAGAATCAGCATGATTTATCAACTCTGCTCAGATTCTTCATAACTTATAAGCCTGGTAGAAAGAACCATCAGCATATAAACCTCTATAATAAGTTGATGAACCAATGTTAGATTCAGATAAATGCCTGACAATCATAAGAAAAATGATATTTACCTTAATGTTGTTTTGGTCATCTGCATAATGACCTGACCTTTTGCCGTAATGTCATCTCCTTAAAACCTGTGATATGTAAGGAAAATCCCTAACGCTGAAAGTTAAGAGGGAATTCTTGAGTATCTCGACATTTCCGCAACGCTTTCCTTATTTCTTCTAACATCTCTGTCACATTGATGCCCTTCCTAAAAATGTGCAAAAGACCCATGGTCACAAGGAAATTTTATTTACAGATTAATGCAAAATATGCAGATATAAAATATAGTTGAAAAGTTTTCCACATCACTGCTAACTCAATGTTTTGCATAGAGAAGACTAGTGTCCAAGTCATATACCACAAACACATCCATGATTAATTTTCCATAATTAATTATCTTATAAATGAAGCACTCACATCCAGACCGGATCAAGTCTAACAAGTGAAATTGCTGGTGTAAAACAAAAGGAAGGATAGAGAAGAAACAGAAATCAATAGAAACGGCTTGCATCCTCAATTCCCTTAAAAGATGCAGGGAAATACATATGAGACCAGGACGTCTTAAATCTATTAATGTGTAAAAGCACAAGACACCTTAAGGAAAGAACGCCACCACATTCTTTCATAATATGTAAACATCTTTCAGATAGATCCCAACTTGTTCTAAAATATCAACTAAGTCTTCATTTTTACACTAGTAAAAGAAACACTTGATGCTGTTATAAGAACAAAATCTATCCTTCATAAGACAATGTCCATATAAATTTTCAAATCCAGCTTCAGCCATTGCATAAATGGCCTGGACACGGAACAAATTGTACACAGGACCATGCTTATAACTAGATGCATTAGGATAAATATGTTGTTTACTGAGCTTGAATATGGTGCTCACAGCTTATAAACAATGTCAATAGCTCTTCACAAAATTATACATGAGTATTCTACCTGGATAACCATAACTACTGTTTATGAATAGAATCAATTGTATATTAAGCTCACAGAGTTTTCATGTAACTATGTTAACTACTAGAGTCTCACTAAAATCACATTGATGTGCTAGAAAGTCCTTATACATCATAGTTGTTCTACTAGGCCCTTTGCAGGAATTTTTGAACCAGGCTAGTTTTCCCTTTGCAGGAATTGTTGTTCTATTATGTATTTTCCTTTGCTAAAGTTTTCTCAAACCTTTATGTGTTTTACTCAAATGTTTTAACCACTCCTTTAAAACTTTCTTGAATTTTATTCTTGGTTATCTTTTAAAACTCCCATAATTTTTCTTGGATGCTCTTTCGTTTGCTCACATTACTCACCTTTTTCAAACTCTTTCAAATGATTATCTTGTTATGTCCCTTTCTTTATATCGTACGGTTCCTTATGACGATTCATGTTAGCTGACCCCAAATCATATTGGGACTAAGGCTTTGTTGTTGTTGTTGTTGGGCAAGGATGAAGATATGATTTGTCCCAACACCTGGATTCTGTTGCAAGGTTTTCAAGCTATCAAGAGGAATAATAACAAGCTTAAATACTCTTGTTGGGTAAAAGCTAAAAACTATCAAAGGTTAGGATGCAATTGACACAAGGAAAATGGAAACATAAGACACTTGAAAACCCTTTCTACATGCAGATATTTCTTGCCACTGATAGTCAGCATGAACATATGTGGAGTATAAGCATTAATAATATATGTGGATTAATTGGGTAACCTGGCATTCCCAAGTGATAGTTTTGCAATAATTTATGATATTTATCTGATTACTTCACTTTTTCTTGCTTTTACATTTATACCCTGATAAACTATTGCTAAATTGTGCATCTGTAAAAGTATAATTCCAGCCATTCTACATAAATTCTGGGTATGTCTTTGCACATATTAATTTCTTTCCATAAGGTCAGTTCAAAGCTGAATTAAAGACCTATCTAATTAAGACTTTTACCATCTTATTACTCTTTTCTATAAGAAGTTCCCTTCACATTAAAGCATTGAGCAATTAGTATCTAGTACAATGTAATTCAACTTAATAACTATGTGTAAATAAAGGCCTCTGAATACTGCAAAGTCTATCTTGCACCCGGGTGCAAGATAAATGTTCTCACATGAAGTGAATCTATAATTGACAAGAACTCCTAGCTCAAAATTATAATCTCTTCATTTCATAAAAGTTGCAACATTTTTACTTATACAAACTTTGACCATTTTTTATTACTTCATATATTATCTTCATTTCATAAAAATATCAATAACACCATAAAATATCTTTTTGACTCTTATGAAACAAAAGAAGTACGACACGAGATTGATAGCTTGCAATTTAGTTCCATATATAGTTTTAAAAAGTTCATTGCAAAATAACAGTGAATAAGTGGATCAATTTGACACTTCAAGGTGTTCAAGCTGCCATTCCAGTCTGTTAACAGTGCATCACACAACGGACTAATTCAACACTTGGATATCCATGCCGCATAGTATGCATGCGTGCAAGAAGGAAATTGAATCTCTTCAATTAGCAACAGAGTTAGTGTAACAGATTCCTTTTATTACGCAATATTTTTAGCGGATTGAAATTGCTTTATAACCCAAATTTGACTACTCAACTCGACCACAACACATGGGACCATAAATGCAAAGCATTGTATCTACATGAAAAATATGAGAAACTAAAAAAATGCACATATCTAAAGCTTAATGAGATCACCACTATGTCCTACATGCACATATCTAAAGCTTCGATAACGATAAAAAATGCTGATAACACGGTACGTAAGCCATATGCTAAATTAAATGATTACTTACAAAACACTGACTCCTACAACAGCAAGTGGTCGTGGATAGTCCTCAATCTCCTTATCTCTCTTGTTCACCTCAGAAGCTGACGGAATTGTATTGTCGGCTTTAGTATGAGCTGTATCTTCAGAGCTTGCACCTAACACCAAGGGACTGGATCCACTGTCCTGACCAATTTTAAGAATTTCTTCAGTCAGGGTTGGAAGCCTATCCTTTGCCTGGAACAAATAAGAACGAAATGAATTAGCAATTAAAGTAATAATAATGAAATAACAAAAACAATCTTAGTCAAGAACTAAGATTTTTGTACAAGAAATAAAACTAACAACAATCTAGCATGGATCCTTCTATTGGCAGTATAGGGAGCCAAGGGAGATCTAAATGTATCTTGAAGCAGTCATAAATCTAACCAAGTAGGGAGTTTTGTTCAAGCACATTCAGAGGAAAAATATTTTCAAGAATAGGAAGGTTAAAAAGGCAATGAAGGCCAAGTCTATAAAGATTAAAAAAGGTAATTACACAGAAAATTTTAATCAAATATATACACCTTCCGTTTCATATAGATTATCTATTTGGAATCTTAGGAGATTCCAAAGCAAATGGAATCTAATATTTTAAGGATAAATATACACTTCATGGGATCCTGTTAGATTCATCTAGGTTTTGTGGTTTCCAAATATATTTCTTTTATACGTATTTTTTGTTATACGTAGGATGAGATATTTTAATTACAATATTACATTGAAAACTGTGCAAAAAGCAAATAGGACAAACAAAAAGAAACGGACGGAGTAGATGATTTCATTCAACCAAAGTAAAATTTAATAATACATCCTCCATTCAAGATATATTGCAACGTGGAGAGGAGGCACGAAAATTAAGAAAATGTGGGTAAAAGGTGATGGACCACAAACCTTTACCCTCAAAACCCGAGTGATTAAGGGACTTAGAAATGTTAGTACATGCATATTGGATATTTAAAATGTGAAAGGAGACGTAAACAATGCAATATTTGTGACATTCTTTAAAAAGTAATTGTTGCAATATAAAAATAAAGGAAGTATAACTTAATATAGAGAACAGGCAACATTAAGGATGAATTAAAGAGAAATCACGAATAAAGCGCATCATTGGGATTTCACACAAAACATAAAAATCTACAACCAGAATGAAAGAAGGAACATTTTTTAATAAGGATATATTTTACAAAATTGTACAGATAAAAGTACATTAACTTTCAAAAACAAAAAAACAAAAAAAATACACGAGGACAAGGTGTCATTGCAAAGTAACAGAAGCACAAAGAATAAACTTCCAGGGCAGTTTCACTTTTAGACCTAAACTGAGGCTCTGTTTTGGAAAAAAAAGCACAAGGCAGCCAATTTTCATATCAAATGCTGCATCAATATACGTTCCTGATACTGCTAGATAAAAAATAACCAGTTTGCAAATGCTCTTTAGTTCATATCAATATTATATAATTCACTTAAAATTGTACGTGATAATCAGAACCCAATATAGCAACAAATTTATTGTTAAAGCCACCAAATGTCCATGATGATACTGGCAGGGCATTAGAGCATGGCTTTGCTTATCAACTTATGGCACATATGCAATCACACTTTTAGGTAGTAGCAATATTTTGAGAACACAAACTTGTGAAGCAAATCAGCTATGAAATCTAGGTGTTATTCACAAAAAAAAGTCTGAAGATGCTAGTGTTTGTACTCAATCATAAACTCATAACATCATCCAATAATAGATTATCAGAAAGCAAGAAAAAAAAAAAGAAGCATAAATATGGTAAGAAAATGCTACAAGACCAACAGCACAGAAAATGACAATACCTGAGAAAGGTCGATTTTATTTAATACCACAATAAATGGTCGTTCAAGGTAATCAGGATTATACATCCGCAATTCCTGCACGCAGATAGGTAAATTAGTTTTGGACTAATTTATGTAAATCCTCAGGATTTAAAGCAGACAAATTGCACTTGTTTAACAATCTGTTGCTATACACCAATTTCATTGAAAAATCTTTATGACAAAAATGAATCATGTACTTGAGAAAGATATGAAGCCAATGAAGTATATAATTTATATAGAATAGTTTGTTTCAAAGAACTAAAATAATGTCTTGCAATACAGCAATAAGTAATATGCCAGCCAATCTCATATTTTAAATGATTTGTGGCCCCATACTAGAACCCAGAGTCTCAAACCATATGTTGGCCTCTTCAAGTCCACATTGTAACAAACACAATTAGCTACCGGTTCTAGCCTCTAGGAAAAGACCACATGACAATTATTAGTAACCTTGTCTCGAGGACAGTAGTATTGGAAGTAAGGTTTCATCAAGATGATTTATTGAACATAGGAGCTGCTATGCATGGCATTGTTCAATTAGCTGCTGTATGAGGAAATCAATGCATACTTCTTTGACTGTTTTGTAGTCTTTCACAGGGTCCTCTGCAGCAGCATCAACGACATGGACCAGCAACCGAGTCCTCCTCAAATGCCTAAGGAAATTACGACCCAAACCCTGCAGAATGTGTGTTACAGAATCAGTAACTTGTGCCATATTAAGTGGTAATTGAAAATGCATCATTTCAAGTACCTTGCCCAAATGAGCACCTTCAATAAGACCTGGCAAATCTGCCAACGTTGCTTCAGAGGAATACATAGCTGCCCCTAAAGAAGGGTCACCATCAAGGCGACCAAGGTTTGGCATCAGAGTCGTAAAGGGATAATCAGCTATGTCCGGTTTCGCAAGTGTAGTAGCTGATAAAAGGGTAGATTTTCCAGCATTTGGGAGTCCCTAGGAAATATCAAATTCAACTATCAGATCCTTGACAGGAGTGAGGGGGAAGGCTGTAAAGTAATGCTGTCTCTCCTTGCCCCAAACAGTCTCCTAGGTTGCCTTTTCACAAGGACCAAAGCAAGCCAGAGACAAGAAACTAAATACACGATGCAGGTAGAGACAACAGGTAGCATAGATAATATATAAAAAAGAATAAGCAGCAAAAGGATTATGAATTTCAAAATAACCAGTAGAGAATATACCACAAGACCAACATCAGCAACTACTCTGAGTATCAATTCCAAACTGACTTCCTCCCCAGCTTGACCAAGGACTAGAACCTGCAATTCACCAGCAAGAATTTAATGCCCAAATGTGAATAAGTCCTCATGATCAAAAACAGCATAATATGATAGAAAAAAGATGCTTTATGGAGGCCCAGAAAACATAAAATTGCTAAGTAATGAAGAAAAATTTGACTACATATCTCTACAAGTTGTAGGAAATGATAA
The DNA here is from genome assembly GCF_001683475.1 of Chenopodium quinoa. Classification (NCBI taxonomy): domain Eukaryota; kingdom Viridiplantae; phylum Streptophyta; class Magnoliopsida; order Caryophyllales; family Amaranthaceae; genus Chenopodium; species Chenopodium quinoa. Next base: position 2,410,424 of record NW_018742726.1, on the reverse strand, counting down.
TTACTCCCTCTCTTCCTCAAAGATCTTCCTTCTTACTCTTGCTCCACATACCAAGAAGACTTAGCACATTCAATAGGACTGTCTAATTGTCTATACAGAGTATACACAAGGGATATCCGAATAAGGTGCTCACAGGTCTTCTTTAGCTCAGTAATTTTCCCACAAGTCCTCAGGTCACTGTTATTGTTGCCAAACTTTGCTCTCTGCTCAACACTGGCATCTTCTTCACAAGCCCGGAATTTTGACTTGTCAAATCCTCGAGCTTGCAGGGGCTGTTGAGCTGTTAGTGCGTATTAGTTAGCTCATAGCTCACTAAACCAAGTTTCTAATTAGGACCCTTGCCACATCAGCGTAGTTTAAATATCAGAAGGTTGTCAGAAATCTGATTCTCTTTCTTTCCTTACTTTGCGACAACAGTGTACATTACAAGTGAACAATTATACTGAACATTCTGAATTATTGTTCTTTCAGTTGATTCCTAATTTCACTTCTCTCTCCATTTCTTTGATTATCTACCGTTTATTGACAATGTTGTGATAACGATTGTAGCTGCAATCATTTTTCTAACAGACATGTAGTTGGATGATTATTTAGGTATGTGAAAAACACGTCATTTTCCCTAAGCAATTATAGTTTATAACACACTAAGGGTATCTAATATAATTGTAATAGAATTCACTGAGATCTTTCTATCCTTAATTAACTATGAGATTATGGATAAGCACTTATAATTTAAAAGTCACTAAGAATACATTTCAACTCCCAACACCTTATTAAGTATAAACTTTTCCCTAAGGAAGAAAAATTTACTTGCTTTTAAGAGCTCAAAATCTTAATTAACAACCTGAACATACCAGAAGTTACTGATAAGTTAAAAAGTATAGAAAACTTCAACAAATTAGAACCAACAGAACCTAAAGTTGATGCAATTGTAACAGAAGATGTAGGACAAGTATACACAATGATCATCTAGTTTATATCTTTCAGATACAGTTTCAAAATAACCTGAATACTTGCCCAAAACAAATCAGTTAATACAAACTTCAACATCTTGGCTCTAGCTTATGCATGTTGCAAACTTTTAAAATGTGTGTATTGCAAATAAAAAATGTATAGTAACCCCTTATTACATAAATCAAAAGGCTTGAGTACACAATGCATACTATATATTGGAAAATATTGAAGACTAACCTTATCACTGTCATCTCTCAATATGTTTGTTGTCAAAGCCGCCATCATACTTTTCTTTTGCTCTGGCATTTCTAGTAGGCTTATCTGCCAAGACAAAAAGACAGTACCAAATTCATGGTGAGAATCCTGATGCCAATAGATACCATCAAAATCCCCCCACCCCTGTATCTTTCCTAGGGGAAAAGACACACACAAAAATGAACAAAAAAGTAAAAGGAAAAAAAAAAAAAAAATAGGAAGAACAATAATACTTGCCTAAAATCTCTAGGGCTATCTTACTCTAACTTGGAATTTGGGCTGCCACAACTATGTCAACACAACATGACAACAATATGCATACAGAATCCGTGATTGAGACTCGACATGAGAAGATAATGAAGAAAGGCTTAACTGTGATCTATTTACATGGAGCAGAGTTACTATTCAGGCAACACAGAGGTTATTTCTTCGCCCCCTCTCTTGTCAACAGCTAAAAATTATAGACTACAGTCTTTGGTTACTTGGTTAGTGTGGTTTTATGTGTGTGGATTTAGAAGACTTCATAAAAATGAGTTAATCTTTAACCAAGTTTTTATTATTTGTCTTTGGGGTTTTATTTACTAGCAGAAATAATTTTTTATTTAGAACATTATTATTAGAAAAACAAAAAAACTGTACTACAATATTCAGATTGTACTACAGAAAGTCAAAATTTACCCCATATTTGACACCCATACCTGAATCTAGCAACATGGTTATAGGGGAAATTTTCATTCATTATAGATAAAAACAGTAGCCTCAGTTCAAAACTTCAAATACATAACAGAGAACAGCAAAGTTCTACTTCAAACTTCTGATTCAAGTAATGATCTACAAAAATTCAACCAATAATTCAAGAAAATTGTGCCTTACCCCTCCTTGTCCGCCCCTTGCCACAAGAACCTCGTCACCATGATTTGCAAGATCTGCTAAAAGTTTACCTCGCTTCCGTTTTACAACAGTTCCTGTCATAAAGGAGAGAGGGGGGGGGGGGGGCGCCATTTAAATCATTAGTATTCCACGTAATTTGGATCCTACAGGTGTATATTTCATACTAAAGTATTAATTCTCTCCTATGTAGACAACCTTTGAGCTCTAAATGATTCAACTAAATGAGTTTAGCAGTTTATATTGCCTTCAACCTCGACACATGAATTAAATATGATTATAATAATATGAATAAGCAAACACAGAGATGTATCACAACATATTTGGATTTTTTTTTAAAAAAAAAAAGCATTAAAGTTTTTACACAAACCTAATGGGACAGGTATTCGCAATGTCGGAGCAGCAGATCCATCTCGTTGTTTGGAATTCAAAACGCCCATAGCATCAACATTTCCACCACGCTTTGCTTTAAAATGGTTTTGCTTGTGGAATTCTAACAATGTATCTTTACTCTCATCAGCATATATCACAACATCACCACCGTGTCCACCAAGGGGAAGTATAAGAGATCCATCACTATCCCTTTTGTATGAAATCTTTTTTCTTTTTTCCACCTTGTCATTTTTATTCTCAAATTTGGAAGAAGCCTTTTGATTCGGCATTTTAAAGATTGCCCCATGCCCCCCATCACCAGCACGAACACTAATGATTACATGATCAAAATATTTATGTGGCTCCTTCATGAAAGCATCCGATGCTAACGAAGAATACTCTTTGACCTTGACAGCAGCACACAAAACCGTGCAAAATCTATCCTTTTTACATTTGCTTCTTTGATGATCAAACCTACCAAAAAGACATACTGAGCATCAGAAAGAAAGCTGTGAACATAGTTTGAATATTGTAAAAAGGGCCTAACAAAAACAGACACAAAACTCTTTTGTGGAATGTAAAGAGTTTGCAGATAAAGAGCTATCAATGTCCATGTGATTCAACATCAAAGTCAGATAGTTTTCTATTGAAGAAAATGCCAACAATTAATATTCGAAAACTACATCCTAAGAGAATTCTCTTGCATTACCAAAAATAATATTATAAATGAAAATGAGTTGATTAAACAACAAAGATATCCATCCAATCAAACCCATACATATCTATATCTATATTAATATATCTATGTCTATAGTCTCTACACTAATATTTTATAACAAGATGTTTGCATGCCATGTGTCCCAATCCTGCTTCACTTCCCTTTATTTTCCTTCAAAACAAAGAGGGGAGGGGAGGAGTATAGTAAAACCCTCCACTGCTCATCATCTTTCCTTAAACTGCTTAACGTCTTTTTAAGTACCCTTTATCACTTCCCCTTCCTTTTCCAAAAAATAGATGATTAGGTTAAATGAATCTGATTTACAACCAAGAGGCACACATGCATTTCTCCTGCAAACTTTCCAATTTGAAATAAATTATACTTGCCTACTTGGTATAAAGAAAAACAAATTATTGGCCCATCACTTATGGACAACATCCTCATTCCTATATTCTTACATTCTAATTTACTTTCCCTCCTCTCCTCCTTATGACACCTCGCTTGCTCTTTCATATACTTCACTTTACATTAGCTCCATTTTCATCCTCTTCCTCTTCCTCCTCCCCTTCCTTTCCAACATCCACAAGGATCTTCTTTTGATACTCTTTCACTCTCTCTTCTACTTTTAATATATTCATTTACATACTCTCTCTCTTAAATAAATATCAATCTATTTTGGCTAATTAAATGTGTGTTAAATTATCAAACCACATTTAGTTGATATAAAAGCAATGCTTTCCTACATAATAAAGTTTTCCCTCCATTCTTTTATAATCGAAATGTTTTTATTTTTTAGAATTAAAGAACCAAGGAAGCATACAATAATGAAGATTTAAACTTGCTAAGGACGAAGCTCAAATTCTGGATACTCTCTCCATTCCTAAATGTTGTTCTTACTTCAACTTTCTTTTTGTGATACATCCACTTAGGAACAACATTAGATGAAGGGAGTATACTTTATACAGCAAATAGCTACACATTCTGCAATTACATTTGCAGCAATATACTTCGTACCTGATAATTTCATAAATAATCCTCTCCTCACATTTGATTCTAAATCAAAATATGTCTTTCACATTGATGAATGAACAGATTAGGTCACCAACTCATGAACATTTACCAACCAAATTAAATACAAAGCGCCGCAAAAGATGATAAATGTAACAAAATTCACAATTAACATCATCTAATCTTCTAAAACAGAACTAATTTGCATGAAATTACAAGAGGTCAAGAGTAGAAACAACATGAAATGAATTGTTCGTTTCAATTTTTATTCCAATCGACAAAATCACAAAACAAACCCTAAATTAAAGAAAGAGAGAATGTGTGTTACCTGGGAAAAGGAAGGTGGAGGTCAGAGAAGAAAGAGGAAGAAGAAGATGAAGACGGAGATTCGCCGGAAAAGTGAGAAATCCGGCGGAAAGTCGACAATGGTGCCATTGGAGAAGAGACGATAACAAAATTCGCCATTTTTTCCGGTGAACTGTGAAGAATTTAACTGTAGCTTAACGAGCACAGTTGAAGAGAGAGAGTGAAATGAACGGCGAATTCAGGTTTATCTCCCCACCAACAAAACTTTGTTTATCTAGGGGCGTGAGTGTCATTTCGCGTTATTAATGAGGGGCAAACATGGGAATGTATTTATTTCGTTACATCGCCGTTAAGTTTGAAAATAGACGGAACTTAACCTTCTTTAACCAAAGGTAAGAAAGCGTTATGTACTGAAGTTAAACCTTGGTTGATGGAAATTGAAGCAGTGAGGGTGTTGGACGACGCGAACATGGTACGACATCCTTTCTCTTTATCAATGGTATTTGTAATTGTTGAGGGATCCGTCAAGTTAGGGTTATAATTATTGATGAATTCCCCCAATTCGCAAAATGCCATGCTATATAACACGTCCTAATACAAGTTAGAAGGACATACTACGTATATGCAAAAGGTCCTGAAACACCACAAAAAAAGAACAAACTTCCCATAATACGGCAGACTAAGGAAGGAGGCAGTAATGGAGATTAGCCCCTGCCACGGAAGTTGGACAGTGGGTATGCAGACACTTCATCCTTGTTCTTCATCTTAGTCCCTCCAACAGTGTGAATGTCAAGTCACAACCACATTTCTCGTGAATCATAATCAGCTGCTTCTTGTTCTTCTTCGTCACCTCACTCCAAAGTTTGTAAAGGCCATGCAAGTTTGCTCTCAGTTTCCCGCAAACCTTGTGTTGCCTAGGATAAGTCATAACATCCCTCACTAAGAAGACCTTGCATCTAGAGTCCATGTTGTCATTAGGATCCTGCCAGTAATAGTAAAATTCAAATTCGTATTAGAAAATATTTAGACATGAGTAACTATCTAGTAACTTATTAACAAGTCAAGGAACAATTAAAATGATTAGATTGAACTACATTACCTTTCCATGGACATAAAGGACATCGGAGCTAACAATTCGCACTTCCAACGGAGTTGCTGCAAGAGGAATAACAACATCTCCCTTCTTGATAGTAAGAACCGACTCTTCTTTGTAGTCCACCTTGCTTGCGAAGTCACGGTAGATGGCTTGGAATGGTTGATTTTGTCTTATGGTGTAGTTGACTCCTTTGTCCCCCTCCTTGTGGCTTCTCACATTGACAATGTAGACGTACTCATCTAGGATAGCTCCGGGGGCAGACCTTCCATGTGGAGGTCAACTTGCACCTCTTCATAATCACTTATGTCCGGAGGACATTCCAGGTGGAAGATGGGATCTTATTTCTTCTCTCTTTTTGTTTTTGGTGTGTTTAACATAGTTTTATTGCTTTCTACAGTAGATTTTATTGCTTTGAAAAAATACAAAAATACAAAAAAAATTTGAAAAAAAAAAAAATACGATCCAATGAATGATAAATCATGCTTCCCTGTGCCCCCATACATGAAAATTGTTTTGATTCCTGGTATATGATAATGAGTATTGTGGATAGGTTAGCCATGATTTGATGTTTGATTGTTTGGATGCCCTAACATGCGTCAATTTTGCCCAACTACTTGTGAATAAAGTGTCTGACTAGTTGATTTGGTTAGGAAATGTCTGTTAGTTCCTAGTATGTCAATGAAGTTGAGTATTGGTTTGCAACTTTGAGTAATGTTTGTGTGGCTCAATATTATGCACATTGAGGAGAACGAAGGCATTTGTTCTCTTAGGTAGCCTTCAGACAATATTAGATACATTTCTTGACTTTTTATTGTTTATTAACCACATTAAAAGCCGATTTTGCCCCATTGGTTACTAGTCCCAAGCTTGGCTTGGGGAAGCTATTAGTGAGTGAAGTGAGGGAGTTTGTAGTGTGCTTATCATTTGCACAATTTGGGTGGTTTGAGAAGTTGTGTTGTTCTTGATTGTGGTTTATTTTTGATGATTTTGAAAGTTGAATTTTCTTGAAAAAAATAAAGCATGATGATATGAGAAAAAAAAAAAAAAAAAAAAGAAGTTCAAGAAAAAAAAAAAAGAAAAAAGAAAGTGAACTTTAAAAGGAAAAAAAAAAAAAAAAAAAAAAAAAAAAAAAAAAAAAAAGAGCAAAGAGAAAGAAAATAATTGTTTAATGTTCAAATGTTCTAAATGAAGGTTGTTCAAAAGAGTAAAATTGAGTTTCAAGTGAAAGGAAAAAAAATCAAGTGTTAAAGAGTTCAAAGTTTGTTTGCTTCACTCAAGTTCTATAAAATCATATTTGTATGAGTAAAGTTGTAAGTATTAGAAAATTTGTTAATATTGGTTGGGTTGTTTGGTGAAATTTTGTAGAGTTGAGTTGTGTTGGAGATGATTGGTCATTATTTATTTTTGACCTTGGTTTTATTAGGATTGCTCCGTAAATTTATCCTACCTTTTACCCTAGCTTTACGTTACAAGCTTTAAAGACCTTCCGACCTTTGTGCACAGAGTTATATGGATGTGAAAGTAGTTGTTTATCAATGCAAATAATGATTTGACATATTTCGAGTCGACTATTGGGTTGAGTGCATGTTTTCTTAAACACACGAGTGTTGTGAGTTTGGGAAGGCATTGTTCACACTAAAGGGGTTGGATGGAGAGCGATCGAATACATTTTATATCTGCCACATAAAAGAGTGAAGAGTGCATGAGCACTAGTCTTGAATTCCATGTACACTTGTAGTTTGCTCTATTTGACAATTGTTAGGGAGGATGAGTAGTTGGATACATGGATTTGATGGGTTGACTTTGATGGATATTTGTTGGATTTGCTTTGAATTAGTTATGCTTGGTTTTAATTGATTTTTGGGGTGAAGGATGTTTTATTTGTTCATTGATGAGCTCTTTGCTTTGGGACAAGCAAAGGTTTGGCTTGGGGGAGTTTGATATGTTCATTTTTATATAGAGATTTACCCCCGTCCCTTGGTCATATTTAAGAGTATTTTTGGCTCTTTGGAGCCACTTTTATTACTAGTATGCGTTTTCTAGTGTTCTCATAGTCTTGGTATTATTTTATAGGAAATTGCGAATTTGGAGCATTTTCCCGGACTTATTGGAGCCACTATGAGCATCGGAGCAGGAGTGCATTCATATGACCATTTTCCGTAGCCCAAGACCGGTTAGAGTTATCAAACCGGTGATTAAGGGCTCGGCGAAGAAGAAAAGTTCGAGGCATTGGATCGAGTAGTAAAGACCCAAAAAGGAAATCCGGATTGGGCCAAGAAAGTGGCCCAATTGAAGTCCATGTTTGCCCGAGTGCTCGCCCGACCGGGAAGGCCCTCGCCTTGAGGCGCGCCCGGCCGGGCGAGGAAAAAGGAAGAGAACAGCTCCCCGCCCGGAGGCGCGCCCAACCGGGTGCGAGCGGAGGTTCCCCTATCAAAAAGGCGGGCCCGGCCGGGCGCGTGTTTTTTAGTGATGTTTAAGCGTCTTTTACTTCAATTAAGTGATAACTTGCTATTTGATATGATTTTAGGGTGTTTTTGAACCTAGTTTACTTGATAAAATTTGTGTTTTGGTTCATTTTTACTCTATTATTATGCAATTTTTGTGTATCCTATGTTTCACCGGTTGTTAGTGTTTTTGTTGAGATTCTAGGTTCTAAGACGACCAAATGAAGCCCATGGATACAAAACCGAGGTTAGGAGCAAGAAGATGGTTGAATGAAGCCAAGGAAAGGAGCAATATAGAAGAAAAGATGGAAAAAAGGGCTTAGAAGACCCTGCACGGCCGTGCCAGACCTTGCACGTCCGTGCAGGAGGTTCCAGAAAGTTTCATCATTCTGCCAAGGCCTGCACGGTCGTGCTAAATTAGGCACGTCCGTGCAGAAGAGGCTGCACGGCCGTGCCAGACCTTGCACGTCCGTGCAGGAGTGCTCCAGAAACTTAGAACATTCTGCCAAGGCCTGCACGGTCGTGCTTAAGTTGGCACGTCCGTGCAGAAGAGGTTGCACGTCCGTGCCATAACTGGCACGTTCGTGCAAGATTGCAAGCCTAAGCAGTAGCTTCTGCCATGCCCTGCACGGCCGTGCGTAAGGCAGCACGTCCGTGCAGATTGGTCTGCACGTCCGTGCCAAACCTGGCACGTCCGTGCAGACCTGCAGTCAAGCCCGATTCTTGTTTTCTCCGTCCTTTTTATTTGGGGGTCTTATAAATACCCCCTTTGAGCTCATTTGTACGGGATATATGCAGTTTTTTTAGAGCTTTCCTCTTAGTTTGTAGTCTTAGAACATTAAATTCTCAAATCATTAGTTAGTTCTTAATTATTAGCTTGGAAATATTCAAATTCAATCATTGTAGAAGACAAAGTCCACCATTGTTGCTCACTTTGAAGCTTCATAGTAACCATTTCTTACTCATCTTTTCTACTTCTCTTTACTTTGTTGTTGATTACTTGCTTAATTCTTGCATGTTTAGATTGTTAATTAGCTTAATCCTTAGTTTGAACTTGTTCATGAATTGCTTGAAACCTCTAATTGCTTTAACCTCCATGGATTGTGAGTAGTCTGAATTCTAGGGTTTGGGCAAAACCCTCAATGTAGTCACTAATTACTTGTTGCATGTGCTAATTTGGTTGTTGTGGGATGTTAATTAGTTGAGCTTAAGTGGTTTAATTGCTTAGTTCTTGTATATGGCCATTGTTAGAACTATTTATCCAAGCTTTCTCAACGAAGGATCGAGAGATGAACTTGAGTTAGCTCCCTTATGCTTGATTGACCCGAAATGCCATGAGAATAGGGATTACCGGTCAAGGGAATGTTTATGTCATCGTGATTATGCTTTAACACTTGTTTTATGCTATGTAACCACGAGAGTAGGTTGTATTCATGATTCAAGTAATCCCTCTATCTTGAGAGAGTAGTTGGGTGCTTTAGATGACTTCCCCTAATTTATCCCATTAATTTACCTTGATTGTTGCATGCTAATTGTGATTTGTGATGAAATTGAGTGGTATAACCCAAGCCCTAGATTCCTCTTAATATTGTTAATCTCCTCTTAGCTTTAGTTGAATTGAATTAGAAGAAGTTACTCAAAACCAACCCGATTTAGACTTCATTTAGCTTATTTAAACGATAGTACTCGGTGGTTGATTCAACGCCTCTCTTGGGTTCGACCCTTTCTTACCCTTACTATTGTTAGTGAGACCAAGATAGGAATTATTATCTTTGGTAGGCTCGACGACGGCTTATCATTAAGCTTAGGATTTTTCAGCTTAAGTATAAATACGCTTTTCTAAGCGAGATTTTAGGGAAGTCATTCGTTAGTTAAATTCTCAGATTTTAGTTTTAAGCTTTTGGCTAATACTCTTGTTTTCTCTCTCAACACTTTTAATTTATGCAATTCATTATTTCCGTTTATTTTGGTAACGATTTCTTCCCCTTTTATTTTCAGTAATTTAATTGCTTTGATTAATTATGTCTTGTTTATTTGTTTTGCTTAGTTTAGATTTAAATATGTGTGAGTAGTTTTATTTCTAGGGTTGTGGGGATCAATAAATAATATGAAGGGGTAATTTATTATTGTTGATTGTCAATGATTTGGTTGATTTCCTATTGATTGATTTAATGCTATGCAATTAGATTAGACCTGGTTTAATTGTATGAGTTATGCAACATTGATTCGAGATTCGAAAGATGAGAATTGATGTTTAGGCTTAGTTTCAACAGATAGGTTAATTTATAAATGGTTAAGTCAAGATTCGAAAGATGCGATTTAATACCGGTAGATTAATTCTATGATTGTAATACGTAGTGAAAGCCCTTTATGATCTGATTAATTATTGCATTGATAATTGATTGTTGTGTTTTGCCCTGGAATATTATTTATTGGTGAACCTATACCCTAGGCTTTGATTTATTGATTTCTCCCTTATTTAATTTGTTTTAATTTAATTATTTTCCCTTAGTTTAATTTTCGCATAATAATAATTCGGTTACTTAATAGTTTAGATTTTATTAAATAATTAGGAATAGAAAGACTTGTTTCCCTGTGGATTCGACCCTACTTTCCTATCTACTTTAGTTAGAGGATTTAGGTAATTCTTTTGATTAGGAGATACGACTTTATCCTGTCAATAAGAAATTGGACTCATTGGTCATGAAGTCCGAATCAGGTATCATCAGCCCGATACACTTGCCTAATTTGCTTGACCTTATAGGAAAAGTTGATTTGTTATATGTGTTCTTCAAATTACATAATTTTAATTTTGAGTACAGTGGTGTGTCTAAAGTCATCCCTATTATCTTGAAGAATTTAGTTGACCCACTAACTTCAATGGTCCTGTCTACTATCTTAGTCTTAGGAAGCTGAAAATAGAGATTGGGTGTTACACAGATGCACTCCAAATCTTTTACCTGTTTAAACCTATTACAAACTTAGATTTTGCTGCTAATACGGGTAGTTATGAAGGAAGTCCTTGTGATAGGTACACCCAAGTGACCCTTGCTCCAGAGATTAAACCATCCCAACCAAGTTTTAGTCTAGGGTCCACCTTCGTCCTCTGGAATGCTGGGGGGTTACTAGACCCTCTTTTGAGGGCAACTTCAAGGAGCTGGAGAAAGTTCATAACCCAGTATTGGTGATTGTAACTGAGGTCCGTGTTCGAGACAAACATTTCAGAAAGGTACTTAGCTCTTTAGGCAGCAATTTCGAGGGGCGTATTGATGAGAGTGTTGGGTTGAAGGAAGGAATTATCATAATATGGGATAAGACTAGGGCAATGGTTGATGAGCTGCTGATTTTTGAGTCTAGGACATGCCCCCTTCGCATTGTTGGGTCGATTAAGGCAAGTATTCTAGCCCTGTATTTACCACTTCATATATTATTCATGTTTAGGAAATTGATATTAGTTTCATTGTGTATTGCACTGTGCGTTAAATAAATGATGTAAACACTGAGGATTATGCTGCTTCTGTGACAGGTTCCCAATGTTGATGGACGACCGGCGTGAACGAGCTTGGATCTGACTGAGGAGGGATGGCTTCGATGTTGATGCTGAAGTGTGGGATCTGCTGTTATGGAAAACTATTTTATATTACTAATTATGTTGTGTAATGGATTATGGTGCTGTTATTTCTAAGTCCTAGTACAATTAATTTATAGGTGACTGTAATGTTATGGAGAATTTCTAAATGCTTATTAAGATGTCTATGTTTAATTTTCTTGGCAAGGACCCTAAATTGGGTGAAATTGGTTGCTAAAGATTACACTGTTAGATAGTTAGTTAGTTACCCAAGCTTCAACTTGCTTGAAGTAGGTTTACAGGTTAAGAACATGAAGTCATAACTATGATTAGTACCACTTCAATGGAGTATGCCTTTCCAAAATCAGTCACAGTACTACATAGAAACAATTTTCAATACGGTAAGATGTAATGTTAATGAATGTTTTTAACCCACAAAGGGTGTTAAACGAGTGTTAATGCTAAGATGTGAATGTTAGATTAAACAGTAGATTGACAACATATGTGAAAATGGTTGGATAGAGATTGTTATTTAGTTGTAATCAACCTTTGACAAATTAATAATTACGATAGACGTGCATGAAGTTGTTTATGATCTTTTTCCTTTAACTCTTAGTTGAAGATATGGAAGGATTTTCCATTACCTCGATCTGGATGACATAGCACTGACACACCTATTCCCCCTCCCCTCATCAATGTACCAATGACAGTTCCTTCTCATAAAGCAACACCCATTGGAAGTGAGTTTTTGAAGTTCCTTTTGGAAGAAGCTACACTTAAATAATGTAATATAGAATGGGTGACCGCGCTTCCTTCCCATTTCCTTTCACAGCAATTCCACCACTCGACCTACATTTCCACCTTTAACCATGTTGAAAAATAACAAATCAATCCTGTCACAAAATGCACAACTACAAATTAAAACAAAAAAGGGCAAAGGTGTTGTTTTTCATCCAACAAAGCCTGTACTGTACTTCAACCTTGTGCAAGCCACGGAAGAACCAGAGTTAAGACTTAACTCTGTGGAATAATACTACAATGAAGCTGAGTTAACTGATTTCAACAAGATAGGGGTTGAAACACTCCATTCCGAACTGTGCAGCAACCTAGAAGACGGTACAAGATACACTTTTGCTTGGAGAGTGATGAGGATTGGTAATCGTCTAGTGCAACCAGCCTACATGCCTCTTATTACGGATGTTGAGGCGTATTTGCATAAGGGAGTTGCTGTGTTCTTCAAATGGTATTGTGAACTTCATTGTCCATCCACTCCAACGTATATACCGAGAGTGATTCTTCCTGTCTTTGATTTGAAGACATTGATCAACCCAAATGATATCCCAATTTACTCCCTCCCACTACAGAGTAGTAAGATTATATTGGGAGCGAACAAGGCTGGACTCCATTTGATGGAGGTAACAGAAAATCTATATACCATAAGTGTATCGGATGAATCTTACATTACTTGATCAGGTTCCACTAGGTACTTTCAAGCAATTGTTAGAGCAGACAGGGCAGATAAGTTGCCACGTCAAAATCAATTACCTAAGGGTTCGAAGGTTATTCTGTGGAACGGGAGGAATGTCCACCGGCCATCATTCAAACAGAATATTCAGATCATTCGCGAAGCATATAAACCTATGTTAATTGTAATCACAGAGGCAAGAGTGTCAACGCCAATGTTGCACAGAGTCTGAATAGATATGGGAAGTGGTTACAAGGTGGACGAGGTTGGCCCAAACACTGGTTTGGGTGGGGTGCTTTTAGCGTGGGATTTCTGGGTGGAGCCATACTACACCCACAGGCAATCAAGCTTGTACGGGCATATTGTGTCTTTCTTTAATATGGTAAAGTACCTCAAAATACCAATGGTTTTTTTTCGCTTTAACTTTGATAAAAAAAAAATTGTTAACTCTGTTATAAAAATGCAGCCAGGCTACGAAGAAATGAACAGATTGGCAGGAGAGTGCCCGTCTTAGAACATAATGGATGTTAGCGAAGAGAATGGTAGTGACGATGCTGATGAGATAATGGCTAACTGGTTCACCAATACAGGTCTAGACGATGACCCTAGGGTACATGATTGGGACTAAGGCTTAAAGGATGCAGTAGGGAGGACCATTTTCCAGTAGTTATCAAGTATTGAATGTAATGAATGTTATGAACAAGTTTTCATGAGTACCCTTTAGCAGCAAAAGATTTCTACTATGTAGTTGTTTATTTTGTTAACTTAGAATGTGATCACTGTTATCAAACTTGAATGTTTCAAAGCAAAGTAGTTTGTGGTTGTACGGTTTATTGAATGGAGTATGGAATGTCTATCACCCTAAAATGAATTGGTAATGTTGCAACTTACCTAGTACTCAGTATTGTACCATGCTCAAAACACTACATTATAACAATTCCAACATCCCAACGAACAATAAAATAGTTTTGGATCGAGCCTTTAAACATCAGCCTAGCCATAATGCTGCACGTGTAGGTCCTAATCTTTACAGACTAATGCGTCCATGAATACATGCCATCCTCTGTTCAAATGGAGTAAAAAATACTAGTATAAACCATTACATGTAAGCCATGTACTCAGTTACATCACCTCAGTTGTTCCGGCAACGTTAGTACACGTATGATATATCATAATTCAAAAGAATGTTCGGAAGAGCAATCATCGCTATCGGTTCCGCCGTCACTAACTTCCGGAGTGGCAGATCTCGTGCTGGTGCGTTGCAAATTGGCATGTTGTTCCTCGAGTTGTTTTTTTCCTTCTAGTCCGCATACAACGACAAGTTTTAGCATAGTTCAATATTACTAATTTGTAGAATTGTATGTATATGTTATCATAACTTCCCCATAGAACGAAGCCGGATAAAAGGTGTCAAGTATGAACTAAGTTGCATGCTGTAATAATTAAGTCACTGTGAGTTAGGATGGTAAAAACAAAGACAAAGGCATGAAGAACAATTATGCACAAATATATAAATAAAAAGAAAACAAAAACACAAAGTTATCAGGTTGTTTTTGTTTCTTCTTCTTATAACCAGTCTTTGCTTTGGACTTGTTTCTGCTACCCTTAGGTCTCCCCCTTCGCCTCTTCTTTGTAACAGGGTCTAACACAGGTTCAGTATTCTGAGATTTTGGCCGTGGCGTTGGAGCCTATACTGGAGCCTCTACGTGGGACCCTGTTACTGGTACATTGTCATGATCAGTAGATAAGTCAGTAACGTCGTGTTGGGATGAACGAGTTACCTCTTCATTCAATACGGTGGACTGCATTGGATTATCTGGTTTTCTAATAGATGAAGAGGTGGTTCCTTCTCCAGCTTCAGTAGGAAAATTAACAACTTCACGCATTATATGCAGTTGATCTCTTTTCTGCTTTGCTTCATCTACTTCACTCTTCAGCTTGCTAAGGATTTTCATTACAAGGACGGTTTCATCATCCACATTTGCAGCAACTTCGCAAATGGACTCAAAATTACATAAGATTGCATTGAATCTTTTCACTTGGACAATTTTGGACGGGTCATGGTACGGGACTATTACTCGTGTGTGCCTCCTTTGTACATCCTTGCGCCATCGAGTCAGGATGTATTTGTCCAGTATGTCAAACACCAGATTCTGGTCAAGAATCCTAAACATGTGTTTACACATTATTCCACAGCTCTCAAACTTGCGGCAGTCAAAGGACACCTCTTTGCTGATATTGTCAAAGGTGACCTGGTAAAACCTCCTCCGGTCTGTTATGACTTCCTCCCTTTCCCCTGCTGGAATTATCCATACACGGTCCTCAACCAGGTATTGCACAACAGTTTCACTAATCATTTTCTCATCACGGCAGTAGCAATACATCAATCTAGACAATTCAGCTTGAATTTCTTGGAATTTGGTGTCGGTGTAAATCTTCTGAAACAACTTTTCAAGCTTGAACTCGCTCAAGAGCCTACAAACATACTTTGTGCAGTTTGCATGTGCATCTGTTTCATCTTTGACCCGCTTGGTCATGGCTCTAGTATACTGTTTAGGAAATTCATGCAATTTGGTTTTCCTACTAACAAAACCATCGAAGAAGCTATTAATACTCTCCACTCTTTGAGTAGTCTTCATCCACGCCCAAAAAAACTCTTTCATATAAGTGGGGACCCACATCTCTCGTTCTTTGAACATGTACGTCACCCATTCATTATTTTCGAGTTTGTACTTTTCAATGAATGAACACCAATTTCGCTCGAACACTTCCAGGATGAAGCTCTCATAGATCACACTTTTGAGCAAGTTTTTAAATTCTGAATACCTATATATCAAAAATAATAAGAACATATGTCATGCACAACTTTACACAAGGCATAACACATTAACCTTCCATCCAAAGGCACATAATCTGAACAAATATAACCTGGATTCTCAGATGCATCCAAAGACAAAACACCAGTATACTATGGAAAACACACCACCTATGACATGCAAATCCATCAACTTCAACTAATATGCCACACAATCCAAAACATGCATGGCATAACACAAGGGAATCCAGATTTGACAATCCATATCAGAGAGATAATTCTTAAAAATTGAACTAAGATTTAAAATAGCCTTAAAACTTACAATGGGCATTTCCCAAGCTTCTCAGGAAACTTAGAAGTGATATGCCAAATGCACCACATGTGCCGAGTGTCAGGCCTTAGTTCTTCCAAAGGTTTACGCATTGTCGGCGCTTGATCAGTCAGAATACCTATTGGCGCTTTCCCTCCCATACAAGACAGCCACTGCCGAAATATCCACCGAAACGTATCAGAGTCCTCGTGAGAAACTAAAGCACAGCCAAGTAGAATAGACTGCCCATGATGATTTACCCCGACAAAATTCGCAAATGGTAACTCGTAGTCATTAGTCAGGTAAGTTGCATCAAAGCAAACTACATCGCCAAAGTATTCATAGGCAGCCCTACTACGAGCATCCACCCACAAGACGTCCTTTAATCGACCATTTTCATCTAAATGGTTTACATGAAAAAAGTTCTGATTATCAGCCATCATGTACTCAAAGTAGGACATCATGGCTGCCGAGTCACCACCTACCATTTTCAAACGCCTCGCCTTGTAAACCTCATGCTGCATATCCTTCACAGTCATTTGCATGTTGCAACCATCTTTCATCTCAGCAGCAAAACATCAGTGGATATGAGAAACAAGAACCCCCTCTTCATAGAAATCCATCAACCTCTAAGCCATTTTCTTTGTAAATTGCTTCATACGATACTCCTTTACTAAATTAGCTTGGCTTGGGTGCGGTGTATGATTATTATGCTTGAGAATAACAGTTTTCAACTCCCAATCACCATCACCATTAACACTAGCATAGATCCGCCAACTGCACTCACACTTTTTAGACTTCCTCATGCCACGATTCAATTCAGGTTCTGAAATAGCACTACCAACTGAGCCACGGACCTCCATGGCTTTAGCCCTCTTCTTTACCTCCCGCACAACCCTCATGTCCGGTCTCCCCCAACATTCACACCTCCATGTGGACCCCCTACGCTCCCTTTCTTTCTACTCCGTCTTCTTAGAAAATGAACCTTGAATCCTAGTGACACCAAATCCACATTGCTCACCATATTCCTTTAAGTATGATTCTACATCTTGCCATAACTTGAAGACCATTCCAAGCTTTGGAGATTCAACCGTGTGCACTACATTTACCATATTACTAGAAACAACAGTATGGACAGTTTCTGCTGTCCATAATGGGGTCCTGCTACGGCCCTGGATATCAGCATCACCATCAACACATGGAGACTTAGATGATTCCCCATTCTCAACAACAACATGTGCCCTTTCAGGAGACTTTGGAACATCAAAATCAACCCCTCCACCACCATCTCCAACTACATCAGAATCAATCTCTACAACACACTCTTCAACTATATTTTCCCTATCAACATTACCCGCCATTGCTAGACAGGTCAAGCATAACAACTCAGTGTCACTCCACATAAAATAAACACATTATTCCAGATATAACTCATGAACACATAAAATAAACACATTATTCCAGATATAACTCGTGAATAAACCAGAATTAAGGATCTTTTTTCAATAGTTCTTAAATCCAAAACAACAACATTACAAAAATGAAGCACACACTACAAAAATTAGATCAACAACGCTGCCATGGCAACCACATCAGCTGTAATTGAACACACCCCAATTCAATTACAAATCAATTATTCTTACAAACAAAACAACCACTCTTCAAAAAAAAACGAATGTATCTCCCAACACAAGCAAAAGTCTAGGGTTTCAACGAATTAAGCAAATTTCGGGCATACCTTATTTTTCAAAACAATTCGCCAGAAGGGTTGTAGCTCACCAACAGCACCACAATCATCGAATTTAGGGCAACGGAAAGCGGCGACAATTTGTACTAAATACAGAAAATTTTCGACACCTCCATTACTGTACTTCTGAGCTACAATTTTTTTTCCCTCTTTTTTTGCCTTCAATCGAATTGGGGAAATAGCTACTGAGTACTGACCGTGGTCAATTTTATCAAACGACGTTAAATTAGAGTTAGCGAACGTTAACAAACGGTGGTTTTCACCGTTTATGACTTTTCCATCACCTTTTCACTGTATACATTATTTTATTTAACTGATGCATTTCTAAAAGCATTTTATTCACAGAATTGCCATCCGATTTCCTTTGTTTGTTAATCGTTGAGATTAATTGGGGCCTCCTCTGAAATGAATGATTAAAACAATAAAAGGATAAAAAAAAATTTAAAAAAAGACAAAAAAGTACTCGTAATATCTACCAAAACAGTGTCATTTTGACACCAACCTAAACAAGAAAACGAGTTTGGCTTTAATACGAGAGGAATAAGTATTGGCGCATAGGCCCTATATATTTCACTTGCAAACAGGATGACATTTTTGTAAATAATGGAAATCTGAGAAAAATCGGTGGTAGAAAATATGATGACAAAATGTACCACTACATGCATAATAGTACATAATAGTACACAAAAATGTACCACTGTACCATTAAAAGAGAGAAAATGTACCACCGAATCCCCGATTGCCCTCTTATATGCATGCAAAATACATAGGCCCTATGCGCCTATATGCACTTTAATACTAATACGTAATTTACATAGCCAGCACTAACTAGGGTATAATAATTTCGATAGGTTTTGTGTGAGACCGAACTCACTTTCTAAGTTTCTCCCATCACAATTCACAACTTGGATCTTGTATAGTTGGGGTTCTAGACGAAGACTTGGCTTCTATGGAGTTTGTGACGACGATAATCTTTATGGTGGGGATTTGGATGTGAAAAAGAGGAGGATTGAGTTAGGGAGGAGATAACGTGATAAGGAGAGAGGTGTTTTGTGGGTAGGGCAGCGGTAGTGAGGGAGGTGGTGGCAAAGAGGGTTTTTTTTTTTGGGTTTGTGGCTGAAGAAGGTTTTCCTGGGGAATGACAATATTTGGTGTTTATGTGTAGACGGACTCACCGTTAGTCCGTTCTACACAATACTTTTTCTAATAATTTTGGTATGACTTATACGCCATTGACGGTGGTGGAAGGGAGATGGTGGGAGATGGGGTTGAAGACGGTAGTGTAATATCCAAAGCCACTTATACAAAAGGTAGTTAAGTGATAAAATTTCCTATAATTAATTGATCTCACCTTTAATTATTCGTAATTAACCCCATGTTTCGGAAAGTTTTGAGATTATGGTGGCAAGGACACCTTGTGAGTTGTGAGAATAGCACTTATTTGGGTGGATTCAAAAGTAAAATGATGGCTTAGAGGCCTTAGACTATTACTACTTCAAATGAAATAAGAAAATCTGTTTGAATTTTTTGAGGTCCCATTTGCTCCTTATATCCAATTAATATGAACTTTGATTATACTTGTATCTGTAAGTTAAATAATCAAAGATCCCTATAAATTGATGACAAGTAGCTAATTACACAATAATAATAATAGTATACCCTAAAATGATCAATCCCCTGCATTAGCTCTTAGTAGGCATCATCAATCATCAATGCTGTAGGATGATAGCTTTGATATCACTTAACAAGTGAAATTATGCTGTTGTAGTGTTGTTAGACAAATCCTTCCATCAAACTAGCGATTTCTAATGTATTGGTATCGTAAAAAATAAAATCTTGAAATCAAGATAAAGAGGACTTGATTCAACCCAACAATCACACCCTTTTGAATCAATACTGTAAGTGAACTTTAATGAGCTACACTCAACTATCAAGTCTACTGAAGAATTTACAGTCTGTACAATGGAATGAAGGTTTTATATTCAGCCACCGGAAAGTGAATGCCAGGAAGACCAAAATTCAAAGGGCATCTCCTATGAACAAACTAAATTTATTGTGCATATCTTCGAAAAAACCAACCAACATATGCATTGCCTCTGATCTGGATGTGCATGCACCTTGATTGCTCTTTGTGGCCTTGCCTGATTTAGAATAATTATCTTGTTTTCAGCAATCAATGAAATCCTTCAAAGAAAACGGAGGGCCATCCTGAAAACACCACAAGTAAAGCATAGAGTTCATTCAGATTTGACTCATTTGAGTCCAACGATCAACCGTTCCATAAAGCTTTTGTCATGAATAAATCGATAAAATAGTAGAAAATTCCTTTATGAAGAAAGAGGAAAAAAAAAAAGAGTATTAGTGTGTTTGGATTGAAGGAAATGGAAGGAAAGGAAGGGAAGGGAAGGGAAATGAAGGGAGGGAGTATCTTTCATTTGGATAGCAAATTGGGGATGAAGGGAATTGGAGGGGAGAGAAATGGAGGGATTAAATTCTAAGAAAATGATCCCTCCAACAATGGAGAGATTTAGAAGGAAAACTCATCATTTTTCCTTCCTCTTCCTTTCCCTTCCCTCCCCTTCACCTCCCTCCCCTTCTTTTCTTTCCCAAACAAGCTGATAGAGAGGGGCATCACTGCATATACATTCAGAATTCTCTCCCTTTGCCAATTTCAAAGATTGCTTAGGAATTTCTACAACCACAAAGAAAGCAAATTGCACAGGAACTAGAGTATGAATTAGGAAAGAGACTCCGAAATAGTATGGGGTTTCGCAACCTAATTTTGTCAGTTTTCATACCAAACACTAAAATTTTAATCCAGACACTAGTTCTTTTAAACCTCCAAGGACTAAGACAAGCTTTATGAATTTCATCATTACAACGGTACAATCATCATAGTACATCATAAAAAAAGGGGATTTAAAGAGTAGGCTTTAACAGCTTAAAATCATCAATAACTCAAAAGATAAGGTCTCATAGAACTGATAGAAGGGAAAACAGGCAACTCGCACACCAGTGTGCCGATAAGTCTAACTTCTAGAATACAGATCTCATTTTCGGCAGATTTTTGTGCCTTTGATATAAAGTACTACACGTGAAGGACAAAATACTAATGAGCCAAACAAATTGTCTATCAATAACCAGCCCACCAATCAAACTAGGCCCCATAAAAGTATAAGCTTCCCCACTCAGGTGCAAATGAAGTTTCAAAAGCACCAATCCAATTTAAAATACTTTGGTACTACATACAAGGAGAATGATTTCTCACAACTACTATCCTATATCATTCAGCTATCAAAAAACATGGATGAGAAGCAGAAGCCTCTATGCATTCATATTAAGATCACCTTACTAAGTTCTTTACTCAAGTGTTGGATCATAATAGGAGAACGATCTCTCTCAACTACTATCCTAGATTAAATGTATATCAGAAGATATTGGTGAAACAAGCCTTGATGCATTCAGATAAGAGTATTCATACAAGATTACCTTGTTAGGTTCCTGGCTCAAGTGTTGTTTAACAACAGTCATCTGCTGAATCAGCCTTTCCAAGGACGAATAGCTTGGTTGCTTGGTATGTGCTACACCAATGAATTCCAGAGAAAATATTAGAACTTGTAAGACGTGCTAGACATTTTACTTTTCAAATACAAAGTTCACAAGATTGAACTTTAAAAAGATATACATTAAAGTAAATGAGCCAGAAAACATGTTATATACATACATGTACCTAAAATTGCGCGATTTATCTTATCTGCAATATCTTGTCTATAGTCAAGGCTGATAAGATGAAATGATGGTGATTTTTCTGGTTCATCGTAAGCAAGCAAAGCCAAAAACTCCTGCAACAAATGCAACTTATTTTCAGAGATAACATCATACACGTATACTAGGAAGCAGAGCAGACATGGTTGAAATGATACCTCAAGCTTCACAACATACTTTTGCACACTGCCATAAGGACTCAGGTTCTCCTGAGCAAATCGAAGAGCTTCGCCGCTGTCAAGGGAATAATCTATTAATAAGAGACATTCTTTGTGAAGTACGAGAAACATTAAGTGTAATATTTACCATTGTCCTGAGCACACAAGCTTGACAAAGTGAAGGCTCAAAAGATCAAAGTGCAAATCCGTATTTTCCTCTAGTAAATCTGGTGCTACTTCTTTTGTGAGTTCAATAGCTTTGAGGGTGTTGTCTTCTAAGATAAACTTGATGATTCCTAACATAAATGGGAAGTCAAAACACATACTTGGAGTAAAGCCAGAGCAAGAGTAATGCATGAAGAAATTAAATAGAACAAACAGCACATCTAGATTTTGCCTTGCAGGCTGCATAACAAAGGATAATTGCTCCATAAATAAATAACTAGTTTTTCTCTCATTTAAACTAGTGGCCAACTACATGTGGATTCTTTTTTAGGTGAAGCTTTCATCTGGACATGGCTTTGCATAACATTGACACAAATGACATGTTCCAGAAAAGGCTGACTTTAGCAATCTCACAAGACATGGATACACTTTGCCTAGTTCATAGGCTGGGATGGCACAAGTTCTTTGAACTAAATGTTTACAACGTATTAAGACATTTGAGAGTCTGGGTTTGCCCCCTTCTCGGTCTTGGAGTTTCCATGAAAGGAATGTATTGAGTTCACCAGTTCTGAGTCATAATCCATGCTCACAGAGGAAAACTATATATTCAATTCATTGGTGCTCCATGCTTCTTTTTCAGTGCTACCACATACTTCATGAGTTTGTAAAGTACCTACTTTCATCTATACCTTTCCTTTCAATAATTACTATACTGGGAGAGACATATCTTAAACTTTCCTTGTCTACAAGTATCATAATTGTGACAGGTATTTCAAAAAATTATCCATTTAATCAGACATTAAAAGTGAATATACTAATACCTTATATCACTCCTGCATATGCCCTTTTTAGGGCCTAGCAATTCAGACAATAGGATTTTGATACCTAAGGTCTAAGGATACCTTCACCGTTTTCTAAAAAGTATGATTGTTTTCGAACCATATATAGCTTGAATCAAGCTATGTCACAGATATACAAATCATAGAAAAATTCACTTATAAGGAGGTAGTTGGAGTCTTGGGGAGGGGGTTTACTTTTTCTTCTATCGATATCTTCAAGACAATCAGTCGGCTGCTTTATCCCAGTACATTCAACAAAGGACTCCGCGGTCTCTTTAAAACAATTATGTACAAGATATGATAGCACGATGTTGTGGGTGTCACTGTCACTTACAGCCTGTCAGGAAGAAAAAAGAAAAAAAAGATGAGATAACTAGATAACTTAAAGCACTGAAAATATAAAACTGTAATCAATATCCAGGGAGCTCAATGATCATTTGATCACATAGAATTAAAATAATTTGCAACTGCAAATCCCAGCTAGAACGGAGACCATCCATCAACATATAAAGTGCAATGACAAATAATCTATTACTGAATTGCTAATAAGATTAAGTTGTCAGATACCTCCGTCTGAATGATTGGAATCCTCGTTCCACCCATAGTAATGCAAAAGTTCAAACACGTGATTTTAGATAATTCAACAGCCAAATCCCAATCCGCTAGTTTTAATACAAAATTTATCACAGAATAGTATATGAGTATATGACACATAAACAACCTATTTAAAAAGAGACATATAATTGTTCATCTAATTTGAAATAGAACCCCTCAGTCTGAAAGTATATTCTACACTGTTTTTGAAGCCAATAAGACATAAAGTCCTCAACACTTCTCAATCATATCCTAAATTAGTACATTGTAAGCTCTGGACAACTTAAGGTTCAGTTAACTAGGTGGCAGATCCAAACAATCCTTCTCAATTCTTTACCGGATGAAAACTGGTAATAAGAGCTCATCAATTAAACCAGGTCATATATACACTTATCAAACCCATTAAATATTTTATAAGTACAATCCAACAAGCAAAAACTATAACAGAAACAGAATCTGGAGACTAAAAAACTAATCTACATCAATATCATATTAACATTCATGAAAGTGGCCAAGTCAGCATTGGATACGACTATCCACATCAGATTGATACATTCAGAGTTTGTATGTTTTAGATAAGCAAATAAGGCTAGGTCACTTGAGACTACATTGGTACAATAGAAAGGTAAAAGTTTGAATAGTGAAGAATAACCGTTGCATTTAACTCAATTCCTAACAACATATCACTGCGGTCTAATGTGGCATATTATTTGGCAATAGAGGGAGGGTCAATAAAAAAAAAATGCAGCCATACATGTAGGCTACATTCATTGCTCATTATGCAATAACAAATAACATCAAAAAAAGACGACCAAAGCTCATTTATCAAAAGCTAAAAGTAACATTGCTTCCTCCGGATCACTAGGGTACTCAAAGCATGTTCTAAATACCTAACCAACACATTCAATTCAGTAGACTTTTGATGCAGAAAAACCGCCATCGCCAAACACAATTTGCACAATGTAACCCGGTTCAAGCACATGCTAAGTACAAATCAACTCCCAACAAATACAAAATCCATCAAAAAATTAACAAGAAGCAACCTTTTCGAAAACTATTACTCCGTAGATTAGACCCTTGTATCAGAAAACACCCAAGCAACTTAACCAATCATATTCAACCCAAATGTTAAATTTCTCCCCAATATCAACCTGATCAGATAACATTGCACTAGCAGTCTAGCATTACAGATCCAACCAAACACAATTAAACCACCCAAAATGAAATACAACCCACCTACATTGTTCAAATCAATTTACAAAAATAATTCTAATCACAAAATCCTACCACATAGTAACAAATAACAAAAAAATTAGGGTTTTGAATTTCGCTAGTTCTGCGGAAAAAAAAATCCCCTTTTACAAAAATTACAATCAAAGGGTAGAACATAAGCAGCAAAGTTGAAAATTGAAGTAATTACTCGATGAAATTAGTACAAAGCAATGAAGGAAAATTTTAATTTTTTAATAAATTACAAAAAAAAACCCTAAAAAGATTGAAAATTTTAGTGAAAATACAACTTACGATGTTTTCGTAATGCCGCGGATCCAACTCCATTTCTCCGTTGAGAAGAATTTACAGGTGCCCGTGTGATTGGAATTGACAAGATAGAGAGATAGAAAGAGAAGAAAGATAGCCCAAGAATTTTGAGTCAAGTATAATAGATTTTAAATATAGAAATGGCAATTTATTGGAAGACTCTTTGGTGTTAAAGGCTATAAGGCTATAAGCTGCTACTTAGTACTTCTCATTTCAAAAGAGTTTCATCTTTATAGTAATCACCCTACTTAAAAGTTTCCAATTTCCAACTAATGTGTAGAGACTAGAAATGGAAATGGGTCGGACTGGCACGAGAGCCGAATAAGCACGAAATAAAAATAGTTTGATCTGACACGAACCTATTGCAAGTTCGAGATGGTACGAGAGGTAGGACTAATGTGTAGAGACTAAAGATGGAAATGGGTCGGCCGGCACGAGGGTTGAATAAGCACGACATAAAAATAGCATGACCCGACACGGAACTTATTGCAAGCTCGACATGGCACGAGAGGCAAGCACACAGGTGGGTCATGGATCGTGCATGGGCTTCATTTCTAAATTTTGGTATGAGCTCGGTGCGAGCATGATGGGTCGGCACACTTATACTTGACCAATTTAACCAAAAATATAAATATTATTAGGGGCTTGTTGGCATGGCACAACACGGGATGTGGGCTAGATTGTGCATGAGTTTCGTTTTTTAAAGATCGGAACAAGCCTGGCACAACACGACTATGCGTGATTATTACCCATTATTTGTTGGTACCTAATAGACTTCTTTAGTAATACTAAGCTTTGTTAGTACCAATAGACTTCTAACCAACTTTAAGTTTTGTTGGTACCAATAGACTTCTTTAGTAATACTAAGACAACATTCAATGTTCAAACACAACTTAATGCTCTCTAATCCTTTTCGTTATCCCCCTTTTCCAATCAGGTAGGTTTTAAAAAGTCTTCATTTACTAATACTTTTTACACAAAAAAAAAAAAAAAAAATTCAAACAATTTTTATACAATTTTCCACTAATTGACGTTGCCTTACATGATTTCGATGTTTAATCATCATTCTCTCTCCCCAAACATCACATAAGTTACCATGTCCTTTTTTTTTTCCCTTTTCATGTTTTTGAAAAGTGGAATTAATTAATGAAAAATTAAAATCTCTATTGCTTTAACAACTCCCATTATCATGATTCACTTTTCTTAATTTACTCCCTAATTTTTTTTTTAAAAAAAAAAAGAAACAAAAAATTTGAAATAATTATATAAACGGATTTTTCACCAAATGCCACTGAGTTATTTCGTAATTCACCATATACCACACAAAATTTTCTAATACACCAAATACCACTGAGTTTTTGGTAAATGTCACAACATACCATTAATGACTAACGGACGTTAACACCGTTAGTCATTAAGGCTAATAATGCCACGTGGCAGCTTGTGATTGGTTCCCTTCTAAATTATTTAATTTTAGCATAAATATTTAATTAATTATCAAATAAAAAAAATAAAAAACA
The DNA here is from genome assembly GCF_001683475.1 of Chenopodium quinoa. Classification (NCBI taxonomy): domain Eukaryota; kingdom Viridiplantae; phylum Streptophyta; class Magnoliopsida; order Caryophyllales; family Amaranthaceae; genus Chenopodium; species Chenopodium quinoa. The sequence goes on along the minus strand of NW_018742726.1, from coordinate 2,383,898 downwards.
AAAAATAACAAAAAATAATTAAAAGTAACAAAAAATAAAAACCAAAAAATAACCAAAAAGTAAGTTAAAATATTTTTTGTAAAATAAAAAACCCAACCCTTCTTCCACCCAGCCAGCCACCAGCCCCCCTGCCGGCGCCAAGCAACCCCACCCCCGGCCGGCAACGCCCAGCCTCTCTCCTCCCTTCATTCCTCCCAACACCAGCGCCCCAACGACCTTCCCCGTCCTCTCTCCTTTCTCGCACCTCACCATCACCGACCACCACCGAATTCCCTTTAATTTGGGCAAAAAAAAAAACCCCTAAAATTGGGGTAAACTGCAGTGAAATTAGTTTAGATTCAAAAATTATAGCAATTGGCAACACAAATTGTTGGAAATGGAGATTAGATGTGAAATTAGTGTTTATGAATTAGGGGTGGTGTTTGGGGAAAAGGGGAAATCGAAGGAGTTGGGGGAAAAAGGGGAATCGGAGTTGGGGGAAATCAGGGCAGGGGAAATCGGGGAAGGTGGCCGGTATCGAAAAGGGGAGGGGAAGGGGGTTTTGGGTGTGGTGGCCGGAAATCGAAAAGGGATGGGGAAGGGGGTTTTGGGTGGGGTGGCCAGAATCGAAAAGGGGAGGGAGGGGTGGGAGGCCGCCGGCGCACCTGTCGGTCTGGCCTCGGTGGCAAGGGGTTTGGCGGTGAGGTGGTCGGAATGGGCTGGCTGGTGGCAGCAGGTTTTTTTTTTTTTTTTTTACACTTTTACTTTTAATTATTTTTTGTTATTTTTTGGTTTTTATTTTTTTTATTTGATAATTAATTAAATATTTATGCTAAAAATTAAATAATTTAGAAGGGAATTAATCACAAGCTGCCACGTGGCATTATTAGCCTTAATGACTAACGGTGTTAATGTCCGTTAGTCATTAATGGTATGTTGTGACATTTACCAAAAACTCAGTGGTATTTGGTGTATTAGAAAATTTTGTGTGGTATATACTGAATTACGAAATAATTCAGTGGTATTTGGTAAAAAAATCCGTTAAATAAATAATAACAATTTACATTGTTTAAGTCATTAATAACTCAAGCCATAACGAACACCGGCTATTACCCTTACAACTTGTGCCCAACAAATCCAACATAGTAATGACAAATTGACAACGAAGAGAAAAGAACAAGATAGAGCCACGAGGTTCATGCACATATATTGGGTAACTACTCCATCCTTCTGGCTGTTATTGTAACACCAACAAACGTAACACACCAATCAACCTGTTTTCACCCTGTATTTTACTCATTTGCTTATTCATTCTAAGTCTTCAATCATTTGATCATTTCCCAATCCAAAAAATGAGCAAACTTTCTCTACTATTGCTACTATTATTCACCCTCCATTTTTCACACCATCTTTCTGAATCAAGCTCTGATCTTTTTGATTCATGGTGCAAAAAACATGGCAAAATATACCCATCTGAGCAAGAAAGACAACACAGGCTCAAAATTTTTGAAGACAATTTGGAATTTGTCAACCATCATAACAGCTTGGGAAATTCCACTTATACCCTTGCTCTGAATGCTTTTGCTGATTTAACCCACCATGAATTTAGAAGTTCTAAGCTTGGGCTTTCCAATTCTGCTAATGATTTCATCAGGTTGAAGCATAGTGAAAATCCTGTTCAGTTTCCTGATTTGGGTGTTCCTGATTCTGTTGATTGGAGGAATCAAGGTGCTGTTACTAATGTCAAAGATCAAGGAAATTGTGGTATGTTTTCTATGTTTTTTATGATTCAATTTTTGGGGTTTTAGTATTTTTGTGAAATTGAATTGAATTTTTAGGCTGGGTTTTACTGAAATTGTGAATTTTCACCTTTTAGTTTATTGGGTTGTTCTGTGTTTATGTTATTGTGGTTCTTTATTTTAAATTTTTTTTATTATTTTTGTGATTTAAGGTTAAGAAATTGTGGGTTTATTGACTGAACATCAAAATTAGCATCTGAAAGTTTTTTTGGTTGTTGGTTATTATTGATTGGGAATTTTGGGTTGATTTAATTGATAAACGGGAGATAATTGGTCTTCATCTAACTCACATTTTTTTTTAAGGTTTTCATCTTTCTGAATTATATAATGTAACTGAACAATGAACCAATAACGCTTAGGACAATGACATTCAATCTTGTTTAAAATTGAAAAGAGATATGACTTGGGCAATTCATGGTTATCCTTCTTGCAACCTTGAGACTACTTATAGTAGATGTCAAATGTAATATAGTATACACTGTGACATGGCCTATTTTTTTCCACTTTCAATGGAGCTGAAATATTTAATATTTGTTGGCTTTGATTATAATGTACCAAATCAAAATGACTAATTGAACTGGATGTACATGTTTATAATTGTGAAGAAGCCTACCCCTACCATCATTGCTTTCAGATCAATGGCCTAATGTAAAAGACCTTTTAACCGTAAGGGTAAGGTTGCAGATACCTGATAGTTGATCCTTCCAATTTTGCCGCCCTGGGTGATAAGCTGAAAGCCTTCTTAGAAGCATTGGGACAGTACTGATGTTGTTAATTGCTAAAATTCTGAAACAACTCAGGTTCTATTTTTTATATTATATTTTAAAAAGATTATTAGTTCTTGGAGGAAGTAGTGAAGTATGCTTATGAAACAATTCCTTTTTTCTTTTATTCTTTTGGTTTCAGAAATGAGTACTGCTTTGTTTTTCAGGTGCTTGCTGGGCTTTCTCCGCCACAGGGGCAATTGAAAGTGTAAACAAAATTGTCTCAGGCTCTCTTGTCAGCCTTTCCGAGCAGGAGTTAATTGACTGTGATAGAAGCTACAATGAAGGCTGTGATGGTGGGCTCATGGACTATGCTTACCAGTTCGTTATAGATAACCATGGGATTGACACTGAAAAAGACTACCCATACCAGGCTAAACAAAAATCTTGCAATAGGAACAAGGTAAGACACCTTCCGATTTATATATCTTTTAATTATATCCGTTTTATGCAATCTCACTTACCACACCTCAAGTATGGAGAAAAATATCAGCTAAAATTTAGTATTGGAGAGTTTAGGATTTTTTTTATCCTGATCATCGGAAAATCTTAAAAGTCTTTTCCTTTGTTATAAACATATATCATGGTTGATTTAGGATAGCTTGTATACAGAACAGTACAGAAAACAGCTATTGCACTGATAGTATAGTCTTATGGGAAGATATACAACTGATTTTTAGCTCCACCCCAATATTTGTTGGTGGAATTTGAAAAGTTTAACCAATGTAGGATTGTGCTGCTCTAGTGGATGAAGCTAAGACTAAAAGAGTAAACTCCTTTTTCATCTGTGTGTGTCTTTATTAGTTTAGTGACATATTAGCCTGGTGAGCATTCTGTGCAATGAGAACTAAAATTTTGCTCCGTTATTGATGCAATGACAGCTATTTTGAATTCATCCTGATCCATTTCTGTGTACTGCTATATTTTCCACTTGTATACCCTCTTGACAGTTTGGGACTACAACTATATGCCGTCTGTTAGACTGTCAGAGACATTTACTTAATTGCATGACCGCATGATGATTCCTCAGTGTCAAGTGTAAAAACATCTACTGCAGCAAGAGTTTAATTATTTTAACCTAGCCTGCATAGGTGATAGGGTGTACCGTGTAATAATCATTCTATAGTCTATACTCAAGAACTTGTCAACATTTCTTTATCCCAATCTTGTACACTTCATTTTGCCTTATGCACTTGAAAGTCCGATTTGGATCTTCAACTCTCAGACATGAGTGTGGCTGTATGGAGTATGGACACTTGACACTTCATTTTGGACTGAAAAGAAAGACATGTTTTGCAAAATAAAGGAGTTCAACACTTGGGACTCGTACCAGTTTGAGCATATAAATTTCCTTCCCAGTAGATACTAAAGTTATAATTGAAATAGCATTCACACTCCAAAAACACTCCGCCTTTGTGGAAAAGAAGAGAGAAATCAAACCAACCCTTTAATTGATCTAATGCTTCCTGTTTCAGCTTGTCTTTTATTGGCATAGTTGCTGACCTTTTGAGCTATAGAACTCAAAGAAACCTGTGTTTTTTCTATTGCAGCTTGCGAGACATGTGGTAACTATTGATGGTTATGCTGATGTCCCTCCTAATAATGAGAAAGAACTTCTAAAAGCTGTTGCCGCTCAACCAGTAAGTGTTGGCATATGCGGCAGTGAGAGAGCATTCCAGTTATACTCCAAGGTTAATTTCTTCGCTATTGGTCCTCTTGGCTTCTGATACAAAAAGCTTTTGTGTTTTGACATGAAGATTTTACTTGTTCAATTTTACTTGTTTTTTTTCTTTCAGGGAATCTTTTCTGGCCCATGTTCCACCTCTGTAGATCATGCTGTTCTGATTGTTGGTTATGGTTCAGAGAATGGAGTTAATTACTGGATAGTTAAAAATTCATGGGGAACTTCTTGGGGTATGAATGGCTATGTACACATGCAGCGGAACAGTGGAGATAAAAGTGGAATTTGTGGCATCAATGTGATGCCATCATATCCCACAAAAACAAGCCCTAATCCACCACCACCACCACCTCCCGGACCTACTAGGTGTAGTTTGTTCACATCTTGTCCAGCAGGTCAGACTTGCTGTTGTGCACGGAGCTTTCTTGGTATATGTACAACTTGGAAATGCTGCGAGTTAAATTCTGCAGTATGCTGCAAAGATCATATCCACTGTTGTCCTCATGATTATCCAGTATGTGATACACAAAGGAATCTTTGTCTCAAGGTTAGTATCTAGTTCATTCTGTTTAGCAAATGTTTAATTGACAGCTGGGGGTAATTGAAATAGCAGGAAAGAAAAGATCATTCATTGTGCATACACTTGAATTTCTGACTGCTGTGTGTAAAATTGTGTTTAGACACGATGGCTCTCACTTTTTAGTTAGACAAGAAAATTAAACAAATTGTGTTAAGACTCTTAAAAGTAACTAAGAGGGTCTCAGTTTAACTCTCAAACACCAAGACATTAAAGATCATCCCTAAAAGGTAAAAAAAGTCACCGATCTCCCAATAAGTTATTTGGAGACCGTTTGATACAACTTTTTGCCTGGTGGGTTTAGTTTTTCATATCTAAGAATGCTTTCTAACACCTGTTTGAATATCATGCTGTGTTATCTCTTGCAATATGCTGTCCTTTACTCCTTTTGAGTTTTGTGATTTTAATCATGCTGACTTGGTTGTGTGCTATGACTTATTAACAAATTACATTACAATTTCTTCTGCAATTGGTTGGAATTTGAATTTTATGGTTCTGTGATGTGGTTGATGAAGTGTTTAAATTGGTAATACTAACACAAACTCACAATTGTTGATCTTGCAGCGAACAGGATATATTACTTTAGCCAAACCATTTAACAGCAGACAGAGCAGCTTGTGAAGAATCTGGCAGTTTGAAGTTCCCTTGTATTCAGTAACTTGGTGTTTGAAACTATCCTTGGATGCTTGTACGTATTCTTTTTCACATTTCGACGATAGGGGGGCAAGGTAGATGAAGCTCCCCATGCTATATAGAGGAATTCATGCAGTATATTCGACATTGCGCATCTTTGTACTGTTGTACATGGTGGAAAATAGATACAGTTTGATGTCGTTTATGCTGAAGGAGAGTAGAGGGTGATGATTTTGCAGTATATGCCTTGTTAATATCATAGTGTTCTGCTGAAGAAGCTTTTCTACTCTTACAGCAGTGTTATTAAGGTCCGACAGTTAGATTTTCATGTGTTCATGTAATATACTGGTATTTGCCTTGCTATGGTTGTAAACAGGGTCAGGGCTCAAATATTCTTGGGGACATTGTGTTTTTTATTAATATAATCGGAGCCCTGAATGATGAGGAAAGCAGTTAAAAATCCGTTGCATAATGAGTGCAGTCGATGTTTATCAAGCTTCGGCTTCCATTAATTAATATTATCATAGTTCTTGCGTTTAAAAAATAATCAGTAGTCGATCCCCAAAAATATAATAGGTTTTTGGATATAAACACTCAAAACAGAGATGTACATGGTACCCAAACTTGAATCAATATTAGTCTTCAAAAAATTTAGATTTGGGTGCTCTATGCTTCAACAAATTCGTGTTTATGATGCTGTTTGCCGCATTTCCTGACGAGTTGAGACTTTAAGACAATGTGACACCTAAATCTAAAGAGTGTCTGACTTGAGTGACTGCTAGAGTAAATGGCCATCTCAGTGACCTTTAAGGCTTTAACATAAGTAATTGCACAGCAGCAAAGACCCCAAGTCATGCAAATAAGAACCAGAATCAAGCAAGTTCTTGTGGTGCAACTCAACTTTGAACAATTCTGTGCCCGAATTCATATCGAATTATCAAATAGCCAAGCGTCAGTGTTCATACACCACAACTAATGATATCTCAAATAATCAACTTCTGATTCATAGAAAAACAGTGAAAATGTCCTTCAGCAATTCCCAGTTGGGACAACAGATAAATACTCACTTATCTCTATATACATCTTGAAGCACTTGAGCAGTTAAAAAGTTCAAACACAGATGTGGCAGTTCTTCTAAACTGATTCTGAAGTAGAAGACCATGATTATACAATTCTTGATTTGTATATGCAATGATAAGGCAGAGGCGTACATGCAGCATGCCCATGCCGCAATAGGAGGACCTGCCGTCGCTTCTCAGGTAATCAGAAAATGTGCAGGAAACTGAGCTGTTTCTATCAATTGTCAAGTTATAGCAATGCAGTAGTCATATAATCTAACCGTCACCTGCATTGATATTTTAGTCGAAATTGAGGTAACTATGCCACTCAAGTATGTTCATTGCTAGAAGGTAAAGTGACAAAGAGGACACCAGACTCTACTAAGAGGAAAAAGATAGATGGGCAATCTTTACAGACAGAACACAGCATCCAAGTTACACAACAGTCGGAAAAATACACAAGGTAAACATCAAATCTCTCCATTAGGATACAGTTTACACCATTGATTCGGTCACAGAGATTGTTGCAAATGACGTCTCAAAAACAATTACTGTAACAGCAAGGGTACAAAAAGTACAAGAAAATGAGCAGAAGGTAACTACAATATCCTCTAAGCCTTCCCTTAGGATACTTAAAAATTGATATCAGCAGAAGATAGCAGGTAGGAATAATTCCTTCTGCAGTACACCACAAAGCAATGCAGGCTCAAGCTTGCAAACAACCTGTAGGCTGTAGCGGAGTTTATAGCCTGCTATAGATATTGCCAGAGTGCTACACTAACATGGCTTCTTTACGTGCATGCACAATACCAACCCATCCCCCCCCCCCCCCCAACAACCCTCCAGGTCTGGGTCATAGACAACTTCCTGTCACCAGAACAATTTTGAGAATGTCCATTAGCCTAATTAATCCTCTATTTAGAGAGGTTACAGAAACAACAGCAAACTATCCATGATAAAGCAACAAAATGTAAATGATTTGGTGCGGCAATTTTACTTGCTACACTCTGGCTGAATATCAATCTTGACACCGATAAGACAGGATCAGATGAGGCAGGAAAGGTTACTTACAATATCACTTTCTTTTCCTCCAAAATAAGCAGAATTTAGAGCAAGAGAAGGCAAATATAACAATAATTTGCCGATTTCCTTACAATTCCTCTAAAATTAACTAACCAAGTGAAGGAATTCTATCAAGTCCAGCAGAACAAACCAAAGGAAATAATAATCTCCTTCATTTCCCTTCCCTTTCCTGCTCTAGGTTCCAAATGCTGGCAAAAATAACTATCAAATTCACACTTCATGTAATTCAAATCACACTACAACATGTACAATGACCCAAATTAACAATCCAATTCCAAGACATTGCTATTTGCACAATATAATATTCCCACCCAAATGACATAATTCATCCAGTCAGTGTTGTATACTTGTACAACGAATGTATAGGCTGCACAAAATTTATCCTTTCTGTGATTCAGGGTGAATGAATTTCATAAAAATTGCAACAACCAAAAAGCTCACACATTTTTAGTATCAGTGTCGCAATTTTTTTGAAACGGAGGAAGTATGTTTTTATATACTCCGTATAAAATTTGCAATCAATCACACTAAAAGTCATTCAAGAACACAAAACAACACAACAACTACTCCATAAAAATATATTCCCATTACGCACAAATAACAATCATTTACAACCTTTATACCAATACATTCATTCATTCCAACCAAAAAAAAATATAAAAAGTTACCTATCTATTCACAAACCTTCTCTCATTCTCCCTCAATATAATCAAGAAGACGGAAACACATCCTTAACAGCAGAAGCAGCACTCAAATAGTTCAAAGTATTCCTCAACGTCTCCTTCTCCCTCCTCAACCTCGCCGCGGTATCCTCCAGCTCAAGCAACGCCTGCTGCTCACGGGGAGCACCTTCAAACGTACTCCCAACGAAGAACGAAAACGGTGTCGGAAATAAATTCCTCCTCAAATCCCCAATTTCCTTCTCTTCTTTCCCATTCAATCGATTGCTCAAACGAATTACATCCCTCATGTAACTCTCCACATCCTTCGCCAAGCTCTCCAAATCTTCGTGGGACCCATCAGAGGAGGGTTTATCCTCCAGCCAATCAACGGCTGCCACGAGGTAGGGTTTGGACCGTACGATCTTGTTGATTCGAAATCGTTCTTGACCTTTACAGATTAGGAAGAAGCGATCGTCGGCGAGACGCTCGTGTTTGACGACTTCGCCGACGCAACCGACGGAGGTGGCGGAGGAGGAGGATAGCGTGTCGGAGAAGATAACCCCGAATCGGAGGTCGGTTTGGAGGAGGGTGTTCATCATGATTCGGTATCGGAACTCGAAGATTTGTAGAGGGAGGATTGAGCCGGGGAAGAGGACGAGTGGGAGGGGGAAGATGGGGAGCTCAACGACGTCGTTTTGTGGGGTTGGGTTGGGAGATGGTGGGTTGTTCTGGGGTTGGGAAGAGGAGGATGAAGCGGAACAGCGGAGACTAAGTAGTCTACGGCGTTGATGACTGAGACAGAGCGGAGTTGAAGAGTTGAGGGAAATAATGGGGGTTGTTGGAGGTGAAGGAGGGTTTAAAGAGGGTTTAAGGGAGGTGGAGTAATGGAGGAATTGAGGGAGCGCCATTGATGGAGGAGGAGGAGAGAGAAAATGGGAGATGGGTTATTGGGTTATGTAGATTTGGGTTAGAGGAGAGAGAGTGAGGAAGGGAAGAGAGGAGAGAGAAAAATGATTGGCATTGTGTGTTTGTGGATCAAGGGGATGAAGATGAAGATGGAGGTGGTGTTTTCTGGGATTGATTGAGGGTGAAAGGGGAGTGAGAGTTTGGGTGGTGGAATTTTGGGGAGGTTTGTGGATTTTTTTAGGGATTTTGGATGTGGTTTTGGGGAGTTACACGTGAGAGATTGGATAATCTTTGGATTTGTGTGTTGTTGTGTGGCACGTGCTATTTGAGAGGGATGATAATTTCTTGCTTTGAAAAATCATACTCAAGAAGTTAAGATTGAATGTGTAGCCGTGTAGGGACGAGGTGGTAAATGGGTCGGTAGGATCAGATTTATTTCGAATCAAAATGATGCGAGTTGAATTTTGAGTGGAGTGAGTTATGGTAAGGAAAAGTCTATTTTATAAGGGGAGATTTTAGAGAAATTCATGTGAATAAGTTTGATGAGATTCGACCCCTAAACTTATGTTTGTAAGTTAGAGAGTTAGTTAACTGTTGTAGCCTCTTGTATTATTTTATGTATTTTTGGCTGGATGATGGAATTTACTTGGTACACATATTGCATTCATGCTCAAAAGTTGTGTATTATTAGGGGGGTATAATAACGAGTATTCTACAAAATGCATATGAAATCAAGAATTTAGGTATAGGATTAGATTTTGATTCGAATCCAAACGATGTGAGTTGGATTTTGAGCGGGTTGAATTATGGTAAGGAGAAAGTTCATCTTAAAAGGGGAGATTTTAGAGAAGGAGCTTAATGAGATTCGACTCCTCACATCACGTTTGTAAGTTAAAGGACTAGTTAACTACTCCAAGTCTCCATCCTCCTTCATCATTTCTTTGATTGGATGATGGAATTTACTTGGTATACATGTTGCATTAATGCTCAGTAGTTGTGTATAATAGGATTAATAACAAAAAGTATTATAGAAAATGCATCTGACATCAAGAATTTAGGTATAGGAACTATATATTTCTGATTTTCTAAACATGTCTAGAGATAAATCATCAATAGAGTTGGATCATGCAAACCCACTTGCTATATTGCCCTACCTAGTCAAGTTTGGAATGAGCGAAGGAAAAATACACCTATTCTATCATTTGGAGGCCTCACATGGGATAACTCAAGTGGTTAAAGCTTCCCCCTCTGTTCCAGGTTATTTTGGGATCGATTTTCATCTCTCGCCCTTTGTGGCTTTCTAACACCAAAAAAAAATAAATTTGGAGGCCTCACATGCATAACTCGGCTCATATGCCATACCAACAAACACCTTTAAGATTTTTTAGTCATCTTGGTTTATGTTTAAAAAAATGCCTACATGTTGTGTTCATGCCAAATTTGGAATATGATATACATACACCGGATACACGTTCCACAACCCATAGGCATATCTTACAATGCTGAGCCAGCAACGAGCTCATGCCTGCTCAAATACATCGACATGGGTATCATGTTGAAAAATGAAAACAAAGGCCATTGGAAATATATATTTCCACAAGCAAGTGCAGTGGAAAATTTTGGGCAGGAAATAAGAATTATGAAGAGAAATGTCAACCCAGCAAGTCAGCAACAAAAACAGCCCAAAATAGTATGGTAGTGCTACTCCCAATCAAAATGAGAAAATCAAAGCCCAATAACATAATAATTGGCCCAACTCTGGACAATAATGACTTGATTGACTTCTATGTGCATCTAGTTGACTTATGCAGTTGTCAAATACTTTTTCCGTTTTTTTTTTTTCAAATGCAACATTTTAGTTTTGCATAATTTAATTAAATGTATAATCACTTATTTTCAGTAATCTATTGAAAGCATATGTTACAAAGTAAAATGCTGTTGGATTTTACATCTCTTTAATTATGATGTATTTATATACTAGAAGAATTGTTTAACTCAAGAGTCGAAAAGGGCAAGTTCAAGTTTCTATGTGCACCCAAGTGGCCAAGTACATATGCATACAAACATCTCTTGATCATCAAAAAAAAAAAGAAAAAAAAAAGAAAATATTACATAGTGATCTACATCCCAAAAAGACAAAAACCATGTAAATATCTTATATTTTGGATCAAATGGAGTAACATTAAATGCTTATCAATTATACAATTTGTATAATTTGAGAAAATCTCCAATGGGTACATCCCAACTTTATTTCAACATATAGAAGTTGTAACTTGGTCCCATCAAATTAAGATAACAAATATGCCCTTTCTAATCGTATTCTATGATAATTATTTTCTCTCCATACTAATTATAACGTGTAAAATTTATTTATTGCAAATATCGTTACATACAAACTTATAAATTACAACTATAAAATTAAACATAACGAACTTAACTGTAAACACTGGTAAACGTAAACCTAGCTTAAAACCACAACTACAATAAAACGTACAATACAGTACTTAGCTTCATACATAAAATATAGAACACACACACCACTGCACCGTGGTTCATGACCACACTACATATATAGTACATGATTCATTAGTATGTACTAATCAATTCGGCGGTGTTGATTGACATGTTTTCATTCAGAAATTGGGCACGAAGTTGCTCTACCACCTTCCTATCCACCTGATACGCCTTGGTAAGAACACCATCTAAAATTCGTGGTTTAGTCCCAAACACACCATTAGCAACATTAACTCGCCCCGGATTTTGGCTTCCAAATGAAGCAACAGCCAAAGCATCTGTCCTCTTAATATTAGCTTGGAAATGGATTAGACCTTGAGGAAAAACAATCATATCACCTTTCTTAAGTATTGTGTCATATAACTTGTTATCACTTGTCACAAAACCGGCATACAGTGACCCCTCCACCACGGCAAAAATCTCCGAGCCACGAGGATGCCAGTGAGGGGTGTTTAGACCAAAGGGTGCAAAGTCTACCCGTGCCAAGGACACCCCTTGTGTGTTAACACCGGGGAATCGATTAATGTCGATTAGTGTTGCATTTGCTCCATCAGTGTTGTATGTGTCTCCGCGAATGTTAAACCCTTTGAACAAGAAATCGTTTATAGTCACATGATTAGGGTCCTTGCAAAGCTTTCCATTGACGACCACTGCAAAATGTTGATCATAAAAAAAATGTCACTAACTAATAATAACATACAAAGTAACATGTATAAGTAACAACTCTTGTTGAAGTATGTCCTACAAAATAACACATGTAAGTGTCACACATTGAGAAAAGAAGAGAGAGTCAAAACACTTTATAAGGATAAGGGGCTACTCCTCCTATTGCCATATGATTGTGGGATGGAACTTTCTTTGGTCTTGTGAAGTGGACTATCTCTTGGTTTGTGGGTGCGGTCCAAACCCGTATTTAACCTGGTATCAGAACCAGGTTGTGTTGTGATTTAAGCCAGTATTGAAAGTGTTGTCCCACATTAAAAGAGTGTAAAAAGTGAAGAAGAGTATTGGGATGTGTATCCCACATTGAAGAAAAGAGAAAGTTGTGTCCACTTTATAAGGTTAAGGTGCTACTCCCCTCATTGCCATATGGTTTTGAGGTGAAACCTCCTTGGTCGTATAAAGTGAACACTCGTGACGGGTGTGGCCAGGCCCGTTTATCAACTCTATCTTATTTTCGAGGTACACTTAAGACCTATCAGTATCCAATAAAGGTACATTTTGCTTTTCATTCAAGGACATTTGAAGAAATTTAAATAAATAAAATTGATTAAATGAACAAAGAAAACACCCATGGGTACATCATACGCCAACCTTTTGCATATGCGCGCATATGCAAAGGTACATATGCTAGGATAACTAAGTAAATAAACTAAAAATTAACAAGAAGTAAGCGAGTACAGGTCGCACCTGCTGAATGAGGGTTGCTTACACCTATACAAAAATCTTGAAGAGGTGTAGGATCGGATGCAAGGGCTACGTAAAACATAAAACTCGTAGCAAGGGCTACGTATAACGTAGTCATGACAAATAAATTTGACATAATATAATAAGCAAAGTAAATGGCTTTATAATCCTATGTATCTAATACTTGAAATTTGAGATTTTTTGTAGTATAAATAATGGTAATATATGGGGGGGGGGGTTTTATAGCTGAGATTGCAATAATTAAAAGCTATTTTTCTTGTAATAGTCATACTTTTATGGTTGACAATCTTATCATCTACAGTAACGCTAGCTAATTACTCTAATTAGGATTGACTGTATTAGGCAAGTGTAGATTTGCTTATAGAAGTCGTACGTAATAATATTAATCTACATGAATTTCTCAGAAAAATCTACATTATGCATTAATTCGGTTGCTTGTTGATCTCCTTCTCCTTGTGGCTAGCTAGGTTGAAATAAACGAGGACGCGTACACAAATTAAAATGTGGGAAAAATAAAAATGGCTGCGACGAAGAGTATAATAGCGTTTGGCTTGAAGGTGATGCAATCTACAAGTATGTGGTAAAAACGATTAGGCAAAATTGTCCATACAATTTTAGTATGTCTTTTACTGATTTTGTTATTTCTCATGTCATGATGGCAAATAATGCATTGGCTAATTTAGTGGCAATTCAAGCTTGGAGACTTTAATTAAGGGCTGTTCAGAATTATTCTTTCACTCCAAAGCATTTTAGCTTTACCAATTAAACTCATATAATAACTAATTAATTAAGCTAAGGCCTTGAATGGTGAATAGTCTATCTAGCAAAAAAATCAAACTTTTTTTGAAGAATTTTTAATATTTCATGTAGGGAAAGTAAATAAAACTATTACATCATAATACAATATAGTCAATAGCAATCTAATATATATATATATATATATATATATATATATATATATATATATATATATATATATATATATATATATATATATATATATATATATATATATATATATTTGGGTAGTTTTTTCCAAAGATTTTAGAGAGCCACCTAGGATTTTTAATTTTAAAAAATTATTAGAGCGCCATGTAGGATTAGTATTTTTAGAGCGTTACTTATAGGATTATGCCACGTAGGATTGTTATTATAAAGAGCCACCTAAGATTATAATTAAAAATTTAAATATATTATAAAAATAAAATACTATCTCTTTAAATTGGATATTTTATCTAAGAGGAAAGAAACAATTTATTTTAATTCGTATATATAAAAAAAATACTATTAAATTTTTAAAAAAATAAAATTCACGTTCATTTGATATTTAAAAAAAATTGGATTAGATAAAAAAAATAATGAAAATATGACAAGTGATTATAATAAAATATTTTATAAAAAATATACTAATAAAAAAATAAAATCACATTAAATTATATAAAGGGGAGTTTTTTCCCAAGATTTTAGAGAGCCACCTAGAATTTTGATTGTTAAAAATTATTAGAGCGCCATGTAGAGCATTATGTATAGGATTTTTCCACGTAGGATTGTTATTTTAATTTGTTTTTTTAAATATCAATTGAACGTGAATTTCATTTTTTGGGCTCAATGTTGATATTTTAAAAAAAAATGGATTAGATAAAAAAATAATGATAATATGACAAGTGATTATAATAAAATAATTTATAAAAATATACTAATAAAAAAAATGAAATCACGTTTAATCAAAAAAATATCAGTTTTCTCTAAAAAAAAAAAATAGTTTCAAATTAAATAAAAAAGAAAAAGAAAAATCCATTGAAATTAAAAATATATCCTTTCTCTTTTTCTAGCAAAAAAAAAAAATATTCATCATTTATTTGTCTTAAAGATTAAGTTCTACGTTAACAAAATAAAATTGGCGATTGAAATTTTAAAGTTTAAATTAATAAATATAAATATAAAATATTATCTTTTGATATTAGGAATTTCATCTAAATCTATAACGAATCAGAGAAAATTTACAATTTATTTTAAAATAAATAAAATAAAAATATTAAATGGTAATATGATGTACTACGTACAACGAATAAATAAAGTAACAAATTTTATCACAAACATAGGAAAAAAATATAAGCTGTAAAAAAATAACAAACAAACTGTGCATCGCACGGATTTCATCTAGTATATATATACATGAAATATATAGGTTTAACTGATGAATTGAATATAAGTAGTGTAAGAGGGAATAATTAATAATTAATGAAAGCTAAGGGATAAGCAAGTCTAGAGGAATAAATCAATGTTGAAGACCTATAATTCTATAAAACCATAATTAAATTTTAAAAAATATATGTAGTTACATATTAAAGTCGGAGGCGAATCGATAATTAAGGTTTTAAGTCGAATCATGCTACTCCAACTAGGAGTAGGATTTTTTTTAAAACAGAGTCGAATTTTGATTATTTTTTCTCGAATTCGGCTCTTTTTTTTTTTTTTTTTTTCCTCTTTGGATCATATATATCCGATCCGACTAGGGTTGAATCCGGACTAGATTGTCATCCATACTTCTATACAAAACCACTAAGTGCATTTTAATTCTGTATTACCTAAGCTGCAACGTCACAATAATTTCTAATTAGGGGTGTTTCTATTTTTTCACCAAAAAATTATTTAAACTGAATTGTTAGATCAAATCTGATTAGTCCTGATTTCAGATTATACTTACATCTAATCAGACTAGAAAAAGTGTAGAGACCACACTTAAAAAATTGTAAAAATCTGAATGAGAATACAAAATATAACTATATAGTTATCCTAAGATTGATCGAACAAGATCTAACAATATACTTTATGTTGTGCGACAGCGGAAGCAAAGGTCGTAAACAAACAAGAAAACAATAAAGAAATTCAATGCAAACAATAAGAACAACACCAAGAATTTACGTGGTTCACTATCGATGTGATAGCTACGTCCACGGGCACCGAGATCGAATGATTTCACTATAAACTGCAAAGATTACAAAGATGATTCTTGTATTTCTCAAGAACGGCTCTCACTCTGTCTCTCTTTACCCTAATACTGATATTAGGGAGGTTTTATATTAATCCCTAATTAAAAGATACTTGGGCAAAAAGATAATAAAATAAGATAACCTAAAACCGCAAAATCCGCGTTCCGTATTTTTCCTTCTCCGCCCGGTCAGACCGGGCAAGGTCTGCCCGATCGGGCGCGAGAAGAAGACTCCATACGAATGCTTCAACGTATCCAACCCCCACCGCCCGGTCAGACCGGGCAAGGTCTGCCCGATCGGGCGAAGGCTCGCCCGGTCGGGCGAAGGCTCGCCCGGTCGGGCGCGAGAGCAGCTTCTTCAACGAATTTGCCAGGCACCTCTTCTTCTTCCGCCCGGTCAGACCGGGCAATGTCCGCCCGATCGGGCGGACAAAGCTACGAAGTACGAGTCACCTAATATACTTATCAACAATCTCCACCTTGACGAGAACTCGTAGTCAGCAAACGACCCCATCAAGACATAGTGAAAAAACATCTCAAGCCAAACCCGATGCAGGACTCATGCATAAGCCATACATCCCGATAAGTCTTCAACCAAGACCCATCACATACTCGTCTCCAAGTATAACAACTCATAATGCTCCACCTGCATCACAAGCCCCGGGCAAGCTCCACCTTAAGGCCAACACACCTACACCAGGAGCTCCCCAACTTCGCCCCTCAGGGCCTACTACATCACGTAGTAATCAATATTTAACAAGTCTAAGCAATGTTTAAACTTGCTAAACGGAACAGGCTTAGTGAAGAAATCAGCCGGGTTGTCAGCAGTCCCAATCTTCTTCACCTTAATCCTCTTGTCAGTACGTAAGAAATGATACCTGACATCAATGTGCTTCGTCCGATCATGGTGTACTTGATCTTTAGCTAAGCAAATCGCACTTAGACTATCACAATACACTGTAGCAAAATCCTGTGCAATACCCAGTTCACCTACTAGGCCTTTGAGCCAAATAGACTCCTTAGCTGCAGAAGTTAAAGCCATATACTCAGCTTCAGTAGTTGACAACGTAACTGATGACTGCAATGTAGACTTCCAACTAACCACAGAACCACCCAAAGTGAACACATAACCAGTCACAGACCTCCTGGTATCCACATCAGCTGCATAATCAGAATCACTGTACCCAGTGACCAAGCATTCCTTACCATTCCCGTACACAAGACCAATATCAGCTGTCCCTCTCAGGTAGCGAAAAATCCTTTTCACCCCTTGCCAGTGTTCCCTCCCAGGTCGAGCCATAAACCTGCTTACAACACTAACAGCATGCGCAATATCCGGCCTAGTACAGACCATAGCATACATCAAACAACCAACCGCGTTTGCATATGGAACTCTAGACATATAAGACAACTCCTCCTCTGATTGAGGTGACATAGACAAAGACAACTTACAACTAACAGTAGTTGGCGTACTTATAGGCTTCGATTTTTCCATCCCAAAACGAGACAAAATCTTTTCAATGTAGCTTTTCTGAGTCAAGAAAAGCTTACCTCTAGCCCGATCCCTGTAGATCTCCATACCCAAAATCTTCCTAGCTGCACCCAAGTCTTTCATGTCAAACTCCGAGTTAAGCATCTCCTTTAATCTTTTGTACCACTGTCGGGGGGATTGCTTAAGTCCATACAATGACTTTAGCAATCTGCAGGCATAGTGTTCCTTTCCAGGAGCTTCGAATCCTTCGGGCTGCTTCATCAGAATCTCCTCCTCCAAATCGCCATGAAGGAAGGCCGTTTTAACATCCAACTGCTCCAGCTCAAGATCAAAATGTGCTACAATTGACAATAACACACGGATAGAAGTATGTCGAACCACAGGTGAGAATATCTCAACAAAGTCAACCCCTTCTACCTGACTGAACCCCTTAGCAACTAGCCTAGCCTTAAAACGTATTTGCTCAGTTTCCGACAACCCTTCTTTCTTCTTGTAAATCCATTTACAACCCACAAGCTTCCTCCCTTCCGGTACCTTTACCAGTTCCCACACTCTGTTCTTGTAAAGGGACTGCATCTCTTCACCCATTGCGGCAAGCCATTGCGCAGACTCACTACAACTAATTGCTTGTTTATATGTGGCAGGTTCAAATGACTCTACATCATCAGCTACACTCAATGCATAACCTGTCATCGCATCAACACAGCAATTTCTTCCCTCCATCTCTTCAATCAATCTAACAGGCTTCTTGATAACTCGTTTAGGCATCTCAAGAATGGTGTCAGGTTGACTAGATGACCCCTGATTAGATTGCTCCACCTCATCCCCAGAGTTAGAATGAGTAGGAGTAATCTCAGGTTCAGGAGTACCCGGCACTGGAACATCAGCATCATCATCAATATATTGTACCCGAGGTAAATCAGCAATGGTAGACTGATGTACCTCAAGTACCCCATCTGTCTGTAATAAATTGTCTCCTTCCCTTCTCAAATCTGAAATCTCTGCATTTTTAATTGAATACATGGTGTTTTCATCGAAAGTAACATCCCTACTAAGAATGACCCGACCCTCCGAAGGTGAAAAAATTCTAAACCCCTTCACACCATCCCCGTACCCAACAAAACACCCCTTCTTGGCTCGTGGATCCAGCTTACCCTCAATAACATGATAATAAGCAACACAACCAAAAATCTTCAAATTCGAAAAATTAGGCAACTTACCACTCCAGATCTCAAACGGAATTTTGGAATCAATTCCAGAATGAGGACCCCTATTAATGACATAACAAGCTGTTAACACAGCTTCACTCCAGTACCTCCTCCCAAGCCCTGCATTAGAGAGCATGCATCGGACTCTCTCTAGCAGTGTCTGATTAACCCGTTCTGCTACACCGTTCTGCTGTGGTGTCTTCCTGACAGTATGATGCCGACCTATACCCTCATCTGCACAGAACTGATTAAACTCGTCTTTGCAAAACTCTAGCCCATTGTCCGTTCGTAGCTTCTTGATCTTCCTTCCTTGTCGATTTTCCACCAAAGCTTTCCATTGCTTGAAAACTTTGAAGGCCTCATCCTTTGACTTAAGCAACCTAAGCCATGTGTATCGGGACTTGTCATCAACAAATGACACAAAATAGTGGTAACCTCCCATACCTTCAACTCTAGATGGACCCCAGCAATCTGAATGGATGTAATCGAGCACTGCATCAGTAATGTGAGCACCCTTGCTGAACTTTGACCTGTGTTTCTTACCAAACACACAATGCTCACAAAATTCAAGGTTGGCAACCTTGACCCCGGATAGAAGACCCCTCTTGGACAATAGCTGCATCCCCTTCTCCCCCATATGACCAAGCCTCATGTGCCAAATCTTAGTCATCTCCTGGTGAGATACAGATGCGCAAACCGCAGAACTAGGCAGTGTAACACCCTCAAAAACATAGAGGGTGTTCCTTTTGATACCCTTAAGTACCAACTCAGAACCTCTGAAAATACACAACTCCCCATCTGAAAACACACCATTGTACCCCAAGTCATCCAGGGTACCCAATGAAATCAAATTCTTTCCTAAAGCAGGAACATGCCGTACATTAGTCAAAGTTAACCTCCGCCCATCAACAGTCCTCAACCTCATGGAACCAATACCTGTGACCTTACATGGAGCATTGTTACCGACTATAACCATACCCCCATTGCGAGGTTCATATGTATCAAACCAATCTCGACGTGGACACATATGGAACGAACACCCCGAATCTAGAACCCAGTTATCAGATAAATCATCAGACCTAGCAGAACTGACTAATGCTAAATCTTCCTCTGAATTATAGCTCTCATTCGGTTTCTCTTCAACTACAGCAGCCTGGGACTTGTTTTTCCTCACCGGACAATTATTCCTAAAGTGACCCGGTTCTTTACAGTAATAACATGTTTTAGTAGTAGTTTTACTAGATCCATCCTTGCCGTTTCCAGCACCCGACCCAGCATTGTTCCCCTTGTTAAACCCCTTATTCTTTTTAGACTTTCCGGACTTAACAAACAACCCACTACCATTATCCCCATTATCACTCGTAGCTTTCATTCTGAGTTCCCTAGTATGAAGTGCTGCCTTCACTTCTTCTAAGGTTATAGAATCCTTACCAACAACAAAAGACTCTACAAAATTCTCAAAGCTAGACGGTAGAGATACAAGTAAAATCAACGCAGCATCCTCATCATCAATTTTAACATCTAAATTACGTAAATCAAGCAAAATAGAGTTAAGTTTTTCTAGATGTTCCCGTAAGGAAGTACCTGACTGCATCCGGAGGCTAAACAACCGCTGTTTCAGTAATAATTTGTTGGTCAACGACTTAGTCATATACAATGACTCCAGCTTCAGCCACAATCCAGCCGCCGTTTCCTGATCAGCAACCTCCGTGATGATTTGATCATCAAGACTAAGTAATATGGTAGAGTGTGCCTTCTCTTCCATAACTTCTAACTGCGAGTCAGTCGGTCCGTCTCCTGACTCCGAAGTAGTACTCTTTGGAGCCAACGGACGCCATATCTGCTGTTGTTTTAACAGAGCCTTCATCTTAATTTGCCATAGCCCGAAACTATTTTTCCCGGTAAACTTCTCAATTCTTATTGTTGAATCTCCTGCCATTGTTATCTTCAAGAAACTCTCCAAGGATTGAACCTGAGCTCTTGATACCAATTGTTGTGCGACAGCGGAAGCAAAGGTCGTAAACAAACAAGAAAACAATAAAGAAATTCAATGCAAACAATAAGAACAACACCAAGAATTTACGTGGTTCACTATCGATGTGATAGCTACGTCCACGGGCACCGAGATCGAATGATTTCACTATAAACTGCAAAGATTACAAAGATGATTCTTGTATTTCTCAAGAACGGCTCTCACTCTGTCTCTCTTTACCCTAATACTGATATTAGGGAGGTTTTATATTAATCCCTAATTAAAAGATACTTGGGCAAAAAGATAATAAAATAAGATAACCTAAAACCGCAAAATCCGCGTTCCGTATTTTTCCTTCTCCGCCCGGTCAGACCGGGCAAGGTCTGCCCGATCGGGCGCGAGAAGAAGACTCCATACGAATGCTTCAACGTATCCAACCCCCACCGCCCGGTCAGACCGGGCAAGGTCTGCCCGATCGGGCGAAGGCTCGCCCGGTCGGGCGAAGGCTCGCCCGGTCGGGCGGGTCGGGCGCGAGAGCAGCTTCTTCAACGAATTTGCCAGGCACCTCTTCTTCTTCCGCCCGGTCAGACCGGGCAATGTCCGCCCGATCGGGCGGACAAAGCTACGAAGTACGAGTCACCTAATATACTTATCAACACTTTATATGTTAATTTCTTAACCAATTGATGTACTCCGTAACACCGTTGTCGTCTTCAAGTAAGGCTAGTTAATTTCATCACGAGTTAATAACCACTTCAAATCAATATAACTACAAAGATAATTTGAGATGCAAATGAAAAATAAGGTGGGAAATCAAACAACGTGAGTCAAACAATTTCTCACCTAAAAATTGGTAGTGTCCATGTAAGGTTACTATCAATAGTTTGGACAATTGTCAAATAGATAAACGTTGCCACTCTTGTAGTTGCAATAACATGATATTCACTACGGTGCCAAATTGTCAATACAACGTGCTCATTTAGTTGCACTATAGCAATTAGTGGAACTTTGAAGCATTTCTTGCCTTCTTCTAGGCTCTAGATTTGTTTTCTTTAGGGACATTTTTTTTTTTTTTTTTTTGGGACTTTTTTTTGTTGGTATTAAATCTATCATAGTGAATTAGTGATGCTCGACTGTAATTTCTATCATACAATTAATCATGTGTTTATAGTGTATACAATACAATTGTTTAGTGTATATATACAATACAATTAATGTTATTTTTTGCACATTTGAAGAGTGCTCTATGTAAATTTAAAATATAATGATTGAGGTTCTAAATATGAATGTTAAACGGTATATAACCAATTTTATGTGAAACTTTGGGAGCGAAACAATTTGAAAAAATTATATATATATATATATATATATATATATTATATATATATATATATAATATATATATATATATATATATATATATATATATATATATATATATGTTTTTTCTATAGATTGTAATAATTACATATGGAGTACAATAATTGTATATATAATGTCACAATCGGGGACAAGTTAAATTAAATTTTTGTGTTGAATGTCTCATCAAGCCTTATTTATTTTGCACAAGCTGAGCATTTTTATTTTATTTTTTGAAATTTTGTTTAGTATTGTAGAAAAAGTAAAATTACAATGAATAAATGATTTATACAAATTCAATCTCAAGTCTTGTGTAGTTCTTTAAATCTTTCAAATACTCCATCAATAGCCTTACAGTATTTATAATATGAAGGTGCATGAAATAAGTTAATTTGTCAATAAATTAAATGCTCTATTGTTTTATGTAAAGTTCATGACCTAGCCTGTTTCCAAGCCTAATAAATATCTCACGAGTTCACCAAATACATATAAAAGTCTACCAAACTTTAAAATGGAAAGTTAAGGTGGGAAATTAAACAACGTGATGACTAAAATAATTTCCTAACCACAGATCTAAGTTATATTAGAGTGTCCAAAATTTCTGTAAGGTTACTATCAGTAGCCTGGGCAATTGTTAGTTGGACATGAATGCCAGTTCAATTGAATTGTACCATTGTCACTCTCGTTGCAATAACATGACAATTACTATTCACAAGTTGTAAAATGTGCTTAGTTGCAATATAACAATAGTGGAGCTGAGCATAGAAGAATACGACATCAGCAATTATCTGCGCAATTTTTATCATACAACCGGACATTCTATACACTCCATAACAATGTTTTTTTTTTTCAATTTGGTTATTATATCAGCACATGATGCAATCTTATGTATAACCTATTGTACCGTGGATGATTTCGGAGCCAATCTAAATTCATAAATAATGATACAATTAGGGACGATTAAGTTCGTGTTGTTTGTATTGTAGCTAACTAGAGTATTGTTTTTAGCCCATTATAAATATTTGGCTTATGTCAGTTATATGTGATATTATTGTCAAGTGGATTCTATTGTTTCTTTTTTTGTAGCAATAGCAACAAACGAGTGATACTATACACTCAGTACACATCAACCAATAGAAATTTGTAGGACTTTAAAACATGAAATAAAATAAAATAGCATCAACATTTTATTTGATTCCAATACCAATAATTGTTTCGTACACCCGGATGTACCATGCGCATGGTACACCCGGAAGAACATTACCCTATGAATAAAAGAACATTACCTATAAATAGAAGAACATTACATATAAATAAAAGAACATTGCCTATAAATAAAAGAACATTACATATAAATAAAAGAACATTACTTATAAATAAAAAAAAACATAGTTATAATAATTTATTATACATTACAAACGAACATAGAGTACATCAAAAAGAACGTTACATATAAAATACAAAACATAACTTAAAAATAAAATAACATTACATATAAATATAAAAGAACATTATCTTTCATATAAATAATAGAAAAATGCTACTACCCAAACCCATGGAAGAAGATGATGAACAACAATGGTAGTGCCAAAAATTCAAACAATCAAGTAATTTCATGATAATAAAGCTTATATGAACAACAAACATTATCACAAAACACAAAATATATGTGAAAATAACAAGCAAAGAGAGAGTTCACTATTACAAAGAAAAAGAAGTCATACCTCAAATGAGTAGAAAACCATTGTAAAGTGAATTAATAGTGGAAATCAAGCAAGTTGAACACTCAATTGCAAGTTTTTTAGCCAAAATTCGGATTTTGGAGTGTAAAATCTAGTATAAATGTGTTTGTAAGTGATGAATTAAGCACATAAAAACTATAAAAATCAAGAAATAAAATGGAAGAAGAAGTTAGAGGGAGAGGAGAGAAAGTATTGAAGAGAGAGAAAATGAATAGATGAAATGAACATTACATTACATATAAAAAAAAAGAACATTACATGTAAATGAGGCTTCATAAAAAAAAAACATTACACATAAATAAAAGAACATTAAATTTGTCCCAGTGTTCTTTTATTTATATGTAATGTAAATCACATGGTACACCCCCATCTACCATACTATTTTCGTTCCGATACAACCTCAAACATTAAATCACTGTTTTTTAATCTCTAATGGGTGAATATCATGTAACTTGATCACCCATAAGGCCATTAATATTATCCTGCATAAAAATGAACTAGCATTATCTAGAGAGTTGAGATAACAGCCTTAGAACCGATTTCCGAGGATTATCAACGGAGGCATTGTTAGTCGAAAATTGAGCTCGAAGTTGTTCAATCGCCTTCTCATTTACTTGAAAGGCCTTGGTAAGCACCTCATCCAAGATAGGTGTTCCAAACACACCGTCGGCGATATTGATACGTCCAGGATTTTGGCTACCAAATGTTGCAATTGCTAAAGCGTCCGTCTCATCAAGATTTAGTTGAAAGTGTAACAAACCTTGTGGAAAAACAATTATGTCACCTTTTTTAGTACCGTGTCATAAAGTTTGTTCTTAGTGGTCACGAAACCAGCATATAGGGTGCCCTCTAGCACGGCGAATATCTCCGAGCCAAGAGGGTGAACATGAGGAGTGTTTAGACCATACGGTCCGAAATCTACTCGACCAATGGACACCCCTAGCGTGTTAACGGCTGCGAAATTGTTGATATCGATTAGCGTGGCCTTTGCTCCTTGAGTGTTGTTTGTTCTCCAGGTTTGTCAAACCCTTTGTACACGAAATCGTTCGTTGTTACCAAATCCTCGTTCTTACAGTACTTCCCGTTCACATACACTGTACAGAGTAGAAGATTGATCAAAAGTTAATTAAATTACATAGATTAAGATCAAGTAGTAAGAAATTAGAATAATGTAATTATTTATGTGAGCTTACTAAACATCACCTGGAATCGGGATAGAAGCTTTAACCACTTGAGAAAATTTTGTGTGGTAAGCTGAAAGCACCACATTATACATGTTCCATGTTATAACGCAAAACTAAATTAATTAAGGAGAGGAATGTTCTACCTCCAGAATTTAAGTCATGACGATGAGCCTCGACACAAAAATCTTGAAGGGGAGAAGGATCGGAGGCATTCGCTACGTAAAATTGAGTAGCAATGCTCATTGCAAAGGCCATGAACAAAGCTACAGTGGCCCAATTATAACCAGCTCTTCTATTAATCTTCTACATAGACGACTAAACTAGTAAAGATTTTAGTAGATAATATGTAACACTTTAAGCAAAAAACTGATTAAGAGATACCGAAATAAATTGAAAAAAAGTGATTGAAAAATTTAAGCAAAAAACTGGTTGCAGATGTTGATGGAGGTGAACTACTGAACTGAGGGAGATCTAAGAGAGTAAGAGGAAAGAGAGGAGAGAGAAGATAGAGAATCAGATAAGGAGGGAGATCTAATGTTGATGATAGAGAAGAGGAGAGAGAAAGAGAGGCGGGTTGGGGGGTGTCAGTCAAACTTTAGGGTTTGGTATATATAGTGGGGTCTCAAACTTTAGGGTTTGGTATTATTAATGAGTAACTTCTTCGGGATCGGATATCCAAACAAAGAAAAGTCTGGTCTGAATTCAGGCACGGCCCGCCCGAATCACAAATCCATGAAAACCATTTATTATTAGTCCTTCAAATTTAGAATCCCAAGTTGTCATTTCGGCCAGTTACAAATTCTCGGATGCTATAATTTTTTGATAGATACTGTAATTTTAAAGACCATAATTTACAAGCTACCCTACAATTACACATTCTTGTGCCCAAGAACAAAACAATAGTTAATTAATGAATTGATATTGACATCTAAGAAATATGGACTTAAATTCAATTTTATGCGTGTACAATACAAGTATAATTGTATACATTTACTGTCATATAGTTTTATATATATATTGGGCAAAGCTTGGTCTAGTGAGAAGGTTTGTAACTCCCAACCATGAGGTTGTTGGATCAAATAAACCCCACTAGAGGCACTTTTTCCCTTACCCTCCCCCATCCACCCACCCACTCTCAAAGTGCTTAGCCCGCTAATCTAGGCTGGGATGACCTGTGAGAGATTCCGACTCGGTAGGACCCTTCTTTTTACCAACCAAAATATATATATATATTTCGGCCCACAATTAAAATGATCCATTCAATTAAGTAATTAATATTGGGCTAATACACAACCTTAGTATCAAGTGTATGTGGGCTTAGTCTTATATGTGTAGAGACCATCAAGTCCTTTTCAAAACATGATGGACAATTTAGGGAGTCGATATAAATAGACGTCTAGGGTTATGGTCCATAGTAATACATATTACATATTTATTGTATTTTTCAAATATATTCCACCACCCTAGTGTATGTATATGCTAGAAGACACATAATCAAGAAGTGGATTCAATCAAATCATTATGAAATTAGGTAGTCTTTCCTAAAATTATGTATACCAGTTACCAAGTAATTTAATATGAAGATAAGAGTATTTATATCAAATTAAAGTATTTTTAGGTAGAAGAGAAAAAATTGTTTACAAACATTAGTATTATTATATAGTGTAATGTACGTGGACCATGTACTGTGGTGGGGTAAAAGGTGATAAAAGTGAAAATTTTCTTTACCGTAAAAGGAATAAAGCAAAAGTAGGAAAAAAAAAATATAAAGATCGAACATTTAAATCGAAAAGTAGGAAATACAAAAAAAGAGAAAAAGAACAGATGGATCGCGGATTAGCTAAATTTGTGTTTTGATTTTGCCATTTTAAAATTAAAATTATAATTTTTATATATTGGCATGTTATTATTTTACCAATAATTTTGAATATGATGCATTAGTATTCTTAATATAGAAGCTTTTGTTCTTAATAATTGTAGAAATGATTAAAGAATTTATATCTAAACTAAAGACAAATCCTTTAGAATGGCCTTTAGCAGTTCAGCCAAATATGAAATGCTACGTACGTATATTAAATGAGACAAACGAACTCAGTGCAAAATTAATTAGGTTTACGATCAAATACTTCACATATAATGTAGTTGGAGGAGAACATGCATGCATGGTCCATGATGGAGGTAAGATAACCATAATTCGTTTCACAATCAATTCAAGTCGTACGGAGTTACAATTAATACTCCGAACAACCTTGCCATGCATGCATGCATGCTTGTTATTTATTACTTCGTAGAATTTTACCATGTATTTCACCTTTCTTATTATAATTTCCTCATTGTCGGTAACTGCTACTCGTACATGATAAATACTACCTCCGTTTTTTATTACAACAACTTTTCTGTGTGGCAAGAGATTACTATTTAGAGGGTACTTGTAGAGGTTACTTACTCAGTCGGTTAGCGCATTTTCTATGTGAGAGTAACCTCTAACCGATCGAGTAACCCTTGAATAAGTAATCCTTGAATAAGTAACCCCTATAATTTACCCTTGACCAAACGAGTAACCCCTAAATAAGTAACTCCTGACCAAACGAGTAACCCCTCAATAAGTAACCCCTACAAGTAACCACTACAAGAAATTAGCTGGATTCCGACGGAATTTTTCCGTCAGAAACATCGGAAAATCCGTCGGAATACGGCCTTCTGACGGAATTCCGTCGGAAGCAGTCTGTTGCAATACCCTTTGTAGGAAATTCGACGTTTTCCGAGGGAATTCCGTCGGAAGCCACTTTTTCGACGGAATCCATTCGGTCGGAGCTGGTTTTGACTTTAAACGGAATTCCGTCGCAATTTTCCGACGAAATTTTCCGTCGGAGTTGGAGAGGATTCCGACGGAAACTTTCGTCGGAAGAGGTATATTCCGACGGAAAAGTCAATAAAAAAAAACGCCTCCACCAGCCCCACCAGCCCCCGTACCACCTTAACCCACCTCCCTACCTTAACCCACCTCAGCAGACCCACCCACCTACCACCTCACTCGACACACCCACCCAAACGACCCATCCAGCACCACCCACCCAGACGACCCACCCAGCACCCAGACCAGAGCACCACCTAACCCTAACCAAACGGTACCCACCCAGACCCACCACCCCCACCCATCACCACGCCCACCCACCCAGACCACGCCCACCCCCACCCACCACCACGCCCACCAAGACCACCCCACCCCCACCCAGACCCTAACCCACTATACTAACCCACAAACCTAGAAAATCGAAAACCCAGGAAATCGAAAACCCAGAAAATCGAACCCCCACCCAGAATTAAAAAAAAAAAAAAACCGAAAAAAAATCATAACAAAATGAGAGGAGAGGAAAATTGAGTTCGTCGATTTGAACAAATCTAATATACAGAAAAATTGAATATATACAAATAAAAAAAATCAGATCTAACCCACAAATTGAAGAACAAAATCCCGAAAAAAAAAACAAAAACATATACAAATCTAATATCAAAATCTGAAAAAAAAAAAAAACCAAAAAAATTACAAAAAAATGTTCTTCAAATTCCGGTGAAACCACGGATGCTATTTTGTTCTTCAAAAAGTTCTTCAAGTTCTTCAAAAATTTCAAAACTCGTATGGTGAGCTTGAGTGGTTTTGCTTCAGAGAATTTGCGAGAAGAGGAAAGAGGGAGACATCAGGCGGAGTTAGAAGAAGAGAGGAGAGAGAAATGAGAAGAAGGAGAAAGGAAAGAAAAGAAGGAGAAAGGTGATGGAGAAAGGAAAGAGAAACAGAAAAGAAGAAGGAGAAGAGAGAAGAGAGAAGGAGCAAAGAGGCGGAGAGAATAGAGAGGAGAGAGAAATGAGAAATAAAAGGGGAGGGGGGAATCCGGGATTTTAGGGTTTTTTTTTTTAATTACATTCAAACGGAATATTCCGTGGAAATATTAATTTTCCGACGGAATATACCGTCGGAAATTTCCAACAGATTTTAATTCCGGCGGAAATTTTATGTTTCGACAGAAAAATCCATCGGAACTTTCCGACGGATTTAATTTCCGCCGGAAAACTAATATTCTGATGGAATATTCCGCCGGAAAGCCCATAAATTCCGACGCATTTTTATTCCGTAGGGAATCCGTCGGAAAATTCTGACGGAATATACAGGATTTCCGACGGAAATAGGCCTATTTCTTGTAGTGAACCCTTGATTAAACGAGTAACCCCTTCACTAGTAAAAAATATAATGAGCACCGGTTATTAAAAATCGGTGCGGAAAAAAACAAGGCGGGAGTTGATTAAAGAGTAATCGCACCGGTTCAAACAGTTACGGTGCGAACTTGAGTTAATAGCACCGGTTCGAACCGATACAAATGTTAAAGAAAAAAAACCGCCCCTCTATTTTCTTTCTCTTTCCTCGATCTCTCGTTCTTTCACTCTCTCTTCTCTCTCCTCTCTCCTCAACTAGATCTCCCACTTCTCTCTCTCTTTCCGCTCTCCACCGTGCCGCCGTCCATTCCACCTAGCCATAGCACTCTCCTCTTAGCTATCTGTCTTTCTATCCATCCCACCTCACATTCACTCTCCTCTCAGCTCTCTTTCTCTCCCTTTCATTTACCCTTGTACTAAGCTAACCATTGCGGCGACGATGGTGACGGGTCTATTTCTTCACCGGTGCCGTATCTTTGCAGTAGTGGCGGATCTCTTCACGAAGGTATGTGCTCTTCGATTTGAAATCTAGGGTTTCTGATTTTTATTTACTTTTTTTTTTATGATTAATGATGAACAATTGAAATTTTATTTGAATTTCATGGTGAGATGATAGGGCGTCTGATTTATCTATTTATTTTTTTATTTTTTTTGTGATTATGGTGACGGGGGTCGATGCTTTGATTTCTCCTCTTTCTTCACTGCGTTCCGTCGCCTCATTGTCAGTCGTCTCCAAATCCCCTCTTTCTCGTGATGAACAGGAGCCCAGATCTACCCCTTGTTTGATTTGAAGGTTAATTTTTTTATTTGGTTGAGATTTGGTTGTTCTGATTTGAAATTAGGGTATTGTTTGATTGTGCAGTGGTTATAGTGATGAATATGCGATTTTTGATTGTTTTGGTTGTATTGATGATTTTGCTGCTCGGATTAGTTGTGGTTATGCTGTGATGAGCTCGATGACATGGTGAACATGTTATTAATTGATTGATTTTTTTTTCTTTGGGGGTACTCTATATTTTTGGAGTGGGTGAAATTAATTTGAAATTATATAGAGTTGGTGGATTGATTGGTATGATAATTGATTGCTCTTTGTTCTTGGTGTGTTATTTGAGGTTTTGTGTATTAGGATTAATTTTTAGAGTTGCTCTTTGTTTCCTTTGCTTTAGTTCCTATTTTAGTTTTCTTGTTTAGTTTCTGGAATTATATAGAGTTGGTTTGATTGTGAGTTTGATTATTGTTTATGCTATTTGTATGATTAGAGTGTGAATGATAAGAAGGAGCAATGGGTGATTATTCACTTCCTAAATTGTCCCAAATTTTATTTTTCCATACCCTAAACCCATAAACTAATTATTTAAGGAGCAATCCAAAAACCTTCGCCTGAAGAATAAGGGTTGATGACAACTTTAAAACGGGTATATAGTCGAGGATTTTCCATTTGTATGCCTTTTACTGCAATCTTTAGCAGTAGTTGTTACATTTCTTTTTCCTATGTTTGAATTTATATTGGTTCATCTCCAATGTTTTGTGTGCTACAAATAAGCAATTCATTGGTTACATCATGGAACCAACCAATAAAGTAACTCGGTCATGGGTTTTGTTAAAACATTATTTTTTGGATGTGTATGTATGTAGTTACAGGTAGGGGTGGCAAACGGATCAGGTCAGGTCGGGTTTGTGTTCGGGTTTCGGGTCAGCTAACCCCCAACCTGAACCTGATCCATTTAAGTTTTCGGGTTGAAAACCCGAACCTGATATTTTCAGGTACGGGTCAACCCGAAAACGACTTGATTTGACCTGATTTTTTTATTTTTTTTTTAATTTTTTTTTTACCTGAATAACCTGATTTTTTAGCCTGATTTTGAGTTTTTGACTACTTAACAGTTAATAAAACCTGATTTTATATTTTTTTTTTATTTATTTTTTTTAAACCTTATGTTTTCAAACTTAAAGTTTTCAAGAAAACCAAATAAAGTCTAGCACTCTAACAAGTCTAAATGCCTAATTGACTATTACATACCAAAACAAAGTCTTAACAAATTACAAACCACAATTAAAAAGAAATAAATGTTTTTAATTAAGCTTCATAGTCTTCAATGAGTCAAATCTCCTCCTCTTCCCCGGAAGAAAGCTGTTGAAAATGGGTGTCCATAATTACCGTAAAAAATTATAACAAAATAAAACATTTGAAACAAGAAAGAAACTGATCTAGTAGTAATTAGTAAATGACTAGTAATACAAATATACAATAATTACATTCTCAAAACTTGCAAAATATACTACAGGAATAAAGTAATAAACTACTATACAAAAATGAACAACATGAAGTATATGAAGTTAGGCTGTGAATCTGTGATTCGTTATCAGGAACAGAAATGCAACATAAAGTATATGAACAACAATATAAATTAAACCTAAAAATCAGAAATTATATGAACAAGAAAAACAATATAAATTAAAAAATTACGTGAACAACATAATAAATCAGAAATTCTATGAACAATATAAATTAGAACTAAAAATCAAAAAATAAATACATGCAAAATACCCTTTCCCGTCAAACAACAAATCAGCTACAAATCTACTTTTTCCCGTAAAAGGAAAAAAAAAACAAAAAAAAAAAAAACAAAACAAAACGAAAACAAAAACTTAACAGAAAATTACCTTTGAGCTTTGACGGCTTGAAGGAGAAGAAGATTTGAATATGGAGAACTGGAGATCGAAAAAAAAAATCGAGAATGCAGAACTTGAGATCGAAAAAAAACTGAAACAAAAACAAAAATGATTAACTAAAAATTACCTTTGAGCTATTGAGAGCTGAGAGTCTGTGACGTCTTAAGAGTTCGTTCGAGAGATGAGAATGGAGAATTTTAGGGTTTCACAGAGAATCAGAGAAATTGAGAACGAAAGACTGAAAGAGGAAAGAATGACTGAATGAAAGTCAGGAGAGAGAAAATGTGAAAAGAGTAAATAAAAACGGTTGTTTAAGTTTTAGGGTTTTTTAGTTTTCACCTTTCAATTTGGGCTTGGGCCTAATAACTTTTTTCGGGTTATAAGGTCGGGTTCGGGTTGACCCGACCTGATTTTGACCCGAAAAGAATTTCGGGTTACGTGGGTCATTTTCGGGTTGAAATTTTCAACCTTAACCTAACCCATTTAATTTCGGGTCAGGTTCGTGTCAACCCATTTAAGTTTTCGTGTCGAAATTCTCAACCCTAACCCGCTATTTTCGGGTCGGGTCAGTTTTTGCCACCCCTAGTTACAGGATGCTGGTGTAAGCATTAGCTTCTCTGCTATCAATTTGAAATTCTAATTTGCCAAACTTATTGTTGTTATATTTTATACGGTGTTGCTGTTACCTGAGATGGATGAATTTGTGCATTCATCAACCATTTGTCTTTTATAAGAGGATCCTAAGGAATTTTGCTGCCTGTCTTTTACTGGTTCCTATCCCCCCATTTTTTAGAATGGTATTCTGGAGAGAGTAAATGAAGTTCCTAATTGGTATACATACTTGTTTATAACACTACTAGAAATGGGCAAGATTTCGACGGAATAATTTTCCGACGGAATTTTGGTTTGTAGGAGAATTCCGCCGGAAAAGCTGAATAACGACGGAATTTCCCTCGGAATATTTCCGACGGATTTTTTTCCCTCTGAAACTGTAGCTTTCGACGGAAAAAAAATCCGTCAGAACTATTAAAAAAAAAAGATGAAACAACGTTCTGATTTTTCAGGAAAAAAAAAACCAGAAACACAATTCCTGGAAATGAAGAGAGAGAAATGGAGAAAGAGAAACAGGAAGAGAAAAGAAAGAGCAGGAGAGAGAAAGGGAGGAAGAGAGAAGAAAGAGGAGGAGAGAGAAAGGGAGAAAGAGGAAGAGGAGGAGAGAGAGGGAGAAAGGGGAGGCGAGAAACAGAAGGAGGGAAAGAGAAAGAGGTAGAGGAAGAAAGAGAAAGGGAGAAAGAGAAGGAGGAAGACGAAGTCGCCGGCGACTACCGCACCTCCGCCGCAACTACGCTGTCGTTCTGCATTTGTAAGTGTTGTTAATTTTAATTTTTTTTAATTAAATTTTTTGGGAAACCCTAAGCTAACTATCACCCCTTTTTTCAACAGCCACCTCCGGCATTCCACCACAACCGCCGGCCGGTGTCCGCCGCCCCTCGTGACTCCAAGGCCTCCTGCCGTTTTGCAACCCCGGTAATACTCGCGGCCTTGTTTTGTTTTTTTTTTTTTTAATAAAAATTAAAGCATAAACCCTAATTAAGTTTTAATTTTAATTATTTGTAGGAGTTGTAAAGTTACTTGGTTTGAATGTCAATAAAAGTGCAGATCTACAGGTTAGAGACTTTGTAAACCCTAAAATTCTTAGTTTAATTTATATTCTTTTTTTAGTGATTAATTGTAATGTATTTATATATATGTTAGCTTAATACTGTTTTTAGTGTAGTGTATACAATTTGTTGTGTTTATATTTTAATATGTTAATATTTGAAATGAATGTGCTGTATTATGATATGTTAGTTTAGTTACTTAAGTTTAATTTTTAATTGTTGTATTATAATATGTTAGTTTAGTTTGGTTTAGTTTAGTTTAATATAATAATGTATGTTAGTTTAGTTTAGTTTAGTTTAATATAGTGTATGTTAGTTTATGTAGTTTAACATTTTGTTTGATATAATGTTTAATATAATATTTAATAATTGTGCTTATTTATTTGTTTAGTTTAGTTTAATTGTGATATATATTTGTTTAGTATAATGCATGTGTCCTTTACTTTATATATTTTGTAAATGAATCATTTGCATAATCATTTGCCTAGATACCCGTTCAAGGCATACACATTAGGAGTATGTCTTGAATAGTCCCCGGTTGGGACTGTCCTTGTACGCTTATTCTCACTTAGGTGGTGAATGTATACCTTGTTATTGATTCTATGGAAAATCCTGCCTTTTCATTTCTCTATAATGTTCTCTGGGTACATATGTAGGTGTCTTTAATCGCCTACATCGTGTATTTGGAGAACTGTAGGGAAATGCTGGTGGATTTTCCATAGAATTGAAAACTTGGCTTACATTCACTAGTGAGATTAAGCGTACAAGGATGGGTTAGGTTGGAGTGATAAGGACCCTTTGGAAGCATTTCAAATCTCATTTTCATTTCTGTAACAGTTTGATGGATAATGACTCATAGGAAATATGATTTATGACTAATGTGATTATACATATGCGTGAGTTGTGTAGAAGTTGTAATCATGAAACAAACAGAACGTAGCTGGATGTATGAAAGGAAGGTTGGGCAAAGTATTAATCCAGAGTATGTGAAAGGGGTTGATGAATTCATTCAATACGTCAAAGATAATCCCGAGAGTAGTAACCCGAATGAAGTTAGGTGTCCATGTGCTAAATGTAAGAACAAACGGCTTTGGGATCCGGATACGGTTAAACTTCATTTGTTTCGCGCGGGTTTTATACCTTATTACTATGAGTGGATGTGTCGCGGGGAAGGGTTTCCGAGCGTTCCTGAACGGCGGTCCAATGAATATCGTGAAATGGTTTCCAATGCTTTTGGTCATAGTCAGGATCAAAGGCATTCCGAGTAGGCTAGTTTTTCATCAGAGGAGGAGCCTAATGCATAAGCTAAGCATTTTCTGGGTTTGTTGAAGGCTTCTGAAAGGCCATTATACGAAGGGAGTTCGTTGTCTGTGTTAGAAATGGCCGCTAGAATCACTAGTCTAAAGTGCGAGTATAATCTGGCCCATAGATGTGTTGATGGGTTAGTTTCTTTGCTCTGTGAAGCAATTCCTAACAACAACCATATGGCCGACACATTCTATGAGGTGAAGAAGGTTGTGAAGGGCTTGGAATTGCCTCATGAAAGGATTCACGCATGCCCGAAAGGATGTATGTTGTTTTGGAAGGATGATGCTCAGTTGTCTACTTATAGGGCGTATGGCAGCGACCGATACAAGCAGACTTCCAAGGGTAGCCTAGTTCCTTTGAACGTTTTGTTTTATTTCCCGATCACACCCAGGTTGCAAAGGCTCTTTACAACTAAGAACATTTCGGAGGAAATGACATGGCATTCGAAAAATCCTCGAGTTCAAGGCACAATGGCACACCCTAGTGATTGTGAGGCTTGGAAACACCTCGATAGTTGCTTTCCAGAGTTTGCCTCCAAGCCTCGTAATGTTCAGCTTGGGTTGTGTACAGATGGTTTTGCTCCTCATGGCAAGTTTGGGGGACAATATTCTTGCTGGCATGTCATTTTGACCCCTTATAACCTGCCTCCCTCAATGTGTATGAAAAGACAATTTATGTTCCTTTCCTTACTCGTTCCTGGTCCTAAAAACCCTAAGGGCAACTTGGATGTGTACATGCAACCGTTGGTAGAGGAGTTGAAACAGTTATGGGAAGTTGGCGCGCATACGTATGATATTTCGATGAAAAAGAATTTCAATCTCCGAGCAGCCATCCTATGGATCGTTAGTGACTTCCCGGCTTATGGTATGTTGTCCGGTTGGGCCACATCTGGTAAGAAAGCCTGTCCATATTGCATGGAGAAAAACAAAGCATTTTGGCTCGATCATGGTTGTAAGGTTTCTTGGTTTGATTGTCACCGCCAGTCCTTTCGACAAATCACCCTTTTCGGAAAAGTAGAACTGCATTATGCAAAAACAAGGTCGAAAAGGGTGCACCTCCACAAATTATGTCAGGAGAGGAGCTGTGGGAATGTGTGAAAGACCTTCCGAAGGCTATAGATGGGCCCGAGTCACTTCAACGCCTCAAAAAAGAAAAGAAGGGGTGGTTCAAGCAAAGCATACTGTGGGAGCTTCCATATTGAAAGCATCTGCTTATTCGTCACAACCTAGATGTCATGCACATTGAAAAAAACTTCTTTGATCAGTTAATTCACACTGTAATGGATGTGAAAAAGCATACGTGTGACACGCCATCCGCTCGAAATGACATTGCCAAATATTATAAACGTCCGCAGCTTCATCTTCAGGAGGATGTTAGAGGAAAAGAGTTCATGCCTAGGGCTCCATTCGCTCTTGACATGGCTCAGAGAAAAGTTTTGTGTGAGTGGGTTAAACAGCTGCGATTTCCCGATGGTTACGCCTCCAATTTGAGCAGAAGCGTTGACATGCAAGCATGTAAGCTACACGGAATGAAAAGCCATGACTGTCACGTGTTCATGGAGAGGTTGTTGCCTACTGCTATGAGGGAATTGCTTCCTCTCCATATTTGGAATGCAATCACAGAGATCAGCCAATTCTTTTGCGATTTGTGTTGCTATACAACATACAACATCAGTTAGTGACATGGAGCAATTGGAGAAAAACATACCTGAGATCCTGTGCAAACTTGAGAAGATCTTCCCCCCTGCACTCTTTAACTCTATGGAGCATTTACCTATTCATTTTCCATACGAGGGGAAGTTATGTGGTCTTGTTCAGTATAGATGGATGTATCCGTTCGAAAGGTAAATCAAAGATCCATCCACATCCTATTTCTTACATCAGATTCAATATCATGTCGTGTTTATCTATTTAATTTCATAACTATGATTGCAGGTTCCTCAATCATTTGAAATGAAAGATTGGGAACAAGGCTCGAGTTGAAGGGCCCATATACAATGCTTATCTCACTGAAGAGATACAAAACTTCTGCTCCAATTACTTTCAGTCGACAGTTGACACTAAAACACGAGATCTCGGTCGAAATGTGAATCCCGACGTCGACTCCACATTGAACGACGCTGAAATACCAAAGTTGTTCAAGGAGGATAGTGGTCGTGTGTCAAATGAGGGTAAAACTCGGTTCTTAGATGACAAAGAACTCGAGTGCGCTCATTTGTTCGTGTTACAAAACACCGGCATTCTCGGTGAATACGAAAGGTGTAGTATGTTTAGGAATGAAGTGTGTTCAAAGCTATTAAATACTAAAATCATTACAATGTTGACTTACATTTTTATTGGCCTCGTA
This sequence comes from Chenopodium quinoa, assembly GCF_001683475.1. Taxonomy (NCBI): domain Eukaryota; kingdom Viridiplantae; phylum Streptophyta; class Magnoliopsida; order Caryophyllales; family Amaranthaceae; genus Chenopodium; species Chenopodium quinoa. Next base: position 2,346,668 of record NW_018742726.1, on the reverse strand, counting down.
GGAAATTCGAGGACTACATTCTTAGTACTCGACCTTATCTGCGTAGAGAAGAAGTAATGGAGAAATGTGAAGCTGAATTTTCTGATTGGTTTCATCGCAAGGTGATGTAAACTGTACTGTCTAACCGTTACATAAGTACGATTTTCTATTCCTTGCTATTCAATGTACTCAATTACGAAAGTGTGACGGTTGAATTCAACACGTTGATAGGTTGTTGAAGAGGAACCAAATTCGGATGTGCTGCGAGCGTTGAGCATGCGCCCTTTCAAGCGTGTTCGAACTTGGAAGCAGATTTTTGTCGGTGGCTTTAATTTCCATACACATGCCCACGACAAGCAAAAATCTACGATGAATTATGGCGTGTGTGTATCGGGTGAGGATGGTGGAGAGTACTTCGGCATTTTAGACGACATTATTGAACAGGTCTACACTGGTCCCGAAAAGCAGTACAAGACTATTTTGTTTAAGTGTAGTTGGATGGATTGTGTTAGGGGCATGAACATACATGAACAGTACAAGCTTGTCGAAGTGAATTACACTAAGAAATACCCGAAGTACGACCCCTTTGTTTTACCTTACCAAGTGACTCAAGTGTACTACGCATCATACCCTAGCCTGAAACGGGATCGAGCACAATGGTGGGCAGTTTTTAAAACACAAGCAAGATCAGTGGTTGATGCTCCGGTGGACTTAGAGGTTTTAAAGGCACCATCCCCACAAGTACATGCAACGCTTTGCCCACTTAATGATATTCCAGACTATATCGTAGAAGATGATGATGAAGATGATGACGATGGATTTGTTATCTCAAGCGATGAAGACGATGAATCTAGCATCAACTCTAGTGATAGTGACGAGGATGATGATATCGATGTATTATTAGATGATAGTAGTGATGATTCCAGTAGTGACAGTAGTGATGACATTAATTAATAGGAGAATATGTTACTCTCCTTCGTTGAATTTGCTTGTTATTGTAAAATCGCAAATTGACTTGGTTTTATAATAAATCATTACATTTACGCTGAAATTTAATTATAATGTACTGCACTTGTAACTTATAATATGTTGCCATGTTATTAACAATTATTTAAGGTGATCATGGCGGGCGGTAAAGACAGAGGTAAACGGGCAATGGTGGTCGACTCCTCCGATGAGGACATGGCGGATGCAGAGGCACACGATTTGGGTGCGACTGAGGAGCCCCCTTCCAGCCCATCACAGGCACAGACACAGCAGCGTTCACAGTTGCCGGTATTAGACCCTACTGTGCTCTGGTACGTACACTCTTAACCTATAATTAACCTCTAACAAGTCTTATATTACTATTTATTGATGATCATCTAACTTTGTGGTTTCGTCTTATAATTTAGGTTCGACGACAACAGGGTGAGGGATTCGGTCTACGACACGCTAATTGGGTACCACCGAGCGCCTTGGAGGAATTACGGAGAGGTGGATGAAGCAACGAAGCAGCACCGGTGGAACTTATTCTACGTAAGCTATTTTAGACTTAACGAATACATGTTTTATGAAAAGTATGAGATGAAGTTGAGTATATGACTTCTAAATTTTATCATTTGCAGAAAGAATTCACATGGGCACTTGAATTGGCCGAGGATGTGAAGCACACTTTTGAAAAGAAGCTTGCTACTCGGCTACGTGACATGTTATACACAGTCACGCACAAGATGAGGGGCGCAAAGCCAGCCTGGCTCATTGAGGACGTCCACAAGAAAATGATGGATATTGTTGTCGCCGATCCAACTTACAAGAAGAGGTCGGCCCAAAACAAGAAGAACAGGAGGTGCGGTTCAATGGAAAATGCGGTTGAAGCTACCCACTTTCAGGGTTCGATGTCGGCTGTACAACATGCTAAACGGATGGTAGGTTTGATGAATATGCAAGTAAAGTGTTTAGAGAATTGTGTCTTATAATTTAAAAGTGCGCTAACAAATTAAGTTTATCATTTTGTGCATGTATAAACAAAGGCGACGAAGAATCAAGGCCAGCTCCTAACAGCTCATGAGCTGTTCTGGAAGACGCACTTCAAGAAAGTGCCTGGGAAAGGAAAAGTACCAGCCAACACCAAAGCACAACATATTGCGGTAATAACTTCAATAACACATTGGATTTCAACTAGTTATGACCGATTTCATGAATTACTTTCCAAATCGTTCCAAATCTGGTTTTTTGGTGATTAAAAGACATGTACACATTAGAATACCTATAATAGACATGTTTAGAGAAAGAAATAGTTCATTTGGTCAAATATGTAGAAAATGGGCAAAAAATAGGTCACATAGGCCATATTTGGTTGAATTTGGCTCCAAATGCGTCCCAAAGCTTAAGGACTTGTTTTTTTTTTTGTGATTTCAAGGCATGTACACCTCCTAATACCTATAATAGACATTTTTAGAGAAATAAATAGTTCATTTGGTCAAATATGGAGAAAATGGGCAAAAAATAGGTCACATAGGCCATATTTGGTTCAATTTGGCTCCAAATGCGTCCCAAAGCTTAGGGACTTGTTTTTTTTTGTGTGATTTCAACGCATGTACCCCTTAGAATACCTATAATAGACATTTTTAGAGAAATAAATAGTTCATTTGGTCAAATATATAGAAAATGGGCAAAGAATAGGTCATATTGGCCATAGTTGGTTTAATTTGGCTCCAAATGCGTCCCAAAGCATAGGGACTTGTTTTTTTTTGTGATTTCAAGGCATGTACACCTCCTCATACCTATAATAGACATGTTTAGAGAAATAAATAGTTCATTTCGTCAAATATGTAGAAAATGGGCAAAAAATAGGTCACATATGCCATATTTGGTTCAATTTGGCTCCAAATGCGTCCCAAAGCTTAGGGACTTGTCTTTTTTTTTTTTTTGTGATTTCAAGGAATGTACACCTCCTCATACCTATAATAGACATGTTTAGAGAAAGAAAAAGTTCATTTCGTCAAATATGTAGAAACTGGGCAAAAAATAGGTCACATAGGCCATATTTGGTTCAATTTGGCTCCAAAATGCGTCCCAAAGCTTAGGGACTTGTTTTTTTTTGGTGATTTCAAGGTATGTACCCCTTAGAATACCTATAATAGACATTTTTAGAGAAATAAATAGTTAATTTGGTCAAATATGTAGAAAATGGGCAAAGAATAGGTTATATTGGCCATAGTTGGTTTAATTTGGCTCCAAATGCGTCCCAAACCTTAGGGACTTGTTTTTTTTTTTTTGTGATTTCAAGGCATTTACACCTATTTATACCTAAAATAGACATGTTTAGTGAAATAAATATTTCATTTGGTCAAATATGTAGAAAATGGGCAAAAAATAGGTCACATAGGCCATATTTGGTTCAATTTGGCTCCAAATGCGTCCCAAAGCTTAGAGACTTGTTTTTTTTGTGATTTAAAGGCATGTACACCACTTAATACCTATAATAGACATTTTTAGAGAAAGAAATAGTTCATTTGGTCAAATATGTATAAAATGGGCAAAAAATAGGTCACATAGGCCATATTTGGTTCAATTTGGCTCCAAATGCATCCCAAAGCTTAGGGACTTGTTTTTTTTTGGTGATTTCAGGGCATTTACCCCTTAGAATACCTACAATATATATGTTTAGAGAAAGAAATAGTTCATTTGGTCAACAATGTAGAAAACGGGCAAAGAATAGGTCACATAGGCCATATTTGGTTCAATTTGGCTCCAAATGCGTCCCAAAGCTTAGGGACTTGTTTTTTCTGGTGATTTCAAGGCATGTACCCCTTATAATACCTATAATATACATGTTTAGATAAAGAAACAATTCATTTGGTCAACAATGTAGAAAATGGGCAAAGAATAGGTCACATAGGCCATATTTGGTTCAATTTGGCTCCAAATGCGTCCCAAACCTTAGGGATTTGTTTTTTTTTTTGGTGATTTCAAGGAATGTACCCCTTATAATACCTATAATATACATGTTTAGATAAAGAAATAGTTCATTTGGTCAACAATGTAGAAAATGGGCAAAGAATAGGTCACATAGGCCATATTTGGTTCGATTTGGCTCCAAATGCGTCCCAAACCTTAGGGACTTGTTTTTTTGGTGATTTCAAGGCATGTACCCATTATAATACCTATAATAGACATTTTTAGAGAAAGAAATAGTTCATTTGGTCAAATATGTAGAAAATGGGCCAAAAATAGGTCGCATAGGCCATATTTGGTTCAATTTGGCTCCAAATGCGTCCCAAAGCTTAGGGACTTGTTTTTTTTTTTTTTTTTGTGATTTCAAGGCATTTACACCTCCTCATACCTATAATAGACATGTTTAGAGAAAGAAATAGTTCATTTGGTCAAATATGTATAAAATGGGCAAAAAATAGGTCACATAGGCCATATTTGGTTCAATTTGGCTCCAAATGCGTCCCAAACCTTAGGGACTTGTTGTTTTTTTGTGATTACAAGACATGTACCCCTTGAATACCTATAATAGACATGTTTAGAGAAAGAAATAGGTCATTTTTTCAAAAATGTAGAAAATGGGCAAAGAATAGGTCATATAGGCAATACTTGGATGAATTTGGTTCTGAAAGCTTATTTTAACTAACATCTGTGTGCACCTGTTCATACATGTATATTGAAGGAGGCCTACCAGAAGAAAGTTGAAGAAGCCAGCACCCAAGGGATTCGGAAAAGTCCAAATGAGTTGTACTGGGAGACTATAGGTGGTCGCAACAAGAAGGGTCGTGTCAAGAAACTTAGCCAAGGTGCAGAGCTGTATTACGGCAAGAAGGGTCAAGGTTCTAAGTCTTCCCAGCAGTACACGCCTTCCATTCTTTCCCAGATGCAGGATCAAGTGGAACAGAGGGTGGAGCAGAGGGTGGAGGAGAGGGTGCAAGCTCTTCGGAGTGAAATGGCAGTCGAGATGGCAACTCAGTTGGCCGAAATTGAAAGGAGAAACCAAGTACGAAAAGATAATGGCTCGATTCTCCAGCAACGACACATGTTCCACCATTCCACATTTGAGAAGAGACCCCTCGAACGACCCGGGTAGCGGCGGTGCAGGTCAGGGTACTCCGGCTGCGACTTAGAATTTGTGTATATATTATGTACATATATTTAAATTAGTATTATTTTGTATACACACAATGTATACATTATTATTATATATAAATATATAAAAATATTTTCGTAATTGAATCAAAAATTCAGATTTGTCTTAAAATAGGTGCAGGAGATATAGGTTTCCAAAAGTGGTAAATCCAAATTAAATAGATTAATTTGCTACATTAACAGGACCGTTCCGACGGAATTTGTCGTCGAAATTTCTCTTCTTCCGATTCCGTTGGAAGATATAACTTTTCAACGGAATTCAGTTCGTCGGAATTTTGCGACGGAATTACGTTTAAAGTCAAATTCAGCTCCGACAGACGGAATTCCATCGAAATTTCCGTCGGAATAATGTCTTCCGACGGAATTTCCCTCGGAAAATGTCTAATTTCCTACAATTTGTTTCGCGACAGAACTGTTCCGACGGAATTCCGTCGTAACGCCTTATTCCGACGGAATTCCGTCGGAAGGCCTTATTCCGACGGATTTTCCTATGTTTCCGACGGATTATTTCCGTCGAAATTAAGCTGTTTTCTTGTAGTGTAATTTGTTTCAAAAAGTTTCAAAGTTACATGGCTGATGTAGGTAGCTTTGTCTGCTATTTAGAAACCTTATGCTTCTTTGATTGATCATACGGTAACGTGCCATTGATTATATATCTGCGTCCTTTCCTTCTCCACACATGTAACCTGTTAAGACTTAAGAGTATCTAGCTTCTTTTTTATGAGGAAATGAATTACAACACCCTTAGAAACTAAACTGAACATACAACAGAATAATGCTAAATTATTCCTTTAATTTATTTGAACTACAGAAAGCCAAGCACAAAGGAATACAGTACATACAACCCTAGATTAATCCAAACCACACAAATTACGCGAAGTAAAATCATATTTTTTTTTTTTTTGGAAACCAAGTAAAATCATATATCTTGATAAGAAGATTATTTGTGATTTAGAGCCAGCTACCATAAATCTTGATTATATTACGTACGAAATTAATTTAATTTTAATAAATTAATTAGTACGAAGAATCCTCAGCCAAATAATCTTGAGCCAAAAGCTTAAGAATAGATCTTCCGGTGTTGGTTGATAAGTTCTTACTCATAAACTGAGCTCGAAGTCGTTCAATCACGGTCTCATCCACTTGAAAACCTTTGGTAAGAACATCACCCAAAATACGCGGCCTTGTTCCAAACACACCATCAGCAATGTTTACTCGGCCAGGGTTTTGGCTTCCAAAAGAGGCAACGGCAAAAGCTTTTGTTCTACCAAGATTTAGTTGAAAGTGAATTAGACCTTGAGGGAAAACAATCATGTCGCCCTTTCTAAATATTTGTCTTATGTCAGTTATATGTGATATTATTGTCAAGTGGATTCTATTGTTTCTTTTTTTTGTAACTGAAAGGATCACAATGGTAATGGAATGAACACAATAATACTCTAGAAAGGGGGGGGGGGAGGGGGGGTTGAATAGAGTATGGGCGTTTTTCGCAAAACTGAAAATGTCAAGGTCTTGAAATTAATTTCTAGACGGAATAAACTAATTTCAGACTTAAAGTCAAGGCTTTGAAAACAATTGATACAGCGAAGCTGATTGCTAATCAGAATGTTAGATGTGTTTGTTTGAATTTAGCAAATGATCAGTTTAAGCAACACAAAAATAAGTGCAAGAACAGAAAGTAAAGCACACAAGAAAATTGTTACGAAGTTCAACACAAAGGCCTACGTCTCCGCCTAGGGTTGTCCAACCCGTAGGATTTTAAACCAACTTTTATTTCTTTCCTTAGAGTTCTAAAGCACCCTAGAAGATCTCACTATTTTCTCTCCGCAGCACCCCAGCTACACCTTAGACACTCAATTCCCAGAAATAAAAGCTAACTCACTTTTACTATACTTTGAGTATTATAAATTTACTCTAAGTATATCACTCTTTTGATATATACTTTTTCCACTCTTAGATACACTTTTCTTTTCTCTCAATCTAATCACACAATAAGGTATTAAAGAACTTAGAGAGAAAATATTTAACACTCTTGCTATAGTGTATGAAGCTTGATAATTCTTGAGTGTTCTTGTTCTACGTTGTTGTTCTTGTCGTTATTATTTCTTCAGCATATCTTGACGCTATTTATAAGGCTTCAAGACTGATTTCAAACGTTGTAGATTTGATTTCAAACCTTTGAAAAACACCAACCGAATTCCTTTAATCTTGCTTCTTCAACAACCTTCGGCTATTTGAAATTTGAACGTTGCTAGCTGTTTGTTTCTGTTTCAACGTTTATCTTTGAATATATCCTTGAATAAATTTCCAGCCTTATCCTGTGCAACAGCAAGACTAACAACTTCCTTGAAACAAGGTTAGGTAATACAGGATAAATTTATTCAAAATATAATCTGAAAAATTAAATAGATAAGAAATATAATTATGAAATATTATTAACAAACTCAATCATATCATATAGATAAATAATCAAAACAGAAGATTAATTTGTTAGAGATAAAATGATCAGAATAATTATCACATATATTTATGCAAAATAATATAATCATCCAAACTAACAAATCCAATCTATCATGCGTATTGGGCTTTAAAAAATAAACCAATTCGTACAGTCCAATGCAACATAATATATTAATATATGTTTTGACTTCCATCATAAACTTAAATTAAAATATCATCAAGGTGGAGCCTTCAGTAACAATAGCAACAAAAGAGTGATACTATACACTCGTACACATTAACCAATAGAAATTTGTAGGACTTTAAAACATGAAATAAAATAAAATAGCATCAACATTTTATTTGATTCCAATACAACCTCAAACATTAAATCACTGTTTTTTAATCTCTAATGGGTGAATATCATGTAACTTGATCACCCATAAGGCCATTAATATTATCCTGCATAAAAATGAACTAGCATTATCTAGAGAGTTGAGATAACAGCCTTAGAACCGATTTCCGAGGATTATCAACGGAGGCATTGTTAGTCGAAAATTGAGCTCGAAGTTGTTCAATCGCCTTCTCATTTACTTGAAAGGCCTTGGTAAGCACCTCATCCAAGATAGGTGTTCCAAACACACCGTCGGCGATATTGATACGTCCAGGATTCTGGCTACCAAATGTTGCAATTGCTAAAGCGTCCGTCTCATCAAGATTTAGTTGAAAGTGTAACAAACCTTGTGGAAAAACAATTATGTCACCTTTTTTTAGTACCGTGTCATAAAGTTTGTTCTTAGTGGTCACGAAACCAGCATATAGGGTGCCCTCTAGCACGGCGAATATCTCCGAGCCAAGAGGGTGAAAATGAGGAGTGTTTAGACCATACGGTCCGAAATCTACTCGAGCAATGGACACCCCTAGTGTGTTAACGGCTGCGAATTTGTTGATATCGATTAGCGTGGCCTTTGCTCCTTGAGTGTTGTTTGTGTCTCCAGGTTTGTCAAACCCTTTGTACACGAAATCGTTGGTTGTTACCAAATCCTCGTTCTTACAGTACTTCCCGTTCACATACACTGTACGAGTAGAAGATTGATCAAAAGTTAATTAAATTACATAGATTAAGATCAATTAGTAAGAAATTAGAATAATGTATATATTTATGTGAGCTTACTAAGCAGAGAATAAGGTTTTTTGGAATCGATCCCAGGATCACCTGGAATCGGGATGAAAATTTTAACCACTTGAGCTATCCCTCACTATTAGAAAATAAGGTAATATGAATATATGATCAATCCTAGAGTTCCTTATGTTATTGGTTACTGTACATCACATGACAACGTGACCCCTTAATATCTTTTTCATATCACGAAATACTTATAATTTTAAAATTGTTAAAATTTTGTGTGGTGGGCTGAAAGCACCACATTATACATGTTCCATGTTATATAACGCAAAAATAAATTAATTAGGGAGAGGAATGTTTTACCTCCAGAATTTAAGTCATGATGATGAGCCTCGACACAAAAATCTTGAAGGGGAGAAGGATCGGAGGCATTCGCTACGTAAAATTGAGTAGCAATGCTCATTGCAAAGGCCGTGAACAAAGCTACAATGGCCCAATTATAGCCAGCTCTTCTATTAATCTTCTCCATAGACGATAAACTAGTAAAGATTTTAGTAGATAATATGTAACACTTTTTGATTGTTTTTTTTAACTCTTTATTTATGTAGGTGATAACTTGCCTATATATAGCAACAACAAAAAAAAGAAGTGAAGTAAATCAAGAACCATACATTTTCTATTGGACGAACATATGGGGACCCTTAGCAATTGAGTTGTGTTTGATATTTTTGAATATATAGTATCTTAACACAAATATCGTTTTTCAAATCATGTCGTCGTCATCGTCATCACCACATCACAAAGGCATTGTACAAGTAAAATAAAACTAGGCCCTCCAATCAAAATAATTGACCGGATCTGACCCATTCACGGATTTATTTATAGATGTATGGTTCCTAATTATTCTCACTGGGACAAGAATGTTCTCTAGATATTACCTAAATAAATGTAAATATTTCGATACGAGTAGGTTTTAAACAGATAGTTAACCGGACTTGAATTGTAATAGAGAATGGGTAATAGTAGAAATTGATACGAGAAGTTCTACGTACTTGTAAATAATCGTGCATAATTTGATTATGGATTCATGGGCAAAAGAATAAAGTTTAGTAATATAATGGGGACACATCGATGGTTTTAGGAAAAAACGAAAAGCAGCAATCTTGAATAACTAACGAGTGTAATCCTTTTTCCTGCCACTAATCTTCAATTTTTCCTACTAGCACTAATTTTTACCATGACAAATTAAAGTGATCATGTAAAAAAAAAAAAATAAAAAAAAAATAAAAAAAAAAAAATAAAACCGTTTGAAGTGCTGAATAGCGTTCGAGTAATATCGTTTCGAGGTCCTAACCAAAATTTTGGCCTTATGCAGTTGCGTTAGGCTTCATTGCTTAATAATTGGCCCTGGTATAAATAATAAGAAGTATAAACTTCATCTGTTTTCGTTTAGTTGCAATGTAATCCTTTTTATAAAGTTACAAAATAATTGCAAAATTACTTAATTTGGCAAATGATGCTCCCTATCTTAGTACTCCTACTCTCATCACATCATGGGTCTTTCTTTTTATCTCTCTCTTCTCCTAAATTATACGGAATACCACACATCCCCTCCACGCTGCAATTATATTAAAAGAGAATAGAGAAGAAGTATATTATCTACAAAAAATAATTTGAGATGAATAGAATAACAAAGACTGTGAAAAGATGTAAATGTTGTGAGGAAATAGGTGGAAGTAAGTAAGAAGGATTTGCAAAAATTAAAATAAAGTAGATATGTTAAGAACAATATAAAACAAATCAAAAAAAATTAATAAGAACATAATAAATAAAATAGAGGAAGTATTATTCTATGCACAACAAGGGTTCGAAACCCTTTTTCATCATTTTGTTGATATATAATTGACTTGTCCTTTATTCGAAGCATACACACATACAAAGTTACGTGCAATTACAGGTTACAAATCACTGATATATACTAAACGTAAATTAAAACATAATTATAATGACATATTGACATTATATTTTTTTAGGAAATGACACATACATTGACATTATTGTGATAGTCCATTCAATCCTTTAATCATAAACCGTGTGTAAAAGGATTGTAGAAAGGCAAATTTGAAGTCCGAGGTGGAAGGTTTACGTGTCTGCGCAAGAAGAAGGAGCTAGTGCGTCCGAACAAAGGCAATGTTTGGGCAAAAACAATCCATGCGCGTTCGTGCATGGTAACTACTGTGCGCCCACGCACTAGATCTTGGATGCCCCATTTTTGCCACGTGTTTTGTTCTCTATCGTTCAATGTTTTTGATTAGATCCGTTTTAGTCATGTCAGCTACTTGTGCTTTGCCTTGGGGAGTAATCAAAGGGTTTTAATAGGGCTCTTATGTTGTAAAAGAACCATTGAGTTTTAGGTTTCATTAAGCCAATTAAGCCATTTGAGACTCCTTGTATACATATACCTCTTATTTTCTTCATCAAAGTGATAAAACGCTCTCGAATTGAAGTCCCCACCTGTGAAGTAGATAGGTTTAGTTGAACCACGTAATCCTTGTGTATTTTTAATTTGTTTATCTTCTTTATTACTTTCTCATCAATTATATATTTATTCATTGACCTTGTTCCACACAAATTAAATACAACACCGCATTTTTCATATCAACATAAATTATAAGTAATACCGTACGTGATGAGGTCTTTGATTGATTCATCTTAAATTCTTCATTAATTTTTCCATATCCCTAATTGTAATTTTTTTTTTAAAAAAAAATATTTTCAAATATATAATTATAGAATTGACATTTGAAATCATGCATTTGGCTAAAGATATATGTCAATTAAAATGAAACGGAAACTGCATGTATGACAATAATGACATTATTGTAATAGTCCTTTATTTATTCCATCCTTTAAAACATAGTGCAACGTACAGTCGTACACAATCACATACAAGAAACATGCATAAATTAATTAAAGCCTAACGACATAGTAGTCGTTTATTCAAACCATTACACATACTTCGTACAACTCACATAAATTCATCAGCAGTGTGACATAGTAATCCTTAATTCTTTCAAACCTTAGCTTACTTAGATTTGAGATAACATCTCAAGTAGCATTGATCTTGCGGTGTCGATTGATACGTGCTTACTACTCGAAAATTGCGACCGAAGTTGGTCAATCACTGTTCTATTCACTTGAAAAGCCTTAGTAAGAACATCATCTATAATTTTTGGCGTTGTACCAAAGACACCATTAGCAACATTAATTCTTCCCGGGTTTTGGCTACCAAAAGCCGCGATAGCAAAAGCTGTAGTGTTACGAAGATTGAGTTGAAAGTGGATAAGACTCTGAGGGAACACGATCAAGTCACCCTCATTCATAATAGTGTCATAGAGCTTGTAATCGGTGGTCACAAAACCGGCGTAGAGAGTTCCCTTCATGACCACGAATGCTTGTGAGGCACGAGGGTGTAGATGAGGGGTGTTTAAGCCAAAGGGTGCAAAGTCTACACGAGCTATGGCTACACCGAGTGTGTTAAGTCCAGGAAATCGATCAACGTTTACTAGTGTAGCTTCGGCTCCTTGAGGGTTGTCAATAACCGAAGTCCTGTTAAAACCTTTGTACAAGAAATCGTTGATTGTCACCCTCTTTGGGTTCTTGCAAAACTTCCCATTCACGAACACTGCATAAGAAAAAATAAATAACATAAATAAATCAAACCTTTGTCATATTGCTTTTTATGTTTTAGTGCAACATTTTGTGTTTTACACTTAACAACGGACAACTTATTCTATTGATGTCCTCCTTGTGAACAAATCATGAAAAAATAGTTAAAGAAGTGAAAAATGTAAAAGTCCATACACTATGGCTAAAATAACATAATATATTAGTAGACCAACTCAGCTAAAAAGATTAAATAAAGTCTCAAGATTAATTTTATACAACCAGAAAGTTAAAATGGTGGTTAGAATTATAGGATTGATTTTATACTCTATCAATAACGAATAATTAGAGGCCTAGATAGATTATCAACATACAAGATGTAAGTAAACAGACCTCCAGAATGAGGGTCGTCAACACCCACACAAAAATCCTGAAGGGGAGCAGGATCAGATGCGTTAGTAGTAGTAAAGCTCAATGTTGCAAGTAACGTAAATATAGCTGCAATAACACACATTGTAATTTTCTTCTCCATTTAACTTAGCTAACAAGAAATTACTTATCACTATTATTTTTAATACAATAAAAAAGATTTGTTTATTATAGAAGTTTGTGTGATGAGATTATGAGATGAGGGTAGCGGCTAAATGGCCTATTTATAGCCCAAAATCTAGCGCAATAGTATTATAGTAGATCAAGTGAACAAATGTCAACTCGTGCATTTATAGTCTTCCTTACGTATACAAATTTGATGAACACAAATTCTCCGAAAAGATGGGTGTACGTTAATTTATTGTAAAACGAGTTATGTTATGTTAAAAGTACTTTTTTTTTTTTGAACAACGGAACAAACAACCCTTAATTCAGTAAATCAAGATCCGCCAAAGTTCGAAGACTTTGGGGGAAAGAGCTAGTACAAATGCGAGCCGAGTTCATAACGGTATCCCATCTTGCAACTAAATGGGCTACCGTATTACCCGATCTCTTAATGTGGTTGCATTTGAACCTATTTAGGGAATTACAAATTTTTGCAATATCATCAAAAAACAAAAAAATCGGAGCTGCTCCACCCTTTTGCTGTCTAATCTCACGCACCACATTTATGGCATCACACTCGAGCACCACCTCCATATACCCCAGACTTCTCGCCACAACCATCCCAAAAAGAGCCGCCGCCGCTTCAGCCATCGCAGGGTCCCAGCAGCACTCCTGTCTTTTAACGGCAGCAGCCAGTAGCCCACCATTTGAATCCCGTATCACAGCACCTAATCCCACCCCTGCATCTCCAAAAATGGCAGCATCCACATTCACCTTGACGTAGGAGCCCGTAGGAGGCACCCAACAGCTCACAGAGATTCCACCAGCCATAGAACTCCGTCCCCCAATCTTGGTATTATATACGCCATACTCCTCACAAAAAGACACAAAGCCTGTAGCCACCGAAACCCCTGTCATTCCTGCTCCCTCACCAAAAACTTCCTTATTTCTGCAAAACCACGCTGCCCATGTCAGAGCTGCAAACACTCTCAGTTGAGCCCTTTCGAGTTTGCCTGCTATCCATATAAACATGTCACGAAAATTAGAGACAGGGGAATTTTCAAGCAGTTCTCCAAAGTTACTATGAGCCCATATATGGAGGCTATGTTTACATTTAAACAATGCATGTAAAATAGTCTCCTCATCTGCTCCACAGACCCCGCACCTCTTCGACTCCCTAACATGTCTATTGTACAATACCTCCATGACACCCAGGGATCCCTTACAAGCCCGACATATAAAATGGCTCAACTTAGGTGGACCACACAGTCCCCAAACCACCTTCCATAACTCACCTTCATTCCCTCCATAATATAATTCCCACGTCCTCTGGTGTCCTAGTCTCCCAAGCCAATAGGCTGAGCGTACTGTGAAGATGCCATCAGAAACAGGCCACCAATATCTACGGTCTTTGACCCAATTGGCAGAAAGTGGGATATTGTATATCGCCTTGCGATCAGCCTCCTCAAAGTGTGCGTCAATCAGCTTCCTATTCCAGCACCCATTTTCGAAGTCAATCAGCTCCACTACTCTCAGGTTCGGATCACTATCCTGCCTCTTTGTTGGGACAGTAATATTTCCGCTTCCTGGTAACCAAGCATCCTCCCAAGCATTGATCAAAGTGCCATTTCCCACCCTCCATTTCAGCCCTTCGAGCAACAGTGACTTTGCCCCCCAAACGCTCCTCCAACTATAACTGGGATTATGACCTCTAGCCGCCCCTACGAAGTCTGAGTGTTTATAGTATCTGGCCTTCATGATTCGGTGCAGCAGGGAGGAATTATCATTGCACAGTCGCCATCCCTGTTTTGCGAGGGCTTGATTAAAACACTTCATATCTCTAAACCCCAGACCCCCCATTGATTTCGGCAAGCACAAAGAGTCCCACCTATGCCAGTGCATCTTCTTTTCCATGCCTGAAGTCCCCCACCAAAAATTTGCCACAATGGATTGCATTTCATCAATTAGACAATCAGGGATCCGAAAAATGCTCATCATATAAGTCGGGATAGCTTGCACCACAACCTTGATTAATACCTCTTTTCCTGGACGAGACAACAACTTCTCCTTCCACCCCTGTAATTTCTTCCAGATACGCTCCTTAAGGCTTGTAAAAACGACTCTCTTCGATCTCCCAATAATAGTCGGCAAACCCAAATATTTTTCATGTTTGTCTACTTCCCTGACACCCACCATTTCTATAATCTCCTTGCTTCTTTTCGCATCGACACATCTACTAAAAGCCACTTCTGTTTTGCTTAGATTAACTTTCTGTCCGGAAGCTCTCTCATATGTACTGATTATATCAGCTATTTTAGAGCATTCAAGCAAAGTAGCCTTAGCAAATAAGATACTGTCATCAGCAAAGAATAGGTGAGAAACCCTTGGAGCACCCCTACAAACTCTGGCCCCATGAATCGATCCCTCCGCTGCCGCCTTAGAAATCAAGCCCGAAAAAGCCTCTGAACATAACAGAAAAAGATACGGGGAAATGGGATCCCCCTGTCGGAGCCCTCTTGAGGGAACAAGTGAGCCGGATATAAAGCCATTGTACTTGTAGGAGAAAGACAAACTGGATAGACAATTCATAACTCTCCTAATCCAAGAGGTTCGAAAACCCATCCTCAACATAACATTTTCTAGGAACGACCACTCCACCCTGTCATAGGCTTTGCTCATATCTAACTTCAGAGCCACCGTACCATCCCTCCTATTATTCTTAGCCTTCATAGCATGAAAAATCTCAAAAGCAATGAGGGCATTATCTGTAATCAATCTTTTTGGAAGGAAAGCACTCTGATTTTCCGAAATAATACTACTAAGCATAGGTTTGAGTTTGTTTGCCATTGTTTTTGAAATAATTTTATAGAGCACATTACATAAACTAATGGGCCTAAACTCAGTCATTCTTTTCGGTTCGTTGCATTTCGGAATTAAAACGATACAAGTACGGTTTACCTCAGTAAGATCCACCTCTCCACGCCACCAGGATTTCACAAAGGAGATTATCTCATTTCCAATCGTCTCCCAGAATTTTTGAAAAAACAGTGCATGCATTCCATCCGGCCCCGGCGCTTTATTTGGGTGCATCTGGAACAAAGCCATCCGGATATCCTCCCCCGAAGGTTCAGTATCAAGGTCCCTTTTCATGTCTTCCGATATTCTTGGCTCAATTCCCCTCAAGGCCTCCTCAAAATTACAGGGGTTCTCAGAGGCGAACAGAGTGCCAAAATACTGCGTAATCACCGAATTTACCCCCTCCTTTGAAGTCTGCCACACCCCGGACTCATCCATAAGCCCCATAATGGTATTCTTTTTCCGTCTCTGGCTTGCTTTATGATGGAAGTACTTCGTATTCTTGTCCCCATCTCGTAGTTCATTTGACCTAGCCCGGGAAAACCAATACGATTCCTCCATCCTAAGAAGCTCATCAAGCTCGCTCGCTATCTCATTACACCTCTTTAACCGAACACCATCTAGACGCCCCCCCTGAGCTTCTTTCAGCTTATTTTTAGCCTTTCTTATTTTCTTTTTCAGAGCAACAAAATTTTTTTCATCCCACAAAGACAAACTCTCTGCCACCCGAGCAATCTTAGTAGGAACCTGTTCATTTAGGCCGCTGGTCCACGCCTCAGACACCACCTTTCCACACTCATCTTTGGAGAGCCACAAAGCCTCAAACCGGAAGATTTTATCCTTCCTTTCCGTCACCTCCTTCTCACCGAATTTCAGTAGAATAGGTGCGTGGTCTGAATGACACAAGGGGAGATTAAGAACCTCCGATTGTGGGAACAAAGCGCACCAAGCATCGCAAGCAATGTACCTATCAAGTCTTTCCCGTACAAGCGTGTCTATCGAAGCTCCTCTTTGCCAGGTATAGATGTTCCCTTTAAATCCCAGGTCCCTGCACTCACAGTCCTCCAATGCCCCTCGAAAAGCGTCCATTTGACATTCCCTTCTCACCACTCCCCCCTCCTTCTCATGCATTCCCAGAATCTCATTAAAATCTCCGAACATTAACATTGGAGTAGTCGACTCCGTTTTTAGTGTTCGCATCAAGTCCCATGTGAGATGTTTATTCGAAGCTTCCGGCCATCCATATATACCCGCGAACCTCCATATCAGAACATTCCCACCATCACACACATCTGCATAAATGTGATGAGCTGAAAACGATCGAATAAACACATTAATATCTTTCTACCACAGACCCAAACCTCCCGACCTTCCAGCGCTACTTAGACATATACCATTCACAAAACCACAACGATTTCGAATCAGCTCCAAACAACCATCATCAATCTTAGTTTCTGTAACAAAAACTACGTTTGGCCTATCTCTCCAGCACCAATCCTGGAGAGCTTTAACTGTTAATGGGTTGCCAAGCCCATTACAGTTCCATGCCAGGATTTTCATTGACCTTCGCGGGGTTGGGTGACACCAACCTCCGCTACTTGACTTGCGTTTTCCAAGTCCATGTGATCATCTCCATTTTTCATACGTTTTCCTGCTTCTTCCCCTTCCACACCTCCCAACAACTCCTCCATACCCTTCAATTTCCTCTTGTCACCAACTTTCGCATCCATCTTATTCATTCTAGCATTCTCTTCCTTCACGTTCCTGCACACTCTAGCTCTTTTTTTCACTCCACTAATTGCCTTTTGCGAACAGGTAGTCAAGCCCACATTAAAAGAAGCGAGAGTTCTCAATTCATTATTATTATCCAGATCCTCCAGCTCCATTTCATCTTCCCCTGCATCCCGTATCATTGCGTCTCCATTGACATATTCATGGTCATCTACCTCCTGCCCACCCATACTCACCTCTCTGCCCCCACCCTCTATCATCTCCCCCCTGCCCAATCCACTACCCTAATCCCCCCCATCTCCACCAATGTCAACATTCACCACCATCTTCCCAACTGACTTCGAATTCTCCAAGGTAGCCAAAAGCGAATCTTTAGTGATAAAAGAAAGCTTCCTCGTAGCACTCAGTTCTTGCACCTCCACAGTTTCAGCTCTTCTACCCCTTCTAGGGGAAGCTTTAAGCCATGAGCCCCACCCCAGACCCTGGTGCTGAAGATCCTCCGGAACATTTACACAATCCTTCTCATTATGCCCCATCACTCTACACATGAAGCAAAAGAAGGGAAGACGTTCATATTTCAGGTTCATCTTAATAATCGAACCTTCCCTATTCTTAACATTTATATATCGACGCAGCGGTCTTGATACATCAAGCATCACCTTCACTCTTCGGTTCTTATCAATTCCCAAAACATCAGACTCAATCTCAACGATTTCCCCTAACTTACTCGCAATTACCCTTGCATGTTCTTCAGACCTGCAATTAAAAGGTAGGTTTTCGAGACGAATCCAGAACGGAGAGTGGGTTAGGGCAAAGTCTTGGGGTTGTTCATTCCCTTTAATTTCATTGAGAATCAACAGGCTCTGTTCGAAGCACCATGGCCTTCCCAACAACACCTTCTCCTTATCTCTCGAATGAAAGAATTGAAAACCGAAAAAATTCGCTCCAATTGCCCTAATCACAACCTTTCCCTTCATTCCCCAGGATTGGGTAATCGTTCGTTTGAACGCTTCAATATTCACTCCTCTGTCTGTCAATAATTTCCCCACAAGCATTAGGGAAACCCTAGCATCACTATCCGAAGAATCAATTGTACCACAATCCACAGTCTCGCCATCCTCATCCTCAATGTTAAGGTTAGCGCACTTTGCAATCAGGTCCTCGGCCATAATAGCCGGAGAAAAAACCACGTCGAAAAACGGTGGTGGAAAAACTTCCTTTCTCGCAAGGGAGAGCACACCCTTTCTTTCGAGGGAGAGAAAAAGCTTTTATGTTAAAAGTACTTAAAATACCCTTTATAATGCAAAAGTTATTATTTTTCTATTAATAAATTTTATCTTACAAAAATCTTATAATGTATTAGATTAATCATATTAGTCTTTATAATATGTAATTACGTATTTATGAGAAATTACACATTAAAATAAAATTCAAACCAACGACAAATCAAAAGTTACCCTTTAAGTAGTTAAAGTTATCATAAAAATAGTTAAAGTTACGTTCAAACTGGTCGTTTTACAATAAAATTAATGTACACCCGTTGTACACAAGACTTTTACTTTGATGAAAGGGAAATTTGTTATTTTAATCATGTTTGTCAATGAATAACTCATAAGTCATTATCTTTAATTGTCCTTACACAAATTTATAAGGTTTGTTGGGAGAAGAGATCTTTGATTTCCCAAAAAGCAAGTTGTTTCATTTACGTGATATTTCAAGAAGGAAAGTAGAGAGAAAAAAATGAGCTCAAAATCTAGGGTTCAAGTTACAACCATGCTAATATGTTTTTTAAAATAACTTTCATTCCAGATAACTTACATGGCTAAACTACCGCAAATTGGTTTAGGGATGAAATTTAGCTGAGATCGTAAGCGGACTAAATTCTCCTTCTTCTTTTTGGGTTATTCAGACCCATATTCCATTCTAAAAGAAATTACATTATTGTCTCCTCCTTTTAAAATCAATCCGATTTTTCACATTTTCCTACACATGCATATCTTGTGTAACTTTTTTAAAAAAAAAAAAAGTATTTTTAATCGTTTAAATTAAAATTAAAATAAATTTAACAAGAATCCACACGACTATATTATTTCTATACATTAATGAGAATTCGTGATCAATTTGAACATGTTTATCAAAATAAAAATCTATTTATGGCAATATGGCACAATCATTAGCACAAGGGGGGATTTGTCAACCAAGTGTTCGTGTTGATTTTTTCACAAGCAATGTGATTATCAGAGTTTCTAAACCGCATGATTGATGGTGTATAACAATAAATGTTGTACAGTTTGGACATCGTAATCGAGTTGCTAACTAAAATTAAATTGAATCGTTATTAACTCGCAAGCTAGGCCAACCTAGCTGTCTTTCTTTTGGTATAGTGATCATTGCTTACCTAATAATGATTATTGGTACGCTTAACTATAATTTAAGATCAAGCTCGATGTGTTCAACGCCGGAGATCGGACTCGGACTCGGACTTTTTTCAACGTTCAATGTTAAAAGCAAATTACTATGAAAAATTGTAGCATGCTCGAAGCCTCAAATGGAGAAAAAAGTCTCAAGGTAGGCTACTCTAGCTCGTGAGGATCGGCTGTGATAAAGATTTAAGATTAAAGATAGAATTACTATTGATATTGTGTTTCTTTAAATATTAAGCCCATAAACAAACATACATGTGAGTAGATGCATGTATTGCCGTGGCTTGTATTAAGCGAATGTAACGGTAAGGGGATGGGTTTGGATGTGTATCTCATATGAATAAACTAAAAAGTATTGTCCACTATATTAACTTAGAAGGGTACGTCCCTCATTGGTATATGATTTTGAAGTGGAACCTCTTTAATATTATAAAGTAGACTCTTTTGACGAGTGTTGCCCAAGCCTATTAACATTAAGCTATTGCACATTTGCACTCATGAGCGCAATTTCTATCTTACTCCTGAAGTACCATGCACCAGCCAGGTACTCCTGGTTTATAAAATTCATGTTATTTTAATGTGAACTTCTTATTATTTCAATTTATATATATATGTTATTTTTAAATAAGTACATGTTATTTTATACATGCATGCTATTTTTTTATATTAAACATCAATCATTTCACTATACTCCAGGTTTATAAAATTCATGTTATTTTGATGTGAACCTATTATTTCAATTTATATATATGTTATTATTAAATAAGTACATGTTATTTTATACATACATGCTTTTTTTATATTCAATATCGACCATTTCACTGTATAATTAAAGCTCTTGTGTTAATTTGAATATTCCATACTCTTAACAATAATATTTATGTAATATTTAATTCTCTTAAAGGAGTGAGAATACAGATAAGTTGGTTTATTTAAATACAAAAAATTTATCAATTTTAAGCAAACTAACACAAGGTCTAAGAAAATAATTAACACAAAGTTTATGTAAATAATACGGGTATTATTGGTAAAACAACATGAGCTGAAACTTATATAAAATAAAATAATGTTTTGGCAAAATAACACAAATTTTATGTAAAATAGCACGAGCTTAGGTTAAAGTAAATAAGTAAATAACATATTGTTTTAGCAAAATAACACAAGATTTAAGCAAAATACATAAGGTTTAGACAAATTAAAATAACTCAAGCATATTGTGTATGGAGTTCATGATCCATAGTACTTCAAGAGTATATAATATATACTAACTCGAATTATTTTTAAATTTGTAAAGCTCTGTTTGGTTCAATTTACTTTGTCAATTATTTATCTAAGTGTGTCATAACTTATATATATATTATATATATACATACATATATATATACATACATGTGTGTGTGTGAACTTGCAAAAAGTCATACTGTTGTTGTTGGTGGATTTTGTTCTAGTTTTGTTTTTGTTTTTTTAGTTTAGTATGGTCCAACAAGTTGTTTCATGGTAAAGATTTGTGCGGGATCGAAAAAGAGGTTACTCCGGCCTTCGATTACAGTCAGATGAATCAGACGAAAATTTTCTTCACGACTACAACAGATTGATAGACCCCTTCGTCGAAAAAGAATGTAAATCATAGCGATTTGCAACATGGATCGTAGCTCTGCTGAAATGAAGCTTTTATGTGATTCAATTGTCATGCATTTATTAAATTTAAATCTCTTTATATGTCGTATGACTTTTTATTTATGAATCAATCTTTATTAAAAAAAAAAAAAAAAAAAAAAAAAAAAAAAAAGTCATAGTGTTGCGTTTTTCGAGGCGACAGGAGTATTTGTTACCTAATCAACATAAATGAATATAAGACTGAATTTGTAATACGAGTGTAATTATAGGCATTTATTTGATTGTTTAATTAATTATGAAATTGACGTAGAATTGAAGATTGAACACGGTTATACATGACACGAATGTACTCTCTTTATTTCTATTTATTTGCTACAAAAGGGGTATTTTATATGAGACATATTTAAAAAAGAAAAATGCATACATAGCCGGTAAGGCTACATATAAAAAGCTAAAAATGGAAAAAAAATAAATGAAAATATAACATTAATTACACTAATTTGTGCGTAATTTATCATACATTCCTAATTAATATCAAATAAGAAAGTTATTAAATGTTTATTCATAACTCTAAGAGCTACCTGACATTACCTTCATTTGTTGCAAATAGAAATAAATAAAGATAGTAGAAATTTCAAATCAAGGATAGAGCTAGATACTTTATTAAAAATTTGAAGTCCTTGGTAGTAAACACATTTGTGGGCGGGATTTTATTAAATTCGTATAAATGAATAATATCTATAAATCAACTAAATATGAAGTATATTTATTTATTTTATACGAGTAATACATTTTTTTTTGGTCTTTAGAGAGCCACAATGGCGAGTAATGAGAATGGATTCCAG
This sequence comes from Chenopodium quinoa, assembly GCF_001683475.1. Lineage (NCBI taxonomy): Eukaryota > Viridiplantae > Streptophyta > Magnoliopsida > Caryophyllales > Amaranthaceae > Chenopodium > Chenopodium quinoa. The sequence goes on along the minus strand of NW_018742726.1, from coordinate 2,324,325 downwards.
GATCACCTGAAACCGGAAGAGAAGCTTTAAACACTTGAGCTATCCCTCACTATCTTATACGAGTAATGCATAGTTGAAGGTATTGATGTTAAATCATGCATTTTTTAAACTGTACAAAAAAATAAATAGGACAAATAGAAAGAAACGAAGAGAGTATACTTGATATTACTAGAATATCGACTAATAAAATCATAACAAAGTACGAACTACATAAGAAAATCAAATTACTAAATTTATATTGGGCCGAAATCATAAGGAATGAAAATGATGGTTTTCAACTATTCAGAGACGTCAACCATGAACTTGCCTTGCGTTTTAGACATCATTAAGTGGGTAATAGTAACCACACAATCCAAACAAAAATCTTAGCCATTTCAAGGACGTCAATAAATTTTCAACCTGACGTGCAACATTAAATTAAACACGACTTTAAGCATGATTGACAACCAATATTTTTGAAATTAATTTGTACTATCTCTGTCTCACTAATTCACTATGACACTTTGTTTACCCAATATTTTATCTCATTGTCCTGTGACTCCTGTCAGAGTTTTTGATAGTGTACTTTAACATGATATCAAAACAATACCATATTACCATGATGATAAAGGATTAATTTAACTAAAAATTTAAACTAATGGTTGAGATCTAAAAATATGTTTTATACTTTATTAGTTTTGTTTATAGTACCTTTTTCTCTTTTTTAATACTCCAAAAAATATTGTTACTTTGTTAGTTATAAATAATTAATCGGAAATGAATAATAGGGACGTGAAAATCACCATTCTTAAAGTAATATTAGCCCATATCATAAATTGCTTTGGGATATCAAATATCGAATTATATATATTCAGAATTTTCCAAAAACAAAGAATTTTAATTTGTAGCAAAGAAATATTTTCCATATGAACGCAATATGACAGTTTATTGGAGAGAATAGGAAGAAGATCAATCACGTACGTTCAATCCAATCATCAAAATATATAATTGAATTAGGCAGGTATATTAATTATAAGTGTCAGCCTAATTCTTATAAAAAAAATATTATAAATATGATATTTGAAAAATAATCATTATTATGAAAGATCCAACGATCAATATATTACACATTAACTTTTGATCTTATTTATTTGACAAAATGTTTTCTAGTAAAATTGTAATTTGTAAACGTGGGGATTATGTAAAATTGTAACCCGAATCACAAATCCATGAAAACCATTTATTACTAGTCCTTGAAATTTAGAATCCAAATGCAAGTTGTCATATCGGCCAGTTACAAATTCTCGGATGCTATAATGTTTTGATAGATACTGTAATTTTAAAGACCATAATTTACAAGCTACCCTACAATTACACATTCTTGTGCCCAAGAATAAAACAATAGTTAATTAATGAATGATATTGACATCTAAGAAATATGGACTTAAATACAATTTTATGCGTGTACAATACAAGTATAATTGTATACATTTACTATCATATAGTTTCATACTTTCATATATATTTTGGGCAAAGCTTGGTCTAGTGAGAAGGTTTGTAGCTCTCAACCATGAGATTATTGGATCAAATAAACCCCACTAGAGGCACTTTTTCCCTTACCCTCCCCCATCCACCCACCCACCCACCCACTATCAAAGTGTCTAGCCCGCTAATTTGGGCTGAGAGGACCTGTGAGAGGTTCCAACCCGATAGGGCCCTTCTTTTTACCAACCAAATATATATATATATATATATATAATATATATATATATATATATATATATATATGGGAAAACAATTAAAATGATCCATTTAATTAAGTAATTAATATTGGGCTAATACACGACCTTAGTATCAAGTGTATGTGGGCTTAGTCTTATATGTGTAGAGACCATCAAGTCCTTTTCAAAACATGATGGACAATTTAGGGAGTCGATATATATAGATGTCTAGGGTTATGGTCCATAGTAATACATATTACATATTTATTGTATTTTTCAAATATATCCCACCACCCTAGTGTATGTATATGCTAGAAGACACATAATCAAGAAGTGGATTCAATCAAATCATTATGAAATTAGGTACGCTTCCGTAAAATTATGTATACCAGTTACCAAGTAATTTAATATGAAGATAAGAGTATTTATATCAAATTAAAGTATTTTTAGGTAGAAGAGAAAAAATTGTTTAAAAACATTAGTATTATTATATAGTTTAATGTACGTGGACTATGTGGTGGGGTAAAAGGTGATAAAAGTGAAAATTTTCTTTATCGTAAAAGGAATAAAGCAAAAGTAGGAAAAAAAAATAAAGATCGAACATTTAAATCGAAAAGTAGGAAGTACAAAAAAAGAGAAAAAGAATGGATGGATCGCGGATTAGCTAAATTTGTGTTTTGATTTTGCCATTTTAAAATTAAAATTATAATTTTATATATAGGCATATTATAATTTTACCAATAATTTTGAATATGATGCATAAGTATTCATAATATAGAAGCTTTTGTTCTTAATAATTGTAGAAATGATTAAAGAATTTATATCTAAATTAAAGACAAATCCTTTAAAATGGCCTTTAGCAGTTCAGCCAAATATGAAATACTACGTACGTATATTAAATGAGACAAACGAACTCAGTGCAAAAATAATTAGGTTTACGATCAAATACTTCACATATAATGTAGTTGGAGGAGAACATGCATGCATGGTCCATGATGGAGGTAAGATAACCATAATTCGTTTCACAATCAATTCAAGTCGTACGGAGAAACAATTCATACTCCGAACAACCTTGCCATGCATGCATGCATGCTTGTTATTTATTACTTCGTAGAATTTTACCATGTATTTCACCTTTCTTATTATAATTTCCTCATTGTCGGTACTGATACTCGTACATGATAAATACTACCTCCGTTTTTTATTACAACAACTTTTTCTGTGTGGCTCGTCACACCGTGTGGCAAGGGATTACTTATTTAGAGGTAACTTGTAGGGGTTACTTACTCAGTCGGTTAGCGCGTTTTCTATGTGAGAGTAACCTCTGACCGACCGAGTAACCCTTGAATAAGTAATCCTTGAATAAGTAACCCCTATAATTTACCCCTGACAAAACGAGTAACCCCTAAATAAGTAACTCCTGACCAAACGAGTAATCCCTCAATAAGTAACCCCTACAAGTAACCCCTGATTAAACGAGTAACCCTTCACTAGTGTAAAAACATAAATGAGCACCGGTTATTAAAAACCGGTGCTAAAAAAACAAGGCGAGAGTTGATTAAAGAGTAATCGCACCGGTTCAAACAGTTACGGTGCGAACTTGAGTTAACAGCACCAGTTCGAACAGATGCGAATGTTAAAGAAAAAAAATCCGCCCCTCTATTTTCTTTCTCTTTCCTCGATCTCTCTCTCTTCTCTCCTCAACTAGATCTCCCACTTCTCTATCTCTTTCCTCTCTCCATCGTGCCACCGTCCATTCCACCTAGCCGGCGCACTCTCCTCTTAGATATCTGTCTTTCTATCCATCCCACCTCACATTCACTCTCCTCTCAGCTCTCTTTTTCTCTCTTTCATTTACCCTCGCACTAACCATCACGGCGGCGATGGTGATGGGTCTATTTCTTCACCGGCGCCAGATTTTTGCAGTAGTGGTGGATCTCTTCACGAAGGTATGTGCTCTTCGATTTGAAATCTAGGGTTTCTGATTTTTATTTACTTTTTTTTTTGTGATTAATGATAACATTTGAAATTTTGATTGAATTCAATGGTTAGATGATAGAGCGTCTGATTTTTTTTTTTTTTTTTTTTGTGATTATGGTGACAGGGGGTCGATGCTTGGATTTCTCCTCTTCTTCACTGTGTTCCGCCGCCTCATCGTTAGTCGTCTCCAAATCCCCTCTTTCTCGTGATGAACAGGAGCCCAGATCTACCCCTTGTTTGATTTGAAGAGGTTAATTTTTTTTATTTGGTTGAGTTTTGGTTGTTCTGATTTGAAATTAGGGTATTGTTTGATTGTGGTTATAGTGATGAATATGCGATTTTTGATTGTTTTGGTTGTATTGATGATTTTGCTGCTCGGATTAGTTGTGGTTATGTTGTGATGAGCTCGATGACATGGTGAACATGTTGTTAATTGATTCTGTGCTATCAATTTGAATCTTTGCCAAACTTATTATTGTTATATTTTATACGGTGTTGTTACCTGAGATGGATGAATATGTGCATTCATCGACCATTTGTCTTCTATAAGAGGATCCTGAGGAATTTTGCTGCTTGTCTTTTACTGGTTCCTATCCCCCCATTTTTTAGAATGGCATTCCGGAGAGAGTAAATGAAGTTCCTAATTGGTATACATACTTCTTTATAATTTGTTTCAAAGAGTTTCAAAGTTACATGGCTTATGTAGGTAGCTTTGTCTGCTATTTAGAAACCTTATGCTTCTTTGATTGATCATACGGGAATGTGTCATTGATTATATATCTGCGCCCTTTCTTTCTCCACACATGTAACTTGTTAAGACTTAAGAGTATCTAGCTTCTTTTTTTGAGGAAATGAATTACAACACCCTTAGAAACTAAACTGAACATACAACAGAATGATGCTAAATTATTCCTTTAATTTATTTGAACTACAGAAAGCCAAGCATAAAGGAATACAGTACATACAACCCTAGATTAATCCAAACCACACAAATTATGCGAAGTAAAATCATATCTTTTTTTTTTTTTTTTTTTTTTTTTTGAAACCAAGTAAAATCATATATCTTGATAAGAAGATTATTTGTGATTTAGAGCCAGCTACCATAAATCTTGATTATATTACGTACGAAATTAATTAAATTTTAATAAATTAATTAGTACGAAGAATCCTCAGCCAAATAATCTTGAGCCAAAAGCTTAAGAATAGATCTTCCGGTGCTGGTTGATAAGTTCTTACTCATAAACTAAGCTCGAAGTCGTTCAATCACGGTCTCATCCACTTGAAAACCCTTGGTAAGAACATCACCCAAAATACGCGGCCTTGTTCCAAACACACCATCAGCAATGTTAACTCGGCCAGGGTTTTGGCTTCCAAAAGAGGCAACGGCAAAAGCTTTTGTTCTACCAAGATTTAGTTGAAAGTGAATTAGACCTTGAGGGAAAACAATCATGTCGCCCTTTCTCAACACCGTGTCATAGAGTGTGTAATTGGTTGTGACAACACCGGCGTATAGAGTTCTCTCTAGCACCGCGAAGATCTCAGAGCCACGAGGGTGCAAATGAGGGGTGTTTAGGCCAAAGGGTGCAAAGTCTACGCGAGCTAGGGCTACGCCTAGTGTGTTAAGTGCTGGGAATCGAGTTACGTCTACTAGTGTGGCTTCTGCTCCTAGAGCGTTGTTCGTGTCTCCTCGAATGTGAAACCCTTTGTGTATGAAATCATCTATTTCCACATCTTTTGGATTCTTGCAAAACTTTCCATTTACAAAGACTTGAAAAAAAAAAAAAAACATATAGTTAGCTTAGAACTCTGTACATCAAATCATTTTAAGTAAACTTCTTGAGTTTAGACATACATCAAATCATTTCATATACACTCTATATTATGTATATACATATATGTAATGATAGGTTTAATTCTCAATTCTTAAACAAAATTTGTTTATCAAGTGGCAAAATTGTAAAATAAAAATCAACAAAATATCCAGTTAGCATGACATTTTTGCAATTATATCAACAACTGTGAGGCCCATATTAAGTAAAAAGTATTTGATTTATTTACAGTTTTGTCATTTGATAAATAAAATTTGGTTATTAAGGTGATAATTAAACTTGCATTTTCTCTTTACTTTATTTATTCGTATTAGCTTATTGAGCTATGTAATAAAGTGGTTTGCATGAACTAGAAATTATTTTAAAAAAAAAAAAAAAAAAAAAAAAAAAAAAAAAAAAAAAAGAAACTGATAAGTAATAACGATATCAAATGATTAGTGATTGATTTTAATTTTTAAGGTCAAACTTTAGCTTCACGATATTCAATATAAAGTTATGGGAATCATATGATTCATATTTAAGAGTAATGTCCTTTTACACCCAAAAAAATTATTATAAAGAAAATTATATTCAAACTTTGTCCATAATAACGAAAAGGACAAGTTACTAAAATAGAGGGATGCATTTATATATTTCTTAGGATTTGCATGCATGTTTCAATTTAATAAATTAGTTATAATTTTTTCAAGAAAAGTCTAGCTACCAAACCATAAATCGTTATTAACTTTCAAAAACTATGAAAACCATATGGCTTTTGGCTTTTTGCAACAATTCCTTCAATTTTGAAGATATCTTAGAGAATATAGATCGACCAACTACATCATAAGAACACTTCAAATCAAAATATCTTTCACTAATTATTACTCTATACTCTATAGTGACATTTCTTAGACACGTACTAGTGATGCATAATTTCATTTAAAAAAAATAAAACCACAATCATATTCTTATTATGAACCACAACTAATCTTAATTAGTAACGTGGATATTTTATCCCCAAAAAAGTAAAAAGTAGTTCTTACTATAAATTTTTTTTAAAAAGAGTAGCTAAATGATTAGAAAAACAATATGGAATTATATTTGATATAAGATCCAATTTTGCCATAGTAAATAACTGAAATTATTAAACAAAAAGAGCGAAAAAACAAGAACAACGACGAACCTGAGGCATTAGGGTCGTTCGTACCCACACAGAAATCCTGAAGCATAGAAGGATCAGCTGCATTGGCAACATAAAGATGAGTAGTAATGCTCAACAAAGCAACGACCATGAACAAATTAGCCGTATGATTATTCATCTCCATTTGACGTAATTACTTAATTAAGAAAATACACAAACGTATTAATCAAAGATTGGAAAAAATAAGTGAATTGTTTATTGTGATTAATTTGTTTTAGACAAGTTTTGATGTTAAAACAAGAACAATAACAGGCTATTTATAGGCCAAATATACAACAAGGATTTTGGAAAGTTACAACCAAGCAATTCATTGAATGGTTCCATGATGACTTGGGGGACGAAGGAAATATAACAATTGTTATTAATATGGAGTATGTGTCAACCATTCAACTGTCTCAACATCTATAATACTATAACTATCCATTCACAAATCAACTATTAAGATCAAATAGACACCAAAGGCAGTGAATCCCAGGGAAGCAAATTTGTACCACCTGATGCATACGCCATTTATACACACAGAGAGGATGCATAAGACAAGATTGCAAAAAAAAAAAACAAATAAAAAAAAAATAACAAAAGAAAAAAGAAAGAAAGGATGTACCTAGCCCACTTTCCAAGATTTGCAACTAGCTGGTCAATAGTTTTCGGAGAAACATAAAAAGGACCTTTGTGAGGGCGCTGAATGTGAACTGTCCCCACATCGTCTTAGATAGCCTGCAAATGTAAAAGATAACACCAAGAATTAATTGAAGCCCATTAATGCAAACAATATATATATATCAATGATCAAATGAAATAAGAAGCTAGATACTCTTAAGTCTTAACAGGTTACATGTGTGGAGAAGGAAAGGGCGTAGATATATAATCAATGGCACGTTCCCGTATGATCAATCAAAGAAGCATAAGGTTTCTAAATAGCAGACAGAGCTACCGGCATCAGCCATGTAACCTTGAAACTCTTTGAAACAAATTATAAACAAGTATGTATACCAATTAAGAACTTCATTTACTCTCTCCGGAATGTCATTCTAAAAAAGGGAGGGGGGGATAGGAACCAGTAAAAGACAGGCAGCAAAATTCCTCATGATCCTCTTATAGAAGACAAATGGTCGATGAATGCACAGATTCATCCATCTCAGGTAACAGCAACACCGTATAAAATATAACAACAATAAGTTTGGCAAAATTTCAAATTGATAGCACAGAAGCTAATGCTTACACCAGCATTTTGTAACTACATACACATCCAAGAAATAATGTTTTAACAAAACCCATGACTGAGTTACTTTATTGGTTGGTTCCATGATGTAAACAATGAATTGCTTATTTGTAGCACACAGAACATTGGAGATGTAACCAATATAAATTCAAACTTAGGAAAAAGAAATGTAACAACTACTGCTAAAGACTACAGTAAAAGGCATACAAATGGAAAATCCTCGACTATATACCCGTTTTAAAGTTGTCATCAACCCTTATTCTTTAGGTGAAGGTTTTTGGATTGCTCCTTAAATAATTAGTTTATGGGTTTAGGGTATGGAAAAACAAAATTTGGGACAATTTAGGAAGTGATTAATCACCCATTGCCCCTTCTAATGATTCACACTCTAATCATATAAATAACATAAACAATAATCAAATTCACAATCAAACCAACTCTATATAATTCCTGAAACTAAACAAGAAGACTAAAATAGGAACTAAAGCAAAGGAAACAAAGAGCAACTCTAAAAATTAATCCTAATACACAGAACCTCAAATAACACACCAAGAACAAAGAGCAATCAATTATCATACCAATCAATCCACCAACTCTATATAATTCAAATTAATTTCACCCACTCCAAAAATATACAGTACCCAAAAAAAAAATTCAATCAATTAACAACATGTTCACCATGTCATCGAGCTCATCACAACATAACCACAACTAATCCGAGCAGCAAAATCATCAATACAACCAAAACAATCAAAAATCGCATATTCATCACTATAACCACAATCAAACAATACCCTAATTTCAAATCAGAACAACCAAAACTCAACCAAATAAAAAAAATTAACCTCTTCAAATCAAACAAGGGGTAGATCTGGGCTCCTGTTCATCACGAGAAAGAGGGGATTTGGAGACGACTGACGATGAGGCGACGAAACGCAGCGAAGAAGAGGAGAAATCCAAGCATCGACCCCCGTCACCATAATCACAAAATAATAAATAAAAATCAGACGCCCTATCATCTCACCATTAAATTCAATCAAAATTTCAATTGTTCATCATTAATCACAAAACAAAAGTATATAAAATCAGAAACCCTAGATTTCAAATCGAAGAGCACATACCTTCGTGAAGAGATCCACCACCACTGCAAAGATTCGGCGCCGATGAAGAAATAAACCCGTCACCATCGCCGCCGCGATGGTTAGTGTGAGGGTAAATGAAAGAGAGAAAAAGAGAGCTGAGAGGAGAGTGAATGTGAGGTGGGATGGATAGAAAGACAGAGAGCTGAGAGGAGAGTGCGCTGACGAGGTGGAATGGACGGCGGCACGGTGGAGGGAGGAAAGAGGGAGATCTAGTTGAGGAGAGAGGAGAGAGGAGAGAGAAGAGAGAGAGAAAGAACGAGAGATCGAGGAAAGAGAAAGAGAGAAGAGGGGGAAAAGAAAGAAAATAGAGGGGCGGGTTTTTTTCTTTAACATTCGCATCGGTTTGAACCGGTGATATTAACTCAAGTTCGCACCGGTTCGGTTTAAACTGGTGCGATTACTCTTTAATCAACTCCTGCCTTGTTTTTTTCGCACCGATTTTTAATAACCGGTACGGTGCTCATTTATGTTTTTTTACTAGTGTTGGCCTTAGCTACAACCTATGTAGCTCCACAATGGCTAGCATATACCTCTAACTATTTAGAATTACGAGCAGGTCCTTTTATGTAATCATACATTGTGGATGTTCTAATTGGCCAAATATATGTATGTCTTGGAGACCACGTAAAATGCATGCATGTGAATAGGAAAAAAAATGAGGAAGAATTTTTTTTTTTTTTTTTTAATAATAAGTTACGCATCTAAGACTCCTTAATTATTTAGGGGGACAAGTTTACAAAAATATGCAATATAATATACTTTTTCACCCTTTTAGTTCCCTTGATGTTGTACCAAAATTATGGGGGTAATTTATATATTGTTGAGAATAGAGGGAGACCTTCCATCGAGGCCATTTGGGGCCCTGTCGTCCCCGATAAATTACTGTAATTAATTAGTTGATGAACTTAAATAACCTTATTTTACTTACAAAATATTTGAACATAGTGATTATCTTTGATTGATAAAGATTCAAATTCCGGCCCCCATCCGCCACTGGTTGAGATATAGCTTTTTCAAACAATACATTAGTGTCAGAAGAGAAAATTAATTAAACATATTATATGGCCAAGGGACTATCCTTTTATTATAAGTATTGTTTTGAAGTGGAACGAACCTCATTTGATTTTTATAGTAGATTCTAGCTAATGGAGAGTTGAAATCTCTGGTACTTGTACAAAGGAATAGAGTTTATTTATTATTATATTTGACAAAAGCTAACAAACGCCTCCGAGACGTTGAATAAGAGAACTAAAAGTGTAAATATTAGAATAAAACTAACATTAATTATACCAAACAACGTGTGATTTGTCATGCATTCATAACTAATTGATAATTGAATTGAATTTACGATAAAAAAAAAAAAAGTTCAATAATAAACAAAGGAGCTGAGGAAAAAGAAAGTTTTACATGACACATGTAGTAAGCTAATTATTAATTGAACCGAATTTACGATCATAGGAATTGATTATCATAGGAGTTGGTCAATTATGGACCATCATTTTTAATTTTTAATTTTTAATCAGTGAGAAATTAAATGTTCAAACACATAACCAACTTTTACAAGTAATCTCCTTTTACAATTCTGACCTCCTTCCCTCCCCAGGTATGCCCACACCAGTATTTACTCTCTACTCTAGAATTTGACATTTCTTTCATCAATAATAATGTAAGATTACATTTATTTATTTATCCTAAAATGAATTAAGAAAAAAAAATAAAAAAATGGCTGGTTCAAATAAGAAAATATAGCATGGTACTTGGGTATATTCATGGAAATTACAAGCAATTGTACGTTCAGTAACGAGGAAGGAAGTGCAATGGTAACATTGATTATCGATATTGTTAGTTTAGATGAACTACTACGAGAGGGGGGGTGGATTGTAGTAGGTTCCAGTTAGGTCAATCTTTTGCGGAATATAAAGCAAAGCTTAAAAGGAACTTAAAACACACAGCAAGTTTTACGAGTTGAGGAAACCTTTCAGGGCCCAATTGGAAGTAAAACCTCGACCCTTCTCGGGATTTGCACACCAAAACTTCACTATAATGGGGCAACTCCTAGTTACAACCTATTACACACAAACCTTTCTCACAAGTTCCTCCACGACAACTTGCTACACTCACAAGTTTCTACCCGGACACTTATTTCCTGATAGGACCCTATCCTACCCAATCTAAGTACCACACCTAGGTTCACTCAGCACTCCCAGAGTGCCTACACTCTACTTCACACTAGAAGCTCCTCACTGTGCACTCACAGCTACACATGAATTATAGAGAATTCACACTCACCCCAAAAACCAATTATAACACAAAGACTCACTCTAATATATAATTGGAAAGCTACACATGAAACCTGAAATCAAAATGATAAAGCTTAAACCTTTGGAAAACTTACTCTTAAGCACTTAGTGGTTTTCACGCTTAAATTCTCACTTTACTTCGAAGAACACCTACCTTATTTATAGAAGATGTCAACTTAGCAAAGTAGGGTTTTGATAAAATGATAAGTTGAAGATAAATCAGAATTTCAACCTTATCATATTAAAACAGAAATCAAGTAAACTTAATTCCATTTTTAAGAAAACCTTTCCTTAGATAAATCTGTTTTATAAATATAGAGTTTTACATGAAAAAGATAAAACCATGTAAACCAAATTTTTAAGAGATAAAATCAATTAAATTCTTTTTCATAAACTCAAGATAATCTTTTACGAATTAATTAGTTTGCCAAGCTTTATCTAATTTCTAATAAGTTCCATGCATATCAACCAATCATATATTTACATCAACCCTAAATAACAAACTTATCTTTAATACAACCTAAGTTATGAAGGTCATCTTTTTGGTTGATATCTCGAGCTCTGCATTGGTTCTTGATTCTTGAAGTCACGTTCCAGCATTACACTGGAACTCGCAGACCAAGTCATTACAACCTGCTATCCTTCTTTTCCAGCATTACATTGGAACTTGCTTCTGTTAGGAAGCCCTTGATATGTTCCTGTTAGGGAACACCTTGTAGTTCCATCCAGCTTTGTTCAGAGAACTTCTTTCTGGAAATCTTCCTCTGATCTTACTTGCCATCCTTAGTCTTCTTAAGTTCCTCTGTTCCAGACCTCACTTCAACTCCCAAAGTTTACTTATTCTGCAAACATCAAAACACTAGAAAACTCTTATTAGATAGAAGTTTGCTCAAACACCAACATCATCATCAAAACCTCATAAGGGTTAACATATATGATCGGTAACACGGCCGTGCACTACCTCGCACCCGAAGTGCAAGACGCCATGTGCACGACATGGACTTCTTTGAAGTGGTGGCAGAAGATTTGTTAGGTTTTTAGAGGCCACACAAACGTTCATGTATTGGCTGGCATGCCCATATATGCATGCATTTTATAAAGTAAAATGATAAACATAGTTCCAAGGAAAAAGATTACATAAAGAGAAATGATTAAGAATAGATAAACATAAATAACATCGATTTACACGTGTTTTTGTCACGAATTTTTAAATTTATACCACTTTTGAAAGTCTATCTAATGCTTAAATTGCATATAGATCTAAAGAATATATATATCATTGCCCCTTCAAAAATTAAATCATGTTTTGTTATTTTCTAATATGCTGAGTAACATAAACTTTTTCATGTGGCTAGCCACATGGTGTGGCCACTTTACATAAGAATATAAGATTAATTCCTTGTTGATAATTTCAAATTTTAATCGTATATGACTAAACTAAAAACTGTATTTATTTTTCTTCAAAAAAAAATGTAATTTATTGAGCTCATGGTGTGGCCACTTTACATATATATAAGATTAATTCCCAATCGATATAGATAGTCATTATATTCATTAAGCAATCATTTATTGCGAATTGAAAACTTAACCACCAAATTAAAATGCGGTCTATTATTATTGAAACATACAGAACACACTACATGTAGTCATGTTACTCATGTAGAGACAATACAAGCATACGTACTACAAACGGAGCACGTAGGTGACAAACTCAAGTAAAAAACATAACATACGTTAAAAGTATTACGGAATACATAGTTATGCTTGTAATTGCCAATTACTTCGTATTATCGATTATATTCAATCTAATGATAGAATATAATATGATGGACAAACATCTTATTTAGGTTTTGGATTAAGGCTATTAATAAGAACGTTCAGATAGCAACTTGAGAATGGATCTTCCGGTATCTATGGACGTGTTATTATATTGTGCTCGAAGTCGTTCGATGTCCATCACACTCACCTGAAATCCCTTAGTAAGAACATCATCCAAAATTCGCGGTGTAGTTCCAAAGAGACTATTAGGAACATTAATTCTTCCCGGGTTTTGACTACCAAATGCAGCTATTGCATAAGCATGTGTGTTATCCATGTTCATTTGGAAGTGGATTAGACCTTGGGGGAACGCAATCACATCCCCCTTGGTTATTACCGTGTCAAAGAGTTTGTTATCGGATGTGACAAAACCCGCGTATAGGGTTCCTTCCATCACCGCGAAAGTCTCTGATCCACGGTGATGCAAATGAGGAGTGTTTAGGCCATAAGGCCCAAAGTCTACACGAGCAATGGTGACCCCTAGTGTGTTAAGTGCCGGGAATAGGTTAACGTCTACGATTGTGGCGGATGCTTCTTGAAGGTTGTTTGTATTTCCAGGCTTATTAAACCCTTTGAACAAAAAATCAGTCACTTTGACGTCGTTTGGATTTTTGCAGAATTTCCCATTGACAAACACTGAAAAATAAAATTTACAGAGAAATAAATCATGAACATGTACGGAATATTAGAAAATTAACTAGCTTAGTGTTTGGGAAAAAAAAAAAAAAAAAAACCTTTGTAAGGCTTGTACGGGGTACAAACTATACAACTATCGAAAATCAAGTTATAAACGTAGTAATACTAATGAGAGAATATAAATGTAAAATAGGGCACCAGTTCTTTTCATTTTAGACCCCTCAAAAATGAAAAAGATATTAATAATAATTGGACAACTAATCTAATTAAGTTAAGACAAAACAAAAAAGAAACATAATAGCTCCTCACGAACTATTCTTGATTTGAAATTACAAATTCCCACCATTCATGTAAGATACTAATAATAGCAATAAAATGAATTTAATTTGCTAATATTGCTTTTCCCAAAAAAAAAAAAAAAAAAAAAAAAAAAAAAAAAAAAAATTATCTTAAAAAACTTATGTATAAGCAAGAAAAATTAGTTTTTGATGTACTTTAACCCTGAATGTATGCACTATTAAATATGAGTATATACTCTTTTTTATTTTTAAATGTTCTTTTGAAGTATTATATTTATACACAAGAGATCGATAAAATCAAAATATCCTGATAGTATATATCTTTCACGTTAAAGTGGGGGTATTAGCCTATTCGGAGTAACTCGTAGGCAAAAGTACGTAATTAATTACTAATTACGGAGTAAATAAGTGGGTAAAAAGTTGGTCCTTTTGTGTAGGGTAAAGAGACAGGTGTAACAACTCATAACTAAAAATTAAATAATTCATACATACTAAGCGTAATCATCATTTCAAAACGGAGTATTATTTTGATGGATAATGTGATATATATACCTGCGGAATGATGATCAGTTGCACTCACACAGAAGTCTTGAAGAAGACTAGGATCAGAAGCATTAGCCACATTAAAGCAAAAGATCATGCAACAAATAGTCATGCCCAAAATTGCTATATTAGCTACTCTAATCTTCTCCATAATGTGCTATTATTAGTAATAATTAATAAATCTTTTGATATATTAATTATGAAGTAATTTATTTCTCTCTTTAATTTGCTACTTTGAGGTTATAGCATAAATGGTGTATCTATGATGGCCTATTTATAGCCAAATGCAGCCCTAACTATGTTCGCTAATTGTCAAATTCAACGTGAGAATTGCTAATTAAGGTCAGAAATTGTGCATGCCCCCACATTAATTATGCTATTAGTAGATCAAATTTGACTTAATTATCCTTCATCGTACTGTACTAAATAGTTAGGGAGCACATGCATATATTTATATACGAAATTATTATATTTGATTTAATATGGAGTGCTGTAATTATGACAAAATCATATGTTGATCACGATTATTAATTACTTTTTTTATAACGGTTTTACTCATTATTATTTTTTATAACTATTTTAAAAAGGAAAAATGTGGTGTAAGAAAATTGAAAATATAATATTAATTATACTGATTTGTGCGTGATTTTGTCATGTATTCCTAAATAATACAAAATTAGGAAATATATTAATTGCTTATTTGTAGCCCTAAGGGCTTCAATAACATAACCCTTTTTAATAACTTTTAATTTTTCTTTCTTAATCTTCTTATATTCAGCCCTAAAGGATGCATTTATTATTTTCCTTATTTTTATTATCATACATAAACTATGTACCGAGTATTTTTAATTAATTAATAATCAAATCTGTTCCGATTTAATTAGTCAAATGCTAAACAAGCTATCTAGCATTAAAATTTTGAAATTTGTCGAACTTCACATAGCCTTAAAAGCATACTTTCATTGAATTATAACCCATATATGCCAATCCTGTGCCACATTAGTGATTTCCTTAGTTAGCAAATTGTAATTAGCTGACAAATTAGGGTGACAAAAGTCAAAAAAAATATAAAGCCCAGCACATTAATAAGATTCCATTAAAACTCAATCAGATTTTGGGAACTAATAAAGTCATTTGAAGTTCAATACAAGCATAGTTCATGGCACTTGTACGGGGCCAGAACTTTGCAATTTGGAAGCTAAGATATCTTCAAACTAAGGAAGGAGATCAGAGACTAATTCGAGCTTGATCAAGGATTAGGTCGAGTATACAACTGCACTAGGGTTTTATTGTGCTCTTTTGTCTTGTATTTGTGCTCTAAAATTATCTTTTGAATTTAATGATTAAATCAATTGTAAATTTAATTAACAATCTACAAAGTACAAGAACTCGTTCTGCATATAGAAATTTAAATTGCTTAAAATGGGTACATATAAGGACTAGATTGCTTAACCACTAGTAAGGGGTCGGGTTGAGCTTGTGATTTGGAGGTCACTAGTTTGACTCGATCTCCCAAGCTAGAAGATGTTCGCAACAAATGACTCTAAAAACCTCCTACAATTCTACAAAAGAAGATGTTCTTTGATGTCGCATTCTGTTTATTTGGTTTTCCTGTTACTTAGTGTTTTTCTTGTTGTGTTCTTGTATTAGTTTGTCTTCAGGTTGTATTAGTGTTGTCATTAAATGAATCTTTTGTCAAAAGGAGCACTTGGAGTCGTTTGAGATTAGATTCTCTTATTACTATTCTTCATTCCAATCTTATTGGGAGGGGACGAGTTGGAGAAATAATAAAAGGAATTTTCATCCACTAGAATTTTATTAGGTCATAGGATACAAATTTGTACGTGTTTAGGTATTGGATTATTAATTAGGAGAATCAGTAAGCAATTTGAAATTTGATTAGTGTTATAATAATTTGCTATACCCCGATCTGTAATATATATATATATATATATATATATATATATATATATATATATATATATATATATATATATATATATATATATATATATATTATATTTGTATTGAGTTAGAGGCTAGAGCAAATAATTTGACATGTTTCACATCATAATTAATGCATGTCATATCTAGTGTTCTCCATTCCTATCGTGTGATATGATTCTCTATTTATTTCATTTGTTCATACTTCAATAACTTTCCACTCTTGTAATTTTGTATGTTTGGACCTACAATTATTGTTTTAGTAGAAGCACTACTATCTTGATGGTATATATTGACCATTCGAATACATAATAACCTCGATGTAGGTCTTAAGTTTGAGTCTTCTACTAGCATATGGCCCTGTGGAATCTGATTGACTCCCCACTCACACAGCCATACATAATTATACACATGCATTGAACTTGCAAATGAATCGATTAAAAACCATTAAATTTTAGGTAAAACATTAATTCAATAAACAAATAATGTATAAGTATTAAGTAGTATTGATTTAGCCATACGTGCCCTTATAGAGAGCGCTTTCCCAAAATATAGTCAAGAACAATTGCAATTCCGTAAATACAGTCGCTTATTTTTATATTCCCTGAATACCGTCCACGTCACCGGTTCATGGGAAAAAAAAGTTGAACCGTTTTTTCTAGAAAACCGCTACTTGAAGTAGCGGTATATTCTTGAAAACCGCTACTTCAAGTAGCGGTGTATTACTAAAAAACCGCTACTTGAAGTAGCGGTTTTGTTTAAGTAAACCGCCACCTGAAGTAGCGGTTTACACTGAATCCTTTTTTTTTTTTACAAAATCAGTCTTCCTCTTCGATTTATCAAGGCAATAGAATTCCCTCTTTATAACTCACTCTCAGACATTCCGACGAACACCAAAAGACACCACTCCCTCCCAAGTCTGGTCTTCGCCACTTGTGTACTCGCCGGAGCCGCGGTTGTTGCCGGAAAGACGCTGATTTGTTCACCAAGCTTGTTGCGACGCCGGTGAAGTAGTTTTGGCTCCTTGGTGTTGCGTGAATTGGTAAGTGTACTATGCCCTAATTTTGTTAATTATTTATCCAATTCGTGAATTGGCTGTTGATTATGGTTAATGCTTTGAAATGGGTGTTGGTCGTGAAATTGTTGGTGTTGTTGATTGTGTGTTTGGTAGTGAATTTTGGGTGAAGTAGTGAATTGTGAATGTTATTGCATTTGTCTTTGCTGTTTTTATGTTTGGAAATTGTGAATTTGTTGTTGTTGTGGCTTGTGAATTTGTTGTTGTTAATTGTGAAGCTGTTGGTGAGTTTGGTGTTAATTGTGAAGCTGTTGGTGTTTATGTTTTTATGTTGGTGAGTTTGGTGTTAATTGTGAAGCTGTTGGTGTTGTTGGTTGTGAGTTAGGTGTTTGGTAGTGAAATTTTGGTGAAGTAGTGAATTGTGAATGTATTGCATTTGCCTATTAATGTTTTTATTTTAGTTGTGAAGTAGTTGTTGTTGTTGCCGCTTGTGAATCATGTATTTTGCCTAAGTATAGCGTAGTTTATCCATGGTCGTCTAATTTAATTTTTGCAACACTAATATCTTTCACTAATCATGGCGTTTTCTAGAATGCATCATGGAGGTATCAAACTACCCTCTATTTTGCTATTGGGGTGGAGAAACTATACACAAAGATAGCGATGTAACGTATAGGGGTGGGAATCAAAAATTTGTTTTTGTACAATCTGGGATGACATATTCACAAGTTTTGAATAAGCTGTATGAAGAATTGAGTATTGATCCCAGAGTTGTGGAGTTGAAGGTGGTTATGCGGTATCCTATGGCTGGGGCTTATGTCGCAGTTCCGTTGAATGACGACAACGCTCTTAAGGCTATGTGGATTGCTGTGACTCAGAGTTCTTCCATTGCAATGCAATTGTACATTGAACAAGTTTCAAAGGAGCCAGTTGTGCAAACTAACACTGGTTCCTTTTCGGGGATGGATTTTTTTGGTAGTGTGGATCAACCGTTTTCCCTTACTAATCAAAGTGTGGGCATAGGGTCATTCACAAGAATGCTTGTTGATCCACATTATGTCAATGAACATCTGTCATAGTTCAGGTCTCCGGCCTCATCGCCTAATGTTGGAACCTCAACAAGCACACAACCACAAGGCATTCTTGATTCTCTTGACCCAAACAATGTTGATGTATTTGGCGATGCGGAGATGAATGACACTGATGAAGATGATGATGAAGAAGTAATTGAAGCTCGTGATAAGGCAATTAAAGAAAGCGCTCCCACTTCAGACTTCAATGAAGTGCCGCAAGTTGATCCTCGTTTGAATAACTCATGGATGTCTTGGTTAGGAAATGAGACATATAACAATGGGGGAGAATTTGAGGTTGGACAGCAGTTTGACTCATTGCAACAACTGAAAGATGCTGTGAAATCTTACTCCATAGCTAGAAATCAAACAATTCGAGTTGTGGAGGCAGAGCCAGAGAAATATGTTGTTGAGTGCAAGAGGAAAGAACAATGTAGTTGTTCGTGGAGGCTTAGAGGAGTGAAAGATCCAACACTCTCTACGTTTAAAATTGTGAGGTACAATGGCCCTCATGCAAGTAACTGTGTTGGTGACATCGACTCGGTAGATCATAAGCTACTCACTTCCGAGTTTGTTTGCAATGCTCTTCTAGATGTCATTCGCGTTGATCCTTCATTGAAAATCAAGACAATGGTGCAACTTGTAAAAGAGAAATTTGATGGATTCCAAATAACCTACAAGAGAGCATGGCTAGCGAAACAAAAGGCAATAAAACTCATTTATGGGGATTGGGAGGGTTCATATGAACAGTTGCCTAAGTACATGCAAGCTCTCAAGGAGTCAAATCCTGGAACTGTTGTTGAGTGGAGGCTGTTAGAGAGTACGGTTCCTGGAACACCACTACGTCTGGGGTTGGAGTTGGCCTGGATGACATACCAGAGGAGGAGACACCTGCATCATCTTCATCGTCACCTCATGGGAAGAAGCAACGCCCGAGCTAAGTGTATATTTTGGAACTAAACTAATTTTTTTGTAAATGCTTAGAATTGGATTTTGTTATATTTAATCAATTGAAAAATATTCGACGTTGCAATTTGGACTTCCTTAAATCTTCATAAACTTGTTATTTGTGGTGGTTGTGTTGAAAATATGCTATATATCTCATGTTTTACAGGTACACAACTTGCAGGTTTTTTTTTTGAATGATTATGTAAGTTTGAAAAAAAAAACAGTCCAGGGTAAACCGCTACTTGAAGTGGCGGTTTACATTGGAAAACCGCTACTTCAAGTAGCGGTTTCTTAGTACAAAACCGCTACTTGAAGTAGCGGTTTTCCAATGTAAACCGCCACTTCAAGTAGCGGTTTTGTACTAAGAAACCGCTACTTGAAGTAGCGGTTTACTCTGGACCGGAAAAAAAAAAACCGGTTTTTTTCCCCAATGCTTACGTGGACGGTAGAATGGGAAAATAAAAAGAAGTGGCTGTAGTTTGGGAATTGCGGTAATTCTTGACATTAATTTGGGAAAGAGCTCCCTTATAGACCTAGGTGAAAAGAAATAAAAATGCAGTACTATTAATTCAAATTTTAATTGTGACAGGATTTTTGTTCCTGGGGTTAATTCATAGTATATGGAAGTGGATTACATAGTAGTTAGTCTTGAGGCCTTGAGGGAACACTACTATGTCCCGTTATCGAGTTTGTTGTTGGAGGTCACAAAACAAACATATATAGGGTTCTCTTCGTCGAATGAACACCTCCAACCCCCAAGGGGATGCAAATGAGGGCTATATATATACTCAAGCGGAGATGGATAAATCTTTCGTGTTAAGTGTCGAGAATAAGGAAACCTCTACAAAGTTTCAAGTGTGGCAATTGCTTCCTGTATATTGTTTTCCTTGTACACCCACTGCGATTCTGAATATGTTGACGATTTAAGGCATTAGTCACCTAAAAGCATAAGACTATGCATAATGTAGCCATCATTGAGACTCTCAAGAGTTTTGAGTTACATTTATTAGAGGATTATACTCCCGAGCCTGGACGACTGGACCGATGGGCTCAATTAGACTAGAATAAATACGGGCTAGACCGTTGGAAAATTAATGGGCACGCTAGGTGGGCAAGGCTGACCCAAAACGGTTTCCTTTCATACTTTTGGCAATTGTTTTATAAGTTGAAGTGGGCTTCTCTTTCCTTTATTGACATGCCTTAAATTTTGGCTTATATGTCACACATAAACCATTTAGTTAGGTAAGTAAGGGATATTTTAGTTGGTTAGAATTTTTTTTCGGGTTTTAGATCCAAGAACTGATTGTGTTCAGTGGCGGAGCCATATGTGTGCACGGTGGTGCACGCGCACCACCAGCCCTAAAAAATGAAATGAAGGGTTTTGGATCCAAGAACTGATTGTGTTCAGTGGCGGAGCCATATGTGTGCACGATGGTGCACGTGCACCACCAGCCCCAAAAAATGAAATGAAATTTTACCCTTTTTCTCCCTTTATTTATTTTTTTTTTCCAGTGGCTTCATGGCTAAGATCTTCAAACTATGAAGTATGGGGTAGGAAATGATGCAATATTTGAGTTTTAGAATAGGTGTAGGACAGGTGGACAACTGTCTAATACGTATAAGTCCATGACCTCTACCCTCTATTTATTTAATTTAGATAGCTATAACTTTAAAAAAAGCAAAACTTTTTTACTTTATTTGAAAGCATAGGAAAAAGTACCGAATACGGAGTAGAGTAAGAATTCAAAGTTATTTCTTACTAGGCAATACCTGTAGATTTTAAAATTCTGACATTTAAGAGACCAATTACATTTCAATAAACCTTTTTTTTTTGGCTTAGAAATTAGTACGTGTAAGCTGCTTGGGTGGTTTTGCCTAATACTCCTGCTGTTTTTTTAAGTATCCCATAGTGACATGACACATATGTCGAGACAAAACTTTGATCAAATAAATATATTTTTAATTATATAGAATGATAAATTATAACAATTGAATATTAATAATCTACTCATTGAGACGATTCCAACAAACACTCACAATACTATATTTTTTTCTTATATATAATTCACAAACATAAGTCAAAGTATGTTTATTGAATAGTGTCAAAATGCCCAATGGGGCATTTAAAAAAAGCGGAGAGAGTAATAATAATAGATTATAGAAAATGGTTAAAAAAATATCAAATTGCTAATTAAAATTTAGATACCACATCTGCAACCCGTTTAGTGATAACCGCATTATTTCCGTTACTGCAACTCACGACTGTTATCGATATCGCAAACGAAACCTCATCTTCGATAATTGATGGTGACCCACCATCTCGAAAATTCTGGATCCGCCACTAATTATGTTAGAAAATTTTAGTAGAACATCCAGAATAATAAACTAAATTTTCTACAGGATGAAAAGAGTAACAACTTTGTTGCAGAAAGCCTATACGAACACGCGTTGGAAATTTCCATAATATATGTACATAGTGATAATCTTGATATCAAAATAAACTTTATCACTTTCATTATCTATCAAAGGTCAAATATTCCATATCCTCTAGCTGTAGCGTAAATGGAAAGATAAAACGAATTTACAAAAACCTTTGAATATAAGAAAAAAAAAAGAAAATCAAATAGGAAGTACGGAGTAAAATTAAATTACTCACGTGAACGAATATTAAAAGTTTAAAACACCGCGTTAAGGAAAGTTAATAGTGCGAATACCAAAAAAAAAAAAAAAAAAAAAAAAAAAGGCCCAGCCCAACAAATACGCGGCCCCAACTTTACATTCCCCTCTACAAATAGTTGAAGAGGTGAATCTTTTCATTTTCAACTAAGCTAAATCATCGCTTTTTCGAATTCTATTGTCTCAACAAAATTAGAAAAACAGAAAATCGTAAAAATGGGTGAAGTTGTTGGATGCCACAACGTTGACCAATGGAAGCAGCAGCTTGAGACTAACAAAAGTCCTGACAAATTGGTAATTTTTTATCATTATTTTTGTAATTTTGTGATGAATTTATTTGTGTTTTTTTTTTTTTTTAATATGATTGCATTATTTTTTTACAAAAAATTGTGAAGAATTGAGTGTTTTTTTTTTTTTGTTGTATATGATTGTATGGTATGGAGTGAAATTTTATTAATGTGTAATTATGTGATTTGATTTGATTTACATGTGCAATTGAGTTGAATTGAATGGATTCAAAGATTAATTCTTTATACGGAATTGAATTTGATTATTAGAATTAATTCTGTCAAACCCTAATTCACGAATATAAATTGAGAATTTTGTTTATGGTTAAAGTAACTGGAATGATGAATTGATGATATTTGTGATAAAAGTGAAGAAAGTTGGGGAGTTATTACAAGAAGCACAAATTGGACTTTCTGTGAATGTATGCTATGTTGGGTGAGTAATGTTTTTAGGAGACCCTATAATAATCCACAAGTAGTATTTCTGTGGATGTATGCTATATTGGGTGAGTAATGTTTTTAGGAGACCCCAATAATCCAGATCTCATTAGACTTCGACTAATCCGGATTTAAGCGAGGACATACGCCAATTGGAGGGATACTAGCTGATCTAAACTCTTGTTGGTCATATTGATTTCTTGGTTTTATAAGAATTGAATTCCAATTGGGTTTCAACTTTCGAGTATGGTTTTGGGTGATTCAGTCTGGGTGTGCGCCAATTGAAGGCATATGGTCCTTACTAGTGCTGGTTGAGCTAGAATATTACCTCTAAGTCTCTAACTAGCCGATCAAAACACTTGTTGGTTATGTTGACTCTCAATTGGGTTTCAAGTATGGTTTTGGGTGACTGTTTGACGTTTTGATTTGTCAAAAACAATGATTTCGTCTTTGTGGTTGGAGTTAGGATTACTGGAACTGATGAATTTTATTGCAGATTGTCATTGATTTCACTGCTTCATGGTGCCCACCGTGCCGATTCATTGCACCAATTCTGGCTGAGTATGCCAAGAAATTCCCACATGTGGTATTCCTCAAAGTTGATGTTGATGAGTTGAAGGTATGTAACTGAAACTCTTAAACCATAATTGTGCCCCCATAGCTACTTCGTTTCTTCGTATTTATATAATCAGTCTCATGAGTGTTGGAAATCATTGCTTGCAGAGTGCTGCTGAGCAGTTTGAAGTCGAAGCAATGCCGACCTTTATTTTCCTTAAGGACGGAAATGTAGTTGACAAGGTTGTGGGTGCTGACAAAGATTCCCTCCTTGCCAAAATAGAGAAGCATGCAGTTCCTTCGACTGTTTCCGGATCAGCATCAACCTAATGAAGTTAACCGCGAGCTTATTGCTCTATCGTGTTAAACTTATGTCTAAGTACTGTTAATGTATTACCATATCATGGGTTATGAATACTTGTATGATTCAGTTGTGGTTTGTGGTTGTTACAAATGACAGAATAGCGAATAATGTACTGTACCTTGTGGAATTACTTGTGTTCTCATGGGTACGCTTATTGCTTACCTAAGAGTAGATTCGTTGTTTCTTATAATTATTATTGCTTTCTTTGCGTGGAATTAATTGTTGCATTATTAGTGTGATCTGTACTTATAACGTGACAATTAAAACCAGGTCGAAGTAGTAGTATACCCTGTAACAGGTAATGAGAGACCGAACCCCTTCGTGGGGGGGTTCTCGGGACAGGGGATGGCTTACCACCCAGTATCTGGTTGTTGAATAACTTCATCTCAGGAAGAAGATTTAACATATTGTCAGTTGTCACCCATGCTTTGCTAGTCTTTTTGTGTGGTTCGAAAGGGAGGATTACTCGTTAGGCCGAAAACTTATGCCAAAGGAAAGAGTTCATATAAACTAGCTCTGAAACAACCCTTAGCATCTCACCTTTGTACGAAATGTGAAAAATCGAATTTCAGGGATTGTTAAAGGCTTAAAGCATCGTATTCCTCATGCCCACTAGTTTGAGGCACACATTTTAGAGATACGATTATGCAGATAGGGATAATTGTATTGTAACGTATTACATACATTCAATAAATATATTCATACGGGAGTCATACCGTTATTATCCTTAACTAGATGAAACCTGTGCGATGTATGGTTTTATTTTTTATTTTTTTAGAATAAATATTTTTTTTGTATATATGTGATAAAATTTGTTATTTTTTCGTTGTACGTATTTTATCATTTAATATATTTATTTTTTAAAATAAATTGTGAATTTTCGGTTATACATTTGGATAAAATTCCTAATTTTAAAACATAATATATAATATTTAATTAATTTAAATTTTAAAATCTCATTCTTCAATTTTGCTTATGTTGCATTTGAATTATTTAATTTTAATAGAATTTTCAAATCTCTTTTTTGATTGGCTATCACTAAAATTTATTATCCTACATGGTGCGTTCAGAAAATGTTATCCTACGTGGCATTTTAAAAACTCGGGAAAAAACTCCCCTTTATATATATATATATACACACACACACATACATACTAGTACGTGCCCCGAGCGTTGCTCCGAATACCCATTTTAATGAGTGTACTTATTTATGGGCATGTTTTGTATTATTATTATTATTATTATTATTATTATTATTATTATTATTATTAATAACAATAATTATTATTAGTATTAGTTATTATATTTTTTAAAAAAATTTAGATACAAAAAGAAAGTAGAAACACTATCTGTCATTCTTTTTTCACGTTTGTTATTATTTTCTGTTTTTGTAAGTTGCACTATATCCACTGGTCTACTACGACCAATGTTTGTGAATTATACATAAAAACATATATAAATAAGATATTGTTTATCAAAGTTCTATGTCGACATATGTGCTAAATTTCAATGGGACACTAAAATAATATAAGGAGTATAATTTTGTGCAAAGAAGAGTGCGTCGGTAAAAAAAATAATAAAATAAATAAAAAGTTAAAAGTAATTATTTTTTTAACACGTAAAATCAATAGATTATATTATTGGCCTAATTGGACCATATGTAATATATGGCTGGTAAATGGACTACGGAGGCTTTGTAAAACCCATAAAATTCTAAGACCTAGGTAGTTTTTGACTTCCTTAATTTCATTAACAAAATCACAAACATACACAAAAATATTACAACCGAATATGAAGAATACCTAATTCCAAAAGCTTTAATGGTAAATCAATGGTAGACTAAAAAAATTAAATGATACATGGCCATATTTATAATTATAGTTACGTGGTTATTCATATAGGAGTAAAATTATATTGTTAATTGGATATTCATATTAATTATAATATGTGGTGTGTTATTATAAGTAAAATTCTATTGTCAATAAAAAGATAAATTTTTTTCAAAAGAATTATAAATTATTTTATGTATACTTTTTTTTTATCCTAAACAAATCTATCCAATCTAATCTAATGTGGTATCTAATCTAATCACAATAATATTTATTTATCGCCTACGTGGCTCGACACTTGGCGAATAACTTAAATGTCAGGTGTCATTGCCTTGTGCCCTGGCTGTGAGACTTACTTTATTTATTAGTGATAGATGAAAATCCGTGCGATGCACGGATTTTGCTTACATGGTGATTGTATTTTTTTAATTGTAAAATAAAATACAAATCACTTGCTGATACGTTTAGTTTTAATAAAATATAATAATAATAATATCAATTATTAACAATAAAGATTAGTTTTTTAAATACGATTTTTTTAGGATTAAGTTTAATCAAGATAGTTTTTTTTTTATTAAAATCATAATCCTACGTGGCACTTTTTTTTTTTTTTGTAAAATCATAATCTTACATGGCGTTTTATTTTTATTTTAAAATCAAAATCTTAGTTGGCACTCTAAAATCTTGGGAAAAAACTCCCCTTTATATAATTTTATGTCCGGATGATGCCCGATTTGTTGATAAAATTTTAGGATAAACTTTTTGGTCTAATTTGAATGTTAAATAGGTCTTATAATCCTTTTTGATGATGCAGAATATTTAGACATATAATATCATATCATTTACTTATATAATAGTTTACTTTTTATAGTTTTGTTTGTAAATAGATACTGTGTTATTAGTAACTTGAAATTATTTTTATTGAACTTAAATTATTTTTACTGAATTGAAAGTATTTTTACGAAACTAAATTTATTTTATTGATTAAAACTTATTTTTACTGAGTCTCTATCATTTTTTAAATATATTATAAATGAATCTTATTTAAAAGAACTTTTTAAAACGAATCTTATGATGGAAAATTGGAAATAGAACCGAATTATAGGATAGTTATTAAAAGTTATGATTAATTTTGTATAAAAGAAATATTAGAAATATATCGATAATAAAACTTTATACAACATTTTTATTTAAAAAATTGTATCCAAAATTCGCTTACTTAGTATCATATATGTCACAATAATACCTATTTGTCGCCTACGTGGCTCGACACTTGGCGAAAAACTAGACTTTCAAGTGTCAATGTCTCGTGGCCTGGCTGCGAGACCGGCTTTATTTATTAGTGATATGATATTATATTGGTATGGACATTTAACATACTAAAGTGGTAATTACAAATTTAAACCTTCCGTTTTACCCATTTGCCAGTTGTTTATTACTTCGAGAAAAAACGAGGTAAATGAATAACAAATACTTCCTCCGTCCCACTGCACAATACATTAATACTTGACACAGTTTCCATTTTCGTCCATCCCAAAATACTTGACACATTACTAAATATAGTATGAGACCACTAATAAAAAAATATTTGTTATACTCTCTTTGGGACTACAAACCCGAAAACCCAATTAAATTCTACATTTTCTATCTCCTCACTACCCCCACTTTCCCCATTTTTTTTCCTTCCAATATAAAAATACAAAAGAGAATCCTTTATATAATAAACAAATATTTTAAATAGACCCACTTATAATTTTCTTAAACTACGGACCTGTTCTGTTCAGCTTAATTTCAGTTCAGTTCAGCTCCAATCAGTTCACTTCAGATCTTTTGCTAATTTATTTGTTTTATATGATTTAGCTAATGATATTGTTAATGATAATTTAGTTTAGGCATGCCTTTGGGCCGATCTTTTTAAGTTCATCTTTATGTCTAACGATATTGCTAATGATAATTAAAGCCAAATTTCATACTTTTATAGGAATCTTTCATAAAATTCTCAATTAATATTATCAACTAATAAAAAAAACGGAAACGACGACGACGACAATAATAATAGGGAAATTCTCAATGGTAACCCCCAACTTCTGCTACACACCAATGGTAACCTCCCTTTTTTTTTATTATACAAAATGACCTTAGTTAAGAATTTTATCCCCCTAATAACATTATTTCATTAAATAGTTAATTAAAATTAACTATGGTTAATTTTTTTTTTTTAAAAAAATAACACTTTAAAAAATAACAACCACCAACCCTATCCTCCTTCCCTTTCACTGCTGGCGGCCTACTGCCTGACCACCTCTAGACCGCCGAAATCGGAACGATGACCACCCCCAGACCCCCAGATCGCCGAACCCAAACCCCACAACCATTTTATACCGTCGAACGCCCCAAACCCCGACCAGTTTCCACCCCCTTCCCCTCCCTCTCACCCGCCACTAAATGAACTGAAACCACCTTCGCCCGAAAACCAAACCCAGTAACCCCCACCTAAACCGAAATCACTTTCAGATTTGGGTAGGTGGGGGGGTTTCAGGTTGTTGTTGGTGGAGAGGAGACTCATAGGAGATAGAAAAGGAGGGTTATGGGTTATGGTGAAAGGAGGAGCGGTGATCTGGTTCTGGGTCTGAAGGAGGTGTCGGGTCTTGGTTTGGTGAGGGGTATTGGTTTGGGGTAAGAATGAGGGTAGAGGTGGTGGTGGTGGCTGGTTGAAGGTTGGGGTAAGAATAAGTGTAGAGGTGGTGGTGGCGGCTGGTTGAAGGTTGAAGGTGAAGGTTGCGGCGACGGCTAGTGTCGTCGGCTGGTTGATGGTGAAGGGGGCGGCGTCGGCTGTTTGACAGTGAAGAAGGTGGCAACGGCTGGGTGAAGGTGGCTGGTTGGTTTTTTTTTATAAAAAAAAAAAAACAATCTTACCATAGTTTAATTTTTTAAATAATAAAACACTCATTAATGTCATATTTGGGATAAAATTCTTTAAAAAGGTCATTTTGTATAATTAATTTTCAAGAGGGTTACCATTGGTGCGTAGCAGAAGTTGGGGATCACCATTGAGAATTTTCCTATAATAATAATAATAATAATAATAATAATAATAATAATAATAATAATAATAATAATAATAATAATAATAATAATAATAATAATAATAATAATAATAATAATAATAATAATAATAATAATAATAATAATAATAATAATAATAATAATAATAATAATAATAATAATAATAATAATAATAATAATAATAATAATGGAAGTGCGTAGTATTGGGTCTTTGTTTCCTTTTTTATTTTTGGATATTTTCTTTGTTTTTTTGTTTCATTTTTTAACAGCAAAACTATTACAGTAGATTAATTTCACAGGAATTAATTAACATGAAAATAAAAAAACTTTAAAAAAAAAAAACTGTTAGTGGATTAATTTTGTACTTCATTTTATTTTTCATAATTATTAGTGGATTAATATCATTACTAATCCATAGTTAAAAATCATTAATCCATAGTCAAATATATCAGTTCAGTTGTTTTCAGTAAATCAGAACAGGGCCTACATGTCCACCCCAACGTCCTTAGTATTATGGGACAGAGGGAGTATCTTTCCCAGTACATTTAAGCCTTGACGATTCTTAATTTTATTTCTGTTGAATATTTAGAGTGTTGATGGTTGCGCGATCGCGACCATGAAAGAGAGTCGGCGTAAGGTTGGCGCGACCGCGCAGAGAGAGCGCCTAAACCGCGTACCTCTCTGGAATTTGGCAATTTGGAAGGGTGAGGATGGCGTGCCCGCGCGTCCTGGTTGGCGTGCCCGCGCTGCTGATCGCGCATAAACCGCGCCCCTCACTGCCTTTTTGTGAAATTATGCAGATATTGTGAGGAGCGCCCGCTCCACCTGGTGGTACGCCCGCGCCTCATGGTGGAACGCCCGCGCCTCCCTATTTTTGCGGTTTTTTCTGACGGTTGAGTCTTTTATTAAAAGACATCAATTCGTGAAAGAAAAGGTCAGAACATTATTCTTCATCTCCCTAAGCATAATTTTCCACACTTTTCTCTCAAATTTCTTGCAAACTTTTGTGAGGAAACTCTTTCAATTATTCCAATATTGGTGAATTTGTCATCTTGATTTCGATTCTAGTACTAAGAACGAAATTGCTGTCAATTAAATCTCAAAGAGGATTTCCGGTTTAACCCAAGTACCGTGTGGGGGAAATAAACCTCTTTAGGAAAGTGTTTACACGCCTTTGATAGTGTATCAAGGATCTAGTCTTACGGGACATTGGTATTCTCATGTTCATGCTTGGTTGTATCGGCTTGGAGTTAAGGCAAGTTTGTTTAATTTCACACTAGTGTAGTCTTTGTAAATTTCTGTAATTTCTTAGACTTGGATAATACTTGATTGAAATACATTGCATTGGATTTGATATTTACAATAATATTGTAATCATTTATTTTAGGTTTTGTTCCCACACAAATTTAAGTGTTTTTCTTGTTTGAAATCATTGTAAACCTAACAATCTAAAGAGGTTTAATTAGAATTTGTCAAGTATGTCTAGTGTGAAGGAATTAACAACAAATTTTGTCAAAATCAAGAAGTTTGATGGTGTTGAGTTTAGGAGATGGAAATTTTCTTCTTACATCTCTTAATGTTGCCTACGTGATTAGTACTCCAAGGCCGGATGAACATGAGAATGAGACCTTGGAATCCGTTCGGGAGAGATCGAAATGGGACAATGATGATTTCATTTGTCGTGGTCATATCTTGAATGGTATGGAGGATGACTTGTTTGATGTCTATCAAAACATTGAGTCGGCCAAGGAGCTTTGGGAGTCTTTGGAAAGCAAATACATGGCGAAAGATGCATCAAGTAAGAAATTCTTAGTTAGCAATTTTAATAATTTTAAATTTGTTGATGGTCAGTCCATAATGGACCAATTTCATGAATTGCAACGTATTTATGGTAGCTTGGAACAACATGGAATAGCCATGAATGAATTGTTTGTTGTTTCTAGCATTATTGACAAATTACCCCCTAGTTGGAAAAGTGTTAAACATGACTTCCGGTTTGGCCACCCATCTTCAAATTGAAGAAGGGATTCGTGCCATGGAAGGAGCTAAGGATGGAAATCCTAGCACATATACCGTGAATATGGTAGATGAAGGGAGAGCTAGTGCATCTACTAGTGGAAAAAGGAAGAATAATAATTCTTCCAAAGGAAAGTCCAAAAGGCAAGCAAACAATGACAGGTTTTCTTGTTGGGAATGCGGTAAGGTTGGTCACCACAAGAAGGACTGCTTTTCTTTTAAGAAAAGGATGGAGAAAGCCAAGGAGAGTCGTGCTAATGAAAGCAAGGACCCACCCACCAAAGGTAAAAACACAAATTTGTGTAACCCAATCTAACGCTTGAAGAAACATCAAGTCTTAGATTCAATGTGGTTGAATTGCATTTTTGTTGTTTGATAGCAATGTATGATGACCCATATTGCTATGTTACTTGTGATGTGTAAGGTAACGTCTAATTAAAGTTCTCAAAGATTTAGAGTTGAGAAGCTCTAAATGAAGATGTCTTATCACAAGGGCACTATTACGTATATGAGAACCTACCTATATGAGTTCGAAGTTTAGCCGCTTCAAGAAGTCTAGATGGAGATATAGACTTTGATGAACTTATGAAAGATACGGACACATGGCTGTATAAAAGTGTCAAGTGATGATAAATTCGATTTGTCTTGTGTGTACTTCACCTTCAAATGGTTGGATATATTCGTGTGATTCAATCCGTATGGAAATCATGGGATATGATCATCGTTAAGTGTGTTGTACTAGGTGTCAATTCAATCCATAGGGACATTGGCATTGATGCATGAAATGTGGTTTAATTGTAAGAAGTGGAGAATGTTTTAAGTAACACTCTAAATAGGGGAGGATTGTTGGATATTTAAAGTGTTGATGGTTGCGCGCTCGCGAACCATGAGGAGCGCCCGCGCAAGGTAGGCGCGGCCGCGCAGAGAGCGCGCCTAAACCGCTTACCTCTTTGGAAATTGGCAATTTGGAAGGTTGAGGTTGGCGCAGCCGCGCGTCTGGTGGCGCGACCGCGCGTCTGGTGGCGCGGCCGCGCGTCCAGGTGTCGCGCTCGCGCTGATGGTCGCGCCTAAACCGCGCCCCTCACTGCCTTCTTGTGGAATATCGCAGGCTATGGGGAGGAGCGCCCGCTCCACACTAAGAAGCACCCGCTCCTCCAGGTGGAGCGCCCGCTCCTCCCTGTTTTGCGGTTTTCTGACGGTTGAGTCTTTATTAAAGGCTTGATTTCGTGAAAGCTTTTTTATAGAAGAAATTAATTTGTATCTCTTCAAAGGAATTCTCCACAATTTTCTCTCAAACTTCTTGCAAACTTTTGTGAGAAATCTCTTCCAATTAATCCAATTTTGTGAATTAGTCATCTTCAATTCGATTCTTAGTGCAAAAGAACGATTGGCTGTCTTTTGTATCTCAAAGAGTATTTCCGAATTGAACCCAAGCACCGTTGTGGGGGAAATTAAACTTTTTAGGAAAGTGTTCACACGCCTAAGACAGTGTATCAAGGATTGAGACTCAAGTGGTCATTGTATTTCTCATGTTCATGTTCGTTATCAAAGGCTTGGAGTTGAGGCAAGTGTAATATCTTTCACATTAGTGTATTTCTTAGTATTTTCTGTAATACTTTGATAATTCGGTGTTTGGTTGCAATATTTTGATTAATATTGATTGTTGTATAATCAAGTTGAATTATACTTCATTTTAGGTTTTGTTCCCACATTTATAAGTAGTTCTTGTTGTTGAATTTTTGTAAAACCTAACAAAGGTAGCGTCTATTTAAAGTTCTCAAAGATTTAGAGTTGAGATGCTCTAAATGAAGGTGTCTTATCACAAGGGCACTATTACGTATATGAGAACCTACCTATATGAGTTCGAAGTTTAGCCGCTTCAAGAAGTCTAGATGGACATATAGACTTTGATGAACTTATGAAAGATACGGACACATGGCTGTATAAAAGTGTCAAGTGATGATAAATTCGATTTGTCTTTTGTTTACTTCACCTTCGAATGGTTGGATATATTCGTGTGATTCAATCCGTATGGAAATCATGGGATATGATCATCGTTAAGTGTGTTGTACTAGGTGTCAATTCAATCTGTAGGGACATTGGCATTGATGCATGAGATGTGGTTTAATTGTAAGAAGTGGAGAATGTTTTAAGGAACACTCTAAATAGGGGAGGATTGTTGGATATTTAGAGTGTTATGGTTGCGCGCTCGCGAACCATGAGGAGTGCCCGCGCAAGGTAGGCGCGGCCGCGCAAGGTAGGCGCGGCCGCGCAGAGAGCGCGCCTAAACCGCGTACCTCTTTGGAATTTGGCAATTTGGAAGGGTGAGGATGGCGCGCCCGCGCTGCTGGTCGCACATAAACCGCACCCCTCACTTCCTTTTTGTGAAATTACGCAAATATTGTGAGGAGCGCCCGCTCCACCTGGTGGCGTGCCTGCGCCTCATGGTGGAGTGTCCACGCCTCCCTGTTTTTACGGTTTTTTCTAACGGTTGAGTCTTTTATTAAAAGACATCAATTCGTGAAAGAAAAGGTCATAACATTATTCTTCATCTCCCTAAGCATAATTTTCCACACTTTTCTCTCAAATTTCTTGCAAACTTTTGTGAGGAAACTCTTTCAATTATTCCAATATTGGTGAATTTGTCATCTTGATTTCGATTCTAGTAATAAGAACGAAATTGCTGTCAATTGTATCTCAAAGAGGATTTCCGGTTTAACCCAAGTACTGTGTGGGGGAAATAAACCTCTTTAGGAAAGTGTTTACACGCCTTTGACAGTGTATCAAGGATCTAGTCTTACGGGACATTGGTATTCTCATGTTCATGCTTGGTTGTATCGGCTTGGAGTTAAGGCAAGTTTGTCTTTGTAAATTTCTGTAATTTCTTAGACTTGGATAATACTTTATTGAAATACATTGCGTTGTATTTGATATTTACAATAATATTGTAATAATTTATTTTAGGTTTTGTTCCCACACAAATTTAAGTGTTTTTCTTGTTTGAAATCTCTGTAAATCTAACAATTTCAACTTTTTTTTTTGAATGGACTTAATTTGACTGAATGTTATTTCATAATAAACGTTCATCCTCTAATTTTCACCGGTACAAAGAGTGGAAGAGTGGGACCATGGAGGGGTTAAACGAGGGAGAGGGAGACCGAAAATGACTTGGTTGGAAGGAGTTCGAAAGAATATGAAGTATATGGATGTACATGAGGATAAGGCATTGGATCGTAAGGGATGGAGGAGGAGGATCTTTGTTGATGATTACACGGAATAATCAAATTTGGTTCATGTAGCCGACCCCACTTATGGGATTAAGGCTTTGATTGATTGATTGATAATAAAGGTAGATTTACTTTATACTTCTTTCCTTATCTTATAAGCTTTTCACCAATTATTCCATTTACACAATTTTTTTTTCTTGTAAAAACATATCCAATCATCACTTTCTGTATCTTTCATTGTTAAAATATTCTCCAGCTGTATAATTTGAATGGAAATACAAATAATTTAATAAATCTTTGATTAAAGAAATTGAAAAACAAATGGAATTAAGTTACTCACAAATGGTATTCATTAATTTTTATTTGATGATAATTGATGTGAAAGTAACTCACATCAACAAATAAATAATTAGTATACACTACACCCTAGTGTAGGTACCATAACCTACACCCCCTACAAAACGCAGCGTTTGCGTTTTTCCCCTACCCCCACAAACTACAGTAACTACCCCCACTCACTCCCACTAACCACAGTAAATTAGAAATAACTTCCCCTACCCCACATATATATTATTAAAAAAAAAAAAAACTATCCATTTCAAATTATTCTCTCTCTAAAAACCATCTTCTTCATTTCTCTAGAATTTCTCTCTCATCAACACCGTCGAATCGGAACGAAATTCTCTTCAAATTATTGCAAAATTGCTTCAAAACACTTCATAATTGCTTCAAATGTCTGATATTCGAGATGAAATTAAACAATCACAAAAAAAAGAGTAAGTAATTTCGTTAGTTTTGTTCATTTTTTGAGATTGTAGTGCAATTTTATGTGTGAAACCTTAATTTTGTTCATTTTGTTGCGATTGTAGTGCGATTTTGCAAAAAACCACTACAGAGAAGAACATGAAAGAAGAAACTGCAAAATCGGAGCAAAATGTATCTAAAGAGTAAGTAATTTTGTTCATTTTTTTTCGATGACAATTATAGTGCGATTTTATGTGTGAAACCTAATTTTTGTTCAATTTTTTGCAATTGTAGTATGATTTTGGAGAAGAATACTTCAGAGACGAGTAATTTGTTGAAAATTTCTGAAGAAATGTATGAACTCTAACTTTTGTAAAACCTAATTTGTTCATATTCTTGCGATGAAAATTATAGAGCGAATTTATTTGTAAAACCTAATTTTTGTTAAAAATTTTTGCGATTGTAGTAATTGTTCTAAGATTTTACTGAAAATAACTAAAACATTAACAATTTATTAAATAAAACAGAGACGATGATGATGATGTACCTCTTCAGTCAAGAGTAGACAAATTGAAAAAAAACCGCCAAAATGATCCAATTGTAGATCCGGAACTTTTAAAAGATATTGACAAGTCAATTGGTACGGATTTAACAATGTCTCCACTACCAAGGTAATTAGTCATTTACAGAATATATTATGTTCATGTCTAATATGCTAGTTGTATTTGATAAAATTGGTTTTATCTTTGTTTAATATGTTATTTGTATATGATCATATTTGATACTCATAATGTTCATTTATAGATATAGTTATGATCATATATTTATATTTGTTCATATGAGTATTTATTGAGATTTAAAAACAAAAGTACATTTCATTGAAACATCATTGTATATGATCATATTTGATACTCATAATGTTCATTTATAGATATAATTATGATCATATATGTATATTTGTTCATTTGAGTATTCATTGAGATTTAAATAACAAATATACATTTCATTAAATCATCATGCACATATATAAATATGATAATAATCATTTCAGTGATATGCATTCAAACTAATGTCATGTAATTAATTTATAATGTAGTGATGTGCCATTTAGAGTGATACACTTGCTTCAATTTAGAGATGGGAAATCTGAACCATTAACTCTAAAGAAGGTTATAGAACAAAATGAATATGGTAATAGTTATGAAAGATACACTTTAAACAAGTAAGTTTATATGTATAAAATAATTGTTTTTACATTCAATTATTGTACATTGTATATATATACCAAACTTATTAGGTAATTCTTAAAATTTTAGTGAAAAAAAAAAGGTTCGAGTGAAATTTGTTATGTCAAAATCAAGACCACCAGAGACAAATCAAACAATAAGGTATAAAAGCTTTATACAAAATAACTAATTATCTTCTTCATTGTATAAATTAGTTCATACTTTAATATCATATTATATAAAATAATTCTGTTTTTTTTAAGTGAACAAAGTGAGAACATTCCTGCTACTAATGCAACAACTAAGAGTGTGTCTGCTACACATAACACAACTGACAAAGAGAGTAGGGATGAAAGGTATACTAATGATCAATTTTATATAAATAAATGTTCATTTTTATAACAGTATATTTTATGTACAATTTATGTGCATTTTTTATTTAAAGTATTTCTTAATATTGATTTCAGCAAGCAAGAAGAAGTTCAACCAAAAGTGCAAAGCAATCCAGTAAAGAATAGTCTTGGCCAAAAGTAAGAAAACTTAAATGTTCAATTTAGATAGACTATATGTTCATTTGAAAATCAGTACAAAAAAGTTTGCTCATGACCAATAGTAATATAAGTTATATGTTCATTTTTTTATTTACTAATCAAAATTGTAAATTCAAACATATTTTTAATGAAATATCAGAAAACCCAAAGATGATTCAAGAATAACAACATTAAAGGACAAGATGCAAGAAATACATTTAAACATAGAGAGAAACCCAAAGTATGTTTAAATTTAAATAATTGAATTAATTTAATCAATTAATGAATATATTTCAAAGTTAATATCATACATTTACAGAAAGTACAAAGAATCGACAATCAGAATTATGAGAAATCTCAAAAGAATGGAAAAGGCAAGCAAGGAAATCAGGAAAGGTAAATGATCATATTTATTGAATATTTTTGTTTAATAGTCATAAATATCAATTTTAACAATACTATTACTTTTGAAGGTGAAGCAAAAAAGAAAGAAAAAGGGCCAATAGAAGAGAAAACTGTGGAAAAAGGTAAAAATTTTAAAATGTACATTTTTATTACAAAAAATGTTCATATTGGAAAAGCATAATATTAAATATTCAATAAGGTTAAAAAAATTAAATTTTAACTAAATAAATTTTAATAGAAGGACAAGAAGGAAAAAAAGGGACTGAAAAAGAGAAAAGCCCTAAAGACAAAACTGTGGAAGATGTCTTTCCAAAGACAACAAATGTAGAAGGTAAAAATTTATAAATGTACATTTTTATTACATAAAATGTTCATATTGGATCTACATAATATTGAATGTTCAATAAGATTAAAAAAAATATATAAATATTAACTAATTAAATTTTCATAGAAGGACAAGAGGGAAAAAAAGAGCCTGAAAAGGAGAAAATCCCTAAAGAGAAAACAGTGGAAGATGAGTCTACAAAGACAACAGATCCGAAAGGTAAATAGTGGAAAATGTACATATTCATTACCTGAAATGTTCATTTATATTGTATATAGTAAACATTTGTCATCCAATTTAATAAATGTTTATTTAATCTTTTATATTTGATCATTTCATATGCAGCACAAATTGCACCTGATTTTGTTCAAATTGAGGATGAAACTTATCTTCTAGATCAAGATGATGATAAAGTTTCCACAAAACTTAGTGAGGAGACAGCTCCATCATCACAAAAAAGTGATCAGTCAACCAAAATGAAAACAAGATACAAAATGGTTGCAAGGAAAAACAAAAACAAAAGCCTTGTTGTTGTGCCAAGTGGTAGAATTACAAGGAGCCAAGGTAATCATAATACTTTTCTGTTACACAATAAATATTACACTTTCAAATATACTAACATAAATTTTTTTTAAAAACAATAGATGTTCTGTTAGATGAATCTGAAAAGGGAAGCCTGAAGAAGGATGTTGAACCTGCTAAAGAAACCGCAAAAATAGGACAGAAGAGAAGAATGTCTACAAGGAATTTTCCTATTCAAAAGGAAGCTGATGCACCACCTCCAGCACCTACTCCAATAAAAAAAATGGCAGGTGCTCCTGCTGAATATCCTCCAGACCAAGGCAAAAAGGGTAAATGTTCAATCTTAATGTATAGAATGATCATTTATGATGGTATATCATTAATGTTCAATTTCAATATATAGGTGGGAAAAAGAAAACTCTAGAAGAAGTGAAGAAAACTTCTAAGGTTGCTGGCAAAAGAAAAGCAGGTATATAATGATATATTATAAATGTTCAATTTCTATATATAGAATGATCATTTGAGAAAACAATTTTGTTCATTTTATCATTTGCTTACTGTACATTTTCAATACTTAAACAAAATTATATATATTTAATTTTCAGATGTCAGTCCTGCCAAGAGAAATGCTGGAAAGAGAAAAAAAATACAAGAAGTACCATCAGATGAACCCTCTCAAGATCCTACTGATGAAAGTTCTACTGACAGTGATGATGATAGTGAAGAGTCAGTTTATAGAGCAGAAGAAGAGCCTGTCAGTGAGGATGATTATGAGGTGGAGGAAGAGGAGGAAGAGGATGAAGTAAAGCCAAGGAAGAAACAGGCAAAGAAAGGGAATTCAGTGAAGGCAAAGGTTGAAAAGGAGGAGCAAAAGATGGTACTGTATGATGAAGGAAAGATTGAAGGTAGGAGAAAAAAGAAAATGAAAACTGAAATGGTTCAAGCAATAGAAACTGATGAAGTTGAGGAAATTCAGGAAGATGAATTTGAGGAAGAGAAATCTTCAAAGAGAGGAGGACATGTGAAGTTCATTGCATGGATAAAAAAGATGACACCTACCCAAAAACAACAAGTTGTTGATATAGGGTTAGGATCACTTCTTGACATTAGTTTACCTCAACTTGATCAAAAGTTCTGTAACTGGTTATTGGGAAGTTTTGAAGAAAATAGCCAGTGTTTTGAACTACCAAAGAATGAAAAAATAGAAATTGAGGTAGAGGATGTTAGGGTAGTTTATGGCTTGCCTACAGGAGAAATTCCAATTGTTGAGCCAAAGTCTGATAAAATTAGTGAGGAGTATGCAGAATTTCTGAAGAAATGGAGAAAATCATGGTCAGGAAAAACTCCATCAGTGAGTCAGGTATGATCAGTTTTAAATGTTCATTTTAAATACATTAAATGATCAAAAGTATAAATGTTTTGTTCATTTTGTTTGCAGATTGTGAATGGATACATAAATGATAAATTCACCAACAACATACCACCAAGTGAACATTTCATTACTAACTTTTTAGCAGTGGCTGTGAACTGCTTGATGAAATGTGTATCAAACAATCAATGCCATTTCAAATTTCTTTATTCTATGATGGACAAAGAAAACATAAAAAATTTGAACTGGTGTCAGTTTGTATATGACTCACTTATCAAATGTCATGTTGATTGGAGAAAGCAGCAAGGCAAGGGGTTCTACAAAGGCCCTCTTCAATTTCTGATGGTATATTCTTAGATACAAAATGTTCATTTAAATTTAAATAAATGCACTTTTTTTTATTGTTTATGTTCTGTTCCATGTTTTCTTTTTTCTTGTAGTTGTTCTATTTTGATAGAGTTCAGAGGTTAGACAAAAGGCCTCCAAGAAAAATTCCTATCATATCTGCATGGAATAGAGACATGGTTCTTGAGAGGTTGAAGATTGAATTAGAATTGGGATTTGGGAGAGGGAAAATTCTACCAAGGATTGCTGCAGAAGTTGAAGAAAGTCCTAAGGTTATAAAATGATCACTTTTGTTAACATAAATGTTCATTTGTATAATCTGAAATGTTCAACTGCATAATTTTTAATATTCATTCATATAGGTTTTTATGGATGATTTTGTTTCCCTGGTAAAAACAACTTGTTCAAACCTGTCAAAGCTTTCTTCAAAATTGGTGAAGGCAAAGGATATCTTCCCTGGAAATGACTTGGTGAAAAAAGTTGATGAAGTTTTAGGAAAGGTGGTAGCTAGGGAACCATCAATTCTAAGCCAAGATGAAGAATTCTTTGGCAGTGAGGATTTCCTAAATGCACTTGCACAAGCTGAGAAGAATCTGATGCAAGGGTCTGAAAAGCAAACAACTGAGAAGCAAATGACTGGGAAGAAATTAACCAAAAAGGGAAAGGAAAAAGAACAAGAATATGACATCAGAAAAGCTTTCAGCTTGGGGTTGACTCCACCTTCTCCAGCCATTGGTAAATTCTAACTAAAAGAGACTATATATCCTAATTTTTATATGAAAAATTCTAAATTTGTGGTCTAAATTGTCCTAAACAGAAACAGGGCCCACCTTTTCAACACTTGGTGATATAATTGAACAACCAATAATTTCAACAAATGGTAATATGTTCATATATTTAATAATAATGTACATAAACTTAAGTAGAAAT
The DNA here is from genome assembly GCF_001683475.1 of Chenopodium quinoa. Taxonomy (NCBI): domain Eukaryota; kingdom Viridiplantae; phylum Streptophyta; class Magnoliopsida; order Caryophyllales; family Amaranthaceae; genus Chenopodium; species Chenopodium quinoa. Next base: position 2,283,845 of record NW_018742726.1, on the reverse strand, counting down.
GTTCATTTCTAATTATTATGTGTAAATACTATTAACTTAGTGTATCTCCAAAATGATGATTTATAATACAGCTGAAGAAAAGGATGTGGGTAAAACTTCAGCAGCTTCAGAACAAAGAATTGAAGAATTTTCTAGAACTGGTATAATGTTCAATTAAAAAGTGTAAAATGTTCATTTACAAACAAGAAATATTCATTATTAATTGTATTTTTTTGTTAGACGCAGCAACTGGTTCAAAATTTGATGCTGACACTAGGTCAGATAATGAAGGATTGCCTAGAACAGGTATAATGTTCAATTATAAATACTCAAATGTTCATTTACAAAGAAATTATATTATATCTAATTAAATTTTTTCTTAGATGCAGGATCTGGTTCAGTGGTTGATGCTGACCCTAGGTCAGATGGTGGTGAAAAAAGTGATGATCCAAAAAACACAGTTGAAGGTGGAAAACAAAACAAGGAAGATGTTTTTGAAAAAACAAAAAATGATGAAAAAGTGGAGGGGTAAAATCCTGAAGACATGTCTTACTATTAGGGTTATGTAATGGTGTAGGATAAAATATCTAGATGGAACAATTTAACTTATGTTACTATCGTGTTGTAACTTGAAACTGGTGTTTCTCAAACTATTGTATGTGTGAACATTATTTTGTTGAATATGTAATATGAATGTGTGGTTTATGTTAAATCAATAGGTTTATGTTAAATCAATATCTTTCATTTTATGAATTGAAAATGATTCAGGGTGTTACATAAGAAGCTTTTATTTTATTAATATGTACTGACATTGTTTCACTTTTCAGTGAAAACAAGAAGATTGTTGCTTCATCCTCAAAAGTCACAAAAAGGTACATTATTTATATTAAGTAAATGTTCAAAAATAATAATGAACATTTTCATATACCTAAATGTACATTTGTGTTATGTAATATGACCAGGAATGATGATAAGAAAAAGTCAATTGCAGAAAAGAAGAAAAAAACTGAAAAGGAAAAGGTTGAAAGGTATAATTTCAAATTTATTTATATACACTCAAATGTTCATTTATGTTCCTCATAATTTTCTTAATTTAACAATATTTTATATTGAACAACAAGACCAAAACGCGAAAAGAAAACAATTCCTCCTGCTTTCCGATCTCCTTACTTGGTCAAGTACAAGGATCTGTTTAAAGATGAGAAAGCCATGAACCAAATTGCAGTAGACTTTGCTCTTGGTGGAAAAGATGAAAGGTAATTACTTACACTAATTAAACTTAAGGTTTAATATCTTTTATAAAAATATGTTCACATTCATATTATTAAATGTTCATAATGCAGTGCACTCTTATACTATGATGGCTTGAATCTCATCAATAGAAATGAAATGAAAACTCTTGGAGATGATGTTGAAGTGACAAATTGTGTCATAGATGGATGGGCAAGGTTTCTTAATCATAAAAAGCCGAGAAACAAGATTTATTTCTCAACAGTGCTTCATGTTAGTCTTTCTTCTTTTTTTATATTATTGATTCTATTTTCCTATGATAAATAATTGCTAAAAATTCATTTAACTTCTATATGTTTGTTTGTATTTCAACAGCACATTATGTGCACAAATAGAGTTTGTCAAGAAGGATCATCAATGAAGACAAGAATTAATGCCTTCATAGAAAGAATTGACAATGAACTGAAGTTGAATAAAATTGACAGCATTGTTGGATATAAACAGGTATTAATTCTTGTTTAATACAAATGTTCAATTACATTCAATATATTGTCCAATAACATTATATAATTTGTTCAGGTCTTCTTCCCAGTATCAACTTCTCAACATTTTTTTCTGTTGTGCGTCAATCATATAGAAGACAAAATTCATATAATTGACAATAGAAAACTACCAAAAAAGGTATCAGTCAAAGCAAAATATGAAGAACAACCAAAAATGATGGTGAGATAATATGTTCATTTATAGTTGACTACATGATCAATTATTTTTATTTATTGTTCATGTCTTCATCACAATACAAACTTCTAAACAATTTTTACTCTTTTTTCTATCAGTTAAAAGGATTGGCAGAGTACATGAAACACCTTGGATATCAAGATGCAAAAAGAATTGAAGACTACACAGTTGTTTTGGAAAAGATGAAATGGCGTAGCAACAATGACTATACAAACTGTGGAGTTTACATTATGAAGCATATGGAAACCTTCACTGCTGATCCTAATGAGAGTTGGATTTGTGATTTAAAACCAAACAATGTAAGAGTTATAAATGATCAATTATTTAAGATATAATATTCATTTATGAAACAGTAAAGATTGTTTAATTAAAATTTGACAATTCATTTTGTTCAACAGGTGGAACAAATTAGAAATCTAAGGCTCCAATACACAGCAGAACTGATGTTATTTGAAGAAAACACTGAATCAAGAGCAAATAGAAGGAAAGCTAGAAAATTTGCAACTTTGTAGTTTCAAATGTTCATTTACAACTATGTATATGTTCATTTCTTATATATGACTATTTTTTTTTTTTAGAAGTAGACTTATGGATTTTATTTTAATATTATTGTAATTGATATTTCATTTTAATCTTTGAATGAAAGTTTTTTATATAATAGATCGAAAATTCAAAATTACAAAATAGTAATTAAATCAACATTACAAAAAAGTCTAATGTTTATAAAGTTCTGGAATACTAATTATTTATCTTTATTAGCCAAACGTTTAGCTACACTTGTATCAAAAAAGGCTAACAACCTATCATATTTAGAAGAAATCTTTTTAGAACCTAATTGAACATTTCTTGATTGAAGAATTGGAACACGAGCACCTTGATCATTTCTTTGAACTGTGGGAGGAGTAACTTGAACATTCTGAACAGGAAATCCTTGATCATTTATTTGAACCGTAGGAGAAATAACTTGAACATTTGTTGATTGAACATTCCTGGAGTTGGATATGATCATTTCTGGATTGGTGTTTGAACAATTCTGAGTTTGATTTTGAACATTCCTGGGAACAGTAGGTTGAATAACAACAGGAGATTTTGTTGACGCACTAGTATGAATTGGAACTCTTGGATTAATTTGAGAGTAAGTTTTAACACCAGAAGCACCTTTATTTGCAACAAAATTAGAACAAGGTTGAACAGCAGAAACACCTTCAAGATTTAAATCCTTTGCCTTTAAAAAAAATTAAATTGATCATTAATAAACCAGTATATGATCAGTTACAAACACTTATACAAACAAATATGGAAAAAAAAAAAACCTTAGCAATAGATGAAATATCAACATCAATAGATATGATAGATGAAAGAGAGCTTTCACCAGTAGCCTACAAAAAAACCAAAAAAAAATATAAAAAATAAAAAATTAAATAAAAAAAATTATAATATAGATCATAAATGTTCATATACCTGATCAAAATCATTGGAAATACTATGATTTGATTCCTTAGAACTAGAAGGAATTTCTTCTACAACAGCTGATTTTAAGCCGACCTATATTTTTAAATTATAAAAATCAATATTAATAAAATATAAATAAAATGTTTTTTTTGGCACATTTGAATTTACCTGAGCCCGTTTATTGCTCAAAACAATCAATTCAATGGGATCACTAATAGAATTAGCATAAGTAACAGCACAACCGTTCTCATCAAGTTCCTATTTAAAAAGAAAAAACATAAATGATCATTTACGAAAACTGAAATGATCAATTTGAAAATATGAAATGATCATATACCTGTACAACTGCTTGCCCTATACCCCTTTTGTAAGGAGTGTACAGAGACTTTTTCCTCTTGAAATTACCCTTTGCCTTGTTACACTGCTTCTCCAAGGTACTCTTAGGCCTTACATTCCTCTCACCTTTAGGCCTAGCTTTTGGAGGATTCTTGATCTCAAGATCAACAATTTCAACCTCTTTAACAGGTTCACTAAAGTCAATTACACCTGATACACTCTCAACCTTTTCTTTTAACAGATTGAAATAACACTCAACCTCTGCCCTTGCATTCAAAGAATTCTGACAACTTGTTATCAACTTAACAAACTTTCTGATTGTTTGTGACCTCCAAACACTAGTAGCCACAACATTTGTCCTCAAAATAGGTTCTTCAATACCATGACTACACATGGCAGCCTTTGTCCATCGTTTCATTATATACTCTTGTGGAATATTACGCACACAATGCAAATGATATACTCGAAGAGAATGAGAACAAAGTAAACCAGTCTCACTAAAGTACATGCATGTGCAACAAATTGCATGTGTTTCCTTATTAAAAACAACTTCATGCTTAATTATATCCTTCCCAGGCCTCCAAAGAAGATATGAATATTCTGGAAAACGCAAACCATTATCAACATGATCATAAGCTGTCCCCCTAATGAACTCCTCTTCAAAAAGAACATAAGCTTGAATAGTGTACAATGATCTTGCATGAACTAATATACCAATATTAGCAAAAGCTAGGTGCCTATTACCCCTCAGAGTATTGTAATCTCTTGCACCTTCCTTACTTCTCCACTCAGAAATGACATCAAGAAAAACATGATAAAAATCACATAAACCTTGAGTCTTATTAAGACGTTGTGAAACTGACTTATTAGTAGTTTCACTACGTTGAGAAGACAATATACCACCAGACCAATACTTCTTAGAATAAGCAGGACACCACATTTCCTTTATTTTATACAAATCACATAACCAATCATCATTTTCACATTTGTATTTATCACACATCCTGTATAACAGAAATGATCATATATTAATTTAAAAATGAACAAAATATAAATTAAAATATGTACATTTGTGTAAAGAATAATGATCATAAACAATATGGACACTAATAATATTATGATAACATACATAACAAAGTAAATTGTATGATCATATGTAAAACACTACATGTTCATATATATATCACATAATAATCAAATATATCACATAATAAAAATAAAAAATAAATACAAAAAACAATAATTTACCTTTTCCAGAAATATTCAAATTCAGCAGGAGTTTCACAATACTTCAAAAGATATCCAAACAAATCTGTAAAGCCTTCCAAAGCTCTCAATGCTCCAATGTGTTTCTTAGAATTTTGTTCAAGATGCCATACACATAAACGATGATGAACAGTTGAAGGAAAAATGTTTCTTATACCCGCTGCAATCGCTTGTGCTTGATCAGTCATAATTGTAATGGGACTTTTCCTCCCCATTGAGTGCAAAAATGTATCAAACAACCAATCAAAAGACTCGGTGCGCTCATTAAGAATAAAACCCATACCAAACATGACATTGTTACCATGATGGTTCATCCCAACAAATGGAGCACATATCATTCCATATTTATTAGTTCTATAAGTTGTATCAAAAACCAATAAATCTCCAAAGTAATGATAATCTCTCATCATCCTACCATCACGCCAAAAAAAAACTAACTAAAGCACCACTATCATCTTGTTCAAAATCATAATAAAAATCTGTCTCATCCACATGTCTCTTGGCAAAATATTTAATCAATTGGTTACCATCACATCCTTCAATTTGGGCAGCTTTTTCAGATGACAATGCATTATAAGCATCAGAAGCAGTAAAACAAAGATTAGGAGATCCCCCAACCTCCTTCTTTAGAACCCTCAAAGAATCAGTAACTTTGACTCCACTCAATTTCATTGTTGAAATGAAAAGAAGCTGCTCTTTATTCACATCTCTTTGAGACCTTATCAAATGCCTTTTTTCAGGAGGAATCATAGCATGATTATGAACCATTTCATGTCTTGTACATGTATAGACCCCTAAATGATCAATATGAAACTGCACAAAAGCTAAACAACCAGTTCGATGATCCAACTTCTCATAAATCCTTTTATTCTTACACTTATTATCTTTGAATCCCTCATTACAACAAACAAATCTTTTCATCAAAAAAGAATCATCTCTTCTTCTCTTACTCTTCCCAATTCGAATTCCAAAACCTTTCCTAAAAGCATATTCATTATACGCTTCGAAAGCTTCATCTTCAGATTTAAATTCTTTATCCTTTAATTCAGACTGTTCTGCTTCTAAATACATAATATCATCATTTTTTTCCACTGCACAATATACAATTATAAATGATCATAAAGAGTTTCATGAATGAACAATAACAAATAAGTAAAATGTTCAATATCAAAACAGCACATGATCAATTGCAAAAAGAATTTCAGCACATAATATTTTGAACAATATTTTCATTATTTACCACTACACATAATATCGATATAAAAATGTAAAAATAAATGATCAAAAATGACTTTAAGACTGAACATAAACACATTAGTAACAATGAATAAGAAAACATAAACGATTAATTGAAAGTATAATCTACAAAATATACGACAAAAACACACAATTCTAAAACACAGAGAAAACAACAAATGAAACAACAAATGAAGCAACAAAATGTTCATACAAAGTACAACAATCCAAAAACGTTCATCATAATGTAATCAAAGTAGTAAATTCAAAAATCGAAAGTGAATAATAATACATCAATTAAGTTCAAATTAACAGAGCATTATAACAGAACAAATTAGGGATAATTAAAAATTGAAAAATTATGATCACAATTACTCACATTGTTGCACAAACGAATCAACGAAACGAAGTCCAGAAGGAAACACACGCTCGCAATCGCGATCAAAATCAACGCAATCTCCAGATGCAGAATTCGCCATTGATGATCGGTAACAATTAACGAATTCGTTCAAAAAATCAAATGAAGAAGATGAATTAGCGAGAGAAAAATGTAGATCTAAAATGGAGGTTGGTTGATCAATTGAAGAGAGAGAAAAAATAGGGTTTAAAATCATATATATACATAAATTGAATAATAAGAATCAAAGGAAAAAGGAAAAAAGAGGAAGAAAAGAAAAAAAGAAAAAAAGGAAAAAAAAAAAAAAAAAAAAGGAAAGAATCGCAAATACCAGCTACAAAACGACGTAGCATAGGGGGGGTGTAGGGAACACACCCTACACTAGGGTGTAGGGTAAAATTTTCACAAATAAATGAATACCACGTCAAAAAAAATGTATAAATAGCAAAGCCCGGCCCAAAAATTCTGCGGCCCAACTATAAATCAATAAAGTGATAATATTGATTTTCGCATTTTCTTATTTACGACGAAACCTTCTGAAAGCGAGGAGAAAGAAAAACAAGAAATAACAATGGCGGAAGTTCTTAGTTGCCAAACCCTTGACCAATTTAAGCAGAATCTTGAGGATGGAAACTCTAAGAAATTGGTAATTTTTCTTTATTATTATTTTTATTTTGCTGCCAAATTATTATTTTTTTTCTTTGAACTTTGTATTATTAAATGGTAGATTTTGAGAAATTAGGGGATTTGACTCATTATTGAAGGTTATGCTCCATGTATTAGGTCATCTTTTTGTTTGATTTTCGATGAAGTTGATGTTGATATTGCATGTATTTGTGTATTTTGGATTAATTTTTACTGAGTCCTAGTTCATAAAATGTGAGGAAAGTGATTGGAATGGCGAAATGTTAATACGCCTATAGTACTTTGATATTTTTTTGAATTGATCGTACTTTGACTTTTTTTGTGAGACAATCACCGTCGAGTAGGAACATCATTTAGAAACTGAAAGAGAGGGGAAAATAAAGTTGAGGAATTTGGGAAGAGTGTGACAGTTAGTTAGTGCTATTAGACTCTGATTAATCTGGATTGGAGCCGAGACAATCCGCAACTAGGGGCAATTGCTCCCAGTTGGTTAGGATGGAATAGATGATTATATGGTTTAATATATGAAGTTGTCCACAGTTGGATTGGATTTCGATTAATGTGTTTGTGTTTGTGTTTGTTTGAGGTTGTGAGTTGTCGAAGGCATTGTTATTGTCTTCGTGTTGGGGAGTTAGGATCAAAAAACGATGATAAAATGAATTTTATGGCAGACTGTGATTGATTTCACTGCAACATGGTGTGCACCGTGTCGTTTCATGGCACCAATTCTGTCTGAATTTGCCAACAAGTATGAAGATGTGTTGTTTCTCAAGGTTGATGTTGATGAGCTGAAGGTAAATAGCTGAAATTCTGAAAGCACAGCTTTTCCACATTGCTACTCCTTTGTTTACTCTAATTGCAGCTTCATTTACTTGGTGTTGCCGTGTTGCAAATCAATTGCTTTCAGACTGTTGCTGAGGATTTCAAAGTAGACTCCATGCCGACTTTTGTTTTCCTGAAACAAGGAAAAGTAGTTGACAGATTCGTAGGTGCGAATAAAGAGTCCCTTCTGAAACTCGTTACTGAGCATTCTGGTCGAAGTTTGCCTGAAGTTGATCCTACACCATCCACTTAATGAAGTTATCATTGAACTATTTGCTTTGTGATGTTAAATTCTGCTTAATGGTATAATATATCTTTATGATTGTATGATTCAGCTTTGGGTTTATGGTTTTTAAGATAACAGATAATTCTCGTGGAGTCGGGGTGGGTATGTTTACCTAGATGAGTTGATTGTGTGATCTAAATTTATAATGTGACAATTAAATCCGAATAGAAGTAGTATTCTTTACTCTGTAGTCTGTACAGTGTATTTGGGGTCTTTCTATCTGTTGTTCAAACGGTAGTATTTTTACCAATTTACTAACTGAATGAGCAGTTTGATGTTAAAGATTCTTATTTGTATGGATTTACTGGTTTATACCTTGCACTATGACAAAAATCTCAATGGTCTTTCAAATTCAATTTCAAATTTGGGTTCTTTTCTGTAATGGTCAAAAAGAGGCTTTATGAATAAAACACAGTAATGGACGACCATTGCTCTTTAAGCATTGTATTCCTTAGGCCCTCCGGTTTAACGGGTGTACCGTGTACACATATCGTGACATGACTTGCATCATTAAAGAATTGGATTGATATGGTATACGTAGTATTTATCATTATGGTTTAAATATACAAATAATAGAAAGTGTTCTATTATAGAATTGGATTGATATGGTATACGTAGTATTTATCATTATGGTTTAAATTTTTTTATTTATTGCGCAATACAAATAATAGAAAGTGTTCTATTATTTTCCGAATTCAAATTAAAAACATGTCTTAACTTAAATTGGGCGAAGTGATATATTTTGTCAATCCAAACTCAAGTCATATTCCTTGCACTGTATGCTCAATAGTCAAGATGACTGACTTCTGCATGCCTGCATTTTTCGCCTTCTAAAGTGCTGTTGAGATATCTGTATGTATTTGCCCATCACTCTCATGGCAACTAAACTAACATAAAAGTATAAAACTATACCAAAAATGAATTAATTCATTTAATAAGGAATACTTGTTCAAACACATTGAATATGGAGCACAAACGAAGATATGAAGAAAAAATCGAAAAGCAACCACAATTCTAAGTTACCTACTCCTGGAGCACACATAAATAATACTCAGACTATAATTATTGACTCCTTCGCTTTGATCTCATTCCCTAATAAAAGGTGAGGGAATGGCTACTATACACAGACACCTTGCTGTATAATATGCTCAATTGTGTATCCGTTTCCACAAGGATAAGATGCCATTGATGGTCTTTGACCTTTATTTATCTTCGTCTTCCTTTTCCTCCTCCCTTATCAATTTCTATATGAACACACGTAATCGTAGAGCTCTATAGCCTTTACAAACTGAAGTTTTGACTGGTTTGGTTTTGGTGGTTGTGCTTAGGAACAAATAGCTTCGACTGTTAGTCGTTTCAATACATTACGACAAGGATCTCCCCCGAAATTTGAGTTGGTTATAGGAACAGAGCATCTTCTTTGGCCAACACAAAGCTGCACATAGGAAAAAAAATGGTAAAACAAGATTTTATTTGAAGAAAAGGTGAAGCGAACTTAAGGTAGAGCAAGAAGATGTACCTTCTCTACTATATCAAGGGAGTTCTCAGAGTGGCATGTTCCCATGAGGAAACTTCCACAAGTTCCTAATGGGGTTCCAAAACTTGCAAATTGGATGGACGATATTGACTGCCCTGGTCCACACTGCAAGTGAACCTTGGCACGGTGCATTATCTGCTGATCGCCATTGGAATCTACCCGCCAGTTCTGAACCATTGGATGGTGTTCAAATGCATCCGCACAAACACGTGACACTGATCTCTTCACCAGAGAGATCTTTGATGCATCCCCACCTAGTTCTTCGAAGACAACCATCAGATTTTGTGTTGGCTTTAACCAAGCCCTTGGAACATGGTACCTAAAATTCAACAAATAACACGTCTAAATTGATATGGCCTAACATTCAAATTTCAGTAAATGCTGATTAAATCAGTTATTACCATCTTTGGGTTGGGTTATTGCAGCCAGATTGGCAATTTCCTTGACGGTATGTTCCAGCGTAACTGCAAGGTTTGCAATCCCCCTTTGCATAAGTAATCCAATATCTTCCTATACTTCTACCATTGATCCATATTTCACCTTTACCCATGCTTTTCATATCTACAGCCAATGGTTCAACCCCACCAGGTGCATCAAAGTTGGCCTGGAAAATTACAACGCGAATATATCAGCAGACGGGGGGGACTACTTTTCATTACAATTTAAAAAGTCATAAAATACTCTAAAAAAGGGAAGAAAAAAAATGCAACACAGGTTCTTACCTTATACCAAGTCAAGGGTTGGGTTTTCTGTGCAGCAAGTGAAGCATCTATCCATTCATTAGACGAAGCTCCATTTGGAGATGTTAATTGCATATTCTCTCCCTTCAATCCAACCTGTCATTCAAAATAACTAGTTTACTGAAGTTCTTAAGGTTCATCAACGAACAAATTAACGTGTCGATTTTGTATGGAACTCACTTGATATGACCATTTTTGCCATGTTAAATCCCTCTTGCCACTGCTAAGACCATTCAACACCACTGGACCAAGAACTCCAGTCTTCCATATTTCATAATGTGGCCCGACATTCTTAATGAACAAATCAGTAAAAGATTTTATTATCAGCATGTTTACAAGATCAGGTTCCAAAATTTGAAGCATTGAAATCACGGCCAGAAGTTTACCGGTAAACCAACTGCCACACTTAGCAAAGTAATTCTGTTCATTCCTGATTGAAGATTGACTGGTCCTTTGAATGTTAATCTCCTGTCCTCCCTAGTCCCAAAAGCTGACCCTGTTTATAAAAAATAGCTTCTTCAATTTTTGCTTCATAAACCAAAATTCTGTCTTTGTTTATCCCCGTACAACAGTTACGTGTGATTAAAGCGAAAAGATACCTGCAAACTTTCCATTAACAAAAACATGAAGAGCAGGCCCTGCTGATTCCACCATGAGACTGGGAGCTCCATGCAAATCTGACGGGCTGACGTGGACACTGGAGTAAAGCAACAATAAAATGTCAAGATCTTACAGAAGCAGCACCTTTCGATGAATTTGGAAGCCAACAGAAAGAAGGTGCCAGATAAGAAGCTTAGATGCCAAATCAGCTTTCAGACAAGCATAACAATTGGTAAATTGGTTGTGCATAAGTGCATTCCACACTGGGCCATCGATTCCATAGAAAGACGCATTACATACAGAAAGCAAGTGCACTTTTGATGAATTCTGATCATTCTTAGGCAATTTTTTTATAAATCGGACTACACAGGGACAAATCAATTGTTGCATCAACCATCTTTCACTTGTACAATTAGGAGCAGTAGGTAAGTCAATTATCTTTACAATCTAGGGTTTAAGAGAAATAGCCTCTTTGTAGTTGCAACTTGCAAGTGTAAGGTCAAATTCTTTTCATTTTCTATTTTTCCTGTCCGGGAACTAGGGGGAAAGGAAAACAAAGAACTAAAAGCAACTTTTGGGAGCTTACCTGGTCATGTACCAAAGATAGTCACTGCTATCTCTTGTGACATTGATCTGTTCTAGAAGTCCAGGAGCTGTCATCGTTGGGCTTTCCTCCAACGAAGAAAGATCTTCATCGTACATCTTCCACGAGAGCAACCGAGCATTGGCTGGTATCATTTGAGTATGTGAGGTTTGAACTCCAACCTAGATGACAAGATTGAAGCCTCATCAATATAGAGTTTCGGCACAATTAAATTATACGAATAGTAAACACACTCATGACTTACCTTAGCAGTGTTGAAGACTACGTGTTTGCAATCAGGGAGTATGCTAATAGACCAAGCAGGTAGATCATAGTGCTCATTATTGAATTTCACCCTTGCTGATGAAGTGAAATGGAAGTTGGATAGAAAAGCAGCACAAGTTCCTTGACCTTTGAAGACAAAAGCCTGCAAAAATGGTTGATCAGCCAAACAACACAAGGCGAAGAAAAAGTGAATTCACAGAAATAGAAACTGACCTGATGATAGGTTCCCAATGAAGTGATTTCAGGTTCTGAAGAGAGTAATGCTCGTTCTGAAAGCTTGAGGGCTCGATGTAGATCCTTCAGGTGCCCATATTTCGGTTGCCTAATTAAACCTGTGAACAATATTAATTTAATGGGAAAAGGCTTAGATAACCACTAATAATAAAACTCAATGATAGGTACCAAGCAACCTTTTGTAAACTAAAAAGGGCAAAAAGAGAGCTCCCAGATGAATGGTCAGAATATTGTCTTTTTGTGTTTCTTAGGCACCGTTTGGTGGAAGGGAAGGTCTATTTAATCTGATTTACTACCTCCGTTTGCAACAATATGACATAAAGTGTGAGTAGAAAATGTCTAATCGTTGCAAATAATTTGAAACGGAGGTAGTATGTTCTTTTCTTGTATAAGTACTAAAAGGGTTTTCAAAGAAAAAGCTGCTCCTCTGAAGAGCTGACTTGGAATTCAAACTCCTACGGGAAATAAAATTGTATAGTCATACAGATTGAACTCCAAGCTGTACAAAAAAGTTAAGCGTGTTTGGGCATGAAGATCTTTATAACTGGAAATGAAATCACGTAAGTATTTCAATTATAGATTGTTTGGCTTGAAGGGTATGGCAACAATTTTCCTTACTCGAGGGTAATTGATTCCACCCACCTTTTACACTCCTCAACTGAGTGGTAACTGGTAAAACAGATTGGTTACCCTCAATCACTCCTCTACCTTTTCTCATTTGATTTTATTCCATTCCAATGTAATACTAAACAATCTATGAAAGCCATTGTTATCAACCTTATAATTACCCTTTCTCTCTTCCATTGATTCCATTTTATTCTGTTCCCAACCATACCAAATGCACCCTTGGAACAAAATATAATGTTCTTTATAACCAGCTGAACATGACCTTTTTAGAGCAAAAAAAAAAATATGTTCTTACGCAAAAATGCAAATGCAACGCTTCAACAAGCTAAACATAAATGTAATGTATTATAAACTTATCTGCATTAATATATGATGAATGTAAGCTACTGTAAAATCTAATTAGACTGCTTGATCACAGAAAGCAAGCGAAATCTTCAAGTTTTCTATATAAGAATTGACAAGCAACAATCAAGAAAATAACATATTGTCAGATTATTTTACTTTTTTCCCCTATTATTGTATATACTACAGGTTGTGTTGTGAGCTATGGCACTCTATACCCATCAAACAAAGACATGCAAGCTCAAGTCTTACCATATTCATCGATTGGGGCATCATAGTCATAACTAGTCGTAATGAATGGTCCACCAGCTGTTCGTCCAAAGTTGGTTCCACCATGGTACTGTGAGTAGCAGCAATCATTAGTAAGCAAAAACCGACAGGCATTAACCTTCTAATATCAATCAGTAAAACAATAAGAGGATGCTCATAACATAGTTACTAACCATGTAATAGTTGATGTATGAACCACCGGTTTGTATGAAACGAGCAACCGCAAATGCCAAATCTTCAACTGGTCGCTCATGAACTGGACCTCCAAATTCAGTGAACCTACAAAATGACAGCAAAGAATGTTATCACCAAAATAAGAATGACACGCTGCAAACAGGACTACAATGAAATTAACAGTATAAATCGTAAAAGCAAATGTATTACCATCCACTCCAAGCTTCAGTCCACATCTTGGGTTTGTTTGGCTTATTAGGCTTGAAATAATCACAGTAGAAACCATTGCACGTGTTTATCTATTGCCAGAAAGCACAAAATATATCAGTCAAATGGTCTACCATTTATATTTATAATACCTAATTGTGAACCTAATCACCTGTCACTACGAATTTGAAGGTAGGTTTATCTTACCAATGGGTCTGGGGCATCATCTTGCTTACACATCAACCATGGGACTCCAGTTTTTAATCCATTAGCCATGCTTGCAGCCCAGTCTACATATGCTTTACCAGCAGCCCCAAATTCCTTTTCTTCCGAACCATATTCATTCTCAATCTAATAAACATGATCAAATTATGTGAGTGCTTGTCACGCGACTTCATTTAAACACGTCAAAAACCATAAACTGCAAAACTGAAAAGCAGCATATGGTAAGGGAGAAAATTATAAGACAACAGACCTGAGACATGATTATAGGACCACCCTGAGATGCAAATAAGTTCTCTTTTTTCATCATATCAACAATCTTCTCAGTGAAACCTTGCATTGCTCTCTGTATAATCACAACAGCAACACCCAAAAAAATAACAATTTTCAGTAACTTTCTGCTGAGATTGCAGTAAAATTAATAATTAAAAAAAAAAAAAAAAAAAGGTAGAATTGCAAAAGAAAATTCAGGACCTTAAATGGCTCATTGTCTGTTCTAAAGCTGATTCCAGGAACATACTTCAACCATACAGGGAATCCACTGCATCCAATCAAAGAGGAAATCGAAAACAAAGCAAATTATTACTAAATATAGAAAGCTTTTTTTTTTAATTATCACTTCAAAATATGAAGAATTGAAAATATAGTCAACAATTGATTCTAGAACAATAAAAAATTAAAAAAAAAAATTACCCAAAATTCCATTCAGCACAAACATAGGGACCAATGCGTAGATTAACATACAGTCCAGCTCTATGAATTGTCTTTATGAACCTTACTAAATCATATCTCCCTTCAAAATGATACTGCAAATTCCAATTTATTCAACATATTACATTCTTATACTATTAAAATATAGTACTCTCGTCGTCCCAAATTAATTGTCACGCCGATAGTGTAATTTGAACTACTAACGTGACAACTAAATCCGAACTAGGAAGTTAAAATTAGTGAAAATAGAGGTAAATATAGATCCAAGAATAGTACTTTTCCAGGGGAAGGTTCATGCCCATTCCAGAATACATAAGTATCAATAACATCCAATCCTCCATGTTTAGCCTTCTTTATAAGATCTTCCCACATCTGCACTCACAAAATAATAAAATATTATCCTAAATGTTACATTTAATTTCAAACTATACCATTAAATTAAAAAAAATATATAAACTAGTAATTCAAATATAACAATAAAATACCCATTTTACCAAGTAGCAAATTCCCACAACTCCAATCTCAAGTATTAAATTTTCCAATTTCCACAATGTTAACCATTAACTTCAAAAATATCTATACAATTGAAAACTAACCCATTTTTATATATTAAAACATTGCTAATAACAAAAACCCATTTCACCAAAGTAACAAATTTCCTCATCTAAAAGCTCAAAAATATAATTAAAAATATTCTACATTGTTAACAATGGATTTCAAAATATCAAGAAATTAAACAAACCCATTTAAAAATTCAACAAATAACAAAAACCCATTGCAAAAATTCAATAAAGCAGCAAAATTTCAGTAAAAAAGAGAGAAAATAAGTAAAATTACATCAGGGGTACTTCTGGGATAATGAATGGAACCAGAAATGAGGAGTTTGCGTTGCCCATTAATGGTAATACCCTTATTATCATAACCAATTCTAGCTGAATTTATCAACTGTAAAAACCCCAGAAAAATGCTCAACAAAATCAGCTTGGAAACTGAGATTGTTTCCATTCTCTCTGCAAATAACTCTGTTATTTCTCTCTCTAAAACTCTCTGTTTTCTGGGTTTTTCTTGGATTGTTTGTCTCTCTAAAACCCAAAAATATTTGGGATTTTATAAATGTGATAGAGAGAGAAAGTAGTATGTGTGAAGTTAACTTGTACTCAATTTGAGCTAAAATTTGAGCTAAAAATGGCTGAAAAAATTATCAAAAGAAATTTAAATAAAAAATAAATTGTAGATTGGAAGGTAGTGGGAGAAGTAGGCCATGCAACAGTGTAACACTCACTCTCACTGCCACATTATTAAAATGAGCTCATATACTCGTATATGTAAAAAAAATTATAAAATAAATAATAATCTTTTTAAAAGGTGAAGTTTGAAGCTTTTTTAATGGAAATTAGTGAAAAATAAAAATAAAAATAAAAAGAGTTTTTTTTAACTTGAGGGTAAATAAAGAAATGCAAGTGGTAAAAATAATAAAAATGCAAGTGGTTCTAAAGAAGTGGGTAATTAAATGATTTGAACGTTTGAGCGCTGGAAACTATGGAAGAAGAAGGTTGTTTGCTTAATTTTGAAGGCGATTCTTTCTCCACTTAATATGTGAAAGAAGTTTCTAATCCTTAATTATAAGTTTATAATCCCAATTTTAAAGGAATTACTAGTTAATTACTTCTAGACTTACCACTAGTCCACTATCCACCATATTTTTTCTGTGAAAATTAATTGATTGTTACCATTATTTGCGTATGGAAAAATTTCTAGTTACGAGTAGTACCATTATTTGCGTATAGAAAATGGTATGCCGGAACTTATCTGAATATCTAAACTTGTCAACCCTTATCTTATACGATGAATCATACTAAATTATCTTATCTTATTGGATCTTATCATACATGACCATGTTATTGAAAATTTTTATCCGAACAACCGTCAAGATCATCTGAAAAGGAGGCGGACGCTCATTTAATATTTTTTTTGTTCGCTTATTTTAAAATTTTAAATTGAGCAACAAAAAAAAAATTCCACCCTTGGTGCACTTACTCTATGTGCACCCGGGCATATACAAAATGTTCTGTCGTGTTATTAAACCTTATTAACCCTTATCATTTAACTTATCAACTTAAATTTTATTTGAACTTATTATCCATTGTGTTATCTTATAAGTCTTATTAAACCTTATTAACTCTTATTTTTCTAACCTATCAACTCTTATTTTTTTTTTTTTTTGTTTTTTTTAATAGTAAAATTAGTTCATTAATAAATTGTCATACGACATCTACAAAGATTTTAACAAATACATAAGATATTGAATCAAATAAAAAATTCCTTCATAAAAATAACAATCGTCTAGTAAATATTGCACTGTGGTGCATCTCCCGCTTATCCCGCTGGAAAATGCAGTCTTGTTAGAAGACAATCTAACAATCTTTTGTAGCCGTGAGGATGTTTTTCTTCTGATTCATCCAATTGTATTCGAAAACTTGATAACCTTTGCGATCTCGCAAAATTTTTTACCAATGAAATAATTTCACGACAATCCATTAGATCTATCGTGGATCCAAAACTAAGAAATTTCTCCCTCGAAAAGAGGAGATAAACCTTGTCTTTTGAAGGTGGTCGGGAAACCCTTGTCTTTCAATAGAGATCGGAAACCCTTTCTTTCGAGGGAGAAAAGTTCCTCTCAAAAACAGGAATCATTATTATAAACCTAAAAAAACAAAAAAGAAGCAAAACAAGAATTGGGGCTTTCCACCGGTTTAAAACCGATGGAAGCCCCTCCAAAATCAACAGTGGAGGCTAGGGTTTAGAAGAGAGGAAAGAGGAGAGGGGAGAGAGTTTATCAACTCTTATCTTAGTTAAACATATTATCCCTTATATTATCTTATTGGCCTTGTTCTATCCATCTTATTTCCATTAATTAATCAAAATAAAAATAATTTCAAGTCAAATAAGTTTAGAAAAAATAAGGTGTGATAAGGGTTAATATCATAGGAATTGAACATGGTAGACCTAACCCTTGTTTGAAATTTTTTCCCCTAAATAGATAACATATACAAGTATGATTTTAGATAAAGATTAATAAGCTTAAATAAAATAGGTTCAACATTTTTGTTTAGGAAAAAAATAGGTTCAAGAGACTATATATCACTAATCTCAATTCAGTCGACAACTGCAATGAGTTCAAAAGGGTCATATTTGTTCAGATAAATTCAAATATAATTAGATTAATTATATTAATTTTTCAATAACCTTCATCACTAGATAATACTTACATACTAAAAAATACTAGATGAAGCCCATACAATGCACGGTTTGTTTGTATTTTTTTAAAACAAATATTTCTTTTATGTATGTGATAAAATTTGTTAATATATTCGTTATACGTACTATATTATTTATTATTTTCATTTTAAACTAAATTGGGAATTTCTCGCAATATATTTAGATAATATTCAATATTTAATTAAATTAAACTTTAAAATCTCATTCGCCAATTTTGCTTATGTGGCATTTGAATTATTTAATTCTAAAAAATATTATAAATCTCTTCTTTGATTGGCTATAACTTAAATTTATAATCCTACATGGCGCGTTAAAAAAAATTTATCCTACATGGCTCTCTAAAAACTAGGGAAAAAACTCCCCTTTATATATATACTAGTACGTACCCCCGGGCGATGCACCGGGTTCCCTCCATAATATAAATCCTTATGTATTAAAAATCCTTACATTAATTGGCTACATATAAATTAATTATAAAGAATAATTATAATCTCAAAGGCATTATTACTAATGTCTAAATCTATCCACGTTTGAAACATTAGTTGCTTTAAATGTTCATAATCGGATGAGTAATTTAATTTTACAGTTCCATTGACATTTAATAATTTGAGTACTCCTAGACTTTATTCGAAACCCTCAGTTTGAAAGTAAAAATATATTACTACCGATCATAAAGTTGTGGGTTATAATTTTTAAAGTATATCATAAATGGATTTTTTTTGAAATACTCCTTAACACGAATATTATGATATAAAAAATAATAAATTATTAAGATAATAATTATTGAAAATTATAATTTATTGTTTTAATAGGATTATAATTTTATTTGTACATATAAAATATTGGTATTTTATCGAAAATAAAACTCTAAACCAGTAATTTTATCCTAAAATCTATCCAAATTTTATTAAAAATAAAACTCTAAACTAACTTTTTTATCTTACAAAATATATCTAAATCTATCCAACATTTTCATCCTATGTGTCATACTAATATTAATTGTTGTCTACATGGCATGACACCTGGCAAAAAGTTAAGATGTCAAGTGTCGCTGTCTTGTGACCTGGCTAAAAGTTTAGCTTTATATATTAGTTATATAATATTTAATTTATCAAAAAGTATTATTCAAATAGTATAAAATAAGATATCTATGTCATTATTGAATTGAAATTATTTTCATTGAACTTAAATTATTTTACTGAACCGAAAGTATTTCTACCAAACTAAAATTATTTTTACGGATTAAAATTGATTTTTACTAATTCTCTATTAATTTTATAAAATAAATATATTATAAATGGATCTTATTTCAAAGAAATTTTTAAAACAAATTTTATGATGGAAATAGAACTGAGTTATAGAATATTTATTAAAATTTATGATTAATTATGTATATATGAAATATTAGAAGTATATCGATAATAAAACTCTACACAACAATTCTATCTAAAAAATTTTATCTAAAATTTGCTTACTTGGCATTATATGTGTCACAATAAAACCAATTTGTCGCCTACGTGGCTTGACACTTGGTGAAAAACAGGAATGCCAAGTGTCGTTGTCTCGTGACCTGGCCGCGAGACCGACTTTATTTATTAGTGATATGATATTAAACTAATGCAATCTAACTAGGTTGAAAATATGCCTAACATTTAATTTTTTTTTTTTTTTTTTTTTTTTTTTTGAGAAAAATATATTAGTTTGTTTTTAGGAAAGGAAAAATTGCCTGAAATAATTCCACCTTTGGGGCGTCCGCCCAAAATAATTCCAACTTTGGGCTATTTATAAATAATCCGACCTTTATACTCAATCCGCTCATAATGGTCCCGAGTGACCAGTAACCGGTTGAAGAAGTATTTTTTTTTTATTAAATTTAATTTACACGTGTCACAACTTGATTTGTCCAAAAAAATTTATCAAAAAAAAAAAAACCACCACCACCTAAGCCACACCACTTCAGCCACCACCACCCCCACCAACACCCAAACCCAGACCCTAGAACCACCACCCCACCCAGACCCGAAAACACTGCCACCCAGAAACTGACCGCGTCGATCGGGTTCCCACCCCAGCCAACCCAACCCTAAAACCCCCTTTAAAAAATCGAACACCCACCATACCAGACCCCATGAAACAGGTTGGGGAGGTTGGCGCGGCCTAAATCGAGGTTAGGGATGGTTTTATAGTTCGTCGAGTCTTTGCGAAACACTGTCTGGGTTCTTGTGAGGGAGGAGGGTTCGACGCTTTCTCCGGCGTTGTCACCGGTGCCGTGGTTGGGGGTTGGGTAGCCGGAGCCGCGGGGCATGGGATCGGACTTAGGCAGCAGGGACGACAACTGGTGGGTGGTTTCTAAATTTTAATATTTTTATTTTTTCTTTAAAAAGATTTAACCTTTTTAAAAAATTTTTTTTTTTTTTTTTTTATTTTTTTGACCAATTACAGGCCGCCACTTATTTGGTAACTTGTTATAACAAGTTACCTGACCGGTTGGGACCATTTTGAGCGGATTGGGTATAAAGGTCGAATTATTTAAAAATAACCCAAAGAGTGTATGGTTATTCATGTTGGAATATTTAGAGTGTCGGAGTGGAGCGTGCTCTACTGACTGATCGCGCTCGCGCTAGCTAGGCGCGACCCGCGATGAAACCGCGCCTAAACCGCAATGAGTTTCTGGAAATCTAGAAAGTCTTTGGAGGAGCGCCCGCTCCTCCAGGTGGCGCGCCCGCGCCACTATTAGGCGCGGCCCGCGCCTAAATCGCGACAAAATCGCGTCAACTTTCTGGAAAATCAGAAAGTTGGGATTCTAGAAGAGGAGCGCCCGCTCCTACTATAGGAGCGCCCGCGCCACATTGAGGAGCGCCCGCTCCTCTTTGTGGAGCGCCCGCGCCATCTGTTTTTTCGCGATTTTTTGACGGTTAAGTCTCTATTAAAGACTTGTTTTTTTTCCGATACAGAAAAATATAGAACTTTTCTCTGTGATTCTCCCTAAGTAATTCTCCATTTTTTTCTCAAAAAACTTGCAATCTTTTGTGAGAAATCTTCTTGATTTTAGTCTTTCTTGTGAATTATTCATCATCAATTTGTTTCTTAGTGCAAAGAACAATTGGGCTGACTTTTGTATCTCAAAGAGTATTTCCGGATCAAACCCAAGCACCATTGTGGGGGAAATTATACTCTTTAGGAATGTATTCATACGCCTAAGTCAGTGTGTCAAGGATTGAGACTCAAGTGGTCACCGGTTTTCTCATGTTCATGTTGGATGTAATATCTTGGAGTAGAGGCAAGTAAAATATCTTTCACAACTAGTGTTTTCATTGTGTTTTTCTGTATTACTTTGATAAATTGGTGTTTGGTTGTAATACATTGAATTGTATTTTTATTTTCGTATAATTCATTATCAATTATACATAGTTAGGTTTTGTTCCCACAATTGTTATAGTAGTTCTTGTTTTAGAATTACTTGAAAACTTAACAGTTCATCGGTCCAAGACCGGAGCGGAACGAAAAATTGAATTTCAAGAACCGAAGACCGGACTGATTAAGCTAGGACCAAACTCGGACCGGACCGACAATATCGGGTCAAAACTCGGACCGAACCGAT
This sequence comes from Chenopodium quinoa, assembly GCF_001683475.1. NCBI lineage: Eukaryota > Viridiplantae > Streptophyta > Magnoliopsida > Caryophyllales > Amaranthaceae > Chenopodium > Chenopodium quinoa. The sequence continues at coordinate 2,262,046 of NW_018742726.1, read as the reverse complement.
TTGGACCAATTTTAGAATTTTTATAATTTATGGAAAACCACGAAAAAAATAAAGGAAAAACAATATTTTAACGTCTTTTTTTGTATGTTTAGTACAAAAAATCTCATACGACTAAAGTTTTCCAAGCTTGTTAAGGATAATCTTAATCATTATTAAAGGTTTTATGTATAATTTTAAGCAAAAAAACCGGTCCGGTCCTAGACTGGTTATTATAGGGTTTTGGGCTGGACCGGACCGAAAAATAAATTTCTCAATCCGAAGACCGGTCCGATTAATTTGGTCTAGACTCGTCCGATCCATTTTTTCGATCCGGACCAATTTTTGAACACCCCTAAAAGGTGAGATTATTTTTAGTGGACGCCCCAAAAGTGGGATTATTCCAGGCAATTTTTCCTTTAGAAAAACTAGATTAGTACCCGCGCGCTGCGCGGTGGTGATAAGCAATTTTTTTCATATTTCTTTTATATCTTTTGTTGTTGATTACTTTTTAACATGACTTAGCTCGCTTTTTATATTGTAAAAATAAAGTTTGTTACTCTATAAATATTTTAAAAAGAAAAACAAAAAACATGTACATCATCCCCCCCCCCTTTTTTAAAAAAATGATTATAATTTAATGCCACATCATAGTATTTACTATGTTATTGAAAATAGTTTACAATGATGGTTAGAAAAATGTACTTTGTATAAAATATTGCATTATCTAATGAGCATATACATTTAGAGTGGGAGCACAACAATATTGATGTCAAAGTCAGGTTTGGATTTTTAGTTTCATATCTATTTGGTTCCAGTTTCTAGCAAATGCAATGAAAAGGCAAAAAAAAAAAAAAAAAAAATGATGACATCATATGTAAATTTGGAGGGAAATTTTTTTAATGAGAGTTTGACACATAAGACATTTTAGGAATTGATGACATCAACATGTTTTGTTTTAGTAATAGTTAATAGAATAGATATGTTTGTGCTTCATAAAAGGAAAGGAAAATTATGTTTAATTTGTAGAATGTCTACTAGGTAATTCAACATTTTGTGACATTTAAAATGAAGATGAGAGAAAAATGGTGATAAATTTTTATTCCCCTTAAATTAGTAGTTGTAGTTCCTCATAAGTCCATGGAAGTGGTTAGAGAATTTCAAAGTGGTTGCAAACGAAGCCAATCTCGTAGTAGTGTTTATTTTCAATTAGTATACTTAGCTTATAAATCATCTGGTGTCCAACTTTATCCAAGTTTGATTTTTTGAACAATTTCACATTAATGCATGCTGATTTTGTTGTTGTACTCACTCTATTTAATTTTATTAAAGAAAAATACTCCAACGTAAAAATTATGTACCTAGTGAAATCAATTAAAAAAAAGGAATACATAGAGCATTTATTTTTCAAGGTGAACTAAGATATTATGGCCATTGAATTCGGAGAAAATCTTTGAACTTTATTGTTTCAAAATAATGTCATTTGAATTCACACAAAAAGAGGCATTCAATTAGAAATATTATAAGATTATTTATCATTTCTCAATAGATTTTTTTTTATTGAAATTAAGAAATTGTTTTTAGACATAATAATGATTCATATCTAAATAATCCTAATAAACTTATCAAATACATTTATTAATCATCAATCCACTCATACTACATAATTACTAACAAATTCTGATATACTCAAAGCTACCACGAACTCAGTTTATATACATACATCTGTACATGTACTTTACATCACATAAAGAAAATGTCTAACGCTTTGTGTACTCGATCTTCTTAATTCTTAAACACGTACTATGTATAAGTTTATAGTCAAGTTCATTCACATTATTATGTAGTCAAAGAAACTCTTTCAGTCTTTTCGATGCATCATGCGTAATTCTTTGTATTCAATTTCCACCGAACTAGAAATTCTAGCGATATGAATGCATATATGTTTTTACAAGAACCCTATCTAGATATATAGATTGTACTTCGATCATCTGTTTATTAACTTGGTATGTCAGATAATAACTTGGAATGAAGAAACATGGAACATTCATATTGTCCCTTTAATTGTTGACCCATAAATATTTTGTCACTTACGATTGAACTTGGAGGCTGCCAGTCGTGAGTACATCCGTAGTAGTTAACTAGTTATGGGTCATTGATTTCTTCCACCAATTCTACGAATTTATAGAAAAAAAGTGGCATTAAATTACTTTGCATACCTTTAACAATTATCAAATTCTAAGGACTTTTTTTAGCTTTTATGCCCATTAATAATATTATGAATTTTATTTTTGGAGGGTATGTGGTATGTCCTACTATTTTTAAGGTATGGTCCCAAATAATTTAATTTTATATCGGAAAAAAAAATAAAAAAATAAAATAAAAAATCTCAATTTTGTGATGGTGGGGTATTATTTAGATCTTGAACTAGACCATTATCTGCTGTTATTCTGATTTCTTCTTTTTGGTTTTGTGGATGGGGGAAGAATGCTTTCAAAGCTACGCCATTTTTTGCCAAAAAGTTTTATAATTTAATATATAGCCATATATGAATTATTGAGTAATCCGTATATTGTTTTGGTATCATTATATCCGAAATTCTGATATAATCGTATAAATGTTACAATAATTGATATGCGAGGTGATCTGGACTAGTTGGTGATCTTATATGATATAAGAAAACAATTTATTAGATTATTCTAGTAGCTTATTGCTACAAGAATCCAATGTACTGTAATTGCCAAAAGCTTTAGTTAATAATTGAAACCTAGGAATATGTTTTATTATTTTTATATTTTATCATGTCCCCTTTATACGAGAGTCCATTGAACTTGAAGTGTGGATGCAACATGAGCCCCCTCATATTTAATATTTCACTTAAAAGTGAAGGGTGCATAAGATTTCAACTTGTGACCTTTGTTCACGTTTACTATGATACCCATGTTAAGAGACCATCTCAACTAAGAGGTTAAGCTAATGGTTGAAGCCAAGAATATATTTTAGCACTTTTATACTCTATCAATAATAACCAAAAATAAATAAAATATACTTTGTATATATAATCTATGTATGACATTTAATGCCACAAAATTTGATTCATGAAATGTTGTTTTGTGATAAATTCCGACGGTCAAGTTCAAGTGTAATTGCTTATATGACCGCTATTACAATCTTGAGGTTGCATCATTTCTTGTAGTGTAGCAATGGTGATCATATTTCATAGTCAAATCCATTGTCTTTTGGTTACCATAAGAAGTAAAAGTTCTCGTGTTGTACGTAGAAGTGAAAATGGGGGACACTTTCCTTAGCATACAAACATGGTAAAGTATCACGAGGCTATAATAATAATAATATAAGGGTAGAAAACAATTATGGAGCATAGCCCCTAAGACAGCATTACTATATGGCTTCAATCGTGGGTATATTGGCTTTTCAATTCAATTACTGTATAATTTATATTCTGTCAAAAAAAAAAAAAAAAAAAAAAAAAAAAAAAAAAAAAAGGATTCCATCTTTTGGAAGTTAGATTTTTTGGACCCAATTTAATTATACTGACATTTAATGTTTGTGATAAAATTATTTGTGTCTTCCTTTGTCTTTACTGTTGTCTCAGTTTTTATGTATTTTTGGTACTTTTTTGTCTTAAACATCACTCTTTTTGAGTACTTAATTTGTCATTGTAGTACTATACAATCTATTTGTATATTTTGAAATTCTTTTTTTCTTGGACAACAGAAATTCTTTATTATGTAGTAAGTTAGTAGCCCTATACAACAAATTAATATAATAATGAAATATTTTATACACACCCGGGTGTACCGTGCACCCAACCAACTCAAAGTTGATTTGTGCTCTCTATTTGATTATTAAATGAAAAACAATCATCAAAATGTGAACAAAATGCTCCTAGGTGTACCATACACCTGAGTGTATATAACAATCTTTCGTACAATGAAGGTTATTTTTTTTTTTAAAAAAATACGAAATATTAGACTAAGTAAATTAGTTATAGAGAAAACAAGAGAATAGAGGCCAAAAGAGCCAACACAAAAAATAAAATAACAATAAAAAATCATTGCCACCAAAGCTACAAATTAAACCAAATGAGAAAAAATAAGAAAAAAAACAAACTATATATGTTTGAATTATAATGAATTTCCTCTTGATCAAATCCGATATATTTTTTTAATTGTTATCAAGATGGACTCAATGTTGTTTAATGTTGAGGGATGATTTATTATATTCTTTGAGAGTTTGAGAGGTGAAACAATATATATACGATCTAGTATATTGTTAATTGAGAGGTAGGTGAGTTGTTACATGTTATATATCATATATCACATAACATGTTCATGCTTAATTAGGAAAATCATGCACCAAGCTAAGCAAACTACACAACTGCGCATTTGATTGGACATGTTCATGTATTCCAGAAAATCATTGATTTACCAACTTTTAAACACAACGACAAATGAAAGTGCTAAAAAATCAGTATAACTAATACAATTATTTATTAATTCCTCGTAATAACGGTGTTGTATAGTGTTCAGAGTTCAGACTTGCAGTGTTTTGATGGGAACCTCGAAATATTTAAGAATTCCTACTTGTATAACTTAAGCATTACTATATTGATGATAATCATTTGCTAATTAAATTACTCCAAAAAATGAATTCCACTAAGTGTCAAAAAGACTCATTTTAATTTAATTGGAAACTTTGTCTTTAATTACCGTGTCACATGAATATTAGTTACCTAATCTGATCTTTATAGATTTTGATTAATATAGTTTAAAGAGATTAGTTACTTTAATTTTGGACCTACCATAGTTCCATTTGTCATATAGATCTAATTTTTTGCATCATTTTCTAATCGACAGATCTCATCATCATCACACTACACAACATGATTAAGGGTAACTAGATCTAAGCTAGTAACTTGCTTGCAAGCTAAATTTCTAAAATGTAATCCTCTTGATTACATGGTCCTTTTAGTCAAACTTAGTGAATAAGACATGTCAAAAAAAAAAAAAAAAAAAACCAGTTGAATATATGAATGAGAACTTTAAGGGGCCGTTTGGTTGGGGGTATTTAATAAAGGGAATGGGAATCGACGGGAATCATTCCCTTTGTTGTTGTTTGTTAGGCCACTTTTCCAATTCCCTTTACCCCCTTCATTCCCCCAAATCCCTCCAAGTTCATTCCCCACCCCCCAAGGTATTTCCATTCCATTCCTTGGCCACCACCACACCACCACCCTCCTACCTACCCACATCACCGGAACCACCATCATCGTCGTCACCGTCGTCATCTTCGTCACCGTCGTTGTCACCCTCCCCTCCTCCAAACCACCATCGCCGAAACCTCATTCCCCTCCCTCAAACCACCAACGAATCTGAACGTTGGAGCAATGGGATTGATACGTCGTCGGAGTTAGGGTTTTTTACGTGGTGGGTAGGAGTCGGAGAAGGGAGAGGGAGCGGCAAGTAGGCCGGGGTTGGTGTCGCCGGCGCAGGGGAGGGGGCTGGGGTGCTGGCAGGGGGTCGCCGGAGGCCCGGGAGTGGGGAAAATTTTAATGAAAGAGATCAACACTGGTGGTGGTGAATCAAGTGATTCCCATTGTTTTTTTACAACCAAACAACATATTACATTTGAGGGATTTTCATTCCATTCCATTTCATTCCCTTTGTTCATTCCATTCCGTTTACCCCGTGCAAACCAAACGGCCCCTAAATCTAAAGCTAGTTTTGAGTTTTGAGTTGTATTTTAAATCAACACGTGTTTTGCGGTTTTTAATATTTGATTTTAAGGAGGCGTTACTTATATTATTACTCTGTACTTGTTTTGATAATGAGAGTTTTCTTGCTTGTGAGTTGTGACTAAAGTTTTGATTACTTCATTGTAGATTTATAGCTTAGAGTTGTAGACTTGTAGTTGAAATTCATGAAGTATGATTATGAGAGACATCAATTAATTTGCAATGTTTAGAAAAAATTGTTGTAAATGATCAAATACTTAAATCAATTTTTTGTCGGTAAAATGAGTCTTAAAATAAAGACTTTGAGCTTAGATAGATAAATGAGTGAAAAATATAAATTAGTACATGCTAAGAAAAAAAATGAAAACTTTAGGAAAAGAAGATCCACCTCACCAAAGTAGTACGAGTACTTTCTTCGTCAATGACTTAACATAGATGTTTAACTCAAATTCATTTGTTAACTCCATTTCTGATAATAATTATGAAACTAAATTTATCAACTTTAGATACTCAAAATGAAAAATTGCTTTTATTATGATGATAATTGAAGTTTTACAATTAATTAATTAATTTTCTTCAATTCATTTTCGTCAATAGCCATCTAGTACATGTTTGTTTTTCTATCAATCTCATATACTTGACCGTACGTTTTTATATATGATAACGTACTCGACTCTTTACAATAAAAAAATCGAAAAGAGAATATGAGATATGTTCAAAGAATTTAATCATGAAACACATAATCCATAAGGCTAAGCAAGGGTAACGTAACAAGTATGATCCACACGCATCATCATTATCATCAATTAATACCAAAATCCTAAACTAATCAAGCTAATATAAGAAAACGACCTTAATTGTTTAATTGAGTGTTGGAAGAATAGAGGTGTGACTTGAATTGTTATCCACCATAATGTTCTTTCGTTGGTTCATGCAATTATGCCATTTGGTTGGAAGTCGGTGGAAGAGATAATTTACGCGGATTTATTTCATTTTTCGATCATTCAACGTCACTATTATTAATTATAACGAGGTGGTTAACCTTGTTACAAATGTGACTACGCACTTTCGTGTATAATATAATATCCATGATTTAATGATGGCAAAAAATGAGTTTAGCTATTTGGCTAACTAGTTTCTCTATTTAACACTCATAATATATAAAATCTATTTTTGAACTTTAACCATCATCAAAAACTTTTGGTTGAATTGGTTTTTAAATATGGTATAAAGAGGTAGCGTGATAAGGAGGTCACGAGTTCCAATTTCATCCAGATATCCACCCCCTCTTTCAAGTGGAATATTTAGCGCCGCGTATAAGAAAGCTCACATTGCATCCATAATTCAAATAGGGGCTTGATGGAATATAAAACCTATTATTAGGCCTCAATGTAACCATCAATGAGGAGGAAGTATAATTATGAAAATTTCTAACTTTATTTGGATCAATTATACGAGATCAAGACAGATAATGAATTTTCATGGTGTTAAATGCATGTATAACTAATTTGCATTTTAAAATTTTAATAGATGTGGAGTAATTGTATTAGTAATAATATGGGTTTCGTTTTCAGGATAGTGACCTTCAACAAATTATTGTCAGGGTTTGAAACTTTAAAAAGTAAGATTTCAAAGAAGAAAGCAAAACAGAAAATAAGAGTGGAAACATCAAAGTAAAGTAAAAAAGGGCTAAAGCAAAGTTGTTATAAACTCATGATGTCCATGTTACTCGTCACTAAACGAGTAAACGTGTGTAACTGTGTACTATATTTTTGCAAGTATTATTAGTGAAAATGCCATTCTGATGTCATGTAAGTATGTAACTAAGAAAGCCATGATTTCCCTCAAAAAAAAAAAAGCCATGATTTTTGTCATTAATTTTATTTTGTGATGGTTTTTGTTTCACAATTTTTTCATTTTATTTATCAGCTGAATCTTTCAATACGTTAATAATAAAAATCATGATAATGTTACATAATCTGGTGACAAGATGAAGTAGGAGAATATGAGAATGTTTAGAACTAACTACTCTGTAATTTATATGATCTCTTTACAATAAATTCGATCCCCTACACAACACGACACATAGAAAGCCTTAGTATATGTGTGTGCTCGCGAGCCTATAAAATATCGTATAAAGACATTCAATCTTTGTCAATAGGTCAATATTTCATTAATATTCTATGTTACGCACTTTAGCTGTGCTTCATTTTTAGTTGTTACGACATTATGCAACGACATAATATTGAAAAAAGAGAGTAATTTTGTGCGAAAATAAATCAAATCAAACCTAGTGGTCCAGCAATATTAATAACAAATAGACAGAAGAGGCAAGCCAGTGCATAATAACAATTTTGGCGGTTCATGTCATTGAGTTAATAAATAGGAAAATGCTATGTCTATGATCTTCATTGTTATCCAAGCCAAGGATATTATGTATTCATATGTCATTACATTAATTATATTTGGTGATTAAATGGTGTTGGCCGTTTGGGAGGTGGTGGTCGTCTGTAGTTATCCGTTTGGGGAGTGTTTGTCATGGTATTAAATCTATTAATGTATACCATCTTAATAATGAATTTTAAAGTTGAACTTTAATTAAAATTTGTGTCAATGATCTTACATAATAATACCGAATCTTCGAAATTAAGAGGTGGGACAACTAAACAAACAAGTAGGAAAAAAAACAAATAAACTAGCTTAGTTTTGATATGTATGTTTCAAAAATTAAAAATGAAAAGAAAATATTGATCATATATGGATATGAAAGATAATTAGAGTGTACATAACTCATTTTAAGCCATATTTGGAATCAATGGAGCATATTACTAATTACTTATGACACGTCACATAATATGCGTCAATATAACTAATCTAAATTACATATGTAACCACGTCTGTACTATGTCATGCGTATAACTATTTTGTCGGCACTAACAAAAAAACCTACGGACTATCAAACACTCTAAATTATGTAACATAAGCAGATTTTGCACCGAATATAGAATTAAATTTGGTGACATAAGTGACACAGGTGGCTAATGAGTAGATTAGTAGACTATCTTGTTAAATGTCACGAATTTCGTTGAAAAGGCGTCATAGTAATTAGTACTCCGTAAGTAAGTGATGAGTACTCCTTGTATAGTATTAGTACGTACAAGTAGTTGAAAATAGTATGGAAACCAAAAAAGAGGAGACACCGTAGATGCGCCGTTTGTCACTCACGTTGTTTTCGGGCCTTCAAAATATTACTAGTAAAAGGTTTGCGTTTGGATTACGTTAGTGGGCCGAAACCAATTCAAAAACCCAATTTCCCAAAATAAACCACCTGGCAATTCTCAATATCCTATTTCATGACATGGGTAGTTGTCCCTTTTTCACATGCTTCTTCTTCTATCTCATTATTTTTATTTTTATTTTTTTTACTAAAAATTGATTCATAAATAAAAAGTCATATGACATCTACAAAGAGATTTAAATCTAATTTAATAAGTACATGACAATCAAATCAAATAAAAAAATCCTTTCGACAGAGCTACGATCGTTGTTGCAAATCCATATTCTTTATACCCTCTTTCATATCGCTGTGATTTACAGCCTTCTTCGACGAGAAGGTTTATCGATCTGTTGTAGTCGTGAAGAAAATTTTCGTCTGATTCATCTGATTATAATTGAAGGATTAACCTCTTTTTCAATCCGCACAAATCTTTACCCATGAAACAACTTGTACCGCACTAAACTCATAATACAAAAACAAAGTCCACCATAGGTACACTAACTACACTCAAACCCACTAAAGGGGTACTTAGAACCTTCAAAGAGTGTAGTTTTATTGAATTCAATAACAAAAGCATAAAGAAACTAAAGGAAAAGGGTCGAAAATAGCCAAAATGAAATACTTTTTTTTTTAAGAACCCTAGAGAGAAAAATGAAAAGAAATAGTTTTTTTACAATATGGGACATTTTATTCAAAAGCCTCTCTCATTTTTATTTATCTTCACTTGTTATGTTTAATTGTTTGTTTATACTACTTTGTATATAGTATTTCATTATTTTAGGGTTATGTGATTTTGATTATTGTATTTCTTTATAAGTGAAAGAACCAAGTAAGGGTTGATAATGTGAAATGGGCATCCACGTGAAGATGATCATTATTATGATTTTCTTGATAACTAGTAATATATTCATGTGTACGTTGTTGTACGTTTCTCAATGAAAAAAACTTGTTGGCGATTCACTAAATCGTTTCGGTGTTAGATTACCTTTTTTTGTCTCTTATAGTAACCATGTGACTTGTTTATCTTTTTAAAATGATGTGAAACGAATCTGGACAACTCAAACGAGAAGAAGGAGGAGAGTCAGTCTACTTATAAGCTGAAAGAAAGTTTGGTAATTAAAATAGTAGAAGTGACTTTTTTACGTTATACAATTGACCTATTTCTCCAACGTAGAACACTTAAACGCGAGGTCTAATGAGTTTCAACAGTATTGTTGATTTATTGGTTATTGAGTGGTGATGTTTTTTTTTTTTTTAAAAAAAATATGTATGTTACTTCGTAGTAGTTAGGTTACATTACTTTTTTTTCATTAGAGGTTGACTTTTTGTATTTTTGGGCTACCAAATATATTAATATAAGTTAGAGGTGGACATTTTTGGGAATGGATTAGGGTGAGATAATCTAGATTCTAGATAGTACAATTTATTGTATCAATATGTATAAGACTTGTACCGTTACTTGGAAGCCATGAAAATGGTCTCCCTCACAGCCTCACTAGCGCATGCGAGAGTGCGAGACAAACACAGGAATGAACACGATCACGTACGCACATCAAATGAAGTGACAAAAGAGTCGGGCCTAATAATAAAGGGTTTTCACCCTTTAATTTTTTTAATTAACAGAGCTTTTATAGGTTTTTTTTTTAGGGCTTTTATAGGGTCTTTTTTTATAGCCTAATTAATTAAGAATTAAAATAAAAAGTCCAATAATAATATTAAGAGTCAGCCACTCAGCCCCACTTCCATTTTCTTTCTCTTCTCCTCTGTTCTTCCGCCCACCTTTCTCTCTCCTCCATTGAAGCGCACTCAGAGTTCTCCATTAGAGCGCACTCAGAGTTCTCCATTGAAGCCGCGCACTCAGAGTCTCAGGTATCATCATTGTCTGCGGATTTTTTTGGTGTTTTTCGTATGATTTAATTATAATTGGGAGTTTTTATAGGTATCTTCCATTTTTTTTTTTACTTGATTTTAGTTTTATAGAATAGAATCATGATTTTCTGCGGATTCGACTTAATTTTTATGAAAATTTGATGAATTTGGATATGATGTGATCGAAAATCAATTCAAATTGGATGCATATCCTCTACAATTAAAAAATTTTGATATTCGATTTTCCACTACTTGACTTTGGATTATTTTTTTTCGTCGAAAATGGTAAAACAATGGAGACTGCTAAATTGGGGGAAACGTAATTATAATTTGGGAGTTTTTTTGCTTGATTTAATTATAAGCTGTTCTTGGTGTTGCTAATGCTGATTTATTTTGGTGTTTTTCGTATGATTTAATTATAATTTGGGAGTTTTTTTGCTTGATTTGATATTTGCTTGATTTGATTATAGTAGTATGGTGCAACGATAACCATCTTGTGTTGTCAGTCTAAGTTAGCTTAGTATGTACTGTAGAAGTTTTAACAAATGTCATCAACCATAGAAATCCCCCTGCCCCCAATTCATACTGTGTCTCTTTTTGAAAGGAACTGTCCAACTGAAAGCACTTGAAATCTAATAGCAGAAAGTAGAAGTTAATGGTCCGTTTCACTTTTACTTCGACCCTTACCCGCTAAATATTCATCATGACCCGCAACCGACCCGCCCTACTAATGACCCGCACCGACCCGCCCAATAACCACTCCTAGTAGTCACGCACCAGTGGGTGGACAGTTGGACACACCTCAAATCATAACATTTTCATACCTCGCACTCGTAACAAGGACACCATGCTACGGAGTACTCTCTATGTCCCATATAACTAGACTAGTCTCGCTTCTTGGAGAGACTTTGTTACAACTTATAAAAGTGTTGGTTGCTAAGTAGTCCATACGATAAATGTGGACATTTTTTTGAGCTCGTTCATCATGGCCCAATTATAGAATGTTTTTTGGACATTAGAATTTGGCTCTTTACAGTCCCAAATTGACATTATTTTATACGGTTTTTTCACCAAACACCCCTAAATTATTTTCTTATTCACCATATACCTATACAAATTTTCAAATTCACTGTATGCTCCTGAGTTTAACAAAAATGTTTTAAAATACCCAAATGACTAACGGACGTTAACTCTGTTAGTCATTAAGGCTAAATTTGCCATGTGACAACCTATGATTGGTTGTCATTTATATTATTTAAATTTTAAAATAATAATTTAATTAACTATTAAAAAATTAAAAACCCACCCACCACAACCATAGCCCAGCCCCAGCACCACCCACCGGCGCGGTTTTCGACAGAACCCCCACGCCGACGCTACCCCGAACTCGACGCAAACCATTGCCACCCTGAACTTGACACCGCACTAGCTGGCGCCAATGAACCACCCACTCCCCAATCCTATAAACCCCTTATTTCTCCCTTGAAACCCCCTCCCCTCCCCACCGTCGGTGTTCGAATTCCCAAGCCCATGTCGTCGAACCCAAACTGCACCTCCTCCCCAGTCATATCCACCCCCTGAATCACCACGCCGAACCCCAAAATAAAAAACCCAAAATTAAAACCCTAGGTTTTGGTTTTTAGGGTTTCGATTTTGGGGTTTTAGGGTTTCGGGGTGGTGGTTTTTGGCTAAGGTGAGCGGCGGCGACGTGGGGGATGGAACCTGGCTGCCGGCGAAGGTTTTCGGCTCAGGTGGTTTGGAATCGGGGGTGGTTGCCTGATTTTCCGATCAGGTGGTTTGTCGGGGAGGGTTGGTTTTATACGGTTCAAGGCAGGAGGAAAAAAAACGGTGGTTCGGGGAGTTGCGGCGCCGTCGTGGGGTTAGGGGGAGGTGCAGCGCTAGCGCGGTGGGGAGGCTGGGCATGCCGGCTGTTTTGGGGAGGTGGCTGGGATGGGGTTTGGTGGTCGGCGAATGGTTGGGGTAGAGGTGGTTTGTTTTTAATTTTTTTTAAATTTTTTTTTGTTTATTTTAAATAGTTAAATAATTAATTAAAAAAATAACCAATCAGATGCTGCCATGTGACAAATTTAGCCTTAATGACTAACGGAGTTAACTGCCATTAGTCATTAAGGGCTTTTCGTGACGTTTGTGTGAAACTTAAGTGTATATGGTGAATTTGAAATTTTTTATGGGTATATGGTGAATAAAAAAAATAACTCAAGGGTATTTGGTGAAAAATCCGTATTTTGTAACGTCTTTTCTTTTCTTTAAAAATCTCGATGATCATCATCTCTAATTCATCTAAACTTAATAGTATTAATATTGATCTGAACCTTCCTTTTTTCTTCTCTAAAATAAGTGGAAATAAGACGAATACTTTAGGGCCTGATATGTGATGAACAGAGTATATGTTTTGGCCTTTTGGGGTGCATCAAACAATCATGTTCAAAGTTAAACTCATAATTCTAGCCTTTTTAGGCACAGTAACTTGATCTGAAGTTTACATGGGCTTTATGGCCTGGCCCAATTTTCTGGTCCTTGGCCCAAATTAAAAATGAAAGAAAAATTCAGTTTCTAGTTTTCTACCCAGTCGAAACAATACAGTCTCGTTAACTCAAAGGTTTTCCGAGGTTCTTCTATCTCTCATTTTCTCTCTCCTACTTTCTCTTAAACCCTTATTTTCAATCTTTATAAAATTCCAAAGTTTAATCTCAAATTATCTGTTAGTTGATTTGAATTTTTATGTAATTTGATTCAATTACACCTTAACTTCTGCGAAATTTCTTGTTGATTTCAGATTGAATTTCATTTTTTTTTGGGTGAAATCACACAAAATTTGCAGAAAAGCACAAAAATGCCGTCGTTGCAAACCTCATTACCTCCAGAACTCGCCAACAATGTCATCAGAGTTAGTATCTTTTCCTTCCTTTACCTTCAACTTTGATCAATGAATTGTTTTTTTTTTTTGGAATTTAATTGGTAGTAGGAGATTTTAATTTCATTTGTTTGTTTGTGTATTTATAGCTTTACCGTGAATGCCTCCGACGAGCTAAATATATTGGCGCTAAGGTTCGTATGTCCTTCGCCTTGTTTTGCTGGTTTTTCGATCTTTTGTTCATTGATGATCACTTGCTATCTGTTAGTTACAGGAGAAATGTTATATATTTACATGTATATGATGATCTTATAGATTATAAGTTTGGCTCAGTTCATTCCAAAATTAGGAAAATTGATAGTAAATTTGGAGATTAGGAAATGCAATGTTGCTTCTATACCGCTTTTCTTAGGATGGAGGTGCACTAGAGGTTGTGTTTAGACATTGATTCGATGTTTGTATGATGAAGCTGAATCATGAAGCTTGTAAGGATTTTTATGTGGATATGGGAATTTAGATATCAAATATTAAATTTCCATTTAGTACTATGAAAAGCTAAAATCAGAGGGGGGGTTAATGTTATTGTGAAGAATGTGAACCACGAAGGCCATATAACAATATATGGAACTCTGTATGCTTTAATGTGGTTACTAATTGTTCAAGAACCGAGTTTGAAGATGAAAAGAACTGCCTATCTCTAAAGTCTTGAACTTCTTTGGTAAATTACTTCTTAGATGAAATTCTTGGGACAACAAATTATATGGTTTAATTAGAGTTGATGTCATAGATTTAGTCTATTCCAAAGCATTGAGATGAAGGTATGCAATTTGATACAATGGCTGAATGGCATTTCAATAGGATTTGGCTCTTGTTACATTCGATTGTTGATTCTAATGCTGATGAGGCACCCCTCTTCTTCAATGTCCCCAAAAGATGGTTTCTATCATTGATCAGTACTACTGTAGCTCTTTGAAAGAATAAGGGGAAACAAGAGTGAATAGAGAAAGGGAGTTCTCTTGTTTTCCTTTTTGCTTTGGCCTAGAAAGGTGTTCGAGGTGATATGACATGGATGAATTATGTTGAAATGAAACATGAGTGAACTCGGAATTCCAGATTAAGTAATTCTCTTTTCTTTAAAAATATAAAAATAAAATTGTGAACCAAAAGTCTCCTTAAATATGATCTTGCCCATCTTAGATAATTTGAAACCAAAATTGGCCTTTTTACATTCACTTGAAGCTTCTCTGATGAGTGATTGTATGAGGTTTGAGCTTATCTCTAATACAGTCTTAAGCGATTTGAGTTTTGAGGCATTAGAGCAGTAGTTTAGCTTTGGTAAGAGATTTTTGTTAATTGTACAGACGTCAAGACTGGTGGGGGCAATTCATCTATAATTTCAATAATTTAGTGGATGTATGAGCCACTGTTAAAAACATCTATGGTTTTGATAATTCTTGAGTTTGGCAACTTTATTCACAGACAAGAATATATCCGCCAGTTTTTGTGAACAAATCATGATAACAATTGCATGGCTATTAGGTCACTATTGTTTAGATTCAGAAAACCACAATAGAAGATTCATAATTTTAATGGATTAATAAGTTCTCGCCATTTGACCTTCAGGCTACTCTTATATTCAATTGATTAGGTGTCGATGACCATTGTTATATAAATGTACGAGTATAAAGTAAAAAGTATATATGTTTCTTGACATATGTCTTTTGATTTTGTCTTGAATATGCAGCAATATAACACAGAGCTGTTGGTTGACTTGGTGAGGCAGCAATTCAGAAGAAACATGCATGAGACAGATCCAGAGAAGATTCATAAGCTAAAGGATGAGTAAGCTTTAGTTCTAACCATTTGTGCCAACACAAAATAACTTTTAGTATTTCATTTCACATTATTCTTTAGCCCATTTTATCTGCTAGATTTATACCCCCCTCTTTATGGTTCTAAGAAGGATGATGTTTAAGAGGTCAAACAAATATAAATATATCAGTAGAATGGTCTTAGTATGACAATAAAATGAACTGAGAGAGTATTAGAGGTGCATATTGCTTCTCTTATTCCTTGTGATATTCCCTTAATCTACTTTTTTTAATACAATCAGGTTTTGGACATCTGATGATTTCAATCTGTTTGTATGCAGTGCGGCAAGAGGACTTATAAATCACATGCTGTATGAGTCAGAAAAACTATCTGGTCGTAAGTTCAGCAAAAGCTAAGCTTTTGACTTCATTGCATTGAAGATTATGGTCCATTTGTTGGTGTTGATGCTCTTTCCATTGAGTATGTTGTAATAACTGATTTTAGTACTGTTACGGTGCTGGCATTTTGGTGGTATAAAATACTTTGGAAAGGTATTGAGCTATTCCAATTGTATTGAACCATATTAGAAGAGATTAGTTGGTCGAACGAGCTTTTAAGATTTTGCTAACTGGCCGTTATAGAAGTTGGAACAATTGATATATTTTGGTCCTTTTGGATCAAATCTTCGACATAAGAAATCTATTTGTTCCAAATTTTGGTAGAATATTTTTCAAATGAGTAGAACAAAGTGATGTTATTGGTACGAGTGGTACCAAATTTAAGGTTCTGCCAGTTTCAACACATCGGCATTCGAGGTGAGTAGTTTGAATATTTGTGCGCGTGAGCATGAAGATGAACATGGGAATGAACGTTAAAAAATTACTAGTATGTGATTTTTTGTATGATGTCTGCTTATGTTATTTACCAATGACTGCTGTATGATCAATCTTGAATTCTTGAAGCTATCTATGTGATTTTGGACGTACATAGGATGGTTGGTTGATCCGGCTTTGGCTTATTTACACCGGTCAGGGCGGTCACTGTAGTGAGCAAGCTAGAATATGTTTTATCCAAATTGTACTCCATATAACTTTGAAAAATATTGAGAAAGTTGATCAAAGATATGGGGAGAATTCTGCAGTATATATGGACAGAAATGCTCCATGCCAATTATTCTATCCTGCAATACCAGAGTTAGCATCTTGGCAAGATATTTCTGTTTTTCTTTGCATATTCACTCTCGTTGCAGCCAATGTTTGCGTGAAATGTGGTTGATTTGGTCTAATTATAAATAAAAATTCAAAGGCATATTATCTTCTCGAGATTCTTGATCAACATCTAGCATATATATTACCCAGTTAAATGAACGAAAAGATAAAGCGGATGCCTTAGCTTAGCATCTAGCCATTATCTAAGAAATTCGAATGCCTCCTCGAATTTGATAGGATATTATATTCGTTTGTTTGGAAATGAGTATGTTTCTTTCTCAGTTGAAAGTATGTAAATTAGATGCGTCCTTGAATTTGATAGGATATTATATTCGATTGTACGGACATGCGTATGTTTCTTTCTCAGTTGAAACTTGAAAGTAAGTTAGATGCTGATAAGTATGATTAACAGTGGAGGCATCGGCATATAAAAGATGGAGGCATCTTTAATATGGGTGTTCTTATCACATTCAGTTAATAAATTTTTTGCATATATCGTTGTCTATTCAGTTAAGTATTGCAAATTTAATAAGAATCAGCTTTTTGTGAAAGGACTTTTCATACCTGTATTGTGAATCATATCCTCTTTTCAAGCCTTGTGAAATCACTAAAGGCAGAGATGCAGACAATATTTGATTCTAAAATTTGGATTGACGTCCACATAAACTACTGTACTATCCGTTTTATAAATCAGGAACACAGATTTCTGCAGAATCAGAAATTACTGAGACCATAATATTTTCCATGCACTACTTCTAATCTGATACATCAAAAGTCTCATACACACACGACACCTTCGAATTTGCTACTGAACTGAAAGTAAAAAGGTAACTGAAGCTACTGTTTTTATTGATCTTGTTTATTCTGTCAGTTAATTTATTCACTGATCTTGTTTATCCTGTGGTGGTTGCATGTAACTGATCTTGACAGAACTTGATGGGGAGCGAGGTGAAGCACATAGCATATGGACCGTGGGGAGGTCAAAGTGGGTATAAATGGGATGATGGAATCTATTCCGGTGTAAGGCAAGTAGTGATCTCTACCAGTTCAGTTGGAATCCATTCCGTCCAGTTTGAGTATGATAAGAATGGTCGCGCAATTTGGTCTGACAAGCATGGTGGCAACAATGGTACTAGGACTGATCAGGTAATCATTCATATATGTCTACAGTTAGTTACCTTCTGATTGAACCGAGCTTTCCTTTTTCTTAAATGGAGAAGTTATAAACCTTATAATGATCTGAGCCTGATCTTAATTGTTTTGTGTCCAACTTCTGATGTTTTGAAACCAAAAACAAAATTAATTTTGTTCATTATATTATACAATCTGCTTGTATATTACAAGTATATGACTTGTATATTCTCAAAGTATAAAAATTGCTATGGTTGTGCAGATCAAGCTTGACTACCCTACTCAATATCTAGTCTCAATTAGCGGATTTTGTGGCTCTATTACGAAAGGTGGTCCAGTGATTGTCCGCTCACTTTTCTTGCAAACCAACAGGAAAAAATATGGACCTTTTGGTATTGAGCAAGGAGCTCCTTTCTCACTGCCTGTTAATGATGAGATGTTAGTGGGTTTTCATGGATGGAGCAGTGAATACCTTGATTCAATCGGGGTTTACGTAAAATCTCAACCGCAAACAAATCTTTTGGAGACACATAGGGTATGGACAAGATTTTCATCTCTCTCTCTCTCTCTCTCTCTCTTTTTTTTTTTTTTTTTTTTTTTTTTTTTTTTTTTTGTTTTATATTTTTTAATCCTAGTGATTTATTGTGTGTCAAGCTTAAACTCAAAATTGCAAGTGATTAACGTTTTGACAAATTCAACAATAGATGCTCCCTACTACTCATGTTAGAGTTCCTGGGATTAACAAGAAAGTCCTGTCACTTGGACCGTGGGGTGGTGATGGTGGAACAAACTTCGATGATGGAATTTATACAGGGGTTCGAGAAGTACATATAACGCGATCAGGAGGGCTGGTATCCGTTAGAGTTTGTTATGATCAAAATGGGAAGGTGGTTTGGGGGAATAAGCATGGTGGATCTGGAGGACTCAAGCTTGACAAGGTTTGTATTTCTTACCTCTTTTGTTCTGTGGATTATTCTGTTATCTTAAACAGAATTTTGTCAATTTTTTTGGGCACTTTGCAGATTGTTTTCGACTATCCCTACGAAATCCTGACTCATATAACAGGATTCTATGGATCCACAATCCTGCGAGGACCTACAGTTGTCAAATCACTTACTTTCCACACCAACAAAAGGAGTTACGGACCATTTGGAGATCCACAAGGGTTTTCGTTCTCCACAGGTTCGTTAGGTGCAATTGTTGGCTTTCATGGAAGAAATGGATATTTTGTGCATAGCCTTGGAGTCCATGTTCTCGAAAGCAAACCAGTCTATCCTCAGTCTTATCCTGATTATGACATGCCCAACCATGTTCTTGAAAGAAAACCATATGCTGATCATTATGACATGGCTAAACATGTTCTTGAAAGAAAACCTGTCCTTCCTCAGCCTTATGCTGATCATTATGACATGCCTAAACATGTTCCTGATAGAAAACCAGTCCTTCCTCAGCCTTATGCTGATCATTATGACATGCCTAAACATGTTTTTGAAAGAAAACCAGCCATCCATCCGCCTTATCCTGATCATTATGATATGCCTGGCGTAAAGCCTTCTGAGGTAATTTTAATGCAACGTGCATAATACTATTACTACTATAGCAGACTTCCATTAAAGTAGAAGAGAACTATTTCATTACTTTTCATTCTGTATAATATGCAGGTAGTATGGGGAATGCCAAGACAACCAGCTCTCTATGATTCAGGTCAATCAGGGCCATGGGGAGGTGAAGGAGGTAAGTCATGGGATGATGGAGTATATACTGGGGTCAAGAAAATTATTCTAACAAGAGGAGATGCTATTTGCTCAATACAGATTCAGTATGATGAACACGGCCACTCTGTTTGGTCTGCTCCACACGGAATAGCCAACGACGCTTGCACCTACCATGTAATTGATTTTTTCTGGTCTACTTATTCAAGTATTCAACACTTCATATGTTTTGTTGTACTCTTCTTCTGTTCATTAGTTTTCATTTTCGCACAACCTTAAGATTCTTAATCTCTCATAATTATGGATATCAGGATATGGCATTATTTTGCAAACATATCTATCACAACCCATTAAGCTGAATTTTTTTTTCGGGCATCCCAACAATATGTCAATATGTAATCCTACTTTATTGTGCACTGTCTTTTTAAGTTTAGGCACACAACTGTACCAATTTGCAGTTTTTTTTGTTTTTTGTTGTTCATCTATGAAATTTAGACATTGAAAGTAATTTGACCCTGACTTTCCATGCTGCAGATAAAATTTGATTACCCATACGAAGTACTTACAAGCATCAGTGGAAGCTATGATATTCTAGTCGGAGATATGTACAGAAGGGTAATAAGATCTCTCACCTTCCATACGAACAAAGCTAAATATGGACCCTACGGGAAACCCATAGGCACACACTTTTCTTCAAGTAATAAAGAAGGTAAAATAGTCGGCTTCCATGGAAGGAGTGGCACTTTCTTGGATGCTATTGGAGTCCATATGCAGCACTGGGTGAGCGACGAACTGTCACATCAACCATATTCTCCTGAGAGAGGAGGCTTCACAAAAATCCTGAACAAAATGTACAAATGATGTGTGTATAATTATGCATGGGATCTTTGTACATATTGCAGTATGGAAACTGCTAGCTTGTATAATAGGTTTCAGATGATGTTTGCTGTTTTTAATCAACTTTGTATTATGCATGTTTATGTGTATTGATCATCTGATTTGCATGTGTTCTTGTAAAGAGTCACCTGTATAATAAAACTCATATGATCATGGTTTTGCAAAGGCTATTAGTGCAATTAATTCACATGGAATGCACATTATGCTTGCAATTTATCGTTTTCTAATCAGATGAGAAATTTATGAGCATTGAATGGGTGCAAAAGCTATGAAAAGTTATGTTAATGTTACACTTTGTACCTTATAAGAAAGAATTAATTTTGACAAGGAAGTTCAAGATAAGTGCTAGAAAAAAGATTTAAGATCAGTAATTATTCTATTGGATCATACTTGCTTAACATCTTATTAGTTATTAGTTTGATAGTAAAAACTCAATTATCAAAATATACAGAACCAAGAGGTTGGGGCCTAGGGTCTTTGCTTAATTATTTTTGCTCTGTTGAAGATTTGAAGTGGGTTAACTGTTTAAATTTTTAATTGATTGGGTAAAACCGATACCCGGTATGATAAAAAAAAATATGCCTAGTTACAAGAATAAAGCATACATGGCCATTTTTCATACTCCCTCGTTTTAGGCAATTGTATTAAAAATTGTAAAAGAAAGATAATTGGGTTAAATAGTTTATTGAAAAGTAATGACCATTTTTCATACTCCCTCGTTTTAGGCAATGTTTAGTTCACCCTTCACCTTATTTAAGAACCTTATAAAATACTTTGTATTACTTATTTGAGATTTGATCAGGAAAAATTAATTCAAATTTGATTAGATCAGAAAAAATAAATTCAAATTATATAAACACAAGGTGAATTAAACATAATCTAAACTGTTTACTCACAATAAATATCAATAACGTTTTACTAAAGAATTAAAGATTATATTTTCTCAACTAAAACGACTTGAAATGAAATTAACTTTGTTCATAAGATCAGGGCCTTTTACTAGTATACGAGATATTGTAATAAACAATTTTTTATTTTTTTATTTTTTTATTTTTTTTTGTCCTATGGTAAATATGGAATCAAAAAAGATTTTTTTTGAAGACTGGAATTAAAAAAGATAGTGCCCCATCCCTCCAAACTAAGATAGAGTGGATTCCCCGCCACAACCTTTATTCTCCAAATCTCTTCATCATCTTCAAACTTTAACAGATTTTTGAATACCGAGAAAAAATTTAGGACAACCCATTTGAATTTTTGAAACAATAATTCAGAAAGAATTTAAATTGTTGTTCTTCAATGGAGAGCTTAATCATCCCCTGCAAATCCACCCCTCCTATACCAATCTTTTCTGATTTTTCTCACAATCCCATTAAATCAACACTTTCTCTTTCTAAAACCCATCAACCATTTCCCTCTAAAACCCCAGATTTTGCTCATTTGAATCATCTTCTCAAGATTGGTCGTTTTAAGGAAGCTGTAATTGCTCTGGATTCAATTTCAGAAAATGGGTTTAAGCTTAATTCTGATGCATTTTTACAGTTGTTAGATTGTTGTATTGAACTTAATTCAGCTGAATTAGGGCGTGAATTGCATTCTAGGGTAAACTTAGTTCAGGATGTTTGCCCCTTTGTTGAGACTAAATTGGTTAGTATGTATGCTAAATGTGGGTGTTTGGGTGATGCTCGTAAGGTGTTTGATGAAATGTCTGAGAGAAACTTGTTTAGTTGGTCAGCTATGATTGGGGCTTACTCTAGGGAGCAAAGATGGGGTGAGGTGGTAAGGTGGTTGGGTTGTTTGGTTTGATGATGAAAGAGGGTATTTTGCCTGATGGGTTTTTGTTTCCTAAGATTTTACAAGCTTGTGGGAATTGTGAGGATTTTGAGACTGGAAGATTGATACATTCATTGGTGATTCGAAGTGGGATGAGTTCGTGTAGGCGGGTTATTAATGCATTGTTGGCTGTGTATGCTAAGTGTAGAAAAATGAGTTTAGCTAGGAGATTTTTTGAGGAGATGGATAAGAGGGATATTGTTAGTTGGAACTCAATGATATCCGGATATTGTCGTACAGGGGAGAATGTTGAAGCGCATAGGTTACTGAATATGATGTTTGAAGAGGGGATTGAACCTAGCATGATAACTTGGAACATATTAGTTAGCGGTTACAATCAATCAGGTAATTGTGATGCTGCAATGGAACTCATCAACAAGATGAGAGGTTTCGGAGTGATCCCTGATGTTTTTACCTGGACCTCAATGATCTCAGGCCTTGCACAGAACAATAGGGTTGTTGAAGCATTAGAACTTTTCAGGGAGATGCTTTTGGTTGGTGTTCAACCAAATGAGGTTACCATAGCTAGTGCAGTCTCTGCCTGTGCATCTGTGGAATTTCTTGAGAAGGGGAAAGAGCTTCATTCAGTTGCAGCTAAAATGGGTTTTTGTAGCAATGTTTTGGTTGGAAATTCACTTATAGACATGTATTCAAAATGTGGAGAATTTGAAGCAGCACGCAAAGTCTTTGATTTGATGTCTGAAAAAGATGTTTATACATGGAATTCAATAATAGGAGGCTATTGTCAAGGTGGTTATTGTGGCAAAGCCCATGAGCTGTTTATGAGGATGCAGAAATCAGATGTATCACCCAACGTTGTGACTTGGAACATCATAATCTCAGGTTACATCCAAAATGGAGATGAAGACCAAGCCATGGAGATCTTTCAGATGATGGGCAAAGCAGGAATAGTAAAGCCTAATACATCATCATGGAACTCTCTTATTTCTGGTTATCTGCATATG
This sequence comes from Chenopodium quinoa, assembly GCF_001683475.1. Classification (NCBI taxonomy): domain Eukaryota; kingdom Viridiplantae; phylum Streptophyta; class Magnoliopsida; order Caryophyllales; family Amaranthaceae; genus Chenopodium; species Chenopodium quinoa. The sequence continues at coordinate 2,238,739 of NW_018742726.1, read as the reverse complement.
GGGAGCAAGGATGAGGCACTTATGATCTTCCGACAAATGCAATGTTTTGGTTATCGACCCAATCCAGTTACAATTTTGTCAATTTTACCTGCTTGTGGTAATCTAATAGCAGCAAACAAGGTGAAAGAGATCCATGCTTGTGTGCTGCGCGGAAATTTAGATTCCCATATCGCTGTTTCAAATTCATTTATTGACGTTTATGGCAAGTCAGGCAACCTTGCTTACTCAAGGTCTGTATTTAACTGTATGTCGTCAAAGGATATCATCACTTGGAACTCATTTATTGCTGGTTATGTTTTACATGGCCGTTCAAATGATGCACTTGATGCCTTTGATCTGATGACAAGGGAAGGATATAAGCCTAATAGAGGTACTTTTGTAAGTCTTATACTTGCATGCAGTCGTGTAAAATTGGTTGAGAAAGGGAAGCAAGTGTTCAGGAGCATGACCAAAGATTACCACATTGTGCCTGGTTCTGAACACTATGCAGCTATGGTAGATTTATTTGGCAGATCAGGTAGGCTAAGAGAGGCAATTGAATTCATTAGCTGTATGGAGACGGAACCTGATTCAGCTGTATGGGATGCATTGCTGACAGCTAGTCGATCCTGTAGTAACATTGCTTTGACAATCCATGCAGGTGAACATTTGCTTAAATTGAACCCTGGAAATGGTGTAGTCCACCATTTGCTTTCACAGGCTTATATGGCATCTGAAAGATCTGTCAACACTCTAGAGCGCAGGGCACTTGGAAATTTGGATTTGAAAAAACCTTGCGGGTGCAGCTTGCTTGAATTGAAAAATCAGGTGTATCAGTTTGTTAGTGGTGACCGTTGTACTTCAGGTTTGAGCGCTATTTCTTCTTGGCTAAAGAGTATTGAAGAGCATATTGAGTTACCTGACTCTGAAAGTATGCACTATGTACATGAAGAAGATTTTGAAGAAGTTAGTGGGTTACACAGTGAAAAGCTTGCCCTTGGTTTTGCTCTTCTCAACACAGATTTTAAAGTAAAATGCACAAGGATTGTGAAGAACTACCGAATTTGTGAAGACTGCCATTGTACAGCTAAATATATTTCTTCAGCATATGGTTGTGAAATACTATTAAATGATACAAAGTGTTTGCATCATTTCAAATAAGGGCGATGTTCTTGTGGGGATTATTGGTAGTGTAGATAACAGTGACTGGCAACCAATTTTATTTGTGGATTTGCTGACAATCTGTAAATATGTAGTGAACCAGATGTCTTTTGGCTGGACAGGAATCTTAACAATGTGTAGTTTCTGAAGATAAGACATTTTTTTGCATCATATGGCACTTACATATAAATGATGAAATGATCCACATTAAGTTCCAACAATATTGAACAACCATTCTTATTGTGTTCTGAGTTTTCATATGTTTCTGACCTGTTATTTGCTTGGAGTTATATCTATTTACATCTCAATCAATTCAATTTTTTGCAAGTTTTGAATTGTCTTGTGCTCAGATTTTTGTCTCAGCACCCTGATTGTTGCTCTTTCTGTTGCCTGTAAAATGCCTCTTTTCCTTAAATGTTTCAGGTTGCTTCATGCAAAGCTAAGGGCTTGAGGATGAATTCTCTTCCAGAAGCATACCCACCCATCATTGGTACTATGGTACAGAAAGATGTCAGGGGAATTTCCATTTGTTAAATTTGTTTGTCTTCTGTGTCCTTAATGCACATGAAAGAAATACGGCTCCAATTGCTTGTTTTCCCTTAATCATGTTTGAGGGGCAAGGAGCAGGTTAGAACTTATATTGTACCAGGTATTTTTTCTTCATAGATATGTTAGTTACTTACTCTCAACAAATCTAAGTGGAGTCATTCATGTAACATTTGCTACATTATTCTTTGGGTCGATTCAATTTTTGATCAATGGTTTGCTTTGGGTGTATTACATTGTAATGTGAGGCAATTTTTGTTCTGTACTTTTCAATCTCTTCTCCCATGATTCTTGCTTCTTTGATCTTTGAATTAAAAATCATTTACACTTTGACCATGTTTTACAGAATAGAGAGTTCCAATTTACATGTTACAACCTGGAATTTTTTATCTTTGAGGATCCTATGTCTATTTAAGTTCGTTTTATATCGATTGCCATCTTTAAGAAATAGTATCTGATTCTCTAGATTTGATTGATGATTTAGAAATTATTTGATATTTCGTATTTGTCAAAATTATGAAGCTAGAATGAGGCTTATAGTTGCATGAGAATCATCAAGACCATTCTTTTCGTGCAATTGAGTAGTGTAAGGGGCATTGGGATATATGTCAACGTATAACCTTTTCTGTAAGAGGAAATACAGACTAACCTTTTTCTTCTTTTAAGCAGGGAGAAGGATTGGAAGTTAGAGTGATAGACAGCTTTCAGCCTTTTTATAACAAGCTCAATTTTTTTGGCTTACTACTTGTTCATTTTGATTGAACAAAAATTGACTGCTGGGCTACAAAATCAATCATGTGTGACACTGAGAGTTTGATACGAGAATGTGTCTGATAGATCCTGAGCAAAGTGAAGAATGGCATTCCTTCACAGTCCTCATCTACCTAGAGAGACTTAGTCGCCTATGAAGAATATTGCATTAAAGTCATGAACAAAAGCTGGCTTCACCACTGGTCACTTAATTGGCCACATTTTTGTTGCATGAACAATTCTGTCACATTCTGAAGCCCAAGTAACAGTAATGCTGAATCCCTATTGTACCTGGTTTATGCTGAATCCCTATTGTCTCTGGTGGGATCATAGTTAGCTTACGATCAGGACTATTAAATTAGTCTCTCAATTTTTTTTTTTTTTTTTTCCTGTCAATAAGATTTATTGTCGATTTTACTGTAAGTGTTTATTGTGTGCCATTGTCAATAAAAAATTAAGATAAAAATATGACCGTTCTAAGTGCAGAATGCTTCTCTAATCTAAAGCAATTCCTGAATTAGTTCCTTTTGAATCTGATGCTCTTACTTTCATCCCCCCTCTTTTAAAGTGGGTGATAGAATTAGCATCTTCTGAATTTTTCTGAATTGTTTCTGGGAATTTGCCATATTGGAATCAGTTCTGTAGGTATTATAAATTCTTTTGTATGCAGCTCATAGTAGAAACACCAACAAATTGATAAGCTGATTCATTGCCTTCTAGCAGTAGTTCAGCGTTGGAAAATGGTAATTAGACTAACCACTGGCTTTAACTTCTTGGTGTAATTTGTTTGTCTTTCAGTATAAGATTTTAACCTTAATGGCTCATTTGGATTTGTCGTGATGATTTTCAGGATAGAGAGAAAAAGCCAATTGTTGTTGGGCCATGGGGTGGTCAAACTGGATCTAATTGGGATGATGGAGTATACACAACTGTGAGACGAATTCTAATTACACATGGAGCTGGTATCGACTCCATTCACATTGAATATGATAAGCAAGGACATCCAGCGTGGTCAGATAAGCATGGTGGAAGTGGAGGCTATAAAACAGATGAGGTTTGTCACAACTATGTTATTGAGTAATCCCTGTATCATGAAGAGATTTTTTTTTTGTTCCTTTTAAAATTCTTCATATCTGCTTGTTTAGAAGTTTGAGGGGGGAGGAACAGAAAAGGAAGGGAATCGGATACTGACTTCCCTAAAACTGAAATATTTGCTTGAATATAGAATTCAACTGACTAATTTCATTCTACAGATAAAACTTGCATATCCAGAAGAGTTCTTGACTTCTGTCCATGGTTACTATGGGCCCTTATATCATGGCGGTCCTCTCTGTGTTCGATCACTGACCTTTGTGAGCAATGAAAAAACACATGGACCATTTGGTGTGGAGCTGGGAACATTCTTTTCCTGCCCGAAGGTTGGGGAAAAGATCATTGGTTTCTATGGTAGATGTGGTTGGTTTCTAGATTCCATTGGAGTGTATCTGAAGCCTTTTGATAAGAAGCCTGTACCTTATTCACAAAACTATGTTGCTAACGGGGCTGATAATTCCGGTTACTCAGTTATACATGGAAGTTTAGGGAAGGATTATGACATAGTTCTTGCTATAAAACAGAGAGAAAACTTCAGTAATGCTCCTGCTCCACCAAAAATAAGGGAATTGGACACCAATACTTCACCATTAACATTTTCAAGACAAAGTTCACGTTCTGACTCTGATGTAGAAAGTAATGATAAGGTGGGAAATATCTTTCAGGAACAATTATTCTGTTATATTCAGACATCATTCAATGCAGTTATATATGAATTGTGAAAACTTCATTTTTTTTTTTGTACAGGTGTTTGCCCCTACTCCCCTTGTTGATAAAAAGCTTTCAGGTCTTGTGACTCATGGACCCTGGGGTGGTAATGGAGGAACTGCGTTTGATGATGGAACGTACACTGGCATCAGGCAGATTATCATATCTCGAAATGTTGGTATTGTCTATATGAAAGTGTTATATGAGCAGAAAGAGGAAGCTGTATGGAGAAGAAGAAATGGAGGGACTGGTGGATTTAAAAAAGACTAGTGGAGTCAGATTCATTACATGTTGGTTTTTGGATCATAACCGACTAAATCAAAATGACTTGTCAGCCTCTTTTCTTGTACTGACCCTATGTTTTGTGTTGTATTGCACCTTGGCAGATAGTCTTTGATTATCCTTATGAAATCTTGACACATATAACGGGATTTCATGGCCCAACTATGATCAGTTCTAGCATCATTAAATCACTCACATTCCATACCACGAAAGGAAAATATGGACCGTATGGTGAAGAGCAAGGTGTGGCCTTTACATCCAAATCGAAGGAAGGGATGATTGTCGGCTTTCATGGGCGAAAGGGTCTTTTCCTGGATGCCATCGGGGTTCATGTTAAAGAGGGGAAAGTAATACCACAAGTGCGCCCTCCTTTGCCTTTGAACGACAATAAACCTGCTATAGAAGGGAATCCCCTGTGGCCTAGCAAACCAATGGTTGCACGAGGAGCACTAACAGAAGAGGTATTACTCCATAGTTCAATATTCTATCTCCTCTTTTGTGTACTTTGAGTTGCAAATCATAGGTTTGGCAACCTTGAATAGTAATTTTTTATTTATTCTTCATATGTTTTAGCCTGCTCACAAGATTGTAAAAGAACCAGCACCATGTGGACCTGGACCCTGGGGCGGTGATGGAGGGAAACCTTGGGATGATGGAGTCTTCACTGGAATAAAACAGATTTTTCTGACAAAATCTGAAGTAATTTGCTCAATACAAATTGAATATGATCGAAATGGACAGTCAGTTTGGTCCATTAAACATGGCGTTAACACTGGCACCAAGACACATCGGGTATAATGTCTTTAATCCTCTGACAAGTTTCTTGAAATTTACTCTGACTTTCTGAGTCATTTGATGATAATTTCTTCTCATCATTGTCTTGCAGATCAAACTGGAGTATCCAAATGAAAGCCTTACCTGTATATCAGGTTACTATGGTCCAGTTACCAAGGATGATCATCCCAAAGTCATCAGATCATTAACATTCTATACTAGTCGAGGAAAGTATGGTCCATTTGGCGAGGAAACAGGAACGTTCTTCACATCAACAACTACTGAAGGAAAAGTGGTCGGCTTCCACGGAAGAAGTGGCTCATACTTGGATGCCATTGGTGTTCACATGCAGCACTGGTTAGGAAATTACAAGCAGGCAAAACCTTCTTTGTTCAACATGTTTGGCTGAATAACTATGATTTGACGTCTTCTTCAATAATACAGTACAAAGTAAATGTAAATCAAGGCAGATTGTTGTGAACCTTTGTTTTTCCTGGGAAATCATTGAGAAGACGATTTTAGATTGAATCGAAGACGACTTTAGATTGAATCATTTGGATTCTTACTGTACTATTTTGTTTAAGGATTGTTTAGTGTGATTCTTGATTTCTTGTTGGACTACGTTTTTGGGAGGAAATTCTTTATGAACTAACTTTGACCGAGTATAGGGGTTTCAAAATTGCTCTTTACAATTTTTGCTTTGATCTTTATTAAATGGAATTATGTTGATGAAACTAGTTCTTGCTAAACCTGTATTTTACAATCTTAATCTTAAGCTGTGAAAATTGTGGAATATCACTGACTTGAGTATGAATTACATGTGTACAAATATGTAGATCACAAATGTCCAGCTTCTGTTATACTAGATTACTAGTAGATGATGCAAACAAGATTATTGATACATTTGATGCGGTCATGCATTTACGAATTGCTAGAGTTGTCTTTGTTCATCAGGCATGCATGTGATTTGGCAAGATTAGGTAGTTAAATCATCAAAAATGGTCAAAGTAAAATACGTGAATGCTGTAAAAGTACGAAATAGGGCTCCCAAATAGCAATCGAGGGATGGAAGGAGTTAAAAAGTTGTAAGGGTGATTAGTTTGAAGTTTTTTGACCTTCATGCCATAAAAAAATTCTAGCAGGTGGGTGTTTTCTTTTACTGTTGTAGTTGAGTCAGTTACTCAAGTTGGGGCCTAGCCCAAACAGCAAGAAATTGACCCTAAAAACCTAGTATTGATCCCCATTTCTGATCCATAGCTTAATTGGCCCAAGGGCTGAATTAGTTGGGTCCAACAAGCCATTGTCATCATGGGTCTGAATTTTTTTATTTATTAATTTGGTGTAAAGAAAAGCAAAAAAAAAAAAAAAAAAAAAAAAAAAAAAAAAAAAAAAAAACAAAATTTAAGATTAAAAATTCCAGTTACATTAAAAATTATCCTTAATATTTAAACTAATTAAACTAGTTAATCTTCACGTGTTATGAAACTTTGTGACATATATGAACTTCTCTGCATTATGCAAGGAGTGACATATATGAACTTCTCTGCATTATGCAAGTATACATGATGAAATTTTGTCTAGCCATTTAAACTAACTTTTGAATTGATAAATAGATTAGATTTGAGAATTAAGTTCCTTCTTTGTATCACTTCCTACTTTAGCTTGTACATTCCTAACTAAGCTAACTAGAGAGTTACTCTTCCATTTCATATCATATATTCATATTATCAAAACAAATTAATTATACACGATTTTTTTTTTCATTTTTTTATGTATCACCTTACTAATACTAAAACTCCACACTCATTATCTAAAGATACAAATGTATTCACTAGATCACTACGAGTAATATTTACAAAAACTTGTACATAATCTTTATAGACGGTTAAAAAATACAAAATTACTGTTAAATCATAAATTATACTATTCTTTTTGCTACGTATAAACTTTAAAAAATCAAAATCTTTATAGGAAGAAACAATTTAAAGTATACGAGATAGATAGAAAAAAGAGAATCTAATCTCTAAAAACCAAAGTATACAAGCATGGGTGTCAGAATAAGTGAACTGCTAAACATCGCCCTCAAATCTCTACATAAAGCCCACAAAAATTAGGTGGATTGACACTTTTGCCCTTTTTTGTTTTAAAAAAAAAAACTTATCTTCTCTCTCCTCTCTACTCTCATTTCTCTCTAAAAAAAAATTCACACTACGACAATGTCGAGGCGGCAAGGCAAGGAATTGGCGGCGGCAGAGGCAGAGGCAGAGGGAAGGTGGTCTCACGGTGGCAAGGTAATTTTTTTTTTTTAAATTAAAAAAAAAAAACACCGCGAATAGGGTGGGGCACCTGGCCAGGACGTCGTGGCCACGGTGGCAGCGCCCAAGCCAGACGGCAGTCCCATGGCAGCGGCGTTTGGTCGGGACGCCAAAGCCACGGTGGTGGCGTCTTGCGAGGACGCCGCCGCCGTGGCTCTAGCGTCTGGCTGGCATGCCCCTCCATTTTTTTTTGTTTTTTTTTTGTTTATGTGTATTTTTTTTCAGAATTTTTTTTTGTTTATGTTTTTTTTTTCATTTTTTGTATATTTTTTTTATTATTTTAATTTTTTTTTCAAATTTGTTTTTTTTTTTGTTTATATTTCCTTTTCAATTATTTATATGTTTTTTTTGTTTTTATATTTTTTTTCCAATTCTTTTGTATTTTATTTGTATTTTTTTTATATTTTTTTTATGTTTATTTTTATTTTGTATGTTTTGGTAATTTTTTTTCTTTTTATTTTGTTTTTATTTTTTGTTTGCAGTGTTCTGTTATTTTTTTTATGTCAATGTGTTAGTATTTTATTTGGTTAGTTATTTTTTTTATTTTTCTTTTGTTTGTATATATTTTGTAAGTTTTTGGTTATTTTTTTTTCCTCTTTTGTGTATTTTTTTTAGTGTTATGTTATTTTTTTTATTTATGTCAATTTGGTAGTATTTTTTTGTTTATTTGATTATTTTTTTTGGTTAATTATTTTTTTTAATTTTTTTTATGTTTATATATATTTTAATTTTTTTAATGGAGTTAGGTATCGCATTTTCGACTTGGTGCGGGGAAGAGTATGAAATTTATTAGAAGTAGAAACTACTCAATGGAGAGCTCGGGGCCCAGACATGTTAGATCCCGTGGTATTTCGACCTCGGCTCATAGAGAATGGGTTCACCATCGTGAGGAGGATGAAGAAGATGATGATGATGATGAGGAGGAGGAGGAGGAGAATGCAGATGAAGATGTGGACGATCAGAGTGGACCATATGATGATTACGGTCCATTCAGTCAGAGGCTTGATGTTATGTATGAAACACATAGGGTAGATGTGCGTAAGGGTAGAGATGGTAGATTTGTTAGTAGATCTGGCACATCATCTGCGTCCACTGTGTCTGCGGTAAGCAGAAAATGGTCGAGGGCCGTTAATGATTCTTAGTGTATCTGGGAGGACTAAGAGAGGGGTTTGGATACGGGCATTTTGAAATGCCAAACCCGGGAAAAGACTTGTAACTTTTTGTGTAGATGGGCTGACGCTTGGCCGGAGGAGAGCGAGATGCTCGGCCGATTGAGGGGCACTAGAGTGAGTCACCTTCCTTCCACCATGCACAATAGGATTGACTCAACGCTAATCACGGCTTTCGTTGAGCGATGGCAGCCGGATACAAACTCTTTCCACCTTCCGTTCGGTGAGATGACGATCATGTTGCATGACGTCGAGGCCATCCTTGGGATTCCCGCAGAGGGAAAACGACTTTGTGTTGTGACTGATGCGGATCAGACAGATTTGCTGGCAGAGTTGTTGGCGGTGGACAGGGCTGCGCTGTACACCGGGGCACTTGGTGTTTGGGATCACAGCGGTGTGAAGATCGCATCCGTCTTGCAGCATTGTTTGCACCCCACTGCATGTAGGACGCATGACGCACAACTGGTTGCATATGTTTTTCTTCTCCTCGGGTGTACCTTGTTTCCGGATAAGAGCGGAAACAAGCTCAGGTCACGCGACATAGTTGACGCGTGTGAGCCTGACAGAGTAGGCCTATATTCTTGGGGGTCGGCTACGTTGTCGTATCTGTATCGCCAGTTAGGATTCTCGAGTCGGGTTGACGCGACAGGTATCACTAGATGTCTGACATTATTACAGACCTGGATATACGAGTATTTTCCTGCGTTTCGACCACACCGCGACCCGGTTCCTATTGGGGAATGGATGGCACGTGCCTCTTCGTGGAGTTCGCGGTTCGAGAAGAAGTCCATTGACCGCCTCCGATTGATACATTTATTGCTTGACAGGATGTCCCCCTTAGAGGTAAAGTGTATAAATTATTTCTAATTTTATATTTTGATGCATTTATTATATGAATCTTACTAATTTGAAAAAATGTGCAGGTGAACTGGATGTCTTTCAACCAGAACCCTAGTAATAGGGTACCCAGGACCCTCTACACGGGACTGATTCAGTATCGTGAGATCGTAGAGGTGTACATGCCCTAGCGCTGTCTTCGCCAGCTTGGATTTGTCCAAGTTGTCCCTCCTCCACCAGCATGGCCCAGTAAAGCTGTCCGATCTGCGTCGTCGAAGGAGTACGTCGTCCAATGGCCAGAAAGCATGATTGCCACGTGGGTGCAGTTTCCGATGGTTGCCCACCTATGGACTGCGAAGCTGCAGCGACCGCCAATAAGATTGGCTATGACTGGATGACGATTAACGACCACGACCACAACCACGAATGTACTCAAACGCACTCCTGTTCCACCGTGGTTGTCGACCTCTAGGTCGCTCGACCCCTTCAGGTTCCTCGTGATCCGAGCATGACGTGTTGAACATGTCATGAAGCACGTGGGTAGCATCACGAATGATTGAAGGGTGACTAGAGGACACTCGGTCAAACATCGAACGAAACTGCTTCAACTCCTCCTGCTCACGGTGGACCGTCTGTGGAACAGCATGCTCTCCAATAACGACCGTCCGCTAGAATGGATGAACCTGATCAACATGTAACGACGCCCCATCTTGCGTAAGTACGCGGTGAATGGTGCATGCACAAGGTAGTCCATAAGTCACTTATATAGCACATCCGCACCGAATAGCCACTTCATCATTCAACTCCTTCATCCTGTTGTGCTCGCTCAGAATCAAACCGAAGTAGTAGTGTGACACACGACCATGGAGAATCTTAAATATGAAATGGCAATACATCATGCCATGTCGCCGTCTAGAGTCCTTGAGAGAGTTCTTGATGCCGTTCTTCAAGAGTATCAATAGCCTTGTTTATTCTCTCGAACAGTGTATCCAGAGCAGAGGTGGAAGAATCAATCCAGTCCTTGCTCTATGAGCGCTCTCAACTCTACACGTTGTAGTGTTTCCAAAATGAAGAACTTGGTTTGTCCAATATTTGAAAAACTTTTCCCTCTGAGGTATCCACTGCTGCATCACATAGTTCACCATTGTTGGGCACCATTGGTACGCATCCTTGAAGTTATCCAACTCTCGACCGTACTCTGCCTCTGTGGTAGTTTGCAGGATCTTCCGCCACTTACCATTTACCAATCTCTTTGCTGAATCTAAATGTAACACCCCCAAATCTCCCTCTACGTAAATACTATAATTATACGTAAGAAAAAAAAATACCGTATAGATAGACTTGGGCATATCACCACCACGTGAAAACATAAGGTTTTATTTTTTACTACTAATAATGAAAGCGGAAAAATAATTGACTTTATTAAAAATATAATAACCGTATTATATAGTTTGAAAAATATTCCAAATAATACATGTCTGACTCATGAGTGAGTAAATTCCTAACTAGGTGATCCCAATCCCGACTCAACTATGTGCACGATCAACTCCACACCTGAAATCAAAACTGCTTACCAATAACGGTAACAGGGCGAACCAAAACAAAAAGGAAAACGGATTAGCAAAAACGCTAAGTACATATAAGTGCAAGGCATGTAAATGTTTTTATTAGACAAACATGCTTTTGAAATAATTATTCCAATTCAAACTTGTCAAAGATCACTTTCCAAAATTAGACTTTCTAAATTTAAATCTTCCAAAAGTAGTAACGTCCATTAGTAGAAACTTTCCAAACCAATAGATTTCCAATTTAAGATGAATTTCCAAAATCAATTTTTCTCACCTAAGTGTGCACACCCTCCAAGCAAGTTAGACTATACTCGAGAAAAGACTAGATTATACAAAATTTACGGTCTTACTTAACCAGTCCCGGGTAAAGGGACAATTAAAGTACTAAATACTCAGGCCCATAATGAGCTGCAAGTTTAAATTAATCCTTTGAATTGATAAGTGACTTATAAACAACTTTTATTAATTTAATTAGCACTTTTAAAGATCAAACTTTTAAAATCGGAAAAATTATATTTTTAACTCATCGCAATAAACATTCATCAAAACATGCATTCACAAATTTGTATCAAGGACCTAGCCACATATACGTACCTTGATCACGAGAACAATTAAGGTACGACTACTACACTTGACCACGATAAAGGGAATCCTCCTACACAATAAAATAACCTTAATTTATATAAGGTTAACAAAATAACACAAAACCATAAACACCATTCTACTTGTGCATGAATTACCAAACCCTTAATCTTTTAAAACAAGAATTATTTTACTAAAACAATAATCTTATAGTAACATCATATTAATAGTATATAAGCAATGCATGCAAGCTGCGGCAAAGAGGAACGAGGAAAAGAGGGGTACTACACCTCCTGGCAGTAGCAGTAGGCGGCAAGGAGTGTGGACAGAAAGAGCAGTAGTGGGTTGCTGGCGTTAGGGGTAGCAAGGGGTGCGTGGTTTGTTAGGCGGTGTTTGGCTCGGTTTCTTGCTACGTGAAAGGAAGAGGAAGCAAGGCAGGTTAGAGGGGAATGTGATTAACCGTGGGTTTTAAGAGAATAAGAGAAGAGAATTTCTGGTTTTGGTGTGAGTAATTGTGGAGGATTAAGGGTCTATTTATAGTTTTTAGAGTGTGGAAGGGATAGAGATTAATGTATAATATGATTACTAGAAAACATGATAAGTTTTGGGGTTGTTAAAGTACTTGAACCAAATTAAGTCTAGATTAATAGTTGGGTGTAAAAGATGAGTAAAAAAATTGGATAGAAGTTCATTTGATTGGAGGATTAGAAGAAGGAAGATATGGATAAAATAAGATGATGGAGAGGGTATAATGGTTAAGTACAGAATAAGATAGAAATCACAAAATAATCATAATTAATTAATTTTTTTTTTAAGCTTTCGGCCAGCTGATTTTTTAAAAAAAATCTGATTTTTTTTTTAATTAAAAACGAAAATCATATTTAAATGGATAAAATAATTGAATTTGATATTTAAATCAAGTTATTATACAAATATATAAATATTTTAGATAATATCAAAACTAAAATTTGTTATAAATCATAATGTATATTAGGTATTATCTTTAAAACCCTTGAAATTTCTAACATACATATTGAATAAAATATGGACTGGCCTTTACAAGATAATTAAACCAATATTATTAATTTATAAATCCGAAAATAATTAATTATTCAAATGATTAAATGCTTATATTTGGCGCCAAAATTTAAAATTCAAAGTTGTGATGGTTGGGAAGTGAAGGGTTAATCTAAATGGGGGTATCACAACCATGAGATGATAGTGTATGAAGTGGGTCATCGACAGTTAAGTGGCCTAAGTCCTGCTGCAAAACTAGTTGTCAAAGAAATGAGTGATGCTCAAGTGAAGGCTGCTAAAATATTAGCATCTGTGTTAGAGAAATTTCCTGAAGACCAGCCAAACCGAAGACACATCTACAACGTCACACAGAAACTGAGGGTTGAACGGTCAGTGGGAAGGAACCCTATTCAGCAGCTTCTACATCAGGCACAAGCACGTGGTTACCTGTTATGGCTTAATTCTGATGAAGAGACATCGGAGGTGACTAATTTATTCCTTGTGCATCTTGATTGTGCTAATATGATCAAGTCTTGGCTATTTGTGATTTTGATCGATTCAACATACAAGACAAACAAGTACAAGTTCCCACTGGTTGAGATGGCTCCAACAAATCAGAACTTTCTGATTGGTTATGCAGTCATCAAGGATGAGACGGCTGCAAGTTATTATTGGGTGTTGGAGAAGTTGAGAAAGTCAAACTACATCTACCCTAATGTTCAGCCATCAGCCATCGACAGTGATTGTGAGGGAGGTCTCTCAAAAAAAAAAAAATCGAAATTTGGCGGTGGCGTCGTCTGGCCGGTACGCCGGCCAGTATTTCGTAACTTAAAATGCAAGGTACCTCGCTTTCCGGCGACAATGACGACCCTCCAGTGTCCCTCGGCGATCCAGTCCGGCTCCACATTTTTCGAGAAAGAGAATAACGTTTTCGGTAAAAATTAGAAAAAGGGCAAAAGTGTCAAACTAAAAATAATTGTAGACTTTAGTTAGATATTTATGGGCGATGTTTAAACACTCCCCAGAATAATGCAAAAATGATGCGGATTCTCCTACTCTCAACCTCATCCTATATTTATAGCATATGGACCAATCTTTAAACTTTAGTAATCCCTCAAAACTAAGTAAAAAAAATCTATTTTTATACAAGTATTTTCTTGATTAATACAATATATAACAAAAAAAAAAAAAAAAAACCTCATCCTATATTTATAGCATATGGACCAATCTTTAAACTTTAGTAATCCCTCAAAACTAAGTAAAAAAAATCTATTTTTATACAAGTATTTTCTTGATTAATACAATATATAACAAAAAAAAAAAAGGGAGAAATTGGATATTTTGTAAGATATTGTATGCTGTAAAGTTTAACATAAACTTTGTGAATTATTTTAAGGGGGGAAAAAGAAAGTTGATTAAACAACAAACTAAGAGAATTAAACATAACTAGTCCACTATTAGATATTAATGTTGCCTTGTAAGAAAAAAACTTGTATAAAGTAAACACCTTTAACAATGTAAAGCCGTAGAAACTGGTACCCAATCGGAATCCAAATCTATCTTTCAAACCTTTTTTTGTTTTTCAAAAAAGTTTATTATCTTGTACTACTCAAATTAAACACTCATTTGTAGTACTACATTAAAGTTGTAAGCTAATAAGTTAGGATTTCTAAGAATATGCTCTAATTAAAGTTTAGTACATCAATAATCACATGTACTGCTACATATTAAACTTTATGATGTTGGATTTCTTACCAACTAATTACACTTTTTATGTACCAACTTTTGTTGAAATTTGAGTTACTTGTGCTGTATTAGTGGAGTGGGATGTGCCTAGTGTTAAGCTAAGTATCCCACAAAGGCACAAAGTAAGTACAAGCTCTCGCTCCAAAATGAAATACAATACATATGAACAATCATCGACTATTCTCGTTTTAATAATTTAATTATATTCATAAAATTGAAAAATAAAGGAATTAGCATAATCAAAACCTGGCCTACTCATTATAATGATGTTATATCCTAAAATCAATTTGTATAGGGTTGGGAACACTTTAGTTAGACTATAAACTTGAGGTTAGTAGTTGCCTTGATTAATTTCATCTTGGTCTAGAAGTAGGACATCAGATCACGTCATAACCTATATACTCTAGTACTCTACTATCAATTTCCCCTTCTCTATTACAATATCCTTATTCCTTATCGACTCATCTTGTAACTTAGAATCAAAATTACCATTATATATCTTTGCAGTGCATGTCAATTGCATTACTTTTAAACGTGATCAAAATCTTAGAGCAACAAAGAAAGAATCAACGTGTTAAATTAATAGCAAACCTATTGTGCTTTATTTACTATTTAGTATATATCATTGTCATAGTAGAAAATTGAATATGACTCATATAGCATATAATAGTTGAATAATACGCACCATAATTCAAAGAAGAGTGGTCCTTAGACAAATTTTTCATTTTCAACTTTATTAGGGAGATTAGGTGTGACGAATTTTAATTACTTTAATCTACTTATGCATCTATAAGGAAGTACATAATTTTTGTGGTTTATCACGACTCTTTTTAAAAGGTGCTTAGCTTGCGTGGGTGATGGTTTTCAATATGACGTACGTTAAAAAATGATAAGCAAATGCATGTTATTAGTTTGGCAATAGTTATAATCATGTCAATTTATGAATATGGATGTCTTATCAGATCACTTAGCTTTATTGACAAATTTTCGAGGTTATACCTAAAGCGTGAAAATGAGCTTCGCCTATTAGCATCATTTTATTTAAAAAAAAACAAAAAAAACAAAAAAAAAAAAAAACAAAAAAAAAAAAAAAAAATAAAGCATGAAAGTTATGAAGTATTTCAGTAGATTAATTTATAAGTTTGTAGAGATTTTAATTTGGGTATATACATGCACAAATTATTGTCCTTTAGCCTTTACTTTTACCCAAACATATAAAATTCAACATTTTATATACCCTTCAATCTAAATTTCACCCCATCACAAAAAAAAAAAAAAAAAAAAAAAAAAAAAAAAAAAAAAAAAAAACCCACATCTTGAGACATGATATTTTATGTTGGGTCATCTCTTAAATATTACCCTTTTTATTGTATAATTCCATATTCCCATCATTTACCTCACTTGCATACACTCACAAAAGTAAAGGCAAAATTAAAATGTCTCATTTACTTGCAAAATTATGGTCCAAATCTTAACAAAACACATACTCGTATTGTTGTCTATGGGGCAGATAAATGGAGATAGAGAAAGTAGCGACCAAAGATCCGTAGATCTCGAATTCAATTGATGATAATTAAAGAACGAGGAGCCAAGACAGGAAGATGCTATGCTATTGCATCTTTGCATGTAACATACAATAATATCCATGTAATATTCTTTCGTAAAAACCTAAAACTAAGTGTAGATAAAAGCTAAGCCACACATAAAGCTTCATAGCTAACAAAAACTGACGAGAAAAGATGATAAAGCCTGTTGAACTCTCCCATACAAGTAACAATTTTGAGACAATAGCATCCTTGCTATGACCCATGATTGATACACTTCCAACTGTGGCCCAATTACTTAAGATCTTATAAATCTTCATCTTCTTTCCTCTTTTGAACTTTCCAAGGGGTAAATTTTCCATTTTTAGTAATAATTTTCTTTAAAAGGTAGACAAATTATTTAGATGTATGGGAAATTATATATTCCTTTGAATTATTGCTACAAAGTTGGTCATGTGCATTTATGACCAATATCTATGTTTATGTGCATAGTTCATTATTGTTGCCAAAAAAAAAAAAAAAAAAAAAAAAATAGAAAGATTAAATGGTTATGGCCCTCAAGAAAGCCAAACTATCAACCATATGGGTCAAATTCTTAGGATGAGGGTGGAGATAAAGAAAAAAACCATATATTCTCTATGTCATGCTATATTCTCTTTTCCCTATCTCTTGTCATGTGGATAATGTTCAAGGTTGCAACAAAGAAGGGATTGCTTATTATATATGTCTAAACAATTCATCTAGCAAGCATGAACCTAGATAGATTGGGTTCAATTCATACTATTGCTAAAGTTTAATTTGTACTATGTAAATATCTTTCGTATAGCATATGGTACGTTGGATTTGATCTCTAACATTTAAGTGATCAGATCATGGATCGGAGCTAGACCATCCAACACAATTAATACCCGCACTAGGTCAAGTCTTTCTTATGGGATCTTTATTTTAAGATCTTTTACTTTAACGTAAGCAGTTATGTTGATACTTGGGTCATTACTACATAATCCCAGCTTGTTTTGTGAGTCCATATACATACATATATAGTCGAAAACAAGAAGCTAAGGCTTGCAATGTGAAGTTAAGGACCTAAATTAAATTATATATATACAAAGTATTATCTTAGCTTGTTTTTAATTGGGTGTTTTGATAGCATTCTTGATGATAACAAAGAGTGAATGATGCCCATGTAAATTACCTTGTAACAAGAGCAATTTAAGCATAGGTAACTTTATTCATATTTAGGTTTGCCTCGATGTCTCAAACACTTTAATAATTCATTTTGCAAATAAGTTAAAATCAAAGTACTTAATTTTGGAAAAGCTATGTACATATAATTTCTTCAATAGTATTGTAAGTTTGTTTTCTTAAAATATTAACTGGTAATTTTTTTTAACCAATTATTTATCTTTTGAAACTCTTTCTCTTATTAATTAAGGCACCCTAACTTGGATATTTAACTACATCAAGTGTTCATCAAGATCAATAACAAACATCAAATGGTGCTAGTGCAACAAGAATAATAATATTTATTTTATTAATATTTAAATGGACTTGAATATGTTAAACCAAGTTTAATTATTATTATTATATATATACTCGTAGAAAATTTCAAAGTTGTTAAAACAAGATCAACCAAATTTCTAAGAGGGGCTCACGAGGTTGACTGATTTGTCAAATGTTAGTCTTACGAATTTGAAAGACTATTTCAAATGAACTGTTATTTTCATTGCCATTACATTTTCCAGGAAAAAGGTTTGGATAAGGTGTCACAATTTTCTTAGATAAGTCCTAGCTAACAAGCATTATAGGAATTTATTTATTGCTAATGTAAATGTCTAGAATACTGGTCAGTTTGCTCAATTATTGCAAGGTTATCGAAAGCACTTGACTCGTCTATTGTTGTGTCATTTGGATATATGTACACTTTGATTTCATTTATCTTATCGTACTTATATTAGCCCTATCAGAACATGAAATTGTATGAAATTTTGTATTTATAACTTAGCAAAACTTATATTAGTAGTTATTGATTGAACTTGACAACAGTTATTGGCCATGAAATTTACAAGCATGCATGAGCACCAAGCCTTAATTCAGACAAGGTCATATCAAACTAAAAAAAGTTAGGCCAGAACACCTTATTTTAAGTGAAGGTTGAGAATAAAGCCTTAATGATATATGGAGTATCAACTTAACTTATACGTCATCTTTGAACTTAATAATTTTGCACACATTTTTCTAAATTGATGTATATGAAAAGATTGAGTATCTTTCTTAGACCTGATCAAAATTTGCCCCAACTGAAATTTGCCCCAATTTGAGGGAAAAAAAAAAAGAAAAAAGAAATTGGAGGAGGGGGGTTAACGACTTAATTTTATTTTTAGTTTAATTTTCGCCCGTCCTAAAAATGGCTCGAATTACTAGATTTTGGCATATATTTTTGGGGTTATAATACTTAGGTCTGGGGTTAGCCGAAGCTTTGGCCAGAAATGGACCAACTTTTTTGCCGAGTCCCGACCGACTAATAATCAGGTCTAATCTCTCTAAGCTAGCATGTAATGCGTTTATGACAATTCTCACCTTATCTCTCCAATGATGGCTACCAACCCGAAAGATTAACCACACATACATTTTTTTTTCTAATATAGACTCTAAATGTTTTACTCTAATTGGTTGAATTTCACAACCAAGTTAATTAAACGTGTATTACTATGCTAAGTCACATTAAAAGCAACATACACATTCATTTACATGTATATCTAAGTCAATAAAAAGGTAAGTCAACCAAATAATAATTAGTGCCCAAATAATGAAACTTCACTATGATTTCCCATGAAAGCCACCATGCAATGCAAAAAGTGAACTTTGGTATCCTAAAAAAGCAAACACGTAAAATAAATAACTAAATAAATATGAGTTCGTGCAAATAAATTTGGACTTGGTAAATGTCCACTTATAAAGTCAATAATATATGTTGTGTTCACATTTGACCTCCATCATATATTCATATGATATAAAACCGCGGTCAAAGCATAAAAATTATTGGGACCAAACTTTTAATTTTTTTTCCTTTTTAGTCGCGCAAGAAATGTTACACGGCACACGTTTGATATAATAGTCAAATGCAACTAGTAAAAAAGTCTGTAACAAATTATATGCATCGTTGGTAGTTTGGTACGGCATTAAACTAATTGTGTAGCCCCCACTAATAAGGGTGTTATATTGACAAATTTACAATCAAATTACTAATTTTGGCCGCCTTATAATCTAAAGCTAGATTTTATGATTTCATTCACAGTCCAAACATCATCAATATAATTTAGTGTCTTCTACCTTGTGTAACTACTAATTATTAATTAGTTTATTGATCATTTAATTATATGATCACATTGAAGCATCTTTGGAGTATCCACATTTCAATATATAATATAAAACTCTAGATTAGCTATAATCTTCGAACATCTATTTATTTAGACTTTTAATTCTTTCTTCTTCTTTTTTTTTTTTTTTTTTTTGGTGTATTCAAGTATATAAAATTAGCTTATATGCTACATAGAATGATTTTTACAGATAATAATCATTTTTTTTGTTTGTTTATCATATGTCATCATACAATGATGCATCAAGATGCAATAGCAGATCTTGGATCAAAAAAGACACGGGAGTTAATATTTGAACATATCAACCTCTATTAAAATTATAGATATTTAACCATTGTAACTCAACTTTTCATATCATTATATATATACCAAACGAAATGTATTCACTATACATAATATAACTCTTCCAAAAATAATACCGAGCCGAACAGCCCCAATAGACGTAAGCAATATGAAATGTGTTTCTAACTTATATAAGCAAGTAAGCCTAACAACATATGAAGTAGTTCATAAATAGCTTTATCTATTTAGCTCGATCTATCTATTTAATTAGGTGAGATGTGTTAGTTAATTACATTAATTTACAATTAACTTGCTACCAAATGATACAAGTAGGTTGTAAATCTAATTTTAATCGGTTTAGATAAGGGTTATATTAATTTAATTCTATACAAAATCAGATTCGATTTTAAATTCCTAGTTCCAATAGCTCTAACAATTTAAGATAAATTTCAATATTCATATATAGTACAATACTATACTATTAAAATCATCATAATATATTTCCAAACATCCTAAAACAATACTATGTAAATACAGGTATATATACTGACTATTACTTCTAGAGGATAGGGCCGGACGATGACTATAAATATTCGTACCCCCCAAGAACACTCCACTTGATTCGATCCTCCCCCAACATGTACAGATATAATATACATGTAAATTGCATCCAAACATCAAAATCTTCTTGTTGATTACCCCTTATTTCAAAGTAGATACATACATAACACTTCTAAAACCCTGTTCTTTTAAGTTGTTCTGCTCTACTCTGCTGAAAGCTGTTCTATTTTGCTAAAATCTATTCTGCTCTATTCTGTTCAACTCTGCCCAGAAGTTCAAAAGAACAGGACCTAAGTTCTAAGTTATAACTTGTTTGAAACATCATTTCATATTTTCATTCATGTTGGTCGACTTGTACACTACGGCCCTCCTTTCTCTTAAGTCTGTCATTTTAACACACCACTCTCCCACGTGAACTCCTACTCTGCATGTGACCCCACTTTAGATCCTCCGTATCCAATCTCTGGACCCCACTCCCCTCTCTTCATTCTCTTTCCTTCCTTCCACGTGTCCCCCCTTCCTCCCCAACATGTGACTCTCCACGTGTCACCTCTTCTGTCCTATGTATATATTCACTACCAACACCCCCATTTTTAATCTAGCCCATTTCATTTATGAACTTCTCTTCCCGTTAAAAAAAAAAAAAAAAAAAAAAAAAACAGAAAAACAAACAAACCTTCTGAAAAATCTGACCCATTATTATTTTCTCTCTCCTCATCTTCCTCGTATCTCTCAATCCTATATCAGAATCTCTGCATGTTGTTTCGTTGCCTAAATCTTTAAAGTGTTATTATCCTACGCCAACAGATTTTCTCTTCTTTTCTTCTCCTTTATATATACCCCTCTTAAACACTCCTTTCTTAAACCAACTCCAAAAATTACAACATCTAACAAAACTAAAAAATAGAGAGGAAAAAAAAATGGCAACAAAGTTATTTTTGATTGCAATAGCAATATACAGATTGATAGTTACGGTGGGGCTAACGACTTTAGGCCCCACCGAGTTACTCCATCTCAGCACGGATGAGGTGGAGTCGGCGTCCGTGGATTTCGGACGCCTTACTCGGACGGAACCCGTAGCTGTGTTCCGTCCGAGGTCCGACGTTGACGTGGCGGACCTTGTTAAGACCGCCACATCAACGTCAGGGTTTACCGTGTCTGCCCGTGGACATGGACATTCCATCAACGGGCAGGCACACACGGCGGACGGGGTGGTGGTAGAGATGGGGAGAAGGAGGGATGGTAGAAATGGGCCGAGTGGGCCCAAAGTGAATGTCAGAGAAGAGTATGTTGATGTGTGGGGAGGGGAGTTATGGGTGGATGTGCTGAGGTCTACATTAGAGTATGGACTCGCACCTAGATCATGGACTGATTATTTGTATCTAACGGTTGGTGGAACGTTGTCTAATGCTGGAATTAGCGGTCAAGCTTTTAATTTTGGACCTCAAATTAGTAACGTCTTTGAGCTTGATGTTGTTACAGGTAAAATTTAATTACTCCTATAATTTTTCATTTTTATTGTGTTTTTTTTTTTTTTTTTTTTTTTTTTTTTTGTAGTTATGATTAACTTTATAATAGTTGTTTCATTTTTTCACGTTGTTTTCACACTTTTTTAATTTCTTTTTACTCTATTTTTTGCATGGAATTGTGCAAGAAATGTGACCCTTTTTTATTCTTTTTTTGCATAGGAAAAGGAGAGCTTAAGACATGTTCCGAGAAAATGAATTCGGAGTTGTTTCATGCCGTGTTAGGAGGTCTTGGCCAATTTGGTATCATCACTCGTGCTAGAATCGCCCTTGAACCTGCTCCACAACGGGTATACATTTCACTCATTTCCCGTCCTCTGTAAATTAATTCTCACATTAATAGCGTAATTCGAGTCGATAATATGATGAGAACTAATAATTTGGTGAATAAAGATTGATAATTATAAAGTGTACTAGAAATTGATTAACAAATTATAATAATATTTTTGTAAAGGTGAGGTGTTTGCAAATGCCAGTTGACATAATGAAAGTGGGACACCATTTGTTAGTTACTCAAAAGGGAAGGGTTAATATTTTGCCGCTTAAACTAAGCCCAATGTCAAATTCTCCCTAAAAGTAAAACAAATTATACGACAGCACCGAAAGAAAAAAAAAAAAAAACACATTTTACTATACTAATTCAATCAAACCTTGCAATATTTTTTGTATTTTTATAATGAATTATTGCTTAATTACAGTAATAAGCACTACTTATTAATTAACCCTTTTTCTATGATTTGTAGGTGAGCTGGATAAGGGTGTTATACTCCAATTTTACGGCATTTACTAAGGATCAAGAGTACCTAATATCGTTGCATGACAAACCAAGTAGTCAAAAATTTGATTATGTGGAAGGTTTTGTTATTGTTGATGAAGGTTTAATTAATAATTGGAGGTCCTCATTTTTCTCACCGAAAAACCCCGTCAAGATTTCCTCCCTTGGTGCCTCTAATAATGGAGATGTCTTATATTGCTTGGAGATCACCAAGAACTACTTCGATTCTTCCAAATCTGTTGATCAGGTAAACTTTTCTTTTTTATCACGTGATTAAATCTCATCTATATATTTATTACTGTAATGGTGTTAAATTTCTTTGCCCGGCGTTATCAAGAAATATATTGGTTCTAATATTGTTAGTTATTGGTCAAATAGTTAAAAACAAAATATTGGTCATTAATTAGTTAGTATTAATTGATTGATTTGATTGAATTTCTTATGATTGATGTGATTGAATATTTTGAGTGTGCCGTTATATTATATAGACAACATGTGCCACTAGTTTTACACACATATACTAACGTGCATGGCATGAAGAGACATTTTATGATTTTATCCATATAATGTTGCCATGTTGGTCTTGCTAGTTGGCAATTGATGGCTAACTAATTGGGACACTAATTAGGCAGCTGTTGAAGTATACAGTCTTATTTTTGGTCTTTATTCTTAATATGGTCAAAATTGACGCATAAATATATTGTCATTTTTAAGGCTATATATGCACATTAAATATACTCAATATGTACATATTTCTTTAAAATATTTTAAAATTATAACATAATTATGAGTTGATATGTACGTGTTTCTCAAAATACTTTTACATTTATGACATAATTATGAATGAATCTGTATGTATCTGTTAAAAATTATTTTAAATTTATGACATAATTAATGAATTATATCCTTTCAATGTTGTATGTTTACTTTCAAATTTCATCTTGATTTATTTAGATAAAAATAGCATGTAAGAGTAGTAATAATTTTGTGAATTATACACTGTCCATTAAGTTAAAAAAAAAATGCAATCTAATCTAGCAATTACCGTAAGAAGTATTCCTACCTAATGAATTATACTCAACCCATATGAATTAATCAATCTAGTGACGTACACTCAACAAACTAAGGTTGCAAGTCTATAGAAGAAACAATATGGATGATTTGAAAAAAAATTACAACAAAAATATGTTGTAATTTCAACAAAAATATGTTTATAATTTTCTCCTTTTAAAAACTTTATAGTCCTTCAATCGAGATCAGAAGTTAGGTTATCAAAAATATAAATTCACAAAATAAAGTAATTAAAGATAAAGTGAAACTGGCTAATATATAAGATCTATAAATATCACCATTTTTCATAAGATTCCTTTATTTTATTAATTTTATTTTTACTTAGCTTAGGTTACTTTCATCTTTCTTTGGCTGCATGCATGTGAGAAGATACCACAGCCACACCAAGAAAGATTTAAAGTTTAATTGAACTCAATTTTTTGAGTTATAAATCTCTAAAGATTTCTTAAAATTGTGACAAGATCACTTTAATTCATCAAAAAATTGTTTTTAATTTCATTCTCATAGGAATCTTAATTCTCTTTTGAAGTTGAAACTTTCTTTTATGCTTGTAAATTATTCTCCTAACTTTCTTCCTAGAATGGACCGTCAGTGCTTCCATACCTTAGCTTTTAAGCATTTTAAGTGCATTGTTTCCTAACCATAAGAATTTATTAGTAACCTATACTTCCTCCGTTCTTTTTTACTTGATCTGTTTCTTTTATCACGCTTGTCAATGCAAATCTTTAACGAGCAATAACTTTAAATCTACATTAGTAAAAATTATAAAAGTTATATATTATGATAGTACTTATTAAGATGAATTTAAAAACATCCCACATAAATATGTTTTTGCTTATATATAATTCACAAAAGACGGTCAAACGAGGGGTGGTGAATAGTGTAAAAGTCAAAACATGTCAAGTATAAAAGAACGGAGGAAGTATATTGCTTCCGCGGCTGTTTTGAGTGGTCAATAAAATCCGTGTTAATCCGTGACTGAGAAGGTTCCGGTGGCTCCTTTATGTTACCGGAGTAGAGTAAAAACGACTAGTGCAACCAAAAGAAATAGGGCAGTTTTGAGTGTAAGATTGAGAAGAAGGTTCTTTTACTTGTATTATTAATAGCTTATAATTAGTTAATTAAACAATAATTTAATTGTTACTTAAATCGTCACAAAATCTAAGCAGTCCACCTGCCAGATTATTCCCAATCTAGGCAGTCAGTCAGTCATTGTTGGCATGTATTAATAAAATCATTAAATTAGTTGGAAAGAATCAAACTTATCTTCACTAAAGCAACTGTTTGGTAGCAGCTTTTGTGTTCTTACTTATACTATATAATTAAATACCTTATATTTTTCGTATTATAATTACATTATGATGTTATGCATACATTCTTGTAATTATTGGTGACGTTTGTTTATAATAATAAAGTATTGCATGTATCATACACAATAATTTAATTAAGTTGCTAATTACGTGCTAATTTTTATTTTGAACAGGAAATTGATGCATTATTGAAAAATCTTGACTTTATACCAGCTTCAGAATTCACAACCGATCTACCCTACGTCGATTTCTTGGACCGGGTTCACAAAGCCGAGTTGAAACTCCGGTCCAAGGGTTTGTGGGAGGTTCCACACCCTTGGTTAAACCTATTTGTCCCTAAGTCAAGGATTGATGAATTTGACAAAGGAGTTTTCAAGGGCATTTTGGGCAATAAAACTAGTGGACCTATTCTCATCTATCCCATGAACAAACACAAGTAAGCTTAATCTTTCCCTTTGTCAACTTCTTTATGTAAATTTGTTTAAAATTCGTTCCTTCAATTATTATCGAAAGCTACCCTTTTCGCAAATAAAAATATATTTTATTCGCCACTCCAATGAAGTGTTATGATATTTTAAAACTTATTACTTCGTATATACAGTTAGTTGGTTGTTAACTTGTTAACTTAAAACGTCCTCATAAGATTATTGTTCAATAGATTTTGATGTTGCATGTAGCATGCATGTGGATATTATTTGACTGGAGAATTGACTCATAATGAAGTCATAATTTGATTTTGTTGATGTCTAATCAAAGATAGCATCAAAGCAAAATGGCTTACATGATTCTTTCACGGTATATTTTTTGTGTATGTATGTGTGAGTGTGTGACATGTTGATATAAGTATATATATGTACATGATCGTAAGGGAATCAATGTTGTCATTGTGACACTGATTGCTTACATATTTGCTTACATATTAATACGATTATATATCATCATTATTATGTCACTCTATATTTTGCTTCCCTTTTCCACACTTGAATTAAACTACTTGCCACTACTCCACTAGCAATAATATCAAAGCTAATCACCCAACACTTCGGCAACTAATAGGGAGTCGAAATATCTAAAATTATGTTTGATCCTTACTAGTTACTAAGGCTCACATATTGTTACTCTGTATCTGGTAAATATGTCTAGTGTTAGCTGCTTAGCTTGTTAAGTGAATTAGCGTTACCAATCTTACACGGGTAAAAGCTAGCTTATCTTTTCTTTGCGACTAAATAACCTTTTAGTGTTATTGAATTGATTCAATTAACTATTATAGTTTTGGATTTTATCTTAGTACAACATAAACTACTACGTAATAATCTCCAGCTGTGTAATGATGGAGTTTTTGTCTTGTTCTATTCAAATTTAGGGAGATTGAAGCCAATGGTTAACAACAAATAAAAGAAATAATGGTGCTTGAGATTGTTAATTAACAAGAAACCAAGAGGCCCCAACTAATTAGTTAATATATTCAACTTAAAATTAATTTAGATGAAACAAGTGCCAGTTAGGATAAGAAAAGGCCTGCTCTTTTTGTTGATAGAAACCCAACAAGTAAGAAAGGGCAAACACTGTTTCTGCAAGTTGCCTGAGGAGATTCTCTTGTCAGAAGATCTTCATATGACCCACTAAGGTTTCATGTCCTTTTTTCTAATTAACATGTAATAATTCCAAGAACATTTGCCTTTCTTTGTACCATTGAATTCCAAATTTCCAACCACCCTTCAACCCTTCTCTTTTTGGGTCCCTCCTCCCTTAATCCAAATTATACATGTAAATCAATGCAATAATAATACTCTAATTAACTAGTGTATATATGTTGTTTGTCATTTGTTTGATTTGAATAAGTTTGATTGATCTTCTCCTAGCTAGATCTTAACCATGTTTATTGTTTGTGGTGTAGGTGGGATGAAAGAACTTCGGTTGTGACACCGAATGAAGAGGTGTTTTACCTGGTAGCCCTGCTTAGGTCGGCACTTGAGAATGGGGAAGAGACACAAACCCTAGAGTACTTGACCGATCAAAACCGAAGGATTTTGAAGTTTTGTGAGGAGGCGAAGATTGGTGTTAAGCAATACTTGCCTCACTACACCACACAACAAGAGTGGATTAACCATTTCGGTGACAAATGGGACCATTTTTACAAAATGAAGATGGAATTCGATCCTAAGCGTATATTAGCAACCGGACAACGCATTTTCGAATCAATTATCGATGTTAATGATGTTGCTTTGAGATAACTAAACTAGTATCATACCAATATACCACATTTAGTCAGATTAGTACCACCAATTAAGCATGACGTAGCTAGGTTGCTGACTTGAATATATAGTTTGTACATACAATTAACTAGGGATTAGTCAGAATAGGGATTTATTAACAAAGTATTTAAGTAAAAATGTTACTATTCTCATCAAATTTCTAATATTTCTTTTTTCACGGCACAGAAGATCGATTTTTCATACAACGATTGTACAACCATGTTATATATAGTAGCTTGCTAGCTAGATTGTAAGAAGTTAAAAAAAAGTATAATTATTTTGGTATGGGCATATATATGGCACCTTCTGATATTTGTTAAGGCACCTAGGCCACTGTCTTTTGTTTTTATGAAGCTCAGTCGGTAGGCTAGTATCTTTATAAACTTAGAGGGGGGCCTCTTTCCATCACACAACTATAAGATTGGGATGTTTCATTCTATGGTTGATTTGAGAGACACATACTTTGGACTTAGTTGGTGGTTCAACAATAATGCGTATGTACTTTCCTTGTTTCAAAACATTCTTTCTATTTAGACGGTGATTGCTCATAAAAAGTCAAAGTAGGAAACTTTTAGAGTCGGAAAGAGTACTAAATACACTACGAGAAAATGATTGTTTTGGCTTGAAAAACTTAGTTTTCGAGAATATCCTTGACATCAACTATGCCTTTCATTTACAACAACTAAACAATTGTTGCTAGAACATGGATGTGATATTGGAGCAAATAAAATACCTCATGAATATTTTAGAGGGTAATATAATGAGAATGGACATGTTTCGATCAAACTAAATCTATTACAAGTAGATTGATTAGTACTCGAGTACTCGTAGAATATTATAACAATATACTTGCAGTTTATACTTACATTCATTATTGTTTTTTTAAAAAAAAATAGTTACATTCATTATTCATATTGAGTGAAACATGGTACAAAATCATGTTCCAGTGAGAGAGACATGCACTAGACTTGGTGGCAATTGGCAACAATAATAATTTATGATTAATGTACTCTCTCATCAATTATTGTATGGGTGAGAGAACAATAAGAGAATCAATTCGATAAATAGTATAAGGTAATAATTGAAAGTCAAATCTTCACTTTAATATATAATACGAAATATATATACTTCGTATGTAATGTGCAAGTCTTTTTACTTAGTGTGATTTTTCAATATTGCTCAAGTCTTTGTGATTCACACTATAAGAAAACGCGATTTTAACGATTGATTCAATACATACGTGTTTGAAGTGAGTCATCAGTCTCAACATCAAACAACCCTTACGCCCCCTCCCCCAGTGAACTGCTAAACATCACCCGCAAATCTCTACATAAAGCCCACAAATTTGAAGTGAAATGACACTTTTGCCCACAAATTAAAAAACACACTCTCATCTTCTCTCTACTCCCATTTTCTCTCTCTAAATTTTTTTTTAAAATGTCGAGGCGGCAAGGCAAGAAAGTGGTGGCACCGGTGGCGGAGGAAAGGCGGTCTCGCGGTGGAAAGGTAATTTTAAATTTCAAAAAAAAAAAAAAAAAAAAAAAAAAAAAAAATGTGAGTTGGCGGCGAAGCCACGGTGGTGGTGCCTTACCCAGATACCAGGGCCACGGTGGCGGCGCCTAGGCGTCCTGCCCAGGCGCCGCCACCGTGGCTCTGGCTTCTGAGTAAGACGCCCCCCCCCTTTATTTTTTTCATTTACTTTTTAATTAATTTTTTTTTTCTGGGTTTTTTTTCATTATTTTTTTTATTTTTTTCCAGTTCTTTATTTTTTTTTTTAGATTATTATTTTTTTGGTTTTGTTTCAATTTTTTGGTTATTATTTTTTGTTTTGGTTTCCTTTTTTTTTTATGTTTTTTCTTTGTATTATTGATTTTTTGTTTGTTGTTTATATTTTTTTGTTTTTGTTTTGGTTTATGTTTATATTGTTTTGTTTATAATTATACTTTTTTTTCAAATTTGTTTTTTTTTTATGTTTATAATTTTTTTTCAATTATTTGTATATTGTTTTATTTATTTATTTTTATTTACTTTATTTAATGTTCATATGGTATATTTTGGTATTTTTTTTTTGTTTTTTGTGTATTTTCTAATTTTTTTAAAAAAAATTCGATGTTGTGTACTTTTCTTTTTAATGTCAATTTGTTAGTATTTTTTTTGTTTATTTGATTTTTTTGGTCAGGTATTTCTATTTTTTGTCGTTGATACTTTTAAAATAGATTATTAATATAAATAATAATAATAATAACAATTGCTATTATTTTTCGTTATTTAATTGGAGTTAGGCATCGCATTTTCGACCTGATGCGGGGAAGAGTATGGACGTTATGAGAAGTACAATCTACTCAATGGAGAGCTCGGGGCCCAGACACGTAAGATCTCGTGGTATTTTGGCCTCGGCTCGCAGAGAACGGGTGCACTATTCTGAGGATGATGAAGATGATGATGGTGATGATGATGATGATGAGGAGGAGGAGGAGGAGGAGGAGGAGGATGCAGATGAGGATGTGGACGATCAGAGTGGACCATATGATAATTACGGTTTATTCAGTCAGAGGCTTGATGATATGTATGAGACGCATAGGGTAGATGTGCGTAAGGGTAGAGATGGTAGATTTGTTAGTAGATCTGGCACATCATCTGCGTCCACTGTGTCTGTAGTTAGCAGAAAACGGTCGAGGGCCGTTAATGATTCTTGGGTGGTGAGGGGTAAGGTGGCTAGGGGACCTATAGACGAAAGTGTGATTCCTAGCTTTCTAGGACACATCGCTACCCGTATCTGCGAGGACCAGGAGAGGGCTTTGGATATTGGCATTTTGAAATGCCAAACCCGGGAAAAGACTTGTAACTTTTTGCGTAATTGGGCTGATGCTTGGCCGGAGGAGAGCGAGATATCGGCCGATTGAGGGGCACTAGAGTGAGTCACCTTTTTGTCACCATGCACGAAAGGATCGACTTAACGCTGATCACGACTTTCGTTGAGCGATGGCAGCCGGATACGAACTCTTTCCACCTTCCGTTCGGTGAGATGCGATCATGTTGCATGACGTCGAGGCCATCCTTGGGATTCCCATAGAGGGAAATCGACTTTCTATTGTCACTAATGCGGATCAGACAGATTTACTAGCGGAGTTGTTGGCGGTGCGGCACTTGGTGTTTGGGATCACGGCGGTGTTAAGATCGCAACTGTTTTGCAGCGATGTTTGCACCCCACTGCACGTAGGACGTAGGACACATAGGTGGCTGCATATGTTTTTCTTCTCCTCGGGTGTACCTTGTTTCCGGATAAGAGAGGAAACAAGCTCAGGCCACGCGACATAGTTGACGCGTGTGAGCCCGACAGAGTAGGCCAGTTTTCTTGGGGGTCGGCTACGTTGGCATATATGTATCGCTAGTTAGGATTCTCGAGTCGAGCTGATGCGACAGGTATCACTGGATGTCTGACATTGTTACAGACCTGGATATACGAGTATTATCCTGCGTTTCGACCACACCGCGACCCGGTTCCTATTGGGCAGCCACGTGCCTATGCGTGGAGTCCGCGGTTCGAGAAGAAGTACATTAACCGCCTGTGATCGATACGGTTATTGCTTGACGGGATGTCCCCATTAGAGGTAAAGTGTTTAAATTATTTCTACTTTTATAGTTTGATGCATTTATTATATAAATCTTACTAATTTGAAAAAATGTGCAGGTGAACTGGATGCCTTTCGGCAAGAACCCTAGTAATAGGGTACCCAGGACCCTCTACACGGGATTGATTCAGTATCGTGAGATCGTAGAGGCGTACATGCCGCAACGCTGTCTTCGCCAGCTTGGATTTGTTCAAGTTGTTCCTCCTCCACCAGCATGGCCTAGTAAGGCGGTCCGATCTGCGTCGTCGAAGGAGTACGTCGTCCAATGGCCAGGAAGCATGATTTCTACGTGGGAGCAGTTTTCGATGGTTGCCCGCCTATGGACGGCGAAGCTGCAGCGGCCGCCAATTGGGGTGACTGCCATGTGTGACCAGCTCTACATGGATGGTACAACCGGTATTCGCACCCGAGGTTGATCAGAGACCTCCTCCACGGCGATGACGCTGATGATGATGATGTGCCACCGCCCACTGCCGTGGATGCGGTATGTCTCATAAAACATTTGTTGTGTTTTTTTTTATATATATAATACGTCGTTATTGAATTTCATGTGTTTTGTTGTGTGTAGTGGATGGGAAAGATCATGCAGCTGGGATACAGACTTTTTGAGGAGAGGGACAACATGACGACTGCATCAGGCAGAGCTGTTATTGATGATCTGGAACGGGCCCTTGAGCAGTGGCAGTGGGCGTCACAGAGTGATTACTGATCTGTGGGCAGTTTATTTATAGAATATTTTTTACATTATCATAGTTGTTTGTAAAATTTGACGTTATCTTTTTAGTTTGTAACATTTGAAATTATTATTTTACTTTTTTTTTTTGACATTATCTTTTTAGTTTGTAACGCGTAAGATCTAATTAGTGTGCATGCAAGATATAAATTTAGTCAAAATTAGAATATGAAAAATAAATAAATGGAATAAAAAAAGCTATAAAAATACAAGGTTACATAGAAAAGGTAGGTATACGCGTGAAAAACTAAAAGGCAGCTAGGTTATTCCACTGCTGCATCCGGTCATGGTACAACGCTTCCCAACCCTCTACGCTTGTTCTACGAATGGTGTACCACCGAGGTATGATCGGTGGGACCGGAAAATCGGATGACAGGTCCAATCGGATGAAATGTCTGTATGACGACCCCAAAAATGCAATAGCAAACTCTCTTACCGGTCTGGTGACGGTCTCGCGCGAACACCAAGGGAGAGCACTGGTACATGGATAATAAGCTCGACTATGCAAACCAACACTACTAGAAATAGCCCGTTTTCCGAGGGAATCGTTCCGACGGACCTAGATTCCGTCAGAAAATTCGAACTTTTCGACGGAATTAGGGTCTGTCAGAAAATTCCGTCGGAAAAGGTACGTAACGACGGAAAATCCGTCGGAATTCTTGCGACTGAATTTAATTCCCTCGGAACTATAGGCTTCTGACGGAATATTCGACGGAATATTCCGTCGGAAATAAAATCCGTCGAAAATTTCCGACGGAATATTCCCTCGGAAATCCCAAATATTCCGACAGATTAGTATTCCGTCGGAATCTTAATAAAAAAAATAAAAATAAATAAAAAAAAATAAAAAAAAACTCTTTAAAAAAAAGAAAACCAAACCCTATTTTCTTGAGAGCCGCCACTTTCCTCTCCTCTTTCTTTCCTTTCTTCTTTTTCTCTCTCCCCTGGTCAGCCTTCTTTCCTCTCCTTCTTTCTCTATTTTCTTCTCCTTCTTCCTCTATTTTCTTCTCCTTCTTCCCTCTAGCCGCATCTTTCTTCTCCTTCTTTCCTCTATTTTCTTCCCATTTTTCTTCTACCATGACAACCACCACGCCCTTACCAACAACGACAACAACAAAGAAGAGTACAACCACCACCGTGAAACTAATCTCAGGCGGCCACAACTACACCGACAACAACAACAACATCAATTACACAGCAACAACAACGACAACATCAAGTATTGTAGATCTTGTTTTAATTGTAGATCTAGTTTTTTTTTTAAAAATAAATTTCTGTTTATGGTTAATTTTTAAGTAATTGTAATATTAAGTTATAAATTTTATGAGATAATCGTATATTTTTTTGGTTTAATTGTCGTTATAAGTTATAATATTAAGTAATTTGTTTCTCTTATTTTTTTAGTTTAATTGTCAAACTTTTCGATTTTTTGGGTTTATTTGTCTAATTCCTTAAAATATTTTGGGTAATTTTTACTAATAAATTCAGATTTTGATTTTT
Source organism: Chenopodium quinoa (assembly GCF_001683475.1). Lineage (NCBI taxonomy): Eukaryota > Viridiplantae > Streptophyta > Magnoliopsida > Caryophyllales > Amaranthaceae > Chenopodium > Chenopodium quinoa. Next base: position 2,205,644 of record NW_018742726.1, on the reverse strand, counting down.
TTTTTAAAATTTTTTTTTTGGTGGTGAACGGTGGTCATGGTTTAAGGTTTGGGCTAGTGGAGTGGTGGGGGCTGGTGTGGAGTGGTGGCGGTTAAAGGGTAGGTGAGGTCGTGGGCTGGTGGTGTGGGGTGGGGAGTGGTGGCGGTTAAGGGGTATGGCAGGGGATGGGTATGGGGGCAGGGGATGTAGGCTGGTGGCGTTGGGTGTAGGTGTGGGTGGGGGTGGTGTGGGTGGGTGTGGTGGGGGTGGTCTGGGCAGGTGGGGTGGGGTGGGGGTGGCCTATTTTTTTTTTTAATTGACCTTTCCGACGGAATATTTCGTCGGAATGTACCTCTTCCTACGGAAAATTCCGTCGGAAACCTCTCCAACTCCGACGGAATTTTTCGTCGAAAGCTTGCGACGGACTACCTATTCAGGTCAAACATAAGCTTTGACAATTTAAAATCCATCGGAAATTCCGTCGGTAGGGCCTTTTCCGACGGAAAATCCCTCGGTATTAGCCAAAATTCCGACAAAGTGATCTTTGACAACGTGTTCCGACGGAAATCCGTCGGAAACAGCCCTTTCCGACGGATTTAGAAGGTGTACCGACGGATATTTTCCGTCGTAAATAAGGTGTTTTCTAGTAGTGCAAGCCCAAAATGCATGACTGCACACTTGTAGATGTTTGCAACGGCAAAGAGATCAAGTGGGGCATCGAACCAATGATTTTGACCGCAAGGTCCTCTTCCCCACCGGATACGCTGTAGAGACAAATCCAAGTCCTGGCCGTACACATGGCAATAAACATCTCGGTTTGAGGCGATTTCATTGTACATAAACTAACGCACTGAACCGTAGTTGTCTTCACCCATCTGAAACACATCAGCCACAACCCGAAATCCGCAGTTACCATCTACAACCACATCATTCCACCCGTCCAAGTATGACATGATGGTGTTAAGGATCCTGTCCTTATATGGAAACTGTTCAATGTCCATTCTTCCTGTTGCACATATCAATAAACACAATTAACAAGTCAGCAAAACTAAACAATCATTCTAAAAAGTAAATTAAAGTAAAGTACTGTACCGGTGCCGGGCATATTCACCGACGAAGAAGATTGGCTACCACTTGATGACGATGTACGACCACGGCCACGACCACGACCACGAATGTACTCAAATGCACTCCTGTTCCGTCGTGCTTGTCGACCGCTAGGTCGCTCGACCCCTTCAGGTTCCTCGTGATCCAAGCATGACGTGTTGAACATGTCATGAAGTACGTGGGTAGCATCACGAATGATTGAAGGGTGACTGGAGGACACTGGGTCTAACATCGAACGAAACTGCTCCAACTCCTCTTGTTCACAGTGGACCGTCTGTGGAACAGCATGCTCTCCAATAACGAGCGTTTGCCGGAATGGATGAACCTGATCAACATGTAACGACGCCTTATCTTGCGTAATTACGCGGTGAATGGTGGATGCACAAGGTAGTCCATGAGTCACTGATATAGCACATCCGCACCGAATAGCCACTTCATCACCCAACTTCCTCATCCTGTCGTGGTCGCTCAGAATCAACCCCAAGCAATAGTGTGACACACGACCATGGAGAATCTTAAATATGAAATGGCTAAAATCATGCCATGTCGCCGTCTAGAGACCTCGAGAGAGTTCTTGATGACGTTCTTTTAAGTGTCAATTGCCTTGTTTATTCTCTCGAACAGTGTATCCAGAGCAAAGGTGGAAGAATCAATCCAATCCTTCAAAGCTCTATGAGCGCTCTCACCTCTACATGTTGTAGTGTTTCCAAAATGAAAAACTTGGTTTGTCCAATATTTGACAAACTTGTCCCTCTGAGGTATCCACTGGTGCATGACATAGTTTACCATTGTCGGGCACCATTGGTACGCATCTTTGAACTGCTCCAAGGCTCGATCGTACTCTGCCTCCGTGGTAGCATGCAGAATCTTCTGCCACTTACCATTTACCAATCCCTCTGCTAAATCTAAATTCTTGTTGAAAAAGTTGTAGGCTTTGACTTTCACACAGTTGTTGATGTGCCATGTGCACAGTAAATGGCTCGACTCCGGAAACAGCTCCGCTATAGGGGCAAAGAGACCTCCCTCACAATCACTAACGATGGATGATGGCTGAACATTTGGGCCGATGTAGTTTCTCGACTTCTCCAACACCCAATAGTAACTTGCAGCCGTCTCATCCTTGATGACTGCATAACCAATCAGAAAATTCTGGTTCATTGGAGCCATCCTAACCATCTCAACCAGTGGGAACTTGTACTTGTTTGTCTTGTACATTGAATCGATCAAAATCACTGATGGCCAAGACGTGATCATATCAGTACAATCAGGATGCACAAGGAATAAATGAGTCACCTCCGATGTGGCTTCATCATATTTAAACCAGAACAGGTAACCAAGTGCTTGTGCCTGGTGTAGAAGCTGCTATATAAGGTTCCTTGCCTCTAACCGTTCAAACCTCAATTTTTGTCTGACGTTGTAGATGTGTTTTCGGTTTGGCTAGTCTTCAGGAAATTTCTCTAACACAGACGCTAATATTTTAGCAAGCTTCACTTGAGCATCACTCATTTCTTTTACAACTAGTTTCGCAGCAGGACTTAGGCCGCTTAACTGTCGATGACCCACTTCATATACAATCATCTCATGGTTGTGATACCCCCATTTACCGTAACCCTTCACTTCCCAACCGTCACGACTTTGCTGTTGTCGAACCTTTACTCTTAACTAACACCAACAACCTTTCCGCTTTGTATCAAACCGAATCGCTTGACTGATATCTCGTTCCTCCCTTTTGCGATAAAGGTCGCATCTCAAAATGTGATCCATTCTACCATCCCGTTGAGATTTATGACTTGCTACTACTAAGCAAAAACCTGATCTAATTGCAACCTGTTTTGCCCAATCAATCGCTTGTTGAGCATCTTCGAACAGACCGTCATGTACAAAAATCCCACTATAATCATTTCCGTCTCCACCATAATCCTGCAACAATGACATATAAATATAATTACATAAGGATTAAATTAATACATTTGACACAAAATTAACACAGAAGTAATTTCTAAATTTTAAATTTCTAAATGTCATTTCTATATTTAACGCATAATACATTAATTTCTAAATTTACACATAATCAACACAAAATTAACACGTTTATATACAAAAGTATTCATACACATACAAAATTAAAACATAAATTTGTTTATTTTTTGAAATTATTAACACATATTAAAACATAATTTCAAATTAAACCATAATTTTGTTTTTTTTATATAAATTATTAACACATATTTAAAACATAATTTCAAATGAAATTTTGTTTTATTTTTTAAATTATTAACACATATTTAATTTCAAATTTATCAAAGTTAAAAATAAAAAAAAATAAAAATAAAAATAAATTAACACATAAGTAATTTCTAAATTTTAAATTTCTAAATTTCATTTCTATATTTAACGCATAATACATTTAATTTCTAAATTTACACAAAATTAACACGTAATTATATACAAAAGTATTCACACACATACAAAATTATAAATATGTTTATTCTTTGAAATTATTAACACATAATTTCAAATTAAAACATAATTTTGTTTTTTTTTTTTATAAATTATTCACACATACTTCAAACATAATTTCAAATTAATTTTTATTTTAAAAAAAAAAATTATTAACACATATTTAATTTCAAATTTGTCAAAGTTAAAAAAAAACACACACACACACACACACAAAAAAAAAACAAAAACAAAACTTTAAATAAAATTAAAAAAAAAAATTCACTGTGGAGGTGGAGCCTGGTCGGGACGCCGCCACCGTGGCTGGGCCACCGCCACCATGGTAGTGGCGATCCAGCCAAACGCCACTACCATGGTGGCGGGCCAAGCGCCCCAGCCACGGTGGCGGCATCCCTTCCAAGCGCCACCTCCACGATGGCGGCATCCCGGCCAGGCGCCACACCCACGGCGGCAGCGTCCCGGCCAGACGCCCGCCACCAATTCGTAATTTTTAAATGCTAAGTACCTCGTTTTCCGACGACGATGACGACTCTTCGGTGTATCTCGCCGACGATGACGACTTTTCGGTGCCCCTCGACGATCCAGTGCTGCTCCACATTTTTGGTGAGAGAAAATTTCGTTTTCGGTAAAAATTTAAAAAAGGGCAAAAAGGTCAAAGTTTTAAAAATTGTGGACTTTAAGTAGAGATTTGTGGGCGATTTTTAACAACTCCCCCCAACCCACCCCACCCCCTCTGAGCCTTGTACAAGTAGTAAAATATTTTCCACTAACAAAAGTAAGAGTTACTAGAGTTCAAATATAATTCACAAACTCTTTACTCTTACTTTTAATTATTGTAACTATTGAAAACTTAATTATAACTCACCCTATTCAATCAAGTCTGAACTAATAGTCGGAAATCTAGTTCAAAAAAAAAAATACTTCGTATATTTCTACCAACTTACAAAATACTTCATCATACACTCCTAGGTGAAAAACATGTGATAATACAAAGATTTACAAACTTCATAATAATGAAAGCTGGACCACTGAAGTTTCATGAATAAAATAATTATGTTTTCATATGATATGATGCTTCGTTATCAATTTTTTTTGGCAAGATTAGATCTTCAGTGTTGCATAGCACTATCAATAAATATGAAAATAAAAATGTACATGTGATTGGTCTGGAACCATTTTGGTAGATGTCATAATCTAACTTAAAATATTCATCAATTCGATTGGTTTGGACCACGACAGCTTAATGGAATGAATTAGCCATGCTTTTAATTTTGTGAAAAAATATTGGTCCCTTGCCCATTTTACACCCTTGAAATTGACAAACATGGTTGATTGGCTACGTACCAAAGTCTTAGCCTACAAAAGTACAAATGCTTTTATGAGTTGTAAAGCAAAAACTCGTAAAAAAACTTATGTAAAAGTCACCTGTTATGAAGTAAACTTTTACAGAGTATGTGATTTATAACAATGATATTTGTGTGTTTAACCTTTTAAAGCTGTAATAATTTCGGATGAGTAACCTTGAAAATCTTTATTGCATACAATTCGATAATATTAATCCTAGCATATTCTAATTTCTTATTACGCACTATGAGTTCTAAGACAAAAACATGCGAAATTGCACGTAAAAGTTACCTATTGTGAAGTAAACTTCTATTTGTATGTAATTTGAGGCGATGAAGTTTGCAATTTAAGATGGATAACCTGAATTTTTTAATGTAAGGAAATTATTGTAGACAATTTGATAATTTAATCCTAGCATATTCTTAATTCTAGTGTCGTATTAGAATTACTTTCTAGCCCAAATTATGTGTAGAATCCACTTACAATTGTTAAAGCTACTTAGGCCAATAAAAACGTGAAATGTACTAAGAATAGCTTATTAAACGAGTAGATGACGCAATGATTAATGATGGTAATTCTTGATCATTAAGTATGCGCACGGTGGCTTGTAGCTTAGATTTGAAGTAATTCGATTTTTCCTTTTTGATGATCTTATTCTGTTGCATGATTCTAATAACGAATCCAAATCTTGCTACCACTTAATTAAAAGCAAACAACATTTATTCATAATCTTCTTAAAAATAGCATCAAAACATTATATACAATATATTATACTCATGTATGTAATTATGTACTAATGCTATGTTATTATAACTAATTGATAAATCGACTTCTCATGTCAAAACAATGAAGATGATTTGATTTGGTAATAGGATTACTGCCTTGTGACCTTAGGGTCACACACTCACACGAGTCACACTACTCCTACGAGGTCACCAGCTTGAAAACTGATTGTTTAAGTTTGTTGATTAATGAAGAATTTGATCTAATAAAATCCTTCATCTTATTATCTAAGTATCTAATAAAGAATTCTTATGTTAATAAAAATAAAATATATATATATATATATATATATATATATATATATATATATATATATATATATATAACAAGTTTACTTCGTATTTGATTGATTAGTTGGCCAATTTCGTTTGTACGAGTATTAATTAATTTTAAACTATATAATTCGACCAACTTTAATTATTTCCCACATTTTTAAAAAATTTGAGTATAGTACGAGATTTGCTAAGCACTCCACAACAGAAAAGAATATATTTCGTATATTATTTTATAATATTAATGAAGATTACATACAAAATTGTAGGGCCAAAAAGTCCAAATTTTTTGGTTGGAATGTAAGTTCCCGTCAGCTCTTAACTGGCTTCGGGGTCTAAGAGAGAAAAAAAAAGTGTATTGAAATTTTTTTTGGGACCCTTTAATGTTGCAAAAGGTCTTACAATGAACACTAATTTCATTGGTTTCCAGGTGCACAAATGATTGATATTTGATAACAACTTTGAAGTTTTTATTAGTTAGCGCCGTGAAGTATGCAAGAAAGATTAACCAACAATAATAGGATACCTACACATATATTTGCACGCTTCATTAATAATGTGTTACGCAGTACTAAGAAAAAGTTAAACTGATCGACTTTGAAAAAATATATATTTAGGATGGCTCTTTTATTGGAGAGAAGTAGATTCAAAACATATCCTAACAATTAGCGCAAGGGTATATAAACAGATGAAAATAATTTATTTATTTATTTTAAAGCATGAAAATAACTTTAAAGTGTGTGATTAGTGGGGTATTGGGCAGTTGGTTCCCATGAGACTGGATGTTTTGAATCATAAAGCAAATAGGATGAGTGGGATTCCTGGGAGACATAATATGTATCAAAACCTTTTAGTGCATTAGGTCGAGTTACAACTTGCATGGCATGTAAAGGTCATTTTACTACATTTTTAGTTAATGTATGAGTGTAATATTTTGGTGATTGTGAAGTTTTAAGCTTCTCAATCTAAATTTTTCTCTAAAAGTTAACTTCTTTAGTTAAATTTTTGGTTACTCGTAATATGTTGTGTTGCTTGGATTACTTACGTGTTTTATGAGAAATAAGACTTCTTTTTGACATATTTAAAAGCAAAAAAATTACTCATACATGAGTACATCGAATTAGAAAAGGCTAATATTGATACATGACATATATTCAACATTTTATGCATTGTCTTGATTTGAGCTTGGTTCACCTTTAGAATAGTACGCCACTGAAAGAAGTTCCTCAATAATAGAACCCTCAATTATCTATTTTGTAATCAAAATAAAACTTTGGCATACAAAATTTACTGCTCAACAAGGGGAAAACGTCATAGCTTCGATGAGGAAGGAAGGTGGGTGTAACACCCTAAAAATTCATTTCCTTTAAAATACTTGTTTTGCCCCTTTTAAAATACGAAATAGGAAATTCTAAGACATTATCGCTACCGTGAAAACGACTAAGGCAATGGTCAAAGATACACAGCGGAAAACTCTCTTTAAAAACCATTCAAAACAAGTCAACTTTAAAAGTCAAACCAAAGTCAACGAAGTAAGATAAAATCAACCTAAAACTTGAAACCATTGTAGGCCCTTTTCAAAACCTAAACGAATAATAAAACCTTTGTGTTAGTCTCACAAGCAATTATATATAAGAAGCAAAGCAAATAAAACACATCATATTTTTATGAAAACTAATTTAAACAGGATTCACTCTTCACTCATGCCCATCATGAATATGCTCCATCAACTAAAAAGCTTCACTTTACTTTGTCCCCACTACTCGCCATTTAGAAATGGGTCGTCGTAGGGTCAAGATAAAAACAAGGCTAACAAACATACCATACACACAATCAGCAATGTTGAGTACATAAGTGTAAACAGTACACACTAACATGCTTTCATCCTATCATCACACAACTTACCTTATTGCACCTGCTCACAAGCATACAACATACAATACAACCAACCAATAAATAAATAAATTGCTTAGTTAATTTGATTACGTATCGAACGGGTTTCCCCCCTAACTTGCCCCAATAAAGGGGTATTTACACGAGAACTAACCGTGCCAGTATAAAAGAACCACTCATAAGTGGCGGAATGTAACACCCAATAATTCTCCATTTTTCAAACCACTTACTTTAAATAAAATAGAGGAGAACCATTGGCATGTTATCGCCACGCGTTAAAACGTTAAGGCTTTATCAAAGTATCGCAACGGAAAAACCAAACATAAGTCTTAAAAATAACGTAGTTTAGAAAACCAATAAGTCAAAGCTTACAAACTGGAATCATAAAGGCCCTTAATTAAAAACAAACCAATATTCAAAATCCCAAGACATAAATGAATAACAAAACATAAATAAGTTCAACACAAAAAACGAATACTCTCAATCACACTAATCTCTTGACATTGCGTATGCCAAATCCCTGAATTTCACATCATCAAGCTAACCTGTGCAATACTGCTGAAAGGTGAAGGCCATGACCAAAAGAAAACACACAAAAGCACGCAATCAGCAAAGCTGAGTACATACAAGCTACAATGCACCAACTTAGCATGCTCAACTAATTAAAACAAATAACATTCAACATAAATTCATTAACCAAGACTCCACACCAAATAGTTCAATCAACTCAACATACTCACTAACCAATTCCAATCCACTTGACCCTTTATATTTAATTTAATTAATTTAATTTGGAGTAAGCAATAGACGAGGTTGTCCAATCCACCAAACCATTTTGGTCTCAAATGACCATTTAAAATAAAAGTATAGCGCGATGCAAGAATGGGCGCGACTCCATTCTCACAAAGTTAGTCTAGGATCCCATCTAACTTTCATTATAAAATAAAAGTGTAAATACCAAAAGAAAAGAGGACATGTTGATCAAACAAGCCTCGGAAAGCCACGGGCTACCACCATGTACCCCAACCCATAATTGTCAATACTCTAGAAGTGTACGCTTTCTAGAGTTTTATTGCTCATCCATGTTTCACTTTACGTGATTACAAGTTTAATTAATAGCCGACTCATTCAAGTAAACCATACATACTAATCATACATATAATCCACTTTTAATCTTATTTAGGACAACGATGATCACATCACAAATTGACCTTTGATTCCTATGAATTCCAAAGTATCCAAAATTGTTGAACATAGTAAACCCACCTAGCCATTTCGGCTTAATCCACCTTTACTCAACATACTAACAAGTCATGCTTTAGTAATAAATAAAATAATAATAACCTCATGGAATAATTAATTAATTTATTCCATTTAAACCATTCAATTTCAATTCTTCAATAATCCAAATGTGGTTAACAAACCAATCCAATAAAAATATGCTTGTATCAACATTCCATACAAACAATTAATCCATTATAATTCAACATACTTGCATCCATAATTCCATACAAACATAATCAATTCACCAAAACATGTCTCATAAATATAAGCACATGAATTAATTCAATGTTTAACCAAACAATTTCCATCCAAGAGTTCTCTAAACATGAAACTAAGTTCTTTCCTTTTGGTACCTAAACATGATACTACTTACAACGAAATAGACATGTATGTACCTCGTGTAAACAATCCTTTGTGCCACTTTTAATCACTTAAAAGTCTCCTAGGGAATAATCACCTCCTAGAAAACAATCAATAATCAAATATTAATTCCCAAACTAATTCCAGCAATATAATTTGATTAAAAACTCCTTAAAACATCTTTTAAAACATGTTTTTATGCTTAATTAATGATTAGAAATACATTAGGAACAAAAGCCCCAATTTAATTGTTCATAAGAACCCTAAAATCCCAATTTCAATAAAATTAAAACCCTAGGTTTATAAATTATAAAATCTGAAAATTATACAACACTAATAATTTGAAAATATGAATTTAAACTACCAAAATATAATTTTTCATACTAGTAAAACTAATTTCAAACAATTAAAAACCAAAACCCAAAAATCAATTACATAAACATTATAAAAATAATAATAAACAAAGGAGGAAGAAGGGGGAAAGGCCATGGTGGCCAGCTGGTGGCAGAACGCCGGCGAGCAGTCTTGGGCGGCAGTGAGCTTTGCTCACGCAAGAAGGAGGAAAGAAAAAGAATGAAAAGAGAAAAAAGAAAAGGAAAAAGAAAAGAAAAAGGAGGGAAAGAAAAATAAAAGGGAAAAGAAAATAATACTAACCTTTTTGTGTGGGAAAAATTTGGGGATTCATGGGGTACTTATAGGAGAGAAGGTTGTAGGGTAAGTAGGAAGATTGGGCCTCGTGAAAATAATGGGCCAATTAAATAAATAAAATGGACTGGGCTTTGTTTGTATGGGCATAAATTGTAAAATGAAGGTTCATAAAATAATTTAGTTTAAAATAATTTTTGACCCAAATTAATAATTTGAAACTTGTAAAATTAAATTCTGGAAAATACAAATAAATATTATATATAAACTAAAATTTCATTTATAAAATATTTAAAAATACGGGGGATTACACGAAATTCCTGTGCATAATAATAAAAAGGAAAATACACTCTACTCCCAGTAGAAGTTATGGTTAAATATAAAACCCCATAACACTCCCCATATGTCCATACTAGAGGTATATATGTTGCAAGAGTTTTGGTGCGTAATCTATTTCACTTTACGTTGTTTACATATTTTAGACTTGGTGATGACTCTCAATCCATAACACAATCAATCATCATAAATCATTCAAGCAATCAAACAATACCAATTTAATTCTTGACTAATTAGTGACCACATTTAATTTAATGTTGAACCCTTTTTAATCCACCTCGGCGTTATATAACACCTTAAGCGCATAATGCACCACAAATCCTATCCCCTCAATGTATAGAACACCTTAAGTGCACTTAGGCACCAAAATGTATTTAAATCCTCGTGTACATAAACACTTAAATAGCTCATTTCCATGCTTATAGCATCAATTAAAATTATATGAACCATAATAAAATTCCCTTTCAATATTTCAAACTCAATTAAACATGCTCTCAATCATGCCAATAATAAAAGTGTGGTTCATAATCAACATGCCAACATAATTAATTCCAATCAATAAATCACCTCAAATAATTCATACTTCACAAATCAATCAGACAATCACCAAAATCAATCCAATTAACAATTTCAACCAATACCTATCATGATACTATCTTGGAATTAATTAAACAAAGCCTAGCATGCTTCTACACACTTAAATAATTACCGAGTACACGAACGTACCTCGAATATGATCTCAAAATTGCCACGACTACACAAAATCACTCACTTGGAAGTCTCCTACAACCCAAAATTACAAAGAGACATTAATACCCATTCATAATAAATTTTCAGCAATGTATACACTCTTTAAATCACTTTTAAACCTTCTAAAATATGCTGAAAATTAATTTAAACCACCTACTTTTATTCCCAATTAATGGGTAATGAAAAATCTTTTCAAAAAACATAATTCTAGCTTCTACATAAAAATTCCAGCATTATAAAAACTCTTAAACTTGCTGTAATTTAGTTTAAGAAACAGTAATTTCAATAGTTTTAATCACCTACAATCAAATTCCATCAATAAGCATTAATTTAGAAATCTAGGGTTTTCAATTTGGGGCTTTTTAATTCAAAAATCAAATCTGAAAATTATATACATATTAATCATTATTAAAACATCATAAAATCATCACACACACCCAAAAACAATAATTAATCAAAGCTAGATTGAATTTAAAAACAAAAGAGAAGTTTTTTTTTTTTTTTTTTTTGTGTGTGTGTGTAAAAACCGAACCGCACAAAGGGGGAAGGAGGGGAGAGTGGCCGGCGCCACCTCCCTGCGACTGCTGCTACTGCCGCCCTGTGGTGGTGGCAGTCGGCCACCAGTGGTGATGGTGGTGCGTGCGTGTGAGGTGAGAAGAGGGGAGGGGGAAAAATCAAGGGGAAAGAAAAATAAGAGGAGAGAGAAAGAAACTTTACCTTTGGGTATTCTCCACCTTGGACAAAGTTTATTTTGCTCATAAGATGGATATTTATACTCTCTCTCAAAACCCTTCTAACTTGATTTCCCTTTTTTACCCTTAATGATTCTTACTCCCATTCTAAATGGCATTTGACTTTCTTTAAAATTCCATTGACTTTAAAAACTTTCTTTTAATTTTAAATATGCCCCAAAGTTTCCAATTAATCAAATAAAATATTTCCAAAATAAATAAATAAATGAAAATGGATTTTAAATGAATATAAACTTTTTAAAATTATTAAAATACCATAAATAATTCATTTTAAATTATTTAAATACCTCAAAAAATAATGTTTTAAATTAATATACGTATAAAAATACGGGGTATTACAGTGGGTGACTATAAAATTCTTTTTTCAAGCACTAGGACTAAATTTCTCCAAAGGAAAAGCCCTTTACCCTAAGACCCAAACAAACACCAATACTACCACAAGAACAAAATGCAAAGACGTTTCATACTTCCAAATCACCATAGTGAAATTCACCGTAAAGAAGAAACAGAGATTCGACCCCTGGTCACACATTTAAAAGTCGGAAATTAGGCAACTGTTCTAGCCACCTATCTCATATGCTTTGTATATAGATGTATGTAATAGTCCTATAAGATAAGCACACACACCAAATTCAACACATCGTTAGTGTTGGACCACGCTAGGAGTATTGAATATAAGCATCCACCGCCCCCACCGGCCCACCCCCACTCTATAACAACCTAGTTGAGTCAGGGCCTAACTAAGTTGGGACCTCAACTTCACTTAATTACATTGATACTTTAGAGTTTGGGAATTGAGGCCATTCCTTCAGTTTGGAAAGCGACTAACATATATCTTCAGCATTGGATTTATTTACTTAAGCTATAAGATCTTTTTTCATATGGTTCTATTATTATCCGTTTATGATGCTAATTTTTTGCTATTAGAGAGCCCGAAAGGCTGTTTGTTCATGGCGAAATTGATATATGTGAGACTATTACAGTTACCATAGGAGTATGAGCAAGTTTCTTCAAAAGAGCTGATCCATGGCTTTAGAATACTGTCATTATTCGTAAGAATCATAACTTGTAATTTCCATGTTACGGAGTATATTATACACCCAGCCTATTGGGTGAGCAAGAAGCTCACTATCATCCCCTGACATAGGGGGATCATTATGCTTCGTATATCTTTTCAAAAAAAAAAAAAAAAAAGGATACTATCGCTTTCTATCAATAAATTTTAGCATAGCTCCCTAAATGTTTTTTACAAAAGTTTCTACACAACTATAAATGTTAGGAGACCAGGAATCCAGAAAGTTTTAGCTTCCTCATTGTAAATGCTGGATCTAGAACAGCTGTTTACTAAGGGTATTGGCTTGTTTTTGACATGAAAAGTGAGTAACCTTACCAGTTACCATAACTTGCTCTGATACTCGGAACTCTTCAGTAATGAACAACCTCATATATGTGGACCCACATGCACCTTGAGGCTTGTATCAGGTTTTGCATTAGAATATAGCGTGCTGCGTCCTATGAATGTTCAAGAAATTTCTGTCTCCTAATTCTTAAAATTGATCAACCACGGTAATTTCCTGTGGCTTGCTCAGGATGCTAGCGTCTGCTGGTTTTGTAGACAGCATATGCCAGCAGAAGTGGTATTGAGAGAGAATAAACTGGGAAATGTAACAACGGATTCATTTCATAGGCTTTCGCCAGCAGCTTGCAACTCTGTAACACAAAAATAAGTATAGAAAATTAAAATGGATAATGATAAGTGGGAATGAAAGGTGAGAAAGCTCCCAGAACAAACACACAGAAAAGGTTAGGAGAGGTTAAAAGACTTAAACTGCTAAAGGAGGTACATGATAATACAAGAAAAAGGCAATTTAAGGCAATTTTATTAGTGACATTCATGAATGAAGATATGCCTAGGCTATTACTGAATAAATTTTAGGCAATTTTATTAGAGGCAATTTTATGATAATACAGCTAATTACCCTCACATATCATCACTGAATTAATTAAAGGAAATTTTGTTAGAGACGTTCATGAATGAAAATATACATTAGCTAGTATTATTTTTCTCCCCCTTCCTTTGTTTTTCTGAACAAAGACGTCGCCTAATTCAGTTTATTCAGCAGAGCTGAAGAAAGTCAGACAAGCAGGTCAGAATTTTCTGGAGGAAGGGTTTCAAAGTTCTATTCTCATCGGCCTAGCTTTTTCACTAATTTTGAATATTAGTTCATATAAGTTTTGTGGCCAATAATTTTACACAAGTAAAAGTTTGGTACCAATCAGGTTTAACCCGAATTCTAATAACAGCTACAATATATTCTAATGGGTTTACATGAGTTAGGTAAAAGAGAGCACAACCAGAGACAAATTTCCAAGGACGCAGCTGAGAGAAGAAATTAGAGTACGAGGAAAGGGGTCGATACCAACTATAATACATGTACCATGACATTAATACAGCAGAAAATACAACATAAACTAACTAATCAAAAAGTGCATGTTAAGAAAAGGCGAGAGTTTTCAGAAGAATTGCTGAAAAGTTACCTTAAAATGCTTGTAGAAGATCGCCAGACAAGCCACCATAGAAACTCTCCTGATCAAGAGTGTACCAATATAAAACTTGGAAGATCTATGATTTTGAGTGTTACTGTGTCTAGATTTCAGGGAATCTTTACAATGATCATCTTCCTTCTTACCTGAAAGTGCTAAAAGGTGTATTCTATATATTTCACTTTCCATAGCCAATCCCACGGCCATTAGAATAGAAGGAAAAACTACAAATACCAAATGAGGGATGACTATCACCATTATATCTGGAAACCCAAGGAACTCCAATTTTTTACCCATCTCTGGATGCTTCACTACCCAGCCCCTGTAAGTCATATACCCCCTTTCACCACCATCAGTAAATAATTGCCCGGAAAACCAAGGACATAGAACAAGGTAGAACAAGTAACCTAGAAATCCAAGCCACACTGAGCGCAGCTTGTACAACTCTGTCAAGACCCATCCAACACCATTTTTAAATTTTTTGTCAGTATAGAAATTCTGTAATGTGTACTGTTTCTTGAAAAGAATTAACAAAGCCACAGGGAGAAGAAGAATAAAGAAGGAACACCCAACAGAAAGCCATAATATTGGAAGATACAAAGCAGCCCACTGGCAACCCATGACCATAAACTCCTTCCATGTCCAAGACAGAGGACTAGAAAGACCATTTATTGAGAATGGCCTCAACTCAGTCAAGGTTGATCTGCCTCTTACGTCAATGGCTTCTATCTGCAGCCAGTATCTTTCTGGAGATGGGTCCTGAAACGCTTTGAAATTCCAAGGTGCTGCATAAAGAGCTCCTCTTGAGGAGCTATCCTTGATCTCCGTCATTGATTCCTCCAAAACTAGAACAAGATTTCCAAGCTCGGAGTCATAAGCACGAGCCACTACTGAGATGATTGGAGATGATGAAAAGACCAAAGCTCTTATGGTCATGTAGTGTGAGGGGTCCAATGATTGATGTTCAAATTCGGTAAATTGAGATGATGCCAATGTAAAGCGTGAGTCTAGCGGAAAAGTGGGTAAGATGATAGTTTTTTTAGTACCCGATTTCAAGTTGATATCTACAAATGAAGCATGACCTCTATCAATAGCCAAAATACGCATGGCTCTATTTCTCCTCCAGTCACCCATTTCCCATTCCCAGAATTCCTGGACTTTGGATGATCCATTCGAAGAATTCTTGGAGGATGTCTGTTGCATATTTAGCTGCATGAGATCATTACTTGGTCGGTGAAGCCGTTTCAAATTCTTGCCAAACCTCGTGTGGAGATGTCCACATAGGTAAGCAGATATTGAATGTTTGAGAAAAACATTTTTTAGGGTCCTCCCAGATTCTGAGGTTGCTGAAAATGAAAGAGGAAAATGTCCAAATGAGATCTTTACCACTGGGTTCTTTGGATCAGCACCCCATTTTGATAGCTCAGAATCCAGCTCCGCTAATAAATTATCAGTCGGATGCCCAAAAAGATTGGTTGGACCTCTGAGGCCAACAGCCATGGTGATGTCAATCCCAACAAATAGATGCCTTCTATCTTCTGTCTGCATGAGACAGCACAAATTTTATTACACAAAGTTTTGTAGAGTTAAAGATTGTCAAAAGTACATCAAAGTGAAGCAGCCTTCAGATGTCAGTTTGTCATCAAAATTGGAAGAACCACAAGATACTATATTTTTGTCTTGATCCTACTTTGATTACAGATTGTTTTCATATTTTCTTTTAATGATTCACCTATAATCAATAGAAAAAAAGATTGAAACCACATTCTTAAAATTATCTATGCCTAAAATAAATTCAACTTGTGATTAATAATCTCAGAAAATGTTGGCAAGAAGTTAACCTGAAGTGTGACACTGTTTACATGCCCAGTCCTTCCTGCTTCAGCATTTAGACTGTAGTTTGAAAAGAAATCAAAGGTGCCACCAACGGATGGCACACCAAAATTATCATGATTGCCTCTAAGATCATAGAAGATGCTCTTGTCAAGTCCACTCTTCTTGACTACATCTGCCATCACATCCCGGTATTCCACCCACTCTTTTTCATTTTGTTTCATGTTTGAGTGATCTTTGCTCTTCCCATCTAGTTGCAATAAAAGCAAGTATCAGAAGCCTTAAGGTCCTCCAACGAATATTATATCTAACATAAGGGATTAAAAATTTACCCAACAAATTGAGCAAACAGCACACCAGATAAGGAAACAAATGCCTAAGGTTCACTAAAACATAACAATTCCTTTATTTCTATATCAGTTCACCAACCTCTCATTTCGTAAATTGCCAATTATATTGCGATACACCGTCCAAAACTACAACCATATACCTCTGAACTGATTTGCATAGCTGGTGAATGCATCTATTCAACCAAAAAGCCATAATCCATTATATCTTCAGAAGTTCAGAGTCTATCAATTAATATCACATATAATTTCCGTATCAGTTCACCAAGCTCCCATTTCGTAAATTAACAAATAAAACGCGATACCACCTCAGTCCAAAACCACAACCTATATATTTTCGGAGTTCGCATAAAAAATCCTCAAATTAAGAAGGTAACGATCACACATTATTTCGCCATAATCACAATGATTAATATCAACCACAACTAACTATGTCAATAATCAACCAAAACCAACAATAATTAACAATGTATGATCTCAACAACACTAACAATGTCAATGTCTCATGAATGCATAATCATTTCATCTTTAACAACAAATCAAACAACTCTTTGATTTCATAAATAAAACCGTACAATTACACCAACCTACACTACAATTCTAAGAATCCCCAAACCCAATTCTAAAATCCAACTAAACCCATTAAAAATCAAAGCAAACCCCACAAAAAACAAAGCTCAATAACATCAAATTTTAACAAAAATGGAGAGAGAAAGACGGCGAAAAAACCTGTGAGATCGCCGGTGATAAGAACAAGAGAAGGGTTGATGACAGAAAGATAAGGGCTCACCAATTTCTTAAAATCAAGAGCTCTATCTGGGTGATGAACACTGAAATGAAGATCAGAGAGTTGAACCACCCAAATCACTGAATTTGGGCCTCCTTTTACTTCTATCAATCTGCTTGAACTTGAGTTTTCTTGCCCTGAAAAAACTACCGCCATTAACGAAAAGATGACGAGGATTTTAATGGTGATATTCGCCATTGTTTTCTTCGTTGTCTTTCCTCCGGCTAACTTTTCCCGCCGGAGCTGTTGACTTCACGCTAACTCTGGGACGTTGGTCAGGTTTTTGGGTTCATTGTTTTTGGGTAAAGTCAATGAATACTCGTAGTTGTTACTCCGTTGTTAGGGGTAGAGGTGTCAATTTGAGTCATTTGGTCAGATATAATTGGATTGGTTTTGGTTTGGATTAAGACATAATAATTTGAGCTTTTTCCCAAATTAAAGTCAAGAAGAACCGCAATTCCCAAATTGCAGCCAAAGTTTTAAGAATTCCCAAAGTACCGTCCACGTCACCGGTTCAGGGGGAAGAAATTTTAAATCCGGTCTACAGCAAAACCGCTACCTGAAGTAACCGCTACCTGAAGTAGCGGTTTTTACTAATAAACCGCTACTTCAGGTAGCGGTTTCTTTTTAATAAACCGCTACTTCAAGTAGCGGTTTTTGTTTAATAAACCGCTACTTCAAGTAGCGGTTTTCTAGCAGGTATAATTTCCTGATTTCACTTTCCTCTTTCATTTTCGTTTTCTAGCAGGTATAGTATGTTAGGCTTGCTGGGTTTTACGGTGTACATAGGATTTTGGGAGGAGGGTTTTTGCTTGATCGATCTCTTCTTACGGCGTTGGTTGAGAGGTGGAGGCAGGAGACACATACTTTCCACCTAGTGGTAGGTGAGGCCACCATTACTTTACAGGATGTCTCCGCCATTCAGCACGTGCCTTCCGTCCACCGACTCCTTCTCAGCATACTATCATGACATCTCCTCCACTAGTGCATCGCCAGTATCAGAGAAACCGACGGCGTAGCAACACTACGTCTGGGGTTGGAGTTGGCCTGGATGACATTCCAGAGGAGACAGCTGCATCATCTTCATCGTCACCTCATGGGAAGAAGCAACGCCCGAGCTAAGTGTATATTTTGGAACTAAACTAATTTTTTTGTAAATGCTTAGAATTGGATTTTGTTATATTTAATCAATTGAAAAATATTCGACTTTGCAATTTCGACTTCCTTAGATCTTCATAAACTTGTTATTTATGGTGGTTGTGTTGAAAATATGCTATATATCTCATGTTTTACAGGTACACAACTTGCAGGGTTTTTTTTTTGAGTGATTATGCAAGTTTGAAAAAAAAACCAGTCCAGGGTAAACCGCTACTTCAAGTAGCGGTTTTTCAAAGTAAACCGTTACTTGAAGTAGCGGTTTTCCAAAATAAACCGCTACATAAAATAGCGGTTTTTTGTAAACAAACCGCTACTTCAAGTAGCGGTTTTAAACTAAGAAACCGCTACTTGAAGTGGCGGTTTATTGCAAAGAAACCGCTACTTCAAGTAGCGGTTTACCCTGGACCGGAAAAAAAAAAACCGGTTTTTTAACCAGTGCTTACGTGGACGGTAGAATGGGAAAATAAAAAGATTTGGCTGCAATTTGGGAATTGCGGTTCTTCTTGACTTTAATTTGGGAAAGAGCTCTAATAATTTATTGTATCAATCTGATAATTAAGACATACTTCGTATTTATTTGACGAGCTCATAAACCTGTAAAGACATTGCAATTTGCAAACGATAAACTTACACAAACAATTAGGAAAGTAGGTTTACTAAAATCACTAAACATGCTAACATAAGCCCTTTTTTTTTAAATAACATAATGCTAATTTAGAAAATTGGTAATTCATTACTTTTCTAAATAAATGAAGTACGAATTATTACTTAACATACTACAAAATTGACTTTAATAAGTTGACTTTTTGCAACATTTAAGTTTTTTGTTTTTTTTTTTGACAAGTAATTTATTTTAACCAGTGTTAGTAATTAATATATACTGTAAAATCTAATATTATATAAATAAAGTAGACATTTTTGGAGAGCATTCGAAGTGCCACGTAAGAAACATACTTTTTTCGACCAATAAGAAGAAAGATTTGTATTTTATTTTTGAATTGTAAATTATGTCGCCACCTAGATATAAGTAACGAATTAGATTTGATATATCTAAAATTTTAATGACACGTAGATTATAATCCCCGAATTAAATTATTTTAATGAAAAAAAAATTAAAGTAAAAATATAGGAAAAGATAAATTTATTAATTCAATACTACGAGTATAAGAAATCCAAAATAAAATATACTAAGAAATATTTAAATGATAAATGCTTATAATAAAGTTTGATACCTATCATTATAAGATAAATTTTAATAGTATTTATGATAAGAAATACAAATTGTTCGTTAATTATAATTAAATTAAAATTTGTGATACCTACCATTATAAATTGACACATCATACGACACAAACAAAATTTCGTATCAATAAAAAACCCCATCAAGCGAATTTTATGTTAGTAATTTTGTGTTAATTTTTGGTCATCAATGGCCGGGTAATTTTTAGCTTATTTTTTAAAATCCTATGTTTAAATTAGTATTTCTAATTATTACTTACATTGTATTAATTTGGGATACTTAACGATTATATGTTTATGTTTTATTTCTAAATGTTTTTTTACATGCAGATCTAACACATCATACGACACAAATAAAATTTCGTATCAATACAAAACCCCATCAAGCGAATTTTGTGTTAGTAGTTTTGTGTTAGTTTTAGGTCATCAATGTCCGGGTAATTTTTAAAATCTTATGTTTAAATTTACATTTGTAATTATTGGTTACATTGTATTTATTTAGGATACTTGACGATTATTTGTTTATGTAATCGCATACGATTAGATGTTGTATACTTAATATATGGGCGGTTTGGTTTTTTTGGGAGATGATGAAAAAATTTCGATGCATAGATTTGGTTTTATATCGCAACAAATTTTCTTTTATTGGTAAATATATTGATTATTTTATATAAATGTAAAGATTTAATTTATATCTATTTCAGTTAGGCTACTATTTTTATCCATTGATGTAGTAGGTTGGTTGTAGACGAGGTTGGTGATTCTATCGAAATAA
The DNA here is from genome assembly GCF_001683475.1 of Chenopodium quinoa. Taxonomy (NCBI): domain Eukaryota; kingdom Viridiplantae; phylum Streptophyta; class Magnoliopsida; order Caryophyllales; family Amaranthaceae; genus Chenopodium; species Chenopodium quinoa. Next base: position 2,184,996 of record NW_018742726.1, on the reverse strand, counting down.
AAGATATGGTAAAACAGTGAATAATGATTTAGGATTCAAATTATTAAAAATTTATCATTTCACATTAAAGATTTTAAATAACGGAAAAAATATCATATTTACAATTTATTTATATTTAATAAATTCATTATAAATTATAGTTAAAAATAAATAAATATTAAACTTTTGTAATTCTGTCTGAAATTATTAAATACAATAAATCAAATAATTAAAAAATTTAGATGAAAAAACCGTGCATCGCACAGGCTTCCATCTAGTAAAGTAAAAAATATTGTCATGTACTCATGTGGATATTTGTTGAGTTCGTTTCTATGTATAATGTATAAATATTAAATTTTTTATAATTTATACTTATTCATAATTAAGAAAATAATTATTAAAAATTCTATATTAAGGGTGTGTTCTCTTCACCTAATTGGATCTAAACTTATCTGAACTTATTAGACCTTATTAAACTTATTATACCTTATTGAACTTATTAAGGGATTTGTTAAACATCGCCCACAAATTACTACATAAAGCCCACAAAATTCACTTGGTTTGACAATATTGCCCTTAACCTAAAAAAAAAACACTCACACTCTCATCGCTCACACTCTCATCGCTCATCTTCTTTGAACCTCTCTAAAAAAAAAAAAATTCAAACAACGGCAATGTCGAGGCGGCAAGGCAAGGAATTGGCGGCGGCGGCGGAGGGAAGGAGGTCCCAAGGAGGCAAGGTACAATTTGTAAAAAAAAAAAAAAAAAAAAAAGGAAAAACCGCCGTGACGGAGGCGGGGCGCCCTGGCTGGACGCCCAGCAAGCGGTGGTGGCGCCAGCTGCAGACGCCGCCACCAGTAGGCTGGCGCCTAGGCTGGACGCCATAGCCACGGTTGTGGCGTTTATTCAAGGCGTCGCAGCCGTGGCTTTGGCGTCCAGCCCAGGCGCCAGCCCACTGGTGGCGGCGTCTGCAGCTGGCGCCACCACTGCTGGCTGGGCGTCCAGCCAAGGCGCCCCCCCCCTTTTTTTTTTTTTTTTTTTGAAATAAAATATTGTTTTTATTTTTTATTTTTATTTTTTTTTTGTAATATATTTTTGAATTGTTTTTATATTTTGTTGTTTATTTTTATAAATTTTTTCAATTTTGTCATATTTTTTCTATGTTTATATTTTGTTTACAATTATTTGTATGGTTTTAGTTTATTTGATTTGGGAGTGGTAGCTATTTTTCGTATAAATTTTTGTATGTTTATATATTTTAAAATTTTGTGTAGAATTCACTGGGTCGTCATGGTGCGGGGAAGAATGTAGAGCTTCTTAGTAGAAGCTATTCAGTGGAGAGGTCGGGGCATAGACATGTCAGATCCCGTGGTATTTCGGCCTCAGCTCGTAGAGAACGGATCCACCGTCGGGATGAGGATGACGATGACGATGATGATGCTGAGGAGGGTGACCAGGAGGAGGAGCAGGAGGAGGGCGCAGATGAGGATGAGGATGTGGACGATGGCAGTGGACCGTATGATGATTACGGTCCATTCAGTCAGAGGGTTGATGACATGTACGAGATACATATGGTGGAGGTGCGTAAGGGTAGGGGTGGTAGGTTTGTTAGTAGATCTGGCACATCATCTGCGTCCACTGTATCTGGGGCAAGCAGGAAACGGTCGAGGGCCGGTAATGATTCTTGGGTTGTTAGGAGTGAGGTGCCCGGTGGGCCTGTTGACGAGAGTGTGATTCCTAGCTTTCTAGGACACATAGCTGCCCGTATTTGGGAGGACCAGGAGAGGCCTTCAGTTACGGGGTTGTTGAAATGTCATACCCGGGAAAAGACTTGTAGCTTTTTGCGTACATGGACTGAGGCTTGGCCGGCGGAGAGCGAGATGTTCGAGCGACTGGAGGGCACTGGGGTGAATCACGTTCCTGCCACCATGCACGATAAGATTGACAGTACGCTGATCACGGCTTTCATTGAGCGATGGCAGCCGGATACAAACTCTTTCCACCTTCCGTTCGGTGAGATGACGATCATGTTACATGACGTCGAGGCCATTCTGGGGATTTGTGTTGAGGGTAAACGACTTTGTGCTGTGGCTGATGCGGATCAGGCAGATTTGTTGGCGGAGTTGTTGGCGGTGGACAGGGCTGCACTGTACACCGAGGCGCTAGGTGTTTGGGAACACGGAGGTGTGAAGATCGCATCCGTGTTGCAGCGGTGTTTGTACCCCAGTGCACGTAGGACGCACGACGCACAGCTGAGTGCTTATGTTTTTCTACTCCTCGGATGTACCTTGTTTCCGGATAAGAGCGGCGGAAACAAGCTCAGGCCACGCGACATCGTGGAGGCGTGTGACCCCGATAGTGTAGGCCAGTTTTCCTGGGGATCGGCTACGTTGGCGTATTTGTATCGCCAACTAGGATTTGCGAGTCGGGCTGACGCGGCAGGTATCACTGGGTGTCTGACTCTATTGCAGACCTGGATATACGAGTACTTTCCTGCATTGCGACCACATCGTGACCCAGTTCCTATTGATAGGGGATGCCGCGTGCTTGTGTGTGGAGTCCGCGCTCGGAGAAGAAGTCCGTTGACCGCCTCCGATCGATACGGTTATTGCTGGACAGGCTGTCCCCCTTAGAGGTAACGTTTATAAATTGTTTCTACATTTTATTATTTGCACATATTATATTCATGTTATTAAATTTTAAAACTATGTGCAGGTGAACTGGATGCCTTTCGGCACGAACCCTAGTGTTAGGGTACCCAGGACCCTGTACACGGGACTCATTCAGTATCGTGAGATCGTCGAGGCGTACATGCCCCAACGTTGTCTTCGCCAGCTTGGATTTGTCCAAGTTGTCCCTCCTCCCCCGGCATGCCCGATGAAGGCGGCCCGACTTGCATCGTCGAGGGACTACGTCGTGCAATGACCGGATATCAAGACCGGGACGTGGGACCAGTTTCCGATGGTGGCCCGCTTATGGACTGCGGAGTTGCAGCGGCCGCCCTCTGGGGTTACTCCCATGTGTGACCATTACTACATGGAATGGTTCAACCGGTACTCGCACCCGAGGTTGATCGCAGATCTCGACCACAACGATGATGATTATGTGTCACCGCCTACTGCCATGGAAGCGGTATGTCTTATATTATATTTATCGTTGTCTTTTAATTAAGTTTTATATGTTGTTATTGTATTTCATCTTCTGTTTTTTATTGTATGCAGTGGATGGGAAAGATAATGCAGGACGTACAGAAACTCTCTCTTGAGAAGGACAGCATGAGTGCAACAGGGAGAGCTGTTGTTGATAGTCTGGAACAGACCCTTGCGCAGTGGGAGTCGTCGTCGAGGAGGGATTACTGATGGTTTTGTCATTTTATTTATAGAGCATTATGTTGGACATTATGTTGTAAGTTTGTAACATTTTAGATTGTTCTTTTAGCTTCCAACTTAAACATATTATCAGTGCTGTTTTTAAATTTTGATATAACCGTTCGTGGATCTGCGCAAGTTACCCATGCAACATATAGAATGCAGTAAGCAATACAATATAAAAGATTAATGTTCTCATTAAAAGAGCAACGTACAAATAAGATTACAAATAAAGAATGTAAACATGAAAAACTAAAATGCAGCTAGGGTGTTCCATTCGTGGATCCGGTCATGATATAGCGCATCCCAACCCTCTACGCTCGCTGTGCGAATGTTGTACCACCGAGGTATAATCGGTGGCACTGGAAAATCGGATGACATGTCTAGTCGGATGAAATGTCTGTATGACGACCCAAGAAACGCAATAGCTAGCTCTCTGACCGGTGTGGTGACAGTCTCACGCGACCGCCAAGGGAGAACCGTGGTACAAGGATAATAAGCTTGACTATGCACTCCCAGGCCGAAATGCATGACTGCGCATTTGTAAATGTTTGCAACGGCAAACAGATCTAGGGGCGCGTCAAAATAATGATTCAATTGACTTGTTAAGTCTATCGAACAGGGGCTATACATCGTACCATGTCGTCGTTTGGAGTCCTCTAGAGAGTTCCTGATGTCGTTCTTCTGAGTTTCAATTGACTTGTTAAGTCTATCGAACAGTGTATCCAAAGCAGCGGTCGATGAATCAATCCAGTCCTTGGTAGCTCTATGAGCGCTCTCAACTCTACATGTTGTAGTGTTCCCAAAATGAAGTACCTGGTTTGTCCAATATTTGACAAACTTTTCCCTGTGAGGGACCCATTGCTGCATCACATAGCCCACCAGTGCCGGACACCACTGGTACGAATCCCTGAAGTTAGCCAATGCTCGCTCATACGCTTCCTCTGTGGTAGCCTGTAGGATCTTCCGCCACTTACCATTCACCAATCTCTCTGCCATTTCCAAATTCTTCTTGAAAAGGTTGTAGGCTTTCACTTTCACGCAGTTGTTGATGTGCCATGTGCACAATAAGTGGTTCGACTCGGGAAACAGCTCTGCTATGGGGGCAAAGAGACCTCCCTCACAGTCGCTGACGATGGCTGCTGGATGAACATTAGGCCCGATGTAGTTTCTCAGCTTCTCCAACACCCAATAATAACTTGGAGCCGTCTCATCGTTGATGATTGCATGACCAATCAGAAAGTTCTGGTTCGTTGGAGTCATCCCCATGATCTCAACCAGTGGGAACTTGTACTTGTTTGTCTTGTACGTTGAGTCGATCAAAATCACAAATGGCCAAGACTTGATCATATCAGCACAATCAGGATGCACAAGGAAAAGATGAGTCACATCTCAAAATGCGATCCATTCTACCATCCCGTTGAGATTTATGAGTTACTACTACCAAGCAAAATCCAGCTGCAATTGCAACCTGTTTTGCCCAATCAATCGCCTGTTGAGCTTCTTCGAATGGACCATCATGTCCAAATATCCCGCTGTAATCATTTCCGTCTCCACCATATTCCTGCATCAATTATATATTACAATAAATACATTTAACGGATAATACATTTAATTTCTATATTTACACAGAATTAACACAAAAAAAAAAGCATAATTATATATAATCAAACTTAATTTTTATAAAAACCCAATTCGAATTTTCAAACTAAATTTAAAAATATACCATTTCGAATTTTCAAACTTAATTTTAAAAAAACCCATTTCGAATTTTTTTAAAAAATCATTTTCGATTTTTTTTTTAAAAAATAAATAAATAAAAAACAACAACAAAATCAAAAAAGAAAAAAAAAATTAATTTATAAGGGTGGCGTCTGCCAGGGCTGCCACAGCCACTGGACTGGCGCCTGGCAGGGCCGCCTCAGCCAGTAGAGTGGCGCCTGGCCAGGACGCCAGTCTGGTGGTCTGGGCGTCTGGGCTGGACGCCACTCTGGTGGTTCTGGCGTCTGGCTTGGACGTCCAGGCTACGGATTGGGCGTCCATCCTAGGCGCCGGAGCCACTCCGACGGTAAACCGTGAATTTTAACGGTGACTTACCTCGTTTTCCGTCGACGACGACGTACCTACGGCGTCCCCCGCATCTCCGACCTGCCCTCCGGTCTCCCCCGGCGAGCCAGTACGGCTCCACATTTTTCAAACCGAGATTATTTCAATTTTTGAAAATGGGCATAATGGTCACACCAAATCATATTTGTGGGCTTTATATGGTAATTTGCGGGCGATGTTTAGCGTTTTACCTTATTAAACCTTATAGAGTTTATTAGACCTGATTGAACTTATTAAGTTATTGGAACTTATTAGACCTTATTGAAACTTATTGGACTTTATTAAACCTTATTATTAGACTTGATTATAACTTATTAGACCTTATTTAACTTATTGGAATTTATTAAATCTAATTAAACTTATTAGTCCTTGTTGAACTTATTATACTTTATTAAATTTATTGAACCTTATTGTAACTTATTTAAACTTATTAAACTCGAAAGACTTATTTTTATAAGGTGAACAGAACAAGTCCTAATAGGAGTCAGGAGGCAAATAGGTAATGCAAAAGGCAAATTAAAACCGTAAAACGGAATAAACAAAGATTAAATTTTTTTATTATTTTTTTTTTATTTTTGGAAATTACTCCGTATAGGAATATATCTCTTTACCAAAGACTGGTTTACCCTTAACTTTAGTAAATTCTCTCCATCATCTTCAATCTTCCGACCCCATTAAAAAAATCCCACAATTACTTTCTGCCACTCTCTCTCTTTCAAACCATGACAAGTTCCTCCACTCAATCTCGCAAGGTTCTTCTTTTTTCTCTCTTAATAATTTCTATGCTTTAATTTACCGCAATTTAGATCTTACACTCGATAACATTATGCGTATCATGCTCCCGAAATCACGTACAGTTTAAAGCTGTTCATCGTGTTCCCGGGTGTATAATATAATAATAATAATTGCTAATTTACATGTTTATATTGTTAAATTCTCAGGCTTTAAGCAAGATCGCCCAAAATCGACTCCAAAAAGAACTTGTTGAGTGGCAGCTTAATCCTCCCGCTGGCTTCAAACACAAGGTCACCGATAATCTTCAGAGGTATAATTTTTTCATTAATTTTCTGGGGCTTTTTTTTATGATTAAAATATTAAAAAAGTTTTGATTTTTATATGGTATTTGTTTTTATTTTTATTTTTTTAAAAAGATGGGTGATCGAAGTTTCTGGAGCACCTGGAACTTTGTATGCAAACGAGACTTATCAGCTTCAAGTTGATTTTCCAGAGCATTATCCTATGGAAGCACCCCAGGTTATTATTTATTTTTCTAATTCGATTGAACCCCTGGAAAAAAAAAATTGTTAATTTGTGATTACTTTATGTTAAATTATTATTATTATAGTAGTTTATTATACTTGCACAATTTTTAGGTTAGAGTATGGTTTAATTTGTTGGTTTTTGGGGTGTAGGTTATATTTGTACCTCCTGCACCTCTGCATCCTCACATTTACAGCAATGGGCACATCTGTTTAGGTAATTCTTTGTATTGGATAAACTTTTTTTTTTCCCCTTAATGTTTATTTGTTCTGTATATGTGTTTCTTAATCATACATCCGTATCGATTTAGTTGTTGCGTAACTAGTTTAAATTACACTATCTATGTGACGACTACTCTAAGATGGAGAGAGTATGTGAAATTCTAGTACAAATATGTTGTATCTTGTATGTTTGTATGATTATATTGTATTATAGCCGTAGTTGGCTATTTACGGTATTAACAAAGTCGATTGAATTGAATGATGTGTTAGAACAAGATCAACTCTTTCATTGACAATTGACATTGCTCATATATGTTATATATTGTGATTTGTTTTTTTGGGGTTGCGGCTATTTAGGGATATTTGAAATGATCTGGGGTGAAAGTTTCTGTAAATGCATTGACATGTCTTGGTAAGTTAAAAGTATATGATTATGTAGATGAAGAGGGAGATGGGGTGATTTTAGACAATTTTGCAACTTGCAGATAGTGGTGAATGGTGATGAGTTGAGTGTGCACTTGTTGGATTTGACTGAGATTTATGCTTAATTTTTTAAAGTGGATAAACCTAGAATTGGTTTATGAAAGTGATTAATGAAAAGAATAACCTCCAATTTCCATATTTTAGAGGATATTGTAGCGGATTGCTTATTATAACTGTTATGAGATATTTGGATGGGATGAACGGATAACAATGCATAGAAATGCTAATGCTAATGGTTGTTGTTTGTGTGAATCTATAGTTTTTGAATAAAGCATGACTTCTGAGCGCCTATCTTTTGTTTATTTTCTACTGTTTTTGCTGCCTAATAAAAATTTAGTAACAAATCTAATGTTGATTCGGTATAATAAGCCTACACGAGTACACGGCCTCCTATTAGCCTATTGCCCTATTGAATTTTCCTTTATAATTAGTTAGATTAGTACAAGTACTGAAGTACATATATTTCTCCCAATTATTTGAGGTTCCAATCTGATGTTAGATTATGAGCATAATCAGGGCTGTTTTCTCCTGTAGACTTAAATTTGGCATTATCATCCTCTTCACTCCGTTGAAAAATTTGTGCCCCTTTTGTTCTGATAAATAATTATTCAACAAATTGAGTGCTAAGTCTTAGTTTTCATAATGTTCTTTGTGTTGCTCACAAAATTCATACTCCATACTGTTTACAAGGTATATCAAGTGCATGTGTAACCTTATACTTTTCAGTTTCACCTGGGAGAACCGGGACTAGAACAGTGATATGTTTATTCACTCTGTGGCTTGAGCTACATTTTACATGGATCTTTTATTCAATATTTTCATAAAACGAAGGGTTTTTGAATAGAGGATCTAGTTTCTACAAGCCAACACACCTGCAATATCATTTGAAAAATGTATATATGAACCAGCTGGCCCAGTTCATGAGATGGTTTGGAACACTTAGGCACTCGATGCACCTCTTTTATCAGTAAGTAGAATGAATATATTATTTCCATTATGGTTCTAAACTTTACATGAAATAGTCTCTCTACATCATAGGGTTATCTGGCTGCATTCATCTTTGACCTCCCAAACCCTGCTAGAAGCAAGATCCCCAATGTCTGTCATAATTATTGATGTAACAATGTATGATCTTATTCTTGTAGCTTGATAGATGCATTGACTATTGTGCCTTTCTGTAAAGTTGGTGAAGCCCGTATTTCATTTTTCCCTGTCTCAATTTCTATATCTTTATAAACTGATAAAGAAGATATAAGGGCCTCTAATGTGCATTGAATTGTCATATTTTTTTTTACAACCGAGATTGTCATTCTTGTGGATAGACTTTGGCAAATTACATTTCATGCCAAAATATTAGAATATCATAATAGCTATATTTTACATGGGTCTTTTGCTCAATATATTTATAAAATGAAGAATATTTTAATAGAGGATTAATTTTCTACAAGCCAACTACCTGCAATATCATTTAAAAACGTAAAAGGTGCCAAGTAGCTCAGCTCGGGAGATGGTTCGGAACATGTAGCCGATCTATGCACTGAATGCCCCTCTTTCATTAGTTACTAATAAAATTTGTTATTTCCTTTATTGGTCTACGCTCCACCTGAAAGTCATTTACATTTTAGATTTGACCTCCCAAACCCCGCTGCACAAAAATTTCCCAATGGCTGTTGTTATTGTTGCTGAAATAAAGTGTAATCTCACTTATGTAGCTCGATAGATGCATTGACTATTGTGTCTTTCTATAAAGTCAGTGATGCCCATGTTTCAAATTTCCCAGCCTCAGTTTCTATATATGGATAGACTGATGAAGAAGACACCAGCCACTCTTATGTGATTGAGATTGTGATTCTTGTGGATAGGCTTTAAATAATTGTATCTTTATGCTTAGATATCGTAAGATTGTAATATCATAATAGCTTTACCACCTCATTATGCGTTGTTATCGTGCCTTGGATATTTTTTTTGTATTTTACTCATTTTTGGTTTTGTTTACCAATGGATGGTCATGAATCTCATGATATTGATATGTGAAATCTATTTCACAAGTCATTCAAACATTATGTAGGCCATGTTGTAGTGCAAGCTCACAGTCCTTGGTTCTTCCACAAATCGTCGTTGATATTAATCTCCCCTGATTTAGGCTCTTGTGTATTTTGGATGGGACCATTAAGATGATTTGTCTTAAAACTGACCTTGCCAACATATACTTTCTCGTATTGTCTATGATTGCAGATATTTTATATGACTCTTGGTCCCCAGCGATGACAGTCAGCTCAATTTGTATCAGTATTCTTTCAATGCTGTCAAGCTCTACCTCAAAGGTTTGTTGAGTTGCTACCCCTGGCCACACCCCCAATTCCCAGCAGTTGCCATTTGAGCTTTGCTTACTCATATTCTTAAGAAAGATAACTGAAACAGCTTTGTTACTTTTGGCAGCAACGCCCTGCAGACAATGACCGTTATGTGAAGAACTGTAGGAACGGTAGATCTCCGAAGGAGACGAGGTGGTGGTTTCATGACGATAAAGTGTAATATATGAGTAGTGTTTGTCAGACCTATTGAAACACTGTTTTATAGAATTGACTTCTAGGATGAATACTGCCTCCTATCTCCAGGAGATGTTGAAGTGGATGCGGGAGTAAAAAGGATTTATGTTAACCCTCTTGTTTAGCTCAGGGGATGATATGGATAACCTCTAAAATGTGGAAACATCAGATTTAAAGCAATGGCTTCTGATTTAAAAGTATGAGAAAGTTAGCAGGTTCGTTTAATGTTGCTATGCCACTGTAAGGAATCTGAGCAAGCTAACCACAGGAAGTGTTTAGTGCAGATTAGAGTGCAGTGTGCAGGCCATTGAGATATACTAAGTATCCTTTAAGCATTCTTTTTAGGCTTGAAGAAAAGTAAAGATGACGGCCAATTCATGTCAAATTTGTGTGTTATTGTGTCAATAGTTTATGGTTTTAACAATCTTTTGACACATTTAGCAAAAATAATTAAATGAATTAGAACATAGACAGTTTGACACTACAAGTCACTGAGACGTGATAGGCCGTTACCCGGGAGTGACTATACCTAAGGCAAAAATGTACTTTCACGCAAAAGCTTTGCCTGTAATTACTACGCTGTAAAAAAAACTCTCTTTTTGAACAATAATAGTTTTGAACAATAACAGTATAAAAATCAACCATAACAGTATAAAATCAACAATAATGGTATATTCATAAAAAAAATTAACAGTATAATTACAAACTGAAAATATTTCTGTTAAATCGATAACATTTAATGCAAACTCACAAAAATTCCATAAAACAGAGAACATATAAACTCAGATTGGATTTCCAACAACTGTATATAAATCTACAGTAACAACATACAAATAAACAATAACAAAATAAAAAATAAAAATTATAGTATTTAAGTCAACAATAACTATCACCGACAAATAATTTGCGTCATCGTCTTAACCTCTCAAATATCCAAATTCAGCTTATCTACAAAAGCTTGCAAATTCAAGGGAGATAGATCTAAGCTCACTAGCTTAGTGTACTTTGTTTGGACTAGTTTTCCTATGATCGACTCCTCTTGAGTGGATTTGGGGATTTCCTGGTGATATTAATGGTTTTCACCACCTTTTTGGTTTTTACCCCCCACTTTCTTTTTCTCCTATTTTCTATTCCTTTCTCCTTTTTAAATAACCCAAATAATATTTTATATTACCAGTATGGTCCCTTCCTGGTAATGGGCAAGCATTACTTACAAGTCACCTATTTGACCTATATGATTAGATGAAAGATCTTAGCAAAGAAGTGATGAAGCACAATTCTTGCTTCATTTGTTTTGACCAAAAAGAACTAATTAGATCCATTTAAATATTTTTTTTCCAAAACTGAATTTCATCAAATTGAATGAGTTGACTGCATCGATAAATGTCTTATTTGTTGGTTAATTATTGAGTATAAATTGATACAAGTATTATCGCATATGAAAAACCATAAGTTAAATTAGAAACTTAAGAGAAAATTTTTGAAGTTTTTGATTATTTCAATTACTGTTGTGGGGCTAACACGTGAAACTCTTATGATACAAGACCCCCGTTAAGTCTTTTGTCCTTCCAAATGAAGCCCCTGATAAAGAATTTTGTAAATTTTTATTTTTTACCCTTATGGGTGTACTCGTCATGTGTTAGCAGGCTAATATTTTTAGAAGGGAGAGACAGGTGGGGCCGGGGGGGACATAAGGGGGATCACTAGATCATCAATTTGTTGGTTGATCAAACTTATTTATAGTCTAACATTTTGTATCAAAGGGGAAAATAACAAACTAATTGATGTGAATGGATAAAAACAAAGGTATTCGCGAAGTTTCAAGAAATAAAAGACTTGGACCAACATGTCTATCGACAAATGGTCTTATCACTTAATAAGTCAAACATGTATTAGCAACAAAAAATTCTTAATAGTTAAATGATTGAAATTATTTTAACCTACATAATCCAATCAAAACTTTAACCGAAATGTGAAAGTTATAGTTTTGCACATTTTGATCCCACAAAGACATGAAGTTAAAAATTTGAAGATTACTTTGGGAATAGATTTGTGTTACTCCTCTTGCTTCCAAAACGTCTAGCCCAATTTCTTGGGTTAGATTGACCGGCTTAACCTGTGAGGCGTTCTGACCCGACAAAATATAAAAAAGTTACCCCCTACGGCGTGCTCTACTCACCTTTGGCTTTTGCAGTAGAGCCTGTGCCCTGCAGTAACTCCAGTGAGTGTGATATTCCTGGTGTAGTCTGAAAATGGTGTCAGTGGCGCGCTTACTACCATGGCCGGCGATTTTTGATACTCCGGCGATAGTTTCACAGTGGCGCACTCACTTCTCCCACTCTCTCTCCTGTTCAATCTCCTCCTTCCGTTTCCCCAAATACGCCGTGGTTTCGTTCTGCTCCAACTCTCTTATCGCTTCCTCTGACTCTGATGCACCCGATATCTCCCTCCCACAACCTCCTAAACAGGTCCTCTCTCTCTCCGTTGACCAATTTCCTCAAATGGGTCAACTTCAAATATGCCATTTTTTGTTGGGTCAAGTTTTAAATATTCAATATACTAGGGTTTATCCCTTAATACCCTAATTTTGTTAATTGATTTTGTACCCCTTTAAATTTTAATTATTGGTATGCTAATTGTGTATATGTTTTTTGATTCTAAACATAATTTAATATAAATGGTGCTTACAAATTCGAGTTATATGATCCTTCTGAATTTTGATTGTATTGAGTACTGATGACAGGGAACTTTGAAGCCGGGGTTGTATTTAGTAGGGACACCCATTGGTAATCTTGAGGATATCACATTACGGTTCGTTTCCCATTCCGAAATTTTCGAGTTGTTTATTCATTTCTTGTAATGTTGATGCTATTTCTTTCAATGCAAATGTATATCAATCAATATATTTCATTTAAATTTAGTAACTGTGATGTGTTGTGTTTATTTTATTGTTAAATATCCTTGTATTTTGGTCACGTTAGAGTTAGTTTTCAATACATTACTTCAAGCTTTGGCCTTTAAAGGTGATTCATGTGGAATGTTGAAGGTTTTAGTGTTTATGTGCTGTTGTGTTGATGTTAAAGCTGCTGGTTTTGTGTTTGATTGATTGGCACTAGGACTAGCAAATTGATTTTTGTTGATATTTCATGAGCGTGTGGGTTTCTTGGCTTAAATTATTCTTAGCTGTATTGAAATTTTGCCCTTCTCAATTTGATCTTAAATTCTAGAGCGTTGCGGGTGCTGAAATCAGCTGACATGATACTTTCTGAGGACACTAGACATTCCAGAAAGTTGCTTCAGTATTATGGAATCAAAACGCCCCTTGTATGTGTAATGATGGAATTATTGTTTTTGTTTCCTAGATTCAGCTAGTTTGTATCTTGATTGGAGCTTGTTTTGTTTCTAGATGAGCTATCACAAGTTTAACGAGTTTCAGAGAGGGCAAACTGTTTTGAAACGTTTACAAGAGGGTGAAATTGTCGCTCTGATTAGTGATGCTGGGATGCCTGGTATTAGTGATCCTGGAACAGAATTGGTCAGTTGATGAGTCCTTTAATCTTCATTTATGTGTTTATCCCGACTTTTTTCTCAATGCTGGCTAGAATGCTATCAAACCATTGACCTGTTCAACTTGGGAGGGGTGGGATTGTGATGAATTTCATCCTTTGATTTACATTTCAATTTTGCAACCATCTTTATAAGTGAGTGTTTTATACCGTGAATGTCCTTCAAAAGTATTTTGCATTTTGTCCATGATATCATCATCATGGCTAGAATTTCGTCTAATCAACTATAGTTCTTATCACACTTTTTCTCTGTTAACCCAAGTTGCCTTCTACCAGTTTAAAATCAAGATTCTGCTTAATTTAAGGTTTGGTCTGTAACCATAGATTGAGTTGTGGATAATGTTATGAGGAAAACATCATAAATTATTGATTATGCGACTATATTTTTTGTCCACAGGTAAAGCTGTGTGTTGAAGAAAATATCATTGTAGTTCCCATCCCCGGAGCTTCAGCTGTTGTTTCTGCTCTCTCTGCCTCGGGTTTGCCAACTGATGACTTCACCTTTGGTAATTTGCAAACTATCAGGTGTAAAAATCTGTAATTTTTCCTCAATGTAGTTGGGTGGCATCTTATTCCTCCATTCCTTTTGTTGATCTAGTTGGATTTCTTCCTAAGCATGCTGGGTCTAGAAGAGAGAGGCTCTTGCTCTCTGCCAACCAGAGTGCAACACAGATTTTCTTTGTTCCCCCACACAAGCTACACCAGTTTCTTGAAGAAACTTCTTCAGTTTTTGGCGACTCAAGGTAATTGTTTACTCAATGCAAATCAGATGATATCTAATAAAATAGGCAAATGCTGTGTGTACTCTTTGTAGTCAAGGTTGTAATTGGTGTTAAAAATTGTTTCTCAATACATTTTGTTAGAGATTTTATAGTGTGCATGTAAAGGACATGTTGATTTTGCTAGGATTACTGTCCTCCTCAGTGGTTTGTTCTTATCTTCCTTTGGTCCTTCCGATGGTACTCATAAAAAGGACAAGCACCTCTATATTTAATTACTTATAGCATGAACTCTTGTTTAAATATTTAGCTGATAGCTTCTGTTTAGTAATCAAAGTAACTTGATTTGGGTTATGGCAATTGTTTCCCTTGGCATATCAGCTTCATTGGAAACAATCTGTTATTTGGTGGAGGGATTATGAAAAGGGGATAGAAGCGAAAGATGCAGAAAGTGAGAAAGGAGGAGTAAATAAGTGCAACTACTTTGACATTTTATTATTTTATTTTATTATTATTATTATTATTTTTTTTTTTATGAAATGATTGGTTGTGATCATATACTTTGTAATGTTGCAGGAGATGTGTCATAGCTCGAGAAATGACCAAAATTCACGAAGAGGTATGATTCTAGTGAGGGTTTGATTGCTTGATGTAGGTAGATAGTGATTTTTTAGTGATTTAGATGAGTGGAATGTTTTCCCATAATTTTTTGGATCTGATTATAATAGCATTTGTCTGATTGTTTTGAACTTTTGACTTCCATATTACTATTTAGATTGGATTTGGTTTTTTGTCACTGAATTCTAACTGCCATGGGCCTTGCAGTTTTGGCGTGGTACCTTGCATGACGCTAAGGAGGCATTTGTATCTCGGAAACCAAAGGGAGAAATGACACTTCTAATAGAGGGAAAGGCCGTCTGCATTGATGAAGCTCCACCAGATTCTCAGGTTGAGGATGAACTCAGGGAGCTCATAACAAATGGGCATAGTCTGTCAATGGTAATAGATGTTCATTCCTTCTATATCTTTTCAATAGGGTGTATGCCCTTTAAAGTGATTGCTAAGTTTTAGTGAAATACGGATTATACATCTACAAATCCTTTGATCTAGGGAGCATGATCTTTGTAAAATAAAGGGAGCATGGAAAGACAGAGGCAAATTGTTCTTCTCATGAAAGATATTTCTGGAAAAGAAACATGCATCTATTGGATGTTTAGTTCCTCTGAAATGCTTAATGTCTATTGTTGTAGTTTTCTTGTTGGTTAATCCTTCACTAATCTTTGCAACCCTCTTGAATGTTTCAATCGATTATCTTTCTAAGGGGATTTTCTACTGCTGGTCTTCTGTCTTCTTATCATATGATCAATTTGATTTAATATGCATAAATGGAAAAATCAATCTGAATAATCCTAATTTTTTATTTGTGCTTTCCGTGATAAAAATTCTGAACTTCTGTCAGGTATATTAACATCATTTTTTGGAATTTGGTTCATGTTGTTTCACTTGTGTGTGTGTGTGTGGGGGGGGGGGGGGGGGGCAATTCCTATGGGCTATGAGTTTTGAAACTTGATTGATGTTGAAAGTGCTTGGATGTTATTTTTCAGGAAGCGTTTTTTCAGCGTGCAGGTAATGTGTGCTTATCATATCAGCTTACATTTTTGTCTGTAAGGAAGGACATTTACCTTTTTAAAATGCCTTGTACTCAGCTGTGGTCTTCAAATGCTTGTTGAATGTTTGAATAATATTTTCTGTTTCAATGAATAAAATCAATCACTTTAAAATCTAGCAAGGCAGAAGCATATATTGATATATATCAAGATTTCCCACCCTGTATACTTTGCACCTGCCGTTATTTTTTGCCTAGTGTATATCTTAGATCAACATTGGATTTCTGCCTGTTGGATTCTTCTTCATTTTTATTGTATAAAGCTGCTGCATTTTTGTTTAATTGATTCAAATGTTCAAACTTTATTGGGTATTAGGCCATTGATATGTGATTGATGCAGGCTGTCAAGTTGGTTGCTGAAGGAACATCAAGGAAAAGGAAGGAAGTTTATGCACTTGCATTAAGGAAATTTGGGAAGCAACTTGTGGAAGAGGAATGAAATGGAGGCAAGAAATGTTTTTTCTTTAGATTTTATATTTAGGTTGCATCTTCCTCCTTTTATTTGTGTCTTATATTGTTGAGGTATTGTTTAACTACAGGAAAAGCAGAAACCATTTTTTTTTTAAAATATTTGTTAATGAGAACCTTCCGGCCTCAGAGCTAGAGAAAGAGGTATGTGTTAAGTTCCCTCGTTATACTTTTCTTATATATCTTAGATCATTGCATAGAATATCAAGGGAATCTGTTAAAGTGAACAAGGGTGGCTGAATAGTTATTCCCAACCTTAGTAGGATGATAAATTGGTAACCTTAATACGATTATTATATGGTGATTTCCAACCTTAGTAGACAAGTCCTTGGGATCAAGGGTCATGACTCATCAATCTCAGTTTTATAAATCTCTGCAGGAAGTGATGAAAGTTAATCTACATTGGTACCCAATAGTTATCAGAAAAGGCAAAAGTAAACCCTCCAAATATTGGCGCCTTATCCAGTTATCCTATCTATATTTTACATTGCCTGCCTCTTATCTACTTGGCCACCCTCTCCACCCATGCTCTCGGCCACCCATATATGAGGAATTGGGTCTCAGTAATGCCCTTAATCCTACCACCTCTTTAGAGAACATATGTGATCTCTTGGCTGATATCTTTAGCCTCAGTAAAAGCATAGAACAAGTATTCTCTTTTGTCGCCCACTTAACTTTATCTTCTATATGGAATTCCTTTGTTAATTTTATATTTAAATATTCCTCAGTACTAATTTAGTTTGTTTACTTATCATGAAGCATAGGCTTAGGTGATAAATTGGTGTTTGATTATCAAATGTTATTTTGATTAAAAAAAAAGGTGGATATGATTGGGATAATGGGGTAATTTCTTACTGGATGAGAGAGTGTGGGTCCCTTACTATTAGCAATGGGGTAGAGGGAGGTAAAAGGCAATAGTGGCCATTGTCAATATTTGATAGATTCAAACTAAATTGGGATGGGCGAAAAAGAAAAGAGAACAAACTAAATTGGGATGAAAGGATTATCTCTTTTTTTTGTTTTTTATTTTTATTTTTTTTATTTTTTTTATTTGCTATATGCGGCAACTTGGAACTCATTGCTAGGTCTAGGTGTAGTTACTTACATTATTTGCATTATTAGGTTGCAATATAGTGGGGAGCAAAAGAACTGTGGTAATCCTTGTTGGAAAGATTAATAATTCGCTAGTATAAAGCCTCAAGTTATCAGAGTACAACACCTAAAGCATTTGGTAGGCTTAAAATATTTGCCCTTCCAGAGAAGTTGTGTGCTGACTGCTGACTAAGTCTATTGCTACTCCATGCGTTTTGTCTTAATGCTCAGGCAACTGGCATTTGTCTCCAATATTATTGACTCGTGAGTTTCTCAACCCTGTCAGAGACTCAGAGTGGGTTATGTGTCCAGGTGTTAGACTTGGCTATATCGTGAAAACTATGCTCAAGTTTGCTCCATAATGAATCATTTGTTGTGCATGCACATTGCTGTGAGCCAGGTGCTTGAGATGAAATGGAGAGCCCCAAAATACAGTCTCAATGCTCTTTTATCACATTATCTGTTAGTAATATAGGCTAAAGTATAACAGTGATGCTCCTGGCTCTGAATCAAGTGTACCTGTAAGTCTGAAAAACAAGGTTCATGGAAGATATCATTACTTGATCTGATTGATGAAAGCATCTGTGCTCTACATGCTTAAAACAAAAGAGCAATATTTTTTAAATCAGACAAGGACAAAGCTTTGGCTGAAGTATAAGTAGATAGCCCTATGTTTTGATGTAAATTTGTCTTAATAAACTTTTTGCTACTTGGTCATTTCGATTATACTCTTGCATACCTTGTTAGCATTGCTACTTAATGATATACAACAAAGGGTCCCATTTTGTCATTAAGTACAACTGACTAATCATGGGTTTGCTGAGCTTGTAAGCTTAATCTTATACGAGTATTTCAATTTGTTCGGTGGCTCATTTAATTTGCAGACTGGTGGTTTTATCGGCCTTAAATTATATATGTACAATGACAAATTGTTGAATAGACTAGTCTATTTAAAAAATTGCCTACCTGACTGAAAAAATAAAATAAAATAATATATATATATATATATATATATATATATATATATATATATATATATATTCTCACTGGTTTGCAGGTTGGGGATTTTTTTAATAAAACTCAAGGGGAACAGAATGATTATATAACAATCTTTGAAAAAGTTGGTGGATGATTATTTTGGGGCATTTAAGGTTATTGACAAACTTAATAAAGGAACAGATATGGTTTACTGTGGACTGAGGTTTTTTTTCCCCTTCTACTCAGGTTGGCCTAAACTATATGGCTCCGTTAGTCTTGAATGGTCATTTCTTTTGGTTTTATGCTGGCAACTTTTTCTCATAACATCCTGTTTGTATATGATCTTGTCACTCGTTGTCACCTTATTCTTTGTTTTGGTTGCATTCTTCTATTCTGAAAGTTGCTCCTGTACTACTTCAATTATATGAGCTGATATTTTTGGCATGATAAGCTGTTGAGTAGCTAGAAGTTGAGAATACCTGCATTTAATGTTATAAATTGAACGTAAGTTTGTAACTTGCAGGTATTTTTTGCGCTACAAAAATGCAGAAGGATTCGTCGAAATTCCTTTTCAAGGGTGCAAATCAGTACAAATCAGCTCCTTGAACTTGGTTGTTGAACTGAGATACTATCATTTGTGGAAAAGTTCGTCATGTGCTGTGAAGATTTTGTTGCTGATGCAATAAAAAACGCGGTTGGTAGGAAGATTATAAGGTAATTCCCTCTTGCAGATATCAGTCTTATAGTGGCGCATGGGAAAACAGAATTGTCCCGTCACCTTTCCTTCACATGTAAGTGGTCCAACAATCCAGCTTCGAGTTTTAGACGTTCTACTATATCCTTCACTGCGGTATTACTGAAGATTACGACTCCTTTAATTAGTCTTTCGAGTTAGTATCAGTAGCATTAATATAACACTGGGACCACGATTTAGGACTTGAAAAATTGAAGACTAACTCTAAGGTATATTATATACATACTTGGCATATTTTTTATGGCTTGATGATTATCAATAATCTGATATTTTGGAGGGCAGTTAAGCAATTAGAGCCATTTATTGCAGTTTTTTGGGTTGCATTTGTGAAGTGGGCCCTTAGTTTGAATGATTGATGAGAATTGAGAAGAGAAGTCAAGCAATTGGAGCCATTTTGTACGACTAATGTTCCTAAATTAGGTTTTGTTTCCACAATCTTGGAATGTTATATCTTGAGTTACAATTCTGTTGGAGTTCATTTAAGTTCAAATTTATGTCTATGTTTTGTTATTTTCTTGGCTTTTCACTAGACTAGAGTGATATAACAATGAGATTCCGAGCATATCTGATTGAATATCAAAACTCATATATCTTCGCCCTCCTCTTGTGTTTTATCTCATGGTGATTCTGTGAACCGTGCTTCTTGCTATTTTGCAAGTAAATAATACGTAGCACAATATTTTTTGTTTTTACTCTATTGCTAAGTTTCATTACTTACCTTATTCCTCTGGAAAAATATGAAATTAGCTGATGTTGCTCTTGCTTATTTATTAGCGGTTATACAAATTTTACTTGCTATCTCATTCTTTTTTAGCCAACCAATTTCAATCATAATGAAAAGAATATTGAGAAGTTTATAGATAAACTTCTCCTTTTTTTTTTTTTTAGAAAACTTATCCTTTTACTTTCTCAAATTAAAAAAAAAATGCCATATGCTTTGTTAACATAATGGTTATTTTAGCTTCATTTTTAAAATCATGTTTTTATAATAAGGCCTAGGTCAATAAATATAGATGTAACCAAATGGTCAAATTCAGTCTCGTATACATCAATGTCCTTTGTGGGTTTAGTTGATCCTAAAATCTTACTTAGTACCTCAAATAATATAAACTCTCTTCCAACAAAGGAAATTTCCTTTTGAATTTCCGATTTCACTCTTTTAAAAAACCAATCAAGAAGCTATCATTATGTGGAGAAACTATACAATTTAGTCACAAGTCATAACACAATAACCAGGCATAAAGACTAACAATGTATTTGGGTAATGTTAAGGGAAGGAAAAGAAGGAGAGGGAGGTGAAGGGGAGGGAAGGGAAAGGAAGGAAGATGAGTTTTCCTTTCAAATCTCTCAAATGTCAGAGGGATCATTTTCTTAGAATTTAATTCCTCCATTTCTATCCTCTCCAATTCCCTTCATCCCTAATTTGTTATTCAAATGAAAGATACTTCCTCCCTCTCTTTCCCTTCCCTTCTTTTCCTTTCATTTCCTTCAATCTAAAGACACTCTAAATAAATTATAAAACAGTATAGTCTGATGTAAAATCAACAATTTATTAACATTATTTTGGTCGAATATAATCTGTATTAACATTTCGAAACAAGATAATGTTTATGAAATTGCAGTCTTTGGCGTGATTGTTCTATGATTACCCCACAAACCGAGGGAGCAGGAGTAGCATGGAACACACGAATAAGCTCAAATTCAAAGTTTTTTGTTTTTCTTTGTAACCTTATTATATAAAATTATGTAATTTACTTTATTTTAATTGGTAAACAAATCCATTATGATTGGAAGAGAAGATTTGTCAAATAGGTAGAAGCTAAGGTTGGGTACCAATTAATGATTACGTGTCGATTTTTTTTTGTTGCCATCTAACCACCACATTTAATTATAATTTTATTTTTATAATATTATTAAAATTATAATATTTATTATTTCTTTTTATTGTCCATATTAGAAGTAATGTCCAAACAAAGTGTCTTGTTATACATTTTTTTTATGTCACATGTTTTGAGCTAGAAAGTATAAACCATTCAAAAATGGATTTTTGGTTGATATTTAAGGTTCCTTCTAGGAGGCTAATTCATTACATCACCATCTAGAGGTGTATGGTACTAAACTACTAATGTTGTTGCCACATTATTGTAGTATAGTGTAGAATATGAGCTAACTATTTATTTTAGGTTGAAAGAAAATTAAAGTTGGATTAAATAACTTTTAGTCTTCTTAATTTTCTATGATGGAGTGTTTGAAATGATCATGTATGTTGACCACCAAAAGATGTGAATTTACATTAGAATTTGGTATAGTTTAATAGTGTATTGGGAAAGCAATAATGGTGGAAGGGAAGATAGCACTTAAACTTTTATGAATCTATTATTTTTTTTCGCCTATTCTTTTCTCTTTAGATTGTCTCATCCAAAACATTTCGCCTATTGTTTGTTCGGTTGTAAAATTCTGCCCAAATTTCATAAAATTGGATCGGAATAAGTGTCATGCGAACTGCGACCAAATAGCCTTAATTGGGATTTAGGCCTTTCTTGACCTATATGAGGAAGAATAGCAAAATTGTTATGTTAGAAAATTCAATCCAAATCACGCCAGCTCAAGCCATAATAGATTCGCTCCAATCCAAACATCTTGTAAAGGGGATGTTTTCAATTGTGTTAAAAGTTCATAATTTTAATGTGAACCAAATCTTCAAGGACTAATGTACAACACTTCATATAAGTCTTGGGAAGAGCAATATTGACACTTTGTTGTTTTTAGAATTGTAATCACAATTTTCCTTAAAATATTCTCGAGTGCATTTAAAACATGAGTTCTTTTCTTAGATTGTACTCCTATTTTAGACACTATTACTAGTCAAATCAAATTCATATACTCCCTCCGTCCACAATTATCTGCAACATTTGCCATAATTGGGTGCTCTTTATTATGTACAACAATTTTTTTTCTTTCCTTTTTAGTAAATTTTAAAGACTACAAATACCACCTTACCCTTACTTTTATTTTTTAACTTTGTTTAACATCTTTTAATTACACTCAATTTTCCACCTTTTTCCCACCCATAAAAGGGGCCCCTCAATTTTCCACCTTTTTACCACTCACTATAACCCACCCAAAAACAAAAAAATAAGGGACCACTTCTTTCCCTCCTTTTCCCCACTTAATTAAACCCACTCAAACTTAATTAACTTCACTAAAAGTTTTGCCTAGGAGTCCGCAAAAAGGACGTTTGGTGCAAATAATCGTGGGCGGAGGGAGTATATAAAATTGTTGTGACAGGAAAAGAAGTAAGATAAATTTATGGAGAACTCCTAGTTTATCTGTAAGGATAAGATTACATGCATTGACAAACTGTGTATTTTCGACCTCTTTGGATTGGATTGCGAAAATGATTCATCCACTCATTTAGCTACAGTAGATGTGCATTTTTTAATTTTTTTTTTACAGACTATTTAATTAAAATCAGTGGGATTAAATTGCTACAAAAATCAAACTTATAAGCTATTCTCATCTTTATTTTCACTTATATATATCATAAAATTTGAGTATAGACAGTGGCAGATCCACGAAGGCACAAGGGGTAGCACATGCTACCCTTTTAAAAAAAAAAGAAAAAAAAAGAAGAAGTTGTTCAAAGAGACCGGTTATCTTAGATAACAGGTCTCTTAGAGGCCACAACAAATTACAACAAAGCGTTGCTTTTTATGTTAAAAATATAATAGACCTGTTATATATAAAAACAGGTCTCTTAGGTTCTGGGTTTTACTTTAACTTATATTTGCACATATTTTTTTTTTTTAAAAAAATCTCATTTAAGTCATAAGAAATTATTATAAAGTAGTAGAATTTATAATTTTTAAATTATATAATATATACTTATACTTTATTATTTTTAAATCATTGTACATGATACCAAACATAACAAAAAAAAAAAAAAAAATGAAATGAGTAACTTATCATTCTTAAATACTCTTTTCATTTGACAAAATAATACTTCCATTTTTGTTGCACTTTTCAATGTATATATCTATTTGCTAAGTAATATATTTACTTTTAGCTAGTTTTATATGAGTAAAGCAATAATTTATATTAAGTAAAATAATTTCATGGTATACTTTGTATGTACTACCCTTATTAAACATATTAAATAGATTTGATCATATTGATAACTAGAATATAAATTATTCCATATTTGTGAAATGAAAATTTATCTACCAAATTGAATGTTCAAAAGTTAAAGGTTAATTATTAAACGATAATATATACGGAGTACTATAGAACTTTTTTCTATTTTATCCTTATCATTCTATGCTATCCCTAGTTAAAAATCGCGGACCCGTCAC
Organism: Chenopodium quinoa; assembly: GCF_001683475.1. Classification (NCBI taxonomy): domain Eukaryota; kingdom Viridiplantae; phylum Streptophyta; class Magnoliopsida; order Caryophyllales; family Amaranthaceae; genus Chenopodium; species Chenopodium quinoa. Next base: position 2,161,435 of record NW_018742726.1, on the reverse strand, counting down.
TGAGTATAGATTAGTTAATTTGAATACAAGTATTTAGGTTAAGTTATGACAATGAATATTGAATGAAGAGCACAACACCCATTGACAATTGAGTTATAGGCCTAAAGGATATCTTCTATAAAGGGTAGATACTTTTTTTCCCTTTTAACTTAGTCAAAAGTTAATAGAGACATTGTTGTTGTATATATAATGTGCACACAATACTGTTCTAAATTACTCATGCAAATCGTCACATTATGCCATACTAATTTATTTCTTATTCTAAGTGTACAAAGAACCTTAAAGCTCCACATTGTTTAAAACAAGATTAAAGACTCTCCTAGCATGGATGTCTACAACGAAATGACGCCTTAAAAAATTTTATACTTTAAAATCTTTTTTAGTAGTTAGTTATATGAGAAGAGTACCCTAGAATATAATTTTCTAGATATTACTCTCTTGAGGTGACATGCTTTGTTGCTAAGTGTAAGTATGTCGGGAAGGTTATTTTACATTATGTTAAGAGTGACTTATTTTATGAGAAATTACTTATTATATACTCTGTAATTAAGAATGTCATTAATAGAATAATATTTAAAGATAACTAATTACGTGTCTCATCTATAAATTGAGCAAGATCAGTCGCACTCGATGAATACCTACATGAAGGCAGGGGAGCAATCACAGAGCGATGCATGCTAATATGCCAATATGGAACTATCAAGGCATGAATACAACATCCCTTTTGCTTTACAAGAGGAGAAACAAACAGGTTCATATTACAGTTATTACGGAGTTTAATAATAAAGTTTGTTTAGTAACTAGTTAATTAATTCCATAACATTAAAATAATCCACCATCATTTATGACATTCTGAACATTCTGCCAAAAAATTAGCACAAACGTCCATCTGTACACAAAAAAAAAAAACTATTTATTTATGGTTATATGACCAAATTTTAGTATAAAACTTATGAGTTATGACAATTTTGTCAGTCATCTATCCTTGTTACAAATTCTCCAAGGTATATACTACAAAAACAACAAACAATGCATAAACTAATATTAACATGCGGAAATATCCCATTTGAAAGCGAAACATCATATAGCAACTAAGCATGCAAATTATGAGCATGAAAGCTACTTTACCTTAGATTATGTTATATCTAATTATTATTATCCTATGTTGTGGACTTCTAGTAACACTATTAGAATTGGTAATTTTTCATTATAATATATAGTGGTGCTTTGTACTTTAGGAATAATAGGATTTAGGTGTTTGTCTTAGTCATTTAAACTCTTTTGTAAAAGGTAAAGCAATTTTGTAATAAAATTAAATTAGAAAATAAAATTCTATGTATAAAAAATCATTGTCTTTTGTATGTGTGTACTATTATTATTTCATTAAATTTGCAATCTATGGAATTTATAGATGTCGGCTAATGATAGGGTACATAGTATCACTAAGATTTACTTGTAGCTAAGAAAAAAATGATTGTGCAAATTTATTTGTTGTCTTTCTTGGTTAGCCACCTAGAGTCATTTAATTTTGGGATTAATTAAGGAGTATAATTGATGAGACTTTGAGAGTTATTATTACATTTTGATTGGGATCGAATCATACCTCTTCTTTTATTTCTATTTCAAACAAGTAGATTGTTGACAAATAATCGTGTTGGCTCTTATATACTACGTATTACGGAGTATAACGATGGTTAGTTTTTGCCCAAATAAATATGTTTTTTCTATTGTTATGACATATTTTGTCCTTTTGTATATATTACTCGTAAAATAATGTAATACTCCGTATTTGCTATAAGTATGTATTACAAAATTGAAAATTTCAATCAAGATAAATTACTAAAACAACTAAAATAAACTTAATAAATTAAAGCTATACAGAGTGCTAAATTGAGTTAGATTGTTATATGAATGAAACAATCTAATTTAAATTTATGGATTAAATAAAGTTGTTATAAAAGTATACTTTTCTCATGACGCTATCTTTTTAATGAATTACATTTTAAAAACTAGCCATGCAAGCAACTTCTAATTGACAAAAAGATCGTTATAGAGAATATGCATGCATTACATGTAGAGCTCTTATTTGAACAAAATAGCTCAACTTGTACTTCACTAAACGTTGTTGACCTAATTACATCAAGCAACTCCAGACATTCGATCAACTCACCTTATGTCGGGAATTTTTTTCCTCTTTTCTAGGATTGGTGTAAGGAATTAGTTGCTTAAGGAAAGTTTAATTTATTAGGTTTACCTCATTTTATCACCTCTTTTCAATGTAATTCTTGACACTTAAATACTAATCATTAACAATTCTTTTTGTGGATGTCATATAAGTTTGTTAAAGTTGTAGCAAATCGAAGATTGGGATGATCTTTTTCCATTTATACTATTATATTTCTGTGACTCTTTCATTATAAAATTAATTTTAGAAAAAAAAAAAAAAATTCTTTCTAACTGTATTACATCATTTAGATTACTGTTTATATTGACATATACGAAGTATAAGAGATGTGTACAGAGAACTAGTTTTCATGAATTCGTGTAAAAAGTGAGATCTTGCTAGTTTAATTAACCTCAATGTATAATATTAAACTATTAACTCTTCATAATAATAGCAATGAGCTATGAAGTACATCATATTTGATTAAATTGTGCATATGTGCCTTAATTAAGAATGAAGTTAGTATACATATTCAATTGAATACTTGCATATCAAAAAGGCACCTAATTATACATGAGAAACACAACTTACAAAGTTTAGTAATTAGGAGGTTAAACAATTGAATTACAATCTAAGTTAACACCTCTTGGTCATGAACCAATGAGTACTATAATTGGTCAACTGCAACAAATGATTTCTCAAGTACAACCGACTATCTTCACAAATGATGGAAAGCACAACTTTAACAATCCAAATTCATGCACAAGCATTAACCAACCCTTTTTTCTTACTTTTTAAAATTTTATTTTATTTATTTATAATGGAACCAACCTTTTTGTTGTAAACTATTTTTGGAATTCCACCAACTTTTATCTAACCCATTCCTTCCTTTTTTTTTTTACCCCCACCTAGCTAGGCCCATAAAAAGTATACCTTGATTATCTTCTTTTTCTTTAGAATTCACTCATTATTTGAAAAAACTTTTCTTTCTCTTTTCATTTCACTTTGGAGTTTCATTATTGGTTTTACTTGCCAATCAACATGCCTTTTTTTTTCACACTATCATGCATAATATACGACGGATAGTATATATCAAAAGCGCAATTGAAATACTATTAAATTTTTTATACTTACTAAAAAATAATTAAGTATTGAATTCCTGCTATTAAATTTCTTAAGCATTTATTTGTCTTTTATGACTTCCTATACACCAAAATGCATACGCAATTTTTAATACAATTTTAATAATATTGTATTATTACTTAGCTACTACTCCTATCCAAAAATTGTTCAAAAACCCAAAAATATAAAACATCTTCTGTCAGCATTTATTTGGTTCAATAAGGCAATTGCATTCAATAATTGAGGGGGGCGAATAAAATTTGTGGATACCAAATTACCAACCAAGCCGGAAATATGAATTGAATAATGAATACACCCAACAAACAAGCAAAATAAATTCTTCATAATATTAAAAATTGAAATTTTATACTTGTATTTATTTAATAAAATATGTATTCATATTTTAAAAAATTAATTTTTGGAGGCGTATATACTTAGGAATCGCTTTGTATACGTTAAAACGTGTGATGTTGTCACTGTCACCTACTCCTACGAATAGTATGCAGCTATCTCTAAAGCTAACCCTCCCAATTATTTTATTCCCTCTTATCACAATTGTCCATTTGTATTTTTTTTTAAAAAAATTAGAAAATAATTTCTGGGTTCTTTTATTTTTATATTTTATGAAATGGGTTATTTTTATTTTCCAAAAAAGATTAAAACTTATTGATTTTTTTTCAAGGGACAAAAATGACCATGACCACAGAAAACAGAGCTTCTTCTTCAATTTAATCCTCCAAAAAAAAAAATCCTCTGCAACTAGAGAGAGAAAGTGTAGAGAGAGAAAGTGGGTATGCTTTTGAATGAGGTTTAAGACAGTGTTTAGGTCTACCAACTGGTAGTTAGCTCTTCCTTAAACCCCAAATATTGTAGATTTTTAGAGAGAGAAAGTAGAGAGAGAAAAAAACAGAGGAGGTTACCAACAACTATTGGCAACAACAGCAACAACAACTACTCTCAATCCCTTCAAAGTTTACATCTTTTTGGTGCTAAATTTCTTACTCTCACACGTGCCAATGGTGAGAATATGATTGATTGTGAGAGATTATTAATTAAAGATTAAATTTTTACCAATTCATTTTGTTTATTATTCAAGAAATAGAAGGTTGTACTTAACTCCTTTCTCTCTCTACTTTCTTTTCTCTCTCTATCTTAGCCACTCATTATTTTATTTGGGTAGGAAAAATTCAATCTTTTTTTATTTAATTATTTTTTTTTTGTATAAAATAGTTTTATTAATTTTATAATATATAGTTTGTTGGTTGTAGTAAGTATATTATTCTAATTGGGTGTGTCATTGTTTTTTTTGATTGAAAAGGGTTTCAAGGGTGGGTTGGTTTATTGTTTGCAAAATCTCTTGGGATCAGTTTGTCTTTAGTGTATAAGGTTTTTATGCTTTTTTGCAATTTTAAGCTTCTTTGTTCCCTTATTAAGGCACAAACTCTTTGGGGTTCTTTAAGGTATACCTCAATTATAATTTCCTAGCTTTTGAGTGTAATTATATATATTTTTTTCACTTATAAATTTAATGCTTTTATTATTTAACCATGGTTTTGATGATGCACTTTGATTGATAATAGTTCATATTGCTGAATTTCTATTCTGGGTTTGACTTGTTTTAGCTTAGTGATGAAGAACTATCAAGAACACTAATTTCAGCTGATTGTAATTATTACAATTTAGAGTGTTATGGTTCATTTATTAGTCTATATTTACATTTTCAGAATAGGGTTTCTGTAAATTTTTATTTATTTCTGTGTAAGTTTAAATATTGATTCTTTATGTGATATAATTCCTTGAAATTATTAGTGTAATTATGTTGATCATATCTTAGATGATTCTAGAATATGTATGATATTATTCCTTTTGGCAGATTGATAATTATTGGGTTACAAAGATTTTGATGATGATGAGTAAAAACGTAAAAAGGTGAATTGCTTTGTCAGATTGGACTTATTTATTTAGTGATTTTTATCTTATCATAGGTGGTTGTTACTGGACCATGAACTTTGATCATATGACATATGAGGATTTCTGCTGATGTTCTACTGTTGGAATTGTGCTTGTGTATTGCAACTTTTTGAGTAAAAGTGATAGAAATCCTACCCAAAAATGGCCACTTATTACCCCAGTTCTAGTGCTCAGCTTGATGTCCTGTCAGCGCCGTATGTCCGGGACCAAAAGTTTGTATCATACTCTGAGTCACCTCTTCTCCATGGGAACATGATGATGTATCTTACATCTTCTTCACCCGGTTCGTTCTCTGAGATTTCGCCTGGTTCTTCAATGAATCCCCAAAATGGTGTTGAGATGCCCGCGATGAATGGGAGAAATGAGATGATGTTTATCCCACCTACCGGGGATTCGATGTGTATGCAGCCCATGAGCGGGACACTTAACTCAGGAGGAGGTGAAAACGTTGGTAATTCTATGCCAGGGGAACTTCAATTGACATCTAGGAGTCAGATAAATATGGTGGATGGTGAGCAGAATTTGCAAGGATTATCGCTTAGCCTTAGCACACAGATGTCAACCGCGGTTTCAACATCGCAGTTTCAGCAATATCAATACTCCAATCCAGGACTCTCCTCTGTCCTAAGCCCTCACCTTCCCTTTTCGGCTGAGAATAATGTTAGGCCAATGGCCTGCAAGGTTGATGAGGCTTCCCCAAACAAGGATATGAGGAATTCTGACTTTTTTCCTTATGAATTGCAAGGAGATGGACATAATAATATTAGGTTTGGGGCACTGAATAATCCTCAATATTCAATGAACCCGAAAGCAATGAATTCTAATCAATATCAGTATGAGCAGGCTGGAATGGCCAACACACTTGTGAAGTCTAAGTACCTTAAGGCTGCACAACAGTTGCTGGATGAAGTAGTTAATGTCCGGGAAGCTCTTAAGCGATCTGATTCTGGTAAAGAACAAAACACAAGCAAGGTAGATGAAAGTTCCAAGGAGTCTAAAGGCGGATCACAAGCTGCCTCAGAAGCTAATGAGTCTGGATCCACAGTGGAGCTATCTCCTGCTGAGAGACAAGAATTGCAGAACAAGTTGGATAAGCTTCATTCCATGTTGGATGAGGTATGATATCATTGCATTGTTTATTTTTACTGTCAATAGATTTTGAATTGTTCATTCTTGTGTGTTCTTGGTTGGTAATATGTCATTGCATTGTCCTGATTTCTAAATCACATGTTATGGACTGCCACATCTTGTTCCTGATCATAAGTGGTATATCTTGAACAATCCTTGAGAAAATTATGATGTTTTGGAGATATTGACAGAGCTATAGACAAAAGTGCTGGTGATCAGGTGAGAAGGAGGTTTCGAATTAGTTGGGGATATTAGCTGATTGAAAGATTAGAGGCTGCCTTATATTATAATCTGTTGCTTGAGGTTCTTCCATATAGCTGATGCTGATTGATGTGTCTCTTGGTTGTTGAAACTTGAAAGTAATCATGAGGATCAATATCGATTCTCTTAGCTCCATTATAGCAAAGCGATTAGGTAGAACCATGGAAACAGTGATTTGGAAGTGTCGGTATCTAACTGAAAGCCATTTTGGGAAATGTAATTTCTGTGGCTTAAGGCTTGATAGGGAACGAAACAAAGGAGTTGATAAGCTGTTTCACAAGTATACTATATCAATATAACCGAGCTGATAAATGCAATTACAGGCGGACATAGTCTTTTTGTTATAGCTGTAGTGTGTATGCACTGTAGTGGGCGATCTACTTTGTGGTGTGCTTTCCTTGGAGTTTGAAAGCGGGCAAGAAGTAGCCAAAATCTTGAATTTGAGGACACAATAGGGAAATAGTTGATTTTCATTTGATCAATGGTTATGTGGTATTAGATGATAATGAAGTTAAATAGATTGTCACATGCTTTGAAAGCATTGTAAATCAATTTCCAACTTTTGACTATCATAATGTCATTCTAAGTGAAAAAAGTGTCCCTTTGATGCTTGCCAATATAGTTTTCAGCTTCACATTTAAAACTATTGGATCTCTGGGTTTGGGATTCAGATACGTTTTGCTTGCATTTATATTTGCATAACTTTTGAAGCTGACATGGTGTAGTATGTTGTTCGCGATTGTTCTGCTTGTCAAAGACTGATAGGAGACTTGGAAGGATGGTGCAATGTTATGTAATCCAATTTGGAAATCTTATTTATGTGTCCTTATAGGTAATTGAATGGTGAATGAGCCGAACCGAGGTATAATATATATCATGTGTGCCTCTGATTGCAGGTAGACAGAAGATACAAACAATATTGTCAACAGATGCAACTTCTGGTGTCATCTTTTGATGTGGTAGCCGGGGTTGGGGCAGCCAAGCCTTACACAGCACTGGCCCTTAAAACAATTTCTCGTCATTTCCGATGCCTGCGTGATGCCATAACTAACCAAATTCAAGCAACCCGAAAAAGCCTTGGAGAGCAAGACAATGGTCTTGGAGTAATTCCTCGTCTTCGCTATGTGGATCAACAACTCAGGCAACAGAGAGCCCTTCAGCAATTTGGTATGATGCGCCATGCATGGAGGCCTCAGAGGGGACTTCCTGAAAGTGCTGTTACTATTCTTCGTGCTTGGCTTTTTGAGCACTTCCTTCATCCGTATGTTCACTGCCTCTTTAGACTTCTAAGAGTTCTGCTGATGAAAGGTGAATTCAAGCTCATGTTTTAAATCTATGTTTAACAGATACCCAAAGGATTCGGAGAAGATTATGCTGGCTAGACAGACAGGATTGACTAGAAGTCAGGTAATTTCAATGAGAGAAGCTAATAGAATTAGTGTTTTGAAAATATCTTTTTAGAAGGGTTGTACTGCAGAGAAATTGGATTGGAGAATCCATTCTCGCTTCTCTCTTCCACATTCCATGATTCCATCACCCTCTCCCCCATCCCCAAACTACCTAAAGATGCCTATTCACTGTCAGATGTGTGCATCATTAGTCTGAACTCTGAAGAAAGTTATGTACGAAGTATAATTTTGGCCAAAATTGAAATCTTCACTTGTCCATACCCATGGTGGAGGCTTGGAGCGTCGAGTATGCACATGGGTACTTAAGGTGATCTGAAGATTCCATGTAAAATACTTTGTAGTTGTCTTATGCCCGCTGAAAGCAGAAACTTTACTTTTTATTTTTTAAAAGATCCTTGATTCAAATGTGATAAAAGTACTTGTTTATCTTTCTATCTTTACCTTTTTTTAACAGGGTTTATTAGTTGATTTTTCAAAGTGAAGTAGGTTTCATATTAATGTAGGAGTCTAAATACAAACTGTGATGAAAAATCTTATTACTGCTCAACTTAAACTGACATTGTGTTGCTGTTGATCTTGCAATGGAGCAGGTTGCAAATTGGTTTATTAATGCACGTGTACGTCTCTGGAAGCCAATGGTTGAGGAAATGTACAAAGAAGAATTCGGAGAAGCAGAATTATTGAATTCAAGATCTTCGCCAGAAAACACGCCCAAATTAGCAAGGGAGAAGTCTTGGGGATCTGAAGACAGAAGAGAAGAAATGCAGGAAAGCTCAACATCAATAGTCCACGATGCTCATGATTCGAAGATCAATGTCAACCAAGGTATTGGTGCTAATAATGACAATCACGGGTTTTACAGTAATAATGGGACTCTTTCCTCTCCTGACCCTAATGGTGGAGGGCATGGGCATCCACATCTCATGGCCAATCCTGCTGCTTACCAAATGTCCGAGTTAGGCAGCTTTAGTGTAGACAACCAAGTATCCCTAGCCTTAGGCTTGCGACATCGTGAAGGCGATGTCACATTCCGGGGTAACACAAATACAGATGCTACTATGGGAGTCTCCACCTCGGACTATAATCCATACCTTGAGCAAGTAAACCAGCAACACAGGTTTGGTAACCCATCACACATCCTAAATGATTTTGTAGCCTAAATAAAAAACAAAAAGTACAAAAAAAAAAAAAAAAAAAAAAAAAAAAAAAACCTTTTTAATGCATACTTCTCTACAATCTCTATATGAATAAACTGGGGTTAGACCATATACTAAACCTTAGCAATAGCATTACCTGCATTTTTTTCTTCCTCTCCTGCTGTTCTTACAACGCCGTCTGCGCAATTGTGAAATTCAAGCAGGCCTGCAGAGTGGGAAAAACAGCAAGGAGTTGTGTAAATTTCATTTGAATATATTGTTGTAGATTTTTCCCAGATGTAATATGTAATATAGATACTGGGTCGGAGAAAATAGCATATATTTGTACAAGATAGGGATTATTCATGTAATTTTTGTGTGACATTTTGGTCCAAACAAACAGAACATTAAAAGTATAAAAAAAAATATAAAAAATTTAGAGTATATAAATATAGTTACTCTGAATTTTTTTATTCTTGTACAATTAATTGATTAAATTCATTGATTAAGAAAATAAATTTTGAAATTTTAGATACTGCAGTATCTGTAACATAAGATATAGCAGTAATGCGGTAAAAGCAGTATCTGCTTAGCCGCTTAGGGATTCAATTGCACCAGAATTTTACAGCAGCAGCCCAAATATTCAGAAAGTTTCATAGGGGTAAAAAATCTGTCAAACAAACATATTTTTTTAACCCAGATTTTACTTTTACCGATACAATGCAAAATTATCATCAGATTTGAGTAAGAATGTTTTTAATTCAGAAATTCTGATATTTATAAATTTTGGATTTTTTCTGATGAAACATTGTTTAAAAGTTTATGCAGAAAGAAAGAACCTACCCTTCTTTAATCAGAGAATTGTGGGACCCTTTATTACATAAAAAACCTTCTTTAATCAGAGAATTGTGGGACCCTTTATTACATAAAAAACCAAGAAAAAATAAAAAAGAATTTGTGTGTATTAAGAGAGTGACAACTGGGATAGAGGAATAGGAACAAAAATGGTAATGATTACAAAAACAAGTTCCTAGCAGAGTACCAGACTCCCCTACCATCTTACCTAGAAACAAATCTAGAATCTATGCCATCTTCCCTATTGTAACCAACCAATCTCTCTCTTTTTTCACCTTAAGATTCTTACTCTATTATTATTGTATTATGATGATTTTTTTTTTAAAAAAATCTGGTATGATTAGCAAAAGAAAATGTTCTTTTTGGGGTGTTTATCTTTGGATTTCAAGAGCCTAATGTACTTTAAGTTTTTGTAATTGCATATAATTAGCATGTAGTAAAGACTATTCCAATGCCGAAAGGCGAAGAAAAAAAAGATGTTGCTAAATATAGTCGTTTGGTTTATGTAAACCCATGTAAAGTTGAGATATTAAACCTTTTATAACACTAAATGATGGGTAGAGTTTTTTTTCTTTTTTTTGGTAAAGTTTACATTGTATTTCATACTATGTTACATAGTCTCATGTATTCTCCAAATGTGTTTTTTCACACTCGTAATTCAGTGAAACTATTTACCGGATTGTACAATCTTAAATCAAATTTGTAAGAAAAAGAGACATTTTTTACAAGTTGATAAATTTTTAACATAATGACACAATATACCTTTTACAAAAATACACATAATTACCAAAACCATCAATTATTACCATCTTCATGGATGCATCACTTGCATGTGTTATCAAGCTAAACCAAAATTAAAGTAGGATATTCTAAGAGGAGAGTACAGACTCACATAAACAGACAATCTAAAAGGCTAAAAATTCTGAGTGTGTTAAAAGATAGCCTACTTTTCTTCTCTCTTTCCCTGTTTCATAGAATAAAGATGGTACTACTACTAGAATTCAATGTAATTGAAATGAAAAACTCCAAAAAAAACTGAAAAAAAATACAATCTTTTTCATGCACTATTAATTTGGGCTAGAGAGAGAAACACAGAAAAAGAAAATAGAGAGAGAAAACAGAGTTTTTGCTTTTGAGTCTCCCAAAGAAATGAAATTGCAGGGGCTGTGAATATACAGCAGCAGAAGAAGCAGGATCCCTTGTTTTTATGTAGTCAGTAAAAAATAAAAAATATTAAAATTAAAATTAGGGACTTTTCTTTTATATGTCATTGTCAATTTTCTTTATTTTTCCACTTGGTCTAGTTTTTTTAGCTTTGCTTTTTTAGAGAACTTGTACAGGTCTATTTTCTTAGCTTTTTTTAATAATTTTTTTTACTTTTTATATAAAACTCAAAATAAAATTTTTATCCCTTGTATAAAAAGCTTCTTTCTTTGTATGGTTTGTAATAGAGTTTATACAAGGAGAGAGAAAAAGATTGTCTTTTGCTGTTATGAACCCTAAAGGTATGTTCTTGCATAATAATTATACTAGTAATACTAATGAAGTTTGATTAAATTCTAAGATTTTGTTTTACCATTTTAAAGGTGTCATACAAAAATTTCAGGGTTTTAGTTAAAACTGACAGGAAATTCCTTGTTTTGTGAACAACATTCATTGAAACTTATTAATGCCCTTTGTTTCAGAAATTCATTTTCTGATTATCTGTTTTCTGATTGCTATTGAAGTATTTATTGTAAAAATTGATTAGTTGTTGCACTTTTTATATGAGTATTTATTAAAGGGGGTTTAGATTTTGGTACTTGTACTTTTCTTTTTTGCATACTGTATTATTGTTGATGTTTCTTACTTGACTGTTCACTATTCCAACTGTCTGCTGCTTACTATTGCAGGTTTTAGTACAGTTTCTTCTCTGATGATATCTTTAGGGTCTTACCCATTAGATCATCTTTTGTTACAACTTATCATCATTCATCCAACTATATTTATGTCATTTTCATTCTAATTTTTTTTTTTTTTGGATGAAAATCAAACCAAGTTTTTTTTAAACCCTTATTTATTACTCCCAAAATTCCCAAAAATCCCAAAAAAAGGAGAATTTTTTTTTGAGACCCCACAAAACAAAAGTGGGCAAAGTTAGATTCCCACTTATGATCAGCTTCTCTTCTTCCTTCCAATTTTTGCTCTTCAGATTTGGTTCTTTCCTTGTAGAATCTTTGATGAAGCTGACATTTTGATGTTTTTAGCAATTCTCTTGTATGAAAGCTTTTTATCACTTTAAAAAAATTTGCTAAAAAAACTCACTTTTTTTTGGGGGGGAGTTAAAAATATGGTTTCACAAGAAACACAAACAAACCCTACTTCATCAAGTAGTTTACACCACTTTTCAATCTCAAACCCAATTTCTTCTCAACCCCATTTTGATAAATATGAGAACCCACATTTTGATGATTCTTATAATTCTGATATTATAAGGGTCAATTCAAGTAACCCATTTTCAGATCATCAATCTCTTGGTAATACCCATTTTCCAACGATTCAGTCTCTTGAAGAAAGAATGTCAAGATCAATTAACCTTGTTCATGATCATTCATCAGTAGTAGTACACCCTGATGATCATTCTGATATGGGTCATACTAGGCATCTCATGGATCTTCTTGGAGCTCCAAATGAGGCCACCCATGGCTCGAATAGGCTTTCGCTTTCTCTCGGCTCTCAAGCGCTTCATAGTCCTCAATACAGGCAAAGAACCTTTAGTTCAGAGCTTATGCAACAGGCTTACAGTAATTTAGTTGGTTCTTCTGGTGATCAAGAAAATTGTAACCCAGGGGACTATTCTTTCATAGGAAGTACATCTTTTACTGCATTTTCTGTCAGTAATTCTATGTATCTGAAGCCTGCACAGTCGATGCTCGAAGAGGTAATCGATCTCGGGAGCAAAGACATCGAATTAAAAGATGTAAAGAGGTTGTTTATGTGTAGCAGAGGACTCTGCTCTGAATTGAGAGCTGAATTGATGAGTAATGGGTTTTTATCAGCTGATAAACATGACCTCCAAATCAATTTTTCCAAGCTTATTACTTTACTAGAACAGGTTGGTAGTTCTGACAGTTTCTGAAGTATAATACAGTATATTATAATGCTGTAATTTACTGAATTTTGCCAAATATATGTGTTACAGACATAATATTATGCTGAATTTTGATTGATTTTGTTCTAGGTTGAAGGGAGATATGATGAGTATTTTCAAAGAATGGAAGATTTGATTTCATCATTTGAGATGATTGCAGGAGACGGCGCTGCGAAATGTTACACTGCATTAGCCCTTCAGGCAATGTCTAGGCATTTTTGTAGCCTAAGAGATGCCATAGTAACCCAAATTAAGGTTATTAGGAAAAAAATTTCACCTGATTTACCGAAGATTGGAAGTGGGTTATCCCATTTGAGTTTGCTTGATCGAGATGGTCGGAATAGCAATAGCAGGATGTCTCTCCAACAGATTGGGCTAATACAAGGAACTCATCGACAAGCATGGCGGCCTATTCGAGGACTCCCTGAGACCTCGGTGGCCATTTTACGTGCTTGGCTCTTCGAGCATTTCCTTCATCCGTAAGTCCATTAGAAGACTAATTTGTCTTTCATGTCATACATAACACGTGTGATGATTTTACTTAGGAAACTGTCTATTTTTGCAGATACCCAAATGACTCAGAGAAGCTAACATTGGCATCACAAACTGGCCTTACAAAGAATCAAGTAAAAGAAATAGATTTTTGATTTGTCAAATTCGAGTTTGTAACTAATACTTTTATGAGTTATGCTGATGGGTTTATGTTGTGTTATGTAGGTTTCGAATTGGTTTATTAATGCAAGGGTTAGATTGTGGAAGCCAATGATTGAAGAAATGTACAAAGAAGAATTTGGGGACTCTTCAGTTGATTCTTCAGGGGAAGGTCAGACTGATAAAACAGAAGATCAATGAGTTGATGATGATTTGTTATTATTGAACTTGAAATTGGTTAGTTTTATGCCAAGTAAAACCTTTTTTTGTAAATGTATGAAGTAGTACATTATTAGATGCATTAGTTTAGCTGAAATTAGAGCATATTGAACTTCTTCATGTGATTCGATCTATTTTTGTACTAATTTTCTAGTTTTGTAGTTAATCTTAGAGTGAATGAAGCTTGTAGTCCTGAATTCATTTCATGCAAACTTTCTTATGAATTTATGTAAAGCTAAATGCTCTTCTTTGAAAGACTATCTAGATATCGGCCATGAAGTAGGGGCGGAGCTATGTTGAATAGTACGGGTTTAAGCGAACCCGACCACTTGATAGTAAAATGGTTTGGATAATAGTTAACCGTTAACTACACGCCCAAGTCAAAAGTGAGGGTTTGATGATTGATGAACCTTTAAAAGAAGGTAGGGTCAGTATGGGTCCTTGAAATAGGAAGGCTATGGGCATGTGAGCTGTGGAAATGGGTCTACATATTGCACTTGACCTACGGCTGCAGGCACCAACAAGATTTGGGGTGATATAGAGAACTAATATATGGACATCCTAAGAATTGATGCTTCAAATAATTGTGAAAGTTGGTCCTCGTCAATTATTACATAAAAAAGACTCTTCAACGTGTATGATTATAGCACCAAAGTTTGTTACTCCTTCCCTCCAATTAAAATTCTCAAATTCTCTTATTTCTTCGTAAGAACTATGCATCCTCACATGTATGGCCTTCTAATTCATATAGGGACGTTAATGGGGCGGGTCAATTTGTAAGAACTATGCATCCTCACATGCATGGGCTTTTAGTTCGTATAGGGATGTCAATGGAGCGGGTCAAGTAGGAGACCTGCCCCATCCCCGCCTCAATGGGGTGAGCCTGGGTCTTGGTTCGGCAGGTGCTGGGGCGGGGATGGGGAAGAAAACCATACCCGTCATGGGTGATGGGGCAGGGGTAGATTTTAGGTTGTACCCGCCCCATCCCTGCCCCACTCACTACATACCCGCCCCGCCCCAACCGCCCCACTTCGTACCCGCCAAATCCCCACCCCATACCCACATCTATTTAATTTTAAAAACAAAATTATGTACTTTTATACTATTTTATAAACAAATTATATAAGGAGGAAAGAGAATGGAAAAGGTGGGGGGGGGGGGGTGGGGAATGGGGGTGGAATAAAAATGGGTAAACCCAAAAATAAAAAAGGAGAAAGGGAATGACAAGTAGTAAACAAACGCTTACAAAGGGAATCATTCCCATTCCCTTTCCCCATTACAGCGAACCAAACGCCCCCCTTATATTATAAACAAAAAAATTGTGTAATATTGACATTTAAAAAAAAAATGTATTCTATATTAATTATGTAGGATTGTGTACTATATATGTGAAGAGGGGATTAGGCGGGTCTTGGGTGGGGATTAAGTGAAGGTGGATATCCAAGTGGGGGTGGGGCGGGGATGGTTTTGAAATTGTACCCGTCGGGACAGGGATGGAGATGAATTTTGGACCCACCGTGGGAATGAGGATGAAAATTTTAGGTGGGGATGGAGATGAGAAAACCAACATCCGCTTCGACCCGCCTCATTGACATCCCTAAGTTCATATTAAGTGTTGGAGACTCCACAACTTGGGCTCTTCATTATTAGATTCGAAGATCAATGAGATGATGTTTTATTTTATTGGGCTTGAAATGGCCACGCATGGTTTTATGCAGAAGCAAAAGCTACAGTAAATGTCTAGTGTATTCTATCATGTTATTCATAAATGGCTATACAAGTTTGCATTAGGTTAGCTAAAATTTGACCATGAATCCATCATCTTATTCATGAAGGAGATGTTGGCATGAGATAGTTTTGTGAAGATTGTATTACAAAAATTGTATTAGAAACAAATTATTAAACAGGCATATGGAGACAAACGAAAAACTACTACGATTATTTATATTGGGTAGATTTGTCAACTTTAAAAGTTAAAAACTGAGTTAATTAAATTAATAAAGGTTGCAAATATTCAATTTACAAATAAGTTAAACTATTTCGAGCTAAAAGCTATAACCCTAGACAAATTTTGCTTATCTTGATATGTTGATGAGTATCACTTTGCATTTTATGCTATTTCATCCCAATTTCTTTATCAAATACTCAAATTCATTAATATTTATCTCATACTATATATCCCCTCAATTCTACTTGTTTTGCCTATAATTAATTTTACTCGAATACTCATAGATTTTAGCTAAGTGAAATTTATGACAAAGAAAAGTGGTGGGTTCTAAAATAATATTTGTGAGAGTAAAAGTTTTAATTCTTTGTGAATATTTATGGTATGAGACAATCTTTTAAGAACGACCTATATAAAACAGAGAAAACTTTTAGTGACATTAAAATACGTAAATATTATGTATAATACATCCGTATTTGTTTTTGTTCCTTGAAAATTGCGGTAAAGTAGGGAATTAGCAAATAAGATAAATATTTCAAGACCAAACTCACCCAAGTATGAATATCTAAAACACACACAAAAAAAAAAAAGTTGCATTATCCATTGCTAAATATAATCAGTAAGAGATGAGTTCAAGCAGCTTCTGTTGGATAATTAGCACCAAAACTTCATCATCTTCATCTTCTTTTCAAAATTCTCAATCCCATTATTTGTGCCCACTTCAATTTCAATCCTTCCCATTTCAAAAATCTACTTCAAATTCAAGAAATTGCTTAGAATCCCATCAACATAAGAACCCCAAGAATTTAATTTGTGTTAATTCCCTCCAAATTAATCATGGTGTGGATCAGATTCTCTCTCCTGTTACCCCAGATGAACAAGAAACTGGAGAAATTGAGGAGGTAATTAGCGATTTTGAGGATAATTTTGAAGACCCAGTTCCATTTTCTGTTAATGGAGAGAGTAAAAGGGAACAAGAAGAGGCAGAGGAGCAAGAACGTCGTTTTAAGCTCAGAAATGGAAAGGAGGTCATTCCCTTTTCTTGTTCTGTTGTTTATTTTAATTTTGATTTGATGTTAAAAGTTAAATTGAATGTTTTAGTTATGAACTTGATGAGCTATCCTTTTCTCCTTTGTTCTTTACATGTTTATGTTTTGAATTGCTATTTGAAATTTGGGGTGTAGAGAGCTAAATTTTGGAATGTAACATGTGAATAAGGTGTTGGGGGGAAACCCGGCCCGAGGCCTCTAATCGAATCCCGTTTACATTATTGTCCTTTGTATATAATGGCCATAAACTATTGGACCATAGCTAATGTAAGGATTCTGCTTGTTAACACTGCATCAAGGGTACCATCTGTATGTAGAATTTCTATGGTTTTTGTATGGCAGAGAACTTGAGAAGGTTGTTTACTGTTTTGTTTGAAAAGAGAGAGAGGGGGGGTGGGGGGTTAATTATTAGTTTAATGATCAAATTTAGGGTGCATAAAAAACCACCTCTAATAGAACTTCTTAACAGATTATGTTTATGAAATTTTCTCCACCGTTTACCCAATTGTAGATAGTAGATATAGTCTCATAAGAGGAATCGCGGTGATGATGTATTATGATATTATATGCATATATGGCTTTCTGTTGAGGTTGAGCATAGGATATTAGGATCACTGTTCTAATGCTTTAGGTGATTCTAGTTGCTATGTTAATCATGCAGAAAAGTATACGCAACTTGTTGCTAAGCATTTTTAAGTTTCTGTTATGTTGTTATTGATTGACTGCTGTCTTATTTATGCGCCCTCTGCCATTGCTTGAGGCTCTTGGGAGAATAAGTTA
Source organism: Chenopodium quinoa (assembly GCF_001683475.1). NCBI lineage: Eukaryota > Viridiplantae > Streptophyta > Magnoliopsida > Caryophyllales > Amaranthaceae > Chenopodium > Chenopodium quinoa. The sequence goes on along the minus strand of NW_018742726.1, from coordinate 2,143,615 downwards.
AGTGGCCTAATATTGTAACGTCAGGTTCTTGCTGAAAAAGCTTATCTTGTGGGTGTGGAGCAAAAAGGTATTAAAGTGGATTCTTTTGGAATAGAAGAATCTCTGAAAGAGTTGGCTCAACTAGCTGACACAGCAGGTCTTCAGGTTGTTGGCTCTACTTATCAAAAGTGAGTATGTCGTGGGTTTTTCTATTGCATAATGTGGTTACGCTATAAGTTGCAATGTGCATATACTTAAGACAGTACAATTAGCTAATTGGAGATTTATATTATCTGTGCATGCCCTAAATCTTCCAGTTAACATGTTATGTATCTCTGTCACCCTGTGTGTCATTGTGAAAGTTGGGGGAGGGTTGGAGAATTGAATGGGGGAGTGTTGCTTAAAACGATAATGTAACTCTTTTAATTAGAGCTTAAGGGGTTTCAGTGAGTTAATTTTGTATCTGTTGTAATTCTTTGCAAGTGAAAAGCACTTGTAACTTAAGGCATGTTATGTGTCATCTGGGAACATGGCCTCCAAAGCAGCTACAGTTCAATTAAAAGCTTTAGTACCTTCGTTTTAACTTGTTAAGATAGAGATTGTTAAACAAAACTCAGATTACATTACCAAGTGTGTATTGACTTCTGAGTTTTTGTCATATAGTTCACATATGTCTTCTATCAAATACATTTCTCCTTTATTTTTGCTTTGTGAGAACTGCTGGTCTGCATGGTAAATAACTTCAACACCTGCTGTATGAATTAGGCTTGCTGCTCCAAATCCAAGAACATATATTGGCTCAGGCAAGGTTTCTGAGATCAAGAGTGCAATTCATGCATTTGATGTTGAAACAGTGATATTTGATGATGAGCTCTCACCAGGGTAAGAATGAAACACTCTTTTATTCAGAAACTGACAATTGGTGTACATGCATTGTCTAGCTATCAACTTTTACTCATATGAATTTATTGCTGATTGTGAAACACATCATATGCACGTGAACTTGTTAAAGGTCTTTGAGGGTACTTTTTAATGGTAGTAACTAGTAGAAGTATTCTGTCAGATTACTCTTACCTCATCATTGTCATCAATCTTCTAAATTTGTTTCTGTAGATAAGGTTGGATTAGTAAGCTGCAATTAATGGCACATTTCTAACTTACCTTTACCTCTTATATTAAGAAAAACATTTGTAATTGTACAAATGTCATGGTGAAAGTTGCTGGTATTGTAAATATGGGGATGTTTGGTCCTGAATGTGAACCTATTGCAGGCAATTGCGTAATTTAGAGAAAGTTTTTGGAAAAGATGTCAGAGTTTGTGATAGGACTGCACTTATTCTGGATATTTTCAACCAGAGAGCAGCGACGCATGAAGCTGCTTTACAGGTAAATATTTTGATAAGTTGAAGCATTAAATGAAATCATATAGGCTTTTGTGCTAATGAAGAAACTTCAATGCTTTACTCTAAGGTTGCACTGGCACAAATGGAATATCAATTACCACGGCTGACAAGAATGTGGAGCCATTTGGAGCGTCAAGCAGGAGGGAGGGTGAAAGGTATGGGTGAGAAACAAATTGAAGTTGATAAGCGTATTCTACGAGACCAAGTAAGTGTGATTTTAATGACCACTTCCTGAAGTGTATAGTTTAATAATTGTGTCTATGGAGCTTATAAATGTGTGTATGGATCTTTAAGATCAAAACACTGCCTTGCCTTTGATGATGTTCTTTGAGGCTGAATTATCTTATCTCTAGTCCTGGTCTCTTTGAGTGGCTTATGCCCTATTGCTTCAAGTAGTTCATTTGCAATTAATTCAAGTGTTAAGTTAAAAAGAATGGTAATGAATCTTGTGTGTAATCTGGTGTGAATGTTCCACATGAATGTCTAAGACTCCAAGGTAGGATCATCCGCCCCCCCCCCCCCTGCATATACTTCAAGAACAACCAATTACACATAAACTCCATTCTTCATAGCACCTTCATTAATTTAATTCCATGTATATTAAATTACATGATTATGTTACTCTTTGATCTAGCTTTGGATCAGTGGACTGAAGCATTGTTGATGATTATTATAAGAAAGGCTTAATAAATTGTCAATGCTGATTGTGTACTTCATCATTTATTCATTTATTTAGTCTGGATGCTGACCATGTATTTTTCTGTTGATCATTTTCTGTAGATTGGTGTTCTAAAAAAGGAACTGGAATCTGTTAGGCGTCATCGAAAGCTGTATCGAAATCGTCGTGTGTCAGTGCCTATTCCAGTTGTATCTTTAGTAAGTTGATGTGTACCTTGAAACAGTTGTAATAGTATTCCATATTGAATATCCCCCTTTTCAGCGGTTATGACAAAGCTTGCATTTATTGAAAAACTAAGGTAGGATATACAAATGCTGGAAAGAGTACATTGTTAAATCAATTGACTGGGGCTAACGTGCTGGCCGAGGACCGATTGTTTGCTACTCTTGATCCAACAACCAGAAGGGTGCAGGTTAGTTGGTCAGGTCTATGGTATTCCCCTCCAGTTTAGTTTTCTTATTTCATCTGAGCAAAAATTGTCAATTAGGACTTGGAATCTGTATTAAACCAACTGTATCACCTGAAATCAATATACTGTATTGTAGTTTGGTTATTAATATTAACTTTATGTTGCTACCAAAGCTTTAATAAAGAGCAACTCCTCTATCTTGACATTTTATAGTGAGTTTGAAGATGTTAAGTTCTAGCTACAATAGGTTTTTAGAGATGCTTGATCCAGAAAAATGCATTTAATTGAGCTTATCATTGTTTTAACTAAATGAAAATGATACTTATCATCTGTTGAGTGCTTGATTGCTGTGATATAATTTCCTTTGTCTTGTTTTCCAGATGAAGAATGGGAAAGAATTTCTGCTAACTGATACTGTCGGATTCATTCAAAAGCTACCAACTACGCTGGTAAATCCTCTTTCAGCAGTGTGATGTGTATTTTGAACTTTGGTTTAGTTAGATTAAATTCTGTAAGCTGCTTGTTGCAGGTTGCTGCCTTTAGAGCCACCCTGGAGGAAATATCTGAATCATCACTTCTAGTGCATGTGGTGGACATAAGGTATCAATTTATCCTCATGTTTGGATCTAATTCGCCTTTCCCATGGCATCTCATTAGGATGCTTCTGATTTCAGTCACCCTTTGGCCAAGCTACAAATTGATGCCGTGGATAAAGTTCTGTCAGAATTGGATGTGTCGCTAATTCCAATCTTACTGGTTTGGAACAAGGTATTGATTAAGATAAGAACTTCAGAATCCGTAAATTTGCTTCAATTTTCTCTTTCAAGTCCATATATTCTTTAGAGAGATGAAGCAATATAAATTATTATAAGAACTTTCTGAATGAAAAGTCTCAGTAGCCACCTGACCAAAATGATTGAACCTCTTAATTATATTCATATGAAACTGAAGTAATCTGAACTTTCCGTTTCAATCTCACTAGCTTGATGTTTCATTTCTGAGAAGGTGAAGTGATATTTGATTGTATATGTAATGTAACATAATTTAATGCTCTTGTCAGGTTGATAAAGTGAGTGATCCAGAAAAAATTAAGGCAGAAGCTGAGAGACGAGGGAATGTTGTCTGTTTATCTGCTTTGAATGGTGACGGACTTGAAGATTTTTGCAACGCCATTCAGGAAAAGTTGAAGGTAGCTTCTATATCTATACTGTGTAAAGCCAATCGGCAAGCTATAATACCCTTTAACGGTCTAACCCTAATTCCATAATGTATGTACTAAGTTCTATTCAAACTTCAACGCTTTGCTTCAACCAGACTGTGTTTCTGTTACAGGATTCTATGGTGTGGGTTGAGGCACTGGTTCCGTTTGACAAAGGAGAACTCCTCAGTAGCATCCATCAAATTGGAATGGTAGAAAGAACTGTGAGTGAATCTTTCTTTGGGCTTTGACGAGGGATTTTTTATGTCATGCATTTCAGATAGAAGTTTCCCAAGTCTGTTACAAGTTTTACATCCCAACTACCTAAATAATCTGTATCAACCGGTGGTTGCTGTGAACTTGGTCCTTTGAGAAAACACTATGAATTGGACTGGACATACCTTCTTACACATACTGTCCTGTAATCTTGAGTAGAGTTGGTGCAACTGACACGTTCCTAATTACACGATTTGAATCACCCTGGCCTATTCTAAACTGTACCCCAAAATCACATTGGCTCTGTTTTGATCTGAACCTAAATTTAACCCAACCCAAACTAACTCGGAAAATAATTAGTAAATTTCATAATAAGCTAATCGACCATAGTCCTGAGCCAACCCAAGTAAGAACTAAATGATGCATTGCTCATTTGCTTGAATGTTTGCCTACTCAAATGTCAAATCTGATCCAAATGTCTTGTTTGCCAACCATGCTTGAATTTTTGGACCTGTTTGAACTACTTATAAGTAAATCTATCTAATAATCTTTTTCTTGGAAAGTTAACATATTGCAACTCAACAACCGTGTCTTCTGTTGATGCATGTATATTACTGAATCTTCTCTTCTTATTTTACCAGATGTTAAACATCAGATTTAAATTAAGCAAATGCTGTTTGAGGGTCACAGAATCTCTTATTCATGTTTACTTTCAGGATTATACAGAGAATGGTACATTGGTCAAAGCATATGTACCACTTCGCTTAGCAAGGCTCCTTACACCGATGAGACAACTGGTTGCATCACTGTAGGTTCCGCGAATACACGACCTGCCAGATTGTACACAATAAATCCCGGAGTATATTGTTAAACAGAAGCTGTGAGTTCTGTGATGCTATATTTTGACACTTTAGATCAAGAGCTTGTGTATCTTACTATCTGTACATAGTTCATCTGTAGTGTACATAATAACCATATACAATCACGCTTCTAATCAATACTAAGCCAACTGTTAGTAACTAATCTCTCTCGAAACTGTCCATCGCTCGTGCATAAATCTCTTTCACATATTGAAAATTTAACATCATTCTTACTGAATCATATCCTTTTAACCAACTTTGGTCCGCCCTTAGACTTCGTTGCTCTATTATTGTTGGTATTGTTAAGTTGTTCTTGTATGTTTTGCTGCATGATATCGTTTGGTAACTCTGAAGAATCAAGATTGTTGTTGAATAAGTCAATGCGTAAACACTAAAAGTTTACTTGTGAAGCAAATTTCAACGATCAGTTACTTGTGAAAGCTTTTGTAGGATTTTGCTATGCTATTTAGATAATCTAGCCATGTGAAATGACATACATGGGGTTGAAAACTTGAAAGTTGTTAACACTTGACTGAGAAGTGATGCACTGTACATGTGTAAATTGTCCGTGAGGACATAAAAGTAAATTTGTATGATTTAAATGAATTTCTAGCATATACTACGTATGATTTTTGACCCTACTAAATATTTTTTTTAGATCTGCCACAACTTCATTGACAATATCGTGCGCCATGGTGATGTATACAAAATCCTGGCCTATACTTGACCATTTCCAACCAATTGTTATGCTCCCTTGATTAAAGGCTTTGCATGCATTATATGATTACCTTAATCAATGCTTTGTACTATACTTGTTTCGCGTAAAGTTGCTGCTTTATCATGCATTCATGCACGTATCCATTGTAATCGACTTTCCAACTACGATATGAACTTCATCCAAAAGCGAATTCAACTAGTCTCATGCCATTTTTTTTGGGTGCTAAAGAGGGCTAGACCCGAAACAAAAATAAATCTAAGTAGTAACTAAACGTGGCACGGCTCCAACTCTTAGGTGGAGGCCGTGGAGCATGTGTACGGATAACCTGATACAGACCACGATAACATATAACATTACATCTAATTCGCAACTCGGCTGGCTTCTCTATAACATTGCATGAAGAAAACCTCCCAATCTAATAAATTGATCAACTTAACTCAATGATTAATTATGTGAACAAACTCCTCAATGTAGCTACTAGCTGGTACCAGTCTTGTATAAAGTAATACAAATCTCTTAATCACCCATAAACAACCCAAATGCAACCGTCTTGGATTGAGTTAAAACGCTTCCATATGATCACAACATCGTGAAGCTATATGTGAAATTATATCCCGTATCTTCATTTTTAACTACTAGCCCAAGACCTTAGTGATGGAACTTGATGAATTATGATTCTATAAGGTTGTCTTTGGCTAAACAAAGGTTAATTTATCATTAATATAAATACATCCTCCGTATTCCTCAATCAAACAAAGTTTAAAAGTAGTAGCCTCATAATCAGTTCACTAATCACATCACTAGAGCAGGTGAAAGTAGTCCACTAATTATGCAATAATCAAGTAATCATTATCTTATCCAACATTCCAGCTACTACTTTATAAATATATAGCCTACAATATTGAGCTAACCCAATAATAGGCTACTTTTTATTTAATTTGTGTTGTACTGTCCTTTATTTTAAAGGTGATTATGTTGCCTTAACTCTAAAGCAATTCATTCTGTTACATTAATTATTTTTCATAGGTATTCTGTTACATTAATGACTTTAAAAAAAATAAATTAATAAAGTCAAAAGTTTTTTTAGTCTTTTTGTCCTTATAATTTGCTTCTTACTTTAATGGCTCATAGAGAAGTTAATTATCTTATGTGTATTACCATCACATAATTTGTAGCTTTATCCATACTAGTTTTGTAATCGACATGTAAGAAAAACTGATCTTAATCCTTGCCCTTCGACACTAGAATCAATTCATCCATATAAATTTATACACACATAGAGTTTACCAATAAGATGTCCGAAAAAAATTGTCACCTCTCTAGTCGTAATAATTTTGAATCTTTCATGACACAAGTTGAACTAAATTAAAAAAATCTCATGAGAGGATAAAAAACATTATTAATGCAACTATCTTGAAGGATATTTTTGAAAAATCATGTCATTACGAGAGATTGAAATCGAACTAATCCCGAACAAAGAAATTACATACTAGTATATGGCTACAAAGTTGGTCAATCAATTTTAATATGTATGTTTATGTCTTCAACAATACCACGGGCAAATTAAACTAAATTAAGCAAAGAGAAAAAGGTTAGGAAATTAGAATCAAGGATACTAACTTTAGTGTATAATTAATATAATGTCACAATACTTCCAAAAATGTTCCCTAGAGCAGGTAAAACTAGAGCACTAACATTAATACCCTAAATGGAGCAGAGTAACCACTTTGATATAGTCATATAAACGGTCATGTATCAAATTAGGAAATATATCTTGAGTTTAGTGGTTAGTTTCTTCATAATTTCACCACATTTTTAGTCTATAAATACTAACCAACTTTGTAGTCTTAGAATCAACAATTCCAAACTCGAAAATCTTAGTAGAGTTTGATCAACTTATCATATAACACACATGGCTTCAAAAATGCACCTAGTGTTTTTGGCTTTCCTTTCTTTGATATCGCCTTTTATGGTTGCTCAAGCAGACCCGGGTTATAGCTATGGGTACGGCTTTGGATGGGGTAGCGGCAGTGGCAATGACTATAGCTCGTTGTCTCCGTACTTCTATGACTTCTCTTGCCCTCAAGCGAACAACATTATTGCTTCGGTCTTGGAGAATGCTGTTGCACAAGACCCTCGGATGGCTGCTTCTTTGCTTAGGCTACACTTTCATGATTGCTTTGTTCAGGTTTGCATTTTTTTCTATTGTAGGCTTAAATATGTTACTTTTTTGTAGTGTATGATCAATGTAAATAATAAGAGTATATAAACCAATCATGGGCTTCAACCATCAGCTTAAGCTTTTGGTTGAGTTGGTCTTTTAACAGTAAATAATATGGTTGTGAACTTTTTTGTACAGGGGTGTGATGCTTCTATACTGCTAGATGATAGTGCGGCATTTGTAAGTGAGAAAAAGGCTAAGCCAAATCTAAATTCCTTGAGAGGTTTTACTGTCATTGATGAAATCAAAGCCAGGTTAGAAGAAGCATGCCCTGAAACTGTCTCTTGTGCTGATATCTTGGCCTTGGTAGCTCGCGCCGCCAGTGTCCTGGTAAGCCCCTTCATTCCTTATAAAACAGTACAAACAATATGCCTTAGATAAGCTAAATTTAACTTTCTAATGAACTGCTTTAAGTTCATATAGTATGTTACATTTCGTGAACTTATATAATTTTGACTTTTGATCAACAGAGTGGAGGACCTAATTGGGAAGTCCCATTAGGAAGAAGGGACTCAAAAGCAGCAAATATGCTACTTGCAAATGCAACTATTCCTCCTCCTATTCTTACAGCCCAAAAGCTTATTGCTTCATTTCAACAACAAGGCCTTGATGAAGTTGATCTTGTCGCGCTGTCAGGTAAGAGCTTCACATATACAAATAACCATACTCCCTCTGTCCACAAATAATTTTTCCCGATTGCTTAAATTTTATCTTCTCTTAAATTCACTAGGAGCACATACTATTGGGGTGGCGAGGTGTACAAGTTTTAAGCAAAGGTTGTACAGCCAAAGTGGTAACAGTCAACCAGATTTGAGCCTCGAAAAGGCTTACTTAAATGAATTGAAGTCAGTTTGTCCTTCATCAGGGGGGGACAACAACATAACTCCGTTGGATTATGCATCTCCAAAAGCCTTTGATAACACTTACTACAAACTTATCTTGGGAGGCAGGGGACTTTTGTTTACGGATCAACAACTTTATTCAGGAAATTACGCGAACCTAGCTCAATTGGTCAAGTCTTACGCCGAAGATGAAGGGTTGTTCTTTGATCAATTTGCGAAGTCCATGGTTAAGATGGGAAAAATTAGCCCTCTCTTAGGGACTAATGGTGAAGTTAGGAAGTATTGTCGTCGCCCTAATTAATTAATTAAGTACTTTTACCTCTTTAAATAGGATGATTATTGGGTTTAATTTGTGATTTATTGGGTTCTTGCAAGTTGTGAATCCGTACTAAGGTTTGATTATTCATGGTTTATTATGTCCGAATTATTTTCACGAAATTGTGGTTAATTTGTAAGCTTGATGTTGTAATCCCTGTCATAATGGAATTCTTATGCAATATAGTAAGGGTTTAAGGGAGATGTGCATTATGTTTAAGATTTATGCAATTGATCAATTATAACTTCTTCGATTCTTCTCTCTCTACTCTCTAGCTTAATAGCTTTAATTACAAAGTAATCTGTATTACTCGTAATTTAATATTGTAGTTATTTTAATAAATTAATTTGCCTCCTCGTTTTATAATAATAGAAAAAAAATCCACCTTCTTCTAATACTTAATTATACGGGTTATAGAAACATTGACTTACTATTAATCACGTACTAATGACCCCGTTTAAGGGTAACGAGGGATAATACTATTTGTTTAGGGATTGCTTCCTTACAGAAATGGGTAGATAAAAAAAAACGTCCTTTTAGCTTAAACAAGATGATGCTTTAATAGCGGATATATGAAGTCTAATTAACACGTGCAATTAAAACATAAAACCTCCATTGAATGTCTTTAGTTCTTTACCAATTCGCTATCAAGATACACACGCAAGGAGTGGGTCGGAAGTAAACCATATTAATAATATTCACTTTTTAATCTTATTATAAAGATATTTGAATTTCACTCTAGCTATTACTCGTACGTTATTCGGCATGTATGTAATAGCAATTTGACTAACTACTCATGCAATTAATAATCTTAATTAATTCCATACTTTGTTTTATAATGTACTATACTTTATATATATACATTTTCCTCATTTCTTCCCGTCAAAAATAAATAAATAAAAGTTCCTCATTTCTTCCACCTAAAATGGTCACATATTAATAATAGTTACATATATGTCGGACAATTCCTTATATTATTAATTTATGTTAGCTGACTTCAAATCATTTTAGGACTAAAGTTTTGTTGTTGTTGTTTACAAATGACTTTCTAATAATGTGAAATAAAAAGAGTGTGACCGTAAAAATGATCCAACTATTATAAAAGATTATAGAAATTTATAAGAAAATGCAAATATTACTTCGCTCGGTTATAGGTGATATGATAATTTTCAATGAAGGTAAAAGAATGACCAAAATTCTCTATTCTAAAAAATATCCGATCGGGCGCCGATATCTTAATATTGCATGCAAATAGTAACGTAAATACGTAATTGTATAATTAAATTGGTCAACTTCTGTGAATTATTTTTTTTTTTTTTGAAAAACTTGAATGAATTATATTCTTTAAATGTGAAAAGCAAAAAATTAGCCGTGTAAACGTACATGACGTCCCCCAATCATTTGTGTTACTTGAACTTGTCATATTAAGTATTAATCTCTCTATATATACACTAATCATATTCCGAAATCTTATATTATGTTCTTCATTTCATCGTTTTCCAAATTATATCTTTCACAATTTCCAACCAAATAAACCACCCAATAATTCAAACAAAAATGGCAACTCAAAGTTATAATTTTCCTAAGATCATCTTCTTTGCTGTTACATTTTCATGCCTCTTCATCACCAATTCTAATGCTCGTCGCTTGTCGGAGGAGAAGTTAACGTGGAAACGACTAATAACCGTGGATCAGTCAGGCGAAGGCGATTAAGAAACAATTCAAGGCGCGATTGATGCAGTTCCTTCTAACAACGTAGACACCACACTTATCCTAGTCAAACCGGGAACGTACAAGGAGAAAGTTACCGTACCCGAAGATAAGCTTTTTATAATGCTTAGCGGAAAAGATGCCGAAAATACAACAATCACATGGGATGATAGTGGTGATATATACACATCTCCTACTCTCTCCGTCTTTGCTTCTGATTTTATGGCTCGATATCTCACTATTCAGGTATTTTATTTTATTTTTGCTCGAAATTAATAGTCACACATACTATTTATACCATGTGATAGTATATATGTGAGTTTGAAATTAATATTGGACTTCGATTATTTCTTACAAAATACATATGGACCGGGGGAAAAAGCAGTTGCCTTGAGGGTTTCGAGCAAAAGGGCAGAATTTTCAGCATGTAAATTTATTTCTTATCAAGATACGCTTTTGGATGAACAAGGAAGCCATTTTTATAGTAACTGCTATATTGAAGGAGGAACTGATTTTATTTGTGGGAATGCAGCTTCTCTTTTCCAAGTATGTAACACTATACATGCTATACAACTTTAGTGTTGATTGATTTAATTCTCTATATTGTCATACAAATATTGATTATATTTTTTTTGTTGTATCGTTATAGAAATGTCGTATACATTCTGTTTCGTACATAGGTGGAGCAATAACTGCACAACGAAGGATGAAAGCGGAAGAAGACACAGGGTTTTATTTTGTGGATTGTAGAATTACGGGCATAAAAGGGTGCACATTGGGAAGACCATGGGGACCTTACTCAAGAGTTGTTTACGTAAACAGTGACATGTCTAATGTGGTAAACCCTCATGGATGGGATGATTGGGGCAAACCCTCCACACATAGGTGCGTATTATTCATTATCAATTACTCCGTATGTTATATAATATATGACACTCGTATATATTATCAGGTTATTATGGTATTAATGTTAATTTGATGGTATGTTTATTGAAACAGTTCGGTATACTATGGTGAATACAAATGTTACGGCCCGGGAGCCAACAGATCAAACAGAGTTGAGTGGTCGCAAGACCTCAGTAATGAAGAAGCCACTGTCCTTATTACCAATACCATGATTAGTGCCAAATCACGAATCAAACACTGATGTGTTGATAATTATTATAACTTCATTGTACATGTATTAGGGTTCTTTTTTTGGCGGATTGTACATATATCTATGTTGATTAAATATATATAATTTCATTGAATTGATTATATTACTTACTTCTACTTGTATTTTTCTTCGAAACATACCACTTGAATTGCTTTATCTTTAACTACTACACAAAAAATAAATAGGTAATGACATAATAGAGGTAGTACGCAGTTAATTTGTAGTGGCTATGTTTATTGGATGGTAATGAAATAAGCCTAAACGAAACCCAACCGCGGACATCATCTAACTGAAATCCAAACTCTATATATAAGGCTTTTTGTTTGATTAGGAGCAAAATTGTCACTAGCTATATTACGGATACTCCGTATTTCTGTTAGGAAATACTATGCAAATTTCCTTTAGAATCAGATTAGTGGGAATAAAAAATATATATGAATAATACAAATAAATGAACAAATATTTGTATCTCTAATTATGCTGCAAAATTTATTGAAAAAGATAAATAATACACAAGTGTTCATAACACTTGTTATAACTCACAACCATATGCACCCCAATCACACCCGAGAATTTTCTCTAAAAAATTATCTTAAAGCTTCTCTCTCTGCTTTATGTTTTCTTTTGTTTTTGGGATGAATATAACAAATCATAACTTAAGTTTATATAGATCCTATATTTCTAAATATGACTTTATTAATTTAGAAAACTATTTTTTTCCTTCACATTTCGTAGGAAATCATTCACGTATTGCTAAGAAAATCTAAGGCTCATATTTGTTTTCCTTTTTTAAATTGTGGTGATCTTAACATTTTCTTTTAAAAAAAAAATTGGGGGCAATTAGCAAAACTTAAAAACAATCCTTCAATCATAGCCAGCCAATGAGCCAAACTTGGCATCAATTGATCATACATTCATAGTTTCATACTAATTAATATACTTTGTACCATTGAAGAGGAAGGATATATAATACCAAAAATGCTTGAATTTGGCTACCAAAAGTGAAATATGATCAGTCATAAGACTCATAACCCAAGTTCAAGTTATAAGACTTATAACTAAGATCATAGCTCAATGCGGTTCATTTAATAAACAAGGCTATATTTCACCACCAAAAAGTGGCTAATTTTCTCAAAATAAATAAAGAAATAAACTTATTATTTTAAACAAATTATCACAATATTGAATGGAGATCTTTCAACACAATTTTCCATCTAGTAGTTGTTATAACAGATAATTAGTTATAATTATTTTCTCCATTTCATATATTATTATGCTGTTAAAGAGTTTACAATTACTTTACATACTTTGGCCCAATTCACATTACTTTGATAATTGAACTGGATTTACGGGACTTCCTTCAATAAGTAAAAAAATATAAATAGAAAAGGGGGAAAAAACGATTTTAAGTGCTCACGTGCAAGTCACGTGACTTTTTTTGGCCGGAAAAAAAGTCAATAGTCGAAATCTGGTTAAAGGACTCTCGCCACAACCTAAGTGTAATAAAAGGACCTTTAGTGACACCTATTGTATAAAAGGATTTTTACCATAAAGTGACCTAATTAAAAAGACCTTTTTGACAAATTTTTCTTTTTCATTAAATGAATAATTCGTTATTTTTTATGAATGACTTTATTTTATAGTACTTTTTATAAAAGAATAAATTTGTAAAAAAAATTTGAACTACGTACAAGTTATTGTAAATCTTTATAAAATTTGGTTAAACCGTGCATTGCACGAGACTTAAGCTGCTATACATATGTATATCATGATATACTTTTCACATGACTATATGTTCATTAAGCAACTTAATATATGCAATGCATACTTTTGATCATTAGATGGTCAACACTCAAAACGCCAGGTTAATACGGTCTAAGGAGAAATAAAATAATTTAGAAGATAAATTTCTACATTATCAAATCTTATAAGATTGCAGATGATAATGTTGGGAAATAATTTTGGCACACCAAAATTGATTTTGGCACACCTTTTATGTGAGAGCACAGTTTTTTATGCTCTCTCATATAGGGGTGTGCCAAAATTCAATAATAGTGTGCTAAAATCATTTTCTGATAATGTTCTTTCTAACGTCTAATTAACTACGAAGTATTAAATAAGCTTAAACTGTATAAACAATAATATAATAAATGCATAGATATATTTTTTTGAAAAGAAATAAATGCATATATATGGAACGGGGGAAGTAGATGAAATAATAAGCTAATGAATTATCGAGAGCACCCTTGTTAGTTGCTACGGTGTACCTTTTCATGTACTTCGTATAATTATATTAGTCCGTTCAATTTTTATTTTAAAAAAAAATAAAAATCAGAACACCAAAGTTGATAATATTATGTTGTTGCAAAGCAATGAAGCTAGCTTACATACATTGAATAAAGGATTTATTTGCTTCATCAACACAAAATATACATACGCAGTAGCTAATTTATGAATGACCTTATTATTTTTTATCTTTTATTTTTTTTTTGAAGAAAGATTGACCTCATTATTTAATTATCTTATCATCATACAATCACACAGATGTCACCCAAAATTTTTGAAAACGTATACTATGAATTGACACGAGTTAGAAACAATAACTAGGAGAATTTCACCTTACAACCAAGACCATATTTTAGCCATGTGCTCATCACAAGCTAAGGTGTAAACTACAAGCACACGAACAAGGAAATAAAAGTAAAATTATAGGCATAGTTAGTTACTAACGTGTGATTTTGTTATAATATATGTATTAAAATAATTACATTAGATAATATTATTAATGCTTATATTTAATCTTCGACTAGCATATTAAAATTAGTAGCTAGTTGGTATACAATGTTGACTAACCTTATCTTCTCCCAAACCCAATCACAAAGGGGAAAGAATCACGAACTTTTCAACTACGCGCCGAAAACTTTAAACAACATGCAAATGATAACGTAATTATGTTATTACAATGGTCATCTTTTATAGAATGTTTTAAATGTAAATTGCAAGATATCAGCCGTTACATCCCCCAATCATTGTCTTATTTACTTAATCACGTCATGTTGCTCTCTATATATACACTAATCAAATTACCAAATCTTATTACAATTACTTCCTAATCATATCTTTTGATCACAAAAACACAAAACACAATTATATACCCACTAATAATGGCAACTCAAAGCTCTTATTTTCCTAAGATCATCTTCTTTGTGTTTACATTATGTTGCTTCATTAGCAACTCTAATGCTCGATTATTGTCCGAGAAATTAACTTGGAAACGACTACTAACCGTAGATCAATCAGGCGGAGGTAAGTTCAAAACAATACAAGACGCAATTGATGCGGTTCCTTCTAACAATGTAGACGTTACACTAATCCTAGTTATGCCCGGAACGTACAAGGAAAAAGTTACCGTACCCGAAGATAAACCCTTTATAATACTTAGTGGTAGAGATGTTTTAAATACTACTATTACATGGGATGATAGTGGTGATATATACACGTCTCCTACTCTCTCCGTCTTTGCTTCTGATTTTATGGCTCGATACCTTACCATCGAGGTATGTACAAATATATTTTGTTAGAAACATATGTCCTATATTAATAGTCACGTGTACTATATATTATTTAGGTACAGAGTATCACATTGATTATTTCTTGCAGAATACATATGGGCCGGGGGCGAAAGCAGTTGCCTTGAGGGTTTCGAGCGAAAGGGCAGAGTTTTATGCATGTAGAATAACATCATATCAAGACACACTTTTGGATGAGGGAGGGAGTCACTTCTATAGCAATTGCTATATTGAAGGAGGAACTGATTTCATTTGTGGCAATGCAGCTTCTCTATTCCAAGTATGTAACATTATACTATAAAATCGCGTTCATATGATGATTAGATAATTTATCTTCATTGTCGTACCACAACTAATTTAATTTGATTTTGGAATGTTGTAGAAATGTCATATACATTCCATTTCAAAAGAAAATGGGGCAATAACAGCACAAAGAAGGTCAAAACCTGAAGAAGACACGGGATTTTATTTCGTGGATTGTCGAGTTACTGGCATAAAAAGTTACACATTGGGAAGGCCATGGGGACCTTATTCTAGGGTTGTTTTCGTAAACAGTTACATGTCAAGTGAGGTAAATTCTCAAGGATGGGACGATTGGGGAAAACCCTCCACACATAGGTGCGTATTATATTTTTGTTAGTATATCAAATATCAATTACTCCTTATGTTTCATAATACGATACATTATGTTAATGTGTTTCTTTTTGTCCATTTAAACAGTTCGGTGTACTATGGTGAAAGCAAATGTTATGGACAAGGAGCCAACAGATCGAAAAGAGTTGAGTGGTCGCAAAGCCTCACAAATCAAGAAGCTCATACAATTTTGTCTAAGACCATGATTAGAGCTAAATTGAAGATCAAAGCATAATTATTCAAAGACTAATTAAATTTAAGTTGTAGAATTGCTACTTGATTATTGTACATATGATTCTTTATTTATTCTTAATTCTTTTGTCAGATTGTACATATAGTAAATGATAAATCTATGTTGAATTGATTATTTTTAGTTAATTTATCAATTAATTGAAGTGCATTATTCTAAAAGGAACTCTGCGTGCAAAGCTCAAGTTATTTAATTTTAATAAGTAACACTTCTAGCTCTTTTGTTCAAGAGCAATTATTGTGTTTAAATTAAAGCTAGGATACGTACGACTCAAATTGGTTCAAATCTAATCTAAAGGTATATCTTTAACGATGATTATATTTTATATTGTATTGCTAAGTACAAGAGTTTTTTTGTTGGGTCCAAATGAGTCACAGGGACATTGTAAATTACAAATTATAAATACAAATGGAAAGAGAAAAGAAGGTTTTCGAAAAATGCAATCTGTCAAGGCTGTCATATACGTACTCAAATGCATACATCATACATGTCTGGCCCTCGGTTGTTGTCACTAAGCCAATAATTATTAATAAGGATGTACTTAATTAAATTGGATTAATTCAAGGGGCAAGTCAAAGCAAGATAAATACCATGCAATTTTGTTACTTTATGTATTTTTCTTTTTTGTGCTTATTCATGCTACATCTAAGCATATCCACAGCGCAAGGCCTTGAGTATCATATATGTGTTCTTAACAATAAACAAAATTGTGAGTTAATTATCACACATCGTAACGATTGAAAAGTGTGGGTTCTCATTCTTTCGTAAGCAGTCTAATACTTCCTCCATTTCTTTTTAGTTGACGCGTTTCTTTAGTCACGTTTGTCAATGCATAACTTCAACTGTTTATATCTTTAATTACCGATAAACAAAAATTATAAAAAGTTGATATTTTGAAATTATATATCGTGACGAATCTAACAAGATCTCACATGACGATATTTTTCTTTACGTATAAAGCATTAAACACAGTCAAGAGGGAGTGAGTGAATAGTGCTAAAGTAAAAACGTGTCAACTAAAAAAAACGGAGGTAGTACTATTCTAACTTAGCTCATTTTTACTTAATTACTTTTAACCATGAGCCACTAAAGATTATGGAACAGATAATTACTTTTAACCATGAGCCACTAAAGATTATGGAACAGATGAAATCGATTTTATCTCAAAAAATTCCACATCCTTAATAGCTGAAGTGGGTCATGTGCTAAAGATGAGTCTAAGGGGGTTTTATCCCAAAATCACATGTCAATAAAAGGAGTAGCTCCTAAGTCTTATAAAGTGTTTAACAACCTCTTCTTTTATCAAAGTAGGACATTACAAGTGTTGTTTGGGAAGGCTATACCTCAACACTCCAACACTCCCCCTCACATGTAAGGTCCCTTATAATTCCATCACATGTGATATTTCATGGGGGTCAAACATATTTGTTCACTTCCCCTGATCACGGATAAGTTGGCCTAGTGTACTTGTGCCATTAAAAGTCTCAATTGTCGATCTGACTTTGATATCATGTTAAATTCAAGAGCAAGTTGAAGAAGAAAATATTTTTGTATTTGTTGTATTCAAGAATAGGGTAGCCCATTTGTTGGGTTGAATGTTGATGTAGAAGTTGTGTTTTGTATGCGTCATATACTCATATCATAGATGAAGTTCTATGATTTGGAAGTAAATTATAGATGAAGTTCAAATTAAAGGTGGGAGGACATCTAATGTAAATAAGCGTCTCAAAAGGTGTATGGTTAGATCTTGAAATTCTTAGGAGGTTATTTTATCACGTAAGGCACAATTTAATGCTTAATAGACCCTTTTTTCTTGAGTTAGAAATCATTTTTTGGGTTGTTTAAAACTATGTATAGTAAATTTGCTTGTTTTGTAGTAATTTGTTGTTTCACGTTCTTTAGTTAGTGTGATGGGGATTTCATTTTTGAGCTTGTGCTCCTTTTTTTTTTTAATTTTTTAATATCAATTAGAAAAATTATCTCATATCTTTGACATCATCCTAAAACTTTACCAATTAAATTAACATCCGCACAATACATGTCATTAATTCATTACTCCATACAATAAAGGTAACCCATTTGCAATGTTGCAAATCACGCAGCACACCATACCAAAATTTTAAAACAAAATGAAAAACAACCAAGAGATGATGCACGAACCCATTGCTAATTTTCAACGGCATAAAAGGGTCAAAACATCACATTTGAAGAACAATGCACTGAATGTCTTAACTATTTGGCAACATTACGCTACAAATTAAACTAAGTACAAAGTATATTAATAGACCAAAATCTTGACATATTCCTCCCCAAAAGACGTCAAATAATTGTTAGAGTGACCAAAAAGCCATCAAAAATCCACCAAATTCCACTTCTTCGGCGTTATCACTTAAAAATTACAAGAGTAATGGATTAATGTTGTCTTATCCAATTATTTATGGAACTATGAACTACAAAGTCTATTAATTGCTTAAAACCTAATTTAGAACATCTCATTAATGAGGATGAATCAATGTTTTTTTCTTTTAATACGAGATATGTATTTCTTGCCCTTTCAAGAAGTCAAACGTCCCACCAGCCCATTCCTTGCATAAATATCAATGTGTAATATTACCTAATTTGACAGATTGTTTTGTTGAATTGTAGCTCAAATCAAGATTCAAAATGAAGTCAACCTCCTTTTTTTTTCTTTTTTTTTTTTTAATATCGTAAATTAAGTCAAATTGAATAACTCCCTTAGCTTAATCACCTTGTTTTGTAATACTCTCTCCACTTTAAAACAATATTAGTGTTTAGAATTGACATGCAAATAACATATATCATATTTTTAATTGATAAATAATTAATTGGCGTATTATACTATTATATGAAAATGTAATAATTAGATGAAAATTAATACTAAAATAACTTATGGATGGAGTATATGACATTCACTAATTAAGCTCAAAGTTTTGTTATATTCAGTATTTCATATGAATATATGATGTAACAATATACTAGCTCTTAAAATTTCTTATAAATATATTCGAAATAACAATAGTTGCATGACTTGCACCACATTAGCGGTGGTATGGTGATATCATTGTTAGTTGTTCCACACGTACGCCAATCAATCATCTAACGGTACCAAGCAAAGCTTGGTCTAGTATTAAGGTTTGATCAAACTCCACTAGAGACAATTTGGGGTGGGGATTCCCTTACCCTTCCCCCCCACCCCCCACTTTCAAATTATCTAACCCACTAACCCGGGTCGGGTTGAATCTATAAGAGGTTCCGACCCGATAGGGCCCTTCTTCTTACCGTAAAAATAAAAAAATAAAAAAAAATAATAAAAAAAAAAAATCAATCATCCAACGATACACTAGATATATCTATCAGTACAATTCCTCGTGAAACAAGTCAATAAGCCATCATAAAATAATATTATGCGGAAGGAAATGAAACAATTATTATGCGAGTTCCTCAATATAAGTTATACGCCATAATAACAAAGAGTTTTTTTTAAAAAAAAAAAAAAAAAAGACAGTTGTTGCAAATTAACCAAATAAATCTAGTTTTTCATAAAACGTGGGTAACGTGTGTACTAATCACGCTGACCTCCTGACGACTCCTCTATTCTCAGCAACTGTTGCCTCCTTAAACTCATTTTTAATTTTCTTCTTCATTATGTTTACCCGCCGAAAACTTGTTTTTAAATGCTCTTTTTGCTAACTTTTTTTCCTTGTCAACCGCAACAAAACGGCAAATCTTGTAATTCAATCTTTATAAAAACCTTATATTATAATTTTATAACTAACCATCACCTTCTATTTATACACTACCCATCTCGATTCCTTTGTTCATCACTTCTTTCTAAGTCCAAATTTGTTATATATTCCATATAATTGATCATATAATATTAATCTTCTAGGTGTAACGTTTATTTTAACGCTTTTTTTTATTTTATTTGTACGTAGTACCATGGAAGTTCGTGGGTGTTTGTTGATTTTCTTGTTTGTGATCGGATTTTGTTTGGAAATGGCGATAACTTGTAATGCTCAAGGGAAATGGAGTAAAATTATCACGGTCGATCAATCGGGGAAGAAGGGTAGCTACGTGAAGATACAAGATGCAATTGACGCGGTCCCGTCTAACAATGTACAACATATTTTTATTAGGGTGGAGCCTGGAATTTACAAGGAGAAGATTGTTGTACCTGAAGATAAACCCTTTATAACATTAAGTGGTAGAAATGCAAATACTACGGTTATCACTTGGAATGATGGTGGAGATATATTCAAATCTCCTACTGTTAGTGTCTTTGCTAGTGATTTTACGGGTCGTTACCTCACTATTCAGGTAAATAATTATAATAGGGGTTCAGATTTTGAGTTCATCCTTAGCAGCTGAGATTTAGTTTTTAGGGGTATTTAATTGTCGCATCACTAGTTTGATAATTATTATATCAATTTTGTGCAGAATACATATGGTATGACAAAGAAAGCAGTAGCATTGAGGGTAACAAGTGAAAAGGCGGTGTTTTTTGCATGTAAAATTACATCATACCAAGATACACTTCTAGATGAGAGTGGGAGACATTTCTATTACAATTGTTTCATTGAAGGAGGCACTGACTTCATCTTTGGAAATGCAGCTTCTCTTTTCAAGGTATCTATGCATAATTACTCACTAAATTTACTTATTAACAAACATAAATGAAAATTGTATCTAGTTTTTTCGCTAAATCGAAATTAATTAGTGTATGTAAATTGTGCAGCAATGTCATTTGCATTCAATCTCACAAGAAAATGGGGCAATAACAGCCCAAAGAAGATCATCAGAAGAAGAAAAAACGGGATTTTATTTTGTGGGATGCAAAATTACGGGTGTCAAAAGTTGTACATTAGGCAGACCTTGGGGTCCTTATGCTAGAGTGGTTTTCTCACAAACTTACATGTCTAGTGCGGTTCTACCTCAAGGATGGGATGATTGGGGCAAACCATCTATCCACAGGTATTATATATTACATTTTTTTCTTCTAGCGGATGTCAATTTCACGTGTTTTTTCAATGGCATGCGAGATTCTTAAACAATATCCTATCTCATGAGAATTTCGTGAATTCAACATCCTCAAATGGAATACTCTGTAGTGATTAGTGAACAGGTTTTTTAAACTAACTGTATACAAGTATATAAAAAGTATAGATGTCAATCAGTCAATTAAATTGGTTAACACTCACTAAATAATCATATAACTTTCAAATTTTCGATAGTAACATGTTACGGAGTACATAATTTTATATATATATATATATATATTTTTAATCATTTTTATGCCGAAAAAAACTGATCATTTGGCCAGGAGAAACTCTATAAACAGAGTCCCATTTAAATGTGTGATTATTAGTCAATTTTTTAGTTGTCCTTCCTTTTTCATTGGTTAATAATTATAATAAGACCATCCAATTATAATGGTTAATAATTGGTCTAATTTGGTTGTTGTTGATGTAGGACTGCATTCTACGGTGAATACAAATGCTATGGACCAGGGGCTAGAAGAACAAGACGAGTTGAGTGGTCACTTAGCCTTTCTAATCATCAAGCCTCACCTTATTTGACTATGAGTTTGATGGATGGAAAAACTTGGGTTAGGGCCTAATTTTAACCATTTTATTCAAATTTATGTAGGCAATGTATGTATAATTTGGAAAATTACCAACATTATTGATAATGGAATTTCTTTTAGTTTTTATTCACCTCTTTTTTGTATTTGTACTTGTTTCTTAGTTGTAGTAATGTTGTCCATTATGAATTAATGATTATATATATTCAACCATTAAAATCTACGATAAAAAATCTTATGTTAATGGCAATCAAAACTTTTTTTTAATTGCAATATGCCAATACAAGCAATATTTGACTTGGCAACCTAGTCCGTCCACCATTACCGTCGTATTCATCCACAACTTATGACATCATATGTAATTTAAGAGCTGTGATAAGCTTGAAGTAACTCGGGTATTGAACTGGAAAAAAGAGAAAAAAATCTCATACATTACGTGGGATGAAAACTATTACTTCGTATATTATATTGTTTTTGCACCACCACCGATTGATAATTCATCATTATACACGGGTATAAAAGATACAAACTTTGTTAGACTTTGTATACTCCGTACATCATATGAAAACTCGAAAAAGGTACAAGGTACAACATAAATTATAGCGGCTAAATCGATATATGTATGACTAGGGGTGGTAATTCGGGTTAGCAGGTCAAGTTCAGGTAAGATTTCGGGTCGATTTTGGATTGTGCTTAGAAACTATCAAAAATAGTGTAAAACTGAATATTATAACAAAATTTAAAATTTAGGTCAAATCGGGTTGAATTCGGATTTTTCAAGTTCGGATCGGGTTTCTCTCAGTAACTTCGGGTCGGGTTATCGAATTGGATCTGGGATTGCCAGCCCCAGCATGACACACAACAACAATACATGCATGTGAATGATAGAATAAATGTCTTGGTGTATAAGTATTATATACACGTCATTTATTCAAGGAATCAAATTTGGATTTGTAAGATCATCAACACATCTATATATCATCCAAAATTAAGTTGGATAATTGAGAGAAACTATAAAATCCAATAATCGGAGTCAACTAGCAATAAAGTCCATAGTTTTGACAGCTTATACGCCATATGTAATGTACATATGAATCTAGATTGAAGCGGTTTAACACTTAAATCCATTGTTTTTTAGATAAACATTATCATATGTACAATAAAGTCCATAGTTTATGCAAACTTTAACTTTCTATTTTTAATAAATAATCTAGTACATTCCTAAAAATATCTTGTCCATTTTTAATCAAAGTTGATAAAGATAGCTCCAAATACATCACCTAAAAATCAAAGGATGTATCATTAAAATAACAACGTAGATAAGAATCATATATTATGGTGGGGCCTACCACATCACTACCTTTGAATCTATCTTACTTTAAAATCCAAAAATCTTGTTACAAATAAATAAATAGAGTGCATTACAACAACAAAAAAATTAATAGTGAAGAAACAAAATCAAAAACAAAAGTTGAAGCACAAAAAATATCAAGTCATGGGTTCCTTAATGTCTGGATGGGATTCCCCGGTTCAAGATCAAAAATATGGTATGTAGTTCTTGGTCTCATGTTTTCCTCATTTGTGTACGGAAATTCGAAGTTTATAATTATAACATGTAAATTTAACGTAACAAACAATCCAGAAATCGTTTGATAAATTGTTGTTCCCGTGGACAGATCCTTAGAATACCTGATATCCACTGTAAAAAGTTATGGGGAAGCATTTAAAATAAGTTGTGATATGTGATATCCACTGTAAAAAGTTATGGGAAGTATTTAAAATAAGTTGTGCTCGTTAAACATATCACGATTATAAACTTAATTATTTGCGACGATACTTGTTTACGTGGTATAGTGTAATGTTGACTAACTATAAATTTTTGGTGATAATCAGTAAAATTGATGAGAAACAAGTCACTAACCAAAGAGGGGATTGAAGATTACTGGAAACTCAAGAAGAAAACAGAGGAAGAACATCTTAAAGCTGTTTCTCCTAGAGTTCAGGTATGAATTATGACTCATCTTTGATACTAATTAATAAGTTTCTTAATTGGTTGTAAATCTTGTTAATTATTTCATTGATTTTGAGATTTTACCCATTTTATTAATACTATGGGCAACAATTGCAGGATATAATTAATGAAGAATCTGCTCCAAATGAGCTTAAAAGATCGACTTCGTTGCCAATGATAGATAGAAAGAGTGGTAAAATCATTGTAGGCAAGGGATCTGATGCCGATCTTGAACATCTTAATTGCTGGTAAGTTTATTTAGTTATATTGGAGGTGATTAAAAATCCGGGCCGGACTGGGCCTTAATATCATATTTCGGGTCCAAACCCGCAAAAAAGTAGCGGTACGTCGGGCCAAAGCAGACTTTTAGGGTTTTTTGGGTCGGGTTTGGGTTTTAGGCTTTCTCAAACCTGTCCGTATTTTCGGGCCGGTCAATGTTGATCAACTCTAAATTATGTGCATGGTCCCAATGTACTTCGTAAAAATAGATATTAATAATCACGTTAATAATGTAATCTAAATTGCAACTGTACGTGTGTATGTAGGTGGACAAGAAGCAATTGGGCATTCCTTAACGAGCCACCGGTAATAGAAGGAGAAGTTCCTAAGTACAAGTATGCGGCACAGTATCATATTGCTAGCGTAGGATCAACAAATCCAGATACTAGAATCAGTAGCATGTGATTATAATATAAAGTACGAGGTTTTTGATACAAGTGTTTATGCTGCAAATCCTTTGTAAGATAATCAAAGTTTTTTGAGAGAGTACTAGATCCTAATAAATGTACTAGATCTTGTATCTACTTAGGCCTAAAGGTGTCATGAAAATGTTGTCATCACACTATAGTTATGAATTAATGATACATGACTATATGTGTATGATTACTGGCCGGTGTGTAACAACTTGTTATACACCATCCAGTACAACGATATGTTATTTCTTTGTTTAGAGTAGTTTAAGCGTCTACTATGTGTGTGTAAATGTCTAAACTACACTTTTATTAATTAGCTCTATTAATATATATGTCTTATTACTTCTTTTTTTTCTTTCTACAATTGATATATGTGGTCCATTAATTACTTGCCAAACGAGGAAGTTGGTATGTGCCATTTGGTAACTTCACCTAATACAAGGGAAAAAAAAAATGTTGTTTAGTTGACTCTGAGCAATGATATGCTTGATTAATCTAAGCGTTATCACTGACAAGACAACGTATGAAACAAATGTTTGGTTGGGGACCATAATCTTGTTTACTACGGAGTAATGTTTAATTATAATGCATTGAAATGCGAGTTTTTGCTGGCTTAGAAATTTGATTACCGGCCTTAATTAATTTACAAAATAGGAAAGAACAAAAATCCTTAAAATTATCCATAGTAAAAGTATTTTATGTCTACATTTAGGGTCGCATTAGAACAAATCACGATTCATGTAATTTTGAAATGTACTAAAATGAATCTGTGCTGATGTATGAGATTTATCTAATTTACAAAGAAAGATAATCTTGACAATTCTAAAAAACAATAAAAAAAATGAAGTGCATAAAAATGCTTCATTTGAAGCGTTGTCAATCAAAAGTTATCAATGACAAATCACCTTTGAAATTTTAAATAACATTATTATCTTATGAGTATTTATTAAGAACGATTTTCCTAGATTTAAATCAAAATTAATTACCACTTTGCGTTGTTTTAAAAACTTATTCCCTTGTCCACGTAGGATCAGGTATTAGCTTTTTTTTTTTTTTTTTTTTTTTTTTTTTTTTTGTTCAGTGTAGAACCGTAATTGGTGATCGCGGTTTTACAATTACAACCGCAATCGTTGGTAGCGGTTGTATTTGAAGAACCAGTATTGCTATTTATGGTTCTTTCTGCAAGTTTTTTAACCGTCCCACTAAAATCATTTCACTATTTTACATGTATCATCTGCAAGTTTTTTTTAAAGGCCTCCCAAAAAATTGCAAAGAAATTAAAACAGAAAGTAAAAAAAAAAATACATGGGAATTGAAGTTCTTGAGGTTGAATGCTTAGATATATATGTTGAGATACTCCCCTAAATTCATACTTGTATGAAATTACCCAGAAAATCAAAACAAAATTACAATTACAAATTGGGTTTTAAAAAGAGAAAGAAGAATAGAAGAGAGAAGATCTAAGAAGAAATAAGAGGTTTTAACAGAAGAAAACAAGAGTGAAAGTTGAAGAAAGAGAAAATGGGAAGACAGGGGAGTGGGGAGACATGGTACAAACAAAATGTGTTTTCTTCTTTTATTTTTGTAGAGCCCAATTTTTAATTTTTATCATCATTGTAATTTATCACGTAAATGTAAACCGCTATCATCAATTGCGGTTCTGCACAGAACCCAAAAAAAAAAAAAAAAAAAAAAAAAAAAAACTAATACCCAATCCTACATGAACACTATTCAGGGAATAAGTTTTTAAAACGATGTAAAGTAGGAATTAATTTTGATTTTAATAATTTCTTGGGAAATCGTTCTATTTATTAATAATATATTGCGAATTTCAACCTTTTGGTCTTGGAAAATCTTTACCTAAATCAATGGCTTCCATAACGAATTTTGGTATGTGTCAAACTCTAATAATGCCTTCATGTAGAATATTATCTCATCTTCCCCTTTCTCATGGTGATTACTATATATGCCTTTTCTCCTATCCTTTCTTTAGGTTGTGACTCATCAATTCAAGTTTGATTAGTGTTGATGCTACAATCTTGCTTGTTAATTGATTTTTTTTTTTAAAATTAGTTTGCAATGAATAATCAATGGGAAATGCAGAACTTGTAATTGCCAGTTATCAAAAAGTACAGAGTAACTTTGAATGTATCAAATAACATCTTTAATAATGACAATTGTTGATTTCATCTTGAAGATTGTAATGAAAACGCATATTCATCAAAACCTTTCTCCTCAAGCCTTGCCTTTCCATTACTTCATTAGTACCCATAGCAGCTATAATATTGCGGCCCGTAAATACTGAATCAAAAAATTATGAGGATTGAGGTTTGGTCAAGATTCTCCTTACCAATTTAAAGAAGAAAAAAAAGAAAAAAAAAACCATTAGATGTTTTTTTATATTTAGACACGTCATCAACCATCCATATTTTATAAAGAGATGAATCAAATTTCGACTTATCTTACAAAGTGGCTAGCTAAAAGGATTACTTAGGATATGTTCTGTTCACCTTATTTTCACTTATTTCAGGTTTAACAAGTT
Organism: Chenopodium quinoa; assembly: GCF_001683475.1. NCBI lineage: Eukaryota > Viridiplantae > Streptophyta > Magnoliopsida > Caryophyllales > Amaranthaceae > Chenopodium > Chenopodium quinoa. The sequence continues at coordinate 2,116,609 of NW_018742726.1, read as the reverse complement.
CAGATAAGTTCAGTTAAATTCAGATAAGTTTAGTTCGGGTTTAATAAGTTCTGATAAAGATTGCCCAAGTTCAAATTACAACTAAAATAAGTTTTAATAAGGTCTAATAAGTTCAGATAAAGATCAGATAAGTTAAAATTAGGTGAATAGAACACATCCTTATATTATTTAGAACTTCCATAATTAATAAACATATTTTCCCCCACAAAGTATTGGGTGCGACTTGCGATACTTTGTGCGGCGACAGTGTTATTCCTCACTTTCTCTCTCCTCACTCACCTTCTTCCCAACTTCACTCCAAACCGACTACCATGAATTTTCTCTCTTCTCGACGGCAACATCTCTGGTCGGTTCTCGAAACTTGTTTCTTCACCAATTTCTCTGAAAATACATCACCATTAAAATGAAATTGGCATAAAAAAAGATGAATATGTGAAATTAAGGCTGGAAATTATTAGATGAATCATTTCCAAGACCGATGCTAGCTTTGTTGCAGGCGGTTGTTGTGGGGATGCGGGTTTTGGGGGCTGGAAATTCAGGGGCTACTCTGCTTGTGGTTGGTGATGATTGGTGGTCGATTTCGGGTTGTGGTTGGAGATGCGGCTGACTGGTGGTTCTTGGCAATTGGTGGTCGCATGGGAGGTGCAATTGCAGGTCGCGACTGATGGAGTTCGGTGGTTGATAGTGGCTGGTTGGGCGGTTCTCTGCTGGTGGAGTTCGCTGGTTGATGGTGGCTGGTTGGGCGGCAGTTGGGGAGCAGTGGTGGTGCTGTTGTTGGTTGAGTCATGTTTGTTGTTAATGAGAAGGAGAAACCCCATTGAGAGAAAGAAATAGAGGAAGAGGGGGGAAGAGGAGAGAGAAGGAAATAAAATATAGTGTATGTTGTTAATCATATTAGCCAACAAATGACGCATATCATCCAATAAAAGAAGCATATCAACTAATTAATGCCCGATATTAGTCAACATTGGAGACATATCAGACATTAATAAAAACGTATCAGTCAACACAAGGAATATATCAGCCAACAAATGAAACATATCAGCCAACGAAAGGAACATATCATCCAACAAAAGATACATATCAGCCAACAGAAGGAAAGCCAACAGAAGGAATATATCAACCAACAAATGAAGCATATCAGCCAACAAAAGGATGAAATCAGCAAACAAAAGCAATAGATAAGCCAACAAAATAAACACATCAGCCAACACAATGAAACATATAAGCCAACAATTAAAATATGCATATCAGTCAACTAACGAAACATATCAGCCAACCGATGTCTTATACCAACTAACAAAAGGAACATAAAAAAAAAAAAAAAATCCCTATCAGCCAACAAAAGGAATATATTAGACAACACAAAAACCATATCGGCCAACAAATGAAACATATCAGCCAACACATGAAACATAGCCAACAAGTGAAATATATCAACCAACCTGCCGCACGCATAATTTGCGTGCGGAAATCCGCACCCAATACCTTCTCTTTTTCCCCTTTAAAAAATACAAATAAAATAAAGTTCCAACAAAAATGTGTCGTTTTTGATCTAGATGTACAATTAAAAATTGACCAGAGTCGAAACACCCTGATTTGATTCAAAATGACCTAATTTAGAATTTGCTCAATTGATTTCCATGGGTAGAATAATTTACGGAGTACACAATTAAAATCTGAAATAACCCTACTAAATAAGGTCTTATCTGAACTCAACCCCAACTGATAACCCGAACTAATACCTAAGCGATAACCGAGTACTTGGATCAGGTTCATTGATATCGGGTCGGGATATATCTCTTTCAAAGTTGAATCATGCTAAATTATTGTGTCCATATAAAAAAAATCTGAATCGAATTTTTTTATCAATTCGGATCGATCGGCTCAATTTTTAACACCTCTACGGCTCTACCTGTCTGATTCTAATACGGAGTAATATCATCCCACCTCCCTCTTCCTTGTCTCGAGGAAATTGTTTCCAATATTCAGGTGTCGGCACTTCGACCATCACCACTACCACTCCTCCAATCCCACTCTCATTATTTAGATTTACAACGACAACACTTCCTACTTCCTCACTTTCTCTCTCCTCCCAATTCCCCCAAATTTCATCATCAATCAATCACACTCCCTTTCTTCAATCACCATAAACCCTAGAAAATGTCGCAATCCAATCCCATCAAATCACCCACTCATTCATCCTCCCACTACTACTGCTAACAAATTCAACGATTCAAACAACAATTAGCATCGAAAATGGCGAAACCAATTTCATCTTCTTCATCATTTCATCTGCAATCCCTAAAGAAGAAGACATGGTTGTTAACGATCTTAGCTCTGTTTTCGATTTCTACCCTAATTGTATTGCTTTTTCGAGCTAGCTTTTCTCCTTCTTGTGATGATCGATTGTTGTATGGCGGTAAGGATGAGCAGGTCCTTCATTCATCTTCTTCGTCGTCGTCGTTGTCGCCGCGTTCGAGCCCGCTTTACTTTATGAAGTCTAAGCTTGTTCTCTTGGTTTCGCATCAACTTTCGCTCTCTGGTATTCTAATTATTCCCTAATTTATCATTTTTTTTAATGGCATTGTTGTTTTTTGTATGATTATTTTTTTAATTGTTGTTTCTTGATCATTAGTGTAGCAAAATGTTGGTGTTTTAAGTCTTTGTTGGGATTTTGGAGATATTATTGATAAGATAATAAGAAATGAATAGTTTAATTTAGATTCATTAGTTTTTTTTTTTTTTTTTTTTTTTTTTTTTTTTTTTTTTTTGACAAGAGATTCATTAGTCTTTAACTTAAAATTTTGGATAGATATAATTGCCAAGGAAAAGGAAAGGAAAAAAAAAAAAATGCTTCTTTTAGTTCTGAGGATCCAAAAACTGTTGTAGAAAAGATTTAGCTAATTATTGCATTATGTAGCTCTTTTAAATTCCATTTGTTTTGTGGATGTTGTACGACTTTTTATTAATGAATTGCATTTATGGTTGGTAATAAAGTGTGTCTCACTTCACTAGGGTACACACCTTGGTGCGCCTTCAGCGTTTTTATGCATTGATGTGGCTTGTCAAAGAGATTTAGCTGATTATTGCATAATGTAGCTCTGTATTATCAATTCAGTTACAGTTAAATCTGTTAAACCCTTTAATTAAGTAATTAGAATTAAGGGATGTGTTTCCAGTTTAATTTTCGTAATAGCATTTTGAGGACCAATTCTAAAATAAATACTCTTCTCAGACAGTTTCTCATACTATAAGCATCGTTCTTATTGCTTTAGTAGCATTTGCTTATACCCAGACTGGTCCACCCACATTCTTCTTCTTCTTCTTCATCAACTATTATCAAGCTAATTTGACCATGAGTCCATGAGGCCCCAATATTTGGCAGGAAGGAAGCAACCAAAAGAGTAAGGAAAAACAGACAACTTTTGAAACAATAAAACAAAACCATCATGAAGTCTTTATTGTACAACCTTGGTATGATCTCCTGTTAAGGCCACGTGTTGTAAGCTTAGTCATTGCAATTACATGTCTTTAAGGATTACAAAAATGGAAATCATATTTTGCGTTCATTGGCGTACATGAATGGAGATGACCTTTAGGTCCATTTGAAAATCATTCATGCGAATAGAAGAGAAGCCTTTAGAGCTTTGTCTAATGGGCATGACACTCATGTGACCTTTACAGACAATAGTCTTTTCTTCTTTTCCTTCAAGCTTTAGTGATTATGATGACCTTCAGGTTCATTTCTTGACGTGAAACTTTTTTTTATAAAGTAATGGGAAATATTGATATATATCCCCGGGGATTGTCTTATGGTCGACACTAGACACCTTGATGTAAATAATTCTTGACCCAATACAATTTACCATTATTTTGCAGTTTGAGAGTCCATAAGTCATACATTAGAGATCTATATTTAAGCGTGAGTTCACACTGGTGGGAGCATGAAAATTTACTTGAGCATACTTTAGTTGCCTGATGGCTGCCACTTTCTTTGAAACTAAATCCAATACTGATTAATCCTGACATAGGTTTTATTCATTTAGAAAGACCTATCCGGACATTGCTGGAAGTCTTAATAGAAATTAGATCTTGGATTTTCCTGCAACTAAGCTCAAACAGGTGCATGCTGGCCATCTAGCCGATCTAGGCCACATGATCACGAATGATAATGAAGTTTGTCTTCTTTGATTGCTGTGTTATATGGTTGTCTAGCTTTCCATTAAGTACCTTGGGAACTTATAACTTTGCATAAGTCAATTTTTTGTATTATAATCAACTTTGTGACATCTGGATTATGAATAATATAGGTAATTGTCTGATCCTCATTATTTTTTTTTAATTTTTTTTTTTAAAATAATGTCTAGAGTACTTTTTCCTGGTTTCATTAAAAATTATATTGCCTACACTCCAGTATTGGTATTGGACAAAGGTACATATCTATGTGTCTGACTCAGCTATTGTATCAAATTACCATAGCATTTAATATAGACTGTGAAGGTTGCCTTGACTGGCCACTACCAGCGCTATAGTTTGTCTACAAGTTATTGAAGTTACTAGAATGAGTTATTTTTATATTCCTTTGGTATATGGAACAAATTATGCTATCTGAATCTCTAACCTGCCCCTCCTCTAGGCCCCATATGCCTTTTAATTTCACTGTTGATTTCAGTCTAAAACTTTTATCTGATGCATCTGCTGTGTGTTTAGGTGGGCCACTGTTGCTGATGGAATTGGCATTTCTATTGAGAGGTGTTGGTGCTGAAGTTGTGTGGATTACTTATCAAAAACCAGCTGAACCAGATGAGGTTGTATACAGTTTGGAAAATAAAATGCTGGACAGAGGAGTACAGGTGAGACATACTTAGCTCTCCACTTTTCCTCCTTGACCCACCATCAGATATTTACTTCACTGGTGATCTGACTTATCTCTGACCTGCTAAATGGACTGCTGCATCTGTACCTATTATTCTTTCTTTTCACTAAATAATTTCTATTATCCAGATTCTCCATGCGAAGGGCCAAAAGACTATTGATACTGCTCTGAAAGCTGATCTAGTTGTATTAAATACTGCTGTTGCTGGGAAATGGCTGGATGCTGTGCTCAAGGATAATGTTTCTCGTGTTCTTCCAAAGATATTGTGGTGGATTCATGAAATGCGAGGACATTATTTCAATTTGGAGTATGTGAAGCACCTACCGTTTGTGGCAGCTGCTATGATTGATTCTCACACCACAGCAGAATATTGGAAAAACAGAACTAAGGAGCGTTTGGGGTATTGATCTTTTGTTGCTTATTACGTCAAGCCTGTCTGCCATAGGAATCTTTTTTTATTTTATTTTATGTTTTATTATTATTATTTTTTTAATTCATTACCATTTTTTTTGGTGATATGTGCAATTCTGGCCCCTTGCATTGTTTTTGCTCTTGATCTATTCTCATGAAGTAATCTGGTCAAATATAAAGTAAAATGGGAAGGACTGTGTTTGACTAGATTCTTTTCTTCACGTTCTTTTGTCTCTTTATGTTGGTTGGTGTTTTCTTAGTAAAGCAGTGGCATTTTCTTGTCAAAACCTTGATCATACATGAACTGCATGTGGTTGAGTTTTTGTTAATGATCCTTTGACTACTGTAACATACTGGGTGGAAACTGCAGTTTATGTAGGGTAGCTTGTACACATTGGAAAATAATTTCGCAACAAAATTCTTTGCTCTTGTTCTGCACTTCTTGATTTGATTTGTTCAAGTTTGATCTATCTGCTTTTAGCTGCACCTAACTGTGAAAATATGTGAACTCTACAGTATAAAGATGCCAGACACATTTGTTGTGCACCTTGGAAACAGCAAGGATCTTATGGAAGTTGCTGAGGATAGTGTGGCCAAAAGAGTTTTACGTGAGCATGTCCGAGCAACCCTTGGTGTACAGAATGAGGATTTGCTCTTTGCTATCATAAATAGTATGTTTCTGCTTTTTGAAGCTATCCTTGATTGTGTGTGTGTGAGCGGGTGTTGTAAGTGAAAAAGATGTTTCTTGATGTGGTGGACTGGTGGTCCATAGTTGTCTCTCCTTGAAAAAAAATGAAAAAAAAATCAAGCCCATTCACATTTCTGGAAACTGAATCATATCTTTAGACTAGGTTTCCCTCTTTTTTTTTTTCCTGCTCTTCTGTTATCTATATGAACTAGCTATATAATAGCAACTGTTGAGACGTTTAGAATGAAAGTAAATATAAAAGGCAAGGAGCTCTCTTGAAGTGCTTAGGTGTTGTCTTGATTTAGGAAAGAGTGTATGCTTCTTTTTGTTCAACGGGACTTTTATCTAAGGTAAATTGGTTTACGAACAGTGACCTTTCTGTGCCTGCAGGTGTATCTCGGGGAAAAGGTCAGGATCTATTTCTGCACGCATTCCAGGAAAGCCTGCAGATTATTAAAGAAAAGAAGTTGCAGGTGCCTCCTGTTCACGCAGTAGTAGTAGGAAGTGATATAAGTGCACAAACCAAATTTGAAACAGAGCTCCGCAGCTTTGTTACAGAGAAAAAGATTCAGAATCGTGTTCACTTCATTAATAAGACCCTGACTGTAGCTCCGTATCTTGCCGCAATTGATGTTCTTGTCCAAAACTCACAGGTACTTGCAGCTGGCATATTTATCTTGTATTGGAGGAGGCTTTTGCTTAATTTTGTTCTGAACAATGTGAAAGTTTTTTTTTTCTTTTTTTTTTTTTTTTTTTTAGTGTATCTCAAGCAAGGACCTTTTAACTAAAACATTGTTCCAGAAAAGAAGTTTTGTTTCTTTTGAGTCATAAATACTTAAATCTTCACATGTGTCTGTTTGATTAAACTTTCAGATTGTGGTATTGAATCATTGCTGTTGCATACATTATCTTCATGACACAGTAGTTGTAATACTGTCTGACCCTTGCCTTTTGGTTGGTGGAATTATGGTTTAGGTTTTTGCCAAATTTACCATTGCTGGGTACTATTGCTTTATATACACATCTCCATTTGCCATTTATTCACTGGACACTTGTTCCTCCTTTATTGTGTTCATGCAATTGTCTGTGTTCTTAGTCTCACTATAACGTGTTTAACGTGCACGTGAAACTTGGGTTGAGCTTAAGATAAAATATTTATGATTGTGTATAGGCGCGTGGAGAATGTTTTGGGAGGATAACCATTGAGGCTATGGCCTTTCAGCTCCCTGTCCTGGTAAGTATATTCTCTTCACCTGCCTTTTTTTTGTTCTTACAGTAATGTCAAAGTTTGGGCAGAATGAAAGTATAGGACGGTACTACTATTATTGGATGATATTGATTCTTCCTGTAAACTTCTAATTATCATGCCATATTATAAAATGATCTTGATCATAAGCTCAAGGGGTACAGTGTGGTGATGGATTGAGTTAACTTGAATCGGTGTAAGCATGTAGCTGTCAAATTGTGTCTGTCAACATGACAACATCATTGCCTACCAAACTAAGACTGCAGCTACAATTTGCATTTCTTTGTCAGCCATATTGCTAACGGATTGATCTGAAATGCTATAATTCAAGAATTTGCAATTTCCTGTTAATGGCACTTTGCTACCTTCATGATCTTGTAGAGTTGTAGCAAATAGCTACTCATTAAGGGATCTTCTGTCTTTAAGTGTTCAAGATTTTTATGGACTCTCACTTTGCATCTATGGCTCAAAATTATCAGTAATTGCTTAATAGCTAGAATAACAAGCACTCCATAACTATGCTCTGTTGATATCTGACTTGGACTTTTCTTGTTGCAAATTTATGTGCAATGCTAATACTTACTATTGTACCATCTTAAAACTGCCTTCCAGATTGAATCAATTTTCATAAAATATTTCAAGTGTAAATTTTTTATTTTTATTTTTTATTTTTTATATTAGCAACTTAATACTCTGTATATTGCTAGCATCTTGGATTTAAATCTGTTTGGTTGACATCAAATCAAATGTTCACCAGGGAACAGCTGCTGGAGGCACCATGGAGATAGTTGTGAATGAGACAACGGGTTTGTTGCATCCTGCCGGGAAAGAAGGTGTCACCCCTCTGGCGAGGAACATTGTGAAATTAGCAACACATGTTGAGAGGAGGCTGACCATGGGATGGAAAGGCTATGTGAGGGTGAAAGAGAGGTTTCTTGAGCACCATATGGCAGATCGAATAGCACATGTCCTAAAAGAAGTATTAAGGAAAGCCAAGAACAGCGCTTGATTTGCCAACCTCGACTGACATATGGTCCCTATTCGACGGCCATTTTTCTGTTCAAAGGAGGACCAAACCTCCTTGAAAAGTTTGTACAATTCTTAGGCGGAAAAGCTATTTTAACCATAGGGGAGAGTAGAAGCAGAAATTTCACAAATCACAGGTGTATCAGTGTATGTATATGTTGAATCTTTTCAGTGAAATTAATGTCATTCTTGTTGCAAAAGTGTTTGTAGCATCTTCTTTAGAAATTACAAATATATTAGAAAAGAATGTGCTTTTATTTTTTTTCCTTTTACTTTTTAAACATTTGTGAGATTTACTAAATTTTTTTAGGGAAAGAGTAGAATTTTTCTACAGTAATTTTTTCAAGAACGAGAAATGGAACTTTTTTTTGGGTGAATTTGAAAGTCAACCTTTGATATCGAAAAGTTAGTACTCCTTATTGTTTATAATCCAATGGGTGTATTTATTGTTAGTAATTATTATTGTTATTGTTATATTTGTTGTTATTAATTATTATTATTATTGTATATTATCAATCATAATTGTGGCAACTGCAACTAACTTGGGTCAAATACGGGTATTAATGATAATATGTAATATATTAAAATGGACCTTGCTAACTCTGTGGGTGTTAGATATTAAAATGGTTTAACTTGGGAATGTAGGCCAAAATCACATGTCGATTAGTGTAATTAATGTTCATTTCAATTTAAAACTTATACTTTTTGTTATCTTATTCAACACTCCCAAGACGTTCGTTAGCTTTTGCTAATTATAATAAGTACTTATATATAGTTGTAGCTTTGAGAGTGAGGGATAGATCAAGTGGTTAGAGCTTCCCTCCCGATTCTAGGATCCTAGGATCGATTCTTACCCCTACTTTTGTGGCTCTCTAAACACCAAAAAAAAAAGCAATTAGTGTCATAATAATTTTCCCAAAAATTAAATATAAAAACATAAAAAATAAAATAAATACAGTATAAAAATGGTTGTGCATTTAGTGAGGGAATAAGGGACCTTTTATTTGGGGAGGCAGTACGAAGTAGGTCTTTTAGTTGGGAATTTGGGATATGAATTGATAGAACATAGAAGAGGAGGAGAATGAAAATGTCAACCTATATTGAGCTAATCACTAAAAACTTGACCTTTTTATTTTATTTTTTATAACAAATCTACCTTTTTCGATTTTTTTTTTTTTTTTTTTTTTTATATAATTCTTACTTTCATGTGTAGAATAAAATTTACTCCTACAATTCTATTAGTAAAACTAAAATCCTAATCTAATATATATAAATAAAGTAGGCATTTTTGGAAAACATTCGGCGTGCTACATAAGCAAAGATATATTTTCGACCAATTAAAATTAGATTTCTATTTTATTTTGAATTTAAAGAATCCGTTTGCCACCTAAACAAAAGTGACGAATGAAATTTAAGAATTTTGCCACGTAAGTAAAAATAACGAATATTGATTTATTATGATTTAATTTATTTAAAAAAACTAAAAATTATCCTTTAAAATAATCATCTTTAGATATGGATTTATATACCTACTATTATTAGATAAATTTTGATAGTGTTTATGATAAGAAATAAAAATTATTCCTTAATTATAATTAAATTGAAATTTGTGGTATTTACCATTATAAATTGACGCATGATGCCAACAAAATTTCGCATCAATACAAAACCAAACCAAGCAAATTTTGTGTCATTAATTTTGTGTCAGTTTTATTAGGTCATCAATGGCTGGGTAATTCTTAGCCTGATTATTAAAACCCATGTTTAAATGTATATTTGTGATTATTACTTAAATTGTGTTTATTTGGGATACTTAATAATTATATGTTTATGTTTAGTTTACTAAATTTTGTTTTTACATGCAGACCTAATTTAATCAGAGAATTATATTCGAGCAAAAATCTTTGGAATATCAAAGTACGAGTTTCTCGCCTGATGATCCTATTGGATGAGGAGGTATTATATCTTTATAAATCATTTACATTTATTTAATCTTTTAATGAACCTTTTAGTTTTTATCAATTAATTTTATGATTAACACAATTTTTTTGTGATTTAGGTAGCTTAATTAAGTCATAAAATTTAATTAATTTTTTATTTTTAATTAAAGGGTGATTACATTCATGCCTCAATTAAAGTCAACTTTGTTCTACAATTTTGTTCAAAATTGATTGAAGGAAAAATTTACTCCATTAGATACAAATAAGAAGCAATATCACATGCATTGCAAGCGACAATAAAATAAAGATTCAATTTTCCAAAATACTATTGTTTGGGCAATTGGGGACGATGAAAAAATTCCAATGCATAGATTTAATTTTGTATAATTACAATTTTTAGATTAATTTCACAACAATTATTCACTTTCTGGTAAATATTTTAATTTAATTTATATGGCTATAAAGATTAATTTTATATAAATTTTATTTTTGCTAACATGTTCTATTTATCCACTTTTATTAGATGGAAGAGTTATCGGTGTTAATAAAGTTGGTGATCCTATCGAATTTTTTTTTATACAAATTTTTTTACATCGAAATATTACATATAATAACTATTATTTTTAATGTTCAAAAATATTATGAGTATGATCTAATTACAAAAATTATTTTTATGAGATTTTATTTATAAAAAACCGTGGGATATTAAGATTTAAATTATTAAAAAAAAAATTATCTTATAAAATTAATGGTTTTATCTAAATACCGATTAATAAGATTTTTTTTCATTAAAAAAATTTAAAACTTATAACGCAATAAAAAACTTTACCTTCTTTAAACATTTTATGTCTAAAAATTTGAAAAGACAGATAATTTGTTAGATATCAAGAGATCACAAGAAATATACAAAATGATTATAGATATCAAGAGATCACAAGAAATATACAAAATGATATATAGATTTGAGAGTTTAATTTCAAGTGTAAAAAGCAAAAAATAATGATTTAGGATTTAAATTATTTTAAAATAAAAAACTATTATCTTTTCACATTAAAGATTTTACCCTAATATGTAATCAATGAAATATCATATTAACAAAAAAAAATTTTTGTTTTTTTTTTTTTTTTTTGAAATATATCATATTGTTGTCATATAACTAACAACAACGAATAAAATACAAAACAACTATAAATTTAGTTGCATTATAAATTACATTAAAAAAATTATACTTTTGTAATTGGTAATATCATTTTAATTAAATTATTATTTGGTTTTTTTTTTTTTTTTTTTTTTGTCTGAAATTAAGTTTATAGAAAATATATTTTCTTGAGATATATGTATGAAAAATCGTGCATCGCACGGGATTCGGCGCGCCACATAAGCAAATGTATTATTTCGACCAATTAAAAATTAGATTTGTATTTTATTTTAGAATTAATAAATTCACTCGCCACCTAAGAAAAAGTGACGGATGAGATTTAAGAATTTTGCCACGTAACTAAAACAACGAATAGTGGTTTATTATGATTTAATTTATTTAAAAAACTAAAAATTATTTTTAAAAAATCATCTTTACATATAGGATTTATATATCTAAGATAAATCTTGATAGTGTTTATGATAAGAAATAAAAATTATTCCTTAATAATAAATAAATTAAAATTTGTGATGCATACCATTATAAATTGACGCATCTTACAACACCAACAAAATTTCTATCAATACAAAACCAAATCAAGCAAATTTTGTGTTAGTTTTAGTCATCAATGGCTGAGTAATTCTTAGCTTAATTTTTAAAATCCATGTTTAAATGTATATTTGTGATTATTGCTTACATTGTGTTTAATTGGAATACTTATGTTTTGTTTACTAAATTTTGTTTTTACACGCAGATCTGATTTAATCAGAGAATTAGATTCGAGCAAAAATAATTGGAAAATCAAAGTACGAGTTTCTCGCCTGATGGTCCTATTGGATAAGAAGGTATTATATCTTTATAAATTGCTAGCATTTATTAAATTTTTTTATAAACCTTTGTAGTTTATATTAATTAATTTTATGATTAGAACTAATTTTTTGTGATTTAGGTAGCTTAATCAAGTCATCAAATTAACTTAATTTTGATTACGCTCATACCTCAATTAAAGCCAACTTTGTACAATTCGTCCAAAATTAATTAAAAGAAAAGTTTACTCAATTAAATACTTTTCATTCATTACAAATAAGAAGCAATATTGCACGTATTGTCGGTGATAACAAAATAATGATTCAATTTTCCAAAATACTATTGTTCGGGCGATTAGGGACGATGAAAAAATTCCAATGCATAGATTTGATTTTGTACAATTACAATTTTTAGATCAATTTCACAACAATTTTTCACTTCCTGGTAAATATATTGGTTTATTTTATAAGACTATAACGGTTGCAATATTGCACGCATTGTCGGTGACAATAAAATAATGATTCAATTTTCCAAAATACTATTGTTCGGGCGATTAGGGACGATGAAAAAATTCCAATGCATAGATTGATTTTGTACAATTACAATTTTTAGATCAATTTCACAACAAATTTTCACTTCCTGGTAAATATATTGATTTATTTTATAAGACTATAACAATTATTTTATATAATTTTTTTTTTTGCTGACATGTTTTATTTATCCACTTTATTAGATGGAAGAGATATAGGTGTGAACGAAGTACATGATTCTATTGAAATAGAAGATAAATAGTATACATGTTTTTATTATTTTTTATTATTTCTATTTTTTATAAAAACAACAAATAATGATTTAGGTTTAAATTGTTCAAAAAATGAAAAAAAAAAAATTATCTTTTCACATTAAAGATTTTAACCTAATATGTAATCGATAAAATATCATATTTACAATTTTTTTTTTTTTAGTAATCATATTTACAATTTTTCATATTATTAAATTCAGTTGTCATATAACTAACAACAACGAATAAAATACAAAACAACAATAAATAAAGTCGCATAATAAATTACATTAAAAAAAAAGTTATACTTTTGTAATAGGCAATAACACTTTAATTAAATTATTATGTGTTTTTTTTTCGTCTTAAATTATTAAATAGTAAAATAAATCAAGTAATTATATATATATAAACTTAGAGTCTATAGGAAAATATCTTTTCTTGAGATTTATGTATGAAAATAAAAATCGTGCATCGCCACTTATATAAAAGTAACGAATTAGATTTGATATATCTAAAATTTTAATTCCACGTAGATTATAATCCACGAATTAAATTATTTTAATGAAAAAAATAAAGTAAAAATATAGGAAAAGATAAATTTATTAATTCAATACTACGAGTATAAGAAATCCAAAAAAAATATACTAAAAAATATTTAAATGATAAACGCATAATAAAGTTTGAAACCTATCATATAAGATAAATTTTTATAGTATTTATGATAAGAAATGTAAATTGTTCGTTAATTATAATTAAATTAAAATTTATGATACCTACCATTATAAATTGATACATCATACGACACAATTAAAATTTCGTATCAATAAAAAAAACACCGTGAAGCGAATTTTGTGTTAGTAATTTTGTGTTAATTTTTGGTCATCAATGGCCGGGTAATATGAAGCTTAATTTTTAAAATCCTATGTTTAAATTTATATTTAAAACCCTATCAAGCGAATTTTGTGTTAGTTTTAGGTCATCAATGTCCGGGTAATTTTTAAAATCTTATGTTTAAATTTATAGCTGTTATTATTACTTACATTGTATTTATTTAGGATACTTAACAATTATTTGTTTATGTAATGGCATACGATGTTATATACTTAATATATGGATGGCTTTGGTTATTTTTAAAGATGATGAAAAAATTCCAATCCATAGATTTGATTTTATATCGCAACAATTTTTCATTTATTGGTAAATATATTGATTTATTTTATATAAATGTAAATATTTAATTTATATCAATTTCAAATTGGCTAACATTTTTATCCATTGATGTAGTAGGTTGGTTGTGGACGAGGTTGGTGATTCTATTGAAATAAAAGATATGGTAAAACAATGAATAATGATTTAGGATTTAAATTATTAAAAATTTATCATTTCACATTAAAGATTTTATATGACGGAAAAAATATCATATTTACAATTTATTTATATTTAATAAATTCATTATAAATTATACTAAAAAAATATTAAACTTTTGTTGTCTGAAATTATTAAATACAATAAATCAAATAATTAAAAATTGATGAAAAAACCGTGCAACGCACGGGCTTTCATCTAGTATATTACTGATTTTTATAAAATTTTGTAAAAATATAATCTCTATTAATTTTTTTCAACTATTTTTTAGCTTTCTAAATTATCAATGTCCGTACATAATTTCCTCAAAAAATGTCCGTACATAATCACGAGCACACACTAGTATCATAATTAAATAATTTTTTTTGAACAAATGCCTATAAGTACTTTTGTATCACAAATTGATAGTCGTGTATATATTCATTTACGGTACTCCTTTGTTTCCGGAAAAGACCACACTATGACCTTTTGCTACACTATTTACATATTCACACGATAATTTAGAACTTTTTTATTTATATTTATTTAATAGAACAAAATTTAAATAATAAAAAATCAGTTCAAATAATTTGAGATTTTTAAAACATGGAAAATGCTATATTTAGGCAGATAGCCCTAAGGGCTATGTGTAAGAAACTAAAAGAGGAAAGTATTAATAAAATATATTCATTAATTACACTGATCTGTACGTGATTTTGTCATGCATTCCTAAGCTTATACCAAAAAGGAAAAGATATTAAATGCTTAGGACTACATATAGCATTACCCTTAAAACATAATAAGATATGACACACTTAGATAAATAATTGACAAATTAAGTTAAACCAAACAAAGCCTAACCAATGTTTTTACATAAGATATTGGGAATTTACTTCCTCTGTTTTTATTAAAAAGCAATTTTCTCATTTTTTAATTGTCAATGTTTAATTTTTATTTTCATTTAAATAAGAACTTCCTCCATTTGTTAATAATTGTAATAGTTAGTAATGCGTAACATCAATCATCTTTATTTTAATGCTGAATCGATTAGATCAATAAATGAAATGTTGATATTTTAAAATTATTTGTTTTCAATTAAACATAAGAACTTCCACTATTTGTTGATAATTGTAATAGTTAGTAATGCATATTATCAATCATCTTTATTTTTAATGCTGAATCTTTAGCGTGTTTGAATATTCAAAAATATAGTGTAGTTGAACTCCTCATGAATACAATACTTTTGGTTTATTTAATGTCAAAAAAAAAAAAAAAAAAAAAGTAGGATACTTTAATGTTAAACAAGCTTATCTACACAGCTCACCTCCACCGCCATCACGAGTGTCCATTTTATAAGTCTATGGAGGTTAACCTTAAAATTATATTGCAATGAGAGGTGTATTCCCTTAACCTAAAAAAGTAAACGTAACTTTTTATTTTCTTCAATGTTTTTATTATTATTATTATTATTATTATTATTATTATTATTATTATTATTTTTTTTTTTTTTTTTGGTAAAGGAGGAAACAAGAAAGCAAAACAGGAAAACAAACACACAAAATAAAACAAATTGCAACGAAAACAAAAGCAACTACTAAAACTTCTTAAACTCTTAGCTACGGTTACTCCTCTCCGGAGATAGGAACCAGCCTTGGCCGAGCAACACCACCTAGGTCCTCTAGTAAAACAGTACCAAGATCACTAGGGACCACCTCAAAAATCACCAACTTCTCCTCCGAGGTGACGCCAAAGTTGGCCAACCAATCGGCTGCTCGATTGACCTCACGAAAGCAGTGATCTATTGTTACCTCCCAACCTTGTCTTGCCATATATACATTTTCTTCAATGTGGGATATACATTCTAACACTACCCGTCATTTGTAATGTAGAACAAAAATTTCACTAACATATACAGGGCTGGAGCCAAAGGGGGGCTAGTGGAGGCTCGGCCCTAGCCCCGTGGCCCAGCTCGGCAATCTTCATATTCTGCATTCGGCACCTACAAAACTTTAATACTTCGTATAAACTTCTTGGGAAAATTTGTCAACAACTACCTTTTAAATTACCATTTTTGCGAACAACTACCTTTGTAACAAATAGTAATTTGGACCACTAAAATTAATTTTGAGTTCATTTTTATCTCCCTATTAAGAAGCTTCATGGAATACCATGTAAATGAAGCAACTTGATATTTATGAATTTGTGTATAAGCAATTAAAGATAGTGAGTACATCTCTTAGTTTATTGACAATCGTGATTAAAATACGAATAACGTACAACGTGAGGAAAACTATAAATGCGCAAGTTGATATCTTGTTCACTTGATCTACTATTGTGCTAGATTATGGGCTATAAATAGGCCATTTCAGCCACTGCCATAACCCCAATTACACAATTAAACTATACTTCTATAATAAAATAAATCCTTTTAAATTATTAAAAAAAAATAGTGATAAGTAATTTCTTGTTAGCTAAGTTAAATGGAGAAGAAAATTATAAATGGGGCTATTCTAGCTATATTTACGGTAATTGCAATATTGAGCTTTACTACTACTAATGCATCTGATCCTGCTCCCCTTCAGGATTTCTGTGTGGGTGTTGACGACCCTTATTCTGCAGGTCTGTTTATTTTACTTCTCTTGTGTTTATTTAATTCTTGTAATCCTTTAACTATTCGTATCGATAGAGTACGTACATATAATATCAATCCTGTAATTCTAACAACCGGCTTAACTTTTTAGTTGAAATGTTCATCGTATGTTGCATGAGAGATAGCACGGCGAGAAAATCATGTTCATCGTATGTTGCATGAGAGATAGCACGGCGAGAAAATACAAGTTTATCTCCTTGATATACAAAATATGTTTATCAAGTGGCAAAAATGTAAATAAATTAACAACTTTTTATAATATTTGAGTCCCACAATTATTGATTTATCTACAAAAATGTCCTGCTGACTGGACAAAATTATATTGTTGATTTATTCACGGCGAGAAGATCATTAGTGATGGAGTATATAATCAATCACGAGAATTTAACTAACTTAAGCTTATGACTGATCTGAGTTGCTTAGTAATATTTGGACGTATTATATATATATTTGCAACATATGAATATTTTATGTCTCACAAATAATATTTTCTTTTGCAGTGTTTGTGAATGGAAAGTTCTGCAAGAACCCAAAGGAGGTGACAATCAGCGATTTCTTGTACAAAGGTTTTGACAGGACTTCCGTCATTGACAACCCTCAAGGAGCAGAAGCTACACTGGTGAACGTTAATCGATTTCCTGGACTTAACACACTCGGTGTAGCCATAGCTCGTATAGATTTCGGACCCTTTGGTTTAAACACCCCTCATCTACACCCCCGTGCCTCACAGGCATTCGCGGTCATGAAGGGAACTCTATACGCCGGTTTTGTGTCCACTGATTACAAGCTCTATGACACTATATTGAAAGAGGGTGACATAATTGTGTTCCCTCAAGGTCTAATCCATTTTCAATTCAATCTTGGTAAATCAAAAGCTCTTGCAATCGCGGCTTTTGGTAGCCAAAACCCGGGAAGAGTTAATGTTGCTGATGGTGTCTTTGGTACAACGCCTGAAATTTTGGACAAGGTTCTTACTAAGGCTTTTCAAGTGAATAAAACCGTGATTGACCAACTTCGGTCGCAATTTTCGAATAGTAAGCACGTTTCAATCGACTCCGCAAGATCAATATTGCTTGAGACGTTATCTCAGAAACCTAAGGTTCTTGATGCTTGATGCAATGCCTTATGGGAAGGTTTGAACTTTGAAGAAATTAAAAGGACTACTGTATATGTCACGCTGCTTGATATATACGAAATAAATATCGGTTTGAATATATAAAAATGACTACTTTGTCATGATGCTTTACTTTTATTAAATTTATGTTTCATTCTTGTATGAATGATTGTGAGTTTGTACTGCGTACTTTGTATAAGGATTGTATAAACTCAATAAAGGACTACGACAATATAACTATAATATCGTACTTTCTATGTTACATTTTAATTGACAGGTATATTTAGATATGTAAACATGTTTGTTATTGCATGATTTCAAACATCAATTTTGGATATTTTTATGGCACTCATCCTTAAAAATACTACTACTACTATACTCAATTTTAATTGATTGACTAATTTTTTATTTATTTTTTGTTGGTCAAACTTAATTAAAAATGAATTTTCTGCTTTAAAAACTTATAATTAATTATGAGAATAAAAAAGATTTTTGAAAAATATAATACTACCTCTGTTTTATATTTTTTGCAACTTTAAAATATTTTATATTTCACAAATAATACCCCAAAGTTACAAAAAATGTAAAACGAAATAGTAATTAATATTCAAAATCTAATATTCCGTAATGATATTTTAAAAAAGAAAAAAACATTTTTAATAAGTTTGACCAATAAAAAAAAAAAATCAAAAATTAGCTAATCAGAATTGAGTATAGTGGTCACAAACTCTTGATTGTTGATTCAGGTCACAATGGCTCAATCGACAAACCAAAAATGACACAATTGTTCGGTTTGTATACGTGTATAATAATTTTATAACAATATGCATGATTTTAGGGCTCAATTGTGGTCGTTGCTGCAATTTGTGGGGCGCTTTACGGCTGCCATTGGTTTTGATTTGGCGATGAGGAGACGCAGGCTACTGCTTTTGGTGGTTGTTGCCGATAGTGCGAAGGAGGTGGTCTGATGTTAGGGGATAGCAGGGAGGTAGGGGTTTTTGCCTTTTTGGGGTGGTTTAGGTGGTGGGGTTGGTAATGGTGAGGTAGTGTTAATTAAGGGGTGGGTTAGTTACTTAACTAAGGGGCTAAATTAATTAATTTGTTAGTATAAGGTTACTTAACGATGAGTTAGCTACTCCCTTTATTCCTAAATAATTGGCATAGTCATACTTGACACACATGCATGTCAATGTTGTAGTTTGACTTTAGATATATATAATTATATATTTGTAAAAAATATAAATAAAAAGTTGATATTTTCCCGTCAAAAAAAAATAAAAAGTTGATATTTTGATTCTTTTTTTTTAGTATCGAT
The DNA here is from genome assembly GCF_001683475.1 of Chenopodium quinoa. Lineage (NCBI taxonomy): Eukaryota > Viridiplantae > Streptophyta > Magnoliopsida > Caryophyllales > Amaranthaceae > Chenopodium > Chenopodium quinoa. The sequence goes on along the minus strand of NW_018742726.1, from coordinate 2,097,270 downwards.
TTAACAACATATTTCATGATTAAATTTGTTTTCTTTTTATACAATACTGATAAAATGATAGTGAAAAAAAAGGAGCTAAATGTGTCAATTATTTAAAAACGGAGAAAGTACAAAATTTGCCTATAAGGTCATTATATAAATTAATCCAAATTCACTCTATAGCAATTTTTTATGCCATATCCACTGTATAGAATTTTTAAAAGTTAGAGGCTACTATATAGAATTTCCCAAGTTCGGAGTATTATATGGCGTTTTGTGAATTGTGACACTACCAATTTCCTAATTTTCACTAGAATATTTCAGTGGTTAGTAAGTACATTAATGGCGGTAGAGGGTTGATGATGAAGGGCAGCAAGTTTGTGGGACCAAAGTTGGCGCGTTTAGACTTAAATGATGATGAACTAACACCATGCATATTGTCCATATATCTACCAATTATTTCCATAATTAAGAGTTGTTTTTCAACTTGTTACAGCCGTATTTTTAGTGAGATAGTGTATTTAGGAGTATTTGCACCTATTACGTGTTTACTTTATTTTGTGAATTTTTATAGATGATCGAAAAAGAAAAGAATAGGATGCAACTCGATTGTTTGGATTAATGGGACAGGTAAATGCGAAGTACAGAGTACATTTGTATATGTTCCATGACTTCCATCCGAATTTGATCAAATCGTTTCTAAGAAAAACTTGAACTATTGCGTGGATCACCTGTCTAAACGACGAGGATCAAACTTTGATCTCAAAGGGAAGTATTTTTTTTTTCCTCGACTTCGTGTCTTAGTTGTTTGTCGACCCCAAATCATTTTGGGACTAAAGCTTTGTTGTTGTTGTTGACTTCATGGATTAGTATCTCTAGGGTGCAAGATGAGAGAATTACAACAATACACTTGCTAGTAATTTTTTTGAGGAAAAAATAGACCCGTATACTTATAACATACTCATAAATTCTAAATACAAATGTAGCTCTACTACCAATTAATTAATATACACTTGATAATTTTTTTTTTTTTTTTTTGTAAATAAGAATTGAAAAAGAGTAGAATAATCTTCTAAAACTTTGGATTGATGACAGTTTGTAACAAATCATGTTAAAAAATAAGGAGGCAGACGATGAAAGCTCCGATTGACCGCTGATGATATAAATACTGGTGTCAAATATGAACTTTAGACATACGTTCGATAGGGCAAATGATATGAGAATCCATGACATATTTCTCATGATCACAGTATATATGTAGATGTAGTTCAAGATTAGACATTATATCATAGCAAATTAATCAAGCCACCTTCTTGCTTCTTGTTCTCTTAGTGAGTTTAAATTGAACCATTTTCAAGATTTTGTAGAACCAATATGCACTTACAAACTGTAATCCTGCAGCCATTGCCTGGACCAGAAAAAAAAAAAAAAAAAGGCGAATTTAACATGAGGTACAAATATTACGAGTAACATATATTATGTGTCTGCATATCTATTATACAATTGATGTATTTACTTGCAAATAATTTTAACTTTTTAGTACCACAAACTTGTACAAAAACCATTACCGCCCTTACTAACTTTATGAATCCAAAATTTGTTAGTCATGTTCGCATTGTTTTCACCCGTGTATAAATTTCATCAAAAATATATTCGAATATAAATAAAGTAACAAAAAGAAATAGAGGGATTAACCGAATACCTTGATTAGGAGTGGGTTATCGGCTGATAAGACAGCAAAAAAGAGGAAAGGACCTAAGACCATCCTTGCGATAGAGAATGTAACTGCAAACATTATCTGCCACACAATACAAAAAAGTCATAGTATAAGAGGTGATAATAGGGCAAAGTATTGGCCAAAAATATAATGGCCGATTATTTATTAGTTGGCCAATGTGTATCATTTAAAGTGATAGATACCGAAGATAGTATATTCACGAACAGTATAATTAATGCCACATCATAAATACGTTACCTTAATTATGTCCCCATCTGAGTACTTGGCACTTTGGCAGTTGTATTTGGCCTCTTTAAACATCAATTCTAATTTATTTATTTGCCAAAATATGAAAAATTGTTCATATAATACAATTTTCTTTGGTCTAAAATAATTAACAAGCCTATAATAGAGACATATTTTGTAAATTCTGTTTAGTTATTTAGAATATTAAGTTGTTAAATCTATTCAAACCTTGATTTTTTCTTGGATAGACTGTCCAATGATAGAAGCTGAAATTTTTATAGATTTTTCAAACAATTATATACAAAAATGTCTGATTATAGTAATCTCTAATTCTCTCTAACATAAATTATTTTCACAATCTCCAAGAAGTAAGTTTTTTTAGTAAAATATGTAAAATTATACCGTAATATATTAAAGTAATTATAAATTAAAATAATCTAGCAATATCCATCCATCGTGATAATATCTTTCAACTCCAATAAAATAGCAAAGAAAAACAGTCAACATCAATAAATTTTTATGTTGAAAAGTCATATGTAGCAATTAATTTAACATTGAGAGAGTACGTAAATTCTAGTGAAAGGTGAAAAATAAAAAACTTACATCAGCAGCCAGATTAAGATCAGTATCCCGGTATCCAAGTTCTTTGAGAAACTCCCTTAGATGTAAAAATGGGCTTGATATCTCTGTTATGAACAATGCTGCTATCATCTCTGATACACACTACAATTTGTTTTCAAACTAATTTCAATCTCAAAAAATAAGCTCGGATATAAATAAATGCATAAAAGATTTTGTTGAACATGGGTCTCAACGTTCACGTTAAATACATTTTCTTGTACGAATAAATCACACGTCAATAAGTGTTATTGGTACAAAGTATTGAACATAGCCTTAAATGAAAATAATAAGGGTACCTTTTGATACGAAATTCCAGCTACAATTCCGATAATGCTAACCAAATGATGAATCGTGTTATCAAGATTTGATTTTTTGTCAAATTGAGAGCATACCAAATCATATATCAGATACCCCATGGTTACTGCCAAGGCTTGCATCTACAATATAACACAAATAATTAAACCTCCAAATAAATAAAACCCGTAAAATATTCAAAGATAAATACTTTATTTGTCTTTAAAACCTTTTTCTGTTTAGACTGTGATTGTCTCGTATTATAAAAATATCGGATCTTGATCTTTTAGAGACGGGCCGAGGAGTAATTAAATTTTTTTTTTTTTTTTTTACCTGTTGTGGGTTGGAATTAGTGTTACTTGGGCAAACAGGGCAACTCCAATCTTTAACAGAATGAGAAGCTAAAGTAACAGCTAAAATTGCATGAGTTGTTGATACAATTCTGTTGCGAAACTCATATGAATAATTTGGGAGCAATTTTTTTGTTAACATGAAATAGGTACTCCATGATATTACTGCCAATAATGTTGTGTTCACCATACCATCTTCCATTTCAAAGGGATTTTTTTTAATAAAAGTTTTTGAATTTTGGAGAAAGAAATTAAAGAAGAAAGGCAATGGAGGAGACAAAGGGTAAAATATGAATTAAAGAAAGGGTTGACAAAATAAGGTCAAATATATAGTAGAGGTGGGAGCTAATAAACGGTTGAACATTTAATACTTCCCCTCCTTTTATTTAAATATTGAGATAATTGGACTTTTATATTATTATATTTAGGCAGTCTCCTTTGATCGATCATCTGCTATACTTTTCACGAAAAATAGAGTTATTATTGTGATCTTGTTAGATATGCTTGATCATATCAACTACTTCCTCCTTCCCAATATATAGTTTATGTTTGTGTTTTTCCACGGTATTTAAGAAATAAGAGGAGAAAGTGAATGAAGTACATAAATAAAGGTGAAAAGTACAATTATAGACAAAAGTTAGAGAAGTGAAAGTAAATGAAGTATATAAAAAAAAATGAAAAGTACGGAGTACAATTATAGACAAAAGTTAGAGAGAGAAAGTGGAAAAAAGTACAAAGCATGTGGAAAATTCAAAGGTAATTTAGGAAGTACAATGAATAAAGTTAAAAAAAAAAAAAAAAAAAAAAAAAAGGTTAATAGTCTTTACATATTATCCAAAAATAGAAACAGGAATAACATTTTGGGTCTCTAAAATTGAAAATAGGAACTATAATATGAGATGGAGGGGTATTTTATAATCTAAAACACGTATTTATAAATAAAAATTTGATTGTTAACGTTGTGGATTGGATATCGATAATCTACATGTATGTATTTTAATGAATTAAATTAGGTGTTATGTGGGAGATTAGTTGGTCTTGGTTGGTTGGTTGGTTGGTTATAAATAAATTGAAAGGTACCGGCTAGCAATAAAAATGGTGATTGTACAAGTGCATAAGTTTATAAACATGCTTCTCACGCTCAAGAGTTTTCTTGTTACATTTCATAGCTTATTCAGTATATTGAGCTGAAGTACAGCTAATTTTATGGTTGAGGTTAACTAGTTCTTATAGTTCGTTGCAGAAATTTGTGTTCATTACAACATTTACACAAGGGTAGGTAATGATAATAAAGATTGGGATAAATTGGGATAATATAAGGGGAAGTAATGAAGATTGGGACAATTTTTGTTAGATGGGAGTAATTGAATTATTGGAGTACTGACGTAAAATAAATATATAATGGTGTATCGGTGTTAGATTGGAGTAGTAAATTTCGACCCAACTTAAATTAGTCTTAATTAACTTATACTCCGTATAATAAAGATTATTTAGAAAAATGATACAGCTAGCAAGTGAAACTAATAGTAGTGAGGTAAACCGATAAACCGACTAGTTAACAACTAGTCAAGAAATTAATAGGAGAATAACTAAAATATATACTTCACCATGATGAATTACATTCCAAATACAATCCATAGATCAGAATTCACCCAAATGAGTGTATTGGTGTTACTTGCATGATTTTATAGAAGTTAAATTACAAAAGCTGGTCATGTATGTGCATCATAAATCTAAAAGACCTCTTTTTAAAAAAAAATTAAAAATAAATAAATAATAATAAAAAAAAAAAAAGTGTGTAAAAGAAACTTAAATGACAAATAATTTGGATTTGATAGAGATTTATATGTATAGGTGGGCAAGACAGCAAGTCTTCAATGTTTTTTATATGTTTAGTTGAAATTATTGCGTGGCAAATTGGATGTGTGGCTCAATGGCTGCCAATTGCATTATTTACATATATTTGCTTTTGCAATTTTATATACTACTGCTGAAATAAATGCATGAAGGATGGCATAACAAATCAACAAGAAGGAAAATTGGTAAAAATTAAATAATTTGGAGTACAAATTATGAGGGATATATATGTGGAGAATAGTCTAAATTATGATGACTTGCTCTAAGTAATATGAACTACTAACATATGAATTATATGGTAATGATATGTTTTATAATTTTCGGTTCAAAAATATAACGCCCTTCAAGTTATTTCAATTCATTGCCCTTTATTTTACCTTTCGTTAGATTCAAATCCATCATTTTCATCTTCCATGTAAAGAAGCATGCAAGATAATATAGTGAATAATATACGTAATAATAAAAATACATATACCTCCGTTTTATATTATTTCCAACAAAAGAATAACTTATATTTTGTATCTTATAAATAATACCCTTTTATTACATATAATAAGAAATAGAGGTAATAAACACATTATATTTAAGGAGGCAGAGAACATGAAATTGCGTAGAGTTTATGGTAATTTAGTGTTGCAACAAATGTGGAGAGTGCTTGATTTGTCTTGTCTTCATTCTTGAGATTCTGTTCATTATGATTTAGATGGAGTTAGTTGGTGAATCATTTTATTTTATTATGTTGGGGGAGGAGAATTTAGGGGGAGAGAAAGTGAGAATTGAATGGGAATTTTTCGAGATGGACTTTGGTAGGTTTTTATTTAATTTTGGTGAGATTACTAGAATGTTCCCTAACATTTCACCAAAGTTACCATTTTGTTTAGTTTTAAGTATATGTAAGAAAATAAGAAACAATTTGACTTTGGGTCTTTGGAAATATATCACCCTTTTATATGGTGTAATCCTTGTAATTTTTTGTACTCCTTCGTATTTAAATTAGTAAAACATTTTGGCTTTTTACACTTTTTAATTAATTATTTTGACTAAGGTTTGTTATTAACTAAATATGGTTTTGTGGGCACTTGTTGGAATCGTCTCAATAAATAGTTTGTTAATGTTAAATTGTTATAATTTTTACTTATTGATAATTAAATATATTATCAGTCAAAGTTTTGGAATGACATACGTGAAAAAGAGAAACGTTTCATTTATTTAAATTCGGAGGGAGTAAGAAGTGAGAGAGGCGGCCCTTGAGCTTTTGAAAACTCCATAGCACCTTTTAAAATATCCATTGATAAGCTCTTCGAATTTTAGTCGAATTCACAAGGTTAGCAGATTTTGAACTTTTATTATGGATGAAAATACAAATTTACCCCCCACCTACCTTCTCAAAATGATAACAATTCCTCCTTGAGAAACAGATTTCGTTTCTCATGTTGAAAAACTTGTATATTCTTGTCAAATCCTTGTTCTGAAATCTCCATTGAACATCTTTTCGAATTTCAGTCGAATACTCGAATTCATGAAGCTAGCAAATTGTTAACTTCTAATCTTCTCCTCCGTAACCAAACTAAGTTTGGTCTAGTGGAAAGGAGAGCACCTTTCAACCATGAGGTTGGAGGTTCAATCTCCACTAGTGACAATTTGGGGATGAGATTCCCTTACTTTCCCCCCGCTCTTCCAAATTGTCTAGCCTAGTAACCAGGACTGGGTTGACCCGTGAGGGATTCTGGCCCAGTAGGGCCCTTCATCTTACCAAAGAAAAAAAAAACCTTCTATTCCGTATTATGGCTGAAAATACAAATTCATCCCAACTTACCTAGTCAAAATGACAACAATGCCCCTTCAAAAACAGATGAGAAACTTGTATTTTCTCGTTAAACCCTTGTTCTCCTGCACAACAGCACAAAGCATCAAGCTTATGAGTTATGCACAAGAACTTGCTTGAAATTTCAACTCTACGAATTGGCTTTCTCAAGTTTATAGTTTTCGCAAATGAAAGTTCATACCATACCGGCGGCACAACTTCCGAAAGCTCCGGCGTTAATCCGGCGAAATCTCCGGTGTCCCACTTCACCAAAGTTCCTAACTTTATCGTCATTGCAAACTCCATCGTCAACAACTCACTTAAAATCTGAAATTGAGAGCAAAAAACTTGAGTTTCCTACCAAAAAAATGTTTATTCTTGGCATGGGTTATGTGGGTCAATTCTTTGCTCAAGAGCTCAAGAATGAAGGATGGTACTTAATTTCTCCTTTTTATTTATCAATTTGATTATTATGTTACTCTTTTGTTGATATTTCTTATGATGTTGGTCTTATTTTGATGATCATCAAGAAAATTTTGGGATTTTTGTGATCGATGTTGTTTTGAGGTATTAATTAGGCAAAGTGAATTGAAGTTTTGGTATTGGAGTTTCGTTCATATGCCATGTTAAAAGTACTGGTAATCTTTGGAGTTTGGTCATTTGGGTTGGATTGGATAAAGTAATGCATAAATTTTATTAAGTTTTTAGCAATTTTATGACTTTTATCTACTGAAATAATCTTCAATGATGGTTTTTGCATTGATTTCTAATTCTATAGTTATGTTTATGTGGGATTATTAGTGTTTATAATGTATGTACTTACAAGTTCTTGGTTGCTCGAATGCTGTTAGACTGTAAGTTGCCTCAAGAGGTTGCTAACATGAGGAAGTTGTAGGGAAGTTGCAGGTACTTGTATGAGCGATGCAAAGAAAAAGGTTCTTGAACAAAAGGGATTTGATACCTTTGTTTTTGATGCAATGGAACCAGAGTAAGTGTTTACTTTCGTCTAGTTGTTTTGGTATTTGGTTTTTCATGCTGTTGAATTGCCTGAAAAATGATCAATATTCAAGATTTCGATAGTCGGGTTGTTGATGTTTTTCCTGAATTGATGAGGGGGATCTTAAGTAGGATGTGCTGACCATATCATACTACAACATTGTTTTCCCTGGAATGTTTTATCTAAAAAGTAGGGAGCGTAGTTTAAGTTTCATTGAAACCTGTTTATAAGACCTGAATTGCTTCATTTGGAATTTCTTGTTTTCCCCTTGTTATGGAGGGGCCTAGACTTCTGATGGTTTAGGTTTTAATGCCAGGATACTCTGATTCACTATGTTCCGTTTCTTACTGCCTCGGATCCTCCAATATGTGACTCAGATGGAAGTTCCTCGATAGACTAAAATGCTGTACTCACCTTTTAGTTTCCATTCCCCCAATTTTGGATATTGGTGATCCAGTAAGTTGTAAACTCTTTAATATTTAAAGTACTGAGATTGCCTCAGATAAGTGTACTCTTCATTCTCAGATTTATTTGTTAACGTGCTTGATGCAGATTCTTCAACATGAAGATACCTTTAAAGAAAGTTTGGTAGATGGAAATCTCCAGTGGCTTTGTTATTTGTCAACTACAAGTACGTGCTCTATGTTTTCATTCATAGATGTATATGAAGCATAGCTTTGAATTATTCCTGTGCTCCATACATTGATTCTGTCTACCTGGAAAAATGTTGTGCCAGTGTAAATAGGGAATCACATGGCATGGGGTAGGGATTGAAGAGTGCATCTTATTGTTTCCAGAATCCAGATATGATTTGACTTTATTATTCTTGTTAAATTTTGATAACCATATGAGCATTCCTTGACGGATGTGTTTCTCTAGTACATTGGAAGGGATTTATTGACAAAAGGTCTCAATAAGTCACTGTATAATGCAAAGGAAAGCTGCAGACTATGCTAACTAGTATTGTTTTAGACTAATGGACTATGAAACCTAGCTGAAGATTTTATTGAAGTATCATTATTCAGTTAAGATCTAATAAAGTTTTGTAAATAAGGCATCTTATTCTTTCTGTACAAACTATTTTTACATGCAGGTATATACGGAGATGCTAGAGGAGCATGGGTTGATGAAAAGTAAGCTTTTGCACAGTAGTTTTTTTGAATCAGAATTTTCTGTGATAATCATATCTCAGGTGACTTATAGATTCTTGATTTACCGCAGTAATATCCCTGAGCCTTCAAGCAATTTAGCCAAAATGAGACTAAAGTCAGAGGAAGGGTGGTTAAAGCTGGGACAAGATCTTGACCTCTCAACCTATGTATTTCGACTTGGTGGTATATATGGCCCTGGAAGAAGGTTTGCTGATTAATTGTCAATCAGTGATGTCTTTAGTATAAACTTTGAGCTATAAGTAGCTACTGCGGAGAATTTTAATGCAATTTATGTTGTATTGCAGTGCTATTGATACTATTCTAAAGAAGAAAGAAATGTCAGAACGTCAGAAGAGGAGAGCAACTAGAAATTTTACATCCCGGGTTCATGTTGCAGACATTTGTCAAGCTCTTAAAGCAAGCATTTCATTGCATGTCCAGAGGTTAGTTTCCTAGTTAGCATTTTTGGAAAATATGTCTAATAATTTAGCAGTTTTGATGAAGCATTTATACACTTAAGTGCATTAAGAAAATATTTGGAACTGGACTGCTTGATCTTCGACAGAAAGTGGACATAATAGTTCAGTTACCAACTTACCAAGCAATACTGCAATAGCACACTGCATGTGGTTCTCCAGCTGTTCTTTTCTATAATCTCCTGTTACTGTGGAAATTAACACGAACTTATGCTGCTAAGAGATCCCTACGAGACATTGGTAGTTTGTGTAGTGAATTCTAGAAGCACTGCATCCTTGGCAGCTTTTTAATAGCATCCTGAATTGATACTGTCGATCTGAATATAAGTGATGCTAAATTTAGAATAGCTTGATGAGCAAATTTGAAGGCTATAACTCTTGTGACATTGATTGCTGTATCAAAGGCCATGATACACCCCTTGGACATCACTTTTGAACACTAGTAAAACATCTAGATAAAGTAAGGTATTCTTCCCTTCTAGTGTTCTAAGGTAGCTCACATACATAATAGCTATCTTAAATAGAATTAAATAGACCTATTGGTAAGCTTGTTATGGTTCAAAACCAACTTTTATGACCCTTGGAGACACCCTCCACATTCACTTCGATTTTGGAAAAATCTCCCGAAATTGGTCCTTAAGTGTGGATTATAGCCTTCTTCTTGGTAATTTTAGACTTTTTTGAGCCCAAAACAGAAAGAGATAGGGGAGGTTCTAATGGGCCCCAGGAGGCCATTTGGGTGGTTGAAGTTGCCCCTTTGTCTTTGAACTCTCAACTTAGCCGATTACGTACACTCCTCCTTTCATCAACTTAAGGCCTCTACAGGCCTTTTGTGATAGTAGTGGCCGCATATGATTCCAAACTACATTATATGACCCCAGGATCTTTCCCTACCCTCACGTCAATTTACGATACTGGGTTACTGAAATTGGTCCGAACTCATGTATTATAGACTTCAAATTTGGTCTACAAAGAGCTTGTTTGGACCCAGCAAGATTATACATCAAGGTACTTTTCGGGGTTCCCAAAAGGCTTTGAGATGCCTACTTGGTGCCTGGAACCATCTCATACATGTCTTGGCCCACCCCTCTTAATCATGTCTTAAGATGCCTTGACTTGGCATTGCACGTTGCCTTGGTGTTGTTCCCTTGAGTTGGCCTTGCCTTGTTTTAGCCCTATGGCATGCATGGGAAAATTTTAATTGCAACTAGTAAGCCACTAGGGGATGGCCAATTGCTGAGGGACCTTATATGACTTTAAAGAGATTTTGTAAAACCAATTTTCGAATTCAATCAAAAGTAGCAATACTGGACAAAAGCTGTGCTAGATGGGGCTCATTTGACATCCATAACTCATGCTTGTGACGCCTATGAGACTTGTGCATGTATTCAATATTTTTAAGAGAATCGGCGAGAAATATCATGAGGTTGCTCAATGACCCTATGACTTATAGATGACACCAGACCTGATTATGCTCCCAATCTCCTATGAATAAACATAGCACATGCTTGTTCTGTTGTTAATATGGTGGGAAGTGTGGAGATTAGAGAAGTTTCTACATCTCCAAAGCAATCTCCCATGGTTGCCTAAGGACCACGCTAAGCTCTTACCTGGGTACATAATGGACATCTGATTTAGAGATGCCACTGGTTAAAAAAGATTTTGATTAAGTCCATTATAAAAACTAACACTCACACCTTTCAGAGCCTTTCCAGCGATCATTGGAAAAGCTCACAGAATCTAGGAGTGCTAATATAACAAAACTCAACCTCAAAACTCAAATTGTGAATCTAATGCATTGTAGATCCTCCGATACTGGCTTATTTATGCAATCTGGACCATAACTCATAACCTCAAAACTTTAAAATTCCTTATCCTTCACTTGCTTTTGAGTAGCCTCCAGCACTTATTTATGCAATCTGGACCATAATTCATAGACAATATTGGACCGAAAAAGGCCTGAGTTTACTCTTTTCAAAGGTTATACATAGTTTTGTAGTTCATACTCGTGAAGCCCTCTTTAAGCCTTTAAGGGTTGTGGAAAATCTTAACCAATTATTAGGGGATTGTTATCCAATAATCACCGACAACCCTGAACTACGATTAATTCACCTAAATTACTCTATGTTTGATTGTTTATGACACCAGTTTCAAAATTCATAGAAACTTGGACTCTCTTCCCAAGCATCCTAGCAAAATAGCACGGTTTCTCTGAAGGTCCCAAAGTGCAATGGAACTAAGGAAATAAGGCTACTGTTTTGAAACAAAAGGAACTAAGGCTATATCCAAAAGGCTGCTACTTCCAAAGATTTTTATGTCAAGTATGCTATGTTGCAATCCTATTGATACCATTTCAAAGATGTAATTACTTCCAAAATGTCAGGGAAGTAGAGCGCCAAGTTGTTTCTGCAGATATTAGCAGTCTATCAAAGCACATATATTAATCCAAGTTCAAATGTCGATTTTTGTAGTATGTTATTGTTGGGAAGTTACGCCCGTGGTTCCTAGGGGTCAATTACAGACATTAATGATGTAGTTTAAAAGGACTGTGAAGGGATTTGCTTGAATTAATCTTATTATCTGTTTATTAAAAACAGGATTTAGTTTGCAATGTATGGGTTAAGTGGCTCAGAGTCTCAGAAAGAGCACCTTGAATGAGTCTCGCACTTAATAAATGTAATCCTTACAATTCTTGTGCATAGACTTCACCCTCACAGGTTTTGCAGCTGTGGTCCTGTCTTCATTTCATTAAGCTGGATATTGTTATCGTGTAGGACATATACTTCTTCTCTTCGTTTTTTCTTATCTAGAGTGAGTGCGGGGATTTTGGAAGTGTATACAAATAGATTAGATACTATATACATATTGTAGAGGATGTTATATTCTGCAAAATTATATGACAGCAGTAATATACTTTGTACTAGGTTTCAGTTTTTGCATGTATTTTGTTTGCGCATTATGAGTGGTTGCCTATATAATTCAGATGGACCCTTTGGAAAGCCGACATTTCATCTACAATGTATCTATTCTACAGGAAGATTTATAATGTTGTTGACGATGATCCTGCCTCTAGAGCCGAAGTCTTTGCCCTTGCGCACCAACTGATAAAGCAAAAATGGCCTGGTCTGATTGGTGCTATTGATAACTCTATCAATAGCATACTTCTTGGGGGTGCAGAAAAACGAGTGAGCAATGCTCATATCAAGAAAGAATTGGGCGTAAAATTATTGTATCCTAGTTATAGATCAGGGCTCCAAAGTCTCATAGACAATATGGAGGATCCTCTTGTACGTAGTGATTAATTAATGTTTGTAATTACCCTTTCTATCAATCATAAAGATAGAAGCCCCTTTTGGCAATTAGAGGTTAACTACTTGTAGTTGGCTGGTTTTGTTAGCTAGTTCAGTTATTGTATTTGTTGTTTGTGTGATACTGCTGTGTAATGGGGAAAGTTACATTTTTCTTTTTTTTTTTTTAAAAATGGTTACATAAATTAAAAATGATCAATTTTAAGATATAATACATCTTTTCACCACTACATCAAAATCCTCTCTTCCAAACAACTCCTACAACTAGTTTTATGATAAGTTAGCTACGTTTTGAGGGTTAAACCTATCATTCAAACTGAATGTAGAACACTGCCTATTACAAGACCTTCAAATATTCATAAATTACATGATTCAACTTGGTGCATGCAACACTGCATAATGTTCGCACATATACCAGACACAAGTTAATGTTGCTGTTAGCAACTGGCTGCACGATAAGTCTATTGTCAAGTAGCCAAACAGTCATGCTACAAAGCCAGCCAAATCAACATGAAGAGCCTCATTAACAATGATCAACCTCGCTCTAATAGAGGGGAACCGCCAAAAAAACATGCGGTATATACAGCACTAAGAAATTATAACCAATAATAGTCTATCTTGTTACTGAGGCATATAGTTGCTGATCTGTTGCAGCATTTAGTGTCCTCAGAAGTTAGCAGAGGATATCCAGACACCAACAATTAAAGCTTATAAAAGAAAAATACTAGGAAGTTTAGTTTCCTAGTACCATATCATCTTTCTGATTCCTATCACCTTCTCTGAACGTGTGATATCAGGAACTCCTGTGATGCATGCAAAAGTTCAGATTCTTTCAATGCCCTCCAATCTACTATGATACATTATGGTGGCTAAGACATGTGATAGTATGTTTTCCAAAACACTAACTCCGGGTAACACCAGCTTAATGGAATGACAATAATAGGGATACTGCAACAAAAGCAACAACAAAATTCAGCAAAACCTTAGCAAACAGGGAAGACAAATATGCTATTCTGGAATTTTGTGCTCACCATCTAATAATGGATGGAAGTCAATCTTTGCGATATCTTGCCCAAAACCCTTTCTTCTTACTGGACTGGCAGTCTGAACTAGATTTACTGAGCTTTGATCCAAGAGAAAAATGTCGCTTCAAGAACGGCTTTGCAAATGCAATCTTTGAACTACTGCTTGCATCCATCTTGGGTAACTTCCCTTTCCCTGTAATTTTTTGACGTTCAGAGCTATCAACTTCACCATCAAGGTAGCTATCTATTACGCGATTCCTTGATATTTTCTGAAATTTCATTCTCAAATCTGCCTCTGCTTTTGAAGCTTTTTTAGACATTTTAGAAGTTTGTTTCTGCCCAACTGTGCAAATTGGGCAAACAGGGTCATATTTTTCAGCTTCTGTAGTCATGGTTTCCAAGCATTCAGCATGGTATACATGACCACATGCTAGAACAGCAACAACTGAGAGCTCTGCCAAAACCTTTAAGCATGCTCCACATGTTTGAAGATCAAGGGAAGGGGAATAAGAGAACCTGCTGCTTGATCCACTTATCTTGTGACGGCCAGAACCAAAACGCTCGCTGTCAAAAGACCATCTTTCTCTTTGAGAAGAAGCAACAAGTTCAGAAAATGTGCGCAATGACCATCCATCAGAAGACCCACCAGCTAGATCATTGCTAAACGTTGAGAGCACAAATGATGGTCTTCCTTCTGAGACAGGATTGCTATTTGGGGATTTCAAGCCCAGGATTCTACTATCTGAAATCTGCCTAAAGAGTTGATGTCCAGGTGAACGTCGAGCTCGTCTTGATGGGGTTGAACTGGCAGGAAGTAGCTGACGATGTGAACACAAGTGCTCACCTGGTGTTGAGAAAGATGAACATGATGGCATGGAATATTGAAGGGCAACTGGAACAGCAGCAATTTCAGGCACTTCTATAGAGTTCATCTGTCAAAATAATGTGATCACCACGTCAAAACAGCGAAAAACAAGGAAATAACCTTGCACAATGGAACACACTAAGATATTCTCAAAACGGTAGTACGAGTGTTAATGAACTCACCTTTGTAAAGTGGTTGCTGGTCATAGATGTCTCTGGAACATCAAAGAAAAAAGGCATCAGCCAAAGCAGAAGTCTAGTAAATCAACCACATACTCAAGTAAATCGGAGCATATTAATAACATCGAGAATCAAATATTCAGCAGCAAGGTCATAGGCTCTGCTTTAATTGTCAATCACAAGACAAGTTTCCTCATAGCTACTAGAACAAAGGCAAAATTTACAGGACACGCCTTGGCAAAGTCTAGAGAAAGGTCCTTCTGATAAAGGCAAATTATGCCAACCAAATACTTATGAAGCATAATCCTAAACTAAAAGTACAAAGAAAATACAGCAAATGAATATGGCATATTAAATTGAATGGTAGTGCTGAATTGCTGATGTGTGATGAGATAAATAGGAAAAAAGATATCGGGTAAATATAATAGCAAAACGTACAACATATAGCTATGAGAGGCATTATAAAGGTTTACCTGAAGGAGACAAGTAGTTTGTACTGACCCCTTCATACGAGGGTGACTTTTGTGAGATGGGTGTACCAAGATTATCCAAAGGGCTACCACCATCTGAAATAACACCTCTCTCTGACCCTATTCCATCTTTCAATTCTATTCTAACATCTATGTTTGTTCTTTCACCAGATTGACATGACGGGTTCTCATTTTCACCTGCCACACGTCGGTAATTGTCCCATCGAAAACTCCAAGAAGGAGAATATCTGGCTTGCCTATGAGATTCTCCATTTCCACTTCTGTTGGAAACAGTCGTATTCCTAGCAGCTACACAACAGACTGAACCCATAGCCGGTCATATGCTACTAAAAAAACAATCTGTCTCAGGAATGTCAAGCAAGAGATCTACCACTACTCCACTAGCATACCACGTCTTTCTGCAGAAATGAATAATTATTAAGGTTTTTATTTTATTTTTTTTTAAAAAAAAAAAGCATTGCAGTATATCATCCCATGTCTCTCTGCAAGTCTTATCATAGTCAGCCTCTCCAACAAGCAGTGGGGATTTATGTCATTGTTGTGTTCAATCAGAAGCAAATCAAGAAATTGAACTGTGAATAAATGAAACCTATCAACCCAAAAAAAAATTATATAAACATAACTAAAGCAAGATAGAAGCAACAACGTCATTAACTGTGGGAAAAGAGTCAAAGGAGAAACAGTGGCTGATGATGTTCTTAACATTGATATACATGAGGGCAACGTCAACCAAAGAAAGTTCTGGCCCACTAATCTACACAAACCAGAAGCCAACTAGCTTAAATGCAGAAGCAAAACTGTTTTTCCCTGCTTGGCAGCACTAAAATTATTTATGAATTTTGATGACTAGAAAAAAATAAAAATTAAAGACTAGTGAACAAAATAATGCTAAAATAACTAGATAGACTATTGCCAGTTATCTCTGAACTAGATACTCCCTCAGTCTCTCTATCCCTAGATAGGCCACGATTAAGAAATTGAGTTGAAATACCGTAAGTATCCTTCATAACGTAAATGTTAATGTCTTTAATTCTTTATCATGCAACAAGGTAATCTTCCCTTTAGGTTATCATTAAGGGTAATATGTACAAGTTGTAAATTGAACAAACAAGATACAGAACATCTACTATTTATGTATAACAATCCTAAACAGAAATTTGGTGGATTAGGGTCAGAGGGTGTACAACAGAAGCAGCTTAAGTGAGATCCCGCAGAAGTTGGCAAAACAAGAAATACTAAACTTAAGAAAAGCTCATTCATTCCCACTCAATATGAACTATTAAGATGAGGCTTATTTTATAAGCAAAATAAGACAGGAAATATCCAATAACATTGCTACTAATGTGGAAGTAGTGGCTTAGTGTCCCACTAAATAGTCCACTACTCATTGACTAAACAATAAAGAGGTGACTAAAAAATAAAGACATGCTTAGTTGAATTTAAAACAATCATAACTCAATAACTAACTCTAAAAACAAGGAAACAAATAACCCACTTACAATTAATTTGAGGCAGTAACTTAACACAACCTCTCCTTCAAATTTGTAAAATATATGTGAAGCATGTCTCTTCAACTTTGATGCACATCTCATCTCATACAAATATAGATGATGCACATTATCACCAACCTCTAATCTTTGGAGCACTTCTCTCCTTCTGTGCACATTATCACTCGCCATTCAAGAACTTTCATGGCTACTAGTGCCACATTTTCAATCTCATTATCTTAAAACTTACAATTCCTTACAATTACAATATGCTCAAAATTTTACATTCAAAGAAATTTGGTTTTTCCCTAATGCCAACAACCCCTTTCCTCATGGACCAATCTTTTGACAATTGCCAGTTGCTGCATTTCACTTTACTACCTTTCCCTTTTGAAAATGAAGATTTAGCTAGTAAATCGCACAATTTTTTCTCCATTTTTTTCCTCCTTTATTGACACTAAGGGCAATGAATAACTCTACTAGGGTTATTTTGGATAGATTTTTAAAGTTCAAGTGAGAAACTTAATACTCATATTTTTCATACGCTCACAAAAAATTTACCAATCACTCTCTCATTATAAAATGTTTCACCAAGTAATCTAATTTGATTAACAACGGTAATAAATTAACTCACATATTATTTTATAGTTTCGCTCTTCTTCATCCTATGCATCTCAAAGACTCAAACTCTCGTTTGAGGTTCAAAACTTGCACCAACTTTGTTTGAGCATTGCCCTCAAACTCTTCCTTCAACATTTCCAGTGTCTCCATTGGTGACTCACAAGTCATGATAAAGATTCTGTCCGACACAACCAAAATACACAAAATGGCTCTTTGCTTTTCTTGACGCTTCTTAATCGTATTTTTTAATTTGGGGGATCTTGTGAAAGAGGGTTTGGCTAGCATCACTCTCAAGTGCTTCCCACAAACTCATAGCTTTCTATATAATTTCCCATGAACTATTCTGGTTTAGTGCAATTACTGTAATCAACATCAAACATCAATATCCCAACAAGGAAAAACACATGACTTCACCAAACAAGCTTGATCCTAACAATCCGTTTGGACCAAATTCCACCAATTCACCAAACATTAGTTCTAATTACTACCCTTAACTCAAAACTTCTAAAATATCCCCAAAAACAACCCACTCATTTCATCCCACAAAAATTCCAGAAGTTCATATCAAATTATCAACCAAACAAAACAATCACTAACAAAATCAGTTCAAATGAAACTCATTTAGTCAAATTAACAACAAATAACACAAAAACCCAAACAAATTCCTTCTAAAAATCAAAACTTTCAATAACCCTGATAAACATACACAGAAATTAACACATTTTACATCAAAAAGTTAGGGTTTTTCCAAGAATTCAACAATCAACAAACAGAAAAAGACATAAAAATCGTACCTTTATGATTTAGGGTTGATTAAAAAAGACCAAAACGTCGAATACCAGAAATTGTAGAGAGATAGAGAAGAAAGTGGGGGTTTGTTTGGATGAAAGGGGAGAAATATTTCCCGGGGAGAAAGACGGAGTTTAGGAGAGAGAGAGAGAAAGAGGGGTGATGACTTTGGGAATTGTGCCTTTTGAGAGGGAAGGTGGGGTCCTTTTCACTTCTCTTTTACACTCTCTTTCTTCACTTTTTTTATTTTCTAATTTTTTTTGTAATAATTTGGGGTTGAGTTGGGTTGCTTTATTTTTAATTTTTTTTAATTAAATTTGATTTTTAGGTTAAATATAAAAATAAATGGAGTTTTATGTGGTAATTAAAAAATGGGGGTTGTGGGTTTTTGTCATAGTGTCAGCTTTTGTCTGTGAAAGAGAGTGGAGAAGACTGGACGATGGAGATGCCCTCTTTGTTTTTTTTGGTTGTTTCGTCCTTTCTACGAGGAGTGCGCGACACCTCCCACTTTTAACCATGGCTATATATTGACCTATTTCGAAATGACCTAATTGGGTTAATTTGCCACAACATTTGTGCACTATCTCCTTTGAGGTTCATAAATGGTCAAAAGAGAATAGTTACAACCAAAATTAGTACGAGTACATATTTGTAGAGGTGATCATAGATCGAGCCGTGCTTTGCCTTAAAAAATCGACTCATTTCTTTTGAATGGTACAAAAAGTTAAAGTGGAGCATTTATTTTGAAACGAAAGGAGTAGAATATTCCTCAAATCGCTGCCCCTAAGAATGATCCAAAACAATACTAATGGTTTCGATTATATTGAGCTGCAATTTTATACTTAAACCTACTTTTGATGGTCTATCTATCACATTTCCATGTTAGTAGTCTTTAACCTCTTTGGATTCCACTCTTTGTGGGCGTTTGGTACGAATAATGGAAATAGAGTGGAAAGAAAACAAATAAGAGGGAGGAAATGAATCATTTAACACTTACCTTTTCATTTGTTTGGTTTAATCATGAAAAGGAATCATTTAAACCAACCCCTTTTTTTTTGGTTTAAGGAGAATAAGGGAAATTGTTACCTTATGTTTTAGAGAGGTAACAAATGGGTGGAAACCATTATCTTTACGCAATGGTAATTGTTACCCAAGCCTTCCAACCAAACACTTGATAACGACAATGGTTTAATTGAATCTGTTTCCGACCTAAAAAAAACTCTTAACAAACATGCTCTTTATATTTTCCAAAATCAATAAAACTTCCTCTCGGTCTTGTTGTGGACATACGATGAAAATACTTTGTTGTTGACAAGAAATACATGTAACGATGTTAAAATTAAAAATTGATCCCATATTCCAAATATCAATTACCACTAGAGTATACATCCACAAATTGACTTGGTATTGTTTATGACTTTGAATATTCATATGAATCATATTATTGTATGAGTCACAATCACAATGACTACTATACAATGATTATCCTTTTACCATGTTGAACCGGTGAAACATCCACTACAAGGGTTGAAAAATCCTCCCAAATTCAACCAACTCAGTCCAAACAACATCAAGTCCAAACCCTAAAAACTACAGCCCAATCAGGTCCATTAACCCAAATCAAAAGTAGGCCCAGCCCAATTTCTACAAAAATGTAGAAAATAGAAAAACCCTTCTCCAAGCAAATTCTCAGATTCTAGAAAAAAGCTTTCCAAAAAAAAAAAAAGGTTCAAGTTTCTCTCTCGTTTCATCGGAGGATACTCGAAATAAATCCTCCATTAAACTTGAGTAGAGATTTCTTGACATTCTTGTAAATTCTCAAATTTCGAGAAAATGCAAGGTAAATTCATTATGATTTTGCATTTTTTGAATTTGTTTCTCTAATATTTTCTTCTTGAAATTTATCATAGAATCCATTGTTTTTTGATGTTATGAACGAAACAGGTTAATTTTTTCGATGTTTTTCTGTTAATATGTCTTTATTTTTGTATTACGATTATTTTTTCCTAGGGTTACTTTTATGATATATATCTTGTTCTATGGAAAAATCTGTTATCAATGTATGAATCAAGATATATTGGTACATTGTAGTTGCTAGTTGTGATTATTGAAGTTTTTCATTTACATATGGTCTGCATAATGCGATTTTTTTTTTTTTTTTTTTTTTTGACGTTTTTAGGTTTTTGCATTTTTTGTACTTGATTAGAATTCTCCCTTCAACTTGTATGATAGTTATGGTTAGCTTTGGGACCTTCAATCTTGATTGTTTATCAAGAAGATAAACTCGAAAACCATTATGGAAAAGTAAAACTATGGAAATGGTCGAAAAACAGTAATTACTTATTAGAGTGTTTAATGAGGAAAATCATTGAAATGTAAAAGTGTCGAGTCTTCGTCTTTGTGGGATATATTTCTATAATATTCATTAAAATCTAGAATTAGTTTATGCTGATTGGAAGATATATTGAAGACAAATAATCATGTGTATGTTTTTTTAATTTTTTTTTGGGCACCCTTTTTTAAAAATTGGAAGATAAATTGTTTGAAGAGTGTGCTAGGATGATGTTCCTCCTGTCGTCTGTTTGATAATGTGTGTTCTACTTTTCATACAGTATAAATTTGGCAGTTTGATGGAAGGTTTTTGTCTATTAACTTGGAAGATTGTAAATTAGTACCTTCGTCTCTAAATGATGTTCCTACTGTAAAACGGAGGAGTATAAATTGATCATTGTAATTTAAATTCCTCTGTATTTAGCTTCCCATCATGTTTTCTTACTTTGTTTTTAATGCTCTGTCGCAGGTGTGATAGCACAGCCATGCTTTTATGCACCGGCAGTTCTTAATTACCGATATAGACAGCCTATTCGTCGTGATCATGTAGAGGTTAGCCAGCCTGTTCGTCGTGATCATGTAGTGGTTCCAAGATTGAAGATTAAGGGTGAGTAATTACATGCTGTCTAAGCATACTTTTGTTTCTATCTGTATATTTATGTTACATTCATAGCATTATATTCTGTGAAACATTTTTTAGGCTGGTCCTGAATCTAATTTTAGAGCAATCAAAACCCATCTCACTACCCCAACACTATCTTGAAAACAATATAACTATATCGAATGAGTTAGAATGACAGTTAATTTTTGTATACGGGTTTCTCAGACATTTTCCACTCAATGCTTATTAGAACACTGAAGTTCTTTTTTTAAAACATGTGATGATAATTGAGTTTTTGTTTTCATTCAGTTGAAATTGATATCGTTGCCTAAAATGTTGTTCAGTTGGAGGAAATTCTTATATTACAAAGAAGTTACTAGTTGAGATTAACTGAATTCTTTCAGCTTGCCCTTTGCACGTTGCTGCTTTCTCAGCACCATTAGCAATCAACAAGCAATCAAATGAAGATAGCCTTTTGCATAATCTCTCATTTTCGCCTTTGAAAAGAGGCTCCTATCTCCCAAGGGCATCAAAGGACACACTCTTCAGTCTCCCACCATACCCGAAAATGTTAGAGAAACCAAAATGGTGGTGGAGGTCTTTGGCATGTCTGCCATATCTGATGAATTTCCTAGACCAGCTCACTTGGCTCTATGCTCACCCTACCAATAACCCTCCGCCATTCCTCGAGAACCTTGATAACTTAGTATTCCCATTGCACAGCTCCCTCTTAGCACTCCCCAAGTTTTTCCTGTGATGTTACCCTATCATGTTTTACTTCTAGATAGTAAGGCGGAAAGAATGGCCTCATTTCTTCAGGTTTCATGTTATTACAGCAGTATTGCTAGGGAGTTTGGTGCAGGCGATTGGGATATCAAGCAATTGGTTCCCCTCGCGGTTCTTCCCTCCACATTTTTGGTCTGCTGCCACTTTTTTCTTTTTGGTTACGGTGTTGGAGTGCATGAGATGTGCTCTTGCTGGTGAATATTCCAGTATCCCTTTTGTCAAAGACGCTGCTCTTCTCCATTCAGACCTGAACATCAGATGATTGCATCAAATTTGATTTCTGAGCTGTTGGGATACATCTCCGACGTTATCAACAGACTATAGGTAAGGCCTTGGAAAGGACTTCATTCAGCTGAGACAGTACGAGTCTTCCATTTAAACGGGGTATACATTGCACTACATCTGTTAGGATCCGGACTACTTAAGAAGCAGTAGATAACGAACAGGAAGTGTCACAATCAAAATATAGTTTACATTCCAGCATATTCATTTTGTAACAAAAACAAAATTCACTTTGAATCATAGGGAATTCATATAGTATTAGCAGTGATTGCATTCTATAGTGTCACTTAGAAGTTTGAAGGGATCCTTTTAACCACTAAGTCTCAGACTTCAGTATAATCTGCATAATTAAAAGTTGTAATATTGTATAGTATCATTCTTAATTTGTTTTCTCAAGTATTAAATTTTATGTTATGGGAATTTCCTTGAACTTGACTCAGAAACAGCAGGGGAATGCAGAGTCTCAATTTCGTTTAATATTAAAGCATCTCAGCACAGGAGCTTCTTTCGAAGATTAAGTATTATAAGGTCCTGGATAAAAAATTATCAAAAAAAATTATCACGTTAATCAAATTATGAATAGCTTAAACATCATAAGATAAAGGATTATTTCTTGTGATTCTGTTTGATATCATTACTCATCTACTATTAGGGGCCTAGATATTGTAACAATTATTTCCGGACAAATGGAGTGCCTTGTCGTATTAGATGGAAAAACTTCACCCTAGTCAAGTATCACAATTTTGTTGATTTAAACAACCAATACAATTACACTGCCGTGTTAATAATTCCATCAGTATTTTTCTTTAACATGAGCAAGTAAAAAAGAGGGAGAATCAACCACTATCAAATGCCCTTTTTTCATTAATGTGATTGATCATGTTAATCTGTGAACCTATTAGCATCTACGTGACTGCATTTACATAATCTTTCCTCATTAGTCATATTAGTCTTTAGCTTTTTGTCATAACAATCATCAGTAATTCAATTCTGGCCACCTGAAAATTTTCAGTGAGTTGTATGCATAGTTGCGTACCAGATAGCAGTTATCTGATCACTTAACATTTACTCATTGAACGAGTTTCAAAAGTTACATTAAGGGCTTATTTGTTATCGTCTATGAAGTGATTTTCTTCCCCAAGTTTCAAAACATACAAACATACACACACGTACGCAGGCAACCCTGTGTGGACACACTTACTTTATTGGCTTCATCATCAATGCATTATGGATATAGACATATAGTCCGTAATAACATCCTACTTGTGCGATTAAATGATCAAAGACTTCCTAAAAATTTATTCACCATTTCTTTACCCAAAAAAAATTGACCCCTTTAATGTATGTATCTACCTAGAGTTCACTAAGTATTCCTTTTTCTCCAATTTTGGTAATTTTTGATTTTTTTGTTTTTCTAATAATCGTTTTGAAATTGATGTACTTGTTTAATGTTGATACTTGAAAGTGAGAAAGAGTATTCCATAAACTTTTTTTTAAAAAAAAAAAAAAATTTAATTTTGGTCTTGGAATGTAATATTTATCTATGCCCTCACATAATAGTTCCGTTATAAGTTATAACCTACCTAAAATTCTGTACATCAAATATGTACTACTCCGTTTGAGAATTAAACTCATACCATTGATCATTAGCCTTCTCTGGTGGAATGCCTTACTTGTCTAGCTTCTTTCATTTACAACAGACAAATCATTTTCCAATGCTTACAAAATAAACTTTATCAAAGGTAATGTTAGTAATAATAATTAGTGCATATATGCTAGTAACGCAATCATCCCTAAAAGGATATAAAATTATTAGTACCCTGACTATTTATGTCATGCTATTCATCAGCATGATGTTGAGGTTTTGCTATTTTTTGATCTCTAATTCTTCTTGTAATTGCCATTTGTATTGAAGGACCACAATTATATATTTATTTATTCATAATTAACGCCCTTTTTTCTTTTTAGAAAATATGTTCTTTCAATATAAGATATGGTTTATTTAACCATTTAAAACAAAATTACAAAAGTAGTTAACAAGTTGCTAATCAAGTAATCTCCATATGCATGCTATTGTATTTTGAGTTATGATATTGGAAAAGTGGGCTCATAACATATTTTATTTTTCTATGTTTAAATAGTTTGCTTGTGGAATTGGTTTTGAAGGCCTAATTTAAGTATATACTTACATTTTAAATTATTAATTAGTGTAATATAGATATTTATCATAATGTTTGTTTTTTTATTGTAATTGGCATTTGGCATGCGTCATTTGATTTGTGGCCTTCTATAATGCTTAGAAAAAGTGAAGCAAACTAAGGTTGTGTACATGCTTATCTCAAGTGGCTTATTGCTCACCATAGAAATTATTGTATAGTACGTGTGTATTTTCTTAAACGTGACATTTGTTTTTTAAAAAAAAAACAACCATAATTTTACTAAAACAATCTTTTTAATAAATGTATCATTTTCAATTTTTCATCCTCTCTCTCATTTTGGAAGGAAATTTAACTGAAAATTTTACATCGGGACATTTTCAAAAGAGAAATGAGATATACAAATAAAGATAGATTGATAGGGTAACCTTGATGATAACTAGTACGAAATATTGACTAAGACAATACTAAAAATATTACTTTAAGAGACCATAAATCTTTACTCTAATATTTGTCCAAAAGTTCTCCCTAAGTTTAACTCTAGGTATAAGCTAATTGTTAGCTTGGTCTATCTTCATCGAGTCATTGTAATATATCACGTCCTTTTAACTATGATGCAAGCGTAAATTTATTCAATGTTAAAGAATTGAGTGCTTAATTTATCATTTCTTCAAACTTCATGTTGATGCATCCAGATTAATATTTGTATTACATAAAATTTCATATATAGCTGACACCGTGTGGCCGGAGTTATTTATTCAGAGATTACTCGGTCGGTCAGAGGTTACTTATTTAGGGGTTATTCGGTCGGTCAGGGATTACTTGGTCAGGAATTACTCCGTCAGTCAGGGGTTACTCGATCAATCAGGGATTATTCAGTCAGGGGTTACTCAGTCGGTCAGATAGTAAAAGATTACTCGGTCAGGGGTTACCTGGTCAGTGTTCTAGTGTGTGTCAGTCGGCCACACGGTGTGGCCAGCCCCGTAGAAATTAAAATGCGTTGTTTGTATTAATGAAAGGACAACATATAAAACTAATGAGATTTATGTAATATAATGTTTAAAATTACATGTTATCACAAAATTTTCCAACCAAAATACAAGTAATTAATTAAGAATTTAAGTACGTACTTAACTCTTACCTTAATTTTAATTAAAGTCCCTGTTCAATGGTGTGAGCTGTGGTTAAAGTCTTATAACCCTTTACAAAAGCTAAAACATGTAGCAAAAGTAATGAATAAGTTGATACTCCATGGTAGACGAGTAACTTTGTAAGTGTTAGGTCAGGCATCAAATTAAAGTTTTCCCTTTTAAATATTTATTTTGAATTTTTATAAACCAAGTTGAAGGAGTCTGAGCATAAAAGCTCAACGAACAGAGCTCTAAACTTACAACCAATAGGTAGTAACTAGAGTAGATCATTACTTCATTAGGCTTGTAAGTTAGTCCTCCATTATGTTGGGGTTGTTAAATACCGTCATTTAAAATAATCAAAACCGTCAACATTTAGTGTGAATGGACAACCATGCCCTTAGTACTTCACCATTATCTTCTCTCTTGCCACCAATCACTAACACCTTGACACCACCACCCTGATCGGCGACGACCACCACCACCACATTGACCGGTGACGATCACCACCACCACCTTGGCTGGCGACTCACCACATCGCCCTCAATAACGACCCACCACCTTCCCTCGCCGATGGGAAGGTGGTGGTTTTTTTTTTTATTTCTGACAGCCGGTTACCGGTTATAACCAGCCACGGTAACCGGAAATGTAAAAGGGAAATTCTACATTGTGGTCTCAAGTTTATTTCTGACAATGTTTTTTTGCATTCTCTCAAGTGGCACTCTAGATTTTCATATTTAAGTATAGTGACCTTTTTTTGATTTTTTTTGGCTAACCATTAGTTTTACACTAAACAAACTAACTAACCTCATTCCCAGCCACCAAAGCTACCACCCTCATTGCCACTAGCCACCAAACCCACCACCCTCACTGCCGCCAGCCACACCCACACACGCCCATCGCCACTGCCCCCTCCCTAGCCTTACACCTCCGCTAGCCCTGAACCCAATTTTACCAGCGCAATCACGAAAACCACCCCCTTTTTTCCTCAACCACCATTCGAAACCCAAAACCCTAGCCACCACCCTCGAAACCCCAACCCAGCCATCATACAACATCAAACCCTAGCCACAAAATAGGGAAAAGTCCGGTCGCCCCTACCCCACACCTCGAAAAGGCCGACGCTAGGGTTTCGAGTGTGTGAGGAGGGGCAGCCAGACTTTTTCGGCAACTTTTAGGGGGTTTTCGATTGGTGGGGGCTGAGGTTACGGAGGTTAGGGAAGGGGAAGGGAGGTGGTCAGGGTGGCGCTGGCACCGAGGGAGGGGGGTCTAGGCACACCGACACCGTGGGAGGGGGTCTGGGCGCGCCGGCGACGTGGGCAGTGGGTTTGGCAGGCGGGTGCTGGATGGTGGTTTTTTATTTTTTTCAATAATTTTTTTAATTACTTATGGTTAACCAAAAATTAAAAAAGTTAGTCAAAAAATCAAAAATTGGGTACTATGTTTAATTTTTCAAAACCTTGGTGCCACTTAAGAGAGTTGGAAAAAAGTTCGTCTTCCACGTAGAAAAACTGAATCCTTGAGACCACCATGTAGAATTTCCCTAAAAAAAAACCACCACCTTTTGTCGTCGGCGATGGAAGGTAGTGGGTCATCATTGAGGGGGATGTGGTGGGTCGTTGATCAGGGTGGTGGTGGTTGTCGCCGGTCGAATGGGGTGTTGGGTCGCTGGGGAGGATAAGGGATGGTGAAGTAGTAAGAATATGGTTGTCCATTTGCACCAAATATTGGCGGTGTTTAGCGATGTACTTATGGTATTCTTCAATGTATGATGTTATTCTTATCTTACATAGATGTTTTCCGTAATTTCTTTGTTTTTTGGCTTGTACGATAAAACTCACAAGTTATAGCTTATTGGTTACTACGTATGACTACTATCTTTTTCAGAGAAAATAGTGAATTAGCTAACATCCCGCGTTTGACAATGTAACACAACTTAACTATAATCTACATTTTAATTAATCGAAATTAAATTTACGAAATTATGACGCCAATGTTGCTTTCAACAAACAATATTAAGAAATTAACACTTGCGTTCTTGCTAATCATCATTTCATTTGCTAGCGTCTTTGTTCAAAAGTCCAAGTAATCGTTTCTTTTTCAGCTTTTTTTACTCTTTGTAAAAGCACTTTTTTCGTCGGATCATGAAAGCAAGTTTTTGTATTAACTTCTTAATCAAGGAAATTAAAGGCTTGTGGACTTCACTAATGATAGTTCGAATAGATCGAGTTCTATTATCTTCAAAGGACTAATAATGTACTTTACATTCGTTTAATTTGTTTCTAATATTAAGCTCCCACATGATTTTTTGTATCCTCACTTAAGAGTAGAAATGAAGAAGATAAAACGACTATTATAAGATTTATAACGATCTAATTAAATTGAGTGTTAGTTTTTGGTGAATACATTGCAATTGTTCACATAAATATGCAAAAAAAAAAACCTCAATACATAATATTAGATCTATATTATTACTTCTGAAGGTCGAACCACGAGTTACATAATCTGAAGCTTAATCAATTCGACTAGAATTATTGCCATCCTCTAAACAAAAAATAATAACCACCCTAAGTAAAACTTTGAAATATCAATCAACTAATTAATGTATAATTTTCACTCCCGTTGTTCCTTCTCCATTGACAACACTAATAATTCAATAATACCGACGTTCTTATTAGAAAGTTGATTGACAAAACAATTAATCTGCTTTATTTTTTTAAGTCCTTTATTTTGAACTTTCCAACTAATTAGTCACATGATGAACATCTTGTGGACTTGCGGCAATTCATCAACGACAATATATAGAACATGATACTACGTAGTATTATGCCCCTCATTAATGTCACAAATCACCACTAATAATTACCTCAATGTTTCAATTCGTACTACCACAATAATTTACATCAAATCATTAATTAAATTTTCTATAAATTAAAAAACTATAAAATAAAAAAAATATCAAAAAAATAAATAAAAAATTATCAAAAAAAGAAAATTATCAAAAAAAAAAAAAAAAACTATAAATTTTATTGTGTATTTTTCTCTACATTTCGCTTTAATTTTAATCAATTTATGATACGATGTAAGTGCAAAGTCGTAAATTTAATAGTGTTCAAATAATACAATATCATAATTTGAGTAACGCATAATATTGTATTGACATTTTTGAATTACTTACATTTTGAATCAAATTTTGTTGACTAAAATTACTTACGATATGATCCGAAGTACTTGTATACATATTATGAATCAGGGAATAATGGATACTTTAATAACTAATTAAACTTCCAACAATATACAAATATTTATATATATAATATATACTATTGTAAGAAATGCCTAAATTAAGCAACGAAAGGACATTGTCTTCTTAGAAACTGGCTAGCCATGAGCTTTCCATCATCTCTAACATAGTATTATTGACATAGTTTTTGATTGGTTATTCCTGAACTGCAACATAATCTAATCAAAACCAATTAATTTGTCATTTAATTCTTCTTTTCCTCCTTTCTAACATGCCATCACCGGCCAATCAAATCCAAATTATCAATTGATAAAGTATCATATGATTCATACCATATCATATCATATGATATATATATATATATATATATATATATATATATATATATATATATATATATATATATATATATATATAATATATATATATATATATATATATATATATATATATATATATATATATATATATATATATATATATATAGTATGTAGTAGTGTATTTGTCCTTCCATTATCAACAATTTCTTCGGTCCCCCTCCCTACAAATTCTTTCTATTCTTTAACATTAAAATGACATAATTTTAAGGGAAACACGACCTGTGTTAAGAAGAATCGAAGAAATGAAAAACATTGCCCACAGTCATACATTCGTAATGATCAATTGAGGAGAGAGCGAGATGGAAAGTAATACCTTTATTAAAATTGAAATGTTACAATTACTTTGCGAAACTATAAAAG
Source organism: Chenopodium quinoa (assembly GCF_001683475.1). Classification (NCBI taxonomy): domain Eukaryota; kingdom Viridiplantae; phylum Streptophyta; class Magnoliopsida; order Caryophyllales; family Amaranthaceae; genus Chenopodium; species Chenopodium quinoa. The sequence goes on along the minus strand of NW_018742726.1, from coordinate 2,067,743 downwards.
AAAAACATACACAACAATTACAATATAATACTTGTAATTTTTCAATTTTTGTAATTGATGGTGGCGCTGGCGTGGATGGTTTGGAACCATAAAGTGAAGGTAATTATAAATTTATAAGAGGAAGGGTGTCACGTAGCAATATAACATATGTACAAGCATCGACAAATAACTAGACAATTACATACATAATGACAATTAATGATTCATAAAATTTGAAGGATCTCCCAACCAAGGTTCACCCACTAGCTCAATACCCTAATTAAAACGCTTTACTTAATTTTAAAGTTAATTTAATCAATGGGAATTCTCAAATATGGGAAAAGACTCAAATTGCACCCGTAAAAATAAAACTGCTACTGTTGAGCCTTTTGGTTTTGATGGACAAATTGACAAACTCGACTAATGAATGTTTTGAGTCTTTGGTGAATAAAGGATTCAAGCAAAGTTCGTTCCGGAGTAGGAACTTGGATGCGGAGTAGCATTCTCTAAAAAGCCTCATGCAAATCTCACGATCTAGTTTTAATTGTGAGCACTCAATAATATAAAGTCGGAAAGGAACTCAATGACTTATGTTATTAAAAAGACTACTGGAATAAAAGTTAGTTTTAAAAGATAATTTCTTAAAGAAAAGATAATTTATAAAAGTTTTATTTAGTCATCTATTTTTGAATAAAGACAATTATCGAAGATAATTATCTAGTTGTTTTAATATAAATAATAAATTTATCTTTTCAAATAAAATCTTTTTAAACAAACTTTTGATAATCTTTTTAAACAAATATTTGATAAAGTTAGCAAGCAGCGAAAATCTCTGATTATACGTTTTTTTTTCATAGCTAATGTTTATCAAGTTGTTGAGATAGTGGATTAGTGAGATAAGGCTAGGAAACCTCCTTCATGATCACCATCTGTCAAGATAACTCCACAAGTTGTTAGTGGGGTGTTGGCATGTGGACGTGATTATAGTGGAGGTTAATGACTAAGCCTTCTCTATAAATACTCATGCAAACTATCTCAGAAAAACATAACTCTTGAGCATAAAAATTCCAGTAGCCATCTAATAACATAAAGAGAGTTATTATCCTTCTTATATTCTTGAGTGCAATAGGTATTTGTAATCACAGATTGTATTCAAGTACTTTGGGGTTGGGATTGTGAGTTTGTAAAGTGAGGTCAAGGAAGCTTCGTTGCTGAAGGCTTCTGTGAGAGTTGGGAACAAGTTCCTAATTTGTGGAACTTGTTAACGGGTTTGAATCTTCACTTGTAAAGAGTTTGATTACATAGTGGAAATTTAGAAAAGCCTATATCTTCTCTCGTCATTATTTCATTTAGTTAAATTCCGCAAAAAGTTTTTAGATTCCATCTCAAATACAATTCACCCCCCCTCTTGTATTAGCCAGTTAGACTTTCAGTTGGTATCAGAGCGGGAACTCAGAGCACGCAGACAACCCTGTTGAGTAAGTTCCTAGGAAAATGGCTTACACAGAGGAAAAGGAATTCGGGAGTAAATCCATTCAAAGGTCTCCATACTTCAACGGCAAATATTATCCTTATTGGAAGGATAAGATGGAAATCTTTATCCAAGCAGAGAACTATCAGGTATGGCGGATTATACAAGTAGGAGATTACGAAATTATGAAAACAAATGCTAACAATGAGGTAATCCCTAAACCTATGGATGAATATGAAAAAACTGATTTCGAAAAATTAGAAATGAATGCTACTGCCAAAAAGTTTCTAATTTGGGGACTTGGACCCGATGAACATACACGTGTCAAAGGGTGCAAATCCGCAAAGGAAATTTGGGATCTTTTGGAAGTTACACATGAAGGAACGTCAGATGTCAAACGTTCCAAAATAGACATTCTTTTGTCTCAGTATGAGCGCTTTGAAATGGGAAACAAAGAATCCATTAAAGACATGTTTACTCGATTTAAAAGTATTATTAACGAACTAACGTGTCTTGGTAAGATAATTCCTATAGATGAGCAGGTCAGAAAGGTCTTAAGAAGTCTTCCAGACAATGACAGATGGAGAGCAAAGGTTGCAGCTGTGCAGGAATCAAAAGACTTCACCAAGTTCAATCTAGAACAGCTTGCGGGTTCCCTCATTACCCACGAGATCCAGTCGAACAATCGGACTCAGGAGACTGTCAAAAGTCAAGGGCTAGCACTAAGAGCAAATGAAGAATCCGAAGAGAAGTCTGACATTGATGAAGAAGAAGCTGCAATGTTGGTGAGAAGGCTGAAAAAATTCTACCGTAACAACAAGTTTTTAGACAAGAAGAAAGGATACAGTAAAAGAAATCAGGAATCCAAAGCCAAGTCTTCTTGTCACAAATGTGGAAGCACCAACCACTTCATCAAAGAGTGTCCATTATGGGAATCTGAGAAAGGCAAGGGAAAAGAAGCTGATCAAAACAGAAACTCCAAGCCTAACTTTTCTAAAACAAATTTCAGGAAAGCAATGATTTCCACGTGGGGAGAATCAAGTTCCGAAGAAGAGGAACAGGAACACACAGACGATGAAGTAGCCAATCTCTGTCTAATGGCAAAGCTTGATAATGAGGTCGCAGTGAGGGGGAACAACCAGTGGTACCTCGACAGTGGTTGTTCTAAGCACATGATAGGAGATGAATCCAGATTTCTCTCACTGACGGCCTATACAGGGGGAACGGTGACCTTTGGAGACAATAAGAAAGGCAACATTGTTGCTGTTGGCAAAGTAGGAAGGTCAAGTTCCCATGCAATTGACAATGTATTTTTAGTCGAGGGTTTGAAGCATAATCTACTCAGTATTTCTCAGTTTTGTGATAAAGGAAACTCTGTAAGCTTTTCTTCTGAAAAATGCAAAATCATCAACAATAACACTGGAAAAATCATTTTGGAAGGAACTCGTAAAGGGAACACGTATACCGTGGACCTTAACAAAGTTCCAAAATACAATCTATCTTGTTTAAGTGTTATTGAGGATGATCCACTTCTATGTCATAAACGTTTTGGACATGCTAGTATTTCATTGCTTGACAAATTAAGGTCAAAGGACTTGGTAATCGGACTACCTTCTATCAAGTTCCTAAATGACAAAATTTGTGAAGCCTGCATCAAAGGAAAGCATGTTCGATCATCGTTTAAATCAAAGAAAATGGTAAGAACCACAAAACCATTGGAACTCATTCATATGGATTTGTGTGGCCCCGTTAGAATTCAAAGTAGAAGTGGAAAAAGATATGTCTTAGTTCTTGTGGATGATTATTCTAGATTTACATGGGTCATATTCTTACATAGTAAAGATGAAACTTTTGATATGTTTATGACTTTCTTGAAAAAGACACAAAAATCAATAGGTAATCAACTTATTCATATGAGAACTGACCATGGTACGGAATTCGAAAATTCCAAGTTTGATGAATTTTGCAGAGAACAGGGAATAAGTCACAATTTCTCAGCGCCAAGAACACCACAACAAAATGGTGTGGTTGAGAGGAAGAACCGAACATTGGAAGACATGGCAAGAACAATGCTAATAGCAAGTGGGCTTCCAAGGAATTTTTGGGCAGAAGCCGTCAACACAGCATGCTATATCATCAACCGAGCCATGCTCAGACCAATGTTGGACAAGAAACCTTATGAACTGTTAAAAGGGAGAAAACCTAATATTGCTCATTTAAGAGCCTTTGGATGCAAATGCTTCGTTCACAATAATGATAAAAGAAATCTTGGAAAATTTGATCAAAGGAGTGATGAAGCAGTCTTTTTAGGATATGCATCTAATAGTAAAGCTTATAGAGTTTACAATAAGAGGACTATGTGTGTAGAAGAAAGTATACATGTGATTTTTGATGAAACTAATAATTATGATTGTATACAGGAATATGACGATGGAGATTTTGAAATTGGTCTCACTCGTTCAACAGATCAAGATGAAGAATTAACTCCCAGAAAGCAGCATGTTCGAATTACTGAAAATGCTGAAAAGGAACCTACTGAAGTTCCAAATAATACTGAAGCTTCCGTTCAAAATACAGAAGAAACAGAAAACACAGAAGGCGAAGCAAATGCAGAAGCAGAACACCATGAAGAAATGGAAGAAAGAGCAACCCAAAATAACACTTTTATTCCAGCTCAATCATTTCAACCAAAGCCATGGAAACATCAAAGGTCACACCCCCTGGATAAAATTATAAGTGACCTAAGCAAGGGAACTCAGACGAGATCCCAACTGAGAAACTTTTGTGCATTCAACGCCTTCTTATCAACACTGGAACCTCGAAATCACAAAGAAGCCTTGGAAGATGATGATTGGACTGTTGCCATGCAAGAGGAATTAAATGAATTCGAAAGAAACAAAGTGTGGCACCTTGAACCCAAACCAACAAATCAAAAGGTTATTGGTCTCAAATGGGTGTACAGGAATAAGCTAGATGAACATGGCACAATTGTAAGGAACAAGGGAAGATTGGTTGTCAAAGGCTACAATCAACAGGAAGGTATCGATTTTGAGGAGACTTTCGCTCCTGTAGCTAGATTAGAAGCAATTCGTATTTTAATTGCATTTGCTGCATTTATGGGTTTTAAACTTTATCAAATGGACGTCAAATGTGCTTTTTTAAATGGTTTTTTAAAGGAAGACGTCTATGTTGAACAACCACCTGGATTTGAGGATCCAAACTTTCCTAACCATGTTTTTAAGCTTGATAAAGCACTGTATGGATTAAAACAAGCTCCAAGAGCATGGTATGAAAGACTTTCTAAATTCCTTTTACAAAATGATTTCAAAAGAGGAAAAGTTGATAAAACTTTGTTCTTAAAATCAAAAGGAACTCATTTATTAATTGTACAAATTTATGTTGATGATATTATTTTCGGTGCAACTAATGAATCCTTGTGCAAGTACTTTGCCGATTTAATGAGCAGTGAGTTTGAGATGAGCATGATGGTGGAACTCAACTTCTTCCTTGGGCTCCAAATTAAGCAAACTAACGAAGGAATAATGATCCATCAGCAGAAATATGTGAAGGAGTTATTGAAAAAATACAGTATGGAAAGCACAAAGATAAACCACACTCCCATGGGAACAACCACAAGGTTGGACCAAGACCCCAAGGGAACTCGTGTGGACCAAACAAAATACAGAGGTATGATTGGTTCCTTGTTATATTTAACTGCTAGCAGACCTGACATTTCGTTTAGTGTAGGTCTTTGTGCAAGATTTCAATCGGATCCAAAGGAATCGCATCTAACAGCCGTCAAAAGGATTCTACGATACTTAAAAGGGACGGAAGACTTGTGTCTGTTCTATCCAAAAAGTGACTCGTTTGACCTTAGAGGATATACTGATGCTGACTATGCAGGAGATTTAGTAAAACGTAAAAGCACGTCAGGTATGGTCCAATTCTTAGGCTCTTGCATGGTTTCTTGGAGTTCTAAGAAACAAAACACTGTTGCTCTATCCACTGCCGAAGCAGAATATGTGGCTGCTGCTGCATGTTGCTCTCAATTGCTATGGATAAAACAACAGTTGCGTGACTATGGCATTATTTTAGAGTGTGTTCCTATTCATTGTGATAACACAAGTGCCATTTGCATCTCTAAAGATCCAGTGCAACACTCTAAAGTTAAGCATATACATGTAAGGCATCACTTTTTGAAAGATAATGTTGAAAAGGGCTTAATCAAGCTAGATTTTATTTCTACTGAATGTCAAATTGTTGATATATTAACTAAGCCTTTAAGCAGAGACAAGTTTGAAAAGATACGTGTGGAATTGGGGATGCTACGGCTAAAGTGATTTTTGTTTGGAACCCCTAAGGTAAAATCGGATGTAACTAACAATGCTATGCTCAATCTTGTGTGCATAACACAGCTGAAATTACCCAGGGGAAAGATTTGTGAAGTATTGAAAAGTCACTTATACATACTTTTAATATGTTAAAAATATTGAGCCATGTTGTTTCAAGTTCCCTTTTCATAATGCTTTATTCTCTGTATTATGATCACGTAAATTATCATCATAATTTACGATCAATTTGCACTTATCTATCTTTTTAAATTTTTTTTATCTGTTTTCCTTCTTGTTATTATCTTTTTTTTTCCTTCCTTATTTTTTTTATTCTTATCTTTTTCCTTCCTTATTTTTTTTTCTATGTTCAATTCTTTTTCTATTCCTCATATAATTCAAAAATACAAAAAGATTTTTTTTCGTAAGATAAGGAGCTAGTATATTCACTACTCCTTACTTTCCGTATATTTCTTATCTTTTAAAAGTTTATCTTTTATTGTGTTAAGTTTGAAAATTGCAATTAATCCACCCTATTAAATTCCTACTACCTCTAAAACTACTCTAGTACCTCACCATAAACCGTCACTTTTTCTCACCCTTCCCAATTAAACTCTTTTTCTTTAACACTCCACCCTCACCAATCACATCAAATTAACTTCTCCATACACCCTCATAAAAAAAGGCCTCACTCTCTCTCCTTCCTATTCACACTATTCATCTTCTCCTTCCTTTCAACTCACCTTCATAACCATGAAAACCAACCTAAACTCAACACCGAAACCACCAAAAACCCGAATACCTCCTCCCAAACCTTCCTCTGCTGGCGGCTCCCCTGAACCATTCCCAATTGCCGTCGTTCACCCGCAAGCTCCAACAAAGAGAAAGGCTACAACCGTGAAAGGAGGCGACAGAAAGAGGCGAAGCTCTCAAAAGTTTCCATCTTGGAACTACACTCACGGCTATCACATCAATTATGACTGGTGTACGGCAAGTAAGTTCTCCGAATTCATCTCCTTAATTGATTATCAAGAATGGGTGCATTTGTTCCAAAATTGTTCTCACTACCCAATTTACCCTAAGCTTTTGTTTGAATTCAAAAATACTTTCAAACACAACAATGGTGTATGCACGACTACAATAAAAATACTCACATTCATTTTGATGTTGCATATTTAGGGAAATTGTTTCAAGTCCCCACCTCTGGCTATAGTTCGTATCTAAAACACAAACAAATTGTGCAAATTGGGCACTATGATGAGAATAGAATAATCAAATTTATAGGAGGAAACCCGAAAAGCAAGACTTCACATCATAACATACTCACTCCTCTTCACAAATTATTGTTCAATTTCACATGGAGAGGCATTGTTCCTCGTTTGCAAAAACGAAGCACAGTATCCTTACTAGATGCAACCATCATCTTTTGTCTTGCTCGGAAAATAAAAATAAACTTTCCAAAACTGATGATTGAACATTTGGTTTTCTATGCTACTAAAACTACTATTCCATATGGATCTCTCCTTACTGTGTTGTTTAAGTCTTTTGGGATTGATGTTGAAAGTGAGTCACCCACTTATATTAAACCTGAGAACATTCTCTCGGAGCAACCTTTTCTTCGCCTGAGCCTTAAACTTGAGAGTGGGATAATTACTTTCTTGACTAGAGGAGGAGAGGAGAAAAATAGTGGAAAAGGGAAAACACGGGTTGTAGAGGAAGATACAGGTGAGTTAGAAGAGGAGGAAAGTGAATCTGAAAAAGAAGAAAGTAAAGAAAAACGAGAGGAAGAAGAAATTTCTGAGGGGGAACCACAGGAGGCAGATTCTGAGAAAGAAGAGGAGACTCAGAGTGAGGGGGAATCTAGCTCAGAAAGTGAGAGTCTTGACCTCCCTTATACAGGGGGACTCAGGAGGAGTAAGAGGAAAATTGTCAAACCTGCTACTTCTACTCTAAAGCCTGTGATTATTGAAGACATTAGTTCTTCAGATCACTCTGACCCTGATTTTACCCCTACACAAGTTCCTTTTGCTTCCGAGCCATCTTCTGTTCATGACTCCCCCCCAAAACAAGCTCAACCCTCTTCCACTCCTGTTTCACCTCCAAAACAGCCTTCTCCCTCTCCCTCCCCAGTTTTTCCTACATCACAGCCTACAGGCTTTGCTGCCTTCTCTGGAACAAATGCTTCTGTTTTTGATATTCAACAGGTGAAAGCAGAAATGGAGCAGCTGATAAAGATGGTGTGCACTAAGCTGGAGGACATGGCAAAGCAGCTGGCTTCTCTTCAACGCCAAGTGCAGGCTGTGGCAGATGCTCAGGCAACCAGTTTTACTGGGATGGAGAACAAAGTTGATGCTGCTGAGAAGAACATATTGCACATCACTCAGGAGATATTGGAGACGATTAACAGGGTGGCTTTTGAAGAAGTGGAGGAAGCTTCTAATGACCCCATAACCCCAGCTGATGAACCTACCTATTCACCATAATTGCAATTTCAAACTTGTCACTTTTAATTTCTTTTGTTTTCGCTTGTTTCATTTGGATTTCAGTTTGTAATTCTTAACTTTTGCTACTCTTTCCTGCTTTTGTTTTTCGTCTATGGGAACTTGGCTCGTATTTTTCATATGATTGTGTGTGTTTGCTGATGATTTAGTACCTAACTTATTTTTGCCTTGCATTATTTGAGCTCACTATTCCCTACGTAGTCTAGTGGGAGTATAGCAAAAAAAAAATTCAATCTTTTGATAATGCCAAAAGGGGGAAAAGACAAACTTCATGGCGGCTAAAGTGTTTACCAAGGAACTCACACATCGAAGGTACAAACTTTTGCTAAGTTCAGTTAACTCAATAAAGTCCTAGTAATCTAAGTTTGTAAAGTCTTTGTTAATTTTTTCTTTTGCTCAGTCTTTTTAAAATAAATACTTTTTAGTATTTTTCTAAGTTCTTTAATTACTCTGCTTTTTTGTTTTCATGTCTTGCTTTAAATTTTTGTTGCATGCCTGGATGATTTTATTTACCTAAGTTTGTCAATGTTTGTCATCATCAAAAAGGGGGAATTTGTTGAGCCTTTTGGTTTTGATGGACAAATTGACAAACTCGACTAATGAATGTTTTGAGTCTTTGGTGAATAAAGGATTCAAGCAAAGTTCGTTCCGGAGTAGGAACTTGGATGCGGAGTAGCATTCTCTAAAAAGCCTCATGCAAATCTCACGATCTAGTTTTAATTGTGAGCACTCAATAATATAAAGTCGGAAAGGAACTCACTGACTTATGTTATTAAAAAGACTACTGGAATAAAAGTTAGTTTTAAAAGATAATTTCTTAAAGAAAAGATAATTTATAAAAGTTTTATTTAGTCATCTATTTTTGAATAAAGACAATTATCGAAGATAATTATCTAGTTGTTTTAATATAAATAATAAATTTATCTTTTCAAATAAAATCTTTTTAAACAAACTTTTGATAATCTTTTTAAACAAATATTTGATAAAGTTAGCAAGCAGCGAAAATCTCTGATTATACGTTTTTTTTTTCATAGCTAATGTTTATCAAGTTGTTGAGATAGTGGATTAGTGAGATAAGGCTAGGAAACCTCCTTCATGATCACCATCTGTCAAGATAACTCCACAAGTTGTTAGTGGGGTGTTGGCATGTGGACGTGATTATAGTGGAGGTTAATGACTAAGCCTTCTCTATAAATACTCATGCAAACTATCTCAGAAAAACATAACTCTTGAGCATAAAAATTCCAGTAGCCATCTAATAACATAAAGAGAGTTATTATCCTTCTTATATTCTTGAGTGCAATAGGTATTTGTAATCACAGATTGTATTCAAGTACTTTGGGGTTGGGATTGTGAGTTTGTAAAGTGAGGTCAAGGAAGCTTCGTTGCTGAAGGCTTCTGTGAGAGTTGGGAACAAGTTCCTAATTTGTGGAACTTGTTAACGGGTTTGAATCTTCACTTGTAAAGAGTTTGATTACATAGTGGAAATTTAGAAAAGCCTATATCTTCTCTCGTCATTATTTCATTTAGTTAAATTTCGCAAAAAGTTTTTAGATTCCACCTCAAATACAATTCACCCCCCCTCTTGTATTAGCCAGTTAGACTTTCAGCTACGTTTCCTCTAACTTCAAGTGGGTTAATTTCTTCAATTTTGGCACACTTTAAGCATACGACATCATCTTTTTGTTGTCTATACAAAGTAGACGACATTAATCTTTTTTTTAATTGTGTTTTGTGATTTGTGAACTCATCAAACTCAACAATATTATTAGTTCTCTTATCTGTCTTCACTCTTGAAGCAAATATTATATTATACGACGTTAACATACAAACTAACCCATCCAAATTGATTGTATTGTTGTCAAGCATCCAATTTTGACAGATTATCTATTTAGGATTAATCATCACTAACCAATAAGTTTATGCGGCAACGTGATGCCGGTGTGAAAATTAATGAATACCCTCTTAATTAGCTTCCTTTATTTTTATTTTTTTTACGAAAGCTTTCTTTAATTAACAAAGACCTAAAGTTACTATACATATATTGGTGTAAAGAGGGTCATAAAGGACAAATGATATTGACGAAAAAATATTATAATTTCTAAGATCAATTGTCCTTGAATTTTTTATAGTGATGATAAGTTCCTAATGTTGGCTTTTTGTTTAATATGTTGCATGCATGCATGCATGCATGCCTTATTAAGAGTTGTGAAAGGTGTTCAAACCACTTTTTAAATTATTTACTAATACAGTCTTGCTAAATTATTTTATATTGCTAGAATGAGTTAGATGATTGTTTTCTCATGATTTTAGTGGTTCTTCCCCCTACTTATACGTAATTGGATAAATCTTTATTGCCAAAAGAAGGCTACAAAAGCTAAGCAAACCACTTGTATCAAGGTTGTACAAATATATAAAGCGAAATTTACTTGTAAGGGAAGGAGAAATACGTACTCTATTGAATTAACACTTTTTACAAGTCAATTTAATCTAATTAACTTTATAGGTCAAACAGTTTGGAAGTAATGAAAGCATAGGATAAGGAACTCCCTGCCCTTAGAGAGGATCCACTAGTGGGATTTAATCTCATGACATTCTTTTCAAGTCATGAGACGCAAACTCATATCGCTAGCTAGTTCAAGCTTGATATGGTGAATCTGAATATTATATATAACGAAATACTTTAGTGTAAGAATGTTATAGAGTTGAACTAGTGTCCTTGAAAGAGTAAAGAATAACTAATTATAATGACTTGTAACAATAATTACACATGTGAGAAAAATGGAAAGATTAGAATACATGCGAAAAAACATTTGATTCAAAATTTAAGGAAGTAATTTTGATAATTGATTGGCATTTATTAATTATGTTGTATGTAATAAATACAAACCTGTCAAAAATTATGGGCGGTGCTGCAGTTGATCAGTATTAATTTATCAAAATTTATAAAATAAGAGGAGACAATTTTTTTGGAAAAAATTGGCCAGATTGATACTCTATATCAAATATCATGGTACATTGAAAAAAAAAATTGCCAGATTGATACCCTATGTCATGGTACATTGAATTTAACAAGTCAAACTTATACTAGTGGACGACAAGGATATCCTGTAAAACTATATTCTAATTGTGTTTTTAATTTATTTTTAAAAAATGCAAAAATAAATAAAGAAGAAGAACAAGCCAAATAAATTCTTCTTAAAAATAAAAGCCACACAAATTATAAAAAAAATTACTACAATTCATGCAAGTGCATTAACCCAAAAAAAAAAAAAGTACACTCAGTGTGATTGTTCTTTAACTTATTGACGCTTTTTATTTTTAATTAATTAAATATTTATGTAATCTAATATTTTATCTTATTAACCAATTAAGATCAAAGTTTTGTAGCTAATATCATTCATATAAGACATAAATGGGACGAGTATATACTGTATTAGATTAGTGCCCATTAGTAATGATCTTTTTCCCATAATGAGTTTTGATATAATATAAAAATGAGGCAATTTATATGGAATAAACAAATGCAATGCATTAAAAAAATAAAATAATAAGGCAAATTGAGAAATAAAAAAATTTATTGTTGATTAGTTGAGTTGAAAATATTTAAAAGCAGTATACATTATATTACATTGATAATGCATATTATTCCCAATAAAATTATACAATCTAGTGACTATATGACTAAAGACTTATTTATAAATACCTTTTAATAAACATCAAAACATTAATCAAACAACAAACAAAAATCTACAGTAAAATTATTGGCACAACATACATGTAAATATATAAATTACAAATTAAATAATATATCATCTTTAAATCTAATAAAATAATTTCAATGAAAATAAATACTACTAAGATCATTAAAAGCAATAACAATCAATAGTTAGGCAACACTAACCTATATTATTAGTAGTACATTTTCTGTTTATGGATTGATACTCTACATGGTATTGTCGCTCTTTGTTATTATATAAAAATGTGTTTGAAAGCTATCTAATAATTCTAGTTTGATTATTGTTTGTTAATTGCCTTAATATTTTACTTGTCGATGATATCTATTCATCCCAAAAAAAAAAAAAAAAAAAAAAAAAAAAACACGAGAATATTTCACTTGTCACTATGTCCGACGTGTTTTTTAAAATGCAGCTTATTTATGGATGTCGAATATGATAAAATTATTATCTCAATAAAGTGTTTCATTAAAAGATAATAACTTTTTTGTATTTACTATGCTATTAACTTTTTTTAATAATGTAATAACAAAATTGATTGATATTTTACATTTTCGAATTAGACATATAATATAGTTGTCGAACACAACATTTATTTTATGGTCATATCTAATACTCCATTACTCTAATAACAAAATAAAAAGGAATTTGAAAGAAAAAAAAAATTAAAGGGATGTTTTAAAGTAATTTCTTTAATATCAATTACTTCGATATGAATCAATTTTATTATTATTTTTCGGTAAAACTCAATAATACTCGTTTAAAAGATAACTAAAAAAGAGTTGAAAAACTATTTTAGGTAAATGTGCATGGAAAATTTTAGAACACAATAAAAAGGAATACATTTTATATAGAGATAATATATAAGTTTGGAATAATATTATTATAGTTTTATTATAAAAATATTCCAAAAATAAAATATTTTTTGCTAAAAGGGAAGGGGGAGTTTTGGAGGGAAAAAACAGCATCAGAATGTGACACATGGCACTCCCGGTGTCTGTTTTAGTATTAAGTTATTAATTGATAGTGCTTATACTTTCTATTTTCCATTGATAAAATAGAGCTAATTAAGTGATTTGCATGCATGGATCATTTCGTTATACATAAAGATTGATTAAAAGGTTACGAATATACTTGGCGCACCATCTTCGAAAGGGTTTAGTGTGTTAGTATTATAAGCCGTCTTACTAGTTAATACTTATCTACTTCTTCTCCCATGTATGATTTATAAATAGAGTTAAATAACGTATGACATATTCAAAATTACCTAAATGGTAATAATGTTTATAACAATTAGTTCAATTAGGTATAGATGTACGAGTTTTATATGTGTCCTTGACCCGTCCTTTTTCAGTAAATGCATGCTTGATATATTGAGTGTTTAACTTATAAAAGTTAGTCAAAATCCTTAAGAATAATGTGTTCATTCTTATAATCTCTACATATGCCAAATAAGAGAAATTTAAAAATTATATATATTGGGTACTGTTAAAATTGTTTCTTTTTTATTTCTTTTTGACAACTAATTGTTTTGCTAGAATATAAAGTAATTGACCGTCCTTGCACGAGTTACTCCTTGGAACAACACCCTCACACACACTTAAAGCCAAAAGAATTGAAGAAGGTACCTTAAATTTTTTGGAATAATTGATGGATTGTTGATGTCATTATTGCCATAAAATAAAATGCCAATACATAAATAAACATGAAACTAAAACATTGGAGATTAAAACACATGAAAATTACATACTTTGGTGATATCAAATTCACTCCTCACTTAACATAGCGTTAAATATTTGGAATTGCCTTCCATATTAGAATCAATTACCAAAATTACTCAACACTTTTGAAAACTAAGTTTTTGAACATTTGCACTAAACTCTTTCTTTGCCTATAAGAAATGAATCTGTCTCATTGCCTAATATATAGGCAACTACTATAAACCAATATTACCCTAAATTCATGTCTAACTATGATCTATTAATTAATGGTAATTAAAAACATTTACACGTATTAATTACCTAACATGATACGCAATGAAACATCCATATATAACAGATACACCTGGAATAATTGAGAGTAAAGACAAAGGTTATGCGACTTTTGAGGTAAAGCTAAATATCAAATAATTAGGTAAGCAACAACAAAAGGCTTAATAAATCAATATGATTAAGGTCGCTAATATAATCAATATATAATATAAAAATCTTAAGATTCCAAATTACATCATCAATATCATCATCCCCATTAATTGCCCTAGCCTAAAGCTATCATGGAGATCAATTCTTACATCACAAAGTTTTTACTCATGTAAACCTCGTCAAAAAAAGGCCTCTATGATAAATTTACATTCAACAACTTAAATACAACATTCTAGAACACCATAGAGCCGTCATTTGCACGTGAATATCCTTGTAGAGTCACTTGATGATAAATTGATGACATTAATTTTTTAAAACAAAAAAAGAAAAAAAGAAAAAATAGAATTAGCCCTCCACTTAATTATAATTCATAATTAGCCTTCCACCCTGGCGGAACTTAATTTGCAATAATAAGCCCCACGCCTAACTTTCGCCTCAAACAAATACTAAAAAATCTATTAAAAAAAAAATATGAGGGCCATTTTTTTCTTTAGTTTTTTTTAATATTGGAGGACATCGGCAGAAGCCATGATAGGTTGGTTGAGATAAACCAAGTTCCAAGGATTATTAGCACCAATAACATTGTTAGTATTATGAGTGAAATTACCATAATACCCATTGATAAAACCAAAATCACCCAAATCATCATGGCTAATGTCCAAAGAATGATCCTCGAAGGCGGTGTTTCCGTGACCGTGACCGTTACCGTTAATCCCAGTAGTAAGGGTATTCATGTAATTGAGGATATCATTGAGGGATTGAAGCCTTTGGTTAAGCTCATTCATTTGAGCTTTTAAAACAGAGTTTTCAGCCTCAACATTAACAAATTGTTGAGTTGTAAGATTTGTAGTTTGAAGAATCTGATTATTTTCTCTCTTTAATTGATCAACTTGAACCATCAGATCTTCAATATGCTTCTGTTTTCTCATTCTTGATCTTCTTGCTGATTCTCTGTTTGACGCCATTCTCTTCCTTTTCCTCTCATCCATCATTTGCTGTAAATCTCCTTCAGATCCTGAGTTCTGAATCTGACTGCTCGTCGCCGAATTGTTGCTCGAACTCGCCATCAATCAAAATTAACCAAAATTAAAAGATGGGATTTTTTTGTAAATATCTATAAATCTATACAATTTACAGGACGCAGGACCCAGATGAAGAAATTTTGAAATTAAAAAAAAAAAAAAAGTTTTTTTTGATGATTTTTTATGTGATTATAATAATTAAATATAAAGATGAAAATTAAGCAAAGTGAGAGGCTAATTTATGAGAAAACATAGAACCAGTAAAGAAATACAACAGAGAAAGATTGAACTAAGTGGGTCCTGCGCCTTAAAGAGGAATTTATCATAAACCCAGAACGAAGAATTTCACTAAGAACTGGAGTCATTAATATCATACATTAAAAATCCAGATTTTTCTTTAGCATGAACTGCAAATTAGAGTAAAAAAACAGAGTTTTAGATCTCAAGAACAATAAAGATTGGATCTTTATGCAAATTACAAGAAAAGATTGGATTTTTATGAGATGGGTTTTCTCTTTCAAGAGAAAAAAGCTCAGATTTTTGGGACTTTAATTAAGCCAAAAATAGAGCAAAAACAGGGGAGCAGAGCCAAAAATAGAGCAAAAACAGGGGAGCAGAAACTAGGGACTTTAGGAAGAATCTAGAGAGAGAAAGAGGAAAGAGGAAAGAGGAAAGAGAAAATGTAGAAAGAAAACCAGAAATCTAAAAGTAGGAGGAAGAAGAAAGGAGGAAGAGGTATTTGAGATTATTAAGGGGAGAATATATAGAACAGAGGTAGGCTTGAAATTGAGAGAAATGACAAGAAAAATAAAGCTAAAATATAAAGTTTAGATTTTTTTTTATTTGGGGTCTTTAAGAAAAAAAATAAAAAAAATAATTTGTGGCATGTGATTTTTTTAAGGGAATTTTCCACAACCGTTCCCAAATCCAGCTGGTTTGCAAAAGGGCACAGAAAATGTTTAATAGTAAAACAGCAAATAATAATGGTAACTTTTTCAACTTCAGATCTTTTTAGTTAAAATTCTTATGTCAGACATGTGTACTATTAGTAATATAATGTTGTTTATATTTAAATTTATTTATGTTATCATAAAAAAAAAATATATTAAAAAAAATCATTTTTTCTTAATTTTTAAGAGTATGTTGCTTTGTAAAGGTAATTGAATAAAAAATTTTACTAAAAAAATTTAATTCGGTTCTCCAGTGAATTAGTTGTATATTCACCAAACTCATTATAGTAAGGGGCTGTTTGGTTCACAGAAGAGAATCGGAATGAAATGAACAACGTGAATGAAATGGAATGGAATGGCAAAGTGGAAAATTTGGAAGGTTGTTTGTTACAAAAACCAGGGAATCATTCTCTCCACCACAGCACCACCACCACAGCGCAGCTCCGACCGCCGCCGAACCCTCACAGAACTCCGCCAACCGTCGCCGACCCATCCCCGACCGTCGACGACCGTCGCCGACCATCCAGCCCCCATCGCCGACCGTCGAACTCCCTCCCCGATGCTCCAGCCCCCCTCCCCGATGCTCGAACTCCCTCGCCGACAGTCGCGCCCCCCTCGCCGACGGTCGCTGACCCCTCGGCGACCCTCCAGCCCCCCTCGCCGACGGTCGCTGACCACCACCGACCACATCACCACCTCAAACTCCCTCCCCGATGCTCCAGCCCCCCTCCCCAACGCTCGATCTCCCTCCTCCACCACAGCACCACATCGCCGACCACTCCCCGGTGCTCGCCGAGCCTCCCCGACCACTCCCCGGTTCTCGCCGACAGTCGTCGTCCGACCACCACCAACGTATATGGGTGTTAGTGTTAGGGTTAGGGTTAGGGTGGGTGGGGAATGGAATGGGAAAGTGGGGGGGTGGGAATGGGGAAGAGGGGTTTTGGGGTATTTTGAAAAATGAAATGGGGGAATGATTGAGGGAAAAAGTGGCAAACAAACAGGTTGAAAGGGAATGATTCTCATTCCCTTTCCTGAAACCAGCGAACCAAACGCACCCTAAGTGTATCCGTATATTTGTAATTGGGGTGTTTAACATTAATAATTTGAGATCAACTGACATCCCATGTGGTTTCAAATCTTTGCAAAGTATTCATTGTTAAAAAATTTGATTAGTTAATTAAATAAAAGGTTTTATGTGATCTGGAATATTAAAATGCAATATGTAATTTTGAATTCAAGAAAATTGGCAAGGTCGTAATTTTTATTGGTTGAAATGCAAGAGTTTATATTATCTTCATGTCGAGGACAATGGCCATATACATAAATCTAATGTTTGTAAAGTTCCTTTAAATGATGAAAAATTTACTATTACAGGTTTGTTCCAATTTACTGAACTGAATTGAATTGTTTATGAGAGAAGAAAATTGGGAACTGAATTGAACTGCACTAAACTGAACTGAACTGAACTGAGCTGAATTGTTTATAAGAGAAGGAAATTAGGAACTGAACTGAACTAATTGGAGCGAACTGAACTGAACCAAAATTAAGCTGAACACAACAAGCCTGATGTGTCTTGGTTAACTTATAAATTTAGTATATGATAGGTGAGTTCTAAGGTAATAAATATTTATATTTCTCTCTCAATCTGGCAAAGGAAAATTCACATATAGGTCGTTATATGATAATCAATCTATACATTCAAAAAAAAAAAAGTTGTTAACAATCAAAATCATATATGATTAATGAAAATCAATTTTAATTAATACTTTGTACGAAGTAAAATTTTGTTTTAGTAAGTAGCTTTGAACCCGATTTGGATCGATAAAATAATTGGATCAACAAAGGTCAAGTAAATAAATCAGGTGAAACGAATGAATGTTAAGCTCACATACAATCAAACAATTTTAGAAGAAGGAGACTCATTTGTGAAAATTTTATAGCAGTCATTTGAAATATGACTACCATAATGTTTTAATGATTATATAGTTCATAGTTGGCATATTTTTTTCAAATAATTAATTATATTACTTTATTTTTTATATTAAATAGTATTATCAACAATTTTTTTAATTTATCAAATTTTCAGTTTCATTTATGTAATTTTTATTCTTATTTTATAGTTTCTCAAAAAATATTTATTTTATGCTGGATTAAAATTTTCAAAAATTATATTTACATTGTAGATATTATAAGCCTAATTGTGATCATTTTATAACGTGAAAAATGAACTAATCATATTATATATCATTAAAATAATATGGTAATCATTTTTCAAATGACCGCTGTAAAATCATCAATGAGTCCAATAAAATTTGGTTCCTAAATCTCAAATATATATTAGATGGAAAGTGATGACACTAGTCCACCATGTTAGCCACATATATTCAAACAATATACGTCGACATAAAATTAGACAAACTCTTATTAAACAAATTTGTGCAAGAAGAATAAACCTTTGGCACTATTAATGGCTATAAATAATTTTCTTGACCCTCAAAAAATTATTGGTATTGGCGTTTAGCCTTTGACACCCAAAAAAAAAAAAAAAAAAAAAAAACGGGTGTCATGAATGTGTGATATTTAACAGTGAAAAGATTCTGTGTCAATCACCTGAATTTCACCACCCCAAAAATACTGTAATTGTTTGGTTAATTTAACCGTTACGATTCTCTTTATTCAGTTGGGTCCGCCTCGCTACTTGTTCTGACACACTTGCCACTTTTTGATCGCTTGTTGGTAGAGTCTAACTCCATGTTTTTTCAAGGATTGAGTTGCTATTTCACCAATTTTACAAGGCTATTTTTGTCTTTCCTGTATAGATTATTAACCAATAACCCTTAAATGCTAAAAATTGAGCAAATGTCATGTATTTTTTTTCATACATTTCAACATTTTTCAATGAGAAAATACAAGTTTACTACCTTGATAAACAAAAAAGTGTGGCAAAAGTGTAAATAAATCAACAACTTTTAATAAAAAAAAACAGGTCTACAATTAATGATATAATCACAACTATGACATGCTGGTTGGATTCTTGTGTTGATTATTTACAAAAAGGTCATGGTGGCAAATAGGGGCTTCCTCATTTATAATATATTTCTCAGATGAGATATGTCGTCATATTACTATGATTATATATTTCGGATTACTTACAAGTTAATCCGTATAAGGTATGCGAACAAAAATAAAAGTTTGATTGTTCCATACTTGTACGTGTATTAATGCACAATGAATATCATGTTGAACCTTAAAATGTGCCCTTATATTAGTAATACAAAATAATAATCAACGAGGTTTTGGCTTGATCATCGTTAAGAATGAAGCTTTGTGTATGATAGGTTGCAAGCTTGCAGCCTCGTATAGTCACAACTAATTTTTCTACCCCCATTTAAAATGCGAAGTATATATATTTCCTTGGTAGCTCATTTGAACTAAAAAAATATCTGCACGCACAATAATATTTGAGCAAAATTGCCCATTCCCCCAACAAAATAAGGGGAAAAAAAAGAAGCAAGTTCATGTGCTCCTTTCCAACATTGCCCATGCCCTCAATCTCCTTAAAATCAATAATCCACATATCAAAACATTCATTCCTACTTTTGCCCATGTTAGTTGTCTAAGCTATATACCAAATTGGCAAAAAATGATGCACATTTTGAAGCTCCGCAAAGACCACGCGCAATTACCTACTTCAAATTACTTTTTCTGATTTACCATTCCCCCTGAAGAAAATAATAATTGTGTTATTATGTGGTGATATCCTAACATTTTTTGGTCTTTTTAATAGAAATATATTACGGTGAGATTTTCTATTATTTCGAAGTCCTCAAATAAAACGCTAGTATGAAATAATGAAAGCTAGCTACAACATAACATAATTCTTATAATGTAGTGAGAATTATTTAAGTTGGGGTGTTTAGAGGAGAAAGTAATAAAGTGTATCATCAAAATAAAAGTGAAATAATTAAGCTGGAAAATACAATTAGGAACCAACAAAAAGTCAACACTAATTCATAGTCTACTCTCATAGCCATGTTCTTCTTATATCATTTAAACGTGGTACTATAAATTAGATATTACCCATGTTCATTCAATCAAAAAACTAATAAGTTCATTCAATTGTTTGAAAATTCAAACATGACAACGCAATTTTCTATCTCCATTTTGTATGTATCATATTTGCGTAACCAAATGCATCTTATTATTTTATGCTAGAGTAGTAGAGTATGCCGCTTTGCAGGCCCATCATTATTATTATTATTATTGTTATTATTATTCACCTTATTTTCATATATTCAATAAATAAATTTAAGGTTGTAATAAATATTAAATTAATATTAGATAAGATAAGTTTATTAAAATTAGGATGTATGTATTCTATTCACCTGATTTTCACATATATAACCGAACTTATCTTATCTTATCTGAACTTATTAGACCTTTTAAAACTTATTTTAGTTGTAATTTATGCTAGGACAACCTCTATCAAAACTTGTTTTTCGTAAACTAAACTCATTACACCTGAAATAAGTGAAAATAAGGTGAACAAAACATATAAACTAAGCTATGACAAGTTAATAAGGGTTATCAAAGTTCAATTTTCAACTAAAATAATTAAGGTACACAACATAATAAGTTCAAATTAGTTTAAATAATTGAACGTTTGGTAAATAACACGTGCCATTGGAAAAGAAAATGAATTATGATTACTAATTAGCTGTAATTTACTTACGAGATATATAAAAATAATACTCCCTTCGTTCGTAAATAGTTGTCATCATATATATATATATGTAATTCATATTATTTATAAATAGTTAAATATTAGTTATGACACGATTTCATAAATGTAAATTTAGTGACACTTGTATTATTTTAATCCTCTTTTTCTTAACTAAATATACTAACACGATTTATTAGAAAACTTAAATTAAGATGAACCATTACTTTTGAAAACATTAGGAAAATTTAATAAACGATGAACCATTACTTTTGAAAATATTATAACTTTTTTTTTGAACATTTTAGGGTGTATTCGATCTATTCGTCTAATTCTGATGACTTATCTGAACTTATTTAAATTTACCTGAATTTATTATATCTAACCTATTTGAACTTAGTAGATCTTATTAATATTATTTTTTAATTTGAATAGAATTGATTAACCCTTATAAGAAATAATTTACCCTAAACTTATCTCATCAAAATTTATAAGACTTAAATTTAAGTGAAAATAAAGTGAACAAAGTAGTATCTTAAACCAGCATACACATTACAATAATTTTGGTTGAAGAGAATTGAAAATGTAGATGTGATAGATTATGTCCAAACTTGGGCAAAATTCTATTTCCCTCTCTTTTATTCATGAGCTCAGAGCTAAAACACTAAAATCAAAAGAAAAAAAAATGTGCATAGTTAATACTCGTACAATTTTAGATAAAATATAGTCATCTTGTTGATTTCATTTTATTGTGTATTTTAGGATATTTAGACAAATTTTTGCAAATACGTAATTTACAAATTTTATACGAAGTATGCAACTAAAACAAGCATGGTAAAAAAAATACAGATGAAATACTCTACTATTCCGTATGCAAGTATTTACGTTTAAAGTAATAGAAGTACCGTACACATGAACGTGCATTAGATGCATGCTGCATGCACGTGGCCTATGTAAGGTGCTCCATCTGCTTAATTATTGTATTTGCTTTTTATTTTATTTATTAATTAAAGAGTTTGTCTACTCTTAAATTACGGTTAGTTGAAGTACTAAATATTCCAAATTAATTTCTACTTATTTTCTTATAAAATTACGTATATGTAGCCCTTAAAATTATAAGTAAACATTTAACATTAATTTAGTAAAGCATGACAAAATTACGTGTGAATCACTTTAATTAATGTTGTATTTTGTTTATTATTTTTAATTTTATCTCAATATATGTAGTGTATAATGTATCTCATAGATCTTTATATACTCCGTATCATTTCCCCTCCCCTCCCCACACATATATATACTCTCTCCGTTCCTAAAAGTTCGACTCACTTTGCAATTGCGCAGTCTCCAATGAACATCTTTGACCATGAATAACTTCGCTTGTGTATAAGTGAAATTTGTAAAAAGTTGATATTTTAATTATTTATAATAAGGGGAATTTAATATGATCTCACATGCTAATTTATTTATATTATATAGCTCATCAAATATGGTCAAAGTTATTTTATTCTGGCCACATGAATAGTAAGTGAGTTGAATTTTCGGAAACAAAGGTAAATATATATATATATATATATATATATATATATATATATATATATATATATATATATTCACCAAATACCCATAAGTAATTCGTTTATCCATCATATACCCATCAAAATTTTCAAATACACTACATACCCCCGAGTTTAATAAAATTGCCCCAAATACCCAAAATGACTAACGGATGTTAACTCCATTAGTCATTAAGGGTTAATTGTGTCACGTGGCATCTACTAAGTGGTTGTTTATTATATCTATTTAATTAATTATTAAAAAAAATCAAAAATTAAAAATAAAAAATAAAAACCAACCCAAAACCAGCCATCTTCCCCACCCCACCATCACCAGCCCCCCTACCTCCTCCCCCACTCCGGCGCCGGCCACACTCCCTACCGTCGACACCAGACCTCCCCAACGCCGGCGACCACCACCCTAACGACCCTACTCTCCTCCCCCAATCTCTTTCCTCTTGCACGAACCCAGCCTCTACCTCGCTCCGGCGCCGGCACAACCCCCACCTAGCTCATCCCGCTCTCCCGGAACTGGCGCCAAATCCTCACCCGCTACGACATCCGGCACCGGACCCCCCTGCTCTCTCCCCTGAGACCGGCGCCGCAATTCAACATCTTTCTCCCGATTATCCAATGCAATTCGCAGCAAATTTATCTCTCTCCTTCATCTCAAGCTCCCTAATATGGCTTCCCAGAGGTTGCAATGTCGCAGCCGCCATTGTTGCTGCTTGATTGATTTATGGTGGGGAAAGGGGAGGAGGTCGATTTAGAGTAGGGGGAAAGGGAGGAGAGTAGGTGTCATGGGTAAGGGGAAAGGGAGGGGGCTTGTCGGCGACGGAGGGAGTGGTTGCCGGTTTCGGCGCGGGGGAATAGGTGGCGGTGGTGGCGGGTGGGGGCAAGGAGGGTGGCTGGGATTGTGGAGTAGTGGTTGGTTTTTTTTTAAATTATTTTTTTTACTTTTTTAGAATTAATTAAATAATTATTTTAAAAAATAGATAATTTAAAATGAGGCAATCAAATGATGCCATGTGACATACTTGATCTTAATGACTAACGGAGTTGAAGTCCGTTAGCCATTTGGTATTTGGTAATATTATTGTTAAACTTATGGATATATAGTGAATTTGAAAAGTTTTATGGGTATATGGTGAATAAGCGAATTACTAGGGGTATTTGGTAAAAAAACCGATATATTTATCATTGCTCCTATGTACCACTAATTAATTTGCCGGGTCAACCCCAAAAATAGTACGCACAGTAGGTTAAAAAAAAAAAGAAAGAAGTGCGGCCTCTAAGCTAGGGACTATCACACAAGCAATAATTGTTGTTTAGCCTCATCTATTGATCTACTTTAATTAAAAATAATTGATCAAACTTTATGTTCCTGTTTTTCCATATTGCAAAAATAAAATAAGATTTCAGCTAATTTAGACTTTTTTTAAAAAAAAATAAAAAAATTCTTTTATCTTTTTGGGGGTGTGTGTGTGGAAACTTCAGCTAAATATTAACAGTAAACTAGACTAGCCTAAATCAAGCACTTTAGCTTGTAATACTGTAAGAGATGCCATAAATTACCAATATGTGAAAGGCCATGTAACACTGTAGAGATGCCTAAATCGAGCACTTTAGCTTGTAGCACTGTTAGATCAATGTGCCATGAATTAACATTATATAATTCTCAGTCAACTTCTTTTGTTGAATCTAAATTATTTTTGGTTAAATTTGATTCATTTTGTCAAATAAACTTTTTCTTTCAAAATAAACCCTTTTATTATTATTATTATTATTATTATTATTATTTTTTATTTAATGTTGTTGAAATTAACTTATATATATATGCCAAATATTATATATTTTGTACGAGAACTTGACAATAATAGATTGTGCTAATTATTAAAATATCCCTTATTTGAGACAATACATAAACTAATAAGGCAACTCATAATGAATTTCAACTAACTTTTAGTTGGTTAAATAATAGGGATAATTAATTGAATTTGCGGGCACCAAAGACATAAAATTAAATTTTGTATAAATCTTTTTGCCATTTATGGTTTAATTTTGTATAAAACAAATAATGTAAATAATTGACCGACCAATGACCACCCAAAACAAAAAAACGCACATTAATAATTGATGATAGGCAGGAGAGAAAAGAGTGGTAATGCCTGATAACCTCTGACGACTCTTGTAAACATTTTGATTCTTGGAATTGAAATCACTTGCTATTGGCGGTCCCTTTTTTCTAGCAGAAATCAGATAAAAAATTAGTAAAGGAAAACAACTTTACAAGACAATTAATTGAATGTGTATGGTACTTTTGGCAATTTTTTGATGATTGATTATTTAATGGGTTAATGCCTTAATTAACAATGTTGTTGATGTTATTATGTTAATGAGTGAAACGATATATAAATATCGACAAATTCGTGATGCATTGTAGCAACCATACAAAAATGCCAAAATTATTATTATGTTGGTTTAAGATTCCTAACAACAATTACGTTAGTTTTATTGTACATATAAAAAGTTACAATTGAATTCAATTTTAGCATGCCCTTGACAATTTGTATACGTGTTAGTGAATCACGACTATAATGAACCTCAATTAAGTACGTGTTTATTCATCATATTAAGTACGTGTTTATTCATCATTATCGTCTTATGTTCACTCTTAATCTTTAGTCTTTAATTTACAAAAAATATGTGCATTGTTTAGGTTTATGTGCTTAGTTCCAGCGCTAGAATGCTTCCAAAATCTCATGCTATACAACACCCTAAATGTCACTTTCTTATCAACATTTTCCTCATGCAAATCTATTTATTAGTATAGTTTGTGATGAAAAAATAACACACATTCCCTTATTCATCATCTAATATATACAACAGGATATTATTTAAAATCATGTCCTTTAATTCAATGTGATTTGATGTATCAATGTTAACAAAATTGCAATTGAAAACCAAATAAAATAGGTACACTCTTCCACTATCCCCACAAAAGAAAAGAAGCCAAAAATGAGAGAATAATACTTGGAAAATCAACATTATTAGGATATGATGAAAATTATCTCTCTAATGAAGGAGATCATACAATTTCAATTAATATGTTAGTATTGATAGTTTCCAATTATTCACGTAATCATCAATCATCAATGTGATAAAGTGATGGAGATGTGGATATTGTTTAAAACCACAGTTTATGAAATTATTGACATGTTTATATTCATTCATAAAATGACTTCTTCAATTAGATCTCCCCTATACGACTATACTTCCTCATTGATCTCTTTATTGCAACGTATGCATAAATATCCGACCCTCTCCAATTATTGAACCTCAGCATTAACCAAAATGTGACCAATAATAAATTTAAAAATCATCCTTTGACCCATTTATATACATATCAAGCAGTGGCGTCACCAGGATTTTCGAACTGTGGGTTCGAAACTTCCGAAATTTGAAATCATAATTAACAAAGGAATAAAAATACAATAATTAAATATTCAGTACATAAATAAGTTCAAACTATGGATTACAAATAGATTACACATAGAAAAATGAAAAGAAAAAAAAAAAAAAAAGACTACAAAAGCATTCTTCGAGTCTTCATACTTTGGAAGCGTTCCAATACATCATCATCACTAACTCTTGAAAATAAATCTCTTTCAAGAAAAGTGACTAAATTATCATTCAATAGTTGATCACCCATACTATTTCGCAACTTATTTTTTACGTATGTCATTGAGGAAAACACTCGTTCCACGCTTGCTGTTGCAACCGGAAGGATCAATGCTAGTCTTATAAGCAAGTAAACTAAGTTGTAAGTAGTATGCTTATTTGTTTCAACAAGCATCATAGAAAGCTCATGAATACCCTTCAAGTCTCCAAACCTTGCATCTTGGCGCACATCATTAATATAAAATTGAAGCTCATGACGAAGTGCAGTCATCGTCATATCATTAGTTGGAAACTCTTTGGGATATAACTCAGCAAGTCTCAACAACTTTTGCATATCAAATGCCGCAAATGAATTGATCGGGTTTAAGCTCTACCTTATGTAGAGGAGTTGTATTATCACGTTTAATTCTTAGTCGGTACAAGACTAATTATAATCATCTAAATAAAATCATACCAATCCAAGCAATAACATCAACCACTCTAGCTAATTAGAAGGTAGAAATTAGATTGTTTATTATTCTTGATCAACAAATAGTTAGAATGTTTACGATAAGATATTGAGCAAGGTGAGGCCATATGTTGAAACTTTTCAAGAGAATGTTTTTATGCTACGAGGTAATTAACAAAGTCTAGCCCATTCAACATTCTTACAACTTTTCAGAGGTAATTAACAAAGTCAAGCCAATTTAACACTCTTACAATTTTTCAAGAGAATATTTATACTTGAAATATAAGATAATTATAACCAAATTTCAGCAATTTACAAAAAATTCTGCAATTTGTAATGTATATTAGCAATTTAGCATATGAATTTCAAGTATTAGCATAATAGCATATGTATATGTATATTAGCAATTTAGCATATGAATTTCAATTTTCAAGTATTAGCATATGTATATGTATATTACTATATTAGCAATTTAGCATATGTATATTAGCAAAAAATCCCCAAATTCACTTACCCCTACATACGGTGGGTCTGCTCCGCCACGGCGCCACTCAGGGGCGGAGCTACGGTGGTCAGCTGAGTGGCTGACTAGTGACTACTGGCCTACTGCCGACCTGCCGTGCTGCGGTGCTGGCTGAGTGCCTGAGTGGCTGCTGCGGACTTCTGCGGTGCTGCGCCCGTGCGCCGGGAAGAGAAGGAGCCAAGGAGGAAGAACGGGAAGAGAAGGAGCCAAGGAGGAAGAACGGGAAGAGATTAAGAGAAGGAGGAAGAAGTTAGGGTTTTGCAATTTGGGGGAATGAGGAAGAGGAAAGCTGGAAGCAGGGGATTAGGGGAAGCAGGATGAAAGGAAACAAAATGAAAAAATAAAAGTGTGAGTTATGGGTTTCGAACCCTGAACCCACAAACTCTTGTATCATTGTATGATGAGAGGTAAAAATAACCACTGGGCTACAACTTTACTTGTTGCCATATAATACACAAATATTCTATTTAAACCTATTTTGATTTTTTTTTTTTTTAAAAAAAAAAGTTTTTAATTTTTTTCAAAAAATCAGTGGGTTCAATGAACCCACTTGAACCCACCGTGGCTCCGCCCCTGATATCAAGTAATTAGAGAAAATTTTGATTTTTTTTTTGGCAACATCTTGTGCACCTGCCGCATTTGTATTGAAGCTAGGTTACATATACTCCCTGTGTGTTGTGTGCCTATATCTACTTCTTTTTAACTTGTTCTTTCTGATCTAGTCTTTTGGGCATCCTTATACTCTACATGTACAGTTTGCTCATTAATTACTAGTAGTAAATATATAATAAGTAATGAAAATGGAAGGGAAGGAGAGGCGAATAACACGTCACACATAATGAACCCACAATCTAGCTAATCATAAATTCGTGATCATATATATAAATTGATTTATTACGGGACCTAAACATAAGGTGGATCCGTGCCTCTATAATTAACTTCACCCGATCCATATATTCAAATAAAATAATATATTATAAAGATGGACAAAATTTTCACATAAAAGTAAAGAAAAAAAAAACCATGGAGTTGATTGAGCTTGATTTCCCCTAAAATGAACATGGTTGGATAAATTGTTGTGGTGGGGTGGAAGTTTAACCTATAGAAACACTTGAAACATCTCGACTTTTTTTTTTTTTTTTTTTTTTTTTTTTTTTTTTTTAATTTATATTTTTAAAAACAAAAAGCATATCACATGGGGTAGGCAAATAAGGGGTTGTTGATAATTAGGGGTCAATTGACACTTTTATGCTAGCTAGTAAACTACGATTGAGTAATAATATTTGATGAAAAAAAAAAGAAGCAAATCAATGAGAATATCCTGTTAACCACTTTTTCATGCACAGAACGTGTAGTAGTGTTATGAAGTGACTATCTATGTGGGCATCTTAATCTTTTTGTATGTCCATTTTTTGTCAGAAATAAGCGATCATGTTTTTATGCAACTTAACATTCTTTCTTCCTTATTCTTCCTTATTATTACCTTCATCCCTAAGGTTCCATGCCAACCTATACGTAATCATTTCTAAAGGGAACAAAAGGGATTTGTATGTGTCTTCATGTTTATGGGCTACAATTTAAGACAAGGACGATCGAGTTTGGTTTATTGCTAAAAATAGATTCAAATACAAACCAACAAAGCTTAACTTGAAGGTTGAGGCCTAAGAATATGTTTTAAACTCTATCACGTCCCCTCACATAAGAGCCCTTTGGACTTGAAATGTGGATGCAGCATGGGCCCTCTGCATACCCTATGCGAAATATTCCACTTTGAAAGGAAGGGTGGATGAGATTTGAACCCGTGACCCTTGTGTCACGCTGACTCTAATACCATGTTAGAGGACCAACTCAACCAAAAGCTTAAGTTAATGGTTAAAGTCTAAGAATATGTTTTATACTCTATCAGTATTAGATTTAATAAGTTTGGATTCATGTTTAAATTATTGTTAGATAATTTAAGATCACGATTCAAGGATGAACCATATTTCGTACAAAAAAAAAAAATTTAAAACAATCATATAAGCCTATAAGGTTAGTGCATTGCCACGTGGCATGTTTTGATTCTTCGTGTCCGATCAGATATGACAAATTAATTAAGTTCTCATGTTGTGCCGTCTCACCAATAAGTGAGTCGATGGTGCATTATGACCCATATGTAGAATCATGTTGTCGGGCCACCTAGCTAGGCGGTGCTAATAAGCTAGTTGTAACGAAGCTTGTGTCGTCCCTTTCACATTGCAACGATCGCTAAAAAAAGAAGCCCGAGTCTAACCCACCACCAACCAGGCAACTAGGCACAATATTCTGCTGGGTCTTGCAGCTCGTGCTTGGCTCATGCATGCATGTACATGTCGGTCCACCATACATCATTAGTGTATTACTAACCTTAATCTTATAATATTTTGTTGTAGATTGAGCAATATCTTTCTATAATCTACTTCGTATATTTTTTTGTTCCTAGTAAAAATTCAACTTTAATTTACCTACTATCACATAATACTACCTAATTAGTACTTACCAATTACCATTAGCAAGGTTTTTAATATGCAATGTTTTGCTCATGAGAATGACCCCAATTCTCAATAATCAAATATTCAAATATCAATATGCCTAGTGCCGAGAATAAAAGGATAACTAACTACCTTTCTTAATTTAAAGAGGAAAATTATGGCTTTTCTTTTGGTGCGTTGAGGCATTTGGACAATTGGTGACAGCTTATAGCATTGGCTTTCATGGCCCTAGCCCTACCCCTAGCATTGTAACTTATTATTGAAGTATTAAGAAAAATTAACAATATGAATGTCAAATAGTTTAGTTAGTAGATTTAGCACTCATACTTCTTATCACAAAGTTATTTGACGAGTTTATGAATCTATTATGATTTGTCGTGACTTGAATTGATTAAATGGTCTCGACTCCTGCCCACCAATCATGGTCAAGTTAAAGCTACTTTCATCCCTAAAGTAAAACAAGAAACTATATGTCTAGCAATGTACTACATTACTAGCTACTATTAAGGAAATTAAATTCTCATTCACTCAGACTAAATTAATCTGCAAATAAGGATAAGTTACATGAAAATAACATTCTAAATCGGCGTCTTACCATTATCTAATACACTCAAATCTTAAGATGGGTCCAAGATTAAAGCAGCAGATTGACTACCGGAAGACTTTAATTAGTAAAAAGTTGGAAGATTGAAAGAAAAAGAGGAAGATTTAAAATACAGTAGCTAGATACATTCCCCTTTGATATTTTTCATCTCAATCAACAACAGCTAGCAGGCTAGCTAAAATACAAACTAGACCATGCAATTGTATTCACTGTATTCTTTTATAATTACATGTTACATAGTCTTCACCTGATGTGTTTTTTTCTATCAAATTAATTTAAATTACTACGGAGTAATTTTAACCCCACAAATAATACGACTGAAGAGATAGAATCAGGATAAAATAGGACATACTGTATAACAGTAACAATCTTATAAAAAGTGAAATATCTCAAGTAAAGTTAATATATCTACCTAGGGTCCAAATTTATCAGCTCCTCGATCTATTTCTTAATCCAATCATCAAAGTTAAGAAAATAAGCATGTGT
Source organism: Chenopodium quinoa (assembly GCF_001683475.1). Lineage (NCBI taxonomy): Eukaryota > Viridiplantae > Streptophyta > Magnoliopsida > Caryophyllales > Amaranthaceae > Chenopodium > Chenopodium quinoa. The sequence goes on along the minus strand of NW_018742726.1, from coordinate 2,037,089 downwards.
GCTTATACAATTATAAAGTAAGTAAAACTTTATATTATAAAAAAAGGGTCTAGAAGCAGACATTAGCTAGATTCCCACAAACTCAACATACACTTTTTTTTTTTTTTTTTTTTTTAAAAAAAAAAAAAAAAAAAGAGGAAAAAATGACTTCCCTCTTCTGTATGTGATCTATGGAAAAATTCTTAAGAGTATATACGTAGGTCAATTAGTTATAAATATTAAATTTAATTAAAAAGTACTCTTTTTGAAACAAAAAATATGCGCGGGTTTTGCGGTAATTTGCAATTAATTGGGGTTGTTAGGTCAAGTCCAATATGATCCTAAGCTCCAAATATTTTTTTTGGGGGGGTATATGCACGTTAACCTTAATAAAAATCATTAGAAATTTAGAATGTTAGGTGCATGGTTGGTCCATGCACTATTGCTTGCTTGATTATTTAAGGAGTGATAGTATTAAATTTAGATGGGTCAATTTTATACTACATCAAAGGGTAGACCACACCAATTTCGATCTTACTTCGTATTATATTTAAAGCCACAAGATGTTTTGAATTTGTATTGTGTTTGCCTTATTTTATCAGGATAACAATATGCTCATTATTTTGATATGTTGCTCATAATCTAAACTTTGGTCATGTGATGGGGGTTCGACTTCTCACAGCCCCCCATTTCTGTGATAGGGGATTCTCTATAGTTTACCGTTAAAAAAATTAAGATTATTATTAATGCTTATATTGGACACCTTTGGCAGTCTTAGGTACAAGTTGTACAACAACTCACGATCTAGTAGAGTGATCAAGAAATCCTGAATAAACATTTGCAAGAAATGAATATGCATTGCTTGTCTTATGAGCATCCAAACGACCTGTTGATATACATGAGTTACATGACATATGATCTTAGTTGAGCCTAAGAAACCAGGGTAATCACACATAAGCAAGAAAGCAAAGGTGACAAAGCTGAAAAATGTCAAAAGAAAGATTATGAAATCAACTTTGAACTCCTGGATAAATAACTTTACGTACTACCTAGTATAGATAGCTCGGTCCCCGACCTTAATAAAAGACACAGTATAGTAGTAGTCGTAACAAGGGAAGTATCTTTGTAAATTAAAGCGCCAAGTTTGAAATGCAATGTAATGTGACCACTTTAGCAAATTGATCAAGCCGACGTCAAGGCAGTAAAAAAGGGAAACTTAGTGGTAGTGGCGGCCGGATTGTTATCGAGTAGATGAAACATAATTTTTGTCTCCTTGGTATTTTATTACGAGTACTATGTATAACGAAACATATACATATTACCCATGATAAAGGGACGTGTTCAAACTGTATATCCATATTCTCGACTCAAAACTCAATAAAATGATTTAGTCAAGTTATGTACTCATATATTTGATAAAAGGTCTTGAGGTATGTACTTAATGATTGTTGATAGAGTATAAAAATCAATTTTGACATCAAGAACTAGTGTGGTAAAAAGTCAAGGGTACAATCTCATCCAGCCCTCCTTTCAAGTGGAGTATTTAGCATTACATATTATATAATTATACTCTGCTTCAAGCCTTCAACCCTCTTCTTAATGAATTGATTTTACTATTTTAACAAAAAAAAAATTACTCATATAGTTTATATATTTGTTTTTTGAAACCTTATATAGTTTAAGGAGGTAATATATTTACTGGAGAACTGAAACCTCATAGTTGAAGACAGTTTATCTCTAATTCAATTTGTGATCAAAGTAGAATTAATTATCCCTAATTACTCAAATTTTTAGGCACATGATCCATCCCATTTGGGCCAAGTTTGGTTATGGATGGTGCTTAAGCCGGATCTTGGATAAAAGTTTGGAGATTGGCCAAATTAATTCTTCCTTAATTAACTTTCTAATCCTTATTGCTTATTCAGTTATGTTCCATTAATGTATGCTATTCCTAGATTAGTATTTCCTAGAATTTTGTTTCTTTGTTATATCCAAACGATCACATAATGTACACGAGTTCGTTACTGTATTTTACAACTCCCAATTACTTACAACCCCATAGATTACGGAGTAGAAATCAAACTAAGAATAATCCTTACAATGGGTTATCAATCAATAGTAATTTTAATTTTCCTTTCATTCCTGAATAATTGAACTTGACATTTTTCACTAATTACTATTCATATACTAACTTTTTAAATTGGTATTAATGCGAAGTTATATAATTGTTAACTTTCTATTCATTTGTACTAATATTTTATGATATATAGTATATACTAACGGTCAAACTCATGCATATATTGACGTATATATTAAATTTGAATGTGTCAATCATTTTGAACCAAAACGAGTACGGATCATTTCACGACAATCTCGGTTATACATTGGCCTAATAATAATGGACCCACGTGAATAAAAAAAAAAAAAAAGCATAATCTAATCGCTTCATTTTTTTTAGCGTATTTGATGTTGATCTTTTTTTCATTGAAGTTGAAGGTAATAGCTCAAATTGGCCCTTTCCTATTCTTTTTATATTTTCAACAAGATTAGTTTCTTTTCCAATTGAGTTGAAATCACGAATCATATACGTAGTAAATTGCAATAAATATACAAAAAAACCTTGACTACTACTGTAAAATCATACTCATCACTCAAGTCCTAATTCCGAAAGCTTATCACAACTAAGTATTTCATTACTTCATACTCGTTCTGTCCCTTATTTTTTGCCCCGTAGAAAAAGGTTACTATATAAATTTTTGGTTGGAAAAAAAATGATGAGAGAGAAAAGTAGTGGGGTTAATGGAAAAATTGTGAGAGTAAAGGTATGGTCCCATATGTCTAAAAATAAAATGGGGCAAAATTAAAAGAACGACTTAAAAAGAAAATAAGGGCAAAAAGTAAGGGATGGAGGGAGTACATGTCACAGAAAGTGAATTCAAAGCTTACATCAAAAGTCTCTATCCCAAATTACCAATCATAATTCATAAACATTCAACATTAAAGCAACCAAACTATATTAATGCAACTGGCCCATAATTGGTTGTGTGAGCCCATACATTTAGAAGCCTCAGCCCATAATACCAACCTAGGATTTATTGAAGGTGACAACAATATGACAGTCACTCTATTTTGGATTTTATATAAAAATTTTCGTAGTATATTTTTTGAATCCTTATAATTATACACGACACGATAAGACACAAGCTAAACAATTTATCACACGTTCATACCCTGCCTCATGGGCTCATAACGCTCATTCTATTGGAGAATGGGGTTATGCTTAGACTAGAGATGCATGTTATTTTGAGCATGACAAACTTTTATTAGGTTCTACTCAAACGTTTCCGACCTAGAGCATGGGCGTGACAAGTTTCCACCCTTGATACATAGACTCGAAATTAAGTGGGTTCAAGCTTACGCGTATATCTTGCAATGCCTGTAACCCCCCCTGCCCCCTTTCCCCGCCCATGATCCAGCAGCAACCAAATTTTCTTTACTCTTCTGGCAAAGATAAAAGTTGTTTACTTTTGTTTTCTTACATATCACATATGCTTGCTATGATATGCTCCTTCATGCTTTAAAATACTGCAGTAAACTAGTAATGGGGTATTGCCCTACTTTTGCACCCAAAAAAAAAAAAAAGAAAAAAAAAAGCCGAATCTTCAGTAATAGCATAATTTTCTTTCAAGGCTTTCTAGGGAAAAAAGAAAGCAGCAGCAGATCATTATGTTTCTTCCATCGACTTCGAGAGGAAGAGAAACAGAACATATATTAATACAAGGTTAGACTTACATCTTAATTTACAATGGAGGTTGAAGAGAAGGGGAAAAACAGGTTACAACAGGAATTCGTAAACACGAATATGTACAATTCACATTACAACAGTCAACAAAAACACAACACATGAGAAACTCTAGACACAGAAGATAAGCCTCAGACAGTCGGAACATGCATCAATAGCACAAACTATTATCGCATATTTCCTTATAAGATTATAAAAGCAGGTAAAAACTTAAGAAAGAAACCTAATTAAGGATGAAACTCCTAGCGAAAATAAATATTCTTCATAGGTCTCGATCACCATACTACAGAATATAAAGCGCTTAACCGCATAGTTCCATATTTTGGTTGATAGCTTCTGGATGGTAATGCATAATCTCCTGCCACATTGATTCCCTGATCATTTCTTCATCTAAATCTTCATCAATTTCGAGATCAATAGGGAATTGTGCAGGAGGGTTAGCTCGAGGGTCATACAAAGGAGACATGTATGGGTGTTGGAGAGCCTCAGTCACGCTAATTCTCTTAGTTGGATCAAAGACGAGCATCTTTTGCAGCAAGTCAATGGCTAAAGGATTGGCAGTTGGGTAAAGGCGAGACAAAGAAGCAGTAGGAGAATAGGGGAGTGATTTTATGAACCTTTTGGCCTTAGGATTGTCAATGAATTCAAGATCAGCATCTCTTTGGCTACCAAGGATGTTAACTATCAATTTTAGTTGGTTCAAACACTCGGTACCTGGGAACAATGGTTTACGACCAAGAAGTTCAGCAAAAATGCACCCAACAGACCACACATCAATGGAGGTTCCATACTTGTCACAGCACAACAGCAGTTCCGGAGCTCTGTACCAACGTGTCACCACATACTCGGTCATAAATTGACCCTTACCACTACTTGTACGAGCCAATCCAAAGTCACAAATTTTAAGATCACAATTTGCATTTATAAGTAGATTTCCGGGCTTCAAATCACGATGAAGGATGTTTGCCGAGTGAAGATACTTCAGACCTCTCAGCAACTGCATTAAAAGATGTATGCTAAAAATTTGTCAAACAAGAAGCACATGTACTTGCATCGATCTTAGCATTGAATGATACGACACAAACTGACTGATTTAAAAACAGATTCAAATACAAATTTATATATTCCATTTTTTTTTTTTTGTAATTTCTTTATTTTATTTTATATTGTAACTTTCTGTAAAATCACCCAAGAGAGCACATTGCTAAGGAATAGCATGATAGAAACTTTTCAGCAAATTAAAGCAAGATCTGGAATCATGCTAGCAGACTTTACACACAAGCAAACAAGTTGGTAAACACAAAGTAGGATGAACAGAATCCATATGAACCAATATATGAAGTACTTGCAAGAAAATATTGCAATATACATATATATGGTCAAATTACAGTAAGCCTATCATAAGAGTTTCTGGAAAAATTGCAATGAATTGCTTTGAGCATGAGGAATGTGAACTCAACAAGAACAAAGAGAGCAAGGAGATATAGAGTATAGACTTATCATCATTAAGCTGTCCAAAAATGGAGCGAAGTTGTTACTTAGAAATTTATGGTAGTAGTAAATTTAATTGTCAAGCACTGATGTTTGGGAACATTTGCATGTGAACATAAGAAAGGATGGCTCTATGTGAACACGGAAAAAGGGATACAGTGATTAAAATACAAGAAACTCTACAAACAAGTAAAAGCATGCTTGGTTTATCAAAAACAAAAGTTCAAAGACCTCAAATATAGATTAGTACATTTAGATTGAAGGAAAGAAAAAGAAATTTGCGGCTTTCATAAAGATAAGCAAAGGTCCAACATAAACATTATTTATAAAGATTTATTTAAACTAGATTTCTTGAAGATTACTGCTTCTCAACTTCAGAATGCTTTCCCATATAGACTTCACAATGGACATCATTTTCTTTCTCAATTTCATAATGATAATCTTCCTTTCTTTTATAAAAAGTAAAGAAGGCTTATAAAGAGGATTGATTAGAAAACAGAACAAAACATAATACATAACAAGATATAACAAATCCAAATCTAGAAGTAAAAATAAGCAATGAAACTTTTATGAATCTTGATAAAACAGAAAGCACCAATGAACTCAAGAGTTCAGACAAACATGCTAGAAGATGCACCATAGTCAAAAACCTAAATGATAATGCCAACAGACTCATGTTCTAGTTATAGACAGTAAAATTTATTAAATCATCACATAGAAACACAAACATAGAACGATCATTGAATGCTACAATAACCGAGAAGTGACACCATAAAATATACCTGAAACAAGAAGTACTGACAATGATCATTCGAGAGAGCCTGAGAGGACTTGATAATCTGATGAAGATCTGTGTCCATAAGTTCATAGACCAAATACACATCCTTGAAATTCTTTGGATGGGCTGGCAACATGACATCCTTTAAAGCAATCACATTATCATGCCTAAGGTGCCGAAGAAGTTTCAATTCGCGCAATGTTCTCAGCGCATCAACACGATTCTCAAAAGCATTATGGATCTTCTTTATAGCAACTCTCTCATTCGTCTCTTTGTTAATGGACGAGCAAACAATTCCGTATGCACCTCGACCAATGGGTTTAATGGGCACATACTTTGTGTCAATCTCAAACAAAGCTTGCCACATTGAATAGTAATGCTTCCCTGGGCATCTAACCCCATTTGGAGGCTCAACTTGTGTTGCCATTACCTTCAAAGTCACAACATATATATAATCAAAGAAAGATCAGAAAAATTCACCATTTTTTTCTTGCAAAATTTTCTTCATTGATAAATTAAGCATAATTAAAATGGTATACAAGCGGTATTATTAAGCATAATCTGAACTATTATTATTGACTAACACTAACTAACTAATCATAAACTTTATAATCCAATTTTTTTTTTCATATTAACACTAGCTATATATAAACATATGCATTATAATCCATTGTTCCAAAGATTAACACTGATAATTGAACATGAACATTATAATTATAATCCAAACTACTTTCATAGATTAAGACAAGTTAACTAAACAAGAAAATTATAATCCAAACTGTTTACATAGGATCAACACTAGATAACTAAACAGAAAATCATGGCCCACATAACATTGAAACACATCAATCACATATTAAGTACAAAAAGAGCATGTGATAAACGTTTCCAATTCAAAAAAAAAAAAAAAAAAAAAAAAAAATCGAAGCAATGAAAATACATTAGCAACTTTTACGAACAACAAAAAAATTGTAATTAAATCTTTATACTATTAAAAATAATTCTTATATTTGACCTTAACATAGTAGCCAAAAGACAAACGATAATAAAATCATCAATAAGTATTGTAGTTTTTATTTATGATTACAAACAATTTAAAGAAAAAAAAAGATCAAAATCATTCATACCTTAAAATTTAAAACCCCAGAAAGAAAATTCACTCAAATTGGCTGCAAATATAAATAGAAATTAGAATCAAAGCGTCGCTTTTATCATCAATCCCCAGAAAAATTGCATCCTCGAACTTACTCCAAATAGAAACATCTTCAAAATCCCACCTTTTTTAATTCGACTTTTTTTTCTTTATTGCTCCAAAATTCACTAAACCCACAAAAATTCAAACCTTTTACTTCAAACCCAGCTAAAAAATCGATCAAAAGTTTGGAAATTTAGCAAGAAAAAAGAGCAAAAAATGTCATCAATTGAGAAAATAGAAAATTGATGAACAGATCTGAAGCAGGGGAATTGATAAATTGGAGGGAAAATTGGAAATAACAGAGTGGGTAATGATGAAATTGAGGAGAGAGAAAAGATAGAAGATGGGGATTATGGGATCAGATCCTCGATTAGAGAGATTATATAATTGCGTCACGATCAGTTGAATAGAGGAGAGAGAAATAATGGGGGAAGAAGGGGAGAGGTTGCAGGAACAAAGAAAGAATGGAAAGGTGACAAAATAGAGCCATATTTCTGATTTTTTTTTTTTTAAAAGTTTAGATTTTCTTAGGTAACTTTTCTTTCCTACTTTTCTGTTTACTTCTGAATTTAGAGATGGTTAAAAAAAGTTCAGGAGTAATGTTGATGTTAAAACAATAAAAATAAAATAAAGGCGGTCTTATTTGGTAAGGTTACTAGATGCAAAATTAAAGAGAAAGAGGCTAAAAAAAAAATCTCAATAAAAGGATTGTTTAATTTATGTTCTCATAGTTAGATTATCCTACTAAATTACACTTTAGATGATTTAACATAGATAAAAGGTTTTCAAAATGTATTGATTTCATTTTGATATCATTCTAAACTTGAAATTCTTCCGATTTCTTTTACTACATAGCAATATTATATTCAATGATTGATCCATCAATAAAATGATTAAATTAATATATGGAGTATTTGTTTGACAAAAAAAGGCAAAAATTGAAATTTTGTTGTTGGTGTAATAAAACTAAAAACTACAAAATTTGATAAAAGGGTGTTAAAACTTCACCTTATTACTTTATTAGGCATGAGCGTGTTGAGTTAAAACAACTTGATCCAATCTTTGGCCGAAAAAAAAAAGTAACTGTGTCAGGGCAATTACATTATAAGGAAAAATCCCTTCTATTGCTTTAGTTGGTAACAAATAGAGAGTATTGGCAAGTCAATTCTAGTTGTATTGTGTCCTTTTTTAACGGGAATGTGTAGTGACAGACATTTTAATTAAGACTATATGAGGCTAAGGATTTCTTTTTTACCCTAATGCGAGGGTATTGTTACGCAGCCCCAACGTTCATGTTATAAATACGCTATATGTTAAAACATAACAAAAAAAAAAAAATATAGTATTAACATTACAATAAATTAATAGTTTTATGTACAAATTATGTGTTTATTTAAGTGAAGTGATTTTTTCTTCTTAAAATTGATGCACTTTAAATTTATAGCTTGATAGCTAGTCAAAACTTCAACTTAAATGAAAATTTAGATCTCACACTCTTAGCATGCATTTCTTCGGAATATTGAAACACTTTTAGGTGTATCAACTTTTAGAGCGGTGTAACATTTGGACTTATTTGAACTTAGCTCGTTAGACCTAATTAGTCATGATTTTTATGTTACATATATATATATACACACACACTTGATTTAACTTGATTAACCATGATTAGACCTAATTAGCTTTAATACTTATTTTTCTTAAGGTGAAATAGAACCCACAACCCCACCCTAGCTTAACTCAAATCCAGACATATACTTCGTCTGTGTTCAATTTGCAACTTTTCATTCTATTTTCTCTTAAAAGCACAATGGAAAAAGTAAAAGAAGTGGAATGAGTCGTCCTTAAACAGAAATTTAGTTAGCATCTCAAAATCAAAGATTATTTAAGATTATTTTTTAACTTTTTTACATATTTACATATACTCTTCTAAATAATTCTTTGCGTACATTTGACTTACAGTGTCAGCCAATTTAATTGTAAAAGTTTATGACATCAAACATCAAGAATGAAATTGCTCTACAATTGAAATACGGAGTGATAAAGAAATCTATTTTTGATATGTGTATTACCTAATGCAAATAAAAGATTGATTTTCTAGTTGAAAAAGATAATCTAGATATAAGATTTGGAAAAAATAATCGTATAAAATCAAATATAAAGAACATGATTAGGATTGTTTGTTGAGCTTCCACTCTTAGAACGACAAATATAGCATTGGGATTGATTGTCTAAACTTCAACGCAATTAAGTCAAACTTTGAAATTGCAAATCTTACGAGAAATTCCTTAAAATGGAAGGAAGTAAAGTTTTTTATTTTACAAAAGTACGAGTAATAATTTATTTATCAAATTATTTGGGAAAGAAAGGCTTTTGTGCTTTTAATCCGATACATCATCATACATGTGATTTACGCGAAGGAGATGTTGATGTTAGGTTCTTTTGTCGTAATTAATATCTCACTTTTTGAGGGACCTAACCAAGAATTTTAGAATATCCCCTTTATTTTATGTTTACTTGCCAAAAATCTAATTACAAGTACGAGTAATTTTTATGGGCAATAATGTCATATTTATGGTTAATATTCTTCCTAAAAAATTAAGGATTAGTTTATAAATACATGATAAAATCACGTTTTGATTAATGTAATTTTGTTTTGTTTCATTCATCGTATCCTTTTTTAGCTTATACGAAGTATATCATATTGGTGCGATTATTGTAGCGGGTTAATTATATTTATATATGGGAGTGGAAAAAAACTTTTACACATCTGTTCACACATTGGCGGGGCAAAGTGAGAAAGGTTGCAATTAATTTAAAACAGAAGACTATGATAAGAGTGGAGATAATCTTTAAACAAAGGAAGTATCGTGCACGTTTGGGATTTTTTTTGCAAATTTTCCACTCATAAAAGCTATATTCTCTTCACCTTATTCAAATAATATCAAGTAAAAATAATTTAAGTTCGGTAAAAATATGTTAAGTTCAGCAAAAACAAGTTAAGCTCAGCAAAATAAGTTTTAATCAATTTTTTTTATAGAGCAAATATTAAAAGAAAAGCCGTAAAATTAATTTTTCATATATAACTAGAAATAATTTCAGTTTAGCAAATATTAGGTGAAGAGAATAAGATCTTACATACGGATAATATATTACACATTGTTGCTCTTGTTTAACTTTCAATACACTTTGTGCAGTACACATCTATATCTATATCTATACTTAGTATTTAAAAACACAAACCATCATGCCACAGGTAAACTTTACTGTATTTTTCACCAATGCTACATGTCACTTCATTTAACCTTTTTTATTTTTTTTTAAATATCCTTTCTCATATTAAAAAAGAAAACACTAGCTTTAATTCAATACATGCTGTTTGGTTCACTTTCCCCCAATTTAATATCTTCTACAATTACATTTAATTTTCACCCTTTCTTCTCTTTTAAAAACTATTCATTTTCCAATAATAAAAAAAAAAATCATATTATATAAAAAAAAAATAAAAAAATATTGTATACTTATAAACAATCCGTGCATTGCACGGATCAGAAGGCTAGTTAACACATTGAAAAGTTTGACCATAAATTTATAATGCATTACTTTGACCTCAAATATCTTTAGTTTCTTATTAGTAAAAATTATAATAATTGATTCCTCAAAAAAAAAAAAAAAAAAAAAAAAAATGAATATCATGTTTTATATATTGGGAGATATGGGAGTAATTAAAAAAATTTCTCATTATATAAATAGTACCAAGAATTCAAATGGAAAGAACTTTTAAAAACACAGCGTTATTATTAAAATATGCTTTGTAATGCTGTTAGCTCTTACAAACTAGAAGAACAAAAAGCAATAAAAAAAGCTTGTAATTTGCATACTTTGGGCCTCTTGATTGTTGGTGGAGACCATCACACAATAATGGAAGTGCAACATAAAATCAAATTTACCTATGCATACGTTGTCACTTTACATGGCTTACAATTATTGGTAATCCGAAGTATTTAAGTAGTTAATATCATTCTTTAAGTAAAAAACCCTTCAAAAGTTCACAACTTTACTTGTAATTACATTGAAGAAGACATTGTGTGTACTAATATAATGTGCTTTAGCATGATTATTAAAGATTCTACTTATAGACTACAGTACCTTACTACCTAATTAGCAAAGACTGTCGGTAAACTAAGCCATCACATTGTCATATTCTAAATTATGAAGTAGGAATGTTCTGAAATAATTTAAAGATTTTATACACAGAAATAAATCAATACACCCATTACATATTTTGCAAATCTTAACTCACAAAATTCCAATTTGATCACTGTCTAAACAACTGAACAACACACAAATAAGCAAACAAGCTAGTGTTTGGGTCGAATGATGGCGGCTTTGATGATGAGCCCGGTCTTCCAGTGACCGCCACGTTCAAAGATATCGAAACACACCTCATCACTTATATCGGCTTTTGCTTGAAAACTGCCCAAATTCAGCTCAAACCATTCTCCTTTTGGTTTCATCAGCAAGCTTTCTTGCCTTACCTTAATTTCATCACCTGGTGCATGTAATCTCAGCATAAGTGGAAGCTCCCACCCAGATGCTGATTTTGTCAGCTTAACTACGTACACAACCTCATAAGTTACTCCTGGTGAGAGCTCCTTCATAGCCAGTTTACCTCGCACATCTAGCCAGCACACACTGATCAGCTTCGCAACTTCAATATTTTCATCACTGTCGATTAGCCAACAAAATCACAAATGTATCAGACCTTCAATATTTTCATCACTGTCGATTAGCAAACAAAATCACAAATGTATCAGACCTTCAATACTCGGACATGGTTATGACATTCAGAAACTTCACTTTTAGTTTAAAATCATGAAATTTTTTCACAAAGTAGCCGAGCCAGATGCTTGGACACGTACCAGTGTCGGACATGGGTATCCGAGTCCAAGTAACATAGTATAGCTTCTCTAAATAATACAGTTATGATTTGAGCAGTTTAACACCAACGTATGCAAGTGAGATTAAAGATAACTTACTCGGTATCTTTGAAGCTATTCCAAGACCAATACCAAGATTGACCCCAAGTTATAAATAGGGATCGTGCGTATAACATGAAACCACAGCTTCCATCCTTGTTATCTACCCATTTTTTCTGTATATAACATCATATAACCTTTGTCAGACACAGTGATATCACAAATATATCAAAACAAGAAGAAAATTGAAAAGAAGGAATGGTATTTCTTGGCTAATTAAGTTCATACTTTTCCTATTATAATTTCTAACCTTTCTCTTGTGCTCGAGGAACAGTTCCTTTGTCTTCAATAATTTCTTCCTCATCACTTATAATTTAAGTTTTTGACTCATAAGACCGTGCCAGTCTTTAAACTACATATATAGCAAGTTGCAGGAGTAGTCACTGTTCGAAAAACAGCAACTAATCAACACGATTAAGACTTTGTTCTCCATTCTTCTTCTTCTTCTTGAACGCCTTAATTCTATAAGTAGAGTAGGCTACATGAACCAACATGAGGACTTCCTAGGAGGTCACCCATCCTAGTACTACTCTCAATCATTGTGGCTCATGTCAAGCAATGTGACAAAAACTTATTTACTAAGTAAAGCTATGTCAAGCACTTTGTTCTCCATTAATAAAGTAACACGTGTTTACAATTCCCAATGTTACTTCCCATGAGGTAACTCATCCTAGTACTACTCTCACTCATTATGACTCATGTCAAGAGGTGTGACAAAAACTTGTTTACAAAGTAAAGCGATGTCAAGCACTTTGTTCTCCATTAACAAAGTAAAACGTGTTTACAATTCCCAATGTGAAAATGCTCAGAAACTATCTTTTTTTTCCGTTATAAATAGGTAGTAGTTTAACATCCGAGTATAATTCATCTCACAAACCAAAATTAAATATTTTCACACTTCCTCTAAATTTTATACCTCAAAAATTTCCACAACCTTTCTTTCTCAAATCTGCAGTACAGTTCTTTGGTTTAGCCACCTCTTGTACACTTTCTTGTTCCATATCTGATTGATTCTCTGTTAGGAAGAGACATCAGACCAATGTCTGACCCGATGTCACTTCTGGCAGAGCCTATAATCACAAAAGTAATAGAGTTAGCATATGCTTTCAGCAAGAACAAGTATGATAAACTCTATGGAGTTGAAGGCGAGATTGAAAAGCTAACAAGCAAATTAAGCTTTATCTCAGCAGCGCTTAAGGACGCTGAGCACTGCTGTTCAGATTCAAAATCCGAGCAGCTAGTAGATTGGCTGACAAAACTTAGAGATGCAGCCCTGGATGCAGAGGATATACTGGAAACTTATGCTGCTGAGGTTGCTATGAGAGAAAAGCAGAGGTATCCTGCCCCACTTGCCTGGATTTCTTCTCGATCAGATGCTGCAAATAAGATCAAGAAGATTGAGGCAAGGATCGAAATGATCTCCCAAGAAAAGAATAAATTCCATTTCAGGCCCAAGGACTATGGTGGAAAAGATTGGACACATCAACCCACTAGGATTGGCCTGGGCGAAATGGATTTCCTAAGGGACACATCAGACATAGTTGGCAGGGAAGAGGAGAAAAATGAGGTTGTTAGATGGTTGCTCTCGGAAGAAGAATCTGACAACGATGGGTGTATCCCTGTGCTGCCCATCATTGGTATGGGAGGCCTAGGAAAAACAACCCTCGCTCAGCTGGCCTATAATGATGCTAGGGTCTATAAAAAGCGAGATGAGGCATGCCATTTCAAGGTTGCTATGTGGGTTAATGTCTCAGTGGATTCAAGCGTGGATAGGATCCTTAGGGAGATGGTTGAAATCCTCACAGAGATGAGGCATGATAAGGTTCCTAAGAGCTCAATCAAGCCTCATATCCTGGAAGTCTTGAATGAAAAACGTTTCCTGCTTGTATTAGATGATGTGTGGGTTGAGAAATTAGACTGGGAACCACTTCATGAGTTCCTCAAGCAATGTCCAAAAGGAAGTAAAGTCTTGGTTACCAGTAGAAATGCCAATGTCGCAAGGATTATGGGCGCAACTCATACACATACCTTGGGACATTTGCCAGAGGAACACTGCTGGGACCTGTTTGTAAAACGAGCCTTTCCCCAAATGGGGCATATTCAAAAGATTTGGAAGAGATAGGGAGAGAAATCATCCGCAGGTGCAATTTCCTCCCTCTAGCAGTGAAGGCAATGGCAGGCCTTTTGCGTGGGAATAATGATGTTAGTCAATGGCAGAGAATCCTGCGAAATGGTATCTGGGAATCAGAGCAATCCAGTCTTGGAAATGGCGGTCCAAACATTCTGCCTGCTCTGAAATTGAGTTATGATCATCTCCCTACTCAACTCAAGCAGTGTTTTGCATACTGTTACATATTCCCAAAAGGCCATATGTTTGACAAAAATGATCTAGTCAAACTGTGGATAGCTGAAGGTTACATCCAACTGACAGGAGAAAACAAGCTGGAGGAAGCTGGAAGTGATTATTTCAACGAGTTGCTAACGAGATCCTTCTTTCAGATCTTAGACATTGACAGTCAGGTACAGTACAAGTTGCATGATCTAATTCATGATTTAGCGAAATCTATCTCAAGTTGTTGTCAGCATGTTGAAGAAGACAATCCTTGCTCTATTGAACAGACCTTGCGCTATGTATCATTTAATTGTAAAAATGATGTTCAGAAGCCTGCACAAGAGATTCTCAAAGCTAAGAAGTTGCGCACTTTACTACTACCGATCAGTCACCCCAGAGATTTTGGCCGTACCCTTGATAAGATGTTCCATGCATTGAAGTACATGCGGGTTTTAGATCTCAGTTCAAGCAGCATAACCGATCTGCCGAAATCAATAGGGGAGCTGAAGTTGCTGCGGTACCTTGACTTATCAAGAACTGAGATATGTTCACTACCCAACACCATTTGCAACCTCTCCAATCTGCAAATTCTAAAGCTCCTAGGGTGTCTTTGGCTTCTGGAATTGCCAAAGGACCTTGGGAATCTAAAAAATCTACGATATCTTGAGCTAGATGAGATGTTTTGGTACAAGTGCTCCACATTGCCCCCAAGTATAGGAGGCATAACCAATTTGCATAATTTACATACTTTCCATGTTCGTCGGGAGAGAGGATATGGAATTGAGGAGTTAAAGAGCATGAACAGTCTAGAAGGTACGCTACACATTTCTAAACTCGAAAATTCGACAGATGCAAAGGCTGCAGAGCTCAAACAAAAGGTAGGCATTACTAAGTTGATACTTGAATGGAGCAAGGAGGTTGCCAATTCACAAGATCAAACAGAGCAAGATACAATCCTTGAAGATCTTGAACCTTATCAAAGCCTACGACAGCTCCACATACATCAGTACAAAGGAAGCAGACTTTCAAGTTGGATGGGGAATGGAATGCTCGTGAACTTATACAAGCTCTCCTTGAATCATTGTGCAAGTTGTAGAATCCTCTCTCTTGGGCCATTGCCACACCTTCAGGAGCTTTGCATTAAAGGAATGCTAGAGTTGGATGAATGGTCAGAGACAATATATCCTTCCCTCATGAGATTAAAGATTAGTAAGTGTCCACAGTTGCGGGAACTTCCATGCATCTTCCCAAACCTCAAGGTCATGAAAATCAAGCACTGTGATGCTCTGAAGGCTCTGCCAGTGATGCCAGCTGTGAGGTTTTTGATTCTCACGAACAATGCCTTGCTAGAGGAATGGAAAGAGGCAACTATGCAGATCGTTACAAGGAATCATGACGGTCAAGATCAAAATATACAACGGTATTCATTCATGGAACTTCTGGAATTGAGTATAGTCAATTGTCCAAGGTTGCAGGGCATGCCACAAATCTTTTCACCTCAGAAACTGCAGATAAGTGGGTGCCCTTTACTAAGGACACTCCCACAGCTCAACCAACGTCTTCAGTGTCTGGAAATAGACAAATGCAATGGTTCAAGCTTGATAGAGGCAATACCGAGTACAGGCTCCTTATACTCGCTGATTATTTCTAATATAACTAACCTTGCCTCATTACCCAAGTTGCCACATCTTCCTCAGCTGAAATCTTTGTACATCCACAACTGCCAGGATCTTGTTTGTTTGTCTCGTGAAGATAGTTCACTGCAAAACCTCACTTCCCTGAAGTTTCTGTCTGTTTCAGGATGTCAAAAGCTGGTGGTGTTTTCAGAAGAAGGGCTTCCAACATCAGTTGAATGCTTGAGCATCGAAAACTGTTTCAAGCTGCAATCCTTTCCTACAAGAAACTATCTAGCAAGTCTCACATCCCTTAAAGATCTATACCTGGAGGACTGTCCCAAACTTGAATCTTTGCCAGAAGACGGACTTCCCACCTCCCTCCGGCACTTACGCATTCGAGGATGCTCTCTACTCACACAACAATGCAACAATGAAGTAGAAGGCAAGTATTGGCAAATGATCAGCCATGTGACAGATTTGGAGCTTGATTCTATCATGAATCATAAACCAAAAATATCTCTTGGTCCAAGTAAAGGTTACCTAACTTGCTTTACAGGCAAATATAGCTTTTCTGCAAATAATTAAGCCAAAGTGCCAATTTATTATAAATACTCAGGGGAATGGTGAAGTCTGAAAAGACACATTGCAGACTTTGTCTGCAGCACTATTCAATCAAATTGCTTCTTATGTACACATTTCGATAGTACTCGTACTCCGTAGATAAGAAGGCATACAGATTGTTGTATTGCATCTCAGTTATGAAGTTATTATCGTTGTAATTCTGTTCTTTGATTGAACAAGTTTATTTCACAAGTTTGCTTTAGTCTATAATACACTAATTAAACAGTTTGTATCCACAGTTGGTCTTAATTACAGTAATTAAACTCCCAACATATAAAAGCGAATATCTGACTAGACAAAAATTTTGTTAAGGCATTAATCTCCTAGTTGTTAATATTCAACAAATTTGACCTCCATAACTTCTGAATCTCTCACATTTTCTCTGTGGCATTCTCACAAACACTTGGTGCACATCATTTAAAATTAGGACTGTTTTTCACGATTTGAATCTTTACCTCACCTATAATTAATTTCTGGGGACAAGTGTTGAAGCTTAATCTCTCCTTATAATAACTAAAACAAATAAATGGAAAGGTACATACCTCGATAACAATATAGAAAGTTCGCCTTTTTAAACGTTGATTGCGCTCCACCATCCGGCAATGTGAAATCGCCATCGTTCCTAAAAAGAAAAGAAAAGTTGCATTCTTGAACACATACTTTGTTGCTAGGGGTGGGACTTCGGTCTGGCAGTTCGGTTTGACCTCAGTTTGAAACGGTTTCGGTTTGAAACGGTTCGGGTTAAAACGGTTTCATTTAGACGGCGGGTCGATTCAGTTCGGTTTTGATTAGTCACAGGTCGGTTCGGTTTCGGTTTATTTTTGTACGATTTCAATTCGGTTCGGGTCATAAACGGTTCGGTTTATAAACAGTTCGGGTCATAATCAGATCGGTTAGAAACGGGTTGCTTCAGGGGCAGATTTACTCGGGTCAATGCCGGTTCGGTTTTTAAACGGTTCGGTTAATAATCGGGTCGGTTTGAAACAAGTCGGTTCAGGGGCGGGTTTACCCGGGTCAATGCCCGTTCGGTTATAAACGGTTCGGGTCATGATCTGACCGGTTTGAAACAGATCGGTTCAGGGGCGGTTTTACCGGGTCAACGTCGGTCCGGGTTCATATCGGTTCGGGTCATGAACGGATTATTTTAAAATGGGTCGGTTCAGGGGCGGGTTTACCCGGGTTAATGCTAGTTCGATTCATATCGGTTCGGTTTATACTCGGTTTGGTGCTAAAATCGTTCGGGTTAGTTTGGTAATCGGTTAAATTGGATCGGGTTGAAATCGAGTTCTAAAAAGTGGTTTTAACTAGTTAGCGCGTTTTGTTTTATATCAAGTTGGGACTAGTATTTCCATTTCATTAGCGGGTCGGCATAGGTTGGTGAAAAAAATAATGGATCGAGTAGAAATTGGGTTTTAAGAGATTTTTGACCGGTTAGCTATTTTCGTTTTATATAAAGTTGGGACTTCGTCACTTTATTTTCAGACATCGGATTATATACAATTACACAAATCTTCATTTATTCAATTATTCTATATCATGTTAATATGTTATGTTTCAAGTTTGGTTATACTCTTGTTGTTGTTTATTCGATATTATCATATTAGTCTATTACAAATTTATAATGTATTAATGTATTATTGTTTCATTATTAAATATATATTATTAGGTTATCAGCTTCTTGTTGGATTGTTTTAGATATCGTGTCATGACCATGTTTTGATGAGTTGCTACTTTGAATACGATAAATCGATTCAGATATCAGATTATATAGAATTACAGAAATTCTCATTCATTCTATATCATGTTAATGTGTTATGTTTCAAATTTGGTTATAGTCTTGTTGTTGTTTATTAAATATTAGTCTATTACAAATTTATAAGGTATTAATGTATTATTGTTTCATTATCAAATATTATCAGGCTATCAGCTTCTTGTTTTAAAGATCGCGTCATAACCGTGATTTGATGAATTGGTACTTTGAATACGATAACTCGATAATTGATATTGTAATAAACTAATAATTTAATGTTACGGAACTATATTTGGATGTTTAATTAAAATCACGATTATTCAATTTCCCATTAGTCTAATAAAGTAATAATTGACAATTGTTTGTAACTATTCCATAATTTTGGTGTTAAAGTTATATTGTTGAATTACTTTGTTGTCTTACTCTCTCTAATCACCTTTTAAGATTACGTGCCTACAAGGCTGCAACATATATATGTTGCAACTTGCAAGTTAAAGAAAACGGGTGGGGAAGTAGAAGTATTCAATTAGATCGATCATCAACTGTTTTAAGTTTTAATAATCAGATACATTTATCGATTATCTATACATACCAATGATAGTATGATACCAATCGTACCATACATTATTATTTATTACATATACTGATATACATATAACTAATATACATTAAATATGTCATATTGAATCAATTCCAATTTCCAAACATTTGTGTTTCTTACAATTTATAAGTTACATAAAGTTAAGAGTACAGTAGTGTTTTTATTAGTACGTAGCTATGAATAAAAAAAAACATATTATCCAAATCCATTATCCCATGATCCGTGTCACCGTCTTATATTAAATATCAGCCATTGATTTGCATGTCATCTAACGACCTATCATCGCACACATTCCAATTCACGATCCGTGTGTTTTCTTTTTCACCAATCAGATCACTCTTACCATCGTCTCTTTAGTACTCTTTTTTATTTCTCTCTCGTTTTCTTAATCCTCTTCTGTAATATTATCAATTTTTGAAGCCATGGCTGCTAATATGCTCACTGCTCTCTCGTTTTCTCTCTCATCTCCTCTTCCTTCTTCCTTTCTTCTTCTTCCTTCTTCTCCCTTCTTCCGTCTATGTTCTCCTTTCTTCCATCTCGTTTCTCCGTCTCCGTCCACCGGCACCACGCACGACGGTTTTTATGGTCAAATTCGACCACGAAACTCTAGATCTAGTTGTTTCATGATCAAATTTGGCCTTTTCAAACCAAATTCGAGGCCAAATTCAGGATTAATATATAAGGTGTTTTCGTTCTTCCTTTTTTTATTTTTTGTTTTTCTTTTTAATTTTTTTTCAAGTTGTGGGCAACGGAGGGGGCCGAGTTAGGGTGGGTGCGGCGGCGGTTAGACTGGGTTCGGGTGGGTGGGGAGGGAGGATTTTTCGAGGGAGGGAGGGAGTTTTATGGTGGGTGAGCAATTAGAGTGAGTTGGGGGGTTTCGAGGATGTTGGGTTTCGTGGGGGTGGGTGGGGTGGGGTTACGGTGGGTTTGGGTTTTTTTTCGATTTTTTTGTATGGGGTGGGGTGGGGTGTGTTACGGTGACGGTGGTGGGTGTGGTTGGGGTTGGGTCTGTTTTTTTTTTTTTTTTTTTTTTTTTTTTTTTACAGTGACGGTGGTGGGTGGGGTGGGGTGGGGGTTTGTTAAGGGGGTGGGGTTACGGTGATGGTGGTAGGTGGGGTGGGGTATGGGTCTGGGTTTTTATTATTTACGGTGACGGTGGTGGATGGGGTTGGGTAAGGTTTGGGTCTGGGTTTTTTTATTTACGGTGGGTGGTGGGGTGGGGTGGGGTGGGTTACGGTAATTATGGTGGGTGCGGGGGTGGTGTTAGGGTGGGTCTGGGTTGACGTTGGTGGGGTGGGGGTGGGTTACGGTAACGGTGGTGGGGTGGGGGTGGGTTACGGTAACGGTGGTGGGTGGGGGGTAGTGTTAGGGTGGGTCTGGGGTGACGGCGGGGGTGGTGTTAGGGTGGGTTACGGTGGTGGGTGGGTGGCCAAATTTTTTCATTTTTTTATTTAATTTATAACTCCTAATTTAGTTATACAAGAATATAATTTTAATTTTATAATAGCAAAAAAATTTACAAATTTAAATCAATAATTATATGTAAAAAAAATTGTACTGTTAAATTACATTAAACATCAAATATATTTCGTGGAATTCTAACAAATTGTTAAAGGCTGTAAATAGTTCAATTTGAATGGAACGGGTTGTAAACGGTTCGGTTTAAATAGTTTGTAATCGGATCGGTTTAAACGGGTTGCGGTTTGAAAATAGTTCGGTTTAAACGGTTTAATGGGTTATAACAGTTCGGTTTAAACGGTTAGCGGGTTGTAAATGGTTCGATTTAAACGGTTTTTTCCTACGGTTTAAACAGTTTCGGTTTATAAACGGTTCGGTTTAATTAGTTAGCGGGTTAACATTAATCGGTTCAAACGGTTTCGGTTTATAAACGGTTTGGTTTGTTATTGGTTTACGGTTCGTAACGGGTTAACATTAATTGGTTCGGTTCGGTTTCGGTTTGACATTATACGGTTCAGTTCGGTTTTCGGTTTAAAATTAGCGGGTTATAAACGGTTCGGTCCGTGATGGTTCGGTTTGGTAACGGACGGTTTTACGGTTCGGTTTGAAAAGTCCCACCCCTATTTGTTGCTTATTCTTCAGATCGTTAACTGTTCAGTGGGCATTTCTAAAAATAAGTTTGTTTTTACTACTCCCTCCGTCTCATAATATAGTTTATGTTTGTGTTTTTTCATGGTATTTGAGAAAGTGGATGAACTGCATTAATAAAAGTGAAAAGTACAATCATAGACAAAAGTTAAAGAGAGAAAGTAGAAAAAAGTATAAGGCATATGTAAAATTCAAGGGTAAATTAGGAAGTACAATGAATAAAGTTAAAAAAGTGACGGTATAATGGTCTTTAAATACTATCTAAAAATAGAAACAGGAACTATATAATGAGACGGTGGGAGTATCTCTTAAAAATAATATTGTGTAGAAATAAATTTAGATCAGTAAAAACTTATTAATTGCTTTCAATAAATGGATACCATCTTTGAGATGATGTTTATTCTATTAGGGTTAATTTCATTAGTTTGTCTGCCGAAAATTGAAGATTTAGGGTTTATAATCTCCGAAAGTATCTAGAAGACCATATAAGTATTTTCACTCAAACATCTATTCATTAGTGGACCTCAAGCTGAATTAGTGCTAACTCACAGATTGTATTATTTTATATGAAGTTTTTTATTAAGGCGATCGTTGATCAAATCTGCGATATATCTAGTTCTAAGGTAATATGTGTTTGTGTTGGAATTCTAATTTTCTTAGGGATTGTTTGTAAGTGTCGTTTGACTATCTTTTATTAATGAAATTCTTTTTCTTCTTTCCAAAAAAAAAAAAAAAATAATAATAAAAAAAAATCATCAGGGCCTTACTCGATTTATTAAATTGTCATTATTTTATTTCCTACATATTACTATATTAGGAGTAACTTTTTTTGTTGTTGGATTTTTGGTTTTGGTTGGAAGAGCCTTAGAAGAGTAAAAGACAGCATAAAGCTATGTTCACCTCACCAAATTCAAATGAGTAAAAAATACTTTAATTTCAGTAAAAAAAAAATTTTAAAAAAAAAAAAATCAATTCATAAAAATTAGTTAAAAATGTGTGCAATTCACCTAAATTTTCCTTATTTGAATTTATCTTCTCTTTATCTAATTAGCTTTTCTTTATTATTTTTTTGCCAAGAACTTAGACCACTTCCAATGGTGGGGAAAAATAATGCTTGCCCAATATCTCTCTACCTACTTTCTCTCTCAATAAATCAGTTTTGTCCATGGGCAATTTTTTTACACAATTTCTGTCCCAATGGTGAGCAAAAATAATGCTTGCCCACCACTCTCTCTCTTACTTTTTCAATATCCCACCATTAATTTCTCTCTCCTACATGTACAACACTTCTTTATTTATTAATTTCATTTATATTTTAACAATATTACTCCAAATAAATAAAAACTAGTCTAAATTTGTGTAACTTATTTTTTTTTATTTGTGTCGTTTTTATCGGTAAAATATGTCGTTAAATTATGTACGTTAGATGAAATAATTGTAACAAAACGCTAAAAATTTCGTAAATGTTTTTATTTATTTTAAAAAGTGGTACGGTACTAAAATCCGATTACATTTGAAACGTCATGGGTAATTAAACTTAGGGAATAAAATAAACAAAACAATTAAAAAAAACACGACTGCGTACGGAAAAGTAGGTAGGCCATAGTAGTTGGCCTTATTTAAGTCGTGCTAATTTTCCCCTAATTAGTTGGCCCGTATTATAACCAAATATGTTCGACTAAATCACTTTTCAGAGATAGATGAGTTTCTCTATCACGGAGGGAAGCTTTTTGTTGTAGAAATAAGTTAAAGCCAAAGTTGGTAGGTCAGCCTACGTTAAATTCAAACGGTGGCGTTGTAGACGTTGATGCTGTTGTTAAATCTTGTTGATCTTCTTCGTAGAAGCTTCTCAGAACTTCGGCTCAAGTATAGTTGTGGCACTCATCTTCAACAATCATGTTGTGCATAATGATACATGCTTTCATTATGTCCCGCAGTACGTCCTCGTCGTACGCCAATGATGCTTTTCGTATTATTGCAAATCGAGCTTACAAAACACCGAAAGCTCTTTCAACGTCCTTCCGAGCAGCAGCTTGGTGGTCAGCGAAAATCGGTGAAATACAGCAAAAATCTTCTTCTAATTTCGGAATATTTAGAAAAATAAAGAATATGGAGGATTTTTGTTATTTATGAAATTATGCCAAAATATACCAAAATGCATGTCTATTTATAGAGAATTAAATTTTATGACCGTTAGTATTTTTTTTTAATAAATAGAATTTTCAGAAAATCAGATTTAATATATACAACCGTTGTGTAACGACTTTATTTTCTGATTGGTTAATTCGCTGCAGCCTGCCGCGTGTCGCTGTCCCATTCGGTGAAGCTCTGCGCGCGTCAGTCCAGAAATTCCTTTTTTTTATTCTGATTTAAGTTGGGCCCACGCTTGCACTGTTCATCATAAATTCTGCCCAAGACTTGGGCATTTTAACATTTGCCCACGGGCTTTGTCATTTCAGCCCACCATTGTAACCCTTATTTCTCCCTTCTTGCTCACAAATATGCCCATGAGCATATTTTTAGCCCACCATTGGTAGAGCTCTTACCTAAACTTCTCTAAATTTATTATACCTCATTAAAAAATATTTTAGATATAATTTGAATTTGGGTAACCTTTATCAACTTTTTTCAGAACTTACTTTTCAATAACTTATGAGATCTGAAATAAGTTAATATATCCCTTCAAAAAAAAAAAGTTAATATAAGGTGAAAAGAACATAACCTAAATGAAGCAAAAATAAGTTCCATTCTATAAAATTAATTTTTATTTAAAAATCAGTAGTTTTAATAAACATAAATTAGTTAGTAACCCGGGCAATGCCCCGGGTTAGTTTCTCTTCTTCTATTTCATGCATTATATCCTTTTAAAAAAATGTAATTTCCTTTCTAAATTGGATGCACAAATGGACCATCAAACCAATATTCAACCACGAGCATAAGTAGTGAATAATGAAGAATTTTACACGCACTAACCTTGAGAGCTTTGAGTGAACTATAAAGCAAATCAACCAATGAAATCTCGTATTAAAATATAGCAAATCCTACGTATTACACAATCATCGAACCAAAATGCTACTTATAGCTTAAAACATATATAGGCCATGATTAATTTGGGGTGATTTATCAAAAGTGTAAAAATATGAGTTAAGCTTGCAAAATATATCCAGTGCATGTCAAGTAAGATATAGTAAACAAATACTCACTTAACACAATACTCACCCAGTAAAATATTTCTCCAAGAGGTTTAGACCGTTTTAATGTATCATTTCCTTAGGTAGTTTTATTTTTTGAGACATTCCTTGGGTAGTTAATTTATAGAGATAAATATATTGAATACATATCAATTACAATTTTACAAATTAAATGGGTCAAAGCAATTTAAAACATTGTAATTATTTAACTTTTTAATTGTGACCAAAATAAATACTAACAATGGCTAGTCTATTGGTTTGCAAGTAACACCTTCTTTTTCTTTAAAGTTGAATTGAAATCAATAACTTCAATTGTGCTTAAATACTATCGGTTGAAAACTTAAGTTGGGTAATAAAAGCTGATATAATAGTTTTGTTGAAACAATAATTGAATTAATTAATTTATTATACAATCTATACTGTATATTAAAAGACATTCCTTTTAAAGGGACGATGCCATGTGGCACTAGCTCTTCAAATATGCGCCATGTCACAATGTCATGTCACTATCCAAAGTATATGCGCCACATAAGCTTGCCACTTCTCATTTAACAAAATAAAATATACTTTGAGCTAGATTCAAACCCATAAACTTTAATTTGAAAGGTCATAAAGATAATACATTTACCATCTCAACCAACTCTTATTAATGTTTCAAATTTCACATAATATTATATATTTCTTTCATTTATTAAGTAAATTAGAGGTAATATAATTCATTTATTTTTCACAAGATTAGAATATAAATACATATGAGGTAAAAAATAAAATTGACACCTGAGGCAACGCCTGAACCACACACTAACTATACAAACAATTTAACATAATTATAAAATTAAAGAAGTACACAAACTAGCAACCCGGGGCATCGCCCGGGGCATACACTAGTTGATCATTATTCTAAGGTGTAAATAAAGCACATTTAAATACAATAATACAATTGCAAAAGTGACGTGGCAAAAAATTAAAAGTGACATGGCGAAATGACAAAAAAAAAAATTGACACATGGCAAAATGCCACTCCTTGCCTTGGATCGATACTCCATTCCTCTGTTTTTTATTAGCTGACATGGTTACATTCCTTTATCACATTTACCAACAAACAAGTTCAACGATATTTATCTTTAATTATTAAAAAATAAAAATCCTGAAAGTGTAACCACATGATTTTGTTTTATCATAACTAAAAATATAATTATAAAAGTAAGTCAAAGTAGGATTTGTAATAAATAGTATCAAAAGTCAGAATATTTGGATTAAAAAAAATGGATGAAAAATATGATAGCGAATTAATAAAAGTAAACTTTAATCAGTAATAATAACCTAAGTCTAGAAACAATAGTTTAAGTTTAAAAAATAATTTAATTCAGTAAAATAATTTCAAGTCAACAAAAGTAAGTTTAGTTCAATAAAATTTCAAATGAAGAAAGCATGCCGTCAAAATTAAACTATCATAACTAAAAATCACAAAAGTAAGTCAAAGTAGTGTTTGTAAATAGTGTCAAAAGTCAGAACATTTCAATTAAAAAAGAATGGATAAGACATATGATAGTGAATCAGTTAAGCAAGCTTTAATCAGTAATAATAACCTAATTCTAGAAACAATAGTTTAAGTTTAAAAAAAAAAAAATTTAAATAAAATAATTCCAAGTCAAAAAAAGTAAGTTTAGTACAACAAAATTATTTCAGATGAAGAAAACATGCCGTCAAAATTAAACTTCCAATCTTGTGTAGCACCTCACCTTTTGATAATCTCTTCGCTTTTTAGGTGCAACACTTTTATAAATTGTTCGTACAAAAATATAAATCTCTACACTTGTTATGCTCCATATTATAGTTCTCTCAACCCATGGTCTCCACTCTTATTTTACTCCGTTCGTGTTTTAATAAGTGTTATATCTATCAAATGCGGTCGTGTTTTAATAAGTGTTACACTTTCTTTTTTTGGCAAAAAAGTACATTTTAATATTATATATATCTTTCTCCTTTCATGGTCCCCAGACTTCCCACCCAAACCCACTGCTACTTTTTATTTATTATTTCTTTCCTCATATATTCGTTACTTTTCAATAAACTATTAACCCCACTATCTTTCTTTTACAATTTTTTAGTACTCCAACCACCTCACTAACCTCTTATTTTATTTAAGTCAATTAAATTGCCTAAAACTATGTGCCGATCAATGTGTAACACTTATTAAAACACGAAGGGAGTATTTTTTTTTTCTTTCATTTTCTTCTTTTTTTTTAATCATTTACTTTTAAATAAACTTTTTTCCATTTTTTTTAAAAGTAATTTTAATTCTCCAACAAGCGTTGCTTAAATTATATGTGTCTATTCTATTAAAAAAAATACATGTTGTGTTAGTTCCCAAAAAAAAAAAAAAAAAAAAAAAAATCCACACACAAGTTGTCTTAATTCGTAAGCTGATTTGAAAGTGAGGGATAACTCAAGTGGTTAGAGCTTCCCTCCCGGTCTAAATAGATCTTTGGATCAATTCTCATCGCATGCCCTTGTGGCTCTCTAAACACCACAAAAAACAAAGGGTTTTTCTACATAAGTAACCATGTGGTATTCACTTTTCCAAGCTGTGTCCCTCCCTTTTTTCAAACTTCCACGCTCTAACCTCAAGGTACATTAAGTGATTACGTTATAACCTTGGCATTATCCTACCGTTAACGGTCAACATTAGTGGGATCCACTTTGTACTTTTTAATATTTTTTTCCTGATTTACGTGCTGAAAAATATCATGTTAAAGGTTTTAAGGGTTATTTTGACCCTTAAGAGTCCAAATTGAGCTCGGATTTGACAAAAAAAATAAACGCAAAAGCCCCGTTTTGTAAATTCTAATTTTAACTGCGGAAATCCAAATTCACAAAACGGGGCTTTTACGTTATTTTTTTGCCAAATCCGAGTTCAATTTGGATCCTTAAGGGCTCAAAATGACCCCTAAAACACCTAGTGAAACATTTTTTAGCACACAAATCGAGAAAAAAAATTAATGGGTGTAAAGTGGGCCCCTCTAACGGTAACAACTAACGGAAAGTTAACGCCAAGGTTACAGCGTAATCACTTAATGTACCTTGAGGTTACAGCGTGGAAGTTTGAAAAGGGGAGGGCACAGCTTGGAAAAGAGAATATCACAAGGTTACTATGTAGAAAAAATTCCCCCCCCCCTCAAAAAAAAAAAAAATAGTAAGCTGATTACTCTTTGGGGAAAAGAATAATCTATTTCTCAACTTGATTTTAATAAGAGATCAAAACTACGTGTACACTGTACAACTTGTACATTGAAGGAATTAGTCTTAAACTTCCATAGCTTAAAGCTAAGCCAACAACTTGATTTCAATATGAAATTAAAGTCATCAAATACCTAATTATATTATAATTAGATAAAATTTCGATGGATACTCAGTCCAACGGTAAATTAATTTTTAATCTAATTGAGTTTATCAGTGACATTACTAGAAATATTAATTGGATTATATTCCCAACGCCTTAGCCGTTATACAGTATATATACATAATTACATATCGACCACATGCCATGCCAAAAAGATAGAGGAACTAATTGCGCGGAGTAAATGGCAAAAGCTTTTAAGCTGATAGGGAAAAAGAAACGTAAGGAACAATTTATTGAGCATAAGAGAAAGGTTAGAGCATATACTTCAATTTATTCAATCTTCTTTGTATTATTCCTTGTGCCAATGATATATTGTGTCTAGCTTACATTGCATGAATTATGTTATTCGCACCAAAAAAAAAAAAAAAAAAATTGGGTTATGTTATTATTGTTTTATGTGATACATACGTGCTACATGTAGAAATTATGGTTTGACAAGGATGGAAATTGTTGCTTCACGTTATACTCGCGCTCTCTCTTCATCACTTGGTCTCAGAGCCAATATTGGTCTTGGAATAGCTTCAAAGATACCGAGTGAGTTATTATTTTTGTCAAATGCATTACGTACATGTGTACGTATTATATATACTTAAACAACAATTATCTATTATTACTAATACAGTAATTAAGCTACCATGCATGCGCAATTAATAACGAGTACCAGTAACTAATTTATGGATCAAACACTAGTGATGATGATATTGAGGTTGCGAAGCTGGAGACTGTCTGCTGGCTAGACGTGCGAGGAGTCTTGGGGATGTCGGAGCTCTCACCAGGAGTAACGTATGAGATCGTGTACGTAGTTAAGTTGACAAAATCATCATCCGGGTGGGAGCATCCAATAAACCTGAGATTAATAGTCCCAGGTGGAGAAACTAAGATAAGACAAGTTAGCTTGTTGATGGATCCCATAGGAGAATGGTTCGAACTGAATTTGGGCAGTTTCCAAGCAAAAGATGGTGAAACCGGACATCTGAATTTCGATATCTTTGAGCATGGTGGTCACTGGAAGAATGGGCTTATTGTCAAATCTGCTATCATTAGGCCAAAACACTAGCTACGGAGTACAATATTCTTTTACCTTCTGATGTTATTTATCTGTTCACTCCTTTGTCTAAGGATTCTAGACTCTCAAGTAGTGTGTAATGTGTATAATCAGTAATTCCAGAATTTCTAGGGAGTGTTTGAAAAGGATCGGAGGAAATATGCATGTATTTGTTCAGTTTTATAAAGTACTAATGATTTACTAATTGTATTTGCGAGTAATTTAATAAAAGATTGTGAATAGGTGTTGGTGCAAAAATGCTAATCAGTCAATGATAATACCCTTGCAAAAGGTAAGAGTACCTTACATTAGGGGTATGCTTTTAATTAATAAAAACTAACGACCTTTAGGCTTCATATGCTCGTTTTGCTCCATTATTATATTCTGAAGTTGGGTCCAGAGTCCAGACCCTTAATATCAACAAAAGTAAATATTGGTCAATTGTATTGCCCCCCTAATATGTAAGGTCTATTGCCGAATCTTCCAAACTATAAAAGAAGCCTGGTCTTTTGCAATAGATGAGGATTTGATGACAATGTTGGAAAGAATGCATGGCAATTACTAAATTAGACTTTTTATATATGTAACGCTAAGTCGCTAACCATTGCTTTACAATACACTTTGATAAAAGCCTAAATGCAAAAAAAAAAAAAAAAAAAAAAAAAAAAAAAAATAAAAAATTACATGATTAACTTAGGAAATTAGACTAATATATACGAGTATCAATCAATAACACAATACTAAAATAGACACCAGGAATGACACGTGTCATTTCTTGGTGTTATTTTTTCTTTCCAAAACTCCCCATCCCTTTTCAACAAAAATCTTTTATTTTTGGATTATTTGTATAATACGGAGTACAACTATAATAATATTATTCCAAATCTTATATATTATCTTTATAATAATTGTATTTCTTTTAATTTCGTGTTCTATTTACTTAAAAAGTTATACAAGATTTTGTGACCTTTTAATTAAGGGAGAATAAGCTACAATTTAGAAGGTTGAAATATGGTGGAGAACATAAAATAACGGAGCAAAAAAAATATTGACATTTAAATTACAATTATATATATAGTTGTATAGTAGTGAGGTTCAATGAAAAAAAAACCAAACAAACAATTCTATTCATGGTGTTTATTTGAAATCTTATGAACCAATAATAATTGAGTTAGGTTTCCGTCAAATATTTCTATAATAATTTACCAACTTATAACTTTTTTTTCCTTCAAAAAATCTATTAACTATTACTAAAATAGGTCATGCTTACATCGATCATTTTGGACATATGTCAAGCTATCATTACAAAATTTTCCGAAAATTAAATACAATATATGATGTCAGCTTTAATTAGTTTTTTTTTTTTAAAAAAAATATTCTACTTAGCATATTTTTTGAAAGTACATTGTATAGTTTTTTTTTTATTAACTAAATTAATTCATTAATTAAAAGCCATATGACATCTACATTGTATAGTTTTATTGGGAATAACATGCATCATTAATGTAATATAATATATACTATTTTAAAATATTTTCAACACAACTAATCAACGATAATATATTTTTTTTTTCAATTGTAGTTTTAATAATTTTTTTCTTATTATTTCATCTTTCGTATATGCATTACATTTGTTTATTCCACATGAGTTGCCTCATTTTATATTATATCACAGATTAATTATGGGAAAAAGCATTATTACCGCCGTGCTTTTTATAGAGTGTAAAGTTACTTTAAAGACAATAATTTTTCCAATTTAAAGTAACACAATTTCTTTTTTTTTTTTTATAGAAAACACTCTACTATATACTTCGTATTGGAGTATTAATAAAAAGTCATACAACATCTACAAATAAAACTTAAATTTAACAAATACATAAAATAGGATCAAACAAAGGTTTCCTTTATCAAAGTTACAATCATTGAATAAATCTTGCAATATGGTACATCCCTCGCATATATTGACGGATTATACAATTTTTTTGAAGAGACGGTCAAACAATTTGTTGTAGCCATAAGAATGGTTTTCACTTGATTGTATTAGAAAATTTAACAACCGTTGTGATCTCGCACAAATTGTTAGCAACGAATCGATAATAGGGAAAAATTTAATTACTTTTTTTTATATAAACCTAACACACAAATAAAGATTCCCTAAGGTGAAACGAATAACTAAACCAACAATAACCAACGACTCCACCATATAGGAAAACGGGCTAGCAACAACACTGTGTGGGTAGATTTATTGAAATCTAAATTTAAAATCTAAAGAAAAACAAGAGAAAAAGTAAGAAGAAATTAGAATATTTCCAACCTATATGGCTAAAAATCATTAAAGGGGACATTTGTTTGATGAGAAGGTATTGGGTGCGGACGAGTGCACGAACTGTTTGGTGCGGGTGGCTTGGCTGATATAATTTACTTGTTGGCTGATATGTTTCATGTGTTGGCTGATATGTTTCATTTGTTGGCTGATATGGTTTGTGTGTTGGCTAATATATTCCTTTTGTTGGCTGATATGTTTTTTTTTCCCCCTTTATTGGCTGATATAAGACATCATTTGACTTAATTATATGTTTCTTTAGTTGGCTGATATATTTATTTTGTTGGCTGATATGTATATTTTAATTGTTGGTTTATATGTTTCATTTTGTTGGTTGATATGTTTATTTTGTTGGCTTACCTGTTACTTTTGTTTGTTGATTTCATCCTTTTGTTGGCTGATATGCTTCATTTGTTGGCTGATATGTTCCTTTTGTTGACTTATTTGTACTTTTTGTTTGCTGATTTCATCCTTTTGTTGGCTGATATGCTTCTTTTGTTGGATGATATGTTCCGTCTCTTGGCTGATTAGTACCTTTTGTTGGCTGATATTTTACTCTTATTGGTTGATATATTACTCTTGTTAGCTTATAGGTTTCTTCTGTTGACTGATACGTTTTTATTAATATCTCATATGTCCCTAATATTGACTGATATCATACATTAATTGACTGATATGTACATTTTGATGGCTGATATGAGTTATTTAATGGCTAATATGATACTACTCCGTACTATATTTATTTCTTTCTCTCTCTTCCTCTCTCTTCTTTCTTCCTTTCTCTTTGTTTCTCACGCCATTTCTCGCCATTTCTCACCATTTCTCATGCCACAACCTTTGTTTCTCACGCCACCACCCAAGACCCAACAAACCACGACCCTAACCTCACTCACCCTAACCCACCACCCTAATCTCACGCCACACCCAACCAGCCACCACCCTAACCTCACGCCACCACCCAACCAGCCACCACCCTAACCTGCTGTTGCCCTGCTGTGAGCCACCATGACCCCTCCCCTGTTGTTTTCCTGCTACGAGCCACTCCACCGCTGCTTCAAATCTAGGGTTTCAATTGCCAATCGTAATCGTCATCGTTGCATCCACCATTGCCGTCATCGTCATCGTCGTCTTCATCGTCATCTACGGACACACGAACTGTTGGGTGCGGGTGCCCGCACCCAATAGTTTGTGTTGTTTGATAATATAGTTCATCTATCCTATAATAACTTCTTACCCCCACTCCTACATTCTTTAATACATCATGGAGTGATTTTTTCTTCTCACATTTGTCGATGCATGATTTCAATTGCAACACTTTTCTTTTCACGCTTGTCGATGCATTATTTCAATTGTTAATATCTTTAATTACCAATATGTAAAAGTTATAAACATTTGATACTAAAATAGTATAAATCGAGATGAATCAAACAAGATCTCACATGACTATATCTTTGCTTAACTATAAATCATTAAAGCTAGTTAAATTGAAACACATATATAGTATAAAAAGTCAAACTGTTGCAACTATATATTTTTTAAAAAAACGGAGAAAGTACGAAGTAATAATTTTCCAACAAATCACCCTACCTATATATTTTTTTTAAACGTAAGATGAAGGACCCTACTGAACCGACACCTCTCACAGGTTTAGCCAGTTCAGCTCCGCAGGTCAACGCTTGAGAGTAGAGGGGGAAGTTAAGGGAATTCCCTTACTCCCAAGCATTTTGTAGTTAGTGAGACTCGAACTTGTGACACCAAACAAAGCTTGGTAATCAACCTACCTATATACCCTATATAATTTTCCTATATAACTTTGTGCGAAAGTTAGTACTACGTATATCACTTTATTAAAAAAAAAATAAAAATAAAAAAGTAGTATGTTAGAATGGCGCAACTGGGGATAAAAATGATGTAAAAAGATTCTCATCCAAAGCTCCAAGTTGACTTTGAACTTGTAAACTTGATGAGTAATCTTGCTAATCTATACAAGTAACTCCACATAACTGTATGTCTGTATAAATGTATAATTAAGAAGTTTTGATACAATGAACATGCATGGGCGTCTACATTATGAGAAAACAACTTCTTACATTTAAAAAATAAATAGACCATTTCAAATACTTGCAGAACCTATTTTCGGATTCAATGTAGTAAAATATTAAAGGCAAGTTACCACTAAACAAGATGGTTTGGGTTTTTTTTTTTTTTTTTTTTGGGTGAAAAGACTGAAAACCATTAAATCATTAAACAATACAAGAACATGATACATCAAATACATGTACTCCCTATATAAAAGACTCATATCTCAAAGTCAATTTTCGAAAAAACGAGTATAACGAATTAAAAATGGATTAGTGGCATGTCTAGTTATTTCTTTTTAATTTTTTAAACGTAATCCGTATATTGTCCTTTTCCACTTCCATCAATTTTGCAATCAATTTGCAAAATAAGTAATAATTGTTTGGGGTAAAAAACCCTATGCCACGTGGAACAATAGTAAGCTGACACGTGTCAGCCCCCAGAAAGGCCAAGTAGGATCCAATCGGATGCTAACACGTGGCATTGTAACCCTAATAGGGGAGCAGATCTTCATCTGTTATAAATAGAGGAAACTCCTCATTTATTGGGGATTCAGAAAACACTCATAAATACAAACACAAAAAACCGAGCAATATTAATTGCAGAATTCTCTCTGAATCAGAGAGAAAACCCATTTACTTTCCGCACTTTTATACATCCGGAGACGTTCTAACTTGATCGTCGGAGGCGGAACTCCACCCAACCGGAGTTTCGTGGTTTTGCAGGTACAGACGGTCGGCGCGCATTCCCAGAATTATAACTCTCCCGAGGGACTCCAAAAACCCCGAAACATTTGGCGCCGTCTGTGGGGAGAGTACTTCTGAGATGGCATCCGATACTGTACCGCCTGGTGAGGGCAGACGGCCTACGGCCGAGCCTGAGGTCCATACAGACCAGGATAGTGGTGACGACTATGAGGTTGACACCTATGTGGCCCCAGACGGGTCATTTCGTTCAAGGCGCACCCGTTCCAAAGAAACAAAGGAACGGGGCGAAGAGAAAGCTGGTCCCAACAACCCAGCCGATAAGCCTGCTGGGCAACCCCAGGCGGCAGAGGGCACAACCCCCGTCACCAGAGACGAACTAATGAAATTCATGACGAGTTTCAAGGGGGAAATTAAAGACATAATCAAGAAGTCAACTGGCTCAAACAAGGGTCAGTCGGCAAAGAAGCCTTCTCCCTCCGGGAAGAAGCACCTCAAAGACCGGGTGCCTACTCCTCACCCTAAGCCAAAGGGGACGGATGGGCCCCTGATCGACCTATCCAAACTTCGTTTCCCTGAATCAGGGCACATGAAGGCCATCTGGCAAGTTCAGCCGGATGGGTAAAAAAAGACTTACTCTGATGCCCGGATGTTCATCCAGGAGAAGAGAAGTCAACAAATGTCTGAGTCGGCCTCAACGTCGACTTACCCAGACAGTTTCCGTAATACTTCAATGAAGTATTCGGAGACCAACCGAGAGAGTCAGCCACGCGGCATGTCCGCACGTACTGGCCCTCAGATCATCCAGCCGGTTCCGTATGTGCCCCAACAGCCATACAGTATGGATCACCATACATGCAGCCGACCCTCTTCGGGAGTTTGGCGGCACAGCAGGTCCAACCTATGGACTGGCAGCTCCGGCTGCTAAACCTTGGGGAACAGCCGTCGGCGTTCTCCAGGGAGATAACCGAGGCGGCTCAGCCGGCCAAGGTTAAGAATTGGTCGGTACCTACGACGGTACCACCAACCCGGAAGACCACCTAATGGCTTACACCAACCTCATGTACCTATAGGGGTTGGAAGACGTCGCCTGGTGCCGATGCTTCCCGGCAACATTGAAGGGCATAGCCCAACGATGGTTTGACAATCTGCCAGCCGGGTGCATCAACAATTTTAAGACACTTGCATACCTGTTTGCATCCAACTTCTCCATGAACATCCCTGCCAAAAAGACAAGTCTCAACCTAGGGGCTATTCAGCAGCGAGACAAGAAGGGACTACGACCCTACGTCAGGCGGTTCAATCTGGTGAGAATTCAGATTCAGGGACTGTCTGACGAAGTTGCATACACAGACTTCTTCACGGGTCTAAAGGACGGGTCGACCTTTAAGTTCGACCTGATC
The DNA here is from genome assembly GCF_001683475.1 of Chenopodium quinoa. Lineage (NCBI taxonomy): Eukaryota > Viridiplantae > Streptophyta > Magnoliopsida > Caryophyllales > Amaranthaceae > Chenopodium > Chenopodium quinoa. The sequence continues at coordinate 2,001,634 of NW_018742726.1, read as the reverse complement.
CGCAAGAGGGTTGCTACCCTCCAAGAGGCGTTGATGGAAGCCGAAGCCTATATACAAGCGACGGAGCTCTGTGCCATCAAGCACTCGTCGGAACCTAGACAGTCCTACAAGAAAGAGAGCCGGTCTGCTCAGCCGACCAAAAAAGAAGAGAGCAAGAAAAGGAAAGAAGTCTGAGCGGCGGATCGCTCTGGTCAGCCGTCCCAGAAAAACAGAGAAATTTGGAGCCATACGTCCCCAAGTACGAGTTCAACAAGGACTGCTCCTCCATCCTCATGGAGATCAAAGACCGGTTAACAGTTCAAAAACCGGCAGCAATGAAGAGTTCCATCAAGAGCCGGGACAAGAGCAAGTACTGTCAATTCCATGAGGATGTCGGTCATGACACTAATGGTTGCTATAGCCTCAGGCAGCTATTGGACCGTCTGGATGACGAGGGGGCTTTAAAGTCCTACATGGTGAAGTCCAAGGGTAACCCCAAAACCAACAATGGACAACCGTCCAAGAAGCCGGCTGTGAGCTCTGACACTGATGAAGAGCACATCTTCACCATAGCAGGCGGCTTCGCGAGCGGTGGTCCTACCATCCGGGGTACCAAGGACAACATCTGGAAGCTATCCAACCCAGTGGATGAGGGCCAGGCGTCGAAAGACACCTTTCCTGAAGACTTCATCTCTAAGAAGGATCGGGGTATGGTCAGGTGGCCTCATGATGACCCAATTGTCATTGAATGCAAGGTTGCCAACCAACGAGTAGGACAGATCCTCATCGATACCGGGAGCTCGTCTGACCTGATCAGCTATCAGTGCTTGGAAAAGCTCAAGTACAAGCCTAGCCGTATGCACAAGACTTCTCACCCCTTAGTCGGCTTTGGGGGAGGAGTAGTGCATCCGGTGGGGAGGATTGACCTACCCATCCGGTTAGGAGAGAAGGGGAAGGACGACACATGGTCGTCAAGTTCTTGGTGGTCGAGGAATTGACCGCCTACAATCTCATTCTGGGTCGTCCAACCCTCAACGAGTCCAAGGCAGTCATCATCCCATCCCTCATGTTGATCAAGTTTGAGAGGGGATCAAAAGACGGCTAGGGAGTGCTACCTCTCAGACGTCAAGCCGACTGTGGCCGCATCCGGCCAGATCGAGGAGCCCATTGACCTTGATGACTTCAAGGAAGCCGCGCCTGCTCCCAAAGAAGCCAGAAAAAAGAGAAAGGCAGACCACCTAGTGGCCGTAAAAAAAGAGAAGCAATAGCAATCACTGATCGGGGAACGATCAGAGGATCTCCGTCCCCAGTCGGCTGGTGATACTATTGATATTATTCTAGACGACAGCCGTCCGAAAAGAACCGTAAAAGTGGGGACGGTTGCTTTTGCAAAGTTAGGTGCAGACTTGCACCAACTGCTGAAGGAATTCAAAGACATCTTTGCCTTTGAAGTGGAAGAGATGCCAGGCGTCATCCTGGATCTTGATGTCCACAAACTTGTCGTGGATCCTAAAAAGAAGCCGGTTAGGCAAAAGAAAAGGAACCACGGCGAGGACAGATCTCAGGCGACAGCCGCCGAGGTTAAGAAGCTATTGGATGCCGGGTTCATTCGACAATGCTACTACCTGGATTGGGTAGCCAATGTCGTTTTGTCAAAAAGCCGAATGGGATCTGGCGGATGTGTGTCGATTACACAGATCTGAACAAGGCATGTACAAAGGATAGCTATCCACTTCCAAAGATCGACAGTCTAGTCGACTCTACAGCCGGACATGCCTTGATGAGATTCATGGAAGCGTACTCAGGTCTCCATCAGATACCCTTGTGGAAAAAAAATCAAGAAAAGACAGCATTCGTCACTGATCAAGGGTTGTTCTGTTATACGGTGATGCCGTTTGGGTTGAAGAATGCGCCTGCTACCTTCCAACGAATGATTAATACAGTCTTCATTAATCAGATTGGGAGGAATGTAGAGGCGTACATTGATGACATGATAGTCAAATCCAAGCTGCAGACGGATCACCTTGCTGACCTCCAAGAAACCTTCACCACCCTCAGGCGGCATAAGGTCATGCTTAATCCCAAAAAGTATGTCTTTGGTGTTGAGTGTGGGAATTTTCTCAGATTCTTGATTGATCAAAGGGGAATAGAGGCCAATCCGAAAAAAGTGCAAGCGGTTATTGACATGAAGTCACCCGGCACAGTCAGAGAAGTCCAAAAGCTCACTGGTTGTCTGGCGGTATTGGGGAGAATCCTCAGCCGGTCAGGTGACAAGTGCCTCTACTTCTTCCAGGCAATCAAGAAGAAGACTAGATTTGAATGGAGGGAGAATGCTGAGGCGGCATTCCAAAAATTAAAGGAGCACCTCCACTCTTTGCCACGGCTGGTCAGCCCTCTAGCAGGAGAGGTTCTTTACATGTATTTGGCCGTCTAAGATCATACCCTCAGTGCTGTTCTCCTAATTAAGAGAGACGGAATTTAGCTCCCGGTCTATTTCATTAGCCATGTTCTCCGGAATGCTGAGCTGCGATACCCCTTGGTTGAAAAATTTGGCCTCGCTCTGTTCATGGCAGTCAAGAAGTTGAAGCCATACTTCTTGGCACATCCGGTGGTGGTCTACACAGACCAACCACTCAAGCGGCCAATGACAACCTTGGAGTCATCCGGCAGAATGCTCAAGTGGGCTATTGAATTGCAAAGTCTGTAAATTTCTTTCGAGCCTAGAAAGGCAGTGAAGGGTCAGGCGTTCGTCGACTTCATTGTTGAAATGACAAGACCGGCTCAGCCGGACAATGTTGATCAGGTTTGGAAGGTATATGTAGACGGGAGATCTACTATGAATGGCTGTGGTGCAAGCGTAATTTGCAAGTCTCCAGAAGGGGACAAATATGAATATGCACTACGCTTCAAGTTCCAAGCCTCAAATAATGAGGCAGAGTACGAGGCCCTGCTAGCCGGTATACGCATGTGTAAGGCGGCAGGGGCAAGAAAAGTTAACGCCTGCTCAGATTCTCAACTGATCGTTAGCCAGTACCATGGTGACTATGAGGCCACCCAGCCGACGATGATCAAGTATTTGCAGGCGGTCAAAGATGAGGCCAGGACACTTGACAAATTCCATCTAAGTCAGGTGCCCAGGTCAGAAAACAATCAGGCGGATGCATTGTCCAAACTGGCATCATCCGCCACTTGTGATACGCCTAGGTCAGTCTTTTGGGAAGTCATGGAAAAAAGAAGTATTGAGCATGATCCCATTGGAGTTCTTGACCGAAGCTCTACCTGGATGGACCCCATCCGGAATTATTTGGTAGACGGCACCTTGCCGGATGCCCCTTCAGAAGCGGCAGCATTGAAAAAGCGAGCTTTGAGCTTCAAGATCTACAAGGAGGAGCTCTTCAGAAAGGGTTACCTCCAACCGTTGCTGAAGTGTGTTACCCCAGAAAGGGGCAAAGAGGTTCTAAAGGATTTGCACTTGGGATTTTGTGCATCACATATAGGCGGCAGAACTCTAGCAAAAAGGGCCATATGGCAGGGCTACTTTTGGCCTACTCTTGAGGCGGACGCCATGGAAATGGTGAAAAAGTGTGACAAGTGCCAGAGATTTGGCCAGCTCATACACCGTCTGGCTACAGACCTGACGTCTATCTACAGCCCGGTTCCATTTGCAAAATGGGGCATAGACATCTTAGGTCCATATACGCCTGCCACAGGCAGGCGGAGGTACATCCTTGTGGCTGTAGATTACTTCACTAAATGGGTTGAGGCAGAGGCGGTCAAGGGAATTAAGACAAATGATGTCATCTCCTTCATCTGGAGAAACATCATCACCCGGTTTGGGGTTCCTATGTCTATGGTCTTTGACAATGGCCCTCAGTTTGAGACGCCTACCCTCAAAAGCTGGTTGGGAGATCAAGGGATCTCACATTGCTTCGCATCCGTTGGCCGCCCCCAAGCAAACGACCAAGTTGAAGCCTTCAACAAGCTCATCTCAGACGGCATTAAGAAAAAAATTGAAAGGGTTGGCGGTCTATGGGCAGATGAGTTGCCTCATGTCCTATGAGCCATCAGAACAACTGAAAAAGGGGCAACCGGTGAAACCCCGTTTCTCATGACATACGGCACTGAAGCCGTCCTGCCAATTGAACTTTATGAGCCAACACTCCGAGTCATGCTCTATGATGAAGAGGCTAATTGGGAGGCCATGCGTCTAGCATTGGATTCACATTCCGGAGCGCAGGGGCAATGCCGCCTTGTGTCATGAGATATACCGTCTGAGAATGACGAGGGCCTACAACAAAAGACTAGACAAACGGCCCCTTAAAGCGGGGGACTTTGTGCTACGAAAAATGGAGGCAACCGGTAGGGCAAATGAGCAAGGGAAGCTAACCCCTAATTGGGAAGGTCCCTACCAGATTTTTGAAGAAGTCAGAGGCGGCACCTACCGCTTGAAAACACCAGGCGGCAGACAACTAGCCAGAACTTGGAATGTAGACGACTTGAAAAAGTACTACTTTTAAGGATTTGTAAATATTTTGTAAATAGAGTATATTAATGAAAGAGTACTTTATTTTCAATTATCCTTTGTATAAAATCCCGTCTGTGCAATGCACAACTGGGCAACTATTAAGTCCCATTTGTGCAATGCACAACCGGGCAACCGTTTTCTCTACTTGAGTAGAAGGCTAAGTATCGAACTTAGTTATTCAAAAGGCCAACGGCCAACATATTTTGTAAGTCCCATCTGTGCAATGCACAACCGGGCAACCGTCTGCTCTAAATTGAGTAGTAGGCTAAGTATCGAACTTAGCTATCCAAAAGGCCAATGGCCAACATGTTTTAAATCGCCTGCTCCAACATGAGCAAGCATCCGGTGACGCCCATTTGGATGAATTCGTCGAAGAGAACATCTCCCTTCCGGGTGGTACATTGTTGTACAGGTCATAAACTCAAACGGCTTTAACCGGTTAGGTTAAAGATAACTCATGGCCGTTCGAATGACCTATCGAAATCAAGATACACCCGGTCATTGTCCCAAGGCAATACAGACGGTGAAATAAATCTTGGTCTGTAGCCGGCTCTTGCCAAAAGGCACTACAGCCGGCTACATCTTCCATAAACAAGGTCAAAACCTTGTCGCTTAATCCACCATTGGTTAAAATGCATACGTCCGGCCACAGGCCGCCTGCATACCAACCAACGGCATTATCGGATACCCAAGGGGTAATCCGCAGCCGGTTAAACGAGTGCTCTAGGTTGGGTTTAGCCGGCACAGCCGACAGATACAACTTAGGCAGATAAAAGCAGGAGTAAAAAATGATAAGCTACTGCTGCTGCTGCTGTTGCTGTTGCTGTTCTGACGGCTGGTCCAGACCGGCAGGAGGGGCTTCTTGAGTTTCCTAGGTTTGGGCTTCTCCAGCCACACCCGGCGCAATCTCTTCCGCGTGCTCCTCCTCCTCGATGTCGGCCCACTCTTCGAAGGGCGCCGACTTCTCAGTCCCGAGAACTTGAGCGTCAAATACCTCAAGCGTATTTGTACCTCAAGTCGAATAAAGTATAGTCGGTGTCCGGGTGGATCATGGACCATGCCATCTTCATGCGCGCTTCGCAGTCGCGCTCGTTCTCAGTAACCAGTCGGTCCTGCTCAGCCGATAGCTGGTCCTTGTGCTCTTTCTGGGTCTTGGCTAGCTCATCCTTCAGCCAGGTGACCTCAGCCTTCAGCCTGGTGTTCTCCTTGTCAGCCTCTCCCAAGGCTTTAACATCAGCCTTGAGTTGGTTAACTTGTAGTTCACAGTCGGCAGCCTTTTTGTTGGCTGTATCAGCAGTAGCCGTGAGCTCCCGAATGAGTTCCTCTTGTTTCATCTCTCGGGCTTTAGTTTGGATTTCAAGCATAAGGTAGTTATATTGACAGACATCTATTCATTCGGCTGCCCGTCTCTGGGCATCCCTTACCTCCTCTTCCTTCTTCATCAAAGGGGCTTTCATCCCATCAACCCTCAACATCACCTGCAAAGTCAGCCGGAAAAGAAGTTAGCTTTTCAGTTATATTACAACCGACAATTAGCAAAATTGCACAAAAGTACCCTAACCGGTATATCAGCAAAATTGCACAAAAGTACCCCAACCGGTATATTACCTTAGCCAGCAGTGAGTTGATGCGGTCAATGTTGACCTGGTTGATACCCGGTACCGCCTCCTTCTCGGACCGGGTGAGGGTCCTCAGCATTCTCTTGGCATAATTTTGCATATCCGGCCAACGAGAAGAGGCATCTGCATCATGAGATTTATTCGTTAAGTACTGGGCATAGGCAACGCCTATATTCAACCGGCTGCTTGAAGAATCCCCTGACTGAGAAGCTTGGGACTTGACTCGAACAGGCCCAAGCGGCCAGGGGGGTCAAAGGTAAGAACCGTACCTTGGGTTTCAAGCTGAGGGGTGGCACCACCCCCAGCCGCATTGGAGCCGGATGTAACAGCAAGCACCCGGCTAGAGGGAACCTCAGGCTCCCCAGTCCTGGCCTCAGCCAGCCTTGAGCTCAAGCCCAAATCTCGCAGACTTTTGCCTGCAGACGTAGGCCTCTCAGGAGCCGGCTGTCTTCCAGCAGAGGTAGAGGCAGGAGCAGGCGGGACCCTCCGCCTTTGTGAAGCCGGCTGGGAGAGTTCCTCTCCCGGTCTCTTCATCATCTGCCTCAAGGAACGAGGAACGTTGAACGTTCTGGCTCCCTGTCTGCAAAAGAAAACAAAGCAACCGGTTAGTATCAGGATGGGTTGCAAGGCATACAGACGGTAAAAAGATCAGCCGGTGCTTACCGGCCCCATCGCCTTTGGCCGCCAGTTGGGCCTTCTTTTTCTCAAGCTGCTCCTTCCGGATTTCGGCGGCTGACTTAGCCGGTGTTTTTTCGGGAGGAGTCATCTCGAGTCCTTTCTCTGCAAATATAAAGAAAATTGTTAGAGATCATTCAAACACCATACAGGCGGCATAAGCGGCCGGTTAAGCAATAAACCTACGTTTGCTCCAAAAAGTGCTAAGACTGCAGGCGGAAAGGAACGCCTCGTCCTTGAACCAGTCCAAATGAGGGACCCAGAACTTAGGGACAATAACTTGTGTCCCATCATCCAGTGGCAGGGTTGTCTTCTTAAAAAGGCCCGGCTCCATTATCTGATCCCAAGACTTCTCTGGTATCTTGGGGAGGGCGCATTTCTTTCCCAATAGAGCCGGGTTGTTATTGTAACGGTGCAGCCGGTGGTTCGCAGCCGCAGAAGGGGAAGAGACCATATAGAATTTTCTCTTCCAGCTGGTCCATTTAGATGGCTTCTCCAAAGTTATCATGTACTCCGGATGGGTGGTCAATGTGTACCACGCATTCCAGCTGCCTGGGGCACGGCTAAGATAGTGCATGTGCGCAAACGCCTCCCAGCTAGGCGTCACGTCCTGCATTTCATAGGTGGCTATGTACCCCAAAATGTTCACCCAAGAGTTGGGTGTGAGCTGCCAAACGCCAAGGTCGTAACCCCTTAGAATGGCTTTGATTGTGTTGTGGAGGGGGAACCGGAGGCCGGGTTTGAATGCCGCCTCATAGCAGCTGAAGTAATTATCGGCGTGATCCATTTCAAAATTCTTATTTCTTAAGCTGACACGTGTTAGCCCCAGAAAGGCCCAGCAGGATCCAATCGGATGCTGACACGTGGCATTGTAACCTTAATAGGGGAGCAGATCTTCATCTGCTATAATAGAGGAAACTCCTCATTTATTGGGGATTCAGAAAACACTCATAAATACAAACACAAAAAATCGAGCAATATTAATTGCAGAATTCTCTCTGAATTAGAGAGAAAACCCATTTACTTTCCGCACTTTTATACATCCGGAGACGTTCTAACTTGATCGTCGGAGGCGGAACTCCACCCAACCGGAGTTTCGTGGTTTTGCAGGTACAGACGATCGGCGCCCATTCCCAGAATTGTAACTCTCCCGAGGGACTTCAAAAACCCTGGAACAATAATTAACAAGTACGGAGTACTACAACAAGAAGTAATACAGAGTATGTAATAGAATTATACGTACAAGTAAAGTTTGTAATTGTTATATCAGCAGGGCCGAGTTAAAAAAAAAAGGAATCTATTGGGTTTTAGACTTTTAGCTAACTTTTATTGGTGTTCAGCAAAAGATAATGATAATTAAGCAATTGCTGTATTAAGCGTGTTCAATTAGAAATTATTATATACACTCGGGGTCATTTGCTCATTTAATCAACAAATAAGTAAATAATATTTTTTCTCATTTGTTGATTGAATGAACAAATAATTCCGGGTGTACGGTACAGCCGGGTATAATAATAGGCTCTCGTGTTCATTGACCTCAAATGTATCCAAGACTCCAAGAGGATTAAGTGTTGTATTACGTGTGTTAAATTTTCTTCTAACGGTCCCAACTAAAAACTTTATCAAGTGAGTTAAATCTTACTTAGTTCTTACATTATATTACACAAGTTAAGAGGTACAGTACCATATAAGAAATTAGAATGGAAGAAAAAAAATTAATTAACGCCCGCCATCAACCTAGAATCACCAAAAAAAAAAAAAAAAAAATAAATAAATAAAAATAAAAGCCAACCATGTGTATTAGGAGTTGTGAAACTAATAATAATGCAGATAAAAAATTTACTAAAACCATGAGAAAGAAAGAAGAACAAAAAAAACCACAAATGAGCAAATTTAGAAGGAGTTTATATGGAAGAAATGGAGCAGTTATTATAGAGTAGTTATGATAGGTAATTTTTTTTTTATAAATTATTCTTAATTTTTAATTGTAGATAAGAGAGGTAATTTTGCAAATTAAGAAGGGCATTTTAGGAAAAAAAAACAAATTTATCACCCAAAAAGCCCTTTCTCTTTATATAGTACAGAATACTATAGTTATGTTAAATAATAAAAAAAAAACCCTATCCACCCCACTATTATATTACTTCGCAATATGTACGTACGGAGTATATTCTATTTCATTTACTCATTCAATAATAAAAAAAAAAAAACCCTATCCACCCCACTATTATATTACTCCGTATTACGTACATTTATTCTATTTCATTTACTCATTCAATAAAATACTCCGTAACAATTACTCCATCCGTCCCTTGTTGATAGTCCCTTTTGACTAAATTTTAATCCCAAAATGTTCACCCCATTTGCATTTTCTAACAACCATTAATATTAATTTTTTACAAAATTCCCTCTAATTTGCAACAATATGTGTGCAAATTTAACTTTTCCATGTAAATTTTGTTTTTCCATGTACTTTTATTACTTTCTCTCTCTACATTTTTGCATAACCAATGCAAATTTATCTTTTCAATGTACTTTTACTACTTATTTATATTCATTAATTCCCGTGAAAATTGTCCATAAGGAATTATCAAATTATCATCAAGGGATGTACGGAGTAGTATATAACCAAAAAAAACAAGATCAAAAAAGAATTAAAAACCTTGTGACATAATAAGTGTCAAAACAAACTAATCAAAAAAGGAGAGCCTTTTATCTTACTACTAGTTTAGGTTCCGTGCCATGCACGGTAATTTTTGGTGTGGTATTGTTAAAATGTTATTTTTCTTGTTAACTAAATGAAATTTTTTAAAGTTATGTACTAACTTTGCGAATAAATTTCCTTTGTATACACTATTAAAATCACTCTATTATTTCAACCAAAACTGTACAACCTAAAATAATATCATTACATATTATTTCGACAACATATTATTTCTTATTCAACTTTTCTCCTGATATGAACTCTAATTAATATATTTTAAATTTTATTTTGGTAATATTTTATATAATAATTAATAGTTATCAATCAATAAATTATATTGTTATTGATTGATGTTCTTAAGCAAATATTGGTCATCAAGGTAATTCACTTAACAAAAATAAGTACTATACTAAGAATCTTATGTTGATAATCTACTACGTATATGAGATTTTTCCCAAAGAAGTTATTGTATTTTATTCTTTCTATAATTAAAGATCTAGCTAAATAATAATTATTTTTACAATTAAGGTTATTTACATTTTAGTCAATTTTTTTACATCATTAAAATTTACTTAGAAGAATATTTTCTCTATGGAAATAAAAAAAAAATAAAAAAATATATTTAAGGACACACCAGACGATGACACGTGTCATTGCTGGTGTGTCTTTTAGTATATAGTTATTATATATATAGTTATAGTTATTATTATTATATTGATTTCAGCAACTAGTTTGTACTCCCTCCGTCCTTTTATAAGAGTCCACTATTCCTTTTTTGGCAAATCAAAACTAAAGTCCCATTGTTAGAATAATCTTTCCCTTTTTAGTAAGTGGTTTTTTTACAATTTTAACCTCATTCTCCTAATTTAATCCCCAAATTATCCTCAATTTTTATTGATTTTTTGTGCCAAATATTTTTGGTATTTATTAATCCACCAACATATGTTCTCTCTCCTCATTCTTATTCTTCTTTCTAGATACTTCTTCTTCTTTTTGGTATTTATTAACCTCTTTTTTCTTTTTTCTCTCGTTATTTAATGCACTTAATATACTTAGGTATTTCCAGTCACATGGTTTAAGGAATCTACAAAAACCTTAATTCCCGTGAAAAATGAGAAATGAGACTCTAATAAAAGGACGGAGGGAGTACTAGACATCTTCATTATTAACCTCTACTAATTGATATCCAACATTTGTATATACTCATACTACTATACCTACCTATAAGCCACTAACACAATCATTAATTCTACTAGACTCCTTCCGTTTTATAATAATTGACACATTTTAACTTTTTTCTTTTTTAAAATATATATTCACATTTTAACTTTTTCTTTTTTAAAATAGGAAGCTAAACAATAATCAAAATAACCACGACCTTGGATACTCGAGAGGACGAGAGCTAGTTTTGAGACAGAAAAGTGTATAAATCTATTTGAGACAGAAAGAGTATGTTATTTAGAAAACACATTACAAGTTACAACAGATTCCGATTCTTATAATTGTATTTCTGGGCTTACCCAGGTCGCGATAAGTACGTAGATAAATGGATTATTATAACACTTTTTTCACAAGATGCATTGATGGTCAATTACATTGATTCAAGTTGAACAACTTGAGCTCCAGTTGGATATAAAGAAAAGGAGTTGACATCGTCATTAATAATTCTTTATGTTTTCAACATTCAATTTCATGCCACTTACCTTATGATGGATATAATATTCGTCTTGCTTCTGTTCCAAAATATCTATATAAGTAAACACAGTCCAGCATTTTTTTGTGGGTCTTTTTCTAGTCTGCTGTTTCTAAGTGAACTTGTTTCTTTACCTTAATATCCTCATCCACGGATCAGATAGTGTTTTCTGCACCGTTAAATACACTTGTTTTTGTGTTTTTATTATACTCATTTTCAGTTTCTTCTCAAGGCTTGAGATTAAACTTTAAACTTCCTCCCTTACGTACACTTCCTAACTTAGTCATCTATAATCGTTTAATACGGTTAAACAAAGGAAAAATCGTGTGAATGGCTGACCCGGTCACACTCCTAGCAATCCCCATAGTTGAAAAAATCACAAAGGAGACCTACAAATTTGGCAAGGGAAAGTATAATGATGTTTATGGAGTGAAATATGAGATTGAAAAGCTGCAAAGCAACTTAAAATCCATAGCAGCCGTGCTTGCGGATGCTGAACGCTGCTCTAAAAAACCAAAGCAGCTAATAGATTGGCTCACCAAGCTTAGAGGTGCAGCTCTCGACGTGGAGAATGTACTGGAAACATATGCTACTGAGGCTGCTTTGAGAGAGATGAAGAACCACCCTGCCCCAATTGCTTGGCTAAGCTCTCGATTAAATGCAGCAAATGACATTAAGAAGATCGCGAGAAGTATAGATGAAATTGACAAACAAAGGGGAAAATATCATATAAAAAAAGATGAGTGGGGGGAAGGGAGCGCAGAGCCAGCCACTTGGTTGGGAATGCGTGAAAGAGATAATAGACGGGAAAGCGGGGTTGTTGGCCGGGATAAGGAGAAGGAAGAGATCGTTACATGGTTGATTTCTGAAAATTCATCTCATGATAATGGCCGTGTCCCCGTTTATCCCATTACTGGAATGGGAGGCCTTGGGAAAACAACTCTTGCTCAGCTCGCTTACAATGATGAGAGGGTCTTCAAAAAGAAACTCGAGTCGAGCTATTTCAAGAATGCAGCGTGGGTAAACGTCTCTGTGGATTTCAGTGTGGATAGGATTCTTAAGGAGATAATTGAAAGACTCACGGAAATGGAACACGGAAGTGTTTCTCAAGAATCCATTAAGTCTAATATCCTCAAAGTCCTCGACGGAAAGCCTTTCTTGCTTGTACTGGATGATGTATGGATTTCTGAGAAAACGGACTGGGAAGGCCTTCATACTTTCCTCAGGTCGTGTCCAAGAGGAAGCAAAGTTTTGGTTACGAGCAGAAGTCACGATGTTAGAGCACTTATGGGTGCAACCCGTTCATGTTCTTTGGAAGTGTTGCCTGAAGAGCTTTGCTGGGACTTATTTACCAAAGAGCTCTGTCTAGGTGACAATATTTTAGAAGAAGAAAAGATAAAGATTGGTAAAGATATCATCAAAAAATGCAACCAACTTCCACTGCCAGTGAAGGCTATGGCTGCCATAATGCGCGAGAAATCGCTTGAGTATTGGAGGAGGGTATCAAAAAACAGCATCTGGATTCAAGATGAGTCCAATGAGGAATTTGGACGTTCAAACATTCTGCCAGCCCTGGTGTTGAGTTATAATCATCTCCCTTCTTCTATCCTAAAGCAGTGTTTTGCATACTGTTCTATATTCCCAAAGAACCATTTGTTTGACAAACATGAACTTGTCAAATTGTGGATGGCTGAAGGTTACATTCCGCATCCGTCCAGTCGATCAACAGACACACTGGAGGATATTGGAGGTGATTATTTTGACGAGCTGCAAAGTAGATCCTTCTTTCAGCTTTTTGTAGACAATGAGAGGTACAGGATGCACGATCTTATACTTGAATTAGCACAGCATGTCTCAGATAAATCCTCAAAGCAAATGGAAGAGGAGACAACTATTGGCGAACAGAATAGTTACCTTCATGTATCATTTCTCTGTGAAGATGTTCAGAAACCTGCTCTTGAGATTCTCAAAGCTGAGAAACTACGAACTCTACTGCTGCCCTCCAGCTATACCAGTGATTTTGGTCAATCCCTCAACAAAATGTTTCAAACTCTCAAGTACATGCGGGTTCTAGATCTCAGTTCAACCAAATTAGTTCATCTGCCAAAATCAATTAAGAAGTTGAAATTGCTGCATTTCCTTGACCTATCAAGAACTGAGCTTAAATTTCTTCCAAAAAGTATCTGCAAGCTCCTTAATCTGCAAATACTAAAACTCCTTGGTTGTCTTTGGCTTCAGGAATTGCCCAAGGATCTTGGGAACCTGAAAGATCTCCGATATCTGGAACTGGATGAGATGTTTTGGTACAAATGCTCCAGATTGCCTCCAAGTTTAGGAGGCTTGACTAATTTGCACAATCTCCACTGTTTCCATGTTCATCGTGATAGTGGATACGGAATCCAAGAGTTGAAGAGAATGAAAAGTCTTCAAGGTATGCTACACATTTCTAAACTCGAAAATGCAGAAAATTCTAAGGAAGCAAAATTGAATCAAAAGCAAGGCATAACTAAATTAATACTTGAATGGAGCAAGGAGGATGCCAGCAGTCCACAAGATCGATCAGCACAAGAGCGTGTCCTTGAGGATCTTGAACCTAATTCTGGTCTCCAAGAACTTCAGATACTGCACTACAAAGGAAACAGATTACCAACTTGGATGAGCAATGGAGTGCTCCAGAACTTGAACAAGATTTCCTTGAAGAATTGTGCAAATTGCAAAACACTATCTTTTGGTCCGTTACCTCACCTTCAACAGCTTATCATCAAAGGAATGTTAGAGTTGGAAGAATGGCCAGAAACTACACCATATCTTTCATTACGAAGGCTGACTATTAGCAACTGCCCAAAGTTGCGGAACCTCCCATGCAAAAGCTTCATAACCCTCCAGGTTATGAAAATCAAGCAATGTCATGCTCTCAAGGCTCTCCCAGTGACACCGTATTTGATGTTTTTGACTCTTATTGACAATGATTTGCTAGAGGATTGGAGTGAAATACTCATGGGGATCGTTGTTGACAGTAGTCATGAGGGTGCTGATAAGCTTACACAACTAGATTCATTAGAGAATCAATTGGAAAACAACAATACCTTGCAAATGCCTAAGTTACTGATTCTTACAAAGAAGATAGGAGGCCTAGAAGCTGATGGCAGTTATATAGCAGGTTCATATATTCTACTCCTGGAATTGAATTTAGTGAATTGTCCAAGGCTACAGAAATTGCCAGAAAGCTTTGCCCCTCAGAAGTTGAAGATAAGCAGGTGTCCTTTACTAACAACACTACCGGTTCCACAGCAAAGCCAACGACTTCAGAATCTGGAGCTAGATAAATGCAATGGTACGAGATTGATAGAAGCAATACAAAGTTCAAACTCATTGGCCGCGCTGACAATTTCCAATATTTCTAACATGGCCTCAATACCCAAATTGCCTCATCTTCCAACCCTGCGCACTTTGCACATCCACAACTGCCAAAATCTTGAGTCCTTGTCACATGAAGATGGTTCGCTGAAAAACTTCACCTCCTTGAAGTTTCTGTCAGTTTCAGGATGTGAAAACCTGGTGACATTTCCTGAACAAGGGCTTCCGGCATCAATTGACTGCTTGATCATCAACAACTGTAATGAGTTGCAATCTTTTCATGCCACAAGTCGAAACTATCTAAAAAGCCTCACACTCCTCAAGGATCTATACCTCGAGGATTGCCCCAAACTTGAATTCTTGCCAGAAGACGGGCTTCCTGCCTCTCTCCAGCACTTGCGCATTCGAGGCTGCCCCCTACTCACAGAACAATGCAACGAGGACGCAGGAGGAAGGTATTGCCAAATGGTTAGTCATGTTGCTGATTTGGAGCTCGATTCTGCCAACACTAGTCATTCAACAGCTTCTGCTTGCTTTACATGCAAATAGAGCTTTGCTGCAACTTCACCAAGCCAAACTTTCAAATTTAATAAGTGCACTGTGCACCTCCTACTTCTGTTGTTTGAAGACATAATCACCATGATTAGGTGTAATTGTACAGGTGTGTCATTTCTTTTCATTTGAAGGATTGTTTGGCTTCACAAAGAAAGTCAATGTGATCATCTATCATTTGCATGTAATATATTTATTTTAGGGTTGTGTAATAGTGTGAAATTGTAATTGATCACGGACAATCAATTAATTTCAAATTGTGTATTAAGAAGTATATGATTTTTGAAGTAACAGTTTTACCCCCAACTTATAGCATAAAAAAGACAAATTTAACCTATTTCTTCGTGGATCCCCTACTATGGTTTTAATTACTTCGTATATATTTATTTGTATTTGTTGTAAGGGGAAAGACCCTAATGAACCAGAATATGTCACAAGTCAATTAGTTCATCTACACGTACAAGTTAACATTTCAGAATAGAGGAAGAAGTTAGAGGATAACCCTACTCCCAAGTAGGGATGTCAGTGAGACGGGTCAAATAGGAGAACCGCTCCATCCCCGCCCCGTTGGGGCGGGGATGGATCTTGGTTTGGCGGGTGATGGGGCAGGGATGGGGATAAAAACCATACCCGCCATAGGTGATGGGGCGGGGGTGGATTTTAGGTTGTACCCGTCCGCCCCACCCGCCCTATCCCCACCCGTCCACTTCGTACACGCCCCATCCCCACATCCATATATTTTTAAAAACAAAATTATATACTTTTATACTATTTTATAAAAAAATTATGCAAAATAAAATAGTAAATATAATACTTTGTAATACACTTATATTATAAACAAAAAAATGTGTAATATTAACAATAATTTTTTTCTTTTTGCAATCTTTATTAATTATGAAGGATTGCGTATTTGGGAGGCGGGTCTTAGCTGGGGATTAGGTGGGGGTGGATATCTAAGTGGGGGGTGGGGCGGGGATGGTTTTGGAGCTGTACCCGTCGAGGCGGGGATGGGGATGAATTTTAGACCCGCCGCGGGGATGGAGATGGGCCGGGCCGGGTGAGTATGAAAATGGGGATGGGGATGAGAAGGCTAACATCCGCCCAGCCGTGCCCCATTGACATCCCTACTCCCAAGTAGTAAATGGTGGAATTTAAAATTGTGACTTTAAAATCAGAAGATGAGTTCATCACAATCTCTACCAAGCTAGCTTACTTTAGCTCCCCTACTATGTTGTGCGAGCACTATATTAGAGGTAGGACTTCGAAGAGAAATTGTATGACATAAAGATGGATGTAAAGGCCTGACAATTAATTGTTCGCTGTTAGCTGTTATTAGATGTTCAACTTGACAATTTTTTTTCACGTGTTTATTTTTTATTATTAAATGTTTATATTTTTTAAGTGTTCATATTTTTTAACTAAATGTTCATTTTATAGAGAGTGGTGCAGCTATCCTAGCTGCACAAGCGGGTGCAGCTAAGACTTATTGCCATCTTGTGCCCAAACTCGTTAAAAAAAATCGGGCTTTTTGGGTCAGGTTTGGGTTTTTAATTAAAAATGCGTTTTTAGGCTTACCCAAACCCGCCCTATTTTCGGGCAGGGTCGATATTGATCACCTCTACCTTACTCGTATTTGACAATTAGTCGTTGACTTTTGGATGTTTAACTTAATTTGCTAGTTGACTAGCTTTATGTATTGGTTGTTTGACTATTGGCTATAGAAATGTGTTTGGTGAAATCAAATATTGGTTGTTGGTGGTAGGAATATAAAATTACCAAAATTAATTATAAACGATATGATGACTTATTTGATTATTAATTATGAATAGTGAACTATCATTTATTAATTATGTAAAATGATTATTCTGATTACAAGTATTAATTATTCTTATTAGTTATTAATTAGAGGTAAATTGTAAAAGCTAGAAGCGAAAATTAAAAAGATAATACTTTTACCATTGTAGGGCTTATTTGGCATCATTTTTTGTTTTCAATTTTTTGTTTTTTTTTTTAAAACAAAAAACCAAAAACAGGAAACAAGAAAAAGGTGTTTCCACTCTTCTGTTGTCAGTTTTCAATATTATCATGATTTTATTATGTTTGACTGCTTTTTGATTTATTATATGACATATATCATATGACTTTAAAAAAAAAAAAAAAAAAAAAAAACCACAGTAATGCCAACAAACCTGTAGTTACTTGATTTTGGCTTAAAGGTCATTTAACATTGTAAAAGCAATAAAAAATATAAAAATAAATAAAAAAAAAAGAACGTTTCATTTAAAACTGTGTTGTTCCAGTAAGTTTTTTCCATTTTGGTTTAAAAGTCAATTTTCCAACCAACCAAAAAGTTATTTACGGAGTATCAAACATATTTTTTCAGCTATTTGACTACATAAAAAAAAAACCAAAAATCAACCAAAAAGTCATTTACCAAACATGTCTAAAATAGAAATATGAAATTAAATTGCTAAACCCTTGACACTCGGCCTTGAGCATTCAAAGTTTCAAATCAACACTTTGAGATGTATATGCGGGAGAAGCTGTTAGAGCAAGATTAACCCTAGGTATTAAGATTCTAGGTGACATCATCAATTTATGATTTTGTGGTCTTAAGATAAGACTTTATTTTTTTTATGCATTTATGTGGCTTGGTCTTAGCAAAATCTCAAGTGGAGTCTTGAAAATTCAAGACTCAACTTAAGACTCAACTTAACACTTCTACACTGTGTTTTTACCTTATACACATTAAAACACAGGGTGTTTCGATTAAAAAAAATTAATTAACTTTTATATTTTTTAAAAACATTAATTATTTGATTTATATAGAAAAAAAAATTGTAAATATACGGTTTTTTTTTTTTTTTTTTTTTTTTTTGGGAAACAAAGTGTATGCATCCAGCTGCAACAAGACTCACTAGTAAAACTTGAAGAGCACCCATACCCATCCTTGGATTTTGGACCTTCATTTTACTGTATTCATTTTCAATAACATAAAACATGTTACTACGTATAAACAGTTTTAATATATAATATAAAAAAATTAGTTTTAAAAAGTTATTTTGGGGTTCAGATCAATTTTACATTAGTCAACTTATTTTACATTACAACTTTCTAAATGCAATATGTGTTTCTTTTTTTTTAAAAAGGTTTTTTCATGTATTTTATAATCTTTTAATTTCATGTAATTCCATTATAATTTATTTTTATGCATCATTTTTTTTTTTTTTTTGTTGAGAACAATTTTTATGCATCATCTATATTGCATAATGTGAATTTTAATATTAAAATATAATATGTTAAAAGGAAAAAAAAAATTGAATATTTTAAAGAAATCTAAAATAAGTCTTAGGGATGAAGAGATAAATCTGATTGAGTTTTAAGGAGTCTTAACAAAATTTTAAATTAAAAAAAATAATTAAATTTAAGCTAATAAATAATGTGGCAATAGATTTAAGTCTTAAGACAAGGCTGTGTTAATCTTGCTCTTATGCTTGAAAAGTGAAGACTGCTATCTATTCAACAGCTTATCTCCACAATTATGTGGTAATCAAAATCTGATGCGATAGCACTGCACTTAACCAACTCAACTAACTTAAATAATATATTTGCACATAAGCATGCTACCACTTCAAATATAGTCCATCAACTTTGGATTACATAACAACTAAACATATTGCATACAAATATACTCCATTATGTAATCAAATTAAAAGCATAGATCTTATCTTATTCTAGCTTTAAAAATAATTAAAATAAAAAAACAATTTCTTTCACATCAATAAAATTTTCTTTTTAAATTTGTTGTCGAGGAATTGGATTCCAACAAGCGTATTCCTATACTGACTTAAAAGAAATAAGAATTTTGAAATGATGCCAATTGCATCACCCAAAGTATTTGAGCTAACTTATAGAAATAAATACTCTCTCCCTCATCAAATTTAGTCACATTTCTCCTTAGACGCTTAGACATATGTTCTCTTTGTAAAGGTATTGTAGTTAAAAATTACTGATTGAAACTAAATAAAATTAGGTCTTGGGAGTGAGTTTATTATATTTCTAAGGAGAAGTGAAAAAAACTTGGAGATT
The DNA here is from genome assembly GCF_001683475.1 of Chenopodium quinoa. Classification (NCBI taxonomy): domain Eukaryota; kingdom Viridiplantae; phylum Streptophyta; class Magnoliopsida; order Caryophyllales; family Amaranthaceae; genus Chenopodium; species Chenopodium quinoa. The sequence goes on along the minus strand of NW_018742726.1, from coordinate 1,982,441 downwards.
GATTTACAATAGATTCACCCAAATGAGAATTGAAACTTTTGCCAGAAACGACATACAATTGGAAAGAAATGAGAATTTTACTTAGATACGAAGAGAGTAAAATACTCGTAATATTTTATGTAGGCCTCATTATCAAGAAATCTAATTAAATAAAAAGATTTTATTTTATTTTATTTTTATTTTTTTGGTTTTTTTGACATAATGAGCTTAAGAGAGATGTGCTATATACCTGTGTATATGTTGTAGACATTGTATGACATTATAATCTTTAATAAAGCATGCATCTCTTGGATTTGAAAGGTGGCTATAAAAGTGACGTTGACATTCGTTGTATTGGAGATTAACAGCATTCGACTTGTTATTGGTCACGATGTATTATTTTAATTAGATTTCTTTGAAATAATATGCCATTGATATTCTTATTTGGAATTGAGACAAATCTTTACGAAAAGAAAATTCATATTGAAGTTTCATTTATCATCCTGTTATACTATTACTTTGTTAGAATCTCATATGCATAACTTTGATTTTATGCGATATTTATAAGATTAGTTTGCGGAGTATTAGTATATATGTAGATCATAATACTTGTATATGCATTACTATTGAGAGAAATAATATAATATATTCTGATTCAATCTGATATTAAAATAAGGAATTGTAACTTACATGAGCATTTAATTAACTAGTATCATTTCATTTATCATGGAGAAAATTATAGATTAATTTGGTCAAAGATTGAGTTAGGCCTCAAAATTCAAAAGAGGACCCAACGAAAAGGTTGTTAACTTGTTACCATATACCACTGTAGTGAATTCCTTGCACAGTTACATGGTACGGTTCACATTATTGTAGTGATTACAAAACATAATAAAACCGAAAATAGAAAAACAAAAAATGAAGGCGAATTACATTCGCGTGGTGGTGTTACATCATATTATTGTTCCTGCAACTGTTATGCTACCAGCACGGTTTTTGCTATTTCAGGAAAGAATGCATTTGAAAATCATCATGGTTCCATGAAGTTAATGAATAATAATAATGATGGTTTCATAAATATAATTATTATCTTTATTTAGTGTGGTCTTATCCCTCCCTAATAGGGGTGGCAATTCAAGTCAATGGGTCAGATTCGGGTTAGATTTAGGTCAATTTCAGATTGTGCTAAAAAACTATCAAAATAGTGTAAAACTTATTAGGGTTATTTAAGTTCGTTTAGGTCGGATTCAAGTTTCTCTAATAACTTCTGGTCGAGTTCGGGTCGAGTCAGGAATTGCCAGCCCTACTCCCTAAAAGTCCATTCATTTAAATTATGTATGGGTAAATAATAATACATTGAGATCCCTTCGATGTCTAGTCGTGAGTCTACAAGGTAACATGTTTGGTTATTGAAAGAAAAGTTATACTCTGTATAGAAAAGACATGTTAGGTGCGTAATAGTCAAATTTGAGTCTCTCGTCTGAAATAAAGGTCTAAAGACTTGGCGAACTTCCACAAGTCTTCTTCTTTTAAACAGTCATCACAAATGTGGTTCCATTCAAACAGATAAGATAAGAAAGATCAAATAGAAAACTTAGAATGTGGTAGGCAAAATTATAGCCCCCTCAACTCCTCAAGTAGTATAATGATTCAACAAACTCTAAATACCAAATGTGGCTTATGATTAGATGAGAGTGGTCGATCGCGTGACTTTGGCATGATATGGTATTAGATTTTGTTGGTTAAGAAGATCTGTCCTTGTCAGAAATTAACCTATTTTTCACCATATTTATAGGCTTCCACGTATTGGAGGATTTATAAAATATAATCAACCCACGTGGATTAGCAACAATTAACGATAATATACTCTACAAGAGTGCTTATGTAATTATCAAAACATGTACTTAAAGTGATTATCATCATCAAAATCAAGAATTAGAAGACCACCCCATTTCAATTTGGACCACCATAACTACTCTTTCACATCACATTCCTATGTTAGTTTAAGCAGTTTTCATTTAACTCCACAAACTCATAAACTCTTATACGTATAATAAATATTGTAAGACGGACATAAAATTACAGTATTATTTAAAAAATGATTAAAAGTCACTTTAATGTACCTAATAAAATAAAAGTCATCTAATAGTATATTTTATTACAAATGAAGTTTCTCTCAATATAAGAGTAGATAACAATATTATTGCTCTTTAAAAAGTTACCCATTAAAGATTAATTTCTAATGCACAAAGATAAACAAAACAGGTTAAAATCACTCCAAACTAGTTAATTAGGTGCCTTAATATATTGTATAATAAAGTTAGTGTACACCCTAGACATACACAGCAAAGTTAATCAATTTTTTTTGAAGCCAAGTTAATTAATTAGTGTACCCCAAACACACACACAAAATCATTATTTTTTTTCAGTAATAGAATGATTTAATTCAAGAAATGTTCATTTTGAGTTCCTAAGTTGTTCCATTTTGCACCCAAAAAATTTACTCAACGTGGATATACCAACTTCCCATCTTCTTTCTTTTTTTTTTTTTTTTTTTTTTTTGGTGCAAATGAGAATCTTTCTTTCCTTATTATTTATATGTACTTATATTTTTTGTGTGATCGATCAAATCTTGCCAACATCAATTTCTCGTGACTCTCTTTTTAAAAATATATATATATATAATTTTGTATTATTAGGGTGTTGATACCACTAATTCACGCACCATCTCAACATGAATATTTTTCATTATATAATAGCATCCTTAACGACAATTGTAATATGCTCTAAGCTAAGATCTAACAAGAGGCATTACGTCCAATGGCAGAACCCCGCAAATCATATTGTTCTCCAGTCCTCCACATAAATTTAATTTGTACACATCATTTAATTAAGTAAGCAATTTAGTATAGGAGTTTAAGGTTTAAGCAAATAATAGGATTGTGTAGTTAATTTAGTTGAAATTACGTGATAATCTTATTAATAATATTGATGTAGTTTAGTGCTTTTTCAAAAGTGGACATCATATAATATATCCGATACAAAAGTCCAAGCAAGTACTCAAAATTCGAACCAATATATACTATCAGTTCAAGTACCCATTCCATACACGATGCTACCTCAGTATTCAATAGTTTCCGAGCATTATTATTAAGTTCAATTCCCTACCCCTCCCCAAGGTGCTCTCTAGTCTCTATCCCCGCCTACTTATCAAGTGTCACGTAGTGGAATCTCATCGTACATGACAATATCACTAGCTATAATATGAACATAACATAACATGCATATCTAACCGTAGATTTCTTTCTTTCCCTCCTCTACAAATTCCCTCCTTCCTTCCTTCCTTCCTTCCTTCCATCTCTTCTCCAACCTTCAATCCCCTCGCTTTCTCTCTCTACTTTCTCTCTCTAAAAACTTTTGAAAAAACAATAAGCATGACAGCGGACACTAAAAAATCCGCAGAAATCCCAGATTGTGAGTACCACCCTAACAGTCCCTCATTAATCACTCCACATCGTTCTACACCAACCCATTCTCTTTATCTCTCAAATCTCGACGATCAAAAGTTCCTTCGATTCTCCATTAAATACCTTTACTTGTACGAGAAAGGTGTTTGTGTTGAAAGCTTGAAGCTTTCGCTTTCGAGGATTCTTACCGAGTATTACCCTCTAGCTGGGAGGTTGAGAGCTAGTGCTAGTTCTACTACTCATGAAAGTAGTGATTACCAAAAGCTTGAAGTTGATTGTAATGGTGAAGGTGCTTTGTTTGCTGAGGCTTATTTAGATTTATCTGTTGTTGAGTTTTTGGAGTTTTGTGGTAAGCCTAATAAGTCTTGGAGGAAACTTCTTTACAAAGTTGATGCTCTTTGCTTCTTGGATGTTCCTCCTCTTGTTGTTCAGGTTTGCATCTCTCCCCTATCATGATCTTGATCGACTCGTTTCTCCTTTTTCTTTAATTACGAATTCTTAGGTGTTTTCGGGTATACTTAAGATAATCGGAGCTATTCAAATTAAATAAGTTAAAATAACCCTAAGTTAGTTAACCACGTTTGTTAGTGTACGTATACTATTGTACTCGAGAGCTTATTAGTCATGTAGATCTTCTATACACTACTCCACACTCCATTGGGGTGATTCAACAATTGATCTCCAACATAGTAATTTAGTAATGAGAAGAAATTATAAGCCAACAATTTTAATTTTCAATTTTTGATAGAGCAAAAAATAAAATAAAAAAGGAAAAAAGGGAATGTTAAAGAACTGAGAAAAATTGATGCAACGTAACTCCACTATTACTTGTAATTAAAGTTAAATAATATGGAGTATCATTTCTATAATGTTAAATATTTTTTGAATAAAGTTTTTTTTTTTTTTTTTTTGACGGGAATGTTAATATTTCTAATATTCTATAACAAGCAAAAGGAGTTATAACTCATTTAAACTAGATAGACTAAACGATTTCATTCTTAAGTAAAATATATGGGGTGGTAATATAAGAATTTTTGTAAAATAAGAGTATAACTATATATATTACATACTCTAATGTGAAATAAATAGAATAAGTACTCTCTTTCTTTTTTTTTTTTGTGGAAACTAAAATAAGTACTTCGTATAGTTTAAAAGTGTACATTATTAATACTATGTAACAAAGATTCCGGATAACTTTCACACTAATATCTAAATAATAATGCAAAAGCTTTCAAGTGTAAAGTAGTTATTAGCTATATTCTAATTAACATATATTCTAAGGTTACTAAATTCAACTATTCTAGGGAATTAGTTCCTTTTCTCTTTTTCTATGGGAGTGGATTTGAGCTAGATTTGGTTAATTTAAAGTTTTGTTACAATTACTTGAATTAAATTGAGCAAAAGGATATTAGTATGTATTAGTAGTAGAGTGTATAATCTACTCCGTAATTCCTCAATCATTAATTTTGAATTATTACTTCAAATTCTTAGTTACAGACAATGGCTAATAGTTTGTCTAAATACAAATACTTTTCTCATAATGTACTGATTCTACTATATATTATTACGAATAATGCCAATATTTTTATTTTTTTCGCTTATACAACTAGCAAATCATACTATTCCTATCTAACATATTTTACACAATAAACAAAATTCCAAACAATGATGAGCTTTTATGTGCTTTCAATTCATGTTGAATGATGACAACGTCAAAAAAGATTGGTAGGTTTTTTTATGAATTTGGAGGTATCGTTCCTCCAAAAACTTACCAAAGAACATACACAAAAAAACATGCTCCAATGATACCTAGGCTTATATTACTTAGACTTAAGTTTCATATAATACGTTATTGAAAGCAACCTTTTATTTTGACATGATTATTGATTCCTCTATTTCGTTAACTTCATATGTTGGATGTCCATTCTCTCACCTTGTTACTCTCAAATGTCCAAAATATCACATGCTTATATTCTTGCCAGAAACATAAAAGTACACAAAATCTTTATCATAAAGTCACATACTAAAGTACATTTCAATATGGTTTGGGGCTTTCTTCCCATGCATTATTCCATTTTTTGAGTTAAATTATAATCCAAAACATTGTTGTTTTCATTCAAAATCTCATATAATAATATTCACATTAAGCAAAATATTTTGGCAACTTATATTCTATAAATAATTCAATTTTGGCCTGTTGTACCATGCGGCAGTGGGTTACTCGAGTTTCTCGGTGATAGGCGGTCGCACACCCACAAAAATAATAAAATCCTAACTAATCCTCCTAATATGTAGTAGGGTAAGTCAGAGTCGATCCCACAGAGAAGGTATTATCAATATTGGGTTGCTATGAATAATAATAGTTGAGTCAAATAAATATAGGGTTGGAATTATTATACTATTTATAACAAAAGAAAATCAAATAATAAAAACATCTAGAATTAAGTATCACCACTAGCATAATCAATACAAGACAAATTCTTACCTCAATCAATCAATTATATGTTCACAAGGAAAGGCACACCCTATAAAATACCAAAGATCTCTCCCGAGTTGGCAATGGCTTCCTTAATTAACAATCAAACCTACTTCCGTGGAATCATGCAAATTAAAGACATTAAGCTCGTCACTCTAACTTCCTAACAGTCCATTCTACCTACTTCCGTGGAGAATTTCATACCCTTAATTAATCTATTCAAATCCGTCAAAACCCAACTTCCGTTGCGGTCAAGACAATGGAATAATAACAATACCAATTATCCCTAATCTAGTATTGGCATAAGCACAATCAATTAAGCATGAACAATAAAAAAAAATTAATTGAGAATTTAAAAATTCAAGTATCAACCATGGCTAGGGTTCAACCTAACCCTAGAATAAAATACTACTCAAACATAATTAAAAGATTAAAGGAGGATAACAAACTCTAAAAATTTCTAATCAAGTGGATGGTTGCTTGCGGCAGAACCCCCTTTATTAACCCCTAAAGATAAGCTATATATAAGCATTAGCATTAAGGAAGTAAAGTGGAATTAGGAGTCTTCAAAGTCGGCAAAAACTTATCCAAAACGCTGCATTGAAGCTAGCCACGACCTACCCGTGGCCATTGAAGTTGAGCCACGGCCTACCCGTGGTGTCTACTGCATTGGTGTATTTTTATTGAGCACAAACAGAGGAGCCACGACCAACCCAAGGCTTAATGCAACAAGCCACGACCAGGCCAATGCTAAGCAATTTCCACACTATGCTCATGCAAATGCAACTTCAGGCTTGGAATGTGATCATATGATGTCAAACTCATAATCTTCTAGATGCTCCTAACTCAACTTAGCTTGCAAATGCGCTCTTCTAGGTATAAATCCTACAAGACAAAGAAATTAAGCACGAGGAGAGCAATATCGATATAAAGAAAAATAGCTCTAAAAGATTAAATATACATAGAAAATATGATAGATATACCCATATATAACATATAAAAATGAGTATATAAATGTGTTATCAAATTCCCCCACACTTAACCTTTGCTCGTCCTCGAGGAAAGAAAATAAAACTAACCTAGAATGCAGTAAATCCTAATACTCATTGTCGTAGGAATCACGATTGCACTTAGCATATGCAACAAGCCCTTTAAACCCCTAGGCTGCCCCAGTGGATGAGTATGGTCTCGTGAAGGTTTTCAGAAGGCATACCCACAAAGCCTAAATAAAAAAAATAAAAAAAAACAAATTAAAAAAAACTAACGACTAAACTAACCTAAAACAGCTAAAATACGTTTAGTTATTTGTTGACTACTCCCCCACACTAAATCTTTGCTTGTCCTCAAGCAAAACACGTCAAAACAAGTGATGAATTCCCAAAATCAATAAGTTCATCCAAGTGAGAAGCATTAAAATTAAATTAAAAAAAAAACATTTTGTTCATAAACTTTAGTATCACAAGCCAACAAGCATGGATGAAATATTAGTTTAATAGCACCTTTGATGGCCAACCAATCTTACCGCTTCCTTCCCCCAAGCTTGAATCTTCCTTAGGGATGCTCAACCATATTAGCTCATGATTTGATGACCCTCGTCAGGACTTGCACAAAATCTTGCCCTCCACCATTTTTGGACCAAACCACATGATGAAGATCAAAAGGACTTTTAAAGGGTGGGCTAGGGTGATAAGGTGGGAAAATGTTATTTGGGAATGTGGTGATAAGAAAATAAACTAGTGGAGGAAATAACACAAAACACCTCCGACCGTGAGATATAACAATTACAAAAGTTCCAACTAGAAATTCAAATAACATATTTCTAAACATCAATAAATCTTATTTTTCATCTTCCACCCTTCCACTCAATCTTTCTCATTTGTTTCAATATTTTTTTTTTCATTTTTTTTATTTTGAACTTCTTTTCTTCTCACTATTTTTCATCACCTTTTTATTTTTTTTCTTCTTTTTCAACTTTCACTTGAATAGCACATCATTATAAAATAATCTTGAAAATAACGTCCACTTTTCAATACTTGAACTCACGGTAAAACCCCATGCTTGTAACGTAAGGTAGTAAAGAAAATAATGTAAGCTCAACATGGCTAGTAAGAGGTAGATGTGAAAATAAAAAGAAAAATCCTAATGATGTAATATGAAAGCTCTAAACAATAAGAAGAATGCCTCTATCATGTCCTCCAATGTAATTTAGTCATCGATCTCAGGAAGCTAAAATGCAAGTCCTAATTTAGGCAATCAAGAAGGAGGAAAAGTGATAGGGAGTCTTACGAGGTTCGTGGCCCTCCACTAAGGCCTCATCACACAAAGGGAAAGCGAATCCATCTTACGACAAACCAGCATCACCAATAAAGGATTTATCCCATCTTACATAATCAATCAATCCAATGGCAATCAACTTATGACAAAATTTTTTATTTAAAATCATTACTCAATTCACAAGTTGACTTGGAAATTCAAATAGGACAAGGACGACGTCTAATACTACATGGTATAAACAAATTCTTCATTCACACTAATCAAGTTAAAACAAAACAAATGGCAGAAAGAGATTATTTCTCACAAACTTGAAAATATAGAGAGAGGAAATAGTATACCAATGGTGTGGTGGGTGAAAACCCGCAAGTGAACCTCTTGAAATAAGATCAAGCGCCTAGAAATTAATCGCAATGAACCATAGGAGGTGCTCTTCTTAGATCATCACTTGCATAAAAGCTAAAAGTTAGTTTTAATTTTTTTTTTTTAAAAAAAAAAAAAAAAAAAAAAAAAAAAAAAAAAAAAAAAAACTAAAAGAAAAAAATGTTAGTAAACTTGGGTCGCCTCTTGAAATAACTCATCAAAGCCCTTAGAAGCTTGTCAAATGCATCTGTATGCATCTCACAAAATATTAGATAGGAAAACATTAAAGACGGAATACACAAAATACTAAAGACCATGCTAAAAATACAAAAAGAAAAACAAGACTCAAAAGAAAAAGAAAAATTACTTACAACCTTATTAGACTCACTTGGAAAAACAAAAGAAATATGTACATTAATTAAATCCAAATGAGAATCCTTATTCCCAAAATTATCATGGATTGATGGAGTTGAAAGGGCGAAAGATGGGAGATGTAAAGGGGGAGAACAAGGAAAAAGGCCAAGCTTCCTAGAGAAGGGAATATGAGGCTCAACAAATGTCTTGGATAAAGACTCACTAATCTCTAATCTCTCAACCTTATAATCCTCAAAATTCGGCTCCTTAACATCAAATTCACAAATGTTATGCTTAGCTTCCTTCAAATTCTCACAATTTACATCACTACTCTCCTCTACATGGATTTCATTCTCATCATACCTTAAGCCATCATCATCATCATACATTAATTGACAATCAAGAGATTGTTGAATAGAATTCAATTGGGCTTGTAAATTTATTGATTGGTCAGTTGGTTGCACCAAACTAAAGTTAACATGCTCAATGAAATTTGCAAAAATAAGCTTCAATCTTGACTCAGATGATTCAATTATGTCCTTGCATATTTTAGAACTTTCTTCAAAAAGAAGCTCTAATCTAGATTTAGATGGTTGGGGCTGACAAGAAAATTGAAAATCAAATTGAGAACACGGGTAATCACATTGATACTCATAAGACTTATGATATGAGTTCTCCAATTCTTCAAAACTCTTAGAAGATCTATCACAAACCTGTAAAAAATTTCAATAGCAAGTTCAAGAGAGGATTTGGGTTCTTGTGAGTGGTTTCGAGAATCATATTGAGGAGAGGGGTCATAATAACTCTCATAAGATCGACTATCATGGGAAAAATCATAGAACTTGCAAAAAATTTGGGAATTTTGATAAGAGGCATCAAAATCGGATATATGATAATCCCAAGCAATATAACCATTATTATCTTGATGATAATTATAAGAATACTCACCATTGTGTTGATTTCAATCCATGATCAAATGACAATATGAACAAGGGACAAATAAACAAAAAGAAATAAAAATAATTACAAACTCAAACTAATTAATTCTAAGCAAACCAAATCAATCCGTCACCTTCCCCGGCAACGGTGCCAAAATTTGATAGGCGGTCGCACACCCACAAAAATAATAAAAGCCTAACTAATCCTCCTAATATGTAGTAGGGTAAGTCAAGGTCGATCCCACAGAGAAGGTATTATCAATATTGGGTTACTATGAATAATAATGGTTGAGTCAAATAGATATAGGGTTGGAATTATTATACTATTACTAACAAAAGAAAATCAAATAATAAAAACATCTAGAATTAAGTATCACCACTAGCATAATCAATACAAGACAAATTCTTACCCCAATCAATCAATTATATGTTCACAAGGAAAGGCACACCCTATAAAATACCAAAGATCTCTCCCGAGTTGTCAATGACTTCCTTAATTAACAATCAAACCTACTTCTGTGGAATCATGCAAATTAAAGACATTAAGTCAGGCACTCTAACTTCCTAACAATCCATTCTACCTACTTCCGTGGAGAATTTCATACCCTTAATTAATCTATTCAAATCCGTCAAAATCCAACTTCCGTTGCGGTCAAGACAATGGAATAATAACAATACCAATTATCTCTAATCTAGTATTGGCATATGCACAATCAATTAAGCATGAACAATAAAAAAAAAATTAATTGAGAATATAAAAAATCAAGTATCAACCATGGCTAGGGTTCAACCTAACCCTAGAATAAAATACTACTCAAACATAATTAAAAGATTAAAGTAGGATAACAAACTCTAAAAATTTCTAATCAAGTGGATGGTTGCTTGCGGCAGAACCCCCTTTATTAACCCCTAAAGATAGGCTATATATAAGCATTAGCATTAAGGAAGTAAAGTGAAATTAGGAGTCTTCAAAGTCGGCAAAAACTTATCCAAAATGCTGCATTATATTGAAGCTAGCCACGACCTGCCCGTGGCCATTGAAGCCGAGCCACGGCCTACCCGTGGTGTTTACTGCATTGGTGTATTTTTCTTGAGCACAAACAGAGGAGCCACGACCAACCCAAGGCTTAATGCAACAAGCCATGACCAGGCCAAGGCTAAGCAATTTCCACACTATGCTCATGCAAATGCAACTTCAAGCTTGGAATATGATCACATGATGTCAAACTCATAATCTTCTAGATGCTCCTAACTCAACTTAGCTTGCAAATGTGCTCTTCTAGGCATAAATCCTACAAAACAAAGAAAGAAAGCACGAGGAGAGCAATATCAATATATAAAGAAAAATAGCTCTAAATGATTAAATATATAGAGAAAATATGATAGAAACACCCATATAAAACATATAAAAATGAGTATATAAATGTGTTATCACTCGGTCAGGGGTTACTTGAGTTGTCGGGGTTACTCGAGTTTTCCGGTCAGGGGTTACTCGAGTTTCTCGGTCAGGGGTTACTCGAGTTGCTGGGGTTACTCGAGTTTCTCGGTCAGGGGTTACTCGTGTTGCCGGGGTTACCCGAGTTTCTCGAGTTACCGAGGTTACTCGAGTTTCTCGGTCATGGGTTACTCGAGTTTTTCGGTCAGGGGTTACTCGAGTTGCCGAGGTTACTCGAGTTTCTCGGTCATGGGTTACTCGAGTTTTTCGGTCAGGGGTTACTCGAGTTGCCGAGGTTACTCGAGTTTCTCGGTCAGGGGTTACTCGAGTTGCCGAGGTTACTCAAGTTTCTCAGTCAGGGGTTACTCGGTCAGGGGTTACTCGAGTTGCCGGGGTTACTCAAGTTACTCGGTCAGGGGTTACTTGAGTTACTCCTGACCGAGTAACCCCTAACCAAGTAACCCTCGAGTAATCCATGATCGAACTCCTCGAGTAACCCCTGACCGGGTAATCCCTGACTGACCGAATAACCTCTGACCGAACTCCTTAAGTAACCCCTAACCGAATTACTCGAGTAACCCTGACCGAACTCCTTAAACAACCCCTGACCGAGTAACTCGAGTAACCCCTAACCGAGTAACCCGAGTAACCCATGACCGAGTAACCCCTAACCAACTCGAGTAACTCGAGTAATTCCTGACCGAGTAACCCCTCGAGTAACCCTTGACCGAGCGAACCCCTCGACTAACCCCTGTCCGAACGCCTCAAGTAACCCCTGACCGAGTAACTCGAATAACCTCTAACTGAATAACTCGGGTAATCCCTAACAAAAAACTCGGGTAACCCCTGACAAAAAAACTCGAATAACCCCTGCCGCATAGTGTGGCATGCTGCACCAAAAAGTTGCTCCATTTTTAATTAGACACGAGCATCTTTATTGCTTAGAAGATTAGTAACAGGTGTTTGGAAATGAAACTTGCCCTAAGTTATCCTCAAATCAATCTAGGTCACATTTCCTTGTCGAATCCTTAATCTCTGTCTTCACTTGTATGCATGTGCGACGATGTTCATTTTGTGAGGCTTATAGGATTTAAGGGGTATACGCAACTTATCTACTGATTAGTTTGACTGTAAAATGAGTCTAATCTAACTACTTAAGAATAAATTAAGAGTTCCTAACTATATAATAGTATGTCAATTTGCAAATTGAATGATGCTTACATTGGCAATTAGGCTATCTTAATAAGATAGTGAAAACACACACAAGCTATTGAAATGAAACAGGTGAATCGTCACCACACTATCCCCACTACTTGATCTGAACTTATTGGTAAGAATATTTTGAAGACATCAATCACAAACTAGTACTATTTTATCACACATACAAAAAAAAAAAAAAAAAAAAAAAAAAAAAAAAAAAAAAAAAACCTCCTTAACAAATTAAAACATATACATGACTATTAATACAAAGTAATTCATAACAAATTATACATACATGTAAAGCAACATTTATATGGATCACTATCTATTTAATCTAGCATGTGTATCCTTCATCTTTCTTTCTTTTTAAAAAAAAATTTATGACATAAGACGTAGCACATATGTATGTCAATCATCACTATAGACAAGTTAAATCCTTCATTGGCAAAGAACAAAATTTTGAATAATCTTATGATTAGAATTTAATAAAATATATATTTATTCCATTAGCAAGTAGTTAAGAGTACTATATAATCCATTTAATTTATTATTAGCAAAGTGATGTGAACGGGAACAATGATTAACTTTTTGATTGGAAAACTAAAAAGATCATTTGAAAGATGGGATGAGCTCGCAATTTATGGCGTGGCTTTCTGTTTCTTTTGCCCCTTTCTTACCCTTTGCGAAATCCTTTTTGATTTAAATATCATATCCTAAAAAATAATAATGTATGAATATCACTATATCTCTTTCAATTTTATTTTTTATTTTATTGCTTTGGAATTATTCAAGAAAATAACAATAAAGCCATGTATGACCCTACATTTCATGTGCAAAATTTGCTCATTTGGATTTAGTGTCACTAGCTCCTCTATTGTTCTTTTCACTAGTTGTTGGTTGGTGAATTTGTGTTTTCTCTATCCTCAATAAAATAAGTAATGATTAGTTTACATAAGTTGGTATTTTAAATTATACTCAGACTAATTTACATATATTTAGGTAATATCAGATTCTAAATATAAATTTATAATAATTATTAAACTTTATATAAGTATATAAATAATGTAAAAGTGAAGTTGATGTCTAAAAAATAAATTAATTTAAGGAAAAATTTTAAGTGTTCTATAAACTATAGTATGTCTGAAATTCAAGACAAAGAAGTGATATCTTGTCTCATCATTTCATGTAGTCGTCTTATCTTAATCACTCAACAAATCATATAGTGTTTGAAACTTTCAACTTTAATTTGTCTATATGACTATATATATTTGTGTCTCTTATATTATATGCAATGACTCGGAATTTGCTCAGGTCAATAACTAGTTTTGTGCATCAAAGATAACATACACACGTACCTTGTTCTCTCTAATGCAGGTAACTAATCTCAGGTGTGGTGGAATGATCCTCTGCACAGCCATCAATCATTGCCTATGTGATGGCATTGGCACATCACAATTTCTCAATGCTTGGGCCCACATCACTTCCAATCCCAATTCTGATCCACCAATCCAGCCATTCCACGATCGACACGTGTTAAAACCTAGGACCCCATCAAAAGTTACCTTTTCTCATCCAGTGTTTACCAACTTTACCCCTAAGATGGGAGAAAATGGCCATTTTGCCCTCAACAAATATTTACAGTCTCAACCCCTTGTTGCCACATCCATAACATTTAGCCCCTCCCAAATTCTTAAATTAAAAAGTAAAATTACTCCATCACAAAAATGTACCACATTTGAAGCCCTTGCATCTCACACGTGGCAAGCGTGGGTTAAATCGTTAAACTTGTCACATTTGCTTAATGTTAAACTTCTTTTCTCAGTTAACATTAGAAAAAGGGTAAAGCCAGAGTTGCCACAAGGGTATTATGGGAATGGATTTGTGCTTGGATGTGCTGAGACAACGGTAAAGGATTTGGTCACCAATAACTTATGTCATGGGGTGAAGTTGGTCCAACAAGCTAAGTTGTGCTTAAATGACGATTGTATAAGATCTATGATAGATATGTTGGAAGATAAAAAGGTAAGAACTGACCTATCAGTAACATTGGTGATTTCTCAATGGTCTAAGTTGAGTTTAGAAGATTTGGATTTCGGGTCAGGAAAACCATCACATATGGGTCCCATAGCTAGTGATATTTATTGTTTATTTCTACCCGTAGCTAAAGATCCCGAATCTGTGAGAGTTCTCGTATCGTTGCCTCCAAAAACTGCTGAAAAGTTCGAGTTTTACATGACTCAATTTTTGGAATGTGACCAAAATATCGAGTTGAATGGCTATCATGACAATGGAGATAGGTTAACATATTAAGATTGTATCTATATTGCACCACCCTTTTCCTCTTCTAACATGTAATTATTTGATAAAGTGACTAAGTGAGTAATATAAGCTAAGGTTGCATTGTATGTGGAAGCACCTTGGTTACCCTTTTGCTCCCTATAACTTAAAGAGTGGAATGGCAAGTAATAAAATTATCCTCAACTTAGTTGTAGAGTTTTGTACTTGAAAGCATTTTCTTGAACAAATCAAACCATCTGAAAAGTTTAAGTTGCACAAATTATTTGCCATAACTTTTTTTCATATGAAATCCTAAGGTGGATTGTGTTGCCGACGAGAATCTTTGGAGTTTTGGTAAGTACTCTTTTAGTCTTTCTTACTTTCCATCTTAGTTGGACACCCCATATTGTTTGGTCGTCTGAAAATCAAGTCATTTTCAGTCCTTTTTGCTCAATGTTGTAACATAATTCATAAGTTGCTAATAGGTAGGGGCGAACTTATATGAAGTTCATATAAGTTGCTAATAGCCTAATAGGTGTCACACATGTTTGACTAGTACTTGAATAAGCTAGTTATTATAGAGTAAGGTACAGTATGATCTTACCAACAAGTGGGTCGTTTGTACCTATGGGCCTTATATAAGTGTCTCGTTATAATAACTTGAATTATTATATTTTTAAAAAAACAATAATTATAAAATAAAAAATTAAATTGCCACCTATTAGCATGTATATGTGGTTATAAGCCTGATTTAACACCCGCTCTCATTTATAACTTTTTGCTACAAATCAATACACTAACTTAGGGCTTGTTTGACATCGTTTTCTATTTTCAGTTTTTTTTTTTTTTTTAAATCATAAACGGGAAATAAGAAAAATGTGTTTTCACTTTTCTGTTGTCATTTTTCAAAATTATTATGATTTTAATAAGTTTGACTAATTTTTTATTTCTTAAATGACATATATTATATGATTTTGAAAAACAAAAAACCAAATAAACAGAAAACCACAGCGATACCAAACGAAGTCTTAAATATCAGAGTGACTTTTCTCAACCTAACATTCAAGGCCACTTCTTTGCTCTTCTTAAAGATGTAAACTAACATTAAATTACCATTCTACTGTATCTAAAATAATTGAACACTATAAACATCTTTTTATACAGAATTAGCGGAAACAATCTAATGTAAGCATATTGTATTGTGTTTATAAACTATCAATCATAAAGCCAACTATATAATGTATTCAAACAAGTTTAGATCATTGCATGAATGTCATAGGTCCAAAAGTAATCACCTTTTAAAATATATTAACATTCCCTTTAAATTAAGGTCACTGCCATCTAGCAAAATGCTTCCTTATTATGACCCACATAATCTTAAACTTTGGATTTTAATATCGGAAAGTCAAGGTTGTTATAATAAAAAAATTAAAAAATTAAAAAAAAAAAAAAAAAAAGAGCCCTAATTATTTAAGCAAAGATCACAGCAATATAAATTTGTGACTAAGAAGCCATCCTTTTTTTTTTCCCTCCTTTATATCTTAAAAGATTTGTGTTCAACAAGAATATCATTGCCACTGTCGTGACGTACCATTTATTTTGGTATATTTTCCCCTTTTGGCTAATATAATAACAAAAACATCAAACATTATTCGTGCAATTATTCAAGCGTATGTAGGGCATATAATATAAGGTGGAACTCCAAATTGGAATTCATTATTGCACTCTTCCGTACCTTTCCTTTGCCTTTGCTTTGAAGAGGCATTGCAGAGCCCTTGTTCCGTAGGGCAGTAGGGCCCTTGTAACGTTTATCATGCCTAACATCAACTTTACTCGTCTTGAAAACTTACAATAGTTTAACTTTTATACCTTTCTTACATTTGTTATTGACCACATTTTCTTACTACGGGTATATAGATCAAATATTACTGTGCAATATGTTGCATTAGCCTCAATGTATAATTTTCAATTATCAATTTTCTTAATAAAGTACTACACCTTTTACTAATGCAAATTGCATATGTTTGTGGTCAAAGTTTGTATTGCTTTGTGCGCTAGTTAAATTGTTGCAATTATATAGGAAGGAAACTGAGAGACAAGGGACGAAGTAACAAACTAGAGATACATTATCAATAGACGATTTTTTTTAATAGCCATTAGAAGCTACAAGAAATATCATTATTTCAATTCCTTAATCTAGATCAGGGGTGGTTCTGAGCATGTGTAGGGTGGTCGATCGTATAGGGCCCCTAAGTGAAACAATTATAAGAGGGCCCCATTTTTTGAAATTTACTTATACAAACTAAAGAGATAGCTTGTTAATTAATAATCTATTCTTCAATATTATCATAAAATTTATAATTAAGTAAAAAAAATTTCCTTAAAGAAATGATTTTAGGACCCAATTTAACAAAATTGCACTGAGACATTTCCGGTATTAGCATTTATAGCGCTGCCTCTGATCTAGACGATAACTTTCTACTCTACTTAGTTTTGAATGATATTGTTCATGTTATAGACCATGTGCATCTTTATTTGAGATGGCCACCTCACGTTGTGCTAAGAAAGTCAGCTAATAGATAGTCTAGATACGCTCCACTCTTCACGACTAAGATTGGTGCCTTATATACCTTGGTTGTTCGGAAAGGAGTGGCTAGGAACCTATATACATTCTTTAGTTGGCCCAAGGATGACTCAGGGAGCATCTTCGTCACTATTCTGCCACGGTGGGATTGATGATATATTGGGGGTCGATTCTCATTATCCCCAACTTCATGATTGGACATCATTTAGGTTGTATACACGATATATCCTTATTGTTATACTAATGATTCTCAATTATGTGTCTAAATGACTGAGGTTTCCTTGTGCGTTGAGGATTCAGATACTCTTATCACCCTACCTAGCGAGGATTGTAACTTGTGAAGCTAGTAAATGTCCAAAATCAAAATACCATTGCTAAACACCAATATGGGTTATGACTCTTATGAGCATATGACAATAGAATCATTATTCTACAAGAAGTTAATTGTGAATCATCATTGATTACATTTTTTAAAAATCATCGATGATTTTTGGTAAAATGTTGAATACAAGTAGCTACTCGTACTTGATTGTTAAATGACATATACAGACATTGGCATGAACATCATAGCAGAATGAAAGTGCCAAGGACCTCACTGGCTTTCTTCCATAACTTCTACATTTCCATGCATCGAATTTTGTAACTTCATAGTTCAGTCTCATAAACTCACAAACCATTTTTTATTGAAAGAAAACTCCAACCTCAAAATACATTTTATTTTTCAGGGAAGCGGCTAACACTTGGTATCCTATGACCCTATGTTTAGATAACCAAGTAAGTGACCACCCAAGGGAAGGGTGAAGTGAGGCTGGGACTTAGCCATGTAAGTCGGGATGAGCACCAGCTAAGCTACATGTCGTCCTCAGTTATTACAACATAGTGACACATTCTAAACTGTACAATAAGAAAAAATAAGGCCAATTGTCAGTAATGTTACAGGTATCATATGGATACAACAGATGGTGCAGACATAAATCTACCTTCAAGTTCAAAGATCACTGTGATCAACAATATGTCAATATTATCAAGATAAAATGGTGTGACCAGAGACATCATCATAAACTGTCAAGCCGAAGAGGCCCATTTCCGTCAGCCTCACCACTCTCATTTTGAAGAACGTTGCCTGAATCATCCAACCACTCTTCTAGTCTGGCTTCCCTATCAGCCTTGAACTCATCATATTCTATTGCTTCGGGCAATATAAGTTGAGATTTTCCATCTATGGATAAATTACCGCCTTCAACTACCTCATTTTCAACCTGACTAGATATAGGCAAATCATCACTTTCCCCCACCTGAGTGGAACTATTGCTTCCAGAAGGTAATGGCTCCTTCACATCGAGTTGTGTACCTTGTGCCCACTTCAAGTTAACTGCCTTTTCCTTAGCAGACTGGAACACGCTTGAAAAGTAACTTCCTGATTTCACAACATCATTCTGGTCACTAATAGCAGAGCGCGCCCATGCTGAGCCCCAGGAACCGGCCGTACCAGCCTGATAACTTGAATTGCGTGGTTGGATAACACCTCTAACTGGTTGTTTGGTTGACATTATGGTCAGAGATGTCTTAATATCTCGAATCATTGCATCAATAACAGGGGAACCACATTTTTTCATCGTCCTTGTCATAGCTACAGAATCCTCCAAATCTTCAGTGTGTAAACTCACTTCATGCGACTTCTCCAAGATGTTATTCTTGAGCCTGATGATGTTAGGCACTGCACTCTGAGCATGCTGCTGGATGTAATAGAGTCCTACAGAAGGTTCGTTTGCCACGTACTTAATCATATCTCCCAAGTTCTCATTTATCTCAACAAAGCCATCAGCAGGAGAGAGTTCACACATTTACTATAAGTACACAAATTGGAAAAGTTAACAGTATGCCAACTCAAAAGCAAATCTATATATAATGAATAGGGAAATTTTGATATACTGTATATATACTTCCAGAAGACCATAAATGGAAAGAAATTTAGGAGAAAAGATACGGAGAATGAAAGATCAGAAGTTTCACAACCTATGCGATGTACAAAATCTTTTCTCTGACTCCTGGGCTTTCTATGAGTTACAAGTAGTAGCTGACATAAATATCACATAGCTTATCTGACAGCTACTGATTGTACAATTGAAGGTCTCAAAGAGATTGACCATTCTACAGACAAACAACCTTCTCTTCTTAAATACAGATCAGTAGCACTACCTTGAGAAATGGCATTCCTAACTTTAGATCTAATACTATAAAATAAGTTTTTATTCCTCACATATACCAGCCTAATGATATTGCATTTTCAGCTGAATGAACACAAATTTGAGTATTCAACTTCAACTAGGATCAAGTTGGACTGTTAAGAGTCCATAATAATATTGGAGGACGAGAAAATAATCCAGAGTAACAAGGAAAGGACCTGCTCCAGTTCCAATTTACAATAATTCTAGGAGCAATATAGGTCCCTTATGTTCTCCCAAAGCATCAGTTTAGAATGCCAATGCAACTATAAGGTCATCTCCAGCGAGGCCAAGATGTATGGGACCTTATTCCTAGCCAATCAAACAAAGAAGTGAGCTGCTCATCAACATTGAACTTTATGTCACAGCAGCAACTCATAAGAAGAGAATATTCATGGGATGTACACCATATAAAAGGTAGGGGAAGATCAAAATAAAGCATCATCTTTTGAGTATGCAGACAGACTGGATGATAGAATATCAGCACAGCCCTTCCTGTATCCATTACTTAAAGTTATTCTAATTGACAAGGTAGTCCCCGTATTTTGTATCTTTATGAGAAAAAGCATTTAAATCTGCACTAAAATAGCTTACTTCAATAAACTTAATCACACGCAACAATGACCAACTGTTGCAGCAAGGCTTTGTCAAAACCAAGGGGTTTCCGACGGTATGCTATAACTATATCCATGTCCAATTATTCTTCACCAAGGAAATCAAGGAATACCAACATAACTGAGTTCAAGCTCTCTTATACGGTAAAATCCATTGTCAAATCATGAATTGAAAGCATAGCATGACACAATTCCCACCCTTATTTACTTAACTACACTTCATGTTCCAAAATCTGTTTTGACAGCATATAAACTTCCCATAAACTACAAAACTCTACAATTAACTACAGTAGAATATTACAGAGATCAAGAGGCCTCCAGGAGCTTGAAGGACATCAAAATTCTTTTCCAACAAAGCATAACTCCTATTAAATTATAAGCATGACCTTTCCAACATCTCTATAATTAAGCCTATAATATAAATCGGGTACAAAAGCACACAACAGCAAACAAGCTCCAATACTCAAACCTTCCCAAGATTCACTTGTTCAATAACAAAATAGACATACATACCCATAGTCTGAAAGTTCCATGTTAGTTCTACTCCAACCACAAAAAGTAAAAATCTCAAAACCTAGCTGCCACAACAAGTCCATCTCCAATCCTACCATTAGACATATTACAACCCTGCATCTTTTCCCCCAACCAAAGCAACTTCTTCAATCAATCTTTTCCCTACCCCTCTATCCCTGCATCCATCAACTCGCCTCGCACCTGCACTCAATACCTCCGTTATCTACTATAATCACAATCGATTTCTCGTTCATTGACTTACTCCCTCCTCTCCCCAAAGGACAAAAAGGCAGTGCCTTTAAGCATTGTCCAAATCCAAATTGCATAAACCTAAACCCCTCCAGGTTTATATCATTAATCAAACACTCAATTCCCATAACAATAATGCTGCCAATTGCACATAATTATCAACCCCATGCAATACAACAAACAAAGTACATTACCAAATTTTCTTTCTTGACAAATTCAGAAAATTCTTCAAATGTCAAACACTGATAAAAAATGTGCATGAAAACGTAAATTAAACACAAAAACTTGGTGATTGAGTTCGATGAAAACGAGAAAAAATCATAACCCAATTCCAGTTTCTGAATAATATTTAAATTAAAGTATTCAAGAAAGAATTGAAATTGGTACCTAAGATGGTCAATTCCACACCCGGAAGATGATTTGTATTGCTTGAAGCAGATCCACAAACACCATATAACTGAGCATTACCTGAATTAGATAAATTGAAGGTTCAAATTAGGGATTTGTTGGATATAAGAAGTAAAGTGGATAAGAAATTGTGTTTTATTTATGCCTGAATTGATGAAATTCTGGGTTGTAGTTGTGATCAAATAGGTTTGTTGGGGATTTTCAGATTGAGGAAATTTTGACAAGATTGATAATATGAGACAATGGTAGAATTAGACTCCAGTGGGACAATTGTTGTTTGGTGGAAAAGGGATGATGGATTGAGACATTTGAGAGTTCTAACCTTACTTTAGCGGGGGCGGGCAGGCGGGCAAGGCCAATTGTTATGGATACGGGTATAAGTATGGGTACGGATACGGATACGGATATTGATGTAGTTTGTAGATATAGTACATAAAGAATATATACGATCCATATGAATACTAATATGGATATGGATTTTTATCTTATTTTTTTTATTTTTTGGTGCTAAATATGGATATGAGTTAGTAGCCTTAAAAGATGACACAGTAATTAATCCCCCTTTGATTATACTAGAATACTACATACTTGGTGGAATGTGTGTGACGTGCGAGTTCTTGTGTTACCATGTATATGTGTTAGCATGCTTGGTGGAGTTGGTGGGAAACTTACCTTGTGACTTGGAGGTCACAAGTTTGAACCCCACCAACTACAAATGCTTGGGAGCAGTACCTTCCCCCTCTATTCTCAAGCGATGACCTGCGGAGCTGGCTTGACTTAACTTGTGAGAGGTGTTGGATTAGTAGGGTCCTTACCTTACTTTAGGTCTTGTGTTAGTATAATTAAGAGAGTTAAGCCCTCTCCTTGTTTTAATTGTGGTCTTGAGTCAGTTGGGAGCTAACCTCCTTTTTAGACCGTTGTTAAAAAAAAATTAAAATTTTTTTTTAAAAATTTAAAAAAAAAAAAAAAAAAAAAAAACAGCTTAACAAGATACGGAATAAGTATAATAACACATGTTAATGCAGAACTATAATATAGTAACGAAGAAAAATTTTAAATTTTCATCCAAGCAAATTGACATGAATACGTTATAGTTCATAAGACATTGTTTGGGTAGGAAGATGAAAATTAAACTATAGACAAAATTTTAGTTAGTTGATGATGGTGTATTCTTGCAACTATCTCCTCACTTATGCAAGCACGTGAACCATAACCTTCAGTTTTGTTTCTCTTTAGCCTTGTTTTCCTTTAACAAATATGTAATAATCTCTAAAATACTACAGAGTATAAAATTTATAATGAGACAAAAGACTTAATTATGTAAGAAGATATTGGTACGATACAACTATACATTTTAAATTAGATGACGTGAGTCCTCACTTGATATATGTGTAGATTCTTTTTTTTTTCTTTTTGCTACCTCACTTGAACATATATGTATTATGTTGGTGTGTGATGTATGCACGACATGATGTCACACATATGTCATGCAAATTTAGTGTGAGGCACTAAAGATCCTCATCGATTTAAAGCATCATTCTTGATGCTCGTGGATGAATAAGTGTGAGCATAGTGATTTTATAATAATTTGTAATAAGTAAATCGAAGTTACAATGATTTATTCAAGAAGTGGGTCAACTTAAAGCATCCTTACCAATAATAAGAAAGAGGGAATGACCAAAGGACAAAAATCACGATGATAGAGTTGAGGGTGAGAGATCCTTTTGTCGCCATTAAGTTCGCGACTTGATTTGCTTTCCATAAAACTGTGAGAAAACGTAAAAAATAGAATCTATATTTATTAAATCAAAGTTGATATTAGTATCAAGATTGAGATCTCTTTGTAAGAAAAAAAAAAATTGAGATTTCTAAAAGAACATGTCATCAAATCCGCTACTTGATTTACTTTTCAAAAATTAGTGAGAAAACATGCCACTATTCCAAAGAATCTAGATTTATCAAATCAAAGCTCATATTAGTTTCATGATTGTAATCTCCCATAAAAAATGTGAGTATTTTAATCCGATTCACAATATTGATCACATAGTAACATCTTATGTATTATTCTTATAACATTCTCCATTCATGAGATGAAATACAAAGGTACATCTTGACGATTTTGTGTATTTTATAAAACTTTGTTGTGATACACGATGAAAAATTCGAAAAAGGAAGCCTAGGTAAATAGTTATCACCTGAGTTAATGTCAGTTACCGACTTAAAAAAAACAAAAAAATCTGAAAAACGTGTGAAGTCTTCTTAGTCAACTGGAATATCTTTATTTAATCCCACAAAAACACAACATGTTTCTGTTTTGTTTATTTTAACAGATACCGTTAATAACCCCTAAAGCAATCTCCATCATCTTCTTGCAGCTTCAGGTCTCTCTATCTCTCTCAATATGTTTTTGTTTAGTTTATTTATTTACTTTAATGTGTTTGTTTTTATTTATATTTGTCAAGTAATTCATTTGAATTATATGTGTCAATGTTTTTTTTATATAAAGATGCAATTTTTTTCCCTTAAATTTGGTTTATGTTGTCGATTTCTAGGTTTCTATGATTTTTGGCTCGATTTTCTCGCTTTTATCATGAATTGTTGCTGAATTTTGTGTTTATATTATAAATCATGATGAATTCTGGTCGAATTTTGGGTGTTGGGTGAATTAGGGTTTCGTAGAAATAATTTTCTGTCGTTTTTCTGGTTGTAGGACGATTAGGGTTTCAATTTTTCATGTTGTCTGTAACTCTGTAAGATTGGATTTTCTTTTTTATTCATTAGGGAAATCATGGACGAGTATATTGAGATAATTAAAATTGGACGAAGAGTAGGAGTAGTGAAGTTTGTTTTTGGGAAGTTTTGTCTTAGTCGATTCGCCGTAAATTAATCTGTTATAGAGAAAACTATGGAATTGTAAAATCAGAGATATTTGTCGAATTTCGTTTGGTTTTATGTAGCTTTCCGTTGAATTTCCTTAGATAATGATGGGATATATTGGAGAGTTGATCTAAAATAAGAAGAAAATTTGAATACACTTTTGCAGTTGTTTTTTGTTTTTTATAAACTACGGAGTAGATGCTGATTTCATTAATATACAACCAAACGAATGATAAGTACTGGTTCCATAATTTACCTTTCTGTAGGTATCCTTAGATTTGCATAGATTTCCTTGGATGAATTGGAGCAGTAACCCTTAGAGTAATTAACTTTATGTCGAGTCTGTAGGGTCTTTTGCTACTTGAAGTTATATTACGGAGTATAGCTGTAGTAGATGATGTAATTTCTTCTGATTATTTTTTACTTTCAAAATTGTGCAGCTATCTTGTTAGTGGAAAGCTCTTGGTCAATTAAGCTGTTACTTTAGAGGCGTCTTTCCTATAGATTTGTGGTGGGAGGAGCCTCTTTAAGTGAAAATGCCAGTGAATCCTTCTCAGAATGGCAATAATGCCACTTGTAAAGATTTTACTGCTGACGTTCATCTGGGTACGCGAGGCTGGTACTTCACCAAAGATGAAATAGACAACCGTTCACCGTCTAGGAAGGACGGGGTTGACAGGGCTAGGGAATCTTCGCTGCGGAAATTATACTGTTCATTTATTAAAGATCTTGGCATGAAGCTTTGAGTGTAAGTTCATCTGTTGCATACATTTTTACAGTTTATAAAGTTTAGTTGCCCAATTTAGGGACATCTTTTGGATAATTATATTCAACTTCCAAGGATTGTTAATTAAGGCTCTGCCTAAAGGGGGTAATGGCAAATTGAAATTCGGTGTTTGTATTCTTAGTTAGGTTTTAATTAGAATTTAAGATCAAGTTCTATATTGTATACTCTTCATCTAAGTGTGATATAATACATTTCAGGAGCCCAGTCACTACGGCAACTGCAACAATGTTCTGTCATCGATTTTATATGCGCCAATCTCATGCTAAGAATGATTGGCAGGTAATGTTGCAATCCTGATTTGACCTGTTTGTTTTTAATATAGGAAATGCAGCTGTAAATTAAAATTTGTAAAGGGTTCTTGTTTGTCTTATTGTAATATGTAGTATTTATTCAGTAACATAGTAGATAGTAATAGTGGAGGATAATTTACCAAGAAATACTACCTCATCCCTTCCTTTTTTATTTTTTTAATACTCCCTCTTCTGTGTTCCTCTCTTCTTCTTTCAAGCTCTTTTGCTTATTTATTGCGTTGTCTCTGTATGATCTATGCTTCAAATATTTCAAAAGGAGACCATGATAACAATATACTTGTATCTTTTAGAAGTATCTACAAAAGCTACATGCAGCATTTTTACTTCCTGCTTATGTTTCATCCCTGCTGGATAAAAATATGTCTCATTTGTTTTTATATTGCGACCTCATGAATCCACAAGGCCACAACATTATTCTATAATATCTTTAAAAGAGATATTAGTAGTGTCTCTTTCGATCGATTATGTAAAGGAAAATTTGGCACATTTATGATATCCACACTTTAGTATTTTCTAATAAGGTACGTTAATGTCCTGGCTTGTGATATTTTGATAGTTAAACCTGACTGTTTGCTCTTTTACCCCCCACTTTGCACCTTATATTGTGGCAGATATGAAACCTTTTGTGACTTAAAAAAATGATTTTAGAAGTGTTTTCTAGAATCTCTTTGAAACTGGTTTCTAGTCTTTAGTATGAGTTTTATACAATTGTATTGTCAGGTTGTACCTATATTCATCTTGGAATAATCTAAAGGGTCCTTTTACTTAGAGTTCCTGGAGTTGTTTTCATCATTTCCTCTCCCCCTCCACCCTCTTTTAAATAAGGGGATGTAGCTCATTTGGTAGAGCGCTTGCTTATCATGCGAGAGGTATGGGGATCAATACCCCGCATCCCATAAATTCATAGTGTTTACTACCTTGTCCGTAGATTTTAATATCCCTTAAAATCTAACCAAACTTTTTTCCCAGTTGATGGTCAAAGTTGCAAAAAATGCAATCAATGACCTAAAGAACCCATCTTCATTCATTAAAAAAATTAATTTTCTACATGAGGAGGTTTTACCGTTTTAGTCACAAGGAGTTGAGTAGTTAAGGCTGAAGCAGCTGCAGATGATATTAAGAAAAAACTTCTTTTTCTTCAAATTCTTCTCATCAATAAGGCTTCTTTCTTAATCAATTGCTATAATCTATATGTACTTGACTCCTTTTCGAATTTGTCTAATAATTGTATTTCTACAAAAACGGTCATTTATCATGTGAAAGTCATATCTAATAAGGCAAGTGAGCAAAAAGCATAGAAAATTTTAATGGTATAGGGAGTAGGGACTGTCAATTGCAGTTGGAGATTGTAGTGTTCAAAAGACTTTTGCCACACTACTGTTCCTAGTGGGTGATCTGTCCTCACAAATGTGATGGTACATATGCAGACAGTTGCAACTGCTTGCATGTTTCTTGCTTCCAAAGTGGAGGACAACCTACGTCCGTTGAGGGATGTTGTCTTGGTGGCGTATGAATTAGTCTATAAATGGGATCCTTCCGCTTCTGAGAGAATCAAACGACGGGTATGTTGGTCCTTTCGTGTCCATAAATTGACTACGATAGTTATTTTTCTATGTGTTGCAGAATTTGAAATCTGTCTTGTTTTCATCTTGTAGGAAGTTTATTATAAGCAGAAGGAGCTAATTCTAGTTGCTGAGAATCTTTTGCTAGTGACAATCGACTTTGATATGGCAATTCAACACCCATTTAGCCCACTTGTTGGTGCTTTAAAGAGGCTAAAGATCTCAAACAATGAAGTTGCAAAAGCAGCTTGGAATCTTGTGAATGAATGGTAATAATTTCCCTTTTTGATAACTCATCTGTGCTCACCATTGGGCTAAAATTGGTATCTGTATCTCAATGTTTCTCAAATAATCTGGGACTTTGGTTTGTAGGCTTAGAACGACGTTATGCTTGCAGTATAAACCACACTACATTGCTGCTGGATCCTTGTCAGTTGCAGCCAAGCTTATTAATTTCAAACTGCCAATGGTTGATGGAAAGGCTTGGTGGCTGCAGTTTGATGTGTCACCTAAGCAACTAGAAGGTGTGTGATTATTTGTTTGTCATCATTTCTATTTTTTTTCCCTGCTGTAGAAACAGTGAGTAGCCAGTGGAACTTTGGGAAAGGAATTCATCACCCAAATCTTAAAAATTTTGGATAAAATTGTTTTAGAGAACCTTGAGAAATTGGGAAAATATTTGGAATGCTGTGATTCTTAATTAATTGCCATTTCATTGCTAGAGATAGAAAGGTATGTGCATTTGGTAACAGAATGAGACAGCAGGATATTAAACGAAGATTGCAAAAATCGCGTGAGCACTTGAGCTTTTTATTTGCTTAGTCAGAACCCTATTGCCTTTTTCTTTCTTGCCTATGCTCTATACCTATAAATTGAATATGCTCCCAAGTTGCAACTAATTATGACAGAGGAGACCCTTTGCTCTTCTCTTCCCTTATTTTTCTATCCCCTCCAACAATTTCCAGCCAAATTATCTTTTTTCTCTCCTGTGGTTCCCTTCCCTGCCAGTCTTATTGCTATCTTTTCTCCTTCCTGACTTTACCATTCTGGACCCTCAAGGCCTCAACCATCCTTGGAGCCCTTTACTGCCATCATATTGACTTCTTTGTAATGTGGATGGCCTGAAGCTTGGCTTTTGATGAACCTTTCTATTCTTTGGTGATTAATCATTTCTCGAAGAAGCAAATTTAGGCAAAATATTGGCAGATCTCCTTCTCTTTCTACTAGGAGTTCGGAGAAAGTGATTGGGCTGACCGGAACTGTGACTGGCTTGCCAAATGCTTTGGAATATTCCATTCTTGTAGCAGCCACCACTTCAGATCCTGCCCCTCTTCAATTTCTGAACACAATTTTATCAAGAGGGGGAAAGATAGGTTGCATAATGGAACAGAGAGAACAAATTTGTTTTTAAGTGAAAGAGGACAGTTTGGTTGGAGATGATGTTTAAGTGACTCAGTAGCGGGTTTGGTTGTCCTGGGTCAGTAGTTTTTCCTTAGCAGTCTCCTCTCTTTGGGATTGGTGGTGGTGTATGTGGCTAGGAGGAGTAGGAACGATGGCTGATCTGAGGTTTTCTGTTGATGGAACCGATACTGTCCCTCCTGGGTTTCAGTGAACACCACATGGATTTTAGAGTGAAGGCCCACTGTTTTCTATAATAACATACCAAAACAAGGAATTAGGATGGAAACATTGTCTACTGCGAATCTATTCTTCCCAAGTCAACCAAAAGTCTTCCCTAAGTGTGCTTTTTTGTCTTCTATACATACTTACAAATAGCTACCTCATCTACTAAAATATGCACATATTCTTATATCAAGGGTCTTCCAATTAAACAACTAATGAGCAGGAAGTAGCTCCTCGGGCAGACCTGTATAGCAGTATTAACTTTCTCATTTCTTTTTGGTGATGTGTCCGTGCACATGCTAAAAGTTTTGTGTTTATTACTTTGTAGCTATTGGTGTTGTCTCAGTGCCCATGTTCAAACTATTATTGGCTTGAATCTGATGAAAACTAATTATTTATCTGAAGTTATTATATTTGGGAAACAAATGCTTTCAAAGTAGTAATGTCAGTTGCTAAATGGTATCAATGCAAAAAAATTTGATACTCAGGATTAGCAGTAAAAATTGGAAGCAATGCTTTGAGGGGAGAGGCTGTCATGGGAGGTTCTTGCTTCCCTATAAGATGCAAAACTAATGGAGTTTCTCTATGTTTCATTCATCTTCATTGAAGTTTGAGTACTGTTTTGTTGCTTTGCATTCTCTCAGAAGTTACGCAGCAAATGCTTCGGTATTTTAAGCACGATGAAAAACAAAAAGTACCAAAAGTGCCTACTGATGTGATCAAGCCATCTACTCTGAAAGCTGAAAACTCCACAAGTCAGAGTGCACAAAGCAGATTAACGGTTGAGTCAGGTCTTGAGGAGAAAGCTGCTCCAGTGGCTCGAGAGCAGAAACCTCAAACATACAAGTATGGGTTGAAGGGTATAGTTGAAAGCAACCATCTTCCAGTGAAGGTAGCATCAGAGCATCAGTCAAGTGACTGTAGTGGAGTTAGTAGTGTCATTGACTGTGAGACTGTTGATACAAGCTCCAAAACTGCTCGTGGGGATGATGCACTTGGAAACATTGATTTGGACCGCCTCAAAGGGGCATTTGAACGAACCCGGCGTGTAAAATGTGCTAAATATAAGGCTGTGGCAGTAACAGAAAGCGACCTGGATGGCGATCTCTTAATTGAGAGTGAACTGGAGAAAGGAGTAGAACTTGAGTATGTGGCCGCTTCCAAGAGACAGAAGGTGCTTCAAGAGTGAAGTAGAAGTTGATTTTTGTCTGAGGGGGAATTTGAATTGTCCAGCTCTCAGCCTCTCATTTTACAGGTATCAATTCATTAAAATTTTAAGGCTTCATTTGGGTGGTTTTAGTACCCTTGTCCAGAAACAGCAAATTGGCAAAGCTTTGTAAACTCGTTTTGTTCAGTTACGAGTATTGCAGGAATTCTGGGAAACCTTGATTGTAGAACTGATGTATACTAACAAATATGGATGTAAATATTTATCCATGGGTTATGCGCTTATGCCTGCTTTCAAGTCTGGCATTAAATTTTGATCATTTGTAATCATAAATAGTGCAAAACTTTCTATATATGAGTTAGAGCATTTTCCATCATAAAATATTTTGTTTGGGATATCATACAACTGTCTTGGTTTTTGTCTTCTGTTCTCCACCAATATATCTGTGTCTCCGACTTTGCGGAACATGAAGATCTATTTAAGATCATGCAATGTTTTTTTGGGTCCAAGGGATCCCAAGTTCCCCACTTACAAGCACCATTATCGTTTGGTAAGATTCGAGACTCGTATTTCTAGAATTTAAGGTAAGAGTCCTATCAAGTGAGTTAAGTTGGTAAATTGACAGATACTGATACGACATTATTTATATTTTCCTGTAGGCTGGGCAAACACCATACCAGCAGTCTAGCAGTCACTCAAGTACGAAGTATTATTTTGTAAGTTTGTACGTATATTTAACGGCAAATGTTACAGTGGATCTCAATAGAATTAAAATAAGAAAAAAAAATAAAAAAAAGTACAGAAAACAAGAAAATGCGCCTGAAACACTTCTGTCGGAAGCAGACTTCATGGAATGAATCTTGAGAGTTTGACAAAGTTGATGACCTAATGTACTAACTTCTAAGTTCTAACAGAATATTTGTCTCTATGTCGTACTTATATTTGTTTAGTAAATTAATTTACATGGGTTTAGCAACTATTCTCTGATCTCTACTCATATTTATTTTGTTTTTTTTGGATGTAGAGAGCCACAAAGGTAAATAAAATAGATGAACCTTGATCTCAACCTTTTAAAACTTTAATAATAAAATAATTGTCGGCCACATACATGTTGTTACTATATATCCGAGTAACTATTTCTCACTCTCAAAAGCAAAAAATTATCTCCTTATTATTATATGTCAGTTTAACCTCAAAAGTCATCAATATTAGATGGTCTAATCAAGAAATTAATTGATCACTACTCAATATTACACATCCACGTATAACAAGTACTATTTAATATACTTGTATGTTACATTGAGATGATTTTATTTTGGGCGCATATATAAATTATTAGACTGAAATGAAAATGTGTAAAATACAGCACAGGTGCAACTAGATGGATGGGTGACAATGGGGCTAACAATGAAGGGTAAAAGCAAAAAGGCGAGCATTTTAAAGCCAAAGTTGCCCATACCCCTCCTTGTCATGTTTCTCTATCCCACTTTCTACTCTCTGTTAACTTTTGTCCACTGATTTTATCTGTCTTATCTCACTAAGTTCACTACTTAACTGGTTAATCAACTCATTAACTGTACTTTTCCCTCTTATTAAAGGAATTTATATGTAGATTAAATTTTAACCTGTGAATTTAGAATTTTACAAACAAAAATGATCTGATCATCCAGTATATGTGCTAATTTGTGACAATTTAGAATTATGATACTAAGGCGTACCTATTATTATGATTAAGAATGATAATGTATGCGTGTTTGATTAGTGCGAAATGTCAACAAGGTAACAACAATAACAAATCCAAAGTCTCACTTCTAAATTAGACGTATGTTGATTAGTTGCATGAATCAAGATTTTAACTCTTACAATCATCCACAAAGATCATATATTTCATCTTCCTACAATAGCTTTTATTAATTGTTTCTTACTCTTGCTTGCTAACCTACGAAGGATTGTATTTTCCAACTTTGATTTTGAAGTTTCAAACCTCACTAGGAACAATTTTTTAGGGTGGCAAATGGTAATTATTCTCTTACCCTACCCTCGACCCTTTTTTATGTGTCTAGTCTACTGATTTGATCTGAGTCGGATTAACATATGCGAGGTTTCAATTCAGTAGGCAGTTCTGCTTACCTTTAGGAAAATTGAGAATAATGCTACTAACATACAAAAACATAATGCATCAAAATGATGGCCATCCATGTTGTAAGTTGCATTGTAACTATACACCTAGCTTTAAAATAGTGTTAAAGTAACAATCTTGCTAACGAATCAAGTCTTAGACAAGCCATAATTACCCTAAGCTTATATAATCATGATGGATTTAATAGTTAACTCCATTGAGCTACTAGCTATATTCATTACTCCTATAGTTTTTTTCATAACCGACCAAGCATAAGATGTGGTTATTATTATTATTATTATTATTATTATTATTATTATTATTATTATTATTATTATTATTATTATTATTATTATTATTATTATTATTATTATTATTATTATTATCTAATCCATCAAAAAGCACATTTTATAAATAATTCAAGTAGCTAGATATAATACACAATTAAGAGGTAATCAGAGCTTATAAACATGCTGGATTGAGAGTGAGAGAGTAGGGATATTAAATAGGGCAAGGCTGCCAATAGCCATCATTAGCTTAGCATTAAAGCCTTGGGATTGAAGGGAAGGTCAATTATGATGATGATAACCTAGCTAATTTGTAATCATCTTCCTGTTATTGCAGTCTGCCAAAAAGAATAACCCTTCTTAGTTCTTACACAATATTGATCCATGGATCTCCTAAACAAAGAATAAAACAAAAGAAACAAAGTTTGAGATTGATAGAAAGAAACAAGTAGCTATGGGTCAGCAAACTTGATACTCTCTCTGGCCGGAAATAATTGGTACATTTATCATTTTACTTCGTACATAATTTAGACAACCTACCTGAATAAATTTTTGGAAAAACAAAATAAAGAGAGAAACTATATTCTAATGATAAAAGTAACTACATGTGTGGATTAATTAAGGAAAATATTACTTTAATTTAAAAACTTTTTTTTGGTACTTTGGATACCTAAGATTAATCAAGTGCTTTCATTTATGTTGGTTTTTAAAATTTGATAGATGAGCTGAGCTTGAACCCCACAATTCTTGAAGCTCATTCAGTTCCTAAATGAGGTTGAGCACGAACATAAATATGTTCGTTCATAGCAGCTCATGAACAAGATATGTAGTTTATTTATGCTCATGAACAAGCTTGTTTAATAAAGCTACTGACTATTCACAGTAGTTAAGTTAATTAAACTATTCATTTAGTAAAATGCTAGACTATGCTTAGTACATAACTAGGGTTAATTTGTTTTTATGCTCGATTATAATTAGCATGCACAACTCGTTTATAAGAAAATCTCATTTATAAGCTCGACTCAATTAATTAATAATGAGCTATTTACAAATTGTTCACGAACCCTATATCCTCATAAACACGTTGAACCTTGCTCAAACGGAATTTTGAATTGCATGAATGAAAGCTCAGACTGACTTAAGTTAATTGAACATGAATATAAATAGGATTATACTCGACTTGACTTGTTTACACCACTAGCCCCGAATAAATTTTCGATCGCCACCAATCAAATACCCGATAAAAATTTGATATGTATGTACTAAGCAAAGACATATACATTTACATATTAGTCTTGAACATAGATTTCTTAACAACCTTAATCTAAAGACTTTCCCAACATAGTAAGGTAACATCCACATCAATGTTAATCTACATATCCTTTACACTAATCAAATGTTGTCAAAATTCCTAAATGGCCCCTCTAGGAGAGAGTTATTCCTCCTAATAAGCTGTCTTTCTTTTCAATAGGGTACTTTAAGAGGCGTTGAAAACACAAAAGAGGATATTATGGAAATGAGAAAAAAGTTTTTTAAAAAGCAATATAATGCATAAAAACTTGGGTTTTTTGTGGCAGTCACCTGAAACTATTCTTGTTGTTTGGAGGGAGCTCAGAATTATGGGAAGGAGATTAAATTAATACACTCTTAATCTTGGGATTTTAAAGCCCAATTTTTTTTTATATATAATTATATTTTACTTTTATTATGCAAATATTACTTAAATGTGTGATATAAGCATGGAATCTTCAAATCTTCATCAGCAACATAATCATCATCATCATCTTCAAGATCATCAACTTATTGCAGAGTCTTCTTCTAATAATCCACCTTCTTTGCCTTCTCCATGTTTTAGTGTTGCAGAAAATGACCATGCTTGGAGAACTCCAACTTTCTTCTTGTAAGTTGATTTTTTTTTTAATATTATAATTACTTTGGCATAAATTTATGTATATCATTTTTTTCTAAAGAAATTGAAATTTTTTTGTTGATTTTTTTTTCTATGAAATAATATACAGAAGTAGGTGGGATGTGAACTTTTAATCTTTTGATTTGAAATTTGTACATACATATGAGATAAGCTCAGTCGTCCGAAGTGAAAGAGAAATCTCTCTTCGCATTGGGGTTCCTCTCTTGCTAGTTTGTGCTTAGATCTTACATGCATTTTCCTAGAACTAGGGTTTTACAATTGTCTTTCATCATGTTTTGGTACACTTTATATCTTCTTTGTTGGATTCCTTTTGATCTCCTATCTTTTTATGCATGGATCTAATTTAAAGATAAAATTTTCCAAAGACATAGAATAGTTACTATTGTGTAATAATTTTCACATAATTCATAGGCAATTTAACAAATTTTCACATAATTCATAAGTTTACTTCCAAGAATTTGTAATTTAAATTTACAGAAATTCACTTTCATTAATTATGTTTAGAGGTTTTGCTTAAATTTTTGTTAATTCTAATTGGCAGGAACAATAATGGCAATATCCATGCAACTTGTGGTGAAGATACTCCTACTTCTCTTAATAATTCCCTAATACAAGAAGTAGGTTTTCCTTGGCCTAATAATCATATTACCATTAATCAATCTACTCCTCACCAAGAACATCATCATCAACATATCGCCGACAAAATTAAGGAAGAACAATCACCATCAACCTCCTCAGATCACCATGATAATCCTACTTTCGCGAAATTTAGTGACATGTTAAGCTCCTCAACTTCATCACCAAGTGAAATGCTTCTTCTCAAGAACACATTATCTCCTACTTTCAAAAACCATATGCTTTCTAATAATAGAAATCTTCATAATCAGCCTTCAACATTTCAACCAAATATACAACAATTTCAAAATACTAATAAAAGCATTAGTACTACTTTCAGCCAGATTTTTCCTAGTGTAAATATTTCGAACATGAATAACAACAACAACAACAAAAATATGTCTTCACCAATATCTTCAAGTTCGAGCACAATTGATCCTCAGATGGCTAATAATGCTCAAAATGGTTTCGATCTATTCGCTACTGCTCGATTTTTAAGTGGAGAGACTCTTAACAATCATTCCTCTTCGGGTAATAATCTCCTAGAGCTGTTTGAAGGTAGTCCTCGGTTCAACGTTGATCATGATTTGCAACAGTCTAATGATCTCAAACTTTGCAACATTCCTAATAATAATGTGAGTATCTTTTTCCTATATATAACAAATTGGTTTATATACATATATTTCTTCTGTCTTTATTTGTTTTTCCGGTCTTTTTATTTTTAGTAACAATTTTCTCCTCAATACGGCGAAGAACAAAAAAATGACAAAGGGAGTTTATATAATTCTACTTCTTATTTATTATTTTTGTTTTATTTTTAGCTAATTTATATGGTACTATAAGTTATGATATGTTCATTGTCAAAATGTCAAACAAAACACATGTATGTTTAACTTTAAAAATTAATGATTCTTCACCTTTGATAAGCGTGGATTAGTGTTCTAAGTATACTTTAATAATAATGACACATTAATATACATTTAGGACAATATATAAAAAGAAAGAAATAATAAAATAAATAGGACCAATCAATTGTTATTTACTCTAATAATTTGTATGAGTAAAATAGAAAAAGCTACAGTTCTTTATATATTAAAGTTGAATAATTTAGATTATTGAAAGAGAAAAAGAATGGTCCTGCTGATTTATCTTTTTTTTTTTTATATGAATGATACCTTCAGCTTTATACATTGAAATGATATAAAAAAAAATTATCTTTTCAGAACCTTAAGACTTTTTCTTTTTTCCTTTCTTGCAAAGTTTATGTGGTTTACTTATTTCTTTTTGTGGGTAGTCTATAGATATTGATTAAGTTCTTTTGGTTAAAGCTTTCATCTTTTAACAATAATAATGGAGTCCCAGCTGATTCAAAGAACTACATTATGGAGCAACAATCAACTCATCAAATGCCATCTAAAAAACCACGGTTCGAACCACGCGCTTCTTGCCCTCCTTTTAAGGTATGTAGGTTATAGCAAGGTTAGCTTAAGCATGTTGATTCTCAATTAGCACTTCGGATTTGCTTGGTTACTAAATAATATGTCGCTTTCTAAATTTAATTTAGTCAGTTAAATAGCATTTGTGATTTTTGTTATGTTATCCTTAATGCATGATAAGAACCTTCAAATGGTTCTCTTAACTACACAAATTCCAACAATAATAACTACGTATGTTAGTGGTCATTTTCTTAGAAAGATGTATCTTATGTACGGTGTTAAACTATGTACTTGTATAACATTCATGTTTGTGTATTAATCAGGTAAGGAAAGAGAAGTTAGGAGATAGAATCGCGGCTCTTCAACAACTAGTGGCACCCTTTGGCAAGGTATATACTCCGTACTTAACGTTATGATTATATTAATTGTTGCATCATTGCAATTAAAATTAATCAATCATTTCATTGAGTCAAAATATATTTCTATATATTTGAATAATGTAGATGAAGAGGTAACATTTGGCAAGTCATTTTATCGAATTTGAAAGATTGATAGTCTATTAACTTAATTATTGATTTGATAATGTGTTTGGCAAAGTAACTTTTCAAAATTAAAGCTAGTTAATTAAAAAGAAAATTAAAGTTACTCAACAACCTTATCAAAATTAAAGCTACCTAGCTTATCAAAAGTCTGTATCATCTTTATGTATATGTACATCCATTGAAAGTTACATGTTATAAACCGCTAAATTACAAAAAAGCCTTGGCTTTTTCAACACATTTAACTAGCTTTATATATTTCAAATTTAACTAGTACGTAGGAACTTTATAATAATGTTCGTCAATAAACTTCTTTCACATTTAGCAATATTTTCTACTAAAGTTTTCATATAAAAATGCTAAAGTTCTTCTGAAATAATTGAATCTCCTATACCTATATGAAGTGATATATATGTAATGCAAGTACGTAACTTGCAAGGACAATTTGATATGTTGATTTGTAACGTTGAACTCATTGTCATACAATGTTCAAAGAAGCTTTGAAATGAACATTTTATTGACAAAATTGTGTTAAATTAATTAACAGTTGATATTATGCCTGTTTATATGACAATTATTATTATCATTGAAGCTTCCTTATTGTAATGCAATGTACATGTTTTTTTTTTTTTTTTTAATCTCCATTGTATTATCGTTGGGATTAAGATTTGTTTCTTATAACGAAAACTTGTACGTGGGTATTGTTGGCAGACAGATACAGCTTCCGTATTGATGGAAGCGATTGGATACATCAAATTCCTCCAAAACCAAGTTGAGGTACGAACAACAAACATACTACGTATACTTATTATTTTTAAGGTGAAAAAAACAAGGCCTAAATACGTAAAACATTGTTATTAATGCAGACACTAAGTGTTCCATACATGAAGTCATCATCTCACAACAAAAGCTCCAATACTACTCAAAGGGTAAGATCTATATATGCATGTTTTATTTATTGCATGACTACGTAACTAGGTATATAATTTATAGGACAAACAAAATATACGTATAAATTGAAATTTCATGATGAATTAATGTTATTCTTGCAGGTTAAAGATGATGAATTTTGTGTGAGTGATGAATCAATATTAACAGACGACTTAAGAAGCCGAGGGTTATGTCTTGTGCCTCAATCATGCATGTCCTATATTAATTTAGCAAGCGATGCTACCATTAATGGTGGTATTTGGCCATCTCCTAATTTTAATCCTGCTGGCTTCTAATTATAAATAATTAAAATGCGCAAAGAGAAAATATATACGAGTATGTAGTAATTATTTATACTATGTTATTAGTATGATTAATGGAGCAAACTTGGTCATCTTGAATGAATTCATAAGATCAAGATAGACCACGTTTGATCCATTTTTCTAAGGCATAATATATAATTAATGTGTTACTATTGTCAAATTTTTATCTCAATGTAAAGTACAAATTCTTTTTTATTACTGTTTAATTAGTCAATGGAGGCTAGATACTTAAATACTCGTATAGTTTGCTTAAATACTCGTATAATTTTAATAAGAATGGTAGCAATTGTACAAAATATATAACTCATTAACCATAAGATTAGGTCTATTGTCAAGGCTCATTTTCTGCCCCATCGATCAATGTCTATTAAGTAATTTCGCAGTGTTGTCCATAAGGACACCTCATATGTCCCTCATACAACATTTTCGTAAAGATGATATGCATGCTTATTTGTGCCGAAAGCATATACTTCTCTCATTCTTTAAAAAATATAACACTTTAAATAATATAACACATAAAATTTAGCAACATTTATATACTCCCTTTGATGAATATTGATATATTGTGATTTATATGTGAGTTAAAACATGGTTGATAGATCTGCCTTGATATTTATATAATTTTTACTTGTATGTTACAAGTATGTCACGCACGTTAAAATAATGGAATTGTACACTTGTACTGTATATTAATTAAAACAGAAAATTGGGCCAAATTACATAAGACTGAAAAGTATGGGCCACCCCAATGGGCCTTGAAAATTACTATTTGTGATAAACCATATGTCTTAAGACAAGCATGAGAAAGATCTAGCTAAATTGGTACAATTCATACATATTATCTCCGTTTCAATTTTTCTTTTTTTTTTTGTACAAATATATTTTTTATGTCTCACATAAAAATATCCCCTTAATTTATTTCATGTAAAAAAAAGCAGAGGTAGGATTAAAGAACCCAAGCGTTAGAACTTTAGATAATAACCTTTAATATGGAAGGAAAAAAAAAAAGTAGCCGAAGGTTCTTGTATATACATTAGTGCTTGTAATACGGAGTAAGATATTTTGGATAGGTATATAGAGCATAAACTAAGTAGCATAGTTTCATTTCAAAAAAAAAAAAAAAAAAAAAGGTTCCATTTAAAAAAAATAATAAATAAATAAATAAAAACTAAGTGGCTTAGTTGTAGCCATACATTAAAGAGGTTAAAGGCATTATAATTACGAAGTGGTCAAGCAATGTGTATAATGTTGTGAAAGGATTTCAAGCTTTTGGCAAGCTATTAAGATATTCATTTGATTGAAGTATATTTAATTTTCCTCCCTTTTGTTAATTTCTGTTACACGAACTTTTACCTATTTGTGTTTGCCACAAATGATTTTACATTTTACTCGTACACTAAATAACAAAACATGAACTATTCAAAAAATTAATTAAAATTACAAAACAAGAGAAGAAAAGATTAGAG
This sequence comes from Chenopodium quinoa, assembly GCF_001683475.1. Taxonomy (NCBI): domain Eukaryota; kingdom Viridiplantae; phylum Streptophyta; class Magnoliopsida; order Caryophyllales; family Amaranthaceae; genus Chenopodium; species Chenopodium quinoa. The sequence continues at coordinate 1,943,115 of NW_018742726.1, read as the reverse complement.
TAATAATATCACCTACATCAAATGATTGAAAATCCGGTTTCAAAAAAAAATGATTGAAAATCTCAAATTATTTGTCAAATTCTTTATTGTACAAATGCCTAATATTTGTTAGGAAATATATATTGGTGAGATATTCTACGGAGTACTAAACAAAATTAGGATCAATAAAAAAGTACAAATGCCTAATTTTTTTTTTTTTGTTTTTATAAAACCAATATCATGAGTATATATATTACGAGTAAAACAATTTTACTCTTCCCAACTTACTGACAAACTATTTTATTTTTTTTAAAAAAAAAACAAAAAGAAGTCTGCAAACTCTTTGTCACTTTATAAGATAGTTTCTCATCTTTTCCACCATGGTTTTGCTCGCCTAACCATATGTCTATAATTGTGAGAATCGTCTTATAGTTACAGCTATGGAAAACTATGAATCGGAAGAAGCCATAGAAATATAACTCAAGGTCAATGAACGAAGGTGTAGTTCGTAATGGGTTGGCTGACAATTGTTATCAAGAAGGATGAAGGTGAAGAAGAACCATGGCTTACCGTTGAAAGATCGATCGAGAATGATGACTTGTGAAAGGTTAAAAGAGATGGGTATTATTATTGAGTGTTGATATACGGCAGATCAATTTTGGGATTTAGAATATATATATATAACTTAGAAATCTTAGGTTTAATTGCTCTAGAATATTTAGAAGATAAGACCTAATTTCAAATTGAGTTTGTTGCTAGTTCTTGAAAAGATAAGCTTTAATTTTATTTTTTTTATTCGGTTTTCAAAATCAATTTCTGGGAATATATGAAACCAATTTTTTTTATATATATATATATAAATCCAAATATTAATAATTATTTTTTTTCAATATCATCTATTTTGAACTAATAGTAGAAAATTTTGGCAAATGAAATATTCACCCAAAAACACTTTGAAAAATTGATAGTAAATTAATGTTTATCAATGGAGTGATGTATACTTCATTCTTTATTCTCTCTCTAAAATATTACTGTATATAGTGGAATAATATTTGTTTATATTCAATAGATTTATTGATCCATATTAAGGAAGTAAGATCTTGTATGAAGGGAAACAATTTGAACCTCAATACTGGTTGTAGTAGAAAAACTATAATTAATTTGTGTTTTTGGTACCGATTTTTAAAAATCGGTACCCAATTATGTTTTCTACTAGTGGAAGGAACGCTCTAACTAATTGTACTCTATTATGATTATTACCTTTGCCCTTATAAATTATAAAGCACCTAGGAGAAAAGCTTTAACTAATTGTACTCTGTTTTGGTAATTACATAATCTTTCCCTTATAAATTATAAAGCACAATTTTATTACATTTATCTTAAATTACTTTAGGTTGTGTTTGGACACACTTATTTCATTTCAAATAGTTGAATTCAATTCCAGAATTTCAATTTCTAGATTTCAATTCCGAGTCCCGTGTTTGGGAAAGAGAATTTCAAATTTAGAATTTCAAATTCTAAAAGTTGTTTGGCAAGACAAGGAATTTCAAATCCTGAATTTCAAATTCTAATAGTTGTTTGGCAATACAAGAAATTTCAAACCAGGTATATATTGCTAGCAAACTCTGAACAAAAAGACAACATATCAACATCTAGATCTAGCTAGTAATTTTAGTTCACAAATATCTAAATAAAGTTGCTAATCATTAATACATAATAGAACCCAATCTAATTTTTCCCCCTCCGGTAGATTTTTTAATATTTCAAACTCATCAACCGTCCCATTCATGAACCTTTTCAACACTTTTAGGACTTGGTGACGCGAGATCCCAAGTACACTAGAGACTACCTTGTAGATCTCTTGTGAACTTGGTTTCGGTGGCCCTTGCGCTCTGCTCACATACTCCTTGAACGACTCTGCAAAACAACTCACTGCATCTGCTAGATGATCTCTTGAACCTCTTGTTTGATCATCCGGAAGAATTCTCGGAGGTACCAACCCCTTCAATTTCAGTGTCCATTGCAGCAGCAGCCTCATCATGATGCTCAGCCCCGTCACCAGTTGCTCTATCCGATGCAAACAAAGTACAAATATCTTCCCAATTCTCAATAAATTTTTTCTAATATGCAGTTATAATACCCCGTATTTTTGAAACGTATTTTCTAATTAATTAATTAATATTTTCTAAAAAGGGTATCTTAGTAATTTATTTTACTATTTGAATTTTGAAGCCAAAATGATATTTGAATTTGGGCGCCAAATAAATTTTAAAACTCAATAACTGTTTTGGATTTTGGATAAGATTTATCCATTTATTTTATTTTTAAAACCGAATTATTTATATATTTCGGATATTTTAATTAAAGCTAAACTATATTTTATTATTTAATTAATAAGGTCCAAAAATTCCTAATTATTGACTAAGATTTTCAGATTTTCCTAGTGTGGAAAATATAATTTTCTAGGTTAATTTATTTAGTGAATAATTGGTATCTTTTTAATTAATTATTTTATACAATAAATATTATTTACACGATTATTTTTAATTCTGTAAATCTAGCAAAATGACTCCCTATAATATACTAATAGGATCCGAAAATTTGAGCTATGGAAGCTCAATATTTTTGGCCTTCATGGTCAAATTTTGGGTGATTTATTTTGGAAAATTGTATTTTTAATTTTCTCCTTAAAATCTCTTATTTTCCTTAGTTTTATTTCTCCATCTCCTAAATATTTTATCATCTTATTTTCCTACCTTATATCTTCCTTGACTATTCTCCAATTAATCTTTTTTTGCCATATTATTTTTCATGACAACACACTTTCCTTAATTCTATTATTCTTAATCACCTTAATATCAAAACTTTCCATATTTATTTCATTCTCTTCTTCAAATAATTCCTTAATTCTTTTTACAATAATTCTTCCTACATTCTCCTACCATAATTCTTGCATGAACTAGCCTATAAATACCCCCTCATACCTCTCATATTCTTCACACCAAAAACTCAATTCTCTTCTTCTCTTTTACTCTTCTTCTCCCTCAACCTTTTCCTACTTTTCTTCTCCTCTTTCTAAAAGAAAATCTACCCGTATATCTTTGGAGCCTATTTTCGGGCACTTCTGGTCAATTTTGGGGTTTTTCTATTTCACAGAAAATTGTTTCTCTCAAAAAAACCTTGAGATTTCACCCAATTAGAAGTTATATCGAAGGAGTTGTGACCTCTGCAAGTTCTGCCTATTCTTTCCAATGCAAATTCAATTTCTCTTTAATCCTATTCACTTATTTTCTTCATGGTTAGTTTTCTAAAATGTAAATACCTATTTCAAAGTTATATTTTATATTAAAGTATTATTTTTAGAAGAGTTTTACATTTCATGCACATTAGATTTGGGTTTATGTCTAAAGATGTTGTGATAATCTTATGGTTATGTTAATTGCAAGGTGTATTCGTGATTGAACTTTGAAAGTGCGAAGTGTTGATTGATATTCGGAATCAAGGTATGTTTAGGTGGCTAGATACTTTTGAAAGTGATTGGTTTTAATAGCATGTTTTATATGATTTTATTGGCGATTGAATTAAATTGATTTGAATCATGATTTATGAAATAAAGTACGTTTGGAGGTATTGATTTTAATATTTGTTTTAATAAATGTACTTTTAAGGATTGATTTTAATATCATGTTTTGAAATTATTTATTATGTTTAAAGGAATTTGGTTTTAAAAAAAAAATATGTTGGATTGTTTTAAAGAGTTTTTAAAAAGGTTTTTCAAAGGAAAAGTTATTGATTTTGAAAAGTTATTTATATGAGATTTAATTCTCAAGTATTTATTAGAAGGTTGATTTTGAAAGCACGTTGAATTAAATAAAAAGGAGTTTTGAGTTAACCTATTATAAAGGTTGATTTTATTCAAAGAGGAATTTTATTGAATTATTTATTAAAGCTTTACAAGCATGTTGTTAGTAATCCCACTATGCGGATTTGGTTGATAAGACTTTGAACTTTGTATGAACGAGTCTTTCCTCAAGAATAGCCTTGCAATATAAGGAGACTAGCTTGGGGGTGTGTACACTTAGGAGAGGAATTGGTTTTAAAAAGAGGAATGAGTTTTATTGAATTGATTATTGAAATATTGAATTATTGGTTATAAATCGTTTCATCAAATTATTGAATTATTGAGAATTGGTTTTGAAACATGATTTTTGGAATTCATTGGATTAATTATTGGAATTGGTTTTAAAAGCATGTTTGCAAATAAATTGAATTTACTTATCTTGCACTTATCGTACTTAGCATATTTTTCTAAACCGTATTTCCTATTTGTTTTGGTTCGCCCTGTTTACCGTAATGGTAAGCAGTGTTGACTATTTTCAGGTGGAGTCATAAATGAGCATATGGGAGTCCCGTAATTTGCTTCACCTAGTTTAGGAATGTTGGTCTCGTCTTTATTTTGAGTACTCATAACAATGTTACTATTTTTAAAAGTATTAATAAAAGAAAGTTGAGTTTCCTCTACAAGTTTTGTTATTGAGTTAAGTATTTTGAGTAGCCTTGCGTAATCACGCTGCGGTAATACGCTTAAGTCTATGTCTACGATATAATTATACGTATTATACTAGTATTTCAGTAGAGGGAGATTTGGGGCAGCAGTGGCTTGGGGAACTTCCTACATTACCAATAATCAAAATCAATGTAAGGCAAACTATAAGCAGAAAATGAAAGATCAAGAAACACAACTAGATTCAGATTAGCTAGCAACGACATCCAACAGTAGAACCAACCAGAATTACTCCGTACAAGATATTCAAGCACACATTCAAAATGAAAGAACAGAAAATGAAAGAAGGGAGAATGAAAGAACATAAAGGTGCAATTAGTAAGGCATTTTCAGATTTGCAGTACGTATGAAATGAAGCATACATACAGTACATAAACCAATCAGCAAGCATCTTCTTTCCTCCATCCCATTTAAACTTGGTGTAAGTTCGAATTTCAGTAATAGTTCTACCTCAGAGCTGATTCATTGGAGGAGAAGAGAGCTCACACGCGCCGCTGCTTCAATTGATAATTGAAAGTACACTTCCACGCATGAGAGAGAACTTTAATGGAGGAAAGAGCTCGCTAATCTACTTCAATGGAGAGAGAAATTGGAAATCTAGGGAGAAAAAAGCTGGAGAGGAGAGAGAATTTGACATGACAGGGTAAATTAAGTAATTTACAAATCCAGGTTGTAAAGAGGTTTAGTAATTTACCTAATTATGAATTACGATGTTAGTTTAACAATAATTATCAATTGAAACAATGAAAAATAACTTGAATTTCTTTTCAAAAAAAAATTGATTTTATATGTATATTGATGTCAAAAGTTATTGTTCATGAAATATTTTTAAAAAAGAAAAGAAATTTAATGATTATAGGGGTTTTATTTAAAAATGATAATTTATGTTAATTACTATCGTTCAATGTCTTTATATACCCCATCCATCCCTATTTTGTTGGCATACTTCAACCAACACCATGTTTTATACAAATTTAATTGACTTTTTTTTTTATAAGTCGTGTTTTGTGTATGTTATTTGGTTGGTTTTTAGTTAGTTTTGTTAGTTTAGTTGAGTATTTGAGTCCGTTTTGGCGTATTTTGCTCTACTTTGGATAATCCGATGCTTTTATGGGTAGTTTTGTTGTTTTTGATGATTTTCAGGAATAATGGAGCTAATTTGGATGAATTATAGATCCACGAAGTAAGTCAAAGCCCATGGAGTTTGGAGATTGAAGAAAAGTCAAGAAAATGGCATTTTAGAGGTAGGCACGGCCGTGCCTCCCCATTAGGCACGGCCGTGCCTCCCCATTAGGCATGTCCGTGCCTCTGTGCCAGAAGCTGCGCCAAAGGAAGACCCTAGGCACGTCCGTGCCTAGCAGAAGAGGCACGTCCGTGCCTAGGTAAAGAAGCAGGCACGTCCGTGCCCAGCATCAGGCACGTCCGTGCCTGGAAGACAGAAACTGCAGCAATTTTGCTACGTAAAGACGCACGTCTGTGCCTATGAAGAGGCACGTCCGTGCCTCCTGGGATTCTTGTGCGCCAAGGCTTAGCCGTTTTTCTTATCTTTTTTTAGGCTCATATAAATACTTTTTAGCCTTGTTTTTCTTGAATATTCATTAAGCCATATTATATTTTATTCTCTCATTAAGAACTAGTTCTCCATCTATTTTTCTAAGTTTTGTAATTCAATATTCAAGATTCAAGGTTTCTACCTTCAATTTTATTCAAGATTTGGTATTTATTTTTCATCCTTTGTTATTTAATTATGTTTTCATTATTTATTATTGTTTTTGTTTCTTTAATCATGCGTGAGTAGATTCCTTAATTCAAGATCTGGTGTAGCCCTATTATTATTGATGCATGAATTAAATCTTTAAATTCTATTGATTGTGACTATGTCGATGCTAGGTTAGACGTAACTATAGTATTGCGATTATTCTATTGTTTTTATCACAACGAGAGTTGGGTATAAACGGGTTTGAGTAAATCAATTTAGGGTTTGATTCTTAACACGAGAGTAGTTATGTTTGATAATTGGAAAGTGAGAGTAACGTGTTTAATGTCTCTAATATGCATGATACCATGAGAATAGGATTGATTGTATGTTAGGGAAGCCATTGATACTCGAGAGAGATCCTTGGTAATTATTAGGGTTTACTTTTCCCCGTTCGATTGAAATCGTATGTTAAGGGTAGAATTACAATTGCATCAATAATAGTTGTGGTGAAGCTAGATCTTGGATGTTTTTAATTGCTTGATTTAATCATCTTAATTAGTTTATTTTTGAATTTTCCCTATATTTTAGACCCTTAGTTATTGATTATAATTGATTCTTGCTTAGTAGAAATTCGAGTCTATTTAATTATTTTTGAACCTTAGTTTCTTGGGATCCGACCCTTGCTTGCCAGTCTACATTAGTATTGGTCTGTTAGGTTATTTTTTATAGGTACGAGACACGCCTACCAAATTTTGGCGCCGTTGCCGGGGACTAACGGTTTCATTAGATTAATTGTGATTCATTTTTGCTAGGCTTATTTCGTTGCTTCGGCTATTTTCTCTTGTGTTTTTGATACTCTTTCTCTAGTTTTCTTGTTGCATGCCCACACGAAGCTCAGGTTCAGAAGATCTAGCACCTTTTGATTCTGAAATCGAAGCAACCGCAAGAAGACGGGCAGGTAGAAAAAGAAGGAGAAATCAAGCCAATAGAAACATGGTAGACCAACCAACAAAATCCCTTTTGGAGTACGGTATTCCTGATACGACTACCGGAGTCCTTTCAAGCATCATAAGACCACCAGTCACGGCTCAACATTTCGAGCTCAAGCCACAATTCATACAGTTCATCTCCAATTATTCATTTGCAGGGCTACCACACGATTGCCCCGTAAGCCATATAGATAGCTTTTTGGAGAAATGTGACACTATGAAGTTGAATGGTGTTACAGATGATGCAATCAGACTACGCCTTTTCCCCTTCTCACTTCGAGACAGGGCAAAGGAGTGGTTAAGAGATGAAGGTACTAGCTCGTTCGATACATGGGACAAGTTAGTGGAAGCCTTCCTAGTGAAGTTTTTAGGGAATGAGAAGACTGCAAGATTGAGGAATGAGCTACAAACTTTTAAGCAGTCAGATGATGAGTCTCTCTATGAGGCTTGGAGGAGATTTAAAAGATTGCAGAGACAATGCCCTCACCATGGCATTCCAGATTGGATTTTGATGCAAACCTTTTACAATGGCATGACTCATGAGTTCCGTATTTATATAGATGCTGCGTCAGGAGGTTCTCTCTTGACAAAGAACCCCACCGAAGCTAGGGAGCTCATAGAGAAGATGGCGGCTAATGATAACTATCATCCTGGAGGCCGAAACATTGTGAAAAAGGGAGGTAAACTTGATGTTGATGCTTTAACTATGCTAACTAGTTCTGTTCAAGCACTAACAAGCAGGTTTGATAAGTTCCAAGCAGGAACTTCTAACACCCCACAGGAGTTGTGTCAGTTATGTCATGTGCAGGGTCATGTTGCTCCAGATTGCCCACAGATTTCGCAGAATACAGAAGAGATGTCAATCGAGCAAGCCAATGCTTTCTACTCCTCTAACCCAAAGAGACCTTATGACCCTTATTCCAACACCTACAATGAAGGATGGAAACACCATCCTAACTTCTCATACAAAAATTCCCAAGCACAACAAAACCCTCCACCACCACCTTTATCCAACACCTACAACCAACCACCACCTGGTTTCCAACAAAAAACAACCAATTGGTGAAGGATAATTAGGTCGTTGGACTAACTACCCTCAACCAAACAATATTTATAAACCTACACCTACACTAAACAAGTTTAGTGGTAAGTAGAGGGTCGAACCACGGAGACGACATAAACACTATCAACACCACCACCAATTAAGCTAGGTCAAAGAGATAGGATGGATAGAACAATAAACAAAATGAGATTAATATTAAGTTAAACTAACACCAAGGGAGAGGGTCAAACATGACAATGATCTTCAATAAAGTTAGGCAATGGAAATGAGTTTACATGCAAACCAAATATCTCATATAAGGCAATACCAACAATACCATCTAACCACCTATCGGGGTCAAAGGCTTTCCCAACTTAACACATGCTCATACTATCGTCATAAGCTGTGAAAGTTAAGGTTTTTGCATAGAATCGATCACCTAATGGATATCCCTAAGTTACACTATCGTCATAACTTAGTTCAATCCACCCAATTACAACACATGATTGGCCATTCACATGGAGTAATTAGTAAAACATGGTTACAAGGTATATTTAATCACATATAACCAACATTTGTCTAGCCTAATACATTCAAGATTCACCACATGCTATCACCAATCCCTTAGTAAAGGGAATTACTCACTAATCATGAACAACTAACACAAAACCCAGCAAGAAGAACAAAGAGAAGCAATTAAACTAAACAACTACTCTAATCAAGCAAGAAATTAAGAAAGAACAATAAATGAGATAGAGTTTAGAATGCTCATTGAAGTATTGAAAAGGAATCCAAAACAATGTCACTTTGCATCTTCATCTTCTTCAATCCACCATTGAAGCTCTTCACTTTCTCTCTCTAAAATACCCTAAATTACTCTTAATCTACATTACAAAGTATAAAAACAAAGATTAAAACTAAATCTAAGCCTAATTTATGTGAAGATTGATGGAGAGATGTTAGGGTTTAACCCCTCAAAGAGGAGAGAGAAAACCCCAAAGAAAACCCACCATCAAAAACTTTTTAAAAGAGGAGAGGAAGAAGCGTTTAAAAGACCCGTAGCTGCTCGTGCGCGCCCGCGATATTTGCCTGCGCGCCCGCGCACTGGGATTGGCCTGACAGCGACATTCATTTTCAAACGGCCATAACTTCTGTTCTAAGAGGCTTCTGTGGGCGTGCGACCTACCGTTGGAAAGCTCTTTAAGTCTAGTTTCCAATGCAACTTGAATCACCTCAATCCAATTTGTAGATCAAATGTTATGGCTAAAAGAGTGAACAAAGGTTAGTTTTGGAGTTCAGGCCCTTGAGCGCCCGCACCTATCTTAGGAGCGCCCGCGCCTATGTTAGGAGCGCCGCGCCTAAGCCGCGCCCAAATCGCGCCTACATTCTGCCTCCAATATTTTTGACCCCAATGTTAGGCACGCCCGCGCTGGGTTTGGCGCGCCCGCGCCATTCTGAAAGCGCGACCCGCGCTGTTCGCATGGCCTTGCTTGCTTGCTCCTTAACTTCCTTTGTAGCTCTTCAAATGAACTCCAATTCTCCAAGCTCTTCATTCTCTCAAAATCAACTCCAAAAGCCTACAAAACACGAGGAAAAGCACACAAACATAATAAAGAGAGAAACGGAGCAAAAGGGGTACAAACAAGGGACAAACGTAGAAAAATACCGCGATTAGAGGATCTAAATAGTGGCATAAATGTCACTTATCAAATTCCCCCACACTTGCCTCTTGCTTGTCCTCAAGCAAGAACAAAAGCAGAAACAAAAAGAAAGAAAAAGGATCTAAAAACATTAAAAGGAGAGGGGTTAAAAAGAATATACACTAACTCACTTTCGTATGAATGACGGTTGTTTTTAGCGTAAACAACAAGCTATTTAAACCTCAAAGTCGCCTATGAGGACGAGTGTTCTCTCGTAAGGGTTTCCAAAGAGTTTAACCCATAACTCTACACATAAAGCAACACAAACAAGGCAATGCATAGACAAATAAAATAAACACAAAAACAAGACGTTCTTGGTGGACTTTTTGGAACGAAACAAGCACCAATGAATGCACAACTTTCTAAACAAATAAGGGTATGCACATTCCAAGATGTTTAGGGTTGAAAGAAACATAGACTAAGCTAAGTATAGAGAACTAAGAGCCGTACAATTCACCTTTCATCCCAAACTAGCTAGCCGCGTTCTCTCCACTAGCTTCAAGTCAACCATTAGGTGGGCTTCTCATGGTTCCTCGAAGGAACCGGAAAAAGATAAAGAAATGAAAACGATGAGAAGGTTATCCCGACGTCTTGGCTATGCACTCTCTCTCTATAAGCTTGACAACTATCTTCCTCCATCGATAAAGACTAAACTCTATAGGGTCTAAAGGTCTTTTATTGGTTGTAAGGGTATGCTTGGGGTGTAAGGTGGGAAATATTTTGAAAAATTTAAAAATTTGGTGGTATTCCCCCACACTTATTCAATAAACACACACTAACAAGACTAAGAAACAGGACTCCCCCACACTTGAACGGAGCATTGTCCTCAATGCTCAAACACGAGGGATATGAAGTTTTTTTTTTTTTTTTTTGGTCCTTACCTTATTTGAGTAAGGACGACTTTTCATAAGCATTTGCTCTTATTTCACTGAATAGAAACACAGTTTACTCACTTGCTTGACCAAAGAACTACAACTTTCTCATTTGCGTTCAAAATCAACACAAAATGATTCTCAAACCAACATGCTTCACATAAACAAAAGGTTTAGGGGAACAAAAGGTCATTCGGTTTGTAATGTGGCTCAAAATCAAGAAAGGGAAATAGGCTCAAAGGGTTAGCAAGAGGGGCAAATTTAAAAGAAAACCAATTTTGTAACAAAACAAAAAGAAGGATAAGAAAATGAAAAATGCCTATGTCCTCCCTTAAAGGGTTCGGTCACGATCTCGGGTAGATAGAAGTCAAACTCTGGATTGAAAAATGCATAACCAAGGATCCAAATATGCCACTCAACAAAGTTGATGAAGGCTAGAACAAATAAACCTCACACGGGATTTGTATAGCAATTACCGACCTAAGGGATTCATATCCACTATGGAGAGCGACACCGTCTTACCACAACCATGGATTAAGGCTACAAGTATCCCAAAGTTCTTAAAACCGCTACCTTAGCATTAAAATATGTTTAACTGAACCCAAAACACTCTCAAACCGTGCATACCATTACCAATTAGGAAGGAAAGCCTTCAAGGACATAAGCTCAAAAACATTAAGTCCAAAACAAGAATGAATAAAACACATACGAAAACTTGCCTTGTTTTTAAAGGAAAAGACTCCATACAAGCAAATATTCACAAGACAAGAACAACTTGAGAATGTTTATACAGTTGCGCAAGATGAGAGCATGATCAACAAATCCATGTATACCAAAAGTCAAATCAATAAGGCGCTCATGGCCATCCAAATATAGATAACCAAAGTCAAAAATAAACCTTGGTATGTATGGAGGGGGTAAATCAGCAATCAAGAGACCAAGAAAGGGAAGAAGGAAACAACAAAACCACAAACATGTATCTTTCAAACCACATGCAAATAAGAAGGTAAAGCAATAAAAAAAAAGAAAATGGAAAGAGTGAACCAAATGATAGGTGGGTGTGAAACCCGCAAATGAACTCATTTTCATCATTTCCATCTAATTACTCTTCTTTGATGCTTCAACTTCCAATCACAAGCATTCCTTGGTTTGTTTCTTCTTATGGTTCCCGATCCAAGGTCATGCGCAAAAGTATAGACATCAAGTAACTATATACAAAGAGAAACAAGAGGAAAACAAAATTAAAAGAAATAAGGAAAAGTAAAATCAATAAAAACACGGGTTACTTCCCGAGAAAGTCTTGTTTAAGGTCCAAGATTGACCTTATTAGTAAATAACCGGACAAAGAACGCAAAAGCTTGTCATATGCATCGGAAAATATTTCATGAAAAAGAGCATAAGTGATGCTCATATGACAAGCAAGCACAAAGTTGAAAGAAACTCTATGCTTGAGGGGAGGGGGAAAAGAAAAATAAAAAGAATCAAAAGAAAAATCAAAAGAAAAATTAAAATAAGAAAAAGAAAAAGAGGGAACAAACTCATTTAGTTGCATTTTGGAAGGTGAAAGCTCATCATTGAAATCAAAAGTAAGGCCATGGTGGTATAGAGAGGCAAGGGGCTCCTCAATTGGTTTATTTTTGAGAAAATATGGTAGTGAGATGGGAAAAGAAGGAATATTGCTAAACTTCCTTGAAAAAGGGATGTAAGTTGAAGGGGTTTGAATTGGGATCGCACTCACCACCTCAATTACACCACCTAGCATTGAATCACAAGCTTTCTCTTCCAACTCATCTTCAATACCCTCAAAGATTTTCGATGTATTCTCAATCACCAATTGGGATATTTCACTCTCAACAAGAGCATGATCATCATTGTTAACATTCCCCAAGTCACCATGAATGAACATCGATATCTCATCATCACCTAAACCAAACTTTTCTCTAAGCAACCTCAAATCAATGTTTAATTGCATCAATTTTGTATCGTCAATGGGTTGCGAAGAGTTTTGAGGCTCAAATTGGGTGGAGGGGTTGGTATTCACGAAGTCATGAAAAATCTCACCATCCATACTCCCTCCATCACTTTCAAAATCATCATCCTCAATCACATTCTCAAATTCCAAATGAGTTGTCTCACTCTCTTGATTACCCTTAGGCTCACTCAAATGGGAGGAGGGAGAAGAAGAAAAGGCATCCTCTTGGGATGAGGCTAGTTGGGAAATTTTACTTTCCATCATTTTAATCCAAGCTTCCCTTTCATTCCTCTCTTCATCTTGTTTTCTCATAAACTCCTTAAGCATCTCCATACACTCTTCTTCCTTCGATCTCCCCACTGAATTACCCTCACAAAAAGGCTCATTAGACACATAGGGGAACTCATTAGGAATCGTGTATGAAAAAGGAAAGGAAGATGAAGAATTATGCATTTGAGAATTTGGGGTGTGTGAAGCATCATTGGAATTCATGCATATAATTGATGAACATTGAAAAATATCATGAACATTATCAACATTGGGATGCATCTCATCACAATTAGCATACAAAAGGGAAGGGTTGCCATCATGCATCAAGGGATCATCATGGGGAACATAAGAATCATCATTAGAGTTTATGCAAGAGTTAGAAAAATCACGACAATTATCATAATTATCTTGCTCATTGCTATCCCGAGCAAACCACAAATAGAAATCCCAAGCCTCATCCGAAGATGTGGCTCGAAATTCACCATTAAATATGTTTTCAACCACCCCCCTAGTGTACTCATTTAAACCCCAATAAATTATCTCACAAGACTCCCATAAAGTACAACCAAGGTAATTAGAGAAGTCTTCAAACCTATTAAAGTATACCCAAAAGGGCTCATATTCAAATTGAGGCAAAGAAGGACATGACATTTCATTTTGGACAAATTGATCCATGACTCAATGAGGCAAAACAAATAGCAACCAAATAAGAAAGCTCAAATATTTTTGGAATTTCCCCTTTTTTTTCTTTTTTTTTTTAAAACAAAAAATAAACAAAAAGAAAAGAAAATATTCGCAAAGACCTAGACTCAATAAGGTAATACAACAATAATGGAAGCCGTCCCCGGCAACGGCGCCATTTTGGTGAAGGATAATTAGGTCGTTGGACTAACTACCCTCAACCAAACAATATTTATAAACCTACACCTACACTAAACAAGTTTAGTGGTAAGTAGAGGGTCGAACCACGGAGACGACATAAACACTATCAACACCACCACCAATTAAGCTAGGTCAAAGAGATAGGATGGATAGAACAATAAACAAATGAGATTAATATTAAGTTAAACTAACACCAAGGGAGAGGGTCAAACATGACAATGATCTTCAATAAAGTTAGGCAATGGAAATGAGTTTACATGCAAACCAAATATCTCATATAAGGCAATACCAACAATACCATCTAACCACCTATCGGGGTCAAAGGCTTTCCCAACTTAACACATGCTCATACTATCGTCATAAGCTGTGAAAGTTAAGGTTTTTGCATAGAATCGATCACCTAATGGATATCCCTAAGTTACACTATCGTCATAACTTAGTTCAATCCACCCAATTACAACACATGATTGGCCATTCACATGGAGTAATTAGTAAAACATGGTTACAAGGTATATTTAATCACATATAACCAACATTTGTCTAGCCTAATACATTCAAGATTCACCACATGCTATCACCAATCCCTTAGTAAAGGGAATTACTCACTAATCATGAACAACTAACACAAAACCCAGCAAGAAGAACAAAGAGAAGCAATTAAACTAAACAACTACTCTAATCAAGCAAGAAATTAAGAAAGAACAATAAATGAGATAGAGTTTAGAATGCTCATTGAAGTATTGAAAAGGAATCCAAAACAATGTCACTTTGCATCTTCATCTTCTTCAATCCACCATTGAAGCTCTTCACTTTCTCTCTCTAAAATACCCTAAATTACTCTTAATCTACATTACAAAGTATAAAAACAAAGATTAAAACTAAATCTAAGCCTAATTTATGTGAAGATTGATGGAGAGATGTTAGGGTTTAACCCCTCAAAGAGGAGAGAGAAAACCCAAAGAAACCCACCATCCAAACTTTTAAAAAGAGGAGAGGAAGAAGCGTTTAAAAGACCCGTAGCTGCTCGTGCGCGCCCGCGATATTTGCCTGCGCGCCCGCGCACTGGGATTGGCCTGACAGCGACATTCATTTTCAAACGGCATAACTTCTGTTCTAGGAGGCTTCTGTGGGCGTGCGACCTACCGTTGGAAAGCTCTTTAAGTCTAGTTTCCAATGCAACTTGAATCACCTCAATCCAATTTGTAGATCAAATGTTATGGCTAAAAGAGTGAACAAAGGTTAGTTTTGGAGTTCAGGCCCTTGAGCGCCCGCACCTATCTTAGGAGCGCCGCGCCTATGTTAGGAGCGCCGCGCCTAAGCCGCGCCCAAATCGCGCCTACATTCTGCCTCCAATATTTTTGACCCCAATGTTAGGCACGCCCGCGCTGGGTTTGGCGCGCCCGCGCCATTCTGAAAGCGCGACCCGCGCTGTCCGCATGGCCTTGCTTGCTTGCTCCTTAACTTCCTTTGTAGCTCTTCAAATGAACTCCAATTCTCCAAGCTCTTCATTCTCTCAAAATCAACTCCAAAAGCCTACAAAACACGAGGAAAAGCACAAAACATAATAAAGAGAGAAACGGAGCAAAAGGGGTACAAACAAGGGACAAACGTAGAAAAATACCGCGATTAGAGGATCTAAATAGTGGCATAAATGTCACTTATCAAATTCCCCCACACTTGCCTCTTGCTTGTCCTCAAGCAAGAACAAAAGCAGAAACAAAAAGAAAGAAAAAGGATCTAATAACACTAAAAGGAGAGGGGTGAAAAAGAATATACACTAACTCACTTTCGTATGAATCACGGTTGTTTTTAGCGTAAACAACAAGCCATTTAAACCTCAAAGTCGCCTATGAGGACGAGTGTGCTCTCGTAAGGGTTTCCAAAGAGTTTAACCCATAACTCTACACATAAAGCAACACAAACAAGGCAATGCATAGACAAATAAAATAAACACAAAAACAAGACGTTCTTGGTGGACTTTTTGGAACGAAACAAGCACCAATGAATGCACAACTTTCTAAACAAATAAGGGTATGCACGTTCCAAGATGTTTAGGGTTGAAAGAAACATAGACTAAGCTAAGCATAGAGAACTAAGAGCCGTACAATTCACCTTTCATCCCAAACTAGCTAGCCGCGTTCTCTCCACTAGCTTCAAGTCAACCATTAGGTGGGCTTCTCATGGTTCTCGAAGGAACCGGAAAAAGATAAAGAAATGAAAACGATGAGAAGGTTATCCCGACGTCTTGGCTATGCACTCTCTCTCTATAAGCTTGACAACTATCTTCCTCCATCGATAAAGACTAAACTCTATAGGGTCTAAAGGTCTTTTATTGGTTGTAAGGGTAATGCTTGGGGTGTAAGGTGGGAAAAATTTTGAAAAATTTAAAAATTTGGTGGTATTCCCCCACACTTATTCAATAAACACACACTAACAAGACTAAGAAACAGGACTCCCCCACACTTGAACGGAGCATTGTCCTCAATGCTCAAACACGAGGGATATGAAGTTTTTTTTTTTTTTTTTTTTGGTCCTTACCTTATTTGAGTAAGGACGACTTTTCATAAGCATTTGCTCTTATTTCACTGAATAGAAACACAGTTTACTCACTTGCTTGACCAAAGAACTACAACTTTCTCATTTGCGTTCAAAATCAACACAAAACAATTCTCAAACCAACATGCTTCACATAAACAAAAGGTTTAGGGGAACAAAAGGTCATTCGGTTTGTAATGTGGCTCAAAATCAAGAAAGGGAAATAGGCTCAAAGGGTTAGCAAGAGGGGCAAATTTAAAAGAAAACCAATTTTGTAACAAAACAAAAAGAAGGATAAGAAAATGAAAAATGCCTATGTCCTCCCTTAAAGGGTTCGGTCACGATCTCGGGTAGATAGAAGTCAAACTCTGGATTGAAAAATGCATAACCAAGGATCCAAATATGCCACTCAACAAAGTTGATGAAGGCTAGAACAAATAAACCTCACACGGGATTTGTATAGCAATTACCGACCTAAGGGGTTCATATCCACTATGGAGAGCGACACCGTCTTACCACAACCATGGATTAAGGCTACAAGTATCCCAAAGTTCTTAAAACCGCTACCTTAGCATTAAAATATGTTTAACTCAACCCAAAACACTCTCAAACCGTGCATACCATTACCAATTAGGAAGGAAAACATTCAAGGACATAAGCTCAAAAGTAGTAAGACCAAAACAAGAATGAATAAAACACATATGCAAACTTGCCTTGTTTTCAAAGGAAAAGACTCCATACAAACAAATATTCACAAACAAGAACAACTTGAGAATGTATATACAAATTGCGCTAGAAGAGAGCATGATCAACGACAAAGCCATGCATACCAAAAGTCAAGTCAATAAGGCACTCATGGCCATCCAAATATAGAATAACCAAAGTCAAAAATAAACCTTGGTATGTATGGGGGGTAAATCAAGCAATCAAGAGACCAAGAAAGGGAAGAAGGAAACAACAAAACCACAAACATTTATCTTTCAAACCATATGAAAATAAAAGGGTAAAGCAACAAAAAAAAGAGAATGGAAAGAGTGAACCAAAATGTTAGGTGGGTGTAGAAACCCGCAAATTAAGTCATTTTCCTCATTTCCATTAAATTACTCTTCTTTGATGCTTCAACTTCCATTTACAAATATTCCTTGGTTTGTTACTTCTTATGGTTCCCGGTCCAAGGTCATGCGCAAAAGTATAGACATCAAGTAACTATATACAAAGATAAACAAGAGGAAAACAAAATTAAAAGATATAAAAGAAAAGTAAAAGCAATAAAAACACGGGTTACTTCCCGAGAAAGTCTTGTTTAAGGTCCAAGATTGACCTTATTAGTAAATAACCGGACAAAGAACGCAAAAGCTTGTCATATGCATCGGAAAATATTTCATGAAAAGAGCATAAGTGATGCTCATATGACAAGCAAGCACAAAGTTGAAAGAAACTCTATGCTTGAGGGGAGGGGGAAAAGAAAAATAAAAGAATCAAAAGAAAAATCAAAAGAAAAATTAAAATAAGAAAAAGAAAAAGAGGGAACAAACTCATTTAGTTGCATTTTGGAAGGTGAAAGCTCATCATTGAAATCAAAAGTAAGGCATGGTGGTATAGAGAGGCAAGGGGCTCCTCAATTGGTTTATTTTTGAGAAAATATGGTAGTGAGATGGGAAAAGAAGGAATATTGCTAAACTTCCTTGAAAAAGGGATGTAAGTTGAAGGGGTTTGAATTGGGATCGCACTCACCACCTCAATTACACCACCTAGCATTGAATCACAAGCTTTCTCTTCCAACTCATCTTCAATACCCTCAAAGATTTTCGATGTATTCTCAATCACCAATTGGGATATTTCACTCTCAACAAGAGCATGATCATCATTGTTAACATTCCCCAAGTCACCATGAATGAACATCGGTATCTCATCATCACCTAAACCAAACTTTTCTCTAAGCAACCTCAAATCAATGTTTAATTGCATCAATTTTGTATCGTCAATGGGTTGCGAAGAGTTTTGAGGCTCAAATTGGGTGGAGGGGTTGGTATTCACGAAGTCATGAAAAATCTCACCATCCATACTCCCTCCATCACTTTCAAAATCATCATCCTCAATCACATTCTCAAATTCCAAATGAGTTGTCTCACTCTCTTGATTACCCTTAGGCTCACTCAAATGGGAGGAGGGAGAAGAAGGAAAGGCATCCTCTTGGGATGAGGCTAGTTGGGAAATTTTACTTTCCATCATTTTAATCCAAGCTTCCCTTTCATTCCTCTCTTCATCTTGTTTTCTCATAAACTCCTTAAGCATCTCCATACACTCTTCTTCCTTCGATCTCCCCACTGAATTACCCTCACAAAAAGGCTCATTAGACACATAGGGGAACTCATTAGGAATCGTGTATGAAAAAGGAAAGGAAGATGAAGAATTATGCATTTGAGAATTTGGGGTGTGTGAAGCATCATTGGAATTCATGCACATAATTGATGAACATTGAAAAATATCATGAACATTATCAACATTGGGATGCATCTCATCACAATTAGCATACAAAAGGGAAGGGTTGCCATCATGCATCAAGGGATCATCATGGGGAACATAAGAATCATCATTAGAGTTTATGCAAGAGTTAGAAAAATCACGACAATTATCATAATTATCTTGCTCATTGCTATCCCGAGCAAACCACAAATAGAAATCCCAAGCCTCATCCGAAGATGTGGCTCGAAATTCACCATTAAATATGTTTTCAACCACCCCCCTAGTGTACTCATTCAAACCCCAATAAATTATCTCACAAGACTCCCATAAAGTACAACCAAGGTAATTAGAGAAGTCTTCAAACCTATTAAAGTATACCCAAAAGGGCTCATATTCAAATTGAGCAAAGAAGGACATGACATTTCATTTTGGACAAATTGATCCATGACTCAATGAGGCAAAACAAATAGCAACCAAATAAGAAAGCTCAAATATTTTTGGAATTTCCCCTTTTTTTTTCTTTTTTTTTTTAAACAAAAAATAAACAAAAAGAAAAGAAAATATTCGCAAAGACCTAGACTCAATAAGGTAATACAACAATAATGGAAGCGTCCCCGGCAACGGCGCCATTTTGGTGAAGGATAATTAGGTCGTTGGACTAACTACCCTCAACCAAACAATATTTATAAACCTACACCTACACTAAACAAGTTTAGTGGTAAGTAGAGGGTCGAACCACGGAGACGACATAAACACTATCAACACCACCACCAATTAAGCTAGGTCAAAGAGATAGGATGGATAGAACAATAAACAAATGAGATTAATATTAAGTTAAACTAACACCAAGGGAGAGGGTCAAACATGACAATGATCTTCAATAAAGTTAGGCAATGGAAATGAGTTTACATGCAAACCAAATATCTCATATAAGGCAATACCAACAATACCATCTAACCACCTATCGGGGTCAAAGGCTTTCCCAACTTAACACATGCTCATACTATCGTCATAAGCTGTGAAAGTTAAGGTTTTTTGCATAGAATCGATCACCTAATGGATATCCCTAAGTTACACTATCGTCATAACTTAGTTCAATCCACCCAATTACAACACATGATTGGCCATTCACATGGAGTAATTAGTAAAACATGGTTACAAGGTATATTTAATCACATATAACCAACATTTGTCTAGCCTAATACATTCAAGATTCACCACATGCTATCACCAATCCCTTAGTAAAGGGAATTACTCACTAATCATGAACAACTAACACAAAACCCAGCAAGAAGAACAAAGAGAAGCAATTAAACTAAACAACTACTCTAATCAAGCAAGAAATTAAGAAAGAACAATAAATGAGATAGAGTTTAGAATGCTCATTGAAGTATTGAAAAGGAATCCAAAACAATGTCACTTTGCATCTTCATCTTCTTCAATCCACCATTGAAGCTCTTCACTTTCTCTCTCTAAAATACCCTAAATTACTCTTAATCTACATTACAAAGTATAAAAACAAAGATTAAAACTAAATCTAAGCCTAATTTATGTGAAGATTGATGGAGAGATGTTAGGGTTTAACCCCTCAAAGAGGAGAGAGAAAACCCAAAGAAACCCACCATCAAACTTTCAAAAAGAGGAGAGGAAGAAGCGTTTAAAAGACCCGTAGCTGCTCGTGCGCGCCCGCGATATTTGCCTGCGCGCCCGCGCACTGGGATTGGCCTGACAGCGACATTCATTTTCAAACGGCCATAACTTCTGTTCTAGGAGGCTTCTGTGGGCGTGCAACCTACCGTTGGAAAGCTCTTTAAGTCTAGTTTCCAATGCAACTTGAATCACCTCAATCCAATTTGTAGATCAAAAGTTATGGCTAAAAGAGTGAACAAAGGTTAGTTTTGGAGTTCAGGCCCTTGAGCGCCCGCACCTATCTTAGGAGCGCCCGCGCCTATTTAGGCGCCCGCGCCTAAGCCGCGCCCAAATCGCGCCTACATTCTGCCTCCAATATTTTCGACCCCAATGTTAGGCACGCCCGCCCGCTGGGTTTGGCGCGCCCGCGCCATTCTGAAAGCGCGACCCGCGCTGTCCGCATGGCCTTGCTTGCTTGCTCCTTAACTTCCTTTGTAGCTCTTCAAATGAACTCCAATTCTCCAAGCTCTTCATTCTCTCAAAATCAACTCCAAAAGCCTACAAAACACGAGGAAAAGCACAAAAACATAATAAAGAGAGAAACGGAGCAAAAGGGGTACAAACAAGGGACAAACGTAGAAAAATACCGCGATTAGAGGATCTAAATAGTGGCATAAATGCCACTTATCAAATTCCCCCACACTTGCCTCTTGCTTGTCCTCAAGCAAGAACAAAAGCAGAAACAAAAAGAAAGAAAAAGGATCTAATAACACTAAAAGGAGAGGGGTGAAAAAGAATATACACTAACTCACTTTTGTATGAATCACGGTTGTTTTTAGCGTAAACAACAAGCCATTTAAACCTCAAAGTCGCCTATGAGGACGAGTGTGCTCTCGTAAGGGTTTCCAAAGAGTTTAACCCATAACTCTACACATAAAGCAACACAAAAAAGGCAATGCATAGACAAATAAAATAAACACAAAAACAAGACGTTCTTGGTGGACTTTTTGGAACGAAACAAGCACCAATGAATGCACAACTTTCTAAACAAATAAGGGTATGCACGTTCCAAGATGTTTAGGGTTGAAAGAAACATAGACTAAGCTAAGCATAGAGAACTAAGAGCCGTACAATTCACCTTTCATCCCAAACTAGCTAGCCGCGTTCTCTCCACTAGCTTCAAGTCAACCATTAGGTGGGCTTCTCATGGTTCTCGAAGGAACCGGAAAAAGATAAAGAAATGAAAACGATGAGAAGGTTATCCTGACGTCTTGGCTATGCACTCTCTCTCTATAAGCTTGACAACTATCTTCCTCCATCGATAAAGACTAAACTCTATAGGGTCTAAAGGTCTTTTATTGGTTGTAAAGGTATGCTTGGGGTGTAAGGTGGGAAAAATTTTGAAAAATTTAAAAATTTGGTGGTATTCCCCACACTTATTCAATAAACACACACTAACAAGACTAAGAAACAGGACTCCCCCACACTTGAACGGAGCATTGTCCTCAATGCTCAAACACGAGGGATATGAAGGTTTTTTTTTTTTTTTTTTTTTTTTGGTCCTTACCTTATTTGAGTAAGGACGGCTTTTCATAAGCATTTGCTCTTATTTCACTGAATAGAAACACAGTTTACTCACTTGCTTTGACCAAAGAACTACAACTTTCTCATTTGCGTTCAAAATCAACACAAAACAATTCTCAAACCAACATGCTTCACATAAACAAAAGGTTTAGGGGAACAAAAGGTCATTCGGTTTGTAATGTGGCTCAAAATCAAGAAAGGGAAATAGGCTCAAAGGGTTAGCAAGAGGGGCAAATTTAAAAGAAAACCAATTTTGTAACAAAACAAAAAGAAGGATAAGAAAATGAAAAATGCCTATGTCCTCCCTTAAAGGGTTCGGTCACGATCTCGGGTAGATAGAAGTCAAACTCTGGATTGAAAAATGCATAACCAAGGATCCAAATATGCCACTCAACAAAGTTGATGAAGGCTAGAACAAATAAACCTCACACGGGATTTGTATAGCAATTACCGACCTAAGGGGTTCATATCCACCATGGAGAGCGACACCGTCTTACCACAACCATGGATTAAGGCTACAAGTATCCAAAGTTCTTAAAACCTCTACCTTAGCATTAAAATATGTTTAACTCAACCCAAAACACTCTCAAACCGTGCATACCATTACCAATTAGGAAGGAAAACATTCAAGGACACAAGTTCAAAGTAGTAAGACCAAAACAAGAACGGATCAAAACACATATGCAAACTTGCCTTGTTTTCAAAGGAAAAGACGCTATACAAACAAATATTCACAAAACAAGAACAACTTGAGAATGTATATACAAATTGCGCTAGAAGAGAGCATGATCAACGACAAAGCCATGCATACAAAAGTCAAGTAAATAAGGCACTCATGGCCATCCAAATATAGAATAACCAAAGTCAAAAATAAACCTTGGTATGTATGGGGGGGTAAATCAAGCAATCAAGAGACCAAGAAAGGTGAAGAAGGAAACAACAAAACCACAAACATTTATCTTTCAAACCATATGAAAATAAAAGGGTAAAGCAACAAAAGAGAGGAGATAGAAAGAGTGAACCAAAATGTTAGGTGGGTGTAGAAACCCGCAAATTAAGTCATTTTCCTCATTTCCATTAAATTGCTCTTCTTTGATGCTTCAACTTCCATTTACAAATATTCCTTGGTTTGCTACTTCTTATGGTTCTCGGTCCAAGGTCATGCGCAAAAGTATAGACATCAAGTACCTATATACAAAGATAAACAAGAGGAAAACAAAATTAAAAGATATAAAAGAAAAGTAAAAGCAATATAAAACACGGGTTACTTCCCGAGAAAGTCTTGTTTAAGGTCCAAGATTGACCTTATTAGTAAATAACCGGAAAAAGAACGCAAAAGCTTGTCATACGCATCGGAAAACATTTCAAGAAATAGAGCATATACGATGCTCATATGACAAGCAAGCACAAAGTTAAAGAAACTCTATGCTTGAGGGGAGGGGGAAAAGAAAAATAAAAGAATCAAAAGAAAAATCAAAAGAAAAATTAAAATAAGAAAAAGAAAAAGAGGGAACAAACTCATTTAGTTGCATTTTGGAAGGTGAAAGCTCATCATTGAAATCAAAAGTAAGGTCATGGTGGTATAGAGAGGCAAGGGGCTCCTCAATTGGTTTATTTTTAAGAAAATATGGTAGTGAGATGGGAAAAGAAGGAATATTGCTAAACTTCCTTGAAAAAGGGATGTAAGTTGAAGGGGTTTGAATTGGGATCGCACTCACCACCTCAATTACACCACCTAGCATTGAATCACAAGCTTTCTCTTCCAATTCATCTTCAATACCCTCAAAGATTTTCGATGTATTCTCAATCACCAATTGGGATATTTCACTCTCAACAAGAGCATGATCATCATTGTTAACATTCCCAAGTCACCATGAATGAACATGGTATCTCATCATCACCTAAACCAAACTTTTCTCTAAGCAACCTCAAATCAATGTTTAATTGCATCAATTTTGTATCGTCAATGGGTTGCGAAGAGTTTTGAGGCTCAAATTGGGTGGAGGGGTTGGTATTCACGAAGTCATGAAAAATCTCACCATCCATACTCCCTCCATCACTTTCAAAATCATCATCCTCAATCACATTCTCAAATTCCAAATGAGTTGTCTCACTCTCTTGATTACCCTTAGGCTCACTCAAATGGGAGGAGGGAGAAGAAGGAAAGGCATCCTCTTGGGATGAGGCTAGTTGGGAAATTTTACTTTCCATCATTTTAATCCAAGCTTCCCTTTCATTCCTCTCTTCATCTTGTTTTCTCATAAACTCCTTAAGCATCTCCATACACTCTTCTTCCTTCGATCTCCCCACTGAAATTACCCTCACAAAAAGGCTCATTAGACACATAGGGGAACTCATTAGGAATCGTGTATGAAAAAGGAAAGGAAGATGAAGAATTATGCATTTGAGAATTTTGGGTGTGTGAAGCATCATTGGAATTCATGCACATAATTGATGAACATTGAAAAATATCATGAACATTATCAACATTGGGATGCATCTCATTACAATTAGCATACAAAAGGGAAGGGTTGCCATCATGCATCAAGGGATCATCATGGGGAACATAAGAATCATCATTAGAGTTTATGCAAGAGTTAGAAAAATCACGACAATTATCATAATTATCTTGCTCATTGCTATCCCGAGCAAACCACAAATAGAAATCCCAAGCCTCATCCGAAGATGTGGCTCGAAATTCACCATTAAATTTGTTTTCAACCACCCCCCTAGTGTACTCATTCAAACCCCAATAAATTATCTCACAAGACTCCCTTAAAGTACAACCAAGGTAATTAGAGAAGTCTTCAAACCTATTAAAGTATACCCAAAAGGGCTCATATTCAAATTGAGGCAAAGAAGGACATGACATTTCATTTTGGACAAATTGATCCATGACTCAATGAGGCAAAACAAATAGCAACCAAATAAGAAAGCTCAAATATTTTTGGAATTTCCCCTTTTTTTTTCCTTTTTTTTAAACAAAAAATAAACAAAAAGAAAAGAAAATATTCGCAAAGACCTAGACTCAATAAGGTAATACAACAATAATGGAAGCCGTCCCCGGCAACGGCGCCATTTTGGTGAAGGATAATTAGGTCGTTGGACTAACTACCCTCAACCAAACAATATTTATAAACTACACCTACACTAAACAAGTTTAGTGGTAAGTAGAGGGTCGAACCACGGAGACGACATAAACACTATCAACACCACCACCAATTAAGCTAGGTCAAAGAGATAGGATGGATAGAACAATAAACAAAAATGAGATTAATATTAAGTTAAACTAACACCAAGGGAGAGGGTCAAACATGACAATGATCTTCAATAAAGTTAGGCAATGGAAATGAGTTTACATGCAAACCAAATATCTCATATAAGGCAATACCAACAATACCATCTAACCACCTATCGGGGTCAAAGGCTTTCCCAACTTAACACATGCTCATACTATCGTCATAAGCTGTGAAAGTTAAGGTTTTTGCATAGAATCGATCACCTAATGGATATCCCTAAGTTACACTATCGTCATAACTTAGTTCAATCCACCCAATTACAACACATGATTGGCCATTCACATGGAGTAATTAGTAAAACATGGTTACAAGGTATATTTAATCACATATAACCAACATTTGTCTAGCCTAATACATTTCAAGATTCACCACATGCTATCACCAATCCCTTAGTAAAGGGAATTACTCACTAATCATGAACAACTAACACAAAACCCAACAAGAAGAACAAAGAGAAGCAATTAAACTAAACAACTACTCTAATCAAGCAAGAAATTAAGAAAGAACAATAAATGAGATAGAGTTTAGAATGCTCATTGAAGTATTGAAAAGGAATCCAAAACAATGTCACTTTGCATCTTCATCTTCTTCAATCCACCATTGAAGCTCTTCACTTTCTCTCTCTAAAATACCCTAAATTACTCTTAATCTACATTACAAAGTATAAAAACAAAGATTAAATCTAAATCTAAGCCTAATTTATGTGAAGATTGATGGAGAGATGTTAGGGTTTAACCCCTCAAAGAGGAGAGAGAAAACCCCAAAGAAACCCACATCAAAACTTCCAAAAAGAGGAGAGGAAGAAGCATTTAAAAGACCCGTAGCTGCTCGTGCGCGCCCGCGATAGAGCCTGCGCGGCCGCGCACTGGATTGGCCTGACAGCAACATTCATTTTCAAACGGCCATAACTTCTGTTCTAAGAGCTTCTGGGGCGTGCAACCTAGCGTTGGAAAGCTCTTTAAGTCTAGTTTCCAATGCAACTTGAATCACCTCAATCCAATTTGTAGATCAAAAGTTATGGCTAAAAGAGTGAACAAAGGTTAGTTTTGGAGTTCAGGCCCTTGAGCGCCCGCACCTATCTTAGGAGCGCCCGCGCCTATCTTAGAGCGCCCGCGCCTAAGCCGCGCCCAAATCGCGCCTACATTCTGCCTCCAATATTTTCGACCCCAATGTTAGGCACGCCCGCGCTGGTTTGGCGCGCCCGCGCCATTCTGAAAGCGCGACCCGCGCTGTCCGCATGGCCTTGCTTGCTTGCTCCTTAACTTCCTTTGTAGCTCTTCAAATGAACTCCAATTCTCCAAGCTCTTCATTCTCTCAAAATCAACTCCAAAAGCCTATAAAACACGAGGAAAAGCACAAAAACATAATAAAGAGAGAAACGGAGCAAAAGGGGTACAAACAAGGGACAAACGTAGAAAAATACCGCGATTAGAGGATCTAAATAGTGGCATAAATGCCACTTATCAAATTCCCCACACTTGCCTCTTGCTTGTCCTCAAGCAAGAACAAAAGCAGAAACAAAAAGAAAGAAAAAGGATCTAATAACACTAAAAGGAGAGGGGTGAAAAAGAATATACACTAACTCACTTTCGTAGGAATCACGGTTGTTTTTAGCGTAAACAACAAGCCATTTAAACCTCAAAGTCGCCTTTGAGGACGAGTGTGCTCTCGTAAGGGTTTCCAAAGAGTTTAACCCATAACTCTACACATAAAGCAACACAAACAAGGCAATGCATAGACAAATAAAATAAACACAAAAACAAGACGTTCTTGGTGGACTTTTTGGAACGAAACAAGCACCAATGAATGCACAACTTTCTAAACAAATAAGGGTATGCACGTTCCAAGATGTTTAGGGTTGAAAGAAACATAGACTAAGCTAAGCATAGAGAACTAAGAGCCGTACAATTCACCTTTCATCCCAAACTAGCTAGCCGCGTTCTCTCCACTAGCTTCAAGTCAACCATTAGGTGGGCTTCTCATGGTTCCTCGAAGGAACCGGAAAAAGATAAAGAAATGAAAACGATGAGAAGGTTATCCCGACGTCTTGGCTATGCACTCTCTCTCTATAAGCTTGACAACTATCTTCCTCCATCGATAAAGACTAAACTCTATAGGGTCTAAAGGTCTTTTATTGGTTGTAAGGGTATGCTAGGGGTGTAAGGTGGGAAAAATTTTAAAAAATTTAAAAATTTGGTGGTATTCCCCCACACTTATTCAATAAACACACACTAACAAGACTAAGAAACAGGACTCCCCCACACTTGAACGGAGCATTGTCCTCAATGCTCAAACACGAGGGATATGAAGTTTTTTTTTTTTTTTTTTTTTTTGGTCCTTACCTTATTAGAGTAAGGACGGCTTTTCATAAGCATTTGCTCTTATTTCACTGAATAGAAACACAGTTTACTCACTTGCTTGACCAAAGAACTACAACTTTCTCATTTGCGTTCAAAATCAACACAAAACAATTCTCAAACCAACATGCTTCACATAAACAAAAGGTTTAGGGGAACAAAAGGTCATTCGGTTTGTAATGTGGCTCAAAATCAAGAAAGGGAAATAGGCTCAAAGGGTTAGAAAGAGGGGCAAATTTAAAAGAAAACCAATTTTTGTAACAAAACAAAAAGAAGGATAAGAAAATGAAAAATGCCTATTTCCTCCCTTAAAGGGTTCGGTCACGATCTCGGGTAGATAGAAGTCAAACTCTGGATTGAAAAATGCATAACCAAGGATCCAAATATGCCACTCAACAAAGTTGATGAAGGCTAGAACAAATAAACCTCACACGGGATTTGTATAGCAATTACCGACCTAAGGGGTTCATATCCACTATGGAGAGCGACACCGTCTTACCACAACCATGGATTAAGGCTACAAGTATCCCAAAGTTCTTAAAACCGCTACCTTAGCATTAAAATATGTTTAACTCAACCCAAAACACTCTCAAACCGTGCATACCATTACCAATTAGGAAGGAAAAGCCTTCAAGGACACAAGCTCAAAACATTAAGTCCAAAACAAGAATGAATAAAACACATACGAAAACTTGCCTTGTTTTTAAAGGAAAAGACTCCATACAAGCAAATATTCACAAAACAAGAACAACTTGAGAATGTTTATACAGTTGCGCAAGATGAGAGCATGATCAAACAAATCCATGTATACCAAAAGTCAAATCAATAAGGCGCTCATGGCCATCCAAATATAGAATAACTAAAGTCAAAAATAAACCTTGGTATGTATGGAGGGGTAAATCAAGCAATCAAGAGACCAAGAAAGGGAAGAAGGAAACAACAAAACCACAAACATGTATCTTTCAAACCACATGCAAATAAGAAGGTAAAGCAATAAAAAAAAAGAAAATGGAAAGAGTGAACCAAATGATTAGGTGGGTGTGAAACCCGCAAATGAACTCATTTTCATCATTTCCATCTAATTACTCTTCTTTGGTGCTTCAACTTCCAATCACAAAGCATTCCTTGGTTTGTTTCTTCTTATGGTTCCCGATCCAAGGTCATGAGCAAAAGTATAGACATCAAGTAACTATATACAAAGAGAAACAAGAGGAAAACAAAATTAAAAGAAATAAGGAAAAGTAAAAGCAATAAAAACACGGGTTACTTCCCGAGAAAGTCTTGTTTAAGGTCCAATATTGACCTTATTAGTAAATAACCGGACAAAGAACGCAAAAGCTTGTCATATGCATCGGAAAATATTTCATGAAAAAGAGCATAAGTGATGCTCATATGACAAGCAAGCACAAAGTTGAAAGAAACTCTATGCTTGAGGGGAGGGGGAAAAGAAAAATAAAAAAATCAAAAGAAAAATCAAAAGAAAAATTAAAATAAGAAAAAGAAAAAGAGGGAACAAACTCATTTAGTTGCATTTTGGAAGGTGAAAGCTCATCATTGAAATCAAAAGTAAGGCCATGGTGGTATAGAGAGGCAAGGGGCTCCTCAATTGGTTTATTTTTGAGAAAATATGGTAGTGAGATGGGAAAAGAAGGAATATTGCTAAACTTCCTTGAAAAAGGGATGTAAGTTGAAGGGTTTGAATTGGGATCGCACTCACCACCTCAATTACACCACCTAGCATTGAATCACAAGCTTTCTCTTCCAACTCATCTTCAATACCCTCAAAGATTTTCGATGTATTCTCAATCACCAATTGGGATATTTCACTCTCAACAAGAGCATGATCATCATTGTTAACATTCCCCAAGTCACCATGAATGAACATCGGTATCTCATCATCACCTAAACCAAAATTTTCTCTAAGCAACCTCAAATCAATGCTTAATTGCATCAATTTTGTATCGTCAATGGGTTGCGAAGAGTTTTGAGGCTCAAATTGGGTGGAGGGGTTGGTATTCACGAAGTCATGAAAAATCTCACCATCCATACTCCCTCCATCACTTTCAAAATCATCATCCTCAATCACATTCTCAAATTCCAAATGAGTTGTCTCACTCTCTTGATTACCCTTAGGCTCACTCAAATGGGAGGAGGGAGAAGAAGGAAAGGCATCCTCTTGGGATGAGGCTAGTTGGGAAATTTTACTTTCCATCATTTTAATCCAAGCTTCCCTTTCATTCCTCTCTTCATCTTGTTTTCTCATAAACTCCTTAAGCATCTCCATACACTCTTCTTCCTTCGATCTCCCCACTGAATTACCCTCACAAAAAGGCTCATTAGACACATAGGGGAACTCATTAGGAATCGTGTATGAAAAAGGAAAGGAAGATGAAGAATTATGCATTTGAGAATTTTGGGTGTGTGAAGCATCATTGGAATTCATGCACATAATTGATGAACATTGAAAAATATCATGAACATTATCAACATTGGGATGCATCTCATTACAATTAGCATACAAAAGGGAAGGGTTGCCATCATGCATCAAGGGATCATCATGGGGAACATAAGAATCATCATTAGAGTTTATGCAAGAGTTAGAAAAATCACGACAATTATCATAATTATCTTGCTCATTGCTATCCCGAGCAAACCACAAATAGAAATCCCAAGCCTCATCCGAAGATGTGGCTCGAAATTCACCATTAAATTTGTTTTCAACCACCCCCCTAGTGTACTCATTCAAACCCCAATAAATTATCTCACAAGACTCCCTTAAAGTACAACCAAGGTAATTAGAGAAGTCTTCAAACCTATTAAAGTATACCCAAAAGGGCTCATATTCAAATTGAGGCAAAGAAGGACATGACATTTCATTTTGGACAAATTGATCCATGACTCAATGAGGCAAAACAAATAGCAACCAAATAAGAAAGCTCAAATATTTTTGGAATTTCCCCTTTTTTTCCTTTTTTTTAAACAAAAAATAAACAAAAAGAAAAGAAAATATTCGCAAAGACCTAGACTCAATAAGGTAATACAACAATAATGGAAGCCGTCCCCGGCAACGGCGCCATTTTGGTGGAGGATAATTAGGTCGTCGGACTAACTACCCTCAACCAAACAATATTTATAAACATACACCTACACTAAACAAGTTTAGTGGTAAGTAGAGGGTCGAACCACGGAGACGACATAAACACTATCAACACCACCACCAATTAAGCTAGGTCAAAGAGATAGGATGGATAGAA
The DNA here is from genome assembly GCF_001683475.1 of Chenopodium quinoa. Taxonomy (NCBI): domain Eukaryota; kingdom Viridiplantae; phylum Streptophyta; class Magnoliopsida; order Caryophyllales; family Amaranthaceae; genus Chenopodium; species Chenopodium quinoa. The sequence goes on along the minus strand of NW_018742726.1, from coordinate 1,912,022 downwards.
CAATAAACAAAAATGAGATTAATATTAAGTTAAACTAACACCAAGGGAGAGGGTCAAACATGACAATGATCTTCAATAAAGTTAGGCAATGGAAATGAGTTTACATGCAAACCAAATATCTCATATAAGGCAATACCAACAATACCATCTAACCACCTATCGGGGTCAAAGGCTTTCCCAACTTAACACATGCTCATACTATCGTCATAAGCTGCGAAAGTTAAGGTTTTTGCATAGAATCGATCACCTAATGGATACCCCTAAGTTACACTATCGTCATAACTTAGTTCAATCCACCCAATTACAACACATGATTGGCCATTCACATGGAGTAATTAGTAAAACATGGTTACAAGGTATATTTAATCACATATAACCAACATTTGTCTAGCCTAATACATTCAAGATTCACCACATGCTATCACCAATCCCTTAGTAAAGGGAATTACTCACTAATCATGAACAACTAACACAAAACCCAGCAAGAAGAACAAAGAGAAGTAATTAAACTAAACAACTACTCTAATCAAGCAAGAAATTAAGAAAGAACAATAAATGAGATAGAGTTTAGAATGCTCATTGAAGTATTGAAAAGGAATCCAAAACAATGTCACTTTGCATCTTCATATTCTTCAATCCACCATTGAAGCTCTTCACTTTCTCTCTCTAAAATACCCTAAATTACTCTTAATCTACATTACAAAGTATAAAAACAAAGATTAAATCTAAATCTAAGCCTAATTTATGTGAAGATTGATGGAGAGATGTTAGGGTTTAACCCCTCAAAGAGGAGAGAGAAAACCCCCAAAGAAACCCAACATCAAAACTTGGCCAAAAAGAGGAGAGGAAGAAGCATTTAAAAGACCCGTAGCTGCTCGTGCGCGCCCGCGATAGAGGCCTGCGCGGCCGCGCACTGGGATTGGCCTGACAGCAACATTCATTTTCAAACGGCCATAACTTCTGTTCTAAGTAGCTTCTGGGGGCGTGCAACCTAGCGTTGGAAACCTCTTTAAGTCTAGTTTCTAATGCAACTTGAATCACCTCAATCCAATTTGTAGATCAAACTTTATGGCTAAAAGAGTGAACAAAGGTTAGTTTTGGAGTTCAGGCCCTTGAGCGCCCGCACCTATCTTAGGAGCGCCCGCGCCTATCTTAAGAGCGCCCGCGCCTAAGCCGCGCCCAAATCGCGCCTACATTCTGCCTCCAATATTTTCGACCCCAATGTTAGGCACGCCCGCGCTGGGTTTGGCGCGCCCGCGCCATTCTGAAAGCGCGACCCGCGCTGTCCGCATGGCCTTGATTGCTTGCTCCTTAACTTCCTTTGTAGCTCTTCAAATGAACTCCAATTCTCCAAGCTCTTCATTCTCTCAAAATCAACTCCAAAAGCCTATAAAACACGAGGAAAAGCACAAAAACATAATAAAGAGAGAAACGGAGCAAAAGGGGTACAAACAAGGGACAAACGTAGAAAAATACCGCGATTAGAGGATCTAAATAGTGGCATAAATGCCACTTATCAAATTTCCCCACACTTGCCTCTTGCTTGTCCTCAAGCAAGAACAAAAGCAAAAACAAAAAGAAAGAAAAAGGATCTAATAACACTAAAAGGAGAGGGGTGAAAAAGAATATACACTAACTCACTTTCGTAGGAATCACGGTTGTTTTTAGCGTAAACAACAAGCCATTTAAACCTCAAAGTCGCCTTTGAGGACGAGTGTGCTCTCGTAAGGGTTTCCAAAGAGTTTAACCCATAACTCTACACATAAAGCAACACAAACAAGGCAATGCATAGACAAATAAAATAAACACAAAAACAAGACGTTCTTGGTGGACTTTTTGGAACGAAACAAGCACCAATGAATGCACAACTTTCTAAACAAATAAGGGTATGCACGTTCCAAGATGTTTAGGGTTGAAAGAAACATAGACTAAGCTAAGCATAGAGAACTAAGAGCCGTACAATTCACCTTTCATCCCAAACTAGCTAGCCGCGTTCTCTCCACTAGCTTCAAGTCAACCATTAGGTGGGCTTCTCATGGTTCCTCGAAGGAACCGGAAAAAGATAAAGAAATGAAAACGATGAGAAGGTTATCCCGACGTCTTGGCTATGCACTCTCTCTCTATAAGCTTGACAACTATCTTCCTCCATCGATAAAGACTAAACTCTATAGGGTCTAAAGGTCTTTTATTGGTTGTAAGGGTATGCTTGGGGTGTAAGGTGGGAAAAATTTTAAAAAATTTAAAAATTTGGTGGTATTCCCCCACACTTATTCAATAAACACACACTAACAAGACTAAGAAACAGGACTCCTCCACACTTGAACGGAGCATTGTCCTCAATGCTCAAACACGAGGGATATGAAGTTTTTTTTTTTTTTTTTTTTTTTTGGTCCTTACCTTATTAGAGTAAGGACGGCTTTTCATAAGCATTTTCTCTTATTTCACTGAATAGAAACACAGTTTACTCACTTGCTTGACCAAAGAACTACAACTTTCTCATTTGCGTTCAAAATCAACACAAAACAATTCTCAAACCAACATGCTTCACATAAACAAAAGGTTTAGGGGAACAAAAGGTCATTCGGTTTGTAATGTGGCTCAAAATCAAGAAAGGGAAATAGGCTCAAAGGGTTAGAAAGAGGGGCAAATTTAAAAGAAAACCAATTTTGTAACAAAACAAAAAGAAGGATAAGAAAATGAAAAATGCCTATTTCCTCCCTTAAAGGGTTCGGTCACGATCTCGGGTAGATAGAAGTCAAACTCTGGATTGAAAAATGCATAACCAAGGATCCAAATATGCCACTCAACAAAGTTGATGAAGGCTAGAACAAATAAACCTCACACGGGATTTGTATAGCAATTACCGACCTAAGGGGTTCATATCCACTATGGAGAGCGACACCGTCTTACCACAACCATGGATTAAGGCTACAAGTATCCCAAAGTTCTTAAAACCGCTACCTTAGCATTAAAATATGTTTAACTCAACCCAAAACACTCTCAAACCGTGCATACCATTACCAATTAGGAAGGAAAGCCTTCAAGGACACAAGCTCAAAACATTAAGTCCAAAACAAGAATGAATAAAACACATACGAAAACTTGCCTTGTTTTTAAAGGAAAAGACTCCATACAAGCAAATATTCACAAGACAAGAACAACTTGAGAATGTTTATACAGTTGCGCAAGATGAGAGCATGATCAACAAATCCATGTATACCAAAAGTCAAATCAATAAGGCGCTCATGGCCATCCAAATATAGAATAACCAAAGTCAAAAATAAACCTTGGTATGTATGGAGGGGGTAAATCAAGCAATCAAGAGACCAAGAAAGGGAAGAAGGAAACAACAAAACCACAAACATGTATCTTTCAAACCACATGCAAATAAGAAGGTAAAGCAATAAAAAAAAAAGAAAATGGAAAGAGTGAACCAAATGATAGGTGGGTGTGAAACCCGCAAATGAACTCATTTTCATCATTTCCATCTAATTACTCTTCTTTGGTGCTTCAACTTCCAATCACAAGCATTCCTTGGTTTGTTTCTTCTTATGGTTCCCGATCCAAGGTCATGAGCAAAAGTATAGACATCAAGTAACTATATACAAAGAGAAACAAGAGGAAAACAAAATTAAAAGAAATAAGGAAAAGTAAAAGCAATAAAAACACGGGTTACTTCCCGAGAAAGTCTTGTTTAAGGTCCAATATTGACCTTATTAGTAAATAACCGGACAAAGAACGCAAAAGCTTGTCATATGCATCGGAAAATATTTCATGAAAAAGAGCATAAGTGATGCTCATATGACAAGCAAGCACAAAGTTGAAAGAAACTCTATGCTTGAGGGGAGGGGGAAAAGAAAAATAAAAAGAATCAAAAGAAAAATCAAAAGAAAAATTAAAATAAGAAAAAGAAAAAGAGGGAACAAACTTATTTAGTTGCATTTTGGAAGGTGAAAGCTCATCATTGAAATCAAAAGTAAGGCCATGGTGGTATAGAGAGGCAAGGGGCTCCTCAATTGGTTTATTTTTGAGAAAATATGGTAGTGAGATGGGAAAAGAAGGAATATTGCTAAACTTCCTTGAAAAAGGGATGTAAGTTGAAGGGGTTTGAATTGGGATCGCACTCACCACCTCAATTACACCACCTAGCATTGAATCACAAGCTTTCTCTTCCAACTCATCTTCAATACCCTCAAAGATTTTCGATGTATTCTCAATCACCAATTGGGATATTTCACTCTCAACAAGAGCATGATCATCATTGTTAACATTCCCCAAGTCACCATGAATGAACATCGGTATCTCATCATCACCTAAACCAAAATTTTCTCTAAGCAACCTCAAATCAATGTTTAATTGCATCAATTTTGTATCGTCAATGGGTTGCGAAGAGTTTTGAGGCTCAAATTGGGTGGAGGGGTTGGTATTCACGAAGTCATGAAAAATCTCACCATCCATACTCCCTCCATCACTTTCAAAATCATCATCCTCAATCACATTCTCAAATTCCAAATGAGTTGTCTCACTCTCTTGATTACCCTTAGGCTCACTCAAATGGGAGGAGGGAGAAGAAGGAAAGGCATCCTCTTGGGATGAGGCTAGTTGGGAAATTTTACTTTCCATCATTTTAATCCAAGCTTCCCTTTCATTCCTCTCTTCATCTTGTTTTCTCATAAACTCCTTAAGCATCTCCATACACTCTTCTTCCTTCGATCTCCCCACTGAATTACCCTCACAAAAAGGCTCATTAGACACATAGGGGAACTCATTAGGAATCGTGTATGAAAAAGGAAAGGAAGATGAAGAATTATGCATTTGAGAATTTTGGGTGTGTGAAGCATCATTGGAATTCATGCACATAATTGATGAACATTGAAAAATATCATGAACATTATCAACATTGGGATGCATCTCATTACAATTAGCATACAAAAGGGAAGGGTTGCCATCATGCATCAAGGGATCATCATGGGGAACATAAGAATCATCATTAGAGTTTATGCAAGAGTTAGAAAAATCACGACAATTATCATAATTATCTTGCTCATTGCTATCCCGAGCAAACCACAAATAGAAATCCCAAGCCTCATCCGAAGATGTGGCTCGAAATTCACCATTAAATTTGTTTTCAACCACCCCCCTAGTGTACTCATTCAAACCCCAATAAATTATCTCACAAGACTCCCTTAAAGTACAACCAAGGTAATTAGAGAAGTCTTCAAACCTATTAAAGTATACCCAAAAGGGCTCATATTCAAATTGAGGCAAAGAAGGACATGACATTTCATTTTGGACAAATTGATCCATGACTCAATGAGGCAAAACAAATAGCAACCAAATAAGAAAGCTCAAATATTTTTGGAATTTCCCCTTTTTTTCCTTTTTTTTAAACAAAAAATAAACAAAAAGAAAAGAAAATATTCGCAAAGACCTAGACTCAATAAGGTAATACAACAATAATGGAAGCCGTCCCCGGCAACGGCGCCATTTTGGTGGAGGATAATTAGGTCGTCGGACTAACTACCCTCAACCAAACAATATTTATAAACATACACCTACACTAAACAAGTTTAGTGGTAAGTAGAGGGTCGAACCACGGAGACGACATAAACACTATCAACACCACCACCAATTAAGCTAGGTCAAAGAGATAGGATGGATAGAACAATAAACAAAAATGAGATTAATATTAAGTTAAACTAACACCAAGGGAGAGGGTCAAACATGACAATGATCTTCAATAAAGTTAGGCAATGGAAATGAGTTTACATGCAAACCAAATATCTCATATAAGGCAATACCAACAATACCATCTAACCACCTATCGGGGTCAAAGGCTTTCCCAACTTAACACATGCTCATACTATCGTCATAAGCTGCGAAAGTTAAGGTTTTTGCATAGAATCGATCACCTAATGGATACCCCTAAGTTACACTATCGTCATAACTTAGTTCAATCCACCCAATTACAACACATGATTGGCCATTCACATGGAGTAATTAGTAAAACATGGTTACAAGGTATATTTAATCACATATAACCAACATTTGTCTAGCCTAATACATTCAAGATTCACCACATGCTATCACCAATCCCTTAGTAAAGGGAATTACTCACTAATCATGAACAACTAACACAAAACCCAGCAAGAAGAACAAAGAGAAGCAATTAAACTAAACAACTACTCTAATCAAGCAAGAAATTAAGAAAGAACAATAAATGAGATAGAGTTTAGAATGCTCATTGAAGTATTGAAAAGGAATCCAAAACAATGTCACTTTGCATCTTCATATTCTTCAATCCACCATTGAAGCTCTTCACTTTCTCTCTCTAAAATACCCTAAATTACTCTTAATCTACATTACAAAGTATAAAAACAAAGATTAAATCTAAATCTAAGCCTAATTTATGTGAAGATTGATGGAGAGATGTTAGGGTTTAACCCCTCAAAGAGGAGAGAGAAAACCCCCAAAGAAACCCAACATCAAAACTTGGCCAAAAAGAGGAGAGGAAGAAGCATTTAAAAGACCCGTAGCTGCTCGTGCGCGCCCGCGATAGAGGCCTGCGCGGCCGCGCACTGGGATTGGCCTGACAGCAACATTCATTTTCAAACGGCCATAACTTCTGTTCTAAGTAGCTTCTGGGGGCGTGCAACCTAGCGTTGGAAACCTCTTTAAGTCTAGTTTCTAATGCAACTTGAATCACCTCAATCCAATTTGTAGATCAAAAGTTATGGCTAAAAGAGTGAACAAAGGTTAGTTTTGGAGTTCAGGCCCTTGAGCGCCCGCACCTATCTTAGGAGCGCCCGCGCCTATCTTAAGAGCGCCCGCGCCTAAGCCGCGCCCAAATCGCGCCTACATTCTGCCTCCAATATTTTCGACCCCAATGTTAGGCACGCCCGCGCTGGGTTTGGCGCGCCCGCGCCATTCTGAAAGCGCGACCCGCGCTGTCCGCATGGCCTTGATTGCTTGCTCCTTAACTTCCTTTGTAGCTCTTCAAATGAACTCCAATTCTCCAAGCTCTTCATTCTCTCAAAATCAACTCCAAAAGCCTATAAAACACGAGGAAAAGCACAAAAACATAATAAAGAGAGAAACGGAGCAAAAGGGGTACAAACAAGGGACAAACGTAGAAAAATACCGCGATTAGAGGATCTAAATAGTGGCATAAATGCCACTTATCAAGCATGCCAGTAATTCTCACACAGGTTACTAAAAATATTTACAGGTGATTACAGGTTACTACAGGTTAATACAGGTTTTAAAGAGAGAATTATTGGGGTGTTACATTACTTGTCCATATTTTACTCTACAAAATACACAATATCTTTTTTTTGACATCACATTACACTAGAGAGTAGTCATTTCATGCAAGGTACTCTTAAAAACTTCTATTGTTTCATAGTTTGTCTTATTGGCTTATTTACCTTTACTAACTCTTCTTACACTACTGTGCACATCTTCCACTCTACTTTGAGTTTCCAAAATTCCATAAGTTAAGCTCGCTGTTCCTGATCTTCGTCATTCCTTCTCTGCCATTGTCTAAAGTAAACCTCTGGTCAAGGTAATTCTCAATTGTTTCTCCATATTACTATTCTTATTGATTGCTAATTTGCTATAGTAATGTTTCGTGACTTTCGAAATTCCTTGATATATATACTTTGTTACACAGTTGCTCGACAATCAATTCGCCCCATAGTTACAGCTTAACCTGAAAGAAATTTGTAAAGCTTTGCATTGAATAATAAAACTTTGAGAATTTATAAAATACTTTTACATTTGACAATATTCTTTTGATTATCTTTGCTCAGTCTCCATTGCTATACAACTGTTGTTTGCTACCAACATCTAGGCCTTAGAATTCTCAGTTAGACAAGTAATTTTGAATTCCTGATTGAAAGTACTTGTCTTGATCCTAAAATTCTTTAGCATTCTTTTTGTCTGTAGCATAGCATACTTAAATCATGCATTCCATGTTGAAGAGCTGGATTTGATGAAATTTTAGTTAACGAAGTGTAGTAGCCTAAAAATGTTAGTTGTAATTACTGGTAATTGTAGTAGTACTTGCCTTGATCCTTAAATTCTTTAGTCCATTTCACCTGGTAATTGTAGAAATAATCTCTTTATCCTTAAATTCTTTAGTCCATTTCACCTAGTAATTGTAGAAATATTTCTCTTTATCCTTAAATTCTTTAGCATTCTTTTTGTATGTAGCATTGCATACTCAAATAATGCATTGCATGTTGAGTTTCTCTAACTTGGGACTTTTTTCATGTTTATATTGATAAATTTGATAAATTTGGAATTTTCAACCACTAAAATTATTAGTGGTAATTACTATTTTAGAATTCAAAGTGTGAGCAATTTAGTGTATGTTTGTTGTTTAACATTTTGATTTGTTGGGTTTCGTAGAGTCTGACTCTACGCGGAAGAGAAACCCACCCAAGACCCGCACACTAATTAAAGCGACTAAGCATACAATCACTAATTAAACAACAATTAAGAGAGAGAAGGAAAAGACATTCTTACCCTTGGCGCGTGCTTCGCTCGAATCCCGAGCTCTTACTTCAAAACTCGAACCCCGCAAATGCGAAGGTCTCCGACGGCTCGTACCCACGAACCAGACCCGAACGATCCAAGTCCTGAAGGTTGGTCGGGACCCGACCAATAAAATACTAGAGTTTCACGAACTTAAGGTTTTCTCACTTTTCTAAGGAGATGCCTTTTTAGTTCCACTCAAGTGTTCTTCCCAAATCCCAAAACCTTGGTATTTATAGGGAAATGAACCTTAAATTCCCAATCTCAATCAATGTGGGAGATTTGCAATTTTCCCATTTTATTTTAATTAAAACAAAAATAAAATTGCTATTCAATCAAGAAGTTACAAGTGGCACTAGGGGGATGAGAGATTAGGTGAGGACCATTTCCGGGGGGGGGGACCATAGCCTTGCTCCCCAAGGCAAAGCTCACACCCCTTGGTCCCCACTAGCAAACCGACTCTCCCCATCCAAGTGGCAGCAGGCAGGCAGCCAGCTGCCAAGTTGGAGCCTAGCCTGGCCATCCAGCTAGCACACACACATGCACAGCCAGCCCACATGCGCAACCAGCCAGTGTATGCCTGCTGCTAGCGAGCCATGCATGCTGGGCGCTGTTGCTAGGCGAGGCATTGCGAGCTGCTATGCGAAGCACACACACCCACACGCACAGCCCAACACGCTGCTGGCTGGTGCGTGGTGTTGTGCGATGCTATGCGAGGCACACGCACACACATGCACAACCAACAGCGTGTTGGCTGGTGCGTGGTGCTGTGTGATGTTGTGCGAGGCTGCCAGCGCCTAGCATGCTAGCAAGGCTTAGCCTTGCGATAGCTGGGCGCATGGCATGCTAGCACACACACAACGCTGCGATGCTTGCGGTGGCTAGCTAGCATGCGTGGGCCTAGCACATCTAGCATGCTAGGCTTGTGACTAGCATTGCGATGCACATGCTAGCTCGAGATAGCCTAGCCCTCGCATGGCTAGGCCAATGCGAGGCTACGGCCTAACTTAAACTTGTAACTTGATTGATTTCGCGTCTCGTCGAATTCTAAATTCGACTCGACTTGCGACGCTCGGTCTTGACATTCTAAGCTCGATATTCGACGTCTTTGTTCGTAAAACTCTAACGACTCATCAAATCCTTCGGATTGACTCGTCGTCTCGGATTGATTGTTCGATTGGGTTCAACCCGAAAGGTTTAGTCAAGATTAAGCTGTAATATTAATTGTACATTAATATTACTGATCGGAAGCGACCTCCACCTAGGCATTCCGATCACTTGACCTTACCGAAGAATTAGCTTTCTAATAATTCTGAACCCTCTATTGGAATAATACACTTGTTGGAAAGACACCATTCCTTTCAATCTCCCACTGAAGGACAAGTGTGCAATTTGTGTATAGCCCTTTTCCTATGTCGCTTAATGTCTCTTCATGAACTATAAGGTAAGATTCTTCGTCATCCTTATTACGTCCAGAAGTGTTTCTCGATTCCCGAGTTCCACGGTCAATAAACAGATGATTTCTAAAATCCATCTGAGCACGGCCATACATTTTCACAGTCTCGCTCTTCGAGAGGCGTTGTAAACAATATAGACGTATTCCCTATTGTTAATAGGGGGACATTCCCACTCTTGTATTGTAAGCTTCCCTTACTAAGAGGACCTAGTCGCCTGAGTGCTGTCGTTATAATCCCCATTTAAGGCAGACGTTTGACAACATCAAAACGACTAGTACTCAAACAAGAGAACTTGTAATACTCATGGTCGAGGAAAAAGGATTCGATAGCTATAATGAGAAATATACTTATGACAATTTGATATATCTTAAAGTATTCTCATAAGTCTATCAGGTATAGTTCCAAACTAGTACCTGTGCAAATGATTTATGATTATCATGTCCTTGTAGCACAAGAAACGGTGCTATAAATCATACTACACACTAATCTCAAGTGCTCATTAATTGTCCATCGTTTAAATGACCTCGATTAGGGATAATTTTCGATTAAAATATTCAATGTTCACTTAGTAGGTGTTTCTTTATCCAAGACATGGTCTTGATACCCTGTTTTGAATATTCTCAAAAATCGAATGGACTCATTATTTAATTCTAAACCACAATTAAATAGTTATAGAGTAATCATAAATTTGTAGAAAAATTAATTGCTCCAAAATTGAATGGTTCAACATAGTGTTTTACAATAAGACATCGAGTTTAATTAAAACATCTATACAGGTAAATCAAAGTCAATCTCCAATGTGCTTGATTCCCATTGCCTCAACGTGCTTGTTGTGCTTCACTTGAGACAAAGGTTTAGTCAAAGGATCGGCTACATTGTCGTCCGTTCCAATCTTACAAATTCTGATTTCACCTTCGGATTTTCATTCCCTTATCATGTGAAATCGCCGCTTGACATGTTTGACCTTCTGATGTTTCCTTGGCTCCCTGAGAAATAGCTCCATTGTTATCACAATAGAGGTCTATTGGACCCTTGATGGAGGGTACAACACCAAGTTCACCAATGAACTTACGAATCCAAACTGCCTCCTTAGCTGCTTCCGAAGCTGCCAAGTATTCGGTTTCAGTAGAATCTGCAGTGGTGCTCTGGTTAGCACTCTTCCAACTAAATGCTCCTCCATTAAGGCAGAATATGTACCCCGACTACGACTTGGAGTCGTCTCTGTCAGTCTGGAAGCTCGCGTTAGTATAACCTTCAACAATTAACTCATTACAACCACCATAGACCAGGAATTTATCCTTGTTCCTTTTCAGGTACTTTAGGATATTCTTGGCCGCATTCCAATGCGCCTCTCTTAGGTCTGATTGGTATCGGCTCGTAGCACTCAAGGCATACGATACATCCGGCCTAGTACATATCATGGCATACATGATCGATCCAATAAGCGAAGCATATGGAATCTGACTCATTCTCTCTCGCTCATTAGGTGTCTGTGGGCACTATTTCTTGCCGAGAGTTATTCCATGGGACATGGGTAGGTGCCCTCTCTTGGTCCCTTCTATGTTGAATCGTGCCGGTACCTTATCTATATAAGTACTTTGGCTCAATCCAATCATCCTCTTAGATCTATCCCTATAGATCTTGATGCCCAACTATTGTGCCTCTCCCAAGTCCTTCATTGAAAAACACTTTCCCAGCCAGCCTTTTACGGACTCTAACAGTTTAGTGCTGTTTCCAATGAGTAATATGTCATCGACATATAAGATTAGGAATGCAATGTCACTCCCACTGACCTTCTTGTAGACACAAGACTCATCTGGATTCTTGATAAAACCAAACTTACTAATGGCTTCATCAAATCGCAGATTCCAACTTCTGCTTGCCTGCTTTAGTCCATAAATGGAATTCTTAAGCTTGCATACCTTCACAGCATTGCTTGGATCAACAAAACCTTCCGCCTGTGTCATATACACAGTTTCTTCCAAAATCCCATTAAGGAAGGCAGTTTTGACATCCATTGCTATATTTTGTAATCGTAATATGCAGCAATCGCTAGGATGATTCGGACGGTCTTAAGCATTGCAACTGGTGAAAAGGTTTCATCATAATCAACTCTATGTAACCTTTTGCCACCAGTCTAGCTTTGTATATAGATACATTTCCATCTTTGTCTGTATTCAATTTGAAAATCCATTTGCATCCGATTGGTGTATAACCTTCGGGCAAATTAACCAAGTCCCAGACTTGATTTTTAGAAATGGAGTCCTTCTCGGATTTCATGGCCTCTTACTACTTAGCAGAGTCGGAGCTCGTCATAGCTTGTTTGTATGTCGCTGGCTCATCTCCATCCATAAGTAGGATGTCTTGATCTTTGGTTAAGACAATACCAAGGTATCTGTGTGGTTCAGATCTTAGTTGTTACGACCTACGCAGGGTAATAGGTTGCATTTGCATTGTCGGTTTGACTCTGACCAATGTTAACAGCTGCTTCTAAAGCACTCTGACCAATGTCACCTGCTTCTAAAACACTTTGATTGTCAGTTTTGTCAAGCTGACTTTGTTCCTCATCCTCTCGAACTTCGTCGAGTTCGATTTTCCTCCCACTTGTCATTTTGGAAAGGTGTTCCTTCTCCGAAAAGACATCATCACGAGCAACAAACACTTTGTTCTCGGATTTGTTGTAGAAGTAATACCCTGAAACACTTGTTTGATTTTGGGTGAAGTTTATCAGAATAATCTTTTGACATATGCTTCGCAACCTTAAATCTTAAGAAAAGACAACCGTGGAGGTTTCTTTGTCCATAATTCATATGGAATCTTTTCGACAGCTTTTGACGGAGCACGGTTCAGTGTTAGTGCCGCGGTTAGAAGTGTGTGTCCCCAGAAAGAGATAGGAATTCACTAAGACCTATCATTGATCGGACCATGTCTAACAAGGTTCGATTCCTCCTTTTGGACATTTCGTTCCATTGTGGAGTTCTGGGAGGAAGAATACCATTTTCTTTCAAGTGATCATCGAATTCGTGGCTCAAATACTCGCCACCTCGATCCGATCGAAGTGCTTTGATTTTCTTGCCAAGCTGATTTTCCACTTCACTCTGAAACTCTTTGAATTTCTCAAAGGATTCAGATTTGTTCGACATAAGGTAGACATAACCATATCTACTATAGTCATCCGTGAAAGTGATGAAATATCGATAACCATTCCTTGCAGGTGTACTCATTGGTCCACATACATCCGTATGTATTAGACCCAATAAGTCACTAGCCCTTTCTCTCAACTTGGAGAATGGCTGCTTTATCATCCTTACTAATAGACATCATTCGCAATTTTGAAATGACTCTAAGTCGAATGAATCAAGAATACCTTTATGAAGAAGTTTCTTGATGTGTTTGATGTTAATGTGGCCAAAACGACAATGCCACAAGTAGGTTTGATTCGACACAATGGTTTTAGCTCTTTTGGCGGTATCATTGATAATATAAACTTGTTTGTCTAGAGAAAGCACATAAAGTCCATTTTCTGAATGTGCCTTACCATATAAAACATTATCGAAATAAAACGAACAACTATTGTTCTTTATCCGAAACTCAAATCCTTTGGCGTCCAACGTTGAAATTGAAATAATGTTTTTGGTAACTCTTAGAACATGATAACAATTGTCAAGCTCTAAAACAAGCCCAGAAGGCAAAGACAAACTTAGAGTTCCAACGGATACGGCTGATCCTGGCTCCATTGCCGACCCAAAGCTCGACCTCTACCTTCTCTAGCCTCTTACTTATCCTTAGTCTCTGACCATTGGAACAAAGGTGTGAGCCACATCCGGTATCTAATACCCATGATGTTTTGCTAGCAAAATTAAGTCTATAACAAAAATACCAGATACAGTAGCAACGGTGTTGTTCTTCTTATCTTCCTTGAATTTGAGGCAATCCCATTTCCAATGTCCCTTCTTCTTGCAGTAGAAACATTCGGAATCGGATTTAAAAGAGGCTACCTTTTTGTCCTTGTATGTTACCCTACTATACTGAATATCAAGTGGCATTTAACAGAATATAGAGTAACTTGCCTCATCCTATTGTAGCTGTCTTAATATTGGTGTTAAACTCAAAAATTACTCTAAAATTTTGTTGGCGAACTATATACTGAGTGAGAAAGCTTGCCTATTTGCAGACAATCCACTGTAATAAAGCACAATGTATAGAAACTTCTTAACAGTAAACTTTGCTGCCAAAAACTGGTTGACTATCCTCATTGGTCCAAGGTATCATCCATATGGTCCACCTTAATTAAAGGAGATTAATTTATTAATTATTACCACTTTTTGTTATCTTCATTTGTTGTATAAATTAGAGAATTTTATCATAATTGTTTATATTCTATCCTTAATAGTTATTGCAAGTTGGTATGATCACTATAATTTATGATTTTACTATGGATTGTTGATGGTTTGATTGTGTTTGGGTTTTGTTGATTATGATATGGTTTATAAAAAACATAATATGTGACTGTGATTAGATGGATGATTAGTTGATTACCCATTTTCTTTTCATTTGTTTATCAAAAAAAGGGGCATGATCAACATTGTGTACATAATTGATTTAGGTTTTTTAAATAAATTCTTGTCTTTGTAGATTGAAAAAGTTTTTTTCCCTAATTGCATATCATGATAATTCCTCGGATTTTATATTTCTGTTTTTAGTTCATGGACAAAAGGAGCTCATTGCTTAACTGACATCGACAATTTTACAAGAAAGAGTGCCACTGGATGCTATTCCTGATCCGAGTGATCTCTGACAATGCTTTTGCTAGAAAGGATCAGGTTAGCCTAAATACTGCTCTTCCAAAAATGTATTTAATTTTTAATATGCTGGTCTCGCTAAAATATCTTATAATCGTGCAATGTGGACTATCACCTTGGATGAAATTGGTGAAATTAGAGTAATGAACTTGATGAAATTTTGCATTCTGCGCATTTATTTGGTAATTTGTTTTATAAATTCATTTGATTACCTATACATTTGGTTTGTAATTGTTGAATTGGTTAATTTGGTTTGATTGGCCTAATTAAATTTGGTTTCTTAGTGTTAAATTGGTTACCTCGGATCAATGGGTTTGATATAGCACTGTCAAAACGGTTTGACAGTTCGGTTTCGGTTCGGTTTGAAATCGGTTCGGTTTGAAATCGGTTCAAATGTCTTACGGGTCGGTTTCGGTTCGGTTTAAATAATTATCGGTTCGGTTCGGTTTCGGTTTATTCTTGAACGGTTTAAATTCGGTTCGGGTTATAAACGGTTCGGTTAGTAAACGATTCGGTGCAAACGGGTTGCGGTTTGTTAACGGTTCGGTGTAAACGGTTTTTAACCCGGTTTAAATTCGGTTCGGGTTGTAAACGGTCCGGGTTGTAAACGGTCCGGGTAGTAAACGGTTCGGTGCAAACGGGTTGCGGTTTGTTAACGGTTCGGTGTAAACGGTTTTTAACCCGGTTTAAATTTGGTTCGGGTTGTAAACGGTTCGGTGCAGACGGGTTGCGGTTTGTTAACGGTTCGGTGTAAATGGTTTTTAACCCGGTTTAAATTCGGTTTGGTTTGTAAACGGTGCGGGTTGTAAAAATTCCAGGTAGTAAACGGTTCGGTGCAGACGGGTTGCGGTTTGTTAACGGTTCGGTGTAAATGGTTATTATCCCGGTTCAAACAGTTTCAGGTTGGAAACGGTTCGGTTGTTTTTTGGTTTAGTTTTATTTTAGTTCGGTTATAACTGGTTCGGTTCGTTCACGGGTTTGGTTCTTCTACGATTTAACATTATTTAGATCGGTTTTATTTCAGATTTACTAAATTACGGTTCGAGTCTGTTTTTGATTTCAAAAAATTTTGTACTACTTTCTAACTTTTTGCTAGTTAACAAGTTTTATATCAAGCCGAGACTTCATCACTTCATATTGAGGCATCATATTATATGCAAATTCTCATTAATTTTATAAATACATATCATGTTATGATTTAAGTTTAGCTATACTGATCTTAATAGTTTATTATGAAGTAGATTATAAAAGTTTAGTGCATTAATGTATTATTGTTTTACTATCAGATTATTATCTGCTTCGGATTTGATCATTTAGTTAATAGTGTCATAATCATGATTTGATGAGTTGTTGTGACATCGAAATTTGCAATTTGGTATTCGATTCTTAATTAGTCAACAAGACTGATAATTAAGACTCGTTTATCATTATATATTTGCATAAAGTTATACATGAAGATATTACAGAGTAGTTTGATTTGTATAATGAAAGAAAACATTAATGAAGAAGAAGGTAATGTTGATTCCTTCAATCGATTATACAGATACATAACATATAACCATCTCATATTCTCATAGTTAGATATTATTAGTATAAAGGGATGAGAAACATAAGATTATTATATTTTTGTATATCCTTTACTGGTTTACCCTTAAGGCTTAAGTCACTAATTAGTAATTAGTAATTACTTAATTAGACTAACAAGTTAATCAGAAAGAGTAACTTTTAACTTGAGTCTAGTAGATCAAATACTGAAATGGTATTAGTATATTACCGAGTATGATAGTCTAGTACGCTGCTAATCTGTTATGCAACTATGCTAAATTGACAATTGCTCATATAGTCATATTAGTCAATCACTCATGTAGACATAACTCATATCTAATTAAGTAATTTGTATTTATGTACTAATCTACTAGTCAACTATATCATTTATAAGTTTACACGATTACAAGTGTATTGCTTATAGGTACAGCTAAACTGATATAAATATAACCATATAACAAATCCGTAGTACTTCTAACTCTCTAAGATATGACATCATTATTTATTGAACAATTTTCGATTTTTTATTAATCGCAACGCCTAGAAATTACACGCTAACCGATTCACATTTTATAATTTAAAGAACTTAATATTTTAATGTGTGTGTTAAAAAAAATTATAAAAGCTGATATTATGAAGGTGAATATCGTTTTATCGGGATCCGAGAAATGTAATTAGTTTTTTTTTTAAGTCATGTAATTAATTAATTGTATAAAAGTTTGTTTAATGTTATTAAAATAAAATTAAAAATTTTGATTTTTACAAAGTGGAAAATTAATTTCATTTTTTTGGTTGACAATTTCAACAAAATATGGTGGGAAATTTCCCTCCAAAAACCAAAAGGAAAAACACATTTTAGATTTAGAATTTAGATATTTTGATTCTTTAATAATTAAATAAACATGTGGTTCATATATTATGCAAAAGAGAAAAAAAAAAAAAAAAAAAAAAAAAAAAAAGTGAAACGTGAAACTGTGAAAGACTGAAAGGCAATTAGGTTCTTCATTCATCCTCTTCATTCATCCTCTTCATTCCACAGCATTCACCGTTCTTCTTCTTCATCCTCAAATCGAAGCGTTGAATCCTCACTCACTCTCAAGTTCTCAACTCTCAAGCTCTGAACTCTTAGCCTTCAATAGCTCAAAGGTAAATTTTAGTTAATTGTTTTTGTTTTCGTTTCGTTTTTTTCGATTTTTTTTTCGATCTCTCCATTCTCGTTTTTTTTTTCATTCTCCAGTTCTCCATCTTCAAATCTTCCTCTCCTTCAAGCCGTCACTGCTCAAAGGTAATTTTATGTTAATTTTTTTGTTTTCATTTTGGTTTTATGTTGCTGATTCGTTGTTTGCAGGATTCGCATGTCTTTATTTTTTGATTTTTACTTCTGATTTGTTCATATAATTTCATATAATTTCTGATTTGTTCATATAATTTCTGATTTTTTGATGTTGTTCATATAATTTTTAATTTTATTGTTCTTGTTGTTCATTTAATTTCTGATTTTTTAATTTTATTGTTCTTGTTGTTCATTTTTTGTTATATCTATTTGTGAGGTGTTCTGGCCTTACCAGCTTTGGCTATGCTCAGTTCTGATCAGGGTTGTGGTTGTAGTACCATGAGCAACAATTGAGTTGATTTGGTTACCTTATTCATGCTCGTGGTTTCTTTTCGTGTTATTAATTGTGCTTGGTTTTTTTCAGGCTGCTGTGTTGTTGCTGGTCTGCCTTTGTGACTGTTTGCTGTTTGTTGAGCATTTAAAATGTATGGCTTTGTCTATAATGCTCTATTAGTCTTCAAATATACTAAATGCTATCCTTTGTTCTATCAGCTGCATTGTTCTCTCATTAGTGTTTCTGTTTATGTGGGTTAATGCTGAATGCTAGCAGGATTTTTTGATTTAAGTTTGGGTTTTGTTTTGTTGCAAAAGTGCAAGTGCATTCAGATAGGAGTTGTCTAATAGTGTTTAGTATATTTTAGGACTGAATTGTAGATGGACTACCTCAGCTTAGAACATGTAGTACTAGCTAGGGTATGTCCTGTGCTGCTGCTGTTCTAATGTCTGGCCAGATCTGCTAGATGTACAAGGCTAGATTGTAGGATCTGCTGGGTGTTTTCTGCCCTGTTCAGAGCAGAGTCTTTCTGGCCATGGTTTGTGCTGTCCTAGTTGATGTCTCTGCTGCAGGCTGGGTGCTGGGGTTGGTTGCTGCTGGTTTTCTAGGGTATTGCAGCTGTGGTTTTGCTGTCGTCTTGTGTTAGCTGGGCTGTGTTGTCTGTCTGTTGCTGGGCTAGGTTGCTGGTGTGCTTTGCTTGAAGCAAGCAGGTCCGGAGCTGCTGTGTTAATTTGCCTATTTTTTTTCATTTGCCCTTAATTTGCCTTTTTTTTTCACTTGATTTATACTGTTGTGTTTTTGTTTTTTCAGCAATGGAGCAAGAGTTTATTGGTTTTGATGAGGATTCTACTGTAAAGAATCAAGATTCTACTGTTCAGAATCAAGATTCTACTCAACGTACCACTAGTGGTAGTAAGCGTGGACGAACATCAGATGTTTGGAGGTATTACACCTTTTTTGATAAGATGGTTGGTCTTGCTCCGATAAAATATGCTCGATGCAATGTTTGCGGTAATGAATATAAAACTCCAGGTAATGCTGGTACTTCAACTTGTAAAGCTCATACTAAGACATGCATGAATAAAAATCCACACCATCCTGGAAATCATGAAAGTGGTGTTGAGCTCCTGTTTAATCAAACACGTCATTTACAATTGCTTGCTAGAGCTATAATTTTGCATTCCTATCCTTTAAGTATTGTGGAGCATCATGGCCTTATGGAATTTTTACGAATTTGAACCCCAACGTGAATCATGTGTGTAGAAACACTATTTTGAAACATTGTATTGATGAGCATGATAAGTTTAAGTCTTTGTTGTTGCAATCTTTTTCGGGAATTGAAGGTAGAGTTAGCTTCACTTGTGACTTGTGGACAGCATGTACTAATCGAGGTTATCTTACTTTAACGGCACATTATGTTGATAAAAATTGGTGTCTTAGGTCTAAAATTCTGAATTTTAGATATTGTGGTCCTCCTCATACTGGTGTTGAGGTAGAAAAATTTGTGTTAAAACTTATTGGGGAGTGGAACCTTCAGGGTAAAGCTTTTGCATTGACTGTTGATAATGCTCGATCCATGGATGTTATGGTTAACCTTTTTAAGAAAGATTTAATGTTGACTTCTCCTCTTCCTTGTAATGGTAAATTTTTTCATATTCGATGTTCAGCTCATGTCTTGAACATTATTGTTCAAAGAGGTTTAAAAGAAGTTGATAGTAGTGTTCAAAAATTGCGTGAGGTTTGTAAATATATTGATTCTTCAGATTCTAGACTCACTCAATTTGAGCATGCTCTTCATGAGGTTAACTGTGTGTTTAATGGAAAGTTACGTCTTGATGTTGTGACTCGTTGGAATGCCACATATACGATGATTCGAAAAGCTTTGGAAGCAAAGGAAGCCTTGAAATTGGTTATTGATAGGTTTATAGGTTATGAATTCAAACTTTCGAATGATGAATGGGATACCCTTACTAAAATATGTAATTTCCTAAAGCCATTTCATGAAATCACTGTGTTATTTTCTGGTTCAGAATATCCTACTGCAAATTTGTATTTTGCTAGTGTTTTAAAAATTGAGCACACAATAAGTAAAGCCCATATAGATCCTAAACTTGCATCCATGGCAAAAGTTATGCTTGAAAAGTTTGAGGGCTATTGGGATGAATATAGTTTGATCCTATCAATTGCTACTGTTCTTGATCCTCGTTATAAGCTTGTTCGAGTGATGAAGATGTTAAAAGTGCTTTATGTTGATGAGGCATGTGTTGAAAAGGCGAAGGTGATTAAAGATGCTCTTTTGGAGTTGTATAACTTTTATTATTCTTTGTCTTCCGGTTTTACATCAAGTACAAATGCTCCACCCTCCATCCCAGCTGTTATCGAAAATTCAAATAGTCACTTGGATGATGATATATTCAAGGTAATCAATTTCTGAGTATTGTGGTTTACAAAATTAATAATTTTATGTTTTAATTTTATTATTTAATAAAAGCATTTTGTTTGAACTTTTCTAGTATGTTGCTAATGATGATGATGAGGAGGATGACACATCAAATCGGCCATCGATGGAGATTGATTCTTATTTGTGTACTCCTCGACAACCAATTTATGAAGGGCAGAAGTACGATGTTCTTAAGTATTGGGAATCTCAAAGTAGTGTGTACCCCATATTAGCTGTTATGGCTAGGGATGTTTTGGCCATTCCTATTACATCGGTAGCCTCAGAGTCTTCTTTTAGCATGGGTGGTCGTATTTTAAACAAGTATAGGAGTGCGCTTTTGTCTAAGAATGTTGAGGCGTTTGTGACCACACAAAATTGGTTACGTGGTTATGATTGTGATATTGAAGAAGACGTCCTTGAAATTGGTAAAGAAGTGATAGATGAAAGTTTTGCATCTAATTAAGAAGACATGGATGTTGTATTGTAGTGAACTAGTGATGCTTAATATATATTGTGTTGCTTCATTGCTAAAATGTTTTAATCTCATAGAACAAGTATTAATAGTTTTAGTCACATTACATATTGATATGTTGTTCCTTTTTTTATCTCGAGTTATTGGTTATTATTTATGTCCCGCTAAATATTCATCTTGACCTGCAACCGACTCACTTCGTAAATGATCTGCATCGACCCACACTGACCAACCCAATAACCACTCCTAGTAGTAAGTAGTTTGTAAACGGTTCGATTTATAAGGATTCAGTTCATAAACAGTTCGGTTTATAAATGGTTCGGTTTATAAACGGTCCGGTTTATAAACGGTTCGGTTTGTAAACGGTTCGGTTTGTAAACGGTTCGGTTTATAACCGTTCGGTTTATAACGGTTTTTATGCCAGTTTAAACGGTTTCGGGTTAGAAACGGTTCGGTTTATTTTCGGTTCGGTTTCCTTTCCAGTTCGGTTTAGATTTGGTTCGGTTCTAAAACGGTTTAACATTACTCGGATCGGTTCGGTTTCGGGTTTACTAAAATGCGGTTCGGGTCGGTTTTCGGTTTCAAAAAATCGGTTTTTAATCGGTTCGGTTCTCATTCGGATCGGTTTGAATCGGTTCGGTTTCACCGGTTCGGTTCGGTTTTTGACAGTGCTAGTTTGATAAATTTGGTTGATTTCTAAGTTTTGGAATTGTAATCCGATGAATTTGAAATTATGGGTTTTATTTATTTTGGGCTTTTGAGTGGTGAATTTGAAATAATGAGCTTGAAATTTTTTGGTTTCCAAGTAGTAATCTAATGAATTAGGAGTTATAGGCTTGATTAATTTGGCCTTTTTGAGTAGTATGGTCATTGGTCAATCATATCAAGAATCATACTAGAGCCTAGGATCCTAAGATGTGTTCAAAAGTAGTAGCGTAGAGTTTATACAATTAGAGGAGAGAAGCAACCAGCAACCAATACGGATGTTGGCCATGTTGCCTTAGGAGGTCTGTTGTTACCGAGGGAGTAATATATTATAAAATGCCATTGTCTATTCTTTTCTTATTGGAATTTTATGATTTATTCCATTTTTATGTCCTTTAACATTTGTTGCAAAATTTAATGTGCTTGCTTAGAGTTTAATTCATTAATTATGATGGTATTTTATGGTTGTCAATTACTTTAATCTTATCAATTTGAGTATCCAAAGCAGAGGTAAGTTCTTTTTTTAATTTAATTTTATGGCTGTTGACTGCTGTTGGTGCTGCCCTTTGGCTTTTCAATAATGAAGGTGGCCGTTTTTGCTTGCTTTGCTGTTGATTGCGTTTTTTTTTTTTTTTTTTTTTTTTTTTTTTTTTTTTTTCTGGTTTGTACTTGTTCTTTTGAAGTTGTTTATGTGAATTCCTGCTCAAATTTTTCATGGGGTATGTTAAATTTCTCGGTTTATGTAGGAAAACCGGAAAATTATTTGATCAATTTCATAACGAATATCTAACAATTTTTAAAGAATTGGCTTTTAAGATAACAATATACATCCTTATTCTTAGAGGGAGTACTTTTGTCGTAAAGCAATTTGTATAATGGGTTAAGGTTAATTAACTTTGCGGCTAAGAATTCTAATACACTAAACAATTTCGAAAACTTAGATGACATACAATCATAAAAAATCATGATTATTAATTATCTTCGCCTTCTTGTGAGTTGATGCTATTACAAGGTTGATTTTCTGAGACTCCTGTCATCTATAGACTGTCATTGCGGTTTGAATTCTTATTGACAATGAAATTGCCTTATCCTATAATAATAGAAAATCCTATAAGTTTGAGGATTAGGCATTTGATATTAGCTACGTGACTATGTATTGTCCCCGTAAGAACAAAGTTGAGGAAAACAATCTGTACTTTTCTTTAATGGGTTTCCATTACAAAGTCTCTGAAGTCAAATGTAAAACTCATCTTTATACGATTATTTTGAGACTGAATGCATATCATTATCAACTAATGTAGGATAATATTTACATGACAATGCAGAGGATATGAAAGAGTGCAGTAATATGACGGGTAAATCTGGATAATTACCTCTTCAGGTTAGTAAGGACATGGACGGGTGGATATCTATAAAGTACTCGAGTTTCGAGTCTATTATGCTCATAGTTGTCTTAGGGTGATCTTATTTGGTTATTTCAAAATATTGGGAAGTACTATTCTACTTTCTGAATTTTGGAACATTCAAAATGTCTAATCGCTTTCTTTTTTGCATTTGAATAGAATAATGAAGAAATTCTTTTTTTTTTTTTTTTTTTTTTTTTTTTTAATTTTTATTATCGTGAGTTAGTTTGATCATGAATTTGGGTTTTTCTTAAATATATGCATTTCAGAATTTTGATATGGTTCTTTTGTTATGAACAACAGAATCAATGCATAAGATTGATACTTTCTCCTTTACTTTGATGCTACAACTACAGAATTTTGATAGCTATAAAATTCTATAGGATGCAATTGTTAATTTGTTACCTTGTCCTTTACGAATGAATAATTTTGTTCGTGCCTACACACTTGCAAAGAGCACCCCTTGTCCCCTGTATTATTGGAACATATTTTAACATATTGTGAACAAGTTTAAGTTTCATAGCTTCATGCTTCTGAATGTCAAATACTCTTTCTTAATGTTATTCTAAGATTTTTCAAGAACCAATTTCATGTAGAAAATTATCAATTGACAACACTTATGTTGTTATACACAATTGTTATATCATACTTCCTCTGTCTCTTATTTTTTGCACCAATTTCCTTTTTAGTCTACCGCTCTAATTTTGCCTCATTCTTTTTTTAGATGTATGAGTTCACACCTTTACTTTCATAATCACTCCATTAATCACACCGCTTTTCTCTCTCATCACTTATTCCTAAACCAAAAGTATTAAAGAAACATTACATTATAGTGGCTTGCATTATTAGGTTGCATTACCCATTAAGAAAGCATTTTTGCGTGTAAGGTTGATTTCTTCCTAAATAATAATTTTAATAAAGGGTGAGGGAGAGGGATAAGAAAAAAGTTCGGGTGTTGTTAAACGTCGTTCACAAATTACAAGGTGACGCTCGCATTTTTTTATTGAATTTCCTAATTTGCCCCTCATATATAAATACTTGGAAAACCGAGTTACGAAACTCACAAGTCATTTCTCAACCCCGACACTCTCTCTCTCAAACTTTCTCTCTCTAAAAAAAAGGCAAGAATTTAAATAAAAAAAATTCAGAAAAAAAAAAAATTCAGAGGAAAAAAAAAATCAGAAATTTATTTTCAAAAAAAAACCAAAAATTTGAAAATCAAACGAAGAACGTACGAAAACCAATCAAAGCAAGAATCCGGGTATGGCGGACGGGAGAGGCATTAGGCTTACGTACGGTGGTCGTGGGGGCGGCATTTCCGGCGGCGAGCAGGTTGGTATTACGTTCTTTGCTGCTGTAATTTAAAAGGAAAAAAAAATTCTGAAAAACCCAGACTTCCGCCTGAAATTTCCGGAAGTCTGGGGAACTTCCGGAAATTTCAGGCGGAAGTTCTGGGTTTTCCTTTTTTTTTTTTTTTTTTTTCCTTTTCTTTTGTTTGCTGAAGGTGTTTTCTTTTTTTGTTTTTTTTTTATGTTTTTTTTGTTGATTTTTTTTTTCTTTTTTTGGGTGAAGCTGTTTTTTTTTGTATTTTGTCTTTGTTTGTTTTTTGTTTATTTTTTTATTTTTTTTTCTTTTGTTTGGTGATGGTTTTTTTTTTTTTTGTAATTTGTTTGTGTTTGTTTATTCTTTTTTTTTTCTTTTGTTTGATGAAGCTATTTATATTTTGTTTTGTTTTTTTTTTTATTTTTTTTCTTTTGTTTGGTGATGGTTTTTTTTTTTTGTAATTTGTTTGTGTTTGTTTATTTTTTTTTTCTTTTGTTTGATGAAGCTATTTATATTTTGTTTTGTTTTTTTTTCCTTTTGTTTGGTGATGGTTATTTTTTTTTTAATTTGTTTGTGTTTGTTTATTCTTTTTTTTTTCTTTTGTTTGATGAAGCTATTTATATTTAGTTTTGTTTTTTTTTTTTGTTTTATGTATTGTTGTTATTATTATGTTTATTTACTTTATTTTTCATTTATTGTTATTGTTATGCATTGTTGTGATGTTTATTTTTTTTATTTGTTGTTATGTTTATTTATTTTTTGTTTTCATTTATTGTTATTGTTATGTAATGTTGTTATGTTTATGTAATTTGTTTTTTCATTTATGGTAATTGTTATGTATTGTTGCTATTATTTTGGAATTGGAATATTAACGATTCAAGGTTGATATCATAGTTGTGTGTGTAAGTATTAATGAAATTATATTTTCTACTTATTTAATGCAGATTGAGGGTTCGAGCGCTCGACATGCAAGATCGAGACGTTTGAATGCATCAGTGAGGAGGGAGTTAGGTGGTGCAGGACCTTCGGAGGCACCGTTTCACCGTGAGCAGCAGTACGGGTCTGCTCGTACTTGTTCGGGGGAGCATCAGTCAGACATGAGCGCCCCCATGTACTCGTCGGGTAGAGTTCCTGTATCTAACGAAGAGGACGACGATGAGCGAGCTAGTTATGCTAGTCGAGATTCAGAGTACGACCCTCAGGATTACCGTACTGTGTATAGGGGTGACCATGGGAGATATGGTAGTAGTAGTGAACCAGGTGAAGGTTCTACCAGCTCGTCTGAGTCGTGGGTGGTTCGGGGGCCGATGCCAGGTGGGCCTGAGGATGGTACTGCCATTCCTAGTTTTGGGGGTCACGTGGCTTCATATCTATGGGGTGGGCAGGAGAGAAATGTTCTGCGGTGTTTGAGCAGGACACAGTTGTGTACTGAGTTGGGTAACTGGCGCGCTCGTCTTCCGCAGGAGCACCTGGAACTGATTGATGGCAGTGGTCTATCTCACTTACCCGGGATCATGTTTTGGCGATTTGACTGGCCCCTGATTTCTGCTTTTGTTGAGAGATGGCAGCCAGACACGAACTCGTTTCACATGCCATTTTAGGAGATCACGATCATGCTGCATGACGTGTATCATATTCTAGGGCTCCGTGTCGACGGTTCCATGGTTTCCACTACTCCTAGCACGGACGTTTTACGTGACGCGTGCTCGATTACCTTGGATATGACTGCGGAAGAGCTGAATGAGAAGTGCGGTACTAAAACCGTGTGGCAGGGAAGTGGGGTGCTTACTGATAGGATCGTGGAGTCGACCTTGGAGGCGCAGAGGCCCTTCAGTTTCCATTATAGGGCGTACCTGTGGTTAGTTCTTGGCGGATGTTTGTTTCTGGACAAGAGTGGAAACCGTACTCATCCTTCCTTCCTCACCGAGCTGTTTGTTGAGGACGGTCAGATTAGTGACTACTCCTGGGGTTCCGCTGTGCTAGCATACATGTACCGGCAGTTGGGTACAGCGTCACGAAAAGATGTTGATTCTATCGCCGGCTGTCTTACGCTTCTGCAGGCATGGATCTACGAGTACTTCCCGTGTTTTAGGCCTCAGCAGGGGACCTTGACCAGAGAGCTTACTGTTCCGCGAGCGTCCGCCTGGGATGTCGGATCGGGGTGCCCCAACAAGAGCATGGAGCGCCTCCTCGCTTTTCGTGCTAGGTTGGATCATCTGACTGACAATGAGGTGAACTGGCTACCGTACCGAGTTGATCCAGCACGACGCGTGCCTGCTACTCTTTTCATTGGCTGCATCCAGTATCGTAGCATCATTGAGCCATATATGCCTGATCGAGTGGTTCGACAGCTTGGATACGTTCAGGGCATTCCCCCAGCCATCATCAGGCCTGAGAAGGCAAGGAGGCCGACGAACTTGAAGATGTATCGAGTTGAATTTCCGTCAGAGATGACATCTATGATGTGGACTCGGTTTGTTCCCGGTATGTCTTTCAGTGTGGTGTTATGTGCCCTGAGCAGACTTGGTGGTGGTGGTCCTACGGTCGGTCCTGGGTACATGCAGTGGCTATACCGATTTTCTCATCCTCGTGTTTCTCCAGTTGCGTCATCGCATGAGAGTCGCACACTGCCAGAGAGAACTAACACGGATTACGTAAGAACTTGTGTTTTTATGATGTGTAATTATGATTAGAAAAACGTGTGATTTATTTAATATGTTGTTTTTTAATTGCAGTGGATGGGTCGGTCCATGGAGGTCATCAACAGGACACTGGAGGAGTATCCGAGCTTGTCGCAGGATACAAGAGTAATGGCTGAGGCGCTACGAGCTGACTGGAGGGCGATGATGGGGTTGTAAACTTGATTTTTTTTGTATTTATTCGTCATGTACTTTAAGGACTGAACAACTGTTTTTGTTTTGTTGTTGAAACTTTGTTTTGTTAAGTTAATTTCTTTACGAATTACATTTCTACAACTAATCATCATACATGTGTGTTACATCAATAATTTTATTTTCTAGTTAACGCATCCCACATGTTCCTTCTAGCTACATAACGGTGATCCCAACCTTCAACACTTGGTTCGAGGTTCTCGGTCCACCAACCTGCAATAGGGGGAAGTGGGGAATCTGGTGCAAGTTCAAGCAATATAAAATGTGACGCAGAAACTGTAGCGATGACAAACTCCCGTTGTGGTGCCGTGACTCCTCTTCGAGCCCGCAACGGCAAGATAGTGAGACATGGGTACAAGCACGTTGGTACGGTGCCTACACCGAGAATAATAACCATTGCGTTGAACCAAGTAGCAATGGGAAATAAATCTTGAATTGCAACCATCCAATGACGAGCATCAACCGCCCCACCGTCACATCGAATACGCTCCACATTTATCTGAAGCCTTCCAAGCCCGTAGATCCTCTTGTACAGGGATGGATAACCAAGGACCTCGTTAGCGATTATTTCTCGAGCGTCATACCATCGGCCTTGATCACCAAAGAAGAACTCGGCGACACAACGAAAGCCGCAGTTACCATCGCCAATGACATCTTTCCACCCTGTGATGAAAGGCAACATCGGTCCGGGAATTAAGTGTCGATACCGGCTTTGGGTGATGTCTGATTCATCTTCTGCAAATATGTAGGGTTCAGTTATTAGTACAAGAACTCATGAAAAACGATTAAACCCACAATACCAAAATCATACCTCCTTGTCGTTGACCAGAGTGACTGTTTCGGCGATTCACATGTTCGAAATAAGACCGATCATGTCTTGTATCGTTGTTCCTCTGTCGACCACGCACCCTATGGTTGATATGAGGTTCTTGGAGGTTATCATGATCCGGATGTAGCTCTTCCTCAATGATGCGTGTCACATTTCGTAGAACAGCATTGTCACTACCAAGTACCTCGTCCATCAGATTTCGAAAATGTGTGGCGTCCTCGGTCGCATCATTACCGAACGTTGTTCCGTCATTACCATTGCCGATAACCAAAGTCTTCCATAACTGGTGAATTTGCCTACTATACAAGCCCGTCTCTAGAGCTAAAGACTCATGTATCTGACAAGCACATGGCAAACCATGGGTCACCCGCAATGCACATCCGCAACGCTCATACACCTGATAACTCAGATCCCTCATCCTTTTCGTCTCCTTGTCGAGAATCTTCAAACAATGCTGAGACACCTTGCCGTTAATACGTGACAATGGCAATTGTCGGTACTTCTGACCAATCTTCGACCTAGATGCCTCCAAATCATTACGAATAGCGATGATCTGATTATCAATGTGACAATGAACTCGGGCCCATACGGTATCCAAAGAACATGCACATTACCAAAAAACCGTTATTATTCACAACAAACATAAATACAACAAAATACATACATCAAATACAACAACCAAAAAACGAACCTGTCGAAGAATCAAACCACATCTTGACGGCCGAATGCTGGCTCTCAACTCTACATGTGCTTGTGTTGCCAAAATGAAGAACTTGGTTAGTCCAAAATGTCACAAACTTCGTTTTATGACAAAGCCAAGTCCTCTCAACATACTCTATCACCTTTGGATAACTTGCCCATTTCAGTTTCATCATCTCTACAGCAGCCTCATAATCCTCCTCGGTTGCAGCGTCCATCACACGTTTCCATCTCCCGTTTTTGAATGTCGCACCAACCTTTTTGCTTTTGAACATATCAGTGACACGAGCCTCAACATCTTTGTTAATATGCCATCGACAAAGTAAGTGCGAGGTCCCTGGAAACACTTCCCTCAATGCCGCAACTAGCCCCAGCTCACGATCAGTCAAGAAAACCAAAGGTTCCTTATCAAACCCGATCAAGTCTCTCAATCTCTGCAAAACCCATCGATAGCTGGCCGTGCACTCGTTGCGCATGAAGACGTAACCGACGAGGAAATTTTGATTTGTCGGTGTCACACCAACTATCTCAAAGAACGACATTCCGTATCGGTTGGTCTTGTATGTGGAATCCATACCGATCACATACGGGTACGTCCGTAGGATGTCTATCATGACTGGATGCGCCATGAAGGCGTGCTGTAAAATGCCATTATCATCAGACAATACCCTGTACACATACTGACTCTGTCTAGCCAAATGTAGAAACTGCTGAACAACTCCTCTCCCATCTGAAATCTCGGTTCTGAAGTCATTTCGGCAGTTGTAGATGTGTCTGATGTTTAGATGATCCTGAGGAAATTGCTCGGCAATAGTCGCCATGATGTTACGCGGTGCTACCTTAGACTTGGTCATGTTACACACAACCTGCTTCGCTTCCGGGCTTAACCCGCTTATTTTACGATGCCCCTCTGGATACGCAATCATTGGATGGTTGTGGGTCCCAGTTACATCATTTTTCGCCGTGATAAACCATTAGTCGTCAACAAAATTGTAAGATATCTTGATGTAGAAAGGACAACCATTGGCTTTGGTTTTCGTGTCCTTCCTTATTGCGTTCTCAAGATCTCTCGGCTTACTCCTGCGTCCTCGATCACATCTTAAATATCGATATGGTCGACCATCCCTCTGTCTGTTGAAAGACGATTTCACCAAAATAAATCCCAGATTTATTGCAACAGCATCCGCCCAACTAACTGCTTCATCAAACGTTCGAAAAACCTCGTCAGTCACGAAATTTGTACTATAATCCACCCCGTCACCGCCTTCTTCATCCTCCGAATCCTTTAACAATAAACCAAACAAATGAGGCAAATATTAGTATTATAAATTTAATAATAATACTAATATTTTTATTAATAAAAAAACTATAATACTAATAATAACAACCTTAATAATAATAATATAAATAATAATATAAATAATAATATAAATAATAGTAACAACAATAGTGATAGTAATTACAATAACAATAATCATGCTAACAACAACAGTAACAATATTAATAATAATAATAATAATAATACCAATAATAAGAATAATAACAAAAATGATAATAATAAAAATAAAAATAAAAAATTCGATAATAATAATAATTATAATAATAATAATAATAATAATAATAATAATGATAATAATCATACTAACAACAACAACAACAATAACAATAACAATAATAATAATAATAATCGCACTAACAACAACAACAACAACAACAACAATAACAATAACAACAACAACAACAACAACAATAATAATAATAATAATAATAATAATAATAATAATAATAATAATAATAATAATAATAATAATAATAATAATAAACGTACTAACAACAACAACAACAATAACAATAACAATAATAATAATAATAATAATAATAATAATAATAATAATAATACTAATAATAATAATAATAATAACAAAAACATTAGAAATATAAAAATAATTAATAATAATAATAACTAAGACAATATAATAATACTCACAAAAAAAATCAGCAAAAATAATGTTATGAATTTTGAAAGAATAAAAAAAAAAACCGAAATTTTTGACTTCCGCCCATTTTTTCCGGATCCCATGGGGGAGATCCGCCTAAAAAATCCGGAAGATCTTTCTGGGATCCGGAAATTCCTGGTGTATGTGGGGATCCGCTTAGAATTTCCGGATCCTTGGAGGATCTTCTGGATTTTTTAGGCGGATCTCCCCCCTGGGATCCGGAAAAAATGGGCGGAAGTCCAAAAAAAAAAAAAATTAAAAACTACGACTTACAGATTCTTCCGACGACTGCTCCGGCGTATTAAAGTTGTCGTCGCTCATCGTGAATAGTGGGCCCCAACTACCACACTCGGGATTTTTTAAAAATTGGTCGGAATTACCGTACAATGGTGGTCTCGGGTTTTTTGGTGGGTCGGGATTTTTTAAAGACAAGTGGGGGGTCGGGAATAATATTAAACTTTTTACTAGCTAAAGTGAGTCATGGTGGAGCCTTATATGGAATTAAAACAATCAAGGGCAAAATAATCAATACACATAAAAATGGGAGCGTCATCCTGTAATTTGCGAACGACGAATAACAGTTCACGTGAAAAAGGGTGAGGAGAAATAAGAAAATACGACACTTTGGTCAACCAAACTTTCATGACCAAACTTTCTTGGGCAACCATTGGGATAAAAAAAATGAGAGTGCTTATAAACTTTGGTGACTGGTAAGGTAAAATACAGAAGAATAATAAATAATTGGAACCTAAAAATTTCATGACCAAAATATTATGGTCATCTAATGACCTTACTCTTAGGTCCATGGGCTCATCGTATTGGTCATCTGGGAAAGTAAAAATAAGGATTGGAACCAACAAGCAACCAACTATATTAAAATCAATACTTAGGTCCATGGACTCCATTGAATCCCTTTTGAATTTACCAACCATATCAACAATTAGATTTCATTATCACAAAATCCAGCCTTATATATTTTTTTATAAAAACATAAATATCTCCTGAATTATAAATATATTATATTTTAGTACCACAATTACAGTTCAAATTCAATCCTTTAAAAAACGACATTGTAAGATGATATTGAACTAATCAATTTATTTTTAGTACTTAACCACGCACGTACAAATTAACAACACAAGCACTCAAATATCTTGAAACATTTTGAAATAAGTAAAACTTGAACAAAACAGTTACTTAAACAATCATGTTAAAAACTCAACAATTAAATACCTATACACATACTCGTAACTAATACACAATATTGCTGCATACATAAGTACATACACACACTACAAATTATAACTATCCCACCATAATCTTTCTATTATTGCCAAATGATTAATACTTAACAACTAATCCCGATAACTTGGGAAACCGCACGCAACACGCGCGGGTCCATAACTAGTTAAAAAAAAAATCCACGCACTTACATAATATATTAAAATGTGTGGAATGTTGGGTGTTTGAGCTGAGTTTGTTAATTTTTTTTTAGTGTAGATAGGTTAAAATATTATATTTGTGAGATTTGTTGGTAATTAAAATTATAAAAAGAGAGGTAATGGGATATTAGTTTATCTCTGGCTATTGCAAAAGAGAATGGGGGGAGGAATAACAAAAATTTGATGCCCAAATTATGGTCTACATAAAATGCCCCTAAAAGCTTATTTAAAAAAGGGTAATGTGTGGGCTATGTATAGCATTTTCCTTAAAAAATAAAAAACAATTTTGCTTAATAATATGAGTTTCCATATATTTCTACAAAATTGGTGAATTTTCATCTATAAATATTGGTGTTGGACATTTTATTATGACTTGTAATCTTCCAAAAATAAAAAAGACGTAGAGGAAAACTCAAAATACAATAATAATAATAATAATAATAATAATAAAAAAATTACCCTATCATAATAATGGCTTTGCTAGTTAAAACTCTTTGTTTCGATTTTAATGCATTTTTCATTAATCATCAATCTTGCTAAACAATACCATAAATCCATGGTTTATTACATAATTACATTACATGTATGCTTAGCATTTAAATAGAATACTATACGAAATTTCAAAAACAACATAGATTAGTTAGAAAAAGGCATATAACCATCTCTCGTACATTAGGAAAAAAAAATGTTTGTATTATTAGTAGTATTTATGATAATCAGAATATGTGCATATAACAACACTATTATAATAAAACACTTATTATCAAATCAATTCTACTAATGTTATATAGATGAAACACCATTCAAATACCTATGGGGAATTTTTTTTTTCCCATGTACAAGATATATAGCATATACATGTCAATTTAAGAAACAAAGACAAATTAAGAGTTTGTTTGCTAAAAATAGTACGAGTGTTCAACAAACAAACTAATCATTGTTTCATCTTTCCATATCCTCAATTGTATATTTATGTTTTTGAGAACTTTAATTGTTTAAAATCAATTATACAAGAAAATTTGTGATTGGGTTAGGTTCTTGTCATTTTTGAATTAAAAAGAAACAATACAAGAAAGGTAAAAGAAGAGGATGAAAAAGGTGTTATTTCAAGAAAAAAAAATAAATTACCCCATGTTATTTCAAGAAATTTAAAAAGTTTTGAAAAACAAATTGAAAGAGTTCTATGAATATATAAATAACAATTTGTATAATTTTTTTTTGAATTTAAAAAAAAATAAATTATCAATCTTATGGTTTACTTGATAAGAAAATTCAATTTAATCTCCTTCATAAACGTTACATCTAACGTTTACCAAGTGGCATAATTGTAATAAAAATGTCTTGAGATCCACGAAATTAGAGAAAAAAATTATTTTTCAAACCAATTACCCAGCTAGCATGATAAAAGGCATTTGACAGAGTGAACAACGAACTTTTTTACTAACCATCGTCAGTGCCGTTAGTACTTTAAATTAAGGCGAGGTAAGGCAATTGAAAGTATCCATACTTTAATTATTAAAACTGACCATTAATGGAGAACTTCATACTACATATTTTTCCATGCTTGCTTCACCATTATTAGAGAAAATTGTTTAGTTTCTCCATCTTTGCTGCCATTATAGACTTTTTTACTTGTTTCGCCATTAATGGAGAAATCTCTCAAGTAAAGAAAAATTCAGCTTTAATGGAGAAATCAATGGAGAAAGGAAAACTTTCCTACACTTTAGGATTAATCATACCATTTATTTCTCCTTTTTTTTCTTAGGTTTTTCATTTAATTCGGTGGTTTAGCCGCCGAAAATATTCCAATGTCGATTGTAATTCAACGCCGATGAGTAACTCGAACAACTGACACGATCACGAAACAACAAAAGTTTAGAGGAAACAACAATGGGGTAACAACAACCAAAAAGAGAACCCCAATTTGCCCACCACACAATCAACGACCATGAAACGACAACACCCAAGTTATTGAAATTACAGAGGAAATTAACTATGGTTAAGGTTAGGAACCTAACGACGTACGCTTTTGGGGCTAAAATACACCAGTTATAAGACAATATTCTGTAACTGTCAAATTACCGACATACCCCTTACTAACATCTAGAAATTACATTAATAGCCCTAGATAAACATCCCAAGTTTATCTTGGAGATCACTTGGGTGTAGCTCTTTAGTTGATCACCATAAAAAGTACGAAAGAAAATCATATTGCAATAGTGAATGGATTGAGATCATACAAAATTACAAATATATACAATAAGTTATGTTTATATTGAGATCACACAAATAGGGTTTAATATCAAAATATCCAAAATGAATGAATCAAAGTATATTTTTCTATCATTTATATATTAATTAGGCAAACATACATGCTTCATTGGTGTAATATTATTAGATGCCTTATCAGTTAGCTTTTTAGGTCACATTGCTGTCCCTTTTTGGGTTTAGTGTGCAATTACCAATAGATTTTGCTATCATTGAAAGCTTATAACTTTTATGGTATTACACTTCAAGAAACTATTGATAACCTAATATAAACAACATGACCATGTACTCAATGAAAGAAGCGACTAAATTAGTAAAATTATTTTCCAAAACGCACTAATGCAATCATGGTGACTTAGATTTCTACTTTTCACCGAGTAGCATTGATATGAGAATAACTCCAGCCATACCTTCTGCATACGGAAATAAATGTCCTGCCCCTAGTAATGTATTGAATCTGTGGAAGTTTTTGGGTAATGTATCTTTGCAATGTGACAGGTACAAGGAAATCCTCATCACCTTGTCATAAATGTATTGATCCTTGTTTTTGTTCAAAGGGATTTGTTTGGTTCATCGGAATAAATTCCCAACTCCCAAACCCAATCATCACGTCCTGATGAAGTGACTCATATTCTCCTTGTTGCTTCACCTGCTTCTGTCAAAAACAATTTTCTTGATCACCTTATTTATGACTAAATCCCTGTTACTCACAGTGGCATTTCGGAAATTAAGTGGAAGTTTTCCACTTCCTGAGTTGTTGAGTTGGATTCGTCTATGTGTCAAGTTGCTGACTGTACCTGGAGTATTGCTGAGTGGGGGACATCCTTCCGTCAATCAGTTGGATGGCGTTACCTTCTTGACGTTTTGGCGGGAAAATATTCACAGCTTCCATACCCAGAAGCTTATTCAAAGAATTAGCAGGTAGTTTTCCGGTCTTCACTCATCGCCGTTTTGTACAGCTTCCAGACCTAGTAAACAGACCCAGTTGAAAACCACACGGACATCTTCGAATTACGAGGTATTTTTCCGATCAAATTAAGCGTCGCATGTTGCAGTCGTGAGTTTTTTCTGTTGTTGTCATGCGCCCACAATTCATGAAATTGAGCTCATAATCTCGACTGCAATCGGAATAGTTTTGAATGTAATTGGATTTTAAGGACTTTTTCCTCTGTTAAAA
Source organism: Chenopodium quinoa (assembly GCF_001683475.1). Lineage (NCBI taxonomy): Eukaryota > Viridiplantae > Streptophyta > Magnoliopsida > Caryophyllales > Amaranthaceae > Chenopodium > Chenopodium quinoa. The sequence goes on along the minus strand of NW_018742726.1, from coordinate 1,876,427 downwards.
CGGGGTTGAGGTTGACGGAAATGGCCGGAGGATTTTGTTTAAAATGTAATTTTTTAGTTTTTGAAAACGTGTTGTCTTCGTATGTTTTTTAAAAAATCCCTGTGTTGATTTGTGAGGTTATGTGAAAATTAGTTGTGTTGGTTGTTCAATTGGTTGGTCGATTTGTGTCGGTTTGTTATATTTCTGTGTTGGGTTGAATGTGTGCTGTGAAAACTTGTTTGGTTGATTTGTGTTGAATTTTATATTATAATTATGTTGGCGTTCTGTATTAATTGTTGTCGTAGTAATTATGTTGGCGTTCTTTATTTGAAGGGTTAATTGTTTTTGTTGGAGAAGATTGATATTATGGAAATGGAAACAGAAAGCGTTATAAGGGGTAGTGAGATTGGTGTTGGTGATTGTGGCAGTGGAGTTAAGTTTCGGAGTAACGTCCATATGGAGGAGGATATAGAAGATGTAGATGATGCAGGTAGTTGTGCATTTGACATGGATGTTAGGTATTTATCCCCCTGGAAACAATTCATACGACTCACACTGTGGTTGGTAGCAACGAAATAGCTGTAGTTGTTGAGGAGCCTAAGGAAGGGATGGTTTTCCAGTCTTGGCAACAGGTTGAAGCCTACTATAAGGACTATGCTGAGCAGATGGGGTTTGGAGTGACAAGGGCTCAAGGTGTAAATTCTAAGACGGGGGACCCAAAAAAAATCAAAGTCACGTGGAAGTGTGAGTGTTAGGGAAAACCCGACATGAGGGCTAGGAGGGAAGCGAAGAAGAGGGCAAAGGCAATGAGTCATGGAGGTTCAGGTGGTTTAGTTGATGGGGTGGTATGTGAGGATGAATTAAGTGGTATGAAGAGGACTTCGAAAAAGTGCGAATGTCACACCCGTGTTTATGCTAAAGTTAATGAAGATGGCTTGTGGGAGTTGAAGAGTGTGGAACTAAAGCATAATCAAGCGATTGATCCGGCAAATTATAAGCTTGTTAAGGAGTACCGCATAAGGAAAATGACCTCCAAAGTGAAGAAGACGCTGACAGATTTGTACGAGCAAGGTTACCAATTTCTCAAATACACGGTTTCATGGCGACCGAACGAAAGGGTAACATGGATCTGACAGTAAAAGATTTACAACATGAGGTGTACAAGGCTAGGCGGTTGAAGATGGTTGGAGGGGACTCGGTGGCAATGATGGAGTACTTTGACAAAATTCAAACCGGGAACCAAATTTTTTTCCATGCTCAACGTTTGGATGGAGAAGGGAGGCTTAAGGATGTGTTGTGAGTGGATGCAAGAAGTAGGGTAGCTTATGAGGACTTTGGTGATGCGGTTTGCTTCGACGCAACATACCTAACGAATGAGTACGAGCTCCCGTTTGCGAACTTTGTTGGTGTGAACCACCATGAGCAATCATTGTTGTTGGGATGTGCTCTTGTTTCACATGAAGACTGCGATACGTTTGCGTGGATATTTCGACAGTGGTTAGCTTGCATGAACAATCGAGCTCCTAAAGCCATATTGACCGACCAAGCGGCAGCTATGCGGAGGCCCCTTGCTGAAGTCATGCCAAACACGGTGCATCGTTGGTGCATATGGCATATCATGAGCAAGATCCCTGAGAAACTTGGCAAGTGTGCACGGTATGTTGTGAAATTCCTCCTCCTAGCTTTACAATTTTCAAGGTCTTGATATTAGTTTCAAAGGCGTAATAATATGATTCCCATATTAAAGACAAGCTAAACTTGTTGCTGTTCTGCTGTTATCATTTTTGTCTAGTTACCAAGAGTTCGTCAACCCCCTCAAAGAGCTGGTATATGAGAGCTTTGACCCCGAGGAGTTCCAAACCCGATGGGCAGAGTTTATTGATGAGTATAAGTTGGAGGACAATGAATGGCTACAGAGCCTACACAAAGAGAGTCATATGTGGGTGCCTGCGTACGTGAAGGATTTTTTTTTCGGCCGGTATGAAGACCACACAAAGGGTGGAGAGCATCAATTGGTTTTTTGACGGCTATGTGAACCTCAAAACAAAACTCCATGAGTTTCCTCAAAAGTATTGCATGGCCTTGGATCAACGCGTTCGAGATGAACTGAGTGCAGATGCGCGTTGCTCGAAGTACCTTAGGAGGTTGGTTAGTGGATTCAAAGTCGAAAAAATATTCCAAAAGTTATACACGGACAACAAGTTTCAAGAAGTTCAAAAGGAGTGTACGAGAATGATGTATTGCAACGTCCGAGGAGAGAAGGTTTTGTCTGAAAAGCTTATTTAGTATTCGGTGGTCGATCGTGTATGGATAGTACATCTCGGTGCGAGTGAGGATGTCATTACAAACATGCGAAGATCCTACAATGTTACTTTCTGTCCAGTGACAAAGGAGGTGCAGTGTGACTGTAGGAAGTTTGAGACAAGTGGCATACTTTGCAAACACTGTATTAGGATTTTGGATGAAAACTTGGTTGAAGATCTACCAGAGAAGTACGTTGTAGACCGTTGGAGGAAGAACATACCCCGGAAGCACACTAGGGTGAAGGTGGCCTACCATGATCCGGGGGACACGATCAATGTGAAGAGATTCAACAAAATGATGCAAAAACTCGAGCCCTTATGTGAAACCGCTGCCATGGTGGACGATCAAACGGTCCGTATGGTAATTGAAACACTATCGAAGCTTCAATTAGCTGTTAATGAGCGTAGGGACAAGAAGAGTAAGGAAAATGTACCTGTAGTTAGTACATTGACATCAGCCACTGAAGGCAGAACGTTTTCCTCAATTAGCAATCCTGCTGCTGATGCTACTGCCGTAGACTCCTGTCCAGCTGCCATGGACCTTGTTATCAAAGACCCTATAATTAAGAAAAGGAAAAGGGGCAGGCCTAAGGGTTCAAGGCACAAAACGTTAGCTAAAACTGGCTACAACAAAACCAACAAGAATAAGAAGCCTAGCCCGGTAAGATTTATGCTTTCTTTAATATTTAAAGGGTTTGACTGCTTATCTTGTTATTATTTTCTAAATGCTGTTATATCATACAGGTGCATGCAGGAAATGGTGTTGAGGAGGATGCTGGAAATGGTGGTGAGGAGGAGGATGCAGCAGTAAATGGTGTTGAGGAGGATGCAGGTGTTGAGGAGGAGGAAATGGTGTTACAGGATCTGGTGTTTAGGAGGAGGATGTAGGAAAAGGCAGGAATGGCAGAACCTGGTAAGACAAAGGGGAAGACAACAAATGTAGGAAATGGTGATGGTGGTGAGGAGGATGCAGCAGCAAATGGTGTTGAGGAGGAGGAAATGGTGTTGCAGGATCTGGTGTTTAGGAGGAGGATGCAGGAAAAGGCTGGAATGGAAGAACCCGGTATGTCAAAGGGGAAGACAATAAAGGGGAAGGGGAAGGGGAAGGCAAATACGTCTTCTCGAAAGCTACCTATAAGTTTCAATACTAATTTTATGTCATTCTACCTCAGTGATTATTTATATGACATTGAACACATCGCACCTGTCACAGGTGAAGCAGAAACGTCTTGATGAACTAATGGCCATTTCGTGACCATTTGAGTTGCGTCGTTAAATTAATATACTCGATTCTGAGCATGATTAAATACGAAGAAAATGTAGCTTGTTGTTACGGGAGCATATGAAGAACCGTTTATTGTTTGAGCATATGAAGAAACAGATTACGGAGTTTATTGTTTGTTTGAGCATATAAAGAAACAGATTAAATGAGCATATTCTCTTCAACAGTTTGTAAAACTGTTAAGCATTTGAAACATGTAAGAAAAATCATCACATGTGTCTTTGAAATCATTTTCAAGGCGATGAATATATATATAGACAAAGGTTCAAGGTCTTGAGATCATTTTCAAGACGGAGTACATTGATTCACTTTTTAAAAAACGAGACTTTAAATGCTTTGAGTATCTCTGATTTTCATGTTTTTACATGCTTTTACATGTAAAAACAAAAGCAGTAAAAAAAAAGCAAAATAAGCATAACATAGTATGCCTCAAAATTCAGGATACTATCTAGTGTAGACAACACAAACTGATCAAGTTCAAACAAAATTACCACATAGTCCTACAAAGACACATACACCGAGTCTGTTAATACACGTTGTTGTACATAATACGATCATCATTGGAGGAATGGAATGTAAATGACAATATTCCAATTGTTTGTCAGGCCACAAACACCAACACATCACAGTTTTCGCGATGTTTTCCTAGAACCTGGAATCGCATCTCCCAGAGAGTCTTTCAATTTATTCACTTCACACTGCACGTCGTCCAAGAACATATTTGCCCGAGTAGTATGAATCTTCCCCTGTAAATGCAAGAACAAAACAAACACTTTGGCCAACCATTCTAGAGATCTTCACACAAAAAACAGATATATACACCACCTACCACACTAAATCTCATGATAAATCTTCTGGCAAAGAACTTAATACACGCGAGCATAAGAACACCGCAGTATGAGCTGCATATTGGAGGACAACAATCAATACGAATGCTAAAGATACGTTCTCCTGACCTTAAAGGTAGGTTGATAGTTATTGACACAGTAAGCAAACAAGGAAACACAAGTTCTTACTTATCCTTTGGCTCTAAGATCTCAACGGTGCATCTGCTCCAAGAATGTAGCTAACGAGCCTTCCATGCTGGGTCACGGAGTCGGAAAAGGACGTCGATGCCACTAAGCTGTAGTTTGACAAACACATTACAGTACCAAATGGTCCCAATGAATACCATGTTTGTTTAGAATGAAAGTCATTAGTTTTAGTACCAGAAGATCAATCTCTTTGGCATGTGTGGCGAACGGGTCAGGGTACATGGAATCTATCATCCACAACTTTTGAGCCTTCATGTGTAATGCTAAGCACCACCAGTGCGACTCGTCAGGGGAATCATGAGGAACTTCGAGGACTGGGACAAACACCTGGTTAATTTAAAATGGTAAGCACAATTTAGCGCATATGCATGAAAAACACATTTAAACCTATATTATTGAACTATGTGAGTAAGTTGCTGACCGCTCGAATATCCGACAGGTTAAAGGTCAGGAGAAATTTGGCATACTTGTTACACATATGTTCTTCTTGTCCTTCGTTCAACAACAGTCGATTCTACGATCAAGACAAGAAAAACAACAAGCATGACCATCATCATATGTGCACGTAAATATGACACCCCAAAGGTGAAATAAACCCCGAACCACTTACCGAAAAGCTTGGGTCAAGTAAAATACGCTTGTTTCTGTTCCAAAAGTCTTTGGTGGCCCATTGCTTGGTGTATAGCACACTGGCCATTCTAACGTAATAAGTGGAAACCCGCGATTTATTGTGCACCACTTCATAGCAATCCCTCTGGTTGGCTTCCATGCGATCACACCTTATCATCACCATACCAGGGCTATGCGGTGAACCATTATCATAACACCAAGTATACACATAAACATATTAGAACTTACAATTAAAACAAAACCTTTGCAATAGGTATGCACAACAAAAAGACCTTTCACGCTCAATTGAACTTTCCTAAATTACCTAAGTGGATCCTTCAGATCCTTCCTCCGCTTTACAAAATGCAGCAGACGTGTCTCCATCGCTGTATGGCGACGGGTGTTTGATACATTGGTGAACATGGCTGACAAGGCTGCCTCGGTAGGTTTCACCACCCTTTTATCAGCAGACTCATCTTCCTCGTCAAATGAAGATGACTTTTCCAAACTGCACCGGGCATCAACCAAGACAGTCGTTCCCCTCGTCCCAAGAAAGCCCACAACTATTTCAGGTCCAGAGTCCACGTCCCCATCTTCCACGTCATGATCAGAATAATAGCCATTTATCTCTAAGAGAACACCCTCATCAGCCCCAACCACCTTGGATTCATCCCCAACCACATTGGCCGCACCTCTAGCCTCTACATACAGTGGATCAACGATATATTTCGAACCACAGCGTCCAGGTCATCGTCACCGAAAACAGCATGAGCATGATGGTCTTCCCTACCAACTACGTTTGCACCTTCTTCCAGTTGTGTCTTCCCTAACAAACAACTGGCCAAACTCTGTTCTTCATGCGCAACACAATCCTTCTCCGTTCGCCTACCCCTCTCGATTACCCCCCCTAATCACTCGCTGGGCATTAGCTACGTCAACACAATGCGACATCAGCTTATGCATTGATTTTGTGACGTCAGCTAATTTAAAATCTACCAGAGCCACCAACTTTGGAGTAATTCTATCCAACACCTTCAGGAAAGCATAAACACAAACCATTAAGAACTGCCATAGCACATGTCACTTATTTTTTACACATTATAGAGCTACATATGAAAGTATCATTGACTTGGATTATACTTGCTGCGTAATATTTTCTGCGTCTATCGGAGCCACCAACTTTGGAGTAATTCTATCTAACACCTTCAGGAAAGCATAAACATAAGCTATTAACAACTGCCATAGCACATGTCACTTATTTTTTACACATTACATAGCTACATATGAAAGTATCATTGACTTGGATTATACCTGCTGCGTAATATTTTCTGCGTCTACCTCCCGCCTAGTTCGTTGCACATCTACGCTTTCCACCCTTTGGTTTTGACCCTCCCGAGGACTCAACGGATGCGGCTCCCCATACGCTACATTAAGCGACTAAAAAAGAAGCAAACACAACAGCTTCAGCAGGGATGTATTCCCATTAAATGAAAGTCAAACTAATACTAACCCGCAATTTCCCAAAATCCCCAGATTGTTTTTTTTTCATCGCCAACCGCCTCATTCATCTTTTCTTCGCACCATGCCTCCAGTCTTGGTCTCACACCCCACCTCATTGGTACGCAACTGAGGTGATCTAGATAAAAAATCTACAAAAAAGGACATGATAGAAAATTAGATAAGATTACTAAAAAAGCTTTTGATCTAGAGTGGCAAATACCAACAATTTACTCATCAACAAAAAAAGGATACAACCCCCGCAACCTACTACATATCCATCACGAGCAAATTTCCTTTGGAAACCCCTGACTGATACAACCATCCAGTTAAATACATAAGTGCACCAGTCATACTCATCTGCTTCCTCGTAAACCAACAACGACGGTACAAGCTTCACTCCAAGGTAGCTTGTGTTTGCCATAGCACATAGTATGCAGCCCAGAGCTGCTATGAGAAAGGCTATCTTGAAATCAGCATTCTCATCATTTGATAACGGCGACACACTACCTTCCTCATCTTCTCTAATCAGTGCCTCCAAAGCAGATACTAATGAAATATGTTCCTTTTTTCCGAACTTCTCTAAGATTCTGCGATGCTCTGCCTGCTTATCCTCAAGAATCGTACACAACAATTCCCGCGACCCCATGGGAATCCCAAGTACGTACTCAACCTGCACAGGACTCAAAGGAAGCACACACTCATCTCCAAAAGTTATGGAACCATCAGCCATCACCCTTGTCAACAACCAGTACACAAACTTCCGGGGTACATAAGTCAAGGGAATACTTAATAACCCTCCAAACCCCATTTCTGTGACCACCTTCTTCCTAGAGTAATCAAACTTATTCACTACAGTTGCAAAAGCTTTCACACCATGCAAATTTGGGGCCTACAACCATACATTCAAACAAGACAAATGATCGATTAAATTCCTTCTACGTTACACGTCGAAACAAATCACAACAAAAACTAAATATAAACTAATTATACAATCCCATTCAAACTACTTGCGAAGTTGCGAATATTGTCCAACGGAATTTAACCTTACTTACGGGCTGACATTAGTCATACTTAACTTACAAGTCAACTACAATTTACAATTAATCTTTAGTAATTCAATTCAATTACCAAACAACTCCCTTCACTAAACAAATGCTCAACCACAGAACTGACCAGACATTTCCGTGTCATGGATTTCAACAAATAAAGTTCAGAGAGTACCTTCTGCGTACTTCTTGATTGGGTTTTAACGACAACCCCTTTCTCCTTCACCACGTCTCCCTTCGTCTTCTCGACCTACACATGACATTACACATTTCATTTCTCCATCCAAGTGTTACACATCCAGTAAGATTTTACCATTTCCATCCAACATGACATACCTTTAACTTGCCCCTTTTTCCCGTCTGTTTCTCAGTATGACCTCGCTTGCGCTTCCCTTTGTCAACCCCGACCCGCAATAACTTGATCAGGAAATCCTGATAGCTCATTCTGTCCTGTTCTGGTTCGTCCTCACTACCTTGACCATCGTCCTCTGCATCCTCATCTTCCTCATAGTCGGCAGATGGGGAATCAACATCATTAGAAAGAGCTTCATCAGTACTAGATTCAATATTACCACGATCATCATATCCAGGTTCATCTGAGTCTTTTAAATTCTCTTCCCCAAAAACTGGATGTGATTTCAGTTTCTTCTTCCCTTTACTAGGTGCTTTCTTATTAGGCATCGCTTTGTTCCCTTTAGACCGCCCCTACATAAGCAAAAAAAATTGCCACCCTAAATCAACTACAACACACAACTGATACTACCCAAATCCAGCAAACACAGAATCGTTAATATCAACAAAAAATAACTCACCATTTCTGATCCCTTGGTCCTCCTCCGCGGCATTATTTCCTCCTGCCAAGTTCAAATTAATGCTCAGAAATGGGATTTCCCAACTATAAAATTGATCGGCAAAGGAAACCCTATTTCGCTAATTTCACTGGATAATCAGACTAACTAAAACATAATAAAAACAAATGCATTCCAATTAAGGGTTTTAGAACCACGCCCAACGAAGTTTGTCCCAACATGAATAACTGACAACCAGCTAAACTTCATAACAACAAACATTCTACGGTTGCTTTCCAATTTCTTAATAGCCAACAAATGCGTCGGCATAGAAAAATTGTTACAGTCGGTTATGCAAAACACTAAAATAAGTAAACTAAACTTCATAACAACAAACATTCTGCACTAGCTCTTAATTTGTTAATAGCCAACAATTGAGTCTGTAGAAAAATTGTTACAGTCGTTTCCAGTCCATACCTTCAATTAAGTCAAAGGAAGCAACGACTGTCGGAAAACAATTCACGGAACTGCCGATGCACCAAAATTCTTTTCTAGCTCCGGCAACAACCACCGTCTTAGTCTCTTCTTTGGAACAGAGCACAATAACTATAGGGAAAGGAGAGATTAATAGGGAGAGACTAATTTTGGACCTAAATGAAACAAAAAGTAAAACCCCTAAATATTAAAATTGACAAAAACGAGCATCCGTAACAGTTTAAACAACAACGGGGTCACGTGCACCTCACCATCATTCAAGGATTGTATATTTGGGTCTTATAGTCGCGATGTATTTACAAAGCATACGGAAGGGCAACAATGTAAATTTGGCAAGTTTATGGACAAAAGCTGACTCTACGGTGGTACATTATAATATACCTTTACGTACTAATATGAAATTATAATGTACCATTATCGTAGAAGTTGTCTTAAAAGTATTTTTTGAGTAATATTTTGCCAGTAGTGTTACTTTCCGGCAACATAGTAGTTGAATAATTACCCCTAAAATAGTTCACCTGTCACTTACTAGTCAAGTTACTAATAACTAATTAGTAGTCAAGTGACTAATAACTAACATCTAGTCAAGTTACTAATAACTAATTAGTAGTCAAGATACTAATAACTAATTACTAGTCAAGTTACTAATAACTAAGTCACAATACACTAGAATCTTAGTGATTTGCAAATCAGAACGCTCGGATATTTACGATGACCGTAGAGCACGACTGGAAACTATTCAACGGCAGTGAGCGGGTTCTATACCATTTTTTCACGCAACACCTACATGTATCAATAGTAGAGTTCGCGTTAGTGACTATATATCGCAGTCCTGGAATTCTGTCTTTGACTCCAAGTAGGTTGTTAAACCATTTTACCAATCAAACGTGTCAAGTTCTAGGTACATCGTGTCTTGTGATCAAGGGGTACCACTAAGACAACTGCAAATTAAGGGTGGTACAAAACCTCTTATACAAAGAACCACTGGAAAAAGAAATGGATTATACCTCTTCAGGGTACAAATACCTGCGTCGTTGGAGGACGTTGACATCAGCCAACTAGTCACGTTACCAATAACTAATTAGTAGTCAAGTGATTGATAACGGGGAAAATGGTGTCATCATTTGCGAATACAAATTCGTTTTGTGCTTGTACCCCAAAATATCATTTCGGCTCAAATCTTTAATAGAAAGAATCAAATGATTCTCTTGATACATTCGAGTAATGAAACGAATTACAATTAGTTATCTATATTTCTTGTCACCCGAATTTTCCAACAAAATCGCTTTGTTGAAACTCTGATCATATGACAATGAACCCCTGGAAAATAAATTGGTTTATACCTCTTCAAGGTGGTACAAATTCTTGCGGCGTAGGAGGACATTGACGTCACCCAACTAGTCAAGTTACTAATCACTAATTACTAGTCAAGTTACTAATAACTACGTCGTCATACTACACTAGAATCTTATTCATTTGTTATTCAGGATGTCCAAAAATTTACGATGAACGGAGAGCACTGTTGGGAACTCTTCAACGGCAGTGAATGGGTTCAATACCATTTTATGTCATAACACATACATGTACCAACAGTAGACTTCTCTTACTGTCTAAATCTTAGTCCTTCAATTCTGTCTTAGAATCAATGTAAAACCCTAAACCAGTTTACCAATCAACCGTGTCAAGTTTGAGGTGCGCCTTGTCATGTGATACAGGGTACCACTAATACAACATAGGTACCACTGGAGCCAAAGAGGTTCAAAGCCACTTGCAGGATGAACCACTAAAAAAGGAAATGGATTATTAATAACCAGGGTGGTACAAATACCTGCAACGTAGGAGAACGTTTACATCACCCAACTAGTCAAGTTACTAATAACTAAGTCGTCGTAGTACACTAGAATCTTAGTGATTTGCAATTCTGGGTACCTCTAAGACAACTTAGGTACCACTTGAGTCTAGGTGGTATAAAATCACTTATAGAATTGTGGCAATAGGTAGGTATCTTAGAAGATTCTGCCAAAGCCTTGGGTCTGAAAACAGTTAGTCTAAATTTACATTCAATGTAATATCTTCAATCGGTAGGTATCATTGAAAATTCATCCAAAGCCTTGGGTCTGAGAACACTTACTGTCCTCATTTATCTTCAATGTAATATCTTCCACGATCTATTCAACATAATTAACAATATTTATGGATCTAAATACTCTGGAACTACCAGAGCGCCAAACAAAAAGCTAACACAAAAAAACCAACAACAAAATCCACCCAATTATCCTACATCATGCAAATTGTCTTCAAACTCCCCCTAATCACCTACTAAACTTAAACTTTACCTTAAACTTAAAAGGTATTGTGTAGATTACATAACTAAATATAAACAAACCAAGCTAATCCTAAGGATGGTAATTGGGGAGAGGACTACGCCGCCTGTAAGTATCTGAATTGGCTGACCCGCTATCGTCATCATAAGCGGGATACTCACCTCCACCATCATCAGAGCCAGTAGACCAGCTTTCAGAATCATCTTCATCATCATCTTCAGCAGCTTCACCCCCGTCCTCATCCCCATGTTCATCATCTTCATCTTCACATTCTGCATCTTCCTCATCCTCATCATCTTCATCTTCTGAATCTTCCTCATTCTCATCATATTCAGGGTCGTAGTCCTCATCATCTTCATCGTCGTAGTCCTCGTCCTCATCATCTTCATCCTCATCATCAACATTCCCGTCTTGATTCTGGTCCTCCATATCCTCATCACCATTACCAGCATCAGCACCACAAATAGCCACAACACCACCCCTGTCCTCCTCGATAATCCTCTCATCAGGTTGCTCATTTCCAACGGCATAACCTGGCGTGAAACGGATTGCGTGAATTTCACTCTTAAGGCGTGCAATTCGCTGTTCCCGGAGCTGGTGCAAACGGCCCGACAAAACCCTCGCTTCTTCTAGCTTTGCCGTATGTAATGCTATCATCTCATCTAGTTCTTCTAACTTTATCTTCTCCTGTGCATTGATTTCGTCCAACTCTGAGTACACCTTTGCAAGATGCCCTTCTACCTTAGTCACATCCCGGTCACCCATGGTAGCTTCTTTGACAACCAAAGACAAATTGAAAGGGTAAATCCATGTTTCTAAATTGGTACGAAAGAGGGGGTTTTGGTACCATCATGACTAAAGTGGTACAATGTTCTCATCCATTACTTGTACCACAAAAATTGCCCAAATAAAGTTACAGAAATCGTAAACCCGACATTAATGGTTTAAAAATTGGACAGAAAGGAGAAACAAATAATTCAGTCCCTTCTTCCTCCACTACTTTGACAGGTAAAGACAAAATTGACAGGGTAAATCCATGTTTCTAAAGCGGTAGAAAGCAGCGGGTTTCTGTACCACTGTGATTAAAGTAGTACAATTTCATCATCAATTTCATGTACCACCCTGAACATTGTCGCTGCATTGTTACTGTAGTGGTATAAAAAGCCCCCAAAGTACTCCGCAAAAATTTAGAAACCTGAAATAATTAGTTTCAAATTTGGGGAAAAAGAAATAACAAATAATTCAATCCCTTCCCCCTCTGCTTCTTTGACAGCCATGTTTCTAAAGTGTTACAAAATAGGAGTTTCTATGCCACCCTGAGAAAAGTGGTACAATTTTACCATCCAATTCTTGTACCGCCTTGATCAATTTCGTTTAATCGAAACTAAAGTGGTACAAAACCCCCCACGTAAATTTCCAAAATTTGCAAAACTCGAAAATAAAGTTTAAGCATTGGGAAAAAGGGAAAAACAAATAAATCAGTCCCTTCCCCCTCCACCCCATTGTTGTCATAATAAAGCAGGAAAGACTCACCCCATTAATGGCGACATGAGGAACAACAACACAAAAACAAGAAAAAACCGAACACAATATAGGAAACATCACTACAACAGGAAACCATTACTGATAAGAATGAAAACATTGGAGTTCACCACATGCAGAACGATATAAAAAAAACCAGCAAAAAGGAAACTACCAATAAAACCACGAAGTAAACAAATAACACAATATTACAGAGAAAAAGCAGGAAACATAATTAAAGAGTCCCAAACCAGTAAACGGCGAATTGCATAGGAACATACCTTGGAGCAGAATTCACTTGGCGAGGTTTTTGAAGGTTTTTAGACGGCTCTAAAGGGGAATGAACAGTTGTTTTACTCTTACAACGAAGTATGAAAGTAAAATGAATACGGTGATGTACTATGGAATTAATGATCCCAATTCTCGAGGAGAGGTAATGATGGCGTTTCATTTAAGAATTTTAATTATCCAATTTTCCTGTTGTTTTTCGTTTTTTTTTTTAAATTGGGAAACCTTACCAATTTCTAATTGTATCAAAAATTTGTGGTAGTTATGTGTAATCCCCAATGTTCAAATCCAAACATCAAGGATCATAATGAAAATCGCAATTAAACATTACATCAAGGATCATAATGAAAGTCGTAATTAAACACTCATTTGTAATTCATTCGTTAAGGATCATTAGGCTTCCTACAAAAGGGGATTTAGTTGAATTTAATTAATACGGCAAGGATCATTACGGTTGTTACAAAGGGGGATTAAGTTGATTTTCGTATTTTGTGATATTTATTTAATATGTTATTTTGACATCTTTAAACCTTTGCACTGCAATACGGTTCGATGCGGAGCGGTTGTGGTTTGAAACAAATACGTTGTCATCATTTTTATTACGTAGTATCATTTTTTCACTAGGTTTCCTTTATTTTGTTGTAACTATATTTACACAAAATGCTATAATTATAAAGAAGTAAGACAATTTTATTTCAACAACACAATTGTTGGTGTAACATCAAGTGACTAATAACTAACAACTAGTCAAGTTACTAATAACTAATTAGTAGTCAAGATAATAATAACTAATTAGTAGTCAAAATACTAATAACTAATTACTAGTCAAGTTACTAATAACTAAGTCACAATACACTAGAATCTTAGTGATTTGCAAATCAGAACGTTCGGATATTTACGATGACCGTAGAGCATGGCCGGACACTATTCAATGGTAGTGAGCGGGTTCAATACCATTTTTTCACGCAACACCTACATGTATCAATAGTAGAGTTCGCGTTAGTGACTATATATCGCAGTCCTGGAATTCTGTCTTTGACTCCAAGTAGGTTGTTAAACCATTTTACCAATCAAATGTGTCAAGTTCCAGGTACACCGTGTCTTGTAATCAAGGGTACCACTAAGACAACTTTGGTACCAGTAAAGTCTGGGTGGTACAAAAACTCTTATACAATGAACCACTGGAAAAAGAAATGGTATACCTCTTCAGGATGGTACAAATACATGCGTCGTGCGAGGACGTTCACATTTGCCACGACTGTTTTTCTCACTGTAAGAATTCACTTGTCGAGGTTTTCTTGAAGGTTTTGAAGAAGAAGGAAGTCCAGAAGTAAAATCTAAACGGTGATGAACTATGGGAAGGCATTAAGTCATTAATCATTTCAATAATCGAGGTAACAATGAAGGCATTTCATTTAAGGAATCCTCTCCTTTTTCCAATCCTATCCTATCAAATGTTATCAAATGTTTCTAGTGGTTTTGTGTAACCCTCGGAAGTGCCTTGATGATGTTTGCAAATCATTGTTCTAATTAATACATCAAGGATCGTAATGGAAATCGTAAATAAACATTCATGTTCAAATTCATTTATCAAGGATCAAAATGAAATTCGTAATTAAACAGTACATCAAGGATCATAATGAAAAACATAATTAAACAACCATTGTTTTAATTCAAACGTCAAGGAGGATCAGTTTGTGTGTGACACAGTAGGTAGGGTGGGTAACACACCTGAAGCTACAAGTGTTCCACTTTTGAGGAGAGAATTCAATGAGTTTATGCACAAAACAGATGAGTTTCCTGACTTTGTTCATTTTGTGGTTAAAATTGGTGTTGTTATATATTTGGTGTTATTATTGGTAGCTTTGAAATAATGTGATGCAGCTGTAATCTGCTATTCATATGAATAAAGCTAAGTATGTTCTGTTTTTGGTAATGTAGCTGCTGAAATTCTTATTTAAAGTAGAACAATCGTTGTATTGTTATTCAATACACAAAAACTGTCCAACATAAATTGCATTTTTAAGCTTAAGCTTGGAAGACCAATTTGATTGTCATTAGCATAATTCAAAATGCTCCAATTAAAACTAGATTACCAAAAGCTACTGACCAACACAAGGTTTCAATAGACATAAACCAGCATAAATCCCGTACAGACATAAACAACACAATTTAGTTGATTTTCGTTTACAGACAAATACACCTAAGGCTTCCACATGCCCTATTTGTTTGTGAAGCAAAATATTTCATCGCCATTCCTCATGGCCGCACCCCTAACATCCATTGATGGCGAGACCTCTTTGTTCTCGTGAATCATAAGGATTTTTTTTGGACACACATTCACCTACTCACTCCAAGCTCGAAACAGGCCGTCCAGAGAATCATCCAGCTTGATTAATACCTTCTTCTTCACTGCACGTGTTCGAGTCTCTCGGAGATAGAGTAGCTTCTTACGAACATCCATGTTAGCCTCAGGTTCCTACGTGTAAACGAAATTCAGGTGGCCAATGTAACTAAGTTTAAACACGAATGGAAAAACACTAAAGTATAATTTCAGCAACTAAAACGTATTTTAATTAACGGGTAAAAGTAGTCGTTGTAAAACACAAATACATTGAAATGAACAACTATAATTTTCCAAAACAGGCCACTGTACTTATTCCATTATACGAATTTGTCAAACTTAAATTCAACGACAGTATTCACTAAAATTACAAGATGGAAACTGTAAATTGATGAGTTAACATGAAGAAGTCAACGAAAATCACAAGGCCAATTTAACTAAAAGTTAACATATTTTCAACGACATTAATTTTGGACGGCCTAATTTCAACACGAATGAAACAACACTAATCCAATATTTCATTAACTACAATTTATTATAATTAAGGACGTTAACGACAGGAATTTTAAGTATTAACATGAAGAATTTAGCCAACACAACATATTCTGTAATAGCAAAAATAACACAAAAACATTATAGTTGAACGATCTTAAATCTTCACTTCGTTATACAAAACGGAGGGAAAAAATTCCGGAATAGGCGTCAAACAACATAATGTGGCGTTAATTACCAGTAATTTAAACGCAAATAACAAATACAAATTCTACAGATTTAACAAATATAATTAAATTAAACGTAATTTAAGAGCTTCAATTAAAATATATGTATTAACTACAGTTAGTCCAAATTAACAACTACAATTTAACCAAAATTTCCACTTCATTCTAAATTTTACTCCATAAGAGGGCGCTCCCATTACTCACTGTGAGAAACGTTTTTGTTTTTCACAGCGGCAGTTTTGTAAATAAAATGTACCACTTAAGTCACGGTGGTACATTTTATTTATGAAATGGATAATAAAATTGTACCACTTTAGTCACGATTGCACATTTTATTTACGAAATGGATGATAAAGAACCTCAATTTCACGACATTTACAGAAAATGACATAAAATTTGGACTGTATATTACGAAAGGAAAAGAACCGAACCTGGCTCCGAACCCACAGGACAACCCCATTCACAATCCCACCCACCAGTGGACTGTTATTCCTCGAAACGATGCCGCGAGCGTTCACGATAGTAAAATCATCTACGTGACAGTCTACCCTCCTAGTATAGTCATAGTAAATTTGCTGGAATGTTTCATTGATCTTAAGGTCATACTGGAGACCGGGATTGTCGTCATTTAGGCTCCGAACCTTGAATAAGATCTTTGGAAATAAGTTGCCGGGATTTAGAAGACCAACCCTAACTTGCTTAACAACATCCCCTCGCTTGGCAGCAGGTTGTTCAGGCCCTGGAAAAGCAATGGCAGGTGCCAGGACAACCACAACATCAACCTCATCATCTTCTATCTGAACGGGGTCGTCTCCTAGAATGTCAATCACTTGCTGAACATCAACACCTTCACAAGCAAGGCCCTTATTTTTCTGGGTTTTGGTTTCCTCAGAAATAACATCTTTAGAAGCAACCTTGGGTAGTTTAGGAGGATGTCCTCTTTGTGTCGTTAGGTCAAGTACAGGATCATCGATGATCGAAGCAACATATGACTAGCACACTCCACGGCGTCTTTTTGGTCCGGGGAACCTCACGCCACACGCTAACTCCTCCAATAGGCTGCGACGACGGTTCTTCAATTCCTTTTGCTCAACAGTGGAGCGGATTTGGAAAGGATCGGACCACGGTGGGGTTGAGGTTTGAAGGAGTGTAGGAACCCATTTGGATTGAATATCTGTGTGTGGGTGAGACAGATGAACAAGGGCTTTGCCAATTCTGGTTTTCTGATAGGAATACAGTCGTTGTGGGTGTGATATTTAATTTAGTTAATGTGTTCATTTCACCTATTAGACCCCTGCATTGGAATACGGTTCGATGCAGATCAGTCGCGGTTTGAAAGGGTTTTTTTGCCGGTTTAAACGATTTCATGTGAGAAACGGTGCGGTAATTTAATTTTTACTTCCGGTTTCCATTTCTTTAGTGTTGTATATTTATTTAATATGTTGATTTGACCTATTAGACCCCTGCATTGGAATACGGTCCGATGCAGATCGGTCGCGGTTTGAAAGGGGTTTTTTGCCGGTGTAAACGATTTCAAGTGAGAAACGGTGCGGTAATTTAATTTTACTTCTGGTTTCCATTTCTTTACTACTGTATATTAATTTAATATGTTGATTTGACTTATTATACCCTTGCATTGGAATATGGTTCGACGCAGATCGGTTGCGGTTTGAAACGATTTTTTTGCCGGATTAAACGAATTCATGAGAGAAACGGTGCGTTAATTTAATTCTACTTCTGATTTCATTTCTTTACTGTTGTCAGGTTTAGCGCAACATTGTGCAACTTTAGTGCTATGTGATAATTATGACTCGTTTGTCGTTATGTATTTGCGTTACCAACATTATTTTTACTAGATCAATAATTTGAGTTGTAACCTTGCGATTAGCTAATTATATAACATTGATATCTCAAAGTATAATGGTGTACACCCGTCAAGAACTTCTATTTGTAACGGTTATTCATCTGTCTTGTATACTACACTATTAATTTGTTACGCAATTCTGCTGCGCCTGAATTCCCTATTACCACACTCCTTTTTTGTAATTTGTTTTTTTTAACTACTTACAAAATAAAGAAAACCTACAGAACACAAAAATAAAAACTTATTGCTGACGACGTGTATATTCACTAAAACCTATTAAGCTCAAGATTTTTAGCTATTGGTGTTAGTGAAAGGAATGGTGTCCATCCAACAAATGTATTATTCTGATAAAGGGTTCAGAATTATTACAGAGCTAATTTTTAAGAAAGGTAAAGTGATCGGAATGCCTAGGTGGAGGCCGCTTCCGATCAGTAATATTAAGGTATAATTAATATTACAACTTAATCTTAATTGAACCCTTCGGGTCGAACCCAATCGAACAAACGATCCGAGACGACGAATTAATCCGAAGGATTTAATGAGTCGACGGAGTTTTACGAATACAGACGTCGGATATCAAGCCTAGGGCGTCGAGACCGAGCGTCGCAAAATCACAAGCAACAAGTACGAGCATAGCCGTAGCTCGGCTAGGCTAGCTCATCGCAAGCCTAGGCGCACCATGCGTGCCAGGTGCACAAGGCAACCCATCTGAGCCTTCGCATGGCATGGCAACACCATCGCAGGCCACACGCACCATGCACAGCACTATCGCATGGCTAGGCCTATGCGTGTGTGCGTGTGCATGTGCCTAGGGCCATCGCAAGCCATCGCAGGCCACACGCACCAAGCACAGCCATCGCAGTGCTAGGCACTTGCGTATGTGCGTGTGTGTGTGTGCCTCGCACCATCGCAGCAGCAGCCTCGCACAGCAACACCATCGCCCTGTGCGTGTGCGTGTGCGAGTGCGAGTGCCAGTGCATGCTGGCTAGCAAGCAGCAACAGCGAAGGGTGCCTAGGCTTGTGTGTGTGCGTGCGACTGGGAAGTGCGAGGGGCCTTGTGTGTGCGTGTGCGATGGCGAGAGAGGCAAAGGCCCAGCATCCCAGCAACACTACGCACCAAGCCAGCAAGGATGTGCGTGTGTGTGCGATAGCCGGCAGCAGCGCCCAGCGCCCAGCGCAAGGCGTGGCTTGCTAGCAGCACGCAAGTGCTGGGCTGGGTGATGCGTGCTAGTTGGGCAAGCTAGGCTAGCTGTGCTAGCTGGCCAGCGAAGCAAGCTGCCAGCACAGCCATAGCTTAAGGCGGTTTGAGGTGAGTGGGGACCAAGGGCTTGGAGCATGCCTTGAGGAGCTAGGCAATGGTCCCCCCCAAGGTTCATGGTCCTCACCTAACCCTCTCTCTTCCCTTGACACTTTTTGCATTGTGATTGCATTTAATTAATTATTTGATTTGGAATTAAATAAATTAATGTTTTTGCACATGATCCCACATTGATCATGAAATGGGATTCAAGTTCCCATTCTCTATAAATACCCACTTGGTAGGGATTTTGAGAAGAACACTTGAGTGGAAAAGTAAAGGCAACTCCATTGTTGAGTAAACCTTGAAATTCGTAAAACTCCAAGTTTATATTTGTCCGGGCCTCGACTAACCTTTGAGGATTAGGACGCTCGGGTCGGGTTCGAGGGTACGATCCCGTTGGAGACCTCGTTTTTTCGGGGTTCAAGTAAGAGCTCATAGTTTTGCGAAGCACCCGTCAAAGGTATAATCTTTTATCCTTAATTATGTTTTAATTATGTTTTGCTTGTTAATTGCATTTATCATGGGGGCGGGTCTTGGCGGGTTTCATTCCGCGTAGTGTGGGTCACTACGAAACCCTACAGTGATATCAGAGCCAGGTTCCTTTTAATTTTTGCAATTATTAATTAATTAATTAAGGTGTTTTAAAGTAAGATTTAATTTCTGGTTTTGCTTTTCTAATTAGATTAGAAGCTCGTTTTAATTAATTTTAAAACTCGTATTTTTATCGATTTGGCTGTCAAACCCAGATTTTGGCTCAAAAATAGTGATTTTTGGGTGGAATCGACATTCTGAAACAGATTCAACTCTCTTTGAGACCTGTCCAGAAGCCAAATTCGAACCACAAACCCAAGTTTTTGGGGCTTTTTCGTTTTTCAACGAAAATTTTAAATCTTTTTAAGCCTTGATTAATGCAAGCATTACAAGGTTAGATTAAATGCATTATTGCATCCCTAATCTATTGCTATTTTAAATATCCTTAAACATAATTATGGAGTTTTAATTAGTTCTTAAGTTGATATGCTATATGTTACACAAACTTGATTTTTCACAATTTTGCAAATAAATTGCATTAATGTGTGAATGTTTGATGTGAATGTGTAATTTTAAGTTCCTAATATGTTAAAGTTATAATCTTTAAAGGTTTAAATGATTGGAACTCTAACCCTAAATTCCATATTGAACAAAGTTTGGATTTTTCTTTTTTGGTTGATTAAAATCCTTGAAGTTCAAATACTTGTGAGTAAAATTTTTGATTAATCTTCATATTGGAAGATGTAATCTTGGTATTTTACACAAGTATGAAGGTTGGAAAATTTTTATCATTAGATGATTGTTTTGTTTTTCCAACTCGCTATTTGTCAAATCCATTATTAATTTGCATTTTAGTTAAATTAATTATGGATGTAGCCCTTCAATTTTGTTGCATCAAGTTAGACCTAAAATTGATTCAAAGAATGGTTCTTGAATAATTTAGGCTTGTGCACTATTAAAATTGAATTTATTTAAGTTAGACTTGTTATATTTTCACTTTGCTCTAAATTGATTCTAAAATAAATTTAGAATTAATTTTATCTCACACGAATATTAAGATTAAAATCCCGAGTCAAAAGCACACAAATCGAGGCAAAAGACACCCAAGCACCGCCAAGGCTAGTCGGGCTGCCCTCGCAGCCCACATGTGGATGCCTTGGTGCGCATGGTGGTGCTCCCACCTCGCTGTGTTGCTGCTATGTGGAGAGCAAGCATAGTGCACCAAGCGTGCTGCTGCGTGTGGTGTGTGGCTGCTGGGCACTGCTTACAAAAACTGCTAGGCAGCGAGGCAGCAAGCCACATCAGGCCAGCCACACCTGCCAGCACACATGCGCGCATGCTAGCATGCAAGCATGATACGTGCTGGTGCTAGCAGGCGCAACAATGCCTTGCTAGGCAGGCTGCCTGCGCCCAAGCACAGCACAGCCGCAGCCATGATGCTAGGCACTTGGTTTTGTGTGGGCTGTTTTTCGATGCATGGGCTATGTACTTTGCGATAAATTTGCCGTTTAAAATTATTTATGTAATTATTTTAACGAGGTTAGACCTTGATTTTCCGGCTTTTGCAAAAATTTGACAAATTATGGGTTATGCCGACTTAATTGATCGGATTAATTAAGTATGGATGCGGAATTTCGTGGGAGCTTATTTGATTACGTGAGCAATTTGCTTTTAGAAATAATGGATTAAAAACTTTGACTAGTTTTAATTAGGCGCGTTAATTGGATTAACCACCTAAGTTAGTTACTAGTTTTGCGTGTTTATTTATGTGTTTTGTAATTTGCATGGGCCATTCACAAATAGTGAATGGGTGAATGGAAGATTGTTTTCAAAACAGGTTATTGAAAATGTCAACTAGTGGGGCCCGACTAGGATAGAAAATACGGACTGCGTTCCGTTATGTATTTTTGTAAATCTAAATACGGTCTGCAAACCGTTAAGTATTTTTGTACTATTAGATTAATCTTAGTCGTAATAGCTAGTTATTTTATTTTGGCCAAGATGTCTCAAGACGACGTTTCGATGAAGACGAGCCAAGATGAAGACCCATGGAAATTGAAGATTTCAAGGGGTCATGCTAGTTGCCAAATGCATCAATTTATGCTTTATATATTATTGTTATATATGAATGTTAGATGCATGTCTAGGATTTCATATGTTGTGGTGATTAGTTAAGTTCACTTAAATCAACCGACATAGAAACCCTAGGCCCCTTAAAATATTGAGCTATAATTTGCCGTTCCAAGAACAACACTTACCAAACTAATGCGCGTATGTGATGGGCTACGCCAAAGCGAGGCATCACTACTTCCCTAGGAACGTAAGGTATACTAGGTATACAAGTTGTCTTGGTTAAGCTCAACGATATCAGTAAGGAGTCCTTAGATGTCGTGGCAAAAGAGATAAAATGTCAAGGATGCATTAGATGCGACATTTTATCAAACCGAGAGTAGCTTGGAGCTATTAGCAATTGGATTGCTTACCTTAAGATATTTAATGATTAAGACAAGCCAAAGCATGCTTAACCATTTCTTGATCCTTAGGATCTCAGAATCATTTTATTCTCGCCTAAAAGGGACAATTTATTAAATGCGTGGATAAAATGCTCAATAAGATTGAAAATTTGCATGAACGCTTTTAAATTTCAACTTATTGATTTATGAATGGTTTTTCATTTTAAATTCTTTCAATTGTAGAACAATGTCTGCAAGTAACTCAAACAACAACCAATTCTCTTTACGCTAAATTCTCGACAAGGAGAAGTTGAGCGGGCCAAATTTTCTTGATTGGCAAAGAAATATGCGCATTGTACTAATGCAAGAGTAAAAGGAATACGTCCTTGATGAGGAAATGCCCGACGCTCCCAATGAGGAGGTCACTCAGGCTTCTCTTAACCGATGGCAAAGTGCCAATCAGGATGTCAAATGCATCATGTTGGCCACTATGTCTCCGGACCTTCAAAAGACTTTCTTTGAAAAGGAGACGGCTTTTGAAATCATTTCTGAGCTTCAGAATATGTTTCAAGAGCAGGCCCGAACTGAAAGGTTCGAAACCCACAGGAAGATCCTTGAGAGCAAGCTCAAGAAAGGAGAGCTAGTCAGCCCGCATGTCCTCAAAATGATTGGATTATTTGAGAACATGGAAAGGCTTGATGCTGGGTATTCAACCGAGATGGAAATTTACATCATTCTCCACTCGCTTCACAAAGGCTATGATCAGTTCAAGATGAACTATAATATGCATAGCATGGAGAAAACCCTCACCGAGCTTCATAGTATGTTGAAGCAAGTCGAGCAAACCCACAAGGATGAGGGCAAGCCATTCAAACGTCCGGGCAAGAAGAAGAGCTTTAAAGGGAAAAAGAGAAATTTTCCGCCTAAGTCAAACACTGCCAAGGGCAGCAAGGACAAGAAGGTAGCCTCTTCCAAGTCCGATTCTGAATTTTTCTACTGCAAGAAGAAGGGACATTGGAAACGGGACTGCCTCAAATTCAAGGAAGATAAGAAGAATGACACCGATGCTTCTTCATCAGGTATTTTGTTATAGACTTAAACTTCGCTAGCAAAACATCATGGGTATTAGATAACGGATGTGGCTCACACCTTTGTTCCAATGCTCAGGGACTAAGGATAAATAGGAGGCTAGAGAAGGGAGAGGTCGAGCTTCGGGTCGGCAATGGAGCAAGAATGTCTGTCGTCTCCGTTGGAACTCTCAGTTTGTCATTGCCCTCTGGGCTTATTTTAGAACTTTACAATTGTTATCATGTTCCTAGAGTTACTAAAAACAATATTTCAATATCGGCGTTAGACGCCAAAGGTTTTGAATTTCGAATTAAGAACAATAGTTGTTCATTTTATTTCGATAATGTTTTATATGGTAAAGCATATTAAGAAAATGGTCTTTATGTGCTTTCTCTTGACAAACAAGTCTATAATATTGATGATACCACCAAAAAGGCTAAGACCATCGAGTCGAATCAAACCTACTTGTGGCATTGTCGTCTTGGCCATATTAACATCAAACGCATCAAGAAACTTCTACAAGAAGGTGTTCTTGACTAATTTGACTTGGAGTCGTTTGAAAATTGAGAAGGATGTCTATTAGGCAAGATGATAAAACAGTCGTTCTCCAAGTTTGGAGAAAGGGCAAGTGACTTATTAGGTCTAATACACACAGATGTATATGGACCAATGAGTACACCCGCAAGACAAGGTTACCGATATTTCATCACCTTCACCGACGATTTTAGTAGATATGGCTATATCTACTTAATGTCGAATAAATCTGAATCCTTTGAGAAATTCAAAGAATTCCAGAAAGAAGTTGAGAATCAACTTGGCAAGAAAATTAAAGCACTTCAATCGGATCGAGGTGGCGAATATTTGAGCCATGAATTCGACGATCACTTGAAACAAAATGGTATTCTTTCAGAGTTGACACCTCCCGGAACTCCTCAATGGAACGGAGAGTCCGAATGGATGAATCGAACCTTGTTAGACATGGTTCGATCAATGATGGGTTTTAGTGAACTTCCTATCCCTGTCTGGGGACATGCGCTACAAACCGCGGCACTAACACTGAACCGCGCTCCGTCAAAAGCTGTTGAAAAGACTCCATATGAATTATAGACTAAGAAACCTCCTAGGTTGTCTTTTCTCAAGATTTGGGGATGCGAAGTATATGTCAAGCGATTAATTTCGGACAAACTTCACCCCAAATCGGATAATTCTTTCTTTGTGGGATATCCAAAAGAAACCAAAGGGTATTACTTCTACAATAAATCCGAGAACAAAGTGTTTGTTGCTCGTGATGGTGTCTTTTTGGAGAAGGAACACCTTTCCAAAATGACAAGTGGGAGGAAAATCGAACTCGACGAAGTTCGAGATGACGAGCAACAATGTCAACCTGATAAAAATGACAATCTAAGTGCTTTGGAAGCAGCTGGGAAGATTGGTCAGAATTAAACAGACAATGTAAATGCTCAACCTATTACCCTTCGTAGGTCGCAACGACAAAGATGTCAACCCGACAGATACCTTGGTATTATCTTAACCGATGATCAAGACATCCTAGTTATGGATGGAGATGAGCCAGCGACATACAAACAAGCTATGGTGAGCCCCGACTCTGCTAAATGGCAAGAAGCCATGAAATCCGAGATGGACTCCATGTCTGAAAATCAAGTCTGGGACTTGGTGAATTTGTCCGAGGGTTACACACCCATTGGTTGCAAATGGATCTTCAAATTGAAGACAGACAAGGATGGAAATTTATCGATATACAAGGCTAGACTGGTGGCAAAAGGTTATAGGCAAGTCCATGGGATTGACTATGATGAAACCTTTTCACCAGTTGCAATGCTAAAGTCTGTCCGGATTATTCTAGCGATTGCTGCATATTACGATTATGAAATATGGTAGATGGATGTCAAAACCGCCTTCCTGAATGGGATTTTGGAAGAAACTGTGTACATGACACAGCCAGAAGGTTTTGTCGATCCGAGCAACGCTGGAAAGGTTTGCAAGCTTAAGAAGTCCATTTATGGACTAAAGCAAGCTAGCAGGAGTTGGAATATGCGATTTGATGAAGCCATTAGCAAGTTTGGTTTTATCAAGAATCCAGATGAATCTTGTGTATACAAGAAGGTCAGTGGGAGTGACATCGCATTCCTAGTCCTATATGTCGATGAAATACTGCTCATTGGAAACAGCACAAAATTACTGGAGTCCATAAAGGGCTGGTTGGGAAAGTGCTTTTCAATGAAGGACTTAGGAGAGGCACAGTACATATTGGGCATCAAGATCTACAGGGATAGATCTAAGAGGATGATTGGATTGAGCTAGAGTACTTACATTGATAAAGTAATGGCACGATTCAACATGGAGAATGCCAAGAGAGGGCATCTACCCATGTCCCATGGCGTAACTCTCAGCAAGAAACAGTGCCACAGACACCTGTTGAGCAAGAGAGAATGGATCAGATTCCATATGCTTCGCTAATTGGGTCGATCATGTATCCCATGATATGTACCAGGCCAGATGTCTTGTATGCCTTGAGTGCTACAAGCCGATACTAATCAAACCTAGGAGAGGCGCATTGGACTGCGGCCAAGAATATCCTGAAGTACCTGAAAAGGAACAAGGATAAATTCCTGGTTTATGGTGGCCATAAAGATCTGGTTGTTGAAGGTTACACCGACGCTAGCTTCCAGATTGACAGAGACAACTTCAAGTCACAGTCAGGGTACATATTTTGCCTAAATGGAGGAGCATTTAGCTTGAAGAGTGCCAAGCAGAGCACAACTGCAAACTCTACAACTGAAGCCGAATACTTGGCTGCTTCAGAAACTTCTAAGAGGTTGTTTGGATTCGAAAGTTCGTTAGTCAACTTGGTGTTGTACCCTCCATCAAGGGTCCGATATATCTCTACTGTGACAACAATGGACCTATCGCTCAGGCCAAGGAGTCAAGAGAACACCAGAAGGTCAAACATGTCTAAAGGCGATTTCACATGATAAGGGAATGGAAATCCGAAGGTGAAATCAGAATTTGCAAGATCGGCACGGATGATAATGTGGCTGATCCTTTGACTAAACCACTACCTCAAGTGAAACACAACAAGCACATTGAGGCAATGGGAATCAAGCACGTTGGAGACTGGGTTTGAAATTCCCTGTACATGTGTTTTAATTAAACTGGTTGTTTTAATGTAAAACACTATATTGAAACCATTCATTAATGGAGTAATTAATTTTGTGCAAAATTATCATTCACTCCATTGCTATTTAATTGTGGTTTAGAATTAAATAATGAGTCCATTCGATTTATGGAAATATTCAAAACAGGGTATCAAGACCATGTCTTGGATAAAGAAACACCTGTTAAGTGAACATTGAATATTTAAATCGAAAATTATCCCTAATCAAGGTAATCTAATTGATGGACGATTGATGACCACAAGAGATTAGTGTGTAGTATGATTTACAGCACCGTTTCTTGTGCTGCAAGGACATGATTGTCATAAATCATTTGCACAGGTGCCATTTTGGAACTGCACTGGATCGACCTATGAGAGTACTTTAAGAGATTCAAAAATTTTCATAAGTACATTTCTCATTATAGCTATCGGAACTCGTTTCCTCAACCATGAGTATTGTGAAGTTTTCTTGTTTGAGAACTAGTCTCTTTGATGTTGCCTAACGTCTGCCGTAACTGGGGATCATAACGGGAACACACGGGAGTTTAGGTCCTCTTAGTAAGAGAAACTTACAGTACAAGACAAGGAATGTCCCTCTATCAAAGATAGGGAATATGTCTTTGTTGTTTACAAGGCCGCTCGAAGAGCGAGACTGTGAAAATGCATGGCCATGCTCAGATGGATTTTAGAAATCATTTGCTTATTGACAGTCGAACTCGGAGATCGAGAAACACTTCTAAACGTAATAAGGATGACGATGAATCTTATCTTATAGTTAACGAAGAGACATTAAGCGACATAGGAAATGGGCTATACACTACATGCACACTTGTCCGGAAGGACAAGTGGGAGATTGAAAGGAATTGTGTCCTTCCAACAAGTGTATTATTCTGATAAAGGGTTCAGAATTATTACAGAGCTAATTCTTCAGTAAGGTCAAGTGATCGGAATGCCTAGGTGGAGGCCGCTTTCGATCAGTAATATTAAGGTATAATTAATATTACAACTTAATCTTAACTGAACCCTTCGGGTCAAACCCAATCGAACAACCGATCCGAGACGACGAATTAATCCGAAGGATTTAATGAGTCGACGGATTTTTACGAATACAGACGTCGGATATCGAGCCTAGGGCATCGAGACCGAGCGTCGCAAAATCACAAGCAACAAGTACGAGCATAGTCGTAGCTAGGCTAGGCTAGCTGATCACAAGCCTAGGCGCACCATGTGTTTCCTAAGCGCACCATGGTGTGCTAGGCGCGCCATGCGTGCTAGGTGCACAAGGCAGCCCATCGCAGCCTTCGCATGGCATGACAGCATCATCGCAAGCCACACGCACCATGCATAGCAATATCACATGGCTAGGCCTATGTGTGTGTGCGTGTGCATGTGCCTAGGGCCATCGCAGGCCACACGCACCAAGCACATCGCACTGCTGGGCACTTGCGTATGTGCGTGTGCGTGTGTGCCTCGCACCATCGCAGTAGCAGCCTCGCACAGCAGCACCATCGCCTTATGCATGTGCGTGTGCAAGTGCCAGTGCATGCTGGCTTGCAAGCAGCAGCAGCGAAGGGTTCCTGGGCTTGTGTGTGTGCGTGCGACTGGGAAGTGCGAGGGGCCTTGCGTGTGCGTGTGCGATGGCGAGAGAGGCAAAGGCCTAGCATCCCAGCAACACTACGCACCAAGCCAGCAAGGATGTGCGTGTGTGTGCGATAGTCGGCAGCAGCGCCCAGTGCCCAGCGCAAGGCATGGCTCACTAGCAGCACGCAAGTGCTGGGCTAGGTGATGCGTGCCAGCTGGGCAAGCTAGGCTAGCTGTGCTAGCTGGCCAGCGAAGCAAGCTGCCAACACAGCCATATCTTAAGGCGGTTTGAGGTGAGTGGGGACCAAGGGCTTGGAGCATGCCTTGGGGAGCTAGGCAATGGTCCCCCCAAGGTTCATGGTCCTCACCTAACCCTCTCTCTCCCCTTGACACTTTTTGCATTGTGATTGCATTTAATTAATTATTTGACTTGGAATTAAATAAATTAATGTTTTTGCACATGATCCCACATTGATCATGAAATGGGATTCAAGTTCCCATTCTCTATAAATACCCACTTGGTAGGGATTTTGAGAAGAACACTTGAGTGGAAAAGTAAAGGCAACTCCATTGTTGAGTAAACCTTGAAATTCGTAAAACTCCAAGTTTATATTTGTCCGGGCCTCGACTAACCTTCGAGGCTTAGGACGCTCGGGTCGGGTTCGAGGGTATGATCCCGTTGGAGACCTCGTATTTTCGGGGTTCAAGTAAGAGCTAATAGTTGAGTGAAGCACGCGTCAAAGGTATAATCTTTTATCCTTAATTATGTTTTAATTATGTTTTGCTTGTTAATTACATTTATTATGGGGGCGGGTCTTGGCGGGTTTCATTCCGCATAGTGTGGGTCACTACGAAACCCTACAGTTAGGTTGTTGGTGTTACATTCATCAACTAGCTAGTAGCCACAAGCTATTAACCATTGGACAAAAATAACTTTTTACCACTTTAGAAAAAGCGGAAACAAGTATCCACAAAAATGCTACAAGTGCAACAATTGGTTAAATCAGTTCCAACGAAGGGGTAAAAGTGGGACCATCCAAAACAGATCCAACCCCATCGTACTGAATATTGTGTTGAGTAATAAAAGAACAAATCAAAATTAAAGCCTCCAAACCCTATCATACTCTCCAAACCCTACACCCTAAACCCTTCAAACCGTAATGGCTAAACCCTTAAATATGATCAAACGCTGTTGGATTAAATTCTTATGCAAGTGTAGTAATGTAACTACTTTTTGGAAATTGTTATCCGCCTTCTCCTCTAAATTATAAATTTACTAATTGACATGACTTTTCTTAAATAATAGTTTTTTAGTTGATTGAAATCGGATATGTAGTACGTGAACTAGCGAACTATTCATGTATTACAATCTAGTTCAGCATCGACAACCAAAATGTTCCATCAGTATACTGTTCTTCTTGAGTTGATCGTATTGTTTTTGTTGTTATTCCTCCTAGCGTTGTGAGATTTATGGTTCGTGTATATAACAATGTTTCAGTCATTATTCCTTTGGATTAGTATATTGTGCAAGTTGTTTGAAGCATCGATGCACCATTCATTGCTCTAGTAGTTAATTCTGTTGTCCAATTTAAAAGAATGTACCGGTATTAGACAATTATTGATTTGCTCGTAGTTGAACGAAGCAACGTGTTTAGTTACTTTCCCTCGTCGTCTTCCAACAAGTAACGGGGTTATTAAATTTATCTAATGTACTTTTCATTTTTTATTAGTAAATCGTACTAAGGTTATGCAATTAATTAATACAATCTATCTTTAGGGGCATTGTAATTTCGTACTATTCCATTGAATTGCTCCAATGATACTTGTACATTTTATTATCCGACTCAAATTACCATCGTATTCTAGCGCCAGCTTTATATAAGCTTCATAAACGCAAATTTATAAACCCGAATATATATACAATGTGAATTGTTCAATTCTTGAATTCTTCTAAGTTCCGTCCAATTATTACGTCGTTACAATTGCATTACCAACACTACAGATGCGCGTATGAGATATTTGAAAGTATGAGTGCGGTAAAAGGACGATTACATGGTTTCACCATGGTAATTCACCTGAAATTTACGTGACATTTTTTTTGGCAATGACCAGGCAATGCCAATGACACACTTCCTAGTGATTAAAATGTTAGTGACAATGACAACTCAATGCCAAAGTGTCAGAGATATGTGCAAGCAAGTCTTCCGGACTGCTGTTGTACAGTGGTGGAGGTCGTAATCTTCGAAAATGAGCTGTGGACCGTAAAAAAAAGGCTTCGATTCTCGTGATTTGGAAAGGATCGGACGGATCAGACAGTTGAACAAGTTCTTTGCCAATACTGGTTTTCTGATAGGAATATAGTTGTTTTGGGTGTGATATTTATTTAATATGTTCAATTGACCTATTAGACCCCTTGCATTGGAATACGGTTCGACACCGCGGTTTGAAACGGTTTTTTCGGGATATTTTCAGGTCGGGTTAAATGATTATCATTTCAATTTGGTTTATGTTTATTATGTAGCAGTTCTAGTTATTTTGAGGGTGTTTCTTCATTGAAATTGTTGTTGTACTTTAGTGTATTGGTTACAACGAATTTACGGTTTGGGTCCCATTCAGATTCCAACAAAAGGGTTCGGGTTGTGATTGAATAACAACCCTTACGTACCACCCAACACATATTATCTTACAAACATAAACACCAAAGCATTAGACTTGTACATTTTATTATTCGACTCAAATTACCATCGTATTCTACCGCGATTTATATGTAAACCTCTTAATCGCAACTTTGTAAACCTGAGTATCGGAATATATATACAATGTGAACTCTTCATTTCTTGAATTCTCCTAAGCTCGGTCGAAGAATTATTATTCCCTCACAATTGCATTACCTGAACTCCAGATACGATTTACGAATGGGTGTATGGGATATTTGGAAGTATGACTGCGGTAAAAAGGACGATTACATGGTTTCACCATGGTAATTGACCTAAATTTACGTGACAGTTTTTTTTGACAATTATAAAGCAATGCCACTGACACACATCATCGTGATTCAAATATTGTTGACAATGACAACTCAATGCCAAGGAGGTTGAGATCTTTGAAACCATGTCATTTGGACTGCTGTTGTTTACAGGTTCCTATGACAATGATCATAATTGGACTACAGTGTTGTAGGACGTACTCTACGAAAAAGAGTAGTGAACTGTCTAAAAATTAGCTTTGACTGTCGTGATTTGTTTGGCCCCTATGAACTTATGTAGCCCCTATGACATATTAATTATTGTTGATTGTTGTACACCTATGAAATATTAATTATTGTTGTAAACCTATGAAATATTAATTATTGTTGTAAACATAACTGTAGGAACATTAACACTAAGTACATTCACGGAAATGCCCTGAAGTTGTGCAAGTAGCTCAGATGTTCCATAGAATAAAACACTCTGTGAAAAAAGAAATGATGTACCGACGAACCACTCGGCAACGACACACCAAACAGTGTGTGTTTTTAGGGAGGATTGAAAAATAGTTTTCGAGTGGACCTTGAGACTCTGAAGATTGCCGCGTAGTCTAGTCGGATTAAGACGATTCAAGCTAAATTACCGCACCGTAACCTTAGTAAGCGGTACAAATTCAACGATAGGTTTCTATACAAAACCGGTTACAAAACAGTCAATTACAATGGTTATTAACCTATTCACAACGGTTACAATAAATTAAGGAAAAACGATAGCATTAATTCTTAATTAATCAGTCAGGTAAAAAACGTTTAAGCCACTAAGCCTTGTTCAAAAGACCGTGCAATGATTAAGTATGCATAACCGACCCAACCCGACCCAACCCAGCCCGGCTCGGTTATTGCTCGATCGTCGCGCGTGTCTGTGTGATCGGTTGGTCTGATAGTTTCTTAATCATGGTAATTGCTTGATTAATTCTATTGTTCGTTGAGTAATTTATCAATGCTAAGTTAACGATAAGTAAATCATGATAATTTTTTAGTTAATATCGTAATAATTTCTAGTGTTCAAATTGGTTTCAATGCTAAGTTGTTGAAGGAGCAATCGATTCGGATATAAGGATTCTCAAGGACTAGAAACTAGTTTCAAAGGTTTGCTAATCAGTGTCAAGGATTTGAGATGTTACATCAAGTCTCAACATTGGACCGTGAACAGAATATAATTTTCCAATTACAAGAGAAATTAAAGCAAGCATATTATACAAGGTTCCCCCCTACTCGTAATAACTTCACAGCTAATACAAGCATTCACAAAACACAATCAAGACCCAAACAGTCAAGGCTCATTGTTCAATTGAATTTGTTGCGGAGGCCATGTTGGTGGTGGTGGTGGTGGTGTTGGAGCCTGTATCCTGTAATACCAAACAACACTTAGTCAACTAAATAACTTACATTGCATTAACAACTTACAATGAGAACAATATTATAAGTCAATCAAATTACCTGGAAAAAAGCCTCAAAAGCAATCCCATTCGGATCACTAGATATGTGGAAGAAATTTCCCCTCAGAATTTTTAGTTTCCAGAACATTATAACTCCACCAGGCCTTGACCGCAGACCACATATTTCTGTTTCATATTTACCAGGGAGGCTACGATCAACGAGGTCGTTTGTAGCCTCATGTTTTCCAAGAAGAGCTTCCAAAACGATGACTAAGATCGGGTTAAAATTTTCGTGTAGGGCCGCGAAATTTTCCGCAAAGGACGACCTTGTGCACCCTCGGGCGTTCCAAATTAGAATGTGCGACCCCCGATTGAGTGCGTCATACTCTTCAGTGGCCGAGGAAAGATGTTGTCCTTTATGGGTAACACGGTGGTACCGTTTACGAATGGGCCAGCGATGGTTAAGCTTGGGATTAAAGGGAAAAGCTTCAACCTGGAATAAGAGGTGGGTGTTAGTGGTATCGACTGTTATTAGGTGGAGGGTATCCGTGAAAGAGCCAACAAATATGTGGCGCCACATCCTGGGGAAATTGTAAGCAAATATGGAGTCGGTACTAAGATTGGGCTTCAAGTCAATTGCTTCCTCTATCTCAGGTGGTACTGTAAGAAGGGACGGCGAGGAATATAACCTATGTATGAGCCAGTACAGCATGACACAAGCTCCCTCGTCGTAGCAACCCACCAAGTCCTCTAATAGAGGAAGGTGGCCCGACATCACCCTGTCATCTTGTAACACCATGCCATTAGTTTGGCAGCACATTGATTGGAGGAGATGTGCTCTAATGCACTGCGCAAGCTGGTATATACCACTTAAAAAGAAGTAGTTGTTCCTAATATACTTTACTAAGTTCAGGTTAATTTCGGGCATCCCCGCCGGCTTTTTCTGAAAGAATAATATCGGTTGTTGTGGGTGGGGTAAGAGTAGCTGCCTTGAGCTAGAGTGGTTCTCCGCAACAGTTCCGGCCATTTTTTTTTGCTTGGAAAGGGTATGGAGATGAAATGAAATGAGAGATGGAAGGCAGTGGATGCAGAGTATGGAAAGTGATGAAATGGAAGTCGTTTCAACTTCCTTTATACTGATGCATTAGTTCCCCAGTGTATTGTCTCTTCAATTAAAGCAGAAGTCATCTTTGAAATGGTGCCTACGTATTCACGGTGGTCTAGTGGTACATTTGAATTTGGTACCCCAGTTGAACCGTTTCCCTCAATTACAATACTAACTGCACCAGTGTACGTATTGTATAACTTTTTACCCTAACATACAATTTAAAGTTTTGAACAACTTAGCATCTACGTTGTCTTAGTGGTGCCCTGTATCACATGACAAGGTCGTTGTGGATTGTTATACGACATTCCTAATCCAATTTGAACACTAAAAAAATTATACCACTTTTGTATAGGTGGTACTAATCTGCTTATAAAAAGAACCACTATATAAGGAAATGGATGATATCTGTTCAAGATGGTACATTCTAAAAGTCACCACCGTAACTAACGGTAAAAACTTAAACTATACGTACAATGGTACATTTACTTCTATAAATGAGGCAAATGGTTCCACTGAATACAAACGTCAAATGTACCACCGAAAGAACGAAACATAGTGACTACCTTAGTACAATTTCCAAGACGTTGTGCTTTATTTGACAAAAAAATACAGAAGGGAACTGACACATCTGTTTAAAAGAAATTAAATCAATTTCATGACAAATAAATTCACTGTCTAACTATACTCTACATCCATTGCCTTCCATTTCTCATTTCATCTCATCTGCATCACCTTCCCCGGTTACAAGCAAGTATAATGGCTGGAACTTCCTTTGTGAAATACTGTAGGTCACGTCACCAACCCTTACCCCACCCACGACGACCGATATTGTATTTTCAAAAAAACGAGAGGGGGGGTTTCTGAAATAAACCTGAATTCAGTTAAGTATTTCGGGAACTGCTACACCTTTTACAATGGGATATACCAGCCTATGTAGTCCATTAGAGCACATCTCCTCCAGTCAATGTGCTGCCAAACTGATGGCATGCTGGTAGAAGATGAGGGGCCGATGATGGGCCACCTTCCTCTTTTAGAGAACTTGGTGGGTTGCTACGACGAGGGAGCTTGTGTCATGCTGTACTGGCTCATACACAGGTTCTATTCCTCGCCGTCCCTTCTTACAGTACCACCTGAGATAGAGGAAGCACTTAACTTGAAGCCCAATCTTAGTACCGACTCCATAGTTGCCTATAGTTTCCCCAGGATGTGGCGCCACATATTTGTTGGCTCTTTCACGGATACCCTCCACTTAATGACAGTCGATACCACTAACACCCACCTGAGGTTCCAGGTTGAAGGTTGTACCTTTAATTCCAGTGCTAACCATCGCTGGCCATTCCTAAACGGTACAACCGTGTTACCTATAAAGGAGAGCATCTTTCCTCGGCCACCGAAGAGTATGGCGTACTCGCTCGGGGGTCGCTCATTCTAATTTGGAACGCCCGAGGGTGCACAAGGCCCTCCTTCACGGAAAACTTCGCAGCCCTGCACAATAAATTTAACCCGGTGTTGTTCATATTTTTTGAAGCTCGTGTTGAAAAACATGAGGCAAACAATCTCGTTGTTCGTAGCCTCCCTGGTGATTATGAAGCACAGATATGTGGTCCGCAGTCAAGGCCTGGTGGAGTTATGATGTGTTGGCAACAACATATGCTAAGGGCCAATTTCTTCCACATATTGAATGAGCTGATTGGGGTGGCTATTGATGTTTTTTTTCCAACCGGGGATCGAACACTCCAAAATGCTTTGTGTATTTGTTGAACTTGTACTGTAGTTGACTTGCTTTTAATTCTGTTTTAATTGACTTTGCCTTTAAGTGATGTTCGACAAAAATTTTAATCAAAGCCTCGACTCATAGTTAACTTTGTGTACTATTATTTATTATGTTATTCGATATCATATTTTGTTTCCTGATTATCATTATGCTATAGTCCTTACTTTTGTTTTAGTAGATATCTTGTATTCATTTCATTATATCCTGTATTTTGTATATAAAATCCTCTATTGTTTTACTGATGTCTCACTTTGTACTGATTTTATTTTATATTGTTTTGATGATATCCTATATTGCTTTAATGATGTCCTCTATTGCTGTACATGATATCCTCTAATGCTTTGATTGATGTCCTCTATTCTCTTGATGATGTCCTCTATTAAATAAATGATGTCCTCTATTCTCTTGATGATGTCCTCTATCTAATTCTTTATATAATGTCCTTTATCTAATAAATGATGTCTTGTATTCTCTTGATGATGTCCTGTATCTAATTCTTTGTATATTGTCCTCTATTCTCTCGATGATTTCCTCCATTGTTTTATCCTATATTGTATATATAATGTCCTTTATTATTTTATTATTTTAATATGTTGTCTTTTATGTTTCAATGACATCTTGTATTGTATATAGGATGTCCTTTATTGTTCTCATGATATTATTCATTATTTTATCTTACACTTTATTTGATTTTTTAGATGACCAGCAAAAGAATATCATGTTAAAAAAGTTAAAACTGATGTTCCATAGCCTCAAAAAAGAAGGAATTGAAATTGGAAAGACAACCTTTTGATTTGAGGTATTACATTGTAAATAAAATTATTATATGTATTATTTTATATTTTTTTCTCTTTTCATTTTCATTTATTTTTTTGTTTTTCCAGTGATATAACTGAAGATAATTTTTCAGATGTGACAGTGTCTAGTCAGTCAAGTGCACCTTCAATGACTTACTTTATAAGTCTTTTATTTGAGAAACAAAAGTTAGATGTTCAAGAAATTGGATTTGGTGGACTTTTGAAGATGTACTTGTCTATAGATCTAAATAGATCTTTGTATTTGCCTCTTGTTCTTAATTTTAATCCTACTGCAAAAATTTTGTTGGTTGGAGATCAGAAGATGTCCTTTAACAGTGCTGATTTACACAATGTTCTTGTCATTCCTCACACTGGGACTCTGGTTATTGAATTGTCAAAAATGAAGCACGGTAAAAATCTAGATAAGGACATAATCAAGGAATTGAGGGACTTTTTTGGTTTAGACGATGCTGAGAAAGCCGAAGTTGTCAAGTTCCAAAAGAAGAAATTTAATTTTTCATCTGAAAACAACTACTTTAAATCTTGAAATAGTTGGTGACAAAGGTATTGATGTCTTTTATTTTTCTTAATCCTATTTCTCCTAGTTATATTATATCCTCAATTATTTAATTGATTTCATGTATTCTCTTTATTAATATCCTCTATTGTAGTTATTGTTTTGGAATTTTATGATGTCCTGCGGGAGAGTTACAAATCCGGGACTGGATCCGTGCGCCTGTACCTGCAAAACAACGGAAAGTCCGGTTGGTGGGAGTTCCGCCTCCGACGATCAAGTTAGAACGTATTTGAGGAGTAAAAGGTGCGGAAAAGTAAAGAGGGTGATCTGGTTCCTCTAAGGGGAGGAGCGATCAAGGTGTGCAATTAATGCTAAGTCTGGTCTAGCAAGTGGTATGCACGAGGGTTTAGGTTTCTCTTGGTGAGATGATTAATTAATTCTGAATGTGTTTAATGAAGGCTTAATTACTGTATTTATAGCCTTGAAGTACGTACCCAATACTAGGTTAAATGGTAAACCTAGTACTGATTAGGCTTGCCTCGGGATTCGCGCCCTATTGACCGTTTTCCAGGTTGGCAAATAGTTAGCCACGTGGCGTGGCGCGATTGGTCCATGCTGGACCTTTTGAAGCATGACACGTGGCAGCCCCTGTATGGTCCACGTGGCTAACACGTGGCAGGTGCCGATTGGCCTACGTGGCGGGGAAAAATCCCCTAAACATTTGCCCCTCACACGGGTCACGTGACTGTCACGTGACGCCTGTGACAGGTGTCGGCGCGTAGCTGGGCGATGGCCTGTGACGGGTGTCGGCTTGTGGTAGGCCATCTGTTTTTCCCACCTATTTTTGAATTTGGGGTGTGACCCTTCAAATTCTCGAATAACCCTATATAAGGGCATGTTGACCAAGGTCTAGTTCACATTTTGTGAACCTTGCAAGAGAAATCTAAACCTCCAAACTTAAGCTCTGAAATTTCTGGACGACTGTTCGCGCTAGCCGGCTGTTTGTGGAGACCGACTGCTTTAGATTTCCATCTCCTTTTCAAAGAACTTCCAATCTTCAGGTAACCGTCTACTCTTGCACTTTTTCATTTCTTTGCATTTTTTCTTTTGAAGATATGGTATCCCAAAAGCATCCGGCACGACCTAGGTTAGTGATTAGTCGGTCACCGGGGACGGCTTAATCTAGGAGTGCCGCCTGCCCCTTTTTGGACCAATCTCTGCCCTGTGCTCCAATTCCGACTGCCTCTGTGTCTATGGAGGACACTATGGCCAGAACAAAGAGGACGACCAGATATACAAATTCAGACGGCTCCTCATATTATGTGCAGTTGAGCGAGCTCTCAGACAGGTCGCCTGGTGATCCAAGCACTCTAAGTGACTCAATTTTAGAAGAATTTAAGGTTCAGGCGGCCAGTCCTATGGTTGTAGATATGTCCGGCCAAGAGACGACCCTCTCTAGGAAAGAGGAGTCGGCCTCTTCTGAGAGCTCTAGTGACTCTGAGTCAAGCTCATCCAGCCGGCAGTCTCTAGACTCAGAAGAGAGGCATTCTCGTCTTCATGAGGCGAGAGCGTCTCATGCGGTTGAAAAGGCAGTCGGCTGGGATGAGCCGTCTGCTTCTCATAAGGAATCGAACACTACTATTGTCATGTCCCTAAAGGACGAATTAAGGCCATGGCCGAGAGGTTAGGGACCTTTCAGGCCGACCATGTAATGGGCCCGGATTATTTCCTATCGGTGTCGGATGCTGAAGATACAGTGGTCTGGCCTAAGGGATCCAGCTATGGGGACGCCTGTTTTGGCTGCTACAAGGCGGCCATTAAGGCTGGGATGAGATTCCCCTTGCATCCGGCAGTTCAACAAATCCTGGATGAGTACC
Source organism: Chenopodium quinoa (assembly GCF_001683475.1). Lineage (NCBI taxonomy): Eukaryota > Viridiplantae > Streptophyta > Magnoliopsida > Caryophyllales > Amaranthaceae > Chenopodium > Chenopodium quinoa. The sequence continues at coordinate 1,837,746 of NW_018742726.1, read as the reverse complement.
AGGTGGGGCTCTGGCAGTTAGCCCCAAACTCATGGTCCAACATTCTGGGCTTCGTGGCCGGCTGTGAAATGTATGGGGTTGAACTAAATTTTGTAGCGTTCGCCCAAATGAACTATTTAAGCCGGACCCCAAAAGCAAGCGGTACCGGGTGGTACCAGATTTACAGAAAAGGGCTACTTGATGACAAGGGGAAGGAGAACAAATGGAAGGACCGGAGGAACACCTTTTTCATTGTTTCCAGCCCCTACAAACTCCTCAACAAAAGGTACAATAGGTGGAACAGGGATCCACCTCTCCTCGCAGGCGGCTTCAGCTTGCTGCTTGTTCCTCGCAAAGACAAGGAGGAAATCCTTGATCAAGGTCTCTTTAAAGTAGAGATCAGAGCCAATTCTGCTACAGGAGTGCGATAGTTAATCCCCCTGAACTGCATACCCAAATTTATTCGGTTGTATGATGAGTATTTCCTGGCCGCCTGTGGCCTAAGTGAGCGGACCACTAGAGGTAGTCGACCCCTTTTTATGCTTTCGTATTTTTAGTTTTGCTTGAATTTTTACTAACACTGAGATGCTTTTGCAGACGAAGCCATGGACAAAATGACAGCCTCAAAAAAGGCGGCCGCCCTCCTGCGCACGGCTATCATTAGCCAGAAGCGGCCCTCTACCGACTCTTCCTCGAAGGAGAAGTCCAAGGTGAGCTTCCAACCCTTGTAAAATTCTGTATTTTCTCCCTTTTTACCATACTTGATGAGTTTGACCTCTTGTCGTAGGATGGAGTACCCATATCCTCTCCCTCCCTGCAGCCGAACCCCAAGGTTCGGAGACAGACGGTTGGGAGTACGCCTGGTTTTGCCAGGAAACAGCCGGCTGAAAAGCAGGCACGGACCCCTTAAGGCGGGTCAAAACAAACAACCGTCCCTAGGGACATTCGGCCTCCAAGAGGTATTATAGATCTTAGATTTCTTTGTGAATTTTTCTTAGATCAGGCGACCTGTTGTCTTCACCTTATCTAATTTTTCATGCTTCCTATTGCAGGCGGCCATGAAGAGCCGGACTTAGTCTAGATGGCCAAGTCCATGGTTAAGGCTATTCCCTTAGATGACAGGGAATCAGTCAGGGGAGTCGACACCCTTGACTTGGACTCTATCATGGGTCTACTCCCATTGAATTTTCTTTGTCATTGGGCAATCATGGGCACTTAAGTGCCGCCTGTTTCTCCAAAATTTGACGCCTGTTTTGTTGATTCGCAGGCCTTGGTCCACGTTCATGGTCCCCGCCGACCCATCAACGAAAAGAACAAGGAGGTAAAGGCTTCGAAGGCCATGGTCGCCTCTGATTGTGACCGGGCAATGTTTGAGATTGCCCAAAATGAGATTTTGACAACTGACATTCTGTATTATCAGGCGACTGCCACCTTGCAGGTCAAAGCCGAATTGGAGGCAGCCAAGAAGAAAAACTTAGAGTTGAAGAAGGCGGTTAAGGACCTCCAAACTCAGTTGCAGCCGCTGAAGTATGCAAAACATGCGACCGAAGAGCTTAAAAAGTCAAACTAGAAGCTTAAGGAGCGCCTGTCATCCCAAGAGCCGGCCTTGACCAAGAAACTCAGCGCTAAGGCTGAGTCTGAGAAGATGGCCTTGGTCCAGGATATGATGGATGACTCTTCGGCCATAATGATGATGACCTGGACTGCTCTCTTCCAAGACTCAGACTATGAGCAATGGGAGTCCAAATTCGCCGTCTGCACTAAAGAATATAACATCAAGATTACGCAGTAGGCGAACGATGAGGATGAAGCGAGGGATGAGGCGGCCGGCTCTTCTTCTGAAGGTGAGGATGAAGGTGATGAGGAGGAGGCAGACGCCAACAAGGGGGCGACTGAGAAAGAGGAGGCGAACGCCAACCAAGGACAGGCGCCTGCTAATGAGCCACAAGAGAGCGTGCTTGAGGAGCAGGCGCCCATTGCTGAAGCTTATCAGGCAGCCGCCGTTACTGAGACCCCTCTTTCCAATGCTTAAGCTGCTTATTTTTTCAACTCTTCTTCGGCCTGCGAGCCGTTTCTTCTTGTATCTTTTTACCCGACCAAAGGGTCGGGCTCTATGAATATTTTTGCCGGTCTTTTTGGCCGGTTGTTTATATATGAATGTGACGACTGTTTGGTCGTCTTGTCTATCAATATTTTGTTATTTCCCTTTGCCAAATCTTTTTGCCAAGTATCGAATGTCTTCAATAGCCGCTTGTTTACCATACCGACTATTTTGTCTAGTCTTCTTCCTTTTTGCATTAAAATTCTGTCATTTGAATGTTTTAAAATTGCCAAGTATAGAAGACATCTTAGTGGGTATCACAACCAAATGATATTGTTGCCCCTGGCCGACTGATTGGTTTTTAAACAGTTAGTCGGTCAAGAGTTCAGTCGGCTTCCCTTAAAAGCTTGGGATAGCAGACTTTCCAGAATTGGATCATTTTAGGAAACTTACCCAGGCCGCCTTTTGGTCGCGCTTGGGCACAGGCTGCTGGTCTTGAGGGTTTTAAGCAATGGTCGTAGTAGGCGTAGTTGAGGAACAGTCGTCCTATTTCATTAGACCTGACGTTGGTCTTATAAGGGCGCTACCTAGGTGGTTGGGCGCCTATTTTGAATTTAATTGTTTTCCAAGTTCGATGGAAAGAGGCCGTCTGGAGAAGCTACGCCTGTATTGGTTACAGGCAGTAACTTCTGTCAGATCTAGTAGGAATAGTGGTCGAGAGCCTCTGTTTGCCAAAAAACAGGCGGACCTCTCATACCTATTAGGTTCCGTACTAGGGAGGGCCTCTTGTTAACCTTGAGGTTAGTCAATCACCGCCACTTTGGTTTGAGTAGTAGGGAAACCAGGCGGCGGAGGCCGGCTGGTCCCCTTGATTTGCCAAGTTTAGCTTGACTATTAACTCAAAGGTTGTTAACCTAGTAGGAATAGTTGTTTGAGTACCTCTGTTTGCTGAAAAAGAGGTAGACTGCTCATTGCTTTTAGGTTCCATACTAAGTTTGAGAGTGACTATGAGTTAACATTGTATACTCCAGCTTAAATAGTAAAGGTATCAGGCGGCGGAGGCCGGTTGGTCTCCTTGATTCGCCAATGTTGGTTGGCTATTAACTTAAGAGGTACCCCCTATATTGAAAGGAATGGTGTCCTTCCAACAAGTGTATTATTCTGATAGAGGGTTCAGAATTATCACAGACCTAATTCTTCAGTAAGGTCAAGTGATCAGAATGCCTAGGTGAAGGCCACTTCCGATCAGTAATATTAAAGTATAATTAATATTACAGCTTAATCTTAACTGAACCCTTTGGGTCGAACCCAATCGAACAACCGATCCGAGACAACGAATTAATCCGAAGGATTCAATGAGTCGTCGGAGTTTTACGAACACAGACGTCGGATATTGAGCCTAGGGCGTCGAGACCGAGCGTCGCAAAATCAGAAGCAACAAGTACGAGCATAGCCGTAGAACCACATTGGCCTAGCCATGTGAGTGCTAGGCTAGGCTAGTTCATCGCAAGCCTAGGCGCACCATGTGTGTGCTAGGCGCGCCATGAGTGCTAGGCGCACAAGGCAGCCCATCGCAGCAGCATGCTTGCGTGTGTGCGTGCCTTCGCTTGGCACACCACCACCGCAGCATGTGTGCATGGGTGCCTGGGTGCCATCGCAAGCTCTAGCACAAGCCTACGCATTGCACAACACTATCGCATGGCTTAGCCCGTGCGTGTGTGCGTGTGCATGCATGGCATCGCAACGAGCAGCATGCTAGTAGCCTCGCTTAGCAGCACCATGCCTTCGCATAGCTGCGTGCTTGTGTGCGTTCCTTCGCATGGCAGCACCAAGCACAGCGAGCTAGGGGCAGTGCCAGGAAGCAAGCAGCCAACAACGAGGGGCCTCGCCCAGCACCTAGCATCATGCGTGGCTCGCTAGCAGCACGCATGTGCTAGGCATGCTTGCTGGTGCTCGTTGCGTGCTGGGCAGTGATGCGGTGCAGGCTAGCTGTGCTGGCTGGTGCATGCTAGCATGCTAGCTGGCTGCCAGCCCAACAGTCCTTGCTTGATGCTGGTTTTGTGAGAGGTGGGGACCAATGCTTGGAGCATGCCTTGGGGAGCAAGGCAATGGTCCCCCCATGGTCATGGTCCTTACCTAACTCTCTCTTTCCCCTTGACACTTGTTGCATGGTGATTGCTTTGATTAATTATTTAATTTAGAATTAAATAAATTATCACATTTACCCATTCTCCCACATTGGTGGGAGATTGAAATTCAAGGGTACATTTCCCTTTAAATACCAAGGCTTTGGCATTTGGGAAAGAACACACTTGAGTGGAACTATATAGGCATCTCCATTGTTGAGAATACCTTATGTTTCGGGGTTTTCTGATGTCCTGCGGGAGAGTTACAATTTCGAGACTGGAACCGGACGCCTGTACCTGCAAAAAGAATGGAGACTCCGGGTGGTTGGAGCTCCGCCTCCGACGGTCAAGTTAGTGTTTGTTTAAGGAGTAATTAATGCGGAAAAAGGTAAAGTGTTTTCTCTAGGTGAGAGTGATTAATGAACGTCCTCCCCTTTAATGAGGATTAATGATCATATTTATATGCCTTGGGATGCGTGCCAAATGCTAGGTTTAGGTTAAACCTAAGTCTGACAGGGCTTTTTCCAAGGATTGGGCCTAGGTGGCCGTTTTGCCTAGTTGGCATAGGGAAAGACACGTGTTGTGTCGTAACTGGTCCATGGTGGACAGATCAATGCCTGACACGTGGCAGGCTCCTATTGGCCCATGTGGCGGACACATGGCGGAACCTGATTGGTCCACTTGTTAGATGGTGAATGGAGGGAAAAGTCCCCTAATCATTTTCCCTCACGGGTGGCATATGACTTTTCATATGTCACATGTGACAGGTGTCGGCCTGTAACAGGCGACGGCCTACTACAGGTGTCGCTTGGTAGATGGCCGAAGGTTTTTCCCGCTCAATTTTGAATTTTGGGAGATGACCCTCGACTTCTCTTTTGCCCTATATAAAGGGATGTTGACTAAGTCAATTGTTCACATTTGCGAACTTTTTCAAGAGAACTCTCGGACCCCTGAACTTGAGCTCTGACACTTTGCAACTTCTGACCTGCCAGGACGAGTGTTTTACTAGGCGCCTACTTCGATCAAGCCTTTCAGAACTTAAGTTTCAGGTAACCGTATGTTCCTTTATTCTTCTTGCTTTTGCACTTTTTCTTTCTTTTTTGAAAAATGAGACCTCAAAAGCATCCGGCACGACCTAGGTTAGCAATCAGCCGGTCATCGGGGACAGCTGAGTCTAGGACTAGGGGTGTCGACTGCCCTGCGGTACTTCAAACTTTGCGCAAGCCCCGGAATCCAACTGTCTTTGAATCTATGCAGGACAGTATGGCAAGAACAAAGAAAACCAAGAGAATAGAAAACTCTGATGGCTCCACTTTCCGGGTTTCGATTAGTGAAACATCGAACCAGCTGCCTGATACCGCAGGGACCTAAGGCGGCCCTTCTGTTGAGAGCTCTAAGGAGGGAGCTAAGGTAGTTCCTTCCCATTTTACTGTTGACCTGGCCATTCGGCAGATGACCCCCGAAGAAGAAGAGGGGTCGGCCCCTTCAGGAAATGGGGAAGAGTCAGACTCTTCTGATAGTGAGTCCGGCTCTAGCTCGTCGAGCCGCCTCTCTATAAGCTCAGAAGAGAGGCACAATCGCTTGCATGAGGCGAGAGATTCTCATGCGGCTGAAAAAGGGGAAGGCTGGTCAGAACCATCCGCCTCTCACAGGGAGTTGAACACTCCGTATTATTGCCATGTACCCAAGGGCGAATCAAGGCCATGAATGAGCGAATGACGACTTTTCTTTCGGACCATACGATGGGTCCGAATTATCAATTATTCGTGTCGGACGACGAGGACACAATTGTCTGGCAAGAGGGCACCAACTATGGGGACGCCTGTTTTGGCTGTTACGAGGCGGCCATCAAAGCTGGATTGCGATTTCCTCTGCATCCGGCTGTTCAACAAATCCTCGATGGGTTCGAGGTGGGGCTTTGGCAACTAGCCCCGAACTCCTGGTTCAACATTTAGGCTATGTATCTGGATGTGAAATGCACGGGGTGGAGCCAAATTTCGAGGCGTTTGCTCACATGAACTACCTCAGCCGGACCCCTAAAGCAAGCGGTACCGGCTGATACCAATTAACGAGCCACAAAGGCTACCTTATGACTAGGGGCAAAGAGAACAAATGGAAGGATTGGAGAAACACCTTCCTCATCATTTCTAGCCCCGACCGCCTGTTGAACAAACGCTACAATAGGTGGAACAAGGATCCACCTCTTCTAGCAGGCGGTCGCAGCATGCCGCGTGTTCCTCTCAAGGCCAAGGAAGAGATCCTGGACCGAGGGTTGTTCAAGGTAGAGATTAAGGCAAACTCTACCACTAGGGTACGAGAGCAGGTGCCCCTAAACTGCGTCCCAGAGTTTCAATGGCACTATGACGAGTTTCCTGGCCGCTTGCGGCCTTAGTAGTCGGTCCTCCATAGGTAGCCGGTCACTTGAAAATATACACCCTTCATTTCGATTTGTTTGAAAATTTTTCTAACTTTTGAGGCTCTTATTTGTAGCTAAAGCCATGGACCAGATCTCTGCTTCAAAGAAGGCGGCCGCTTTGCTGCGAGCCTCCATAATGCAACAGAAGCGGACCGCTTCTGATTCTCCTGCCAAGGAAACGCCCACCGTGAGTTTCGATCCTTAGAACTCGTCTTTATTAGACTGTTTTAACAACCATTGACCCCTCGTCTCTTTTGCAGACAGGCACTTCCAAACCCTCTTCCTCCCACCAACCGGACTCAAAGGTTCGGAAGCTGGTTGGTGGGAGTACGCCCGAGTCGGCCAAAAACAATCGGCTGACAAGCAGCCGGCCACCCCACAAAGTGTGGGGAATCCACCACTTGTTCTGACCCGGCCACCAAGAAGTATAGCTCACTCTGCTAGACTTGCTTATTTCTTTATCACTTTCTTCATATTTCTGATGCTTTTTGTTTCTGATGCAGGCGGCCCCTCAGAACCTGACTTGGTCAACATGGCCAAGTCCATGATTAAAGCCGTCCCTCAAGAGGAGAGGGACGCGGTCAAGGAAGTCAGCACCCTTGACCTAGACGGCATCATGGGTCTCCTGTCTGAGGTAGACTTGGAAAATTTTTCAATTTCATTACTTTGCATGCCGCCTGCTTTTTCTGACGCCTGTTTTCCCTGTTTTCAGACCATGTTAAGAGTACACGGCCTTCGCAGGCCGATCAATGCCAAAAACAAAGAGGTAAAGGCTGCTAAAGCTATGGCCGCCTCTGACGTAGATAAGGCAATGTTTCAAATTGCCCAAAATGAATTTTTGACAACTGATATTCTTTATTATCAGGCGCAGGCCACTGCCAATATTCGTACCGAGTTGGAGGCGGCCAAAAAGAAGAACAATGAGCTGGAGGCGACAGTCAAGAGTCTCCGAAATGAGCTGAAGCCGCTTAGGCAGAAGATGACTCATTTCGAGTCCATGGAGAAATCCTTGACCGCTGTCAAGGAGCGCCTGGTTCAGCAGGAGAAGAGCCTCACTGATGAGCTCTCGGCCAAGGCCGAAAAGGAGAAGATGGAGCTAGCCCAAGCCGTGATGGAGGACTCGGCTCAAATCATGAGGATGACTTGGATGGCTCTTTTCCCAAAAGCTCATTATGCCGCTTGGGAGAAGAAGTTCGCTACTTGTACTAAACAATACCACCAGCAAATCATGAAGCAGGCGGCTGAACAGGACCAGGCGGTCGAGTCCAGCTCAGAAGAAGAGGAAGAGGTGGTTGTGGCCCTGTAGCCAATTGTGGTAGTTGCGTCTACAGAAGCGGCCCCTGATGCCGAGACAAGCAAGAAGGAGGCCTCTCAGAACCAGGCGCCTCTTGTTGATCAGGCGGCCAACAATACCAAAACCCTACCTCAACCCTGAAGCTTTTTGTACTCAACTTTTCTTTGCCCTGCGTGCCGTTTATTTTTGTATCTTTTTACCCGGCCAGGGGGCCAGGGTCTTGAATATTTTTGCCGGTCTTTATGGCCGGCTGTTTATATGATTTCGGCGACCCCATTTTGGTCGCTTTTGCTCTCCCAATTTTGCTCGTCTTTGCTTTATTTTTGAATTTTTGCTAAGTGTCGAGGATATCCTCTTGCATGTCATACCGACTGTTTTGTATGGCCGATAGTTGCAAACAGGTACAATGTAAGGGCTGCCTATGCCCCTGGACGACTGGTTGTCTTAGTTCCAGGTTAGGCAATCAGTCGACCATTTATCCAGCCGGACTCTAACATATTTTGATGAATGCGTTGGGCTTGCTTAACTTAAAATAGGAAAGGAGAACACGTTCTTGAGTTCTGGTTTGCTAAAAAGCAGTCGTCATGTGAACTAATTCTTCAAATATGTCTGGTTTAAAGAGAAAACATCTTAGCAAGGTTATGGGTACGAGAGCTCTGGTTCACCTTTAGGTAGGCGGTCCCATCATACCTTTTGAATCCTGGCCAAGTATGAGAGTGATTATGGGTAATCTTGGAGGTTACTCACTCGTCATGTTTATGCTTGAGTAGTAGAGGCACCAAGTGGCATAGGCCGGCTAGTCCTCGTCATATTTACTTGAGATGCGATAACTTAGTAAGAACAGGGGTTTGAATTCTCCTGTTTAAGAAACAGGCGGTCTATTCAAAAACCTCTTAGATTTCAAACCAAGTTTTAGGGAGTGACTATAAGTTTACATTGATGTTACTTAGTCGCCATCACTTTTGTTTGAGTAGTAGAGGTACCAGACGGCGGAGGCCGGCTGAACCCCTTTATTCGCCAATGTTTGTTGGCTATTAACTCAAAAGGTACCGGCTGTACTTATCCCAAGTAATACAGTCAGTTATCCGACGCGGATGTTAACTGCTAACACTCGTTGGATCAGTGATAGAGTTATCCTTGTATCAAAAACGGCTACGTGGTTGTCTTGGTGGACAGTCGTATAGGTGTCGTGTAAGTAGTTTATAGAACAATGTTCCACCCAAAAGGGAGCTTCTCTCTGCGACAAATTTCATCCGAATGGATGCCGCCGGACGCCTGCTATGATTTTGGGACAGGTTGGATTAGTTTTTAAAAGTTGGATCAGTTGGCTGGGCGCTTGGTCTGATCCTTTCGGTCATAGACCGTAGGTAGTTCTTGGTGAACTAAGTGTGGGAGAGTAGCCGGTTGTATAGAACAGGCGGCATGCCCCTCTTTATTGAATGCGTATTTAAAAAGTACGGAGAGTAGCCGACTGTTTTATCAGTAGGCATGCCCCTCTTAGTACAAAATAAATGAAGTGAAATAGCAAACTTTTATTAGTAACTCTCGGCTATTTACATCATTCAAAAACAATACTTTTTGAGATTATCTACATTCCAGGTTCGAGGCAAGAGTTGGCCGTATGGTGTTTACAGGCAGTAGGCACCGTCTCGAACCTCTTCATAAATTCGGTAGGGTCCTTCCCAGTTGGGAGTTAGTTTGCCTGACTCATTAGCCCTACCGACTGCTTCCATTTTTCTCAGCACAAAGTCACCCACTTTGAGTGGACGCCTATGCACTCTTTTGTTATATGATCTTGTCATTCTCAGACGGTAAATTTCATGGCGCAGGGCTGCATTGCCCCTTCTTTCTTGAAGTGAGTCCAAAGCGAGGCGCATGGACTCCCAGTTCGCCTCTTCGTCATACAGAATTATTCGAAGAGTCAGCTCGTAGTGTTCAATTGGAAGAACAGCTTCTGCACCATAGGTTAGGAGGAATGGAGTCTCTCCAGTCAACCCTTTTTCAGTCGTCCTAATGCCCTAGAGAACATGTGGTAGTTCATCTGCCCATAGGCCGCCTGCTTGTTCAATCTTCTTCTTAAGACCGTCTGAGATGATTTTATTGAAAGCTTCTACTTGGCCGTTTGCTTGAGGACGGCCGACTGATGCAAAGCAGTGCGAGATTCCTTGGTCTCCCAGCCAGTTTTTGAGAACAGGCGTCTCAAATTGGGGACCATTATTAAAAACCATAGACATGGGCACCCAAAACCGAGTGATGACATTTCTCCAAATGAATGAAATCAGATCCTTCGTCTTGATTCCTTTGACAGCCTCTGCCTCTACCCATTTAGTAAAATAGTCGACTGTAACAAGTATGTACTTCCTGCCGCCTGTAGCAGGCGTATAGGGACCCAGGATATCCATGCCCCACTTAGCAAATGGTAGTGGGCTATGGATGGTAGTGAGATCAGTAGCCGGACGGTGAATTAATTTGCCAAACCTTTGACACTTGTCACATTTTTTCACCATTTCCATTGCATCCGCTTCTAAGGTAGGCCAAAAGTAACCCTGCCGCCTTGCTCGCAGGGCAAGCGACCTGCCGCCTACATGGGAAGCGCAATAACCAGAGTGAAGATCTTCTAAAACCTCTCGTCCTTATTCTGGAGTAACGCACTTCAAAAAGGGTTGGAGGTACCCTCTCTTTTGAAGTTCTCCCTTTGTCATTTCAAAATTGGACGCTCGTTTTTTCAGTGTGGCCACCTGGTGATGATCATCCGGCAAGGTGTCGTCTGTTAAGTATGCCCTGATTGGATCCATCCAGGTTAAACTTCGATCTAAAATTCCAATAGGGTCTTCTTCAATGCTTCTTCTCTCCATAACCTCCCAGAAGACGGTTCTTGGAGTATCACAGGAGGCCGAGGATGCTAACTTCGAAAGAGAATCCGCCTGGTTGTTTTTAGATCTCGGTACTTGAGTCAGATGAAAATCTTCAAGGGATCCGACTGTTTGTCGTACCGCATGTAAATACTTGATCATGGCCGGATGAGTTGCTTCGTATTCGCCATTGTACTGACTCACTATCAATTGTGAATCAGAACAGGCGTCTATCTTTCTTGCCCCAGCCGCCTTGCACATGCGAATTCCGGCTAGTAAAGCTTCATATTCTGCCTCATTGTTTGAGGCTTGAAAGTTGAAACGTAGAGCATACTCATACCTGTCGCCCTCTGGCGACTGACATATGACGCCTTCTCCACAACCATTTGAGGTGGAGCTCCCGTCCACATAGACCTTCCAAACTTGGTCTGGAACTTGACAATCAGAGGGTCGAGTCATTTCCAGAATAAAGTCAGCAAAGGCTTGCCCCTTTACTGCTTTTCTGGGCTCGAATGTGATTTCGAGGCTTTGAATTTCTATTGCCCATTTGATCATCTGGCCTAACGACTCCATGGTTGTCAGTGGCCGCTTGATCAGTTGATATGTATACACAACGACTACATGTGCCAAGAAATAGGGCTTCAATTTTTTAACGGCCATGAAGAGAGCAAGACCGAACTTTTCCACTAAGGGATACCTCAACTCGGAATTTTTCAACACGTGGCTGACAAAGTAGACCGGGAGCTGGCAGCCGTCTCTTTCAGCAAGGAAGACAACACTTAGAGTATGGTCAGAAACTGCCAAATACATCTAAAGCACTTCTTTGGGCAAGGGATTGACCAGCCTTGCCAAGGAATGCAAGTGAACTTTCAATTTTTGGAAGGCCACCTCAGCATCCGGCCCCCATTCAAACCTTGCCTGCTTCTTTATTGCCTAGAAAAAGTAAAGGCACTTGTCGCCTGACCGGCTGAGAAATCTTCCAAAAGCCGCCAGACAACCTGTTAACTTCTGAACCTCTCGGACTGTGCGAGGCGACTGCATGTCAATGACCGCCTGTACTTACTCGGGGTTCGCCTCTATGCCTCTCTGATTGATGAGAAATCCGAGAAACTTCCCAGACTCAACCCCAAAAACACATTTCTTGGGATTAAACATGACATGGTGCTGCCTGAGTGTGGTGAATGTTTCTCGGAGATCCGTCAGATGGTCTGTCTAAAGCTTGGACTTAACAACCATATCATCAATGTATGCCTCGACATTCCTTCCTCCCAATTTGGTCAAAGATGACCGTATTTATCATTCTTTGGAAGGTGGCCGGGGCGTTTTTTAAACCAAACGGCATAACCGTGTAGCAATATAGCCCTTGATCAGTGACGAAGGCCGTCTTTTCCTGATCTTTCTTCCACAAAGGTATCTGATGAAAGCCAGAGTAGGCGTCCATAAAACTCATTAAAGCATGGCCGGCTGTTGAGTCGACCAGACTGTCAATTTTGGGCAGAGGATAACTGTCCTTGGGACACGCCTTATTTAGGTCAGTGTAGTCCACACACATTCATCAGGTACCATTCGGCTTCTTGACAAGTACAACATTTGCAACCCAGTCTGGGAAGTAACATTGCCGAATGAATCCTGCATCAAGCAGCATTTTAACTTCGACGGCTGCCGCCTGACTTCTTTCTTCGCCATGGTTTCGCTTCTTTTGCCTGACCGGCTTCTTTTTCGGATCCACAGCCAATTTATGTACCGCCAAGTCAGGACTGATGCCTGGCATTTCATGAACCTCGAATGCAAAGATGTCTTTGAATTCCTTCAAAAGTTGGTGAAAATCTTCACCCAGAATTTTAAGAGCAGTAGTCCCAACCTTGACTGTCCTGTCATGACGCGAGTCGTCTAGCACAAGATCTGTATGCTCACCAGCCGGCTGAGGGCGGAATTCATCTGACCGCTCCTCTGCCAGTGATTTCTATCTTCTTTCTTTTCTTTCGGACCCCAATTGGGCAGCCTTTCTTTTCTTGCCGCCTGCTTTTTGAGCAGGCGCATCCTCCTTGACAATTTCAAGGTCCGCTTTTTCACCACTTGGCTCAGCAGCCACCACAGTGGTTTTGATATCCGAGAGGTAGCACTCCCGAGCCATCTTCTGATCTCCCCTTAGGGAGCCGACTGTTCCATCATCCTTCTCAAATTTGAGCAGCATAAGAGATAGGATAATGATAGATTTTGAATTGTTCAGGGTGGGTCGTCCTAGGATCATGTTGTAGGCCGAGAGTTCCTCAACCACTAAGAACCGGACAACCATGTGACGGCCCTCCCCTTTTTCACCCAGGCGAATGGGTAAATCCACTCGCCCTATTGGGTGTACGACTCCTCCTCCAAACCCCACTAGAGGGTGGGATACCGGATGTATGCAATCAGTCTTGTACTTGAGCTTTGCCAAGCACTTGCTGCTGATAAGATCAGAGGAGCTACCGGTATCTATGAGGATTCGGCCAACTCTTTGGTTGGCCACCTTGCACTCAATAACAATGGGGTCATCATGCGGCCCCTTAACCCCTCCCAGATCTTCTTCTGTGATGACAATATCAGGGAATGAACTTTTGGCGGTCCGTTCCTGATGAACGGAATTAACATCTAGCCGCCTGATATTGTCTTTATTGCCCCTTATAGAGGGACCGCCTCCTGAGAAGCCGCCTGCAATAGTGTTAACGACTGCATCATTTGTATCAGAACTGTCAGCTTGTTGATGATTCTTTTTGGCCAACTGCATGTTCTTTGAGGAAGTGTTCCCCTTAGACTTCTTGACATAAGAGTCAAGGTCATCTTGTTCTGCTAGGCGGTCTAGGTAGCGCATGAGGCTGATACATTCATTGGTTTCATGACCAACGTCCTCATGATAATGACAGAATTTGTCTTGGTTCCGATTACTTGCAGAACCCTTCATGGGGGCCGGCTTCTCGATTGAGATCTGGCTCTTGATTTCTTTGAGGATAGCTTGGCTATCCTTGTTGAACTCATACTTCGGAGAGTATGGTTTGAACTCTTTTTTCTTTTTCTCGGCCGGCTGTTTAGAGGAGTCGGCCGCCCAAACTTCCTCTTTTTATCATCTTTATTGGCCGACTGCTTTGGTCGGCTTTCTTTTTTTTCGGACCTCCGTCCATCCGACTGCTTTCCAGTATTACAGAGATCAGTCACCTGTATATAGGCATCAAATTCAATCAAAGCTTCTTGGAAAGTCGCAACTCTCTTTTGAACCAAGTCAAACTTGAAGGTCGACCCATCCTTGAGACCTCTGAAAAAATCAGTGTAGGCTACCTCATCCGGCAGCCCTTGAATTTGGATTCTCATCAGGTTGAATCGCCTGATGTATGAACGGAGCCCCTCCTTTTCACCCTGCTGAATTGTCCCTAAATCAAGGGTCGTCTTCTTTGCAGGAATGTTCATAGCAAAATTGGAGGTGAACAAGTAAGCAAGCGTCCTGAAATTATTCACGCAACTAGTCGGCAGGTTGCCGAACCATTGCTGCGGGATTCCTTTGAGAGTCGCTGGAAAACACTTGCACCAAGTGGCATCATCCAACCCTTGAAGGTACATTAGGTTGGTGAACGCCATCAAATGGTCTTCAGGGTTAGTATTGCCGTCATAGGCGCCTACTAGCACATTCTTAACTTTGGTCGGCTGGGCGGCCTCTGTAATCTCCTTGGAGAAAGCGAACGGCTATTCTCCAAGTCTTAGCAACCGTAGTTGCCAATCCAAAGGTTGGACACTTTTTGCCGCCTGTCCTCCAAACAGAGGAGGCTGCAAGAAGTATTGCTGTTGCGGTACGTATGGCATGTTTGGTATCGCCTGCTCTTTATGAAATCCAGACCGACGGGAGGTACCGCCTGTCTGACTCTCATGATTTGATTGAGTATACCTCATAGAGGTATTGTGCAGACTATCTTGGAAGTTTGAAGTAGAGGCCGACTCTAACAGTCGGTCATTCTTCTTCTGCTCTAGCAATAGCCGAGCATCTGAGTATGTTTTCTTTGACCCATCCGCCTGTAGATGACGAATGGGCTTCCTCTTCCCTGGTGAGGGAAAACGATATCTTGTTAAGTCGATCACAGGCGGCTCCCACTTCCTAGAGTTAGGGTGGGGGGTCGCCTCTCAACCTTGAATAGGTTTCCTTCTTCCTGAATGAGAAGGCTTTCTGGCCGACTGCTCCTTAGAGAGAGCAGGCGTCTTTTTATTGATAAACTCTTGGATCTCCCTCTTGAACCCCCTCATGAAGGTCATGAGTTCGTTTCTTGTAATGGGAGCAGACCCTTCGGCCGCCTGTTATTGTTCAGGCGGTTGGCCGGCTGGATTGCTTGGTCCAGCTTGGTGATCTACCCATTCTTTCCTTTCGGTGTGACGGGTGTGTCGGGCCCTTAGGGTCCCGTCTGAGGCCGTGTGTGTTTCAACCTCAACCTCATTTTCAGTATTATGGTCTGAGTATACTTGAGGGTCTTCCTCTGGACGCCTCTCTTTTGTATTCGGTACAGACTTTGTTGCCATCTCGAAAGTACTCTCCCCACAGACGGCGCCAAAATGTTTCGGGGTTTTCTGATGTCCTGCTGGAGAGTTACAATTCCGAGACTGGAACCGGACGCCTGTACCTGCAAAACGAACGGAGACTCCGGGTGGTTGGAGCTCCGCCTCCGACGGTCAAGTTAGTACTTGTTTAAGGAGTAATTAATGCGGAAAAGGTAAAGTGTTTTCTCTAGGTGAGAGTGATTAATGAATGTCCTCCCCTTTAATGAGGATTAATGATCATATTTATATGCCTTGGGATGCATGCCAAATGCTAGGTTTAGGTTAAACCTAGGGCTGACAGGGCTTTTTCCAAGGATTGGGCCTAGGTGGCCATTTTGCCTAGTTGGCATAGGGAAAGACACGTGTTGTGTCGTAACTTGTCCATGGTGGACAGATCAATGCCTGACACGTGGCAGGCTCTTATTGGCCCATGTGGCGGACACATGGCGGAACCTGATGGGTCCACTTGTCAGATGGTGAATGGAGGGAAAAATCCCCTAATCACCTTAAGTTCGTAAAACTCCAAAGTTTATATTTTGTTAGGGTCTCAACTAACCTTCGGGACTTAGGACGATCAGGTCGGGTTCGAGGGTACGAACCGTCGGAGGCCTTGCATTTGCGAGGTTGAAGTAAGAGCTCTTTTAGCGAGCGAAGCACGCGTCTAGGGTATAATTCTTTATCCATTCTTCTTTAAATTATGTATTAATTATGTTTGCATGCTTTAATTGCTTTAGTTATCGGGGCGGCTTTTGGGGGGATTCTTTCCGCGTAGTGAGGGTCACTACGAAACCCTATAGTGGTATTGGAGCCGCGCTCATTTTAATTATTGCAATTATTTATTAATTAAGGTGTTTTAAAGTAGATTTAAATTCTGGTTTTGCTTTTCTAATTGGATTAGAAGCTCGTTTTAATTAATTTTAAAACTCGTATTTTTCTTGTTTTGGCTGTCGAACCCAGATTTTGGCTCAAAAATAGTGTTTTTTGGGTGGAATCGACATTCTGAACAGTTGTAACTCTCTTCGAGGACTGTCCAGAAGCCAAATTCGAACCAGAAACCCAGTTTTTTGAGGGTTTTTTTCGTTTTCAACGAAAATTTTAAATCTTTTATGCCTTGATTAATGCAAGCATGTCAAGGGTAGATTAAATGCATTATTGCATCCCTAATCTACTTAATTTAAATATCTTTTAAGCATGAATATGGAGTTATAATATGTGCTTAAGCTGATATGTTCTTTTTCACATAAACTTGTTTTTCACAATTATGCAAATAAATTGCATTAATATGTGAATACTTGTTGTGAATATGTAATTTTAAGGTCTTAATATGTTAAAGATCTAATCTTTAAATGTTTAAATGATTGGAACTCTAACCCTAAATTCCATGATTGAACTAATTTCGGATTTTTCATATTTGGTTGATTAAAATCCTTGAAGTTCAAATGCTTGTGAGTAAATGTTGATTAATCTTCATATTGGAAGATGTAATCTTGTTATTTTACACAAGTGTAAAAGTTGGAAAATTTTATCATTGGATGATTAATTTATTTTTCCAACTCCTTATTTATCAAATCCATTGTTAACTTACATATTGGTTAAATTAATTATGGACATAGCTCTTTCAATTTTAAGCATCAAGAAAGACCTAAAATGTTCCAAAGTCATTTTTGGAAAATTAGGCTTGTGCACCATTAAAATTGAATTTAATTAAGTTGGACTTATTTTATTTTTCCTTTTTCCTCAAATTGATTCTAAAATAAATTTCGAATTAATTTTGTGTCACACACAAATCGAGATTAAAATCCTGAGAAAATGCACGCAAATCGAGGCAAAAACCCCAAGCGTCACCAAGGCTAGTCGGGTTGCCCAGCAGCCCGCATGTAAGCTGCCTATGGTGCGCACAGGGGCCAAGCCATGATGTTGCGTTGTTGTGTGGCGAGGAGGCTGTTGCGTGCTGTCGTATTGCTGGATGCGTGGCCTTAGGCTGCTGAAGGTTTGTGCGTGCTGCTGGGCAGCAAGCCCAAGCCAGCTAGGCCACTACTGCCTGCGCCAGCGAGCAGCTAGCATGCGTAGCGTGCTACTGGTGCTAGCTAGCAGTGCATGCTGCGCTAGGCGTGCTTGCTAGCAGCCAGCACCACACGCAACACTAGGCTGCTTGCCAGCCATGGTGCACAGCCCACTAGGATACGAGTGGGCGTTTTTGGCTTAATTTCAGGCTATGTGTTTTTGCGAAAATTTTTCCGTTTAAAATAATTATGTAATTATTTTAACAAGGTTAAACCTCGATTTTTCGGCTCTTGCAAAAAAATTTTGATTTTGACAAATTTGGGTTAACCGACTTAATTAATTGGATTAATTAAGTTGGATGTGGAATTTAGTGGGAGCTTAGCTAATTACGTGAACAAATTGCACCTTAGTAATACATAATTTATTAAACAACTTGGACTAGTTATAATTAGGCGCGTTAATCGGATTAACCACCTAAGTTAGTTACTAGTTTTGCGTGTTTACTTGTTTTATTTCGTAAAATGCATGGGCCATTCACAAATATTGAATGGGTGAATAAAAGATTGTTTCAAAACAAGTTTTGAGAAAAATGGCAACTAGTGGGACCCGACTAGGATAGAAAATACGGATTGCGTTCTGTTACGTATTTTTGTAAATCTAAATACGGTCTGCATACCGTTAAGTATTTTTGTACTTTAGATTAATCTTAGTCGTAGTAGCTAGTAATTTTATTTTGGCAAAGATGTCTCAAGACGGCGTTTCGATGAAGACGAGCCAAGATGAAGGCCCTTAAAGATTTGAAGATTTCAAGGGGTCATGCTAGTTGCCAAATGCATCTATTTTTTATGCCTTATATATATATTGTTGTTATATATATTTTGAATGTTAGATGCATGTCTAGGATTTCAAATGTTGCGATGATTAGTTAAGTTCACTTAAATCAACCAACATAGAAACCCTAGGTCCCTTAAAATATTGAGCTAAAATTTGTCGTTCCAAGAACAACACTTACCGAACTAATGCGCGTATGTGATGGGCTACGCCAAAGCGAGGCATCACTACTTCCCAAGGAACGTTAGGTGTACTAGGTATACAAGTTGTCTTGGTTAAGCTCAACGATATCAGTAAGGAGTCCTTAAATGTCGTGGCAAAAGAGATAAAATGTCAAGAATGCATTAGATGCGACGTTTTATCAAACCGAGAGTAGCTTAGAGCTATTAGCAATTGGATTGCTTACCTTAAAGATATTTAATGTTAAGACAAGCCAAAGCATGCTTAACCATTTCTTGATCTTTAGGATCTAGGAATCATTTTATTCTCGCCTAAAAGGGACAAATTATTAATGCGTGGATAAAATGCTCAATAAGATTGAAAATTTGCATGAACGCTTTTAAATTTCAAACTTATTGATTCTATGAATGGTTTTTCATTTCAAATTCTTTCAATTGTAGAACAATTCTCGACAAGGAGAATTTGAGCGGGCCAAAGTTTCTTGATTGGAAAAGAAATTTGCGTATTGTTCTCATGCAAGAGCAAAAGGAATACGTCCTTGATGAGGAAATGCTCGACGCTCCCAATGAGAAGGTCACTCAGGCTGCCCTTAACCGATGGCAAAGTGCCAATCGGGATGTCAAATGCATCATGTTGGCCACTATGTCTCCGGACCTTCAAAAGACCTTCTTTGAAAAGGAGACGGATTTTGAGATCATTTCTGAGCTTCAGAATATGTTTCAAGAGCAGGCCCGAACTGAAAGGTTCGAAACCCACAGGCAAATCCTTGAGAGCAAGCTCAAGAAAGGAGAGTCGGTAAGCCCGCATGTTCTTAAAATGATTAGATTATTTGAGAACATGGAAAGGCTAGATGATGGGTATTCAACCGAGATGGCAATTGACATCATTCTCCACTCGCTGCATAAAGGCTATAATAAGTTCAAGATGAACTATAATATGCACATCATGGAGAACACTCTCACCGAGGTTCATGGTATGTTGAAGCAAGCCGAGCAAACCCTCAAGGATGAGGGAAAGCATGATATGCTCATGGTGAGAAAGGGTAATCCATTTAAGCGCACGGGCAAGAAGAAGAGCTTTAAAGGGAAAAAGAAAAATTTTCTGCCTAAGTTAAACACTGCCAAGGGCAGCAAGGACAAAAAGGTAGCCTCTTCCAAATCCGATCCCATCTCCATTGGAACTCTCAGTTTGTCTTATCCCTCTGGGCTTATTTTAGAACTTGAAAATTGTTATCATGTTCCTAGAGTTACCGAAAACATTATTTCAATATCGGCGTTGGACGCCAAGGGTTTTGAATTTCAAATTAAGAACAATAGTTGTTCATTTTATTTTGATAATGTTTTATATGGTAAGGCAGATTCAGAAAATGGTCTTTATGTGCTTTCTCTTGACAAGCAAGATTATAACATTTATGATACCGCCAAAAGGGCTAAGACCATCGAGTCGAATCAAACCTACTTGTGGCATTGTCGTCTTGGCCATATTAACGTCAAACGCATCAAGAAACTTTTACAAGAGGGTGTTCTTGACTCATTCGACTTGGAGTCGTTTGAAAATTGCGAAGGATGTCTATTAGGCAAGATGATAAAACAACCATTCTCCAAGTTGGGAGAAAGGGCAAGTGACTTATTAGGTCTAATACACACGGATGTATGCGGACCAATGAGTACACCCGCTAGACAAGGTTACCGATATTTCATCACCTTCACCGACGACTTTAGTAGATATGGCTATATCTACCTAATGTCGAATAAATCTGAATCTTTTGAGAAATTCAAAGAATTTCAGAGAGAAGTTGAGAATAAACTTGGCAAGAAAATTAAAGCACTTCGATCGGATCGAGGTGGCGAATATTTGAGCCATGAATTCGACGATCACTTGAAAGAAAATGGTATTCTTTCAGAGCTGACACCTCCCGGAACTCCTCAATGGAACGGAGTATCCGAACGGAGGAATCGAACCTTGTTAGGCATGGTTCGATCAATGATGGGTCTTAGTGAACTTCCTATCTCCTTTTAAGGACATGCGCTACAAACCGCGGCACTAACACTGAACCGAGCTCCGTCAAAAGTTGCTGAAATGACTCCATATGAATTATGGACTAAGAAACCTCCTAGGTTGTCTTTTCTCAAGATGGGGATGCGAAGCATATGTCAAACGATGAATTTCGGACAAACTTCACCCCAAATCAGACAAGTGTTTCTTTGTGGGATATCCAAAAGAAACCAAAGGGTATTACTTCTACAATAAATCCGAGAACAAAGTTTTTGTTGCTCGTGATGGTGTCTTTTTGGAGAAGGAACACCTTTCCAAAATGACAAGTGGGAGGAAAATCGAACTTGACGAAGTTCGAGAGGATGAGCAACAATGTTAAGCTGATAAAACTCACAATCTTAGTGCTTTAGAAGCAGCTAAGAAGATTGGTCAGAATCAAACAGACAATGTAAATGCTCATCCCATTACCCTTCGTAGGTCGCAACGGCAAAGATCTCAACCAGACAGATACCTTGGTATTGTCTTAACCGATGATCAAGACATCCTAGTTATGGATGGTGATGAGCCAGCGACACACAAACAAGCTATGACGAGCCCTGAATCTACTAAATGGCAAGAGGCCATGAAATCCGAGATGGACTCCATGTCTGAAAATCAAGTCTGAGACTTAGTGAATTTGCCCGAGGGTTACACACCCATTGGTTGCAAATGGATCTTCAAATTTAAGACAGACAAGGATGGAAATGTATCAATATACAAAGCTAGACTGGTGGCAAAAGGTTATAGACAAGTCCACGGGATTGACTATGATGAAACCTTTTCACCGGTTGCAATGCTAAAGTCTGTCCGGATTATCCTAACGATTGTTGCATATTACGATTTTGAAATATGGCAGATGGATGTCAAAACCGCCTTCCTAAATGGGATTTTGGAAGAAACTGTGTATATGACACAGCCAAAAGGTTTTGTTGATCCAAGCAACGCTGTAAAGGTATGAAAGCTTAAGAAGTCCATTTATGGACTAAAGCAGGCAAGCAGAAGTTGGAATCTGCGATTTGATGAAGCCATCAGCAAGTTTGGTTTTATCAAGAATCCAGATGATTCTTGTGTCTGCAAGAAGGTCAGTGGGAGTGACATCGCATTCCTAGTCCTATATGTCGATGACATACTGCTCATTGGAAACAGCACAAAATTACTAGAGAGAATGGATCAGATTCCATATGCTTCGCTAATTGGGTCGATCATGTATGCCATGATATGTACCAAGCCAGATGTATCGTATGCTTTAAGCGCTACGAGCCGATACCAATCAAACCTAGGAAAGGCGATAAAAATATCCTGAAGTACCTGAAAAGGAACAAGGATAAATTTCTGGTTTATGGTGGCCACAAAGACCTGGTTGTTGAAGGTTACACCGACGCTAGCTTCCAGACTGACAGAGACGACTTCAAGTCACAGTCAGGGTACATATTTTGCCTAAATGGACTAGCGTTTAGCTGGAAGAGTGTCAAGCAGAGCACAACTGCAGACTCTACAACTAAAGTCGAATACTTGGCTGCTTCAGAAGCTGCTAAGGAGGCTTTTTGGATTCGCAAGTTCTTCAGTGAACTTGGTGTTGTACCCTCCATCAGGGGTCCGATAGATCTCTACTTTGACAACAATGGAGTTATCGCTCAGGCTAGAGAGCCAAGAAAGCACCAGAAGGTCAAACATGTCCAAAGACGATTTCACATGATAAGGGAATGGAAATCTGAAGGTGAAATCAGAATTTGTAAGATCGGAACGGATGATAATGTGGTCGATCCATTGACTAAACCTCTGCCTCAAGTGAAACACAACAAGCATGTTGAGGTAATGGGAATAAAGCACGTTAGAGATTGGCTTGGAATTCCCTGTACATGTGTTTTAATTAAACTGGTCGTTTTAATGTAAGACGCTATATTAAAACCATTCATTTATGAAGTAATAAATTTTATATTTTATATTCACTCCATTGCTATTTAATTGTGGTTTAGAATTAAATAATGAGTCCATTCGATTTATGAAAATATTCAAAACAGGGTATCAAGACCATGTCTTGGATAAAGAAACACCTGTTAAGTGAACATTGAATATTTAAATCGAAAATTATCCCTAATCAAGGTCATCTAACTAATGGACGATAGATGACCACCAGAGATTAGTGTGTAGTATGATTTACAGCACCACTTCTAGTGCTGCAAGGACGTGATGGTCATAAATCATTTGCATAGGTGCTAGTTTAGAACTGCACTGGATAGACCTATGAGAGTACTTTAAGAGATTCGAAATTGTCATAAGTACAGTTCTCATTATAGCTATCAGAACTTATTTCCTCGACCATGAGTATTGTGAAGTTTTCTGAATTGAGTACTAGTCTCTTTGATGTTGCCTAACGTCTGCCGTAACTGGGGATCATAACGGGAACACTCGGGAGATTATGTCCTCTTAGTAAGAGAAACTTACAGTACAAGACTGGGAATGTCCCCTTATTAACAATAGGGAACATGTCTTTGTTGTTTACAAGGCCGCTCGAAGAGCGAGACTGTGAAAATGCATGGTCGTGCTCGGATGGATTTTAGAAATCATCTGCTTATTGACATTCAAACTCGGAGATCGAGAAACACTTCTGAACGTAATAAGGATGCAATGAATCTTACCTTATAGTTCACGAAGAGACATTAAGCGACATAGGAAATGGGCTATACACTGTACGCACACTTGTCCGGAAGGACAAATGGGAGATTGAAAGGAATGGTGTCCTTCCAACAAGTTTATTATTCTGATAGAGGGTTCAGAATTATTACAGAGCTAATTCTTCAATAAGGTCAAGTGATCAGAATGCCTAGGTGGAGGCCGCTTCCAATCAGTAATATTAAAGTGTAATTAATATTACAGCTTAATCTTTACTGAACCCTTTGGGTTGAACCCAATCGAACAAACAATCCGAGACAACGAATTAATCCGAAGGATTCAATGAGTCGTCGGAGTTTTACAAACACAGACGTCGGATATCGAGCCTAGGGCGTCGAGACCGAGCGTCGCAAAATCACAAGCAACAAGTACGAGCATAGCCGTAGAATCACATTGGCCTAGTCATGTGAGTGCTAGGCTAGGCTAGTTCATCGTAAGCCTAGGCGCACCATGTGTGTTCTAGGCGCGCCATGAGTGCTAGGCGCATAAGGCAGCCCATCGCAGCAGCATGCTTGTGTGTGTGTGTGCCTTCGCTTGGCACAGCACCACCGCAACATGTGTGCATGGGTGCCTAGGTGCCATCACAAGCTCTAGCACAAGCCTACGCATTGCACAACACTATCGCATGGTTAGGCCTGTGCGTGTGCTAGCAGCCTCGCTTAGCAGCACTATGCCTTCGCATAGCGGCGTGCTTATGTGCATGCCTTCGCATGGCAGCACCAAGCACAATGAGCTAGGGGCAGTGCCAGGCAGCAAGCAGCCAACAGCGAGGGGCCTCGCCCAGCGCCCAGCGCCCAGCAGCATGCGTGGCTTGCTAGCAGCACGCATGTGCTAGGCATGCTAGCTGGTGCGCGTTGCGTGGTGGGTAGTGATGCGGTGCAGGCTAGCTATGCTGGCTGGTGCAGGCTAGCATGCTAGCAGGCTGCCAGCCCAACAGTCCTTGCTTGGTGCTGGTTTTGTGAGAGGTGGGGACCAATGCTTGGAGCATGCCTTGGGGAGCAAGGCAATGGTCCCCCCCATGGTCATGGTCCTCACCTAACTTTCTCTCTCCCCTTGACACTTGTTGCATGGTGATTGCTTTGATTAATTATTTAATCTAGAATTAAATAAATTATCACATTTACCCATTCTCCCACATTGTGGGAGATTGAAATTCAAGGGTACATTTCCCTATAAATACCAAGGCTTTGGCATTTGGGAAAGAACACACTTGAGTGGAACTATATAGGCATCTCCATTGTTGAGAATACCTTAAGTTCGTATAACCCCAATGTTTATATTTTAATCGGGTCCCGACTAACCTTCGGGACTTAGGACGATCGGGTCGGGTTCGAGGGTACGAACCGTCGGAGGCCTTGCATTTGCGAGGTTGAAGTAAGAGCTCTTTTAGCGAGCGAAGCACGCGTCTAGGGTATAATTCTTTATCCCTTCTTCTTTTAATTATGTATTAATTATGTTTGCATGCTTTAATTACTTTAGTTATCAGGGCGGGTCTTAGGGGGTTTCTTTCCGCGTAGTGAGGGTCACTACGAAACCCTACATGTATTTATCCCAATACAGGCGGTCATCCGACTCAGATGTCAATTGCTACCACTGGCTCAGTTAATGGTAGAGTTATCCTTGTCTTAGTGGTAAACGACTACGTGGTTGTCCTTGGGGACAGTCGTTTAGGGGTCGTGTGTTTTTAGTTTATAGAGTATTATTCCACCCAAAAGGGAGTTGCTCTCTGCGAAAAATCTCATCTGGAGGGATGTCGCCGGACGCCTGCTATGATGTTGGGACAGGTCGTATTAGTTTAATTTTAGGAGAGGGTCAGTCGGCCTAGCGCCTGGGCTGATCATCCGACCATTGGCCTAGTTTGGTTCATGGTGAACGTAGATGCTAAGTTACCTTAGGCTGGAGTATAGGAGAGTTGTCGTCTGTTTTAGGTTCAGGCGGCCCTCTTCTATGAAAAGTAGCCGACTGTATTTTCAGACAGCATGCCCCTCTAATGAGTAAAATACATATTGGAGAGTAGCCGAATGCAAATGTACAGGCGGAATGCCCCTCTAATGGAATAAAATACACTTTTGAGAGTAGCCGCCTGTAAATGTACAGGCAGCATGCCCCACTACAGAACACAAAACTGAAAATAATTACATGTTTTATTAATAACCCTTGTACAATTACATCATTCAGAAGTAATACTTCTTCAAATTGTCTACATTCCATCTTCTAGGTAGGAGCCGGCCGTCTGGTTTTTTCCAGGCGATAGGTGCCGTCTCTAACCTCTTCATAGATCCGGTAAGGTCCTTCCCAATTGGGAGTTAGCTTTCCCAAATCATTAGCCCTACCGACTGCTTCCATTTTCCGAAGTACAAAGTCCCCCACTTTTAGTGGACGCCTGTGTACTTTCTTGTTATAAGCTCTTGTCATTCTCAGACGGTAGATCTCATGGCGTAGGGCTGCGTTGCCCCTACGCTCGGGGAGTGAGTCCAATGCTAGGCGCATGGATTCCCAATTGGCCGCCTCGTCATACAGCATGACACGAAGAGTTGGCTCATTATGCTCAATGGTTAAAACAGATTCTGCCCCATAGGTCAGGAGGAATGGGGTTTCCCTAGTCGCCCCTTTTTCAATCGTCCTTATGGCCCAGAGAACATGTGGAATCGTCTGCCCATAGGCCACCTGCTTTTTCAATCTTTTTCTTGATACCGTCAGAGATAATCTTGTTGAATGCTTCTACCTGGCCGTTTGCTTGGGGTCGGGCAACTGATGCAAAGTTGTATGCAATTCCTTGATCCCCCAACCAGTTCTTGAGAACAGGCGTCTTGAACTGAGGATCATTATCAAAAACCATTGACAAAGGCACCCCAAATCGTGTGATGACGTTCCTCCAAATGAATGAGATAACGTCCTTGGTCTTTATACCTTTGACAGCCTCGACCTCTACCCATTTGGTAAAGTAGTCGACTGCTACCAGGATGTATCTCCGACCGCCTGTTGCTGGTATATACGGACCCAAGACGTCCATGCCCCACTTGGCGAATGGCAAGGGGCTATGTATGGCCGTCAGATCAGTGGTCGGGTGATGGATTAGCTTGCCAAACCTTTGACACTTGTCGCATTTTTTCACCATCTCTATAGCGTCTGCTTCCAGGGTAGGCCAGAAATATCCCTGTCGCCTGGTTCTACGAGCTAGGGACCTGCCGCCTACATGGGAGGCGCAGTATCCCGAGAGCAAGTCCTCTAAGATCTCTCGCCCCTTTTCCGGGGTGACACATTTGAAGAGAGGCTGGAGATAGCCCTTTTTGAAGAGTTCCCCTTTATGCATTTCAAAGCTGGACGCCCGTTTTTTCAATAGGACTGCCTCTGAGTGAGTAGCCGGCAGGGTGCCGTGTGTTAGGTATGCCCGGATGTCATCCATCCAGATGGAGCTTCTGTCTAGGATCCCAATAGGGTCCTCCTCGATGCTTCGTTTCTCCATTACTTCCCAGAAAATCGTCCTTGGTGTGTCGCATCAAGCTGATGATGCTAGTTTACAGAGGGCTTCCGCCTGGTTATTCTCGAACCAGGGCACTTGATTTAGGTGAAATTCTTCAAGTGTCCCGGCCTCCTGCTTTACCACTTGTAGGTACTTGATCATAGTCGGATGTGTGGCTTCGTAGTCACCATGGTATTGGCTTACGATCAGTTGTGAGTTAGAACAGGCGGCTATCTTTCTTGCCCCGGCCGCTTTACACATGCGGATGCTAGCCAAAAGGGCTTCATATTCTGCTTCATTGTTCGAGGCTTGGAACTTAAACCGTAGGGCGTACTCGTACCTGTCCCCTTCAGGGGACTGGCATATGACGCCTGCTCCACAACCATTCATTGTAGAGCTCCCGTCCACATAAACTTTACAGACCTGCTCAAAATTCTCAGGATCAGTCGGCCTAGTTAATTCCACTATGAAGTCAGCGAATGCTTGCCCCTTCACTGCTTTCCTTGGCTCAAAAGTGATCACTAAACTTTGGATCTCGATTGCCCATTTGATCATTCGGCCTGACGAGTGGCCGATTGATTGGCTAGTTGGTGTAAACCACAACCAGGTGTGCCAGAAAGTAAGGCTTTAATTTTTTAATTGCCATGAAGAGGACAAGGCTAAACTTCTCTACCATAGGGTACCGTAACTCGGCATTCTTCAAGACGTGGCTGATGAAGTAGACCGGGAGCTGGTAGCCGTCCCTCTCAGTAAGGAGGACGACACTAAGAGCATGGTTAGAGACTGCTAAATACATGTATAGTACTTCCTTGGGTAAAGGGCTGACCAACCTTGGCAAGGAGTGCAAATGTTGTTTCAATTTCTAGAAGGTCGCCTCTAAATCCGACCCCCATTCAAACATGGTCTTCTTCTTGATAGCTTGAAAAAAGTAAAGACACTTGTCGCCCGACCAGCTAAGGAATCTCCCCAATGCCGCCAGGCACCCCGTAAGCCTTTGAACTTCGAACAGTGCGGGGCGACTGCATGTCTATGATCGTCTGTACCTTCTCGGGGTTAGCCTCTATTCCCCTTTGATTGATTAGAAATCTTAGGAACTTCCCATACTCAACACCAAAAACACATTTTTTGGGATTAAGCATGACCTGGTGCCTCCTGAGTGTGGTGAATGTTTCTCGGAGGTCAGCTAGGTTGACCGTCCAGAGTTTAGATTTTACAATCATATCATCTATGTACGCCTCTACATTCCTTCCAATCTGGTTGAAGAAGACCATATTTATCATTCTTTGTAAGGTTGCAGGCGTATTCTGTAGGCCGAACGGCATGACAGTATAGCAAAACAACCCCTGATCTGTGACGAAGGCCGTCTTCTCTTGATCTTTCTTCCACAGGGGTATCTGATGGAAGCCTGAGTAGGTGTCCATGAAGCTCATCAAGGCGTGGCCGGTTGTAGAGTCAACCAGGTAGTCGATCTTTGGGAGCGGGTAACTGTCTTTGGGACATGCCTTGTTGAAGTCTGTGTAATCTACACACATGCGCCAGGTCCCATTCGACTTTTTGACAAGTACTACATTCTCTACCCAGTCTGGGAAGTAGCATTGTCGAATGAATCCTGCGTCCAGCAATTTC
The DNA here is from genome assembly GCF_001683475.1 of Chenopodium quinoa. Lineage (NCBI taxonomy): Eukaryota > Viridiplantae > Streptophyta > Magnoliopsida > Caryophyllales > Amaranthaceae > Chenopodium > Chenopodium quinoa. Next base: position 1,809,676 of record NW_018742726.1, on the reverse strand, counting down.
TTAACCTCAGCAGCTGCCACCTGGCTTCGTTCCTCACCATGGTTCCTCTTTTTTTGCTTGACCGGCTTCTTTTTGGGATCCACAACAAGCTTATGTACGGCCAGGTCCGGGCTTATGCCTGGCATCTCATGAACTTTAAAAGAAAATACATCTTTGAATTCCCTTAGCAGTTGGTGTAGTTCAGCACCAAGTTCAGCAAAAGCAGTCGTCCCAACCTTAACAATTCTCTCAGGGCGAGAGTCGTTCAGGACGATGTCTACATGTTCACTAGCCGGGTGAGGGCGGAATTCATCCGACCGCTCCTCGGACAATGATTGCTATTGTTTTTCTTTTCTCTCGGCCTCCAAATGGGTGGCCTTTCTTTTCTTTCCGGCTGCTATTGGGGTAGGCCCAGCCCCCTTGACTTGCTCAAGGTCCGTAGTCTCTCCACTGGGGCCGGATGCTACCACAGTGGGCTTGATATCAGGGAGATAACATTCCCTGGCCATCTTCTGGTCTCCCCTTAGGGAGCCGGCTGTTCCATCATCCCTCTCAAACTTGAGAAGCATGAGAGATGGAATGATAAAAGCTTTTGAATTATTCAGGGTGGATCGCCCTAAGATCATGTTGTAGGCCGACAGTTCTTCGACCACCAAGAATCGGACCACCATGTGACGGCCCTCCCCTTTCTCACCCAGGTGGATAGGTAGATCCACCCGTCCAACTGGGTGTACGACTTCTCCTCCAAATCCCACTAAGGGATGGGAGACAGGGTGTATGTTGTCGGGCTTGTACTTGAGCTTTGCCAAGCACTTGTTGCTGATGAGATCAGATGAACTCTCGGTATCGAAGAGAATCCAGCCAACTCTCTGGTTGGCCACCTTGCATTCAATTACAATGGGGTCATCATGCGGCCCCCTAATTCCCCCGAAGTCTTCCTCAGTGATAACTACTTCTGGAAGTGAACTTTTGAAGGTCCGTCCCTGATCGACGGAGTTAACATCTAGACGCCTGATGTTGTCCTTGTTGCCTCGGATAGTTGGGCCTCCTCCTGTGAAGTCGTCTGCTATCATATAGACTAGCGCTTCGTCAGTATCAGAGCATTCAGCAGGTGTCGCCTTCCTCCGGTCCGCCTGTTTCTGTTTGGGTGTTGGGTACCCTTTGATCTCTTGACATAGGAGTTGAGGTCTCTTTTGTCTACCATGCGGTCCAAGAGGCGCTTGAGACTGATGCACTCATTGGTGTCATGACCAATGTCCTCATGGTAATAGCAATATTTATCTTTGTTCCGATTGTTGACGGAACTCTTCATGGCGGCCGACTTCTCAATTGAGAGTCGATCCTTGATTTCCTTGAGTATGGAATAGCTATCCTTGTTAAACTCATACTTGGGGGAGTATGGTTTAAACTCCTTCTTCTTCTTCTTCTGGGACGGCTGTTCAGAGGAGTCGACTGCCCAGACTTCTTTTATCTTCTTTATTGGCCGACTGCTTTGGCCGGCTCTCTCTTTTGTTAGACTTTTTGTGGTCCGACTGTTTTCTAACATTACAGAGGTCAGTCGCCTGAATTTAGGCGTCCGCCTCTATCATTGCTTCTTGGAGGGTGGTCACCCTCTTTCTGACGAGGTCGAATTTGAAGTTCGACCCGTCCTTCAGACCTTTGAAAAAGTTTGTATAAGCTACTTCATCAGGTAGTCCTTGTATCTGAATTCTCATCAAATTGAACCTCTTGATGTAAGAGCGCAGTCCCTCCTTCTCTCTCTACTGTATGGTCCCCAGATCAAGGGTGGTCTTCTTAGCAGGAATGTTCATTGCGAAGTTTGATGTGAACAAGTAGGCGAGGGTCTTGAAATTGTTAATACATCCGGCCGGCAAGTTTCCAAACCATTGTTGGGCGACGCCCTTCAATGTGGCCGGGAAACACTTGCACCATGTGGTGTCATCCAACCCTTGGAGGTACATAAGGTTGGTGTATGCCATCATGTGATCTTCTGGGTTAGTAGTGCCATCATATGCCCCTACCAACACATTTTTTACTTTGGCCGGCTGGGCGGCCTCTATTATTTCCTTAGAGAAGGCGGATGGTTGTTCTCCAAGTTTGAGCAACCTAAGTTGCCAGTCCAAAGGCTAGACATTCCTTGCCGCCTGTCCTCCAAAAAGAGTAGGTTGCATGAAATATTGGGACTGCGGGATGTATGGTTGAAGAGGCACATACGGGACCGCCTGATGCTTTTGGGAACCAGAACGAGAGGAGGCTCCGGGCGTCTGGCTCTCATAATTTGATTTTGAATACCTCAGAGAGGTATTACGTAGGTTGTCTTGAAAATCAGACGTAGAGGCCGACTCTGACAGTCGGTCATTCTTCTTCTACTCAAGCAACATTCGAGCATCAGAGTATGTTTTCTTTGACCCGTCCGGCTGAACATGACAGATGGGCTTTCTCTTCCCTGGTGAGGGAAAGTGGTACTTAGTTAGGTCGATCACTGGTGGCTCCCTCTCCCTAGGCTTAGGGTAAGGAGTCGCCTCCCGATCCTTTACAAGCTTCTTCCTCCCAGATTGGGAGGGTCTTCTTGCCGACTATTCCTTTGGTGGAACGGTCGTACTTTTGTTGATAAGCTCCTGGATCTCCCCCTTGAAACTATTCATGAAGGTCATGAGTTCGTTTCTAGTGATGGGGGCCGATCCCTCAGCCGCCTGTTGATGATCAAGCGGCTGGCCGGCTGGTTTACTAGATCCAGCCAAGCAGTCCTCTCGTTCCTTCCTTTCGGAGGGACGGGCGGGTCGAGCTCTTAAGGTCCCGTCAAAGGCCGTATGAGTCTCGACTTCAATTTCATTGTTAGTATCTTGGTCCGTCTGAACCAAGGGGTCGTCCATGGGACGCTTCTCACTTAGAATCGGTACAGACTGTGATTCCATCTCGAAAGTACTCTCCCCACAGACGGCGCCAAAATGTTTCGGGGTTTTTTGATGTCCTGCGGGAGAGTTACAATTCTGAGACTGGATTCGTGCGCCTGTACCTGCAAAACAACGGAAACTTCGGTTGGTAGGAGTTCTGCCTCCGACGATCAAGTTAGAACATATTTGAGAAGTAAAAGGTGCGGAAAAGTAAAGAGGGTGATCTGGTTCCTCTAAGGGGAGGAGCGATCAAGGTGTGCAATTAATCCTAAGTTTGGTCTAGCAAGTGGTATGCACGAGGGTTTAGGTTTCTCTTGGTGAGATGATTAATTAATTCTGAATGTGTTTAATGAAGGCTTAATTACTGTATTTATAGCCTCGAAGTACGTGCCTAATACTAGGTTAAATGGTAAACCTAAGACTGATTGGGCTTGCCTCAGTATTCGGACCCTGTTGACCGTTTTCTAGGTTGGCAGATAGTTAGCCACGTGGCGTGGCGCGATTGGTCCATGCTGGACCTTTTGAAGCATGACACGTGGCAGCCCCCTGAATGGTCCACGTGGCAAGTGCCGATTGGCCCACGTGGCGGGGAAAAATCCCTAAATAGTTATTATTTCTTTCTAGTGTTTAGTATATTTTTTATCCTTGTTATAATGTTTTTAATTAATATGTTGATAGCTTTCTTGATATACTTCATTATGCTACTGATATCCTCTATGTCTTTAATCATATCCTCTATATATTTACTAATGTAATCTTTTTTGTTTTTCTAGCTCCTTCAACATCTGGGACTGAAAAGAAGTCTACTGATGATAAGTCTGTGAATAAAGAGAAGGCTCCTAGAGATAAGCCTGTTGCCAAAAAGAGATATGTAAATTTGGAAGTTTGGAAGGAGAAATTTGAGTCTTTAAAGGATGGTAGAGATCAGTTTACGAGACTCTTTGTGGTTTATGCACCGACTAATTTTTTAACACCTTTTGGTGACAAGTCTTTAACATTAGTGTTGTTAAATCTTTGAATGATATTAATAAAATCAAAGATATTGACTGTTGTGGGTATATTATGAGGGAAATGTGCAGTTTTATTGAGGATTTTCAAAAGTTTTTGGTTCAAAAGAAAAAACTGAAGGAAAAGACTCCCGGTAATTATTTGAAGAAGATTGGTGGTTGTTTACTTGCAATTTGATTGGTTTTGTGCAAAAAGTGCACTTTGGAGAACATGTAGAAGTTAAATTTCCTTTTATAAGCAACTGGGATTCTGATTATTTGAATGTTTGAGTCAAGGCTCAGAGTAAAAGCCCACCTCAATTTGGTATAGGTATTGTCATACTAGATATTGTTGTTTCTATCACAGGGTTTGCTGAATCTTTTAAGGTTGCTCAATCTTTTAAGGAACCTGAACAAACTGAGAAGGATGTCACTTTAAGTCTTGAATATAAAAATGAACTTGAGGTTTTGAGTGAAGATGAATCTGAATTGTATGTACAATATAAGATTCCTAAAGAATTTCATACTGATAAAGAAATCTGTTCTATGGATATTCCAATAAGTTTTTAATTTATGTCTTATATGTTCTTGATTTTTTATATGTTGTATCATATAAATTTTATCCTTAATGTTGTTAATGATATCCTTCTTTTTATTTATCATTTATTTTATACTTATTGTCATATCCTGTATTGATTTAATGATATCCTCTATGTTGTTAATTATATCCTCGGTTACATGCATTATATCCTGTATACTTATTTTGATATCCTATGTATTTAAAATGATATCCTCAATTCTATGAATGATATCCTACACCCGTTGTTTCATTTCCTTAGATGTTATAATAATTTCTTTATTTGTTGTTTGGCTTGATTATGACAGTTATAATAATAACTAATGTTTCATATCATGTATTAATATATTGGTATCCTCTATGTTCTTATATATATATCCTCAGTTTCATTTCTTTTATACTGCATATTTTTTTTGATATCCTATATTTTTTAAATGATATCCTCAATTCTATGAATGATATCCTAAACCCATTGTTTTTTTTTCTTTTACTGGATGTTGATAAGAAATTGTTGATTATACAGCGCAACATTCAAATTGGTGATGCTGTTAATCTTGATTTGATTAAGGACCTTAGGAAAGATGGTAAAAATTATCACAAGAAGCTTCTTAGCCAGACTCAGATTTTGACATGAATGAAGAGTTTTTTCAGATGCTTGATGCTATAGAAGAGAATTTTCTGAAACAAAAAGAGATTGCTGAGAAGAACAAGGGATATCCGGTGATGGTTGATAAGAACAAGACATCAACTATTTTGGATCGAACTGGTTTTTATTTATAGGACATTGGTTCAATTGAAGGTAATTTTGAGGGTGATATTTCAAGCACATTAGCGTCGTCAGAGAATACTTCTGTTGATATGGGAAAGAAAATTGATGAGTCCTTTCTACCTCCCCCAACTATTTCTTCACCATTTAATCCACTTGTTTCAACAACCTTTGAACCTCCTCTTCCTCCTCCTATTTCTTCACAACATCATCCTACCACTACACTTCCTCCTGCTACCTCTCTTCCTCCTGCTACTTCTGTTCCTGTTCCTTCTTGTGGTCAACAAAAACCTGATGAGGTATCTTAAATATAAATACATGTTGTAATATATTTATGTTTAACATAAATATAAAATATTCTAGTGTTTTTGAATGGTTTATGTAATTGATATTTATTTCAGAATAATAATATATTTTATTTATTTTTGAAATTATTTTTATTGATTATATAGCTTCTTGATATTTTATATTCTTTGTATGTATGATATCCTCTATTTATTGGATTCTATCTTTTATTTATTATTTGATTTCACCTATTCTGTTATCTTTTACTTGATTATATCTTTTACAGGTAAAGCATTTAAGACGCACTAGTGAAATATTGCAAGTGTTAAATGATAAGAGAATGAAGTTATCTGCTACTTCAGTACAGGGTTCTGTTCTATATATTTCTTCTGGTTCTGTTCTTCTACCAAAGGCTTTTGTTCCTGCTAGTTTTGAAGTTGTTGTTCTGCAATACCTCTTTCTTTACATACACCAATAAGTTATGTTCCTGTTGATCATGTTGGTAATACTCCTCAAGTTTCTGCTTCTACCATACATGAATCTGTTCATACTTCTGCAATACCTGTTTCTGTTTGTACACCAAGATCTTCTGCTCAAGTTACTAGTGCTGCAACACCTATTCAGGATGTTGCTATTGTTAGTGTTGAAACTCCTATAGATAAAGCAAAACTTGATAAACTATCAAAGAAATTGATGTTGATTTTGATAAAAGAGATAAAAGGAAGGATTCAGAAGAGGACTGCTAATATTCCTTCTGAACCAATTCAAACACTTGTAGACACTAGTATTTTTTTTTTTTTTTTTTTTGTCTAGGACATTGCAGGATAGAAAGCAGGACTTTAAATCATTAATTCCAGAAGAGAAGCAGCTAGATGATTTATTATTTTATGATCCTTTTATAGAAATCTCTCCCTTAGAGATAGTTGAAACCGAAGAAGGGAGACAAAATAAACAAGATCTTTTCTTTGAACTTGATTCAGACACACTTGCAGAGTTTGGTAGAAAAGACAGTGAAATTTCCTTAACAAAGCATGATATATTATCTTTGTCCCCAAGTACTTGGGTGGCTGGTAATGTTATTGATTGTTGTGCTTATCTCTTTAACTTGAAAGGCAGTATGGTGGCACTTCTCCTAATGGTCAAAAGCGTATCTAGAAATTCTGGTTTACACTCAGTATTTTTGTGAGTAAATTTACTATATTGTTTAAAACTCATTTTTAATAATGTATATTACATTTTCACATTTTTTTTATATTTTTGTTTTAATAGCAAGAAGTTGATAGGCAACACATGAAGATGAAGCGGTATAATAAGAGATGTGAATCTGTAAAAGAAGCAGAGTCTGTAAAAGAGGATTTGCGTACTGGTCCTGATTATGCTGCTTATTTGGATGCAAAGCAGAAATTGGATAAACTAAAGTCCTCATTTGAACCAATAGATACTTCCAATAAAGAGGTTATCATGGACATAAAGAGGTGGTGTGATAGATTTCCAGGAATCAAGTTTGACAAATTGGACTTGGTATCTGCTATTGTCCTATTTATTTCCTCTATTGCTTTAGTTAGTTATATCCTTTATTGAATTTATGATTTCGTCTATTACTTTAATGATATCTTGTATTTTTTTTTTTTAAGATTTCCTCTATTAACATAATGATATCCTATACTATTCTAATGACTTCCTCCATTACTTTATTGATTTTCTGTATTGTATTCATGATTTCCTCTTTTCCTTTAATGATATTTTGTACTATTTTAATATGATTATCTAGTTCTTTAATGATATCCTGTATTTTATAAAAGATTTCTTCTATTTCCTTGATATCTTGTATTTGTACTCATGATTTTATGTTTTTCTTTAATCATTTCCTGTATTCGTATTCAAGATTTCTTCTATTGCTGTCATGATATCCTTCATGTGGATTGATGATTTCTTCTTTTGCGTTAATGATATCCTGTAATGTTTTTCAGATAATTTTTCCTGTTCATAAGCACAATAGTTATGCAAATATTGTGGTTAATACAATTGGAAATGAGAAAAGAAGACCTGCAGTTGAGATCATTGATAACCGAAGGGATAAATTATAAGATATAAAAATAGAGACAATCTGTTGGTAAATTAATTTTTTTTTTTTTTTTACATTTTATTTTGTTTTATTTTCTATTATTAACTTAATATCTAATTTTTCATGTAGATTAATTCTGTACATGAAAATGGTGGGAAAATTTTATAACATAAAATTTTATTGAATCTTTGTACATGGGGTGAGAATAAGTATCTTAATTTCAAATGGAGGTCAACAAAAGAAGCTGAAGATTGTGGTTTGTATGCAATCAAAGCTACGGAGCTATATAATGGTGGCAGTGATGAAACTCTATCAGAATTGAATTCAGTAATATATTATTCTATCTACATAATTATTTTTTTGAACTTACAATATTCATTTTTTCCTTTATCTTTACAGAAAGTTAATAGGAAGGTTTTTAGGTGTAAGCTAACATTAGACTTGGTGCTTCACCCTAAAAACCCCAATGTTCAAGCTATTTAAATGGATTATGAAAGTTTTTGTCAAAGAAAAAGCAACTTCTTGCATAGCAGAAAATTAGGAAGAAAGAGGAGGAAGTCTTTTATGCTGAACAAGCCAGTTAGAAAGAGAAGCAAGGGCTTTGGCTGCTAAACTTACTAAACAGCATAAAATAGAATCAAAGCTAGACGAAAATTTGTGATTATAGGTTTATATATATATAAAATATATATATTATTTTTTACAATCTATTACAGGTTTTTTTTATTAGGGAAATTCTTCATGGAGGCCTCATGGTTTTGAGTTTTCTACATGGAAAACAAAGTTTTTTCAACTCTCTTTAGTGGCACCAAGGTTTAGAAAAATTGACCATAGTGACCTTTTTTTAGGTTTATGGCTAACCTTTTTAGTTAAAATGGTTAACCTTTGATTTTTTTTAATAAAAAAATTATTTAAATTATATTTTAAAATAATAAAACTTAAAAAAAAAAAAACAAAAAAATTCCCAGCCACCCCGCAAACCCTAACCTTGCCGGAATTTGGCCACCCCCGACCACTGAAACCACCATTCAGCCCAACCGCCGACCACCGAAACCACCAAAACTGGTCGGTCGGCCTTCCACAACCCCACCTGACCTAGCCCCGACCACTAAAACCGCCACCCCGATCCCCAAAACAACTACGAAGTCCAACGAAACCACCGCCACCCCCACCGCAAAACCCTAAATTCAACGAAAATTGGCCGGCCGCACCCCTTGACCGTTCCGTCGGCCCTTCCCCCTTGAACCACCACCCTCGTGAACTCACCATCCCTGTATTCAAATTGAAGCATAATTCGAAGTTTAGGTTGGCGGTGATGGTGGTTGTTTGGTGATTGCGGGTGGCGAATTGGTGATTGCGGGTGGCGAATTAATGATTAGGTGGAGATTGGTGCTCCAGCTGACGGTTTAGGCTGGTTGTGATTGTGGTTGTTTGGTGTTGTAGGTTGTGCGTGCGGTTGTTTCGAGCAGGTCGGGAAGGTTTTATGGGCTAGGTTTCAGGTAGGGAGATTTTCGGGGGTTGGGGGATTCGACGGTGAGTGAGCGGGGTGGCTGGCGTGACGAGAAAGGGGAGGTGCAGTGTGGGTTGGCCGGTGGGCGGTGGGGATGGGGTGGTCAGGGAAGGGAAGGAGGGTGGGGCTGGGATTTCTATTTTTTTTTTTTTGTTTTTTTTATAATTATATATTTTTTAAAATTTTAATATTTTAAAATATAATTTAAATAATTTTTAATAAAGAAAATCAAAGGTCAACCATTTTAACTAAAAAGGTTAGCCATAAACCTAAAAAAGGTCACTATGTTCAATATTTCTAAACCTTGGTGCCACTAAAGAGAGCTGAAAAAAACTTTATCTTCCACGTAGAAAACTCAAAACCACGAGGCCACTATGTAGAATTTCCCTTTTTATTATTTACATATATATGTAATATATAGATATATATGTGGATATATATTTTAATTTGTAATTATATTATATATTTTATATATGGAGGATATGTTTAAGTTGTCTAAGGATATCATTTAATTAAAAAGATGATATGATTGTTTTTGTTATATAGGTTCATATTCTATTTTTTGGTTGAGGAAGATGAGATGTTAAGATAATTCAATTTAACTTATTCATATATTTGATATAGGAAATAGGAAGATAACACTCCAAAAATCTAAAGCCTGCTAAAAAAAAATGTAGTTCTACTATTTATTATTCTCATAACAAAATGACAAACCAAATATATACAACCTATATGATTAAAGTGTTTTTTGTCAATGCTGATAGTTGTATATGATAATAACTTGGTCTTATATTATCCATACGTTTGATGATATAATGTAGTCTTTGAAGGTTATCATTTAGTCTTTATCTGATATCATTAATTCTTTTTAGGGTATCATCCAGTATTTAACATGATATAATCCGTTCTTTAGAGGATATCTTCTTTTTGTTGTATAATATAATTTATTCTTGATTAAATAAATCATTAATATATGGTTTGACAAAAAAAATTGATATAAACATGATTTTTAGCTTTAACGTTTGAAAAAATAAAATTTTATTTGACTAATTCAGATATTACACATAGGGAATATTAAGATTTCACTAATACAATATGTTTATGATTTCCAAAAAACAAAAAATAATGCTGCAAAAGACTGAACACTGCCAAAAGAAAAATTTACTTTTATTGTTTAAGATTCTTTGAATAAGATGACAAATTAAATACATACAAACTTAAATGATTAAAGTGTTGGATGATATATGACACAAAAAAAAAAAAAAAAAAAAAAAAAAAAAAAAAAAAAAAGATTCGAAAAAATTAATCAACTTCTTGTATCTTCTGTCACTTTAAGCAATTACACATTTCATACTTGTTGAATATGCACATTCCATAAGCAATGTTAGATAAACATCTAGTCTTTAGAGGATATCATCTAGTCTTTGGATGATTTCATCATCTCTTAGGAGGATATCAACTAGTTTGTGGAGGATATCATTCAGCCTTTGGAGAATATCGTATAATATTTGTATTATATTAGTCACAGGTTGGATGATAAAATCTAGTCTTTTAAGGATATCATCTTTACTTAGTAGGATATCAACTAGTATTTAGTGTTTGGATGATATCATTCACTCTTTAGAGGATATCGTCCAGTCTTTGGATTATACATTCAGTCTTTTAAGGAATCGTCCAGTTTTTGGATTATATTAGTAATAGGTTGGATGATAAAATCTAATATTGTAAGGATATCGTCCGGTCTTTGAACTATATTAGTAATAAGTTGGATGATAAAATCTAGTCTTTTAAGGATATCATCTTCACTTAGGAGGATATCAACTAATATTTAGTCTTTAGAGGATATCATCTAGTCTTTTAAGGATATCGTTCAAGTCTTTGGATTATATTAGTAATAGGTTGGATGATTAAATCTAGTCTTTTAAGGATATCATCTTCACTTAGGAGGATATCAACTAGTATTTAGTGTTTAGAGGATATCATCCAGTCGTTGGAGGATATCGTCTAGTCTTTGGATTATATTAATAACAGGTTGGATGATAAAAATTAGTATTTTAAGGAATCTTCACTTAGGTGGACATCAATTAGTATTTAGTCTTTAGAAGATATCATCCAGTCGTTGGAGGATATCATCTAGTCTTAATCGTGCCTGCGAAACCCGCGCCTTTTTTAATCGAGCCCGCGAAGCCCGGTACAACCGGGCTTCAAACCCACTCCTTTTTTTACTTCGTGGTTTGTGTTTAGACGCAAGAGATATTTCGTCAATCCAGCCGTACATAATACGTTCTCTTTTATGAAACTTAATTTAATGTTTCCTCATTTATTTATTTATTTTAATAAAGATTGATTCATAAATAAATGTCATACGAAATCTACAATAAGATTTATATCTAAAAAATACATGACAATTGAATCAAATAAAAATATCCGTTCAAAAAAGCTACGATCGTTGTCGCAAATAATACATTCTTTACACCCACTTTCACATCGCTGTGATTTATAGCCTATCTCGACGAGGAGGTCTATCAATCTGTTGTAGCCGTGAAGAAAATTTTTGCCTGATTCGTCTAGTTGTAAATGAAAGATTAACCTCTTTTTTTTATCTCATACAAATCTTTACCCATAAAATATCTCTACAACAATCCATCAAAAAAAAAAGTAAATCCTCTCTCAAAAGAGAGAAGAAAAACCTTCTTTCGAAAGAGTAATATCCTCTTAAAAAAGAAGAAAATCCCTTTCTTTCGAGGGAAAAACGTTCCTCCTAGATGAGAAGAGGAAGAGTTTTTAAAAACCTAAAACAAACAAAAATAAAGTAAAAAGGCACACAAAAACAATATTGAAGGCTTTCCACCGGTTTATATAAAATAAGCTCTTTAGTATCATTTATTCATATTATCACTTTATTTAAAATAAGCTCTTTAGTATAATTTATTATCAAATGGTGAAAGTATATTTATGGTTTAACACTATTGTAATATCTTCGACTTAAATTATTTTGTTAGCTTAAACAAAATATCTTAACTTGTCAAATATATAAAAGAGTTATAATTTAATATTGACCTGATTTAATGATCTAATTCATCATAATTGAATTTATGCTCGACAAATTGGCCTCAACATCCTGAACTATCTTTGGTGCATCCAGCATCTTAAACATTGACTAGTAGCAGGCACAACCAACTTCTTGCAACATACAAGGATCATACCTTGTTTGCTGGGATATTTTAACATTAGGAGAAAATGTGAACATATATTCCTGAAAAGTAGTATAATCGTATTTTAACCTAATTCAACCATGGTAAATCCAAGAAACTTTTATAGCAGTACCTTGTCCTTAAAAGGGATGAAACGTATAGATTTTAAGACAGTTATTGCTAAGAATGGAAAAGAATGTACACGAGCTCACACGACCTTCAAGTTTAAAATGTAAACAGAAAATGACAATTAGGCCACAAGGGTGGATCTGCCACTGGCTTCAAGTTGCAGCTTCAGCTATCTTTTAACAGCGTGGTTCCTGAATACTAGGCTTCTTTTGCAAGAGGAACATGATCTCTCTGAAGCAAAAAATTGACAAAAAATGAATCCAAAATGATCTGCAAGATAGCAATATTCCGTAAGGTGGGCATTAGTAGAGCTGTAACAAAGATTTATGTGGGTGTTCCCTCAAAAACAGTAATTTGAGTGAGATGAAACACTAAGCGACCTGATTTATATGTGCTGCAACACAAGGTAGAATCAACAAACCAGGAGCACCCATTGCACTACCAAGCTGATCTACAACTGCTACCATAACAGGCAGGGTTTTCTGCCGGCCAAAATTCAAGCACAATATCAAGCTAAAAACAAAGAGAACAGCTCAAGAAAATGAAAAGCCTTAATAAAGAGATTTTGCCATCAATTTCAAGGCTCAAATACTTGAACTTTGTAAGAAAATGAAAAACTCACCTGGCTTGCAACCAAAAGCAACGCAATGGCGTTTTTTCTGTTGTAGAAGACAGATTTACTACCACCAGAGACGGATGATAAAATCTTTATGGAAAGAGCATTAAAAGCTAACAGAATGATGTGTAGGAGACTGCAACACAAACATAAGTCCTTGTTTCATGACCTAAAAGACAGCAAAAATCTTATGCAAACTATATACTCATGCATGATAAAATTGATATCCTAAAACAAATAGCCCTCCCTTCCCCGGCATAGTCATATTGATGCAGGGACAATCTCACGGTAGATGACTTATTGGGTCAACCCTAAACCTGGCAATTGGACAGTCCTGCAGGTCCAGTTGGGTCAGATCATTTTCGGGTGAGGGGTTCTTCTGATTGGGCTTGTATCAGATCAGTTAGGGTCAGATAAGTATCTTGAATTTGATAGTCACACACTAACCAATATTATTTAGCTGCTTAACTCATTTTTTATAGTAATAATTACAAGGGAATCTTGATATTGTCAGATCATTTTACCAAAGCACAGTATATAACTACCTATGGGTATTCTAACAACCTTTTATTTTGTGGGAAATCATCATGGATTTATAAATTCATTTCCAAGTGGCTGAATTCGTCTAACTGTCTAAGTAAGAGAATGAGCAGAAGATTGGAGGGTGGAGCAGCAAACAGTTGACTTTTAAGATTTAAAGATTTTTAGCCAATTAGATTGAGTAAAAATACAAGGGAAAATGGAAAAATTATAGCACATGTCCAGAAGAATATACACTATTTGAAATTTTATACCAAATGTTTCAAACTTATGGAAAAATGAGGTGAACAGGTGACTGGCCTACTGCCTATATATAGTGTATGTTTTGCTTCGGTCTTTCAAAGTATCTTATCCATCAAGTTTATCATTGCAAAAGATATTACACAGCTGTAACAATTTGCAAATGATGTTTCATTTCTGTAAAAAGAAATCACATTACAAATCATAAAGATAAATAGGCCATCAACAAATTGTCAATGTCAATTAGTAATGCCTATCCAGGAAATATCAACTTAGCAGCACAAGGTATTTATTATCATTTCTGTAAACAGTCAGGAGTAGTTAACAACGTAAGACTTTATACGGTAGAAGGTCAAATCAGACTGGGTTACTTACACTCCAAGGCCTATGGCCAGAAGGAAGCTTGTAGGGTTAACCGTCAATAGCAAAGACCTAGATTTGCTCACTTGTATCCATGGGACCTGATACCATAGATGGGAATCATGACAAGTAATTAGTAATATGGCATGATAACATTGATAAGAGCCAGCCTCAACTTCTAATGTCATTTTTGTCAATAGAAAAATGTGTGAACCTGCCACAGCAGCTATAATGCAAAAGGTACTATTGGATGCATTTCATGTTCAATACAAAATACATAATTCTGATAAAAAGAATCCAAACTGGCTATAATTGGGGATATAATACGAATAATTAAAAATAGAATTTATATTGAATAGGTAGTAACACTTGGCTTTGTAACTTCACCAGTGAACGAGTAACTGAACTGAACACGATGCTACTTATACACATATTTTTCAAGACGGTAGAAACATAGCCTAACAAATAATGTCGTGAAAATAATGCTTCAAAAATTAAATTTAAAAATTGAGCTGTGAAGTAAATAAAAATATACAAAACCTGAAAAACCTACTTTTTACACAAATTTCGAGTATAAATAAATAAAGACAGATAATAAAGTAACAAATACTCCCTCTGTATTTTATTAATTACTTGTTCCACTTTCTTTTTACGGCCGTATTTTATTACTTGCTCTATTTCCTTTTTTGGAAACCTTTCACAATATTTAACTAATTTCTTCTCTTCTAATGGACCCCCAACTATCATACTTTAATAATTCTATATTCTCTCTCCTCCCAACTATCATACTTTATTCTTCCACCAACCCCACTTCCTACGTATTTTATTACTTTCTACCATTTCTCCTTAAACTCCGTGCACGGAGAAATAAGCAAGTAATAAAGTACGAAGGGAGTAAACTTTAATTGGTATTTGAATTAGGTACAATTTCTGTATAATAGTTTATAATAAACTAATTCCTCTTATTCTGTTCCACAAATTGATATGACCTAAGTTTAATCCGGTTCGAATGTGCTTGATTGTATCTGACCAAGTCAGCATGAATTTAATGTGCTTGTTTACTGTTTTATGAGCTCTTGAAGGAGGAAGGGTGTACTTATAGGAGATGTGAACCCTTTTGTAATAACCCAAATATTAATAACCTAAATTGTATTTGATTAATTCAGATTATTTATTTGGATGAGCAAGAAGATAATTAAAATGGGTTATTAAAATGATTTTAACCCTAATTAATTTATATAATTTAATGTAGTACACTAGTAAAACTGCCGTGCGTACATATTGCCCACTCGAGATAGTGTCACATACACAATTTAAACTATTTTGGCGTGAGAGCATGACAAGGTGTTGACCCAACATACTGAATATTTTTGGTATTGGATTGGTTTATGGGAATACTTGGGGACACAACTTACAAAAAGCAATGATCTCTTGCCTCACATAACTTATAAAAAGCAATGATCTTCAATACCACTACATCACCGAATTAAAGCATACCAGAGGTAAGTACCCTTCAATTCATTACCTCTTCTTTTTCTATTATTTCTATCTCCAAATGAAGCCCCTCATGAGTCTGCTTTAAGATTTAAAAACTTTGGTCATTTCATCATCAATCAAGGTCTTCACGAAGCCAAATAACCTACAGTAAGTATTTTTCATTGAAAGCAATTTTGTCTTGTTCCTGTGAACTTTGTGATCATCAATAATCAATTATCAAGGTCAGTCTTAATATATATGCTCCAGCCACTCCATATTTAATGCTTGATATCTCTTTTTTTTTTAATATAGTCACCAAAGGTAGGTTTATACTTTATAATTTTATCAGTCACAAAATTTGTATATATATTCTGCGTGAGTGCATGACTTGATGATTTCCTAATCCCTAGTGTATTGCTGTATTGCCGTCCTTTTCTTTTCTTTTTTTTTTTTTTCTTTTTTTTTTCCCCTTAATCGCTGGTGTCTACAATTGAAATTTTTAAATATTATATTGCAATGTAAGGTGAATTAAATTGATCACAAGAGTCATGATTGTCTTTGTTTGGTAACTTGCAGTACCTTTGGTTCCCTAATACTCGTTAATTTCCACTCAAAAGCTAAAGAAATCTATTAAGTGAAACACATACTGTATGTATTTGCTGTAACTGGATTTCTTTATTTTCAACATTGTTTCTATATGCACACATGACAATCAAAGATGTTGAGTCATGATGCTAGTTATTGTAAACTTATCATTTTAAGACATGGTTGACTTGAAGATTTGGAGACAACCGTCGCGATGTGTCAAGATGCTAGTCATTATGAACCCATCCGAGATGTTAAGTCAGGATGCTAGTTATCACGAACTTAATATCTATTGATTGGTTTAATGAAGTAGTGAGGACAACGGTTGGCATGCCAGTCATATGAGCCCATCAGGGATGTGAAGTCAGGATGCTGGTTGTTATGAACTTGACATCCTAAGACTCGATTAATCAAAATTCCAATATGAGAAGCCATGACAGACTTGTAGTATACGTGCCATGTCAAGCACACTCTAATGACTTTCGCATTTTTAATTTTTTTTGTGTTTTGTTTGTAGTCTTTGATCATAGTGCACATTACTGAATCCAAAGAAGGCTCTCGAATTTAAATTTCTCTTGTTGACCAAAAGGATGATGACCCTAAAACTGGCACACGTCTACAGATTCGACAATCGTTGCAACGTCCACTTGGGACGTGAACAAACGTCCACCATGCAGTAAAAAACTTCTGCATATCATATTTATTTTCTCTAATAGTCCTCTAGGCAAAATCATAATTTGTGCCTAATAAACCTGAATGCTCATTAGCACAAACTTTAACCAACTTGCCAAGAATGTTTATAACTTTAATTCTTTATTTTTGTTTACTAACTTTTCTTGTGTATAGTTGTAGTGTTTTCTTTTTGCATACCTTGCCTTGTAGCTTGAAGATTGGAAGCATGAAAGAGTTGGGCTTAGGAGCGATTTAAGCTTCGAAAACCTTGGTGAGATTGTAAGATTTGCTCTATTCCAATTCAAGCGACATTGGGTGAGGCCCTTCCTTTTCCTACTCTTTATTCCCTTATGTGTGCTTAGATTAGGTTGTAGCTAGAACAAAGTTAATGATTCGAGGATGTATGCATTGGTTCTATGGAACCTGGTGGTCGTTGGTGCTGTGGCCGAAACCTTTGTTTAACTATTGGGATTTAATTGTTTTGCATGCTTCTTCGAATGTTTTTCTTTGCTCCCTAAAAAAAGAAAAAAAAATGAAAATTTGAAAAAAGAAAAAGATTTTCTTTTGTTCAAGACAAACCACGTGAATTTTGTTTGCTTCATTTTAAAATTGGGCATAACAAAAGATGGACTTGTGTGTTTAAATTCCTTTCTTCTTAAGTATTATGAGTTTGCACGCTTCGGGATTGCCATTGGTTGACTCTAGGATACGCTTACGTTAAAGTAGTCGTGTTAGAACTCGCAAGGCCCACCAAACCTAATTTCATTTGTTTGTGGTAAGAAGGTGTTGCTCTTATTAAGGGATTTGAAGTCTTAAAGGTAGTTTTTGTAACCCAATATGAGTTTCCTTATTCAAGCCTTCAACATTCTTGTATGAGTGGCATAGGATCTTTACCAAAGCATGCTTAAATCGAGAACTTAACATCTAGATACCCGAGATCACGACCGAACTAAATACAGGGAGGACAAAGGCATTTTCCTTTCGGCGACTATTTTTGTTTTTCAAGGAATAGCTTTTATTTTGTTGCTCCTTTGTATTTTTGTTTACATTTTCCCCTTGCTAGCCATGTTGAGCCTATCCCTCCTTATTTATAAGCACATTACAAACCTCATGGCCCTTTATGTTTCATTTTTCACCCTTAGAATTGTGAAGCTTTTGTATCATGAAAGTTTGTATTAACTTTAGTTTGAAAATTTGGAAAGTGATGGTTTGGAATGGAAAGTGAGGTTGTGTTTTGTGAATATTTACGTTCAATAAAGCAAGTGCAAATTTAAGAAAAAGTTGTCCATAGTTATAAAGGGCAAGGACAATGCAATAAAGTTGACAAAATCAAAAGCTAAAAAAAATGGTCAAAAAAAATGAAAATGAAAAAAGGTGAAGAGAAATTAAAGTTTCAATAGTAGTCTTGCAAGTTGGTTAAAGTTTGTGGTAATCTTGTTTGAAAATTGGAAATGTTTTATTTTGAAATAGAGGCTTGATCACCCTTTCCTTCACAATTAGGCTTAGCGCCAATTTCCAAATTCTTCCACACCTTTACCCCCTAACCTATATTACAACCCTCTTAAAGGCCTTTTGACTTAGGTTAGTTGAGTCACTAGTTGGTGGAGAGAGCTAGATTTCAAGCATGTGGAGGGAGCATGACCATAGTATAGAAATGCGGCCAATATGTACTGGATTTCAAAGCTACCGATCCGAGATTTGCCGCTTTGATGCGGTGTTTTTTAAAACGTCGAGATTTTGGCCGATTCAACCAATAGAAACTAAATTTCGCCCGCATTGACCGATATTATATCACAGCCGGTTTATTTTCGATGAAGTTCTTGTTTTATAAAGGAAAAGAAAGGGAAAAAAAATGGAGAAATCTCCATTAAAGTCGTGAGAGTTCTTTGAGCTGAGGGTTTTTTTTTATTTAAATAAACTCCCTCAATTGGGGATAGTGGTGTAGAATTTTTCTTTATTTAAAATCAAACATCCCCTCGTGGATACTTTTGTGGACCTCTCCACTTGCCGGGTTTTTAATTTATTGCGTACAACTCTAGACGTAATATGATGGACTCCTTCGTATTCCTATTTTTTTTAGTGAAGTTCAAATTTTTTTAGGGTTGATTAATTATAAAATTTAGATTTAAAATAAAATAAAATTCTATTATATAGTTTTTTATTTAATAAATTTAAAACAAAATTCTGCCGCTACAACCAAAACCCAGCCCGCGCCTAACGCATCAATTCCGATACCGTGGTACCGCGACCGTTTCCGCTATCGCGACCAATACCACATTTTTATTCTATGGCATGACTTGGTAAGATGTCGGGTTCCCCTTGTCTTCATTGACTTATCTTTGTTTAGGCTCCTTTGTAGAGTCCAGAGATGCTAACTTGAAGGGTGGATTTGAATTTAGATGAGAGGACGCGGTAAGAAAGTTTGGAATGCGAGGGGAGTGGAGCATGTTAGAGTTCTCTATGCTTAGCATAGTTTATCCTTCAACCAACCTTTGGTATCTTCTTGCGTGCTCACTTCTATTGCTTACAAACCTAGTCATTCATTTATGCTTGCTATCTTTAAAAGTTCAATTTGATCATGATTTGTGTAGTGATTGTTGTTTCCCTTTGTTCCCTCTTTTCTTTGTTTTGGTTTGTCTTGAACATGTTTTGCAAGAGTTATGGGTTAACCTCTTTAAAACCCTCACGAGAGCATACTCGTCCTCATTAACGATTTTAGGGTTTAAATGGCTTGTTGCTTTTGTTAAAAGCAACTACGATTTCTCCTTTTCTTTCTCTTATTTGAATAACTTGATCATCCTCTTTTGTGTTTTACCCTTGCTTTGTTCCAGGGCGAGCAAAAGCCTAGCGTGAGAGAGTTTGATGAGTGACATTTATGTCACTCTTACACCAGGATTTATGCTTAGTTTTTCTTGTTTCCTTAGGTTTTTCTAGTTCAATGATACTCTTGTGGCACTCTCGTTTATTTAATGAAGAATATACATGTTCATACTTATTTTTAATGATTTTTTTATGTATTCTTTCATCATTCCCTTTCTCCTGTAGTCTTGTTGCCTTATTGTAGGTTCCATGGCATTCTGAAGCACTTAGAGGTTTCTAGGTGAGCTTTCAAGTGTTCAAGAAGGCACAAAGATTAAGGGAAGAGGTGAAGAATAGAGAAGAAAGCTTCACAAGCTAGAGGTTCGCCCGAATCAAGAGGTTCGGCCGAATTGTTGAAAAGTTCGACCGAACTATTGAAAAGTTTGACCGATCTTTCGAGCAAGCTGTTTGATGATTTTTTATCTTTGGAGGTTCAGCGAAACTGTCGAAAAGTTCGCCCGAACCTAGCACAAGGAAGTGCGACCAAACCCACCCTCTGTTCGACCGAACCATTGCCCGGTTATATAACCTAGTTTTGTATGGGCTATATAAGCTTTAAGTGAAGACGTTAACTTAGCTTAGCTTAATCTTAAGGTTCTTAGCCTAATTCTAGAGAGAGAAAACACTTAATCACATGATTTTGGATGATTTGTAATCAACTTTTTTAAGATTAATGAAGCTCTATTAGTAATTTCTTTCCCTTAACTCTTTATTTACTTGCTTTATTTTCCTTATTTGCTTGTTAATCATGTTGATGCTTGTTAATTTGTTGATTAACCTTGTTGGCATGATTAGTGAGTAGTCCCCAACTAAGGGGATGGTGGTGGTGTAATTGGATCTTGAGCATGTTTTAGGGTTTGGGATTAATCAATTTGTTATTAAAATGCTTTATTTTCCATGTTTACCAATTACTTCTCTTGAGTAGCCAAGAGTTGGATGGATTGAACTACATTATGACGAAAGTGTAATCTAGGAATGTCCATTGAATGATTTGTTTGAATTGTAATGAGCTTATGGCAATAGTGTAGGTTTGTATTTGAGTTGAGAAATCAATTAGCTCCGATAGGTAGCTAGATGGCCAATTGACCATATTGGTATAAAGTTAGCACCTTTGTGACATATTAGTAATTTATTAGCACTAGTGACAAATTGGTATAAAATTTAATAAACAATGTCATATTGGTATAAAAGTTAACAAGATGTGACATTTAAACCTTTTTTTCTTGCCAAAGTAAGTGCTTATTATTATTTTAGTTTTAATATTTGAAAAAAATTTCGTTGTTAATACTCATTATTAACGACAAATAATTATCTCCTCCACGCCCATGCACCTAAGATTATCAGCAAATAATTAAAAAAAAATTGTAAGATCAAACAAAAAACTCAAAAAATGAAAGGAAAGATAAATTCTTTTGATTTAACGTCTCGAAATTGGCATGTTAGTTTAATAATTAAGAAGTTGGGAAAAAATTTATTTATATATAATATTGAATATTGCAAAAAAATTGAAAGCTCAATGTAATCTCAAATTATGTAATCAAAGGTCAATCTTATAATTTTTCTAAATTAATTTCTATGCTTAATCATAATTAATCCTCTATATTCTCATACTTCCCTTTTTCCTTCTTTTTTTATTCTTTGGATTTTTTTTTCACATTTAATAATGTTTAAAAAATAATTCAATGAATATTTGAAGCAAAAAAAGGTACAGAAAAAACAATAGAACAAAGTTACAAGAATAAGAATAAATCATGTGTACAATATGCACTTATTATTTTGGTTAGAGAAAGGGTTACATGTCGTCACTCGCTAACTTTTATACCAATGTGCTGTCATTTGTTAACTTTTATACCAATATGTCACCACTTGGTTAACTTTTATACCAATATGTCGCCACTTGTTAACTTTTATACCGATATGTCGCTGACGATAATTTTTATACCAATATGTCACAAGGATGCTAATTTTTATACCAATATGGTCAATTGGCCGTAGCTAGATTGTGTGTTGAATCATTGAACATGAGTTGCTTAGTTCACGCTTTGATTCAATTTCATGCTTTGATCATGCTTGTGTGATTCGCTACACCTAAGCTATTTCCCTTAGTGTTTCATTCTTTGTTTCTAGCTTGTTTCTATTTCCTGTATTAGCATCTTTAGACTTTAGAATACCTAATCTTTATCCCGGACTAGCCTAGCTTAATTGTTGACAATAATGGTATGTTTAGTTGTTCCCTATGTTCGACCCCTATGCTTGACTTATACTCGTATTAGGTTTTTTTAGGTTTTATAAATTGTATTTGATTAAGGGTGAATTGTGACGACCTATTTAATCCCGTATCATCTTAACAATTTAGTTATCCCATCTCTCTTCGTTCCATCTAAATCCCTTTGCATCTAGGTAACAAAATTTACATAGGGCCATAAAATCCTCATCACTTCGGCAAACAATTCGGTTTTGTCAGGAGGTATGCTAAGTCGTGCTATAAATGATCCTCAATCTGCAAGTTACTATGGATCTGATTTTATTTAAAGATAATCTATCTAGAGTATTGACTCTTTGCCTTTTAGTAAATAAGATAGTGTTTCTAGAGTATTGGCTCCTTGCCTTTCACTTAATTGGCACGATCTTACAACCCTTAAAGTGACAATTACTGATTTTAGAGACAGGGTTGACATCCTTTGCTCAAAGTAGATCACAATAAGTCTAGGAAGAGCAAAAAACATGTTAGTAACACTTGTGCTCTTCAGAGACCTGGTGCTAAGAAAAAACATGACATTCTTCTTAAGAAAGGCAACTCTAAACCGACGATGGCTTAGAAAAAATTCTAGTAATGGAGAATCTGATGTCAATTATAAGCATAAGTGAAGGAGTAAGAGGCTACCAAACATTATTGATGTAGAGGACAACGATCTAAACCATGAGAATTTCCCCGCCATTCCTACTGACATACAACTTGTAAGCCTCAACCTCTTTTTTCTCTCTTTTTAATGAATCCTTTTATTTTAGGATGATGAAGACTTTGAAAGTGTTGTTGCTGACTCTTTAGAGTGTTGACCCAACATTTTGTTTGTACCAAGAAGACCAACTTCTGGCAAGGGAAAACTCAATTTTCTAGGGTTTTTACTTTTCAACAAACTTGAGTAGCAAAGAATTTTTGAAGTAATTCTATAGAAATTTCAAGATATTATTTTTAAAAATTCGAGGATCTTTAGAGACAAAATTGATGATACATGGAGAGAAGATTTTGGAGAGTGAGAGGTTCATTATTTAGTTTGTTGCTTGAGTTTCCATGTTCTAAATTGCTATATGTTCCATTCTAAAAGAGAGAAACATTGTCTTTTTATTCACAACTATGTCATTAATGACAAGCGTTCAATATCAACTTTTAGATCTAAGTTAGTCCATTAGTCTATATTTGTTCTCATATAAGCATATATAATGTTCTCATATAGGTATATATAATGTTCTCACATAGGGACACATTCTAACCGGATCCGAAACCCTATATATTTTTAATTCACGAGTGTAAAGAACTTTTAGGAAGGGAGGTAGTATAATGTAGGGGCAAACTCAAAATTATATTATATGAAATCAGAAAGCTATGTCAACATAATAGAGACTTCTTAATAGGAAATTTGATTTTAGCTTTAAGTAGTCTCCATTAGTTATGGGGGCATATGAGAAGATAAGGGCAAGTTCCGAACTTACAAAACCAAGAAAAAGTGCACTCATGTTTGACAGAAGCTTGCGGTTACTATCTGCAAAATCTGCTACACCTGACCATCTCATAATGACGACATAGAGCCCCATAGTCAATTAATGTATAAAATAATCAATGAGATTAGTAAAATAGGATAACCAAAAATTACAAAGAGATGATACAAAAAAGGAAAGGTACAGTATGGATGTATGCTATGGAAATTCAAATAACATGAGATAATAGGATACCAACGAGTCACATGCTCACACCAAATAGACTGTCCCTAAGGAAAAATATTGTCCCTTTAAGTAGCGGAGAGGCTTTACAATGGCAACCCTCCCAGGATATAACAAATATACAAAAAATGTACTTCCTCCGTTTCTTTTTACTTACAATAGTTTGACTTATGTTACTATTCACAACTCTACTTTGATTAGCTGTGATGATTTATAATTAAGGAAAAGATAGCCATGAGGGAAGTTGTCAGATTTGCCTCAATTTATACTTCCATAATATCAAAATTTGAATTTTTTTTTAACTCACTGATAATTAAAGATTCTAACAATTGAAATAAATGCATTGGCAAGCATGAAATGAAAAGCGTTGCAAGTGAAAATCAAACGAGAAAGTATATTTTTGGAATGAGCTAGAAGTCCTAGAAATTTATCATTTAAACGCAAAAGGGATAGTGAAAAGTTATGCATATAGTATATATATAGTTGCTTCACATTTATAAACGAAAAAGATCAGCTCATAATATCCAGCATCAAAATTAGCAACAAAGAGTTAAAAATAAGACTAGTATTCTCCGCAAATTGATTACGAAGCACGGGCTTACTCAATAATTTCATTTAAATTCACATAGCAGTTGGCAATCCAATAAGTATTTCACAACACAAAACGGCTATCGGATTACAAGACAAGCAAAACGGCCAGCATCAAAACTAAGGTTATAATCTCTTCAACTTTTATCAAGAACTTACAGCTTATTTATGAGCATAACTTCTTATCTTCATATTCTAATTGCTAAATCTCTTTAAATTGGTACCACTAAAATTATGATGTTTGGAAAATAAATAAATAAAAACATATTACAAGACTCCACTTGATATTGTTCTTATTTACAAAGTACAAATATGGTCAATGTTTAGTCAAATAAGAAGGCCACACGAGATCAGACCTTACAAAAATCAAATCAACCTTCTTTCAAGTTAAGGGGACAGCCAAAATAGTTTTTACAAATTGACTACAAAGTATCATTACTTAAACTGATGTATACACTGTAACTAACACTGAAATGTGTTAAGATATTATAACAGAAATTTAAATCACTAAATGTATGAATTAAATCGAAGTAAATATATTTTAGATAAATATTTCAACAAGACTCCACTCCTTCATAAATTGGACTTTGCTGCTTCCTTGTAATCGGTTTCAAAGGTCTTGATTTTTTATAAAATCTTTATTTATTGACTAATGTAGAAAATTTCAACAAGATATAATCATCATCTACAGTATACTCTGTGGAACAGAAAGGAATATTATCTACACAGAAACACACATACAAGATCAAATCTTTAAGAAAGATGATGAAGGAACTCACCCTTGAACAATTCTCGGACTATCTGCAAAAGAAGATTAATCATACTTCAGCTTTAGTAATAGAAGTTTGGCTACAGTTTTAATCACAATCACTCCAGGAAAAGAGAAATCAGTTACATATGGAGTTGTCCACAACAAAGAAAGAATTCTGAATCAAAAGCCAGAAGCAAATACTTAGCAACTCCTAAATCTACGAAGAATACCCTGGCTCTCCTTGGTCTGTGCAAGGGGAGAGGCCAGAACTTCATAGTCCAAACATTTCACTTCTTTTTTCACACAAGTGATCCATCATGTCCTCTTTTGGTGGAACTATAAGATTCACAGTTTTTACAGTCAATTGAAAGCTGCTTCTTTGTTATGTAGGGGTCACACAATGTACATGCTACCCACTTCCCCCCCCCCCCCTCACCCTCAACTTTACAGGGATATCTGCTCCATCATAGATAAGTAAAATATCAAACTGCTTAAATGATAAGTACCTTGGTTATACTTCCTCCGTTCTTGTTTAATTGCAGCTTTTGAAAATTTACACTATTCACGTGCACAACGTTTGGAAATTTACACTATTCACACTCTTTTAATTGTCTTTTGTGATTTATACATTGGAAAAAATATAGTCATTTGGGATCTTGTTAGACTCGTGCACTCATCTCGAAATATATACTTTCAGATTCAAACTATCAACTTTCATAGTTTTTACTGAAACATAATATAAGATATTAATGTTATAAAATGTCCATTGGCAAGCATGAAATCCTCGATGTTGAAAAAAAAAAAAAAAAAAAAATTGGAGGAAGTATTTTTTAAAAAAAAAAAAAATTGTCCAAAGTATTCCCATTCAATATTATTAGCATCCATCATTCTGTCTCCTTAGCAGAGTCTTCTCCCCAAATATCCATGTGCATGCAATACTATCTTTTCATGAAGCATATGAATGTACTCAGATGTTACAAATACGATACGATACAGTACATATATTAATTGACCAATACAGATATTTTCAACAATACATAGAATTCCACATTAGGTTTGATATATATCAACCATCAACATTTGCAATTCAAACCTCGCAAATAGTATGATGCATAGCAAAGTTTTAAGCAAATGGCAATAAATCCTTAAGCCCTGCAGTAACCATAATAAACTAGCTACTACATATGTCCAGCAAAATTAGATGAGAAGAAAAGTACCTTTCCCAAGATCAACGGAATCAACAGTGTGATAACAAGGCTCCTAAGTAATTGGTTAGTTGGAATGGATATGCCAACACCAGCAGCTACATATTTTGTGATTGTAAACGGCACCTAAAGAGTAAAAACAGGGAGTTTTAGCAGCAAACTATGAACACTTTTCTGGAAAAAAAGAGTTTAAAATATGCATAGATGTTTAGATACATGTGTACAAAGTGGACACATGCACGCAAATGCAAAGACATAGGATTTGGGTGTTGGTTTGCAAGTGTACAAATTTTTAATGATAAAAAACATATTTGGCCAACCACTTCTCAGTAAGAAACTAAAAGGCAAAAAATGGAACTGTCGTGGGAGCCTTTATATTATGCAAAGGACAAGCCAATCATATGGGAAATGAAAATTATATTATCACCACTAAACCCAGTTTTTTCCTCTCACTACTAAATACAAATTGATGGGTTCAGCGTATTAAGAAAATCCCGAAAAGAGATAAAATAAACAGAGTCCTATTACTTGAAAAACATAGACTGAAGACTGAACTATATACAATGTTCTTACAATGACTCTTTCACAGTTTCACCCTCCCCCTATTTTCCAATTTTCTCCTCGCCTACTCTCTCCTTGTAAGATTATTCACCAGAAAGTGAGCCATCTCAAATTACAAGAATCCAGAACTTGTAAGAAAACTGGCAGACACCAACCCCCCCCCCCCCCTTCTCTCTTTCCCAATCTTTCCTTGCATACTGTAGGAAGTGAGTCATCTTGATTTACAAGAACCCAGATCTTCTGAATAACCTGGCAGAGACAGCTTTGTTAAAATTGACAAGAGACCAAAATAAACACCAAATGGACATATAAGGCCACCAAATCAGCTGTTTCATACACATAGCTCTACAATTTCCACCTAAGAAACTGGCAAAACGCAAAGCTTTTAAATAGGGACAATGGGAATACTTAATTAGCAGGACACTTATTTTCTTGCTCTTAAAAAGAGCTCCACTGGGCAGGCCAAATGGCCTGGTAGAAAAGACTGAAATTGATAGCACACATCCAAAAAAAACCTGAAAGAAAGCTAAGCTTCAACCTACTGATTCCATGAACGATTTTCAAAAGCTCCATGTGTCAGTGTTTCCCTTATATGATTACAACCTTACAAGTTACAAGTAACCACAGTTATCACAATCAGCCTTTTCCAAATTGATCAAATGTTTGAATATTTTTCCTAAATTCCTTAAAGTGATCAAAATGTTCAAATATCTGCAATCATGTTTGAATCAACTATTGACGATCTTTAGTTGTTTATGATAAGCCACTCTCTCCCAATGATTGGAGATCAGAAAAGACAGAAATAACCATAAACGACAACAGTTTGTAAATATTCATAAAAGAAACTACAGTTTATGTGTTGCAGATGGTGGTCGAATTACGAGGTCAAAAAATTCTATAAATCATATTATAAGCTGCTAAGATATACAATAAAAAGGCTGCAATCTGCATAACAAACATATCAAAAACCAACGAATGAGAAATTTTATGACGGTGAAAAAGGTTACACAACTTACAACTAAGATTCCTAGTAAGTTAGATATCACGGTCATTGCCAAAGCCAACGCAAAATTTCCCCCAGCTAGCTGCATTGTTCCAAACAAATGTCATCTGATAAAAACGCATATGGGTTTTTATTAAAAAAAAAAAATCAAACGAACGTCAAAAGCTTTACCATACTTGAGTAAGTGAAACCCCACTCGACAATGTAGTAGGCATGCAGGCAAAAAGGGCTAAACCTATAAAAAGTACAAATTAATATATTTGAACAAGCCAAATACAATTTTAAATATAATTATAACTGCCATATTGGAGGCTCCTATGTTACATGGACTATTCATGTTACCTCAAGTACCCATGTCGGACCCTTGACACTTGGATATGAGTATGAAACTTGGACACCTCACTTTTAGTTCAAAATCATGGATTTTTCACAAAATGCTACTGCCTACTGTGTTACTCGAATTTGGAAAAAATGCCGCCATATCTGGGTATGAAATACTGTCTGGATAAGCTAGTTTACACTCAGGTATGCTAAGAATGCTAACTACTCTAACCATAAGTCAGCAAATATAGCCCTAGCACAGTATTAACAAGGAAAAGACAAGCACATCTATAGGGAACAAAATTGTTAGAATAGGAAATATTCTACAGATTATATGAAAAAAATTTGTATTATATTGACGATTTTGTGCTTCCATAAGGACTCGATGTAATGATACATGTTGAAGACATACAATTCCTAATTTACGGAATTATACACCATTTTGCATGGTATCGCAGCCTAACCCTACCTTCCATATACATTCTTTTTCTCCCTTCCGTGCAATACCTTTCTCTACCATAACTTACGGTCTTATGCCGCTGCTTCAGCATGGGCAAGGACGATGTCTCTTCTACTCCTACTTCTTCATTGCCTACCTTTCATCCTACACTTCCTTTAACAAATCTCAAAAATCAGGTTCCCCTTTCTCCTAATACTGAAAAGTCCAACACTCATCTTATAAAGGTATCCTCGTTCAAAGCTAAAGAAGGAATCTTGCATGCATGAATGCTGAATTACATCCAAACCTCTGCCCCTGAACATTTAAACATTTCACCACAGTAAAGCACAAATCAAAATCCCATTTCACATAGACAAAATAGAAGACCTTGCTCTAAGAAAATACTGACCAGATGACCGAGAAACAGCAATTCTATTTTAATGCCATGAAAACTCCTCCCCTTAAATATATACTTCATCTAATCTAGACATTTTAGAGCAACTCAAATGGTTGTACTAGGGACTTGTTTGCAAATTTCAAAAGTCCAAATCTACTAGCTTAACCATTGGAGTTAAAAACGAAAATCAGCTTGGGCAAGTTAATTTGCTTGACATAAAGATAGAGAATGCTAGCCTAGTATTCATTGACATGTGGAACTAAACTAAATAAAAAACTAGTAGCTAACCACTGTGGTACAAAACAGCTTAAATGTAAATTAAATTATAATATTATGTGGTAAGGCAAGCTAATTCAACAATTAGCTTACCATTGGAGAAGCTCTAATAAAAAAAAAAAACTAAAATCTCCCCAATAAAAAAAAAAAAAAAAAAAAAAAAAAAAAAAAAAAAAGAAATTCAGAGCTTTTTAGGTGATGAGATGGGAAAAGGTAATAGAGTAAGGCTTAATAGACCCAAAAGGCCAAAACCCTACCTTATGCATGTTCATCACAAACTTTAAACCTAACCATGAGATGACAAAGACATCTGAGGCACAAATTTTAACAAACTGAGTGCCTAATTTGAGTATATGAGTTTTCCCTTGTCATAGAAAACTTTCATAGTCCTCATCAATTAAACACAGAGGTTTCGGTAAATTCAAGGAGGTACACACACCAATAAGGTACTAAGGTCATTAAAAAAATCCTTATTAAAAAACCATACATGATTTCTCTAAAACTCGTGCCAATTTGGTTCTCACAAGAAAAAGAATTATCACAAGACTCATAACCATTTAGATACCTTGGAGATGCTCTCAAGACACCTCGCGACACCCAAAAAGAATCCTCAATACATACAATTAATACAAAGAGATGCTCGACTAGAGGATTTAATAAAATTACTCAGCCTGCCCAATGAAAATATATTGTACACCTACTTCAACCATTAGGTCCTCCCGAAGAGAGCTTCTCTGGGAATACACTTCTAACCCAGTAAGGTCTATGTCTCATTGTCTTACATATCAGCTTATATTTTGATATTGTATAGCAAACATGATTCTCACCATAAACAAGTAGACAGTATACTAAATGTAAAAAAATTTGAAAACAAGTACCAGTCACAAATTCTGGAGGCTGAAGATTAAGTAGCAAAATAATCCTTGCAAATGCTGGTGTCAAGAGCAAAATAGACGCCTGCATTAACAGATAATTAAATTACTAACACAAGAAACTACTCACAATCCTGCATATTCAATTGATATCAAAATTACAAAAACTTCAGCCAAGTGTCAGCACATTGCCATGAAATAAATCAATTTAGTCCAAAAGATTACAAAAACTATAACAAACACTTTCATCATATATCACTGAACTACATTTAAACAAGCAGATAATACAGAAAAAAGGAGCCATTAATAAGGAATTTTAAAACCAAACCCAGCTATGCTTCAAATTGAATTCGAAAAATAATCCAACTTGTGATTTATCTACAATATCTAAAAAATGTCATAGATTTGTTTAGTTAGGGCAAAAATGCAGGAATTATACCTTCCCTGCTACTAATGAAGCTGATTACCTAACCCCTCCAAAATAAGTAAAACTCCTTGTACTTTACAAACATTTCTTACTGTAACATAACCAATCAATTTAAATTTGACACTTCCTGAAATATGTAACTCCAAATTACAACGAAACAACCACCTACACAATATCTTAGTTATTCAAGAGACATACCAAGCCAAATATCCCAACAGGCCATGCTTTGGTAGCTGCTCCAATTTCTTGACTACGTAAAGTTAAACCTACAAATCAGAAACAAAAGAATTCCATCAACAAAACAACATGAAGTTCCAGGACAAAAAGTACCAACCCTAACTCACCTGAAATTATGAATATACAAAACGTGCTCAGTTTTGACATGTAGTACCTATCAGCAGCACAGCCAAGGCCAGGATTTGCTAGTCCGAGAAAAACACCGCCAATAAGAGCTGCAAAGTTTAAGAAGAAATTATCAGCTCCCACGCAACTTCAGACACATGTTAACTAAAAGGAAATAGATGAATAGATATAACTAGCAACTATTTGAAAATGATTACAAAGGACATAAACCATGCAGAGACATATGCAGCACTATTGAGCTAAAAAGGGACATGAATTTATTTTTTTTAAAAAACATTTTCAAATAGAATTTTTTTATAGTACCCCCAGTTTTTGCATTTTCTACATTGGAGACAAAAGTAATAACAACAACAAAGTCTTAGTCCCAAAACAATTTGGGGATGGCTAACATGAATCGTCATAAGGAACCATCCAACAAAGAAAAAAAGGACATAACAAGATAACTGGTAGAAAAAGTTTGATAAAAGGTGTGTAGAGTGAGAAAAAGAAAGAGCATCCCAGTGAATTTAAGAGAGTTTTGAACGAGTGCCAAGAATAAATTTATTGTAAAAACGTGACAACAAAACAACATAATGGTTTGAAAAAACTTTAGCAAAGGAAATCCATAAAGTTTATAAAACACAAATTGAGTAAAATAATAAAAGTACATGCTAAGATAAAATAAACAAAAGTATATATATAATCATGACACGTCGTTGACATGAATTTTCTCCCTCCACACCACCCTATCCAACACCATATGTTCCTCAATCCCCAAAACACTCATACCACTGTCAATCACACTCTTCCAAGTTTTCTTAGGTCTTCCCTTACCCCTCGCGGTCCCAACACTTTGCAACTCTCCAAGCCTTCTTACCTGAGCCTCACTTAGTCTCCTTCTTACATGGCCAATCCACATTAAGCGATTCTCCCTCATTTTGTACTCAATCAATGTAACCTTACTTTCCTCCTAATTATCTCATTCTTCAATCAATCCTTTCTTGTATGGCCACACACAGTGGCGTATCCAAGTTTTAAAATAAAGCTACATAAAGGAATTTAGATAACATCATGAGATGAGTCTAATGCTAAATAATCAACATATAATTCAAAGTTGCAAGATAAAACTCTACATAAAACTCACACCATCCCCAAATTAAATGTCTATTTCACTTTACGCGATATTTGACCATCAATATGTTGACAAAAATTATATAAAGTTGATATTACTTCGTCTAAACAGCACATTATTGAAACAAATCCAACAATATCTTAATATACTAGTATTTTTTTTTTTTTTTGTATATATTAATGAGAATTAAATATGTAGTAAAGGTTATTTATATTTGACTATGATCATAGAAACAAGCGCTTAATTTTGAAAGTGAGGGAATAATAAATATACCTACAAGAGTACAGGTGATTGATAAATTGCATATTGCAGTTTGTATAGAGCAGTTAATTAAAAATCTTTGATGGGAACATGAGTAGAGAGAGTTAGAGGAGATAATATTTCGTATGCTATTTGCTTCAATACACTTATTAGATTTTAATAGCTACCCACTATCCTTCTATTCCCTTATCTATATATGCTATATTTTGTTAATTCAAACTCATCAAAAAATAAATAATTAACATGATTTGAGGGGTATGCAAGTGCATAGCCTCAATGTTAGCTACATCCGCCCCTGGCCACACATCCATCACAACATACACATCTCCGCGACATTCATCTTATACACGTGGCAATGCTTTTCAACCAACATTCTTGGAAGAGGGTAACATGCTTTACTGAAAAAAGTAATTAGCATTTCAAAAAATAACTCTTTGTTGTTATTTCAAAGCATTACATTACTTATTCCCCAAAATCCATTGTAGAAAACAGTGAGGTTAAAAATTTAATAAGAAAACAAAAATAAGCTTTTATTAT
The DNA here is from genome assembly GCF_001683475.1 of Chenopodium quinoa. NCBI lineage: Eukaryota > Viridiplantae > Streptophyta > Magnoliopsida > Caryophyllales > Amaranthaceae > Chenopodium > Chenopodium quinoa. Next base: position 1,776,892 of record NW_018742726.1, on the reverse strand, counting down.
AAATACATTCATTCCCCTCCCCTCATTCGTGACTCCTAATGGAATAACCCACCACGCTACCCTCACCCCATTTCCTATCACTCAATCTTTTATCCCTCTCAGCATGATGGTTGTCTGATTAAGAAGAACCCTAAAATCATTAATAAAGTTTTAATTATGAGGGCAAGTCAAATTTATCCCGGAAGATGTGAGACTTAAGATTATGTCAACTATTAATTTAAGGCCCCTTGTTTGTGAAACTGTACATTAATATGGAACACCATTGTTTATGATTTATTTAATCTCTCCCTAGAACACTTTTGGTCCTATAATCCTATATAATTGGTATCCAAAGCTACTTCCAACATCTTTGAGATTTCTTATCGAACTAAAATTAAAGTGATTAGAATCTCGGGCACAACAACGAAAACATGATCTTTTTTATAATAATATCATGTTGTGAAAATAGTGTCTGATCATTATCCCTTTGGTAGTTATTATTGTATATACATAATATTTAAAAAGATGATGATGGATAATACAGTTTTATGATATTCTACATTCTCGGTATATTCTCTTTCTCTTCCCTCTATTTTTCATCCGTTCTCTCTATTTTCATAATACGCTATCAGCACCATTGCTACAAAATATTATTATCATCGAAAATCAAAGACAAATCACAAGGGAAACGCATCAAAAAGAGAAAGTAACATAGAGAATTAAATCACTGCAATCATCTATCATATAAGTTTACTTTGTATTATGATTATTTTTGTGAATGATTAGTTTGTTGATCGCATATCCGAACATGTGTTTATTTAGCATTACTCATACTGTCATACAATAATATTTCTTCATTAACTCAGTGGTAGTGGTTATATAGGCTTTATTCCATTGTCAATTTCTATGCTTATAATCCTACTATGTTCGTCCATATCAATATTTTTGTTCCAGATTATGTGTATTTTGTTTTAATTTTGTTTGTTTCCTACTTAAATTATTTAATAGTATTAGATTTTGTAACTTTTTATATTATTTGCTGCTTTGTGATTTGGTAATTGTATAATTGTGATGATCACCAATTGTTATTGCATATGTGGTCATAATTATTTTTATTTAATTTTGTTTTCAATTTGTTTGCTTTTGACTTTAATTGTGTTTAATTTAATACACATCATTTTTTTTTTATTATTGTTTTAACGTGAGTGTGAATGATTGTTATAGAACTTGATTTTGATTAGTTTGTATGAATATGTTTATTCATTATAATGCCCTAATTTTGATTATTATCTTGTATGGTGAATAATGTCGAATTTTGCCAAACTTGAATTTGTGGCACTTGATATTACTGGAAAAAAGTATTTGTCATGGGTGTTAAATGCTGAAATATACTTAGATGCTAAAGGGCTTGGTGAAACAATCAAAGAGGGTAATAAAGCTACATTGCAAGACAAAGCTAAAGCCATGATATTTCTTCGCCATCACTTCCATGAAGGGCATAAAAATGAATACCTCACTGTAAAGATCCAAAAATCCTTTGGAATAGTCTAAAGGAAAGGTATGACCACCAAAAAAACTATTATACTTCCTAAAGCTTGCTATGATTGGTTAAACTTCGAGATTACAAGATTTTAAATCTGTTAGTGAATATAATTCAGCCATGTTCAGAATAACTTCTCAATTAAAATTATGTGGGGAGAAGATTACAAATGCAAAGATGTTAGAAAAAACATACTCCACTTTCCAGGCAAATAATATTGTCCAACAGACTCAATATCGAGGGAAAGGTTTTAAAAAATATTCTGAATTGATATCTTGTTTGCTTGTGGCCGAGCAAAATAACGAGTTGTTAATGAAAAATCATGAATCTCGTCTTATTGGCTCTACTCTTTGTTTGGATTGAAGGAAATGGAGGGAAAAGAAGGGAAGAGAAATGGAGGGATGGATTATCTTTCATTTGGATAACAAATAAGGAAGGAAGGGAATTAGAGGGGAGAGAAATGGAAGGATAAAATTGTAAGAAATTAATCTCTCCAACAATGGGGAGAGATTTGAAAGGAAAACTCATCTTTCTTCCCTCCCCTTCCTTTCTCTTCCCTCCCCCTCACCTCCCTTCCCTTCTTTTCTTTCCCATTTCTTTATCCAAACACACCGTGAAGCGAATGTGATTTCTCATGATGGGAAAGAAACACAAAATAAAGACTATTCTAGTAGTAGTGGTCGAGGACGAAGGTCGCGGTCAATGGCGTGGCCGTGGTCGGGGACGTGGATATGGTAGAGGTCGTGGAGGTTACTCTAAGAGCTCACATTCCCACCGAAAGTGGGAACGCAAAAATGATAAAGTTGAGAAAGTCAAACATGATCCTAATATTTGTTTTCGTTGTGGGGTAAAAGGCCATTGGTCTTGTGTGTGTCGAACTCCAAAACACCTTGTTGAGCTTTATTAAGAATCACTAAAGAAAGGAAAGAAGGTTGAGACAAATCTTGTACTTGAAGATGGCGAGGCGATGCAACTCATCTTGAAGTTGCTGATTTTCTTACTACCCTCGAAATAAATAATTGATGATGTATTGGTTATGTTGTATGAATTTAGCTATAGAACTCTAGTATTTACTTATGTTGATTATATTTATATTTCATGCACATTATGATTGTAATATGATTTGATATGTTTCATGAGATATTGTAATATTTTAAATATTTTATTTTATTTTGATGATGTGACATATTTTTTTATTATTATTATTTTGGACATGTTTAATTTTTGTGACATATTTTATTTCTTTGAATATATAGTATGAATACTCCTCAAGTTTAATTGGCAATAAATGATGAACAATTGTGTCTTGCTGATAGTGCAAAAACTCATACTATACTTAAACATAAAAATTATTTCTCTCAATTGATTTTGAAAAAGATTAGTGTGAGTACTATATCGGGTAGTACAAATATAATTGAAGGCTCCGGAAGAGCTAACATAATATTGCCTGGGAACAAAAATTGAAATAACTGATGCATTATACTCCCCATTGTCTCAAATAAACTTGCTAAGCTTTAAAGATATTCATAATAATGGCTATCATATTGAGACAATCAGTGAAGGAAACAATGAATTCCTTCAAATCACTAATATAACCCTAAGGCACAAAATGTATCTTAGAGAAATTGCCTACATTTTCTACCAATTTGTACTACACAAAGATCAATGCAATGGAGACACGCACTATTGTGAACCAGAAGTTTACTGATGATTTCATTGTTTGGCATGACCGGTTAGGTCATCCCGGTTTAATAATGATGCGAAAAATAATTAAGAATTCTTATGGTCATTCATTGAACTACACAAAGATCAATGCAATGGAGACACACACTATTGTGAACCAGAAGTTTACTTATGACTTCGTTGTTTAGCATGACCAGTTAGGCCATCTCGGTTTAATAATGATGCGAAAAATAATTAAGAATTCTTGTGGTCATTCATTGAAGAGCTGGCAGATTCTTCATAATAATTTTTCATGTGTTGCGTGCTCGGAAAGTAAGTTGATTATACGTCCATCACCAGTTAACATAAATTATGAATCAATTAATTTTCTGGAACGTATACAAGGGGATATATGTGGGCCCATACGCCCCCCATGTGGACCATTTAGATATTTTATGGTATTGATTGATGCATCGACTAGATGGTCACATGTATCTTTGACCTAGCGTTTGCGAGATTACTAGCTCTATTGATTAAATTAAGAGCACATTTTCCGAATTTTCCTATCACTAGTGAATCTACTTCTCAAGCTTTTAATGATTAGCATGTCCATTGGGATAGATGTTGAACATCCATTAGCACATGTTCATGCACAAAACGGTTTGGAAGAGTCATTGATTAAACGTCTCCAATTAATTGCTAGACCGTTACTTATGAAATCTAAACTCCCAATTTCTGCTTAGGGACATGCTATATTACATGCAGCATCACTAATTTGCATCAAGCCAGCAAGTTATAATAAATTCTCCCCATCATGGTTTTTGGTCGGTAACCAAATATCTCCCACTTCAGAATTTTTGGATGTGCAGTTTATATTCCAATAGCTTCACCCCTACGCTCTAAGATGGGTCCTTAAAGGAGGTCAAGAATATATGTTGGATTTGAATCTCCATCTATAATTAGATATCTTGAGCCTACCACTTGCTGATTGTCATTTTAATGAGTCAGTTTTTCCAACATTAGGGGGAGAAAACAAACATGTGGAAAAAGAAATTGGCTGAACGAGTTATCATTAGCTCATCTTGATCCTTGAACAAAGCAATGTGAATTGGAAGTTCAAAGAATAATTTATTTGCAAAGTTTAGCAAATCATTTGTCAGACTCGTTTGCTGACCCAAAAAGAGTGACTAAGTCACATATTCCAGCTATAAATGCTCCATTCAAGATGGATGTCCCAAAAGGGCAAAATGAAGTTGCTAATGAGTCTAAAGCACGCCTGAAGCGTGGAAGACCAATAGGTTCCAAAGACAAGAATCCTCGAAAAAGGAAAGGAGCAATGGTTGATGATGGCCAAAATGATGATACAATTTCTGAAGAATCTACAGAAGATACCATAGACATGATACAAAAGGTAACTCAAGTACCTAATAATGAAGAAATTTCAACAAATTATATCATGTGTGGAATTACATGGAACCGAAACTAAATCGACGTCGATGATGCTTTTGCATGCAATGTGGCATTAGATGTCATGAATGTTAATGAGGATCATGAGCCAAAGTCTATTGATGAATGTCGACAAAGAAATGATTGGCCAAAATGGAAAGAAGCAATTAAAACAGAATTAAAGTCTCTTGCAAAAAGAAAAGTATTTGGACCTGTAGTCCATACACCGGAAGGTGTAAAGCCAGGGATTTTCGTGCGAAAGAGAAATGAAAAAGGTGAAGTTGTGAGATATAAGACACGATTAGTTGCACAAAGATTCTCACAAAGACCTGGTATTGATTATTAGGAAACATATTCTCCTGTGGTGGATGCAACTACTTTTGGGTTTCTCATTAGTTTGGCAATAAGAGAAGGACTAGACTTACGCCTTGTATGGCCCACTAGATAATGACATTTATATGAAACTCCCAAGAGCAAAATCTAGTTCTCGAGACCAATTCTCTATTAAATTGAATAAATATCTTTATGGATTGAAACAATCTAGGTGTATGTGGTATAATCGTCTTAGTGAGTATTTGTGGAAAGAAGGCTACAAGAATGATCCTATTAGCCCATGCATTTTTATAAAGAGATTTGGATCAGGATTTGTTATAATTGTAGTGTATGTTGCTGATTTGAATATAATTGGAACTTCTGAAGAGATTTCAATGACAGTAGAATGCTTAAAGAAAGAATTTGAAATTGAAGATCTTGGGAAAAAAAAAAATTGTTTGGGATTGCAAATTGAGCACCTAAAGAATGGAATCCTTATGCATCAATCAACATACATAGACAAGGTTCTCAAAAGGTTTTCTATGGATAAAGCATATCCATTGAGTAATCCCATGGTTGTAAGATCACTAGATGTAGAGAAGGATCCATTCCGCCCTCGAGAAAATGATGAAGAGATTCTTGGTCCAAAAGTACCATACTTAAGTGCGATAGGAGCATTAATGTACCTTGATAGCCATACTTGACCTGACATATCGTTTCAGTAAATTTATTAGCAAGGTTTAGTTCATGTCCAACTTGGAGGCATTGGAATGGGATTAAACATGTACTTCATTACCTCCAAGGTACGAAAGATATGGGTTTATTCTTTTCTAAATTGTCCAAAGAAGATTTGATTGATTTTGCATCTGATCCACATAATGCTCGATCACAAACAGGATATATGTTCACCTATGGTGGTACTGCCATTTCTTGGCGATCCATGAAACAAACCATAGCTGCTACTCCTTCTAACCATCCTGAGATTTTAGCTATTCATGAGGCTAGTCGCGAATGTGTATGGTTGAGATCGGTAATTCAACATATATGAGAAGCTTGGGGTTTATCTTCCGGAAAAGAAGCACCAACCATTTTATATGTTGATACCCACGTGTTTAATTTTCTTTTGTTTCAAAAAAGAAATTAAACACTTGGGTATCAGCATAATCAAAATGATAAAATTCCCATATAATCATAAACTTAACCTAAACAATCAAGACTGAAATTACATTTTTACAAAAGCAAAAACATGAGAAGAAAAATTGACATTACCTAATGGTAGAAAATTGTTGCTAGCAATCTCAATCAACGGCCTCGCCCATTTCAACGCATCCCCAGATTGTTTACCTTCGCCATTATCAGCCTTTATTTAATTTTAAAAAAAAAAAATTAATACCCACCAATTTTAAGACAAAAATCATAACAAATAATTCAACAGCTTAGTGTACAAGGATACATACAGAATCAGAGGATGCAGCAGTGGCACGGATAGACGATAACTGATATCGCGATTGCAAATGAAGAACCAATGGATTACGAATGGAATGAAAGGGATTGAGGCATAGATTAATCTTGGGAAGTTGGGAATTGAAAAGGGTAAGTTGAGCAGGAATTGATGGAAGAAGGAGTGAGTGTGAGTTTGAGGGAGAAACTGATATTTTGTAATTTAGAGCTTTGACTGTCCCCGCCATTTCCTTACCTTGAGCTTGAGGTGAAGTGAGAGGAGGAGGGGCTGAAGCCTGAAGGTAGTCGTGTACGGTGGTTGCTGTTGTCTACTAGACGTCCTTGTTCCATATGTCAAGATATTTTTAGGGAGGGAGGAAGCTTTGATCAATCGTCTTCTTAAGGGGCAAAATTGGCATATTATTAGGATGAAAACGGTTAAAATCGCTTCTTTTGTTTACGAATACCTATGAATGAATACAGTAAAAATTTAGTCCATTTTATTCCAAGATCTCCAATCTTTATCTAGTAGGGGAAATTGCGGAGTCCAACATTATTGTGTGTTATGAGATTGAAAAGAAGTGTAGGGAGGATATAAACAAACAAGAAGACTATTGGTATTTGTCTTCCCGCTTGGCAGAAATCAAAGATGGGGATAGAAATACGAAGTACTTCCATCACAAAGCATCTCAATACATGAAGAAAATTGATAGTAATGGGACGTGGTGCACCGAAGTGGAAGATTTTGAAAGCATTACCCAAAATTATTATTCGAATCTGTTCACGGCTAGTATATAATACCACCGAAACAAGGTGTCAAGAAGTCCCTACTTCCATTGCCCGTGCTATTTCTAGAGAAGATAATGTAAAGCTACTTCATCCTTTCACTAAGTAAGGAAGAGATATGTGTGGCAATTATTGCTATGCACCCTTGTAAGACCTCGGGTCCGAATGGAATTCATGTAAAATTTTATAAAAAATTCTGGTACATTATTGGTGACGATGTTACTTATCATGTGTCAAATAATCTTCATGGCTTGAGCTCTCCAAAATATATTAACCTCACCAACATTGCTCTCATCCCAAAGGTAAAAACCCATCAACATCTGAGTTTCACCCTTTTGCCTTATGTAACGTTCTCTATAAAATTATGTCAAAACTTTAGTTATGAGATTAAAGTTGATACTTCTAGGTGTAATTTTGGAAAATCAAAGTGCCTTTGTTCCTGGTAGACTTATTATTCATGATGCTTTAAACCTTTCGTAGTGCAGAAATCTCTCAATTCTTTAATTCAATTGAAGCTTGTACTTGAAAGAGGGAACAACATAGTATGGAAATATATACAATACACATATTCAAGGGATAGCATCTTTTTCCTAGGAACAACCCTTGGAAAATGCAGCCAAACTCAAGGAACCATGATAAATAAGCATAGAACAAACAAAAGACTCTTAGGTTATTGGGAGGGGGAGGATATGAGTATTTATACACTCAAGAACTGCGAATGGTAGGAATAACCGAACTTATGACCTTGAAGTGAGGTGACATTCCTGAAAGGAATGGTGTCCTTCGACCAAGTGTATTATTCCGATAGAGGGTTCAAAATTAATTACGGAGCTAATTATTTAGTGAAGTCAAGTGATCGGAATGCCTGGCCGAAGACCGCTTCCGATTAGTGAGAGTAATATAATTAAACTCACGTCTTGCTCTTGACTGTACCCAACGGGTCACATCCAATCGTGTAACCAAACTAAGGCGACGGATTAAGCCAAAAGGCATTGATACGTCAATAATTATATTTAGAACTCTAACGTCGGATTTCGAGCTCGGAGCGTCAAAATCGAGCGTTAAACGTTAAAACGATTCAAGGAATCGGATAAACGAAGAAAATCATCAAGTGACATGACGTGCTAGACTCGCACGAGGCCTTTCCACACCACGCATGTTGAACAAAGAAAATCATCAAGTGACACTTATTAATAATTCTTATTCTACCAATAATCTTGGAACTCATATTGTAACACCCCAATAATTCTCTCTTAAAAACCTGTAAATACCTTTAATAATTTGCAAGAGAATTACTGATGTGCTACCACCACGTGTTCATACGTTAAGACTAGTTCAGAATTTAGCAGCGGAAAAACTAACTCAGTTATCAATAAGTTTCAAAACCAATAATCAAAACCAAATTTAGTCTTACAAGCTAGAACCATTACGGCCCTTATTCAAAACCCAATAAAAGTAGTAAATAAATCAAACCAGAGTTAAGATAAATCCAAACTTATGAAATGAAATAAACTGTGGAAATATCCAACACCCCACTCAAAATTCCACCACCTTGATGCAAGTTTTAATTATGTAAAAACTTGTGATTAATCTGGTCCCCAATATTACAAGTGTAAAAATTGGATCATTACAGGGTCATTGAAAAGGCGAAGGCTATGACCAGGAAAGAAACACACAAAAGCACGCAATCAGCAACGCTGAGTACATACAAGCTTCAAAATACAACAAAGAATCCCTAGCATGTTACTAAAATCAATCAGCACACACATTTAATTATTGACTCAAACACATGCCTCAACTGTTAACATTACTAAGACATCACTATTAACAATAAATAATTCATTTCATTACATTCATTGATTGGATTAAGCAATAGACAAGGTTGTCTCCTCATGCTCCATTTCGAAACATTAATAAAAGATAAAACCCATGCCTCCTTTCGGAAACATCAATTAACACCCAATGGAAGACGGGCGCGACTCTGTGGCCATAATTAGTATGAGATCTCATCTAACTCATTATAGTTTTAAAAAGTATTTGAAAACAAGAAACTCATAGATCAGACGGCCTCTAAAAAGTACACGGCTAATACCCCGTGAACCCCAACCTCTGTTTGTCAATACTCTAGATGTGCACAAATCTAGAGTTTTATTGCTCATCCTTCTTGCACTTTACGTGATTTACCAGTTTAAACCTAGTGATGACTTAAATGCAAAACAATACAACCAATCATACATCAATCATTCAAACAATTCAAACTTCCAATTCAATTCTTGATTTATTAGTGACAAACAATATTTAGTATTGAATCCTTTAACTAGCTCAGTGTATAAACACCTTAAGTGCATAAGGCACCTCAATCCTCAACCTCGTCTTATAAGACTTTAATTCGCCCTTTATTCATTCTATTTCAATAATCATGAACGAGTAATAAAATAATTCATTCCACATATTCATGTACCTTTGCCTCTAAGGTCATCTTGCAAGTTGATGCATAAATGATACTTACAAGATAAATTAATACGCATTTCTCAAACATGAAACAAAACCAATCATCACATTAATCACCAATCAAACTTACTACCATACAATTCCAACCAATCCACAAGTTTCCTAACATGATTCTAAATTTTCCAAGTCCCTAAACATGCTTCTAAAGTCAAGGTTTTTCGTATCTTTGTATGTACCTTGAGTAAACGAGTTGGTTGGCCACTTCAGGAACTAGAAATCGCCTTCTACAAAGTCCTCTCCTAAACCAAACAATAATAATTCAATCAATACCCAAGCAATATAATTTACAGCAATACCAACCTACTTTTAAACCTCATAAACCATTGAAATAATGCCTTTAAATTGTTCCCAATAGCCAAAGTTAATAATTTAATAGTTCAACTATAAGTTTATATGCTAAAATGAAAATATAGCTTATAACATAATTCCAGCAACCTTAAGGTAAGAAATGATCTGAAAATTTAGTTTAAAATTATAAATCAACCTTATAGACGTCTCTACTTAAAATAATCATTATGGAGTAGGTTAGTATTAAAAATCTAAAATTTCATCATAAAACCATGATTTAAAACCTTTAAAACCAAGATTAAAAATCTGAAAAATTTAATTTAATAGTAGAATGTGTGGCTACAACAATCTAAACTTGAAATATATAATTAGAATTCAATTAGTTTCATAAAAACTCAATCAAACCTTCAAAATTCAATTAAACAACACTTTAAAACCTTCCTTTTTGCTAGAATTAAAAGCTTATATATTGTTCTTTAAGTTTCCTACATAAAAACCTTAAAATACACCCTTATATATGAAATTATAGCAAGTTTAAAGTTTAATAAAAATCTGAAAATTTATTTTATACATGAAATCTCAAAATTATAGTAATATTTGAAACTACCTACATTATATATTAAGTTAGTAGGCTTTAAACCCAAAAATTCACAAATTCAACGCATTTAGAGGCTTCAAAAACAATAACCTAAAATCTGAAAAATTATCCTTGCAATTAAACTTTAAAGTTCCAAACTTTATAATCATAAAATAACCACAACCTTTGTTTAATGAAGTTAGAGACTTGAAACACATGAAATCAATACAAATTAAACCCAAGATTAAAACTTTAATATTCTGAAAATTTATTTATCATAAAAATATTTGAGTTTTAACATAAATTAAACATATTATAATCAAATAACTTTAGCAACATGTTTTTAGGCCCTAAAACCATGAAAATCAAGTTTTAAACCCTAATTTTCTTAACTAAATAAATCTGAAAATTTATTCAATAAATTAAACATAATAAATATCATAAATTTGAAATCTTTAGTATTAAATAAACACTTTTAACTCATAATAACAACAATTTAGAACCAAAAACTAATAAAGATCAAATCTTGGAATAAACTAACAAAAGAGAGAAAGAAAGAAGGAAGAAGAGGGAAAGGGGGCTGCCGGCTGTGGGCAGCGTCGCCGGAGGTCAGGTGGCCGGAGGCTGACAGTTAGGCGGCGTGGTGGCAAGTGGCAAAACAGAGTAGCCGTGAGGAAAAGTGAGAACCAATCTCACGTAAGGAAGGAGGAAAGAAAAAAGAAAGAAGAAAAAAAAGAAAAAGAAAAGGAAAATAAAAAAAAAGAAGAAAAAGAAAAATGAAGGGAAAATAAAATAAAGAAAATAAAGGGAAAAGAAATAAAGACTAACTTTTTTGTGTGGAGGAAAATTTGGGAATTCATGGGGTATTTATAGGAGAGAATTGTAGGGTAGAATTGGGCCTCATGAAAATAATAGGCCAATTAAATAAACAAATTGGTTAAGCTTTTTTTTTTATGATAATGGGTTGTAGGATATAGGTTCTTAAAATAATTTAGCCTAAAATAATTTTTAACCCAATTAATAATTTGAAAATTTTAAAATTAAATTCTGGAAAAATACAAATAAATATTATAAATAAAATAAAATTTCATTTATAAATTATTTAAAAATACGGGGGATTACACATATATTTCGTTATATAATTGTTTCAGAGTTTTTGGATGTCTTGCGGGAGAGTTATGACACCAAAACTGGCCTCTGGATGCCTGTACCTGCAAAACAACGGAGACTCCTGTGGGTGGGAGTTCCGCCTCCGACGATCAAGTCAGAATGTGTTCGGATGTAAAAAGAGCGGAAAGTAAAGGGGATCAGACTCCTCTTAGGAGAGGAGTGATCATCCAGCTATCTGATGACCTCGAAATCCGAGTCTTAGCTCTCAAGTAGTGCAATTAAAGCTGGAGTTAATGCTCAGCAATTAATGTACACGTGTTTTAATAATTTTTGAATGATGTTCCTCAAGGGGAACATCTCCCTTTTATAGGATCTCGTAATGCGTGCCCAGTACTAGGTTTCAAAAACCTAGGACGGACTGGGCTTGCCTAGGAATTTGGGCCGTTTAAGGCCACTTTCCTGGTTGGCAATCTGTCTGCCACGTGTGTGGCCTAATTGGTTCACTTTGGACCTCTCACGAGGTGACACGTGGCGGACTCTGGTTGGTCCACATGGATGACACGTGACAGAATTTAATTGGTCCACGTGGCGGGGTTAAATCTTCTAATCAATAATCATGTAAATAACATATATATGCACAATTTCATGATTTGCACATGAAAATATTTATTTCCAACTTCCACTTGATATATTCAAATATGTATCTTCAACATTGGAATCAAAATTTGGTAAAATTCGGTATGCACTCAAGAGTTAAAACAAGAAAACTTCACAAAAACCTTGAAAATTCAAATATTTCCATAACTCAACTTTTTATTTCTGAGAGTCGTATAGAAGAATGCAACAAGTTTGAATAAAATAAAATTCTAAAATATAGGAAACATATAAGAAAAGTGCCAAATCACAAAATTAAGAGCTTTCAGCCTCACGACTATTAAGTAAAAACACACCCCCTTTGGAGCATTCCCTCCATTTCTATTGGTTCCTACTTATGATCCACTAGACTAAGGTGTCTTAAATGGGTTTTTATTCCCTAGAACTTTCCTTGTCTTGACATCAGATTCCTTCTTAAAGCACTCATATTCACGGTGTCCCACCTTTTGATAATAAGACAAGTCACTAGGTTACCTTTACAATCTTTCCCAGAGTGGTTCTTCTCACACCTTCTACAAAAATACGATCTCTTGATTTTCTCACCATTTCCTTGATCCCTATTTCCTTGAGCATTGGTCTCTTTTACATCATTTCCTTTCCCAAAGTACTCCTTATTCTCCCTCCTTCCATTAAAACCTCCATTCCCATGAGGATTCCCATTTGTCTTGCATTTCTTTTCACCACCGTGAAAAGACTCAGAACTCTTCCTTTTCTCTCCCCCAAAACACTCAATCTCCCTTCCCTTAATCCCATACATATGGGCAGTATGACCATAAACTTCATCAAAGGTTTCAAAATTCACTCCCCCTAGCTTCCCTTAAAGGGTTAAGGTTAGGCCTTGTTCGAACCTCAGGACTTTGATTGCTTCGATCAGTTGGGATAAATTCAGGTGCAAACCACATCAATTCAATGAACTTGTTATAGTATTTATAAATATCCTGATATTGGTAAACTCCATGCACTTTTTCTTAGGCTGGCTAAAATTACTCTCTCAAGGATTCCTTGAACTCACTCCACCCAAAGTTAGTTTCTTCATCAACTCATCCTTCCTTTGGGTCCACCATAAATAAGCTTCTTCCCTCAATTAGTAAGCTCCATTATTCACCTTCACCTCACTTGGGAAATTAATTGCATCAAACAACTTATCAAGACTGGCTAGTTTCTCCTTCCCCAAGTACACAAATGGTTTAGCTTCGGCTATCCTTTTAAAGGTTTCACTTTAAAAATCCAATTCAGAATGACGGTTTCCTTGGTTCACCACTTGCGTGATGTTTTTAGCTATATTGGTTAACTTCCTAAGGACCTTGCCTATTTTGGAACCAGATTACCTATTTCCCGCTCTTCAAAACATAATTCCTTGTTATGCATACAATCCTTGGAAATTAAAAAGAATACATCATGAAAACACTTAATTCATTCCAAAACATAGAATGATTGAAACAAGAATAACTTCACTTAAGGCATTTATTGAAAGCATATAAAAGTAATTTAATCACTTAATCAGAATTCTCAGAATCAAAGTCTTCTTTGGAAGGATTATAATCTGGATCGTCATACTTTTCCTCACCATCCACTCGATAAGCTTCAATAAGTGGGCCAAGTGTAGTAGGATTTTTTAATTGGGTAAATTGGGTTGTAATCATTGTATTTTGGAGCTCTTGCTTGAGCTTTGATTTGGACTATAATTAAATTGGGTTATAATGTGGGCTAGCACATCAATTTGACTTAGAAGAAATATTAAGCCTTTAGTAGACTTTTAGAGAAGGTGGATGATACTTTAGGCTTGGTAATCTTTTATTTAAATAAGAAGCATCGTGAACTTTGGGCCTTTTGCAATGTCAAAATTGGCTTTTGGGCTTGGATGCCTACATGAGGTAAGAGTCTCGTAACTTGGAGTAGGATATTTTTATGCCTTCCAAAAGGTTATACGGATTCATCAATGGAGGAAACAAACTCCTTGTGAAGTCTTTGATAAACAAAAGGTAGTTGGGAGTTCAAGTAATGAAGTTGGTCGAGTTCATTAAAAGTTTAGTTCTCCCCAAGTTTGGTAGTTTCACAACTCTTCTCCTAGGTTCATAGCCATGTTTAACGTAGTATAAATCACTTTTAAATCGATTCAAGGTTGCTAGCCACTTTCCCTCATGATGATGCTTCTTATTCTCAAAACCTGTCATCCTTAACCATATCCCCATATCTCTCAAAGAGAGGTTCATACTTTTTAACATTAGGCTGGCAAATGGGCTAAAGATATTAGTACTAGCCATTAGACCTGACAATCCTGACCCAGATCCAAATGACCCGACCCGTGACCCGAAATCAACCCAAAATTAACTCAAAACTCGAAATCAACCGACCCGACCCAAGAATGGAGTTGAACTGATCTTGATCCGACACCCGAATTAACCCGATTCGAAGTTGACCCAACCCAAATTGACCCGACTCGAAATTGACCAAAATGTTTGACCTAAACAGACCCAAAATTCGAAATGTCCTGAATAAAAACTACCTTATAATTTAACTAAAAATGTCTAGTGCAAAAAATGACTCAAATTGTTCATCTACAACCGTATTCAAGCTCATAAAACAAATTGATAGTTCTTATTTATAACAATAACAAGATATAAAATTATCAATTTGAGCTTGGTCCACAAATGGAACAACCCGAATATAACCCAACCCGATTTTGACCCGACCCGAACATGACCTGATCATACTCGACCCGAAAATGACCCATTTTGAAATTAACCCGACCCGAACTTGACCCGATACTTGACTCGAGTCATACCTTCGAATTGACTTGACCCGACCCTTACTCGACCCGAATGTTAGCTGACCTGAAATGACCTGACCCGAAATTGACCCGACCCGAATGATTCATTTGCCAGGTCTACTAGCTATGGTGGATGAGTAAACACTTCAAGGTCAAACCTCTCATAAAGAGCTAGAGCAAGGGTGGTTATTCTAGTCACAAAATCATTAACACGTATTAATCCCTTCACCTTACAAGTAATAAACTTTAAAGAGTTTCTTTCTTATTTCATCCAATATCCGTTTAAACATATATATAAATAAATCACTTCAATAAACACATGAATGGTATTCCACATAAGCAATTCAAATTAAAACTCAATGAATTCTATTTACATGAAGCAATACATATAAATCAACAAGTATAACTTAAGATGACTCAACTATGTGCATCACAACAGCAAAATTTCAGACCTCCAATCACCTTTCCAATAATGCAAATTAAAAAATTTCTTCCTCATATCATCAATTATTTTCATTTATTTACACATATAAATAAATCATTTTAATACACATAAGTACATGAATGCTATTTCACATAAGCAATTCAACTCATAAATTTCATTTGCATAAAGCAAAACATAACTCAATTAACCAAGTATAATTCAACATCACCCAACCATGGGCAATAGCTCAAAAAAATTCGGACCCCTTGACCTCAACTAAGGTGTTATAACACCAACTTAATGCACATCAAATCTCATAAACTCAAACTTTAAATAATTTCAATTTATTTTGTTTTCAAAATTAAAATAATAATAATACAATGTACATGAATCATGATATTAGAAGGTTGTTTCCCAGGTAAGTTACCTATAGCATCGAGGCGAGCCTTAATTACCTAGACAGAGAGTCGTAGCCATTATAGGCTTCCATAGAGAACTCGAGAATCCTTTTCTCAATCATCTTTTCAAATAAGAAAATAATTTTTACTTTTAAAATAATACTTGATAAGTCTATTCTATATATATTTTTATTCCCCGTCCCACGGTCATATTTGTGCTTATTTGAGCTCTACGGAGCTATTTTTATTACTAATATACGTTTTCTAGTCTTTTTGTAGAGTTAGTATTATTTTGCAGGAATTTGCAGATTTATAATAATTCCTGAGCTTATTGAGCCATTACGAAGATATTGGAGTTTGATCGTATTTATGACCGTTTATATGAAGCCCAAAACCGAGTTAAAGGATTTTGGTTCGATAAATTAGGGGCTCGATTAGATAAGAGAAGGGTTCAAAGTTCTCACAAGAAATACGGACCAAATTACTAATAGGAAATTGAGCTCATTCAAAAAGGCCTAGATACAAGAAACTTCAAAATCACCTGACCGGGCCCGATCGGGCGATAGCTGGCCTGGCCGGGCGAGCGTGTTGCTGGAGCTTTTCACTTCATCATAGTGGGCTAGTGTTTAGGCCCACTTAATTTTAGTTGTCAGTGGACTTGTTTCTATTTTTGTTGGAGGAGTTTGAGTGGGGGGATAAATTTTGTTTCTCAAACTTTATCTTTTGGACTTTCTTATATATATAGGGTAGTAGTAGTTACGTAGGGGGGAGGTTTTTGGGGAGTATTATCTTAGTTTAGTTTTAGATTAGTAGTTTGAGATTAGTTTCAGTTTTAGCTTTTGTTTTGTTTTCTTTTTCTTATCGAAGTTTTATTATTATTACTTAGTTTTAATATTATTCCTTTGTTTTCTCTTTGGTTTAATTATTTGCATATTAGTTTATATTTATTGTTTTAATCATGCGTTTTTTATATGCTTTGATTAGTTTAGATTTAAATATATGTGAGTAGTTATTTCTAGGGTTGTGGGGATCCATAAATAATATGAAGGGGTAATTTACTATTGTTGATTGTTAATGCTTTGGTTGATTTCCTATTGATTGGATTAATGCTATGCAATTAGATTAGGCCTGGTTTAATTGTATCAGTTATGCAATATTGATTCGAGATTCGAGAGATGAGAATTGATGTTTAGGCTTAGTTTCAATAGGCAGGTTAATTTATAAATGGTTAAGTCAAGATTCGAGAGATGCGATTTAATACCGGTAGATTAATTCTGTGATTGTAATACGTAGCGAAAGCTCTTTATGATCTGATTAATTGATACATTGATAATTGATTGTTGTGTTTTACCCTGGAATATTATTTATTGGTGAACCTGTACCCTAGGTCTTTTATCATTGATTTCCTCCCTTATTTAATTTGCTTTAGTTTAGTTATTAGTTTAATTCTCACAAAAACAATTTGGTTACTTGATAATTTAGATTATATTAATTAATTAGGAATAGAAGAACTCGTTTCTCTGTGGATTCGACCCTTCTTCCCTATCTATATTAGTTAGTGGTTTTAGGAATTAATTTTGATTAGGTGATACGACTTTAGCCTGTCAATACTCTTGACCTTCACACACAAATGTGAAACTCTATCCTATATGCCCTCTTAAGTATACCCATCATTTTTATTTTTCCTAATTTTAATCTTTTCAAGACCCAGAAAACTGATATCATTTTGTAACACCCTAAATCTCCCTCTACGGAAATACTAGCATAATACGTATAATTATCCTGTAGAGATAGACTTAGGCGTATTATTGCCGCGTGATTACACAAGGCTATTTTAAAAACTTTACTCAATAACAAACTTACATCGGAAAATTCAACTCTTCTTTATTAATTCTTAAAATAGTAACCATCATTATGAGTAATTAAACTAAAATTTAAAACAACCAACATCCCTAAATTAGGTGAAGCAAATCCCGGGACCCCATATGCTCAATCAAGGCTCAACATAAAATATTCATCATTGCTTACCTTTAAGGTAAACAGGGCGAAAAAAAACAAATAGGTTATATAGATTAGCAAAATATGATAAGTACATTTAAGTGCAAGATAAATAAATTCAATTTATTAGCAAATATTCTTTTAAAACCAATCATGAAAATTCCAATATTTATTCCAATAATTCCAAACTCATAATTTCAAACCAATTCTCAAAAATTCTCAAGTAACTCCAATAAACTTAATAATTCAAATAGTGAAAATTAATTCTTTTTAAAACCCGATTCCTCTCCTAAGTGTGCACTCCCCCCCCCCCAAGTTAGTATTTTTATGTAGAAAGGTCATCCTTAAGGTAAGACTCGGTCATATAAAATCCAAAGTCTTATCAACCAAATCCGCATAGTGGGATTAATTTAATCATGCTCGTAAAGCTTTAATAACAATTCAATAATTCTCAAAAAATTCCTCCTTTGAATAAAATCAACCTTCATAACAAAATAACTCAAAACTCCTTTTTATTTAATTCAACATACTTTTAAACCAACCTTTCAAACATGATAAATAATTCGAACCATTCAAAACATGATTTTTAAACTACTTTTCCAAACATATTTAATTAAACATTAATTTCTCAAACTTGTTTCATAAATCACAATTTAATTCAAACATCATCAAAATCACATAAAACATGTTAATCAAATCAATCACTTTGCAAGGTATCTAGCCACCTAAACGTACCTTGATTCTGAATCTCAAATCAATACTTCGCACTTTCAAAGTTCGATCACGAATACACCTTGCAATTAATATAACCATGAGGTTATCACAACATCTCTAGATATAAACTCTAATCTATATGGGCATGGACTACAAAACTTTTTAAATATAATACTTTATTATAAAATTATAACTTTTAAATAATATATATATTTTAGAAAATTAACCATGAAGAAAATAAAGGAATAAGAATAAAGAGAATTGAATTTGTATTGGAAAGAATAGGCAGAACTTGCAGAGACCATAACTCCTTTATAACTCCAAATTGGGTGATTCTTGAGTATGGCCTAACCTCAAGGAATTTTTGAGAGGAACAATCTTCTTTGAAACCTCAAAACCCTAAAAAGTGACCAGAAGTGCCAGAAAAGTAGCATTAGGATGATTTTTGTATGAAAAGAGGAGAAGAAAAGTAGGAAAAGGTTTAGGGAAAAGAAAAATAAGAGAGAAAAAGATAATTGGGTTTTGGTGTGAAGAATATGAGAGGTATGAAGGGGTATTTATAGTTGTAGGACTACAAGAATTATGGTAAGCTCATGAAAGAAGAAATATGAAAAGTGTAAATCAAAGCTAATTAATTGGATGATGACCAATAAAATTAAGGCAAGTGCTTGCTTGAAGAATAAGTAGGAAGTAGGTTATGGAAAGTCTTAAATTGTTAGATGATCATGAAAATATCTTAAGAAAATAAAAGCTTGCTTGGAAAATAAGTATAGGAAATTTGGTATCAAAATATATATGATCAAATATAAGTAAGTTATTATTTTATGAAAATAGGAAAACTTAGGAATTTAATTAATTCAAGGTAAGATAATTATTTTATATAAATCCAAAAAAAATCTATTTATTTATTTAATATGGCTGAATTATCCAAACTTCCAAAACCATTTTTTTTTCAAATTTTCAGACCAATTAATAAATGAAAATTATTTTTTTCAAATATGAAAAATTACTTAATAATTTTTGGTTTATTGAAAATAATTAAATTAGGAAATTTTAAAAAAATTCGGACCAACCCACCAAATAAAATCTGAAAATTATTTACTAATTTTTGGTTTGATAAAATAATTTATTCAGGAAATTCTTTTAATAGATTCGGATCAAATAATTTACTCCCTCCCATTTCTTAAAGTTCGACTCACTTTGCATTTATGCGGTCTCCAATTGAACATCTTTGACCATGAATATCTTCGGCTATGTATAAGTGAAAATTATAAAAAGTTGATATTTAAAAATTTTATAATAAGGAGAATCTAATAAGACCTCTCATACTAATTTATTTCTTTTGTATAAATCATAATATGTGGTCAAAGTTATTTTATTTTGCCCAGATGAATAGTAAGTGAGTCGAACTTTCAGATACGGAGGTAGTATAAAATTTACTTAAAATCAAATTTTTATATTATTTAAAATATCCGAAAATATATACTTAAAATACATAATTTCGGTTTTTTCAAAATTAATTAAATGGATAATTATTTTTATTCAAAGTCTAAAATAATAATTAAGTTTAAAAATAGTTTTAGTGCCAAAATTCAAATATCATTTTGACTTCAGAATTCAATAAACAAGTAAATTATCAAAATACCCTTTTTAGAAAATAATTAATAATTAATTTATTAGAAAATAGTTCTAAAAAATACGGGGTATTACAACTATGCTTGGGAATCATGGGAATTATTTTTATTTATAATTGATGTTCTTTTAATAAATGAAGGTTGATTAGCAATCAAGAATGGTTTGATTGAACTACAGGTTGATGGTTGTAGTTTCGCAACCTCAAATGTTAGTTTAAATTAAAGCGTGTATGCATGCTTGATGCAAGGTGATTGAATTGTTGTACAATTTGAGAGGTAGCCATGACTTTAATTAATAACGACCTCTTGTTTTAATTCAGGAGGCGTAGAATGGCATGAGGTAGTGGGGATGATGATAATAGCAATGTAGGGAATGACTTGAATGAAGTAGTGAGACAATTAGATGCAGTGGCTCAACAGTTAGTTAGGAACTCAACCACTGATGGGGATTCTCAGGGGAAAACTATTTATAAGGGTTGCTCAAAGCAAACTACCCACATATATATCAAGGGGAGCTTGACCCTACTATATTTGAAAATTGGATAAGAGTGTTTGAAAAGTTGTTTAGGGCAGTGGGATGCCTAGAAAACTAAAACGTTAGTTGTGATACTTACTATTTGAGAGGTGAAGCCGATTTATGGTGACAGGAAAATTAGGCAACTTTCAAAGCCTTTCCTAGTTTTGGTTGGTCTGTGTTCTAAATAAATATTTAAATGAATTATTATATGGGTTAGGGGCGGGTTTTGGTTTCCGCACGATGATTAGATCATCGGAAAACCCTACAACGGTATCACGAGCCTCTTGTATTTAATTCTTACTATTAAAATTAATTAAGGGGATTTAAAATTGGATTAAAATCTGGATTAGCAACTAATTGAGTTAGGGTTTCGAATTTTGTTAGATGAAGTTCGAATTAATATGTTGATTTGAGAACGAACCCATAATTGGACATAAAAGTAGTTTTTTTTTATTATTTTTTATTGGAATACACGTTCTAAATCAGACACTGTCTACATAGTGGTTAGATTCGATCTTCCAGTCCAGTGGCCAAATACCTTCCAGAATCATGTTTTTCGAAGGGTTTTTCGTTTCAAACAAATAAATTTTAAATCTTTTGGACCTTAATTGATTATTACATGTTGAGTTGATTATGTGAATGATATATGTATGGATTATCTACTGCACTAAAGCTCTATTTTTTCATGAAATTGGATTTTGTATGTTTAAGTTAGAGTGCCTTACGTCCAATTAAACCATGATGTTGCTTAAAATGCAATTGGATTGATTTTGAGTAGTTTGGTTTTATTGGACTATGATACTTTGATTATTAACCTCCCCTTGTATAAAGATTAAAACTTTATTGAACTAGTTGTTTTATCTCGGTGGCTAAAACCCTAAAAAGATCAAAGATTGAATTTTTAGTGATTTTGGAAATTGATTAGAGATTCATGATGCTCATGTTTAGTTTGAATGTTTTAATGCATTGGATGTTAAAAAAAAAATTCAAACTTGTGTAGTCGTAATTGAATGGCTAATTTTTCATTGGATGGTAAAATTATTTATTTGGTTAGTTTGTCAAAAATCATAATTAAATTAATCATGGGATGAGTTAATTTTGATTATGAAGCATGCCCTAATTTTGATTAAGTTCAAAAGGCACTTATGATGATTAAAGATTGGATCTTGTGTACAATTTTAAATGTTGCACCTATTTGAATTAATATTGAGTTGGACTTAGAATTAATAAAAAATGCTCGGAATTAAATTCGAAAATTGGATTTGGAATTAAAATGACACACATAAATCTTTTAGGATTAAAAACCCGAATCAAGATCACAAGGCTAGGCTCGAAGCCAAACCAAGTGCACTCGGCCAAGCAAGGGCTGCTCGCACAGCCCACATGAATGTTGTTTGGCCGAGGGTGCAGGTGTGTGCGGGACTGTGTGAGAGAGAGCAGCAGCAGGGGTTGGCTGTAACACCCCAATCATTCTCCTTTTTCCAAACCACTTACCATGACATGTTACCACCACGTGTTAAAACGTTAAGGCTTTATCAGAATATTGCATCGGATAATCCAACTTTAATCTTTAAATAATATAGTTTAGAAAAACCAATAAGTCAAAGCTTACAAACCGAAACCATATAGGACTTTTATTTAAAACCAAATCAATATTCAAAACCCAAGATATGAACGAATAGAAAAAAATAAATAAGTTCAACACAAGCTAGAAACGACTACCCTCAACCACACCAATCCCTGAACTTCATATCATCAAGCTAACCTGTGCAATACTGCTCCCCAATAATACAAGTGTAATAATTGGATCATCAAAGGGTTATTGAAAGGCGAAAGTCATGCCCAAAAGAACATACATACAAAAGCACGCAATTAGCAAAGCTAAGTACATACAAATTAAAATGCACTAAACCTAGCATGCTCAACTAATCAAAGAAAGTAAACACACAACATAACTCATTAAAGACATCACACTTAAACAATTTAATCAAATCAACATACACACTAACCAATTCCAATCACTTGACTCTTTGTGTTTAATTTAATTAATTTAGTTTGGAGTAAGCAGTAGACAAGGTTGTCCAACCCACCAAATCATTTTGGTCCCAAACGACCATTTAAAATTAAAATAGCGTGAATGTAAGAATGGGCATGACTCCATTCACATAAAGTTAGTGTAGGATCTCATCAAACTCTCATTATAAAATTAAAATGTAAATGCCAAGGAGAAAAGAGGACATGTTGATCAAATAAGCCAAGGAAAGTCACGGGCTACCATCGTGTACCCTAACCCATAATTATCAGTACTCTAGAAGTGCACACTTTCCATAGTTTTATTGCACATCCATATTTCACTCTACGTGATTACAATTTAATTAATAACCAACTCATTCAAATAAAACATACATGATAATCATACATATAAATTCACTTTTAATCTTATTTAGGACAATGATGATCATATCACAAATTGACCTTTGATTATTCCTTTAAATTCCAAAATATCCAATGTTGTTAAACAAAGTCAACCCACCTAGCCATTTCGGCTTAATCCATCTTACTCAACATACTAATAAGTCATGATTGAGTAACAAATAAAATAATAATAACCTCATGGAATAATTAATAAATGCATTCCAATTGAACTATTCAATTCCAATCCTTCAATAAACCAAATGCGGTCAGTAAACCAAACCAATTAAATATGCTTGTATCAACATTCCATGCAAACAATTAATCCAATATAATTCAACATGATCCATAATTCCATACAAACATTATCAGTTCACTAAAACATGTCTCATAAATATAAGCACATGCATTAATTCAATGTTTAACCCAATAATTTCCATTCAAGTGTTCTCTAAACATGAAACTAAGTTATTCTCATTTGGTACCTAAACATGATACTACTTACAATGAAGTAGACATGTATGTACCTGGTGTAAATGATTCTGTGTGCACTTTTAATCATTTAAAAGTCTCCTAGGGAATAGTTACTTCCTAGATCAGAAAACAACTAACAATCAAATATTAATACCGAAATAAATTTTCAGCAATATAATTTGATTAAAAACTTCCTTAAAATTCCTTATAAACATATATTTAGGCTTAGTTAATGATTGGAAATACACTAGGTACAAAAGCCCCAATTTAATTGCTCATAAGAGCACCCACATTGGGCATTAATATCCTCATCCTCAATATTTATTTTTATGAATTTAGAGGATGAGGATTGTTGTGGAAGTTTTCATAAGAATCCTCAATTAAGGAGGATAAAGGTGCATCCTCTATAGATGGAGGATGAAGGAGCATTGGTTGAAGATCCAAATTTTGGGTGGGAATGTGTGGGTGAGTAACACGTGGAGAGAGATGAGGGAATTATTTATTTATTTATTTTTTAACAAAAAACATCAACATGCACCAACTATTGTTAGACAAGTGGCAATGCTTTTTAGCTAAATGTGTTCATGCATTTGTAATGTTACAATTTTTGTAACAGCTACAATTTAACCGTTAATTTTAATTTTAATTTTTAAATTTATCAACCTTTGTCAAATTTTTTGTCTATGAATAGAGTTTTTGTCATAATTTAAGCTACTTCTACATATTTTTCATCTCCTTTAATATCATTCTAATGTTAAACATTACCTTTGTATTACTTAAATTTTAATTTTTTTTCCCTTCCTAAAATAATTGGAGTAATTATGGATAATAATAATCCAAATTATGGTACCAACCCAAATTCTCAATATGGTCTACATAATCTCCCCTTTGAAATTGATCTGAATATTCTAACTAATCCCCAAGTTCTGTCTTACCTACAATATCTACCTACTCAATCGAGCCAAAATAATCAAACTTTCATTCCACAAAATCCAAATATGATATTTCCAATGTCCCAACACATTAGCCAACAAATGGAAAGCTCAGCAGGCGGGGATGATAGTAGCAACACTACTCCAACATCCGAAGCTAGGGGAGCTCGGCATCTTGAAGAAATTGAGGATCTTACTATTAATTTGTTTCCGAGACAAATGAATGTTGGTTCAAATGCAAACCAGGAAAAAAGGCAATCAAAGAAGGCAACAAAGTCATCACAAGCAAGGTGCATGCCCAAAAAGAGGGAGAACTGGACCATTAAAGAAGATGAAGCGTTGGTGTCGGGTTATATCAATGCCGGAGGAGACGTTGGTGATGGGACTACTCAAACAAAAATTCATTTGTGGGAGAACATTGCTGCATTGTATGAGCAGACACGCTTAGAAAATTCCGAGGACAACATCAAACAAAGGACGATGAAAGCTATGCAAGTATGATGGGATACAATCAATGGACTGTTGGGAGATGGGTTATGTGCTACTTTGAATGCCAACGTGGAAAACCTAGCGGGGAGATAGAGGAAGATGTTAAGGGTGCTGCTCACGAAAGTTATGCAAACAAACATAATCAATGATTCATGTTGATGCATTATTGGAAGCATATGAGAAAGAAGCAAAAGTAAGGCGTTGGAACCATGGTGCTACCAATTTGTGGTGAAGGAAGTTCTAAGAGAGTGGAGCCTGAGTACGTTAGGGATGAGTCCTTAGAGAGTTGACCCGATGGAGCTAAGAAGGTGAAAAAGAAAGGGAAAGTAATTGCTCCAATTGATTCCTCGGCCATCGACTTTGACACTTTAACATATACTCTAGATGAAATTAGTGGTAGAAGGTATGATCAAGGAGAAAGAATGTATGATCTAATTAAGGAGCAAAGTGAGGAAAGAAAAAGGTAGAAGGAAGAGGAGGCAAAGTTAAGGATTTACAGCAGATTAGCCTGTAACCCTAATCGTGGCAGTGAAGACGAAGAAGCGTACAAGAAGCTAAGGGATGAGTTTAAAGGACTATACTATTAGTATTAATAATTAATGATTGTCATGTTTTATTATTGTCATATTTTATTATAATGTTAAATATTGTCATGTATTGTTAATTATTGTCATGTTTTAATACTTAATAGTTAATTATAGTCATGTATTGTTAATTATTATCATGTTTTAATGTATATTAATTATTATCTAGTTTCAATAGTTAATTATTGTCTTGTATTGTAAATTATTTTCTGATTTTTCTAACAGTTAATTATTGTCATGCATTGTCGTGTAATGTTAATTATTTTTAGGTTATATAAATTTAATAGGTATGAAGTAGAAAATTTGTTCAATTTAGGTCAAAGTTTTTGTAACATGGAAACAGAAAAGAACATGTTTTTTTTTTGTGTTGTCATAACATGCATTGACATGTCTTATAATTTCAGACATGCATTGATATGTGTTACTTTCATTTTAATCAAATGTTCTGTAAATTTACAGAAAATTTTATCAACACAATATACTTTTCTTACATCCTATAGTAGAGTTTTATCCTCACAATCCACTTAACTTATCTTAAACAGATTTCCACAAAATATTAACCTATCATTCGGATTTTTCTTTATCCGATAAGATAACTACCTATCACTCATTTTGTGTGGACTAAAAGATATTGAATTATTTTGTATAGTATATACATTTAGGATAAATTCACACATATAACACCATCAACAGATTTATGAATATCCCTTATTTTAATAAAATAATATATGTTTTTCAGTCACCAGATTCAAAATTCTCCACATTATTCAACAACCCTAAAATTTCTGTTTTATGATATGAACTTTGATTGTGGCTCCTCTGATTCTAGTGATGAAATCTATGACTAGATGTTATTAGATTTCATCGAAGAGAACAAAACCATGCAGGTGGTAGAGGATGCAATAAGAGTTGCCATTGCCTCCTCCACTAAACAACGTGTTACTAAAGGGTCCAACTCAAAGAAAACCAGAACATTTGTGCCAAGAGATCGTGAAGGAGCTCACGACCGTTTAATATTGGATTACTTTAGTAACACGCCATTGTATGATGATAAAAAACTTTGAAGGAGATTTCACATGCGATAACATGTTTTTATTCGCATTGTCGATACCTTAATCGAAGTCGATGATTTCGTTAAACAAAGGCCAGATGCAATTGGAAGACTTGGTGCCTCTCCCCTACAAAAATGCACTGCAGCAATACATATGCTAGCACACGGCATTTCAGCTGATCTTGTTGACGAGTATCTGAAGTTGGGAGTGAGTACGGCAAGAGAATGTCTAACACATTTTACTTAAGTGGTCATTGCTTGCTTCTTGGAGCATTATTTAAGAAAACTAACCGATAAAGATATCCAACATCTTCTTCATGAAGGGGAACATTGGGGTTTCCCAGACATGCTTGGGAGCATCGACTGTATGCATTGGCAGTGGAAAAATTGTCCAGTTGGATGGAAGGTCATGTATCAAGGAAGATCCCGAACTGCAACTATAATTTTAGAAGCAATTTCTTCTTGGGATACATGGATTTGGCATGCCTTTTTTGGGACAGCTAGATCAAATAATGATATCAACATACTCCACGGTTTGCCTGTTTTCGACGATTTGTTAAATGGTCGATTACCATAAACTAGTTATATTGTGAATGGGAATACCTACACTATAGGGTATTACCTAACAAACGGTATCTATCTAAAGTGGGCGGGTTTCATAAACGCTATCACTACTCCTTAAATAGCTAAGCAAAATTTATTTAGTAAGAGATAAGAGAGTTTTAGGAAGTATGTTGTTCTAGGGTACTACAAGCAAAGTTTGCTATAATTCGTAATCCCGCATTGGCGTGGACCCCTGAGATATTATGGAAATTTATGATTAGGGCTGTTTAGAGTGCAGTTTGACCGCACCAAACCATAAACCAAACCGCAATTTTGCTGTTTGGTGCGGTTTGAGGTTTGAAAATTGCGATGCGGTTTTTGAAAATCAACAAATCGTGGTTTGCGGTTTGGTGCGGTTTCCTAAAAAATTTAGACTAAACCGCATCGCAAACTGCACTTTGATGCGGTTTGCGGTTTTTATACTATTTTTTTATTAAAATAAATAAAAATAACTAAAATATATGAGCTAGTCTTTAACTATTAGCTAATTAAAGGTTAAAAAAAGAGTTTAATATTTGAATTATAAATTAATAATCTCAAAATCAAATAAAAGTTTTGTTTTAAAAAAATATGGTTAAACTGCAAACCGCAACGCACCAAACCGCATTTGCGGTGCTGTTTGGTTAGAAGTGCGGTTTGAAAAAAATACAAACTGCAATTTTGCGGTTTGATGCGGTTTAGGATCCAAACCGCACCGCGAACACCCCTATTATGATGACGTGTATTACCATGCACAACATTATTGTAGAAGACGAATGAGAATCATATTTGTAGGGAATTTTTCAACTTTCGCCCTACTGTGGGTCATGTTTTTAGGCGTGGCGGCGTTCCAAGGAAAAGAAGCTAGAGATAAAAGAGTCGCCAACAAGTTTTAGGAACATGTAAACCGTTTATGGATGTGAAGGTTACACCCCATTCACGGTCACGGAGATCGCTAACTCCATAGTAGTCCGGAACCATGACGGGATGTTCGGGGATGATGGTACGAATCCAACTTACAAAAGATGGATTGAACCCGCCCTAAATAGGCCTCTACTCAATTCTTATGATATTCATGTGCGCTTTTCGATCAACATACATACATCAAGTTAATCCTAAACCTGTTTAATTTACGTTGGTTGATTATTAATGCACAATCAAATCTATTATTGGTGATCACTTGAATTAAAATCATATTAAGCCTAAATCAAATTATTAATTATCTTATTGGGCGTGATTTCAAGTACAAATTCTCTTTAAACCTGCAAAAAGGGGCGTGATCAAGCAATAACAATAATTAAGCAACATATGATTAATAAAACTATCATCATCATACAAAACATCATCAAAACATCGTTAATAGTAAGATCCTAGGCATGATACTAAACGGATTAATAACAAATCCTAGCATGTCACTAATAACAAAATCAAAGCTTTATCCTAAACATGATACTAGAAATCATAAAAATATCCTAAGCATGATACTAGGAATTAAAATAACATTGTAAACATGATTTCTACTCCAAACCAAAGAATAATAACAAGGGTGATTGAATTACTCACTTTGATGCCTCAACCTTATTGCTATTAAAACAATACACACGTTAGAAAACTTCAAGAAAGTTAAATCAATAAAGTAAAATCAAACATGAATTGAAATATAGATTTGGGACCAAATCCTCAGAACTACTAACCTTTCACGTCGAGGATGGCTTAGAGTATTCGAATCTCGTGAATGAGGTATTGTGAGTGATTTGGGAGAGTATCAAAGATGTGTTTAGGCTAAGGCTAAGAATATGTATGATTGGTAAGGATTGATGATGATTGGAGCTAGGTGGTAATAGCTAATTATGGCTTATCCGTGATGGTTCTAGCTGATTTGAAAGTGGGGAAAACAACCTCTATTTATAAGGAAAAAAGAGAGTCTGGCGATAAAACAGGATCAGAATTTGGAATGGGATAGAACTTCTCTATCGCGGGGCGACAGAACTGTTGCGGCACGCCAGTGTCCATCGCGGTGCGATGATATCGACATGTCTCGTTGGTCTTGTCGTCATGTGATGATTTATAAAGATGATAAAGCCGTACGGAGTTTGATTTCTATTAGAACTAGATTTGTGAAATATATTTAGACGTCTTTTAATTTGGAGAAGGACTATCATATGAGAAGTTTTATTTGGCTTCGAACTCTTTTGATCTTTATCTTTTCGAGAAGGATAGATTAGAACCTTTTAGAGGGTTCTACCAGTTCCTAAAGAATCCTAATTGGGTTAGAATTGGGAATATGATTTTTGGAACCTCACATGATCATTGGGTCGTAGGTAAGGTGGACCTAGGCTCGGTTTGGACTCGATTTAGTATTTTGGCCATAACTTATTTGTTTTAAGTCGGATTTTGGCTTATAAAATATCGTTGGAAAGCTCTTTTCAAAACCCAACCAAATAATCAACAATTGGACCGAGATTATGGACCAAAATAATCTGGTTTGGATGTTTTTATAATTTGGGCACGAAATGAATGATTCTTAGTGGCACGAAATGAATGATTTTGGGTTTAATGACATGAAATGGATGAATTTGGATTATAACATTTTAGGAAAGGTTAGAGGTATGGTCAAGGCTTAAGGAAAATTCACAAGACTCTCAACTCTATATCGAACTCGTTAATCAAAACGTGAAAGGTACTCATCACTAGGTTTGTTTTTTGGGGAGACACAATCAGGTGTCTATAAAAGCCCACACTTTGACTTATTTTGGAGAAACGTAGGTTTCGAAAACGCTAGTCAAAGTAATTCGAAAGGGATGGAGAATTATTTAGAACATTATGCGATCCTAAATCATCCTTTTTTAACGCCGATTCCTGCAGAAAGCATCAATTCTGCAAATAAAGGAGTTAAGGGGAAAGAAACGCGTATATTGGTTTACCGAGCACACGTCTCTTGGTGACATCAAATCAAAGTTTATTTTGTTTGATAACCTCCACATTCTCAAGGAGCGCTGTTGATCTAAAATGTGTCCATGCGTCTCTGAACAACAAGAGCTTTGAAAGAAATGTCCACTCGTCTCTGAACACAAGAGCTTTGAAAAGGATTTTCCATGCGTCTATGAACAAAATATCTTTGAAAGAAAAGTCCACGCATCTCTAAACAAGAGCTTACTCAAGGAATGTTCACTCGTCTTTGAACAAGAGCTTACTTAAGGAATGTTCACTCGTCTCTGAACATGAGCTTACTCAAGGAATGTTCACTCATCTCTGAACAAGAACTTACTCAAAGAATGTTCACTCGTCTCTGAACAAGAGCTTACTCAAAGAATGTTCACTCGTCTCTAAACAAAAGAACTTTGGAAAGGTGCGAGTGTTCGATTGGCTGCGAACAGGAGCTTCAAAGAATTGCTTTTGGAATGGTGAGAGTGTTCGATTGGCTGCGAATAGGAGCTTCAAAGAATCGGTGACGGATGGTGAAATTGTTCGATTGGCTGCAAATAGGAGCTTTGAGGAACAGTTGTATCCTGTAAAATCAAATATTGCCAAAGGACTTCGCTGGTGTTTTATTGGGGTTGACCTAAGACTTGGTGTACTTGACTCATTGCGGTTAGTTGGCTTGAGGTTGACTAAAGGCTTGGTGTACTCGACTCATTGTGTGACTCAATGTACTCAAATCGACTTGATGTGCATGACTCGATGTGTGCAAACTCAACTCAACGTGATATGGCTTGATGTGTATGTCGTGCATACGACTCGTGTGTGTAAACTCAACTTGATGTGGTGACATGAAATGACTCATTGTGCATGACTCGTGTGTGCATTGTGTTGTGATTGTGCTCGTGCAACTCGAAAATGCAGAAAAGCAACAAAATTTTCGTCATTTTTGTGGAGTGTACCGACTTTCTCCCGAAAAGAAGGACGTGAAAATGAATGAAGGTAAAGCGTTGGTGAAAAATGAAGTTTTGAACTTCCTCAAGATGAAAAGAATGAATCGAGTAATGATGCATGTTGAATGAGCTTAATCAAGTGTATGCATTAATCATTGTATGTCATGGTGTAGGGTTTGTAGCATCCTAGGCTATCTCAATTGATGATCCGATAATGAAAGTACTTGGATAACTTAGGCACGGAGGCTAAGTACCTCATACTTTATGATGCAATGATGATTATGATAATGAGTGATTCAAAGATGACAAGGCATACTTCAAAGTTGTATCAAGATTTCATGACAAAGGGTTCCTAAGGGAAGGATTATTCGGCTATGTATTTGTAATGTGTGTGAGAGTGACACTAAGGTTAGGCCGCAAAGGCTAAGGGTGTGGAGAAATATTTTGAGAAGAGCTAAGTGATGGTGATTCTTAGGCTGGGTAAGCTAATGAAATAGGGATCAAGCCCCCAAGTCTAGCACTAAATGGATAGGGAGGAGCATTGAAGATCCCTTGATGTGATCGTCATGAATGCGAATGAATGCATTTTTATTACGGCTGCACCTCAATGTGAGGCTGCCTACGTATCCGTTAGGAATCAGGTCGAACGTAGCTCTAGGCGAATGTAACACCCCATATTTTTGAACCACTATTTTATGTGCATTTCAACCTATTAAACCTAATTTCTAATTTAAATCTCAATTTCTAAATTGAAATGTTAATTTAATTATTAAAATTATTATTTTGATTAAAGGGTCATCCCAAGCTTTTGAAAACCTTAATTATAATATTTTGACGAAGCAATTGAAAGTAAATATTTAAAATGTTTTATATTTTAGTTTTAATCATTGCAATTATATTTGATTTAATTTGTCTGAATTGATATTATCCTTAAAGGGTGATTCCTTAAGCTTAAGCGACAATTCAGTAAGTGGTACACTTAAATTGTATTTTTGATATTTAACCTATTAAAATTGATACATGTAATCATTGGTGATTCCTTGACTAAAGTGCCAATTTGATAGGTATGAAATGATTTTATGGTTTTTAAGACGTTTTACGTTCAATTGTATCAATATCAATAAATAAAGTTGTATTGGGTGATTCCGTCAACTCGTTTATCGAATTGATATTGTTTATAAACTATTGTTTAATCCTTATATTTATAAAACTCATTATAATGTCCTTTTATTAATTAGGTCATTATAAATGAATAATATTATTGGTTTCGCATTTCGTTTTTATGTTGTTTTTTTTTTGTAAATATAAACTTTATATATATTTTTGTATTGTGATTTAAATTATTGATTTCATTATTATTATTGTAATTATTATTGAGATATCAATAATATAATCTATATTATCGTTTTTAAAAGCGTTTCAAAATGCCTCCCATTACATTCCTTTCTTAGTCTTGTTTCAGGCCAACTAGAATTTGTTTACGGGTCGGGTTTTGCATTAGAACTTTTATGAATAAATAAATTAAGATAGGCTTGTTTATTAGCTTCCTTAATCCCATTCTTAAGCATAAATTAATCATTCAATCAAGCCCATTAGTGTAGCTAAAGTTAGGGTTTGCATGAGAGCTAATATAGCCCATTTTCTCTCCTCTCTCACGGCAGCCTTAAGGCTGATTTATTGATCAGTTTTTAAAGCCTAAAACTCCCTAATTGCTCATGTAATAAAATCCCCTTTACTCCTCTTCAAGTGGCTGTCCAAGACTCTTCTCCTCCCCCTCTTTTGAACGTACAAAATAAGATGGATGAACTTTCTTTTTGGCTGCTCACATCTCATCGGTTTCTCTCCTTCTTTCCCTCAAATTTTTCATGCAACGTCAAGGCTCCAGAAAGGGGTTTTCGAGGGTTTCTTGCTGCTATTTGCTGCACCTAATTCGTGCACCAATCTCAGTCCACCATCATAAAAAAATGAAGGCAATCAAGGTTAGCATGGGCATGGTATTGGAGCACTTGGAGGGATTCAAATTATGATCTTTTCCCCCTTCTTAATATGGTTTTTCTTGTCTCCTAATCAAAGGTCACTATCCTTTCTCCTTTAGGTTAGA
Organism: Chenopodium quinoa; assembly: GCF_001683475.1. Lineage (NCBI taxonomy): Eukaryota > Viridiplantae > Streptophyta > Magnoliopsida > Caryophyllales > Amaranthaceae > Chenopodium > Chenopodium quinoa. The sequence continues at coordinate 1,743,635 of NW_018742726.1, read as the reverse complement.
ATAAGGGGATTTTGGGGTTGGATTGATGGGTGGAAACATGACTAGGGTTAGGTTTAATATTTGATTTTCGCACGCAATTTTCTGTCAGATTTTCGTGTGAAATTCATGTGGTTTTATGGGTTTTGATCATGTTTTCATGCTTAGATAAGTCTAACATCAATCCCTAATTATTGTGTGATGTTTTCGTTGTGTTTATATTGAGTTTTAAGATGATTTTTATGCATTAAAAGACTGATTACACGAGCTGTGTTGAGCATGACGTACAACAATGTTTTTGTGTTGTTTTGGGTTATGTTTTTCCCTAATTTTGATGATATTATGTTAGGATATTGTTAAGGGTTGTTTTGGGACCATTTTGATATATTATGGGTGTAATTTTGAGATGATTAAGGCATGCTAAAGACTAATTATACTTGCTTCCCGTAGCTGATGATAGGTGTGTGATATAGGCTCAATTATGTGATGTAATTGTCTTGATTTTGCTCTAATATTGATGGTATCATGATAGGTTATCATTAGGGGTTAAATTAGGAGTATTTTGATGTACTTTGGGTGGAGTTTGAGGTATTAAAAGCATGATTAAAACTGAAATTGATTGCTGTCCATATCTTCATTTAGGTGTGTGATGATGGAGTTCTAAGGCATGTTTATCTGTTAATTTTATGATCAATTGGAAGTTTTTTTTAAATTATAATGTTAGGATATTCTCTAAATTGATTTGGCATGATCTTATGTGTTTTTGGGTAGTTTTTAGACCTAACATTGATCTAGAGTTGCTGCTGCCTACTGTCAGTTGGGAGTGTGATTTTGTGGCTTGTATGATGTGTTTTGCTTATTTTCTACGCCCAAAAGCATGATTAACATTGCCTATTATGATTTTAGAGTGTATACTGTAATGGGTTAAACTTAGTTTCATGTTTAAGGTGGGTTTTGGGGCTGTTTTGTGTGAATGGTACTGCTGGAAGCTTAATTGGGGCTGCTGCATTTGTGATTTTATTTAAGCATGTTAAGTCATGAATTTTAAGTTTGAAATAGTTTTATATGATGCCTATTGAGTATATGTATGTGCCCTAATTTTTATTTTTCACTTGAAGTATGTTTGACTAGGTTTTTATGATGATTTTTGGACTTTTATCTTGTTGCCCTGTTTTGTTTGTTTTATGAAATGGTAGTTTGGATTTTTTTTGGGTTAATTAAATGAATTTATGGAATTTTTATTGTAAATATTATATATTAGTTGAAATGATATTTTAAATAAGTGATGAGTGAATTTTTTTGGGTATTATAAACTCTTAAAGTGAAATACTTGCATGTGTGTGTGAATTTGGGTGAGTTGTAATTGTATTATCGACGTCGTAATGCTTTAGAGAAGGATAATACTATCTTTAGCATTACTTCGCCAAGAGTTGTGAATGCACATAATTGTTGAATTCCGATAATTAATTATATTCCCAAACTCAGACGATACCTTTTGTGGTTTATTAAGTTGAATTGTGTTTTGAAATGGATTTTCAATTGAATTTGATTTTATTATGCTGTTTAAATTGAGTGTAAGACCATTTTGGGCTTCTCTGCAGATTTCTGAGTGAAATATATTATATTAAGGGGCCGTTTGGTTCACGGTAATAATCAAAGGGAATTGGATTCCATGGGAATCATTCCCTTTGTTGTTGTTTTTTTTTGCATTTCTATCATTCCCTTTCCCCTTTGATTACCCAAAAAGCTTCTATTCCCATTCCCCACCCCCTAGCCTTTCCCATTCCCTTTCCCCAACCACCACCGTACCCACATCAACCACCCTCACCCAGGCCACTTCTCGCCGAAACTTCGTTGCCCCTCACCGAAATCTCGCCGCCATCCCCCGACCCTTGCCGCCCCTCACCGGAATCTCGCCACCCCTTCTCTCATCGGAAAATCATTCCCTCACCCACGCACCATACGACTGCACTCATCCTCCACCCAAAACTCAAGACTTGTAGATAAGCTAAAACGCTGTATCTCCACTTTCCCCCACCTCCTTCCAACAATCGAATAACAGAGTTACAAAGGTACAAACAATTAGCGAAGGAGGAGGAAGATACCAAAGTTTTCTTTCTCCTCAACTCTCTCATTCTCGCTAGTATTTGTTCCGCCATTAGAGGACGATGGAGGTGGCGAGCTCGGAAAATCATTCCCTCACCCACGCACCATACGGCTGCACTCATCCTCCACCCAAAACTCAAGACTTGCAGATCAGCTACGGTGAAGGGGTGGGTTTTTGGGTTTTTCTGGGCTTAGGGCGGTTTTTTGGGGGAGGAATGAGCTGTGCAGGGGTGGGGGAGAGGTGGCCTAGGGTGGTGAATGGTGGGGGAGGTGCGGTGAGTGGTTTGGTGGATGGATGGTGGCTGGAAAAGGTGGAATTAGGTGGTGGTGGGATTTGTTTCCCTTTGTTATTAAACAAACAACATAGAAAATTTCAAGGGTTTCATTCCATTCTCCTCCATACCCTTTCCCCATTCCATTCTGATTCCACTTTGCGAACCAAACGACCCCTAAGTATTTTAAGTAATTTTTGAATTGTGTGTGGAGCCATGGTTGGGTGTGAGGCTGAGTTGCTTCCCAATGGCTAATGAACATGCTAAATACCTTGATTGCGAGTCATGGGTAGCTCAACCTGGGTTAATTGTTGTCTTTTGGAGGTGTGTAAGACCTTATAGGCATCTACCCATAACAGGGAGTTGGCCAATCTTAGACACGGTCTCTGCGAGATGACCGAGGGTTCGTCCTAACAAACCTTAGGAAGTGGATTGCGAGGCCACTAGCGTTCCCTCCATGCCAGTTCTACTGTTTTGAATGTTTTGAGTTTGAAATATTGAAACTATGAAATTATTACTTATTTTGAAGTTTATATAAATTATGATTGAAATTAGTTATTTAATATTGATTTCCCATTTTAAGTTTATTTTGAAATATTTCAGGTTTGTATTGTTAGATGGTTTTAAGTGATTTGTTTTGAGTTTTCAAGTTGTTTTCATTATGGTTTCTTTCTATTAATTTAAGTCTAAAATCTTCTATTTCTTATTTGAGGGAGAACTACTAGTTGCTCCCCACTGATTGTGGAACATTGTTGTAATTTGCAGGTTCTATTTGTTTATTTGAACTTTGTGACGATGGGTTGGAGATTGAGAGTTTAGAACCCAACTTTTGGGCTTGTATGCCTTTGTTGTTAGTTTCTTGTTTAAGTACTTTGAATTTGGTTTTACTTTGATTTCAATTTGGCCAATAAGGGTTGCTCTGCCCTTGGCTTTTGAATGTAATTGATTTGCCTAAATTTAAGTCGTTTGTTATTTTCTATTTTACCACTTAGTTTGCGCTTAGGTTAAAATAACTTAGTTTGGATGTTTGAATGACTTAAATTTAACTTTTAGACCTAGGTTAAGCTTAACTTTGTCAATCGAAGTTAAGTAGCCTCCCGTTCAGGCGTAATTCTGCTAACGCTTCCAGTTCTAAAAGAAAGGGGTATTACACCGAACCTCGCACAAGTGTGTGTTCACGTCAAGGAGATCTTTTAAGGGTTGTAACGGGGTTAGGCTAAAGGTTGAAGAAGAAGAAGGGATAAAGGTTCAAGACCTAAAGTAAGCCCCCCAGGTGTGCAACCTTGCATTTGAATCTTGGTATTTGTATGCTTGAGGTTTCTCAATTTTGAACATTTTTTTTTTTTTTTTTTTTGCATTAGATATTTGTATTTGAATCTTCCTTGGAAAAGTGCGAGCAATCCCTATCATGCAGGCAATCACTCACTTGGCAATCCCGATCATGCGATCATACAATGTCGAGCACTCGATAACAGACACAATCTAAGATGTATTCATATCTTAGACATTGGAATACTTACCCTTTTGCACACTTTTATTGCTTTTTGAACTTTCGAAATTTTCGGACTTTGGTAAAAATCACTCAAGCTTTTGATTTGAAAATTGCCTAAGTTACACACATCCCATCCCAAGGTTAGGTAGATGTGGGTTGAAAAAAGAAAGGCCAATCGTTAAACGAGCCTCAAAGTGGTTTATCAAGAAAGGGTCGTGTAATTGAAAGGGTAAAGGTGATATGATGTGGCTACAAGGGGTGCCTCAAATCATTGGTATACCTTGTGTTTAGTTCAGCATGGAATTTTTTTATTTTTTATTTTTTTAATGAAATGCAATGATCATATGTAAGGATATAAATGCTCATTTTATTGAAAAATGGAAAGGGTAAAAATAAACTCATGAAATAAATCTAAAAAATGATGGAGGGTGCCTATGCTAGACTTATTAAGGGAAAGGAAAATAAAAAAATAAGAAAGAAGAAATCATGGAATCTTGTTGTTGGAGCTTGCCTTGTGCTTTATGCTTATCATCACTTGGCCTTCTTGTTGCTCGGAGGAACATGAAGGCAATTCAAATCAATGAGGTCTTGAATACGATCCTTGGGGGTGAAACATTTCTCAGTAGTGTGACCGTTGCCTCGATGGTATTTGCAATAGGAGCTTTAATCCTAATTAGGAGATCGTCTCTCAGGTACTGGATCTTGGATTTGACCAATGGGGTTGAATGATACCTTGGCCATGGAGGTAGTCGAAAGCTTCATTATAAGTCATTCCTATTGGTGTATATTCATCAATGGTCTATTTTACCCGTAGCTTAGGAGCATTGAGTGTTTTCTTTAACCTTTGAAGGGAAGAAGGAGGATGATCGTTCTTTCCATTCTTCCAATCTTGGCGATGAGGGTTTAGTTCAATGACTGACATTCGATTCACAAGATTTTCCACCATACTTGTAAGCTTGGTAATGGAATCTTGGAGCTTATCAATGTTTTCCTTTAGATCTTATCAATGTTTTCCTTTAGATTTGCTAAGTTTTCCTCGATGGCATATAAGAAAACTTCTTCATCCTCCTCAATCATGGTCGCTTCGTTAATGGAAGTTATATAAACTGCATCGATCATAGGCTCATCAATAGGTGTAATGGGGAGAGAATGAAGGGTCAAAGGTTATTTGATCCTCTGCGATAGCTAGAATCTCTAGGGCCTTAATCATCCTAGCAGAAACTTCCTTCCACCTATTATAGAATTCGGTGAAGCCTTCATTATGTTTTTGTTTCAAGATTTCAAGTTCTCTGTGATCAGTCTCTACTTGTAAGTTGCACTGGTATCTTTTGATGAAAGTATGTACAATACTCTCCCAAGTAGCAGTGTCCTTGGAATCCAGGGAAATAAACCATTGTTGACACACTGTTTCTAATGAGAAATGGAACAACGAAGGGAAAAGTTGCTTGTTAGCCCCCTTAATATCCATGATTGTTTCTAAAGCTTTCAGGTGGAAGTAAGGGTTATCTGTGGGCTTGAACTTAGGAATTTCAGTGGTAGAGAACTCGTGCGGAAGAAGTTCCTTGTTCAGTGAGATTCCTTTGGTATTCATGTCAAGATATTTATAATCATTGGAAACCTGACTTAGCGTCTCTTCGATGCACTTGATTGTTTCAAGTGGAACTTGTTTATTAGGGTCTTCAACTTTCTCCATTCGAATGGTGAGTGCTTTGATAAGCTCGGCAAGACCCTCCATGGCCTTTTGGAGTTTGTCCACATCCTCTTGTTTTGCTGCCATTGGTTTGTTCTTCCTTCGAACCGTGTTCCTAAAGAAGATCTCTTGAATGTAGGAGTTATCTCGAACTAATTGACCCTCTTTCCTTGACCAAACGCTGTAGAAATAAAACCCATGGACACTTATTGTCAATTACTTGACTCAAACTCGATTAACATGCATAGATGGGGAAAGATCATAGTGTAGGAGGGGAATGATATATATGGGGAAGCATGAAAGATAAAAGCATGTGAATGTGGAAAGTGTCTAAGAAGGAAAGTGTAAGGTATGCAATGTATGAAAGGTGATGCAGAAGGAAAGGATGTATTTGCGGAAAGATATGGAAATTTTCGGGAATGGGAAGGACCCTCAACTCAAATGATGGAAAGGATGACTCATGCGTGGACCTAAGACATGGCCATGGTGTGAAGAAAGTATGTACAAAGTGTGTGCAAAGACTCGTGAATGACAGTGATATTTACAAGACTCGTGTCATGACCATGTGACTAGACATGTGGTTTGACTTGAACAAGACCAAGAAAAGACCAAATGCTGTCATTAAATTAGTTAATCGTGATAGCGGGACTCGATGTGAAGAATCAGAAAGAAAAACCGAACCATCGCGTGGCGATGGAACTGCTGCGGGATGATGGGTCCAATGCGGCACGACAATCCTATTGTGACGCGTTGGTTGCTCTCGTTTTGCGCCACAGAGTTGAAGTAATACGCCAGTATCGGAGTATTACGACGATCTGTTTTCAGTCATTCTTTTTAAGGTTTAAGCCTATAGGTCTCCTAGGTCGAGCGTATTCATAATTTATGGGTTCATTGTAATTAACCAAATTAATTAAGCAAAGCCCTTTGGGTTAGTATATACAAGTCATATGTACAAGAATCAAGTTAAGACAAAGGGTTAGTTTAATCACAATCAAAGGGTTAGTTTAATCACAAGCAAGGTATGAGCAAGTAAAATATGCACAAGTAGTCACAACATGATGCAATGAGTTTGCAACCTAACCATGGCTCCAATTCTCTAAGGTCAAGGATTATGGTGTCCAAGAGAGTCCATGGTTTAGAGTTTAGATGCATCGCGCGGAAGCCTTACCTTAGAAGGGTTGGCACGATGGACGGGACTCCGTGAGTTAAACTCAACTCCATGGTTTGGTGAATTCAACAAACTCGGATGCACCCATTATTGCACGGAGCGTTTATTAGGGTGGACAGGGCGTGAATTCCTAAGGGCTAAAACCATATATAGAACACATATGGGTTCAGAAAAGTAAAAAAAACTTAATCAAGAAGTAAAATCGTCGAGACAATACTAGAATCAGGCGAAACACGAAGACAGAATTTTGGCGCAGAATCGCCAGATCGTATCACTGGAAGGCAGGGTCCAACGTCCGGCGACAGCATTGTCGCGATGCGATAGTGCTGTCGCGTGGCGTTGGTCACTGATGCCTCACAATGATTTTGACACTCTGCGACAGTTTCTATTTTCGATGTTTTTTTCCGATTTTTCGTAGCGTCTTTTCGATTTTAGTTGTGAAAAATATTTTCGACCTTTCCTACGTGTATGTCCTTTGTTTTGGACGCATTATGGATGGTTTTTCCAATGCGTACCTTTTTATTCTTATGCCACAATGTTAATCAAAATTACGCACATGAATATCTAGAACCTTTCAAGTCTCATCCACTCATTCTAAATCAATTGCCAAACAAACTAGAAATTAATTTAAAAATCCTCCCTAGTGGAGTCGCCAAAAACTGTAGGGAATTTTTCAACTCTCGCTCTACTGTGGGTCATTCTTTTAGGCATGGCGGTGTTCCAAGAAAAAGAAGCTAGAGATAAAAGAGTCGGCAACAATTTTTAAGAACTTGTAAACTGTTCACAGGTGTGAAGGTTACACCCCATTCACGATCACGGAGATCGCTAACTCCATAGTGATCCAAAACCATGAGTAGATGTTCAGGGATGATGGTACGAATCCAACCTAAAAGAGATTGAACTCGCCTTAAATAGGCCTCTACTCTATTCTTATGATATTCATGTGTGCTTTTTAATCAACATACATACATCAAGTTAATCCTAAACCCGTTTAATCTACGTTAGTTGATTATTAATGCACAATAAAATCTATTATTGGTGATCACTTGAATTAAAATCATATTAAGCCTAAGTAAAATTATTAATTATCTAATTGGGCGTGATTTCAAGTAAAAATTCCCTTTAAACCTACAAAAAGGGGCATGATCAAGAAATAACAAATTATTATAAATAATCAAGCAACATAATATTAATACAACAATCATCATCATACAAAACATCATCAAAACATCGTTAATAGTAAGATCCTAGACATGATACTAAACGGATTAATAACAAATCCTAGCATGTCACTAATAACAAAATCAAAGCGTTATACTAAACATGATACTAGAAATCATAAAAACATCCTAAGCATGATACTAGGAATTAAAATAACATTGTAAATATGATTTCTACTCCAAAATCAAAGAATAATAACAAGGGTGATTGAATTACTCACTTTGATGCCTCAACCTTATTGCTATTAAAACAATACACACACGTTAGAAAACTTCAAGAAAGTTAAATCAAGAAAGTAAATAAATCAGACATGAATTGAAATATAGATTTGGGACCAAACTCTTAGAACTATTAACCTTTCACGTCGAAGTCAAAGGCAACGTCGAGGACTCGTGAATGAGGTATTGTGACTGATTTGGGAGAATATCAAGGATGTGTTTAGGCTAAGGCTAAGAATATGGATGATTGATAAGGATTGATGATGATTGGAGCTAGGTGGTAATAGCTAATTATGGCTTATCTTTGATGGTTCTAGCTGATTTGAAAGTGGGAAAAACGAACTCTATTTATATGGAAAAAAAGAGAGTCTAGCGATAAAAAAAGATCAGAATTTGGAACGGGATAGAACTTCTCTATCGCGGGGCGACAGACTGTCGCGACGCGATGATGCTGACGTTTCGCGTTGGTTTTGTCGTCCTACGATAATTTCTAAAGATGATAAAGCCATACGGAGTTTGACTTCTAATAGAACTAGATTTTTGAAATATATCCGGACGTCTTTTAATTTGGACGGGATAAAGACTACCATATGAGAAGTTTTATTCGGCTTCGAACTCTTTTTATCTTTATCTTTTCGGGATGGATAGATTAGAACCTTCTAGAGGGTTCTAGAAGTTCCTAAAGAATCCTAATTGGTTTAGGATTGGGAATATGAATTTTGGACCCTCACATGATGATTGGGTCGTAGGTAAGGTGGACCTAGGATCGGTTTGGGCTCGGTTTAGTATTTTGGCAATAACTTATTCGTTTTAAGTCGGATTTGGGCTTATAATATATCGTTAGTAAGAACTTTTCAAGCTCCACCTAAATAAACAATAATTGGACCAGAATTATGGACCAAAATAATATAGTTTGGAACATTTTTATAATTTGGGCACGAAATGATTGATTCTTAAAGACACAAAATGAATGATTTTGGGTTTAATGACACGAAATGAATGATTTTGGATTAAAACATTTTAAGAAAGGTTAGGGGTATGGTCAAGGCTTAAGGGAACTTCACAAGACTCTTCAACACTTTACCGAACTCGTTAATCAAAACGTGAAAAGTACTCATCACTGGGTTTGGTTTTTGGGGAGACACAATCAGGTGTCTACAATATCAAAACTATAGAGACCCAAGTGATGACTTCATTGAGGAACAACTTGAAAATGTAGACAATTCATCAACTGGAAATGCTTTAAGACCATTTCTTGTTACTCGCGGGTAGTTCACGGAGCGAAATTTGAATAATTTTATGTCAAGGAGGGAAGACCTTCTAAATAAACAAATGCATATATATGCGATTGAAGAACGACTTGGTGGAACATATATGGAGGAAATATCAAGGATCCATTTCATAGTCAATGATTAAGAAATTAATTTCTGTAAAGTTTATTGTCATTTGCATTTGAACATTTTTTTATCGAATTAACTTTGATATTTAATATTAGAAGTTTCGATGTATTTTTTAATTAACGCATTAATGTTAATATTTCTAATTAACGCCTTAATGTTATTTTCATTTTCAATTTGTTCTAATCGAACTAAGTATTTTAGCAAAACAATAATTTTTATAATCTTGACTATATATTTGACTGTATATATATATATACATATATATATATGTTTATGTGTGTATATATATACTTCCTCCGTTTTTTTTATTGCTTCATAGGGGTTTTGGAGGCAAAATTTGGTAGTGGGAAAAAGTAAGAGAGAGAAACGTAAAAATACAAAATTGTCCATGTAATGTAAGATAAAATAAAAAGTAAGTGTGAAAAAGTAAGGGTACGTTGGGTATTTGCAGTGTGAACATATATATTTTTTATCCTAAAAAGGAAATGATGCAATAATAAGTAAACTTCCTAAAGTAGTAAGTGATGCGATAAAAAAAGAACGGAGGAAGTATATACATATATATATATATGTATATATGTATATAATACAAACTGAGAACTAATCCGAGCCGTCCATCGCGTTAGATCTAACGCTCTACACTTCACCCGCCTCATTAAGGGTATTTTCGTAATTTCCACTGTTGAATGACCTTCGTTCTAACTCTCTCTCTCCTATTTTTACTTTCTCTCTCTACGTTCTTACTTTCTCTCTCTACCTTCGATCTCTTTTAAGGCGAGTTTGCTCTTCGACTTTGCGCTTCGATTTCATCGATTTCCCTCTTCGATTTTGCATATTCTTTGATTGTTCTTCTATGTTTTTCCTTTAATGCTATGATTCGATCTTACTAGAGAGGCAATTTTTAGTTTTTTTGTTTGTTTTGTGTATCTTCTTTATTGATTGATCATATAATTAGGGTTTTTGCTTTGTTTTTGTTCGATTTCGTTCTCGATTTCTTTTAATATTGCTTTTAGTTTGATTTCTATTATTATTTTGTTCGATTTTGTTTTTCGTTTTCGATTTTACATATAATTAGGGTTTTTGCTTTTGTTTTTGGTTTATTTTTGTTCTTCTTTACTGATTTTTACTTTAGTTTTTAATTATTCTTGATTTCGTTTGATTATATAATGCAATTTTTTTAATTGTTTTACTTAAATTTGATTATGTTATGTTCATTACTGCTTTTTTGATTTTTTGATGTATTCTTTTATTTTTGCTTTTACTTTTATATGGTTTTTATTTACTTTAAAGTTATCATTATTTAATGTTAATTAGAGGATTTAATTTTGCTTGATATTATCTTTTAATCATATATCAATACTTAAAACAGATGATAAACTAGTGATTGATCAAGCACTTACACATTCTTTAAATATTTCATTTCCTCATTTTTTAATTGTTTTGCTTTTACTTTTAGTGATGTTTTGTCTACTTTTAATTTGGATTCATCTACTTTTCAGGATGATGTCTTAAACAGTTGGGCTCTCTTCACCTGATGTTCATGCTGGAGATGTTAATGTAAGCATTTTAAAAACTCCTCATGTTGTACTACCTAGGACAGTTTATAATTCTAAAGGTGGTAAAGAGTTTATTCCTGGTTTTTCTATGGAAAATAAGCCTATTTTTGGAATGAAATTAATTTCTTCAAGATGGAATTGATTTTTATAATAAGTATGCTAGTGAATGTGGATTCAAAATCCGTAGTAGTACTAGCAAGGTAGAAAAGAAGTCGACTGGTCCTAATGGTAAAAAGGGTGTTGTACTTATTAAATATTTGGTTGTAACAAAGAAGGTTTTGTCAATGATAATAAAAAGATAAAAACTATGTTGAAGGTGCTGTTTTTAGGAAAAAGACAGTCAGGAGGATTGGGAGTCCTGCTATGATTAAGTTTAAGTATTGTGATGGTGGAAAGTATATGGTTTATTTCTTTCATGAAAGCCATTGTCATCCCTTCTCAACTCCTACTACCAGACAGGTCACTAAACCATATGATGGCTTAACTTGTGTTCATAGGAAGTTTATATTTGATAATTCAAAGTTGAACATTGGTGTTGTTATGTCCTATAGGATGATGAAAGAATATTGTGGAGGTTATAAACATGTGAGAGGAACTAAAAATCAATTTAAAAACTTTTCTCATGGCTTAAAAGTTTATATTTCTGAAGCTGATGGGGCTATGTTTATAGAAAATCTTCAACAGAAAGTCAAAAACAGTAATGGTTGTTATTATTTGGACTATTGTGTTGATGCAACTAGGCATCTAACACGAGTTTTTTGGACTGATCCCATAGGAAGAAAGGACTTTCACTTGTTTAGGGATTCCATTTCTTTTGATACCACATATGATACAAAAAAATACTCCTTAGTGTTCTGCCCTTTTACTGGAGTTGACCATGATAAACGATGTGTCACATTTTGTGCGGCCTTGTTATCTAAAGAAGATGTGGAATCTTTTGTATGGATTTTTCAGACTTTTCTAAAGTGTATGGGAAATGAAACTTCTTGCCTTATTATTGACCAAAACCCTGCAATGGGTATTGCAATACAAAAAGTTTTTACCAAAACGAAACATTGATTATGCATGTGGCACATCATGAGGAAAGTGCTTAAGAAAGTGGGTACAACTTTCTGTAATGATACTGAATTTTTGAAAGAACTTTGTGATGTTGTTTGGGACAGGGAAATTGAACCTAATGAGTTTGTTGATGGTTGGAATACTGTGATGGAAAAATATGATTTGGTAGCTTATGAATGGTTTTCTTATATGTTCAAGATCAAGCATCTCTGGATCCCAGCCTATTTTAGGGATTTATTTATGGGTGGTTTGTTAAGATCTACCTCTAGATCTGAGGGTGAAAACAACTTTTTTTTTTGTAATTTCATAAATTCTCATGTGTCATGTGTTGAGTTTTTCCTTCGGTACGAAACAACCTTAGATGCACAAAGGCATGAGCAAGATGAACAGAATAGACTGAACAAGCAAATGCCTAAACTGATCACTCCATTAAAGTTAGAGAAGCATGGTTCTTCAGTTTACACTCGTTCTGTTTTATATGAATTTTAACAAGAATGCGAGGCTGCTTGTTTTTCTTATGGTGTTGAAAGCTGTAATTCTACTTATGGTGATGGAGTTGAGTTTTCCATTGTTGTAGACAATGAATGTCAAAGGAATTTTGATGTTACATTTGATTTATCTACACTAGAGTGTACTTGTACTTGCAAGATGTTTAAGAGTCAGGGTGTTCTGTGCGGACATATATTATTCATTATGAAAGGTAAATCAATATCTGAAATCCTTGAACATTATGTTTTGAATCGTTGGAGAAAAGATGTTAAGAAGAAACCTACATCAGTGGATGAGGCTTCTAACTTTGACAAAAATAAGCAACTAATCACTGATGTGTGGTTAAAAATGTTCTCCTGTGTTAGTCTAGCAGAGGGTTGTGATGATGATATGTTTGATTTTGTTAAATACTTGTCTTCATTTGAGGACGAGCTTATGAAAAAGAACAATGGTGAAGGTATATTACTTTTATCTTTATTTTATTTACTTTTATCTGAATTTTATGTACTTTACTATAACTTATACATTTTTTGAATCTTAGGTGTATGTTTCAAAGAAGGCAAAGAAGCTGATTCAGCTCTTTGTTAGATCTAATGTTGTTGATGTAGATATCTTGACTCCGAATCAATGCCTCAACAAAAGGTCTGCTAGAAGTTCTAAACACTTGAAGAGTGCCAAAGATGTAGCTGCTGAAGAAGAAAGCAAAAAAATAAGGACTTGCAGAGCTTGTGGGCTATAAGGTGTTTCTCATGACAGTAGAAACTGTCCAAATAAGTAGTTTGTCAGGTATGTTACTTTTTAAATTGTTTTTATTTACTTTTATTTGATCTTTGTTTACTTTACAACAACTTATGTACTTTTTGTTAATTTATTTCAAGTTCAACTGGGATAAGCAGGCTTTCATTATTGGATTGATGCAGTTGATGTTAAATATGCCTTAAAGTTCAGAAAATATTTACCTTTTTGTAATACATTTTTTTCATTATAATACTATTCACTACATTTACTTTAAGAAATTTCTTTTTAACTTTGTACTACATTTCAATTACTTTAAGATTTCTTTACAGTTCAATTACTTTTTTTATATCATTTTGTATCTAATAGAATTTAATATTTGTCCTTAGTTATATATATTGATCTCGAGTTTATGTTACAATCATTTTATCTATAATTTATGTTACAAGTCATTTATGCATAATTTATGTTACACATTATGCAAATAATTTTCGTTTACTGTTAATAATATTTTGTTTTCTTTTAAAGACATTTCTTTTACTTTTCATGGAAAAGAATATTCGGCTATTTCACCAAATGTCACTGAGTACTTAATAAATTCACCAAATGCCATCAAGGTTTTCAAAATTCACCAAATGCCATTGACAAACAGTACAATGACACCTCGTGCCATTAATTGCATATGGACGTTAGTTCTCCGTTAATTCAATTCTTATTTCACCAAATGCCATTACTTTGGAAAATTATTTCACCAAATGCTATTACTTTTTAAAACTAATACACAATAATCATTTATATTAAGAATAAAAAAATATTTTTTTCTCGATTTTCGTGACGAAAATTGCTCGGTAAAGTTTTGGGGGACATTTTGATCATTTATGGATACAAATTAAGCTCGGAATTGGCAAAAAAAATAACGTAAATGCTCCGTTTTGTGTGTCGAAAAATATCTCGATTAGCGTGTCGTTATTTTTTAACCATGAAAATTGATTAGGTAAGGTTTGGGGGTCATTTTGGTCCTTTATGAGTTCAAATTAAGCTCGGAATTGACAAAAAAAAAAAAGAAAGTATGTGCTCCGATTTGCAAATTTTCCGGCAAAAATATTATGATCTCAACATACAAAACGGGGCATATATGTTTTTTTTGTCAATTCTGAGCTTAATTTGAACCCATAAAGAGTCTAAATGACCCACTAAACCTTACCCCCAATCAATTTTCATGGTTAAAAAATAACGACAGGCTAATCGAAAGTTTTTCGACACACAAAATGGAGCATTTACGTTTTTTTTTTTTTTGCCAATTTCGAGCTTAATTTCTACGCATGAAGGATCAAAATGACCCAAAAACCTTACCCGATCAATTTTCTTGGTTAAAAAAAACAACACTCTAATCGAGATATTTTTTTAACATACAAAACAAGGTATTTACGCTATTTTTTTGCCAATTCCGAGCTTAATTTGTTCCCATTAAGAATCAAAATGACTCCCAAAACTTTTCCCGAAAAATTTTCGTCACCAAAATCGAATTTTTTTTAATAAATTAAAACAAATGATTAAAATGAACCAATAATATCATGACACGTGTCATGATTTAATCTTAATGATTAACTTAGTTAACGACCGTTAGTCATTAATGGCATTTGGTGAATTTTGAAAACCTTGATGGCATTTGGTGAATTTTTTAAGTACTCAGTGAAATTTGGTTAACTAGCTGAAGAATATTTAATAACACATACATTTTTATTTAATAAAAATATTCACCACATGACAGTGAATAAACCAAAATAGGCACACAACATAAAAGTAATTTTCAAAAGCTCAAATTAAAATATGTATTACTGTAATAGATAATACTTTTACTTTAAAAGTTATTTCATTTGCTTTTAAAACTTTTTGTTTACTTTTTAACTTATACGTAAATATATTAACAAACATTTTTTTTTTCATTATATATTAACTTTGAACCACCAACATTTTGCAATATAAGAATACTCAATAAAGAAAATAAAAATATATATAACTTTAATATATAATCCTTTTACTTTAAGATATATTTTGTTTACTTTAAAAACATTTTGTTTACTTTTTAACTTATATGCAAATATATAAACAAACTTTTTATACATACATACATACATACATACATACATACATACATACATACATACATACATACATACATACATACATACATACATACATACATACATACATACATACATACATACATATATATATATATATATATATATATATATATATATATATATATATATATATATATATATATATATATATATAACCCTTACAAATCCTTCCTACAAACATCATATAAACATCATACTAATCCTTGACACTAATATTAATACTATACATCTATACTGTCCAAATCTTATTTTTCTTCACCACCACCATTTCTATCTATTCCTTGTTCTTCCCTTTCTTAGCTATGTTTTCTTCTGCTTCCTAAAATATTAATGAAGTTAAAGAGTTAGTTGAAGTTTGTAATAAAAAAACAAAAATTATTATATTTTATATGAAAAAAAAACATCATTCTTACTTTTTTTTTCTTTAACTCCCATTGTTCAACATTTGCAAGTAGTTTGGTTTGCATTTGATTTTCTTCATTGAGAAGTATTAGAAGTAGTGTTGTTATATGATGGTGTTTCAATCTTTTAAATTTATGGAAAGAAACCAAAGATAAACAAAACGCTCAAAACTTAAGACAATGCTTCTAGTAATGCATATATGAACATTTAAACTTATAAAAATAGAAATGTCAACTCACATGTTTGATAGATCCCAGTCCCAAGCCATTCAAACCATCATAAGCCTTCATGTGCAGTAATAGATAGCTTCCAGAGTAATTGTCTTACCTTACTTTCTGGTATGGAAGTTCTATTAATCTAACATTGTAGTTCAACATTTCTTCTGCCTTTGAATGCTCTCTTTTCTTCAAAACTTTTGAATTTGATTTACCTGCAACATATATATTGTTATTAGATAACATTGAAACAGAATATACTACCAAAAATTTAACTTATATTATTATGCTTACTGTCTCTTTAATAAAACTCTTGATTGATTCTCATTCCTCGGTATCCTCGTACTCTGTGCTGTCCAGTTGATCAATTGTTTCATTTCTGAAGTTTATGACAACAACGAAATAATGATCCTCCTTCTTCAAAGGAATAAATACCTGCAAACCAAATTATTCAATATTTAGATTTAAAGAATTGTTTATTTACTTTTATGATATATACTTTAACTTTAAACAATGTTTTAGTTACATTAATTAAGTTTTATTTAACTTACTCATTCAACTGCATCCTAGTCCACTGCTTGAGTTTTTGTCCATTCTTTCCATATCTTTTGAAGTTCGGTCACTCCCCTTTTCCCATTTGCTCTCAAACAAACAGGTAAAGCTTCCTGCAAATTTTTTCCAAGTTAATTTATCATATTTACAGAGCTTGTATTTTTGTATTATAAACATGAAGGCAAATCCAAAGTATTATTGTATTTTTATATCAATTACTATGTGGTCAAATCCAAAGTAGAATCTGACTAGCTGATTTTCAGGCCTTTCTCTCTCTTTTTTATAACAGTTTTGGTGGAAAGCCCAAGTAGTGATCAAAAAATTTGTAACTTTCCATTCATCCAGCAATGAATTACAAACCTCTCTTGTTATTTCAATTGATTCACACAAACAACCTACAACTTCATTGTAATATGTTTATCATTAGAATAATTTTATTTGCAAACACGAAAAAATAAAAAATTTGCAACAATTACATACCTTTTGTTTACCAAGTTGTAATCATTGATAGCTACAAAGTTAATCACTTGGTTAAATTGCAAGCTCATGTTTTCCACACAGTCCTTGTTTTCTTTCAGGAAATCTGACACATATATCATTTTCTTCAACACTGAAAACTCAGCATCCACATCAAATTTTTTGCTTACTTTGAACTTTGAAACTTTATCTACAATGGCATCTCTGTTTGAATTGATGTTTGACTGAACAAGGGAAGCACATATTTCTACACGATACAACTTCCTTCTGTTGGCCAACCCGAAGTCTCCATTAAACAATTCCCCATTAAAGCACAACATATGTACCATACAGAAAACACCGCAATCAAGTGTTTGTTATGTTGATTTCCAAGGAAATGATACATTGTCAAACTCATAAGACATTATATCTTCAGCTTTTGGATGCTCTAGTTTGTTCATTAACTCTGACATTTCTCCTACCTGTAATAATTGAAATTAAATCATTTTAATTACTTTAGATGTGTTATTATTTACTATTACATGTAAATCATAAACTTTAAAAATATTCATACTTAATAATAAAAATAGAATGTTATTTACTTTTAAAATAGATTTCAGATTAAGTACAGAATCATACCACAGTAGATGCAACATTTTTATAGTAATCCACATTAGTTGTTTCATAAATTCTGTTATCCAAGTACTGGATGCTTCCTTTCAACATGTTCACCACCACCACACTATAATGGAGATTCAACGGAATTGGGATAAACACCTGAGATTCAAATTGTATTTGTTAGTTTTTTTTTTTTTTTTTTTTTTTTTTTTTTTTTTTTTGAAATCAAATTTATACTACATTAGAGAAAATTTATTACCAAATCAACCTCCATAAACTGGTGTTTTGCATTGCACAATTGGAGCCAATACAACCAAGCTTGGCTTAATTCAATCAAAACTGATTTAAGAGAACGATCTTTAGCCTCTTGAGAAGTTTTCTGAGACGCGAGAGAAATCTCTAGTGGTATCTGCATATTCATGAAAACACAAAACAGATAATGTATTTAGTATATATTCTGTATATATTCTATTCTTTATTCAATGTATCACTTACATTGTGGTCAATTTTAAAGAAAAAGCATGATGGTTTGGCCGTCAATCTTGATTTATTCATTAAAAATGACCATGCTTGAAAAATGATTGAATTTATCAATTGATTTAGGACTGTTGGTGCTAAAGTTATTATATCATCCCTTCGTATTACAATTGAAGGTTCGAGTGTAACAAGTTATTCACTGTATAATTACACAAAAACAAGTTGTTTTATTAATATTTATAAAGTAAAAGGAATTTGAAAAAAAGTAAATAAAATAATGCTAAAAGTTAAAGAATAATATTACCTATTCATTGATTTATTTTTTAGAAAACAATAGTCAGCCACCACTTGAAGAAATTCTGGCATTTCTTACATTCTGCTTTTGTTGCTCTTCATACACTTTCATACATAATTCACTTCAGTTCCTGTTTTCCCACAATCCACAAAACACTGAATCTTAGAAGCAAATTCATTCAAAAAGTTGAACGGAAGTTCTGATGCCTGGTTTGCAGTATTTGCATCAACTGCTACACTCACATCAGCTTCCTCCTCTTGTTCCTTTTCATCCTTCTCTTTCACCTTCTCATCATCCTTTTTCTCCTTTGCCTTTTCCTCCTCTTTTTCAGAAGCTTCATCTGCATCATCCAGATTAATAGTCTCCTGTATAAAATTTGAAGGATCATCTACACCATCTTGATTATCTCCATCATAATCTGGATTAGCTTCAGGCTTTTTATTCTGCTCCTCCCATGTTGATAGAAACACATTAGATACATCTCTCAATCATCATAAATCTTCACTATTTCATCAATAGCCCTTTGCACTCTAGGGTCTTCTATCAACCTTTGTGTTTCAGAAAGTAGTCGAGATTCCGATGCAGACACACTTGATTGATGCTTTTTAATCTTGTTTGTTATGCACTTTATACGTTCAACATGTAACATTGAAAAGAGTGTTGAATCTCTAGCCAATAAAAGTTGACCTTCTTCAATCTCCTTCAAATAATTAACAAAAATTTGTTATTACATTACTTTTGATAAATGATACTATTTACTTTTAAAGTTAATTTGTTTACTTTGCAGTCTATTTTATTTACCTTTTAATTTATCATTTACTAAACATTATTACTACTACTGTATTTACTTAAAATCTACAGTCTCACTTAACAACTATAAATATAATATAGAAGCAGAACAAATAAATATAAAATATGAAATTGTGTTTATTGAAATTTAAATATAAGATAGAAATAATACTCACATCATGTGCAGCCTCATGTATTTCACTGTCTGTCATAACACCATCTGGAACGTTGAAAGAGACTAATCTCCTCTCTCTATTTGCTAAATTCCTATATGCAGTCTCAATAACATCACCTAAGTATGATTGTTTACCTCCTTTTCTACAAACTGGATATACATCTTTCAGGATTTCGATTTCTCCTTGACCAAATGATGCTTTCGGTTCACTTGCTCTTCGTTTTCTTACTTTCTCATCTGTCCAATGTTTGATCTACGACAATGTTGTTGGTTTAGGCTGCCCTCTAAATGAAAGGTGATGAAAGTACACACAATCTGAAGAATTAGGAGACATCCACTAATTCCTGATCTTGATTCCTTATGCTTGTTTTTCTTGAAACTCCCCATTGCTTTGCACAAGTTATTGAGGACATAGCCACACCAATCCAGGTTACGTATTTCTTTTACATTGTCTGCATAGCTGATTATCTTGTAATCTATCACTCTGTATGCAACAGGGGCCAAGAATGTGATGCAAATATACATCACAAAGAACCTTTTAAAATCATCACCTCCTTCCTTTAGACTCTTTATTTTGTTCTCCAAATTATTCACAAAGATGTCATCGCTTTCTGCAATTCCTAGCTTCTTCTTCCACTCATTCTAAATCATGATGTTTGTTATAGGTTGCTTCCTTAACTAATAAGTCAACTTGTTCTCTGTTACATTTGGAAGCAAGAAAACATCTTGAACATCATAGGAACTTACAAAGAACTCCTTCAGCATGTCAATCTTGAGCACACAACTTTTTTCATTGAAATGTTGACAAAGCCATGGAGGCATCTTTGTTGAAATTTTTGTCGGTTTTAGTTCAAGCAAGCCTCCAAACCAACACTTATTTTTGATATTATCAAGGACTTGTTTTTCGCTCCGGTTAACCGGTGCCAATTCTAAGCTTTCGCACCGGTTAATCGGTGCTAAAAGTGTATTGCCTTTTTTTTGTAGGATTAATAACAATTGGCACCGATTCGGTTCAAAACCGGTGCCAATAACGCCCCAAAAAAATATTTTTTTTTGCATTTTTTTTTGCATTTTTTCACTTAAATTGATATAGAAACACTAACATATATATAAAGTTACATATTTTCATTAAAAAAGGTTGTAATATTACAATTTTCGTCCAAAAAAAATGAAAAATTACAAATTTAGAAAGACCAAAATAGCAGAACAGCAGCAACACAGTAGCAGAGCAGCAGTAGCTATAGGGTAGCAGTAGTTGCACCCTTACCAGACCAGCTACAACAATAGCCTCGGCAGGGCAGAGCACAAGTAGCAATAGCTCTACAGATCAGATGGTGAAGCAGCAAAGGTTGCACAATTAGTAGCAGGAAGGAAGCAACATGGTAGCATATTCAAGTCATTCAATAAATCCAAAACACAACATAGAAAATCAAATCCAAAACTAATATAAGAACTAAAGCAAAGGAAACAAAGAGCAACTCAAAAAATTCACCCTAAATAGACAGGACCTTATTAACATACCAAGAACAAAGAGCAATCAATCCACAAAGTTTTAATAAGGTATGGCACACTTAGTAGCAGCTTCACACCAGTCCACACTTATACATACTACCCATCAACTAGACAACAACCAAGCTATTAATCTTTCAATTCAGCCACAGCAACAAATTTTAGCGCATTCAAAGCATAAACAAATCAATAACACTTGAGCAGGCAAAGAAGATCAATCGAAACCAATAGCAAACTAAACAAGAAGTCTAATTGAACTAAACCAACAACAAACACAACCTCACAACCATTTAAACAATCCAGGGGTTTTTTTTCATCCAAAAGCTTCTCAAACTGTGTTACCTCAACGGACAAATCGGAGAAAATCACAGTGAGAAGCTGTACGATGAAAGTGAGTCTCTTCATCAGATGGATTATCCTAGTGTAACTATTTACGGCCAAGGGACTCAACGCATTGGTTTGTTATATTGGGGTTAGTGAAAAAGGGACATAGTCAAGGAGTATATTCCAAGCAACATTAATCAAGGGACATAATCAAGGAACATATTCCAAGCAACATAAAACAATGGACATAATTAAGGGACATATTCCAAATAACATTAATCAAGGAACATTAAAAAGGGACATAATCCAAGAAACTCAGGCCACACACCAACATCAATAGCAATAACAACATATCACAATCATACATCCCCTGGCCAGCAACATATCACAGTTTCTGGCAACCATTTATCAACAAGTAACACACAATCCTCCATCAATAAGCACTTGATAAATTTTTGCTTAGGTTATACTTTGTACGGTATATATAATTAGGGTCAGATTATCATGAAAATGCAGAAAAATTATCGAGAGACATCCTTTACCTCATCATCATCAAACTCATCACCATACCCAACCTTCACATTGCCACAATACTCGGGTTAAATCCCATACCCAAGTTCGCTCCACTGCACATCAGTAATTTGAAAGCTCAGAAACACATATCTACATAATTTTAAGAAATTGACTATTAAATGTTGTCAAAATTCAGTAATTTGTGGTGCGTCAGGGAACAAAGTTAACCAAACAAGCCCTATGAACACCCCAACCATATGTTTCTCAAGCCTGTTTTTAGGAGAAAGCAGAGGTGAACCAGCGGCTTTTGACCTGAATACACAAGAAGAAGAGAAAGAAAATGAATTGAATCCAATAACAAGTCGAAAACAAATTACAATTAAGGATAGATTAGAGAACATAAAATAGGGAAATCAAGAGACGGCGGTTGAACGACGGTGGTGGACTTGAGGAATGATGTTAGGTTCAACAAAAACCCTAATTAATAAACTAACCAACCATAGATTTAGATCCAAAATCTTCTTAACATAACAAAATTGCAAACCTTAGACGATGAACAACAACAACAATAGCGAGGAACCACAAATCTCATTGAATTTTGAATATTAACACAACAAATCAACTTGATTCACAAACATTAAAACCCCCAAAATTAGAATCAATTCCGAATCAAGCTTCAACTCCGCGCAACCCAACGTAAAATCAATTCGTGAAAAATAACAAATCTTGAATGAATAAAGAATACAAAGCAGCAGATTAAAGAGGAAGAGATAGTAAAAATGGTGGGATTCAAGCCCTCAAAATCGCAGCCCTCATAGAAGCTGAAGAAGAATGAAGGAAGAGAGGGAAGCTAAGGTAGGGCAAAAAAAAAACAAGTACGAAACAGAAAGAAAGAAGAGGGGAAATAGAAAGAAATAAAAGGGCGGTTTTTTTTTTTTATTTTTTTTTATTACAATTGGCTCCAGTTAACCGGTGCCATTTCAAGAAATTCGCAGCGGTTTGGTTTGAACCGGTGCCATTGCTCTTACACTAAATCCCGCCTTGTTTTTTTCCCACCGTTCTTCAAGAACCGTTGCTAATTTGCCGGTGCTAATATGTGTTTTTCTACTATTGTTAGTTACTAATACAATAAACTTCTATAAAAGTTTTTATTGTTCAAGTTCCTTAAGCCTTCTCTTTATCAATATTTGCTATTTTGAAATCCTTTGAAGTTTAACACCTAATACAATTAAGTTTAACAACGAGATTATGTTAATACAGTGAGTACATAAACACAAAACATGTTTAATACTTTTAAAACATATATATTTACTTTGTAAACATTTTTCTTTACTTTATAAACTTTATCATTTACTTTTTATATTCAATCATTTAATTGTATGCATCATAATATTTATATTGATAGCATAGACTTATAAAGGCAAATGGTTTACTTTATAACTGTTTCTATTTACTTTATAAATTGAATCTTTTACTTTAAGATAATTGTTTAGGGTAGAGGAAAAAAAAACATACGTGGTCCAATCCCATAGTGACACGTGGCCCAATGGAAGGGCGACACGTGTCCCTATAAAAAGTAGACATATGGCAACCCTAAGAGCACCTTAATGAGAGAAAGGCCTCCTTACATCAAGAGGCCCAAATCCCGAGAAAGCCGCAAAACGACACCCCCAAAGGACACGTGTCCTTATCTGATTGCGCCGCCAATTAGAGCCTAGCTTTTTAGGGCACTAACCCTAAAGGGGCACACTTTCCCACCCCTATAAATACCCCAATCATTTATGATGGGAGGGGTGGATTAAAACATCATTCAAGAGAAGTAAATAGCTCGAACTTCTCTCTACTTTCTCTCTCTACATCACTTAGTTTTTGGTCACTAACTTGATCGTCGAAGGCAAATATTCCGTCAACCAGGATATTCGTTGTTTTGCAGGTGTCTGAGTCCATCCGGCCATGTTCAAGACCTGTATCCCGAGGGATTCCAAAAAACCCCGAAACATTTGCCGCCGTCTGTGGGGATACACGTCTGAAATTGTTAAAGATGGCCAGACACCTGGTCTTGGTGAGGCCAAACATGTAGAGAATATCATCGCAACAATCAACTCTAGTGATCCTTTGACCGCTTCATTCCATGAGGCGGAGGATCCCCCGGTCACAGCTGCTTCCTTGAAGGCCGCCTTGGAAAAGCTCCAAAAGGCGCTTGAGGGTAAGATCCCTTCTTTTTCTAGAAACCAGTCCAAAAGAGAAGAAGAAGGTGTCTGAAAGAAACCCTAGGGCAAGATGGCCAACACTGAGGATGCTGGGAGCACCCCATTCAAACGACATGCAAGGTCACCAAGGGTGCCCCGGATGAACTGGTCCAGGCTCCTTGAGAAAACACAGTTGGCTGGGGGGTAGAACAAGCAGCCTTAGAGGCAGCCAAACGAGCCGTCCCAGCGTTGGAAATATGCTAGAGACTATCTTCGGCACAAGCGGCTGGGAGCAGGCACAATACTCGGACATTGCCTCCACTCCTACCGTGCCGGATGAATTCTCCAACCTTACTCTTAACTTGGAAACCATCGTCTAAGGAAAGAAAGAGGGGTTGCGCTTGTACGTCTAGAGGTTCAACTTGGAGAAAGCTCAAATTTAAAATCTACCGGATGAGATGGCCTACTCGGAGTTCCTTTGAGGTTCAAGGCATAATGGTTTCATGTTTGATCTGATCAGGAAAAAGACTCGGACATACGCAGGTATTCTGCGGGAGGCCGAATCATATATTGAGGCAGCTGATTTTAATTCCCTTACAAAATTAGAAGAGCCGGCCAAGGGGGCCGAGAAGAAACAATCTTCTCAGCAAGACTCGGCCAGCAAAAAGAAGGAAGGAAGCAACAAAAGAAAAGAAGTCTGGGAGGCCGACTGCTAACAGACGAAGTCAAAGAAAGCCAAGACGTACGAGCCTCAGTACGAGTACAAAAAAAATTGTTATTCAATTTTGATGGAAATTAAAGACAAGTTCGAGTTCGAGAAGCTTGAGCCTTTGAGAGGGCCGGCCTAGTACAGAAACAAGAACAAGTACTGTCATTACCACAAGGATGTGGGGCATGAGACGAACGACTGCAACAATTTGAAGAGGTTGCTGGATAAGCTCGAGAAGTGAATGCTCAACTCGTACGTCATAAAATCCAAGTTCACCTACTCTCGGATAAACAACAAATCCGAGAAGAAGAAAGAAAAAGAGAAAGAAACAGATGATGATGGAAATAGCACAGTCTCAGGGTTCGTGGCCGTCATATCAGGCGACTTTACTGTATGCGGCCCTACCATGAAGGGAATCAAGTAGGATGCTTGGAATTTTAAAAATATTATGCACACTGAAGGGGTAAAGGCCGAGCCCTTTCCACCCCTCACAATGACCCCATGGTGTTCATCTTGAAAGTTGCCAATTTGAAGGTCGGACGAGTGCTAATAGACACCTACAGCTCGTTCGCGATTATCATTCTAGCATGTTTGAAGAATCTGAAGTTCTCAAAGGATGCCCTAAAGGATATCTCTCACCCGTTGGTTGGGTTCGGTGGGAGTATTATTCCCCGGTTGGACGGATATACTTGTCTATCCGATTTGGGCAGAAGGGCGAAGGAAAGGACATGGTCTTCTGCTTCCTAGTTGTTAAGGAGCTCATTGGCTACAATGTTATCATTGGCCGCCCAACTTTGACATCAGCAAACGTAGTAATCGTCCCTCACTTGATGCTGATAAAGTTTGAGCGGTCAGATGGGAAGATAGGTTCCATTCAAGGAAATTAGAAGATTGCCAAAGAATGTAATCAGCTGGCCATGAAGCCAACAACATTCAAACATGTGACTGCGTCCGTGCAAAATCTCGAAGAAAGGTCACTCCAAACATACCAGGTTGGCAAGAAGCGCAAGTTGATTAAGAAAGAGCATGCAAAACAGCTAATGACCGTCGGCCAACCAGAAGAGCTGAGGCTACAACCGGCCGACGATCATACGGACATAGTGCTTGACCTAGACCAGCCTGATTGGACGGTCAAAGTGGGCACTATGACCATGGGCTTTCTTAGAGATGACTTGGTGAATCTGTTAAAAAATTCAGAGATGTGTTTGCATTTGAAGTTCATGAGATGCCAGGTATCAGCCTAGCTTAGCAGTTCTTAAGTTGGCTGTGAACTCGGCTGTAAAATCTGTTCGTCAGAATAAGAGGAATCATGGAGAAGAAAGGAATCAGGCGGTTGCACCTGAGGTTAAGAAGATGTTGGACGCCGGTTTGATTCGGCAATGTTACTACCCTGATTGGTTGGCCAATGTAGTTCTTGTCAAGAAGCCGAATGGGACTTGGAGGGTGTGTGTAGACAACACCAACCTCAACAAGGCATGCCTTAAGGATAGCTTTCCCTTGCCTAAAATAGATCGTCTAGTTAATTCAACATCCGGACATGCCCTGATGAGCTTTATGGACGCATACTCCGGATTCCACCAAACCCTTTGTGGGAGGAAGATCATGAAAAAACATAATTTATGACCAAGCAGGGGCTATTCGAAGAACGCCCCTTCTAGTTTCAGACACTTGTGAATACGATCTTCAGAGATCAGATCGGCTAGAACGTGGAGGCTTATATTGATGATATGATTGTTAAATCAAAAAGGCCGACCGACAATCTGAGTGACCTCTGAGAGACATTTACCGAACTTAGGTGACATAAGATGATGTTAAACCCAAAGAAGTGTGTCTTTGGTGTTGAGTCCGGCAAATATCTCGGATTTTTTATTAATCAACGCGGCATTGAGGCCAACCCTAAGAAGATCCAGGCGGTCTTAGACATGAAATAAAAGAAGTTCAAAGACTGACCGACTGCTTAGTCGCACTCGAACGATTTATGTCAAGATTAGGGGATAAGTGCCGCTATTTTTTCCAGACTATCAAGAAGAAAGAAATGTTTGAGTAGACAGAGGAGGTCGAGGAAGCCTTTGTACAGTTGAAGAATCACTTGCATACCCTTCCTCGGCTTGTCAGTCAACTCAAAGATGAGAAGTTGTATATGTATTTGGCTATTTCAGATCATCCTTGTGTATTTCATCAGCCTTGTTCTGCACAATGCCGAGCTTAGGTATCCACCTATTGAAAAGTTCGGCCTGACATTGTTCATGGCATCAAAGAAGTTATGGCCATACTTTCTTGCTTATACGATTGTGGTCTACACGGAACAACAGTTGAAAAAGTCGTTCACAACACTGGAGGCCAGTGTCCGAATGCTTAAATGGGCCTTAGAGTTGAGAGGATTTGATATCACATTCGAACCCAAAAAAACAATCAAGGGCCAATCCTTTACAAACTTCTTTGCCGAAATGACGCGGCCAGATTTACAGTTAGTAGGGGATCAGAAGTGTAACGGCGACCGGATGCGGCACTGGTATTATATATCTATCTCCAGAAGGAGACAAGTTTGAGTATGCTCTGAGATTTCAGGTCCAAGCCTCTAACAACGAGGCCGAGTATGAAGCCCTTCTGGTCGGCTGTAGGGCGGCTAGGGCAATAAAAATTGATGCGTGTTCGAACTCTCAGCTGATAGTCAGCCAAGTGAATGGTGACTACGAGGCTAGGGAGCCGACAATGATGAAGTATCTATAAATGGTGAAGGATGAGGCCGAAAGTCTAGAGCATTTCACGCTACAACAAGTCCCCCGATCCGAGAATCATCTGGCGAATTCCCTTTCCAAGCTAGCTTCCTCGGCATCATGTGATACTTCGGAAAAACGGAGCATTGATGCTCAGACCGTGCAAATTATTGATAGAAGCTCCACATGGATGGATGGAATAATCTCTTATCTCAAGGATGGAGTTCTTTCGGATGACCCAAAGGAGAGTTGGCTGATGAAGAAGAAGGCGACATGGTTTGAGATAAAGGGAGGGGACTTGTTCAAAAGATCATTTGTAAATCCCTATTTGAAATGTGTCACGCCTGAGAGGGGGCATGAAGTGCTGGACAACTTCCATGAGGGGCATTGTGGATCACACATACGCGAACGTGCCTTAGCAGAGAAGGTTACCCATTCTGGGGTACTTTTGGCCGAGCATGAATTCAGACGCCATGGAAATGGTGAAAAAATGTGACAAGTGCCAAAGATTTGCAACCCTTATTCACCGCCCGAAAACAACTTGTCGCCCATAAGTAGTCCACTTCCCTTTGCAAAATGGGGCATGGACATCTTGGGGTCGTATACTCCTGCATCCGGACAGAGGCGGTACGGGTTAGTAGCAGTCGACTACTTCACAAAGTGGGTAGAAGCCGAGGCCGTCTGAGGAATTAAATGGAGAGATGTATCTGCCTTCATCTGGAAGAATATAATCGCACGCTTTGGTGTGCCATAGTCAATGGTGTTCGATAATGGACCGCAATTTGAGACCAACTCAGGGATTATTGGCTGAGCGACCACGACATAACACATTGTTTTGCCTCGGTCGGACGCCCAAAGGAAAATGGCCAAGTTAAAGCATACAACAAATTTGATCTTCAATGGCATCAAGCAAAATCTTGAGAAAGCGGGCGGCCTATGGGATGATGAGTTGGTCAATTTGTTATGGTCCATTCAAACGACAACAAAGAGTAGTTCAACAGGGGAGACCCCATTCTTTCAGGTCTACGGCGCCGAGGCCGTGCTCCTAATTGAAATGTATGATCCTACTCTACGAGTGATGCTATATGATGAATCAGCTAATTGGGAGGCCATGAAGACTGCCCTAGACTTCCTTCCAGAAGCTAGGGGCAATGCGGTGCTTAGACACGAAATTTATCGTCTAAGGATGACAAGGGCATATAATCGCAAAGTGTTAAAGCAGTCGCTTAAGATTGGAGACTTGATTCTATGAAAAATGGAAGCAGTGGGTGATGAGTGACATTTATGTCACTCTTAGGGGTAGTATTTAGGTCTTTTTCCTCTTATTTTTCTTAGGTTTTTCCACCTCATTTATCCTCTTATGGCTTCTTTATGGGTTGATGAAAATTAATGCTTATTTGCGCTTATTTTGATAATCTTTATGCATTATTTTATCATCCCCATGCTCTCGTGAACTTTGGTATCTTCTGCAGGTTCCATGACGGTCCCTATGCACGGTGGGAGGCCCCTTGGCCAAGTATGGAAGCCATGGACAAAGGCAAGAGGAGCAAAAGGGAAGGAGAGGAAGCAAGAAAAGGAAGTGCAAGAGGAGGTGTGGCCGAACCTCTTAAAGGTCCGGTCGAACCTAGGTGTGGTCAAACTTTTGAAAAGTTTGACCGAACCTCCAGGGTGCAGTGAAGGCAGTGTCAAACCAGTTTTCAGCAATTTTGCAAGAGAGGTCGAACCTCAAAAGTTCGACCAACCAAGGATCAGGGAGGTTCGACCGAACCTACACAGGGTTCGACCGAACCTACCCTGAGTCCGACCGAACCTACCCAGAGTTCGGTCGGACCTTTTCCCGATCTCAGCCAATTTTGTACGGACTATTTAAGGTCCTTTTGAGATCGTTTTTGAAAAAAGAGAAGAAAGACAGTAGCCTAGTTTTCAGAAACTTCTCTTAGTTTGAAACATTCCTTAGGATTAATTTAGCTTAGTTTTCATCAAATCAAATCATTGTATTAGTGAAATTCAAGAATTATTCTCAAAGTTTGGCAATTTGTATTCAACATTTGAAGCTTCAATTAGTAATTTCTCCAACCTTCTTCCTTTTAATTTCAGATTTTATTTGGTATTTGCATGTTATTTAAATCTTCTTAGTTCTTGGTAATTTGTTATTGGATGATAGTTATTTCAATTGTTAACCACTTTTCCCCAATTATTGAAGTATTTAGAACCCTAATTCTTGATTGCATGTTGATAAACATGAGTTGTGAGTAGTCTTCTTGCTAGGGGTTGGGTGAAGCTCGACCTTTTGGGTTAACTATGCAAATGTGGGAGAAGCATTGATGTTTGTATTGCAATTAAATTGATTATATGAGATTGCTTGTTAGTTCCTCATGATAGGTTTAGCTACCCTTGGCTAAGGAGCTTGATAGTATGATATGCCTAATTTGACATGGAAGTGTAAATTGAGTACGTCATTACTTATTGTAATTTGATTATGTATCATCTATTGCTAAACTAATGAGGAATCTAAGTTTAGTAGTGTGAGTTGTTTTCTAATTGCATGAGGTTGATTTTACATATAGTCCTTGCTATATCTTGTCTATTTCACTCCCCGTTTGCCTATTTGCCTTGGTTGAGTGGATCTCATTCCCTAGTATCTTTAATTCATTGATTTAGAACCATAGTTTGTTTGTCTTCTTGACGAACCCCAATTCACCAATTGACTTCGAGTTAGCTTAAGTGTAAAGATCTTTGGCAATCATATCCCGTTCCTTGTGGACCAAACTCTTACTTGTCATTATGCTTGGTTTGTAAGGTGTTTGTTAATAAATGTGTTTGATTGAGTGTGGAATGTACGACCGTTGTAACGCCCATCAAAATGGCGCCGTTGCCGGGGATGGGTTAGAAAAATAAAAAAATAAAATAAAATAAAAAAATAAAAAAATAAAAAATTAAAAAAAAAAAAGAAAAAGAGCCGGTTCTAGGCCGTTTACTACTCCCCCAGCTAGGGAGACCAATTTCGAGGAGGGTCGAGATCAAATGGGTGACGCGGAACCACCACCTCAAAGACCTTTAAAGGAGTTGGGAACTCTGGGAGCTTATAGAGCTTCAAGCAGCATTGCTCCACCCGTTACTCAAGCCAATGACTTCGAGATTCGGCCCGCAATGATTAATTTGATTGAAAGGAGGCAATATAGTGGAGAAAAACATGAGAGCCCTCTTGCACACTTGAACGAGTTCGAAAAATATTGTAACACGATCAAGGTAAATGGGGTAACTCAAGAGTTTGTGAGACTAAAGTTGTTTCCTTTTTCTTTGATAGGAAGAGCTCTTGAATGGCTTGAGAAGGAGGTGAGGCCTAACTCCTTGAGAACTTGGGACGAGGTCACCACGGCTTTCTTAGGAAGATTCTATTCCCAGAAGAAGACGGCCGAGGCAAGAGCTTTGATCCAAGGTTTCCGTCAAAAAGCTAGTGAAACCATTTATGAAGCATGGGAACGATACAAGGAATATCAAAGGGAGTGCCCTCATCATGGCATTCCGTCATATCAAGTGCTTCAAATTTTCTATGGGGGCTTGAGCCCACAAGGAAAGACTAGCTTGGATGCAGGAGCGGGTGGCCCGATTATGAACAAGACGGAGGAGAAAGTCATAGAGATAATTGAGGATGTGGTGAGGCACCACATGGATTGGCAAGAAGGAGAGTGAGATTCTCTAAACAAGGGAGGAAATGCGGTTTACTCCGTTGATCACCTTAATGCCATCAACAATTTGACCTCCCAAATCGCCAACCTTGGAAAGGAGATGACGTCCATTAAGGCAAAACTAGAGACCTCTAGTTCAAAACAAGAGCATCCCTCCCAATCTAAGGGGAGAGGTATGAATTCTAACTCTTCTCCCTCTACTTCTAATAACATGCCTCATGGATGTTTGTTTTGTGAAAATTGTGGGTCTTATGACCATGATACCTCTTCTTGTAATTATGATTTCCAACCCCAACCCCAATACGAAGATGGTAATGAAAATGAAAATGAACAAGTCAATGCCTTGTCTTATGATAATAGACATAGGAATGACAATCAAAGATACTTACCACCAAATAGAAGAGAACAAGGGGGGAATTCCTATAACCAAAGAGGAAATGATTACGATTACCATAATCAAAATCAATGGGGAAGTAGGAACCAAAGGGACCAAAATCCCCAAGGTAACTACAACCAACAAGGTGGTTATGGTAACCATAATCATAATAATCAAGGAAACTATGGGAATCAAGGGCGATTTCACCAAGGGGGAAACTCTAATAATCGGAACAATTGGAACAACAATAATAATAGAGGTTCTTCTAATCAAAATACGTCCAATTCGAATGTTAGAGGTAATAGGGCTTCCCAAGACAACCACTATGCACAAGCACCACATAGTAGGTCTAGCTTGGAGGAAATGATGGAAAATCAAACTAAAATGTTCAATTCTTTCATGGCCTCAAGTGAAAAGAAATTTAGTGAAGTGATGACCCATAATAAAATGCTAGAGACACAAATTTCACAATTGGCCAATGCTTTGAAGGAAGGGATTAACACTTCTAAACTACCACCCCAAGGACTAGATCCTAAGAGGCCTGTAAATGTTATATCAACAAGGAGTGGTAAAGTTTTGGAAGAAAGTGTTCCTAAAAAAAGCAATGAGAGAATGAACATGAGTGAGCCTCCCTTTAAAAGTGATTTTGAACAAAAGAGAGAGCAAAACCATGAGAATGAAAAGGAGAAAGAATGTGAGAAAGAAAAAGAATTTGAGAAAGAGAAAGATTTTGAAAAAGAGAGTGAAGAGAGAAGAGAAAAAGAGAGAGAAACAAAACAATTGCAAAAACTACCATATCCTCACAAATTTGTTAGAAACAAATTAGATGTGCAATTTGGAAAATTTCTTGAGACATTGAAACAAATTCACCTTTCAATTCCTTTTACCGATGCTATCAAGCAAATGCCTAACTATGCTAGGTTTTTGAAAGATATTTTGAGTGGAAGGAGAAAGTGTGAATTGGTTGAAACGGTGAGTCTCACCGAGAATTGTAGTGAAATTATCATGAACAAGATGCCACCCAAATTAAAAGACCCCGGTAACTTTTCTATCCCATGTGCAATATACAAGATGCAAATTGATAATGCTTTGTGTGACCTAGGGGCTATTGTTAGCCTAATGCCATACTCGGTATACCAAAGACTTGGGATAGGGGAACTTCTACCCACCAACATCACCCTACAATTGGCCGATCGCTCTATTAAATTCCCAAAGGGTAAGGTAGAGGATGTTCCTCTAAGGGTGGGGAAGTTTGTAATCCCGGTGGATTTTGTTGTGTTAGAGATGGATGAAGATGTTAACATTCCAATAATTCTAGGAAGACCTTTTCTTGCTACTTCGGGTGCTTTAATAGATGTTCAAAGTGCTAAAATTTCACTAAAAGTAGGAGATGAGGTGATAGAATTTGATTTGAATGAGAGCATGAAATATCCAAGCTCTAGTCTTGATAATTGCATGATGATTGATACTATTGATTCTATTGTAACTTCTATGCATGAGCAGTTGCTCACTACTAACGATGCCCTTGAGAATGTCCTTTTGAACAAGGAAAAGATAGGTGACCAAAGCAAAGAGATGGCATTGTATGAAGAGATGCTTGAAGGAAGTACGGAATAAAGCAATGAGCAAGTGTGCATGGGAATCACAACACATGATGCATTAGAAGTAGCTACCTCAAGAGAAGGTAAGGGTGTTCCAATGGTAGAGTTGAAACCTCTACCATCACACCTAAGGTATGAGTTTTTGGGCCCCAATTCAACTTTTCCGGTTATTATGAATTCTTCTTTGAACGAGTGCCAAACTCAAATGTTATGTGGTGTTTTGAGAGATCACCAAGGTGCTTTAGGCTATACCATAGATAACCTCAAAGGTATTAGCCCCGCTTTATGTATGCACCACATAACACTTGAGGAGGGTGCTAAGCCTTCCATTGAGAGGCAAAGGAAACTCAATCCTCAAATGGGGGAGGTGGTGAAGAAAGAAATCACCAAAATCCTTGATGCCGGCATCATCTTCCAAATTTCGAGTTCTAGATGGGTTTCCCCCGTTCATGTGGTCCCTAAAAAGGGAGGAATGACCGTAGTTGAAAATGAGAATGGTAATCTCATTTCAACTAGAACGGTGACTGGTTGGAGGATGTGCATAGACTATAGACGTCTAAATGCATCCACCAACAAGGATCATTTTCCTCTCCCTTTTATCTACCAAATTCTTGAAAGACTAACCAAGCACAAGTATTATTGCTTTCTTGATGGTTATTCGGGTTTCTTTCAAATCCCTATAAACCCGGATGACCAAGAGAAAACAACTTTTACTTGTCCCTATGGAACTTTTGCATATAGGAGGATGCCCTTCGGGCTTTGCAACGCACCGGCAACCTTCCAAAGATGCATGATGAGTATTTTTGGGGACATGCTTGAAGCCGAAATGGAAGTTTTCATGGATGATTTCTCGGTAGGGGGCCTTTCGTTCGAGGATTGTTTGTCCAACTTAGGCAAGTGCTTGACAAGATGTGAGAAGGTCAATTTGGTTTTGAATTGGGAGAAATGCCACTTTATGGTGGAAGAGGGAATTGTCCTTGGTCACAAGATTTCAAACAAAGGGATTGAGGTTGACAAGGCCAAAGTTGAAGTGATAGAAAAGCTTCCGCCAGCAATCAATGTGAGAGGAGTAAGGTCATTTTTGGGGCATGCCGGGTTCTATAGGAGATTCATCAAGGATTTCTCACAAATTTCTAGACCCCTAAATGCTCTTCTTCAAAAAGATGCCATCTTTATTTTTGATGAAGAGTGTCTCCAAGCTTTCAACAAATTAAAGGAGGCTTTAATCTCAACTCCAATTGTGCAAGGGGCCAAGATGGGATTTGCCATTTGAACTTATGTGCGATGCAAGTGATGTTGCGATTGGAGGAGTATTGGGGAAAAGGGTAGAGAATAGGCTTCACGTGATTTACTACATGTCTAAGACCTTGAATGAAGCTCAACGGAACTACACCACAACGGAGAAAGAGTTTCTTGCCGTGGTTCATGCTTTTGAGAAGTTTTGGAACTACCTCATTGGTTCCAAAACTATTGTCTACACTGATCATGCGGCTATTAGGTACCTTGTGGCAAATAAAGAGTCCAAGCCTCGTCTTCTTCGTTGGGTGCTATCACTTCAACAATTCGATGTAGAGATTCGAGACAAAAAGGGGGCCGAAAATGTGGTTGCGGATCATCTATCCCGGTTAGAGAACGTGCAAGATAATGATGATGGGGTCCCAATTTGTGATGAGTTAAAAGATGATGTGCTTTACTTGTTGGCCGAGAAAGATCTTCCTTGGTTTGCGGATTTGGTGAACTATTTGGCTTGTGGGGAGTTTCCTCCAAATGCTTCAAGGAACCAGAAGAAGAAGTTGAAAAGGGAAGCAAGGCATTACATATGGGATAATCCGATCCTTTTCAAAAGAGGAGTAGATGGTTTACTCCGTAGATGTGTGCCAAATGATGAAGTGAAGAGTGTTTTGAAGATGTGCCACTCCGATCCTTGTGGAGGGTATATGGGTGCCAACAAAACAGCCTTGAAAGTACTACAAAGTGGGTTATGGTGGCCTCATATCTTCAAAGATTCATGGGATTTTGTGAAAACATGTGACTCTTGCCAAAGAACCGGTAATGTTTCGAAGAGAAATGAAATGCCTCAACAACCGATTCTTGAACTTGAGGTGTTTGATGTGTGGGGCATTGATTTCATGGGACCTTTTCCCTCATCTAATGGAAATCAATACATCCTTGTGGCGGTTGATTATGTTTCTAAATGGGTTGAAGCCATTGCCTCCCCAACTAATGACCACAAGGTAGTGATGAAGATGTTCAAAAAGGTGATATTTCCAAGATTTGGGATCCCTAGAGCAGTGGTTAGCGATAATGGTTCTCACTTTATTCATAATGTGTTTCAAAAGATGCTGAGAAAGAATGGGGTCCATCAACGCTTTGGCACGACTTATCACCCACAAACAAGTGGGCAAGCGGAGGTTTCCAATCGCCAAATCAAGGTAATTCTTGAGAAAATAGTGGCTAGGAATAGGAAAGATTGGTCGGACAAGCTAGATGATGCCCTTTGGGCCTATAGAACCGCTTTCAAAACCCCCATCAGCGCTACCCCCTACCGGCTTGTATATGGTAAGTCTTGTCACCTTCCGGTTGAACTTGAACACCGTGCTCAATGGGCTATCAAAAAGATCAATTTTGATTTGGCGAGTGCGGGTGAACAAATGTGGCTAGACTTGCATGAGTTAGAGGAACTACGGATGGATGTTTATGATTGTGCAAGCTTGTACAAAACCCGGTCAAAGGAGTGGCATGACCGGCAAATTGAAAAGAAGACCTTCAATGTTGGAGATAAGGTGTTGCTTTACAATTCAAGGATGAAACTATTTCCCGGAAAACTCATGTCAAGGTGGAGTGGTCCATTCACCGTTAAGGAGGTGTTCCCCCATGGAGCCGTTGAGCTAAATGATTTGGATGGATCGAAGTCATTCAAGGTCAATGGGCATCGCCTCAAGCTTTATTAAGAGGATGCTCATGTTGGTTTGATTGAGTCAATGCAATGCAATCTCATCTTTTGAGTGTGTGAAGTACGTCAAGCTAGTGACGTTAAAGAAGCGCTTCCGGGAGGCAACCCGAGTTTCTAACCCTCCTCTATTCTATTTGCTTGATGTTTTCTTTTCTTCTTTCACAACTTTGGATTGATGGTTTTGCGTGTATTTGGTTTGTGTTGGTATTCTTGTTTGTCTTGCCTTAAAAAGGAATGCATTTTCCATATACCTTAGGCATGATTGTGTTGTATTTTAGTGTGTCTTGAGGGGAAGTTTTGTGCAAATTTTCAGATAGAGGGATTTAGGGGTGTTCGACCAAACTGCAACAAGGTTCGGCCGAACTTTGCTAAAGTTTGACCGAACCACCCAAGAGTTCGGCCGCTCCTCCCCTAGAACTCAAAATGGGCTAAAAACTGTCGGATTCTGGATAATCAAAAAGTTCGACCGAACTTTTCAAAAGTTTGGTCGAACCTATGCTGGTCCGACCGAACCCCCAGAAAGTTCGGCCGCTCCTGTTCTGGAAATCAAATTAGGCTGAATTCTGGCAGTTTCTGGAAAATCCAAAAGTTCGACCGAACTTTTCAAAAGTTTGGTCGAACTTATTATGGTCCGACCGAACCTCATAAGGTCCGACCGAACCTTTTTCGAGCTTGCCCAGAATTAATAGGCTTGAGCCGCTGCTTTCTCGCTCTTACTTCATACATTCGGCTCTCTCTCTCCCTTCTCTTCTCCTTCTCACCCTAATACTCCATTGTCACCCCTCCTTCAACCTCAAATCTCCATAAAAATCACTCCTATCTTTTTCCCTCCTCACTTCATTAGCATCCACTACTCAATTCCTACAATCTCCTTAAATTTTCCCTAATTTCTAGGGTTTGAGTGACTTGAAACTTCTTGATTTCTACTTACTTCCAATCAATTGTGGTATGGTTATTCTAGCTTTTGCAAGCTCATTTCTTCAATTTCTCTTTGTTTTACCATGTTTTACATGTTCAAGTATGATATGTGGTATAATTGATATTGTTAGTCATGGCTTGTTTGATTTAAGTGGTTATTGGGATTTCCTTGTTGTAATTGGTTGGTTGTTGTTAGGAGAACTTGTTTCATGATGAATATGCATGTATGACTTGGGTTTTCATGATTTCAATTTGTTTGCTTGAATGTGTTAATCTTTCACTAGGTTGTTCATGCTACATTTTGATTGAGAAATTCTTGAGTTGGATGGAATTTTGTGACTATTACTCATTATTCTCGGTTTGATTTCGATGAGTTTTGAGTGGATTTCATGAATTTTAGGGGACATCATGCCCAATTTCGCCTAGGTTTTCTTAGGATTTGCATTCGATTGCCATAGGATTTTTAGCTCATGCCTTGGTTTATAAGTGTCCATTAATGCCTTGAATTGTATTGTTGCTACCGTCTACATCTATTTCACAACTCATGGCTTTTACTCTCATTGCACACACTTTTTATCTCGACGAGCTTCTTGTGCCTCCTTTTGGCTTGAATCTTCCTAATGTTAATTCTTGGCGATTTTTGTAGATTCACAATGCATCTTTTTGGCAAAAGCAAGTCCAAGAGTAAGAGGACGGGTGAATCTTCATCGTAAAATTTTCCACCTCCACCCGGCATCTATGATCACGGCATCATCGCTCCAAACAAACACTTTTGGGATGTCTATAAAACCCTCATAGACCGTCCCATACGATCTACAAGGTTCTTCTGCGGGAACACCTTAAGAAAGCTTGGCATCATGGATGAAGTAGTCCGGCTCGCACAAAACTTTGGTTGGGGCGAGTTCATTGACCTCCACGCTCACACCTATGAGCACGTCACATTGGAGTTCCTTGCTTCCCTCCGCAAGGAAGTCATTGAAGAAGATGATGAAGGAAATGAATCTCAAATTATTCTTCACTTTCGTATGTTCAACGAAGACCATTCCCTAACCGAGAGTGAGCTCAATGAGATCTTCCATTGGCAAGCAACCGGGATGCATCGACCTTCCGATATGACCTCAATGTGTCGCATTCCCTATAATGAACAAGAATGGTGGCAGAGCATCTCCACCAAGCCCGTCTTTCGCACTAACACCGCAAAGGTCAACAACATCATCCATATTGCTTTGAGATACTTTGCCCGGCTCCTTCAGTATGTCGTATTCTTCAAGGCAAACCTCGGCTCTATGGTGAAAGATGAGGTAGCTTGCCTTTACTTGGCCGACAATCCTCAGCGTTTAAAGTTCAAATGCTCCACAACTTTTATCTCGAGATTGTTGGACACTCGAGATGGGCGGCTTGGTGATGAGATACACATGGGGGGCATGATCACCCTCATTGCCCTTTCTTTGAATGGTGGAGCTTACAAGGACCAAATTGATTTGCTCCCCCATGTGCTCCAAAACAAAGAGGAAGAGGCCGTCGGCTACCCTCCTTATGCTCTTTCTATTGTTGCTCTCCGCAACCAACGCTTCATCAACTACACCACCCAGAATCGCAAATTTATCCTCTTGGTAGATAATGGAGAAGAATGGTGTGTCCTCCCGGATCCTCCTCACACTTCGGTAGACCCTTCCAACCCGCTAAGGTGGAAGATTGCGCGAAAATTCATCCCCGATGAATTAAGGAAAAAACAAGTCCGCGGTGCAATCCCTCACCCTCAACCGGTCTACCAAGTGGAGCATCCCTTTCCCCCCCTAGTGGGGGAGGTGAGACATCTTCTTCTTCTTCCTCTTCTTCTTTTGATATGAGTGCCCTGCGTAGTACCCTCGATGGTATTCGTTATGATAATCAGGCTTCTATTGAACAATGGGGGTACTACGCAAGGATGAACTATGATAGTCTTGTGCAAGCGGGCGTTCAAACGCCCTATGTTAACTATCCCTACCACCCGCCTCAAGAGGGTCCAGTTCCACATTGGGACCCCTATGACCCTAACAACCCCTCCCCCAACACCTATGCTTATTGGGAAGGTCCTATCGACCCATCCCAACGTGTTGGTACCCCACCATACAACCCTTATCGGCCGGGTGGGTGTGACTACGCCTATGATCCGGCAAGTCCATCAACCCCGATTCCTTTTGATGGTGGTTGGGGTACACAAGGGTGGCCCTATGAGCACTTTAACCAACCTTTCCATCCATTCATGGATCGCCCGGGGTTTGATTTCATGAACCCTCCTAAGGAACAGGAGGATAGAAACCCCCAATGAGGGTTCTCTCCTTCCCTTTCCCCCCCCCCCGGACTTTCATGCCTATTCCTTTTGCTCGAGACGTGCAAAAGACTAGCGTGGGGGAGGATGTTCCTTTTGGTTGAAGTGTACATAGGAGGGTAGTGTGGTAGGATGGTAGCTTGTGCATATGGAGAACCATCAAGGATAATGAATTTATTGTAGTTAGAGATGATTTTTGGTTGGTAATATTCTTATGATGATGATGTTATGAAGCTTCATTTCAAAAAAAAAAAAAAAAAAAAAAAAAAAAAAAAAAAATTGAAGTTGTTTTACCCTCTTCTCTCTTGATCCCATAATCCAAATCCCAAAATCCAAATCCCTTAATCCAAATTTTGTAGATAGCTTTTTGTCAATCATTTTCTTTTGTTTATAATTCTAGTCTTTTCCTTTTGTTCACTAACTTTTCTTTGTATAGTTGTAGTGTTTCTTTTCTTTTAGCTCACTTTCCTTGTAGCTTGAAAACGGAAGCACAAAATGATGGAATAAGGAGCAACTCAAGCTCCGGAAACCTTGGTGAGATCGTAATTTTGCCTTGTGTTCTATTTCAAGCAGCATTTGGTGAGATCTTTCCCTACTTTCCTTTATTTTTCTTTGTGTGCATAGCTAGTTTAGACTAGAATGGAGTTGATTGTTCGAGGTTGTTTGCATTTGATTCCACGGAATCTGGTGATCGTTGGTATTGATGCCGAACGATCTTTGTTTGTCGATTGTGAATTATATGTTTACTAGCCTCTTATCTCCCTTGTACTCCTTGCATTAAAAAAAATATATAAAAAAAAAATTCGAAAAAATGTGAAAAAATGAAAAAGATTTTCCTTTTTATTCATGGCAAACCACGAAAAGCTTAGTTGTTTCATTTTCATTTCGAGCATAATAATGTTGACTCGTGTGTTTGAATGCTTTGCTTCTTGAGTGTTATAAGTTTGCATGCTTCAGGATTGCCATTGGTTAACTATGGGACATGTTCATGGTAAGGTAGTTGTTCTAGAACTCGTTAGGCCCATCGAACCCAAATTCACTTGTTTGTGGTAAGAAGGTGTTGCTCTCATTAGGGGATTTGAAGCCCTAGAGATGGTTTTTGTAACCCGATGTGAGCTTTATTGTTCAAGCCTCCAACATTACTTGTATGAGCGGCGTAGGATCCTCACCAAGGCATGCTTAGATCTAGAACTTGGTGTCTGGCTCCCGAGATCGAGACCGAACTAACCTACGAATGACAAAGGCATTCTTCATTCGGTGACTATTTTTGTTTTCTAGTATTAGTGTTTTTTTTATCTTTTGTATTTTTAAGTTGCATTTGCCCTTACCATGTTGAGTCTTCCCCTCCTTGATTATAGCACATTGCAAGCCCATGGCCCTTTTGTTTTACTTTCACCCTTAGAATCGTGAAGCTCAAGCCATGAGGGCTTATTGTAGTTTTGATTTGAAATTTGGAAGGGAATGGTTCTACTTGGAAAGTGAAGCAGTGTTTTTGTGAATATGTGTTCAAGAAAAGCAAATGTAAATCCTAGAAAAAGCCTTTGAAGCTAACAAAAAAAAAAAAAAAAAAAAAACAGAGAGAATGTGACAAACGAAGAGTTGATGAATGAAGATGTAAGAGGAAAGCGAAAGCCCAAAAGTGTTTGGCATTATAGTTCAAGATTGTGGCAACGTAGTTTGAAAATTGGTTGATGATTGATTTTGAAAAAGAGGCTTGATCACCCTTTGCTTCACGGTTAGGCTAAGCACCAATTTCCAAATTCCTCCACACCCTTACCCCCTAGCCAACGTTACAACCCTTTCAATGCCCTGTTGACCTAGGTTGGTTGAGTCACTAGTCGGTGGAGGGAGCTGGAACTCAAGCATATGGAGATGGCATGACTTGGTGAGATGTCGGGTTCCTCTATTTTGCAGTGTTTTATCTTTGTTCCGGCTCCTTCGAGGAGTCACTTGATGCTATCTCCAAGGGCGGATTTGAATCTAGATGAGGGAACGCGGTAAGATTGTATGGAATGCGGGGGGAGTGGTGCATGTTTGAGTTCTCTATGCTTAGCATAACTTATCCTTCAATCAACTTTCGGCATCCCCTTGCATGCTCACTTCTACTACTCAGAAAGTTTGACACTCATTCATGTTTGTTATCTCCAAAAGCTCGATTTGGCTATGATTTGTGTTGGATTTGTTGTTTCTCTTTCCCTTGTTTTTGGTTTGTCTTGAACACAATTTTGTAAGAGTTGTGGGGTATGCTCTCTGAAAACCCTCACGAGATCACAACTCGTCCTCATCGGCGACCTTGGGGTTTAAATGGCTTGTTGCTTTTGCTAAAAGCAATTTCGGTTTTTCTTTTGTTCCTTGCATGTTTGAATAACTAATTCTTTCTCCC
Organism: Chenopodium quinoa; assembly: GCF_001683475.1. Classification (NCBI taxonomy): domain Eukaryota; kingdom Viridiplantae; phylum Streptophyta; class Magnoliopsida; order Caryophyllales; family Amaranthaceae; genus Chenopodium; species Chenopodium quinoa. The sequence goes on along the minus strand of NW_018742726.1, from coordinate 1,701,935 downwards.
TTGTTCATTTTCCTTTGCTTTGCTCGAGGGCGAGCAAAGGCTTAGCGTGGGGGAGTTTGATGAGTGACATTTATGTCACTCTTAGGGGTAGTATTTAGGTCTTTTTCCTTTTATTTTTCTTAGGTTTTTCCACCTCATTTATCCTCTTATGGCTTCTTTATGTGTTGATGAAAAGTAATGCTTATTTGCGCTTATTTTGATAATCTTTATGCATTATTTTATCATCCCCATGCTCTCGTGAACTTTGGTATCTTCTGCAGGTTCCATGACGGTCCTATGCACGGTGGGAGGCCCCTTGGCCAAGTATGGAAGCCATGGACAAAGGCAAGAGGAGCAAAAGGGAAGGAGAGGAAGCACGAAAAGGAAGTGCAAGAGGAGGTGTGGCCGAACCTCTGAAAGGTCCGGTCGAACCTAGGTGTGGTCAAACTTTTGAAAAGTTTGACCGAACCTCCAGGGTGCAGTGAAGGCAGTGTCAAACCAGTTTTCAGCAATTTTGCAGGAGAGGTCGAACCTCAAAAGTTCGACCAAACATGGATCAGGGAGGTTCGACCGAACCTACACAGGGTTCGACCGAACCTACACAGGGTTCGACCGAACCTACCCTGAGTCCGACCGAACCTACCCAGAGTTCGGTCGGACCTTTTCCCGATCTCAGCCGATTTTGTACGGACTATTTAAGGTCCTTTTGAGATCGTTTTTGAAAAAAGAGAAGAAAGACAGTAGCCTAGTTTTCAGAAACCTCTCTTAGTTTGAAACATTCCTTAGGATTAATTTAGCTTAGTTTTCATCAAATCAAATCATTGTATTAGTGAAATTCAAGAATTATTCTCAAAGTTTGACAATTTGTATTCAACATTTGAAGCTTCAATTAGTAATTTCTCCAACCTTCTTCCTTTTAATTTCAGATTTTATTTGGTATTTGCAGGTTATTTAAATCTTCTTAGTTCTTGGTAATTTGTTATTGGATGATAGTTATTTCAATTGTTAACCACTTTTCCCCAATTATTGAAGTATTTAGAACCCTAATTCTTGATTGCATGTTGATAAACATGAGTTGTGAGTAGTCTTCTTGCTAGGGGTTGGGTGAAGCTCGACCTTTTGGGTTAACTATGCAAATGTGGGAGAAGCATTGATGTTTGTATTGCAATTAAATTGATTATATGAGATTGCTTGTTAGTTCCTCATGATAGGTTTAGCTACCCTTGGCTAAGGAGCTTGATAGTATGATATGCCTAATTTGACATGGAAGTGTAAATTGAGTACGTCATTACTTATTGTAATTTGATTATGTATCATCTATTGCTAAACTAATGAGGAATCTAAGTTTAGTAGTGTGAGTTGTTTTCTAATTGCATGAGGTTGATTTTACATATAGTCCTTGCTATATCTTGTCCATTTTACTCCCCGTTTGCCTATTTGCCTTGGTTGAGTGGATCTCATTCCCTAGTATCTTTAATTCATTGATTTAGAACCATAGTTTGTTTGTCTTCTTGACGAACCCCAATTCACCAATTGACTTCGAGTTAGCTTAAGTGTAAAGATCTTTGGCAATCATATCCCGTTCCTTGTGGACCGAACTCTTACTTGTCATTATGCTTGGTTTATAAGGTGTTTGTTAATAAATGTGTTTGATTGAGTGTGGAATGTACGACCGTTCTAACGCCCATCAGTGGGCCAAGCAAAGAGGATGGCAAACTAACCCCAAATTGGGAAGGGCCTTACCGAATTTAAGAAGAAGTCCAAGATGGTACATACCGTCTTGAAGCCTTAGATGGCCGTCCTATTCCCCGTATGTGGAATACGGACAATCTAAAAAAATATTATGTGTAAAATTTTTGTACATAGCCAAACGTTATATATACAACTAGGTCTAAATGGCCGAGCAATGTAATTAAAGTCGTACGGCCAAAAACAATGTAATTTTGATGATATTAATGAAAAAGTCAAACATTGTTATTTTTGCCATTTACTTTGTACGTTTACTTATTGGTGAGCAGAAGTGCCGCCTAAAAACAGAATCAAGGGTGACTTACAACATAGCAGCTCGGCCCTTGATAAGGGTAAAGACGAATAAGCAATGCCGCCTAAAAAGTGAAACGAAGCTGCTTCCAACACAGCAGCTTAGCCCCTAGAGGGGGCATAAATAAGCGGTCGGGTAAAATGCTTAACAAGGGCATTCCCCAGCAAAGAAATTCGGCCATAAGGGTCAAAATGTTAGACACTCCATCCAACCTTTGGCCAGTGGGACAGATGAAACATAAGGTAGTCTGAAAATTGCCTAAGGTATCTTTACTTCAAGGGCAAGGGCATACCTAGGCGTCTGAGCCCAATAAACACTTAGGAAAGATCAGGTTGAGATAATACTTTAAATTTCATGAGTGTATCCGAGAGATAGTCTTAAAGGACGACTCGACATAAGCCAATTAAATGTCCGTACAACTAAAATTCATTCGGCATTCACCTAGTCCAAGGGCAATCATTATTATGATTTGATTAACTTACTAGTCGTCATACCCCTTGAGGTATAAAATCTACTAAGTTAATCAAACCTCTTTAAATATGGACTAGGCAAATGCCGAATAATGGGGCATGCCCCTAGCAAGCAAGCAAAAATCATTCGTACGCTAAAGCAGGTAAAAGCATGAATAAAAATTGCTCAAAAAATGCTAAGTATGGATGAAAGAAAGCTTCATAAATTGAAGCCGTTCAGACAGACATCATACAAAAAAGGAGTGAAATTAATGTGCAAGTAAAGTCGGAAAGGATACCCTCCCCAACATACCAACTCGGGAAACGAAATTAGAAGATGATGTCCGAGCAAACCTGGAAAGGATACCCTTCCCAACATAATAGCTCGGCCCAAAAAAAAAAAAAAAAAAAAAAGGGAAGGTATTAGTACCTCCCTGGGTTGTTCGTGCTGCTGCTGGCGGAGTTTATACCGTATCAAGTCCAACTCAGACACGTCAGTCTTCCCCTTATGTTTCGGATCCAGCGTTTCAAGAGCTACATCTGAAGAAGAAAAAGAGTGAGAATATTTCAAAATGTCAAAAACATTCGAACGACTAAGTCACAAGGTTCCACCTTGAGGGTAGTTCCGGTATAGGCCACAGGCCGACATGAATTCCAGGCTCCTAAGCCAGTCAACCAGAAGTATCAACCTAGACGGCACGGTAACCGTCTTTCCATCCCTGACAACCTTTTTGACCCTGAAGTAGTCCAGTTGAAATTAGTTGTCAGGGTGGGCGGGTGGTTTTGAGGGTCTGTGCTGCCCATGGCCAAGTTGGATTGTATCGGCATTGAACCGGTTGGTTCACAAGTTAAATTCTTCATCACTGTCTTGATGCGGTAGAATCGGTGCTTCCAGCCTCGCCACTTAGACGGCCTGTTAAGAACCACCAGATACACTTTCTAGGTGCACAAGATGAACCAACCGTCTGTCCCGTAATCCAGGTGGTACATAGAATGCATTTCACAAAAAACTAGGACGTTTGGGTTGAAGCCTTGCCAAAGGCACATCACCAGATAGCCAAAAATATTTACCCAGCTGTTCGGCACCAGCTGGAAGATAGCAATGTTGTATTTGTCCAGCAGTGCCTCGACGAACGGGTGTAGGGGAAAGCAAAGGCCCACTTCCAAGGCGGCGCAGTAGACACTAAAACAATTCTTCCGTTGCCTCTTGCTCTCCTAGGTGGTCACTAAGTAAGATCGTAGCCTTCTCCCAGATGGAGGAACTCTCTGAACTTTTCAAAGTTTAGATGCAGAAAATCCAAGGCAATGTCGCCCACTGTACAAGCGTACGGGTCCTTAAAATTATCAATGTTGGCCTCCTCGACCGCCTGATCAGCGTTTGGCTTCAGCCTCTCTCTTGGCAGCATGAGGTGCAGGGACCCTAGTTGAGCCAAATTCAGAGGACAACACTGTATTCAATTCAGCAGCTTTGGCTGAGCTACCTCCCTAGGAGCCCCGACCGCCTTTAGTGACAAGGGTGCCTTCAGGCACCAATGGTCTCTTTCCCTTATCTTGTTTTCCTCCAGCGGCCGCCTGATTTCCTAAAGGAGGAGCGTTGCGAGGGGGCCAGTCAGCCGACTCAGCAATGTGAATGCCAATTCTAGGCCTGGCCGACCTAGTAGTTTGGATTACGGGTTGTTGGGAATTTTGGTTGGACGATCCCACACGGCCGGACCTAGCGTCCGCCTGATTCCTTGAAGGATGCCTTTCTGAAGATGGCAGCTCGGACGACATCAAGACCGAGCTGGTATATTGGGAGAGGCGTTGTACTGGAATTTTCCCAAACGCCTTTCTAGAATAAGAATTGCCTAGCTGATTTTGGCGCTCAGAAAAGGATATTGTCACTTCTATCATGGAGCATGAAGTACCACTAACATTGGTGTCCGTGTTATCCCTGTCCGTATTACTCGGATCATAAGGGACTAGGGGGTCCACCATATTGCCATCTGGATTTCTAGGGACACCCTGTTCGTGCGTTTGTCTCGTACGTGCCATGTTCGAATGTAGGGACAGAGAAGAATAGGTGGGGGTGAGTTGGTACGCACTAGAAATGGACCCACTCCATAGAGAGGAGGACTCGTCCCTGTCCACTCTAGACTCCTCAATCCTAAGCGAACGACCAACCTCATGAAGCCGGACGAAGCCGAATGTTGTGCCAGTTCTTGTTTTAAAAATAAAACAAGTATTGTTTAGGGTAAAAATACCCTATGCCACGTGGCCCAGTAGAATTGTGACACGTGGCAGCCCACCAAAGGCCCAACGGGATCCAATCGGATGCTGTCACGTGGCATCAAAACTCTAATCAGGGAACATGTCTCCCCCACTATAAATAGAGGAATCCTCCTCATTTATTGGGCATTCAAAAATTCATACACGAAACCCGAGCAATATTAATTGCGGAATCTCTCTGAATCAGTGAGAAAAAACTATTTACCTTCCACACTATTACCCATCCGTAAATCATACTAACTTGATCGTCGGAGGCGGAACTCTACCCAACCGGAGTTTCGTGGTTTTGCAGGTACAAAAGTCAGGCGCGCATACTCCGTATTGTAACTCTCCCGAGGGACTAAAAACACCCGAATCATTTGGCGCCGTCTGTGGGGAGAGTACTACTGAGATGGCATCCGATCCTGTACCGAATGCAGAGGGCAGCCGGCCTCTGGCTGACCCTGAGGTCCATACGAACCATGAGAGTGGTAGTGGGGACGACTACGACGTCGAAACCCACATGGCACTGGACGGATCATTCCGTTCTAGGCGCACACGTTCCAAGGAAACAAGGGAAGGAAGCCAAGACAAAGCTTTCCCCAACAACCCAGGCGGCAAGCCTGTTGGACAACCCCAGGTGGCGGAGGGTACCACCCCCGTCACTAGAGACGACCTCATGACCAGTTTCAAAGGGGAAATCAAAGATGTAATCAGGAAGTCAGTTGGCTCCAGTAAGGGTCAGTCGGCAAAGAAGCCTTCTCCCTCCGGGAAGAAGCAAATCAATGATCGAGTGCCTACTCCGCATCCCAAACACAAGGGGACGGATGGGCCCCTGATTGACCTTTCGAAACTTCGTTTTCCCAAAACGGGGCAACGGAAGGCCATCCGGCATTCATCCGGGAGAAGAAAAGTCAGAGCATGTCTCAGTCGGCCTCAACGTCGACCTACTCAGACAGTTTTTGAAATGCTTCAATGAAGCATTCGGAGACGCAGCCGGGGAGTCAGTCACGCAATGTATCTGCACGTACTGGCCCTCATGTGATCCAGCAACAGGCCCCGTATGTGCCCCAACAGCCATACGCCTAGTATGGATCTCCATTCATGTAGTCGGCACCCTTTAGGGGTCAGGCGACCTACCAGGTCCAGCCCATGGACTGGCAGCTCCGACTGCAAAACCTTGGGGCATAGCCTTCTGCTTTCTCCCGGGAGATAACCGAGGCGATACAACCGACCAAGGTTAAGAATGTGTTGGTTGGTGCCTACGACGGTACCACCAACCCGAAAGACCACCTAATGGCATACACCAACCTCATGTACCTACAGGGGTTGGATGATGCCGCCTGGTGTAGATGCTTCCCGGCTACATTGAAGGGCATAGCCCAACGATGGTTCGGCAACTTGCCGGCTGGGTGCATCAACAATTTTAAGACCCTTGCATACCTGTTTGCGTCAAATTTTTCCATGAATATCCCTGCTAAAAAGAAAAATCTCGACCTAAGGGCTATCCAGCAGGGTGATAAGGAAGGACTTCGGTCCTATGTCAGGCGGTTCAATCTGATGAGAATTCAGATTCAGGGGCTGTCTGACGAAGTGGCATATACAGACTTCTTCAAGGGTCTGAAGGATGGGTTAGCTTTTAAGTTTAACCTAGTCCGCAAGAGGGTAGCCACCCTCCAAGAAGCGCTGATGGAGGCGGAGGCCTATAACAGGCAACCGAGCTCTACTCTATCAGGCATCCGTCGGAGCCCAAGCAGTTCGACAAGAGAGACAGCCGGCCTAACCAGCCGGCCAAAAAAGAAGAAAATAAAAGAAAAGAAGTCTGGGCAGCTGACTGCCCAGGTCAGCCGTCCTAGAAGAAACAACGGAAGTTGGAACCGTACGTCCCAAAGTACGAGTTCAACAAAGACTGCTCCTCCATCCTCATGGAGATAAAGGACCGGGTGACAATTGAAAAACCGGCTGCAATGAGAAGCTCTGTCAAGAACAGAGACAAAAGAAAGTATTGCCGGTTCCATGTGGATGTCGGCCATGACGACAATGGTTGCTATAGCCTCAGGCGGCTATTGGACCGTCTGGCTGATGAAGGGGTCTTGGAGTCCTATCTACTGAAGACCAAGGGCAACCCCAAATCAAGTGGGGGACAACCGTCCAAGAATCCTGCTGCTAGCTCTGAAACGGATGAAGAACATATCTTCACTATTGCAGGCGGCTTAGCAAGTGGAGGTCCCACTATCCGAGGTGCCAAGGATAACATCCAGAAATTGTTCAGCCCAAAAGATGAGGGCCAGGCATCGAAAGACACCTTCCCCGAAGTCTTCATCTCTGAAAAAGATAGGGGCATGGTCAGGCGGCCTAATTAGTTACCAGTGCTTGACAAAACTCAAGTACAAGCCTAGCAGCATGCACAAGGCTCCCCATCCCCTAGTCGTCTTTGGGGGAGGGGTAGTGCATCCGTTGGGAATGATAGACCTACCCATCCGGCTGGGCAGTAAAGGGGAAGGGCGACACATGGTCGTCAAGTTTTTGGTGGTCGAGGAATTGATCGCCTACAACCTTATTCTGGGTCGCCCCACCCTCAACGAGTCCAAGGCTGTCATCATCCCGTCCCTTATGATAATCAAGTTTCAGAGGGATGATGGATTAGTTGGTGCCCTAAGCGGGGATCAGAAGACGGCCAGGGAGTGTAACCTCTCGGACGTCCGGCCGACTGCAACAGCAGCCGGTCAAAACGAGGAGCCTTTTGACCTCGAAGAAATGCCTGCCCCCAAGGCAGTCGGCACGAAGCGAAAGGTGGATCAGTTCGCCCCCGCCAGAAAAACAAAATAGCAATCACTAGCCGGGGAAAGGTCGGATGAATCCTTACCCCAGCCGGCTGGTGAGAGCATTGATGTCGTTCTGGACGACAGCTACCCTGACAGAACAGTCAAAGTTGGGACGGTTGCTCATGAAAAGTTGGGGGCAGACTTGCTCCAACTTCTGCGAGAATTCAAAGACATCTTTGCCTTTGAAGTGGAAGAGATGCCAGGCGGCAGCCCGGATCTAGCTGTCCAAAAGTTAGCTGTTGATCCCAAAATAAAGCCGGTTAGGCAAAAGAAGAGGGATCATGGAGAGAAAAGGTCTCAGGCGGCAGCCGCCGAGGTCAAAAAACTTCTGGATGCCGGGTTCATTCGGCAATGCTACTACCCAGATTGGGTAGCAAATGTTGTCCTTGTCAAAAAGTCGAATGGTACCTGGCGGATGTGTGTAGATTACACAGATCTGAACAAGGCATGCCCGAAGGACAGTTATCCCCTTCCACAGATCGACAGTCTGGTCGACTCTACAGCCGGCCATGCCTTGATGAGTTTTATGGATGCCTACTCAGGTTTCCACCAGATTCCCCTATGGAAGAAGGATCAGGAAAAGACGGCCTTCGTCACTGACTAGGGGTTGTACTGTTACACGGTGATGTCGTTTGGCTTGAAAAATGCGCCTGCTACCTTCCAACGAATGATACACACGGTTTTCATAAATCAAATCGGAAGGAATGTAGAGGCGTACATTGATTACATGATAGTCAAATCCAAGCAACAGGAGGGTCACATAGCCGACCTCCGAGAAACCTTCACCACCCTCAGGCGGCATAAGGTCATGCTTAATCCCAAAAAGTGTGTCTTTTGTGTTGAGTCTGGGAAGTTTCTCGAATTTCTGATTAATCAAAGAGGCATAGAGGCCAATCCGGATAAGGTGCAAGCGGTGATTGACATGCAGTCACCTCGCACTGTCAAGGAGGCCCAGAAGCTAACTGGTTGCCTGGCGGCACTAGGAAGATTCCTCAGTCGGTCAGGTGACAAGTGCCTATACTTCTTCCAAGCAATCAGGAAGAGGTCTAGATTTGAGTGGGGAGAAGAGGCTGAGGCGGAATTTCAGAGGTTAAAGCAACACTTGCATTCTTTGCCAAGGCTAGTGAGCCCCCTGCCTAAGGAGGTTCTCTACATGTACCTAGCCGTCTCAGATCACTCCCTTAGTGCTGTCCTCCTTGCCGAGAGAGACGGCAAGCAGCTCCCGGTGTATTTCATCAGCCATATCCTCAGGAATGCTGAACTCCGGTACCCAATGATCGAAAAATTTGGGTTGGCTCTTTACAAAGCAGTCAAGCGGCTAAAGGCATACTTCCTAGCCCATCCGGTGACTGTTTATACTGATCATCCACTCAAGCGTCCAATGACTTCCATAGAGTCATCCGGCAAAATGATCAAATGGGCTGTTGAAATGCAAAGCTTGGAGATAACTTTTGAACCTAGGCGGGTAGTGAAAGGTCAGGCGTTTGCCGAATTCATTGTTGAAATGACTAGGCTGGCACAGCCGGAGAATTCCGATCAGGTTTGGAAGTTATTCGTAGACGGAAGCTCTACCTCAAATGGTTGTGGTGCAGGCGTAATTTGCAAATCTTCGGAAGGAGATACTTATGAATATGCACTACGGTTCAAGTTTCAAGCTTCAAACAATGAAGCTGAGTATGAAGCCCTGCTAGCCGGAATACGCATGTGTAAGGCGGCAGGGGCAAGAAAAGTTGATGCATGTTCTGATTCCCAATTGATTGTTAACCAATTCAATGGTGACTACGAGGCTACCTATACGACAATGATCAAATACCTTCAGGCGGTCAAAGATGAGGCAGGGACACTTGATGAATTCCATCTGAGTCAGGTGCCCCGTTCAGAAAATAATCAGGCGGATGCTCTATCCAAATTGGCCTCATCCGCCACTTGTGTTGCGCCTAGGTCAGTCTTCTGGGAGGTCATGGAAAAAAGAAGTATTGAGCATGACCCCATTGGAATTCTCGACCGAAGCTCTACTTGGATGGACCCCATCTGGGATTATTTGGTAGACGGCACCTTGCCGGATGTCTCTTCAAAGGCGGCAGCACACTTAAAAAACGAGCTCTGAGCTTTGAAATGTACAAGGGAGAACTCTTCAGAAAGGGTTATCTCCAGCCGTTACTGAAGTGTGTTACCCCAGAAAGGGGAAAAGAAGTGCTAGAGGATCTGCATGCGGGCTTTTGTGCTTCACATATAGGCGGCAGATCTCTTGCAAAGAGGGCCAGGCGGCAAGGTTACTTTTAGCCCACCCTTGAGGAAGACGCCATGGACTTGGTGAAGAAATATCACAAGTGCCAAAGATTTGGCCAGCTCATACACCGTCCGGCAACTGACCTTACGACTATCTACAGCCCGGTTCCATTTGCAAAATGGGGCATGGACATCTTGGGTCCCTATACGCCTGCCACAGGCGGCAGAAGATACATTCTGGTGGCTGTAGACTACTTCACCAAATGGGTTGAGGCAGAGGCGGTTAAAGGCATCAAGACAAAGGATGTCATCTCCTTCGTTTGAAGGAACATCATCACCCGGTTTGGGGTCCCTATATCTATGGTGTTTGACAACGGTCCTCAATTTGAAATGCCTACCCTCAAAAATTGGTTGGGAGATCAGGGGATCTCACATTGTTTTGCATCTGTTGGCCGGCCCCAAGCAAACGGCCAAGTTGAAGCCTTCAACAAGCTCATCTCAGACGGCATAAAAAAGAAGATTGAAAGAGCCGGTGGTCTTTGGGCGGATGAGTTACCTCACGTCCTTTAGGCCATCGAACAACTGAAAAGGGGGCAACCGGTGAAACCCCGTTTCTCATGACATACGGCACTGAAGTCGTCTTGCCAATTGAGCTTTATGAGCCAACACTCCGAGTCATGCTCTATGACGAAGAGGCTAATTGGGAGGCCATGCGTCTTGCATTTGACTCTCTCCCGGAGCGTAGGGGCAATGCTGTCTTGCGTCATGAGATATACCGTCTGAGAATGACGAAGGCTTACAACAGAAGAGTACACAAGCGGCCCCTCAAAGTGGGGGACTTTGTGCTACGAAAAATGGAGTCAACCGGTAGGGAAAATGAACAAGGAAAGCTAACCCCAAATTGGGAGGGCCCCTACCGGATTTTTGAAGAAGTTAGAGACGACACCTACTGACTGGAAACCCCAGACGGCAGGCCTTTAGCCAGAACATGGAATGTAGACAACTTGAAAAAGTACTACTTTTAAGGAAAATTGTAATTATTTTTTGTAAATAGAGTAAATGAACAAAGGATACTTTATTTCAATTTTTTGTTTAAAGTCCCGTGTGCAATGCACACCCGGGCACCTTTTAAAGTCCCGTGTGCAATACACACCCGGGCACCTTTTAAAGTCCCGTGTGCAATGCACACCCGGGCACCTTTTATAGTCCCGTGTGCGATGCACACCCGGGCACCTTTTAAAAAAAAATACCGTGTGCAATGACCGGGCATCTTAAGTACCTAACTTAGCTGAATAAGGGCACAAAGCCAATATATCTTAAACCGTCTGCTTTAAATACAAAATAGGCATCCAACGACACCCATCCGGGTGAATTCGTTGAAGAGAACATCTCCCTTCCGGGTGGCACATTGTTCTATGCGTCATATTCTCAAACGGCTTCAACCGCCTAGGTTGAAGATAACCCATTTGCGTTTGAATATCCTATCGCAAACAAGATAAAACCGGCTATTGCCCCAATGCAATACAGACAGTAAATTAAATCTTGCTAAGCAGCCGGCTTTGCCCAAAAGCACTACAGCCGGACCTCGCTTCTATCCCGATTTTTACAATCTTCAAATTATCATTGGCTATTGCCCCAAGGCTATACTGCCGATATAAATGTCTTCTATTGCAATCGGCTAGTGCCCCTAGGTAATACAGCCGGCAATTGACAACATTGTCTACCTTTGTGCTTGGTTATTGCTCAAAAGCAATATTGGCGGTAATCCACATATTTGTATATATCCGGATACCATTCAAAACGCATACATCCGGTACGATTCCAACGAATTAAACTAGCCCACCCTGTTGTACAACGGTCAAAGACCGCCTAGTCGTTTGTCCGGATGCATATGGACGGCTGCCTGCTTAGAGTTGGTAACTAGGAAAACAACCATCCAGGGGCAAGCAGGGTTCACACATCCGGCATATCGCATGATTTCATGATTCGATACAAAAAAAAAAAAAAAAAAAAAAAAAAAAAAAAAAAAAAAGAGAATTGCAAGTATGTAAAGCAAACCGACACAGTCGGCACAAATATATTAAATATTTCAAATGTTAACCAGACCCCTGTCCGGGAAAAGTGATACAGAAATTCACGGCTCGCAGGTCGGTTAGAAAAAAGAAAGAAAAAATCCTACTGCTGCTGTTGTTGTTGCTGGGTTTGCTGTTGCTTTTGCTCCGGCTGCTGGCCTTGACCGGCGTTAGGGCCATCTTGAAAGGAATGGTGTCCTTCCAACAAGTGTATTCTTTCGATAAAGGGTTCAGAATTATTACAGAGCTAATTCTTCAGTAAGGTCAAGTGATCGTAATGCCTAGGTGGAGGTCGCTTCCGATCTGTAATATCAGGGTACAATTGATATTAGAGCTTAATCTTAACTGAACCCTTTGGGTCGAACCCAATCGAATCACCGATCCGAGACGACGAATTAATCCGAAAGGATTTAATGAGTCAACAGAGTTTTACGAATACAGACGTCGGAAATCGAGCCTAGGGCATCGAGACCGAGCGTCACAAAATCACAATCGACAAGTATGAGCGTAGCCGTAGCTAGGCTAGGCTAGCTCATAGCAAGCCTAGGCGCACCATGTGTGTGCTAGGCGCACCATGGTGTGCTAGGCACCATCGTAGCCTAGGCGCACCCTAGCAGCCCATCGCAAGCTAGCAACATGCTAGCATGGATGCTTGGGTGCGCATGGCAAGCCATCGCAAATACCACGAGCCCCAAGCAGCCCATCGCAGCTAGCAGCGCGCTAGCCTGGTGCCTGGGTGCATATGGTGGTCTATCACAGCACGCAACCCTTGCTAGGCATCATCGCAAGGCATGGCACCACGCACAAGTACCATCGCAAAGCCAGGGGCATGCGTGTGTGTGCGTGTGTGCCTCGCAGCCTCGCACAGCAGCCGCACTGATGCGTGTGGGCTGGTGCGTGTGTGCGTGCAATGGGTGGCTGGGTTGCTAGGCAGCACCACGCATGCATGTGCATATGTGCATGCCTCGCACCAAGCACAGCAGTGCTAGGCACTGGCTAGTGCGAGCATTGCGTGGTGCATGATGCGTGTAGCGTGGATGATGCGAGATATGGGCCAGCATGCGTGGCTCGCTAACAGCACGCATGCTGGCTGTGCTAGCAATGGCGCGCGAGAGATGTGCGTGGCTGCTGGGCCAGTGCCAGCACTAGGTGCTAGCAGTGCCCAGCGCCAGCACGTAGCACCAGCACAGCCCAGCAGCAGCGTGCACTGGCTGGCTGGTTAGGCGCTGGGCAGCAAGGCCATGCTAGCTGGCAGCCCCAGCTGGCACACTAGCTGGCAGCCAGCTAGCACACCTTGACCCGATTTTGGGCATAGTGTGTGGGGACCAATTCATGGCCTTAGGGATCAAGGCAATGGTCCCCCCCAAACCTTGGTCCTCACTTGGCTTTCTCTATAATTATGCCAAGTGTCGATTTGTGATTGAGTTGATTAATTATTTAGTTTTGGAAATTAAATAATTGTCATTTTACCAACTCTCTCACATTGATGGGAGATTGGAAATCAAGGGATCATTTCCCTATAAATACCAAGCTTGGTATTGGGATTTGAGACAACCTTGAGTGGAATTAAAAAGGCAACTCTAGAAAAGAGTAAACCTTTGATTCGTAAAACTCATAGTTAATTTTGTCCGGGTCTTGACTAACCTTCAAGACTTGGGACGCTCGAGTCGGGTCGAGGGTACGATCCGTTGGAGATCTCGTCTTTTCGGGATTTTGAAGTAAGAGCTCTTTAGGAGCGAAACACGCGTCAAAGGTATAATTCTTGTTCTTAATCTTGTTTTATTAAGTTTTCATGCTTGTTTAATTGCTTTAATTAAGGGACGGGTCTTGGTGGGTTTCCTTCCGCGTAGTGTCGGGTCACTACTAAACCTTACACATCTTGGGTCTGCTGGGTCTGGGTTCCATCACCCGGCACCTCACCCTCCGCCTGCTCCTCCCCTACGCCGGCCCACTCCTCAAACGACGCCGGTTGCTGAAGCTCGAGAACTTGAGCATCAAATACTTCAGTTGCGTATTTGTACCTCAAGTCAAAGAAGGCGTAGTCGGTCTCCGGATGAATCATGGACCACGCGATCTTCATGCGTGCTTCACATTCATGCTCGTTCTCGTTCACCAGTCGGGTCTGCTCAGCCGCCAGCTGGTCCAGAGCGTCTTTCTTGGACTTAACCAAATCATTTTTGGTTTTTTCCAGCTCCACCTGCAGCCAGGTGACCTCCTCCTTCAACCCAATCTTCTCCTTCACCGCATCCTTCAGAGCTTGGATGTCGGTTTTGAGTTGGTCGATTTGGAGTTGACGGTCAGCAGCCGTCTTGTTGGCAGTGTCAGCAGCAGTCGTTAGTTGCTGGATGAGTTCCTCCTGTTTCATCTCCCGGGCTTTAGTGTGGATTTCAAGCATTAGGAAGTTTTACTGACATACATTAATTAAATCGGCTGCCCGTTTCTGGGCATCCCTTACCTCCTCTTGCTTCTTCCGCAAGGGGGCTTTTAACCTATCCACCCTTAGCATCGCCTGCAAGACCAACCGGCAACTGAGTTAGCAAATTGATCTTAAAAACTTCAGCTATCAAATTTAGCACAAAATACCCCATCTGGTGAAACAATAGATTGTGCAAAACTATCGCATCTGGCAACTTACCTCAACCAGCAATAAGGTGATCCGTTCAAGGTTGACCTAGCTGACACCCGGCACAGCCTCCCTCTCGGACCTAATCAAGGTCCTTATCATTCTCCTGGCGTAATTTTGCATGTCAAGCCAGCGAGAAGAAGTATCTGCATCATGAGACATATCGGTTAAGTGTTGGGAATAAACGGCTCCTACATTCAGCCGGTTCCCGACCGAGTCGCCCGACTGAGAAGTATGAGGCTTGACTCGAAGAGGCCCAAGCGGCCAGGGGGGGTCAAAAGCGGAGTACATACCTTGGTCATCCGGCTGAGGGGTGCCACCACCCCCAGCCGCATTGGAGCCGGAAGCAATAGCCGGCACCCTGCTAGAAGGAGCAAGCTTCCTGGATCCGGTCTCAGCCGGCTTAGAGCTCAGGCCAAGACTTTGCAGACTTTTGCCCGCAGTAGTGGGCCTCACAGGAGTCGGAGTCCTGCCGGCTGATGGCGGAGTAGGGCCTTCTGAGACCCTGCGTCTTTGTGGAGGCGGTTGAGGAAGCTCCCCACCCGGTCTCACCATCTGGCGGATAGAGCGGGGAACATTCTGGCTTCCCGTCTGTAAAAAACAATCAACAAGTCAGAATCAAGGTTATTGGCAAAATAAGCAAACAGTTTTATGACAGCCGGTGCTTACCCCACTGGCCCGGGCAGCAAGTTGGGCCCGTTTCTGCTCCAACTGAGCTTTCCTGATCTCGGCGGCTGACTTAGCCGGTGTCATCTCAGGTGGAGTCATCGCTAAGCCTTCCTCTGCAAAATAATAAGAAAAAGTTAGCATCACTTGCATATCATACAAACAGCATAAATTGCCAGTTAAGCAGTATACCTTTGTTATACAAGGTGCTGAGACCGCAGGGGGAGAGGAACGCCTGGTTCTTAAACCAGTCCGGATGAGGGACCCAGAATAGAGGAACAATGATTTGTGTCCCATCATTCAAAGGCTCGGTAGTCTTCTTAAACAACCCCGGCTCCATTATGGCGTCCAAAGCCTCAGCCGGTACCCTTGGTAGGGCGCACTTCTTTCCTAGAAGAGCCGGGTTCTTATTGTAACGGCGCATCCGGTGATCAACAACCGTTGAAGGGGAAGAGACGTAATAAAATTTGCTCTTCCAGCTTGTCCACTTGGAGGGCTTCTCCAAGGTCATCATGTATTCCGGATGCGTAGTAAGAGTGTACCAGGCATTCCGGCCGCCTGGGGCACGGCTTAGGTACTGCATATGCGCGAACGCCTCCCAGCTAGGCGTCACTTCCTGCATCTCGCAGGCGGCAATATAGACGATGATGTTCACCCAAGAATTGGGTGTAAGCTGCCAGACCCCCAAGTCATAGCCTCTTAAAATGGCTTTAATGCATCTGAGAAGGGGGAACCGGAGGCCGGCTTTGAATGCCGCCTCATAGCAGTCGAAGTAGTTATCGGCATGATTTAAGTCATCCTCCCATACAACTGATGAGCTCGCAGGCGGGACACCCAACTCCCAGCCGTCCCCCACCGGACGCTTTTTCAGAAAAGCTTCGAGTGTTGCGTTTAATGTCACAACGTCCCGGTCGCTCATGTGCGCCTCCAATGGGTTGTTTACTGACGGCCAGCTGTATGCCTCCTCATCTTGTTGAGGGACATCCGGCGTCATCGTGGACTCTGATGATCCAGCCTCTTGGTCGGTTTCTTCACCGCTTGAGCTTCCGGACTCTTCCAAAATCTCATCACCAGGCGTACTTGGAACGCCTGGTTAATCGAAAGGAACGTCTTCAACCGGTGTACCGGCTGAATCATCTGATTTGTACTCGGGGTCAAAAGTCGTTTTCCTTGTCCGAGCCATTCTGTCCTGCACATGAACAGAGACGGTCGGATTCTCAGAAATGTAAGGGTGTTCCATGCACCCCCAGACGGCATCCTTAGTCCTAGATTCAGCCGTATCCGGTGAACGGTTGACAACTGCCCTAGGCCGTGCCGTGTGTGTATTGGGAGAGTCCATTATTCTCTAACCTATACAACCGGTAAACTCAAGAGGTTACAAAAAGGGCAAGGATGATACCTTGTATTTATGAAGACGGTTGAAGAAGACTAGTGCAAAAATCCCAAGATGTGGCTTGAAGATGTCACAGGCGGAGGCAACCGTTTGTGTTGAAAACCTGAAGCACATACAAAGTAGTTAGGCATTTTGGAAGAAATTCACACAAAGATACCCCAGGCGGTATCATGTAGTTTTACCCAAAGATACCCCAGGCGGTATCAAGGAGGCTTGCTCAAAGATACCACAAATGGTATCACAACGATTTGTTCAAATATACTCCATGCGGGATCAATAAAGCTCACTCAGAAGTACCCCAGACGAGACACCTCCGTCTGAGGCTTCATTGAATGGTTATCAGAAACCAAGGATGCCTCAAGTGTTAATTATTGAAGGTTGCTTAAAGACCCCCCCAGACGGCATGAAAGCCGACTGAGGGTGTTTGAAGGGCAGGTCATGAACAAGCTATGAAGATCATTGTCCAAGCGCCCCCCAGGCGGTATAAGCCCGGCTAAGGGTGCGAAATATCTAAGTCTTGAAACATGGCTTGCATATACCCCAGACGGTCCATTACCGTCTGTGGGTCCAGTTTTGAAGAGCTATTATTTGAAGACACACCAGACGGTCCAGAACCGTCTGTGGGTCTGATTTTGAAGAATCTTGTTTGAAGACCCCGCAGGCGGTTCCTTGCCGTCTAAGGGTCTATGAGATAAGTTTTTTTATAGGCTGTTGTTTGAAGGAGGTCTAGGCGGAATATTTCCGGTTGAGGGTCTACTGGATGCAAAATGAGTAGTCTAAAGATACCCCAAACGACATGTATCCGTCTGTGGGTCCTTTGAATGCAAATTCTAGAAAACCATAAATTGCAAATATCACAGGCGGTATATCACCGCCTGTGGTCCTATGGAATGTATTATTAAAGGCCAAGGTGTGATGGTATCCCAGACGGTCCACACCGTTCGTGGGTCTATCATTTGGAAAGGAAGGTTTAAAGATGCCCCATCCGACATATAACCGTCTGTGGGTCTTTTAAGTGCAACTACATGAAAACCAGTGTAAAGGTACACAGGCGGTATTCACCGTCTGTGGGGCTATGATATGCTTTCGGTGTATAGTCCATTGTTTAAGGATACCCCAGACAGTCCACTACCGTCTGAGGGTCTATCTTCGAGGATCATGATTTAAAGATCCCCCAGACGATCTACAATGTCTGTGGGTCTACCAAATGCAAAGCTTAAAAAAAAAGGGGGCTTATGGAGTCCCAGACGGTGTATGACCGTCTGTGGTCTTACTCAAGTTAAGAAAGAGAATCAAGTCAGACTGTACCTGGAGGGATTAAGTGAAGAAGTCCTCAACCTGTAACCGTATGCGTTTCAATGAAGTAGTTGGTTGCACAAACTAGCAGCCAGTGTCAAAGCTCTCAAGAAAATTCTGAAAAAATTTGTAAAGTGAAGAGGAGAGAGGGTGTGCGCCTCAATTTATAGGCAAAGACCAGAAGGCGAATCGTCACCTTCTGCCTCAAACCTTTCAAATTTCGAATCCAGGAGAGAGAGGCGGGAAGCAACTCAATCGTCGCCTCCTCATTGCTTGACACCTGTTACAGGTGACACGTGGCTATGCCACGTCACACCTGTGAGGGGCAAATGTTTAGGGTAAAAATACCCTATGCCACGTGGCCCAGTAGAATCGTGACACGTGGCAGCCCACCAAAGGCCCTGCGAGATCCAATCGGATGCTGCCACGTGGCATCAAAACCCTAATCAGGGAACATGTCTCCCCCACTATAAATAGAGGAATCCTCCTCATTTATTGGGCATTCAAAAATTCATACACGAAACCCGAGCAATATTAATTGCGGAATCTCTCTGAATCAGTGAGAAAAACCTATTTACCTTCCGCACTATTACCCATCCGTAAATCATACTAACTTGATCGTCGGAGGCGGAACTCCACCCAACCAGAGTTTCATGGTTTTGCAGGTACAGAAGTCAGGCGCGCATACTCCGTATTGTAACTCTCTCGAGGGACTAAAAACACCCGAAACAAGTATAAAAAGAAGAAGGAAGGATATGCGGTTACCTCTATACATGTAGAAACTGTTGAAAGTCTATGAAGATCTTGGAGGTTGATCGAAAAACTCAAAAACTTGACTGGAAAACTCAAGAACGCGGCGGAGCTCTCAAAGATTGGGAAAAAGCAACACTTTCTCTCTCTAAAAGCTCTGACTTCTCTCTAGGAAACGCAAAGTTCCAAAGTGATGAAATGAATTCAAACAAGTCCTATTTATAGGCAAAATTTATGAGGGCAAAATGGTAAAACTATTTTTCTCGCCCTGAAGTACAAACGGTAACTTTTGAAAAAAGGTTAACCTAGAAATTCGAACGGTTAAAAAAACCGCTCCGTCATTGAAGACGAAAAGATGTACGGACACTATAACGACACGTTAAAATAGACGGCTAGGTCAGCAAAATTCGAATCATCATTCCGGAAAATACGGAAGACAGGTGTTCACTTAAAGACAGTCGGCACAACCCGTCTGCCTGATTTTAAGACTTTAGGTCCACTAATGAAATCAGGCAGATCGATCAAGGCCAAAGGAGAAATCCCATGGACGGACGGACGATAATGTCCGTCTCCTTTTAATGATGGTGCTCCATCAGCCCGACATTCGGACAATTCTAGACGGATAAAAATCAGAGGAGGCGGCCCGTATGGTACGAGTCACCCCCTCTGAGGGGAAAATGTTTAGGGTAAAAAAAAACCCAACACGTGGTCCAATCCTATAGTGACACTTGGCCAAATTGAAGGGCGACACGTGTCCCTATAAGAAGATGACACGTGGCGACCCTAAGAGCACCTTAATGAGAGAAAGGCCTCCTTACATTAGGAGGCTCAAATCCCGAGAAAGCCGCAAAACGGCGCCCCTAAAGGACACGTGTCTTTATCTGATTGCGCCGCTAATCAGAGCCCAGATTTTTAAGGCACTAACCCTAAATGGGCACATTTTCCTACCCCTATAAATACCACAATCATTTATGATGGGAGGGGTGGATTAATATATCATTCAAGCAAGAGAATTAAATAGCTCAAACTTCTCTCTACTTTCTCTGTCTACATCACTTCGTTTTCCAATCACTAACTTGATCTTCGAAGGCGAATATTCCGTTAACCGGGATATTCATTGTTTTGCAGGTGTTCGAGTCCATCCGGCCGTATTCAAGACCTGTATCCCGAGGGATTCAAAAAAACCCCGAAACAATAATATAAATTTAATTGGAGATTTCTTTAAATTTGCAGGTTTCTTTGGAGATATCTTTTGTGCTGCAAGAGTTTTCTTTGCTACAGGAGCTTTTTTTACCTGCAGGATCTTCCATTTGAGCTTTCTTTGTTGCAGGAGCTTTTTTTTCTGCAATAGGTTGTATTGGAGGTTTTTTGCAACATTTTTCTTTGGACTTTTTGTCATTTTAATTTGCATGCAATTCAAAAAAAAATGAAACATACTTTCTGATATATTGATGGCTTTTTTCTCGATTTATACTTCAAGAATTAATATACAGAGTGATGAAATATTAAACTAGCAAGGTGTTTTGTTGTAATTATATATACTGCCTGGTATATATACTTTCAAATCAACTCTTGTTATTATAATAACAATAACAAATGATTTCTATACATGCGACATTTCAAAACAAAAAACCAATCCTCATTTCAACCACATCAATTTCTTTATTTATACATAAGCCACAATAGCCACAGATCATACAGTAATTCATTAAGTTTTAATTAATTTAAAGTTAGTTTTAGCTAATTTCTATCTACTTGTAATTACTCAAAAATAGTAGCAATAGAACAAAAATTAACTACAATTACTCAAAATTAGTAGCAATAGAACCAAAATTACTCAAATTTGTAAAAATAAACAGATCTAAATTATTACTAATATTCTTAAAAAAAATCTGATCTAAATGTATACCAAAAAAAAAAATCTAACTTTATGGAAAAATTCGTGAAATTAAGTAAAACCTTTGATTCAACTTTGAATTAACTTCTAATCAATTTTAAACTAAATTACAACAAATTTAACTAGAAATTAAAAGTAAATCAAATAAGTTAGAACAAAAACAAACAGAATTCCAAATATACCTGAATATCATCAAGCAAATTGAACTTCGAAACACAAAAATTGAACTTTGAACAACTCCGATTTAACTTCCGCTACTTCAAATTCAACAAATTCAAGCAAAAAACACAAAAATAAGTAAGAAATTGCAACAAAATTAAACGAAAGTGTTTGAACTTCAAAGTTTCAAAGTAATACCTAATATTTGCCAATTTTTGCTAATTTTCGACAATTTTTGTTCCGAAACTGAAGAAATGTAGAGAATAGAACTTGAATTGTGCTTATATAGCGTAATTAAGCAGTTGAAAATGGCGGTTATGGCAATTTTTTTAAGAATTAGAGCGGTTTTTAAAGGTTTTTTTGAACAATTTTGATGGCCGAGGAGAGAGAGAGAAGAGAGAGAAAATGGCGGAGGAGAGAGAGAGAAGAGAGAAAAAATGGCGCCTGAAACTTCGAGCCTCATTTAATTTATCTGAACGAATTTGGGCTGTTAGATCACGCGCCTCTTCTCTTAGATCTGACGGTCAAGATTAGTTCTTAGTTCCTATTATTCAGCTAGTTCTTACGGTAACCTGGTTCTATATACATATATTAATTTAAAAATTATTGTAACAAATGTTTGTTGACAGAATATATGATTGGGTATTTGTAAAAAGTAGGAGAGAGAAAAAGAGGATGAGAAAGAGGATCCTTAATTGATGTGGGAGGAAATAGAGGATGATGCTTAATAACCGTACTCGATAACAAATTATTGGATCAGGTACCCGAATCGTTATGGTTATCGGAACGGGTACCCTAATTTTTGGCTCGGTTACGGTTCGGGTTTTCGATTTTTCGGATAATTTCGCTCAGCCCTAGTAATGGTAGCAATAGTGAGCGGGGGTGTGAGTTTTCTCATGTAAGTAGAGGAAAAAGAAAGAAAGAAAAAGAAAGAAAAAAAAAAGGAAAAAGAAAAGTAAAAGAAAATAAGGGGAAAAGAAATATAACTGACCTTTTGTGGTGGGAAAAATTTGGGGATTAATGAGGTATTTATAGGAGGAGAAATTATAGAGTAGGAAGGGTTAGAATAGATTGGGCTCATGAATAAATCTAATAGGCCTTTTAATTAATAAAATAGATTGGACTTTGTTTGATGGTATTCCTTGGTAATAAAAATATATAATTTATCAACCTAAAATAATAATTTGAAAATTTTGAAATAAATTCTAGAAAAATACAAATAAATATTATAAATAAAATTAATTTTCATTTGTAAAATATTTAATAATATGGGTGTTTACATTGGCTATGCCGGGTGTGCAAGGTAATGTGCGCAGCATGCGAGTGATGAGTGACATTTATGTCACTCTTAGGGGTAGTTTTAGAGTCAATTTTTTTTCTTGTTTTCTCCTATTTTCCCCTTTATTTCTCTTATTTTCTCTTTAATAAAGTTTCTCTTTTATTTGGTAATTTTGGTTTGTTTTGTTTGATATCTTTATTTAATTAGTTTTTAGATTATTTTTGTATTTTATTTGCTTTGAATTTATTTTATTTTGCTCTTTTTCCTTGTTTTTATTGTAATTTACTTTTGTTTACTTAATTAGTTTTTAATTTATTTTGTTATTTTATTTGATTTCATTGTGTAGTTTTATTTAATATTTAGTTTTAGTTTTAGTTTATTTTCATGTTTTGTTTCCTTCTATTTGACTTTATAGTGTTATTTATATTTCGTTTTAGTTTTGTGTCTCTTTAATTTATTCTCTTAGATTTATAGTTTATGTTTTAATTCTAACTTAGTTTCTGTATTTTATTCTTTTACTTATTTTATTTCTTTTAATTTATTTTGTTTTAATTCATTTTATTTTATTTCTTAGTCCCAACTCGATTTTTGTAGGTGAACTAGATTAGGTTCCGTGCCATGCACGGTAATTAATTTCACTATTGTTTATAATTCAACACAAAATTTTTATAAAACAAAAATAAAATATTTTGTATAATGCATGTGGACAAAATATCTAACCATAGTATATTTTTTTATGCATATAATGAAATGAAACATGAAATATAATGACGGCAGAGTAATTAGACAAATAAGTTAAAATTTTAATTATAAATTGATATCGTTTTTCTTTTTATTAACTAAATAATTAAGTATTTTAATTGTATATTAAACACTATGGGATTGTAACATAAATAATTACTACAGTGTATTTGATACAATTTAGGATAGTGAAAAACATATCTAATTTGTCATGCTTTTGATATACATAAATAACTAAAAGTTAAAAATAAATCAAATAAGATTGATATTGTAAAATAAAAAATTATGCTATTAGGAAGCCGTTTCCGAATAAGAAATTAAAATAATTTGAAATTTCTAAATAGAGAATATATGAACAACAAAAGAAGGCTTAGGGAATAATAGTAATAGTAATAGTAATAGTAATAATCAAGTATGAATCAATTATTTCTAAAACGCATAATTTTTTATTTTTTTATTTTTGTTACAAAATTACTTCATATATAATCTATTAAAGATTTGAATGAATAAAATACTGCATAAGAATTAGGAAATAATATATACTCCATATATACACAAAGTAATAGACGTTAGAATAGTATTTTATGGAAAATATGTGAATCACAAATATATATTTTGTTTAAGTAATTGAATGATTTGATGAATATTTTTAGTATATTTTACAATTAAAAGTTGATGTCACCGTGGAAAAAAACTTAGAGGAAAAATCAGTACCAAATTGTGACACGTGTTGTTTCTTGCGTCGATTTCTTCCTAGTGTCTATTTTAATATTACGTTATAGATTGAATATAATAATAATAATAATAATAATAATAATAATAATAATAATAATAATAATAATAATAATAATAATAATATACAATAAAAGATATGGAAAATATGTGAATCACAAATATATATATATATGTGTATATATATATATATATATATATATATATATATATATATATATGTATGTATATGTATGTATGTATGTATGTATATATATGTATGTATGTATGTATGTATGTATATGTATATTTTTATTAGGATAGTGAATCACAATCAAATGATTTGATGAATATATATAAAGGTATATTTACAATAAAAAGTTAAATAAATTAAAAAAAAAAAAAAACAGTTTTGAAGGGAAAATACAGCACCAAGAAGTTATATGCTTTATTATTATGTTATTATTGATGTCTGATGCTTGAGGCATGTGTTACAAGGTGAAATTGGTTAGCATTCGAGCTACGGGTTTCTTAACTAATTCCCCCTGCCAACTCACACCACCATGCTGCAACCCCTTGCTCCATCCTTCAACCCAAAACAGAGCAGCACAAGTAGCCACCTGCCTCACCACCAGTCTCCACCCACCAACACCAATCACAACCGCACCAAATACGCCCAATCCATCCACCACTTACCACCAATCGTTGCTGCCCGCAATGCTGAACTACCGCCCACATCAACTACAGCAGCCCCACACTGCTGCCTACACCATTGCAGCACCACAATAACCAGCATTCACCCTCACTGCTGCGCACCAGCCACCAGTAGCGAACAACAGCCGCCCAGCAACCCTACATACCTCAGGCCGCCACAAACTGCAGCCCACTCCAACACTGAAATAACCACAATTACCGCCCAAGTCAGCACCCAGCAGCCGCAATTGCTTCGGTACCCCAAAAATAGAACAAAATCAGAGCAAATTGCAGATTCGACGGAGTTCGGGCGAACTGCATAGAAGTTCGGTCGAACCCAAAAGTTTTAAATTCTCCCAAAGCTTCTGACCTCAAAGTTCGGTCGAACATACCCATGGTTTGACAGAACCGTTTCATGAGCTTCGCAAATGATTGTTAATGAAGATCAACGGTGCTAATTTAATGATGTAGATTTTCGGTGATGATGAACGGTGATGATTGAATGATGAAGCTTGTGATTGATTGTTGATGAGGTGCAATGCATGGAATTAAACCCCAAAAATGGGAGCAGCCAGTTTCGAAAAGAAAGAGGATGGGGGTTTGACGGTTTTTGGGATTTGTTTTTATTTTTATACGAAGTATTTGTTTTCCTTTTCTTTTCTTAATTCTTTTCCCTTTATTTTCTTTTACTTTTATATTCTTTATTTCTCATTTTCTTTTATTTATTTATTTTATTTTCCTAGCTTGGTATAAATACCCATTTTTGGGGTAATTATGGGGAACGTTTATTACTCCCTTAGATTTTTTAGCTCTCTTTCTCTATCTTAGCTTGGGTTAGGGTTTAGGGAGGATTAGCCTCCATAATTAGGGTTTTAGTGAGAGAGAAAGCGAGGGAAATCAAGTAAAGAATGTAAATTTTGAAGATTTTCTATGTGACAAGAAGATTGGAGATTTTTACATCAATCAATGAGCATTTCTTACCTTCTCTTCTCTATTTTGTTTATTGTTTTTTTTTAAATTTTATTATTGTTTTAATTGTTAGTTTTTCTTGTTAATCATGTTAATGCTTGTTGATTTGTTAATTAACCTTGTTGTTGGCATGATTAGTGAGTAGTTCCCCAACTAAGGAGATGGTGGTGGTGTAGTTGGGTCTTGAGTATGTTTTAGGGTTTGAAATTGAATTGTTTGTGATTAAATGCTTTGTTTTTCATGCTCTACCAATTATTTCATTTGAGAGGCCTATCAATTGTTATAGTTGGGTGGATTCTACTAGGTTATGGTGACAGCGTGATCTAGGATTGTCCATTGAATGAATTGCTTAATTTGTACCTCGATTCGTGTGGCTTATGATGAAAGTGTAAGTTGTGCTTAAGTTGAGAAATCAATTGGCTACGATAGGTAGCTAGGTTGTGCTTTAAATCTTTGAACATTAGTTGCTTAGTTCACACCTTAATTCAATTTCATGCTTGATCGTGCTTGAGTGAATACTACACCTTAACCATTTCCCTTAGTGCTTTATTTCTTGATAGCAATTTGTTTTCATTTCTTGTTTTAGCATCATTTAGACTTTAGATTAATTCCCTATCCCGCCTAGCTTAGTTGTTGATAGCATTTGGTAGTGTTTAGTTGTTCCCTGTGGTTCGACCCTTATGCTTACCTTATACTCGTATTAGGTTTGTTTAGGTTTTATAAATTGTATTTGATTTAGGGATAATCATTTGACAACATGTTTATTCCCTTATCAGCGAGTGCTGCTGGCCTAGGGCTGATAGGCAGTGCCAAGCACCAGCAACACATACATGTGCGCCTTGCATGCAAGCTGTGCTGGAGCAGGGGCTACTGGGAAGCACCCAACCCACTAGCACGCACGCTATTAGAGCTGCTAGGAAACACCTAGTAGTAACCCGCCAGCTCGGCTGGGCTGCCTATAGCGCCTAACACTAGCACATGGCCCTATTAAGGACGATAGTGCTGCATCAGATAAACAGCAATTGGGCAAAAATTCATCATCTGGTGGTGAACCACAAGCATCTAGTGGTGAACCAAAGGCTTTGCAAATTGAAAATGATGTAAGTGTGCAAGCAAGTCCTAGCCAATCAAATGTCAAGACTTCTGTTTCAAGAACAACTAGCTCATGTGAAGCAGCACTATCGTCCTTAATAAGGCCATCATTACCTTTTCTCTTCTTCTTGTCAGGACCTTGACTTGTTAAGGGAGAAGGTATAAAATCATAGGGTGGTGATTCCTCTAATGACAACAAGCTTGAAGCAGCAGTTTTCTCTAAGAGATCTGGAATGCTTATTGTATTCCCTAACTCTTCTTCATCACTGTCATTCGAAACAGGGTTGGAAGGCGTGGTCTTTTCTAGAGACTTTCATTTCTTTTTAGTGTTCGGAGCCAAACCTGACATGAAGGAAATCATAGTAATAAGGTACAAGAAGCTTGGACAAACTAGAGCTAATGCACTTACTAGTAAGAGGGATATCTATTTTAAATGCAGATTGAGACCTTGTGCTGGGACTTGACATGGGGATGTTCCTATGCTTGTTACTCCTTGATTTCTGTAAGGAACCTAGGGTCGAAAGAGAAACCATCTTTCTCAATCCAACTCTATTAGTGTGGGAATGAATGATACTCCTGTATGAATCATCTATGGTCGTGGGTTCATAATTGAACTCTGCAGTAATCTTAGTTGAGTGATTAATTTGATGATAAGCAAATTTGCCTTTCATCTTGATCGAAGATACAACAGTTTTCTTCTTACCTGAAAAGTAGATTGTGAGTGGAGAGTAAAAAGCAAGTGAAGGAAATACTTAGAGGGATTCATACCTTTATATACACTATAAGAAATTTATTTTTTGGCAACGAAAAAAGTTGTTGCCAAATATATATTTGGCAACGAGATTTTATCTTTGGCAACAACTTTTTCTCATTATGCGAAGGTCCTTTACCAAAGGATTCTGCAACGACATTGATTAGGGGATTTCTCCCACCACGTGGACTAATTAAACTCTGCCATGTGTCATCCACGTGGACCAACCAGAGCCCGCCACGTGTAACCTCGTGAGAGGTCCAAGGTGGACCAATCAGGCCACGACACGTGGCAGGCAGATTGCCAACTAGGAAAGTGGTCTTAAAGGGCCCAAATACCTAGGAAGGCCTAGTTAGTCCTAGGTTTCTGAAAACCTAGAATGGTCACACATTTCAAAGACCCTATAAAAGGGAGATGTTCCCTTTAAGGAACATCATTTAGAAATTCCAACACACATGTGTACATAAAACCCAACATTAATTGCACTCCTTGAGGGCTAAGGCTCGGATATTGAGACTGTCTCACAGTCGGATGATCACTCCCCCTCCGAGAGGAGTCTGATCCCCTTTACTTTCCGTATCTTTACTTCGTATCTTTACTTCCGAACACGTTCTAACTTGATCGTCGGAGGCGGAACTCCCACCCACTAGAGTCTCCGTTGTTTTGCAAGTACAGGCGTCCAAAGGTCAGTCTTGGTGTTGTAACTCTCCCGCAGGACATTCAAAAAACCCCAAAACATTTTGCGCCGTCTGTGGGGAGAGTACTTCTGAGATGGCTTCACAGCAGTCTGTACCGCCTCTTAATGAGAAGCAGCCTATGGTCAACGTCCAGCTCTATATAGACCAGGATACAAATGACGACTGTGAAGTCGACACACACACGGCCCCTAACGGGTCCCTGAGAACTAGGCGCATCCGTCCCATCGAAAGGAGGGAACGGAATGGCGAACAGGCGGGCCCTAGTGAACCAGTCGGCCATTCGACTAGTCAACCCCAGGCGACCGAAGGCTCTGTCCCCATCACGAGAACCGAGCTCATGACCCTCATAACAACTTTCAAAAGGGAGATTAAGGACCTGATCGATAAACGGACGGCTGTCCCGACCAAGGAACAATCGGCCAAAAAGCCCTCCCATTCTGGGAGGAATAAGTCGGTCAAAGACCGAGAGGCCCTAAATCAAGGAAGGGAAAGAAGCCCTTGATAAATTTGGCCAGACTTCGGTTCCCTGAGCCATGGAAGAGAAAGGCCATCCAGTATGTACAGCCGGATGGTTCAAAGAATACTTATTCTGATGCCCGGATGTTAATCAAGCAAAAGAAGAACATGCAACTGTCAGAGTCGGCTTCAACGCCGAACTTGTAAGACAGCTTTCAGAATACCTCAATGAGGTATTCACAATCAAATCAGGAGAACCAGATAGGCGGCATGGCTACCCACTCTAGTCCTGAGATGCTCCATGCGGTTCATAATGTTCCTCAACAGGCGTACTTGCTGTATGGACAGCCTTACATGCAGCCGACCTTCTTCAGGGGGCAAGCGGCGCACAATGTCCAACCCTTGGACTGGTAGCTTCGACTGCTAAGACTTGGAGAACAACCCTCTGCGTTCTCCAAGGAAATAACAGAGGCTGCACAGCCGGCCAAGGTGAAAAATGTGCTGGTAGGTGCCTATGACGGTACCACCAGCCCAGAAGACCACCTGATGGCATACACCAACCTTATGTATCTTCAAGGGTTGGATGATGCCGCATGGTGTAGATGCTTCCCGGCCACATTGAAGGGCGTCGCCCAGCAATGGTTCGGCAACCTGCCAACCGGATGCATCAATTATCTCAAGACGCTTGCTGCTTGTTTTCCTCCAACTTCTCAATGAACATCCCTGCGAAGTAAAAAAAGTCTTGACTTGGGAGCTATCCAGCAGGGAGAGAAGGTAGGCCTACGATCATACATCAGGCGGTTCAATCTGATGAAAATTAAGATTCAAGGACTGTCTGATGAGGTGGCCTATACAGACTTTTTCAAAGGTCTGAAAGACGGGTCGGCCTTCAAGTTCGACCTTGTAAGGAAAAGGGTTGCTATCCTCCAAGAAGCACTGATGGAGGTGGAAGCCTATATACAAGCGACTGAGCTTTGCAACATCAGTAAACAGTCGGACTCAAAGAGGTCTGACAAAAAAGAGAGTCGGCCATTACAGGCGGCTAAGAAAGAAAAGAAAAAAAAAGAAGTCTGGGTGGCTGATACTTCTGAACAGCCGTCCCAGAAGAAAAAGAGAAACGAAAACGTACTCCCCAAAGAACGAATTCAATAAAGACTATCACTCCATCTTCATGAAGATTAAGGACTGGGTCTCCATTGACAAGCTGGCTGCTATGAAAGGTTCCGCCAAAAATCAAAACAAAAATAAATATTGCCACTACCATGAGGATATTGGCCATAACACCAACGAATGCTTTAGTCTCAAGCAGTTGTTGGACCGTCTGGATGATAAAGGAGTTCTCAAGTCATATATTTTGAGGTCCAAGGTTACCCTGCAAACTAACCCTGGGCAGTCGTCTAAGAAAAAGCCTCACTCTGCTAATAGTTCGGACACTGAAGAAACTCCGATCTATACAATAGCAGGCGGCTTTGCTGGAGGCAGCTCAACGATCCGGGGTAACAAGGACTACATCAGACGGCTCGACGTCAACTCGGTCGACGAGGGGCAGGCGTCCAAGGACTTCTTCCCCGAAGTTGTAATTACTGAGGATGACAGAGGAAAAGTCAGGAGGCCACATGATGACCCTTCTATCATCAAATGCAAAGTGGCCAACCAAAGAGTTGGCCGAATCCTCATTGACACAGGGAGTTTGTCTGATCTCATCAGTCACAAGTGCTTGACCAAGCTCAGGTACACGCCCGGGAACATGCACCAGGTCTCTCATCCCTTAGTGGGATTTGGAGGTGGTGTGGTACATCCGGTAAGTCGAATAAACCTACCCATTCGTGTAGGCGAAAAAGGGGAGGGAAGCCATATGGTGGTCCGGTTCTTAATTGTTGAAGAGCTGACGGCCTATAACATGATTTTAGGGCGTCCCACCCTGAATGAATCCAAAGTTGTTATCATTCCTTCTCTTATGCTCCTCAAGTTTGAGAGGGATGATGGAACAGTCGGCTCCCTACAGGGAGACCAAAAGATGGCCAGGGAGTGTTATCTCTCTGATGTCAAACCCAGTGTGGTTACAACCGGCCCCAGTGGAGAAACTATTGACCTTGACCAAGTTAAGGAAGCCGCGCCTGCAACCACAGCAGCCAGCAAGAAGAGAAAGGCCAGCCAAATGGTGGCCAAGAAAAATGACAAGCAATAGCAATTATTGATCAGTGACGGCCGGATGAACTGCGTCCCCAGCCGGCTAGTGAGCACATGGACATCGTTCTGGATGACTCTCGTGCTGAACGAACTGTCAAGGTGGGGACTACTGCTTTTGCTAAACTTGGTGTAGACTTGCACAACTTGTTAAAAGAATTCAAAGACATCTTTTCCTTTGAGGTGGACGAGATGCCAAGCATCAGCCCGGATCTAGCCGTCCACAAGCTTGTTATGGATCCTGAAAAGAAGCCGGTAAGGCAAAATAAAAGGAACCATGGAGAAGAACGAAGCCAGGCGGCAGCCTCCGAGGTGAAAAAACTGTTAGATGCTAGGTTCATTCGGCAATGCTATTTTCCTGATTGGGTTGCCAATATTGTGCTTGTAAAGAAGCCAAATGGAACCTAGCGCAAGTGTGTAGACTACACAGACTTGAACAAGGCATGTCCGAAGGATAGCTATCCTCTCCCAAAGATCGACAGTTTTGTCGACTCTACAGTCGGCCATTCCTTGATGAGCTTTATGGACGCCTATTCAGGCTTTCACCACATACCTCTGTGGAAGAAAGATCAAGAAAAGACAGCATTCGTCATTAATCAGGACTTACACTGTAACATTGTGATGCCGTTTGGTTTGAAGAATGCGCCTGCTACTTTCCAGAGAATGATTAATACAGTCTTCATTAATCAAATTGGAAGGAATGTGTGGAGGCTTACATTGATGATATGATAGTCAAATCCAAACTACAAACGAACTATCTTACAGACCTCCGAGAAATATTCGCCACACTCAGGCGATACCAGGTCATGCTCAATCCCAAGAAGTGTGTCTTTGGTGTTGAGTCTGGGAAGTTCCTCGGATTTCTGATTGATCAAAGGGAGATAGAGGCCAACCTAGAAAAAAATACAGGTGGTTATAGACAAGCAGTCGCCCCGCACTGTAAAAGAAGTTCAAAAATTAACAGGCTTTCTGGCGGCATTGGGAAGATTCCTCAGTCGGTCAGGCGACAAGTGCCTCTATTTCTTTCAAGCAATTAAGAAAAAGACTATGTTTGAATGGGGGGTGGGTGTAGAGGCGGCCTTCCAAAAGTTGAAGGAACACTTGCACTCTCTACCAAGGCTGGTCAATCCTTTTCCAAAAGAAGTGATGTACATGTACCTAGCCGTCTCTAACCATGCGCTTAGTGTTGTTCTCCTTGCTGAAAGAGGCGGCACCCAGCTTCCGGCCTACTTCATCAGTCATGTTCTACAAAATGCAGAGGTGGCGTACCCCATGGTTGAAAAATTTAGACTTGCCCTCTTCATGGAAGTTAAGAGTTGCAACCTTACTTCTTGACGCATCCGGTCGTGGTCTACACTGACTTGCCAATCAAGCGGCCACTAACAACCATGGAATCATCCGACCGAATGATCAAATGGGCGATTGAGATTCAAAGCCTTGAAATCACTTTTGAGCCAATGAAAGCAGTGAAGGGGCAGGCACTTGCCGACTTCATTGTTGAAATGACTAGGCCGGCTGATCTTAAAAATTTTGAACAAGTCTGGAAGGTATATGTGGACGGGAGCTCCACAATGAACGGTTGTGGTGCAAGCATCATATGTTAGTCTCCTGAAGGAGACAAGTACGAATATGCACTACAGTTTAAGTTCTAGGCCTCGAACAACGAGGCAGAGTATGAAGCCCTACTAGCCGGTATCCGCATGTGTAAGGCGGCTGGGGAAAAGAAATTTGACGCCTGTTCTGATTCACAATTGATTGTTAGCCAATACCATGGTGACTATGAAGCCACACATCCGGCTATGATCAAGTATTTACAGGCGGTCAAAGAAGAGGCTGGGACGCTTAAGGAATTTCGTATAAGTCAAGTGCCCAGGTCTGAGAATAACCAAGCGGATGCTCCCTCCAAATTGGCATCATCCGCCTCTTGTGACACACCTAGATCAGTTTTTTGGGAAGTGATGGAAAAAAGGAGCATCGAAGAGGAACCCATTGGGATCCTAGATCGAAGCTCAACCTGGATGGATGGCATCCGGGCTTACTTAACAGACGACACCTTGCCGGATACCTACCCAGATATGGTCGCAATGAAAAAACGTGCGACCAATTTTGAAATCCACAATGGAGAGATTTTTAAGAAAGGCTATCTCCAACCTTTTTTGAAATGTGTTACACCAGAGAAGGGATGAGAGGTCCTAGAAGACTTGCACTCGGGCTTCTGCGCCTCCCACATAGGCATCAGGACCCTAGCAAAGAGAGTCAGGCGGAAAGGCTACTTCTGGCCAACCCTAGAAGCAGACGCCATGGAGAAGGTGAAAAAATGTGATAAGTATCAAAGGTTTGGCAAGCTCATCCATCATCCGGCCACTGACATGACGACTATCCATAACCCAACACCATTCGCCAAATGGGGCATGGACATTCTGGGTCCGTATACGCCTGCTACAGGCGGACGTAGATACATTTTGGTTGCTTTTGACTACTTCACCAAGTGGGTAGAGGCAAAGGCAATCAAAGGCATTAAAACAAAAGATGTTATCTCCTTCATCTGGAGAAATGTCATTACTCGGTATGGGGTACCCATGTCTATGGTCTTTTACAATGGTCCTTAATTTGAGACGCCTGCTCTCAAGAACTGGTTGGGAAACCAAGGGATCTCTCATTTTTTTGCATCATTCGGCCGTCACCAAGCAAAAGGCCAAGTTGAAGCCTTCAACAAGTTAATATCTGATGGCATCAAAAAGAAAATTGAAAGAGCTAGTGTAACACCCCAATAATTCTCTCCAAAAGAAAACCTGTAAAAACCTGTGTAACCTGTAAAACCTGTAAAACCTGTATAACCTGTAAAACCTGTACAACCTGTAAGAAAATTATTGGAGTGCTACCGCCACGTGTTCAAACGTTAAAGCTAGTTTTAGAAATCAGCAGCGGAAAACTAACTTAGTTTTTAAAAAGAATATAAGTTTCAAAACTGGAAGTCAAAACTCAAAGTCTTACAAGTTGGAACCATAACGACCCTTATTCAAAATCAAGTAAAATAGGAAGTAATGGAACCAACACCAAAATAAAATTCAATCTGTGTTATGAAATAAGCTAACTGGTTAACCAACTCTCCACTTAAATCCCATCACCCTGATGCAAGACAGTTTATGCAAAAACCTGTGATGAATCTGCTCCCCAATATTACAAGTGTAATAATTGGATCATTACAGGGTCATTGAAAGCGAAGGCCATGACCAAAGAAAAACACACAAAAGCCCGCAATCGGCAACGCTGAGTACATACAAGTTACGAAATATAGTAAAGAGTTCTAGCATGACACTAACAAGCATTCCATACACTCACAATATTATCATTGACTCGAACACATGACTCCATAGTTACTGACAAGCGCACTTTAGGGCGCGCTTTAGGGCATATAATTGGAGGATTTTAGTCGTATTTAGGACCGTTTTGGTCGTTTATTGCCTTGTTATGCTTATATCCCTTATATTACGTGCTTCACGGGTTTCTGATTGTTTTTGATGTGTTTTCAGGTA
This sequence comes from Chenopodium quinoa, assembly GCF_001683475.1. Taxonomy (NCBI): domain Eukaryota; kingdom Viridiplantae; phylum Streptophyta; class Magnoliopsida; order Caryophyllales; family Amaranthaceae; genus Chenopodium; species Chenopodium quinoa. The sequence continues at coordinate 1,668,196 of NW_018742726.1, read as the reverse complement.
TACTTGACTGAGTTTAGTCGGGTCCCGAGCCTTTGGTGCGTGATCGAGCCAACAATGGTCATAGTTCAGCAAACTAAGGATGTTGCAAGAATCTGCATAAGTTGCACAAGCAGCACGGCCGTGCCACATCTGGCACGCCCGTGCCAAATTGCCCTCAACTTCACTGCCTATGCTGCACGCCCGTGCAGAATGCAGCACGTCCGTGCCATCTTCCATGTGTCAGCACGGCCGTGCCAATTTTGGCACGCCCGTGCCAATCAGTCCAGCACGCCCGTGTCATTTGTCCTGCATGCCCGTGCCAATTCAGCCTGCAGCACGCCCGTGCCAGATTTAGCACGGCCGTGCCAAACCATCAGCACGGTTTAGCCAATATCAGCACGCCCGTGCTGAAGTTCAAGAAAATAGCGACGAAGCTACTGCCATGCCTGCACGGCCGTGCTGATTCAAGAAGATTTATGCGCATTTACTTTCCGAATTAAAACACATATATATAGCCCGATTGTAAGTGTTAAGTGAGACAGATTTTTAGAGAGATATTGAGAGTACTTCCGTAGTTAAGGTTCCATAGTTTTCTTAGATTTATTCTAGCAAATTCATAGTTCATCAGATTCGAGATACTCTAGTTTTTCGGATTTTATTCAAGGCAAGATTAATTGGGATTCTTTGTATTATTCATTGACATCGGATATCAAAGTTCCAATCTTTTGCATTGATTCGCATTGATTTATTGGTATTATTCGCTCCTATTTATTATTCAAAGCTTTATTATCCATGATTAGAATTCATGTTTAGATTTATTATGCCTTTAAAATTTATTGTTGCTTTGATCATGAATATGTGTGAGTAGTTCCCTAACTAGGGTTTCGAGATGAAACCCGGCCTAGGTAATCTATGTAATTGAGGATTGGTTTTGATAAATGGATTGTGATTAAACTGATTATATGCGATTGCATGTTAATTCATTATAATAGGAGTAGCTAACCTAGAGTCTTGTATTTGATTGCATGTTATTCTTGGTTTGAACAAGAGATTGTGAATTGAGTATTTCATTATTGAATGTGGTTTGATTATGTATCGAGTAATGTTAAGTGCATGAGAAATCCAAGCTTAGTATTGCCCGTTGTCTTCCTATCACATGATATTAATCGGACATATAGTCTTTGCATATCCAGTTTGTCTCTATGATTCCTTATTGCTTAGTTACCAATGGTTAGGCGGATTCCCATTCTCCCTAGTGTTTTAGTTTATTGATTTATTCATCTCATTAGTAGTTATTTAGAACACCATCTTTCATTTAACTTCGAACTAGCTTAGGTTTTAAGATTTATTTGCAATTACTCTCGTTCTTCGTGGACCGAACCTTTATTTGCCATTGTACTGGTTATAGGGTGTTCGTATAAATATTGTTTGATTAAGAGTTATATTGTGCGACCAATTTAACGCTTGTCAGTTACTCATTACTAAGTTTTTATTTAAATAGCATTGATCACTTCATTAATTGATTGGATTAAGCAATAGACCGGGTTGTCCCCCTGTGCTCCATTCCGGAACATTAAATAAGAAAACCCTATGCCTCCTTTTGGAAGACATTAATAAACATCCAATGGTAGACGGGCGCGACTCCATGGCCATAGCTAGTATGAGATCTCATCTAACTCATTATAATTTTAAAAGAATTTAAAACAAGAGACTCGTAGATCAGACGGCCTCTGAAAAGTGCACGGCTAATACCCCGTGAACCCCAACCCATGTTTGTCATTACTCTAGATGTGCACAAATCCAGAGTTTTATTGCTCATCCTTCTTGCACTTTACGTGATTTACAAGTTTAAAATTTGGTGATGACTCATATGCAAACAACTCAACTAATCATACATCAATCAATCAAATCATTCAAGTTTCCAATTAAATTCTCAATTTATCAGTGACAAACAACATTTATTACTGCATCCTTTAACTACCTCGGTGTATAAACACCTTAAGTGCATAAGGCACCTCAAATTCTCAACTTTGTCTTATAAGACTTTAATTCTTCCTTTACTCATTCCATTTCAATATAAACGAACAAGTAATCAAAATAATTCATTATATCTTTGCCTCTAAGATCACTTTGAACATTATTGCATAAATACTGCTCATAAGGAAAAATCAATGCACATTTCTCAAGCATGAATTAAACTAACCATCACATTCATCATCAAACAACTCATTACCAAACAATTCCAACCAATCCACAAGTTCCCTAGCATGATTCTAGGTTTTTCCAAGTCCCTAATCATGCTCCTAAAATCAAGGTTCCTCGTATTCTTGTATGTACCTTGAGTAAACAAATTGATTGGCCACCTTAAGGCTAGAAGTCACCTTCTACGAAGTCCTCTCCTAAACAAAACAACAGTAGTTCAATCAATCACCTAAGCAATATATTTTACAGCAATACCAACTACTTTAAAATCCTTTAAAACATTGAAATAATGCTCTTAAATTATTCCCAATAGCCAAAGTTAATAATTAGTACTTGAACTATGAGTTTATATGCTAAAATCATAAAAGTATAGCTTATAGCATAAAATTTCAGCACTTTAAAGTAACATTATAAATCTGAAAATTTAGTTTAAAATTATAAAACAACCGCATAAACATTTTCATTTGAAATAATCGTTATATAGTAGGTTAGTATGTTGGAAACTTAAAAATCCATCATATAACCATGATTTAAAGCTATTCAAAGTTAAGGTTAAAATCCGAAATTTCAGTTTAGTAGCAAAATATAGGGATACATACATCTAAACTTGAAATATATGATTAAAGTTCAATCATAATCATAAATACCCAATTAACTTTCAAATTTCACAGCTTAAACCCATATATATATATATATATATATATATATATATAATTTGAAATTTGAAATTTAGTTTATAAACGGGTAATCGAATTTTAAACATAATTATATACATACTATAATCAAATAATATAATCTTCTTGCTTTGAACCCAAAAATCAGCTTTCTAAAAAAAATCTGAAAATTATTATACTCATCAAAAATTAAGGTTAGGATTATAATTAACACAAGGTAAGTACTTAAATCAATCATTCACGTTTTAAACCCCCAAATCATGAAAAATCAATATTTAAAACCCAAAATAAGATTTTCTGAAAATCTGAAAATTGTTTACAATCATCCAAATTTAAAGGTAGAACCATGTTTAAATACAAAGTAATTAGGTAAATCAATTATTCATGGTTTAAGTCCAAAACTGCGAAAATCACGATTTTTAAACCCTAAATTCGTAGCTAATAAAATCTGAAATTAATCACATACTTAGTATATCATAGACTCAAAAAATTCGCAACATAACTCAATAAATTTGCAATATTTATCATGTCTATGCATAATCAAATCAAAAATTTATATAAAGATTAAATTTTAAAAGAAATTAAACAAGAAAAGAGGAAGATAGAAGAGAAGGGGAAACCGGCTGGGCGGCGTGCTGGGCGGCTGGGCGGCTTGGCGGCGCGACAGCAGTTGGGCACCGGTGGTGGTGGTGCTCGGTGGTTGCGACTAGTGGAGTGTTTTCTCTTTTTTTTTTTTTTGTGTATCGTGAATGAGGAGGCAAGGGGGAGGGAGTAATAAGGGAAGCAGTAAAAAGAGGGTTTTTGAAAAAGTTTACTTAATTAGAAAATGAGGGTTTGGGAGGTTTGAGCTTCTTTTATTTTTTTGTAAGGTTAGAATGGTGATCATAGCCCAAGGCGAGTAAAATGCTATGGAAGTGTAAGTTTTTTTTTTTTGAAATCTTCCCAAAGTATTTCTGTATAATTATAAAATTTTTAAAATAATCATATACATAAAAATATATAATTATTATTTGCTAAGAAAATATGGGGGATTACAGCTGGTGGCCTATGGGCTGACGAGCTACCACATGTTCTGTGGGCCATCAGGATGACTAAAAGGGGCGACTAGTGAAACCCCATTTCTCATGGTTTATGGGGCAGAAGCTGTTTTGCCTATTGAGCACTATGAGCCGACTCTTCTAGTCATGCTTTATGACGAAGAGGCTAACAGGGAGGCCATGCGGCTAGCATTGGACTCACTTCCAGAACGCAGGGGCAATGCGGCCTTGCGTCATGAGATCTACCATCTGAGAATGACGAGAGCTTACAATAAAAGAGTGCACAAGCGCCCCCTAAAAGTAGGGGACTTTGTGCTACGAAAAATGGAAGCAGTCGGTAGGGCCAACGAGTAGGGAAAGCTGACTCCTAATTGGGATGGCCCCTACCGAATCTATGAAGAAGTTAGAGGCAGCACCTACCGCCTGGAAACACCAGACGGCAGGTAGCTAGCCAGAACTTGGAAGGTAGACAACTTGAAAAAGTACTACTTTTGAGATTTTGTAGATTATTTGTACATAAAAGCATATCAATAAAATTTGCAATTTATTTCTTAGTATTTTGTAAGTCTCCTCCTAGTGGGGCAAGCCACCTGTGCAATACACAGTCGGCCTTATTTCTTTTAATTACCTACTCTAATATGATTAAAATTGCTAAGTCTAGACAACCTGAGGCCTATGGCCAAATAATCAACTTGAGGCCCATGGCCGGAAGATCAACTTAAGGCCCATAGCCGGATGATCCTAATAAGATTAAACTAATACATCTGTCCCAAACTTGAGCAGGCGTCCAGCGACATTTATCCGGGTGAATTTGTCGTAGAGAGCATCTCCCATTTGGATGGCACATTGCTCTATAAACCTAAAACAAACGGTATTAATGAATGTCTCTAAGACAACCTCGCAGTCGTTTGACATGAGACGAAGATAAACATGTCGCTTACTTTAAACAATCGGTAGACAGTTAAAATCTAAGTCAGAAACCGTCTGTTATTGCTTGGGACAATACAGTCGGCATAAGCTGAGATCTAAACTTGGCACCTATTTGGGTAATAAGCTAAGTAACTTAGCAAATGAAGAAACAACATGCGGCCACAACCGACTGTTTCTTCTATTTACTCAAGTTTGACTTATTAACCCAAGAGGTTAACTCATAGTTACTCGACCTAGCAACCTAAAATGGAACCTAAACGGTACGAACGGAGCTGCCTATACTTTTGATAAACGCACGGCTTTCGGCCACTCTTCTTATCTTAGGGTAGCCAAATAATTTAAGTTACCACCTGTAGCTCAACAAGCAGTTGCTACTTCAGTTAAACGTCCCGTTTGGCGCCTGTTTCTATACAGATACCAAACAAACGGAAAAATCACAATCAATAAAGTAATTTAAGTACAAAACTTAGTGGATAAGTGTTGTTTGTCTAAAGAACTATATTGAGGCCTAGAGCTGGATCATGCTAAGTGTATGACCGTCTGTCCAATAGCCGTCTGCCCGCCTGGTTTTGGGAAATCACCATAGTGATTGATTGACTTAATAATCAGCTATACTCTAAAGTATTAAAGTTTTCCAAGTCAATCCATTAGCCTTTGAAAACCAGGCGCACAGCCGCCCAGGGGCAAAAACAGTCTGTATATCTAAAACAACAAAAACAATCGGTATATCTAAAATAGTCGGCATATGGAAAGTATTCAAAGCATTCATAAGAAAAGTCAAGCTAGACTTAGCAAAATTTATGAAATGTAAAAATTCAAAGTGAAATGCAAATTGGAAAATCCGACAAAACTGTCCGATGATTCATATAAACAATCGCCCATAAGACCGACAAAAAAGTTGAATTGTTAAATAAACCCCGACCCCTTGGTCGGGTAATGATACAACACAAACGACACGCAGGCCGGAGAAAAGTTACATAAAAGGGAAAGCTTAAACAGCCGGATGGGGTACATCAGCATCAGCAGCCGCATCCTTCTGGTCCCCAGTCGGCCGCTGTTCTTTTTCATTAACCTCCCCCTTCTTCTCCTCTTCTTGGTCTGACTCCCTTGAAGCAGAATCAAACGACTCCTCCTCTTCTCCCTCGTCCTCTTGGGCTTGATTCAGGATTTTTTCATTATATTCCTTGGAGGAGACGACAAACTGATTCTCCCAGTTCCCATAGCTGGTCTTTGGGAAGAGAGCCCCCATGTCATCTTCATGATAGCGCTGTTGTCATCCATTATTTCCTTGACCAGGGCCTCCTTTTCTTCATCAGCCCTTGAGAGGTACTTCTTGGCAAGCTAGGTCTTGTGCACCCTAGTGCGAAGGCCGGCTGCTTCTTGGTCTGCCTCCCTCAGAGGCCCGAGCTCAGCCTTGAGATCTTTAACGGACGACTCCAGCTAAGAGATCCTCTTTTTGGCCGCCTCTAAGTCCTCTTTGACCTGCAAGTTGGCAGCCGCCTGATAATACAATATGTTAGTAGTCAGAAGTTCATTTTGAGCAATCTGGAACATAGCTTTGTTAGAATCAAAGGCGGCCCGGGCCTTCGCAGCCTTTACCTCTTTGTTCTTTTTGTTTAGGGGCTTGCAGAGACCATACACTTGCAGCATAGACTACACTCGGCCAAAAAACAGACGCCAGTCACAAGCGACCAGGCAATTATTTATACAACAAAAAAGAACTTTCACTAAGTATACCTCAGCCAGGAGAGTCAGGATGGCTTCCAGGTTAAGGGTGCCGACTCCCTTAACAGTCTCCCAGTCCTCGACGAGGATGGCCCTCAGCATGGACCCAGCCATCTGAACCAGATCCGGCCTTTGAGAGACATCTGCACAATCAATACCCTGTAAGTACTTGGTGTAAATTCAACCTATAGACTGACTGCCCTCAGAGGTGATAGACAACTGCTGATTGAATTTGACCCTCAAGGGGTAAGGGAAAGGAAACAAGTCTTTGATACCTTCAGCAGCTGCTTGCTTCTCCTTCTCCTTCTCAGGCCAACTGCCAACAGGGACGGCCGGAGATTTTGGAGGTGGGTTGCTCCCTAGCCTTGAGTCCACATGTTTCCTGGCTCTCCCAGGGGTCGTTATGTCACCAGCCATCTATTTCCTAATTTTAGGATCCGGTTGAGAAGAGGAGGAAGGCTTTGCTAAGTAGTCTTGCAAAATAACCACAATAAGTAAGAAGTAGGCGGCAAAAAAGCTAAATGAGATTTGTTTAGTTGAAAGTTCACCTTGGGCGCCTGCACAGCAGGCGACTCTTCAGTTGACCCGCTTGCCCAAGATGGCCGAGCGGTGCTGGGCAGCAGCTTTCTTTGACGCCGAGAGCTTTTCCATGGCTTTGTCTGCAAAAGATGAATCAAGGAGTTAGTTTGACGCAAAATAAATCAAGTTTTACAAGACACTTGAACAGGCAGTCAACTACCTCTCAGCATCACTTTAGTAAGGCCACAGGCAGCCAGATATGTCCCATCGTATAACCAGTTATACATGGGAATATAATTTTGAGGAATGAACTCCCTCGCCCCAGTCTCGGGGTTCGAATGGATGTCTAGTTTGAAGAGCCCTCTGTCAATGATCTCCTCTTTTGCTTTACGAGGAACAGGCGGCAGCTCAGAACCGCCTATTAGGAAAGGTGGGTTCCTGTTCCACGTGTTGAATTTTTTGTTCCTGACTGTGTCAGGGCTAGAGACAATGTAGAAAGTATTCCTCCAATCTTTCCACTTGTTCTCCTTCCCCACAGTCATCATATAGCCCTTGTGGCTAGACAGCTGATACCAGCCGGTCCCGCTTGTCTTCGGGGTCCGGCTGAGGTAGTGCATATGAGCGAATGCTTCAAAGCTTGGCTCTACCTCATGCATTTTATAGCCACCAACGTAGCCCAAGATGTTGAACCAAGAGTTTGGGGCTAGTTGCCAGACTCCTAGCTGGTATCCGTCCAAAATATTCTCTACAGCCGGATGTAGAGGAAATCTCAGGCCAACCTTAATAGCCGCCTCATAGCAGCCAAAACATGCGTCCCCGTAGCTAGACTGCTCGGGCCAGACTACAGTGTCCTCAGCATCCGACGTGCAAAGGACATAACCATGCCCCATGACAAGGTCAGCTCTGAAGCTCCCAATTTTTTCCACCATCATTTTCCGCCTGCCTACGGGAACATGATGATAGTAGGCAGCATATTGCTCTCGGTTGGTGACAGATGGCTCCGCCCAGTTTGCTTCCAAATCTACTAAGAGGGACTCTCGCGTAGTCTCTAGCCGAGAGTGCCTCTCTTCAGATTCATCCGTGAATCTGCTAGAAGTACTTGGCTCAGAGTCGCTGTCTGAGCTCTCGAATGTGGTGACCGCCTGGTGGGCTAGATTAACAAAGCCCGGTATATCATTTTGAACCTCCTCTTATTCTTCTAAAATGGAATCACTGGGAGTGCTTGGGGCACCAGGCGGCACGTCAGGCAATTCACTGACAGGCGCATAGAAGGAAGAGCCGTCTGAATTTGTCACCCTTGTAGTTCTCTTTATTCTAGCCATGGTGTCCTGCACAGACACATAGACAGTCGGATTTGGGGCAGCTCGCAAAGGGTGATTCAGCAAGGGGCAGTCGACACTCCTAGTTCTAGATTCAACCATCCTCGGTGACCGGATGATCATTAACCTAGGCCGTGCCGTAGGCTTTTCGCTAACCTAGGCCGTGTCGTAGGCTTTTCGGAAACCATTTTCAAAAAGAAAAAGAGAAACAAAGAGAAAATGCAAAAGAAAGCAAGCGATTACCTTTAAGAAAAGAAGACTGGAAGTTCTTGAGAAACGGGCGGTTGTTTGAGCAGGCTGTCCAAAAGCAAGCGGCAGTCGTCCGAAATGTCAGAGCTTTTGAGTAAAAAATTTTGTCTGAAAAAGTTCTAGAATGTCCAAATGATTTGTACACCCCCTATTTATAGGGGGAGAATTTTCAAGGGTCAGTAAAAAAAACGGTAAAAAACCGTTAGCCAATCAAAGCCTAACACCTGTCATAGGCGCCACGTGGCATGCCACGTCACACCTGTGAGGGGCAAATGATTAGGGGATTTCTCCCGCCACGTGGACCAACAAGAGCCCGCCACGTGTCACCTTGTGAGAGGTCCAAGGTGGACCAATCATGCCACGACACGTGGCAGGCAGATTGCCAACTAGGAAAGTGGTCTTTAAGGGCCCAAATACCTAGGCAAGCCCATTCAGTCCTAGGTTTCTGAAAACCTAGACTGGGCACACATTTCAAAGACCCTATAAAAGGGAGATGTTCCCTCTGAGGAACATCATTCAGAAATTCCCAAACACATGTGTACATTGATTGCTGCACATAAAACCCAGCATTAATTGCACTCCTTGAGGGCTAAGGCTCGGATATTGAGACTGTCTCACAGTCAGATGATCACTCCCCCTCCGAGAGGAGTCTGATCCCTTTACTTTTCGTATCTTTACTTTCGAACACGTTCTAACTTGATCGTCGGAGGCGGAACTCCCACCCACAGGAGTCTCTGTTGTTTTGCAGGTACAGGCGTCCAGAGGTCAGTCTTGGTGTTGTAACTCTCCCGCAGGACATTCAAAAAACCCTAAAACAGACATAGTTCCGTTGCAAATAATACGTATTTGACAATGAATTTTTTGTTGCAGAACGTCTATTGTTGCTATATCTACACCATAGGTCTGGAGCATGACTAATAGGTTTTGCAACATACTTTTTCGTTGCCAATGATTTTCTATTTTTGCAAGAACAATTTTTGTTGCGAATATTTGAGTTATGGATTTCAAGAATATATGTTTTGCAACAACTAAGTCGTTGTCGAATTTGATCTTTAGCAACAACCTTAATTGTTGCGAATACTTACTTTTAAAAAAATTCAATTTTTAATAGTTATTTCAATAAATGTCGATACTACTTTTCAATATTTTGTAAATTTACATAAACTAAGGTATTAATACAACAATGGAACATGTTTTATATATTTAATTATATCAAGGAACTTGATACCCATAACAATTGCATAACAAGTGTATTACATAGATAATATTTTTTCCTTAGATCTTACATATAATGCATCCAAACTAACTTACTTGAACTGTCATCTGCCATAATTCCAAAAATCTTAAGATGTCAAAAGTTGTCAAACTATGGATGCCATGTACGTTAGCTATGCACAAAAAGAAGTTACTATGTCAACCATCATATGATCCAAAAACTCCAAAGATGGCAAAAGTTGTCAAAGATTAGTTTGACACATGTAGGAACGACGAGTGCATTAGCTATACACAAAATCCAATTTTATTCAAGCATGATTTTTCTCTTCATACTTCTCATTCAAAATAATTGACATCATCACCATCAAACTCCGATCTGAAGAGAAAAAAAAAATAAAAGAGATGGAATGTTAGAAGACAAAGTTAAATCGAAATTTATACAGGCAAGGTACACAGAAATTTCTTACATTTGATCAATCAAAGGACAGCTCCTGACACAAAAGAAAACTAATACAACCAATGAGCCAATAATAATGAGGACCCCTTGGAAGTTCAAAAAATAATATAATCAATGATTTTCATATTAACATCATATATAATTCATCACAGCAGGGATTGTGCATTTTCGAATATCAGATTGCATCCAAAAATAAAAAATATTCGAAATTTAGACAATGACTCATTTAACTCTTTTTAGTTTGTTTCTGCCTTTTTTTTCCCTATTTGTTTGTGTGTGTGAAGACCACACCTAATCAGGATGACCATTCATATCAAGGAGTCACACAAAAGTAGAAATAAGAAAGCATGCAACAGAAAAGAAATGCAGAGCATAAAGAGGCATTTTATTTGGAGTGCTTGATCATGTTTTATATAATTAAGCTGTATAAACACTCCAATAAAATTTATTATCACACTCAAAAAATAAAGAAAATGGATCTAAGGCTTACCTAGTGTTACCACTTATCATCTACATTATACGCTTCTCCATATCTGCTATGGTGCGTGCTTGTTGCATTTTATATTCTTCCATCTCTTTCTTGCTTGCCTCTAGCTGACTCTGTAGTTTAGTAATTTGATCTTGCTGTTTACACAAATTTTGTTGTTTTTCTTGCTGTAACTTTGCTTTGGCAGACCCTCCATACCCATTACCTTTGCCTCGAGTGTAGCCAGATTTTTGGTCGAGTACATGAAGTAACATTTCATCTTGTGTTTGAGGACGAGCTTGACCTTCTTCAGGTTCTTTGTCCTTATCTTGTACTAGTTGACGAAGTTGTGCCTTAGAAAAAATTTGATTGCAGTCGATGAAGACTATGCAATAGCCTTTGAATTACTAAATGTAGCATGATAGTGAAGGATGATGGTGGAAATATCATTTCCAACTTGCATAATGTGAATGGAATTGATTTTTCAAGTTCATCAAGAACCTTCATGGTTAGATTCTTAGAGAAAATTTTTTTGAAAAATGAGCTTAATTCAATCAAAGGCTCACAAACATTTTTTGGGAGAAATCCACGAATAGCAATAGGGAGAAGTTGTTCCATGAATACATGATGATCATGGCTTTTCATGCATGACATCTTTCAACCATTATCTTTTACACATCGAGAGATATTTGAGCAATATTCATCAGGGGTTTTCAAATTTTGAAAAACCTCACAAAAAGATGATTTATCATCACCTCTCAATGTGTAACAAGCTACAGGTTTGCGCACTTTATCTTCATCGGCAATAGGATGTAGATCTTACCCTATATCCATTTTAACAAAATCAAGCCGAGATTTTATAGTGTCCTTAGTTTTACCCTTCATATTCATCAATGTCCCTATGATGTTCTCAAACACGTTTTTCTCTGCATATATTACATCTTAGTTATGACGTAATCTCAATTTACTCCAATAAGGCAACTGAAAAAATATGCTCTTCTTTCTCCATCCATATAAGCTATTTGTTTCATCCCATTTTCTTTTTCTGCTTGTTTTCCCATAAAAAACTTGTGTAAATTGGCTACACTGAATCAACACCTCATCACCAGACAATGGAAGGGGAGTTGTCCCCTTTTCCACAGTTTTATCAAAGGCTTTTCATAGTTTTCTCCACCTATGATTCATTGGCAACCAACGTCTATTTCTCCCATAAAATGTCCTATTTTTTATAGGTATTGATGGAGGGTCTCCATGACAAGAAGGACAGGCAAATGATCCTTTCGTACTCCAACCCGAAAAATCTGCATATGCGGGGAAATCACTTATAGTCCATAAGACACTTGCACGCATGGTGAAGTTTTGTTTAGAGTATGCATCATATGTTTCTGCACCAACTTCCCACAATTCTTTCAACTCCTCTATTAAGGGCTGCAAGTAAACATCCAAATCCATTCTTGGAGAATTAGGACCATCAATAAGAAGAGGTAAGAAAAGATAAGGAGGCTTCATGCACATCCATGGGGGCAAATTATAAGGAGTTAAAACAACTGGCCAAATGCTATGACATGATCCTCCTATATTGTTAAATGGTTGGAAGCCATCTGCAGCCAAGCCAAGTCTCACACTTCTGGGATCTTCAGCGAATGATGGAAATTCTGCATCAAATGATTTCCAAGCAGGGGAATCTGCATGCCATCGCATTTCCTTTGCAGTCTTGGATGACATAAACAACCTCTACAATCTAGGTTTTAAAGGGAAATATCTTAAAACTTTATTTGGTATATTTTTCTCCTTCGTCTTCCACCTAGAAGTGCGACATGTTGGACACTCTTGAAGATCAACATACTCACGCCATTATATAATACAATCATTTGGACATGCATCAATTTTAATATAATCAAGACCCAAATCCCTAATAATTTTGCGACAAGCATCATATGAGTTAGGCAAGCTGCAACCTAGAATCTCATTTTGAGATTTCAACAATTGAGAGAAAGAAGTTTCAGTCCAGTGGTTCAAACACTTAAGATGTAATAATTTCATAATGTAAACTAATTTAGAGACTTTTGACCCATCTACAACCAATGGTTCCATATACTCTTCTAATAGGCGATAGAACTGAGCTGCTTCTTTTGAAGGTTGTTGGGTTTCCTCATTATTATAACCATCATCATTCCCCTGGTCACTTTGAAGTAAACCCATTCCAGCCACCCCACATCCTACTTGTAACATATCAAACATATCTTCATCATTATCACAAGTAGCCTCACTTTCAAAAGAAAAGTCACCCCGTTTTTCACCATGTTTAGTCCATACAGAGTAGCTTTGTAGAAAGACATGTTTCAACAAATCAAATCGAACTTCACTTCTAGTTTTAAAGTACACATTGGCGCATTTGCAACAAGGGCACTTAATTATTGTCCCACTGTTGTTGCCTTCAGATGTATTAGAATTTGTGAATGCGAAATCCAGAAAACTATCGAGTAGAAGTTCGATCTTTTAGTTTCATCCATTTCCTATCCATATCCTAATGTTCAAGTTAACATCAAACTAATTCTAGCTAAACCTTGTAATATGTAGACTTAAAAATGATATAATAAGTACAACGTTAGAATAGATAGAATAAATTTTTGCTACAATGTAGTAGCCCACACAAGAAAGCATAGCAAAAAAAAGGTTTTGGTAAGTAATATACTTGTTGCAACATAATTCCTGACAAGGCATAATTTATATTTACATACATTACATAGACAATTTCTTTACACTCTAATAATGTCATGACTGTAATTTTATTAATCAAATTAAGTAGATAGATAGATAGATAGATAGATAGATAGATAGATAGATAGATAGATAGATAGATAGATAGATAGATAGATAGATAGATAGATAGATAGATAGATAGATATAGAGAGAGAGACAGAGAGAGTATACCTGAGTGAACAAAACCAGTAAGTATCAAAGGAAGAAAGATATGGAGTATCAATTATCTGAAACCTGGCACACAAGAAGAAAGTGTGGAATCCTTATACCTGTTGAAAATTTATAATGCTAGTCAACTGGTGTATCTTTTAACATTTTTGATATAATGCACATTTAAAGTCACTATGTGAAATATGAAATTATGAATGCAAATATTCAAGAAATTATACGTAACAAAATTTACCAGATATTATTGCAAAATTGTAACCATTTTTTTTCCCCATTTTAGAATAAAGGTTCCATTTTTTAGCTGTTAACACTAATCACTTTGACTCTAATAACTTGGATTTGAATCTAAGTAGAACATTTTTGCTAATGTTGTATAAATCTAGTCTATTACATTTCAAATTTGCACCAATTTAACTTTTATCTTTATCGTTTTCTTTTTACTACGAGGGAGTGACGAGGGTTAAAATCGGTCGCTACAATCTAACTCTCAATCAAACAATACGTATACGAACACCCTATAACCAAGTACAATGGCAAATAAAGGTTCGGTCCACGAGGAACGAGAGTAATTGCAAATCAATCTTAAACCTAGCTAGTTCGAAATAAATGGAAAATGGTGTTCTAAAATACTACTCATAAGATGGGATAAACCAGATAAACTAAGACACTAGGGAAGACAGGAATTCACCAAACCATTGGTAACTACGCAACAAGGAATCACAGAGACAAACGGGATATGCAAAGACTATATATCTGATCAATATCATGAGATAGGAAGACAACGGGCAATATTAAGCTTGGATTTCTCATGCACTTAACATTACTCGATACATAATCAAACCACATTCAACAATGAAATACTCAATTCACAATCTCTTGTTCAAATCAAGGATATCATGCAATCAAATTCAAGATTCTAGGTTAGCTACTCCTATTATAATGAATTAACATGCAATCGCATATAATCAATTTAATCACAATCCGTTTATCAAAATCAATCCTCAATTACATAGGTTACCTAGGCCGGGTTTCATCCCGAAACCCTAGCTAGGAGACTACTCACACATATTCATAATCAAAGCAATAATGAATTCCAAAAGCATAATAGATATAAACATGAATTCTGATTAAGGAATAATAAAGCTTGATTAATAAACAAGAATGAATAATACCAATTGTATTAATGCGAATCAATGGAAAAGTTCAGAACTCTGATATCCGTCGTCAATGAATAATACAAAGAATATTCGCAAATCTTGCTTCAAATCAATCCAAGAAAACTAAAATCGCTAGAATAATCTCTAAGAAAACTAATGAATCTCTAATACTAAGAACGTTCTCAAAATAACTCTCTACAAAGGCTCTCAAAAACTATTTCTCAAACTGTCTCTGGAATCCTCTTAAAGTCGGGCCTTATATACGTCTTCTAATTCGGAGAAGCCAAGCGCGCAGTTAACCCTGGATCAGCACGGCCGTGCTGTATTTGGCACGGCCGTGCTAGCTTGTCAGTAAGTAAACCGGATTTCTTCTTCAATTTGGCACGGCTGTGCTATATATGGCATGGCCGTGCAGCTTCCTGGCACGGCCGCGCTAAACATGACACGGCCGTGCTGAATATGCTCTAGCACGGGGCTCGTACTGAAGCTGACACGGGCAAGGGCAACATCTGGCACGGCCGTGCTAATGGCCTGCACGGCCGTGCTGGTGCGTGGATACTGACACGGCCGTGCTATTGGCTTGCACGGCCGTGCTGCCTTGCCTGGGGTTGCTTGCTTATAGGCAAGCACGGGTGTGCCTATGGTAACACGGCCGTGCTGCTTGTGCTATGTAATCAATGCACGGCACTTGAACTTCCTTAACTCCTCGGACTTCAGTCAAGGCTAGCTTGGTTACGCATCAAGGGCTCGGGATCCGATTAAACTCGGTTGACATTACCTGAAAACACATCAAAAACAAACCGAAAACCCGTGAAGCACGTAATATGGGGAACGTAAGCATAACAAGGTAATAATCGGCCAAAACGGCCCCAAATACATCCAAAATCATCCTAAAATATGCTCTAAAGCGCGCCTTAAAGTGCGCTTGTCAGGGAGCTCCAATTTGTTTATATATTTCTTTTAATACTATATACATACTTCTAGTCTACTATCAACAACAAAGTATTGGTCTCCTTCATTCCAAGCTTCAATCTAGTAAGGGATTTTTAGCGGGGATTTCATACATCGTTCTTCCCACTCTTAAAGTGTCTAGCCCACTAACCCGGACCAGATTGAGTTCCGTACTAATAGTACAATTCTTCTTATTCAACAAAAAAGGCTGTCATTCAAAATCCAATATTAATAATACTCTATTTGCTCTCGTATAAAAGTTTCACTTGAATAAAAAAAAATTATTTAAAACTCGAAAAAAAAATAATAAAAAAAAATAAAAATACTAAGCTTTGACATTTGTATAATCAACTTAACTTCACCAAAAATTTAGTGCACCGACAAAGTTAGTGCTTTATGAACCAAATTTAATCAACACTGCAGCATACCAAATTTACTAGTAAAATCAAATTATGAATTACTAAAGAAAAGATTAAAAGAACAAAGAAGTGGGGGTCAGGGGATAAAATGCACCGAATCTAATCTATAAAAGCTAAAAAATTAAAGAATTTGTGAAAGAATTCGTACATGCAAACAAGAAAGCTGCCGATTGTTTACGATTTGGTGACGGAAATACTAATTTGACATCTCCACCTTGCTCTCAGCACAGCTACTTGCACGAATTTCTGAAATTTGTGAACACTAACTTCAATTAAACTTCCAATTATACTTATAAACTATATATACGCCTAAATTAAAGAAGAAATAAGGTAAGGAGATGAAATAAAAGTGAAGTACATGACTTATCTGTGAAAAACCATGGCGGGAGGTTGGAGAGAGAAAGAGGGAATTTTGAGGTAAGAGAAAATATTGGGAATATACTAGATCTAAAAATTGAAATCCTTGAGAAAAGTTATTTAATTGTTTTTTTAAATTAATAAATATGGTTTTTGACAACGACAAAATTCGTGGCCAATGTTTTTTAGTTTATTGTAACAACAAAATAATGTTATATAAAATATTTTTTACAACAACAAATAGCTTGTTATAAAAAATGGCTCTTCTTTTGAGGTAAGCCCTCGTCGTGAAAATTCTGGAGGGAAAGTTAATATTTATTTATGGTAACAATCTCTGGTAACGACCATGAATAGATTGTTAATAAAATTTTCTGCAACAAAATTTTTGTTGTTGCAAATACTTGTTGCCAAAAAACAAATTTTTTATAGTGATAATCGCCAACAATCACGGCAAAGTGTGCCTTGGCATCTTCAACAGCATAAACTTGAAGTGGTCCATGATATCACTATTCAAGGTAACTCAAAGAAACCACATCACTTGACTTCCTAGGATGCAAGACGACTTTAGGATATGTAAGGGAGTCACTCTTCCAAACATCTTCTTCATGAAATTTTGGACAAAGATCCCAAGGAACGTTACATGTGGTGATCAAGGGGATAACGAGAGATTGGCATAACCAAATTGTCTGGCTACCATTTGAGGATTGTAGGCTTCAAAACCAAAGTGTTCTGGCTCTCCTGCAGGCAAATCTCTGGAAGCTAACACAGAAAACCAGAATGAGGATTCATTCTCAAAAGTTTCCCTCATGCCTACTGTTTAATTTTTAGCCACTTTGGAGTTGCATCAAAAACCCATATACTGTTAGGATCCAAATTGTCCTTCCGCCTCATAATGTACCAACTAACAGGAAAAGGGTCTAACTCCAACAGACAATGCATAACGAGATTAGGTTTAGGAACTTTTTGGTGGTCAAAATAGTTGAAGCATATTTCTGCATATGAACAACAGTCCACTTTTAAAGTTTTCTCCTTACAATCAAGTTTTGACACATACAAAGCTTTTTCAGTTTCCATCTCATTCTTTACCTCTTCCTCAGTCTTCTCCATACACAAAGTAGTGTAGAAATGACCCCAACAGGTGACCAACCATAGAGGTCCACCTATATTCTCTAAGCTCTGACCTCCGTTAAGAGATTCCCTACATCTAAACAGACATCTGTATAATTGTCCTAGTAAGATTGGACCTAGTTCTACAAAAGACTTGATATAGGAATTGTTCACTGCATGTGGCAATAACAGTGCAGAGATGCCACCTGACTTGCACATCATCAAACGAGTAAGAGCGAATAACATTAAAAGTATCTCTTCCTCCTGCGATATTTCGGCAGAATATGATGACAATGCAAAGTATGAAATATAGGTATTAAAGCCAATTTTGCAGCTTTTGGACGTCGCCAGCATTTGCTTCAGAAGGTTATGACTTCTGTTGTATAAGGGTCCAGTGCCTTCAATTAGGCTGAACACTCTGATTTGCCGAACTTTATCATCATAAGGTGATTTACCAGTAAGGAAAGCCATATCAGCAAGGATGATAGTTATGCAACCTTGGCGTAGGATGAAACAATTTAACACGGGGTCCCAGAGCAATATAAGGGCACATGTCAGCGATCCGTTGAATGAAATTTTGTCATATGTCGCTAGTCTGAGGAAGCCAAAAATTCTCTTCTTCTCCCATGAGGAGTGGAACTTGGAAAGTCTCATAAACCAACCCCTGGCTATTAGGTCGTTTACCCTACCTTTAATTGGATTATGGCTTAAAACCCAATTGTCGTTTAGATGCAATTCATTGAACGCAGCAGGGCGAGGCGCACCTTTACTAAGAATACACTTGGTTAATTTGGGCTGAATTTCCTTTCGAAAATCTTGTAGAGCATCTGAACATGAAAGGTCAAAATGAAACGCTGGCCTTATAGAGGCAGTGCCTTTCAAAATACCTTCTTCGGTGGTCAAAGATGAGATATGCCATAGGAAGTCGGATCTGAAGTTCTGAGGGTATTTGCTTATTAATTCGCACAATTCATGAGCCTCAATTGAATAATCTTTTACCAGAAATGATTTGAGCACTTCTTGCAAAGGAAGAGAAGTCATTTTGTACTTCACAAAGTTCGAAGAATAGAAGTTTAGAAGTTTGAAGATCAGAGAGTGAATTAGTGATGAGATTAGGTGAAGGACACCTCGAAGGTTTTTATGGTTTTTTCCAAGCGTTGGAGAGTTAGTTAAATTGTACCGTTTGATTTCGTTTAGACACAAACGATTTAAATGGTTTGGCAGAGTTTGTTTTCAAAGAAATCGATTTCTAATTAAAATTGAATTACATAACCTTAAACGTAGCATTTTAGGGCTGAATTTATTAATTGGAATCCAGCGATGAAAGTAAGGAATTACTAAATTACCCTTCAACAAAGCTTATCAGATAACACTGTTGATAGTTTTTATAGGGTAATTGATAGGTAATTTTCAAAAATTATATGATTTAAAAGTGGTCAGAGCATTTATGTCAACTTATAAATATAGGTTGAGATCATTAAATTACTTTTACTTAAAGCACGCAAGGTGTATCTTCTCTCTTCACAAATATCTTTTGTCTGAAAATTTACTTCAAAATCTTCCAAAAAATCCTTCTTTCACCTGATTTATGGAGAGTCCAACCTCTAACACAGCCGAGTCTTATCCCAAGGGAAAGACAGTAAAAGTTGATCTAGATATAGATGAACTATCAATGGAATTCCTTGAGAAAGAGAAGTTTTCCTCGAATGAGGATAGCCAAGAGTAAAGGTGTTAGCTTTGGAAAAGTGGGATGCTATGGATAAGGATGCCAAAAAGGCGGAAGATGCTAAGTTTCATCGCCAAGCTGTGTTTGGTAATGCACATTTTGGCTTTAACCCTGATCTAGCATTAGGAAATGAGCCAATGAGGAGGAAGAAAAGCCACAAGCGTAGAAAGGCTGAAGGTGTTCCTTCAAGGAAGAAACGACAAAGAAGGGCTAAGAAGTCTCCACCAAGAAGCTTGGGAAGGATGATGATAATTGAACAAGGAGACAACTCCGATTTGTCCTTCGATATGCATGAACCATCACATAAGTGTCCTAGAAGCCCCAATCACACTTCAGATTGATCAAAGGCTAGGGTTTGCTTGGTTTAATCTCTAGTTGTCCAATTGAACTAACTTTTGGCCAAGGAGTTAAGTACTCAAACATGATTTGTAGCATGTTCTTAGTTCTTTTGAAACTAAGTATTTGAGCATGTTTTTTTTTATCATGTCTTGGCTCTTTGAAGGTTTTATCTTCTGTTTATGTATGATCTTGGGCTTGTTCAAATTATATAATATATAAATTATAAATATTTTGTTCTTTTGATCAAGCGATACAATTGGATTATTGAGATTATACCCACGCATATATATTTTTAATTTTCTAAAATTTTACCAAGTGACAGACAACCGTATTTATTGACATTTAAGTGAATAGACACTTCTAATTTCCAATAAAAAAATTAAATGATTAGTAAAATTATTAACTTGAAAGTGGGATTTACTATGCAAAATTCGTGACGGTTTAGTTCCAAATTCACTCCCCTTGATGTGATTTTTGGATAAACTACTTTCAAGAAGTTAAAGAGTTACGTGGTTTCCCCATGATGACTTGAAGTAACAGAGGATTTTAACCGTCAAGGGAGTGACACAAAAATGATTATAAATATGAGTAGTTGATCACTTCACTCAAAATCTTTCTTCTTCACTAAGTCAGTTTTGTTTCTCTTACTAAAAATTCAATCTGTCAGAGCTTTTCAACCACTCTCCTAAAATCGAATTTTGAATTTACCATGGAAGATCTTTTGCATCCCATTCAAATGTTGCACATTGGGCCTAATGGGGAAGTTTACAGAGTTGGCATGTTTTATGTTGACAATACACTCCACAGATCTATTGAATACCTAAATGAGTGTCTGAATCATCATTTGGCTATGAATAGGGACTCCAAATGGAAGAGAAATTACAAGATTAGAAAGAAAAATCGCCTTAACAAGAGGATCAGGAAGCGATGGGGGATAGACCAACCATTTTGGAGGATGAAGATGGACCTAGCGCTTTTCATGTGGGTGCAAATGCTGATCTTTTGAGCAATTTCATACTTGCTCACCTAGAGGAGAAAGAAGACAGGGTGAACGCCGCCTTGGTTTGCAAGGGATGGGCTAGAGCGATCTTTCCTCCCACTTTTGATAGGAAATTGGAAGCAAGGACTATCCCTTACCCCAAGATGTACTACAAAGTGGAAGTTACCAGGGGTACAGAAGGGGAAATGCACACCTTGGTGTATAAGTGTGCCTGTCAATTATGGTATGAATCAATCTTTTAGCACCACAGGATCAACTGGCTCTTTACAGAGCCTAGCGATGATGAATTTAAGGGTTATCTCGACGATCTCGAATTGCAGAATCGTGTAGCGACGCTCTAGGATGATCTAGGATACTAGAAGGCATCTCAATAAGTATATCACTGTATATATTTAGCCTTAAGTCCTGTTTTAAAGAGCATACACAATTCAAAACTTATAAGTTTTAAAATGCTCTAATTTTGTAATTATTCTACTTTTATAAATATTAAGTAATGTTTATATTCTGTGTTTGTTATTTGCAGATTTAGACATACACAATGTTTTGTATTTATGTTTAAAGAGTCATAATTTGGATGGTTTCAAATGCCATCAACCACCCAAATTAGGGGGCATTTGTTACACCCAAAAATCAGATTTTTGACTTTTAGTTGACTTTCTTGTCTCTGACTAAGTGGGAAAGTCCTAGAGCTAGTGAAGGGTCTTTGGGGTAGTTTGATTAAAACATAACAGCTATTGGGCTGATATCATACTAAGGCCCAATTTTATATTGATCGGATTAGAAGGCTAATGGATGATTTTAATTTTCAAAATAGAGTTGGCGCCAAGAAGCATAATCGTACAACGGTTATGGGAGTCAGCCATAATTGCTCCATTTTGCCTATAAATAGAAGTGCAAGGACTGAAACAAGACATCAACAAATAACTCAACAACAAGCATTTCATTTCTTTTAAGCTTTCTTCTTAGCTTTTGTAGTTTTCCTTAGCTTAGTGGCTAAGCGATTGTAAAGATTATCATCTAGCATGTATTGAAGATCATTCGTCATTTATTTCCAATTGTATGACCATGGAGATAACCTCTCCTTCTACTTGTACAATTGTACACCTGACTCTATCCCTTCACTAATGGAGTGCATTTGTATCTTTTGTCATTTGTTTATCTACTCGTTTCTTTGAGCAACCTAACTTGTTTTACTTCTTTTGGGAAAGATTCCTTATTTGTTTGTTTTATGTTAGCAAGGTTATCAATCTTTGAAACCGGTAACTCGAGGGCCAACCCCTAATACTCCAGAACAAGATAGAGTATTTAACTTGTTGGTAAAGAGAAATATTTACCTCAACAAGTTCATTGTAGTTGAAGATGATAATGTGCTTGTTGATTTTGATGAGTTGAAAGAAAAAGGGTTTGAAGACTATTTGGATGGGAGTCATAAGTTGGATAAATTGTACAGCAATGGTAAAATTTAGAGCAATTTACCATTTGGGTCTATTGTCCTAGAGAATTGGTTGATTTTTTAGAACAAGACTTAGTTTTTAGAGGGTTTTAGAGATTATTGCATACAAGAGGGCTTTACAATGATTGTTGATAGGGCTGACAACTGCAGATACAGAATAAGTTGTGTTGTTGAAGCTTGTAATTGGAGAATACATGATGCAGTGTTAAGTGATAATGTGAGTTGGGCTATAAACATACAACTTATGGAAGGTTAGAAGAAAATCCAATGGTGTCCTCTACCTGGTTGTGCGGACATCTTTTGCAAGATCTGGAAGCAAATCCTGATATCCCAGTTGAATCATTGTGAAAGCTATGTATGGAAAGGTTTATCCTGAATGTGAAGCTTGTAATTGGAGAATACATGATGCAGTGTTAAGTGATAATGTGAGTTGGGCTACAAGCATACCACTTATGGAAGGTTAGAAGAAAATCCAATGGTGTCCTCTGCCTGGTTGTGCGGACATCTTCTGTAAGATCTGGAAGCAAATCCTGATATCCTAGTTGAATCATTGCAGAAGCTATGTATGGAAAGGTTTAGACTAAATGTGAAGCAGAGACTTTTTTATAAGGTTAAAGTTGTGGCAAGAGAACGAATTCATGGTGGCTTTGCTGAGTCATATGCATTGCTGCCAAGATTTGCTGAGATGATTAAGTCCACTAATCCAAGGTCTTATGCACTGATTACATGTTCTGGAGATAGTGGCACCCAAGAGCATCAATTCAAAGCATGTCTTTTCTCTTTAGATGCTACTATGAAGGGGTTTTTAGGTGGTTGTAGGCCAATAATTGGGATAGATGGTGCACACTTGAGTGGCTACTACAAAGGGATCATGTTAAATGATGTTGGTTTTGATGGAAATAATAAATTTTTTGTCATTGCTTATGCTATAGTAGACAAAGAGAGCATAGAGAGCTGGACCTATTTTTTCATAAATCTAAGGTGTTTATTTGCCACCAAAGGATGCCATAAAGATGATTGGACCTTCATTTCTGACATAATGAGGTTAAGCAACATATTTACAATGTATTTGAAGAATTGTTATGATCACGACTTACCTTTCTCATTAACTTGATGGAGAATATATAAGTTACAATATTCCTTACCCTAGAATTAACAATATACTAGGAATATAGGAATTGACTAAAATACAAGATAAAATCTCCTAACCAAATATTCTATAAGTTAATATCTCCTAACCAAATATTCTATAATATAATCCCCAAAAATATATGATATGATATATCTCAAACCCCCCCACCCCACCCCTTCAAGTTGGAGCATGGGGTGAAAAAATGCCCAACTTGGAAAGCAAATAATCAAACTGCAATTTTTCGAGAGCTATTGTAAAAATATCTGCAAGCTGAGACGAAGTCGAAACATGGGAAGGAGAAATTAAGCCTTCATTAATCGTTTCACGAACAAAGTGACAATCAACCTTAATGTGCTTTGTTTGTTCATGAAAAACATGATTCCTTGCAATGTGTAATGCGGACTCACTATCACAAAACAACTTGATTGCCTTTGGATGTTGCACACACAAACTTAACAACAAAGCTTTAAGCCACTTTAGTTCACAAGTGATCGCAACCATGGACCTGTATTCGGCCTCTGCCGAAGACTTTGACATTGTATGTTGCTTCTTCATTTTCCACGAGATAGGAGACTTACCCAAAAATACGAGCCAACCGGACAAAGATCGACGAGTGAGAGGACAAGCTGCCCAATCGGAGTCACATCAACACTGCAGAGTCAAGTCACAGTCTGCACTCAACAAAATTCCCTAACTTGGAGTACCTTTCAAATACCGAACCACTCGCAAAGTCGCATTCCAATGCTCACTTCGGGGCTCGTGCATAAACTGAGACAAAATATGAACTGAATAGGCCAAATCAGGACGAGTTACCGCTAAATAGATTAAATGTCCCTAAAGTCTGTGATACGACTTTGGATCCGAAAGAAGATCACCATTGGCAAGGCCAAGTTTATGGTTTTTCTCTATCGGAAACCCACTTGGCTTTGCGCCTAACAACCCTGCTTCAGAAATGATGCCTAACGTATATTTCCGTTGATAAAGAAATAAACCTGCAGTGCTACGAGCAACTTCGATGCTTAAAAAATATTTCAAGGGGCCGAGATCCTTCATCTTGAAACAATCACTGAGATAGGCTTTAAAAATAGTAAGCTCAGCGGAATCATTCCCAGAAACAATTAGATCATCAACATAAACTAAGACATTTATTTGAACATTGCCTTTAGTTTATGTAAATAGGGAGTAATTAGAATAAGATTACAGAAAACAATATTATTTTAAAGCCAATACGAGCTTTGCAAACCAACATCTGGGGGCTTGTTTCAAACCATACAGTGATTTATGCAACCTGCAAACCAATGAAGGGTCGGAACTTTCAAACCCAGGAGGCAACTTCATGTAGACCTCCTCATCAAGATCACCATGTAAAAATGCATTATGAACATCCATTTGATGAAGCTCCTAATTTTTCGAAGCCGCAATAGCAAGAAAAGTCTGCACCGTTGTCATTTTTGCAACAAGAGCGAATGTTTCATCATAATCAACGCCTGCTTTCTGATGATTTCCAAACACTACTAAGCGAGATTTGAGACGCTCAACGTCTCAATTAGACAAAAACTTTGTCTTGTAGACCCATTGACTACCGAGGGCTCTTTTTCCTGGCGGAAGATGCTCTAAGGTCCATGTGTCATTGTCTTCCAAAGCTCGAATTTCTTCTTTCATGGACTTGCGCCACCCATCATATTTCATAGTTTCCTTGAAAGATTTTGGATCTTTTCTTTGAACAACAACTAAAATTAATTTCTGATAATTGACAAAAAAATTATTACTATTTATATAATGTGCTAAAGGATACGGAGTACCTGAAGTCTGATTAAAAGGCAGAGGCAAACTTTTAGCAAAAACCGTGTGAGTGACGAAGTCACGAAGTAATACGGAAGAAAATTTTTGATTTTTACACTAAAATTATTTTACACTGTATTCTAAGTTTTGTTGATTTTTTTTTTATTTTTATTCAAGGGTGTTAAATCTGCACTATATGAAGTTTTCCTCGAAGCAACAAGAAGGGTTTGCTGCCAACATCTCTATTCTAATTGCAAAAATGCAAGGTGGAGTAATGCAATGTTTCATAATTTATTTTGGATTGCTGCAAATGCATACAATGAGTATGTTTTTAAGAAAGCTATGTCCAAAATTAAAGAGTATGATGTAGCTTTTAAGCAATATCTAAGGAATGTGGAGGAGCAGTGGTTAAGGAAAGGCTTTGACAGCAATGTTTGTTGTGATCACAACACAACAAATCTTGTTGATTCATTTAATTCCTACACAAAACCCCATAGAGATATGCTTGTCCTGGCATTATTAATAGGTACGGTCACAATTCCCTGCTCATTTTCATTTTCTCTATGCATGGTTACTGATTACATCACTACTGTTGTTGGTTTAACTCATTAGCTGTGAAAAATTGGATCATGAAAAGGGTGGGAGCAAGATTTGACAAGGCCATTGACATGGATCCAAATATATTGACAGAGCATGCACAACAGATTTTGCAAACTAGGAGTAGTGACTATAGATTTTTCCATGTCACTTCGTATGGGGGTGGTGAGTTTGAGGTTAGAGATGGACATGTTAAATTTCCTATCAGACTTACAACCATGACTTGTGGTTGTGGAAAATGACAAGGGTCTAGTATTCCTTGTAAGCATGGTCTTAGGGTCATGTACCACAAGAGAATGGAACCTAGCAACTTTGTTTCAGCTCTCTTCAAGGGGGTGCTTATAAAGCCACTTATGCCAATCATGTCCATCCTATGGTTGACCCAATCACATTGGCTAGAGTTTAATGTTCCTCAAATCAAGCCACCAACAGTGAAGAGAAGTGCAGGTAGACTAGAAAAGTAGAGAAGAAGGGCCCCAAATAAAGCAAGAAAAGGCAAAAGGCATAAGAACAACAAGTGTGGTATTTGCAAGGAGTTGGATCATAATGCTTTAACTTGCAAATACAAAAGCCAAGCTGGAAGTACTGCTGCTGAACAAGGAACATGAAAGGGGAGGCAAAAAAGGGCAGCAAATGATGGTACAAGCACATCTCAGCAACCTAATCCAAAGCAAAGAAAAACTAAAAAGAACCAAGCTGCTTAGTGTAAGTGTAGGGTCCAAATTTGTATGTTATTCTACGAATGCCATGGTTTTTTTAATGAAATTGCAAAATCATTATCTTAGTACCTAATATTTTTGACACTAGGTTATTCCACGAATGCCACGATTTTTGTAAAGAATTTGCTAATTTTTTTGGACAATAACAGATTTGCATGAATTTAAAAGCACTAGTTCATCTGGCAACTACTATTTTATTTTCATAAATCACTTGAATGTTACAAAAACTATTATTGCATACATTATAACCCCTATTTTTATTGCTACATTCACTAATCTTTGTTGCTGCTTCATTTTCCTCTTGAGAACCTTCAATTCATGCTTCAGTTTAACATCCCCTGCATTTTGATTGTCTTCCTTGCTTTAATATTCATAATTGTCTAGATTATGCTTAGCAACACCTCTACACCATTTAATTTAAAGTTATCACAAGAATCACACTTGTAGTACAACCTATGTGGATTTTTTGGGTTATGTTAGAACTCCTTATTGCTTATTTCCGTCCGCATGAACATGATTTGTTTGAAACTCTAATGTATGTTGATTCATAAGAGGAGGAAGAGGTTTGTGAAGACATGATGTAATGGAGTAAGGAGTATGGAGTATGCAAGCTGTTGTTAAATAGATGGTAAACTAGTCGTTATAGTCGTTTAACATGCCAACGGCTAGTTTTTTTTTTTAAGAAAAAATAATTTTTTTTATAGGGTATATGGTGAATTAACTTCTTAAATTTTGGGTATATGGTGAATTATAAACATACACTAACGAGCAGTTAACATTAGTTAGTCAAAAGGGCATTTAATGCTAATATGCGGTAACTGGTGGGTATTTGGTGAATTTGAAAAATTTTGTGGGTATATGGTGAATAAAATATTACTTAGGGATATATGGTGAAAAATTCGGAAAAAAAAAAAAAAAAAAAAAAACTAACACTAACCAAAAGGGAGATTTTTTTAGAGGAAACTTGAGGAATTGTATAATAATGTTAGACTAAACAAACAAAGGTGCTTCGAAGAAGGTACTGACAGGGTTACACGAGAAGATTTGTTGAAAATGAGGGGCACGGAGCAACTTAGAAACCGTTGGAGAAGGATCGATGCTTCATGTTCTAAATTTTGTGGTTCACATACTCATGCTGAATCGAGAAGGGAAAGTGGTCAAAATGATGAAGATGTTATGAGTTGCTGACAAAACAAAGACATCATTGATGTCTAAAATTTTGCAAGACAAGCACGTTTTGGACATCCTGATACAACATGATGCGTGGAAGCCAAGTGAAGATATTGTTCAAAAATGCAAGAAAAAGACATCCACTCAAGGAAGTGACTCAAAGAGATCACGTATCAATAAAGCTGGCAACTACTCATCTTCATCAAATCTAGAAACATCAACCAGTGGTGATATTGGGTATTCGGGCTTCCCTTCTAGCAACGAATCTAGCAAAAACAAAGCAAAGAGCAAGATGGAAAACATGCCACTTGGAGCATGGCAGCAATGGTTGGACATTGCCCAGAACATGAACCTTATAAGACAATCTGAAAATTAAATGGAACTTACAAGGTTGCAACTAGAAAGGGAGAAAGAAGCAAGGAAGCAATGAAAAATTTATATGGAATTATTTAAACATCTCGATTCAAAGCCAAACTTATCTTCGGAAGATCAAGAACTAAGGAGCAATTTGTTGAAAATGTTGCTCCCCTCAACTTGATGTATTAGTGTGTGGTTGATTATAGTTTAATTTTAATTTTGCTTGATTTCTAATAATTTCTTTTTTATGTATCTGTTTTATGTACTAAGGTCTAGTTTTTAGTTTGGCAATTTTTAAAGTATTGTTGATTTGGGATATTAATTAATGTTATATTGTAATGTATAGTATGTCATTATTAATTATAAATAAGTAAATTACATGTCCCGTTTTAAAATCTTATTATACGCTTAATAATAGTATTCAGTTTATTATACTTTATATGTATTAATATACAATTATTATTGATCTGACGAAACCTATAAATTCACTTGATATATCACTACAAAAGATGTACATTTATGTACCTGTAGACACCCGATTATGTCTCCCCCAAAAACCAAACCTAGTGATGAGTAC
The DNA here is from genome assembly GCF_001683475.1 of Chenopodium quinoa. Classification (NCBI taxonomy): domain Eukaryota; kingdom Viridiplantae; phylum Streptophyta; class Magnoliopsida; order Caryophyllales; family Amaranthaceae; genus Chenopodium; species Chenopodium quinoa. The sequence continues at coordinate 1,639,650 of NW_018742726.1, read as the reverse complement.
CTTTTACGTCTTTGATTATCGAGTTAGGTGAAGAGTTGAAGTGTCTTGTGAATTTTCCTTTAGCCTTGACCATTCCTAACCTTTTCTAAAGAGTTATAATCCAAAATCATTTATTTCGTGCCCTTAAACCCAAAATCATTCATTTCGTGTCTTTAAAAATTCATTTCGTGTCCTTTTTATAAAAACATCCAAACCAGTATATTTTGGTTCATAATCCTGGTCCAATTATTATTTATTTGGATGGGGCTTGAAAGGAGCTTTCCAACGATATATTATAAGGCCAAATCTGAGTTTTAACGAAGAAGTTATGGCCAAAATACTAAACCGAGCCCAAACCGAGCATTACCTGCGACCCAATGATCATGTGGAGGTCCATTAACCATAACCTCATTTCTAAATCCATTAGAATTTATTATTATCTTCTAGAAGATCCATTAGAATTTATTATTAGCTTCTAGAATGTTCTAATTTATCCAGTTTTTGAAAAGATAAAGACTTAACAATTTTACATCGGATAAAACACTTGTTTTTCAATGATTTTAATTCTGATAAAATTAGAATACGTATGGAAATTCGATTAACCCAATTTGATTGGAAGTCAGATTCCGTACGGATTCTATCTTCCAAAAATCATCGCTGAGCTTAGAACCATCGCGTCGCGATAAGCCTGTCGGGCCGCGATAAGCCTGTCGCGCCACAATAAAGCCTTACTCCGAGTCGGATTCTAACTCTTTTTCTGAACTTCGACCCTCGTTTTTCCTTATAAATAGAGGTCGTATCACCCCATTTTCATTCACCAACAATCATCATCTCTTTCCCCTCTCTAAGCTTAAGCTTTTCTCTCTCTCTTCTTTCTTGATTTCCTAGTCTTAGCCTAAACACATCCCAACACCTTCTTGATATCATACACCATACTTCCTTCACGAGCTTCGAATACTCCAAGCCAATCTCGAAGTTGCCTTCGACCTCGACGTGAAAGGTTGATAGTTCTAAGGGTTTGGTCCCAAATCTATATCTCAATTCTTATTTGATTTATTTGGTTTGTTTGATTTAATCTTTCTTGAAGTTACTAACATGTGTATTGCTTTGATAGAAAGAGATACGAGGCATCAAAGTAAGTAATTCGATTACTTATTTATTCATTTGATATAAAAATCATGCTTAGGATGTTATCTTAATTCTTAGTATCATGTTAGGATGTTTATTTTGATTCCTAGTATCATGTTTAGGGTGTTAAATAATATTCATAATGTCATGCTTTCTAGTATCATGTTTGGGTTAAAGCTTTGATCTTTATTGTTGTGACAAGCTAGGGTTTGTTATTAATCTGTTTAGTATCATGCCTAGGATTTTGCTATTAATCATGTTTTTATGATTTTGATTATGATGATTGTTTAGGGTAAAAATTACCCTAGACACGTGGCCCAATGAGGGCCCGAAACATGTCACCTCCCTATAGCACCATGGGCATCCAACCAATGGATGCCACGTGGCATTGTACCCCCAATGGGGGAGCAGATCTTCATCTGCTATAAATAGAGGAATCATCCTCATTTATTGGGATTCATAAATACCGACACCAAACCCGAGCAATATTAATTGCGGAATCTCCCGGAATCTGAGAGAAAAACCCGTTTACTTTCCGCACGTAATCTCATCCGGAATCATACTAACTTGATCTTCGAAGGTGGAACTCCACCCAACCGGAGTTTCGTGGTTTTGCAGGTACAGAAGTCAGGCGTGCATTCCCGGTGTTGTAACTCTCTCGCAGGACACATCAAAAAATCCCAAAATATTTGGCGCCGTCTGTGGGGAGAGTACCACTAAGATGACATCTGACAATGTACCAACTGCAGAGGGCAGCCGGCCCACGGCTGACCCTGAGGTCCATACGGACCATGAAAGTGGAAGCGGTGACGACTACAATGTCGAAACCTACATGGCCCCAGACGGGTCATTCCGTTCTAGGCGCACACGTTCCAAAGAAAAGAAGGAACGGGGCCAAGACAAAGCTTGCCCCAACAACCTAGACGGCAAGCACTCTGGACAACCCCAGGCGGCGGAGGGGGCTGCCCCCGTCACTAGAGACGAACTCATGAATCTCATGACTAGTTTCAAAGGGGAAATTAAAGACATTATCAAGAAGTCAGCTGGCTCCAGCAAAGGTCAGTCGGCCAAGAAGGCTTCCAGGAAGAAGACAATTAAATACCGGGTGCTTACTCCGCACCCGAAGCCTAAGGAGGCGGATGGGCCCCTTATCGACCTTTCAAAAATTCGCTTCCCTGAATCAGGGCAGCGAAAGGCCATCCGGCATATACAGCCGGATGGGTCAAAGAAGACTTTCTCTGACGCCCGGTTGTTAATCCAGGAGAAGAGGAGTCAGAGTATGTCTCAATCGGATTCTACGTTGACCTACCCAGACAGTTTCCGCAATACTTCGATGAAGCATTCGAAAACCAATCCAGGGAGTCAGACACAGGGCACGTCCGTAAGTACTGCTCCTCATGTGATCCATCAGGCTCCATATGTGCCCTAACAACCATATGGACCCAGATCACCCTATATGCAGCTGTCCCCCTTTAGAGGACTGGCGGCAAACATAGTCCAGCCCATAGACTGGCAGCTCCGGTTGCTAAACCCAGGGGAACAGCCTTCGGCTTTCTCCCTAGAAATAACCGAGGGAGCACAGCCGGCCAAGGTTAAGAACGTGTTGGTAGGTACCTACGACGGTACCACCAACCCGGAAGATCACCTGATGGCATACACCAACCTCATGTACCTACAGGGGTTAGATTATGCCGCTTGGTGTCGATGCTTCCCAGCAACGCTGAAGGGCATAGCCCAACGGTGGTTCGGCAATCTGCCGGCTGGGTGCGTCAATAATTTCAAGACGCTTGCATATCTGTTTGCGTCCAACTTCTCCATGAATATCCCGGCCAAGAAGACTAGTATCGAACTGGGGGCTATCCAGCAAGAAGACAAGGAAGGACTTCGGTCTTATGTCAGGCGGTTTAATCTGATGAGAATTCAGATACAAGGACTGTCTGCCGAAGTTGCGTACACAGACTGCTTCAAGGGTCTGAAGGATGGGTCAACATTCAAGTTTGACCTGGTCCGCAAGAGGGTTGCTACCCTTCAAGGGTCTGTGCCATCAAGCACTCGTCAGAGCCTAGGCGGTCTGACAAAAAAGAGAGTCGGCCCCAACAGCCGGAGAAAAGAAAAGAAGTCTGGGCAGCTGACCGCCCAGGTCAGTCGTCCCAGAAAAAGCAAAAGAAGTTGGAACCATACGTCCCCAAGTACGAGTTCAACAAGGACTGCTCTTCCATCCTCATGGAGATAAAAAACCGGTTGACTATTGAGAAACCAGCTCCTTTGAAGAGCACTTTCAAAAATCGGGACAAGAGCAAGTATTGTCAATTCCATGAGGACATTGGCCATGACACCAATGGTTGCTACAGCCTCAGGCGGCTATTGGACCGTGTGGCTGATGAGGGGGCTTTGAAATCCTATCTGACGAAGTCCAAGGGTAATCCTAAAAACAGTGGACAACCGTCTAAGAAGTCGTTTGTAAGCTCTGACACTGATGAGAAGCAAATTTACACCATTGCAGGCGGCTTCGCTAGCGGGGGTCCCTCCATCCAGGGTGCCATGGACAACATCAGAATGTTGTCCAGCGCAGAGGATGAAGGCCAGGCGTCGAAAGACACCTTCCCTAAGGTCTTCATATCTGAGAAGGACAGGGGTACGGTCAGGAGGCCCCATGATGACCCTATCGTCATCGAATGTAAAGTCGCCAATCAACGAGTTGGCCGGATCTTAATCGATACCGGGAGCTCGTCTGACCTGATAAGCTATCGCTGCTTGACGAAGCTCAAGTACAAGCCCAACAGTATGCACAAGGCTCCCCACCCTCTAGTTGGCTTTGGAGTGGGGTACTACATCCGGTGGGTAGGATTGACCTTCCCATCCGGCTGGGAGGCAAAGGGAAAGGACGACACATGGTCGTCAAGTTTTTGGTGGTCGAGGAATTGACTGCCTATAACCTCATATTGGGCCGTCCGACCCTCAACGAGTCCAAAACTATTATCATCCCTTCTCTCATGCTGATAAAATTCGAGAGGGATGATGGGTCAGTAGGCTCCCTAAACGGGGACCAAAAGGCGGCAAGAGAGTGTTATCTCTCAGACGTCAAGTCGACTGCCCATGCAGCCGGCCCCAGCGAGGAACCTACTGACCTCGTGGACATCGAAGTCGGGCCTGCTCCTAAGGTAGGTGGTACAAAGAGAAAGGCGGACCATCTAGCCCCCGCCAGAAAAATGAAATAGCAATCACTAGCCAGGGAAAGGCCAGATGACTCCCGACCCCAGCCGGCTGGTGAGAGCATTGATGTCGTCCTAGACGACAGCCGTCCTGACCGAACAGTCAAGGTTGGGACGGTTGCTTTTGAAAAGTTGGGAGCAGACTTGCTCCAACTTCTGAGAGAGTTCAAAGGCCTCTTTGCCTTTGAAGTGGAGGAGATGCCAGGCGTCAGCCCGGATCTAGCCGTCCACAAGCTAGCCGTGGATCCTAACATGAAGCCGGTTAGGCAAAAGAAGAGGGATCATGGCGAAGAGAGGTCTCAGGCGGCTGCCACCGAGGTCAAGAAACTCCTGGATGCTGGGTTCATTCGGCAGTGTTACTACCCGGATTGGGTAACGAATGTTGTTCTCGTCAAAAAGCCGAATGGTACCTGGCGGATGTGTGTAGATTACACAGATCTGAACAGGGCATGTCCGAAGGATAGCTACCCGCTTCCTAAGATTGACAGTCTGGTTGACTCTACAGTCGGCCACGCCCTGATGAGCTTTATGGACACTTACTCAGGCTTCCATCAAATCCCCTTATGGAAAAGGGATCAGGAGAAGACGCCCTTCATCACTGATCAGGGGTTGTACTGCTACACGGTGATGTCGTTTGGGTTGAAGAATGTGCCTGCTACCTTCCAACGAATGATCAACACGGTTTTCACTAATCAAATCGGAAGGAACGTAGAGGTATATATTGATGACATGATAGTCAAATCCAAGCTCCAGATGGATCACCTAGCCGACCTCCGAGAAACCTTCACCACACTCAGGCGGCACAAGGTCATGCTTAATCCCAAGAAGTGTGTCTTTGGTTTTGAGTCTGGGAAGTTTCTCGGATTTCTGATTGATCAAAGAGGCATAGAGGCCAATCCGGAAAAGGTACAGGCGGTGATTGACATGCAATCACCCCGAACCGTCAAGGAGGCCCAGAAGCTAACCAGTTGCCTAGCGGCATTAGGAAGATTCCTTAGCCGGTCAGGCGACAAGTGCCTTTACTTCTTCCAAGCAATCAGGATGAGGTCCAGATTTGAATGGGGAGAAGAGGCTGAGGCGGCATTTCAAAGGTTAAAACAACACTTGCACTCGTTGTCAAGGCTAGTGAGCCCCCTGCCCAAGGAGGTTCTCTACATGTACCTAGCCGTCTCAGATCACTCCCTCAGTGCTGTTCTCCTTGCTGAGAGAGACGGCAAGCAGCTCCCGGTGTATTTCATCAGCCATATACTCAGAAACGCTGAGCTCCGATACCCGATGATTGAAAAGTTTGGGCTGGCTCTCTACAAGGCAGTCCAGCGGATGAAACCATACTTCTTGGCCCATCCGGTGACTGTCTACACTGATCAACCACTCAAACGTCCAATGACTACCATAGAGTCATCCGGCAGAATGATCAAGTGGGCTGTTAAAATCTAAAGTCTGGAGATAACTTTTGAACCTAGGCGGGCAGTGAAAGGTCAGGCGTTTGCCGACTTCATTGTCGAAATGACTAGGCCGGCTCAGCCGGAAAATACCGATCAGGTTTGGAAGTTATTCGTAGACGAAAGCTCTACATTAAACGGTTGTGGTGCAGGCGTGATTTTCAAATCTCCGGAAGGGGATACATATGAATATGCACTACGGTTCAAATTTCAAGCTTCAAACAATGAAGCTGAGTACGAGGCCCTGCTAGCCGGTATACGCATGTGTAAGGCGGCAGGGGCAAGAAAAGTTGACGCTTGCTCGGACTCTCAATTGATTGTTAGCCAATTTAATGGTGACTAGGAAGCCACCCATCCGGCAATGATCAAATACCTGCAGGCGGTCAAAGATGAGGCGGGGAAATTTGACGAATTCCATCCGAGTCAAGTGCCCCGATCAGAGAACAATCAGGCGGATGCTTTGTCCAAACTGGCCTCATCCGCCACTTGTGATACGCCTAGGTCATTCTTCTGGGAAGTCATGGAAAAAAGAAGCATTGAGTATGATCCCATTGGAGTCCTTGACCAAAGCTCTACCTGGATGGACCCTATCAGGGATTATCTGGTAGACAACACTTTGCCGGATGCCTCAATAGAAGCGGCAGCACTTAAAAAGCGAGCTCTAAGCTTTGAAATGTACAAAGGGGAACTCTTCAGAAAGGGTTACCTCCATCCGTTGCTGAAGTGCGTTACCCCAGAGAGGGGAAAAGAGGTGCTAGAGGATCTGCATGTGGGCTTTTGTGCTTCACATATAGGCGGCAGGACTCTAGCAAAGAGAGCCAGGCGGCAAGGCTACTTTTGGCCTACTCTTGAGGCAGACGCCATGGACTTAGTGAAGAAGTGTGACAAGTTTCAGAAGTTTGGTCGGCTCATACACCGTCCCGCAACAGATCTAACGGCTATCTACAGCCCGATTGCCTTTGCAAAATGGGGCATGGACATCTTGGGTCTTTATACGCCTGCCACAGGCGGCAGGAGATACATTCTGGTGGCTGCAGATTACTTCATTAAGTGGGTTGAGGTCGAGGCGGTCAAAGGCATCAAGACAAAGGACGTCATCTCCTTCATTTAGAGGAACATCATCACCCGGTTTGGGGTGCTTATGTCTATGGTCTTTGACAACGGTCCTCAGTTCGAAACGTCTGCCCTCAAGGATTGGTTGGGAGATCAGGGGATCTCACATTGTTTTGCATCTGTTGGCCGGCCCCAAGCAAACGGTCAAGTTGAAGCCTTCAACAAACTCATCTCAGACGGCATAAAAAAGAAGATTGAAAGAGCCGGTGGTCTTTGGGCGGATAAGTTACCTCACGTCCTTTGGGCCATCAGAACAACTGAAAAGGGGGCAACCGGTGAAACCCCATTCCTCATGACATACAGCACCGAAGCTGTCTTGCTAATTGAACTTTATGAGCCAACAATCCGAGTCATGCTCTATGATGAAGAGGCTAACTAGGAGGCCATGCACCTAACATTGGATTCACTCCCAGAACGCAGGGGCAACGCCGCCTTGTGTCATGAGACATACCGTCTGAGAATGACGAGGGCTTACAACAAAAGAGTACACAAGCGGCCCCTCAAAGTTGGGGACTTTGTGTTACGAAAAATGGAAGCAACCGATAGGGCAAATGAGCAGGGAAAGCTAACCCCCAATTGGGAAGGCCCCTACCGGATTTTTAACGAAGTCAGAGGCGGCACCTATCGCCTGGAAACCCCAGACGGTAGAAAGCTACCCAGAACCTGGAACGTAGATAACTTGAAAAAATACTACTTCTAGGGAGATGTAATCATTTTTTGTAAATAGAGCAAATGGATGAGAGAAATACTTTATTCCAATTTCTTTTGTGTACCAAAGTCCCAATGAGAACAACACATCTGGGCATCTTCCAAGTCCCAAAGTGAACAACTCATCCGGGCAGTTTCTAAAACTTACTAGTGCAAATGCACAACCGGACACCCGTTTGCCCAAACTAAAAACGAAATGCTAAGTACCTAACTTAGTCGTTTAAAGGCACAGAGCCAACATATTTAAACCGCCTGCTCTACCCATGAGCAGGCATCCGACAACGCCCTTCTGGGTGAATTTGTCGAAGAAAACATCTCCCTTCCGGGTGGTACATTGTTCTAAGCGTCAAAAAGTCGGACGACCTTAACCGGCTAGGTTAAGTTTATGACCGTTCGATTGACCTATTGAAAACAAGATAAAGCCGATTATTACCCAAAATTAAATCTTGTTGGTCAGTCGGCTGTTGCCAAATAGCACTCCAGCCGGCTACCGCGCCCATTAGTCGACTTTAAAACTAATCGATTTCCAAACAATATTGAAAGATCTTAACGGGCTGATTACCCCAAGGTAACCCAGCCGGGGAGATTAAATGTCAAGCCACAACTGCTCGTTTACCCAAGGCAATACAAGCGGTAAGTCAGACTTCTGTCGTCAGCCCGCCTTTGCCCAAAGGCACCCCAGCCGGCCCCGACTCCCCATTCAAATGGTCGTATAGACCCCGATTTCATTCTATCCAGGCAAATCTGTTATATTGATCCGGATAATTATGGACGACTACTTGCTTAGTGTAGGCACTAGACTACTACCCGTCCAGGGGCATACATAGTCAACACATCCGGCAATATTAACAACATGCAAAATAGCAGAAATTTAACAAGTTGCAAAAATGGAGGAAATTGAACAAGTATTGCAAAGAAAACCGACTCGGTCGACATATATATATTTAAATAACACCAAATTTGTTCAAGTGTTAACCGGACCCCTTGTCCGGTGAAAGATACATTGAAATACACGGCTCGCGGGTCGGAGAGAAAAAAAAGAGTCAAAGACATAAAGCTTAAGGCAGCCGGATCCTTGGAGGCGGTATCTGGAGCAGGGGGGACTATCTCTTGATTTTCATCCTGGTTCTCTCCCCCTCTGAGTCGATCTCCGCCTGCATGGCGTCGATCTGCTTTTTAACCCACTCCTAATAAGGTTTCGGAGCCGGCTGGTTCGTTTCCTGCACATCAATGGCAAGATCTGCGTATTTGTAGGCAAGCTCCCAGACGGCGTACTCCGTATCCGGGTGCACCAGGGACCAAGCCAATTGCATTCGGTTGGTGCAGTCTTGCTTATTCTCTTTAATGAGCCGGCTCTGTTCAGCCTCCGGCGTAGATTTGAAGTTCTCGCTGGCTTTAGCCGCCTCCTTCTTCAAACGGACGTTGTCTGCCAGGAGAGTTGTATTCTCCTTCTTAGCCAAGTCCAGAAGTTTGGAAGAGTCGGTCACCTTCTTCAACTCCGCCTCAGCATTCTCTTTTGCCGCCTGGAGGTTGAAATTCTTGGTGTGGGCTTCATTGAGAGATTTTTGAAGGGTTTTGATGGAGTCCGCCTGTTTCATGATTATGCCTTTAGTTTTTAATTCATGCATAATAATGGAATATTGGGCAACGTTATGTGCCTCACACGCATCCCGTTTAGCCCGTCTTACCTCCTCGCATTTGCGGGTGTAGGCGTTCTTGAGCCCCTCCATGCGCAGCATTGACTGCAAAAGCCCAATCGGTGTTAGAAGGGGTCAGGCGACATAATAACTTAAACAAATTGAGAGAACATATACCTCAGCCAGTCCGGCCATAACCTGGTCGGCGTTGAAGGTGTGGATCCCTGGGATCGCCTCCTTCTCCTCTCCAGGAACGACCTTCAGCATGGCTCGGCCGTACTGCTGTACATCCGGCTAACGAGGGGAGTGATCTGCACCAGAAAAAGATGGTGAGAAGGCAACATACTTCCCCCCTACGGACTGTCGGCTGCCATAAGAGTCTTCTGGTTGGAGCTGGGAGTGCGACTTGACCCGCATGGGCTTGCCAAGCGAAGTAGGGTTGAAAGGATCATTTGTACCTTGAGATTTTGGATGAGGGTCATAACTACCCTCAGCCGGTACTGAAGCGCCAGATACCCTAGGCGGCGCCGTCCCCTTGGATGCCTCTTGGACATCCGACTACTTAGGCACCAGGTCAAATCCCAAACCCGTTGGCTTGACAGATTTACCCCCAACCGTCAACCGGCTGGGAACTGTCAGGGAGGAAGTCTTCCTCGCTTTATTTTGAATGGACGGCTCCTCCCCCGGCCTGGGCCTTATTAGTTTAGTATGGGAGCGGGGCGCCTTGCTCCTATCCTGAAATAAACGCACAAAGGGTCAGCCGGCAAGATGTCAAACGGAAATCAAAGGAAAAAGAAAGGAAAAGCAAGATACCTTATTCTTTGCCGCCTAGGCAGCAAGCTTTTTCTCCGCATTAGCCTTGCGGATTTCAGCGGCTGACTTAGCAGGCATCTTGTCAGCAGGCAACATAGCTACGCCACGCACTGCACAAAAGAACCCATCCGGTTAAAAGAATGGTAAAAAATGAATCATTACAAACCACAAAATAAGGGCAATCTCTAATGTGACCTACGTTTATCAAACTGAGTGCTAAGCTTATAGACGGACAAAAACGCCTCGTCACGAAGAAATTCGTGCCTTGGCACCCAATTTCTAGGTACGCTTATTATCTCCCCATTGGAGAGAGTGGTTGTAGTCTGTTTAAAGAACTTGGACTCAATTATTCGCTCGTAGTCCTCATCTGGGATACGAGGCTTTTTGCATTTATGGCCCAGGAGGTCCGGCTTCCGGTTGTATGTCCTATACTCCCGGTTTTCCTCCTGGGTGGGAGCAGAGACCAAGTAGAACCTGTTCTTCCAGTCCGACCACTTAGACGGTTTGTCCAGGGTCATCAAATACTGGGGATAGGTAGTCAATGTGTACCAGGCACTCCAACCGCCTGGGCTTCTGCTCAAATAATGCATGTGAGCAAAGGCCTCCCAGCCGGGGTTGAGTTCCTGCATCTCGCAGGTGGCTATGTATCCCAAGATGTTAACCCAAGAATTAGGGGTTAATTGTCAGACGCCCAGGCCATACCCTCGAAGGATGGCCTTGATTGTATTGTGAAGAGGGAATCAGAGACCAGCCAGAAATGCCGCTTCATAGCAGCCGAAGTACCCATTTGCATTGGGCTGCTCGTCCTCCCAAACGATAGTGCCCATCTTAGGCGGCACAATTATTCTCCAATCCTCTCCAAGAGGACGGATCTTTACAAAGTCTGCTAAATTGTTGGCCATGTTGGCCCTATCCTTAGCTAAGATGGCAATGAGGAAGGGATCGCCTTTATTGTTCCAAGTAGGCCTTTCCTCCGCCTCACTATCAGCATCCGGTGTCAAGAGGCTGCTACTACTGTCGCTTTGTTCTGAGCCAGATGAGGAGGCGGTCTCGCCATCGCTTGCATTCCCTGCTGGGTTTTCCAGCTCGACCTTAGAAGGAGAGGCGGTATCTTCACCGCCTCCCTGATCCATACCAAAAATCCCATCACTAGGAGTGCTTGGGGTGCCATGCGGTGACCCCCTTGTCATCTCTACCTGAGGGTCAAGCAGCAACTCCCTAGAGTTCTCTCTATACTCTGGATCGAATGAAGTCCATTTAGTTTGAGCCATTGCGTCCTGCACAGAGACAGAGACGGTCGGTTTCGGAGATGAACAAGGAGACTCCCAGTACCCAGAGGCGGCACCCCCAATCCTAGACTCAGCCGTATCAGGAGACCAGTTGGCTTCTAAATTGTGGTGTGCCGTGTGTGTGATGGGTGAGGTCATTATTTTAAAATATATACAGCTAGAAGATTTAAAAATAAAGAAACTCCAAAGAGCAAGGAACCGAGACGTTACCTTGAAATTGAAGAAAAGTTTGGAGAAAGGAGACGAAAGATTGTTGACCAACGATACCCCAGACGGTATCACTTTGAGCAGACTGCAAATTGGCAAAAGGGAGAAAAGTTAATCACCAATGTTGCCCAAAGATACCATAGGCGAGAAAAGCCGGTTGTGGTAGACATGCAGAGCAAGTAGTTTGGAGATTTTCTGAAAGGTTGTCCAAACACCCCCAGACGGTGTAAACCGGCTAAGGACCATTCTAGACTGCTTACGAAGAAAATTGCTCGGAACCCCCACAGGCGGCAGAAAGCCGGTTAGGCATCCGATGCAACAAAAAATCAAGAGTTTGTTCGCGGATACCCCAGACGGTATAATGCCAGAAGGGAATTGCTCACTCATACCCCAGACGATGTGAGACCGACTGAGGGAACAGCGAAGCAGCTCAAAAGAATTTTTTATTAAAGATACCTCATACGGTGTAAACCGGCTGAGGGTCTATTGAATGCAACTCACCAATGAGATTGCTTGAAGATGCCCCAGACGGTGTAAACCGGCTGAGGGTCTATTGAATGCAACTCACCAATGAGATTGCTTGAAGATGCCCCAGACGGTGTAAACCGACTGAGGGTCTATTGAATGCAACTCACCAATGAGATTGCTTGAAGATGCCCCAGACGGTGTAAACCGGCTGAGGGTCTATTGAATGCAACTAATCAATGAGATTGCTTGAAGATGCCCCAGACGGTGTAAACCGGCTGAGGGTCTATTGAATGCAACTCACCAATGAGGTTGCTTAAAGATGCCTCAGACGGTTTAAACCGGCTAAGATTATAAAAAGATGCAATTCATCATAAAAATTGCCTAAAGAAGCTCCAGACGGCAAAGGCCAACTGCAGCATAACCAAACATCTAAATAAAGAAACTGACTTAAGTCAGGAGGATACCTTAGTGAGACGGGCAATGAAACACAAACGGTATCCGGATGTAGTGAGGATGGAGGCTGTTTGCATAAGCAAGCAAGCGGGTTCAAGAGCTCTCTCTTTTTCTCTCAAGGAATCTCTCTAAAAAATGGCAAAGTGAGGAATGAAGGGAAGGAGATCCCTATTTATAGGAAATCTTAGAAGGTGAACCGTCACCTTCTCTTCCCCCTTAGCTTGAAATTTGAAAAATGGAGGGAAGGAGGCGAACCGTCGCCCTCCTGCCTCTTGACACATGTCACAGGCGCCACACGTGGCACGACCACGTCAGCACCTGTGACGGGCAAATGTTTAGGGTAAAAATTACCCTAGACACGTGGCCCAATGAGGGACCGACACGTGTCACCTCCCTATAGCACCATGGGCATCCAACCAATGGATGCCACGTGGAATTGTACCCCCAATGGGGGAGCAGATCTTCATCTGCTATAAATAGAGGAATCATCCTCATTTATTGGGATTCATAAATACCGACACCAAACCCGAGCAATATTAATTGCGGAATCTCCCGGAATCCGAGAGAAAAACCCATTTACTTTCCGCACGTAATCTCATCCGGAATCATTCTAACTTGATCTTCGGAGGCGGAACTCCACCCAACCGGAGTTTCGTGGTTTTATAGGTACAGAAGTCAGGCGTGCATTCCCGATGTTGTAACTCTCTCGCAGGACACATCAAAAAACCCCGAAACAATGATGATTGTTGTGTCAATTATACATTGCTTGATTATTCATGATTAATTGTTATTGCTTGATCACGCCCCTTTCTGTAGGTTTAAAGGGAATTTGTACTTGAAATCACGCCTAATAAGATAATTAATAATTTGATTTAGGCTTAATATGATTTTAATTCATGTGATCGCCAATAATAGACTTATTTGTGCATTAATAATCAATCAACATAGATTAAATAGGCTTAGGGCTAACTTGTTGTATGTATGATCGGGAAGCGCACATAAATATCATAAGAATTAAGTAGAGGCCGATTTAGGGCGGGTTCCATCTCTTTTAGGTTGGATTCGTACCATCATCCCTGAATATCCAGTCGTGTTTCCGAACCACTATGGAGTTAGCGATCTCCGTGATCGTGAATGGGGTGTAACCTTCACATCCGTGAACGGTTTACAAGTTCCTGAAACTTGTTGGCGACTCTTTTATCTCTAGCTTATTTCCCTTTAGACGCCACCATGACTAAAAGCGTGAATCACATTGGGGCTCAAAGTTGTGTTTGGAAAATTCCCTACAGTATCCAACACTCAAAAGCTAATATTGAAAACACTAGACATTGATGTATGTAACACTAAAAAGGTAATAGCGAAAATACTATACATTGATGTATATACCTAACTCTGAAAAGGTAATAGTAACATTACTATGCTTTGATGTACATAACAATGCAAAAGTAATAGTGAAAATACAAATGCATTGATTTACATTATACTGAAAAATCATCACCTACTTTTCTAAATCAATGCATGCAAGATTTAAAAGTTACTTATATTATCACATAAGACAATAAAGATGACTTTACACTATACACATTTGTAAGATGGTTGAGATGCATTTCACTCGATCAACCATCTATTCTTTCCTTTAACAAAACTCAACCTTCCATTCTCATATAAAGTTAGGTTCTAAACACATGTCATCCGATGAAAGCTCCAACTCTTCTAATTCCTCTTCTAATTCCTCTACTAGTTCAGAACATAGCCAAAACCAACGATATGAAAGACGAAGGCAAGCCATCGTCTCATTGATGGATGAAGTTCTTATGTCCACTCCAATTGAAATGTATAAAATGTTAAATCAAGTTCCAAGGGCACCCAGAATCCCTGTTCCAAGGGATCGTGAGGATGGACACAATCGTTTATGGAATGACTACATTTCTGACCCTCTTGTGTTCCATTCACACTTATTTCGTCGAAGATTTTGCATGAACAAACATATCTTTCTCCGTATAAAGCAAACTTTAGAAGAGCGTCATCTCTTCTTTCAGCAAAGACAAGATGCTACAGGAAGATTTAGTGCCTTTGCATTGCAAAAATGCACAGCTGTATGAGGCTAATAGCTTATGGCACTTATGTTGATTCCGTGGATGACTACATTCGAATTAGTGCATTCCTTACAACATTTTGTGAAAAGAATTGTCTCTTGATGAATACCTCGGAAAGCCCAATGAAGATGATCTGGTAAGACTACTAAGAATTGGTGAACGTCGAGGATTTCTAGGCATGTTAGGTTTTATTGATTACATGCATTGGCGGTGGAAAAATTGTCCACTTCTATTAAAAGGTATGTATTCTGGAAGACCAAGTAAACCCACATTAATCTTGGAAGCTGTGGCATCATATGATCTTTGGATTTGGCATGCTTTTTTTGGGACATTGGGTAGTCATAATGATATTCATGTACTTGATTGATCCCCTTTATTTAACGATGTATTTGAAGGTCGTGCACTACCTATTGACTATGTTATGCATGATCGCCAATACAATATGGGGTATTATCTCACTGATGGTATATATCTATCCTAAATGGGCGATGTTCATTTCTACAATATCACTACCACAAAATGAAAAAGAAGGCCTTTTTGCCAAAGTACAAAAAGCTAGACGAAAGGAGGTTGAGCGAACTTTTGGATTACTACAAGCTCGTTTTGTAATAATACGGAATCCTGCACTAGCTCGTGATGCATCAATGTTAGGAAAAATAATGATAGCGTGTATCATTATACACAATATGATTGTTTAGGATAAAAGAGATAAATATAAAACGTATTACGATCCAAATGAATATGATCGAGCTACACTAGTGTCTTCAAGTAATGAAATAATGAAGAGCCTTTTAAGTTCCAAAATAATAACAACCGAATTGCAAGTTTGGAAAATAATATGTCTAATAGAGCTCGTGTTCGGGATGATGCTATACATAAAGCCCTAAAGAAAGACTTAGTGGACCATTTGTGGCTCAAATTTGGTATTAATAAGAGGCAAAATAATATGCGTTAATGGATGTGTAATCGTAACATTAAATTATTATTTTTGTAGTTAATCACGATTGCTATCTTTCAAAGACTCTTGTCATTTATTAGAATATGTATTATGGTTATTATTATGGAATTAAGTAAAGTTACAATTATCGTTTATTTCTTAATGAACGACTAATTACTTACTAATTAAATCCTAAATTGCATTATATTTAATTATAAGTCATTTAATCTAAATGTATGTTACCATATAATTATTAGTTTTGATTGATTATTAACAAGTGCATTAGTTTTCTATGATAGCATTTAAGAGAGATATTGTGTGGTGGAGTTGGATAAAAGTAGCAGAGAGAAAATGTTTATCCAAAAATTTGTGGTCAACCATTATGATACATTTTGGTTACAAAATTGATTATAAAAGTGGTTATAGGTGAGATGGAAAAATGGAAACTAATAATCCCACCTTTGCTCCATCTTCCATAAACAATCCCACCTTTTGAAATTCCAGAAACAATCCCACCTTTCACCCTAATCTTCTTTTAACAATCCCTTTTACCTGTAACCGGTTAAACTGATCAAATTTTTTTTATTTTTTTTATTGAATTCATCTCCTCCCACTTCCCTTTCCATGGCACCACAACACCACAACCTCACCTTCACCAAATTAAACCAAGCCGCCACCACCACCTCCCTTCCTACCTCTAATACCCCTCATGATTGCTTTAAGGGAGTTTAATATACTCATACCAAGAAGATGCATCTTCCTTTTAGGGAGCTCATATGCTAAGATACTTCTTAGTTAAGCGTGCTTGGGTGGGAGTAGTCTTGGGATGGGTGATCTCCTAGGAAATTTTCCCGGGGTGCGCATGAGTGAGGACAAAATGTGACGCAAGGACTTGTGTTATCTGTGAGGACAGTTGTTGGCCCTTGATGCACATTTCGTGACAATAGGCCCCTTCCTAATTTGTTTGGGGTCGGCGTGTTACAAGGTATTAGAGCAACCCTGCAATCACGTGCTGATTGTGGATAATTAATCCTTTGTCAGTCGCCTAGCGGGGGAGAATTCTGAGGCCATTTGGCCATATCCAGACTGGATGTAACACTTTAGCTACCCAGTTGCCATAAGGCGAATACTGGAATCCCTCTAGGCGCAACGAGGGCGTTATGAGTGAGGATAAAATGTGCCGGAAAGACTTATGTTGGTTTGTGAGAACAGTTGTTGGCCCTTGATGCGCATTTCGTGACAATAGGTCCCTCCATAATTTGTTTGGGGTTGGGGTGTTACATCCCACCTCACCAATTTTAAACCAAGCCACCACCACCTCACCTTCACTCCAACCCGAAACCACCACCCCAACCACTTCCCCTGACTGTAGCCACCACTTTAGCTGAAACCCCAACCACTTGAAACCCTAACCATCACCCATAATCTCCACCATAGATCTGACGCCACCAAACCTCCATCAACGAAACCAAAGCCCCCAACCCCACCTGAACCAAACACCACCCTCACCTGAACCTCCCTCAACCAATCTCCAACACAGACTCGACATCACCCTACCTCCATCAACGAAAACAAACCCCCCAACCCCGCCTGAACTGACATCCCCCTCACCTGAACTACCACCACATACCCGACACCACCAAATCCCATCAACAAAACCAAACCCCCCACCCAAAACCTCTAGGAATTTAAGGGAATTGTGATGATTTTTCTGCAAATTTGAGATTAATGTTTGAGAAAGTGAGCTATATATTGAAGATTGAAGATGATAAAGAAAGAGTTGGGTTGGGTTGGGTTGCCGGGGAAAGCAGAGGCGGAGATGGAGAGGGGTCGAGAAGGTAGTGGGGGGGGGGGGCTGGGGTTTTGGGTTTTTTTTTATATAATTATTAAAAATTAGAATAAACCTATTAAAATTCAACACATGGCAAAAAACCTAAGAAAACCGATTACCAAAACAATCCAACCGGTCAGGGATTGTTAATGGAAGATCCCTGTCAAAAATGGGATTGTTTTTGGAATTTCAAAAGATGGAATTGTTTATAGAAGACACAATAGGTGGGATTATTAGATTCCATTTTTTCAAGTAAGATAGAAAATAGAAAAATTAATAAAGCGATGACATGATTGTGGCAACTAAACCTGGGCACGGGCCGGGTTGGCCCGCGTGCCGCCCGGCACGGCCCGCCGTTCGGCGCAGCCCGGCACGGCCCGAATTCAAGCACGACACGGCACGAAGTTCAACTCCCGTGCCACGGGCCGTGCCACGGACAGGGTTGAGAATTCCCAGGCACGGCCCGGCATGGCCCGCCGTGCTGGCCCGTAGGCACGGCCCGCGGGCCAACGGTAATGTTACCGTTTATTCTAGCTCTAATAAGCCAAAAAAACGGCTAAAAAACGGCTAGTTTTTTGCCAATTTGCTCCCCAAAAATTCTATAAATACTCACCTCCATTTCATTCCCAAATCACAAAATCACAATCTCTTCTTCTTATCTCTTATATTCTCTAAATCTCTAATAATCCTTATTTTCTTAAATTCTCTAATTATTCTCTTAAATTCTCTAATTATTTTCCTAATATCGGAAAAAATTAAAAAGTTCGTAATCGTAATTAGTGGAGCGTTGAAGCAAGGTTGTAAGATCTAAACTAATCTTAAATTTATTATTGTTTTATTGTTATTATTAGAATAATCTTGTTTAATTATTATTGTTGTTAATTGTTATTGTTGTTGTTATAATTGTTGTTATTAATTATTATTATTGTTACAATTGTTGTTATTATTTATTTTTGTTGTTATTGTTATTGTTATAGTTGTTGTTATTAATTAATATTATTGATATTTTTATTGTTAAAATTGTTGTTATTAATTATTATTATTATAGTTAACCACTTTTTATTAAAAAATTAATTGTTAATTATGGCATCGAACAACCCATCATCTAGGTCTAGGGGGAAAGGCTGACTTATCCGTAATAGTAGTTCTAGGGAACCACCAAATACAACGAGCCCCCAAATTACGAGTCAAACCAATGACCCCATTTACTTCCCCCCGGGCTATGAGCCATATAATACGTCGGGATTTCCAGCACCACCACTAAACCAATTTCCACTACCACCATACCAATTTCCACCTAATTATATCGGTGATCAACAAAACTATTGTTCTAGCCAAGGTAGCCAAGAAAGTACCCGAATTCCCTCCGGTTCTACCCCTTCTACTGCCACTCCCACTAGTCTCACTACTAACCATCACACACATCATGAATGGTTAACCGAAATTGAGATGCTACTTTTGAAAAACCGAAGGAGTGAGGTATGGCGTTATTTTGTCCTAAGTAAAGATGGTGAACAATGGGCAAAATGTAAAACATGTAATAGTGTATTCACGGCAGTTACCAAAAACGGGACGGGACACTTATCTAGACACATGAAAGCTTGTGCAAAACCAGCTAGTGATCCAACCCAGCCCAAAATTTCCCAATTCCATCCATACGACTTTACATACAACTATGAGAGGGATAGGGATGAACTAGGAAAAATGATAGTACACGCCGAACAACCTTTTCTTTTCTCGGAAAGTGACGCATTCAACACCTACATTAACAAAGCACTACAACCCCAACATAAAATAATCTCTAGGAAAACCGTTCGTTCCGCCGCAATGAAAAATTTCCTAGAGTACAAAGTCCGGTTACAAGCCGAATTGAGTAACCTTAACTGTAGAGTATCTTTAACAGCCGATTCTTGGGATAGTGGTTATAAATATCACTATTTATGTGTGACTTGCCATTGGGTAGATGATCAATGGATGTTACAAAAAAGAATAATACATTTCAAAATGCTGGAATACCCACACACCGGCATTAACATTGCTCACCATTTAATGCAAGCAATAGACGAATACAACCTTCGAGATAAAATGATGTCTATGACTTTTGATAATGCAACCTCTATGACATACACAGCTAATCTTATCAAACAAAACTTAACCGATGTACTATTAGACGGTGAAGCTCTTCATACTAGATGTGTTTGCCATGTACTTAACTTATGTGTACAGGATGGAGTTCGGGCAATTGGCCCATAATACAGCAAAATCAGAGATGCTATTATGTCTATTAATAGCTCTAACATGAGATACCAAGAATGGAAGAGTTTTCTAAAACAACAAAAGATAAGGGTAATAAAAATTAGAACCGATTGCCCAACTAGGTGGAATTCCACCTATGACATGTTAACAAAGGCAATTGAGTACAAGGGCCCGTTAACATTATTTTACAACCAAAAATTTCCACAAAATGCTTTGTATGATGATGATTGGAAAAACTGTGAAAGATATATGCAATTTTTACAGTTATTATATAACATGACGTATTGTTTTTCTACTGTTTACAATCCTTGTGCTCAAAACTTTCTTTCTAATGCATGCTTACTCGCCCAACTTTTCGCTGATCATCGCCATCAAAGTGATTATGATCAGTATCTTCCAGCAATGGAAAAAAAGTGGCGTAAATATTATAGTGAGATTCCTTTGATTTATATTTTTGCTTCCATATTAGATCCTAAGCAAAAGTATGAAAACACATTTATGTTAGTTGACATTTACTTTCAATGCATGTTTCTTGACGATGATGTAGAAAACTATAAGACTAATGTGAAGGATCAGTTTTTTGCTTTATATAGAGTCTATGAAGCCAAATATGGCACCGTTCCTCGCTCAGGGCCTTCCCAACCATCCAAAAACGTAAGTAAGAAGGCCAAACATTTATTTTCACAAGCTACTAACTTGATTTCAAGGTTTTCAGGTGATTCATCAATCAGGAGAACGCAAAGCGACGTCTCGGAGTTGCAGATGTACCTGAGTTACGACTTCACCAAAGGCATGGACGACGATGAGATAAACAGCCTCGACCTCCTTGCATGGTGGAAACAACAAAGCTCGAAGCATCCAACTTTGGCGACAATGGCACGAGACATTCTTGCTATCCAAGTTTCCTCCGTCGCCTCCGAACGAGCTTTCAGCGCATCCGGAAGGGTTTTAGACGATAGAAGAACAAGTCTAAAACCCGAAACACTAGAAATGTGCGTGTGTTTCAAAGATTGGTTGGATGCGGAAAATCGCTCACAAGACCGTTCTTACGACCACAACCACAACGAAGAAGGAACCTCCGCTTCCGGTTCGGGTTCGGCTAGTTCCCAATCTATGCAACTAGCCGATGACCTTGAAGGCGAAGGCGAAGACGAAGACGAAGACGAGCAAGAAGAAGGAGAAGAAGAATAGACAATTATTGTATATTGTACGATTTTAAAAATATCAATTTTATCATTTTCCAATTTTTGTTTAATACCATCATTGTATGATTTTTATCATTGTTATCATTGTACAATTTTCTCAACTCAAGTAATAATAATATAAAGTACGCATTATTCACATCCAAAGTCCAATTTGCCTTTTTTCCCCGTTTTGTTACAATTTGTAAATTCATATTAAAAAAAAAATAAAATTATACCAATTACTAATAAATCAAAAACATTAAATTTTAAAGTAATAGTATAAAGTAAATATATAAATATAAATATTGAATATACAAATTATAAAACATAAATATTCAACTTATAATTATAAAATTCATAACTTAATAACTTATAAGTTATAAACTTATAAGTTACCTTATAAAACTTATAATTATAATTTTATAACTTATATACATTATAAACTTATTAATTTATAATGTTGTCATAAAAAAAAAAAAAAAAAATTATTTGAAAACTGCACCAGCCCGCAGGCCGGCACGGCACGAGCCCGCCAGACACGAGGGCCGTGCCGTGCCGTGGGCTGGCCTGTGAAAATGGCCGGCACAGCACGACACGAAATCCTGGGCCCGCCGGCACGGCACGAACCAGCCCGTGGCCCGCCAAGCACGGCCCGCAACGGCCCGGCCCGGCACGGTGCCCAGGATTAGTTGCAACCATTGGATTCACTCTTACTCTATAATTTTTTGAGACAAATAAGGTTTGTACTTTTGGTCAACTCACACATCAATCGGCCCTGCTCTTAATTACACTTGATTGACACGTAAAATCGGAAACTCTCAACCCAGAAATACGTCAAACCCTATCTCCTCTCTCTCTTTCTAGTATTCAATCATCTTTTGCCCTAACTTTGTCATCCTCTCCAAACCCTAATCCCCAAATTTCCATGAAAATCATTTCTCATCAACAAATTAGGGTTTCCGCCATGAAAACCATATCTTTCTGATGATCACTTCACCCTCAAAAGTCATAGCAGCAGCTCCATCTCAATAGCTTCTTCGACTTTCGACAATGGAGGGTGGAAACGCTGTTGAAGATCCTGAGTCATGGGAAGTGGCGGATGTGGAGGAGAGTATGAAGAGATTGCTGCTTTCTTCCTCTATCAAAGACTCTGTTACTTCATCTTCTCCTAGCAATACTATTTCAGCTGATGATTTGACAACTTCTGGTTCGCTCAATTTGGCTTTTTCAACTGGTGCTGAAAACGCTGGGTTTTCGGATGATGCTATCAATCAGGTTGATCAGTTTCTTCGTGAAGCTTTGCAAAACCCGCGTGAACGCTTGTCTAGTAAGTTTATTTGCTGTTTCTTTGATCTTTTTGATTCAGATTCGTGTTTTTTTTTTCTGTGCTTTGCTAAGTTGAATTGAAATTATGCTGATTCTTCATTGCGTATGTACTATATAATTAGACCAAGAAAGCAGAAAGTTATTTTTGTAGAATAGTTTGATTAATTTTTGGTATCAAAAAGTTTCGATGAGATATTGGTGAAGCTGTTATAGGACGAGGTGGGATTGGTGGGGACATTATTTTCGAAGTGATCAGTGGTGTATTGCTAACTCCATTGTCCTGTCAACGATGTCTATTCCCACTTATTGTTAGGTGTGACTTAATGAAGATAAACTTGAGCTTCTACCATGTCGAAATCAAGAATAGAAGAAATGCATGATAGCTGTGTATTTGCGGATTTATGTTGCCTCGTTATGGTTAGACAGTTCTGGTGTAGGAATGTGGCAATGCTAGTTGACTTGTGGTTGTCTCTAGCTGTGCTGTGAATCGAGCATTAGCTAATGTACAGTTACAGGTATGTAAAAGTCATAATGCCCCAATGTTGCGTTAGCCCAGAAAGATAAAGCAATAGTTCTATGGGCATCAAGAAATTTGGTCGATTTCACGACAATTCATTTTAGATTAATATTTAGACCAGCTGGAAATATTAATCGGACGAAGGAGCTGCTGTTTGGTACTTGAGTGTATTTTTTTTTATTACTAAGGTGCTCGTTGAGTTCCATTGATGAATTATGTGATTCACGAATACACGTGGCCATTATTTAGGTCCATTTGTAGTCTATATTGCATATTTAAGCTTGAATGCACCTCGAGTGGAATTGAGCACTGACTGAACTGCGATGGTGTTGAAGCTGCAATCTTCGTGGAATGAGTTTCTTTGTGAGCCTAATTACATCTACCCAATGCCAAATTTTGCATATGCATTGTTATAGTTGTCAATTTGGGGGCTTGCAGTTTGACCTTAGTTAGGACTCAGGATGATTAGCTTATTTCCTGCATTTATGATCTGTGAGAAGGAAAGTATTTTGTCTGCTGTTGTTCGGTTTGAGTCTTGATATGGAAACTGTTTGTTGATTTGCTTGTAAATACAGAATCAGCTGCGTTTGTGGAAACTGATTTGCAGTTTATTTATTTATCTATTTTTTATTTTTTGTTTTTGTGTGTATCTATTATTCTTAGTCTATATGAGGGATCCCACTACATGGACATTCTGTATGATTGTATTAGTTGCGTAATTTGTTTAGCCGTGAAAATTGTAGGTTAGAGTGTTTGCATTCTCACTTTCCTAGGGATGCTTGTAGGTTAAAATTGTTTTTGCCTTTTGGTATCACTAAGATGTAGCATGTAGACTGGTGGTTAAAACTCTCGTCTCTCTATGATATATCTGCTTTGAGGACCATGATACCATCATTTGTATTGTTTTGGAGCACATCAATTGTAGGATGAATCATTAAGGATCGTAATTGGGCTTATTTTCCTCCTATTTTTCATTCCTCCCTTTTTTCCTTCCATGAGCTGTGAGTGGTGTCCGTGGTATTTTTCTGCTGATTGTGACTTATTTAGTGAGATCCGTATCAGAGCTTTATGTTTCATTGTATACGACAATATGAGTAGTTTATTAACATATACCATTCTTTAAGTTGTCCTGTACCAAAATGATAATGACGTTTGTTTTTCTTTGCAGCTGTCTCTTAAATGCAATCCTAAAATTTTCTGTTTGTTTTTAATTTTTTTTTTTGTAAATTCTTGAAGTCATGTAATCAACAACATATCTTAATTGTTAGTGTATGTGTCACCATGATTCCACAAAGATTATGCTTTTGTTCTTTTTGGTTTCGTTATTTGTTTTGCAACTTGTCAAGCTGTTAGTACCATAAAATTCAGTTTCATGTCATAGCTGTGTATGAACCAATGACTTAAGAGTATCATTAGGATTTCATGTGTCTATTTGAGTTGCAACTTCTAATCTTCTGAGTGGCTTTGCTGTGTATTGTCATGTCGATGTCATTTTCGTTACAAGTTCTGATGTTGAATATATGATTGTTGATTTCAGTCCTGCGAATGGAACAAGATGTTGAACAGTTTATTCAGGATCCTACGCAGCAACAAATGGAATTTCAGCAGCTTCCAACTTCTTATTTGAGGCTTGCTGCTCATCGTGTTGCTCAGCATTACTTTCTGCAGTCCATGGTTTTGCTAGATAATAGTCTCCCTGATGGGTCGGGCTCCAGAATTATAGTCCAAAAGACTTCAACTGAGTGTCGTTTGCCTCGTATCCGCCTGGCAGATATCCCTGTAAACTTGCCTCAAGAAGACAATGGCATTGTCAAGGTCGCCATTAAGCAAAGACCTCAAAAGCATTCATCTTCATCCAGCAGTGGTAATTCTGGTTCTCAAAAAGCAAATCATAACAAAAGTGTCGAGGAACGAAGAGAGGAGTACAACAGAGCTCGTGCACGGATTTTTAATTCTAATAACCCAAATGGTTCTCCTGGTTTAAAACCTGAAGTTGAGGCAAAAAAAGCAGATAACTTGCAGCTTCCATCTTTGGGACTGCCAAAAGTTGATGAGAAACCTGCATCTGGAGCTTCTGACTTGAATAGCGGGAGGGCTGTTTCAGTAGTTGATTCTTCAAGTGGTAGCAGTAGGTCAGCTAGAAGTAGAACAGAAAAAGACCCTGTTAGTAGGTACAGACCCAATAATAGGGTTGCTATTTTTAGAGACCGTGAAATCGATCGCAAAGATCCTGATTATGACCGGAATTATGATAGGTATGCGCTTTATTTAATATGATTTAGGTTTTCTTATCTGGATAGGGTCATTCTTGCCTTCTTGAATCCTTCACTCCCTGTTCCCCGAAAGGAGAGGTTAAAATCTATTTTCTTCGTCCTACTAACTTGGCCTTTTCACTATATATGTTCACTCACTCGAATGCTTTCTAGCACATCCAGGCGTATAAGCATGAACAAACGAGTTATATGATAGTACACATAGTTTCCTTTTTATACTCTCTGTGTGTGTGTGTGTGCTGGTTGGGGGGGGGGGAGGAGGTCGGAGAGAGAAGGGAGTGTTGCGTGTTGATTTATCGTTGGTTTTTAAGCTTGGGCTGCAATTTGCATGGACAATTTCCCCTTGACCCCCTCAATACCCCCATAATTTACAGGGATATATTTTTCTGCTTGATTAGCATAAGTCATTTAAAACTTTAATTAAACACAAACAAATCTTAAAGCATGGATTTTCATATAGACCTTGATCTAAGTTACACTATTTTACGTGTAATGTGAACATAACTTGTCAATTGAAGTTGCTTATTACATTCGTGATATGTAAAATCAGCCTGTAGGCGGCGTTTTAATTTGCAAACTTCAGTTAACTACCTATCATCACCTATAATTTTTTGTATTATTGCTGTATGTGCTTTTTGTTCTCACACGATGAAATTTATTGGAAAGCTGATCTTCCCCAAATAGCTCTTGGGTTGCTTTAGGTGATTACATGTGTAGCTTGTATATTACATAAAATATTTCTTCTTCTGGACTTTATATCATACCTTATAGCAGGTATCACTTTTTCCTGTCCTCTGCTCATAACTAAATACAGATGATTTGATTTCTAGTTCTCTGTTGCACTCTTGTTTAAATTTGCCGAGTATCATATCAATAGTCAACTATTTGCCGTGTAATGAAATATTGTTTTCTTTAGTGACATTTCCTTGGGTTTCAGAATTAAGTCTTTTCTATTAACTCTCCTATATGGAACCAAAAATGTTAGCTTTCTAAGGTTATGATGTAGTAGTATTTCTGATTCTTGTAAAGCTAATTCTGCAGTTTGATATTGCCTTCATATGTCTTACTATTAATTTCTCTGCAATCACATATTTATTGTGTGTCAAAGCATATTTTTTTATATACTAATGATTAAGATTGTTTGTTCAGATATCTGCAAAGGTTTGACCCTGGATTTGGATTTAATGCTGGGCCCTATACTGTCCAACCTATGTACTCCCCGGCTGTTAATTATAATACAGAATTTCCTCAACTTGGCTCAACTCCTAGGCCTCAGATTTCTGCTGATCCACCTCGGCCACTCCCACAGCATTTACCTCCATGGGCATCTCCGTCTAACCCTGCAGGTCTCAATTATGGTCATCCAGAGGCCATGATGGCTGCATATAGTCCAAATCATGTTAGTCCACGTTCTGCATCTACTATATATCTACATACCACTCATTACCCTTGTCAGCGTCCTGGAATGCCATTCATTCATCCTCATGAACATATTCACCAATCATATCAGCAGGTATGCAATTATTCTCTATTTATATTTTGTACTTGGGGAACAGGAGGGAAGGGAAGGGAAATGCCCTTCTTGGGCATATTATTGAGAGAGGTGAACCACTGAGGGAAATTACTGTCTCTATCTTTACCTTTATTAAGAAGTATTTATATAATTATACTTGCATAGTCTAATGATGGTTAACTGGCCTTGTCTCCATGCTTGCTGGCTTCTTATGACTATTGTGAAGATATTGACTTTTGAGGGAGAATAATGGACATGTTGCTTTGATTGTTCGAATTTCATGTTTATTTAGTACGTCCTCCTGTTGGTCAATTTGACCCGGATGTTTGGGTTTATGATGGGTGCTTGCTGTTTCATTAGCAACTTGGTAAAAAAAAATTTGGGGGGGGGAGGTCTAATATGGTGGAGAATTCTGTTTTCACTTCAGTTACAAACCGGTAAAACAAACAAACTCTGTTGTCATATGGATCTCTTTTTTTGGCCACAGTGCTGGAAAATGGCATGTCCACAATTTTTGCCTAACTATTTACTTTTTTTTTTTTAATTGAGTTTCCTTCATTACAATATTACTAATGTACCAATACGGTCAAATTGTGAGATTACTGAATAATTCATCCAGCAATGCTCTAGCCTTCTTGATTTTTTTTTTTTTTTTTTTTTTTTTTTTTTGGGGAGGGGGGGGGGGGGTACGGGGCGGTTGTTCAAACCTAGATCTTGGAAGCATGGACATCTTATGTTTTAAGAGGAAGATTTTAGCTCTGCATAGAGGTTCTTTGTTTGTTAAAAGTGTGGTAAAATGAAGATTAAATATTTAATGTCATAGCTACATCATTGGGCCAACTCTGTTAAGCTCCTTTAATATCAGGGTTTATAATTAGAAAATCTGATCGCTCCCAACAAAAATTAATTGCATTTGCTTGTATAATAAAGCTAAGTAGTATAAATTATAATTCGTATCAAATGTAAATTTTTCATTGGCAGCTTTAAATCAAGTATATATGGCTAATACAATGATGTTGGAGGATATTAGAATGTCACATAGGAATTTGTTTTTGACCCAAATGGTCGCTGATTGGTTGTCTATTGTTTCTCTCATGGTTCTCCTATATTCTATTATTTTTCTCCATCTTTAAAGGTCTTTGTATCAAAAGCATGTTTAGGTCAGTGACATAGACACACCTATTTTGTGTATCTTAAACCCCTCTTCTTTCAAAAAGGAGAATCTTTGGCATATTTATAAACAAATGTTTATAGGTACCAACAAGGATTTAATTATTGACTTGAGGGGAGTTAAGTAGCACTGAGACAAATTCTGGGATCGCCGTATCCATATTCCACTTTTGTACCCAAAATTTTGGAAATGGCTTGGCCGCTTGGGGATTATGTCCCTGAGCTGTCCCTGGTACAGGAACGGCCACAAACTGCTGTGCCTGTGCTTCATAAGGGGGAGTACCTTGTTGAAACCATAGAGCATAACACACTCTTATGGTTACATATTAAACTAATGCCTTTGTATCTGGTTAGGAATCAAATATTGAAGGAATAGGTTCCTCCTTAGTATTCTCTATACTGTTGTAGGTAGTGAATATGGTTAATTTGTAATTTCATACTTTAGAGCTTTAGTTTTGGAAACTTTAGTGCTCGAAATAGCAGGAGACGACCTATGTGAGGGTATTGAGGATCCCACATGGGTACTCAAGGTGATATTTGGATTTTGAATAGCATAGGTAGCCATAACACTAGTTAGTGATTTGATGCTGGTTAAAATTTAGGTGTCTTACCTGTCTGGGTAGGTCTTTGAAAAAATTCTTCTTACATCCTCAAATTGTCTTTTCTAAAATTATGAAATTTGATATTGTAAGGAAAGTGTATGAATGGTAAGAGGAAAATGGTTTAGATAATGGAGAAAAAATAGTAGGAGAAAATTCTTGTAATTAGTTATACTCATCTTGGCATTTTGTTCTTATATACTATTTCTTGTGCAATTTGTGCAGTCGCAACAGCAACAACATGATGCAACCCTTGGATTTGCCCGGCCCCGTTGAGGGGCATGGGCAATGCCTGCACCCTGCCTGCTTGGACTCTGAACTCCAAGGAAGTATGGCAGCACATTCTGTGAGGCAGGGTGCACAGGCATATAGAACTGAGGTGGGCCAGAATGATCTAAATTTGTTTGGAAATTTTTTTTTTTAACAGTTAGCTGGCCTTTTCTTGGTTCACATTTAGATTCCTTGCATTATCTGCGAGGGAGCTTGTGATTGGGACACATCTCAATTTGGAACTGCCATTGTTGATAATGATGATGAAAAAAAACTGAAAGCACGTCGTTACCTTGAGAGGCCTGAGATTTTTTCAGTTAAGGTATGCTAAGAATCAGTGCTTTTTATAACTAATAACTCTTGTAGATGCCTATTACAAACCTTGAATATATGCTGTGATATGTGTGAAATACAAGCCTAATTATTTGCTGGATTTCAAGCAAAAGAACTGTGCATGACAGGACTTTGTAGTACCTACTGTATAATTTAGTGGAGAGAAACACAAGCCCAGTATAATTTTTATAGTATTACATGCTTTTTTAATTTGACTTGAAGAATCAACTTAGGCCCCATTTCCCTTGATTCCCCCCTATATTTCCATTTATTTTATAGGTTTTGATAAGGGCTAATAAGTGTTACCCAATTTCATGATACAACTAATATGAGCAATAATAAGTTTATATTAGTGAAAATTAGGTTAATAGAATGCATCCTTATTTGCTCAACTTTTTT
The DNA here is from genome assembly GCF_001683475.1 of Chenopodium quinoa. Classification (NCBI taxonomy): domain Eukaryota; kingdom Viridiplantae; phylum Streptophyta; class Magnoliopsida; order Caryophyllales; family Amaranthaceae; genus Chenopodium; species Chenopodium quinoa. The sequence goes on along the minus strand of NW_018742726.1, from coordinate 1,610,497 downwards.
TGATCAACCTTGTTTTAATAGATCTCATTTAAAATACTTAAAAGGAGCTTTTTGCTGATGTTTCCATTGAGAAAAATGTTTCGGGAACTTGAAATATGGTCTGGCTAACAAGTTTTAAAGGCAGCGGCTTCACTGTTTAGATGTTTAAACATGCTTTATAAAGATATCTTTCGACTATGATTTCCTTATAATTGTAATTACAAATTGATATCCAGCTCATATATGTCAATCTTTGTAGTAACCCTAGAAGCCTGGAGCAAAGTAAAACGAAATTGGGGATGTAATGCTCCCTGAATGTTGGCATGGAGCCATGGAGCATTCGGGTAAAGTTGTGTTCGTGAGTACTCTCAATTGCTTGTGGAAGTATCGATATGATGTTAATATTAGCAGCACACGCCTTTGTTTTTATTTGGATTCCAGTTGAGATGTTTTTAAATATATTGGATAGTTTTGTTCCTTTCAAATTCTTAATGTAGATAATGTCGTCACCGCTCACTAAAATGCATTACTATTGAGCATCAGCCTAAATCTACTAAGATGTTCCTGTTATCTGCCCAATTTCTTTTTCTATATTACTTTACATATTGTTCAACTATTTTGTCAATTGTCATCTTAAAATATCAAACTACTCAGTCAGTTAGATAACTATGATTATGGTCACCCAATTTAACCCTTTAATCAGGTTATCGGTTTTCGGGATTGAATAAAGAAAATGCATTCTAAAGGTGGGAATATTACAGAATAATTGAAAGTTGGGATTATTCAAAGTAGATTGGGCAAAACAACAATACATTGTAACTAATCAGCAAAATAATACTAGTATTCTTTTTTGTTTTACTTGTATTGTACAATACAATTTAATAACTTTTTTATACTAAATAAAGCTCTTTTCATAATGAATAATACTTCTTCCGTTCTATTAATATTGTAATAATAGACTTTTTGCACTATTCATCACTCTTGTTTGACCATATAATATGATTTATACATTAGCAAAATATAGTCATGTGTGATCTTGTTGGATTCGCCTCATAAAATACTTTCACAATATCAACTTTTTATAATTTTTACTCTTACAAAATTATAGATATTTAGCATTTAAAATGTGCTTTGAGATGCGTAATTTTATCCTTGCAATACCATACACCCACCTGCATCGTGTAATTTGTGGAGTGTTAAGGGTCATTTTGTACGAACGACCAATGTCACGAGTCCCGCTAGAGGATGTCAAAGAGTTACGAAACAAGTTCAAGTTTATTGGGAAAACCTATAACAAAGAGAGTAACTATTAATATGAAAAAGTCATGAAAGCTATTTGAATGTATGTACACTTAAGAGCACAAGCACCCACAATGGGTAACTCATGAACCTCCCCACAACACTCTCTTAAAGGGTGTTCAAAGGGAGGATTGTTATGCACAACAATTGTATAATGAGGGGCAAGGGTGTAATTACACATAAATGTATGTTTTGAATTTAGAATAGTACCATTAAGTGATCAAATAGTACCATTGAATATTTAGTGGTTCTATGTACGTATGTAGTGGTACTTACTATGTGCATATATAGTATCACTAATAACCAATGGTATTATATAACCTTTCAGGTACAATTAAAAGTGGTCCCACTTACCTATCTCTCTCTTCCTTACTTTCTGTTCCATGCAATTTCTAATATTTTAGTATTTGTTATGCATTTGCAAATGCATAACAATCCGTATTACTATTTCCTCCACTCTCTCATACTTTGGGGTAGAGCACCCACAATAGGTGACTCAAGACCCTCCCCACAATACTCTCTCTCTTATTTTGAGGTACCTTACCATTGTGAAAGGTGACTCATGGGGTGAGGCTCCTCCCTCTTCCAAGTCATTGACCGCCTCAACACACGAGCCCAGTGACAAACATGAAGATGATAAGTGGCAAAATTTTGCATTTTTTTTTTCCCAATATTAACATAAAACAATTTTTTAATTGTAGTGAGCTAGCTCACCATTTTAGAAAAAAAAATAAATGAGTGTTTCATAATAGTGAATCAAATTAGTGGAATATGTTATGGAAGAATTAAAATTAGAGAGAGAAATTGTACGCTACTCTACCAATGTGGATGCTCTGGTGACTTGTGAGTGGGTCTTGAGGTGAGGCACCTCTCTCTTCCACTAACAACATTAGTTTGTGTGCATGAAGTTAAGCGTTTCAATTTTTTTTGCCTTTTGATTATACAAAACGACATCGTTTGTTGCACGAAAAAAAAAAATTATCTAATTTCTGATGTTGCATCAAAAATTCAGCCCAAACAAAAGTATTTCACCTGTCTACAAAGTGCCACGCGGAAACATGGTAACCGTTTAAATTTTTTTAGCTGTTACTATGCAGCATGAACATTTGCCAATATATTTTTCATAGTTTTAAAGTGTCAAATATCTTATAACGGTAATAAAAAAATAAAAAATAAAAATTCTTCATTGGTTTACAAAAAAAAAAAGAAAAAGTATTGTTTAAATAATTTAAAGTATTTATTTATTTTAATAATTTTGAAACCACTCATGCTCAACAAGACTAATTTAATAGTTAATAGAAATAATAATTAAAACATAAGGTCATTAATTAATTATATTATCTGATTAAGTAATGACTATTGTTATACTTCTAATTAATAGAATTTGTTAACATAAAATCATTAAAATTAAAACATAGATAATAATAATAATAATAATAATAATAATAATAATAATAATAATTGGTGGGGTATTGATAAAAGTAGGAGAGAATACATTGCATAATACAATTACTACTATACAAAATTTCTATGAACGTTCACCATATCATATGTTGTTCTCAAGTCTTGACCTACATTTTTCTAATTGTCACTTCTCAATCTATTTTCTAGAAAGCCCAAATTTTTTGGAAAATCTTTTTCTACACACATTGAAACAAAGCATTTCTTTTATCATGAACTTTGCAACATTTATATAACCACCCGAATTTTCTGCTTTTTTGAATTGCATATCATTTATTTTATGTTGGAATAAAAATTATTAATTTTGTAGATAAATATTGAAGATAAAAATTAAAAAGGGTAAAATTTTAATTAATCAACTATTTATAAAAAAAAAAATTAATCAAACAAATTATTTACTCCGTACAAATATTACATGTATATATAAATTAGGGTTTATATTGGAAAATTATATTTTTATACTCCCTTTATTTTCTTATGTTCTTTGAATTGAAATTAGGTGAGAAACCAATTAAATTTTTTTAAAAAAAAATTCCATTTTTGAATTAAAAAATAACCAGAAAAATAAGAAGAGAAAAGGGTTAGGCAAGTTTGCATGGTTGAAACAAAGGTTTACATTCGTACAAGTTGCAGAACGAGTTAAACGAGTAGAGTTGAAACAAATGTTTACATTCATACAAGTTCATTGAATTCATGTTGATAATGATACCCGATTACAACTTTTTAAACTACTTGTAAACTTTTCTCATAGTTTTTGGTGACTCACCGTTGTAGAAAAAACTAAGGGAGTGACTTGCAATGGTAACTCATAATAGTGGAAAGTGATGTGGAGGGAAAAAGTAGGAAAGAGAAAATGGTGAGCAACCCCACCAATGTAGATGCTTTAAAAGCAGTTCAAATTTATTGGAAAACCAAATCAAAGAGTGAACAATCACCTCCTATTTTCAAGGAAGTCATCCCATGATTCTCCATCTGCCTACTAGCTACTAGTTGAAGCCCTGTAAAAGAGAATAACTTCTTCCCATGAAGCTTCATCCTATCCTATCTCATTCCTACCTTGGGTATAACAACTCCACTGCATAAACTATACACTACTCCCTCCGTTCCCATTTTTTTTAACGTTTCCATTTTGGGTGTTCATATTTATTCTTTACGTTTAGGATTTTTCTATTTTAAGACATAAAATTTGGGCAACTTTACCCTTGCTTTATTTTTAGTGTACTTTTTCCTATTTTATAGTGGATGAAGTACTAATTTCAATGTTCATTATTACTTGCTCTCTCCTCTCTCCTCTTCAATATTTTCTTTTTCATTAGGATTTGTTTTTGGGTACCCTTCCAAAAGGTCTCATACTAATGGAGTGTACTTCTACTTATAAGGATGCCATCTCTTCCTTATTTTTTCCATGTGGGACTTGGGATGAACAACCCTAACACTAATGTCTACTATGCTACAAAGATTTCATCCAAGCTACTCATATTTATTTAAATGTGCTCACTTTTTTTTTTTTAGTGTCCTATTTAACTTTTTAAAGTTTACCTAATCCATTTTGATCAATGTTGTTGATTTATATTTAAAGAAAATATAGTCATGTAGCTATTAAGTAGAATAAAAAAAAGAATCGTCTTAACGTATAGTTACCGAATATCAACTTTTTACAATTTATATTTATTGATAATTAAAGATATTTTTGGTCAAATTTTACATTAACCTGCATGCCAAGTAAGAATGGGACATTTATTTTGAAACGAATGAAATATACTTTTATATTATCGAATTCCAAACATACAATGTAATTTTAATTATCTGCTTTACACTCGTATAATAAAATTGGTGAACTCATCATAGCTATCCGCAATTTTTACTCATTTTCATCCCGAATTCCCGATTGTTCGCGTCACCATATTTTGTCATTCTTCTCTTTTTTATTTACATCATCTAATTTCTGTCTATTATTTCATTCCATCCAACTTTGGTACTAGTATAATACATTAATACCCCGTAAGTCTCAACCAAGAGTTGTCTCTTTAGGCGATCGACTGAGTCGATCTAGAGTTGCTAGCTTGATTAGATACCTTTGGCTAGATGAAGTAGCATTGGATTATAGCTTATCAACTCTTCTCTAGAAGCTTAAAGAACGCAAAAATGGTGACTGTTGCTAGACTGCAACTTCTCCAACTACATTCACACCCTAAACTCCTCAAACCCTGTTTTCTCTTTCCTCCCACAAAATTCAAACTCCCCAATTTCTGTTTCTCTACCTCTTCGCAAAGCTTCTCTGCCTTTCGTTGTCGTTCCTCCAATGCCGATCAAATTCGTCAGGTTTTTTTCTTCAAAAAAAATTTATTTCTTGATTTACGTTTAAGTATTTATTAATTTATTAATAACTTCAATTTATATGTAGAATTCTTCCCATATTGAAAAAGATGGGTCAATTGTTAGGGATTTGCTGAATTATCTCAATGAATCATGGACCCAATTTCATGCTACTGGTATGTTATCAAGAACAATTTCAACTTATGCCATTTTGTTTTTACGCAATTTCTGCTACAAATGTGGAAAAATTTGAATTTTGCATCAATTTTGTTTGAGCTATTATTATTATTATTATTATTATTATTATTATCAAAAACCTAGAAAGTCAAACGATTTACAAGAAATTAGGGAGCCGAGATACAATATGGCCCCCACCCCTCTAGCTATAGCGAACCCAATCCTGTTGAAGATGTGAGCAGCCGCACGAGCACCCTGAGTCTTAGCGAACGCCTGAACCCGATTCAGCAATGCAACAACATCCTTCTCCAATTCCCCCAATGAAGAAAAGGAGAAAGGAAGAAAATCATAACCAATAGCCCTGCAACGCGCCCCATACTTGTCCCGCTTCTGCTGAGCCGCAGCCGACACGACACGACCAGGAACGAAGTCAGACAACCCAGATTGTGTCAATGGAGAAGACCCCATACTTCTATCCCAAGAGTAAAGCAACACATCTGCCGAAGAGCCCCGTCGTTCCCTCTAGACAACCCAACGCTGACCTCCTTTCTTGCAGAAATCCCAGAGCGGAAACAAATATTAACAAGGGTATTACGAACAACGTTGTGCCGATGTTTAATACCCACCATCCCAGCACAAGACACTGCATGATCCCCATAAATATCCCCATCAAACACCCTTGAGCAAGCAGAACAAGGTGCCGATACGGCGAACAAGGGAACACCCAACCGGTAGCAAAGGACACAACGGTAAGTCTTACCATTCATAGTCTGACCCAGACCGGATATCGGGACCGCTCGCAACCAGGCAGAAGTGTGATCCCCCTGCTGGGATTTCCATAAGGCAACCTGATGCGGAGATAAGGAGAAAGTGGATTGTGAAATATATATCTGCCAATTTCTTCATGAGTTTGGGGCAGCGATCTCACTAGGGTTACTCAAAACATCAGTCTCTACAGTCCTATTAAAGACTAAGAGCGCCGTCGAAGGCCGGACTTGGACCAACAATACCAGAATTGCGAAGAAGCGAAGCCTGAAGACCAGAAGACTGCAAGCGCGACGCAAGAAAAGCATAGTGGCGAACATCACCCACTGAATAGACACCCAATCCTCCATAAGAAAAAGGTAAGGTGGCAAGTCGCCATTGCCAATCACCAAAACCTGGCCCCGAAGCAGTTACAATGCGCTCCAAAGAACCTTGAAGGGCCACATCAAAAGAAATCTGGGCCGCTTCAAAAAGACGAGGAGGACAAGTGCGCATAGAAAAGTAGAGTTTTGAAACTCCAGTACACGCACGAAGTAGTAACAACTCACACTGGGTCCTCAAGCTTAGCAACAGCATCCATGAGCACAATGGTTTTCGACACTCTCTGCGAAACAAGCTCACCACAGAAAGAGGCATCCGCACTGACAGGACTACCAAGCAACTTAACCCCATGAGCAGGACGAGCAATATCTGGAGGAAAGACACCGCCAGCCGGCTACGAGGGTCCTCCGAGGGCCAGAAAACTTCCGTTTTCTCAACGTTAACATGGAGGCCGAGACGAGGTCCCTTCACCAGAATCAACTCCATAACCTTCCCTACCACCAAGGTGTCACCAATAATAGTGCCATCATCCAAATACCAAGCCTGCAAACATAAGTCGAACGAATCCCTAATTCGACAAACCAACGGATGAGCACCAAAGCATAAAGCAAAGGGCCAAGTGGATCACCCTGCTGCACACCTTGACATGATCTTAAGGTATGCTCCCTATAATAGAGCCTGGCTGGAGTAGAGTAACAGAATTCAACCCAACGCGAAAGAGATGGACAACGGAGACGAACCTCACGCAGTAAAGCCGCCGTACGATCAACCAAATTAAAGGCATTCCGGAAATCCATTAGCAATATAGAGAGGCCAACATCACCACCTCGAGCCTCAACCAAACGATTAACAACATGAAGAATAGCCTTGCCACCCGCCGGCACCCCAACACCAAACTGAAGACCTCCTAAATAGTTCCCCAAACAAGGACCAACTAAAGCAGCCCCAACCTTTGAAACCAAACGCCGCCAAACAGTACCCACAACAATAGGACGAATACCACCACCGGGCTTAACAAGTGGCGTGAGAGGAGCACTAGCAATATACTCCCCCAACTCAGCAGGAATAGCAACCGCAACACCACTCAAGCAATCAAGAAGGTGCTGAGCACGCAAGCCGTCTCTTCCGCATGACGTACCACGCGGAAAACCCCTAATCTGATCTAAAACAACAGCAGGTGCAGCAATAAGGGGCTGATCAACAGGGATATCCGGTAAGATAGGAGCCGGAAAGGAAGGGTGCTTAGCTTGCAAATCAGCAAGAGTAGCATCATTGTAAGGGGCCACACCAGAAGACGAAAGTACCCGAACCGCAGCAGTGTAATGTCCGTCACTAATCTTTCTCTTACAGTGCGTAATATTACGCTCAGACAAATCATGCTCATCATCAGCATCCAACAGAGGTGGAGACACATCAGCCAACGTGTCCCGCACAAGATGACAGGACCACCAGGCTCACACCAAGAACGAATAGCAGCGGAGATACTCTCTTCCTGCCGCTGCCGCCTGACACCCGAAGAACACTCACGACAACTTCTCGGAGAAAAGGTTTTTAGAACACAGAGAGGCAACACAAGCAGTTGAACTCAACAAGAGACGTCATCTGGCTTGCAAATCATCTTATCAAGCGCTCCTTTGAGAACCCGAGAAAAACTCAAGTGCAACTTAGGAGGAATATATTTCACCGTACGAAACCGCTTAGATAGCAAACTATCTAGGAGAGCAACTTCGAACGCAAAAAGAGGCTCATGAGGCACACTAGGAACAAGATCAGATACCTCCGAAGATGGACCCTGCGGTTTAGGAAAACCATAAAGAACAAACTGAACAACACCATCCCCACAATCAGGTGGGGCCACAATATCATCCAAACCAGGACCATGTCGACACTTCGTACGAAGAGTATGTGTGTTGAAACACTCCCCACAAAGCCAAATGCCCATACGACGAAAGGTTGACTCCGTCTCTAAGAAAATAGTCAAATCAGAGGTAAGAGAGTTTCGGGTCATATCCCGTGCATCCACACAACAATGACGGTCACGGAGATGAGTGATTAAAGAGGTTTTTGTGAGCCCTTTACCCCGGCCATCATGACACCCATTTAGACCCACAAATGAGCAATGAAATTGAACAATAGGAGGCATAACACCCAATTCACAGTGCCACACAAACAACACTTGAATCGTCCCAAAACTCCACCAACACCGCAATAAAAACAGCACCAATTCCACACCAAAACTGCTCTAAAAACAGCACCAAACACACACCCAAACAGCACCAAAACCAGCACCAAACACACTCCAAAACAACACCCAAAAAAAGCACCAAATACACACCTAAACTGCACTAAAACCAGCACCAAATACACACCAAAACGGCACCAAAAACTGCCCACAAACTGCCCACGAACTGCCGGAATAAACCTCACCCGCAAACAGACCAGAAAACGCCAGAAATAACCCAGAAACGCACCAAATCCACACCAAAACTGCAGCCTAAAACCCGCCTGAAAACCCACCAAAAACACGCCTGAACCACGCTTGAAAACGGAACAAAACGACCTGAGAAAACCCCTGAAATACGCACCAAAACAGAACCTGAATGCCGCCAGAATTCTGCCTGAATACTGCCTAAAATACGCCTGAACAACCAGCAACCGGAGACGCCACCGATAACACTACGCTTGGCTGAAGCTCGCCTGAAAATTGCGAGAAACCTACCAGAAAATGATCGTGAAAAAGCCGAGAAACAGTTATTATTATTATTATTTTTTATATATGTTTATTTTAGAGAGATTAATTGCGGCTGCAAACCATGTCTTTAAACTTTAGACTTCTTTTGGCTAACATTAGACTTTTAATTGTGTGTATTTTAATCCTGCTGAACCAATTGGTCAGAAAATAATCAACGTGTACTTTGTTGTAGAAGTGGTTATTCATTGTGATGTTTATGGTTCGATGAGATTTTCACCGGATTACTAGAACTTGGTATAGTTTTTTAGTGAATTACTTCAAGAAATGTACTCAACTACGATTAATAATTTGAGGTTTCTTTAGGTTGACAATAATTCAAGGGATTGCTTTTGAAAGAAATGGCTTGAGGATTTAAATAATGATCTAAGGCCTTGCTTAGTTCACTTTAAAAAAAAAGACATTTAGTAAATAACTTCAGTTTAGTAAAAATTAGTAACTTAGTGGATAGGGCTTAACTTGATGTTCCTACAAATTTAGGGACATACTGTATTTCGATTGTTTTTAGCCAATTCAACTAACGTAAACTAATTGGACAATAAAATGGAAGAATAGAGTCAATCTACTAAAAAGTGGAAGAAATAGTGATTACCACACAAATTTGTATTACTCTCTCCGTAGCCGAAAGTTTGACTTTCTTATTGTGGACTCCTGTTGTTAAAAATGCATGGAAAAAGTGCTCCCTCTGTAACCAAAAGTTTGACTTGCTTACTGTAGAATCTTGTTGTTAAGAATGCATCAAAAAAAAAAAATAATAATAATGCTATAATTATGTTTTATTTTTTATTACTTGTGCAATAAATGTTGCACATTTGATTTTGTATTGTGTAGAGTTTTAAATATCATAAATTGGGACGGTTGAGTCCAAATGGAAAAAATAGAAGGTGGCTTTGAAAATTGCATTGGGTTATTTGCATGGGATTCGCTCTTTCAAGCAACTAAGTCACTTAGTTCATTAAAATGACTGTATGTTTGTCATGAAGTTCGTGGTTTTTTTTTTTTTATTTTTTTTATTTTTTTATTTAACTAACAATGATTTTTGTAGTAAAATGAATATATCTAATGTCAAATCATATAACGGTCGGCTGAGAGATGAGGCATTGACTAACTGTTCTATGTGGTTATTTTTTAATGATAGGATGAGTAATTCTTAATACATTTATCTTAATTAGTCATTGAATAATATGTTCTCTTACCTGTTATTTATTTAATAATAACACTTAACCTTAACAGCACATGCATGTACTCCTAGCCTTTTACTAAGTGAGTGTAAGAAGGTGGTGAAAGTAGCAGAGATAAAATAAAGAGGTTGTTTGGTGTATGAAAAAGGTGATAAAGTACAAGAGTGAGTAGACATGTGGTATCGTTGTGGAGATAAGGTGTTAAGATGGTAAAATGTGTGTGCCAAAATTTGAATAAAGTAGTAGTGGGTACATAAGAAAAAAAAAACAATAAATAGTCATAGGGGGTATGAAATTTACGGATTTAGGACTATCGGTGTAGTTGAATCCTACATAACATTTTATTTTTATTGGTACAGACTCTTAGATCTTCATCTTCTTTGATTTGGTAACAACATATTCTCCTTTTGTTGACATGAAGCCTCTATGCACATTTACCTGCAATCGATTAGCTCTTATGAAGGCCTTTTTTTCAAGAAGAGAAACATTTTAAATCCGTCCTTTCTTGCTGATCACAGTAACATCATTGCAGCTGAAGCTAAAAGGCAACTGCTTGCTGCTGGCTTCCACCTACTGAATGAGAATGAAGAATGGGAACTCAAGCCTGGTGGTCGATACTTTTTCACAAGAAATATGTCTTCTTTGATTGCTTTTTCCATTGGTGAAAAGTAAGATATTAGCTTGTTTAAGTGCAATTCTCATATACTTTAGTTATTTACTAAGTAATAGTTGTTTAAATATTTAAAAAATTGGGTTAATTTGATAATTGTTACTTCTTTGATTGATGGTAGCTTGCTCCCCTACTTTGTGGTTTCTCCTCGCTTGATGACACTCCACTCTTCAATACCTTGCTGTACTCTATTTGAATTAGTATTTGACCATAATTACCTAATTTGTATCACGTTTAGGGCCTTAAGGCTTGAAATGTAATATGGGTATGTGATATATCTTACAGGGAATGTGTTCGGTATTAATATATTTTATTAATGGTCAAAACTTTGTGAATCTCTCTTGACATTTTTTTTTTGCTATATGTAATATTGCCTTAAAAGCAGAAAAAAATTCAATGAAATAGCTTTCATAACGAAATAAACTTTATGTATACTTGCTGGCTGCTGCAGTTTGGTGTTCTATGTATAACTGCTGTATTTAGTACAAGCTCCATAGTGTTCTTTCGTTTTCCTTTAGTGAAGGGTCATATTTACAGTTGCTCCACAGGACTCCGACTCTGAGCTATGTATCCAAAACAACAAGAATAAGAACAACAAGAACAATCAAAGGCTTAATCCCAAATTAATCCCAAAGATGGGGCAGCTACGTGAGGCAAGATTTTATCTCCAATACTCGCCAATCATGATCCTGTCATTCCATTTTCTTCTGTCCAATGTTATATGCTCCTGCTAACCCAACTTCTTGTCCCTAACTCCTTCCATAAAAGTCATCTTTGGGGTTTACCTATCTTCTTAATCACATCCCTCTACTTTCCTTACTGGTGTGTCTTTCGATCACTGACATGGCCAAACTAACATTAAAATTATTCACCTATAACAAAGAAGCTTTGCAAGTTAATTAGCCTTACATTTTAACTAATCTTTTGAGATTAAATTAATTTATTGACTTCTGGAATATTTGATGCTCTAAACATAAAAGTTTTACGGTGTATTGGTGTAAAAAGTTACTCCCAACATCCCATTAGTTGCCACAAACTCATTATGGTCATCCAAATTTATTCATTTTCTTATTTGCTAAACCGGAGCCCATCCATTTATTTCATATCTACCCTTATAAACAATAAAAAAGGTCCAAATATGGAACCTTTTGTACTCCTTTCAAGTGCATAAAAATTGCACCCAACTCATTTGTGGCAAAAATTTTGGGACAGAGGGACTATTAGATTTAATTATAGAATACCATTTATCCATTGTAAGGCCCTGTTTTTTTGAGCTTAGAGCAGAGCAGATTTCAGCAGGCAGCGCAGAGCAAAGCAGAGCAGATTTCATTGTTGTTGTTGTTGTTTATCGCATTATTTTATTATTATTATTATCGTATTATTTTATTATTATTATTATTGTTATTATTATTATTATTTGATTTTTTTTTAGATTTTTTTACTCTTTTTATAACATTAGAAAATGTGTTAAATAATATAAAATATTAATTATTATCATTAAATATTAGTTATTATTATCAATTAATATTATATATTAATTATTATTATTATTATAAAATATTTATTATTATTATTATTAAATATTAATTATTATTATTATTAAATATTAATTATTATTATCTATAAATATTAGTTATTATTATTAAATATTAATAATAATTATTATTTTTTATTAAATATTAAATATTAATTATTATTATTATTAATTATTATTTTTAAAAGAGTAGAGCAGAACAAAACAACTCAAAAGAACAGGGCCTAAGAATGGTTTGTCATTCTGAGATCATTTCTAAATATTAGTTCTCTGAAGGATTTAGCTCTTGAAATATAGGGCTAGACCGCTAGACCAAATGGTAAATGTGGCTAACAAAAACAATCGTCCCCAACATTGGTGGTCTGCCGTGTGATACTATTAAACTTAAATATTTTTTACTGAGTATCTAATGGTCTTCTCTATTGACTGTTTGGTTACTAGATTTTCTACACTATCACATCACCTTGTGTCTATAAGGAATAGACTTTAGACATTTTCCGCCTTCTCTTTACCATCTGATAGCATAAATGGTGACAAACAATCTTGACTGTTCTTTGCAGTATCTTCTCAGTATGCTTAACAGGTAGTGAAGACAAGATATGCTGAGCAAATTGTGAACTAAAAGCTATCATCTGTTTTGCAGTTACATTACTGGCAATGGATTTCACATTATTGCAGCCCACACCGACAGTCCATGTTTAAAACTAAAACCAATATCAGCATCGTCAAAACCTGGATATCTAATGCTGAATGTTCAAACATATGGTGGTGGCTTGTGGCACACTTGGTTTGACCGAGACTTAAGCGTTGCTGGAAGAGTTATAGTTAGGAGTGATGATGGTTCTTTCATTCAGAGACTTGTGAAAATAAATAGACCACTATTGCGAATACCTACTCTAGCCATTCATCTCAACCGGTATGTGTTGCAAGACTTGCAACTCTGTCAAAGCTGACTTGTGTCCCCAACATTTTTTGTCTTTACATGCCTTAGAAATTTTTATCAGCTGATTGCCAAAAAAGGAATAAAGGAAAAAAGGAAAAAGTGCTGTTAGCTGCTGGATGGATGTCTATTTTATTAGGTTATTACCATTCTACTAAAGGTGGGCAGTCACTTAATTAATGAAGATTTTTACCTTTTTGGGTTAGAATATTATAATTATAAGGTCATTTGATGTCTGAAAATGTAGAGGGGATGCGAATAATCCTGTTGTAAATCGATAATCTAAATTTGTGTTATCCAATTGAAGATGACAACTAAGGCAGTGTTCTCCTCACCTTATTCTCATTTATTTAAAGTCTAATAACTTTCGATAGGATAATATAAGGGCTAATAAGCTCAGATAAGAAAATGCAGGGGCTAATAAATTTAGATAAGATAAGGGTTAATGAATTCCACTGAAGTCTAAAAGGACATTATAATGAAGTCCAATAAGGTCAAATAAGATTCTATAAGATAAAATAATATAAGATTGGATAAGAAAAGGGATAATAAATTTTGATAAGTTTCGATAAAGTATGTCTAGGTATAAGATAAGTGAAATTCAGGTGAAGAAAACACTATCTAACTTTTACTTTGCCCCTCCCCATTGGGAAGAGCCTTATATTGATCCATGATACTTTTTTTTCTTCTTTTGCCTCTTATCTTATAGAACAGTGAATCAGGATGGTTTCAAACCTAATTTAGAAACTCACCTTGTCCCATTGCTGTCAACAAGATGTGAAGAAGAGCTTCCAGAGTCTAAAGAACAGGGACCAACAAAATCTTCTAAGGCTTGGCATCATCCACAGCTTCTGGAGGTAAATTACTAATTTGATCACTTGCTGTATTGTTGTGGACTTCACCATGTACTTGTTCATATACTTCCATAGGCATGGCCTTTTTTCATGGATAAAATTGTTAAGATAATAATAATATCATTGCAGATAACTGTATTTAGTGTTCCCTATAATTGATTATCTCCTAAAGCAATTGTCATATATGTAGTTTAGTGCAAGTAGTTCACTCATTTAGTAACCCAGTATATTACTTATACTGCTATACGTAAAAACTTGTTGTGAAGCTGAGACTGGACATTTAAAATTTTGCTAATATTAGCTAATTTCCCCCCTCATTTTCTGTATTTCCTACAAAGGATTATTTCTTGGATATGCTTATGGATTTTGTTATCTGGGTGTTTCATTTTATGTCAAAAAAATAATCTCTAGACACTTGGATGTGTCAGCACCAATTTTTTATGGTCATATGGTATGCAGTACAATACAATTCGTGGTACGAGAATAAAATCAGAATTCTGCCCGTAGTGAATTGAATATAACAAAAAGACCTTCAACAATGTGGGTCATAGGCTTGTTGAACTGGGTCTTATGGCTCAGCAAATTGGATCAGTTTTTGAAAAGCAATTATTTGGTTTACCGAATGGGGGTCTGTATCACGTTCCCAGTAACATGAGCTGGGCCACTTTGATTCTTGGACAAGTGGACATGTGAAATTATATAAAAACAGACCTTACTCTAAAAAATATGATAATATATCATCTCTTATCCCACCATTATTGATCCTTGCAAATTTGAGCAATTTGCCTATACATGTATTAGACACATTCCCACTCCTGTTTTTCAATGCATTTTTTCTATAATATTATTTGGCAGGTTCTGTCTGAAGAGTTGGATTGTTGTGTTGATGACATTGTGAGTCTCGAGCTTAATGTTTGTGATACTCAAGCTAGCTGTCTGGGGGGCATAAACAATGAGTTTATATTTTCTGGAAGATTAGATAATCTTGCCTCAAGTTTTTGCGCACTAAGAGCTCTTCTTGATTCTTGTTCATCTCCTGGAGATTTATCTAATGAAGATGCTGTACGGATGATTGCTTTATTTGATAATGAAGAGGTAGGATTTTCTTGTTTGCTGTTGTTTTTTCTTGCTGTTGGAAGGGGATTATGTCCTATAATATGTTGATAGATATATATTTTGAATAGGCTGACTTGGGTACTTATTCTTATGTTCCTCTAATGATCTAGCTTGTACTGTCATGACTCTTTAATTTGAATTCCATTATTAATTTGTCTATCTAGTAGAGTCATAGGTTTGTCTGCAATTGGGACTGCTGTATTTAAAAAGTTTACTGATGGACATTTTGCTATTTTCATATTTCTCCAAAGTGATACTCTTGCATATAATATGCTGACTCTGACATTCCATGTCCTTTTATTATGTGCATTTGAATCCTTTTTTATCTTTTATGTGGAAATCCAAGTAGGCATTCTCTCTCTGTTACTCACTTTTCCTGACCACTTTTAATAATCTAGTATTTTTAAATATATTTGGTAATTACTTGTGTTGCAGGTGGGTTCTGACTCAATCCAGGGTGCTGGTGCACCCACAATGTTTCAAGCTATGAGACGCATAGTTAGCTGCTTAGCTCATGAAAATGTTGGTGAAGGGACTGTAGAAAGAGCGATTCGGCAATCATTTTTAGGTATGTCTGCCAAAGATCATAAATGCTTAGCTGGATATCTAGTATTCTTAATGCCACAGGCCCACAACCCCTACTCTGATGAATTTATTCTGCTGATGCTTTCAATCTATTTCAGTGACCTCCCCCTAGTTTTGAGCACTGATTTTTTGAATTCTTAAATGGTACTCCCTCTGTTCCAGAATAGTTCAAACAATTCTGGGACAGAGGGAGTACATAACTGAGTCGCGATTATGTGAAAAAGAATTCACATAAATTGTAAGATCACTTGCAAAGTTGCAATAGTGACTACAAGTATATTGTTCTGAACATTACATCTTATTTCTGTATGGGAACAATGTTTAATAGTCTCAGCTGACATGGCTCATGGAGTTCACCCAAATTTTATGGACAAACATGAAGAAGACCATCGGCCACAAATGCAAAAGGGGCTTGTTATAAAACATAATGCTAACCAGCGCTATGCTACTAGTGGAGTTACTGCTTTTCTTTTCAAAGAAGTTGCAAAAATTCATAACTTACCAACTCAGGTACTTTCATTGATGTTCAGCCTCTATTGCGAGCTTCTATTGGGCTGTTCCTTTTCTTATGCATGATTGATTACTGTGTTTTCTCTCAGTGACGAGTCAGCAATAAAAAATGAACTATTTTTGCTGTCATCAAGGATTAAATGTAATCTTAGAGGGCAGTGGAATAGATACAGTCTATCACTTTCTTATTTCTGCATGCTGGAGTGATTCTACCCTTTAATTATATGTTGAAGTAGGGGGACAACCAAGGCCATAGTAATAAACAAACAATAGAGCTACTAAGTTAATAATGTTTTCAAATAGTGGGACCAAACTCCAAAGGCTTGTGACCTTTTAATTGTCATCGAGGCCATTCGTTTTGGACTGAGCAATTTTCTTAAATTAAATCCTATGTGACATCTAACCCCAGTAGCCTCAGCTTATTTGTCTTCATGATGCCCATTATTTCAAAACAGAAGCTGCCTTCAATCCCTCAGTTATGCATTAGTTTATTTGTCTGCTAGGATGGTGTCCAGTCATTATTATGTTTGACAAAAATACTCCCTCTATGTTTCTTCTTGATGTTCTTGTTTGAAATCTTGCAACTATCTGCATTTGAGGGAACCTTCTAAATTGTTCCTTTTATACTTCCTCCTTTTTTTTTATTTATTTATTTATTTTTATTATTGCACCATATAGGTTGGGCACAATAATTTTGGTAGTGGGAAAAAGGATGAGAGAGAAAGGTAAAAATATAAATTGCCCATGTAATGTAAACACAAACTAAAGAATAAGTGTGAAAAAGTAAGGATATATTGGGTATTTGCAGTGTAATAGTGATATTTTTTGTCCTAAAATAGAAATGATGCAATATTTGTGATACTTCTTTAAAAGGCAAGTGGTGCAATTAAAAGAATGGAGGAAGTATAAGAAAATATATAGTTATGTGGAGTCTTGTTTAATTCTTTTTAATAAATGCTATAGGAATATCAAATTTTAATAATTTTTGCTATATAATCAGACATTTTGATACTCAAAGATGTGCATTGACAAACATACACAGTCAAAGAATGGAGGGACTAAAACTTACCTCAATTCCTTTGTATGTCTCCAATAGAATAATCAGAAACAAGCCATTAATGACTGTGTGATTAAATCTCATGAGGGCCCTGTCAAAAAAAAAAAAAAAAAAAATAAAATAAAATATCATGAGGGCTCTTTGGGGGTGGGGATTCCCTTATTCTTCTCCCCACCCCCAAGGGGCTTTGCCAACTAACATTGGCCGGGTCGACATTTGTGGGGTCCCAGCTTTGCAAGACCTTCTCCCCCACCCCCTATCCTCTTCTCCCTCCAAATCTGGCCGCCTGCCTGCCTTTGCTCACAAAAAAGCTAATAAGGTTACTTTATCCCATTATAAATCATGTGGGAAAACAACACCATTAAAAAAAATCAGCCATTTGCTCCAACTAGAATCGCCACATGAAGGCCATTATCGTATTTCTCCAAAGTCACTTCTTCTCCTTCCCTGAACCAAACCCGCAAAGAAAATCTGTAAGCCCTCCTGGATTCTCAAAGATCTGACACAAGACAATTCATAACTCATGTAATGCAAAGAGTTGTTTCCAAAGTTAGCAAACCATATCACATTAGACGAAGACATGTGAGCAAGACTCATTATTAGCCCTGATAAAAAAGCAAATGTCAGGTGATATGGCCATTCCTGACTGCCGTTTCGGAGCATAGCAATCGATAGAGCCTTTTCAAACCTAAAGTGCACACTTTAGCTCATCTTAAGGGGGACTTTGGCTTCCTAATGAAATTCAATAACTGAAATCAGCACAAAGCTTAAAAAGGGGGTTTTACTTAGAAAACACCCCTAACAATCACCCGTCCTCATTTCTGAATTAACTACGTCCTTTTATTGAATATCAAATGGCTATGCACAGACTCCTCTATCACTCGGTTGTGGAATGGCCACCTCAAGTGTAAGTCCCACGCTTTGCCAATATTGAAACTCAATACTGGAAAAATATGGAGGAAAGATAACAAAATAAAAGCGAGAATCACAACCATAGAGAGGCTGCTTGCATATCCAAGCATCTCCCTAACCGGATTTACTTTGAACCTCACCAATTTTATAATAACTAGAATAGAAGCGTAAAAAATTAATTACCAGGGTAATCTTGAGTTACCCGAACATCTTGAGTATTCCACTCATTTTGATACAGACCGTACCTGCTTTTATGACATTGTACCATAAAGTTTGGGAAATCTCTTACCTTCTATTTTTTTTTTTTTTTTTTAATTTACTCATTTTGACCTTTTGCACCATTTACATAATCCACTTTAATCAATGATGCTGATTTAAGAAAGACATGGTCATGTAGGATCTTGTTAGAATCGTTGCAATCTTGTTATAATTTTTACTTGTTTATATTGAATAAATGGTCAATGTTCCATGTTGGGAAACGTGCAAGTCAAAATGGATAGATAAAAAAAACCAGTGGTAATACTCATTAGTTTGCTACCAATCTTAGTAAGGCCTTTACTATTAGGGGGCAAAATGATTAGAAACCTTTCACTTCAACAGTTCCAAGCAGCCTGGGATATTAGGTGTTTTAAATTCTAAGCTCCTTGTGCCCTTGCCTCTTTATGCTGATTGCATAATATTTGCTAAAATATGCTTCTGAAATCATCTATTAGAGCACCCAACAACCACCCAAAGAAAGACTTTTACCTTTACTAGTCTTTTAAACATCTGATGTTCATAACATTCCTACATGGGATGTATGGTCTCATTGCAGCATTTATAACTTTAAAAGTAGCCAAATCCAGAGTATGACATAACTATATTGGAGTCTAATTTTGGGGGTTAACTGCGTCTTGCTGTATTGCCTATGAGCTGTTTCCTGATTGTATACTACACTGCATAAACTCAGCCATTGACTTACACACTAATAAAGAGAGTTAGGTGGCAGCCTTTTGTTAATTCAAATAGAATTTACTGCTACACCATTATAGGTTCATAACATGGACTTTCAAACCCCCTGCATCTCAATGACCACAGTCCTCACTAAGCAAATATCAATCCCCAAAAGCATCTAATTTAAATGCCTGGACATAGATGCTTCTACCATCCCCTACATGCCATAGGTTTAAGTATTGGCTGATACACCCGATTAGTGAGAGTTGTAAAGGATCACTATGTATTGACCAATCTGGCGATGCTTCACTAGTGTGGAAGATACAAAGGCAATTTTTCAGATAAAAGAAAAACACTAATCATTTATGTGATAAAGTGAAATAATACTTTGAGGGTTTGCAAATATTACCACGATCATGACATAGATTTTGCCTAAATCTTTCTTACAAGCCACCCAGGCTTCCAGTGATGAAGTTATCGTCACAAGAATTTGTGAAGAAGGTTCATCTAGTTGGCACCTTTTAAGCTAGTATGGATTGAATTCCCAGAATCTATGCTGCTCTTGGAAACAGAGTCATAAAGTTTCCTTTGACTTCTAATGCATTATCCTCTGTGAACACTTTTAAGCTAGTTATTTGGATTTGCTGTACAAACTTTTTTTTGTTAAGTCTATATGTGTGTAATAATGACATGATCTAATTGTCTGTTTGTAGGAATTTGTGGTCAGAAATGACATGGGGTGTGGATCCACTATTGGTCCCATACTTGCTGCAGGTGTTGGGATACGAACTGTTGATTGTGGCATCCCTCAGCTTTCCATGCACAGGTATCAAACTGGTCTGTTCTGCTTTGGATTATAACAAGAGGGCTGATGTAGCATTGACTATGACATTGAGATGCTAAACTTGATAATCTAGATGTGAAACAAGCTCTATTTCAATAACTAGTATCTGGTAGAGTAAAGCTTACATTGTAAACATAGGAAATAATTAGGCAAATACTCTGGGTACCACATGGTTTAACCAATAGGAAGATTTTCCCAAGGCTAAGTCATTTCTGAAAGATTGGCTTATCAATGAAAGTATTTCCTTATACAGAAGAAAATGACTATTGAATGAGGTGATTTCTGTCCTATGAAGCAAGTTATAAATGTTGGTTCCCCTGTTTCCTTGATTGTGAAGAAAGACCAAGAATCTACAAGGATGTTAAATTTTGGTCATCAGTTGATCGCTGAAATACGTTGGTAAAAGTAAAGAAACTAGTCTATGTTAAGTGGATACTTTGATGCAGAAAGGAAAGGTTGTATGACATACAAGCCTAATATTAGATGTGAAAAAAGAATAATGTTGATTGTGTTCTGTTCAAGTTTAATTGAAGATAGTTTACTTTAGGTCATATTCGGGTGATTATTCAATTGGTTCGATTAGGGCTATAATCTGGCTTGTATTTGGATTTGTTGTCAATTACTTAAATATGAAAAACTAGTCATTAATAATTGTATTACTTTTGGTGTGGTTTGGTTGGGTTAGTTTTGGCATGGGTCAAATCTAAACTATTTTGTTCTGTGTACACTTAAGCCTAATTTTGTCAGGTGTAGTAGTATATATTAATATTTGCAGATTAATGCCATTGTACGCCCTTCGTTCCACAAAGTTCTTCCCACTTTTGCATTTTGTCAAAGAAACACTATTATTTTACGCAAACTTGATCCACTTTGTGGGGGCTTTTTATTATTATCTGCCACATTATTTTATTCATTTTCCTTGATATGTGGATCTACAATACGCCAGAACTTTGTAGAACTAAGGGAGTATGATATATGTTTCCTTAAAAATTTTACTGCTAGAACTTTTGATTTTGGAATATGCTGCTGTCCCTGAATGCTTGTTTTCTTGCATGTAGTGTGAGGGAGATATGTGGAAAGGAAGATGTAGACACTGCTTATAAGCTTTTCAAAGCATTTTACAAAACATTTTCCAGTGTTGACAGAAAATTATCTGTTGATGAGTAAGTCTAATATCAGACTTGATTCAAGCATCTATAGCCTTGACTAATGTGTCTGGAGGACCCTTTCCTGATATGGCTGGCTGATAAACGACCAGTCCTTTCATTTATTATAGAAAGAGACTTCTTTTAGGTTCTTCCATTGAGGCAGCGGTAGCCCTGAGGGAGACTGTATAGAGAATCATCCTATTAGTTCCTCTTTATCACATGTTATTATAAACGAACGACTACTTTTCAATGTCAAATGAATGAGTTGCCAATTGGCCAGATTCCTGTACGACAACATCTCATGCAGCTAAGAAATCAAGTGCATATACCTTGTGAAGGGGTGTAACAGACTTCTGGAATCAAATCATCTGTCACTTTCCGAGGATTGTATCGAAGCTTGAAGGTCACTCAAAGTAGTTAGGTTGCAGTCATAGATTATCCTTGAAAAGCTTTTGCTGGAGTGCAGGATTGACGGCACAACTCTTGATCTCATATCTTAACAAATCGCATTCTAAAATGGCAGTATTGAATTTGGAAGTTAAACAGTCATTTTTTGTTCGATAATTTCTATTGTTTAACTTTATGAACCATTTTGTAACATTTACAATCACTGTACTACATTTCACGTAAAGTTTCTGTAGCTTTCATATTTCTGGAGAAAGGAAGAAATAATAAGTGAAAATTTTATATTTCAGAGTGCATATTGCGGTTATCATAAGTATAAATAATACAATACTACCAAATTATGAAGTGTTACATCATTGTCTTAATTATTAGCATTTATGATCTCTCTGCCAAATCCAATTTACACTTTTTTGTATATGATCAACCAACCAAAACAGGTGAACGGTCGTCGTCTTCCTAGCACCAAACATCTGAGAAGTCTTAACCTTCAAACTAACTCTCTCTTTTGTCTTTTTAAGAGAGATTGAGTTTGTGCTTTTGGATGCTCAAATCTATCCACCATCAAATATTCAAAATCTCAATGATGGACAATCTGGCCCCTGCAACACCAGATGCAGATAGCAACTCCACAGTGGATGCTTCTCGGCCTTTCCACTCGGTCAAAGAGGCGGTTGCCATTTTTGGGAAACGGATTCTTCTTAGAGAAGTTCAGTCACCTTCGCAAGCACCCTCAACCCCGCCCATCGAGCAGGTTACTTTATCACCTTCCTTGGAGTTTACACCAAGTTCAGAAAAATCTCATGGTGTTGCTCTCGAAATTGGTACACCTGATTCATATGAGTTTACACAGAGTCCCTATAAGCCTCAGAGCAATGCTACCAGTGAAGCTATAGACTCGCCGGTGTGTGAACCTACACCAAGTCCCGAAATTCCAAACAATGAGAACAAACTTTATCCTTGTTCAAGTTTTCCCTGGGATAAGAGCATATCACCATCTCCAAGTACTTCAAGTAAAGAAATTGAACCGGCACTAAGTTCTGAGAAACCGACAAATGACAAGCAAGGGAAAATAGTGCATGGGAATGATTTAGTGATGATGTTGATGATATTGAAGAGATTAGAAAGTGAGTTGCAAGAAACAAAGACAGAAGTGAAGCTGCTAAAAGAAAGAGAATCCGAGACAGAGGTGGCATTGGCTTCTTTGAATGCGGAGCTTCACGAAAATATGTCTAAGATAGCCAAAGCTGAGGCTGCTGAAGCTGGAAAAGCAGCAGCGAAATCTTTATCAGTCGTTGAAGAAGGAAATCGAGAGATAGGAATGAAAGATGAGGAAACGAGAAAATTTGAAGTGATGGTGAAAAATGTGGATTCCCCTACATTAGCTCAAATACTAAGTATTACTGACTATGATTGCTATTTTGGGGATGGTATGAAAGCGAAGAAAAAGATGAAGAAGAAGCCTATTATTCCGTTGGTGACCGATATGTTTCCATGGAGGAAGAAATCAACACCAACCAAAGCTCGCCTTACTACTCCTTTGTATTCTTGGCAGTGACTTCTCTACTTCATCCTTTGTTCAAATTTTAACAGATACTTGTGTTCATCTTGTAAGTTCAAGTGAATTATTCCCCATCATATTAAAGATAGGAGGCAATTTATTAAAAATAAAAGCTTTTGTAAATCTATTTTGATTGTTATCCAATGCAATAATAATTCTTGTATTATTGCCTTGTAACTTAAATTATGTACTCGTATAGTACTTTGTGTAATTATACAGAATGCACAAATTTTGAGTTTGGCATTTGAGGCATGCTTGGTGATTTAAGACGGTGGGAAACTCGCCTTGGTTACATCTTCAAGCCCTACCATCCACATATATTTGACAGTATCAAACTAATTAAAAAAATAATATTAATTCGTATCAGTTCATGATTTTATTGCTTTATTGTTATGATAACCATATTGGAAGCAACATAGCATGATGATACTAGTAATCAGCATAATAATCCTTATATGATACTAGCAATGATTAAATAAAAAAAAAAAAAAATAGAATAAAGAATTTTTTTTTTTTTGACAAAAGCAAATGATATTAATAAAATCAGAGTTTACAACATACGAAATAAAAACTAAACCTTACTATATGGCTTTTGACATTTAATCCTTTCCAACTTTCGACACTAAAAACCAAAATACATAACTGGAGTTGGCCAGAAAAGTTGCGAATCAGGACCTCTTTCTAGGCCAAAGAGCGGATACCTACTTCAAAATATACAGAGTCCATAGAGTATCGCAACTGTTTGATCATGGCTAGTTTAACTTTACCTAGTGGGATCAACTTATCACCACATAAGGCTTTCAAACCGATCACATGGACATGTGACCTATCATTCATAAGTTATTCTTGTTTGCAAGAAAGCTTTAACAACGTCGAGGCTCGTGAAACCCCAAAACAAAGTTTGGGCGCCTGCTTCGGATAGAAAAAATCAAGAGTAATGATCACAATGATCACTCCAATGAAAGGAGCAGAATGACAACCATAGTCATTCCACCATAATACACACCACACCCTAGCCATGGCCAACTTCTCGTTCGTCCCCCAAACAACGGCAACCCAAGTTACCTCTCTCGACACAACAACGACACTAAATCCCTTGACAAAGTATCCAAACTCCCTCCTCACACAACCATCCAATAAATTATAGCCAAAACAACCAGAAAAACAGGACAACCAAGAAAGGCTAAAATAAACCATACATAATTTTAAGAAATAAGGTAAACTCTGAATAACAAGAAGAAAAAACATACTTAGGTAAGATGACCAAATCAGAGAGCCCCTCTCGGACACAAAATCCGAAACAATAATAGCAAAGAACCTCAAAACCCTAACCCTAACTTCACCGTTTCCGTCACGAACCACTCCTGACGGCGACGTTAGGCCTAGCCCTCCAGCGCAAGGACCCACGAAACCCCTACCCTAACTTTACCATTTCCGTCACGGTCAAATTTACCAATGACCTTTATGACGGCGGCGTTAAGCTTATTCCTTAGGCCACTTGTTTCGCCGGCGAAGTACTTTGACCGAGAACCACCCTCTCAAAGGTGGGTAATAAAAAGGGGCTACTATAAAACGTGTTGGCCGTGGAAAGGGTCACCACCACCCCTTCAAAACTGAAAACAGAGGACTTAAAAGATGAAAAAGGGGGGGGGCAGCTGGGAAGAGAAGACGAAGAAGAAGAGGAGGCGAAGCCTCGCCGGCATCTACACCGACTTGATGGATGGGAGGCAGAGGAAAGCGGGGGAAGGCGAGGAAAGCTGAGAGGGGAAAGAAAGGTGGAGAAACGCCGTGTTAGAGGGAGCTAAAGGAGGAGGAACCTCGCCGGAGAAACGGCTGCGGCGTCGGATCTCTGGCGAGCCCTAGGTTTCCGGCAGAACAAAGAGTTTGGGTGAGGAGAGAGAACAGAGAGTTTGGGTGAGGAGAGAGAACAGAGTACGAACTCTACTTGTAAGTTAGAGTTTAGCGTTACTTGAACTGCATAATAGAAAATCTCCTTTTAACAATTGAATAATAAATAAATCATAGAGAATTAAATACTCACTTTGAATACACAATTTTGAATATTACATCTATACAATATACTAAAGGGCGTTTTGAAGCAAATCCACATGCCACGTGGCACTCTCTCCGGTTTTTTTGTTGGTTATTATTCTATGTCATTACACATTAATATTTAAAAAACATGATTTATATAAGAATCGAACTTTTAATCTCATGGTTAATTATTCGGAACTTAACCATTGAATTATGTCTTAATATATATCTTTAATTGCACAAAAATATAGGTTTTTTGTCAGAAATTACCTAATAAAATCTAAATATTATGAGAAACTACCTAATAAAAAAAATGTTGTAAGAAATTACCTAATAAAAGTTTAAATGTTGTAAGATACTACCTTTGGCCGAATTTCTACCGTTGACTTAATTTCACGGCGTTGACCCACCTCAAAACACCCTTGAAAGCACTATGGGGGTCGGTTTTCAAGGTTGTAAGGTTAGTTTCAGGATGGTTGGAGGATATTCCGAGTTGGTGAGGGAACTTTCGTGATTTGGGATGTTGGTTAGGGTTAGAGGTGGTGGTTTTGGGGTTGGAGGATGGATTCGGCATGGTAGAGGCAATTTCAAGCATGTTCTTGGTTTTGGGGATGAAAGTGGTGGTTTCGGGGGTGTTTTGAGGTGGGTCAACGGTGGAAATCCGATAGAAGTAGTAT
Source organism: Chenopodium quinoa (assembly GCF_001683475.1). Classification (NCBI taxonomy): domain Eukaryota; kingdom Viridiplantae; phylum Streptophyta; class Magnoliopsida; order Caryophyllales; family Amaranthaceae; genus Chenopodium; species Chenopodium quinoa. The sequence continues at coordinate 1,584,472 of NW_018742726.1, read as the reverse complement.
TTTATAACATATATATTACCTTTAAATGGGTAGTTTCTTACAATATTTTACCTTTTATTAGGTAGTTTCTTATAACATTTTTTTTAATAGGTAGTTTCTCCAAAATTTGGCTTTTATTAGTAGTTTCTAACAAAATGTCCATAAAATATTAATATATGACAACATACTATACTAAAATTAATAAAAGTTTGATTGAGTCATGAATATCATGCACAATTGTTATATATACGAGATTTAAATCATGAATATCATTCACAAATCAATATACTATACTAAAATAGGGTGCACTAGCTCCAAAGCTGACACATGTCCCTTTTTTTTTTTTGGTGGAATGTATATTTGCCAATAATTCTATTATTAAGGGTACTCCAAGATAATATCCTTGACTTGCTTAATAATGTTTCTCAAGCAATATTATTCACGGATATTCAGCATATATATATGTAGTCCATATCATTTGACTTTAGATTGCTTAAGAGAGTACATTCTCTTATTTTGTATAGTATATTTTTGCTCCTTATTAGCACACGTATAACTATTGTATATGCTTTAATCTTGTAATATAAATGGATGTAATTCTTTCTGAATAATACAATTCAATCAATCTTAACCCTTTCATGGTATTAGAGCAGGTTGTTTCTTCCCTATGGCTGCTAACACCATTCCTAATGGCTGCTAACACCATTCTTAATGATATTGAACCTAATTGTGCTCTCATTGTTGTCAACCCTCACTAATATTATCAAACTCAATTCAACCAATTATTTTATCCCGAAAACTTAAACTTTGTACTACGCTTATTTTGTTATTTAGTTTCTACTCTTTATTTTTGTGTTTATTTTTTTAAATTAATAATATTTGAGTAGCTTAATAACTAGGGTTAGGGATAATGGGTGATTAATGATGCAAATTGAACACTTATTAAAAATTTAATTGCGATTATTGATAAATTGAACTAAGGATGATGGGTTTAATGCTTGTTTTTTTTTCTAGCCAATTGATTTCATGATTTGATTGCTATTATTCTAGTTGTGCGGAAAGTGAGCTAGCCTAGTAGAAGAAATTCATCGCTTAGTTGACCACGAGCTTGTAGGCGGGGTTGAGAGTTTGACTACCTAGAGTGTGCAGAAATGACCTAGGTTGTTAGACATTTCTCCATTCTATTAATTTGATTAATTAGATTATTCATGGTTGTTTGTTTGTGATTGATTAGTGCTTATGTAATGGTGTATTTGCGTATTTCTTGGTAAATTGGATGTGCTCATTGAGGTGTACTTAATGCTTGCTTTATTTTTGGCTAATTGAATGCATGATCTAATTGCTACTCTTTTTAGTTGCTTTGAAAAGAACTAATTAGGTAGATGTGAGCCTCCTAGAGTTGATCGCGAGCCCTTGACCGGGATTAGGTGTTTGATTGTGTAGTGTGCTTGAGAGAGACCTAGATGGTTAGGCAATACCTCCCTTTAATTGATTGAGAATGCCCATGTTTATTGTCATGTTTGTGCTTGTCTCGTTAATTCCTTGATCCCCTTTCCCTAATGCCTTTAGTTATTGTTTTATCTTCTTCTTTAGTGTTTTGTTTAGTAGTTTATAGGACGTAATTGTCTTTCACACCCAAAAACCCCAAAAAATAGACCCTCGATAAGCAAATTTGACTTTAGCTAATTCTTTTCACTTACTTCCTTGTGGATACATCCCTACTCTGCTATATTACTCTTTAATGTAAAGGTTAGGGTGTAATTTGACTAGGTTCCTAGACCCACAACACCTAGGGACTCGACCAAATTTTGGGGTCATTGCCGGGGAAGTACGACTTGTTTTGAAATGTTTTGAGTTTTATTTGCTATTTGACTTATTGCTTTCATATTTCTCTTTCTTTTGTTTTAATTTTTAATTATCATTGCTAACACTTTGCATAGTTTTTGTTTTGCAAGGTAAGAACTGTAACACCCCCAAATCTCCCTCTACGGAATATGTAGAAAATACGTATAAATACCGTAGAGATAAACTTGGGCGTATTACCGCCGCGTGATAACGCAAGGCTTATACTTTAAAAATACTTTTTCAGCGGAAAATTCTTTATTCTTATTAATAAAACTTTAAATAAACTTGTTCATAATTTTTGACACAAAACAAAGTCAAACTTTTCCTAAGCTAGGTGAAATTGCAGTGGACTCCCGTATGCATCAATTAACTTCCATCTGAAAAGTTTACCTGCTTACCATAAATGGTAAACAGGGCAAAGCCAAAACAAAAGTATGTATTAGCAAATTATGCTAAGTAGATTATGTGTAAGATAAGTAAAACATAATTTAAATCATTTAGGTTTAGTTCAAAGAATTCCAATTCCATACTCATGTAAGAGCTTTTCCAATTCAATGCTTTCAAGACAATTTTAAAACTCAATCGATTATGTTCCAAAACCAATTCCTCACTAAGTGTGCACACCCCCCAAGTGGTTTACTTTATGAACAAAGGCCAATCTTGAGGAAATACTAGGTCATGCAAAATCCATAGTCTTCTCTAATCCATTCCCTAAGTGGGATTCATAACCATATCGATTGAATTACTTAAAAGCACCTTTTAAAAATCCATCATTCTTGAATATTAAAAAACCTTTAAATCAATTTTAATCTAATCCTTTTTAATAATTTTAATCATAATTCAAAGTCTATTTTGATTAACCAAAAATCATTAATTCAAACCGTCATGAAACATAATTTTATAAGGAACATAATAAGATAAAATTTTATGGACAACTTTCGTAGGTATCAAACCACATAACGTACCTTAATTCCGAATATCGATCAACACTTCGCACTTTCAAAGTTCAATCACGAATACACCTTGCAATTAACATAACCATACGGTTATCACAACATCTTTAGATATAAACCCAAATCTAATGTGCATGGACTATAAAACTCTTTTAAAAATAATACTTTAATATAAAATTATAACTGTGAAATAGGTAATTATATTTTAGAAAACTAACCATGAAGAAAATAAAGTAATAGGATTAAAGAAAATTGAATTTGCGTCGAAAAGGATAGGCAGAACTTGCAGAGATCATAACTCCTTTGATATAACTCCGAATTGGGTGATTCTTAAACCTAAACTCAGGGATTTTTTGAGAGTAATAATGTTTTGTGAAATAGAAAAATCCAAAAACTGACCAGAAGTGCCCGAAAATTGGCTCCAAAGATATACGGGCAGATTTTCTTTTAGAAAAGAGGAAAAGAAAAATAGGAAAAGTTTGAGGGAAAAGAAGAGTAAAAGAAAAGAAGGGAATTGAGTTTTTGGTGTGAAGAATATGAGAGGTATGAGGGGGTATTTATAGGTGTTTAGGTGATGAGTTTATAGCAATTTAGGGTTGTATAATTTATGGAAATTTTAAAGAATAGAAATTAGAGTTTTTAATGTATGGAAGGATATTAGATTTTATTTGATCATGAAATTTTGTTTAGTAGGTTTTGATAATGGAGTGCAAGTATAGAATAAGATCAAATAAATTTTAGATTTAAGAGTAGAAATAAGGAATTTTAAAGGATTTTTATTTTTAATAAAATAAATTAAAATCATTTAGAAAATTCATGAGTGGCCGAAAATATTGAGCTTAATATTTCTCAATAATTTCGGTCCCTCTATGTTAATTTATGGATTTTGTAAAATAATTTATTTGCCTAAAATTAATAATCCAATAAAATTTATTTTGTGAAAAATTAATACTTGAAAGAATAAAATCAGATTTTTATTAAATAATTGGGGTGGCCGAAAATTTGACTTATAATAATTAATTAAATCAGATTTTTATTATATAAAATCTGAAAATTAATTCTTTAAAAATATATTTCATGAAAATAATTAATTTGGAAAGATATTAAAACAATTTAGATTTTTATTCTATGAAAACATAAAATACAATTTAATTAATCTACCGAATTAATATAATTTCGGTTTAGCTATTGAATTTTGAGAAATCAAAAATACTATTTATAACATAAGTATAAAATAGTTTCATTTATTAGACTATCCAATTTAATTAGTTTTGTAAAATAATGATTTAGGCGCCAAAATTTAAATATCATTTTGGCTCCAAAACTAAAATACTCTTTAGGAAAATAATTAATTTAGATAATACGTCAAAAATACGAGACTAAAATACTCTTTAATTTAGAAAGTACCTTTCAAAAATACGGGGTATTACAAGAACTCTCGATATTCATTTTCAAATGACTAGTATCTTTATCCCTAAAGTTAAGAACGAGTCATTTTGGAGGTATCTCAATAGGGTGCAGGAATCTCTTCCAATCAACTCTTGGAGCGAGATCTTGGAGATTTGGGATGTGATTTATGCCGGATTGAATGACTACACTCTATGTGGTTGAGAGTATATATGCATAATGGAGAGTTTCAAGCACTACCTTTGGAAGATGCTTAGAACTACTATAATTGGCTAGCTCAAGACACTTATGAGTGGGATATGAGTGCAAATCTTTGTAAAGATGAACCCAACATTGGTAAACCTCCTCCCTCTTATCCTAGTTGTGATGTGATGTATTCAAACTATATTGATCCTCATCCATCGCATGATTGCATTACTTACAATGATGTTCCTTATGTTTCTAATGTCGAGTCTCTCAAATTTGACTATGATTCTTCTCTCCTCTATCAATGTGGTGATGATATACATCTTAATGTTCATGAATTTGATTCTTCACATGATTTCATGCATTACAATGATGATTCTAATATGGCACTCATAGGGTAGATTTCTTAACTTTATGCTCGATTTTAGCCTTTTTAGTTTTGTTTATATGAAATAATGCTTGCCTTGCACATTTGCGTGTTAGTTTAGAGAATTGCGTGTTTTTAACGACTTTTTTTTTTTTATCCTTTTTACGCATTTCTCGGCTATTCTCTCGCTTTTCCGTTTCTTTGACTTGTTTTATAGGTGTGTCGGGTTACCCGGGATTCAAATATCGAGGAGGAAGCTCAAACATAGCCAAGGAGGTTAAAGGAACCAAGTTTGGGAAGCTAGAACTCAAGCACAACAAGTTTGGAAGCTACGAAGTGGAGCTAGGGCATGGCAAGATCATTTGCTTGCCCAAGTCATTGAAGAAAAAAAGTGAAGAAAATGGTCTGTATTGGGCACAAGATTTTACGTGCCTACACACCCAAGCCTGCCCGAGCATCCCTTATTCCTCACAAGTGTAACAGCTGTGCACCATCGTGACTTCGAAGGCTGGAGCAGGGCACCGTTTGTAATACCCCAATTTTTTTTTTATATTGAACCAACGAATTTTCTAGTATAAAGTTTTAAATTTATAATTGTTTTTCAAAATTATATATTATTGTAAAATTTTAATAATTATTATTTTTATTTTCGGATTTATTTAATTTTTTTTTTTTTGATGTTTTTGGATAAATTTCAGAAACTGATTTTAGCATGAAAATCAATCCCATTTCATTTGAAAGCTAATTTTATGAAAAAAATTTGAATTTTAATCTTATCATAGTTAGTTACTTAAATCTATCCCAAACCTCAACCTCACCCAAATTTTCACATTATAAATTGGTTGACCGTGAGAAAGGGGGAGCACAAAAAACTACTCTTCTTCTCCACCCTTCATCTCCATTAATTGACAGGTATGAGAGCTCAATTAACTCGCAATCCCTTCTTTATTTAGATGACTTTAACTAGTCAATTAAGCTTCAATTTTACGACTAGTAATCTTTAATTAACACCTTTCATTGCTAAACTCGTAACTCCGTCGACGAACCCGACGTTTTGACACTCAAATTGAATCTTTTTCTTGTCTCCATCTTAGACCACCATAGCTTCAACCCTTACCGTCAACACCGTTGTTGTATTAGCACACCCTCTTCTGAAATTGCCTAAGATATTGTGTGAGTAATTGACAAACTGGAAGTCTTCTTTTTAGAAAATAAATGGTTGTTTTCTTTCCTGCCAAAGAGGACACATTAAAGTACATTTTTTTTGGGAGCTTTGTTTTGGAGTTGGTGCGTAGGTTGCAGGCAAATGTGTGTTAACAAGCCTTTGTAATTAGATACTCGTAATTAGAGTATACTTATCCGGTTATAGGGAGTAGTGGTAGTGGAGTAGTGCATACTATACTTCTAAATGTATAGTCATAGTTGAAATTAAATTTTATTCTTTTTCCTCCAAATTTTCTTATCAATACAATACGTTAGAATAGTTGCTTAATTACCCGCGTACTAGTGTACTACTACTAACTTTGTATTAGCTATATGAGTCATACTAACTTAGTATTATTATCTGCTTATTTGTAGACGGAGGCTGATTAGGGGATTTTGCTCCTACCAATCGGAATGCGCCACGTGGGCCAATCAGGACCTGCCAAGTGTCCCCTAGTTGGAACTGTCAGGGCTTGCCACGTGGAACGCGCTTATTCATCCACCTTGGACCTGTTATGTCACGACATGTGGCATACTCCATGCCTAATGGAGAAACCGGCCACCCAGGCCCAACTTCCGAGGGAAGCCCAATCGGCCCTAGGTTTACCTAAACCTAGGATGGGCACGTTTCCCAAGGTTATAAATACCTCCCTTAATCCTCATTAAGGGGGGGGGGGGACAAAAAACAACACGCGAAAAACATTACGGAACACACTAATAACCGGCTGATCTCGCTAACAAAGCAGATTACCTACATTAAACATTCTCACCTAGAGAGACCTTATTACTTTAATTTCCGCATTAATTACTCCTTAATCAGGTACTAACTTGACCGTTGGAGGCGGAGCTCACAGGAGTCTCCGTTATTTTGCAGGTACAGGCGTCCGGTTCCAGTCTCGGAATTGTAACTCTCCCGCAGGACATCAGAAAACCCCGAAACATTTGGCGCCGTCTGTGGGGAGAGTACTTCAGAGATGGCATCCAAGTCTGTACCGACTCCTGAAGAGAGGCGTCCCGTAGACGACCCTCAAGTTCAGTCGGACCATGACACCGAAAGTGAATTTGAAGTTGAAACTCATACAGCTTCAGAAGGGACCCTAAGGGCCCGACGTACCCGTCATACCGAAAGGAGGGAACGAGAGCATCTTCAAACAGGAAGCGAGCCAGCAGGCGCACCGCCTGTTCGGCAACAGCCGACTGATGGGTCTACTCCCATCACAAGGAACGAACTCATGACCTTCATGAGGGACTTCAAGGGAGAGATTCTAGAGTTGATCAACAAGAAGCCGCCTGCTTCAGTCAAGGAGCAGTCGGCCAAGAAACCCTCCACTTCACTGAAGAGGAAGCCAGTTCAAGGGCGAGAGGCGACTCCTCATCCTAAATCTAGGAAGCGGGAGCCACCTGCCCTTGATTTCACAAAATTCCGTTATCCTACAGGAAATAGGAAACCGGTTCGTCATATTCAGGCGGACGGGTCAAAGCAAACATTCACAGATGCTCGGCTACTGCTAGAGCAGAAGAAGAGTGACCGATTGTCAGAGTCGGCTTCTACTTCAAACTTTCAAGACAGTTTGCGAAATGCCTCGATGAGGCATACTCAGTCGTACCATGAGAGTCAGTCAGGCGGCACCTCCCGTCAGTCCGGCTTTCATAGTGCCCAGGCGGTACCAAAATTACCATTTGTGCCGCAACAACAGTATTTTATGCAGCCACCTCCATTTGGTGGACCTACAGCAAAAAACGTCCAACCTATGGACTGGCAGCTACGGTTGCTTAGACTTGGTGAACAGCCGTCGGCCTTCTCCAAGGAAATTACTGAAGCCGCTCAGCCGGCCAAAGTGAAAAATGTACTAGTAGGTGCCTATGACGGCACTACTAACCCAGAAGACCATCTGATGGCATTCACCAACCTGATGTACCTTCAAGGGTTGGATGATCCCACTTGGTGCAAGTGTTTCCCAGCGACTCTCAAAGGAATCGCACATCAATGGTTCGGCAACCTGCCGACTGGTTGTGTAAATAGCTTCAGGACGCTTGCTTACTTATTTGCCTCCAACTTCGCCATGAACATCCCTGCGAAGAAAACGACCCTTGATTTGGGAACAATTCAGCAGGGCGAGAAGGAGGGGCTTCGTTCTTACATCAGGCGGTTTAACCTGATGAGAATACAGATTCAAGGGTTACCGGATGAGGTAGCTTATACCGACTTTTTTAGAGGTCTCAAAGACGGGTCCACCTTCAAATTTGATTTGGTTCGAAAAAGGGTGGCGACTCTTCAAGAGTCCTTGATTGAAGCAGAAGCCTATATACAGGCGACTGATCTGTGTACGATAAAACAGTCGGACGGGAAAAGGTTCGACAAAAGAGAAGGACGACAGAAACAGTCGTCAAACAAAGATGAGAAAAGAAAAGAGGTCTGGGCGGCTGATTCCTCTAAACAGCCAGCCCAGAAAAAGAAAAAAGAATTCAAACCATACTCCCCAAAGTATGCGTTTAACAAGGATAACCAGTTTATCCTAAAAGAAATCAAGGGACGGATCTCAATTGAGAAGCCGGTCCCCATGAAGGGTTCTGCAAACAACCGGAACCAAGATAAAATCTGTGCTTATCATGATGACGTTGGTCATCACACCAATGACTGCATCAGTCTTATGCGGTACCTAGACCGCCTGGCTGAGCAAGGTGATCTTGACACTTATGTCAAGAAATCTACGGGGAACACTTCCTCAAAAAAGCTGTCGGCCAAAAAGAATCAACAGGCCGACAGCTCCGATACAGATGATGCAGTCGTCTACACCATTGCAGGCGGCTTCTCAGGAGGCGGCCCCACTATTAGGGGCAACAAAGATAATATAAGGCGGTTAGATGTAAATTCCGTTCACCAAGAACGGCCGTCCAAATATACATTTCCTGAGATTGTCATCACTGAAGAGGATCTAGGAGGGGTAAGGGGGCCGCATGACGACCCTCTCGTTATTGAATGTAAAGTGGCCAACCAGAGAGTTGGCCGAATCCTCATAGATACCGGGAGCTCCTCAGCAGCAAATGTCTGTCGAAACTGAAATATCAGACTGACTGCATACATCCGGCCTCCCACCCTTTAATAGGGTTTGGAGGAGGAGTCGTCCACCCACTGGGACGAGTAGATTTACCCATTCGCCTGGGCGAAAAAGGGGAAGGACGACACATGGTAGTCCGGTTCCTAGTAGTAGAGGAACTCTCGGCCTACAACATGATTCTTGGTCGACCAACCCTGAATAATTCCAAGGCTGTTATAATCCCGTCTCTTATGTTGCTCAAGTTTGAGAGGGATAATGGAACAGTCGGCCGAATTTCACAAAAATATAGGTTTTTTGTCAGAAATTACCTAATAAAACCTAAATATTATGAGAAACTACCTAATAAAAAAAATGTTGTAAGAAATTACCTAATAAAAGTTTAAATGTTGTAAGATACTACCTTTGGCCGAATTTCTACCGTTGACTTAATTTCACGGCGTTGACCCACCTCAAAACACCCTTGAAAGCACTATGGGGGTCGGTTTTCAAGGTTGTAAGGTTAGTTTCAGGATGGTTGGAGGATATTCCGAGTTGGTGAGGGAACTTTCGTGATTTGGGATGTTGGTTAGGGTTAGAGGTGGTGGTTTCGGGGTTGGAGGATGGATTCGGCATGGTAGAGGCAATTTCAAGCATGTTCTTGGTTTTGGGGATGAAAGTGGTGGTTTCGGGGGTGTTTTGAGGTGGGTCAACGGTGGAAATCCGATAGAAGTAGTATTTTATAACATATATATTACCTTTAAATGGGTAGTTTCTTACAATATTTTACCTTTTATTAGGTAGTTTCTTATAACATTTTTTTTAATAGGTAGTTTCTCCAAAATTTGGCTTTTATTAGTAGTTTCTAACAAAATGTCCATAAAATATTAATATATGACAACATACTATACTAAAATTAATAAAAGTTTGATTGAGTCATGAATATCATGCACAATTGTTATATATACGAGATTTAAATCATGAATATCATTCACAAATCAATATACTATACTAAAATAGGGTGCACTAGCTCCAAAGCTGACACATGTCCCTTTTTTTTTTGGTGGAATGTATATTTGCCAATAATTCTATTATTAAGGGTACTCCAAGATAATATCCTTGACTTGCTTAATAATGTTTCTCAAGCAATATTATTCACGGATATTCAGCATATATATATGTAGTCCATATCATTTGACTTTAGATTGCTTAAGAGAGTACATTCTCTTATTTTGTATTAGTATATTTTTGCTCCTTATTAGCACACGTATAACTATTGTATATGCTTTAATCTTGTAATATAAATGGATGTAATTCTTTCTGAATAATACAATTCAATCAATCTTAACCCTTTCATGGTATTAGAGCAGGTTGTTTCTTCCCTATGGCTGCTAACACCATTCCTAATGGCTGCTAACACCATTCTTAATGATATTGAACCTAATTGTGCTCTCATTGTTGTCAACCCTCACTAATATTATCAAACTCAATTCAACCAATTATTTTATCCCGAAAACTTAAACTTTGTACTACGCTTATTTTGTTATTTAGTTTCTACTCTTTATTTTTGTGTTTATTTTTTTAAATTAATAATATTTGAGTAGCTTAATAACTAGGGTTAGGGATAATGGGTGATTAATGATGCAAATTGAACACTTATTAAAAATTTAATTGCGATTATTGATAAATTGAACTAAGGATGATGGGTTTAATGCTTGATTTTTTTTTTCTAGCCAATTGATTTCATGATTTGATTGCTATTATTCTAGTTGTGCGGAAAGTGAGCTAGCCTAGTAGAAGAAATTCATCGCTTAGTTGACCACGAGCTTGTAGGCGGGGTTGAGAGTTTGACTACCTAGAGTGTGCAGAAATGACCTAGGTTGTTAGACATTTCTCCATTCTATTAATTTGATTAATTAGATTATTCATGGTTGTTTGTTTGTGATTGATTAGTGCTTATGTAATGGTGTATTTGCGTATTTCTTGGTAAATTGGATGTGCTCATTGAGGTGTACTTAATGCTTGCTTTATTTTTGGCTAATTGAATGCATGATCTAATTGCTACTCTTTTTAGTTGCTTTGAAAAGAACTAATTAGGTAGATGTGAGCCTCCTAGAGTTGATCGCGAGCCCTTGACCGGGATTAGGTGTTTGATTGTGTAGTGTGCTTGAGAGAGACCTAGATGGTTAGGCAATACCTCCCTTTAATTGATTGAGAATGCCCATGTTTATTGTCATGTTTGTGCTTGTCTCGTTAATTCCTTGATCCCCTTTCCCTAATGCCTTTACTTATTGTTTTATCTTCTTCTTTAGTGTTTTGTTTAGTAGTTTATAGGACGTAATTGTCTTTCACACCCAAAAACCCAAAAAAATAGACCCTCGATAAGCAAATTTGACTTTAGCTAATTCTTTTCACTTACTTCCTTGTGGATACATCCCTACTCTGCTATATTACTCTTTAGTGTAAAGGTTAGGGTGTAATTTGACTAGGTTCCTAGACCCACAACACCTAGGGACTCGACCAAATTTTGGGGTCATTGCCGGGGAAGTACGACTTGTTTTGAAATGTTTTGAGTTTTATTTGCTATTTGACTTATTGCTTTCATATTTCTCTTTCTTTCGTTTTAATTTTTAATTATCATTGCTAACACTTTGCATAGTTTTTGTTTTGCAAGGTAAGAACTGTAACACCCCCAAATCTCCCTCTACGGAATATGTAGAAAATACGTATAAATACCGTAGAGATAAACTTGGGCGTATTACCGCCGCGTGATAACGCAAGGCTTATACTTTAAAAATACTTTTTCAGTGGAAAATTCTTTATTCTTATTAATAAAACTTTAAATAAACTTGTTCATAATTTTTGACACAAAACAAAGTCAAACTTTTCCTAAGCTAGGTGAAATTCCAGTGGACTCCCGTATGCATCAATTAACTTCCATCTGAAAAGTTCACCTGCTTACCATAAATGGTAAACAGGGCAAAGCCAAAACAAAAGTATGTATTAGCAAATTATGCTAAGTAGATTATGTGTAAGATAAGTAAAACATAATTTAAATCATTTAGGTTTAGTTCAAAGAATTCCAATTCCATACTCATGTAAGAGCTTTTCCAATTCAATGCTTTCAAGACAATTTTAAAACTCAATCGATTACGTTCCAAAACCAATTCCTCACTAAGTGTGCACACCCCCCAAGTGGTTTACTTTATGAACAAAGGCCAATCTTGAGGAAATACTAGGTCATGCAAAATCCATAGTCTTCTCTAATCCATTCCCTAAGTGGGATTCATAACCATATCGATTGATTTACTTAAAAGCACCTTTTAAAAATCCATCATTCTTGAATATTAAAAAACCTGTAAATTAATTTTAATCTAATCCTTTTTAATAATTTTAATCATAATTCAAAGTCTATTTTGATTAACCAAAAATCATTAATTCAAACCATCATGAAACATAATTTTATAAGGAACATAATAAGATAAAATTTTATGGACAACTTTAGTAGGTATCAAACCACATAACGTACCTTAATTCCGAATATCGATCAACACTTCGCACTTTCAAAGTTCAATCACGAATACACCTTGCAATTAACATAACCATACGGTTATCACAACATCTTTAGATATAAACCCAAATCTAATGTGCATGGACTATAAAACTCTTTTAAAAATAATACTTTAATATAAAATTATAACTGTGAAATAGGTAATTATATTTTAGAAAACTAACCATGAAGAAAATAAAGTAATAGGATTAAAGAAAATTGAATTTGCGTCGAAAAGGATAGGCAGAACTTGCAGAGATCATAACTCCTTTGATATAACTCCGAATTGGGTGATTCTTAAACCTAAACTCAGGGATTTTTTGAGAGTAATAATGTTTTGTGAAATAGAAAAATCCAAAAACTGACCAGAAGTGCCCGAAAATTGGCTCCAAAGATATACGGGCAGATTTTCTTTTAGAAAAGAGGAAAAGAAAAATAGGAAAAGTTTGAGGGAAAAGAAGAGTAAAAGAAAAGAAGGGAATTGAGTTTTTGGTGTGAAGAATATGAGAGGTATGAGGGGGTATTTATAGGTGTTTAGGTGATGAGTTTATAGCAATTTAGGGTTGTATAATTTATGGAAATTTTATAGAATAGAAATTAGAGTTTTTAATGTATGGAAGGATATTAGATTTTATTTGATCATGAAATTTTGTTTAGTAGGTTTTGATAATGGAGTGCAAGTATAGAATAAGATCAAATAAATTTTAGATTTAAGAGTAGAAATAAGGAATTTTAAAGGATTTTTATTTTTAATAAAATAAATTAAAATCATTTAGAAAATTCATGAGTGGCCGAAAATATTGAGCTTAATATTGCTCAATAATTTCGGTCCCTCTATGTTAATTTATGAATTTTGTAAAATAATTTATTTGCCTAAAATTAATAATCCAATAAAATTTATTTTGTGAAAAATTAATACTTGAAAGAATAAAATCAGATTTTTATTAAATAATTGGGGTGGCCGAAAATTTGACTTATAATAATTAATTAAATCAGATTTTTATTATATAAAATCTGAAAATTAATTCTTTAAAAATATATTTCATGAAAATAATTAATTTGGAAAGATATTAAAACAATTTAGATTTTTATTCTATGAAAACATAAAATACAATTTAATTAATCTACCGAATTAATATAATTTCGGTTTAGCTATTGAATTTTGAGAAATCAAAAATACTATTTATAACATAAGTATAAAATAGTTTCATTTATTAGACTATCCAATTTAATTAGTTTTGTAAAATAATGATTTAGGCGCCAAAATTTAAATATCATTTTGGCTCCAAAACTAAAATACTCTTTAGGAAAATAATTAATTTAGATAATACGTCAAAAATACGAGACTAAAATACTCTTTAATTTAGAAAGTACCTTTCAAAAATACGGGGTATTACAAGAACTCTCGATATTCATTTTCAAATGACTAGTATCTTTATCCCTAAAGTTAAGAACGAGTCATTTTGGAGGTATCTCAATAGGGTGCAGGAATCTCTTCCAATCAACTCTTGGAGCGAGATCTTGGAGATTTTGGATGTGATTTATGCCGGATTGAATGACTACACTCTATGTGGTTGAGAGTATATATGCATAATGGAGAGTTTCAAGCACTACCTTTGGAAGATGCTTAGAACTACTATAATTGGCTAGCTCAAGACACTTATGAGTGGGATATGAGTGCAAATCTTTGTAAAGATGAACCCAACATTGGTAAACCTCCTCCCTCTTATCCTAGTTGTGATGTGATGTATTCAAACTATATTGATCCTCATCCATCGCATGATTGCATTACTTACAATGATGTTCCTTATGTTTCTAATGTCGAGTCTCTCAAATTTGACTATGATTCTTCTCTCCTCTATCAATGTGGTGATGATATACATCTTAATGTTCATGAATTTGATTCTTCACATGATTTCATGCATTACAATGATGATTCTAATATGGCACTCATAGGGTAGATTTCTTAACTTTATGCTCGATTTTAGCCTTTTTAGTTTTGTTTATATGAAATAATGCTTGCCTTGCACATTTGCGTGTTAGTTTAGAGAATTGCGTGTTTTTAACGACTTTTTTTTTTTTATCCTTTTTACGCATTTCTCGGCTATTCTCTCGCTTTTCCGTTTCTTTGACTTGTTTTATAGGTGTGTCGGGTTACCCGGGATTCAAATATCGAGGAGGAAGCTCAAACATAGCCAAGGAGGTTAAAGGAACCAAGTTTGGGAAGCTAGAACTCAAGCACAACAAGTTTGGAAGCTACGAAGTGGAGCTAGGGCATGGCAAGATCATTTGCTTGCCCAAGTCATTGAAGAAAAAAAGTGAAGAAAATGGTCTGTATTGGGCACAAGATTTTACGTGCCTACACACCCAAGCCTGCCCGAGCATCCCTTATTCCTCACAAGTGTAACAGCTGTGCACCATCGTGACTTCGAAGGCTGGAGCAGGGCACCGTTTGTAATACCCCAATTTTTTTTTTATATTGAACCAACGAATTTTCTAGTATAAAGTTTTAAATTTATAATTGTTTTTCAAAATTATATATTATTGTAAAATTTTAATAATTATTATTTTTATTTTCGGATTTATTTAATTTTTTTTTTTTTGATGTTTTTGGATAAATTTCAGAAACTGATTTTAGCATGAAAATCAATCCCATTTCATTTGAAAGCTAATTTTATGAAAAAAATTTGAATTTTAATCTTATCATAGTTAGTTACTTAAATCTATCCCAAACCTCAACCTCACCCAAATTTTCACATTATAAATTGGTTGACCGTGAGAAAGGGGGAGCACAAAAAACTACTCTTCTTCTCCACCCTTCATCTCCATTAATTGACAGGTATGAGAGCTCAATTAACTCGCAATCCCTTCTTTATTTAGATGACTTTAACTAGTCAATTAAGCTTCAATTTTACGACTAGTAATCTTTAATTAACACCTTTCATTGCTAAACTCGTAACTCCGTCGACGAACCCGACGTTTTGACACTCAAATTGAATCTTTTTCTTGTCTCCATCTTAGACCACCATAGCTTCAACCCTTACCGTCAACACCGTTGTTGTATTAGCACACCCTCTTCTGAAATTGCCTAAGATATTGTGTGAGTAATTGACAAACTGGAAGTCTTCTTTTTAGAAAATAAATGGTTGTTTTCTTTCCTGCCAAAGAGGACACATTAAAGTACATTTTTTTTGGGAGCTTTGTTTTGGAGTTGGTGCGTAGGTTGCAGGCAAATGTGTGTTAACAAGCCTTTGTAATTAGATACTCGTAATTAGAGTATACTTATCCGGTTATAGGGAGTAGTGGTAGTGGAGTAGTGCATACTATACTTCTAAATGTATAGTCATAGTTGAAATTAAATTTTATTCTTTTTCCTCCAAATTTTCTTATCAATACAATACGTTAGAATAGTTGCTTAATTACCCGCGTACTAGTGTACTACTACTAACTTTGTATTAGCTATATGAGTCATACTAACTTAGTATTATTATCTGCTTATTTGTAGACGGAGGCTGATTAGGGGATTTTGCTCCTACCAATCGGAATGCGCCACGTGGGCCAATCAGGACCTGCCAAGTGTCCCCTAGTTGGAACTGTCAGGGCTTGCCACGTGGAACGCGCTTATTCATCCACCTTGGACCTGTTATGTCACGACATGTGGCATACTCCATGCCTAATGGAGAAACCGGCCACCCAGGCCCAACTTCCGAGGGAAGCCCAATCGGCCCTAGGTTTACCTAAACCTAGGATGGGCACGTTTCCCAAGGTTATAAATACCTCCCTTAATCCTCATTAAGGGGGGGGGGGGGGACAAAAAACAACACGCGAAAAACATTACGGAACACACTAATAACCGGCTGATCTCGCTAACAAAGCAGATTACCTACATTAAACATTCTCACCTAGAGAGACCTTATTACTTTAATTTCCGCATTAATTACTCCTTAATCAGGTACTAACTTGACCGTTGGAGGCGGAGCTCACAGGAGTCTCCGTTATTTTGCAGGTACAGGCGTCCGGTTCCAGTCTCGGAATTGTAACTCTCCCGCAGGACATCAGAAAACCCCGAAACATTTGGCGCCGTCTGTGGGGAGAGTACTTCAGAGATGGCATCCAAGTCTGTACCGACTCCTGAAGAGAGGCGTCCCGTAGACGACCCTCAAGTTCAGTCGGACCATGACACCGAAAGTGAATTTGAAGTTGAAACTCATACAGCTTCAGAAGGGACCCTAAGGGCCCGACGTACCCGTCATACCGAAAGGAGGGAACGAGAGCATCTTCAAACAGGAAGCGAGCCAGCAGGCGCACCGCCTGTTCGGCAACAGCCGACTGATGGGTCTACTCCCATCACAAGGAACGAACTCATGACCTTCATGAGGGACTTCAAGGGAGAGATTCTAGAGTTGATCAACAAGAAGCCGCCTGCTTCAGTCAAGGAGCAGTCGGCCAAGAAACCCTCCACTTCACTGAAGAGGAAGCCAATTCAAGGGCGAGAGGCGACTCCTCATCCTAAATCTAGGAAGCGGGAGCCACCTGCCCTTGATTTCACAAAATTCCGTTATCCTACAGGAAATAGGAAACCGGTTCGTCATATTCAGGCGGACGGGTCAAAGCAAACATTCACAGATGCTCGGCTACTGCTAGAGCAGAAGAAGAGTGACCGATTGTCAGAGTCGGCTTCTACTTCAAACTTTCAAGACAGTTTGCGAAATGCCTCGATGAGGCATACTCAGTCATACCATGAGAGTCAGTCAGGCGGCACCTCCCGTCAGTCCGGCTTTCATAGTGCCCAGGCGGTACCAAAATTACCATTTGTGCCGCAACAACAGTATTTTATGCAGCCACCTCCATTTGGTGGACCTACAGCAAAAAATGTCCAACCTATGGACTGGCAGCTACGGTTGCTTAGACTTGGTGAACAGCCGTCGGCCTTCTCCAAGGAAATTACTGAAGCCGCTCAGCCGGCCAAAGTGAAAAATGTACTAGTAGGCGCCTATGACGGCACTACTAACCCAGAAGACCATCTGATGGCATTCACCAACCTGATGTACCTTCAAGGGTTGGATGATCCCACTTGTTGCAAGTGTTTCCCAGCGACTCTCAAAGGAATCGCACAGCAATGGTTCGGCAACCTGCCGACTGGTTGTGTAAATAGCTTCAGGACGCTTGCTTACTTATTTGCCTCCAACTTCGCCATGAACATCCCTGCGAAGAAAACGACCCTTGATTTGGGAACAATTCAGCAGGGCGAGAAGGAGGGGCTTCGTTCTTACATCAGGCGGTTTAACCTGATGAGAATACAGATTCAAGGGTTACCGGATGAGGTAGCTTATACCGACTTTTTTAGAGGTCTCAAAGACGGGTCCACCTTCAAATTTGATTTGGTTCGAAAAAGGGTGGCGACTCTTCAAGAGGCCTTGATTGAAGCAGAAGCCTATATACAAGCGACTGATCTGTGTACGATAAAACAGTCGGACGGGAAAAGGTTCGACAAAAGAGAAGGACGACAGAAACAGTCGTCAAACAAAGATGAGAAAAGAAAAGAGGTCTGGGCGGCTGATTCCTCTAAACAGCCAGCCCAGAAAAGAAAAAAGAATTCAAACCATACTCCCCAAAGTATGCGTTTAACAAGGATAACCAGTTTATCCTAAAAGAAATCAAGGGACGGATCTCAATTGAGAAGCCGGTCCCCATGAAGGGTTCTGCAAACAACCGGAACCAAGATAAAATCTGTGCTTATCATGATGACGTTGGTCATCACACCAATGACTGCATCAGTCTTATGCGGTACCTAGACCGCCTGGCTGAGCAAGGTGATCTTGACACTTATGTCAAGAAATCTACGGGGAACACTTCCTCAAAAAAGCTGTCGGCCAAAAAGAATCAACAGGCCGACAGCTCCGATACAGATGATGCAGTCGTCTACACCATTGCAGGCGGCTTCTCAGGAGGCGGCCCCACTATTAGGGGCAACAAAGATAATATAAGGCGGTTAGATGTAAATTCCGTTCACCAAGAACGGCCGTCCAAATATACATTTCCTGAGATTGTCATCACTGAAGAGGATCTAGGAGGGGTAAGGGGGCCGCATGACGACCCTCTCGTTATTGAATGTAAAGTGGCCAACCAGAGAGTTGGCCGAATCCTCATAGATACCGAGAGCTCCTCAGATCTCATCAGCAGCAAATGTCTGTCGAAACTGAAATATCAGACTGACTGCATACATCCGGCCTCCCACCCTTTAATAGGGTTTGGAGGAGGAGTCGTCCACCCACTGGGACGATTAGATTTACCCATTCGCCTGGGCGAAAAAGGGGAAGGACGACACATGGTAGTCTGGTTCCTAGTAGTAGAGGAACTCTCGTCCTACAACATGATTCTGGGTCGACCAACCCTGAATAATTCCAAGGCTGTTATAATCCCGTCTCTTATGTTGCTCAAGTTTGAGAGGGATAATGGAACAGTCGGCTCCCTAAGGGGAGATCAGAGGATGGCCCGAGAGTGCTATCTCTCGGATGTCAAGCCCACTGTTATGGCCACTGGGTCAAGTGGTGAAAAAACAGACCTTGACAATGTCAAGGAGAGTGCGCCTGTTCAAGAAGCAGGCGGCAAAAAGAGAAAGGCGTCCTAGACAGAGTCCGCAAGAAAAGCAAGAAAATAGCAATCATTGGCAGAGGAGCGGCCGGATGAGTTCCGCCCTCAGCCGGCTGGTGAGCATGCAGACCTGATCTTAGACGACTCACGTCCTGACCGAACAGTCAAAGTTGGGACGACTGCTCTGAGAAACCTTGGTGACGACTTTCACAACCTATTGAAAGAATACAAGGACATCTTTGCATTTGAAGTCCATGAAATGCCAGGCATTAGTCCTGATCTGGCGGTACATAAACTCGCCGTGGATCCGAAAAAGAAGCCGGTACGGCAAAAGAAGCGGAACCATGGCGAAGAAAGAAGTCAGGCGGCAGCCGCCGAAGTTAAAAAATTACTTGATGCAGGGTTCATTCGGAAATGTTACTTCCCAGATTGGGTTGCAAATGTGGTGCTTGTTAAAAAGCCAAATGGCACCTGGCGAATGTGTGTAGACTACACAGACTTAAACAAGGCGTGCCCCAAAGACAGTTATCCTCTGCCTAAAATTGATAACCTGGTCGACTCAACAGCCGGCCATGCCTTGATGAGTTTCATGGACGCCTATTCTGGTTTCCATCAAATTCCCTTATGGAAGAAAGATCAGGAGAAGACGGCCTTCGTCACTGATCAGGGGTTATATTGTTACACGGTCATGCCGTTTGGTCTTAAGAATGCCCCGGCTACCTTCCAACGAATGATAAACACTGTGTTCTTTGATCAAATTGGGAGAAACGTCGAGGCATATATTGATGATATGATTGTCAAGACTAAACTTCAGAAAGATCATCTGTCGGACCTCCGAGAAACTTTCGCCACACTCAGGCGGCACCATGTCATGCTCAATCCCAAGAAATGTGTATTTGGAGTTGAGTCTGGGAAATTTCTCGGATTCCTTATCAATCAGAGAGGAATAGAAGCGAACCCTGAGAAGGTGCAGGCGGTCATTGACATGCAGTCGCCTCGTACCATCCGAGAGGTTCAGAAGTTAACAGGTTGTTTGGCGGCCTTGGGAAGATTTCTAAGCCGATCAGGCGACAAATGCGTATACTTTTTCCAGGCAATTAAGAAAAAGGCAAGGTTTGAATGGGGGCCGGATGCTGAGGCCGCCTTCCAGAAATTAAAAGTTCACTTGCATTCCTTGCCGAGGCTGGTCAGCCCTTTGCCCAAAGAGGTTCTCTACATGTACCTGGCCGTCTCTAATCATGCGTTAAGCGCTGTTCTCCTTGCTGAAAGGGACGGCTGTCAGCTCCCGGTCTACTTTGTCAGTCACGTACTGAAAAATGCCGAGTTGAGGTATCCCCTAGTGGAGAAATTTGGTCTTGCACTCTTCATGGCTGTTAAAAAATTGAAGCCCTACTTTTTGGCACATACAGTCGTCGTGTATACAGACCAACCTATCAAGCGGCCGCTGACCATCATGGAGTCGTCAGGCCGAATGATCAAATGGGCCATAGAAATACAGAGCCTCGAAGTTACTTTCGAGCCTAGAAAAGCAGTGAAGGGGCAAGCCTTTGCTGACTTTATTGTAGAGATGACTCGTCCTCCTGACTCTCAAGTTCCAGACCAAGTATGGAAGGTATATGTGGACGGAAGCTCTACTTCAAATGGTTGTGGAGCAGGCGTCATATGTCAGTCGCCAGAGGGCGATAGGTTCGAGTATGCTCTACGCTTTAGTTTTCAGGCTTCAAACAATGAGGCAGAATATGAAGCTTTACTAGCCGGGATCCGCATGTGCAAGGCGGCAGGGGCAAGAAAAATAGACGCCTGTTCCGATTCACAATTGATAGTGAGTCAGTACAATGGCGAATACGAAGCAACCCATCCGGCCATGATCAAGTATTTACAGGCGGTCCGACAAGCAGTCGGCTCCCTTGAGGATTTCCATCTGATCCAAGTGCCGAGATCAGAAAACAACCAGGCGGATGCGCTGTCAAAATTAGCATCATCCGCCTCCTCTGATACTCCTCGAACTGTATTTTGGGAAGTAATGGAGAAGAGAAGCATCGAGGAAAACCCTATTGGAATCCTAGACAGAAGCTCAACCTGGATGGATTCAATCAGGGCATATCTGACAAACGGTACACTGCCGGATGATCCTCAACAGGCGGCAGCACTGAAAAAACGAGCCTCCTGTTTTGAAATGATAAAGGGAGAACTTCACAAGAGGGGGTACCTTCAACCCTTCTTAAAGTGTGTTACTCCAGAAAAAGGACGAGAGATACTAGACGATCTTCACTCTGGTTACTGTGCTTCTCATATAGGCGGTAGGACGCTTGCTCAAAGGGCAAGGCGGCAGGGCTACTTTTGGCCTACTTTGGAAGCAGATGCAATGGAGATGGTGAAAAAATGTGACAAGTGCCAAAGGTTTGGCAAACTAATTCACCGTCCGGCTACTGACCTCACTACCATTCACAGCCCACTACCGTTTGCTAAGTGGGGCATGGACATTCTGGGTCCATATACGCCTGCTACAGGCGGCAGAAGGTACATACTTGTTGCCGTTGACTACTTCACTAAATGGGTAGAGGCGGAGGCGGTAAAGGGAATCAAGACGAAAGATGTAATTTCATTCATTTGGAAAAATGTCATCACTCGGTTCGGGGTTCCCATGTCTATGGTTTTTGATAATGGTCCCCAATTTGAGACGCCTGTTCTCAAAAGCTGGTTGGGTGACCAAGGAATTGCAAAATACTTTGCATTTGTTGGCCGTCCACAAGCAAACGGCCAGGTAGAAGCCTTTAATAAAATCATCTCAGACGGTCTCAAGAAAAAGATTGAACGAGCAGGCGGCCTATGGGCGGATGAACTACCACATGTTCTCTGGGCCATTAGGACGACTGAAAAAGGGGCGACTGGAGAAACTCCATTCCTCCTAACTTACGGCGCGGAAGCTGTTCTTCCAATAGAACACTACGAGCCGACTCTTCGAGTGATGCTATATGACGAAGAGGCAAACTGGGAAGCCATGCGCCTGGCATTAGACTCACTTCCTGAAAAGAGGGGCAATGATGTCTTGCGCCATGAGATCTATCGCCTGAGAATGACTAGATCATACAACAAAAAAGTACACAGGCGTCCACTCAAAGTAGGGGACTTTGTACTTAGAAAAATGGAAGCAGTTGGTAGGGCTAATGAGTCTGGAAAACTAACTCCCAACTGGGAAGGACCCTACCGAATCTATGAGGAAGTCAGGGACGGTACCTACCGTCTGGAAACACCAGACGGACAACCGTTGCCTCGAATTTGGAATGTAGATAATCTTAAGAAATATTTCTTTTGAATGATGTAAAGTAAAGAGCTACTTAATAAAAGTTTGCACTTACTATTCAATTTTGTACTACGAGGGGCATGCCGTCTGTACCCTTACAGTCGGCTACTCTCCATTGAGTATTTCACTCCCAATAGGGGCATGTCGCCTGGGAATATAGTCGGCTACTCTCCATAAGAAGATGGCCGACTGGTTCCAAACACATAGCCACCCCCCTAATACTTAGCTAAAAAGATTAGGGCCTGGCCGACCCTGTGCCTAACAGGCGGCTACCCTCCTTTTATTTAGCACCTACGTTCACCAAGAACTTACCAAGGCCACAGGCCGAATGATCAGACCAGGCGTCAAGCCAACTGATCAAATCTACAAAACTAATACGACCTGTCCCAACATCATAGCAGGCGTCCGACGGCATCCCTCCGGATGAAATTCGTCGCAGAGAGCAGCTCCCTTTTGGGTGGAACATTGTTCTATAAACTAATTACATGGCACCTATACGACTGTCCCCAAGGGCAACCACGTAGCCGTTTTTGAGACAAGGATAACTCTATCACTAACCAAACCAGTGGTAGCAGTTGACATCTGAGTCAGATGACCGCCTGTATTACTGGGGATAAATGCAGGGGGTACCTATTGAGTTAATAGCCAACAAACATTGGCGAATCAAGGGGTCTAGCCGGCCTACGCCGCCTGGTACCTCTACTTCTCAAACAGGAGTGACGGCGACTGAGTAACTCCAAAGTTAACTCATAGTCACTCTCTCAAACTTAGTATGGAGCCTAAAAGGTATGAGTCGTCCGCCTGTAGCAAACAGGGGCTCTCAACCACTACTCCTGCTAGGTTAGCAACCTATTGAGTTAATAGCCAACAAACATTGGCGAATCAAGGGGTCTAGCCGGCCTCCGCCGCCTGGTACCTCTACTACTCAATCTAGATTGTGACGAAGACTAAGTAACTCCTATGTTAATAGTCACTCAAACATAGTATGGAGCCTAAAAGGTATGAGTCGTCCGCCTGTTTTAACAAGCAGAGGCCCTCAATCACTACTCTTGCTAGGTTAAAAAATTATGAGTTAAAAGCCAACAACATTGGCAATAAAGGGAAACAACCGGTGCCCGCCGCTTGTTTTCTCTACTACTCAATTCCTTGACGACTAGGTAATACGTTATTTACTTGGTCAGACCACTTTCCTACTCGGTTAAAATTACAAAAAGACAGGCCCGCCTGCCTAAAAAGGATCCAGACAAAATAGTTCGAATACCGATTGAATAAATGGCCGACTGATCGTCTATCCTGGAAACAGACAACCAGTCGTCCAGGGGCATAGGCGGCGTACTAACTATCCGTACTTGTCTGCAACGTTCGGCCATGTACAACAGTCGGTCTAGTAAACAATGGGATATTAGATATGGAATACTTGGACAAATTTGAAGCAAAACAAAAATTCATTAAAAATAAGCCGGTCATTAAAGACCAGCAAAATATTTAAAGCCCCGGCCCCCTGGCCGGGTAAATACAAAGCAAACGGCACGCAGGCCGTGGAAAGAATACATTAAGCTTAAGAAGGGGGCAGTTCAGTATTAGCAGCTGCCGCCTGGTCAGCACTCTTCTTGCTGGACTCGGCTTCAGCTGCATCCTTTTTTGATGCCTTACCCCCAAGTGGCACAAGCGCCACAACCGGCTCCTCCTCCTCCTCCAACGCTTCTCCCAACGCCTCTTCTTCAGCAGCCGCCAGGATCTCTTGATTATATGTTTCCGAACACTGGCGGTACGTTCTTTCCCAAGAGGCAAAGTCGGCACTGGGGAAGAGGCGGCCCCAGGTCATGCGCTGGATTTGAGCGGAGTCTTCTATCATCTCCCGGACGAGCTCTTTCTTCTCTTGCTCGGCCTTTTCCGAGAGCTCTTGGGTAAGACTCTTCTCTTGGCTCACCAGGCGTTCTTTTACGCTGGCCAAGGATTTCTCCATGGCTTCGTAAGAGTACATTTTTAGGCGAAGAGGTTTCAGCTCGGCCTGGAGATTTGTGATGGTCGCCTCCAGCTCGTCATTCTTCTTCTGGGCCGCCTCTAACTGAGCCCGAACAGCGGCGGTAGCCTGCGCCTGATAATAAAGAATATCAATGGTCAGTACTTCATTTTGGGCAATTTGAAACATTGCCTTGTCACAGTCAGAGGCGACCATAGCTTTTGCAGCCTTTACCTCTTTGTTTTTCCGATCAAGCGGCTTGCGAAGGCCGTTAACTCGGAGCAGGGCCTAAGTAAAAAAAAAATAAAAAATCAGGCGTTAGTTTCCAAACAAAAAAGAAAACAGGCGTCCAGAATATTCAAATACTCAAAAATATGCTAAGTATACCTCAGCAAGGACCCCTGCAATCCCGTCAAGGTCAAGGGAGCCGACACCCCTGACCGCCTCCCTTTCAGACGGAGGAACTGCCCTGATCATAGACTTGGCCATCTCTACCAAGTCAGGCCCCTGGGGGCCGGCTGCATCAAGCATAAACAAACGGATTAGACTTAGTAAAAAAAAAAAAAAAAAAAAAAGAGAGCAAGTCTAAAATTTACAAGGATAACTTCATACCTCTAGGCGGCCCAGTTGGAGCTTTAGAAGAAGTGGCCGGCTGTTTCTCAGCCGCCACCTGTTTCCTGGCAGAACCAGGAGAGCTCCCAACAGTCGTCTTCCGGGCCTTGGGGTCCGGCTGTTGGGAAGATGAAGCTCTTGGAGCACCCGTCTAAAACAGAAGAAAAAAGTCAGTATATGCATAAACACTCCAAAAAGAGAGTGAAACGTTCGGAGCTCACCAAGGGTGCCCCCTTTTTGGGGGAGTCGGTTGAAGCTTGTTGCATAATAGAGGCCCGCAACATGGCCGCCGCAGTCTTGGAGGCGGTGATTTTGCTCATGGCGTCAGCTGCAAAAACAAACGGCAAAGTTAATAAAAGATAAACAACAAATGTATGAAACAACAGAGTATTCGACAGGCCGACTACCTCTTGAGCACCGACTGCTGAGGCCACAGGCGGCCAAAAAGTACTCGTCATAGAGCCACTTGAAGCTCGGGACGCAGTGCAGGGGTACTTGCTCTCGTACCCCTGAAGTAGAGTCGACCCTCGACTCTACTTTAAAGAGTCCTTTGTCAAGGATCTCTTTCTTAGCCTTGGGGGGAACAGGCGGCATGCTACGGCCGCCTGCAAGAAGGGGCGGATTCCTGTTCCACCTATTGAAGCGCTTGTTCAGCTCAATGTCTGAACTCTCAATGATGAGGAAGGTGCTCCGCCAGTCCTTCCACTTGTTTGCTTTACCTCTCGTCATGAGGTAGCCCCTGTGGCTTGTTAATTGATACCAGCCGGTACCGCCTGTCTTAGGGGTCCGGCTGAGATAGTTCATATGGGCGAAAGCCTCGAAGCTCGGCTCCACCCCGTGCAGTTCGCACCCGGCCACATAGCCGAGTACGTTGACCCAGGAGTTTGGGGCTAACTGCCATAACCCCAACTCATACCCATCCAAAATCTGCTGAACAGCCGGATGTAATGGGAAGCGCAGCCCTGCCTTGATCGCCGCCTCGTAGCAGCCAAAGCAGGCGCTATCATAACTGGAACCAGCCGGCCAGACGACTGTGTCTTCTGGATCCGGCACAAACACTAGAAAGTCGGGGCCCATGGTGTGGGTTGCAATAAAGCTCTCCATTTTCTCTTGCATGGTTGTGATTCGGCCCCGAGGTACCGTGCAGTAGTAGGGGTATTTAGCTCTCGGTAAGAGGCGGATGGTTCCGCCCAATTGTCCCCCTTCTCAACTGTGTGAGAAAGTCTCGCCTCTTGCAGGCGGCTGTTTTTCTCTTCTGTACCCAAAGAAGCATGGCCAGAAGAGCTTGACGAGGAATCGTCCTCGGACGAGTCTGAAGAGGACGACTCCTCCCCTCTCCCGGAGTGGCCCGCCTCCTCTCTTTGAAAAGGAGCAGATTTGTTAACTGTTAAATTGGAAGGGGTCACTATGACTCCCCCCACAGAATTGCCGGCATCCAGGCCGCCTTGTCTCACTTCAACATTTGGCGCCTGGTCAGATGTTTCACTAATCGGCACCCTGTGGGAGGAGCCGTCTGAATTTGAGATCCTAGTTGTCTTTTTTGTTCTGGCCATCCTGCTCTGCATAGACACAGATACAGTCGGACTTTGTATAAAGGGCAAAGATGGGTCCGGAAAAGGGCAGGCGGCACTCCTAGTCCTAGATTCAGCCGTCCCCGGTGACCGTCTGATCACTAACCTAGGTCGTGTCGTGTGCTTCCGTGGTGCCATTTCAGAAAATAAAAAGAAAATTAAGAGTAAGAGAACTGAGTTACCTGAACGAGTGACGGTTGATGAAGTTCTGGAAATCCGGTGCAGTCGGCTTGTCAGAACAGGCGGTAGGCAGAAAAAGTCCAAAATGTCAGAGCAAGTTCAGGGGTCCGAATGTTCTCAAATAGTTCTCAAAGTGTGAAAATGACTCAAGGCAACTCTCCCTTATATAGGCGAAGTGAGAAGGCGAAGGGTCACTTCCAGAATTCAAAATTTGGGCGGGAAAATCTCTCGTCCATTCGCCGACTGACACCTGTAGCAGGCCGTCGCCCGTTACAGTGCGACACCTGTCACAGGTAACACGTGACCAATCACGTGCCACCTGTGAGGGGCAAATGATTAGGGGATTTTGCTCCTACCAATCGGAATGCGCCACGTGGGCCAATCAGGACCTGCCAAGTGTCCCCTAGTTGGAACTGTCAGGGCTTGCCACGTGGCACGCGCTTATTCATCCACCTTGGACCTGTTATGTCACGACATGTGGCATACTCCATGCCTAATGGAGAAACCGGCCACCCAGGCCCAACTTCCGAGGGAAGCCCAATCGGCCCTAGGTTTACCTAAACCTAGGATGGGCACGTTTCCCAAGGTTATAAATACCTCCCTTAATCCTCATTAAGGGGGGGGGGACAAAAAAACAACACGCGAAAAACATTACGGAACACACTAATAACCGGCTGATCTCGCTAACAAAGCAGATTACCTACATTAAATATTCTCACCTAGAGAGACCTTATTACTTTAATTTCCGCATTAATTACTCCTTAATCAGGTACTAACTTGACCGTTGGAGGCGGAGCTCACAGGAGTCTCCGTTATTTTGCAGGTACAGGCGTCCGGTTCCAGTCTCGGAATTGTAACTCTCCCGCAGGACATCAGAAAACCCCGAAACAGAGGCTACTAGGTGAACATTTCGGAGGTTACTTACCTTGAAATTTACGCGCAACTCAAGGTAATTTACAATGTCCATCATCTTTAGAATCCCGTTAGGAAATTATTTTAAATTATTGTGCGCCAACTATGTGATTACGTAATTATATGTGATGAGTGTGCTACCGTATGATAATATGGAATTACATTTTATACT
Source organism: Chenopodium quinoa (assembly GCF_001683475.1). Lineage (NCBI taxonomy): Eukaryota > Viridiplantae > Streptophyta > Magnoliopsida > Caryophyllales > Amaranthaceae > Chenopodium > Chenopodium quinoa. Next base: position 1,556,639 of record NW_018742726.1, on the reverse strand, counting down.
AGTTTTCTATATTTTGTGTACTAGTTAAAGTATTTTCAAAAATTTGATTAATTGTTATTGTATGAGTTTTTAATATAATAAAAAACTTGGGAATTGAATTATTGATTGTACAGGATTGATGGTTGATAAGTCTATTTTATATATATTTTTATTCCCCGTCCCACGGTCATATTTGTGCTCATTTGAGCTCTGCGGAGCTATTTTTATTATTAATATACGTTTTCTAGTGTTTTTGTAGAGTTGGTATTATTTTGTAGGAATTTGTAGAATTATGATAATTCCCGAGCTTATTGTGGCACTACAAAAATATTGGAGTTTGATCGTATTTCATGACCGTATATTTAAAGCCCAAGATCGAGCTAAAAGATTTTAATTTGGTGATTAAGGGCTCGATTGATGAAGAAGTCTAACTTTTACAAACTAGTATCACGAACCAAGTAATAATCAGGTCAAGTCCAAAAGAAGAGATTGGGCTCAAGGTTTGAATTAGCCCACTTGCAAGTAAAAAGATCCAATCTCATGGAGCTGCTCGGCGGGAAGTAAGGGGCCCGATCGAGCGGCCCAATTCCTGATTTGGGCGCAAGACACTTCGCATTTGGGCTTCTAATTGATTAGTTTCCTTGTTTTAGTGGAATTTGGGGATTTGTACTTTTCTTAGATATATATGTAGTAGTAGTTACGTAGGGGATAGATTTTGTTTCTCAAAGTTTATCTTTTTTGGCTTTCTTATATATATGTAGTAGTAGTAGTAGTTACGGGAGGGGAGGTTTTTTGGGAGTATTATCTTAGTTTTAGTTTTAGTTTAGGTAGTTTAGTTTCTTGAGCTTCTTGATTTTTAGTTTTATTATTACTTTGCTTTGATATTTTTCATACTACTATTCTTTTTATTTTATTGTTGTTTTTATTATGTTTTCTTTAATTGCTTTGTTTAGTTTAGATTTAATTATGTGTGAGTATATTTTATTTTAGGGTTAATGGAGATCCATGAATAATACGAAAGGGTAAATTATTATTGTTAATTGTTTATGATTGGTTAATTTCCTATTGATTGATTTAATACTATGCAATTACATTTGGCCAAGTTTAATTGTATGAGTTTTGCAATATTGATTCGAGATTCGAGTGATGAGAATTGATGTTTAGGCTTAGTTTCAATAGGCATGTTAATCTATTAATGGTTAGGTCAAGATTCGAGAGATGCGATTTAATACCAGTAGATTGATTATGTGATTATAATACGTAGCGACAACCCTTTATAATCTGATTAATTTATGCATTAATAATTGATTGTTATGTTTTACCCTGGAGTATTATTTATTGGTGAACCTATACCCTAGATCCTTTAGTATTTATAATTTCCTATTTTATTTGCTTAGTTTTATTATTAGATTAATTCCTACAAACATAAATTGATTACCTGATAATTTAGATTATAATAATTAATTAGGAATAAAAGAACATTGTTTCCCTGTGGATTCGACCCTACTTCCCTATCTACTTTAGTTAGAGGAATTAGGTAATTACTTTTGATTAGGTGATACGACTAGATCCTGTCAATGGTCTCCAAGGCCTATTGGGAAACAAATCGTAACTAGTGTATCATGTAGAATGGATATGTTCTAATAATACTGAAATTTAATCATGGTTACTTGGGATTAAATTGATTTGTGCAATACTCATGTGCAATGTGATCGGACAATTTAATCTATTAAATTGTACATTAAATTAAGAAGGGAAATGAAACCCGAAAGGGTGAAGAACAGGTTGCCCACTAGTAGTTATGGTTGCTACTAGTTGGTTTAAATTAACGTATACTGTTGTTTAGTCTTACTCATAATCAATGGGTATTAGTGAGGGGTGTGCACACTAGGGACATTTTGTTTAATTTATGGCCATTTAGGGTTACGCGCGACCCTCTGTAAAGTAGGTGGTGACAGGGACTAGTCCCGCCTTACTGGCGTTCTCTTTCCTTTTCTTAACTAAAGTAATAAATTTTATGTGACAACTTGATTTTGACTTATTATTATAATGTCGATGAAATTGTGTTGTGTAAAATGTTTTTTGAACTAAAATTATTTATTTTACGGGATGGAGTTGGAATTACTCGGTTTATCTGATTTTGGGAGTTTTCTCTCTTTTCTTGTTTCTGATTTATTTTGCAGGTTGGTAAGAGGGTACTCGGTTACGTGTGAGGAGACGTTAGAATAATCACGTAGCTAAGACAATTTAGTTTAATTCCGAACTTATTTATTTTCCTTTTTAATTAATGTTTTTTTTAATGTTTTTTTTAAAAAAAATGTTTTATAGTTTGGATGTAACGACTATTTTATTTTTGCCGTCACTCAGCTCACTTAGTTTATACAATGGTATTTTGTTTTGCTTTGCATTTGTTTTCTGTGGAAAATAAGTGTAGCAGTAGCACTCCCAAGGTTCGATGGTTGGTTTTGAAAGGTAAAAAGGTTACTCTTATCGTTTTACAAAGATCCGAATTATGGGGGTGTTACAAATTGGTATTCAGAGCCAAGGTTTTTCAAAATTTAGGGACTAAAATGAATTAAAGTAAAGACTTAGGTTTAAAATTTGTATACAAGTTTTGTAAATTGATTTAAGCATAGGAAAGTCGTGAGTGTGAGAATCACGATAAGGGATCTATGTGTTTTATAGTACTTTTATTAAGTACTTTTGATGTGGTTATTTATTTTCATTTATTAGACAATGGTATGAGAACGTAAAACTGCAAGAAAATCGAGTGCTAGGAAGAGTACAAATGTATTACTCGATTCTCCCTATATGATCCGTATGAAGTATAATGAAGACATTCGACATTATGTCTACCGTTTGAATATTTGCATTGAACATTTTCATTACAATGTACTTGAGGCCCAATCCGATTACCTCACTCCGGAGAGACGATCTCAAATTCTTTTACACACACTACGTGTGAGAGGACCCTATTCTCAAGTTAAGAAGAAGTATACTGATTTATACATTGAAGGTGAACCAAATGATAAATATTATTATAAAGGAAGATGGATCCCTACTGTGGAATACCTTGAGAAGGCGATGATGGAAGCTATGCGGGAATTTGACTATAACTTGGATGATGATGAAGAGGAGGAGCCTCAGGAAAATGAAGCTCGTGAGAGTCAAGGGGAAAATGATGGTTGAATTTTTAAGTTGCATTTAGCTTATTTAGTTAAAACTTTTATAAAACTTTTACAAATAAAAGCTAGTTTCTTATGATTAAAAATTATAGTATAGTTTCGGTTTATTTGTAACCAGTAGTTTATTAACTAATTAGCACTAGCTAGTGTGTTATTTTAAAGATGATTTTCATTCTCACTTGATTTTGCAATAAAATAATTTTTGATAAACATATTTATAATTTGCCATTTTATGTTTCAAAATTAACTTAATATAGTAGTATCATTTTTCTATTGTATTATATAAAACAAAGCTCTTATTTTCTTGTGTTACTTTAGTCAAGACTGGGTTGGATTATAGTGAGATCACAAAAGCAATGCACGAATCTATAGTCTAATGCTAAGTCGATGCATTATTTGTTTTGGAAGTTGGCCAACTCTATGAATGTTATTGAAATTTAATACTTGCTTAATTCTTGTCTATATGTACTAATGATGTTTACATGGAAGAATGCGGTTGTTATTTAATTGCAATTCACACGATCTAAATAAATTGTGTTAAAATGTGTATGGTGGTAACACCAGTGTTGAAATTGTGCAGATTGTGTATGCAAAATTACAACTTTTACACTAGGTCTCGTTCGAGAAGAACTGCACAAATGACTGAGACTCCCGAACAACTTGCTGCAAGGTTGAGAGCTCTTGAGCAAATTAACCAGAACCTTGGAATGTTGTTGCAAAACCAGTTGAACAACAACAACAACAACAACCACAACAACAATGACAACGACTCTCAAGCCGCTATGGCTAAGAAACTTGCTGCATTGAAACCTCCATTATACATGGGGAAGGAAGATCCCATGTTGGTTGAGAACTTGGTACGTGACTTTGACAAGATTTTTACTGCTGCTGGTACCTTTGATGCTCAGAAGGTGGACCAAGCCACTTTCTATTTACGTGAGGTTGCTGATATTTGGTGGGAAATTGAAGGAGCCACTATAAGAGCTCAACAGAACTTTAACTGGGAGGCTTTTAAGAAATAAATCAGGGATCGATTCTTTCCTGAACATATCAATAGACAAAAGTACAACGAGTTTAGTAGGTTTAACCAAACTGCTGGTATGAGTGTGCAAGAGTATGCTAAGAAATTTAATGAGTATGCTAGGTTTTGTCCTAATGTAGTGCCTGATGAGAGATCCAAGGCTTAGAAGTTTGAAGATGGATTAACTTTTAGGATCCAAAAGAAGGTGATTGGGGCTGGTACTGCTGCTACCTATAAGGAGACCTATGATAGAGCTTGAAATATCGAAAGGATTTTGAGGCATGAGCAGGAGGTCAAGGATAGGCACAAGAGGAGGGGGAATGGTGAGAGCTCATCGAACCATCAAGGATATGATAAGAGACCACGCCTCGAGGGTAATAACAATGGGAATGGTGGAAATGGTCAGCAGGGAGGCCATAGCAACAACAACCAAAGCAATAACCACCGGGGCCAGGGACAACAGAATCAGCAAGGATCTCGCAATCGACCATGTCATAAATGTGACAAGAGTCATCCAAGACGCAAATGCAATGGAGATTTGCTTACTTTCTTTGAATGTGGAGAGGTTGGTCACAAGAAATTTGAGTGTCCAAAGAAGCAAAATGGCAACAATTAAACTCAGAATGGGCAAGGTAACCACAACAGCAATAATGGAGGTGGTTATGGGAGGAACTCAAACTACAACAATCGCTTCAATAACAACAATTCTTCGGGCCAAAAGGGAAATTCTCAAGGAGGGAATGGCCAAAACAACAACAATGGCGGCGGAAACAACAACAATGGCAATGGTAGGACCAGTAATGGAAGAATCTATGTCATGAACCAGAGCGAGATTGACTCCAATGCTAATGTTGTGACGGGTACTTTTCTCGTGAACTCAAAACCTGCTTACTTACTTTTTGATTCTGGGGCATCTCATTCTTTTGTAGCCACTTCTTTTGTGAATAAACATGCTTTAAAACCTTCATCTTTGTGTCAATCCAACATAATAATTCCGTCTGGGTTGGTAGTTCCTTGCAAATCCATATACCAAGGCATACCAGTTAACATTGCTGGAACTGAGTTGCTTGCAAACCTTATTCAGTTTGACTTAACTGACTTTGATGTGATATTAGGAATGGATTGTCTTAGCAAGTACAAGGCTAGAATTGAGTGTCATACCCAAAAGGTTTCTCTTAGGGGACCAAGGGGGAATAAAATCTCTTACTAGGGAGTTGTGTCAAAACCAGGGATCAATATTGTGTCAGCCATGACTTTCCATTCTTATATCCGAAAGGGCTACCCTATTTATTTATGCCATGTGCAAGATGTGAGTGTAGAAGAGAAGTCCATAGATCACATCCCGGTGGTGAGAGAGTTCCAAGATGTGTTTCCAGACGAAATCTCTGGAATGCCACCAATTAGGGAGATGGATTTCAAAATAGACTTAGTGCTTGGGATTGGAGCTATTTCTAAGGCACTATATAGAATGGCACCAGCAGAGATGAAAGAGTTGAAGGTACAGTTGGAATAAGGCCAAGTGTCTCACCGTGGGGAGCACCGGTTTTGTTTGTGAGGAAGAAGGACGGAACCTTAAGGTTGTGTATTGATTACCGAAAGTTGAATAATGTCACTGTAAAGAATAAATATCCATTACTTAAGATTGAGGACTTGTTTGATCGGCTTAAAGGTGCTGGGACCTTTTCAAAGATTAACTTGAGGACGGGATACCATCAGTTGAGGATTGCTGAGGAAGATATACCAAAGACAACCTTTCGCACGAGATACGAGCATTATGAGTTCACTGTTATGCCTTTTGGACTCACTAATGCGCCGGCAGCTTTTGTGGATCTCATGAATAGAATTTTTCATCCATATATGGATAATTTTGTGGTAGTGTTCATAGATGATATTTTGGTGTACTCGAGGGATAGAGAAGAGCATGAAGGACGTCTAAGAAAAGTGTTGGAGATTCTTAGAGAAAAGAGGTTGTATGCCAAATTTTCAAAACGTGAATTTTGGTTAGAGAAGGTAGCATTTCTAGGCCATGTGATCTCAAAGGAAGGAGTTGCGGTGGACCCATCTAAGATTCGGGCAGTTTCTAATTGGCCAAGACCGACAAGTGTGACTGAAGTAAGGAGTTTCTTAGGGCTTGCTGGATTCTATAGAAGATTCGTGCAAGACTTTTTGAGAATAGCTCAACCCTTAACAAGTTTTATGAAGAAAACTACTAAGTTCCAGTGGGACGAGAAGTGTGAGCAATCTTTCCAAGAATTGAAGCGAAGACTTACCTCAGCACCAGTCTTAACCTTACCATCAGGGACTGAAGGTGTTTGGGGGTTTTTTTATGTGTCCTACGGGAGAGTTACAATTTCCTAGTATGCTCCTTTCTTCGCCTGTACCTGCACAAATAACGGAGACTCCGACTAGGGGGTGGGAGTTCCGCCTCCGAAGATTAAGTTAGAATCTTTCTTAAAAGAGGTACAAAGAGCAATAAATGCTTCTCGATTGGAGAGCGTTTTGCAATGGGTTTTGTGTTTGGTTGGTTGTTGGAAATGTCGATGGTGAAGGATAATTAGGTCGTTGGACTAACTACCCTCAACCAAACAATATTTATAAACCTACACCTACACTAAACAAGTTTAGTGGTAAGTAGAGGGTCGAACCACGGAGACGACATAAACACTATCAACACCACCACCAATTAAGCTAGGTCAAAGAGATAGGATGGATAGAACAATAAACAAAATGAGATTAATATTAAGTTAAACTAACACCAAGGGAGAGGGTTAAACATGACAATGATCTTCAATAAAGTTAGGCAATGGAAATGAGTTTACATGCAAACCAAATATCTCATATAAGGCAATACCAACAATACCATCTAACCACCTATCGGGGTCAAAGGCTTTCCCAACTTAACACATGCTCATACTATCGTCATAAGCTGTGAAAGTTAAGGTTTTTGCATAGAAACGATCACCTAATGGATATCCCTAAGTTACACTATCGTCATAACTTAGTTCAATCAACCCAATTACAACCCATGATTGGCCATTCACATGGAGTAATTAGTAAAACGTGGTTACAAGGTATATTTAATCACATATAACCAACATTTGTCTAGCCTAATACATTCAAGGTTCACCACATGCTATCACCAATCCCTTAGTAAAGGGAATTACTCACTAATCATGAACAAATAACACAAAACCCAACAAGAAGATCAAAGAGAAACAATTAAACTAAACAACTACTCTAATCAAGCAAGAAATGAAGAAAGAACAATAAATGAGATAGAGTTTAGAATGCTCATTGAAGTATTGAAAAGGAATAGAAAACAATGTCACTTTGCATCTTCATCTTCTTCAATCCACCATTGAAGCTCTTCACTTTCTCTCTCTAAAATACCCTAAATTACTCTTAATCTACATTACAAAGTATAAAAACAAAGATTAAAACTAAATCTAAGCCTAATTTATGTGAAGATTGATGGAGAGATGTTAGGGTTTAACCCCTCAAAGAGGAGAGAGAAAACCCCAAAGAAACCCACAATCCAAACTTCTAAAAAGAGGAGAGGAAGAAGCGTTTAAAAGACCCGTAGCTGCTCGTGCGCGCCCGCGATATTTGCCTGCGCGCCCGCTCACTGGGATTGGCCTGGCAGCAACATCCATTTTCAAACGGCCATAACTTCTGTTCTAGGAGGTTTCTAGGGGCGTGCAACCTAACGTTGGAAAGCTCTTTAAGTCTAGTTTCCAATGCAACTTGAATCACCTCAATCCAATTTGTAGATCAAAAGTTATGGCTAAAAGAGTGAACAAAGGTTAGTTTTGGAGTTCAGGCCCTTGAGCGCCCGCGCCTATCTTAGGAGCGCCCGCGCCTAAGCCGCGCCCAAATCGCGCCTACATTCTGCCTCCAATATTTTTGACCCCAATGTTAGGCACGCCCGCGTTGGGTTTGGCGCGCCCGCGCCATTCTGAAAGCGCGACCCGCGCCATTCTGAAAGCGCGACCCGCGCTGTCCGCATGGCCTTGCTTGCCTGCTCCTTAACTTCCTTTGTAGCTCTTCAAATGAACTCCAATTCTCCAAGCTCTTCATTCTCTCAAAATCAACTCCAAAAGCCTACAAAACACGAGGAAAAGCACAAAAACATAATAAAGAGAGAAACGGAGCAAAAGGGGTACAAACAAGAGACAAACGTAGAAAAATACCGCGATTAGAGGATCTAAATAGTGGCATAAATGCCACTTATCAGTCGACGATCCCCATAAATGAGGTTTTCCCCTACTATTTATAGTTGGGGAGAGCTGTACCTCAATTAGGGTACAATGACACGTGTCGCAAAGGGATTGGGCCCTTACTGACCGTTGCAAGCTTGACACGTGGCAAGCCTTTATAGGGCCACGTGTCTTAGGGGTATTTTTACCCTAAACATCTGCCCCTCACAGGTGTGATGTGGCATAGCCATGTGTCACCTGTGACAGGCGTCAGAGGAATGGGAAGCGACGGCTCGTCTGCTTCCCTCCTTTTATGAGATTTTCAATTTTTAGGGCAGAAGGTGTTGGTTCACCTTCTGCCCTTCTCCTATAAATGAGAGACATCACCTCTCTCCTCCATACTTTACAAAATTTTCAAAAAATTCTCTGAGAGCTCTGACACCGGCTGCTTACTTTCCTCAAGAATTCTTGCATCCGGTATTTGTAGATCAATCACATCCGGCTACCGGTTGAGTATAGTCTGCTCAATTTCGACAAGGTACCGGCTGCCCCTTTCTCTTTTAACTTCTGATTTTAAGGATCTTGAATGATTTCCCATCCGGGTTGCATGCCGCCTGGGGGTCTTTAACCCATTTCCTAGTACTGAATTCACTCCTTCATCCGGCATAGCTCCGTATGAGGGGTCTTCAACCTTTAAATACCTTGCATTCAAAGCACCCCCATCCGGTGAAACACCGCCTGGGGTCCTGCTCATTGTTGTTTCTGAAAACAGACTCAACCGGTGAAATACCGGTTGGGATACCTTTTAACTTTAATCATCATCATTTTTTTTTTCTTTTTTAACCGGCCTGCGAGCCGTGTATGTTTCTGTACTTTTCCGGACATGGGTTCGGTTAACATTTCTTATTCTAATATATTTACTGACTCAGTCGGTTTTGCTATTTACTTGCAAATTTTAAAACTTGAAAATTCTATACAAATATATATCTACAATATGTCGGCTGATACAATAAAATGCCCCTAAAATGGATGACTGTTTACTCCAACGGTAAACAAGCAGCCGTTTCAAAGACAGCCGGATGGGTAACGATCTTTGACCTTCAACATTCCGGCTGATACAATAAAATGCCCCTGAAACGGTTGACTGTTTACTCCAACAGTAAACAAGCAGCCGTTTCAAAGACAGTCGGATGGGTAATGATCTTTGACCTTCAACAATCCAGCTGATACAATAAAATGCCCCTGAAATGGTTGACTGTTTACTCCAACAGTAAACAAGCAGCCGTTTCAAAGTCAGCCGGATGGGTACTAAAGGTCGTCTTCATATCTTTTGGATATAGACCGGTTGCTTTAAGCCCACATATATATATTTAAAAATCTGCTGCTGTTTTTAACACAACAGGAGTTTTCATACAAAGAGGAATAACATTGTTCTTTTAAACAAGTGTTCATCCGGAATACCTAACCGCCTGTAGTGCTTTGCTGCTAATTGTGTTTGTTGAGTGCGTATTGCTTGCCCACTTGTTTGTGGGTGATAAGTCGTGCCAAAGCGTTGATGGACCCCATTCTTTCTCAGCATCTTTTGAAACACATTATGAACAAAATGAGAACCATTGTCACTTACGACCGCTCTCGGAACCCCAAATCTAGGAAATATGAACTTTTTGAATAATTTTATCACAACTTTGTGGTCATTTGTTGGGGAGGCAATTGCTTCAACCCACTTTTAAACATAATCAACCGCCACAAGTATATATTGATTCCCACTAGATGAGGGAAAAGGTCCCATGAAATCAATGCCCCACACATCAAAAACTTCAAGCTCAAGAATTGGTTGTTGCGGCATCTCATTTCTCCTTGTTATATTGCCGGTTCTTTGACATGAGTCACAAGTCTTTACAAACCCCCAAGCATCCTTGAATATATGAGGCCACCACAAGCCGCTTTGCAACACTTTCAACGCTGTTTTGTTGGCTCCCATGTGGCCTCCACAAGGATCGGAATGGCACATCTTCAATACATTTTGCATTTCTTCATCCGGGACACATCTATGGAGTAAAACATCTACTCCTCTCTTTTATAGAATGGGGTCATCCCATATATAGTGTCTTGCATCTCTTTTGAGCTTCTTCCTTTGGTTCTTGGAGGAATCGGGAGGAAACTCCCCACATGCCAAGTAGTTCACCAAGTCGGCGAACCAAGGAAGCTCTTTCTCATTCAAGACATAAAGCACATCATCTCTCAATTCATCACATATGGGGACCTCATCATCACTTGCTTGCACATTCTCTAAACGGGAGAGATGGTCCGCAACTACATTCTCGGCCCCTTTCTTGTCACGAATTTCAACGTCAAATTGCTGGAGTGATAGGACCCAACGAAGAAGACGAGGCTTGGACTCTTTCTTTTCCACAAGGTACCTAATAGCCACATGATCGGTGTAGACAATAGTTTTGGAACCAATGAGGTAATTCCAAAACTTCTCAAAAGCATGTACCACGGCAAGAAACTCCTTTTCCATTGTGGTGTAGTTGCGTTGGGCTTCGTTCAAGGTCTTGGACATATAGTAGATCACATGAAGTCTCTTTTCAACTCTTTGTCCAAGCACACCCCCAATAGCTACATCACTAGCATCACACATAAGCTCAAAGGGCAAATCCCATCTTGGCCCTTGCACTATAGGAGAAGAGATTAAAGCTTCTTTCAACTTATTGAAAGCATTGAGGCACTCTTCATTAAACACGAAATCAGCCTCCTTTTGAAGAAGAGCATTAAGGGGCCTAGCAATTAATGAGAAGTCTTTGATAAACCTTCTATAAAACCCCGCATGCCCAAGAAATGATCTTACTCCCTTCACGTTGATAAGGGGTGGTAGCTTCTCGATTACTTCAACTTTGGCTTTGTCAACCTCAATTCCTCTGTTGGAGATCTTATGCCCAAGGACAATTCCTTCCTCAACCATAAAGTGGCACTTCTCCCAATTCAAGACCAAATTGACCTTTTCTCATCTTTCCAAGCACTTGCCTAAATTTGTCAAGCAATCCTCAAGTGAAAGGCCACCACCCGAAAAATCATCCATGAATACCTCCATCTCCTCTTCGAGCATGTCACCAAATATGCTCATCGTGCATCTTTGAAACGTCCCGGGTGCATTGCATAGACCAAATGGCATTCTCCTGTAAGCAAAAGTACCATATGGATAAGTAAAGGTTGTTTTCTCTTGGTCATCCGGGTTTATGGGAATTTGGAAGAAACCCGAATAACCGTCGAGAAAGCAATAATACTTGTGCCTAGTTAGTCTTTCAAGCATTTGATCTATAAAGGGAAGAGGGAAATGATCCTTTTTGGTAGATGCGTTTATACGTCTATAGTCTATGCACATCCGCCAACCGGTCACGGTCCTAGTTGAGATGAGGTCACCATCCTCATTCTCAACTACGGTCATGCCCCCTTTCTTAGGAACAACATGCATGGGGGAAACCCACCTTGAGCTCGAAATAGGGAAGATGATGCCGGCATCTAGGAGTTTGGTGATTTCTTTCTTCACCACCTCCTCCATTTGAGGTTTGAGTTTTCTTTGCCTCTCAATAGAGGGCTTTGCACCCTCTAATGTTATGTGGTGCATGCAAATAGCGGGACTAATACCCTTGAGATTATCAAGGGTATAGCCCAAGGCATTTTGGTGGTTTCTTAACACACCGCATAACATTCGAGTTTTGTGTTCATTCAAAGATGCATTCACAATAACGGGAAACGTGGAATTGGGTCAAAGAAATTCATACCTAAGGTGTGATGGTAGAGGTTTTAGCTCTACCGTAGGTACACCCTTACCTTCCTTTGTAGGGGAAATCTCCATAGCATGTTTGAGTGTGATCCCCATGCAAGCTTGCTCAACATTTCCTTCAACATTCTCATCAAGCAACTCTTCATACAATGCCATTTTCTTGCTTTGATCACCTATCTTTTCCTTGTTTAACAAGACATTCTCAAGGGCATTGTTAGTAGAGAGCAAGTGCTCATGCATAGAATTCACAATACAATCAATGGTGTCAATTTTCATGCATTTTTCCAAAGTAGAACTAGGATATTTCATGCTTGCATTCAAATCAAACTCAAGAACCTCTTCACCTACTTTGAGTGTAATTTTAGCACTTTTCACATCAATCAAAGCACCGGAGGTAGCTAGAAAAGGTCTCCCTAGAATGATAAGAATATGCAAATCCTCATCCATGTCAAGCACAATAAAATCAACCGGTATAACAAACTTTCCAACCCTTAGAGGAACATTCTCTACCTTACCCTTAGGGAATTTGATTGATCTATCCGCTAATTAAAGGGTAATGTTGGTAGGAAAAAGCTCCCCTATATCAAGTCTTTGGTAAACTGTATATGGCATAAGGCTAACACTAGCCCCTAAGTCACATAAAGCATTGTCAATTTGAATTTGATTTATTGCACAAGGAATGGAAAAGTTACCCGGATCTCCTAACTTTGGAGGCATCTTGTTCATTATAATTGCACTACAACTTTCGGTGAGGTTCACCGTTTCAACATCACAGCTTCTTCTTCCACTCACAATATCCTTTAGAAACCTAGCATAATTGGGCATTTGTTTTATGGCATCGGTAAAGGGTATTGAGAGGTGGACTTGTTTCAAGGTCTCTAGGAACTTACCAAATTGCACATCTAGCTTGTGTCTCACAAACTTATGAGGATACGGAAGTTTTTGCGATTGTGTTGGTTCCTTCTCTTTCTCTTTCTCTTTTTGAACTCTCTTTTCTTTTTCAATCTCTCTTTCATTTTCAACTCCAACTTCTTTCTCAACTTCATCACTTTTTTCGTTTTCACAACTTCTCTCATCTTCTTGCTCAAACTCACTTTCAAGGGAGGGCTCATTCATGGTCACTCTCTCATTGGTTTTCTTTGGCTCACTCTCCTTCAACAACTTCCCACTCCTAGTATAAATTGCATTCACCGGTCTCTTGGGGTCAATCCCTTGGGGTGGAAGTTTAGAAGTGCTAGTTCCCTCTTTAATGGAATTGGCTAATTGAGAGATTTGGGTTTCTAGCATTTTGTTGTGAGTCATAACCTCATTGAATTTCTTGTCACTAGTGGCCATGAAGGTATTAAACATTTTGGCTTGGCTTTCCATCATCTCTTCTTGGCTAGACTTTTGTGGAGGTGGTTGAGTGTAACAATTGTCTTGTTGTGCTCTAGGACATCTCACATTGGAATTAGAATTTTGGTTGTTAAAGCCTCTATTACCATTATTATTCCAATTGTTCCGGTTATTAGAACTCCCCCCTTGGTGGTATTGGCCTTGATTTCCATAGTTTCCTTGATTGTTATGGTTATGGTTACCATAACCACTTTGTTGGTTGTAGTTAACTTGGGGATTTTGGTCCCTTTGGTTTCTACCACCCCATTGGTTGTGGTAATCATAATCATTTCCTCTTAGATTGAAATTATTCCCTTGCCCTCTTTTATTGGGTGGTAAGTATCGTTGGTTGTCATTCCTAGGTCTATTATCATAAGACAAGGCATTGACATGTTCATTTTCATACTCATTACCATCATCATTGAGGGGTTGGAATTGGGAATCAAAATTACGAGAAGATGTATCATGGTCATAAGACCCACAATTATCACAAAATAAGCATCCACTGCGCATGTTATAAGATGTATAAGTAGAAGGGTTAGAACTCATACCTCTCCCCTTAGATTGGGAGGAAAGAACTTGGCGCGAAGTAGAGGACTCAAGCTTAGCTTTGATCGATGACATCTCCTTTCCAAGATTTGTAATTTGGGATGTCAAGTTGTTTATAGCATTGAGATGATCTACCAAATAGGCCGCCCCCCCACTCTTGCTTGTGGATTCTCTTTCATTTTCTTACCAATCCATGTGGTGCCTTACCACATCTTCAATGATCTCAATCACTTGATCTTCGGTTTTATTCATGATTGGCCCACCGGCTCCCGCATCCAAGCTTGTTTTGCCTTGAGGACTCAAGCCTCCATAGAATATTTGTTAAACTTGGTATGTTGGGATTCCATGGTGAGGGAACTCTCTTTGGTACTCCTTGTACCTCTCCCAAGCTTCATAGATAGTCTCACTACCCCTTTGCCGAAAACCTTGAATTAGAGCTCTTGCCTCGGCCGTTTTATTTTGGGAGTAGAATCTCCCTAAGAAGGCCGTGGTGACCTCATCCCAAGTCCTCAAAGAATTGGGTCTCACCTCCTTTTCAAGCCATTCGAGAGCCCTTCCTATCAAGGAGAAAGGAAATAGTTTTAGTCTCACAAACTCTTGAGTGACCCCATTTACCTTGATCGTGTTGCAATATTTCTCAAATTCGTTCAAATGTGTGAGAGGGCTCTCGTGTTTTGCTCCACTAAATTGTCTCCTCTCAATCAAATTTATCATCACGGGCCGAATCTCGAAGTCATTGGCCGGGGTGTTTGGGGGAGCAATCCCACTTGAAGCTCTATAAGCTCCCGGAGTTCCCATCTCCTTCAAGGGTCTTGGAGGTGGTGGTGGGTTGTCACCCATTGGATTTCTTTGTGGTTCCGGGTTGGACTCTCTTCTTGGGGAAGTGGAGGACCGCGAACGAGATCTCCTTCTTCTTCTAAAGGTTTGATCAATCTTGGGATCGTAAGGTACCAACTCACGATGTTGAGTCCTACGCATACGCACTCAACAAACACAATTAGTAGCAAGGCTACAAGCGTAGCCAAAAAGGAAAATAACTTTTTTTGTGTTTTTTTTAGTGAATTAGACTCAAGCAATCAAATAGCAATCAACAACATCGTTCCCCAGCAACGGCGCCATTTTAATAAGCGCTAAATCGGTCGCACAATCTAGGCTAGGTCAAACACATTTATAACAAACACCTCACTCAAAAAAGTATAATGGCAAGCAAGGGTTCGGTCCACAGAGAACGGGAATCAATTGCTAAATAATCTTAACGCTCAAGCTAAATCGAAATCAAGGTATAAGTAGTGATTAACTAACAACCTACAACTAAGGATTGAATTCAAGGAATTAAAACACTAGGGGAATGGGATTCACTCAACCAATAGCAATTAGGCAAATAGGGAGGAGCAAGGATAATGCAATAGCAAAGACCACATGCAAGACCAACTTCAAACGATATGAAAACAACTCAAATCACTAAGCTTAGATCCCTCATTAACTTAGCAACAAAAGATACATAATCATATTGCAATAGGTAATGAAACATTCAACCCACACTTCCATGTGGAACCAAACATTTCATGCCCTCAAGTTCAATAATCTAGGTTCTTAATTCATGAAGAACTAACAAGCAATCCCATATAATCCATTTTAATCACAATCCATCATCAAAATCACTCCCAAACTCACATAATCACCATTAGGTTGGGTTTCACCCAACCCCTAGCTAAGGAACTACTCACACATCATATTGAAAAGCACAAAATCAAAATTTAGGGTTCTATCTTGCTCAACAAACTTGGAATAGTAACTTGCTACAAATAGAACTAACATTCAACAACAATCATCAAAGAACTAAAAGAGATTCAAATAACAAGGTACAACAAAATAAATAAGAAACCAAGTAAAGTGGAAGGAGAAAAGTTACTAAAATGAAACTTCAAAAATGTTGAATAAATGTTGAAAATATGAGAATAACCCTTGAAGTTCTCTTTTACAATGATTAGGTTTTTGAGTTTCCAAACTAGATCATCAACTAATGTAATGAACTAAGGTGCTAACTAAGAGAGTTTTTGCTGAAAACTATTCTACTATTTTTTCTTCTCCCCAAAAACGATCTAAAAAGGACCTTAAATAGTCCGTACAAAATTGGCTGAGATCGGGAAAAGGTCCGACTGAACTCTGGGTAGGTTCGGTCGGACTCAGGGTAGGTTCGGTCGAACCTCCCTGATCCTTGTTTGGTCGAACTTTTGAGGTTCGACCTCTCCTGCAAAATTGCTGAAAACTGGTTTGACACTGCCTTCTTTGCACCTTGGAGGTTCGGTCAAACTTTTCAAAAGTTTGACCACACCTAGGTTCGACCGCACCTCCTCTTGCACTTCCTTTTCTTGCTTCCTCTCCTTCCCTTTTTCTCCTCTTGCCTTTGTCCATGGCTCCATACTTGGCCAAGGGGCCTCCCACTGTGCATAGGACCGCCATGGAACCTGCAAAAGATACCAAAGTTCACGAGAGCATGGGGATGATAAAATAATGCATAAAGATTATCAAAACAAGCGCAAATAAGCATTACTTTTCATCAACACATAAAGAATCCATAAGAGGAGAAATGAGGTGGAAAAACCTAAGAAAAATAGGAGGAAAAAGACCTAAATACTACCCCCAAGAGTGACATAAATGTCACTCATCACCTGTAGTGCTTTGCTGCTAAAGCCGGTTGCCGTTTTTACCAGGATTTGGATTTTTCCGCATGGACCACTTTTGGATCTATGCCGGCCGAATCCCAGATGCAATGGATCATTTCGAACGGCTATGTACTTTCAATGATGTGTCAGTAAATTCCGTTTGAGTTTACGATCGCCAGAACAATGTACCACCCGGAAGGGAGCTATTCTCTTTGGTGAATTCACCCGGATGGGTGTCACCGGATGACTTCTCTTTTTGGAGCAGTGGTTTAATAAATGTTCTTCCGTCCGTTTTTTTTGCACTAGACGGGTGCTAATTCAATGAATAGAAATGATATACTTCAAATTTCAATGCTATTTTCAAAAATTACAAATTCCTTAGAAGTAGTACTTTTTCAAGTTATCTACGTTCCAGGTGCGAGGTAGCTGCATTCCTTCTGGGGTTTCCAGGCGGTAAGTGCCATTTCTAACTTCTTCAAAAATTCGGTAGGGTCCTTCCCAATTGGGAGTTAACTTCCCTTGCTCGTTCGCCCTACCGGTTGCTTCAAGCTTACGTAGTACAAAATCTCCTACTTTAAGGGGTCTTTTGCGCACCCTTTTGTTGTAGGCTCTCGTCATTCTCAGATGGTAGATTTCATGACGTAATGCGACATTACCCCTTCTTTCAGGGAGTGTATCCAAAACCAGACGCATGGCCTCCCAATTTGCTTTTTCATCATAAAGCATGATTCGAAGTGTTGGTTCATATAACTCAATAGGAAGGAAAACCTCTGTGTCGTATGCCATGAGAAATGGGGTTTCACCGGTTGACCCCTTCTCTGTCGTTTTGATTGACCAAAGAACATGAGTCAACTCTTCAGCCCAAAGACCGCCTGCTTTTTCGATCTTTTTCTTTATGCCACCTGAGATGAGCTTGTTAAAGGCTTCCACCTGACCGTTTGCTTGAGGACGGCCTACAGATGCAAAATAATGTGAAATTCCTTGGTCTTGCAACCAAGTTTTGAGGACAGGCGTTTTGAACTGCGGACCATTATCAAAGACCATTGACATAGGAACACCGAACCGGGTGATGACATTCTTCCAGATGAAGGAGATGACATCCTTAGTTTTGATGTCGTTTACCGCCTCTGCCTCAACCCATTTTGTGAAGTAATCAACAGCCACCAAAATGTATCTACAGCCGCCTGAGGCTGGCGTATATGGTCCCAAAATATCCATGCCCCATTTGGCAAACGGGATAGGGCTGAAAATAGCCGTTATATCAGTTGCCCGCTGACGGATAAGCCAGCCAAATCTCTGGCACTTGTCACATCTCTTAACCAAATCTAGAGCATCTGCCTCAAGAGTGGGCCAAAAGTACCCCTGCCGCCTGGCTATCTTTGTGAGAGTTCTGCCGCCTATGTGTGATCCACAGAAGCCGACATGTAGGTCTTCTAGAACTTCCTTTCCCCTTTCTGGGGTTATACACTTGAATAACGGCTGTAGATACCCCTTTCGAAAGAGTTCGCCCTTGTGCATGACGAAACTTAATGCTCGTCGCTTTAGAGCAACCGCTTCTGAGGAGGCATCCGGCAGAGTTCCGTCTACCAAGTAGTCCCGGATGGGGTCCATCCAAGTAGAGCTTCAATCTAGAACTCCAATGGGATCATGTTCTATTCTCTTCTTTTCCATGACTTCCCAAAAGACTGACCTCGGCGTATCACAAGTGGCGGATGATGCCAATTTTGATAATGCATCCGCCTGATTATTCTCGGACCTTGGTACTTGATTTAGATTGAATTCATCAAGTGACCCGGCTTCTTCTCTAACCGCCTGTAGGTATATAATCATCACCGGATGGGTGGCTTCGTAATCACCATGGTACTGGCTAACAATTACTTGAGAATCAGAACAAGCGTCAACCTTTCTTGCCCTGGCTGCCTTACACATGCGGATACCGGCTAGCAAGGCATCGTACTTTGCTTCATTATTCGAAGCCTGAAACTTGAATCATAGAGCATACTCGTATTTATCCCCTTCCGGGGAATGACAAATTACGCCTACCCCACGATCATTCAAGGTAGAACTCCCGTCTACATACACCTTCCATACTTGATCAGTATTATCCGGCTGTACCGGCCTAGTCATTTCGACAATGAAGTCGGTAAACGCCTGACCTTTCACTGCCCGCCTGGGCTCGAAAGTTATCTCCAAACTTTGGATTTCCACTGCCCATTTAATCATTCTCCCGGATGACTCTAACGTGGTCATAGGTCGTTTGAGCGGTTGATCAGCGTAGACGGTAACTGGATGAGCCAAGAAATAAGGTTTCAACCGTTTAACCGCTTTGTATAAAGCCAGACCAAATTTTTCAATCATGGGATATCGAAGTTCAGCATTCCGGAGAACGTGGCTTATGAAATAAACCGGGAGCTGTTTGCCGTCTCTCTCAGCAAGGAGGACGGCACTTAGGGAATGATCCAAGACGGCTAGGTACATATAGAGAGCCTCTTGGGGTAGGGGACTCACTAATCTTGGCAAAGAATGCAGGTGTTGCTTCAGCCTTTGGAATGCCGCCTCAGCCTCTTCACCCCATTCAAACCTGGACCTCTTTTTGATTGCTTGAAAAAAGTAAAGACACTTGTCGCCTGACCGGTTGAGGAATCTTCCCAATGTCGCTAAGCAACCGGTAAGATTTTGAGGCTCTCTGACGGTACGAGGCGACTGCATGTCGATTACCGCCTGTACCTTGTCCAGATTAGCCTCTATACCTCTCTGGTCAATCAAAAATCCGAGAAACTTCCCAACCTCAACACCAAAGATGCACTTTTTTGGCTTAAGCATGACTTTATGCCGCCTGAGGGTGGTGAAGGTTTCTTGGAGGTCAAATAGATGATCCGTCTGCAGCTTGGATTTGACTATCATGTCATCAATGTACGCCTCTACATTTCTCCCAATCTGATCATAAAAGACCGAGTTTATCATTCGTTGGAAGGTAGCAGGCGCATTTTTCAACCCAAACGGCATCACCGTGTAACAGTATAAACCCTGATCTGTGACAAAAGCCGTCTTTTCTTGGTCTTTCTTCCACAAAGGTATCTGATGGAAGCCAGAATAGGCATCCATAAAACTCATCAGAGCATGACCGGCTGTAGAGTCTACAAAGTGGTCGATCTTTGGAAGCGGGTAACTATCTTTCGGAAAAGCTCTGTTTAAGTCCGTGTAATCTACACACATCCGCCAGGTACCATTTGGCTTCTTCACAAAGACAACATTGGCTACCCAATCCAGGTAGTAGCATTGCCGTATGAACCCGGCATCTAAAAGCTTCTTAACCTCAGCTCCTGCCGCCTGAGATCTTTCTTCGCCATGGTTCCTCTTCTTTTGCCTAACCGGCTTCTTTTTAGGATCCACAGCGAGTTTATGAATAGCAAGATCCGGGCTTACACCCGGCATTTCTTCCACTTTAAAGGCAAACACATCTTTGAATTCTCTCAGCAATCGGAGCAAGCTGGTTCCCAAGTTGTCAAAAGCAACCGTCCCAACTTTGACAGTTCTGTCAGGCCGGCTGTCATCTAAGATGATGTCAATATTTTCTCCTGCCGGCTGGGGGCGAAGGTCGTCTGACCTCTCCCCTGAAAGTGATTTCTATTGTTTCTCTTTGACGGGTGCCATTTCGTCCGCCTTCCTCTTTTTACCGGCTGCTTTCAGGGATGGTGCTTCTTGATCACATTCGTCAAGTTCAACTATTTCCTTTTCCTGACCGTCTGTGACTAATGTTGGTTTGACGTCTGAGAGGTAACACTCTCTCGCCGTCTTTTGTTCCCCACTCAAGGAACCGACTGTGCCATCATCCCTCTCGAATTTAATCAACATTAGAGACGGGATGATCACTGATTTGGAGATGTTAAGGGTTGGCCGGCCAATGATCACGTTGTAGGCTGTCAGTTCCTCAACAACAAGAAACTTGACAACCATATGCCGGCCTTTCCCCTTCTCTCCAAACCGGATGGGTAGGTCAACCATCCCCACCGGATGCACTAATCCTCCCCCAAAGCCAACAAGAGGGTATGGAGCATGTATCATGCTACTGGGCTTATACTTGAGCTTTTCTAAGCACCGGTAGCTTATGAGGTCGGATGAGCTCCCGATATTAATTAAGATCCGGCCAACTCGTTGATTGACAATTTTACATTCGATGACTATAGGATCATCGTGGGGCCGCCTGACCTCTCCTCTATCCTTTTCGGAGATATTGACTTCTGGGAATGAATTTTTAGACGATTGACCCTCATCTACTAAGTTGATCAGTCTTCTTATGTTATCCTTGGTACCCCGGATGGTAGTTACACCACTCGCAAATCCACTGGCTATGGTTAAGATGGTTTCCTCTTCAGTGTCAGAATGAGTTACCGGTGTCTTTGGAGGTTGTCCCTTGACCTGCTTGGGAGCACCCTTTGATTTGGTCAAATAAGATTTTAGAGCCCCCTCATCAGCAAGGCGGTCAAAGAGCCGCCTGAGCCTAAAACAGCCTTCAGTGTCATGGCCTATCTCTTCGTGGAAATGACAATATTTACTTTTATCCCGACTGCTCACGGGACTCTTCATTGCTGCCGGTTTTTCAAGATTTAACCGGTCTTTAACCTCCTTGAGAATGGAGGCGCAATCTTTGGTGAATTCGTACCATGGGACATACGGATCCGACCTCTTTCTCTTTTGGAACGGTTGTTCGGATGGCTCTATCGCCCAGACTTCTTTTCGTTTCTTTTCTTCCCTTTTGGCCGGCTGAGTAGGCCAGCTTTCTCTTTTATCGGATCTTTTGTAATCCATTGGAAGTTTAACAGCACAAAGTTTCATTGCCTGTATGTAAGCCTCTACCTTCATTAATGCCTCACGAAGGGTAGAGACCCTCTTTCTGACCAAGTCAAACTTAAAAGTTAACATGTCCTTTAGACCTTTGAAGAAGTCGGTATAGGCGACGTCGTCAGACAATCCCTGGATTTGGATTCTCATCAGGTTGAACCGCCTCACATAGGACCTGAGCCCTTCCTTGTCCCCCTGCTGTATCGCCCCCAGATCAAGGCTTGTCTTTTTAGCAGGGATGTTCATTGAGAAGTTGGACATGAACCAGTATGCCAACGTTCTAAAGTTATTGATGCATCCGGCAGGTAGGTTACCAAACCAACGTTGAGCAGTCCCTTTCAACGTTGCCGGGAAGCACCTACACCAAGAGGCATCATCCAAGCCCTGCAAATACATCAGGTTGGTGTATGCCATAAGGGGATCTTCTGGGTTGGTGGTGCCGTCATAGGCACCTACCAACACATTTTTTATTTTTGACGGTTGAGCCATCTCAGTGATTTCCCTAGAGAACGTCGTTGGCTGTTCCCCAAGGTTGAGCAGCCGGAGCTGCTAGTCCATAGGCTGGACAGGTGGCGGCTGACCCCCGAATAGGGCCGGCTGTGAGTAAGGAGATCCAAAGGGCATGTATGGTGACCCATGCACTGCCGGTTGGATTATATGAGGGCCGGATCGAGCGGAAACCTCGGTCGACCGACTCTCCTTACTTGTTCACGAGTGCCTCCTTGATGTAACATGGAAGTTGTCTTGAAAGGTCGACGTCGATGCCGACTCGGAGAGTTGCTGAATCTTTTTATCCTGGATAAGAGTTCGAACATCAGAGTACACCTTCTTTGTTCCATCCGGCTGTAGGTACCGGAAGGGTTTTCTTGACTTCTCCATGGGAATGCGAATTTTTGAGATATCAATGGACCTAACCGGCACCTTTGGCTTTGGGTGCGGAGTAGGTGCTCTATCTTTTACCGCCTTGGATGTCTTTTTCCCAAGACGTCTTTCTTCCGCCTGCCCCTTGCGGGGGCTGGCTGATTTATCTAGGAGGCCTTTGATTTCTCCTTTGAAACTCATCATCATATTCATGAGTTTGTCTCTGGAGACAGGAGTGGCTCCTTCTGAGGCAGGGGTTAGCCCAAGCGGACCTCTGGTGGGGTGACTAGGGCCCGACTGCAGTTCTGCCCGTTCTCTTTTGTCTTTGGAACGGGTATGCTTGGTCCTTAAAGAACCATCAGCTGTATCTTGGTCCGAGTGGACCTCAGCCTCACCAGAAGGTTGGCTACCATTCCCCGGCAGTACAGGTTCTGAAGTCATCAAGAAAGTACTCTCCCCACAGACGGCGCCAGATGTTTGGGGGTTTTTTATATGTCCTACGGGAGAGTTACAATTTCTTAGTATGCTCCTTTCTTCGCCTGTACCTGCACAAATAGCGGAGACTCCGGCTGGGGGGTGGGAGTTCCGCCTCCAAAGATTAAGTTAGAATCTTTAAAGAGGTACAAAGAGCAATAAATGCTTCTCGATTGGAGAGCGTTTTGCAATGGGTTTTGTGTTTGGTTGGTTGTTGGAAATGTTGATGATCCCCATAAATGAGGTATGCCCCTACTATTTATAGTAGGGGAGAGCTGTACCTCAATTAGGGTACAATGACACGTGTCGCAAAGGGATTGGGCCCTTGCTGACCGTTGCAAGCTTGACACGTGGCAAGCCTTTATAGGGCCACGTGTATTAGGGGTATTTTTACCCTAAACAGAAGAGTTTGAAGTTTATAGTGACGCATCTAAGAATGTCTTTGGGTGTGTACTTATGCAACATGGGAAGGTTGTAGCTTATGCATCAAGGCAGCTCAAGCATCATGAACAGAATTACCCTACTCATGATTTGGAGCTAGGAGCTGTGGTATTTTCTCTCAAGATTTGGAGACATTACTTGTATGGTGTGAGATGTAAGGTGTATACGACCATAAAAGTCTGAAATACATATTCACACAGAGTCATTTGAACATGAGATAAAGGAGATGGCTTGAGGTGCTAACCGATTACAACCCAGAGATTCTATATCACGAAGGAAAGGCGAACAAGGTAGCTGATGCTTTGAGTAGGAAGACAATTCATACAGTGAACTTGATGGTTTTAGCCAAGGAACTTTGTGAAGAATTTAGGAAGTTGAACTTGGAAGTGATAGAGTATGGCCAGGTGAACCCTCAATTGAATGCAATGTCAGTCAAAACCTACCATATATGATGAGATTTGTGAGAAGCAAATGTTCGATGAGTGGTTGACCAAGGTGAGAAAGATGAGAGAAGAAAGAGCAACAACTGAGTTTGATGTCGATGATAGTGGAACAGTGAAATACAAAGGGAGATGGTGTATTCCCAAAGATGAAGATCTCAAAAGGAAGATTTTAGAAGAAGCTCACAACACCCCGTACTCTATACACCCGGGAGGGGATAAGCTCTATAAAGATCTTAAGAAACATTTTTGGTGGCCGAAAATAAAGCGTGAAGTAGCCGAGTTTGTGGCAAAGTGCCTTACATGTCAGGAAGTGAAGATACAACATATGAGACCTGGAGGGAAACTGCAATTGTTAGATGTGCTAGGATGGAAGTGGGAGTCTATCTTTATGGATTTTGTGATGGGATTACCGCTTACAAGGGCAGCAAAGAATGCTATTTGGGTAATAGTTAATCGTTTAACGAAGACAACAAGATTCATAGCAATAAAGGACACTTGGAATGTGATTCAGTTGGCAGACGCCTATGTGAAAGAAATTGTGAGACTACATGGAGTTGTTAAAGATATCATTTCAGACAGAGATCCCAGATTTTTATCAAAGTTCTGGGAAATGTTTCAGCAAGCATTTGGCTCTATCTTAAAGTTTAGCACAGCGTTTCACCCTACTACAGATAGACAAACGGAGAGAACAATTCAGACCCTAGAGGACATGTTGAGAGCTTGTGTGATGGACTTTGGTGGATCGTGGGACGAACGATTACCTATGATCGAATTTTCATATAATAACAGTCATCATGCGAGCAACACCTTATGAAGCGTTCTATGGAAGGAATTGTAGAAGTCCCCTGTGTTGGAGTGATATTAGTGAGTTTTTGACTTTGGGGCCAGAAATGATTGAAGAAACAACGAAGCAAGTTAGGCTCATACAGGCAAACATGAAGGCAGCTCAGGATCGACAAAAGTCATATGCAGACCAGAATAAGAGAATAGTGGAATTTGAAGTCGGGGAAAAGGCTTTACTTAAGGTTTCACCTACCAAGGGAGTCATGCGGTTCGGTAGAAAAGGGAAACTAAGTCCTAGATACATTGGGCCGTATGAAGTATTAAAGAGAGTTGGAGAGGTGGCATACCAACTAGCCTTACCCATGGAGTTAGCCAATGTTCACAATGTTTTTCATGTTTCCCAACTCCGAAAGTATGTTCATGACCCTACCCATGTTATCCAACCTAAGACTATTGAGCTAGATGAGACCTTAACTTTCGAAGAGCGCCCAGTGAAAATTCTTGATACCAAAACGAGAAATACTCGAAATAAGGTGGTAAAGTTAGTTAAGGTGATGTGGTCTAATCAGAATTCTGAAGAAGCAACTTGGGAAATCGAGCATGATATGCAAAAGCGCTACCCAGAACTTTTTGAGCAGGTATGCCAAGTTTCGAGGCCGAAACATTAAAGGGGAGGGGGTAGAATGTAATACTAACTTAGCCTTGTCATCATGTAAGCCTTATTTTGAAAACTAACTTTAAAGTTCGAGGACAAACTTTTGTTTTAGGGGGAGTAGATGTAATACCCCAATTTTTTTTTTATATTGAACCAACGATTTTTCTAGTATAAAGTTTTAAATTTATAATTATTTTTCAAATTTATATATTATTGTAAAATTTTAATAATTATTATTTTTATTTTCGGATTTATTTAAAAAAAAAATTTTTTTTGATGTTTTTGGATAAATTTCATAAACTGATTTTAGCATGAAAATCAATCCCATATCATTTGAAAGTTAATTTTATCAAAAAAATTTGAATTTTAATCTTATCATAGTTAGTTACTTAAATCTATCCCAAACCTCAACCTCACCCAAATTTTCACATTATAAATTGGTTGATCGTGAGGAAGGGGGAGCACAAAAAACTACTCTTCTTCCCCACCCTTCATCTCCATTAATTGACAGGTATGAGAGCTCAATTAACTCGTAATCCCTTCTTTATTTAGATGAATTTAACTAGTCAATTAAGCTTCAATTTTACGACTAGTAATCTTTAATTAACACCTTTCATTGCTAAACCCGTAACTCCGTCGACGAAACCGACATTTTGGCACTCAAATTGAATCTTTTTCTTGTCTCCATCTTAGACCACCATAGCTTCAACCCTTACCGTCAACACCGTTGTTGTATTAGCACACCCTCTTCTGAAATTGCCTAAGATATTGTATGAGTAATTGACAAACTGGAAGTCTTCTTTTTAGAAAATAAATGGTTGTTTTCTTTCCTACCAAAGAGGACACATTGAAGTACATTTTTTTTTGGAGCTTTGTTTTGGAGTTGGTGCGTAGGTTGCAGGCAAATGTGTTTTAACAAGCCTTTGTAATTAGATACTTGTAATTAGAGTATACTTATCCGGTTATAGGGAGTAGTGGTAGTGGAGTAGTGCATACTATACTTCTAAATGTATAGTCATAGTTGAAATTAAACTTTTATTCTTTTTCCTCCAAATTTTCTTATCAATACAATACGTTAGAAGTAGTTGCTTAATTACCCGCGTACTAGTGTACTACTACTAACTTTGTATTAGCTATATGGGTCATACTAACTTAGTATTATTATCTGCTTATTTGTAGACGGAGGCTACTAGGTGAACATTTCGGAGGTTACTTACCTTGAAATTTACGCGCAACTCAAGGTAATTTACAATGTCCATCATCTTTAGAATCCCGTTAGGAAATTATTTTAAATTATTGTGCGCCAACTATGTGATTACGTAATTATATGTGATGAGTGTGCTACCGTATGATAATATGGAATTACTTTATACTAGTTTTCTATATTTTGTGTACTAGTTAAATTATTTTCAAAAATTTGATTAATTGGTATTGTATGAGTTTTTAATATAATTAAAAGCTTGGGAATTGAATTATTGATTGTACTGGATTGATGGTCTCCAAGGCCTATTGGGAAACAAGTCGTAACTAGTGTATCATGTAGAATGGATATGTTCTAATAATATTGAAATTGAATGATGGTTACTTGGGATTAAATTGATTTGTGCAATACTCATGTGCAATGTGATCGAACAATTTAATCTATTAAAATGTACATTAAATTAAGAAGGGAAATGAAACCCGAAAGGGTGAAGAATAGGTTGCCCACTAGTAGTTATGGTTGCTACTAGTTGGTTTAAATTAACGTATATTGTTGTTTAGTCTTCCTCCTAATCAATGGGTATTAGTGAGGGGTGTGCACACTAGGGACATTCTGTTTAATTTATGGCCATTTGGGTTACGCGCGACCCTCTGTTAAGTAGGTGGTGACAGGGACTAGTCCCGCCTTACTGGTGTTCTCTTTCCCTTTCTTAACTAAAGTAATAAATTTTATGTGACAACTTGATTTTGACTTATTATTATAATTTCGATGAAATTCTGTTGTGTAAAATGTTTTTCGAACTAAAATTATTTATTTTACGGGATGGAGTTGGAATTACTCAGTTTATCTGATTTTGGGAGTTTTCTCTCTTTTCTTGTTTCTGATTTATTTTGCAGGTTGGTAAGAGGGTACTCGGTTACGTGTGAGGAGACGTTAGAATAATCACGTAGCTAAGACAATATAGTTTAATTCCAAACTTATTTACTTTCCTTTTTAATTAATGTTTTTTTAATGGTTTTTTTTAAATGTTTTATAGTTTGGATGTAACGACTATTTCTATTTTGCCGTCACTCAGCTCACTTAGTTTATACAATGGTTTTTTGTTTTGCTTCGCATTTGTTTTCTATGGAAAATAAGTGTAGCAGTAACACTCCCAAGGTTCGATGGTTGGTTTTGAAAGGTAAAAAGGTTACTCTTATCGTTTTACAAAGACCCGAATTTTGGGGGTGTTACACCGTTGTTCAAGTGGTACTGCCATATTGCGGTGGTCGTGGCGCGGCGGACCCTACCGTGGCACGGTGGTGTTTACTGTGTTGCGGCGGTATCTGCCGTGTCATAGCAGATTCTGCCATGTTGTGGCGATAGTTCAAGCAGGTCAGGTTAGCAATTCGTGGTAGCAGCGAAGCAGGAAGCAGTCGCGACCTTAGAGCGCCTCCACCACGGGCGTGGCCCCTGCCGACCTGTTTCCAGATCTAGTTTTCCGCGGGTGCGGCTCTCTCGTGCGCGGGCGCGGCTTTGGGGGTTTCGGCTTATCCTTATTCGGTTTTGCTCTTCTTTTGGGGAAAATATAAAAGGGGGCCGAGCCTCCCATTTTAAAGTACTTTTTTTTTCCAGATTTCATTTTGCTAGTTTTAGGAATAGTTTTAGAGAGAAAAAGTGAGGGATTTCAATGGCGATTTAAGAGATTGAAGATGCAAGGGTGACAATTGTATTGAAAATCTTCTCAATTGAACATTTCTTACCCTATTTCATCTTATTGTTTTCTTTAATTTCATGTTTGTTTGATTTAGTTTTTTGCTTGATTCTTGATTAAATTAGTTGTTGTTGATGCTTGATTTATTCTTGATTGCAATTACTTGTTTGGATTAGATGATGATAGTTATTGAGGAGTTGTTTTGCTAGGGTTTGGTGTAAAAGTTGTATGATTGATTGATTGTGATTAATTTGGGAACTGTGTTGATTGATTATTAAGACAAAATTGATTAATTGAAGGTTGCATGTGCTTAGTTTGATTAGGCTTTGAGAACTATGCTAGATTGCATTGTAATTCCTAATGACATGAGTACTCGATTTAGGATTGCAATTGTCGATTGGTTTGATTTGTGATTCTCCTAGTTTGTCATTCATAGAGGAGACCTAGTTTGTCGATTAGGCGATAGCTCTTTGATTCCAATTGATAGCTCTTATCATTACTCTTCACAACCATTGATTGGCTTATCTTTCCCAAGTAGTTGCAATTGTCATGATTACATGTTGATCTCATTCCCTAGGGTTTCATTTGAAAGGAATGGTATCGTCCGAACAAGTTTATTATTCCGATAGAGGGTTCAGAATTAAATAGGTTATCAAGAGAATGTCTTGGATAAAGAAACACCTATTAAGTGAACGTTGAATATAATATCGAAACTATCCCTAATCGAGGTCATTTGAAAGTTGGACGACTAATGACCGCGCAAGATTAGTGTGTAGTATGATTTATAGCACCGTTTCTTATGCTACAAGGACAAGATTGTCAAAAATCATTTCCACAGGTATTAGTTTGGAACTATACCGGATTGAACTATGAGGATACTTTAAGAGATTTAACAATCGTCATAAGTATATTACTCATTATGGCTATCGGAACCTCTTTCCTCGACCATGAGTATTGTTAGTTCTCTTATTTGAGTACTAGTCCGTTTTGATGTTGTCAAACGTCTGCCGTACAAGAGGATTATAAAGGCAACACTCGGGCGGCTAGGGCCTCTTAGTAATGGAAGATAACAATGCAAGACTGGGAATGTCCCCCCTATTAACAGTAGGGAACATGTCTTTGTTGTTTACAAGGCCTCTTGAAGAGCGAGACTGTGAAAATGCATGGTCGTGCTCATATGGATTTTAGAAATCATCTGCTTATTGATAGTCGAACTCAGAAATCGAGAAACACTTCTGGACGTAATAAGGATGATGAAGAATCTTACCTTATAGTTCATGAAGAGGCATTAAGTGACATAGGAAAAAAAGCTATACACAAACAGCACACTTGTCTGGTGTCCTTCGAATAACTGTATTATTCTGATAGAGGGTTCGAAATTAATTAGGAAAGCTAATTATTCAGTGAGGTCAAGTAATCGGAACGCCTAGTTGGAGGCTGCTTCCGATCAGTGATATTAATGTATAATTAATATTACAGCTTGCTCTTGACTGAACCCTTCAAGTCACACCCAATCATGTAACTGAACCAAGGCGACGAATTAATTCGAATGATTAAAAGAGTCAATAAAGATTTTACGAACAAAGACGTCGGATTATGAGCTTAGAGCGTCGAGTCAATTTATGCAATTGACGAGACGAGAAAATTAGTCAATCAACAAGTCAACGTGCGCAAAAGTTCTAGCCTCGCAATGGCCTACCATACGAGGGCTAGGCAGGCTAGGCTAGCAAGGCTGTTAGCCATGTGCATGGCTTGGCCGCAAGCCTAGCAGCCACGCAAGTGTGCTGGCTGGGCGAGTTGGCCGAGTGTGCATGCTAGCAGCACTAGCCTCGCAAGCATGCATGCTGGCATGCTAGCAAGGGACATCACTAGCCCGCACGCACTAGCCAACCCCGCAAGCAAGGCCAGCAGCATGCAAAGCTCACTAGGCCTTGCGCGGAATAGCAGATAGCAAGAGCTAGCGTGCTTGCGCGCTTGCCCAGCCCACCGAGCTAGCACCGAGCGTGTGGCCGTGTGGTCTTGGTGCGGATGACAGGCCCATGCTGAAGCCACAAGGCCTTGATCAGTCTATTCCTTGTTGCTCAAGGATGTTGACCGGTCTTGGCTTGTTGTGATTGGTGGGTTTGGTGGCTTGGGGAACAAGGAGGCCTTGTGGTCCTCACCTACCCTCCTCTTCTCCTTGTGACACTTATTGATTGCTAATTTAATTCTAACTATTAATTTAATTAGGAATTAAGGTAATCATTCATTTTCTCATTTCTACAACTCTCCCACATGGAAAGTTGATGGAAACTTTAAGGAGCATTTCCCTACAGATACCCACCTTGGGTATTGGGATTTCTCACTTGAGTTGAACTCAATAAGGTATCTCCCTAAAGTGAGAAAGCCTTTAAGTTCGTAAAACTCTAGTTTTATTTGGTCTAGCCTTGTCTAAGCTACGAGGTAGGGGCCGGTTCGGTTCGCGAGGGTGTAAGACGTTGGAGGGCTTGCACTTGCGAGTCTCAAAGTTTTCCAAGTCCGAGCTTATGATACAAGCGAATCACGCGTCAAGGGTGAGCTACTCTTATCCTTTCTTTCTCTCTCTTCCCTTTATGTGTTTATGCTTTCTATAATTGCATGTTATGTTGTAATTATTATGCATGCGATCCTTTTGCGGGTTTTGTTTCTGCACGGTGTCGGACACCGCAAAACACAACAGCGGTATAAGAGCCTCTTGCATATAATTTTTACAACTAAAAATTAATTATGGTGATTTAAAATGGTTTTACCAACCTAACTAGATTAAGACCTTGGTTTTAATTGGCTTAAAATCGTATTGTTACTAATTTATGACTACGAACCCAAATTTCGATTCAAAAATGGTGAATTTTAGGTGAAATCGTTGTTCTCAAATCAACCTTTACTCACAAAGTGATTAAAAATGGCTTCCAAAGGCCGAAATCTTCCAAGAAAGTGGTTTTTCAAGGGGTTTTTCATTTGGAATGAAAAATTTTAAATCTTTAAACCTTGGTTATTTATGGTATGCAATTGTTGGATTATGTGTTTGATTATACCATTAATCTTCTGCAATTTTACTCCTTATTAAGCATGTTTATGTTGTAAATTAGATGCTTAATTTGGATAGCTCTTAATTTCACATAAACTTGGAATTTCTCATTCTTGCAAATAAATTGCTTGGAGTGTGAAAGTTTATGGTGAATATAATTTTTGAAGCCCTAGAAGAGTTAAAGATTCAATCTTTAATGGTTTAAATGGTTGAATCTTAACTTGCCAAAATCCATAATCAAAACGAGGCTAGGCCTTGATTTTCCATATACTTGCAAAAAAAAATATTTTTACAAAATTTTGTTTCATCGGCTTAATTAATTTTAATTAGATTAATTTTAATTAAGTTGGATGTGGAATTTAGTGGGAGCTTCATTAATCGTCCTGAGCTTTATTAAGCCTTGTTTGTGCTTTTGTTATTGCGTTAGATCACATAATCAGATAAACAACTTGACTAGTTTTAATTAGGTGTGTTAATCAGATTAACCACCTAAGTTAGTAACTAGTACGCGCTCGTTTGATACAATGCTTTGTATCGTTGCTTGAATTATTTGTAAATATGCATGGGCCATTCACTTTAGAAGTGAATGGGTGAATGGAATATTATAAATGTTTTAATGCAGGTTTTACAAAAGGAAAATAGTATGCTCCGACTAGGATAGTAAATACGGATTGCGTTCCGTTTCATATTTTTATAAATCTAAATAAGGAATGCGTGTCGTTAAGTATTTTTGTAGTTAGATTATTTTGATTAGTCTTAGGTACTAGTAATTGCATATTTGGTGGTTTGAATATTGAATGCTTTAAGTTTTTGTAAATCTAAATACGGACTGCGTGTCGTTTCTAAAAGAAGCCAAGAAGATGAAATGAAGGCCTTTGAAGATTCGATGCTTCAAGTTTCAAGGGGTCATGCTAGTTTGCCAATGCATCTTTATTTATGCATTATATATTTTTCTAATATATGATTACGATATTAGATGCATGTCTAGGATTTCGAATGTTGAATTTTATTTTTGTTCACTTAAAATCAACCAACATAGAAACACTCAGTCCCTAAAATATTGAGTTAAAATTTGCCATTCCAAAATGACATTTACCAAACTAATGAGAATAGTAATGGGCTATGCCAAAGCAAGACATTACTACTTTCCTAGGGACGTAAGGTATACTAGGTATACGCGTTACTTTTGGTAAAACTCAACGATATCAGTAAGGAGTCCTTAGATGTCGTGGCAATGGAGATCAATGTCAAGAAAGCATTAGATGCGACTTTTTATCAAACCAAGAATAGCTTAGAGCTATTAGAAATTGGATTGCTTACTTTAAAATATTAAGTGTTAAGACAAGCCAAAGCATTCTTAATCACTTTTTGATTTTTGGGGTCTTGGAATCGTTTTATTCTCGCCTAAAAGGGACAAATTTTAAATGTGTAGATAAAACACTTAATAAGATTAAAAGTTTGCATGTATGCTTTAAATTTCAAACTTATTGGTTTTATGAATGGTTTTTCATTGCAAATTCTTTCATTTGTAAATGTCTGCAACTAACACCAAAAATCAACCAGTTTTCTCTCCGCTCAATTCTCGATAAGGAGAAATTGAATTGGACAAACTTCCTTGATTGGCAAAGGAATTTGTGAATAGTTCTCATGCAAAAGCTAAAGGAATACGTCCTTGACGAGGAAATGCCCGACGCTCCTAACGAGGAGGTCACACAGGCTTCCCTAAACCAATGGCATGCTGCCAATGATCATATCTGAACTTCATAATATGTTTCAAGAGAAAGCTCGAACTGAGAGGTTTGAGACCTGTAGGCAGATCCTTGAGAGCAAGCTCAAGAAAGGAGAGCCCGTTAACCTTCATGTGCTCAAAATTATTGGATTATTTGAGAACATAAAAAGGCTTGATGCGGGATACTCGAACGAGATGGCAATTGACATCATTCTCCACTCGCTGCACAATGGTTATGATCAGTTCAAGATGAACTATAACATGCACAGGATGGAGAAAACCCTCACCGAGCTTCATGGGATGTTGAAGCAAGCCGAGCAAACGCTCAAGGATGAGGGGAAGGATGATATGCTTATGGTTAAGAAGGGCAAGCCATTTAAGCGGTCGGGCAAGAAGAAAGGCTATAAGGAGATGGGTAAGAAGACCTTTTCGCCTAAGTTAAAAGCTACCAAGGGAGACAAGCAAAAGAAGGTAGCATCTTATCAATCCGATTCCGAAAGTTTCTACTGCAAGAAGAAGGGACATTGGAAGCGAGATTGCCTCAAGTTCAAGGAGGATAAGAAGACCGACACCGTTGCTTCTAGATCAGGTATATATGTTAACTTTACTAGTAAAGCTTCATGGGTGTTAGATACCGGATGTGGCTCACACCTTTATTCCGATGCTCTGGGACTAAGGAAAAGTAGAAGGCTAGTGAAGGGAGAAGTAGAACTTCGGGTAGGCAATGGAGCAAGGATTGCGCCCGTATCTATTGGGACACTCAGTTTGTCTTTTCCCTTTGGGCTTGTTTTAGAACTTGACGAATGTTATCATGTTCCAAACATCACCAAAAACATTATTTCAATTTCGGCGTTGGACACAAAGGGTTTTGAATTCCGGATAAGGGACAATAGTTGTTCATTTTATCTTGATAATGTTTTACATGGTACGGCATATTCAGAAAATGGTCTTTATGTGCTTTCATTAGATAAACAGGTTTATAATGTTAATAATGTTGTCAAAAGGGTTAAGACCAATGAATCGAATCAAACTTATTTGTAGCATTGTCGTATATGCTATATAAACATTAAATGCATCAAGAAACTTCTAAATGAAGTGATTCT
Source organism: Chenopodium quinoa (assembly GCF_001683475.1). Lineage (NCBI taxonomy): Eukaryota > Viridiplantae > Streptophyta > Magnoliopsida > Caryophyllales > Amaranthaceae > Chenopodium > Chenopodium quinoa. The sequence goes on along the minus strand of NW_018742726.1, from coordinate 1,522,614 downwards.
TGATTCATTCGACTTAGAGTCGTTTAAAAACGGCGAAGGATGCTTACTTGGCAAGATGATAAAACAACCATTCTCCAAGTTAGGAGAAAGGGCTAGTGACTTATTGGGTCTCATACACACGGATGTATGCGGACCAATGAGCACAATTGCAAGAAATGGTTATCTCTATTTTATCACATTCACGGAGGACTATAGTAGATATGGCTATGTCTACCTAATGTCGCACAAATCTGAATCCTTTGAAAAGTTCAAAGAATTTCAGAGTGAAGTGGAAAATCAGATTGGCAAGAAAATTAAAGCCCTATGATCGAATCGAGGTGGCGAGTATCTGAGCTATGAGTTCGATGACCATTTAAAAAAACATGGTATTCTCTTATAATTGACACCTCTCGAAACTCCACAATGGAACGGAGTGTCCGAGAGGAGAAATCGAACTTTGTGAGACATGGTTCGATCCATGATGGGTCTTACCGATCTTTAATTCCTATCTCTTTTTGGGGACACGCACTTTAAACCGCGGCACTAACATCGAGCCGCACTCCGTCAAAAGTTGTCGAAAAGACTTCATATGAGTTATGGACGAAGAAACCTCCACTGTTTACTTTTCTTAAGATTTGGGGTTGCGAAGCATATGTCAAAAGACTCATGTCCGACAAGTTTGCACCAAAATCTAACAAATGTTTCTTTGTTGAGTATCCAAAAGAAACAAAGGGGTATTACTTCTACAACCAATCTGAGAACAAAGTATTTGTTGCTCGAGATGGTGTCTTTTTAGAGAAGGATCACCTTTCCAAAATGACAAGTGGGAGGAAAATTGAACTTGATGAAGTTCGAGTAGATGAGCAACAAAATGAATCTGACAAAACTGATAGTCAAAGGGCTTTGGAAGCACCTGCTGATAATGGTCAATGTCAAACCGACAATGTAAATGCTCAATCTATTACCTTGCGTGGGTTGCAAAGGCCAAGGTCTCAACCGAAAAAATACCTCGGTATCTTCTTAACCGAGAATCAAGACGTCCTAGTCATGGATGAAGATGAGCCAGCGACATACAAACAAGCTATAACGAGCTTCGACTCCGCTAAATGTCTAGAAGACATGAAATCCAAGATGGATTCCATGTTTGAGAATCAAGTCTGGGACTTGGTAAATTTGCTCGAAGGTTATACACCTATCGGCTGCAATTGGATTTTCAAATTGAAAAATGACAAATATGGAATTGTATATGTGTACAAAGCTAGACTGGTGGTAAAAGGTTGCAGGCAAATTCACGGGGTTGATTATGATGAAACCTTTTCGCCAGTGGCCATGCTTAAGTCCGTTCGGATTATCCTAGCAATTGCCACATATTATGATTATGAAATATGGCAAATGGATATGAAAACTGCCTTCCTAAATGGGATTTTGGAAGAAATTGTGTACATGACACAGCTCGAAGGTTTTGTAGATCCAAACAATGCTAGAAAGGTATGCAAGCTTAAGAAGTCCATTTATGGATTAAAGCAAGCTAGCAAGAGTTGGAATCTGTGATTCAATAAGCCATCAGCAAATTTGGTTTTATCAAGATTCCAAATGAGTCTTTTGTATACAAGAAGGTCACTGGGAGTGACATTACATTCCTTGTCTTATATGTCGATGACATATTGCTCATGGGAAACAACATTGGAGTCTGTAAAGACTTGGCTTGGAAAGTGTTTTTCAATGAAGGACTTGGGAGAGGCACAGTATATATTGGGCATCTAGATCTATAGGGATAGATCTAATAGGATGATTGGATTGAGCCAAAGTACTTATATTGATAAGGTACTGGCACGATTCAATATGTTGGAAGCCAAGAGAGGCCACCTACCCATTTCTCATGGCATAACTTTCAGCAAGAAACAGTGTCCGAAGACACCTGATGAGCGAGAGAGAATGAGTCAGATTCCATATGCTTCTCTTATTGGATTGATCATGTATGCCATGATATGTATCATGTACAAGGCTAAATGTGTCGTACGCCTTGAGTGCTACGAGCCGAAACCAATCAGACCCTAGGGAGGCGCATTGGACTGCGGCAAAAAATATCCTAAAGTACCTGAAAAGGAACAAGGATAAATTTCTGGTCTATGGTGGATGTAAAGATTTGGTTGTTGAAGGTTATATCGACGTAAGCTTTCAGACTGACAGAGACGACTTCAAGTCGCAATTAGGATATGTGTTCTGTCTAAATGGAGGAGCATTTAGTTGGAAGAGTGCTAACTAAAGCACGACTGCAAATTCTACAACTGAAGTCGAATACTTGGCAGCTTCTGAAGCAGCTAAAGAGGCAATTTGGATTCATAAGTTCGTTGGTGAACTTGGTATTGTACCCTCGATAAAGGGACCAATAGACCTCTATTATGATAATAGTGAGGCTATTGCTCAGGGAGCATTAGAAAGTCAAACATGTCATGAGGCGATTCCACATGATAAGGGAATGGAAGACCGAAGGTGAAATTAGAATTTGCAAGATTGGAACAGACGACAACATAGCCGATCCACTCACTAAACCTTTGCCTCAAATAAAACACAACAAGCACATAGAGGCAATGGGAATTAGGCATGTCAGAGACTGGCTTTAATTTCCCTATTTGTGTGTTTTAATTAAGTTTTGGAGATCTTAATGTAAAACACTAAGTTAAATCATTCATTCATGGAGTAATTTTAATTTTTCGCAAATTATTATTCCATTTCTATTTAACTGTAGTTTAGAATTAAATAATGAGTCCATATGATTTGAGAATATTTAAAATAAGGTATCAAGACACTGTCTTGGATAAAGAAACACCTATTAAGTGAACGTTGAATATCATATCGAAACTATCCTTAATCGAGGTCATTTGAAAGCTAGACGGCTAATGACCGCGCGAGATTAGTGTGTAGTATGATTTATAGAACCGTTTCTTGTTCTACAAGGACAGGATTGTCATAAATCATTTGCACAGGTATTAGTTTGGAACTATACCTGATCAACCTATGAGAATACTTTAAGATATTTAACAATCGTCATAAGTATATTACTCATTATGGCTATCGGAACCTCTTTCCTCGACCATGAGTATTGTTAGTTCTCTTGTTTTAGTACTAGTACGTTTTGATGTTGTCAAACGTCTACCGTACAAGGGGATTATAAAGGCAACACTCGGGCGGCTAGGGCCTCTTAGTAAGGGAAGCCATTAATGCAAGACTGGGAATGTCCCAATATTAACAGTAGGAACATATCTTTGTTGTTTACAAGGCCTCTTGAAGAGCGAGACTGAAAATGCATGGTCGTGCTTAGATGGATCTTAGAAATCATCTGCTAATTCACAATCGAACTCGAAAATCGAGAAACACTTCTGGACATAATAAGGATTACGAAGAATCTTACCTAATAGTTCATGAATATGCATTAGATGATATAGGAAAATAAGCTATACACAAAAAACACACTTGGCCGGAAGGATAAGTGGGAGATTGAAAGGAATGGTGTCCTTCGAATAAGTGTATTATTCTAATAGAGGGTTTGAATTTAAATAGGAAAGCTAATTATTCAGTGAGGTCAAGTGATCGGAATGCGAGCTGGCCGAGCGTGCATGCTAGCAGCATCAGCCCCGCAAGCATGCATGCTAGCAAGGGCCAACACTAGCCCGCACGCACCAGCCAACCCCGCAAGAAAGGCCAGCAGCATGCGAAGCTCGCTAGGCCTTGCGCGGAATAGCAGCAGCAAGCCGCGGCACAGCAGCTAGCAAGAGCTAGCATACTTGCGCGCTTGCCCAGCCCAACCGAGCTAGCACCGAGCGTGTGGCCGCGTGGGCTTGGTCCGGCTAACAGGCCCATGCTGAAGCCACAAGGCCTTGATCGATCTTTTCCTTGTTGCTCAAGGATGTTGACCGGTCTTGGCTTGTTGTGATTAGTGGGTTTGGTGGCTTAGGGAACAAGGAGGCCTTGTGGTCCTCACCTACCCTCCTCTTCTCCTTGTGACACTTATTGATTGCTAATTTAATTCTAACTATTAATTTAATTAGGAATTAAATTAATCATTCATTTTCTCATTTCTACAACTCTCCCACATGTAAAGTTGATGGAAACTTTAGGGAGCATTTCCCTACAGATACCCACCTTGGGTATTGGGATTTCTCACTTGAGTTGAACTCAATAAGGTATCTCCCTAAAGTGAAAAAGCCTTTAAGCTCGTAAAACTCTAGTTTTATTTGGTCTAGCCTTGTCTAAGCTACGAGGTAGGGCCGGTTCGGTTCGCGAGGGTGTGAGACGTTGGAGGGCTTGCACTTGCGAGTCTCGAAGTTTTCTAAGTCTGAGCTCATGATATGAGCGAAGCACGCGTCAAGGGTGAGCTACTCTTATCCTTTCTTTCTCTCTCTTCCCTTTATGTGTTTATGCTTTCTTTAATTACATGTTATGTTGTAATTATTATGCATGCGATCCTTTTGCAGGTTTTGTTTTTGCGCGGTGTCGGACACAGCAAAACCCAACAGCGGTATAAGAGCCTCTTTCATTTAATTTTTACCACTAAAAATTAATTATGGAATTTAAAATGGATTAAAATTTTTGGATTACCAACCTAACTAGATTAGGACCTCGGCTTTAATTGGCTTAAAATTGTATTGCTGCTAATTTATGACTACGAACCCAGATTTCGACTCAAAAATGGTGAATTTTGGGTGAAATCGTTGTTCTAAATCAACCTTTACCCACAAAGTGATTAAAACTGGCTTCTAGAGGCAAAAATCTGCCAAGAAAGTGGTTTTTTCGTTTGGAATGAAAAATTTTAAATCTTTAAACCTTGGTTATTTATGGTATGCAATTGTTGGATTATGTGTTTGATTATACCATTAATCTTCTGCAATTTTACTCCTTATTAAGCATGTTTATGTTGTAAATTGGATGCTTAATTTGGATAGCTCTTAATTTCACATAAACTTGGAACTTCCCATTCTTGCAAATAAATTGCTTGGAGTGTGAAAGTTTATGGTGAATATGATTTTTGAAGCCCTAGAAGAGTTAAAGATACAATGTTTAATGGTTTAAATGGTTGAATCTTAACTTGCCAAAATCCATAATGAACAAATTTTGGTTTTAATCATTTTGGAAGTTGATTAAAATCTTAAATATTCATACTTGTGCTTGATTATTATTCTTCATATTGGAGGTTGTAATATTCAAAAAATTGCATAAGTGTTGGATAAATTATTTCATTGCTTGATTGATTGTATATTCTAATTTTGTCAAATCTCATTATTATTTATGTTGGTTAAATTAATTATGAGACTAGCCTTAATTTTTGTTGCATCAAGTTCAGCCAAAATAATTAAAAGAATGGTTCTTGAATTAATTTTGGTTTTGTGCACTAAAATTATTTTGATTAAGTTAGACTTGTTTTAATTTCAATATTGTTTGAATATTAGTTCTAAAATCCAATTTAGAATTAATTCAAAGTCACACAAAAATCGGAATAAAATTCCGAAGCACAAGCACAAAAATCAAAGCTTTAAGCTTCGAGCACCAAGCTCGGCTAGCATAGGCAGCTAGCAAAGCCTGGCATGTTGCTGTCGAGGCTTGGTGCGTGCGTGTGCGCGTATGATAGTGATGCTACAAGTATATTGGTGCGGGGAGGGCTAGCATGGTCGAGCGGGTGACTAAGCATCACCCAGCCAGCAGCAAACGCTGCTAGGATGCCTCGTGTAACACCCCCAAAATTCGAGTCTTTTAAAACAATAACAGTAACCTTTTTACCTTTCAAAACCCAACCATCGAACCTTGGGAGTGTTACTGCTACACTTAATTTCCATAGAAAACATATGCAAAGCAAAACAAAATACCATTTAATAAACTAATTGATCTAAGTAGCGGCAAAATAAAGTAGTCATTACATCCAAACTGTATAACATTTTAAATACAGAAAAAAAAGAGAAAATAAATAAGTTCAGAAGTAAACTAAATTGTCTTAGCTACGTGATTATTCTAACGTCTCCTCACATGTAACCGAGTACCCTCTTACCAACCTGCAAAATAAATCAGAAACAAGGAAAGAGAGAAAACTCCTAAAATCAGATAAAATGAGTAATTCCAACTCCATCCCGTAAAATAAATAACTTTAGATCGAAAAACATTTTACACAACACAATTTCATCGACATTATAATACTAAGCCAAAATCAGGTTGTCACATAACAATTTATTACTCTAGTTAAGAAAGGGAAAGAGAACGCCAGTAAGCCGGGACTAGTCCCTATCACCACCTACTTTACAGAGGGTCGCGCGTAACCCCAAATGACCATAAATTAAAACAGAATGTCCCTAGTGTGCACACCCCTAACTAATACCCATTGATTAGGAGGAAGACTAAACAGCAATATACATTAATTTAAACCAACTAGTAGCGACCATAACTACTAGTGGGCAACCTGTTCTTTACCCTTTCGAGTTTCATTTTCCTTCTTAATTTAATGTACATTTTAATAGATTAACTTGTCCGATCACATTGCATACAAGTATTGCACAAATCAATATAATCCCAAGTAACAATGTTTCAACTTCAGTATTATTAGAACATAGTCATTCTACATGACATACTAGTTACAACTCGTTTCCAAATAGGCCTTGGAGACCATCAATCACATATAATCAATCATCCAATTTCCAAGATTTTAATTATTTTTAAAAAACTCATACGATACCAATTAATCAAATTTTCAAAAATACTTATAATAGTACACAAATATAGAAAACTAGTATATAATATGATTCCACAATATCATACAGTAACACACTCATCACATAATTACATAAGCACATAGTTGGCACACAATATTTCAAAATGATTTTGGATTCTAAAGATAATGGACATTAAAAATTACCTTGAGTTGCGCGTAAATCTCAAGGTAAGTGACTTCTGAAATGTTCACCTAGTAGCCTCCGTCTACAAAAAAAAAAAATAAAAAAAAAAAAAAAAACTAATTCAGTCCTACTCCTATATCTAATACGAATAAAGTAGTAGTATGTGGGTTAGAACTACTAGCTCGTAGCATACTACCTTTATAATAAAATTTGGAGGAAATAAAAGAAATTTTATAAGTCAACTATGATTAGAAATTTAGAAGTATTGTATATGAAATAAACAAAGGGGTCTATTATCTATTTCTCCACTTGCTCTACAAATCCCACGCTTGAAAGTTGAAACCCGAAAGCTTTCTTCCTCTAAATAAATTTCAATGGTATTAATTTTGACAGAAAAGAAAACAATCCCCTTTTATTAAGTTCTCCTGTTCATCAATTACAAGAGGTTTCAAGGGAAACAAGAGTAAAGAAATTTGAGTGGGTAAGACACGAAACCAGAGAGAAGGTTAAATCAGTGAAAATTTGCCAAATTCAATCTCACTACAAGAGAATCACAGTGAAAAAAACCATGGCTTACCGTTGAAAGATCGATCGGGAATGATAACTTGACAAAAATTGAAAGAGAAGGGTATTGTTTGAGAGTGTTAATATGCGGCAGATTAATTTTGGGATTTAGGGTATTAGATTAATTCAAATTGAGTTTGTTGTAACTTCCTAACAAAAGGATCAGCTTCAATTTTTTTTTTTCAGTTTTCAAAATCAGTTTCTGTAAATTATCCAAATTCATTTTTTTCTTAATAAATCCGAAAATAAAAATAATAATTATTAAAATTTTTACTATAACATATAAATTTGAAAATAATTATAAATTTAAAAGTTTATGCTAGAAAAATCGTTGATTAAATATACTAAAAAATTTGGGCTATTAAACCTCAACTGCACCTAGTAGTGCTGTGGACTTGGGCTGCAAGCGTCCGGCACCTGTCGCAAGGCTGCCTTGGTGTGCTGCTGTGTGCACGCGGCCGACAATGCGCACTTTTCTTGGGTTCCTAGCAAACTCCCTAGCCCTTTGGCTTGGGAGCTAAGCACTTGGCTCGGTTTTTGGCATTTTTGCATTTTTTTTTAAAAACGAAGCTAGGCCTCGATTTATCCATGTACTTGCAAAAAAAATATTTTGACAAAATTTTGTTTCATCGGCTTAATTAATTTTAATTAGATTAATTTTAATCGGATAATCGGATAAACAACTTGACTAGTTTTAATTAGGTGTGTTAATCAGATTAACCACTTAAGTTAGTAACTAGTACGCGCTCGTTTGATACAATGATTTGTATCGTTGCTTGAATTATTTGTAAATATGCATGGGCCATTCACTATAGAAGTGAATGGAATATTATAAATGTTTTTATGCAGGTTTTACAAAAGGCAACTAGTATGGCCCGACTAGGATAGTAAATACGGACTGCGTTCCGTTTTGTATTTTTGTAAATCTAAATACAGACTGCGTGCCGTTAAGTATTTTTGTACTTAGATTATTTAGATTAGTCCTAGTTACTAGTAATTGCATAATTGGTGGTTTGAATATTGGATGCTTTGAGTTTTTGTAAATCTAAATACGGATTGCGTGCCATTTCTAAAAGACGAAGCCAAGAAGTTGCAATGAAGGCCTTTGAAAATTGGATGCTTCAAGTTTCAAGGGGTCATACTAGTTTTCCAATGCATCTTTATTTATGCCTTATATATTTTTCTAATATATGATTGTGATATTAGATGCATGTTTAAGATTTCGAATGTTGAATGATTAATTTAGTTCACTTAAATCAACCAACATAGAAACCCTAAAACCCTATAATATTGAATTAAAATTTACTATTCCAAAATGACACTTACCGAACTAATGAGAATAGTAATGGGCTATGCCAAAGCAAGACATTACTACTTTCCTAGGGACATAAGGTATACTAGGTATACGTGTTAGTTTTGGTTAAAATCAATGATTTCAGTAAGGAGTCCTTAGATGTCGTGGTAATGGAGATAAATGTCAAGAAAGTATTAGATGCGACGTTTTATCAAACCAAGAATAGCTTAGAGCTATTAGCAATTGGATTGCTTACTATAAAATATTAAGTGTTAAGACAAGGCAAAGCATGCTTAATCACTTTTTGATTTTTGGGGTCTTGGAATCGTTTTATTCTCGCCTAAAAGGGACAAATTTTAAATGTGTAGATAAAACGCTTAATAAGATTGAAAGTTTGCATGTATGCTTTAAATTTCAAACTTATTGTTTTTATGAATTGTTTTTCATTACAAATTCTTTCATCTGTAGCAAAATCTCTGCAAATAACACCAACAACAACAACCAGTTTTCTCTCCGCTCAATTCTTTATAAGGAGAAATTGAATTGGATAAACTTCCTTGATTGGCAAAGGAATTTGTGAAAATTTCTCATGAAAGAGCTAAAGGAATACGTCCTTGACGAGGAAATGCCCGACGCTCCTAATGAGGAGGTCACACAGGCTTCCCTAAACCGATGGCACGCTGCCAATGATCGTATCTAAACTTCATAATATGTTTCAAGAGCAAGCCTGAACTGAGAGCTTTAAGACCTATAGACAAATCCTTGAGAGCAAGCTCAAGAAAAGAGAGCCCGTCAACCCTCATGTGCTCAAAATGATTGGATTATTTGAGATCATAAAAATGCTTGATGCGGGATACTCGAACGAGATGGAAATTGACATCACTCTCCACTCGCTGCACAAAGGTTATGATCAGTTCAAGATGAACTATAACATGCACAGCCTGGAGAAAACCCTCACCGAGCTTCATGGGATGTTGAAGCAAACCGAGCAAACGCTCAAGGATGAGGGGAAGGATGATATGCCTATGGTCAAGAAGGGCAAGCCATTTAAGCAGTCGGACAAGAAGAAAGGCTATAAGGAGAAGGGTAAGAAGACCTTTCTGCCTAAGTCAAAAGCTACCAAGGGCGACAAGCAAAAGAAGGTAGCATGTTCTCAATCCGATTCCGAAAGTTTCTACTACAAGAAGAAGGGACATTGGAAGCGAGATTGCGTCAAGTTCAAGGAGGATAAAAAGAACCACTACTACATTTTCGACCAAATGCAACGGATGAATTTAGGCTAATGCAATGGTATTTTATTTGTCGTTGCAATAGAACAGGCTAATACAACGTATCCTACTTCAATAGTATAGGAGGTAGATCTAATGCAACGGATATTGAAAGTCGTTGCATTAGCCTACCAATATTGACAACTTGGGAAGCTAATGCAACGGCATATGTAATTCCTCCAAAAAATTTCATATGGCGCGTAAAATTTCATTATTTCCCTCTAAATTTTCCCCCAAATCTTTTAAAAAATTACACGTGTTTGCAATTTAAGACAAAAAATAAAAAAAAAAAAAAACGAAATGAACTAGAAGGTTGGGTGTTCCTTCTTTATCCTCATTTCCCTAGCTACTAATTGTCAGACATTTCCTTATTCGCCATTTTTGACTGAAAAAAGAGAAAAATTACACAAAAAATAACACAAAAATTCTACCATTGTAGACGAAGGTACGGACTGGTTGTTTAATGGGCTAAGACGAAAGCGAAGTAGCGATGTTCGCCAGTGGTTGAATACCATATTTTGAGGGTTTTGAAGGTTGACCCATTTTCATCTTGCATGTTCCGAGTTTCGACGCTGTTGCTAATTCCTTGAAGGTGCGTTTAAGGTACATTGTGTAGTTTCGATTTTCAGATTTCTTACTTAATTGAAAATTTTTTGGTTGCATTTTCTACTAATTAAATTTGAAGTTTCTTTGTTTGTGTGTTGCGTATTTTGTATTTGAGGAAGATGGATTACTTAGTTTTGTTATTGGTTCAGATCTAGTATAAATGGATTATAAGTGTGGGATGAGGAGATAGGCCATAAATAACTGTAATAGGAAGAAATTTCAAGGGTTTAGAGGGTCTGAATAAATCTATTTAGAGGAAATATCTCTCTTTTGGGTGGGTTATAAATTTCAAGGTTAATACTTTAAGTAGTATAGCTAGATTAATATAACATGATAAATATCTCTCTTTTGAATTGTAGGCTAGATAAATATCTCTCTTTTGAATTATAGACTATTTTATGGTGTATTTCATCTTTTTAAAGTCATGTTTTTGGGTCTTATGAACTTCTGTGTGGGATTGGTGTATGTCTCTTGAAAAAGTGTCTACTGAAACTACTTGGTGGAACATTTTTGTGGGGTATTTGGCTAGTAAGATTGCTTGGGTTTGTCGAAAAAAAGATATCATGGAGTTTGATGTATGGTTTTCTCATAATAGAAGTCCTAGTTTCTACATTTTCTAGTCCCGGTGGCTCATCTCCATAACTAGTTTGCATAGGCCATGAATGATCTGGATGCCTTTTTAGTTGCTTGAAATGTCTCAGATGATCATGATGGCGTGTTTTCCTCTTTCTGAAACCTGGAAATAATAACCCTGCAAACACTTCAGCCACTGAGGAACTGGCATTGATTATAAGCCTTCCAAACGAGAATAATAAGCCTTCGTCCTCTTCACCATATTCATCTTCCGGGGGTATTAGTGGTGGCCTCACTGATTTTAGAGGTCTTTGATACGGTGCTGCAATAGCGTGACTGTTTATTTGCATTTTTGGATCCTGGACATAAAAATAGAAAATCATAAAAGCACTAGTTAGAAATATTTAATTTGAGTAGGTGACTCAGTAGTTTGTAGTTATGTCTTGAGGTTTTTGCTGGTCTCTTGGTTTAAAATTAGGCTTGCAGCAATGCTAACATATATCCAAAGAACATAGCTGCAACAAGGACTACTACACTTGAAATGATGAAGAGATATTTCATAAATAGTATGATAGAAGGCATCGTACTTTATATTTTTAGCAAGCTATTTAGTCACAAATGGTCTGAATTTTCTCAAAACCGTTTCATGAAACTATGTTATATCCTGAAGGGAAGGAATAACGTGATGACCAATGTTTGTTGGAGGGAGCATTTTTTTTAAAAGGTAAAGCATGTAATCAAGGTTTTGAGCTGAAAAAGATGGTTGAAATGCCGCAGTTTATAAGCTTTTTTTTTCTTTTTATATTTTTTGACGGAAGAAACTTTTGTTATTACTGTCTTATCTATACCGAAATATAAGTTTTCCTCGGTCTACTAATCGTGTTGAATTGGTGGCTGCTCATATGAACAATCAGCCTCATGGAGTTGTATTTCACGAATCGCTTGGTTTCCTCTATTTGTGACTAGGAGTAAGCAGCTACTTTGTACATACACTAGGTCAAAATCATCAGAAAACTTTGCATCTTCGCTAGCTCCATCCATATGACTTCCTCCATGGCTCCATTTCCCTCCTGTTATTGTAATAATTTTATATTATGTTATATGTAAAATTAACGTGTTTCCATTTATTTGTTTTTTTTTTGTTTTTTCAGATGAAAGGGAATAGGCACAAAGTTGTTGTGTCCCAAAGTCAAGTTCCAGAATATGAACTACAAAAGCTTCAAAAGTTAAAGTCTAATGCAGAACGAATGAAAGCCCAAGGATCGGGATCCTTGGCTAATAAGATACTGCAAGAAAAAACAAAATCCTTACTTTCTCCCGGTACAAGGCAGAATGATATACTAGAAGATGGAGATGAGGACTCCACGTCAGAGTATGATGGTGAAATTGAGGGAGAAACTACAAACATTATGGAAATTGACAATCTTGATTCTGGAAAAAGAAAAGGAAAACTCTGTAAACAGGTCTGCCTTTCTGTTATTTTTTTCTGCATGGGTAATATTTTTGGACAAGAAACATAGTTTCTCACTCTAGTCTTATTTATACAGAAATAAAAGTGAGATTTGGTTTGCTAAATTTTTCTTCTAGTGTAGTTGTCTTTCATTTTGTGCTGCTGCTCTCAGGTATTACTGCTGCTTGTTGTGCGCACCTCATTCTGCTTATTGTGATTGCTATTGTCCATATCTATTTTGCCAGTCTTTCCTTGCCACATGTCCTACCACTTGTTGTGAATCTAATTGGTTAAGTTGATGTGCATTTGGTTCTTCTTCCTCCTTGCGTATGTAATTGTGAATGGCTGGTTCATTTCACTTACCGTCTTCATGCTACATAATAAACATGTATAATTATCTATTTTGCCATTTGTTTTATAGGTCTCAAAGCTTCATAATTCATCAGTTAGCCCACGAACTATGGTTGTTGGTGAGATGAATAGCCAAAAAAAGCATCATGTTAATAAAGTTCATGACATTAACTCAACTGGAGCAGCCAAGAAAGTTCATAATCAGTGCATCCAAAAGAATCAGCAAGAGCAACAAGTTGTGTCAAAAATGAAGGACAAAAAAAGAGCGTTCGGTCCTCCTGGTTCTATGTCAGCATATCTCGAGTTTCAAAAAAGGCAAAAAGAAAACAATGAAGTTATTGTAGAGGGTAATCAATCTTTGAATCATTCTAGTGTAGCATGAATGCATAATGATGATGATGCATTGAATGAGTATGATGATGCATTGAATGAGAGCGATGATAATGATCAACTAATTGAGAATGATTATGATGATGCACTAATTGAAAATGATGATGGTGTTGGGAATGAATTTGAGGGCGATCAAGAATTGGAATGGGAAGTTCTACCACAGTTCGGAAGGGAAGGTATGTAATAGTTACAAGTACCTTAATCTTATACACAAGTTGTTGGTTTTAGTCGCTTTTGATCTCTGAAGGCACAACACTTAACTAGTGAGAAAAGTTGTCTGTAAGAAAATTACGCTTACTATTCTTTATAATGCTTGCATAAGCTTGTGACTTAGTTATATATACTTATAGTTATAGCAAAAAAGGCTTGTATAATAGAAGAAAGATTGTGTGTGTGTGTTCTGTTCATTCATCATTTTAACATGTATTTGTTAATATATTAATACAAGCAGAAATTGAAAAAGCTTCTAAAAGCAAAAGGCATCGAGGTCCAACAATGCTACCACGTACAAGAGAGGAACGTCCGGCTATTATTTTGAACACATTTGGCCAGCCAGTTGGACCGACAAAGGAAATTGTCCGAGAGTTCAAGCTATTCTTGGGAACTGTGGCAAGGGATTCGGAACTTGCACCGCTTAACTATATTAATTTTACAAGTCTACCTACTCTTCAAGAAATATGGGATTATGTCTTAGTATGTAGTAATATTATTCTTTGCATTAGCATGTTGGATCTCTGTTTATAGAAAAAATGCTACAAATATTTTTTTAAATCACTATTAATGCCTTATGCTTAGACTTCCATTTATATGCTACCAACGTATTATTTTCATGATTGGTGTAGGAAAAGTTTATGGTTCCTCAAGCAGGATTGTGGTGGGTGATGGAGGCTATCAATGCATGTTGGAAATGTCATAAATCTAGAGTTAAGAAAAAATACTTCTATGCATATCCCACTGACGCTTTAAGATAGACATATAAACCTGACACAATTTTAGAACCTCGATTCAGAGATCTTTTGCAATATTGGCATACTAAAGAGGCTGAGGTATACGCTTATAAGCTGTTTACGTAATTATATTAGTGACACAAATTACAAGCATGATTCATAATTTTATTTTCTTATTTGTTTTTATCACATATGTACTTAATTTTGATTTCTGTTCGGATTGTCTTATTAAGGAAACTAGTAGAATCAACAAAGAAAATCGTCTAATGTTAGATGATATGCATACTATGGGTCCTAACTCATTTGCCATTTTACGCCATGAGCTGGTAAATACTTTATTTCATTTCTATGCAATTTAATTATCAAATTTTATAATCATCACTTGTACTATGTGAGGCTTTTACTCTTTTTCTTTATAATGTATAATCATTTTAATTTCATATACTGTATTGTTTTTCTACAGAAACAACAAGATCCGAATAAGCAAGAACCTTCCCAAGCAAAGGTTTATAAGGAATCAAGAAAGAGAACTACTGGCAGAACATACCTTACCAACAACGAAAAAGCCGAACAAAATATTGTGAGCTAACATCTTAGATAAATATAGTTAATATTTGTTTGATTTTGATAAATAGTAAATGATTTTATTTTCCTAAAATAGGCCAAAATGGATGCTTTGGAGTCTTCCAACCATGAAGATGGTAGCAACTCTAAAGACCCTTACTCTGAAGTTATTCCTAACCCTAAGCGTAAAAGTCGTTTACGCCTTTATGGAAAAGGTGTTAGAATGACAGATTTGAAGAAAAAAGATAAAAAGTCGGATTTCATATTCCCAGAGGAATTCATAGCAAGTATGCAAGAACAAATAGTACAACAACTTGTACCAGGCCTTACCATCGCTGTTTTGACTCAACTTCGTGAAGCTAACCCTGGATTAATCTTGTCATTCCTGATTTTGTGATGCCATCAGCTCCAAATGATGCATCCAGTGCACCACGTCAATTCATTGATCAAAACCGGCAATCTTCTAAATCTGGTGGAACAGTTAATCAGGTATCAAAAATTACTTTCTTATGCTTCTAAGTTGCTTGTGTTGATGCTGCCTTGGTTCGGATTTGGTTGTTGGTCATAGGCTATCACCCAACCTTGTATAACCTTTTCTGTCTGTGCACGTGGCTGAATTTTTCTTCATCCTTTTCTGGCTGTGTATCTTTGCTTGGCTGATTGTTGCTTCATCAAACAAAGTCATCTTTTCTAAGATCAAAACCCATTTCCTTCAATTTATTTTTTAACATGATTGCTTGGTATTTTGTCGTTGTCACTCAGGTTTAAATTGCTTAGTTCGCATTTGGTTGTTGGTCATAGGCTATTGTTGGTCTGAGCATTAATTTGTTTTGTCTTCATGTGTTGCTTCATTGTGTGTTGCTACCCTCTCCCCTGCGACTACTGTTGTAGTAGTTGTTTTTCTGTCCCCTCTTGTGCCACTTGGTCCATTACATGTATATATAGCTTCACCAGTGTCCTGCATGCCACCATGCATAAACCTCCCCACTTAACAAACTTTATCATGTGTACATTAACACATTTATTACTGTCTTTTATATTTTACGTGTAGGAGCATGATGAGCTAGATGGAGATCAAGTACGGTGACTATTGTACGTCAATCAACAAATGATGAATAAATGTTGTTGGCGACTCAATTTTTATTAAGCTCGAGCTTTTGAAGATTTGGAACTTTCAGCTTATATATATATGTAATTAATATATTTTATGCTAGTATTTTGCACTGTTGTTACATTGTGTGTGTGTGTGTGTGTGTGTGTGTGTGTGCAGTCGTTGCATTAGGTCTCATTATTATGATATTTATTAGATAGTAATCTAAGACAACGAAAAGATGATGTTGTTGCATTAGGTATTTCTCTAAAGCGACGGATTATATTGGCCGTTTCCTTAGGTATCAAAAGTCGTTGCACTAGGTCTAAGGCAACGCCAGCAGATGCAACGGTACGGGGCCGTTGCAGTAGGCCTAACACAACGGTTTTTGGTGCCTAATGGAACGGATTTAGGGGTTGCATTAGATAAAAAATGTAGTAGTGAACGGCACTGTTGCTTCTGGATCAGGTATATATGTTATATACCTTAACTTTACTAGCAAAGCTTCATGGGTATTAGATACCGGATATGGCTCACACCTTTGTTCCGATGCTCAGGGACTAAGGAAAAGTAGAAGGCTAGTGAAGAGAGAAGTGGAACTTCGGGTCGGCATGGAGCAAGGATTGTGGTCGTATCCGTTGGGACACTAAGTTTGTCTTTTCCCTTCGGGCTTGTTTTAGAAGTTGACGAATGTTATCATGTTCCAAACATCACCAAAAACATTATTTCAATTTCGGCGTTGGACGCCAAGGGTTTTGAATTCCGGATAAGGGACAAAAGTTATTCATTTTATCTTGATAATGTTTTACATGGTACGGCATATTCAGAAAATGGTCTTTATGTGCTTTCAATAGACAAACAGGTTTATAATGTTAACAGCAGCTAGCAACAGCTAGCATGCTTACGCGCTTGCTCAGCCCACTGAGCTAGCAGCGAGCGTATGTCCGCGTGGGCTTGGTGCGGCTAACAGGCCCATGTTGAAGCCACAAGGCCTTGACCGGACTTTTCCTTGTTGCTCAAGGATGTTGACCGGTCTTGGCTTGTTGTGATTGGTGGGTTTGGTGGTTTGGGGAACAAGGAGGCCTTATGGTCCTCACCTACCCTCCTCTTCTCCTTGTGACACTTGTTGATTGCTAATTTAATTGTTATTATTAATTTAATTTTGAATTAAATGAAAGGAATAGTGTCCTTCCAACAAGTGCATTAATCCGATAGAGGGTTCGGAATTATTAGAAAGCTAATTCTTCAGTGAGGTCAAGTGATCCGAATACCTAGGTGGAAGTCGCTTCCGATCAGTAATATTAATGTGTAATTAATATTACAACATGATCTTGACTAAACCCTTATGGTACCCCAATCGAATAACCGATCCGAGACGACAAATCAATCCGAAGGATTAGATGAGTCATTAGAGTATTACGAACAAAGACGTCGGATATCGAGCTTGGAGCGACGAAACCGAGCGTCATAATTCGAGTCGAGTTTAGAATTCGATGAGACGTGAAATCAAGCAAGCAACAAGTACGAGCCAAGCCGTAGCCTCGCATTGGCCTAGCTATGCGAGTGCTAGGCTAGGCGAGGGCACCAACCACATGCACACTAGCATGGTGGGCATCGCACCCAGCCACACGCATAGCCGCAGCTAGGCTACGCTTAGCATGCAAGCATGGTGCTTTGCATATGCGTGCTATGGCTATGCATGCTTGCTAGCATGCTAGGCCTAGCGCAGCAGCATCGCACTCGCACAGCACATGCATCGCTAGCAGCGTGCTGTGTGTGTGTGCGTGTGTTGTGCGTGCTGGCTAGCGTAGCAGCACCAAGCAGCAGTTGGGCCTCGCTAGCACGCGCAACGAAACAGCAGCAGCCCGCATTGCATGGCTTGCGTGCTGCGCCATAGCGATTGCGGGTTGGGCTGCTAGCACAGCCAAGGTGCCAGGCGCCAGCCAGGCAAATTGGGTGCCAAGGCTGGCTGGCATCCAGCTGTGCGTTGGAGGCCAGCTCATGGTCATAGGAAAGACTAGTCTTGGTGCTTTGCTTGGGAAGCAAAGAGCTTTGGTCCCTGCCTTTGGTGGTCCTCGCCTAACCTTGCTCTACATATGCCACTTGGAGCTTGTTGATTCAATTGCAATTTAATTTGTTTTTAATTAAAAATAAATTAAGAAAAAATGCAATTCTCCCACATTGATGGGAGAAGGGAGATCAAGGCACCCTTCCCTATAAATACCCATGTTTTGGGTTTGGGAAAATTCACTTGAGTTGAACTCAATAAGGCATCTCAACATTAGTGAGAAAACCTTTAAGTTCGTAATACTCTAGTTTTTATTTGGTCAAGTCCTGACTAACCTTCGGGATAAAGATCGCTCGGGTCGGGTCGAGGGTGCGAGCCGTAAGAGGCCTTCGCACTTGCGAGGTTAAGCTTTCAAGTAAGAGCTTGTTATCGAGCGAAGCACGCTTCGAGGGTAAGATCGTCTTTTCTCTTTCTCTCTCTTTTGTTGTTTATTATGTGATTGCATGTTTAGTTGCTTTAATTAGTGTGCGGGTATTGGGCGGGTTTCTCTTCCTTGTAGTGTTGGACACTACAAAACCCAACAGCGATATCAGAGCCGCGCTAATTTTATTGTTACTAATAATTAATTGAGGTGATTTAAAATGGATTTAAATTCTGGTTTTGCTTTCTAATTAGATTAGAAGCTCGTTTTAATTAGTTTTAATCTCGTATTTGTACTAATTTTGGCCAACGAACCCAGATTTCGACTCAAAAATAGTGATTTTTGGGTGGAATCGATATTCCAAATTGTTTTTGACCTTCTTTGAGGACTGTCCAGAAGCCAAAATCTACACAGAAACATGTTTTTCATTTTTGACGAAAAATTTTAAATCTTTAAACATTGATTAATTTGGTAAGTTCATTTTTCACATAAACTTGAAATTTTCCCATTTTGCAAATAAATTGCTTCAAGTGTGAATGTTTATGGTGAACTTGTAATTTTGAAATCTCTAATATGTTAAAAATCCAATCTTTAATTATTTATTTGGTTCGAACTTTGATTGCTAAATTCCATGTTGAACTAATTTTTGGATTTAATCATTTTTTAGTTGATCAAAAGTTCAAAACTTGTGATTGAAATAAAATTAATCTTCATATTGGAAGATGTAATATTTCAATTATACACAATTTAGTGTTGAAAATTATTCATTAGATGAATGGGTTTATTTATCCAACCTCTTTAATTCTGTCAAATCTCATTATTAATTTATGTATGGTTAAATTAATTATTAGTATAGCCCTTCAATTGTGTAGCATCAAGATGAACCTAAATTAATTTCAAGAATTGTTCTTGAATAATTTAGGTTTGTGCACTATTAAAATAGAATTTAATTAAGTTGGACTTGTTTTATTTTCATTTTGCTCTATGTTGGTTCTAAAATAAATTTAGAATCATTTTTATGTCACACACACATCGGGATTAAAATCCCGAGACAAGTGCACGCAAATCGAGGTAAAACCGCCCAAAACACACCCTTGGGCTAGTCGGGCTGCTCAAGCAACCCACATGTGGCTGCTAATGTGCGTGTGTGGGCTGCCTTGCCTCGTTGATGCCCTAGTGTGGGGTGAGTGTGGTGCACACTTGGTGCTACGTTATGTGCATAGGCTGCGGGATTGGTGCGGCACTAAGGCAGCAAGCCAGCCATGCTAGCAAGCCACCCACAAGCTGCCAGCGCCAGCAGCATGTGAGCATGCGTAGCATGCTGTGAGGCTGCCGGTGCCAGCAGGCGTGGGGTGCGCTGTTGGCTGGGCAGGCAGCGCCTTAGGCACGCATAGCCAAATCTCTTGGTGCCTAGCAAGCCTAGGCCCATGGCTTGGATGCTAGGCACCTGGCATTTGGTGGGCTAATTTTTGCGATAATTAGGCCGTTTTTAATTATTTTATCTAATTATTTTAACGAGGCTAGGCCTCGGTTCCTCCGGCACTTGCAATATAATTTGACAAAATATGAGTTAACCGGCTTAATTAATTGGATTAATTAAGTTGGATGCGGAATTTAGTGGGAGCTTCGTTAATTACTTGAACTAATTGCGTCTTAATCACAAAAAATGATAAACAAATTTGACTAGTTTTAATTAGGCGCGTTAATCGGATTAACCACCTAAGTTAGTTACTAGTTTGTGCGTGTTATGCATTGTTACTTGTTTTCGTTGTAAAATGCATGGGCCATTCACACATAGTGAATGGATGAATGGAATGAATATTGTATCACAGGTTTTGTAAATGGAAACTAGTGGGGCCCGACTAGGATAGTAAATACGGGCTACGATCCGTTATGTATTTTTGTAAATCTAAATACGGTCTACGTACCTTTGCGTATTTTTGTACCTTAATATTTAGATTAATCCTAGTCATAGTAACTAATAGTTGCATATTTAGCGGAGATGTCTCAAGAAGGCGTTTCTAAGAAGACATGCCAAGGAGTTGTATCAACCCGTAGAGATTTGAAGACTCAAGGGGTCATGCTAGTTGCCAAATGCATCTTTTACTTTTGTTCTATATATATAATTGTATTTATATATGATTGAATGGTATGATAGATGCATGTTTAGGATTTCAAATGTTGTGATGATTATTTAAGTTCACTTAAATCAACCAACATAGAAACCCTAGGTCCCTATAAAATTGAGCTAAAATTTGCCATTCCAAGAACAACACTTACCGAACTAACGCGCGTAGTGATGGGCTATGCCAAAGCGAGGCATCACTACTTCCCTAGGAACGTAAGGTATACTAGGTATACAAGTTGGTCTTGGTTAAGCTCAACGATATCAGTAAGGAGTCCTTAGATGTCGTGGCAATGGAGATAAAATGTCATGGAAGCATTAGTTGCGACGTTTTATCGAACCAAGAGTAGCTTAGAGCTATTAGCAATTGGATTTCTTACCCTAAAATATTAAGTGTTAAGACAAGCCAAATCATGCTTAATCACTTTTTGATTTTTGGGATCTTGGAATCGTTTTATTCTCACCTAAAAGGGACTAATATTAATGCGTGAATAAAATGCTCAATAAGATTGAAAATTTGCATGTTTGCTTTAAATTTCAAACTTATTGGTTTATAAATGGTTTTTCATTTCAAATTCTTTCAATTGTAGAAACATGTCTGCAAATAACTTAAATAACCAGTTTTCATTACGCTCAATTCTCGACAAGGAGAAGTTGAGTGGGCCAAATTTTCTTATTGTTCTCATGCAAGAGCAAAAGGAATATGTCCTTAATGAGGAAATGCCCGACACTCCCAACGAGGAGGTCACTCAGGCTACCCTTAACCGATGGCAAAGTGCTAATCGGGATGTCAAGTGCATCATGCTGGCCACTATGTCTCAGGACCTTCAAAAGCCTTTCTTTGAAAAGGAGACAGCTTTTGAGATCATTTCTGAACTTCAGAACATGTTCCAAGAGCAGGCCTGAACTGAAAGGTTCGAAACCCACAGGCAGATCCTTGAGAGCAAGCTTAAGAAAGGAGAGCCAGTGAGCCCGCATGTTCTTAAAATGATTGGATTATTTGAGAACATGGAGAGGCTTAATGCTGGGTATTCAACCGAAATGGCAATTGACATCATTCTCCATTCGCTGCACAAAGGCTATGATCAGTTCAAGATGAACTATAATATGCACAACATGGAGAAAACCCTCACCGAGCTTCATGGTATGTTGAATGACAGGCTAAGTCGTATCACCTATTCAAAAGTAATTCCTAAAACCACTAACTAATATAGATAGGGAAGTAGGGTCAAATCCACAGAGAAACAGGTCTTTCTATTCCTAATTAATTAATATAATCTAAATTATCAAGTAACCAAATTGTTTTTATGAGAATTAAACTAAAGGAAAATAATTAAACTAAGGCAAATTGAATAAGGGAGGAAATAAATAATAAAAGGCCTGGGGTATAAGTTCACCAATAAATAATATTCCAGGTTAAAACATAATAATCAATCATCAATGCAAAGATTAATCAGATCAAAAGGGCTTTGGCTACGTATTATAATCACATAATTAATCTACCGATATTAAATCGCATCTCTCGAATCTTGACCTAACCATTTATAAATTAATCTGCCTATTGAAACTAAGCCTAAACATCAATTCTCATCTCTCGAATCTCGAATCAATATTGCATAAGTCATACAATTAAACCTGCGCAAATCTAATTGCATAGCATTAAATCAATCAATAGGAAATCAACCAAAACATTGACAATAAACAATAATAACTTACCCTTTCATGTTATTTAAGGATCCCCATAAACCCTAAAAATAAAACTACTCGTGCATATTTAAATCTAAACTAAGCAAAGCAATTAAAGAAAGCATAATTAAATCAAGCAATTAAATTACTGAAAGTAAAAAGGAGAAGAAATCGTTACCAAGATAAACGGAAGTAAAGAATTGCATAAACCAAAAGTGTGGAGAGAGAAACAAGAGTATTAACTAAAAGCTTAAAACTAAAAACTAAGAAATAAAACTAAAGAGAAAAGTAGAGAGAGAGAGAAAAGGCCAGGTCCCAAACTCGCTTAACAAAAGCGTATTTATATTAAACTAAGAAAACCAAAGCTAAAACGAAGATTAAAAGTGCTAAACGAACTCAGAAACACGCGCCCGGTCGGGCGCCATCTCCCTCCCTGCCGGGCGCGCCTTCGTGCGAGCAGCTACTCTCTTCCTTCTTCCTTGCCCTGTCGGGCGCGCCTTCGGACGAGGGCCCGAGAAAGCTTGGACTTCTTCAATTGTGTCGTTTCTTAGCCCAATTCGCATTTCCTCTTTGGGTTCTGAATACATGGTCCATTGCCCAGGGCTCTTCATCTTCGTCGAGCCCTTAATCACCGATTTGATAACTCCAACCGGTCCTGGGCTTCGGAATGTGGTCATATGAATGCGATCATACTACAACACTCGTAGTGGCTCCAATAAATCCAGGAAAATGCTCCAAATCCGCAATTTCCTATAAAACAATACCAAATCTACGAAAACACTAGAAAACGCATATTAGTAACAAAAGTAGTTTCGTAAAGCTCAAATAAACACAATTATGACTATTAGGACGAGGAATAAATATATATATAAAATAGACTTATCAAACTCCCCCAAGCCAAACCTTTGCTTGTCCCTAAGCAAAGCAATGAATAAATAAACCAAAACTTCACCCCAAAAATAATTTAAATCAAGCACAATCGATTCAAAGCAAATCCAACAAATATGCATCAAAGTAAACCAATCAAATCCATCCAACTACTCATCCTCCCTAACAATTGTCAAGTAGAGCAAACCACAAGTGTATATGGAATTCAAGACTAGTGCTCACGCACTCTTCGCTCTTTTATGTGGAGAGTAAAAGATGTACTCGATCGCTCTCCATCCAACCCCTTTAATGTGAACAATGCCCTCCCAACTCACGCACTCGTGTGTTTAAACAACTAATAGTCGACTCGAAATACATCAAATCGTTCCTTGCATTGATAAACAACTAATTTCACATTCACACAACTCTATGCACAAAGGTCGGAAGGTCTTCAAATCTTGTAATGTAAGGCTTAGGGTAAAAGGTAGGATAAATTTGGGAAAATGTAAGAGTAAAGCCATGCTTAAGGGAGCCAAAATCCTAATAAATAAAACCAAGGTCAAACTTAAATAATGACCAAATCATCTCCAACACAACTCAACTCTACAAAAATTTACCAAACAACCAATCCAATATTAACAATTCCCTACTATTACAATCTCACTCATAAAAATAGACATTAGAGAATTAGAGTGAAAAAACAAACTTGAACTCCTTTTTTTCTTGAGCAACCTTCAATTTGAACATTGAAACAATTTATCCTCTTTTGCTCTTTTTTTTCCTTTTTATCTCACATTGGAATTTTCAACTTTGAACAATAATTTTTCTATTTTTTCCAATCACAATATTGAAAGAACAAAATAATAACTTCTCATATTCACCCACATTGTGCAAATTATGTGCACACTAAAACTCCCTCACCTCACTCACTTTTAGCTCCCCCAAGCCAAGCTTGGAACTAGTAACCAATGGGGCTTAAATAGGCTAGTAATGTAGCTAAATAAATAATGAAAGGGCACAAGCAACAACATGGGTAGCAAGAAGGGAACAAATGTATCTAATATCATCTGAAAGCTACCTAAAAGAACAAATGCCTTCGTCCTCCTCAATGTGCATAAGAATGATTCATACAACCATTACTCAAAGTTATAAACCAATACTCAACTTCATTGACATACCAAGAACTAATACACATTCCTAACCAAATCAACTAGTCAAGCATTATATTCACAAGGAGTTGGTTAAAATTGACTCATATTAGGGCATCCAAGCGATCAAACATCAAATCATGGCTAACCTATCCACAATACTCATCATCATAAACCAAGAATCAAAACAATTTTGAAAAATTTTCATGTAGGGGCACAGGGAAGCATGATTCATAATTCATGTAGTCGTATTTTTGTATTTATTTTTTAATTTGAAAAGCAATATAATCTAAACTATAAAGCAATAAAAAAGACTAAACTAAGCACACCAAAGAAAATAAAAAGAAAAAGGAAAGAAAGAAAACCTATATATACAAGAAATTCCCCCCAAGCCAAACCAGACAATGTCCTCATTGGCTCAAAGGGAAGAAAGTAACCCAAGCGACTACCCCTCATCATTAAAATCGTATCCACAACCATCCCAAGCATTGCAATGCATCACCTTGGTACAATTTTGGACAAGAAAGAAACAAAATGTTAGTAGGAAAAGAGACAAAAATGAGTCAGGCTCACTATTTAGTTCATAACTTTTTTTATACAAATGATAATGCAGTGATTCTAATTGCATTGGAAAGTAGACTTGAAGAGCTTTCCAACGATAGGTCACACGCAAAACTCCGTTAGGAACGCAAAAGTTATGGCGTTATGAAGTTGGCCAGTTTTGCTGTCGCGCTCTCGCGCCCGGTCGGGTGGGTGCTCGCCAGGTCGGGCGAGTTTGACTCTTTTTTCGACCTTTGTTCTCGCCCCCGGTCGGGCGAATTTTGGGAAAAAATCCTCTTTTCTCTCGCGCCCGGTCGGGCGCCATCTCGCCCTATAGGGCGAGATTGCTCGTATACGGACTTCCTCTCGCGCCCGGTCGGGCGTCGTACAACACTTTGAGTCCGATTTTTCTCAATTGTTCCTTTTTCTCCACTTTTTCATCTTCAAACCCAAGCCCTACACAATTTAGAGCCCTTTCTATAGCATCCACTTCATCCTTCCATGTAGTAGCTTTTCCTGTGGAAGATGTAACACAAAATACCGCCTCCAAGGGATCTCTAACGAGAGCTTGGGGCTTATTAGAAAAATTATATACATCAACCACATCAATACTATAGAACTTTTCTTCCAACATGGGGCTTTTGGGGGCATTATGTAAATTAAAAATAATATTTTCATCCCCTACACATAACGTAAGTTTACCACTTTTCTCATCTATTATTGCCCCTGCAGTATGAAGGAATGGTCTACCCAATATAATTGGAATTTGCAAATCTTCCTCCATATCAAGAACAACAAAATCAATAGGTATATAAAATTTACCTACTCTAACAGGTACATCCTCTAAAACACCTAGAGGATATTTAAGAGAACGATTAGCCATTTGCAGAGTAATATTGGTAGCTTTTAATTTACCCAAATTTAATTTAGAGCTCACAGATAAAGGAATAACACTTACACTAGCACCCAAATCACATAAAGCTTTATCAATCACCAGATTACCAATGTGACAAGGAATAGAAAAACTACTCGGATCTTTTAGCTTAGGTGGAGATTTATTCTGTAGTATAACACTACATTCCTCAGTAAAAGCAACTGTCTCTACCTCACTAATAGATCTTTTTCTGGTCAAAATTTCTTTCATGAATTTAGAATATGCAGGAACTTGAGTAATTAATTTTGTGAAAGGAACCGTTACCTGCAAATTCTTAACGACTTCCACAAACTTACCAAACTGCTTATCTAACTTACTCTTGTGATGTCTATTAGGAAATAGTAGTTTGATAACTGGTTTCTGTACATCTCCCCTCTTGTCTTGAGTTTTACCCTGCAATTTATTATCAGAAGAGTTAGTTTTATTCTGGAGCCCTGCAGGGTTAGTAACAACAATATTTGGTGTAACAAAATCATGATTAGCAATTTTTGTAATGATAGGTTCATCATCTTTGGGCATAAAGGCCCATCGTAATTTGAACCACTTCTCAGCGTAATTGCATTCACGTGATCTGTAGGTTGCACCGGCTGCGATGGTAGGGCTCCCTGCTGGCGAGTTTGTAGAGCAAAGGAAAGTTGCGCAATTTGATTGTCCACAATTTTATTATGAGCTAGAATCGAATCAATTTGCGCATCCCTACTCTGCATCTGTTTCTACATATCAACTAACATCATTCTGATTTCTGATAAGCCAAAATCACGAGGAGTAACAGCCTGTTGTGGTCTCTGATGTGGAGGTTGATAATACCTCTGCTGCGGTTGTTGTACCTGCGGTGGGGGGTTAGGCTCATTCATACTATTGTACGACATATTTTGGTTATTTCTCAACCCTGCATTGTAGGTGTTAGAGTATGGACTAATTTGCTTATAAACCTGAAAAACATTAATTTTCTCAAGCGAACTGGTACATTCCTGAGCCCAATGACCTACAAGACCACAATTTTCACAATTAATTGCAGAGTTAGTACCAATAGCAGAAACATTAGCGACGGGAGATGAATTAGAATTATTAATATTGTCTAATTTCTGGCTAATAGCAGTCAATTGTGCTTGCAAAAGGATATAGAATAGACTTGGTGCTTTCCCTTATTTGCAAATCCTCTTGGATTCCCATATTGGGAATTATGAATAGCCATCTCTTCAACAACATTACTCGCTATATTCACATCCAAGTTCATAAATCTGCAGTTAGCTGCATAGTCCAAAATCATTCTTGAATTATATATAATCCCATTGTAGAAGGCTTGGATTATCTGCCATTGTGCTAGCCATGATGAGGGCATTCTCTCTGCAAATCCTTGAATCTTTCCCAAGCTTCATATAAAGACTCATTCGCTTCTTGGGAAAAATTTAGGATCTTACTCCTTAACAAAGCTGTTCTCTCTGCAGGATAGTATTTGTTATAGGAATTCAAAACAAGAGTTTCCCAGTCAGTAATACCAAGTGCAGTTCTATTCAGTCCATTGTACCATAATTTAGCTTTACCACATAAAGAGAAAGGAAAAAGAATCTCCCTGATTTGGTCCTGCATGACCCCAGCTTACCTAATAGTATTGCAATATTGGCAAAAATCCAGGATGTGAAGATTTGGATCTTCACCCTTAGCTCCGCTAAATAGCTTCCTCTCGATAATGGTGATAAATTGGGGTTTAATCTCGAATTGTACTCCCTCGAGATCGGACGTAGCAGTAAGGTGTGGAAAATCTGCCAGGGACGGCTGCGAATAATAGCTGAGCTTGCGAGGTGGTTGAGCCGTCATCTCTGATTCTGGTTCTGAATAGACTTTTGTGTCACTAGAATCAGGTGGTGGTTCCAAAGGTATAGTACCCTCGAAAGTAGCTCGTACCTGTCTAAAAAGGTTCTTTAGTCTATGAAAAGAACGTTCAATTTTAGGGTCAAACATAATGTAACCTGATCTAGAACTCCTGGGCATAAACACAGAACTAAACAAACAAGTATGAGAAACTGTCCCAAAGAACTTGCGTTCTCTGAGACGAAAGAAAATAATCTAGACTACAAAATAATCAGAAATAAAAATAAAACTGTTTCCCCGGCAACGGCGCCAAATTTTGACATGCTAAGTCATATCACCTAATCAAAAGTAATTCCTAAAACCACTAACTAATATAGATAGGGAAGTAGGGTCGAATCCACAGAGAAACAGGTCTTTCTATTATATTCCTAATTAATTAATATAATCTAAATTATCAAGTAACCAAATTATTTTTATGAGAATTAAACTAAAGGAAAATAATTAAACTAAGGCAAATTGAATAAGGGAGGAAATCAATAATAATAAAAGGCCTAGGGTATAAGTTCACCAATAAATAATATTCCAGGGTAAAACATAATAATCAATCATCAATGCAAAGATTAATCAGATCATAAAGGGCTTTGGCTACGTATTATAATCACATAATTAATCTACCGATATTAAATCGCATCTCTCGAATCTTGACCTAACCATTTATAAATTAATCTGCCTATTGAAACTAAGCCTAAACATCAATTCTCATCTCTCGAATCTCGAATCAATATTGCATAACTCATACAATTAAACCTGCGCAAATCTAATTGCATAGCATTAAATCAATCAATAGGAAATCAACCAAAACATTGACAATAAACAATAATATCTTACCCCTTCATGTTATTTATGGATCCCCATAAACCCTAAAAATAAACTACTCGTGCATATTTAAATCTAAACTAAGCAAAGCAATTAAAGAAAGCATAATTAAATCAAGCAATTAAATTACTGAAAGTAAAAAGGAGAAGAAATCGTTACCAAGATAAACGGAAGTAAAGAATTGCATAAACAAAAAGTGTGGAGAGAGAAACAAGAGTATTAACTAAAAGCTTAAAACTAAAAACTAAGAAATAAAACTAAAAAGAAAAGAAAAGAGAGAGAGAGAGAAAAGGCCAGGTCCCAAACTCGCTTAACAAAAGCGTATTTATATTAAACTAAGAAAACCTAAGCTAAAACGAAGATTAAAACTGCTAAACGAACTCAGAAACACGCGCCCGATCGGGAGCGCCTTCGGGCGAGCAGCTACTCTCTTCCTTCTTCCTCGCCCTGCCGGGCGCGCCTTCGGGCGAGCTCTCGAGAAAGCTTGGACTTCTTCAATTGGGTCATTTCTTAGCCCAATTCGCATTTCCTCTTTGGGTTCTGAATACATGGTCCATTGCCCCGGACTCTTCTTCTTCGTCGAGCCCTTAATCACCGATTTGATGACTCCAACCGGTCCTAGGCTTCGGAATGTGGTCATATGAATGCGATCATACTCCAACGCTCGTAGTGGCTCCAATAAATCCAGGAAAATGCTCCAAATCCGCAATTTCTTATAAAACAATACCAAATCTACGTAAACACTAGAAAATGCATATTAGTAACAAAAGTAGCTCCGTAAAGCTGAAATAAACACAATTATGACCATTAGGATGAGGAATATATATATATATATATATATATATATATATATAATAGACTTATCATTAAAGCAGACCGAGAAAACCCTCAAGGATGAGGGGAAGCATGACTTGCTCATGGTGAGAAAGGGCAAGCCATTTAAGCGCTCGGGCAAAAAGAGAAGCTTTAAAGGGAAAACAAAGAAGAATTTTCCGCCTAAGTCAAGTGCTGCTAAGAGCGGCAAGGACAAGGTAACCTCTTCTAAATCCGATTCTGAATGTTTCTACTGCAAGAAGAAAGGACATTGGAAGCGAGATTGTCTCAAATTCAAGGAACATAAGAAGAACGACACCGTTGATTCTGTATCAGGTATTTTTGTTATAGACTTAAACTTCACTAGCAAAACATCATGGGTATTAGATACCGGATGTGGCTCACACCTTTGTTCCAATGCTCAGGGACTAAGGATAAATAGGAGGCTAGAGAAGGGAGAGGTCGAGCTTCGGGTCGGCAATGGAGTCAAGATGGCTGTCGTATCCATCGGAACTCTCAGTTTGTCTTTACCCTAACAATTGTTATGATGTTTTAAGAGTTACCAAAAACATTATTTCAATTTCGGCGTTGGACGCCAAGGGATTTGAATTTTGAATAAAAGACAATAGTTGTTCATTTTATTTCAATACTGTTTTATATGGTAAGGAGTATTCAGAAAATGGTCTTTATGTGCTTTCTCTAGACAAACAAGTTTATAACATTCACGATACCGCCAAAATATCTAAGACCATCGAGTTGAAACAAACCTACTTGTGGCATTGTCGTCTTGGCCACATTAACATAAAACGCATCAAGAAACTTCTTCATGAAGGTATTCTTGACTCATTCGACTTAGAGTCGTTTTAAAATTGCGAAGGATGTTTATTAGGCAAGATGATAAAGCAACCATTCTCCAAGTTGGGAGAAAGGGCTAGTGACTTATTGGGTCTTATACATACGGGTGTATGTCGACTAATGAGTACACCCGCAAGGCAAGGTTTTCGATATTTCATCACCTTCACCAACGAATATAGTAGATATGGCTATGTCTACCTTATGTCGAACAAATTTGAATATTTTGAGAAATTCAAAGAGCTTCAGAGTGAAGTTGAAAATCAGCTTGGCAAGAAAATCAAAGTACTTCGATCGAATCAAGGTGGCGAGTATTTGAGCCACGAATTCAACGATCATCTGAAAGAACATGGTATTCTTTCAGAATTGACACCTCCCGGAACTCCACAATGGAACGGAGTGTCCAAACGGAGGAATCGAATCTTGTTAGACATGGTCCGATCTATGATGGGTCTTAGTGAACTTCTTATCTCTTTCTAGGGACACGCACTTCTAACCGCGGCACTAAAATTGAAACGTGCTCCGTCAAAAGCTATCGAAAAGACTCCATATGAATTGTGGACGAAGAAACCTCCACGGTTGTCTTTTCTTAAGATTTTGGGTTGTGAAGCATATGTCAAGAGATTTAATTTCTGACAAACTTCACCCAAAATCGAACAAGTGTTTCTTTGTGGGCTACCCAAAAGAAATCAAGGGGTACTACTTCTATAACAAATCCGAGAACAAAGTGTTTGTTGCTCGTGATGATGTCTTTTTGGAGAAGGAACACCTTTCCAAAATGACAAGTGGGAGGAAAATCGAACTCGATGAAGTTCAAGAGGACCGCAACAAAGTCAACCTGACAAAACTGACAATCAAAGTGCTTTAGAAGCGGCGGATGACATTGGTCAGAGTCAAACCAACAATGAAAATGCTCAACCTATTACCCTGCGTAGGTCGCAACGGCCAAGATCTCAACCAGACAGATACCTCGGTATTGTCTTAACCGAAGATCAAGACATCCTAATTATGGATGGAGATGAGCCAGCGACATACAAACAAGCTATGACGAGCCCCGACTTTGCAAAATGCCAAGAGGCCATGAAATCCGAGATGGACTCCATGTTTGAAAATCAAGTCTGGGACTTAGTTGATTTGCCCGAAGGTTACACACCTATCGGTTACAAATGGATTTTCAAGTTGAAAACCGACAAAGATGGAAATGTATCTATATACAAAGCTAGATTGGTGGCAAAAGGTTACAGGAAAATTCACGGCATTGATTATGATGAAACCTTTTTGCCAGTCGCCATGCTTAAGTCCGTCCAGATTATCCTAGCGATTGTCGCATATTATGATTATGAAATATGGCAAATGGATGTCAAAACCGCCTTCCTTAATGGGATTTTGGAAGAAACTGTGTATATGACACAGCCAGAAGTTTTAGTTGATCCAAGCAATGCTGGGAAGGTATGCAAGCTTAAGAAGTCCATTTATGAACTAAAGCAGGCAAGCAGAAGTTGGAATCTGCGATTCGATGAAGCCATTAGTAAGTTTCGTTTTATCAAAAATCAAGATGAGTCTTGTGTTTACAAGAAGGTCAGTGGGAGTGACATCGCATTCCTTGTCTTATATGCCGATGACATATTACTCATTGGAAACAGCACTAAACAATTAGAGTCCGTAAAGGGTTGGCTTGGAAAGTGCTTTTCACTGAAGGACTTGGGAGAGGCACAGTACATATTGGGCATCAAGATCTATAGGGATAGATCTAAAAAGATGATTGGATTGAGCCAAAGTACTTATATTGATAAGGTACTGGCACAATTCAACATGGAAGGGGCCAAGAGAGGGCACCTACCCATGTCACATGGCATAACTCTTAGCAAGAAGAAGTGTCCACAGACACCTGATGAGCGAGAGAGGATGAATCAGATTCCATATGTTTCGCTTATTGGATCGATCATGTATGCCATGATATGTACTAGGCCAGATGTATTGTATGCCTTGAGTGCTACGAGCCGATACCAATCAAACCTAAGAGAGTCGCATTGGACTGCGACCAAGAATATCCTAAAGTACCTGAAAAGAAATAAGGATAAGTTTCTGGTCTATGGTGGTAGTAATGATTTGGTTGTTGAAGGTTATACCGACGCGAGCTTCTAGACTGACAGAGACGACTCTAAGTCACAGTCAGGGTATATATTCTACCTAAATGGAGGAGTATTTAGTTGTAAGAGTTCTAAGCAAAGCACCACTGCAGATTCTACAACTGAAGCCGAATACTTGGCAGCTTCGGAAGCAGCTTAGGAGGCAGTTTGGATTCGTAAGTTCATTAGTGAACTTGATGTTATACCCTTCATCAAGGGTCCAATAGACCTCTATTGTGATAATAATGGAGCTATTGCTCAGGCTAGAGAGCCAAGGGAACATCAGAAGGTCAAACATGTCAAGCGGCGATTTCACATGATAAGGGAATGGATGTTCGAGGGTGAAATCAGAATTTGTAAGATTAGAACGGACGACAATGTAGCCGATCCATTGACTAAACCTTTGCCTCAAGTGAAGCACAACAAGCATGTTGAGGCAATGGGAATCAAGCATGTTGGAGATTGGCTTTGATTTCCCTGTATATATGTGTTTTAATTAAACTTAATGTCTTAATGTAAAACAACTATGTTGAACCATTCGGTTTTGGAGCAATTAAATTTTCTGCAAAGTTATTATTACTCCATTTCTATTTAATTGTGGTTTAGAATTAAACAATGAGTCCATTCGATTTCTGAGAATATTCAAAACAGGGTATCAAGACCATGTCTTGGATCAAGAAACACCTGTTAAGTGAACATTGAATATTTCTATCAAAAATTATCCTTAATCAAGGTCATTTAAACGATGGACGGTTAATGACCACTTAAGATTAGTGTGTAGTATGATTTATAACATCGTTTCTTGTGCTACGAGGACATAATTGTCATAAATCATTTGCACGGGTATTGGTTTAGAACTATACCGGATCAACCTATGAGAATACTTTAAGAGATTTAAAATCGTCATAAGTATATTTCTCATTATAGCTAACAAAACCTTTTTCCTCGACCATGAGTATTGTAAGTTCTCTTGTTTGAGTACTAGTCCGTTTTGATGTTGTTAAACGTCTATCGTAAATGGGGATTATAATGGCAACACTCGGGCGACTAG
Source organism: Chenopodium quinoa (assembly GCF_001683475.1). Classification (NCBI taxonomy): domain Eukaryota; kingdom Viridiplantae; phylum Streptophyta; class Magnoliopsida; order Caryophyllales; family Amaranthaceae; genus Chenopodium; species Chenopodium quinoa. The sequence goes on along the minus strand of NW_018742726.1, from coordinate 1,489,398 downwards.
GTCCTCTTAGTAAGGGAAGCTAACAATACAAGACTGGGAATTTCCCCCTATTAACAATAGGGAACATGTCTTTGTTGTTTACAAGGCCTCTCGAAGAGCGAGACTGTGAAAATGCATGGTCGTGCTCAGATGGATTTTAGAAATCGTCTGCTTATTGACAGTCGAACTTGGAAATCGAGAAACACTTCTGGACGTAATAAGGATGACGAAGAATCTTACCTTATAGTTCATGAAGAGACATTAAGCGACATATAGAAAATGGGATATACACTAATTGCACACTTGTCCGGAAGGACAAGTGGAAGATTGAAAGGAATGGTGTCCTTCCAACAAGTGTATTATTCCGATATAGGGTTCGGAATTATTAGAAAGCTAATTCTTCAGTGAGATAAAGTGATCGGAATGCCTAGGTGGAGGCCGCTTCCGATCAGTAATATTAATGTGAAATTAATATCACAGCTTAATCTTGACTGAACCCTTCGGGTCGCACCGCAATCGAATAACCAATCCGAGACGACGAATCAATCTGAAGGATTAGATGAGTCATTAGAGTATATTACGAACAAAGACGTCAGATATCGAGAGCGACGAAACCGAGCGTCATAAGTCGAGTCTAGTTTAGAATTCAACGAGACGTGAAATCAAGCAAGCGACATGTACGAGCCAAGCCGTAGCCTCGCATTGGCCTAGCCACGTGAGCGCTAAGCTAGGCGAGGGCACCAACCGCATGCATGCTAGCGTGGTGGGCATCGCACCCATCCACACGCATAGCCACAGCTAGGCTGCGCTTAGCATGCAAGCATCGCAAGCATGGTGCTTTGTGTATGCGTGCTTGCTAGCATGCTAAGCCTAGCGCAATAGCATCGCACTCGCATTGCACATGCATTGCTAGCAGCGTGCTGTGTGTGTGTGCGTGTGCGTGCTGGCTAGCGTAGCAGCACCAAGCAACAGTTGGGCCTCGCTAGCACACACAACGTAGCAAGCAGTAGCAGCCCACATTGCGTGGTTTACGTGCTACGCCATAGCGTGTGCGGGCTGGGCTGCTAGCACAGCTAAGGTGTCAGGCGCCAGCTAGGCAGCCTTGGCAGCCAGTTGTGCGTTGGAGGCCAGCTCACGGTCATAGGGAAGACCGGTCATGGTGTTTTGCTTAGGGAGCAAGGAGCTTTGGTCCTCCCCTTTGGTGGTCCTCACCTAACCTTGCTCTCCATATGCCACTTGGAGCTTGTTGATTCAATTACATGTTTAGTTGCTTTAATTAGTGGGCGAGTCTTGGGAGGGTTTTTCTTCCTCGTAGTGTTGGACACTACGAAACCCAACATTAAATTATTCATTCATTTTCTCATTTCTATAACTCTCTCACATAGAAAGTTGATGGAAACTTTAGGAAGCATTTCCCTATAAATACCCACCTTGGGTATTGGGATTTCTCACTTGAGTTGAACTCCATAAGGTATCTCCTCAAAGTGAGAAAGCCTTTAAATTCGTAAAACTCTAGTTTTATTTGGTCTAGCCTTCTCTAAGCTACAAGGTAGGGGACGGTTCGGTTCGCGAGGGTGTGAGACGTTGGAGGGCTTGCACTTGCGAGTCTCGAAGTTTTCCAAGCCCGAGCTCGTGATACGAGCGAAGCACGTGTTAAGGGTGAGAGACTCTTATCCTTTCTATCTCTCTCTTCCCTTTATGGGTTTTTGCTTTCTTTAATTGCATGCTATGTTGTTATGTTGTAATTATTATGCATGCGATCCTTTTCCGGGTTTTGTTTCTGCGCAGTGCCGGACACCGCAAAACCCAACGTCATTTGTTTGATTCTTGTTTATTTTGGTAGTTGTATAGTCTTTGACCTAGCTTAGGCATCAATTCGAAGCACTTAAACATAACCGTTCCTAGTTGTTAAACCCTTGACTTACCTCTATACGTGTATTTAGGTGTGTTAAGTGATTACAAATTTTGTTTGGCTCTAGGGAGGATTAGTCGAAGACCTAGTTTTCCCTACGTCAAAATGGCATCGTTGCTAGGGAGAGGTGTCTATGTTTAAGTGTTTTTTATTGCTTGAGTCTAGGTCTTTGCATATAATTTTCTTTTATTTGATTTTTGTTTGTTTTTTATTTAAAAAAAAATGGCTTGTCTCTCATTTCCTCAATATCACAATGAGCCTTTTTGTGAATATTTCAATATAATTGAGGGATTTGTTGATCATAATTGTTTTTTTTTTTTTTGGAAAATAGAGATTATATTACCAAAAACGGGAGTTACAACTTACAATAGTAGCTAAGTTGAAACCAACTAAAAAAACAAGGAGACAAAACGACAAAAACACCCCAAAGCACCACAAGACTCCTAGGAGCCAAACAACCCCACCTAGGGAGAGAGCCCCTAGGCCACCTTCTAGGAAGGGTTCCAAGGAAGCCCCCCCCCCCTAAACCAGACCTGGAAAACCCATCCTAGTGCCACCTTCTAGGAAGGGTTCACAAGGAGGGCAAACCAGACAAAAACGGCAAGCCTAGACAACAAAGACAGCTTCAAATCAACAACAGAATTACAAAATTAGCAACTGTCTATCACTGACAGAGCATCTACAAGCAACTGAGAATATGATATCCCTTAGCACAACATCAGCAGGCTTCAAGGTTCCTGTAAAAATTACAGCATTTCTCTGTAACCAAATGTGATAAACTGATTCAGAAAAGCACATAGCCATCAACCGGTTTTTAGCTCTAGTCTTTTTACATTTTTTCATGATCCACTCCAATTCAATATCAAAACAGCCAATAGCTCTCTGATCCCCAAACAGCCTCAAGACTTGAGACCAAACATCTCTACTGTAAGCACAATAAAAAAAACAGATGTTGAACATTTTCTAAGCTTTGATTGCACAAAAAACAGACAGGATCACACTGCACACCCCATTTTTGAAGTCTGTCTTTAGTCATTAGCCTGTTTCTGACAGCAAGCCAAGTAATAAACAGGCTTTTAGGGGAAGCCTTAGTGTTACAGATGATTCTTCTCCAAGGAGCCTTAGGAGCTTGAGTCAAAATGAGCTTATAAACTTTCTTTATCTTGAGCTTACTCCCCTGAACTACATTGCCCCAATTACCAATATTATCAATTACACTCCTGCAATTCAAGATCTTTTTAAGCACCCAGGAGCATTTCTGAGGAACAGGCATATCCCACCAAGGCTTATCTTTGAAGTAATATGCATGCACCCATTTGACCCACAAGTTGTCAGCCTTATGAGCCAAGTCCCACAGAAGCTTAGTAATGGCTGCAATATTCCACTCTGGGAGGGAGATCAGATTCCAACCACCACTCACTTTAGGGAGACAGACATGAGCCCAAGAAACCAAAGATTTTTTTGAAGGGTTAGCCTTCCCAGTCCACAAAAACACCCTAAATCTGGACTCAATTTCTTGCAGAATCTTCTTGGGAAGCACAAAGATTTGAGCCCAATAGGTCTGAACCCCAAAAAGAACACTCTTGATAAGCTTGAGCCTTCCAGCATAAGACAGATTTCTAGCAGTCCATCCATTGATCCTTGCAGTGACCTTATCAATCAAGGGTTTGCATTGAGCAATGGTTAACTTTTTGGAAGAAAGGGGAACTCCAAGGTATTTGAAGGGTATTGAACCAGGAGCAATACCTATCAAAGAACTAAGAGTGATTTTATCAGCATCACAAATATCCCCAAAGTAAGCCTCACTCTTTTCTAAATTGGCTGCAAGCCCTGAGGCTTCAGAAAACTTAGTGAAAGCTTGGAAAAGAAGAGAGACAGAGCCAATATCAGCCTTGGAAAACATCAATAAATCATCTGCAAACATAAGATGAGTGAGATTCAACTTCTCACATCTAGGATGATAATTGAAATATGGATTCAACTGAAGTTCAGACAGGCATCTAGACAAGTATTCCATCCCAATTGCAAATAAAAAGGGAGACATAGGATCTCCTTGCCTGAGCCCCTTCTTGGCTGGGAAAGGAACAACAGGAGTTCCATTAACCATAATGGAAAAAGAGACAGTAGAGACACATTCCTTAGTCCAGGCAATAAACTGACCAGGGAAGTTAAGCTCAGCCATGACAGATTCCAGAAAGCCCCATTCAATTGAGTCATAAGCCTTTTTTAGGTCAATCTTCAACATACACCTAGGGGTGACATGCTTATGATTGTAACCCTTGATAAGCTCTGTAGCAAGAAGAATATTGTCACCAATATGCTTACCGGGGATAAAACCAGCTTGAGAAATATCAATAACCTCACTGAGAACCAGGGCCAGTCTTGCTGTTAGAATTTTAGAGATCAACTTATAGAGGACAGTACAACAAGCAATAGGTCTAAATTCCTTAGCATAAGAAGGATTTTGCACTTTGGGAACTAAGGTAATTGTAGTACAATTCCACTGCTTCATCAGTTTACCAGTAGCAAAGAAATCCATCACAGCTTCATAAACATCATGCTTTATAACACTCCAGGTTTTCTTAAAGAAAAGAGAGTTAAAGCCATCAATACCTGGGGCCTTTGCAACATCAATTCCTGCCAGGGCCTTGTCAATTTCTTCAAAGCTAACAGGAGCAATAAGAGCATTATGGGATTCTCTAGATAGTTGTCTCCCTTTCCTCATTGTACTAAGGTCAATACAAGGAAGAGAATTAGCTTTAGACCCAAGAAGCTTTTTATAGAAACCGGTAAGCTCCTCCTCGATTTCAGCAGGGACCTTAAGCAGAATATCCTGCTCAGAGTACAGAGAGTCAATCATGTTCCTGCTTTGCCTGTGCTTCATGATAGAGAAAAAGTATATATTATTCCCATCACCAAGTTGTAACCAGTCAACTCTGGACTTCTGTTTATAGATATTCTCCTGTATATTCAGCCACTGTTTGACAGCATCAATAGCTTCCTTTTCCTGAATATAGAGATCGGTGTTATGCATATCATCAGAGATTTGAGTCTGGATGTTAATGAGGTGTGTATGAGAAGCCTCAACCTTAGCATTAACATCACCAAACTGCTGAGCACTTAGGTTCTTAAGAGCCTCTTTGACCTGTTTCAGGTTGTACCAGACTTTCCTCATTGCTCCACCCAAGCTGTAACTCTGCCAAGCAGTTTCAACAACACTTAGAAAATTGCTATGCTCAGCTAAATGGTTTAGAAACCTAAAAGGCCTTCCTTTTCCAGGCTGAGAAGGAAAGATATTAAAGGCAATGGGACTATGATCAGAAAGAGAGGGAGGAAGAAAGATAGCCTCAACATGACCATAAGTATTAACCCAATCTTGATTAACAAAGCCTCTATCAATTCTTGAGAAAGTCCTAGGGCCTGAATGAGCCTTGTTACACCAAGAATAAAAGGCTCATTTACTTTTGATCTCAACTAGAGCCAAGTCATCAATACATTGCTGAAAATCCCTAGTTTCATAATCAGAAACAACAGCTCCATTTAGTCTGTCTTCAGCAAACAAGATGGAGTTAAAATCACCAGTACATAACCAAGGAATAGAGGCACTAGGAAGATTCTTTAGCCCAGCCCACAATTGCTTCCTGTCTTGAATAGTGTGAAGCCCATACAAAAAGGTAATCAGAATCGGAGTCTGTAAATCCTTTGAGGATAGTAAACAGTGCACATATTGAGAATCAGTAGACAGGACATCAATAGTAAGACAGGCAGCCTTCCAACCAATCCAGATTCTACCTCTAAGGGAGCTAGCATAATTACAATACCAAGTCCAAGAATTACCAAACTTCTTCTGGATTTCTTACTGTTTTGCTCTTTTACTTTAGTTTCAAGAATACAGATCACATCAGAATTCCGCTGGAAGAGTACTGTTTCACCACATCTATCTTCCCAGGGTCATTAAGACCCCTTATGTTCCAAGAAAGGACAATCATGACCCTAAAGGGGGATTACCATCACCCCCGATATAATTGTTATCTTCAATTTCAAAAATCCCTTTCTCCTTCATAATCAAAGGCTGATAGGAGTTGGAGTTTGTGACAGGAAAAGAGATTTGTCTGTTAGTCTTCTGCTTATTCTTTTTGGCAACTACTTGCCATTCCTCTGGTTTTTGAGCTTGCTGTTCTGGTGTAACCTCATTAGTAGTTGTAGCAACACCCTCCTTAACAAGGGCTAAAGAATCAGGCTGCTTTAGAACCCACACCTTCTTATGAACTTGATTCTGACCAGGCTGACTGGTCTCAGCTCTCTGCTGTGGTGCCTGTTTTCTAGGAGCAGAACAATCATGTCCTACCTTATTACACCTCTTACAAAATGTTGGAAGCCATTCAAACTGAACCTTGAGCTCAATCACCTCCCCAGCTGGATTTTCAACCCACACAGAGGCTGGAAGGGCCTTTGTAGCATCAATTTCAACCAGGATTCTAGCAAAGGACACTCTTAATTGTCTTGAGGTGCATTCATCTGCACAAATTGGAACTCCTAGAGTACTTCCAATTCTACTGAGAGTATCAGCTCCCCAACAATTCAAGGGTAAATTGGGTAGCTTCACCCATAGAGGAATAGTTCTCAAAATCTCTGAATGAAAGTCAAACTTATCATTCCAAGCTTTAATTATAGCAAGCTTGCTAAAACATATGTGAGGACCTGTACTTAGTATTATATTTTTATCATTATCAGATTTTAGGTTGATAATAAAATACCCCTCATCATGCCAATAAATGTCTGGTGTTCTTATAGTTCTCCAATTTTCAACAATAAATCGATGAATAGCAGTGATTGTAGGGGAATATCCAACAACATAGAAAATTAGAGCATTACCCCATTTCTTACTTCCATCTGAGAGCTCAGAAGCTTTAAGTTTAGCTACAGACTTCCCATCAACAATTTGAGGGGCAACATAGGACAATGTTACTCCTTTAGCATTCAATTTGCCTTTGTAGGTCAGATCTGCAGGCATTGCTTCTGGTAATTTTTCCACATCTTCAGGGCCCTTAGAGCACTCCTGAACATAATCAACAGGCCTAGTCAAACCTTCATTCTGATTAGAAATCAATAGAACAGTAACCGCTGAAACCCTAGTTACTGTTCCATTGGAGTTACTCTGAATCTGAGCATTAGAGCTTTTGTAAAAGCTTTCCAGCCTCTTCAAATCACCTCGTGAAATCATACCAGCAGCTGGATTCACTAAATGAGGGGGTGGAGTCACAAGTTCATCTTCTTCAGCAATCGAAATTGGTTTAGAAGAAACCTCTAATTTCCCCAAATTATCCAAATTTCCATTAATAGAAGCTAGATTCAAGTTTTGCAGAAGGGGTGTTGCTTGTTTTTTCTTGCGAGGCATGGTGGAACTCAAGCTAGATGAAGAAACCCAGCCTAGTAGACGAAAATCACCATAGGAGAGCTAGAGAGAAAAGTCAACGAAAGTCAACGCCCCTTGATTCAATAATGAATTTACTACTCACACTTTTGTTTGACCTTTAAAGGTCTAATTTGAAATTACGTTTACAACTTGTAATATACAGTACAAGTTACAACTGCTAAATAAGATCTGTCAATTGTTGATCATAATTGTTGTAGTCTTTGGGAGGCCTGTAATGAGAAAACTAGGGGCATAGTTGAAAGCATGCATAATAATGAATTTAGAGCATTATCAATTGATGATGCTTGGGATTATTATGTTTGGTTTGCTTGGGATGTCTATAATATAATCGGGGTAATCATGTTTCTAATATTAATGTGCAATGCCTTAATTCTTCTAATGTTAGCATGAATTCCCATGATTTGTCACATGATACATTAGTGAACCTAGAACGAATGATTTCAACTCTATTTCCCCTATTGTTCATGATGATGAGGTACATGCTCATGTTGATGCTAATGGTGTGTTTTAATATTCGTCATTATTTAGCATGCCTTCTTATGATGTGCTTTGTTCCCTCTATGATGAATCTTATATGCTTGATTGTGCCCCCTCTCCCCAATTTGATGAAAGTGCTCATGTTTATAATGTTGATGATCCTAATCTTGGTTGTGACTCTTCTTTTACCCTTGATCCTCAACCCTCTTCACCTTTTTATTCTCCAAACTCTTATGACGAGTCTCTAGTCCCATATAGCCAAATTGATGAATCTTTGAGGGAGTTGGAGATGAATCCTAATCTTGGGCCCTTTAAGAGTCAAATGATGGAAACTTTAAGGAGCTAATTAGAGATGATTAGAGAGCGTGAGGAGCTTTTTAAGGAAGAATTGAGGAGAAAAGAAGAGTTAAAAAGTCAATTGTCATCTTTGATGCTTGTTTGTGAAAAATTCCAAATCCAATGTGTGTGTTGAGGATGATGATGATGATGATTTTGAGCAACCTAGGGTGTGTGAGGATCCCATTAGTGAGCATTTGAGTGATAGTGAAGGAGTTGAGAATGAAGAGAGTGTTGATTTTGAAAATCCCAACCACCTCTCCCATCTTGATGAGTCTCAAGTGCATGATTGTGATTCTTCTTTCCATGATTATTTGGACTCATTTGAGCTTATGTCCAAAATATTCTTAGAGGTTCAAACGAAAAATCATAGCCTTTTGAGTGAGTTCATTGAGAATGCTTCATGGGAGAGAGATGAGTTTGAAATGAATTTACATCCATTCATGCATGGTTTTGAGACTTTAGGCTTTGAGGATATTAAGGGAGTTATTGTTCATTGTTGCGATGGAGAGGATGATGTAGTTTCTCTTGGAAGTTGGACGTTTGAGGAAGATGGAGATCATGAATGTTCTTATTTTCAGGAATCTATGATTGATTTTTATGCGCTTATTAAAGATGTGAGGAATGGTGGAGAAGAAGAGACCATTTGTGAGACCATTGCTCCTATTCTTTCTTCTCATGTCCCTTTTTTAAGGAAATTTAACCATATCCCCTCCTATCCTATGTCCCTCCCTTCTTGTGTCAAAGAGCCTATTGGGGACCCTCTTGTCTCTGATCATTTTCATGTCCCTCATTCTTCTATTATTGAGGAAATGGGTGATTTTGCCACCCAAAAATATTTTGAGGAAAGTTTGCCTTCTTCTTCTTCTTCTTCTGTTGAATTTTCTTTTAATTCTTCATCTTTTTCTTGGCATCTCTCTCCTCATTTGCGTGCACTATACTTGTGGCACGCTCTCTTCCCGTCATGTGCATACTTACTTTCTTATGAAATGTGTAGTGGTGCATTTGACAAGCTCTTGCGTTCGTTGCAATATTATTTACTAGAGCGGCCAAGCTTGGACCTTAAGCAAGCTTTACTCGGGAAGTAACCCATGCTTTATTGCTTTCATTTCTTTTCTTTTTAGTATATAATTTCTCTCATGGAAATGTTTGTGTGCTCTTTGGTAGGTACATGACTTGATATACTCTTATGCATTGGTTTGAATAAAGAATCAAGGAAGTTTGACTCCTCTTTCCTAGCATATGGCATATGGCATATGAGGCATGGCTTTGGAGGAATTTGGCTTTGAAAGGTTGAATTGGGTCATTTGCGGGTATTTACACCCACCTAATATATGGTAATATCTTTCCTTGCTCTTTCTCTAATGGTTGGTGACTTGTTGGACACATATTGGTTTGTTGAATTGATTTCTTTCTTTTCTCCTTCCATGGATTCTTTGGCTTATGTTTGAGCATGTTGTCTCATTCAAGCTTGGGGAGGGTATTCTATCATGTTTGGTGGGATATTGATTCTTATATGCCATGCACAATTGTATTCTTTATTTTGAAAAACTCCAAAAAAAAATTTGTTTCTTTCAAGGCAAATTTGCAATGTGTTTTTGTTTTGTTCTTGCTTTGGACATAATACTTTTGGACTTGTGTTCTTGAATGCTTTTCTTCCTAAATGGTAGTGGTTTTCACGCTTTGAGATATCTTGGGTTGATTCTAGGATATGATATGCTAAGGTAGTTTGTTAAGAACTTTAGGACCATGAAGCCCTAGTTCAATCGTTTGTGGTAAGATAGAGTTGCTTTCAATAGTGAATTTGAATCTCATAGTGAGTTTTTGCTACAACCATGTGAGGTTTCATTTCTCTAGCATTCTACCTATAAAAATAAAGTCCTTTAAAAAAAAAATTATATAAAAATAAAGTCAAACTAGTGTATTGACATGTGTGCAATGTTTGACTGTGTCATGTATTATGGGACAGAGGGAGTACGATGTATAAAAAAAACACGAAGGGTAATAACTTTGATGTCTATGATATTGGATATAGATTTAATTTAAGTTATTTACATTGGTAAAAAATAATTTTTTTTGTTAATACATTATATAAAAAGTAATAATTCGATATAAAATTTAAGATAACCGTGCGTGGCATGGGCTTTAGTTAGTCTTTCTTATTAGACGCCTGACCCATTTATAGCTGTGGCGGGTTAGGGTTTTTTAATGGGGCTCCAACCCATTGAACAACTCTAAATTCGCGATTAAGAAAAAAAAAAAAAAAAATCTCCTCATCTTCCTCTCTCTCAGTTCTCCATTGAAGCGCACTCAAGTACTCAACGTTCTCCATTGAAGCACCTTCTGATATTTGTATACCCCATTGAAGCTGCTTCTGAGGTAAGTTGTTGTTTCTATTTGTATTCATCATGTCAATTTCACAAATAATACCAATCAACTATTGTAGGATTATTAGCGAAAGATGGCGGAAGACGCTATTTTGCTCTATTTGGAAAAGACCGAAGAAATTCCAGATTCTGGAAAATTTGCCTCTGAATTTGGGATTGATCATGATGAAGTGATCAATGTTACCAAGAGCCTTAATGGCTATGGCCTTGTTCTTGCTCAGGTTTTCCTTCTCTCTGCAACTGAATGATTGCGTAGTAAATTACATATTGGGGATTTGTCTATTTTCTTGAAGCTGAATTGTGCAGTTTATTTTGATTTGGTTGTACTTGAATTTGTTTTATCAAAAATCCTCTTTTTTTTTCTTGGAGGTTTAGAAAATTAAAAGTGAATGCTATGTTAGAAGGTGTAAATCAGCTTAGTATGCACAGATCTTTTTGCTTAATTAGAGGTGAAGAATGTGTTATGGTTTTTTAATTTCTAAATTTACAAATTAAAAAAAAAAACTGGTGTTATTTTGTATTTTGGTTGGATGGGAAATTATTGACAGTGAGGTTTAGCAGCTACTATTTTCCTTTCTGGTAGCCATTTTATTTATTAATAATGCAAATGGAGGGTGTAACTTGAGTGCCTATTTGTGAATTTAGTTCAGTTTATTTAACTTGATGAAAATGTAAAAGTTAAAATTGTTTGCGCCTTTGCCTATGGATTTAGTCTTTTGGAAAGGTATTTTCTTGTATTAAAATTGGATTATTCATAGCTAATATGTGTTTTTGAAAATACAGGATATTAGGCCAATTTTTTTCTTGGATTTATGCATTTATTGCATTTATTATAGTGAATATGTGTGTTTGCCATTGTAGGATATTAAGAAGGAAAACTGGGTTCTCACTGAAGAAGGAAAACTTTATGCTGCTGCAGGCTCTCCTGAAATGCAAGTATTCTCAGCTATACCACCTGAGGGTATTTCACCTGATGAACTTCAGGTTGGCAGTTTTTGCTTGCTGTATATTTGATTGTTCTTTTTGATAAAGTGAAGGATCTTAATTTGAGTTTTCATGTTGGATGCAGAAAAAGGTGGATCCTTCTGTTTTTAAGATTGGATTTTCTCAGGCTATGAAGAATAAGTGGGTGGAGAGAGGAAAGCAATCGGTATCCAGAAAGGTAAATTTCTTGAAGTTCCATTATTGGAAAGATTATTATTTATTACTTTCTAAACTATGCTACATTTCAGCTATACTTGTGTGGTACTCCTGAAATTTCAAACTTCATTATTTTTCTTGTTTTCTATATTTTGTTTGTTCCTTATTCTTTCAACTTTTCTGTTTTCTATTTATTACATTTTAAAAAACAGCTGCTTTTATTTTTTATTTTTTTATTTTTTATAATAACAATTTTATCTAAGGTTCGATAAAATAGCATTACCAAACATGAACGTCCACATGAAGCCGTTAAATTGTTCTCACCTGTTACTATCATCAGTTACAGTTAGTGAGAAGTCTCGATTAAAATATTTAAAATGGGCAAGATTGAACTATCTTAGGCTCTTGAAGCATATGAAAGGGGTGTTTGGTTCACAAATTGGTATGAGTTTAGAATCATGGATTTTGAACTTGATTCTTTATTCCAAGTGTTGGGTTTTGTTCAGGAATATGGGTTTGGTATGATACGTACAGACATACCCGTCTCCCACCTTAGGTTTTTAACCCAATACCTTGTGAGCTTGAGTTATAGGTTTAGAAAATGAAATCTTCCTAAACAAACACTATGTATGAGTTTTAGGCTTTTAGCAACTTCATATCCAAACCTTATACCTTAGTTGTGTGTACCAAACACCTCGAAAGTGCTGTCAGAAAACCAATAAAATTTACATTTGTGTGTTTCGGGCTTGTATTTGCATACATTACGTCTATCAATTCCTTCATACTTTGAGATTTGATGTGCAATCTGCTATGATGTGAATTGAAATCGACTAAGACTGACCACACAAGGGCTTGGAAACGGCATATCAGTCGTAGCAAAATTTTGGTCTCTATTTTTGAAAGACATAACTCAGCACAGTGCCTTAGTATTCACTTTTTAAAATTTTAAACAGGTGTGGAGATGAACCCTGACCATACCTCAATCTTCATAGTTTCTTTGGCTAGTATTTGTGAGTAGGGGGAGAGGGAAGGGGATCCCCACCCCCTCACTTGCAAAATTCGAACCCCTATTTAAGAACGTTATCAAGTGAGCCAAGCCTTGTTTGGTGCCTTGATGCTCAATAATTGGGGTCAAATTGTATAAGAAGAAAAGGGTTTTAGGGTTATAATTTCGACCTTTCTATCAAATACATTGTACATAGTGGTGGTGGTTGTTTTGGTGTAGTGAAGTACAAATGTAAGCTTATCTATATATGTATATATTTGTGTTTGTGCAGCTTGATTTTATGAATATTAATTCAGTTTTCTGTTGCAGGTTCAACATGTCGACGATAAGGTCAAGGACTTGCTTACACATATACAAGCTGAGAAGGTGAGATGGTGTCTTTACTTGTTTGGTATTTTAAATGCTGACATTATTTATGTGATGAGGTCCCACTTCTCAGGCTTAGGAACTAGTAGCATCTTCCAATGTATTTATTTGAACAGTTAACAATGTTCTCTGATCAGTTTGTTGTTAGAGTATGTGAGTATTGTAATTTAGCTGTAGTGGGTTGCTTCCATAAATTTAAACGTAACTAAATATTTACTACGAAGCTGGACAAATGCCCTATGATTCTATGAATTAAGAGTGGATCCTTTGGTTCTGCCTTTATATATTGTTTGGCCGGGGCAGTAAGTGCTCTACTGGTTATGCTGTTCTGTTTTTGATAAATAATTTCTTTGTGGGACTTTTGGTAGTAACCTCTTTACAAGGCTTGGCTAGTTGGGGGTTATAATTCATATTATTGATCCATCCAGAGTTCCAGACTTGGTGTTTCATAATAGGTTATTGCGATGAAAACTGTAATTTAAAAAAACAATTTTAAATTTGTAGGTATGCTTCTTAATTTGCTACTTGTTTGTGTTTTCCTTAGATAGTTTGTCTGCCTTGCCCATATATTAAGGAAATTTTTCTATAGTCTCTTTGTTTAGCTTTAATTGGCGAATTTCTTGTCTGCAGGTGGTTAAGCAAGATGATATTGATGCTCTCAAACGGAGAAAACTGATAACCTTGCAGTAAGGATTTCTCATGCTCTCTTATTATACTTTATCTGTTTTCAGCTGACATATTGGATAATGACTCTATGCTAGTTTCTTATCATGTACTGTTCTTATACTTATGTCTCCAGCATGCACATTGTGAGCTGTTACACTGCTAACTCATCTTTTGTATTTGCTAGGACATGGAAGGGATATTCAATTCGAAAGGGTCCAAATTATGCCCCAAAAAGGAAAAAAGCAGCAACTGATCTGACTCGAGAGCATTTGCAAAGGTATTTCACTCATGCATCTGATTGGGAAAGGGTGTTTTTTATGCGTCAGTGCATTATTCAGTCTGCTGGTACTGATGTTCTCTATTCGAGGTGCATTACTCCCATTTTATAATGTGAAGAGCAATTTCAATGCTGCTGTGCTTTTCTTGGTCTAAAAATTTGTCAACTAGGAAGAAGGGAACATTAATTATTTCGTGAAATTAGATATATAAGCATGAAACCTAATTTCTTCCTCTTGTACTAATTGAGTGAGTATGCCCAATATAAGAGAGTGATCAGTGGACATATTCTGAAGCCATTTACCTATTCAAGGACAGCAATAGCTTGCAATCATTTTTATATTTTTAGACCATGTAATGGGGAGATAAATTTCTACAGCTTGCTTGACCTATAAGTGAACAAGGTAAGGTTAAATACTTAGGTAGAAATTGATTATTTTGGATATTGTTAGCTCACTTAGCTGACTTGCAATATATAAATACACACACTCACACACACACATGTTGGCATTTATTGCTTAAGCCTGGTATTGCTCTGATAAATTGATGGTGTTTCCAGTGTTGATTTTTAAGCTTCAGTGATGAATTGGTTTGAAAATCTGTTGGCTTTCAGGCCTTGTTCCATTTGTGAAGTTGTGTCTTGTGATCCTTTTCCACAGTTTTCATTGTCGCATACCCTCGCTCCAATTTTGGCATACTTACAAATTAGCCTTTTGTGCCTTGGTGCTCTGTAATGAGTGTAATCTGTACTTGTGTTGCTATGAGCAAACTTTGTGTGACTTTTTGACATTGTGGTGGGAGCTTGGTTTCAGAATATTTTTTTTCCTGCTGTTTGACTTTCTAATGCTGGCATGTTATCTCAAGTGGTGCCTGGAAGGATTTGGAACTCAAAGAATACAACTTTAATGCTAAGGGTCTTCCACCTGAAGGTGGTCATTTGCATCCCTTACTCAAGGTTAGGGTGCTGGTTCTATTTGCTTAAATTCTCTTTCCAGGGGTAGTTTTTTTAAGCATTTCCATTTGGTTGCAGCAATTTGTTATTTAGTTTAAATGCAACTTTTTGACTAATTTGAAAATTTGAATTGCATAATTGCATGTTATTGTACTATTGTTTTAAGTAGTTGCTGATTGTGTGGTTAGAACTTTCAGAAGTCTATTTGTATTTACAAGTTCCAACTAGGCAATGACATATTGGAATGAGCACGTGCTTAACCAATCTGCTTGTAATTTAATATTTCTGTCATCAATCACTATTATAGAATTGGAAAAAAGATCTGCAAGCAATGTACTGTATTGATACCCCCGATTTTGAAAGTTTTTGACATTTTATTTTTTTGGCACTGCTAAAAAACTCCACTTTGACCATCGTTTGTAATTTATACATAAAGAAACATATTCAAGTGTATCTCATTAGATTCGTCTCAGTTTTTATTATCGGAATATCTTTTATATTTTACAAATATACATTACAAATATTAATGGTCATAGTTTTACAGTGGCTAGCGCGAAAGTGTAAAGTGTTGAGATTCTCGAGTACTTTAAAAAAAGGAGGTATATTTTGCCAATTGAACAATATGGTAGTAATTTAGCAAGAGATGTTAGAAGATAGGATTAATGCAGGGCATTCAATGTAGCAGATGCGCTTTGTTTAGGTGAAGGAAAATGCTTACATCCTAAGTCCGTAAGATTTGACAAGGAATTTTTTTTATTCTTAGTTTTCACTCAGTTTTTTCTTACTTTGCTCAAGTGTAAACTCTTGCCTGTCAGATTTCTTTTCTTAATTTCTATTATTATCGTCATCATCCTGATCTGTCAACTGGTATTTTAAATTTTTGTTATGTCTGACATCATTCAACGTTTCAGGTTCGGAAGCAATTGAAAGACATATTTCTTCAGATGGGGTAGGATTCCATTCGTCTCTTTTATATATTTTTTTTATTTTTTTTAATAATTAATTGCATTCTATTTTCTTGTTCATGTATTTATTTTGATGAAAGAATTTGCTCTGATCTCTGTTGATATTTTATTGGCTTTACAAATTTGTCTTGGTCTGGGCGCAGCTTTGAGGAAATGCCAACAAACAATTATGTCGAAAGCAGGTACGTTTGTTCTTTCAAGTAGTACTTGTCTGTTGTCTACTTAATACTTTAACTTCCTGATCTATGCTATTAGCCTATTTGTATTATTTAATTTTAATATTGTCATGCAAATATGTACTATTGTGTGCTATGTGTAACAAGTAAATATTTATGATTTCCTGAATTCAAAGAAAGCCTTAAATTCTGCCATACGGCCCATACCTGTTGTCATATAAAATGATACTTAACTGAGAAAGCCACTGCTTCTTATTCTTTTTCCATTTATTTTAATATCTAATGCAAGCTTTGTGTCATATGACCTTTCTGTGTCCTGTCACTCGGAAAGCTACAAGTTACAGAATATCTTTGAACTTAAGAGGCTAAGCTAAGATAGTAGTACTCTATGCACAATATTTACTTCCAATGATCACAAATGGTGACTTGCTGTTACTTAATTGTTTTTGTGGCTTTCTTTGATTCTTTTTCCCCACTACACATGTTAAGTGATGTTTCAATAAGGAGCAGCCTGTTGGATTTTCTATCTACTGAATAAACAATAGCAGTGAACTTATGGTCTGGCAACGAACATATTTTTATTTGATTGGAGACTAATTTGTTTGGAACATGTCCTATTTCACTATTTGTACTTGGTCTTGTTAATAAAAATACTTTGAGGAGGATAATTATTGTAGGGATTCCCTTTGCTGCAGTTAAAGGAGTTTTTACATGTAGTAGACTAACCTGGAGGGGTAGTATAGGTATTCTAGTAATAATAGTTTATTTGGGTTAATTGTCCTTAGTATAAATAGAGAGGTAAGGGAAAGAAAAGGGTAGGCAGAAATTTGTATCGAGGGAAATCTTAGAGAGTCATGGCCTAAAGCCGTTTTGGAGAGTTGTGAGCTAAACTCACTATTTGAGAGCAATAGCCTTAAGCTATTAACTTATCTTTTGTAACTCTTCCACAATTATCAATCAAACTTAAAGCTTTCACCTTTATTATTGCATTATTAAATCAGAAATATTAAGCCAGTAAATCAGTCTATTACACATGGTATCAGAGCAGCTGGCGGTCCGGTGCCAGTAACCACCACTCCGAATTAATTGTTTTTAAAAAAAAAATAGTGTTTGATATTGCTGGAAAAGAGGCATCACAGCATATGCAGAATTGGATCCAGGAGGAATTCGCATACATTTCCAGCAAGAGAGAGCGTGGAATTTCAGATCTCAATGACGAGCGAAGAGTCCGATGCGAGCTTCAACTTCCTGAATTTAATGGAAGGAATCTGGATAACAGGATGCTTCAACTAGAGGATACTTTCCAATTTTTCCAGTTAAATGAGGAGGTAAAATTGAAAGCTGCCGTCATTGGGCTTAGTGGTGAAGCGTTGCAGTGGTTTGAATGTGAACACAGGTGGCTAGCAATACGTGAGTGCGGGTTCTGAAGGTAGTGTTGGGGAGTCGTTTCAGCTCGTCATCTGTAATGTCCTCGGCAGGAGCAACCAACACCATCATTTCTGACAATCAATCGAAGAGGAAACAAAAGCGTCACCTCTGATATTCTCAAAGGATGTAGAGGAAATCACGAAGAGAATCATCGGAATGTTCAAAGAGAATTGGAAAATACTAACAAAGCCTCTTCTCCAATGAAGACGAAGAAAGAAGACTATCTAGCAAAATTGGAAGATGAAAATGCAGATAATGAAGAGGAGCAGGTACACCCTAGATTAGAAGATGATAAGGGAATTTTTGTAGGGGGTGTAACTGTTGGTAGTTCGGAAAACCTTGACGAGGGTTTTAGTGGAGTCAAATCTAGTGGTAGGCTTGGCGATTTTGGGGATGGATTCGCTGGTGGAGGTTAAGGTGGAGCCAATAGCGAATTTGGTGGTGGAACATGTGGAATTGGGGGTGTTCTCGATACTGTAAGAGGGAGCATGGCTGGTATTTTTTGTGGTGGGTGGTTAGGAGGAATTTTCGAGAATGGCGGTGGTGATTGCAGTGGGTCCGGAGGTGGTCTTGGATTCCTTGCTGAAAAAGGTGAATGTAGTTGTAAGACCACCACTAGCAGTGAACAGGGACGGAGGTGGCTTTGTGAAAGGAGTGTTTGGTGCGTGTGGTTTAGGTGGTGGTCGGGATGTTGGTGTGGGATGCGGGAACAAGTTACCGCCGTTGGTCTTAGGAACATGAACGATGAGCTGCAAAGTAAAGGAAGGGTGAAGAATGGCAATTTTTCTGATGGTTTTACAGGTGGTGGTTTCTTAGTCGGAGGTGGCTTAATCGAAGGTGGACTGAGGTACTTTGCAGGTGGTGGAGTGAAGGGTGAACTTCATGAATGGTGGATATTTGGTGGGTTCTAGAAGCATCATGGAAAAAAGATGAAGAAAAATTTGACTTGAGTCGGTTTAGCTTGGAGAGGAAGCCAGTGATAGAGTATGTTAGTAAGGGCAAATTTGTAATTATGAGGAGTGGAGAGATGGCAAAGTACGGTGACAATAATGCTCACCATGCCGAAGTTAGGTTTTTTGTGGCACGTGATTTATTATCTCCCCATTTACCCACCCTTAATCCCTTTAATGAGGTCTGGCAATTTTCTAGCCAAATTTTGTGCCCATTAGATGTATTCCAAATTTTCCAGCCCAAGCTTTTAAAACACACAGCTACAATTATTCAACCCTTGAGCCCACAGCTCCATTAATCTATAAACCCATGTCTAGGACCCATTCTTCCATACCTATTCACCCTTCTTCAATACATGTATCGACACCCAAACCTCCCAACAGATCCTTCCATTACAACACACAAAATTTAGACCAAAAATCCTTTTTGATTTTTTCCTCCTACATCACCCAAACCCTGCCACCCCCACATACTACAACACAATTTGAAGTGTGGCCTTTGTTTGGACGATTTGAGTGGTGGGTTGATGTCCTTCAGTGCCAACGCCGAGCAATAACATCTGATTTTAAACCACCTTGAGGACAAGGTGGAAGTTTAGGGGGCCGGTAAATAGACTAACTTGGAGGGGTAGTATAGGTATTCTAGTAATAATGGTTTATTAGGGTTAATAGTCCTTAGTATAAATAGAGAGGTAAGGGAAAGAAAAGGTTAGGCAGAAATTTGTATTAAGGGAAACCTTAGAGAGTCATGGCCTAAAGCCATTTTGGAGAGTTGTGAGCTAAACTCACTATTTGAGAGTAATAGCCTTAAGCTATTAACTTATCTTTTGTAACCCTTCCACAATTATCAATCAATCTTAAAGCTTTCACCTTTATTATTGCATTATTAAATCAGAAATATTAAGCCTGTAAAACAGTCCATTACATTACATTATTAGTTATATTCTTTTTTCTTGTGGTTGATTGCTGGGAGACTTGGGACACAATGATGGATGTTTACTTGATTCAAGTGGTTGTTAGAAGTATGAAATGATTGAAATCCATACTAATTAGTTTGTGTTCCTGAAATGGACATGTTTAAGGCCATGGTTTCTATGGTTAAAAGTCAATTCTCTTCACTGGAATTCGACATGGTGTTTTAGAGGCTCTGTTTCCATGGGCTCGGCACTTTACTCTTTCGTATCCGTGTCGACATGACACAAACCGACTCAGGATTGAAATCCAAGTAATTCGGGTCGACGCGACATTGTAGAGTTGGACACGAGAGACAGAGAGAGAGAGGGTGAAGTTTTGGCTTCTTACTTTGTCGGGAAATTCTTCATAGCGTTTGAAAATAAGTGAGATAGGCGAGAGAGGTGATATGAAGTTCTGAACATTCACGTGCTACTATATTGCAATATGGGTGGGATTGGGGTTGGCTTACCATTTCTTATATTAAAAAATATATAGGTGGCCACTTTTGAGGTGGCTTTTTATTCATTTTATTTTATTATTTGATATGGGTTTTCCTTTGGAGAATAATGACTGCAATCGATCGATCGATCGATCAATCAAAGCCTTAATCCCATAAGTAGGGTCTGCTACATGAATCAAAAGTGATTATTTCGTGTATCAACAAAAATCTTCCTCCTCCATCCCATACGATCCAATGCCTCATCCTCGTGCAAATCCATATACTTCATATCCTTCCTAACTCCTTCTAACCAAGTCATTTTCAGTCTCCCTCTCTCTCGTTTAACCCCTCCAAGGTCCCACTCTTTCACTCTTCGTACTGGTGCATCCTCGGGTCTCCGTCTTACATGCCCAAACCAACGCAGCGATTTCCCCTTAGTTTGTCTGTAATGCCCGCCACACCTACTTTCTTGCGAATAACTTCATTTCTTATTTTATCTTTTAGGGTGTTCCCGCACATCCACCTTACCATGCGCATTTCCATAACCTCCATTTTTTTAATGTGCTCCTTAGAAGCCCAACATTCTGTACCGTAGAGCAACAATGGTTTTATGGCAGTGCTGTACAATTTTCCCTTCAACTGTAAGGAAATGCTTAGGTCACACAAAGACTGCATTTGATTTTATATTTTCTTTGGGGATTTTTTTTTAAAATTTAGATTTTTGCCTTGTCCCCGTACCCTTGTCCAAAACTCGTATAGAGAAACTGTGTCCTGAAATTTAGGGCTTGACGAATACGAGACTGTCATATCCGTACAAGTATTGGATCCTCCTTTCTGAGTCCATGTAACATAGAGGTACCCACATTTGTAATTATCACGGTGGTTGGTGTGTTTTGAAAAGAATTACTACTTTCAACTTGGACACTTGGAGTCTAGGATCTTTACAAAGAGTGAATGACATATATGTCTATCTTCCTTTTAGAATGCACATACATTGACCGAAGCAGTCATTTTATATTCTAGTTTCAGCAGCAATTGAATAATCTTACATTAGTGGATGGTATTGTATTTGGCGTTACATAATAAAAATTTTGATTTGAGAAGAATTGAAAAAGAAAAGTAGGGAAAGATGATTTATGGTACCAGTTGTAAAGAACTTTTCACAATATTTGTCATTAAGATTAACACTTGGCGTCTAAAGGCTCTTATGTATATGTTAAAATTGGACAATCTAAAAAATTTCTCCATAATGTTAAATTTATGAATTATACTATTATGCTAGTGTGGTATGATTTCTTTATGTGTAATTCCTGTAAAGGATGAATGTTTGGTATCTAAAGGCTCATGTTGATGTGCTGTTTTGGGGTGGGGGGGGGGGGGTGTTCACAGCCCTGTTGTCTTTTTTTATTTAAAGCAGTCTGTTCACCCATTTAATTGGGCAATATTTAAGTCTGATCGTTTACTACCACTCAACAGCTAAGCATTAGCCATTATGTGTAGGATTTTGTGATTGAGGCTGTTATGTGGTTAGATTCCAAGTTGCATGATAAAATGTTATAATTTTTCATAACAATGTCTCATGGTTCATGACTTACTTTTTATGTGAGCTGATAAAAACAAAAAAAATCATTCTAATGTATAGCAGACAATATATTTGCACTACCCAATACAGGGATATTTTTAGTTGGATTTGGGAATTTGCATCTTGATGATTTGCTTGGATTTATTTATTTATTTATGTTTGATGAATGTAATGTTTTTCTTTTAGCTTTTGGAATTTTGATGCGTTGTTCCAGCCACAACAACACCCAGCTCGTGATTCACATGACACTTTTTTTCTGAAAGGTTTGTTTAATTTATCATGTTAATAGCATCTTTTAGACATCTATTGTTCCATGTTTTGTATCAATTCTTTTGAAATTTATCCTCCAACCCTATGTAAACCTTCACTTTATCTGCAATTTCTCTGTAATATTACCATATTTTTTTTTGGGATTTTTAGAAAAGTTCCTTGAAGGCTGAGTACGTCTTACCTGTCCTAGCCCTGATTTGTTGCTTTGTTGGGAATGATTGTTATTGTTGCTATTGCTGTATTATTATAAAACCACTTTAATTGTGTTGTCATCTGATATTATTTACATGATGCTCATTTAAGAGATTGGGGATGGTTTCTTGATTTATAATGATGTCCTAATATATTTATATTGTACCACAATTTTTTTTTGCCTTGTGATAATAGATAATCTTAAAGATCTTCAATTTTTTTAATGTCCTTGCACAAATCTAGGGTTTATAGTTTTTCTACATTGACCTAGCTATGATGCTTACTTTTACGAGGTTGTGCCAACCTAATTTGCAACTTTGGAACATTGGTTTTCGTGCTTAATGAATATGTAATTGCTACTCTGCAGAACCGTCCACTACCCAATGGCTGCCTGAGGATTATGTTGAGAGGGTAAAGTGTGTTCATGAATCGGGTGGTTATGGTTCCAGAGGGTATACATTCTTCTTTCTTTATTTTATTCAATCTCATTCTTTTATCAGTTTCTTTTTAGCTGACACGTTTCCAATATCAAATTTACTTAACTTTTGCTCAATGATAATTAAAGATATTTATATTTAAAATCATGCATTGGCAAACATGCCTAAAAAATGTGTCTGCTAATATAAAACTAAGCTAGTGTCACTCCTGGGGTGCCATTTTGTCATTCCTTCCGTTTTTCTAAGTATGTAAATACGAAACATGGAGTTAGCCACTTAAAATATTTACACGTGGTCACCCCTAAGCTACCTAGAAACTGTAAGTACTGTTTAATATTTTGTTCTAAAATTGTCCCTTGATTATTCTGAATTATGTTTAATGTAGGTATGGATATGACTGGAAAAGAGAGGAGGCGAACAAAAATCTTTTGCGAACACATACAACTGCTGTTTCTTCAAGAATGCTATATAAACTTGCACAGGTATTTTATGACTTATGATTTAATTGCTGTAAGTTTTTTGTGGTAGTTGAACCTCTCAGGCCCTCTTTGTCTCTTTTGAGCTGTCATATTTTGTATAGAATAATTGACGTCATTTTGCTATTGCATTAATTGTTATCTTTTTATTCCAAATTGAATGTCTTCATATTTGATGGTTGGGTGCTAAATAGTTGTTATTTACATATGCACAAAAGAAATATAACCTTTTCAATACATACATACATACATACATACATATATATATATATATATATATATATATATATATATATATATATATATATATATATTTATTTATTTATTTATCCATTTTGTGAAGTCTAACTTGTACATAAGTATTCCCTCTGCTTGTAAATTATGATTAATTTTACTAATAAAAAATCTAGATTTAGTAAGTTGCACTTTGAACTCTCATTATTAATCACCAAAAAGGACATGGATTAGACCTGTTATGTGATTCTAGTTTAGCTCTTGAGGAGTCTTGACTCTTTTAATCAAATGTGGCCTACCAGCTGGATGGTTAATTGAGGCAGTATAACATTTACTTCAGAAGTAAAGAGAATGCCATGATTTTTATTTGTTTTGTTTTCATGTGTATTCATGGATGGATAGATGGATAATCAGCTGAATAGTTGTTTATGGGGGCAGTATACATTTACTTAAGAAGAGATGTGAATACCATGCCTTTTAGTTTTTGTTTTCTTGTGTGTATTTATGGATAGTTAAATGGATAGATGTTTACATGTTCGTGTAACATATAATAAATCAACCCTAGTCCTTGGTAGGCCCTTTTGGTCCTCTATCATTGATATGGATTTCAGTAGACCAAAAAGAAAACCAATGAATGGATACTCGTTTATATACACTACAAACCAACCTAAGAAACCCTAATTCATTTAGAATCCTAAAGTAGTTAACATGGCAAATTGGCAAGAGCCAAGGAGCCAAAGACACACCTATCGTATGGCTAATGATGCAAGTCAATCTATCAGAACAACAATTCTAACAATATTCAATCCAAGATTCAAGCTCACAACTTGGAAGTCCACAAATAACCCTTTAATTAAATGAAAATTTAATAAATTAATTGTAATTTGTAACACATTACAAATGCTTGGCAAAAATGTTTAGTAAGTGGTGAAGAAATGAAACCATAATAAGTTCTACATCGGATATGGAGAGGTCTTTTGCTTTTAAATAAGTGAAATCCTAGAGATTGAAGACGGAAATAAACCTTTATCCTTTTATTTGATCTGTATCTTATGCTTAATGACTGTCAAATTATAGTGTTCAATTGGATTGATGTATCTTTTTTTCTGATCATGTCTTTTCTTATGTTTGTAGAAACCATTTGCTCCTCAAAAATACTTTTCAATAGATCGTGTGTTCAGAAATGAAGCTGTTGACAGGACGCACTTGGCAGAATTCCATCAGATAGAAGGTGAACTATTTTTTTTTATTTCTTAGTTGGGCAATAGTCCTGTTTTTAAATATTGGGTACATGGTTGGCAAAGGTTAATTGCAAATTTTAATTCTCATGACGGTGTATCCTTTAAGGTCAACAGGGCCAATTTCTTATTGCATGGCCAATTGTTTTAAAGTAAATAAAATAATTAAACTTGGGTTACGTCTGTGTTAACATTTATTGCTCATAAGTGTGTGGTTTTGTAAAGGTACCTTTGAATTAGCAGCACATCAAATTTTCTCTGATAAAATAATGAGAATTTGTTGTTTGTTACTCGCCTAATTATTTATTTTCTCATTTCAGGCCTTATATGCGATCGTGGTCTCACCCTAGGGGATCTTATTGGCGTACTGCATGACTTTTTTTCACGTCTAGGTAAGATTTGTCTTTGTTTATTCAAGTTATTGTCTAGTTTTTTTTAGTGTCATGTTACAAATTATTCTATGGTCTATTTGACTGAGAGAATCTGAATATTTCAAAAGTGAGAATAGAAATCCAACTTATTTCTTGATGCTACTCAGCATATTTCTTAAAACTCTTTTGATGAGTAGAAAACCAAAATTAAGCTTTGGCAGGATGCTACTCAGCATATACATCCTTTAAACTTTTTTATAACTACTGTGTGATTGGTATCAACTTGGATGACTCCTGGTGATGTAAAGAAACGTTTCATGATTTGTGCAGGGATGACGAAACTTCGTTTCAAGCCTGCATACAACCCTTACACTGAACCTAGTATGGAAATCTTCAGGTAAGAAAGATTTTTTAAGAACAATAGTGTATAATGTGTATGTACAATTCCTGTCATTGTGATTAAAAGAAAATATCTTTTTCTTTTTTTTTTTTTTTTTTTTTTTTTTTTTTTTTTTTTTTTGTCATGAATAAGCTAACCTTTGTACGACTAGCTCTAAATAAGTCAACCTTTTTATTAACTAAAAATAAGTCGACCTTTTAGGGGTATTATCTAAGTAGGTTAAATGACCTACAACCTATTCAACCCGTCATTTTATTTATTTATTTATATTATTTTTATTTTGTAAAATTCTTCCAACCCCAACCACCCACCATCTTCACTCTAGATAATTATGTACTTAATTAAAATATTTTGACTGGGGGCGACTTGCAGTGCTAGGGGGAGAAGAAACTGGTCTGGGGTGGGGGAATGGCTGGCGGGGGCTTCTTTGCGGTGGGAGGGGGTATTATAATTGTTTTTATTAGATAATTATGTACTTAATTAAAATATTTATAATTAAATTTTTATAACAGAACCAATTTTATTTTGACACTGGCATAATTAACTCAAACTGCCGGTTACCCATAAAACCAACAGGTCACGACTCATTCTGAGATAATATTATATAAAGGTCGACTTATTTTTAGTTAATACAAAGGTTGACTTATTTTGAGCTAACAACGCAAGGATTGGCTTATTCTTGACAAATTTTCATTAAAAAAATATAAATAAATAAAAAAATATGGCATGTTCTTTTGCACAAGTATTATTTTAGAGCAGTGTACTGCTGTGTCCATGATCATATTTGTGGGTATTCATAATCCGGTTTGGACTGAAAAATGAACCAAACTCGACCAGTTGGGACCTGTTTTATTTGCTTTGCAAATTTGCCAAATTGTCACCTGCATTGAAACCTTTAATCTTTGATTTGCCAGTTATCATGAAGGCTTTGGAAAGTGGGTGGAGATAGGAAATTCGGGTATGTTCAGACCCGAGATGTTGCTTCCTATGGGGCTTCCAGATGATGTCCGTGTAGTTGCATGGGGGTTATCACTTGAGAGGTGAGCTTAAATATGGTTTCATTTCTCTAATAATGAATACTGCACTTGAGATATACCAGCCACAATTTTAAGCAATCTGAACTATGTTTTCTATTTTATAAGAATATATAGTATTGATTTCCTTATATTGTGGCAACCTTAGCTGATAGAAAAACTACGTTTTCTTATAAAATATATAGTATTGATTTCCTTATATTGATGACTAGAACTAACAGAAAAGAAAAGGTGAAGGGACATTGATATTAGATGAAAAACTTGTCATGGCTTTTGAATAATTTGTGACAATTAATGGCTTTTTTGGAACCCAAGAAATGAGATCATGTCCTACGGAATATCTTGAAATGGATGTAATTAATTTTGATATTATATGCGAGCACTGTGAAAAGAGGGACTATTTAGTTATGTAGCTTCAATCTCTGTTTTTTTTTTTGGTTCTTTTGCAGGCCTACGATGATCTTGTATGGAATTGATAACATACGAGATCTATTTGGGCACAAGGTATGTCTTATGAATATTTAATTCTTTTTTTCTGTTTTATTATATTAGAATTCATTGTTGGTTTTTTGTTATAATACTTTATGTTTCTTGGTCGTTAGGTTGATCTGGGATTGATGAAGAAGAATCCCATTTGCAGAATTGGGCTTGAATAGCTTTCAATTTCGAAAGCCAACTCCAAATATTTCATTTGATTTTTTTAGCTTAACTTCTAACAAAGCTAAATTATATTTTGTGACATCAGTTCCCTACCAGTTTTATAAATTAATGGTGTTTTTTTGGGTACATTTTCTTGATCTTGTGTATTTTTTTTTTCGTAATTGTTGATTCCTAGCAATTTTTCTTTTTTACTACAATATCTCCCATTCAAAACTTGTATAACGATCAAGCTCAGGTTTTTTTTTTTTTTTTTTTTTTTTTTTTTTTTTTTTTTTTAATGTGTATTTTTCCGAAACTTTCCCTTTATAGGGAGTTAATTTCAGCTTGATCTGAATAAATTAATTAAAACAAGTAAAATTTTGATTTAATCGTTTAATTTGAGGCCAGTGAAAATATGGACGATATTTTATGTGATAGATTGCTAATGCATGCTTTAATAAAAGATTATGAGTCTGATAAGCCATAAAAATAAAGTTGCGTGTTGAAAATTGTTGAAAATTGCTCTTTTTCCGTCCTTTTTTAATTGACATATCTCATTTATCACGGTTACCCATTGACCCATTATAGAATTTTAACCATCAACAACATTAATTCTTCATAAGTAAAGATTATAAAGGGAAATTATCTTGATCGGATGCCAGCTCAAGGGGCCTTTAGTCTTTTAATTAGAGTAGAGGTTTCAGCAAGCAGCACATACCATAGTCGTGAGTCTGTTTATAGTCGCGATTGTTGTCATAATCAACAGGGCGTTTAGGCTTCCAGGAAAAAATTTGAATTGGGAGGGCGATCCTCTAGGTGAACTGACCGTACCCCAAACTGACACAGGTGAACAAGTAGTGTACACTAGGGCACTTGAAGAACCATGTCGAAGGAACTCGGCAAAATGACCCTTAAGTTCGGGAGAAGGGGTGCTCTCCTATCTTTTCGTTAGGAAAGTGCTAAGAACTAGCACTAAACTTCTTTCCCTCTTTCTACTTTTCTTCTCTCCTTTTTGTTTTTGCTTTCACCTGAGCTTTTCATTCTCCTTCCTAGAGACCTGATTATTCTTTTTTTTTTCTATTTTTTTTTAGTTCAGATTAAGGAGCGGCCCCCCTATGCTGTGGCGGTGAAGGTGGGGGCTACTGCCTCCCCTAGTTTTGTTTGGGAAGGACCCTCATTTTTTTTACGGGCCCGTCGAATCCTTAAAAATGGCTTCTTGAGGAAGCGTGGCAGGTCTTGAAAAGCCTGATAAAGGCAGAAGCCGTGGTCACCACAGCTATCTGTGTTGAGTGTGCCGACTGAAAGAAAAGAGGAGATAACTCATCGGCGCAAAAATGAAAAGAGTCGCGCCATTGACGAGTCTATTATATATATATATATTTCCCGTCCCATGGTTATATTTGTGCTTATTAGAGCTTTGCGGAGCTATTTTTATTACTAATATACGTTTTCTTGTGTTTTTGTAGAGTTGGTATTGTTTTGTACGAATTTGCAGAATTATGACAATTCTCGAGCTTATTGAGCCACTGCGAAAATATTAGAGTTGGATCGTATTTTATGATTGTATGTTTGAAGCCCAAGACCGAGCTCATTAAATTTAGTTCGGTGATTATGGGCCCGATTGGTGAAAATATCCAAGTCTTAGAAGCAGTATCACGAATCAAGCAAGTGAAGAAACATGGGCTAATGAGTAAATTCTAAAAGCTCATGTCCAAGAGTAAAGGTAACTTAGAAGTCCAGCTCCCAGCTCTAGCTGACCGGGCCCGATCAGGCGAGGTCTGGTCCGGTCGGGCGGATGTCAACATTGGGCTTCTGCATTTTTGGGTCGGTTGGCTGGTTTTATTTGTGATCATTGATGAGTGTCGGTTAGGAGTAGTTTTAGTTTGAGGAGTTTTAATACTTGTTGGAATAGTTGTTTGACTTTTTATCAATTTCTTTTTCTTGTCTTTATAAAACTGAGGAGGCTTGGTAGTAGTAAGGTACATAGGTAGTTTTAGTTTTCTTTGCTTTTAGTTTAGTTTATTTTTCTTTTCTACTTTTCGTATCATATTACGATTTATTATTTTATTTTAATACTATTATTCTTTTTATTTTAATTATTGTTTGTATCATGTTTAATTTAATTGTTTTCATTAGTTTAGTTTTAATTATGCGCAAGTAGTTTAATTATAGGGTTCTTGGGGGATCCATAATTAATATGAAGGGATAATTTGTTTTGGTTGATTATTGATATTGCATGATAATTTCTTATTGAATTGTTTTAATTCTTTGCAATGGGATTATGAATCGAGCAGATGTGATTTGATTGTAAAAGTATAGCAATATTGAATTGATGAATCGAGCAGATGTTAAATTGATATTAAAGGCTATTTACAATAGGAACTTAGATCTAGTAAATTGCGAGAGCCTGTTAGATCTATGTTGATTAATAAATTGCGAGAGCCTGTTAATCATGTTATGTTTGCAATATTAATTGTTGATTGTTATGTTTTGTCCCGGAGTATTAATTATTGGTGAACTTGTGACCCTAGGCTTTTTATTATTGATTTTCCCTTAGATTAACTCATACAAACCTTGTTTGTTTCTTGATAATTTAGATTATAATAGTTATTAGGAATAGAAGAACGTTGTTTCCCTGTGCATTCGACCCTACTTCCCTATCTATTATCAGTTAGAGGTCTTAGGAATTACTTTTGATTAGGTGTTACGACTTTAGCCTATCAGCCGTTCAAAGCGGAATTCTTTTAAGGTTCATTGCTCGATTTGCATGCTCTGTTCTCAAAATGCGGAGAGACTTTCGAGGGTAGATCCGCGTTGGTATAGAAAGTGAAAGTTATGGGAGAAGCAGGCTAAGTGAAATAATCGACTGATGCTTATATAGAATATTATGAATCACGGGCGCCACACTTTATATATCTCCTCTGTCTATAAGGTGAACAATTTTAACCATTAGCAACATTAATTCTCCATAAGTAAAGATTATAAAGGGAAATTATCTTTGGTAACATTGTAGTTTTTATTTTTCCCTTTGATAAATTGTGAAAATTCTTATTATCATAAATAACATTGTATTATTATTTTAAGTTACTTATAACATTAATGATTATTTTTGTTAAATTCTTAACTATAGTTAGAGTTTTATTAATAATTAAATAATTTTAAAATATTATTTTTGTAGAAAAAAAAAAACCTAACCCTCTAGCCTAACCACCAGCCACCACCTGATCCCCCCAACCTTGGCCGGCGGTGACCCCCCACCCCTTCCCTCCCCTACCGGCAACCAAAATTCCAGATATTAGAGTGAGAAAGTGGTTTTTTTAATTCCGCCCAAATCTCATTTTCTTATATCCTTCGATCTTGTTTTCTTCTCCCTTTACACTCTATTTAAGCAACCTCAATCCCTAATTCTCCGATTCTTTTCCCCTTTTAACTTACAACGTCAGGGATATTCCTTTTAATTAAACATTTTCAACAAATATTCTTGAAAATCTGATTTCTAATCATTTTCAATTTCCCCCAATTGCCTTTTTCTTTTTGTAGATTTGGGGAAAATGGGTTTACCATGAAAATAGTTTGTTTACTTTCCGATTTTCTATTTTGTCCATTTTAATCATTGGGTTGCTGCTTGCTTTTGCTATCTTGGTAATTAGTTTCTTGATATGTGAGAATCAGAGTGGGGGAATGGGAGGAGGGATGAGAATCGGGGAGGAGAGATGAAGAATCGGGGTGGGGGAATGGGAGGAGGGATGAGAATTGGGGTCGGCGGTAGGGGAGGGAGGGGGCGGAGGGTGGCTGGTGGGTGTGTGTGTTTATTTTTTATTTTATTTTTATTTTTAAATGCATCACTTTTTTATATTTGGTAACTTTATATTATATTTTATTATTTCTCTCCATTACTTTAAATTCCACATAAATTATTTTAGCATTTCTCCCTCTACATGATCCCTACTTATATAATACAAATTAATGATATGTTTAAAGGGTGCCTCATATCATTAAAGTACTTTGTGCTTTGTTCAAGTGAGATTTGTTTTTTTGTATTTTGGGATTTTTTTTTTTATTTTTATTACAGATTATATGTTAGGAAATAAAAAGTAAGGAGTACATGAAAAAGGAAAGGCTAGCGCGCTATCCATGCTAGAATTTGTTGGGGGTAAATGATTTAATACATGAAAAATAAGAAAATGAAAATGAAAATGAAATCCTAATTCTTTAGGTTCCATATTAGCATGTTTGATTTTCTGTTCACTACTCATGGTGCCATTCTACCTCAGCGATGCAGATTGTTCCCCATCTTTGATCAAGTCTTGAATTTTGTGCATCAAATTCCAACATGTCTCCCTATCACGCCCATTACCTCGATGATTATGTGTGGCCATTTCAATTTTTATCTCTACTAAAGTTTCTAGAATAAGGCCTATTGGGTTGATGATTCCTTTTAAATGTATACTAAGCTAGCAAATCCATCAGAGTAAGTAATGCTTATGGGAGTGAAAGGCCTTTTTAGTTTTTGAAATTTCTTGTCCTCAATTGCATGTTTCTTAAAATGTTTTTCTTTGCTCTTTCCTTGAGGAGGTGATCTTCAATCTCAATCCCAATGTTGTACACTTTGTTGAAACAAGTCAAACTAAGGTATTTCAATTTTATTTATTTATTTATTTATTTATTTTTATTGATTTTTTAACTAGGGCATCAAGTTGGCGATAAACATCCTGACCAATTCTTGTTCGGGAGGAATCGACGCCATTTGAGATCCCAATTTTGGGTGATAGACTTGTCACGTACCTAAAAAAAGAAAAAAAAAAAACTAACTAGACCACAAACTATGTAGACGGGGAAGTAAAAGTTGTATCCCAAGAGACTATGATTTAACTAATTATAACGTACTCAAGTACGCAACAAACCAATTCGAATAATAAGAATTCTAAACTAATTAACTAAATAGCATAATTATTCTAAATAATAAGAGCAATTCGATAATAAAAACATCCAAGATCAAGCATCACCATGACTATAATTGACAAGAGGAAAAGTAATCCCTATAAATACTAAAGGTCTCTCTATGGCTTCCCTAATCATAATCAAGCCTTCTCTCATGGAATCATGCAAATTAGATACATTAAGCACATTACTTAGCTTCCTTATCATTCATTCAACTACTCTCGTAATGAATTTCAAACCCTTAATTGATTTATTCAAACCCGACAAAACCCAACTCTCGTTGCGATAAAAACAAAGGACTAATAACGATACTAATTATCTCTAATCTAGTATTGGCATAAGCACAATCAATTAAGCATGTCAATTGCAATTATCATTAGAGAATTTATAGAAATAATTCATATATCAATCATAATCGCGTTCCGCTAGTACTCACTCATGATAATAAAAACAATAACATGAATTAAAAAAACAACATAATTAGTAATTATAGAAATTAAATTGAGTAAGAAAGTACCAATCCTTGAATTTCATTGAAAATAATTTCTAGAGAGAAAACTAGGTATAAGAGTTCATCCACTAAAATAAGGAAACAAAATAAGTACCCAACATGGACGTGCTTGGCTTGAAAACTGCTCCAAATGCCTTAACCCTTGATCATTGATCTTCATGAGCCTCGGTTTAGATACACAAGATTACGAATTACATCAAAAATAACAAGACTACCCTTAAAAGCACAAAATCATCACAACTAAACCAAATAAAGCCAAAATGAGCCAAGATCCACTAAACTAGACTAAAAAACTAGCTAAGAATACTCTAAAAACATGCACACAATACACATATATCAAACTCCGCCGAGCTAGCCTAATTCTTGTCCTCAAGCATTCGATCACCACGAAACACAAAGGGAAGCAAGATAGCCTCTCAACCAAGAATACATGTGCTACCAATCAAAACCAAGTGAAAAACAAGATATGTAAACCATCAATTATAAAGCCACTACAAACTTCAAGCACTCGGAATTAGCAACCAATCTACATCTGCATGCCCTAACCAACTCAATCATATATGTGCAAAATAAAATAGATAAGCTACTCATGTGTTTACAAAGGTTAGAACAAGAAATCACTCATCCTAAACATAAATATGCACGTCGACTTCTGATAGGCCGTCGTCGAGCCTACCAAAAACCTAACTTGGTCTCTCTAATGGGTAGAAAGGGAAAGTAAGGGTCGATCCCACAAGGACTAAGGGGAGCACTAACAGAAATCGATTTGTGATAAGCTAAGTCAAGTCTTTTTTTTAGGTTACAAGTTATAAAGAAAAACTACAAACAATGATAAAAAGAACCTTGGGAAGGTATCCACCAATTAAGTCATTCACAAACTAAAATTTAACATACAAGATATAAAAATTTGGGGATAAATTGGGCAAAGTCAGCTAAGGCACCCAACTACTCTCTCAAGGTAGAGGGATAACTTAAGTCATGAATACAACCTACTCTCGTGGTTATAAAGCATAGAAACAAGTGTTAAAGCATAATCACGATGACATGAATTTCTTGACTATAAATTCCTATTCTCATGGTATTTCAAGTCAATTAAGCAAAAGGGAGCTAAGTCAACTTCATCTCTCGATCCTTCATTGAGAAAGCTTAGATAGATAGCTCTATCAATGGCCACTTACAAGAACTAACAATAAACCACTTAAGCTCAACTAATTAACACCCCACATTAGCTAAATCAACACATGCAAACAAGTATTTGTGAATTCATCAATGGTTTCAACCATCCCAAGTAAAAGAACTACTCACAAATTATAATAAATTGCAAAATTGAAGGAATTAAAAACTAATAACATTCTAACATAAACAAGTAATTAAGGATGATAAGATATAAAAATAAGTAAATAAAGTAAAAAAATAGGAGAGAGAGTAAAAAGTTCTCATTGATATTATTGTAAAGAGTATTCAAATCTTCAAGTTTATTTCCTTCAATTCTTCATATTCCAAGCTTTCAACAAGTTTCTCTCACTTTTTCTCTCTAGAAAAAGAGAGTTTCTTTCTCTAAAAACTACAAAAAATTTCTTCCTCTATAAAACTAAGCTAAGGGGTCTATTTATGTCACCCCTAAATTACATAGAAAGCTTCATAAAAAAATGTGTAGAAAAGCAGAGGCGTGGCCTCTCCAAGTGACTGGAAAGGCCGCACCACCTTAAAACAGGTGACTTGGAGAGGCCGCACCACGTTAAAAAAGGTGAAGGGCATAATGTTCGGCAATAGAAAGGCGCGTCCTCTCCAAAAGAAGTTTGCGGCC
The DNA here is from genome assembly GCF_001683475.1 of Chenopodium quinoa. Classification (NCBI taxonomy): domain Eukaryota; kingdom Viridiplantae; phylum Streptophyta; class Magnoliopsida; order Caryophyllales; family Amaranthaceae; genus Chenopodium; species Chenopodium quinoa. The sequence continues at coordinate 1,455,420 of NW_018742726.1, read as the reverse complement.
GCGCTTAGGGCGTCAGCACTTCAGCAAAATCTTCAAACTGTCATAACTTCTTCATTACTCGTCGTAAAAAGGCACGTGACCACTTGTGGGAATGCTCTTAAGCTAAAATTTAATCTCTAATTTGAATCACCTCAAAATGTTGAGTAGAAAAAAAATATGGCCAGTTAAAGTTGACCTTTGCGCAACAGTCATTCCTAAACTCTTCCAAATGCTCGTATTTTACTCCAAGACTTTCTTTCATGTTTAATTCATAGCTCCACCAAGCCATTCTTGCATCTTTCCTTATCCTTAAATCTCGTTCACTCCATAGATTTCATGGGTGCTAATAAGTGCTAAATGCATCAAAAATACAAACAAAACGCGTGAAACATGGGGAACACAAAATTTGCATAAATTAGAGTAAATAATGAACTATGATGCCTATTTATCATGAAAACAAGGTTTAAAACTACCCTAAAATCATATTAAATAACAAGTTATCAACTTCATGCAATAATTTTCTTTAGATTTGCTAATAGACTTTCTCCACTTGTCAGATAATGATGCGAACATAGAGGTCATGAATTCCTAAATAAGGGTAGACTTGGCTAAAAAGGTTAGAAGACGTCACTTAGGAATGTGGTGCTAAAAAATAATAGAAATCCTAATCCCACTACATAGTCAAATGAAACTAACCTTATTTCCTCCAAACAACACACAAACAAACCCTTATTCAAATAATTTAACTCCTTTTCAAGGCAAACACATTTTCATGACAAATATTGCCTTTCTTTTTCATAACTTATCCAACTCAAATTAAAGGAATTTTTAACTTTTCTCTTTTTTCTTTCCTTTCTTTCATAACTCCATTTTTTTTATAGAGCATAAACATACATTTTCCAATTTTTTACATTTTTGCTCTTTTGCTTTTACAACTTCTTTTCTTTATTTCGTTTCTCAATTCAATATTACCACAACTCAAATGGGCATAAAAATACATTGATTCTCCATCAAAATAAACCTACAAAAAGGCACTAAGGCATTTAATATAATGTAAGGCATCAAAGAAGGGAAGCAAGGCTCAAATTAGTTAATCCTAAGAGTTAATGTAAAATAAAAAATACTAGATGAAAAATCATAAAACTAAGAAGTTGAGGCTCTAATAATCTAAAAGGAACTCCAATCATTCTTCCATATTGCATCATAAAGTCTCAAACAGTCACAAAGCAAATCAAAGAATCAAATTACATGAAGGAAGTCTAACACAAATGAAAAGAAAGTGATTGAAATAAGGTGTTTCAGTCGAATATAGCTCAAAAATCTAACATGGATACTCAACTATCCATATTGGTTGAGCGGGGAGACCGTTCTAGCCTCAAACAAATTCAATTCCATGTCAATCAGTTAATGGGTTTTCAAAAACAATTTTTTCAATTTTCAAAAATTTTCACATGCATTACATATCATCATTGAGGCAAATAAAACCATGTAAATGCATAACAAGACACTAAAATAATTTAAAAGCAAACATACTAATATATAAAAAGCATAAAGTAATCCCTCCCCCAAGCTAAACTTCACATTGTCCTCGATGTGAACATATATCAATTAAAACATGCATGGAAAAGATAAAACTAGGCCCTATTGGCCGGAAGAGGAGTAATACCTTGAGGAGGAGCTAGGACCGTGATACGAAGAAAGTTTTTATGTCGTTGGTATTCTTCCTATCAAATTAACCTACTCACCAAGATACAATTATAGTGATAGATAGGGTTGATTCCACATAATCATGGAATTAATGGTGCACAACATTGATTCCACATAATCAAGAAGCATTTATTCACCAATACAAGGCATAATCCAATCCATCATTATATCTAATCAAAGCTAAACCATGTTCTTAACCCCTTCCCTTCCCCTATCTAGAAATCTAGCCTAGATAATAGAGAGAAACCATTGAAATAGAACTAGATGAAGCAACCATCAATACAAGACTAAGCATCATCATTCACAAACAAAGATGAACAAAACAAAGGCAACAAAATTAATCACAAACAAAATAGAAATCAATAAACAAAGTAAGAGAGATAAGGGAAAGAAATTACTAATCAAAATCTTGGATTGAAATAACTTGAAGTTCAACAATGGAGTAAAATGAAGCAAACCACACTTTCTCTCTTTAGAAAACTAGGTAAAACTCTCTAAAAATTAGGGCTAATGTTTGAATAGAGTGGCTAATTACATTCAAAAGGGTATTTATACCCCCTCCTTAAAGCCCCTAATAACCTAGAAAAGAGGGATTAAAAGCAGCGCAAATCAGACCCAGCAGAGTGGGCGCTTCAGCATAATGGAGCGGTCGTTCCAAACTTTCTGCCGGATCTTCTTCATCTAATGTGGAGAGGCCGCTCCAATAGGGTAGAGCGACCGCTCCAAACTCCATATTTTGAAGCTTAAGTCTTCTAAATGTACTCTTCAAAGCACCACTCTAGTTCCCCAAGTCTCGGCCTTCAAATGGCTTGAGTTAGCTTGCTAGTTCTCGTTCCAGAGCAACCTTAAACATGCACTCAAGCACACTTGTAACAAGATAGGGGAGGGGGGATATCATTCATGCAATTAGAACACTCGGAAAAACAAGTAAAAATGGGCAAAGCATGCATAAAAAGGCCAACCATCAAGAGAAGAGGAACAAAGAGAGAAAAAGGGGTAAAAAGGGCCAGGAGGCCGAGAAAGAGACTAAATATAGGGGTATATGAAGCATATAAGTGGTCTTTTAGACCACTTATCAAACGCCCCCCAAATTAGTCTCTTGCTTGTCCTCGAGCAAGCATAAAACAAAAACGAAAATAGACAAAGGAAACAAGAATGTACAAGCCATTAAACCCCTAGATCGCTCTAGAGGCCAAGTGATGCTCTTTATGTATGTAGTATGTATAGTAACTTAATTTGGATTATGTTTTATGGTTGCACACAATGTGATTGTGTGTGTGTGTGTGTGTGTATATATATATATAAATATTTCCGTTCTTAAATCATAAATACATATATACATATATATATATTTCCGTTCTTAAATCATAAATTTAATTTTATCTTGAATTAGGTGCAGGAGGTATAGGTTTCGAATGATGGTAATTCCAAAAAAAATCGATTAATTTGTTAAATTAGCAGGACAAATTTCGACGAAATTTCAGATGGTATTTTCCGTCAGTAGCAGGTTTGTTGCGATGGAAAAGTAATCTGTCGGAATATGGCGGCGGATTTTCAGACGCTTAATTCCGTCGGAAATCATATATTTTACGAGAGAAAAAAAATCCGTCGGAACGTTGCGACGGACGAATCCGTCGAAACGTTGCGACGGACGAATCCGTCGAAATGTTCCGATGGATTATATTTCCGTCGTAAAAAACAGACCTTCCGTCGGGAAATAATCTGTCGGAAACTTCTATGGTTACGACGGATTTTTCCGTCGGAAGAGGTATATTCCAACGGAATTTTTTTTGTCGGAAAATTGCGACGGAATCTCAAATTAAGTCAAATTATGCGCCGACATATTTAAATCTGTCAGAAATTCCGTCAGAATATGGTCTTCTGACGGAAAATCCCTCGGAAAAAGTCGAATTCCCTACAAAATGTTTCGCGACAGAACATTCTGACGGAATTTCAAATGATTCCGACGGATTTTTTCTGTCGGTATCAAGCTGTTTTCTAGTAGTGAACCCCAAATATCTTCCCTCATGCATGGTTCACTATCCTTAAAGGCAATCAAGCAACTTTTAAGGCAACCAACTTTAACCTAGTCACGAATACAAGCAAGGGGACAAAGCTAGCTAAACTTAGATACTCATAGGATCACCTTATGCGACAATGAGACCACATTTCTCACCACAACAATGCTCTTTCAATACTTTGATTGCACAGGCCCTTTTCAACTCACAAGCTAGATACACTCATCTTTCCCCCCTATAGCCATATTACACCCCTCTTCGTTACTTGGTTACTACATGTTTGCATACAAAAGAGAATGTGGACATTGCCAATTTATTAGCTTTTCATGGTCCTCTAATTTATAAGAATGTTATTGCTCTTGCCTTTTTAACCGTTGGAGCGCTCTTTTTCATTTTTTTTTTGTTTGGAGGAGTTGGCAATTTTTTCCATGTGGTTTTACCACTTATTAGTACATAGGAGGATATTTTGTAAACAAGCCATCATACACATTCGCTAGGAGAGGCTTACTAGCACTTTAGGGTTTGATTCATTTAGTCTAAGCAAGTTCATTTCCAAGGACAAGACTTTCATTTCTTTAAGGACCTAAGTATGGAATAGAGTTCTCAAGTTTCCTTCGGTTCACCTTGAGCATCTAGGTTTAACTCCACCTTAGACTTACCTAGACTTGTAAACAAATCTAGGGATAGAGGGTCCCCCTACTAACACTCAATTTCAAGGGCAAAAGTGAACCATGCATAAGGTCATTGGGAATCATCTAAGGGGGGAATGAGCATTGAAACCTTTTATTGAAAGCATAAAAACACTAAAGGTAAAAGTATGAATAAGTAAAGAGATATGCATGCACATAATTTCCAATCGACAAACAAAGGTTGTTCGACATCAAACCAATGATCACAAGATTCCTCAAAATTAATGCTTACATCCTCGAACCATTTAACTCATACCTAAAACTAATCCTATGCTAAGCAACCAAATCAAATATTTAAAGAGTTGAGATGGAAAGTTTCCACCAAATGCGCAATATGTTGCAAATCCATATCAAATGAAGCCCCATTGCTTGTATAACTCGGGACTTGCATCAATGAAACCTACATAAATGCCAAAAATAAAACAACTCGGAAAAAAATTGATTAGTAGCAAGAGTTATTTACACAAAAGAAAAAAGAAAGCAACAAAGAAACAAAATAAGTAAACAAAGAAAAATGAAAGGAAAAAAAATTTGGATTATAAAGGGAGTTTGAGTTTTTCACATTGAGAGCCAACACATGAGATAATCATCAAAATCATTGAATTAGAAGAGAGAATAGGGAAATGAACATCAACATAAACAAGATAAGCTTATAAGAGGCACTTATCGACAATCATAATACCCCAAAACATATGCCCTTAGATTTAAAAAAACAATAATGGAACACACCCCCCAACTTGAACGGAGAACCGTCCTCGGTTGGAATAAAAAAGAAAATAAGGGTTGGGGGAAACAACAAAAAGAGGGACGAAGGCCCTAGTCATCCATAGGGGAGTTAGGGCCTTCCCCACTCGGACGCCACTCGTAGTCGACGTCGATGGGAGGGCCATGGGGTTCCCAACCACTGGTGTAACCCGGTGGGAACCCACGGTTCCGGTATAGTGCTTGTTGCGAATCCGAAAGTGGGTCAAGTTGGGCAGGCATGGCTAAGGGTTCTGGGGTGTACATGGAGTAGTTAGGGTCCCCACGACAGTCAGAACCCCCCGGAGCTCGGTAGTCATACCCCTCGGGAGTGGGGTAGTCCACTACGGGGCCACCTTGAGAAGATGGCCCTTGCCAATAAGGCCACGTTGGTCGACGGAGACTGCCGTCGATATGCGCTTCCTCCCAACTAGGAACCGGCCCTTGTTGGGGCGGAAAATAGGGATAATTCACTAGGGGCTCAAAATGCCCTTGGTTTACATGCCAATCGTAGATGTTAGCATTGTAAACCCCGTGACCATTGGCGGCCTCCCTCAACCGGCTTACTTGCAAGCTTAAATTTTGAAAAGCAATTTCAATGTTAAAAGGGAAAGATGAAGAAGCCATACCTCCCTCACTAAAGGAGGGGAAATTCAAAGATTGGGAAGCTTCCCCAAATTAATGATGCTGATGTTCATATTGTTGTTGTTGTTGTTGTTGTTATTGTTGATGATGATGATGTTGTTGTTGATGTTGATGTTGTTTTTGCTATTGATGTTGTTGTTGTTGAGGAAGGAGGCTTTGCTCCTTAGAAGAGAGATCGAGAGGGTGGATATCCTCTTTTGGAACCCGCCATGGATTAGGGCAATCCTCAGGAGGGCTAGAGACAAACCGGTTAGGCAAGTAGCACCAAGAGGCTTGCCTAACCAACCAAACCCTTGGGGACGAATGCGTCCCGAATCTTGCACTCTCTAAGGAGGCTATTGGAGTGAAGGGTATCTATGTGGAGGTAGGTTATATCGTCCATCGGAGTCAATTTTCCAATGTTTTCCCCAAAACCCAACCGGTAGGCAATCCAAGTTATCATGCCTCCACATTGTATGTCGCTTGAGAGGGGGTTTCCCATTTTTATCGCATTGAACCTCTCGACCAATAGATGTCTAAAGTTGATGATCTCATGGCAATCGGTCCTCTTCGTGCCTAACCACAAAATAAGCAAATCTTCTTGGGTTAGTTGCCCCAACTCCTTCCTTTAAAACAAGCAATATACCATGAGTCGGTGGAAATATATAAGGGCGGGATGGACTATCTCTGAAGCCTTTGCGGAGTTGGATCTAAACCGTGTGGTTCATCCTTTACAGTAAAGAGTATACTAGTAGGCGCATCCTTCTCCGTGGGCTTTCTCTTCACAACTACGTCATCCTTAACCGCCCCATCTTCCTTGCTCTTTTGCTTCTCATCATCTTTCTTTTCTGCATCACCCTTCTTAGGATCATCATAAGAAGTCCCCGACCTCAATGTGATAGCCTTGCATGAATCGGGCATGAATGTATGTGAGGGGTTTGTAGAAGGTTGATCAGGAAGTCTTGAGGGTGAGTTTAGAGAAGAGTTCTCGACCACTTGAGCCAATTGAGAATCAACCATCTTGTTTTGGGCCTTAAGCCCTTGGATTTGTTGGTTCATAGCTTGAAATTGTTGAAGGATTTGGGTTTGTGTGTGATCAGGTTGAGGTTGTTGTTGTTCATGGAACTTTTGATGGGGTTGGTTTTAGTAATGTCTTTGAGTGAAGTTCCCTCTTTGGTTGGAAGGGTGAGACACATTTTGGTTCGATTTGTTTTGGTTGGTTGGATTGAAGCTAAGGTAGGTCCGCTCCGTTGATAGTTGTTACCTTGCTATTGTTGTTGGGGTAGACTTGCCATTGTTGTTGTGGTTGAGATTGGGGTTGTGGACCAAATCCGGGTGGTGGCCCTCTCCATGCCGCAATCATGTTGTTGCGTCTATACCCTTCTTGCCTTGTGTTCATAACCGCGACATGTTTGGATTCAACCCTCCACAATAAGATGTATCGGGGTTTGTACCACCACAATTCTCACATGAGAAAGCACTAACTTGTGAAGTGTTTGAACTCGAACCACTACTTGAGTTTAAATTAGCAAGCCCTCTATTCAATAGCTTGATTTGATGTTGAAGTTGATCGACCTTCTCCAACTCATATTTGCCTCCCTTCTTTTCTTGAGACCTTCTTCGACCTCCCCATGAATAGTTATTAGCAACCTCTTTAATAGTAGCTTCAACTTGGTTTTGAGGAATCTTGATCAATTGCCCTCCGGCCCCCATTGTGTAAGCTCCCGATTAGGACATGCCTTTTGAACTGATGTGTGATGCTAGTAACTAAGCAGTGGGCGCCGTTTTATACTCTAGGCAAATTATACCCTAACCTTTACACTAAAGAATAGTATAGCGGAGTAGGGATCGTATCCATAAGGAAATAGGTGAAAAGAATTGGCTAAAGTCAAATTCTCTTATTGTGAGGAGGGTGTGCCCATTGTTGGGGATCCTTCTCCTCTATGCCCATAGCCCATTAAAAGCCTAGGACATTACACCGTTTAAGGCGTGTTAGGATTTGAATTCCAGACTATTTGGGGGACCATGAATTAGAGTTAATACTATCATTATGCTTTTTTGTAAGAAACTAATAAGGAGTCGCCAATGAGTTTTAAGGAAAACCCATAAACCTCGTTCATTCCTTTCTCCCAAGTGGAGCTCAAGGGATATTTAGCATTAATCATAAGTTTACCCAAGCCCAAATTGGTCTACTTGTACCAGAAATGAGTTCGGTAGCGAGGGTACTAAAATGACGTTCCTTTTAGGGAGGAATCACTATTCTAGACCAAGTGCGGCCTCCCTACTAGCTCTTCCTTTTTCACAATTTCATCACCAAACAAAATATGCAACGTGATACCTAAAACTAAGTTAGTTGATTTTATTTACAAGCATTCATCACGTAGGAATTACATTGTAAATGTCGTTATTCTTATTTAATACAAATTCGTGAAAAGAACAAAATAAACAAGGTTCGCCTTGGCTTAAGTGATAAAACAATCAATTAATTTGTCCAACTCTAATCTTGTTTAGCGAAAGAGTACTATGTCAAATTAATTGATTAAAGTTTATTTAAGGTGATCAAACAACATTAATTAATTGATTAAAAGTTGTTTAGACAAGAAAAGAAAAGGTGATTTATCTAAGTGCTCGGGATTTTACCACTTTTCCTTGCTAGATCTTCGCTTAGAACACTTATGGACTCCTTCTTGTTCGGGAACTTCAACCGTAAAAACAAATGATTGAAAAGGTGAGTGTTTAGGACAAGGGGAATGATTAGTGCATAAGATCACAAGGTTTCTGCTGACTTTTTGGGTTATTATCTGTCTGTTCAAAGCTTCATAATGCACCCCTATTTATAGGGAATGGATGAATTTAGGGTTTTGAACATTCTGCTGCAGTAGGTGGTGCGCACATCTCGGAAGGTCGCGCGCGGCTGCTGCGCGCAAGTGGTTGAGTTGCGCTGCTGAGGGCAGCGTAACTAATTGTCTTGCTCGTGGCTTTATGGTAAGATTCGATTCAGCATTTTCATAAAATTCTGAATCTTTCGCGACCGCATCGGATTTAAACTTAGACACCTCTACATCCGTCAAAATTAGGTTTAACCTTTGGGATTAGGCCTAATTACTGATCGGGCTTAGTTTTAGTCAGCTTTGGTTCATTTTGTATTGGGTCAAGCTAGTTGTTTTATGTGTTTAAGCCTTAATCAGCAATCCATAAGTATTCTTCACGTTGATTCAACTCAAAGATGGTTTTATTTATCGTCATAGTACTTCCAGTCGAAACAGGGGACCAAAAGTAGATGTCTACAATTAGGCCCCACTTTGATCAAGTCTAGGATAGGTGATGATCAAAGTAGACAAGGAAATAAATCCGAGACTCATTCTGCGAAGTTCCTTAAAGATAAGGAATCTTTCAGTAGTGTTTAGAATGTCGAAATTATCCTCAATTCGCTAAATGTTCAAGACAAGACCAGAAAAGGTATTTTCTTGTTTTAGTGCGCTAAAGAATCTAGATTGACCTTTTGCTAATATAGAACGCTTTTACATGTAAAGGCTGTCTTGGGTGATGTCATGTTATGAGAAGATACCGGGTTTAAAAAGAGTAAAGAGGACGATACCCTCTCAATATGTCATCGGCGGTCTAAAGTCCCTCGATTTGTCATTGAAACTTTAGTCTATGATTTTAACAAAGTAAAAGATGATAAAATGGGGTGTGTTTCGGCATTTGTAGCCTAGCACTTGAATAAAAGATTGACATTCACTGCCAAAACAAATACTCGATGTCCACAAGATAGAAATACATGTCTCAAGACTAGAGGCATATATCCAAATCCAGTGAGAGAGAAGAAAATCGGCGACTCTCTAAGTAGTTTTGTCTACAAGATGAAAACATGCGTCTCAGGACTAGGGGCACGTGTCTAGATAGGTGCGGCTTCAGTTGGGGCCGCTCTTTATACAGGAGGTGGTAGGACACCCTAATTGTCCGGTAAAGCTAGAGTGCTTCCTAGCTAACCGTATTTGCTTCTAACGGAGGGCGTTTGAACCCGATGGTTTGCCGTGCCTGTCGACTCGTAAGCTAACGCCTGATGACCGTAACAGAAGTTCTACCGTTTTCGAACGGGAGGTAGATCACATTGCTAGTGCAATTTTGCGCAGCACATATGCCATACAATTTTACGCTGTACGATACGCTGTATTTTAGTTATGTACGCCAAAACTACCCAAAATGTGACATTTCTAAAAAGGGCAGTACAGGAAAATGCTAAACTGTCTATGAAAGCTCTTACATAAAGCACCACTACGGGATATTTTAAGTCGCTTTACGAAAAACATCCAAAACGTATGTTTAGGGCAGGCACAAAGCACGGTGTACATAAAATAAACTACAAAATGCAAAGCAATTTACAAGAATCTTGATGACTCGCGCGTCATTACGTCTAACAACGCACAAAACCATGAAAAAAAATCCTAAATGGATCAACATCCTAGTACTGGTCTTTTAAGTGACCAGTATCTGCGCGCAACTCAGTGGGTCATGCTGGCCAGGCGCGCGCAAGTTTCTAAGTTGCGCTAGCTGTCACGCGCAACTTATGGAGTTGCGTGCGACATTTAAATCAGAAAAATTAAAGCGCCGGGCGCGATTTTCATTTCGCCCTTCCTTCTTCTTCCTTCGCCATTTTCGACACTTTCTCTATCTACAAAGCTCGGTTTTTGTCACTTTTCGAAGCTAAAGGAAGTAGATCTCGTCCCTTATTCATATTTGCCAAAATCCAATGTAAGTATTTTGTTGTTTTAACTCATTTTTTGCCGAAAGTGGGAAAGCTCGAACCGAAGAACCCTAAATTTCGAATTTGGGGGTTTTTGATTTGGTCCACTATTCTTGAAATTGTTTGTTCCATGTTGTTATGCTATGTTTAAGGAGTGTTTTGCAACAAATTTCATGAAAAATGGTCAAGTATTGAACCTTGTATGAGCATGTCTTTTTTCAAGTTCGTTCTTTGTATTTTTCTTTGATTTTGGTTTGAATTTGTTTGTTTTTTGCTTGCTCATTTGGTCATACTTGTTGATTATGAAATTAATTATAGTGCTATGCCTACAATTACTTTCATGAATCATGTTTCAAAAATTTTGACTTCAAGAAATGGTGTGAATTGCTTTTATTTTTTTTTAATTTTTTTTAATTTTTGCCATTTTCATGTTTCAAAATAATTGTTTGATAGACGATAATTATGTTTTTAATTCATCTATAAACAGTTAATTCCCAAGATTTATAGAAATAATCTTTAGATTGTTAGTTGAACTGGTATAGGTTGGCCTAGTGAGTGTTTAAGCCCCCGTTTATTGAGTTCAATTGCAGGTGTCGTAGCCCCCAAGTATTGGGTGGCATTCAACTTGGTATTTGGTCCTTTTAGCAGCCCCGTTATGCTGCCAAAATGGGTCTAGGATTATTTTTGTACTTAATTGTGTAATATTTTTCTTTTAAAAATTCCATCGATTATAGCATGGATTCTCCCCCTTTTGTCGATGTTGAGGAGGTTCTAGGAGGACCGGTTCCAGACAAGGCGGTTCGCCCTCGAACGAGGGTGACACGTCCCCGCGAGGAGGGTCGAGAGTGACATGTCGGTGCTGAGCGACGTTGTCATGAGGAGGTGGTTTGGGAGGCTCCTCCCAACAAGGATCCACATGTCCTTAGATGGGACCCGGACCACCACGTGACGGTTTGAGGTTGGCGTGGCATCGTGAGTTTCTTTGCGTTTTTTTTCTTCTCGAGTCCTATCATAACTGAATTTCTTTTTTAGAGCGAGCATAGCATGCGTCTGTACGGATCGAGTAACCTGAGAGGTCGTTTTTGAGAGCTTGCCCGAGGTAGTGAAGGAGGTGATAGAGCTTTCGGGGATTGGTCCACAGCTGGTAGCCCTTCGGGATCTATCGAGTCAGCCTGCGTCACTAGCTTTCCTTCGCGGGTTGTTGGAGTTTTGGTGGGATTCCACCAACACTTTCCACTTCTCGTGGGGAGAGATGACGGTCACCCCTTACGATTTCTCTATGATAACAGGTTTTCCTTTCGGAGGTGAGCCTGTGGTTATGGAGAACGTGAACGGGTCAGACGAGAGATTACGTGATCTTGTGGGGGGTCGTCTTGCGGCGACCCTCCATGTGTATGCGTAGTCTTGTCCGTACTCGGTTTTTGCTGATGAGGTTGACCGGTAGTGTACTCCTGAGCAGCTGGCTCAGATATACATTGCCCACGTTCTTTCCGTTACTATTCTGAGTGACCAGGGAGAGCGTTTTGCCGTTGGGTTACTTATTTGCCTCAGTAACTTGGGGCAGGTGGGTAAATTGAGTTGGGTGGAGGTGTGGTATGCCCGTATGCTTACCAGTATGGGCAAGGCGATCCGGGTGATGGATTCTGCGACAGCTACTTAGGTGCCCTGGATCTCCATTTCATGGCACGGTTGTATCCTTGAGGTACGTGTTCATTTTATTATTATTATTTTTTGTTTCTTTTTATGGTTCTTTTTATCACGTGTGTCGGTGAGTATAGTTTTTTTTACAACATATGTCTTTTCTCTCTCTCTGTTTTTTTTTTCCAGTTGCCTTTATTTTTGACATAAAGTTGTATTTTGTAGGTCGATCTTCGCCCTAGGGGCTTGATCGTTAGGGTTCCTGAGGCTGTCTGGGCAGGCGTTGTTTGCTGCCGTTTCTAGGCACTCTATCAGGGACTTTCTGTGCTTAACCGAACAGACGCGTGGTTCTTGAGCGAGCGCGTCGTCATGCAGTTTTCGCCCGAGGAGCCTTTGGTTCCTTCGGAGGACGTTCGGATCTGCTGTCTACCGAGGATCGAGCTTAGGCGATTCTTGGTTATCCAGCGGAGTAGGTGGTGTTTCTTGGAGTGTCTTACCAGACATTTGTTTTATCCAGACTGACTCCATTTCTAGCTTTCGTTCCGGTTAGTATTTCTTTTTTTTTTTCTTTGGAATCTATTATGTTTTTTGGCGTTTGGACTTTTGACCCTTTATTTGTTTTTGATTTATTTATTTATTTATTTATTATTATTATTATTATTATTATTATTATTATTATTATTATTATTATTATTATTATTATTATTATTATTATTATTATTATTATTATTATTATTATTATTATTATTATTATTATTATTATTATTATTATTATTATTATTATTATCTTTTTTAGAAGGTCGAGGTGGGCGGTTGGGTGCCTCCTACGATAGAGATCTCGTATACCGATGCCTTCGGTTTGGTGATTCACGAGACTCCTCCAGCATCGGAGGATGAAGACATACCGTTCGTTCCAGAGACGGTCGAGTCGGTATGTTTTATTTCGTATATGTATACGTTTTATTTATTTATTTATCATATACGTTTTTATAACTATCCTATATTTTTGGAACAGGTTCTGCAGGAGACTGTGAACGACATGGTGAGGACCCTACGTGCTTTTCGAGCTGCCTATCGGAGAGTCATCGTGGCTTTGTCATGCCGTGATCATCGAATGGTTGCGGTAAGTTATATATATATAATTTTTTTATTTTTTTTATTTTTTGATTTTTTTATCAAAGTTATTACACGTACATGTTTTAATCTTTGGTTTGGATTTTACAGGATGTGCAACAGCCTTCCGGGAGCCGCCGATCATCTTGATTTCCTTGTATATTTTTGATTTATGGAAAATGTATATATATTTATTTTTTTATTATTATTTTTTATACGATTTGTGTACATACGACGTATTTTGTATATATCGCCATTTATTGTATTTTATTTTCCATAATTATGTGTGCAAAATTTTGCAAAACATTCTCGAGGGAGGGAAACGGTTGCCGACTTACACCCCTCAAAATAAAGTATGAAAAAAGGAAAGAGACAGAAACTTAAGGAAAAAGAAAAGAAAGAGGAAAGAGGAAATAAGAGATAAAAGGAAAAAAGAAAAAAAAAAGAAAAAAGAAATAAAAATAAGAGGAAAGGAATAGGAAATAAAAACAAAAAGTAAAAAATAGAAAGGCAAGCGTATGGGTTAATCATAAGAACTGTAATAATGTTTCATTATTCGTTAAAGCGAAATACAGAAGTAACCGAAAATACGCCGCGACAAACAAGGTGCGCGCAACTCTGTGGGTTGCGCGCGTATGTCGCATGCATATAAATTGATTGCGCGTGTCACCTGCGGTTGAACTTTCCTTCTGGCGAATTTTGCCAAAATTGGACTGTTTTGGTCTATTTAAACACGGTTACATCTAGGCTTTTGATCATCTTACATTTATTCCACAATAGCATTATTTAAAAGAATTTCTTTACTCTCTTTTTAATTAGTACAATGAACCTTTGAACAATGATTGAAACAATGGGTCACCTCTCTTTCTAATGAGGATAAACTAGCTTTCAAAATATACCACCTAGATGCCTTATTAAGCCACATGCAACTCAATATCAATTTCGATTTCCTTCATGCCGCTGTTAACCATTGGGACTCAAACCAACATCTTTTTCTCTTCAAAGGGGATGAAATAACCCCATTACCTAGCGAGTTTGAGGCTTTACTAAGCTTCCCTGCAAATACTCTCCCTGTGACTTATGCCCATACCTTGTCGGATTCTAAACCTGCTTTTCAGCGATATTTTGGCTTGAATGACAATGATATGGCCACGATTGATACGGAGAAAGGCGTGATTTTTGATTCAATTCATCGAACACTTCGTAACTCCCCGAAACAATTTGACTAAACAACGTTTTAAAATTCGTACTTTATGTTTTTGTCTTGTTGCCAATTGTTTACTTAGGACAGGCGAAGAATATGGAGATTATTCGATGGTGTCCATAGTAAAGAAAATAGTGGGATGTCATTCACCCGCCCCATTGGCCTTGGCGGAAACCGTGCTGTGCTTGAATCACCTTAGAAGGGATCTACCTGCTGTCGTAATATCCGCAATTTGATTTTCGTATATTTTTTTTCGGATTTGGCTCATGGAGCGTTTGCGAATTTTTGATCAGCCACAAAATCTTGAGGGTAACAGAGTGAAATCATTCCCTGGTCGTCGTATTCTTTATAAGCATAAGAATGAAGAAGAATGGACGGCCTTTTTCTGCCATGGGGTTCCTAACATATGCTTCGTGATTCCTTGGTGGAACATAAGTAGTATGGTTGGTAATAGTTCTAATTGTCTCTATATTCGCCTTTTAGGCCTTTCTAATACTACTTATATATTTCCTTTCATGGTTAAGAGACAATATGGGATGAAGCAACTTATCCCTCCACAAGATTGTGACACTCCCAAGGATGTAAATTTTAAGGCCGAGAGAATTCCCTGCTGGATTGAGTATTGGACTAGCCTTCCTAAGTGGGTAATGCAAAATCCCACAGCAAGCATAGTTTGAAAGGAATGGTGTCCTTCCAACAAGTGTATTATTCTGATAGAGGGTTCAGAATTATCAGGAAGCTAATTCTTCAGTGAGATCAGGTGATCGGAATGCCTGGGTGGAGGCCGCTTCCGATCTGTAATATTAGTGAACAATTAATATTACAACTTTGTCTTGACTGAACCCTTTGGGTCAAACCCAAACGAACTGCCGATCCGAATCTACGAATCAATCCTAAGGATTTGATGAGTCACTAGAGTATTACAAACACACACGTCGGATATCAAGCTAAGGGCGTCGAGACCGAGCGTCGCAAAATAACCAAGCAACAAGTTCGAGCAAAGCCGTAGTATCACATTGTCCTAACCATGTGGCTGCTAGGCTAGCTCGAGCTAGCACATCACCATCGCAGCACCCTGGGTGTGCGTGCATACGTGAAATGCTAGCATAGCACCATCGCAGCACCATGGGTGTGCGTGCGTACGTGCGTGCAATGCTAGCACATTACCATCGCAGCACCATGCGTGCTTGCGTGTGTGCGTGTATCACTAATACTAGGCGCGCAGCATGCCTCGCATTGCTAGGTGCTTGCGTGCGTGCCTTCGCATGGCAGCACCAAGCAGCAGCAACACGTTGTGCTTGCTTGCGTGTGTGCGTGCCTTCGCATGGAAGCACCAAGCAGCAACAACGAGCTAGGTGCTTGCGTGTGTGCGTGCCTTCGCATGGAAGCACCAAGCAGCAGCAGCGAGCTGAAGCCTCTCCCAGCACTAGCAGCCCAGCGCCCAGCACTGCTATGCGCCCAGCAGCATGCGTGCCTCACTAGCAGCACAAATGTGCTGGGGCGTGGTAGCAGGGGCAGGCTGGCTGTGCAAGTTCCCCCCCTTTTGGTTATGGTCCTCACCTAACCTCTCCTCTCCTCATGCCACTTGTTGATTGTTGATTGCATTGTTTTATAATTTATTTTCGATTTAAATAAATTAGTTGAAAAATGCAACTATCCCACATTGATCATGAATGGGAGTGCAAGTTGCATTTCCCTATAAATACCCCATGATTGGGCATTTGGAAATCAACTTGAGTGGAACTCAAAAAGGCATCTCTTATTATTGAGAAAACTCTCTAGTTTTATACTTGGTCAAGTCTCAACTAACCCTCGAGACGAAGATTGTTCGGGTTGGGTCGTGGGTACGAGCCGTTGGAGGCCGTCACGCTTGTGAGGCTTTAAGCTTCGAAGTAAAAGCTCGGTTTACGAGCGAAGCACGCTTCAAGGGTATTACTTCTTTATTCATTCTCTTAATTATTGTTTAGTTATGTTTATGCATGCTTTATTGCTTTAATTATTGGGGCGGGTCTTGGGCGGGTTTCTCTTCCGCGTAGCGTTGGACGCTACGAAACCCAACATAGTATTATCTTCCTTTTACAAGGATTGGATGAACGCGGCTGACAAGGGAGAATTAAACAAGGCTCGTCAACAAAATCAAGCCGCTTTGGCTCGTAATCCACCTAAGCCCTTGATGCAATCGGCCACCACTACTCCTTCTAGTGGCCAAAACAAAGGAGTGAGAAGAAATTTAGATTTCTCCACATCTCCCAAGGCTCGTCCAAGAGAACCTAAGAGAAAGGTTGCTCCTAAACCTGCACAACAAGGAATAAAAATTATGGAGCCATCCTCAAATCTACGAAAAAGGCTCCTTCGAACTCCAAAGATAAGGGGAAAAAGGTAGAAAGGGCTCCTATTCCCAAATTGAAGAATAATGTTTGGGTTAAAAAGAAGGGAGAAAGCGAGAGTTCTAAGGTTGCTGAAAAAACTTCAATGGATACTACTCCTTTGATTGTCGCGATTTAGGATATAGTAAAACCTTAGAGTGTTACACAATATTTAGTAGTTCTTTTTTTTTTTTTTTTTTTTTTTTTTTTTTTTTTTTTTTACTATCGAAGTGCTAAGATGTACTTTTGAACTATTTTATGTTTTGAATAAAAATAAAGAGCTCTTTTTTTTTAATTGTTATTTCACCGGACCAAAGATTGCTTACTTATTCGTATTACGAAATCAGGTCACGCATAGTTCTTTAGCAATTTTATTTTTTAGGTTTTATTTTTTATTTAATCCTACTTGTAGAAATTAAATGAAAAATTAATTAAACTTTGTTTAATAGTACAAATCAAAGTTTAATTTTTGTTTTCCGAATACATGTAAGATTGAATACACCTTTATTTTATCGCTAGTGAAAATCGTAATTAATTTTCTTCAAGCGAAAAATTTCAAGCTCGTAGTTCATCATCAGGTGGCGCGCGCAATGTTAGTGGTTGCGCGTGCCTACCGCTTACAACCAGTTTGATTGTGCGTGGCAGCCTGGCGCAACTTAGTGAGTTGCGCGTAGCACCTGTGCTACGAGTGTAAATTATTATTTTTTTTTCTTTTTTTTTACCAAGGTTTGAAACGAATGAAGAAATTGTTTTTGATATTTTATTGCCCCCCCAGGTGTGAGGAATTTTTCGTGGGGTTTGAAAAAAATTTGAACACTTGAATGGCTCGTTTCGATTGATATATTTTTTTTTTACTCCCCCAAGTGTTGTGAATATTACCCTGGAGTTCGGTAAAATTTAGAACACTTAAGCGGAAATATATATTTATTTATTTATTAATTTATTTTGTTAGGTCTACCCCCCAAGTGTTATGAGTTTTACCGTGGAGTTCGGTAATATTCATAACACTTAGAATCTTTTATTTGCATGCTATGAAATTTGATTTAGAATTTTGAATGAATGAGTTTATCCTGAATTTATATGTAATACTTTTTGAGGTGATCAATGTTTATTAATTGACGGATTTCGTCGCCACCAATATCCATTAATCTAACAGCCCCTCCTGATAGAATTTCAATTACACGGTATGGTCCTATCCAATTGGGTTTGAATTTCCCTCTTGGATCAGTTGGAGGACCTCTAACCTCTTTTAATACAAAGTCACCTTCTTTAATATTACAAGGTCGTACCCGTTTGTTAAAGTGTTGCGCAATGCGTTGTTGGTAGCTTGTACATGATGCAAAGCTTTTAATCGTTGTTCGTCGATGAATAAAAGTTCTTCATACCTAGCTCGCACCCATTCAGCTTTCGGTAGCTTACTTTCGAGTACGATGCGTAAGGATGGTATTTCCAGCACAACTAGTTGAACGCGTCCATGCCGAAAACTAAGGAGTATGGAGTTACTCCTATTGATGTTCGTATAGACGTTCTATAACCCCAAAGAGCAAAGTGTAGTTTAGTCAGCCAATCTTTATAATGTTCTGCCATTTTCTTATTGATGACTGTTATGTTTTGATTTGTCGATTCTACTGCTCCATTCATTTGAGGTCGATCTGGGGAAGATTGATGGTGTTTTACTTTGTAACGAGCTAAGAGTGTCTAAACTTCCGCTTTGAATTGAGATCCCTGGTCACTAATTAGTTTGTATGGAACTCCAAATCAACAAAATATGTTTTGTTGAGAAACTTTGTGACATGGTTAGAAGTGATATTAACGTAAGAAGCGGCCTCAATCCACTTTGTGAAGTAATCGATGGCTACTAATACGTACTCGTGTCCTCCCATTCCTGTTGGAGAAATTTTATCAATATTCCCCAAGTTGAGAATGGCCAAGGGGAAGTGATATTATATAGTTTAGACGGTGGAAGGTGTTGTAAGTTAGCAAACATTTGGCGCTCTAGTCATTTCTTGACATATTGGATGCAATCATGTTCCATTGTGGACAAAATGTACCCTAGTCCTGAGATTATTTTTAGTAGCATTTTTCCATTCATGTGAGGTCCACAAACACCTTTGTGAGTATCTTCCATAAGGGGTATGAATTTGGGTTGGTCTATACACAACAAGCTTTGACCATTGGGTCCCTTTTTACACAATCAACCATTTACCATCCCATATTGGGCTGCGAGTGTTCTTAAGGCGCGCTAGTCTTTTGATGAAGTATTTGCAGGATATGTGTCATGAGTAATATATAGGAGGATATGATCATACCAAGGATTTTCCCTTTCGATGTCATATAATTCCTCTATTGCGTTGCAATAAGCTGGTTCATCTCTTCTTTCATCGCATAATGGCATGATATTAAATTGATCAGGAATGTTGATCATTGTGGCTAATTTTGCTAGCGCATCGGCAAATTGATTTTCATCCCTTGGGAGATACTTAAAATCAATATAATCAAATTGCTCGATGAGTTGCTCTAGGTGTGCTTTGTATAATATCATTGTGGAGTTTTTGATTTTCCATTTTTTGAGTATATGATTTATTATTAAACTGGAATCTCCATATACCTCTAATTTTTGCACACCTATGCTAGCTGCTGCTTCTAATCTAATAATGCACGCTTCACATTCTACGACATTATTAGTAGCCTCAAAGTCTAGTTTGGCAAAGATTGGAGTATGTGCTCCCTCTGGACTTATGAGTAACACTCCTACGCCACATCCTTTTTGGTTAGATGCACCGTCGAAATACATTACCCATTTGTCGTCTTGTGTCATGAGAATTTCTTCATCCAAAAGATGAGTGTTTTCTGCATGACCTGTTTGAATAGGATGTTGAGCCAGAAAATCGAATATTACTTTTCCTTTTTTTGATTTTTCAAGAATATATTTTGAGTTCAAATTCGACCAACATCACCAACTACTTAGATATTCTTCCTTGTATGGGTGGTTGCTCAAACAAATATTTTATCGGATTGTGTTGAGAAATCACATGTGTGGTGTGGGGAAGCATTAATGTCGTAATTTTTTCATTTCCCACACTAGTGCTAAACTTGTTTTTCCTAAAGTGCTATAGTTTATCTCATATTGAATAAATTTTTTACTTATATAATATATTGCACGTTTTAGTTTATCCACCTCTTGTGTGAGCATGGCCCCTGTAGCCGTGTCCGTGACAGTGATATAGAGTCTAAGAGGCAGTTTAGGTATTGGTGGTGCTAAAACTGGAGGACTTTTGAGATAGTTTTTAACTTTCTCAAAGGTCTCTTGGCATTGGTCGTCCCATTCATGTTTTTCCTCTTTTTTTTTTAATTTTTTGAATACTGGCTCACAAGTCATCGTCAATTTACTAATGAATCGACTAATGTACTGTAATATGCCAAGAAACCCCCTAATTTGTTTTTTCGTTTGTGGGGGAGGCATGTCCATAATTGCCTTTATTTTCGAGGGATCGATCTCAATGCCACGTGTGCTTACTACGTATTCGAGTAAATTGCCGGAAGTTACTCCGAAGGCGCATTTTTGTGGGTTTAATCTCATCTTGTACTCTTTTATTCAAGTAAAGAATTTGCGTAAAGCTTTACATGACCCATTCTATCTTTTGATTTTACGATCATATCATCCACATATACACTCTATTTCTTTGTGCATCATATCATGCAATTGAGTCGTGGCCGTTCTTTGGTGCGTAGCTCCCAAATGGCATGACTATATAGCAATAAGTGCCCCAAGGGGTAATAAAGCATGTCTTTTCTACGTCTTCTTTTTCCATCAAAATTTGGTTGTAACCCGCGTATCAATCCATGAAGGATAACATCGCGTGTCCAGCCGTATTATCTACCAATATATCAATACTGGGTAGAGGGAAATCGTCTTTGGGACTAGCTTTGTTGAGGTCCCTAAAGTCGACACACATGCAAACTCGTCCATCCTTTTTAGGGACTGGGACGATGTTTTCTACCCATTCCGGGTAATTACATACGCGAATGAAACTTGCTTCCAATTGCTTTTGCACTTCATCTTTTATTTTTATGGCAACGTTAGGTTTCGTTCGTCGAAGTTTTTGTTTTACTGGTTTAGACATAGGGTTCAAGGGAATGGTATGTTCCGCAATTTCCCTATCTATTCCAGGCATGTCCTTATATGACCAAGCAAACACATCTTCGAATTCTTTAAGCATCGATATGAGAATCGATCGCTCTTCCGGATTTAAAGTTAAGCCAATTTTGACTTCTTTCTTGTTTCTGTTTGTTCCTATATTGATTGTTTCAGTTTCTTCGATCACATGATTCTTTTGTTCTCGTTCCTTCATTAATTCAATCAATTTATTAATGTCATTATTTTTGTTAGATTGATTATTATAGCATTCAAAAGATTCGAGAGAAGGCATATACTCGGAAATAGAGCTCATATTATTGAAATCAAAAGAAAGTACATCAAGATATGAATCCTTTTAGGATCCTCGTCCTTAGAACTAGAAAGTAAAGACTTAGTAATAGCCATAAGACCTAAATTCTCAACTTCCTTAAAATCTAAACTAGACTCATCGTCGGATTCTTCAAACATTTTTCCTTCACCTGTGGTGATTTCCATCTTGTCACCCTTGTGCTTGGTCCATTTGAAAGTCTTTCTCCATCCATGCTCAAAAGTGTTATTGGAAGTGGTGATCAATGAGATTGGCTCAAAAGCTTCATCTTGGATAGTGTTTTGATTAGTTATAGAAGCAACATGGTTTTGCTCTAGTCTAAATAGCAAGTTAAAGGCTTGCCTATCATAGCACCCTGGGGTTGGTTGCTTTGATTGAACGACATTTAAGTCGTCATTTAAGAAGTAGCAATTGTGAAAGATCTCGAATCCAGGCTTCTTGATACCTTCAAGAACTAGTGGTTTTGGAAAGTCATAGCCAGGTAATTTCCCCTCTCCCTAATGAATTGTCCATTGAGGGTCTGATTGTAGATGGGAGCAAGGAAATTATCCCTTTCTTGTTGTTATTTCTAAGTGCCTTTAAATTAGCATCGCAAGCCTTAAGTTATTCTTTGGTAGTTCATATCCCAATCCAAAGGAGAAAATTTTCTTTGGGATAGGATGTAAGATGGATTCCTTCATTCCTATTTCCAAAAGCATCCTAGGAAAGTAACAAGATGTTGTTTACTATTGGGGTGGAATATGGATCAACTTTAAAAGGTTCATCAAGATTTTCATCCATTTCTAGTGTGCAGATGGCCTCCGTGGCAAATCCCCACATGTCTTCTTCATCATTGTCATGATTTATCTCTAGAAGAGATTGATCGTTTATTTCGACTTTGAGGGGAGAAGCATGTATAGTCATAAGAAGACCTTGATAGTTCAACCTGATCATTTTATGGAGCGAGGATGGTATTTCCCCATGTTCATGTATCCAAGGACGTCCAAGAAGAAGGTTAAATGTAGGTTTTATGTCCATGACATGAAATTCAACCATCTTTTGTATTAGGCCTGTGGTGACTGGTAGCTTAATAGTTCCACACATCGATCTTCTTGAATTGTCGTAGGCCCTAATGCTTTGTGTTGTCGTATGAAAATCTTTTTCTGGGTCTATGCCTAATTATTGCGGTTCATAATGGGCACACATTGATGGCAGACCCATTGTCGACTAAAGTAAGAGGGATGTTGTATCCCTTGCACCCCACAGTTAGATATAGTGCATTATTGTGAGTAGTGTCTTTTGATGGCAAATCATCACAAGCAAAGATGATTGATTTGTCGAATTTCTTGCTAGTAAGCAAGCTAATGAGATCTTGGGGAGTTGTCTCCATACTTACAAACAAAGCAGTTAGAGCATTCATTAGAGAATTTCTATGTTCCTTAGAGGTACTTAGGAGTTCCTAAATGTTAACATTCGCCTTAGATTGACGAAGTTGTTTTATCAATGGATCTTCTACCTCAGGTGGAGGTGGTATTGTATTTTAAGTTTGACTTTGATTAGTCGAAGGTCCATTTGGTTGTGTTTGATAGACTCTCCCAAAATGAGTTAAGTGATCAATCTTGTTTGGACTAGTTTTGGTACTCGCGAACAAATTTTCTTCTAGAGGCATTAAATGTGCCTCCATTTCTAAGTGTTCCATGAGTTGTGCTTGATTCATTTGTTCATCTAGGGAAAGGTTAGACAAATCTTGTAATTTTCCCAAAAAATGATCCCAATCAAGCGCTCAACTTGTTTCGACTTGGAGACAAGGTGGAGGTGGGACGGCGGCATACTTTGAGACTTATAAGTCTTTGAGGGTGTCTCCCCATAGCCCACACACTTCATTAGTTTCCCCTATGAGTTTTTTGGTTAGAGGTTTCCCTATGGGAGTGATGTAATCCAAGGGATTGAACATATCGCTCCTCACATGATCCTCATCAATATAAAATATTCCCAATGGGGAAACATTATTATTGGGTTTAGGCGTGGGAATTTTCCCATCGTCTAATAGATTTTTAATCTTGTGTTTCAAAACAAAGCAACGTTCAGTATCATGCCCAACACCCCTGTGGTAAGTGCAATAAGCATTCTCATCCCATTGAGGATATCTTTTTTCTAAAGGAGTAGGAGGTTTTGGTCCTGTTGGTGACAACAATCCTTTTTCGTTTAGTTTTTCTAATTATTCTTTATAACTTACAAGGAATTGTGTGAATTTCCTTTCTTTTGTCCATCTTTTTCGAGGATCATTATATTATGTTGTATTATTATATTGTGTGGACGTTGTAAAAACATCGATAGAGGATGAAGTGTTCTCATTCCCCTTCTTGTAGTTATTTTTAGGTTGATGGTGATGAGGCTTATTTGTTTTTTCTTTAGCAAGATCATCTTTAATCATAGTGGCCACAGAATAGACTTTTTGAAAACTATTTAGACTAAGGTAGCGTAGATGCTTGTTGTACTTTTCATGACAATTGTCAATGAACTTTTGTACTAAATCGTGTTCGGGCAGTCTTTGGGCAAGGTGAGCCACCTTTTCACGCCATCTACCATAGAAAGTAAGGAAACCTTCGTCGTCACCTTTCTTAAGCATTTCAAGTTCACGTAAAGTTGATTTGAACTCTACATTACTCTCATATTGGGTGATGAAAGCTGAAACTACATCTTCCCATGTGCTTTTGAACTTGACATCTAGCTCATAGTACCATTCTCTTGCGTCTGGGTCTAGAGATAAACGGAATGTCAAAGCATAGAGCTTAGGATCAACTCCCTTTAAAGCCATGGTGCCAGTAAAACTCATTAAATGATTTTTTGGATTATTGTTCGCGTTAAACATTGGTAAGTCCGTAGCTACGAAATTTTCAGGTAAAGTAAGTCTTGTGGGAGGAGCAAACTTTTCTGCCTCAAAATACTTGTTCCCCATTGTAGAGCGAAGAACAAGCTTCTTTAACGTCTTCTCTCGTTCGGCTAAAGCATCTATTTTTTGTTTCAAAGTTAAAGCCTCGGCCTCTTTTTTTCGGCCTTTTCGAGTTTCTTAATTCTCCTAAGTTTGGCTTCTTGAGCCTTTTCCTCTCTCATGCGGACAATCTCATCTTGGAGTTGCTCGATGGTTGACATTGTTGGACTAGGATGAGTTGACAAAGGGAGATGGTTCGAAAGGGGTGGATTGTTTGATGGTAAGCGTAGAATGCGAGTGCCCGAGTGTCTTCATTCCTAAGCTTGGTAACCAGCCCTAAAGGAAGTACGAGAAGTTAAGAAAACCGACACGCTTGTTTTTGAAAAGAAAAGAAAAGAAAAGAAAGAAGAAAGAAAAAGACGCAAATTACATTTGAAGGGATAACATCACCTTTTAACAATTCATTAATAATGATATTTTTTAAACAAGCCAATTGTTCATTCAAAATGGTCTCATAGCAGAAGGCGCGAGCAAGAGGCTAGGTAGCGCCCAGTTTGCGCGCGCAGCCCTAGTACTTGTGCTGGCTGTGGTCGCGCAACTCGATGAGTTGCGCGCGACACTTATTCGATCAGGATTCTTTTTATTTTGTCGAACGATTTTTTATATATATATATATTTTTTTTTTTGAGATTTTTTTTGTATGTTATCCGTTAAATGTGACTCAAAATTACGAAGGGACAACTCCGTAATTGGGAACCTATGTTAAGACTAAAAGGAAAAAAAGCTATCTTGAACACGTTGCTAATAATCATGTAATCATATAAGCATACGAGAGAGCCTTTAAGTCAAGGCTTGGGTGTCCAAAGGTACCATATCTTAAGAAACGATGCACGAATCAATAACTCAACGTGTTGACCCATGACATAGCTCTCCCAACATTTTGTTGGCGACATGGGTGGGATGATTGTTATTGATTTCGGGATAGAATCCTGATGTTGGCAGCCCCTAGTCAATGAGCCAATCCCCAATGGTTAGAAGGTGCTTATGATTACGCATGATGCAATATTGCTTGTTTGGTTTTTACTTTTGTGAGAAAGGAAGATATTATGCTTTCAAGTCTCGCTCTCTAACTAGAGATTATCCAAGTTAGCTCTCGTTACAACCCATAAGTAACTTGGTGTTGGAAACCTTGGACCATAACTAAGAACTAATCTTGTAACCTCTAAGTCCCCATCGGAGTTGCCACTGTGAGGAGGGTGTGCCCGTCGTTGAGCATCCTTCTCCTCTATGCCGATGGCCCTTTAAAATCCTAGGACTTTACACTGTTTAAGGCGTGTTAGGATTTGAATTCCTGACTGTTTGGGGAACCTTGAATTAGAGTTAATCCTATCATTATGCTTTTTTGTAAGAAACTAGTAAGGAGTCACCAATGAGTTTTAAGAAAAACCCATAAACCTCGTTCATGCCTTTCTCCCAAGTAGAGTTCTAGGGATATTTAGCATGAGTCATAAATTTACCCATACCCAAATTGGTCTACTTGTACCAGAAATGAGTTCGGGAGCGAGGGTACTAAAATAACGTTCCTTTTAGGGAGGAATCGTTATTCTAGCCCAAGTGCGGCCTCTACTAGCTCTTCCTTTTTCACAATTTCATCACCAAACAATATATGCAACGTGATACCTAAAACTAAGTTAGTTGATTTTATTTACAAGCATTAATCACGTAGGAATTACATCGTAAATATCGTTATTCTTATTTAATTCAAATTCGTGAAAAGAACAAAATAAACAAGATTTACCTTGGCTTAAGTGATAAAACAATCAATTAATTTGTCCAATTCTAGTCTTGTTTAACGAAAGAGTACTATGTCAAGTTAATTAATTAAAGTTTACTTAAAGTTATTAAATAACACTAATTAATTGATTAAAAGTTGTTTAGACAAGAAAAGAAAAGGTGATTTATCTAAGTGCTCCTTGCTAGATCTTCGCTTAGAACACTTATGAACTCCTTCTTGTTCGAGAACCTCCACCGTAAGATCAAATGATTAAAAGGGTGAGTGTTTAAGTCAAGGGGAATGATTAGTGCATAAGATCACAAGGAATGGATGAATTTTGGGTTAATTTCTGTGTGTTCAAAGCTTCGTAATGCACCTCTATTTATAGGGAATGGATGAATTTAGGGTTTTGTACATTCTATCGTAGCAGGTGGCGCCCGCATCTTGAAAGGTCGCGCGCGGCTGCTGCGCGCAAGTGGTTGAGTTGCGCTGCTGAGGGCAGCGCAACTAATTGTCTTGCGAGTGGCTTTATGATAAGATTCAATTCAGCATTTTAATAAAATTCAGAATCTTTCGCGAGCGCACCACTGGAGGTTGCGTTGGATGTTACGCGCAACCGTGTGGGTTGCGTATGCCAGGCTAGCGCGACTACTTGAGTTGCGCGCGGTTTTTTCTGCGGCAGCCTCGAATTTTAACCTAGGCACCTCTAAATCCGTCAAAATTAGGTTTAACCTTTGGGATTGGGCCTAATTACTAATCGGGCTTAGTTTTAGTTAGCTTTGGTTCATTTCGTATTTGGGTCAAGCTAGTTGTTTTATGTGTTTAAGCCTTAATCGGAAATCCATAAGTGTTCTTCACGTTGATCCAACTCAAAGATGGTTTTATTTATCGTCATAGCACTTTTGGTTGGGACAAGGGGTCAAAAGTAGATGTCTACACTTATTGAGGGTCTATTATTTTGGTTTTTGTGTATAACAGACAACAACAACCTATAAACTAGCAAATAGAACAATAAAGAAGAAGATAAAACAAGAAGTGAAGGCACTAGGGAAAGGGGATTAAGGAATTAACAAGATGAGCACAAGCATAACAATATAAATTGGCTTTTTCAATAAATTAGTGAAAGGAACGGTGTCCTTCCAACAAGTG
The DNA here is from genome assembly GCF_001683475.1 of Chenopodium quinoa. Classification (NCBI taxonomy): domain Eukaryota; kingdom Viridiplantae; phylum Streptophyta; class Magnoliopsida; order Caryophyllales; family Amaranthaceae; genus Chenopodium; species Chenopodium quinoa. The sequence goes on along the minus strand of NW_018742726.1, from coordinate 1,428,294 downwards.
TATTATTCTGATAGAGGGCTCAAAATTATTACAGAGCTAATTCTCCAGTAAGGTCAAGTGATCGGAATGCCTAGGTGGAGGCCGCTTCCGATCAGTAATATTAAGGTATAATTAATATTGCATCTTAATCTGAACTAAACCCTTCTGGTCGAACCTAATCGAACAACCAATCCGAGACGACGAATTAATCCGAAGGATTTAATGAGTCGACGGAGTTTTACAAATACAGACGTCGGATATCGAGCCTAGGGTGTCGAGACCGTGCGTCGCAAAATCACAAGCAACGAGTACAAGTACAACTGTATCTAGGCTAGGCTAGCTCATCGCAAGCCTAGGGGCACCATGGTGTGTTAGGCGCGCCATGCGTGCTACGCGCATTAGGCTGCCCATCGCAGCACCACCTACGTGTGTGCGTGCCTTCCCATGGCACAGCAGCATCGCAGCGTGCGTGCGTGCATGGGTGCCTAGGCACTATCGCAGCACCCATAGCACCATCGCAGTGCTAAGCACTTGCGTGTGTGCGTGTGTGCCTAGCACCATCGCCAAGCATCAAGCCATCCAGCATGCGTGGCTCGCTAGCAGCACGCATGCTGGGCCTTGTGTGTGTGCCTCGCACCATCGCAAGCTCTAGCACAAGCATACGCACTATCGCATGGCTAGGCCACTGCGTATGTGCGTGTGCTTGTAGGGCATCACAACATCAGCACTAGCCTCGCTCAGTGCGCATGCGTGCAAGCCATCGCACCATCACATCAACAAGCTTCGCATGCTTGTGCGTATGGCTGGCGAGGCAAGGGGCCAGCATGCGTGGCTCGCTAGCAGCACACATGCTGGCTATGCGAGTATGTGCGAGAAGGGGTAGGCAGCAGCACCACACACTAGCTAGCATGCCTGTGCGTGTGTGTGTGCGATTGGCTGGCAGCAGCGCCCAGTGCCCAACACAAGGCGTGGCTTGCTAGCAGCACGCAAGTGCTGGGAGGGCTGGGTGATGCGTGTTGTGCGCGCCAGCTGGGCAAGCTAGGCTGGCTGTGCTAGCTGCCAGTGAAGCAAGCTGCCAGCACAGCCATTGCTTGGTGGCGATTTGAAGGAGTGGGGACCAAGGGCTTGGAGCATGCCTTGGGGAGCAAGGCAATGGTCCCTCCAAGGTTCATTGTCCTCACCTAACCCTCTCTCTCCTTGTTGCATTGTGATTGCATTTAATTAATTATTTAATTTGGAAGTAAATAAATTAATGCTTTTGCACATGATCCCACATTGATCATGAAATGGGATTTAAGTTCCCATTCTCTATAAATACCCACTTGGTTAGGATTTTGAGAAGAGGACTTGAGTGGAAAAGTAAAGGCAACTCCATTGTTGAGTATACCTTGAAATTCGTAAAACTCCAAGATTATATTTGTCCGGGCCTCGACTAACCTTCGAGGCTTAGGACGCTCGGGTCGGGTTCGAGGGTAAGATCCCATCGGAGGTCTCGTATTTTCTGGGTTCAAGTAAGAGCTCATAGTTGAGCGAAGCACGCGTCAAAGGTATAATCTTTTATCCTTTATTATGCTTTTAATTATGTTTTGTTTGTTAATTGCATTTTATTATGGGGGCGGGTCTTGGTAAGCTCAACGATATCAGTAAGGAGTCCTTATATATCGTGGTAATGGAGATAAAATGTCACGGAAGCATTAGATGCGACGTTTTATCGAACCAAGAGTAGCTTGGAGCTATTAGCAATTAGATTGCTTACCCTAAAATATTAAGTGTTAAGACAAGCCAAAGCATGCTTAATCACTTTCTGATTTTTGGGATCTTGGAATCGTCTTATTCTCGCCTAAAAGCGACAATTTTCAATGCGTGGATAAGACGCATAATAAGATTGAAAATTTACATGTATGCTTTGAATTTCAAACTTATTATGATCTTGCTAAATGGTTAAACTTTTCACTTATATATTAGTAGAATTCTTAATCAAATTATATTGTTTCCATTGATTGGTAAAAGAAATATTTCGAGAATGGTTCTCGAAGAAAGAAAAGGGCACTTCTAAGATACAACTTCTCATAAACGACTTAAGTCCGAAAGGGCGGTTGGATATCATGTTTACAAAATACTAGGTAGTTTTGACAAACATGAAATATTGAGTTGAAAAAACTAAAAAAAAAAACACTTCATACGCTTATGAGTAGGACTCATTGATGAAGTAATTCAGGTACGAATTAGTTGAAGAGATAGAACTTTGTTTTGCGGCGCATTAGATGCTTAATTATGCCTAACAAAGTGTAAAAGTCGAGGAACTTAAAGAAATGATTCTTAAAGTTATGAGATGATGTACTATAAGAAATATAGGAAACAAGGAACAAAGAAAAGAATGAGATTCCTTTTCTACCCTTGAGTTCATGTTATTATGGCCAACTTAGCAACTTGTTATCTTCACAAGTATTGGATACTACTTGAGTGTTCTACTTTGAAAGTGACCTCAAACCGTTGAAGACAAGCTAAGTTATTGACTTACAAGCTTAGAATGAAGCAAGTAATACTACATCAGTTGTAAGGTCACTTGTTTTGTTTAAAGTCCTTTTAAGCCAAGGCTGGAACAAATAATGGTTATTGTGTTCCATAATCAGCAAACGATCCGTTTACACACGGAAAGACTCACATTCAAAATTAAAAGCAATAGTTGCTAGGTTTACTTGAATGACATGGTCGCATAAGCCATGAGTCAAGAATGCTTGATTATAAACAAACATTTCCCAACCATGAAACTCACAAAGTTCAAGTCATGGACATGATTTGTGTTCCAAACCCTTTAGCAATGTCACTAACAACAAGAACGTACTCAAGGCTCTATTAGATAGAATCTTGATAGATGATCGATTCGGAATCGTTCTAAGACAAGAAAGTCTTACTTGTTGAAATAGACAAACAAAGGAGTTATTGTGCTTTGGTATAGACAATTGACTCCGAAAGTTAAAAGGAATTCATTACTTCAATGTCTAACAAGAATTTGCAAGAATATGGCTATATTCATCAAATGTGAGCAAACTGAACCTCAAGTAGCTCAAATGTTCAGTGATGTATAGAATCGACTTGGCAAGATATCAAAACATCTAAATTAGATCAAGTGATGTTTGCTTGAGCCAAGTGTGATCATATCAAACTTATGAAATTGAAATTTCATAAAGAGCTCCAAAAGAACATAGTGTGTCTTGACGGAGAACTCGATGCCATTTGGAAATGACTCGAATGATGATGGATCACATCCCTTCCTATAAAGTTCTTAAAGATTTACACAAATGACTAATGTTACACTAAACAAAAGTGTCGAAGCTAAGAAAGGACACCATATTCAGTTATGGATAGAAATAGTTTCTAGCGTCTTTTCAAGTATATGTCTAGGGCTCTTAGCTCAGTGGGAATTCATTAACTCAGTGGGAGCTAAGTGGCTCAATAAGGGCTAAGATAGCTCGAGAAGGAGCTAACTGTTTGTTTCACAACGAACTTTTACCCAAAGACAATATACATGTCTCTTTGTAAGTATTCAAGTGAGACTTACGGGCATTACCTCCACAACCTAATTGAGAACATAGTATTTGTTGCTCTAAATGGTGTCTTTCTGGAAAGTAACGCCTTTCCAAAATGACAAGTGGGAGAAAAATCAAACTCGACGAAGTTCGAGAGGACGAGCAACCGTGTCAACCTGATAAAACTGACAATCAAAATGCTTTTGAAGCAGCTGATAAGATTGGTCAAAATCAAACAGACAATATAAATGCTCAACCTATTACCTCGTATAGGTATAGTATTCACCAAAGGCTTGGATTGAATCCTATAAATAAACCTAAGACTTACAAGCATACTATTCACCATTGGATGGTGAAGGAATAGTGTCTTGTAAATTAGCTACGACAAATTCAAATTCTGAATAATGGTTAGAGGCCATAAAATCCGAAATAGACTCCATGTTTGTAAATCGTGTTTGGAACTTGATTCATTTGCGTGAAGGGTGACAGACCCATCAATCACAAATAAGTTTTCAAGGAGAAAACTGACAAATATGGAAATGCATAAGCATACAAAGCTAGATTGGTTGAAAAGGATACAATTAATTCACATAGTTGATTTTAATAAAAACCTATTCACCAATCGGAACGCTAAAGTCTTTTCGTGATTTTTCTAGCGAAATTGCGCATATGAAATATGGCAAAATACGAAACTGTCTTCCTAAAATTGTATTTTGGAAGAGACTATGGAAATGGTCTAAGGGTTTTGTAATTCTAAATAAATGCTAGATTTGAAAGCAAGCTCAAGAAATCCATTATGGGATTAAATGAAGCATTGCATGTAGGAATTGGAACATGCATTCTCATAAAGTCAATAAAAGGTTTGGCTAATGGAGAAGCATAGAAATTCTTATAAACAAGAAGTTTTGTGGGAGCAAGGGTAAATCTTGTATGGTCCAACAAGAAGTTTGTGAACTCTATTGTGAAATGACTTTCAAATACTAAATGCTCAGATTTGAAAGGATTTTTGACAATGGACCAAGAAAAAGGCGATACTTAGTATATAGTGGGAAATAAGATCTATTGGATAACCTTAATGAAATGTTTAAACGAGTACAGGAATTTACCGTGTTAAACATGAAGAATTTGAAAAGGCTTTCGACCCATAAAACTAAGTAAATGTTTGAACTAAGTATAAGCTGGGCAAATACTAAGTCAAACAAGAAAGGCTCTAGTAGAGACTTTCAACCGTATCACATAGCAAACAGTTTAGCAAGACTCAGTGAAACTGGATGAGCTAAAAGGTCACATGAATGGAACATATTGGGAACAATTCTGCGATTGAAACCATCATGTATACTATGATATGGAGTCGTCACTCAATTTACATGCTTAGAGCATGAGAAGTATAAAATACCAATCGATCTAAATCTAAGTAATGTATCGTTAGATTATGGTCAAGAAAATCCAAAGTACTTTGATGAGTAAAAGGGGATAAGTTCTTGACGCATAGAAACAATTGCAATTTGAGAATTGATGTTGCAAGCACATCCTTAGCAAGGATTAGATCCTTAATAAGGAAGTCGTTTATAAGCACGAGCCAGAATGCGTCGTGGCTTTAGAATGGTAACATGGACACGGATCCATGTATAATGTGCGGAAATTTAAGGTAAATTTCCATAATCACAAGTGATTAGGGCCTCCCAAATCTTTGTGAGTCGTTCGGAATAAAATCCGAGCAAAACAACGTCAGAATGTCTACTAAAATATACGTAGAGAATATTGTTGCCTGGAAGGCAATAAAAGGAAAGTGTTCAATGGAAAGTTTGTTGTCGAACGTTGATTGTAGGTTATCAAGTTGAAAGATCTCAAGTCATGAAAATGAGTGGGAGCCATCACTTGGACAATAAATCCTAAATCACATATGATCCATAACACTCTCAAAATCTTGTTATCTTATTATAGAATTGTTCGATAATGAAGATGCTAAGATTTGCAAAGTAATAGTGGCTAAACCTATGCAATAAGTGAACGACAACATTCGCAATTGCATGAAAGAAATCAAGCATATTAGATATGGGTGTGATTTCTATAAATGTTTAATGAAGAGTATTACTCTTGAAACATTTGAAGAAAGCCATTTATCATAAGATGAAATGTTTGGAAGTTTCATAGTGGAATAAAATTTTACGAATAAAATTCCACAAACTATTTAATTGTGGTTTAGAATTAAATAATGATTCCATTCAATTTATAGAAATAATCAAAATAGGGTGTCAAAACCATGTCTTGGATAAAGAAAAACCTGTTAAGTAAACATTGAATATTTAAATAAAAAATTGTCCCTAATCGAGGTCATCTAACTGATGGACGATTGATGACCACCAGAGATTAGTGTGTAGTATGATTTACAGCACCGTTTCTTGTGCTGCAAGGACATGATGGTCATAAATCATTTGCACATGTGCCAGTTTAAAAGGCCGCTCGAAAAGCGAGACTGCGAAAATGCATGGTCGTGCTCAGATGGATTTTAGAAATCATTTGCTTATTGACAGTCGAACTCGGAGATCGAGAAACACTTCTGAACATAATAAGGATGACAATGAATCTTACCTTATAGTTCACGAAGAGACATTAAGCGACAAAGGAAATGGGCTATACACTGTATGCACACTTGTCCGGAAGGACAAGTGGGAGACTAAAAGGAATGGTGTCCTTCCAACAAGTATATTATTCTGATAGAGGGTTCAGAATTATTACAGAGCTAATTCTTCAGTAAGGTCAAGTGATTGGAATGCCTAGGTGGAGGCCGCTTCCGATCAGTAATATTAAGGTATAATTAATATTGCATCTTAATCTGAACTAAACCCTTCTGGTCGAACCTAATCGAACAACCAATCCGAGACGACGAATTAATCCGAAGGATTTAATGAGTCGACGGAGTTTTACGAATACAGACGTCGGATATCGAGCCTAGGGCGTCGAGACCGAGCGTCGCAAAATCACAAGCAACAAGTACGAGCATAGTCGTAGCTAGGCTAGGCTAGCTCATCGCAAGCCTAGGGGCACCATGGTGTGCTAGGCGCATTAGGCTGCCCATCGAAGCAACACTCGCGTGTGTGCGTGCCTTCGCATGGCACAGCAGGACTGCAGGGTGCGTGCATGGGTGCCTAGGCACTATCGCAGCACCATCGCACCATCGTAGTGTTGGGCACTTACGTGTGTGCGTGTGCGTGTGTGCCTAGCACCATAGCCAAGCATCAAGCCATCCAAAATGCGTGGCTCGCTAGCAGCACGCATGTTGGGCCTTGTGTGTGTGCCTCGCACCATCGCAAGCTCTAGCACAAGCATACGCACTATCGCATGGCTAGGCCACTGCGTATGTGCGTGTGCGTGTAGGGCACCACAGCATCAGCACTAGCCTCGCTCAGTGCGCATGCGTGCAAGCCATCGTAACATCACAGCACCAAGCTTCGCATGATTATGCGTGTGGCTGGCGAGGCAAGGGGCCAGCATGCGTGGCTCGCTAGCAGCATGCATGCTGGCTATGCGAGTATGTGCGAGAAGGGGTAGGTAGCAGCACCACACACTAGCTAGCATGCCTGTGCGTGTGTGTGTGCGATGGGCTGGCAGCAGCGCCCAGTGCCCAGCACAAGGCGTGGCTTGCTAGCAGCGCGCAAGTGCTGGGAGGGCTGGGTGATGCGTGTTGTGCGCGCCAGCTGGGCAAGCTAGGCTGGCTTTGATAGCTGGCCAGTGAAGCAAGCTGCTAGCACAGCCATTGCTTGGTGGCGATTTGAGGGAGTGGGGACCAAGGGCTTAGAGCATGCCTTGGGGAGAAAGGCAATGGTCCCCCCAAGGTTCATGGTCCTCACCTAACCCTCTCTCTCCCCTTGACACTTGTTGCATTGTGATTGCATTTAATTAATTATTTAATTTGGAAGTAAATAAATTAATGCTTTTGCACAGGATCCCACATTGATCATGAAATGGGATTCAAGTTCCCAATCTCTATAAATACCCACTTGGTTGGGATTTTGAGAAGAGGACTTGAGTGGAAAAGTAAAGGCAACTCCATTGTAGAGTATACCTTAAAATTCGTAAAACTCCAAGTTTATATTTGTCCGGGCCTCGACTAACCTTCGAGGCTTAGGACGCTCGGGTCAGGTTCGAGGGTACGATCCCATCGGAGGCCTCGTATTTTCGGGGTTGAAGCAAGAGCTCATAGTTGAGCGAAGCACGCTTCAAAGGTATAATCTTTTATCCTTTATTATGCTTTTAATTATTTTTTGCTTGTTAATTGCATTTATTATGGGGGCGGGTCTTGGCGGGTTTCATTCCGCGTAGTGTGGGTCACTACGAAACCCAATAATTAGAGGGGTTATTGCCTTACCATCTAAGTCTCTCCTAAGCACACTACAGAATTAATCATCTAATCACGGCCAAGGGCTCATGATCAACTCAAGGAAGCTCACATGTACCTAATTAGTTCGTTTTTTTTTTTAAAAAAAACGGTAAAATTTCATTGAATAAAAAATATTACACAAATACAAGGCCACAACAAGCCACCCACCCAACTAAACACCAAAAAACCAAACAACAAAACTAAGCCAAACATACTATAGAACAACTAAACAGAATAGAGAAAGATTAACTGATCAAAACACCTAATCCAGTCCCTATTCTTCTTGATTGGTTTCTTGGGCATAGTCACACAAATTCGGTGATAGATGTCCCAAAGCAACTTCCTAATAACATGCTGAGGACTCTGCAAGCATAAATCCTATATAGCTTTGTTTCTCTGCTGCCAAACTGTGTACAACAAACCTGCATAACAGCTCTGAGCAATCTGTTTCCTGAATCTTCCTGTGATAGCACTCAACTTGATGTTACAGTCTTCCAAGGAACAAGGACTACAATTCAAACCAATCACCTAGTCTACAATATTACAACATTATTTGGTGTAATAACACTCAAAGAAAAGGTGATCAACTGTCTCTTCAGCCATGCCACACAAAGGACAGTCAGCATCGTCAATGATACCTAACTTAGCCAGCCTTGCCCTTACTCTTATCCTTTTCCACATAACCATCCAACTTGTGAAGCTATGTCTTGGTATATCATCCTATTCCACACCCAATTGCACCAGGGCACATCCTAATTTTCTGCCTTTAGCCACTCAAAGCCACTAGAAACAATATAATTCTTACCAGTAGCTATCCATTTGCTACCTAAGTAACAGGATTTAAAAATTTCTTTCAGCTTCCAAAACTTTTTCCAACTCTAAGTAGCAGAACAAGAGCAAGAAACCCTTTTCTAGTTCCTATCTTTAATGTATAAATGATTGATCCATTTAACCCAAAGACTATCCTGCTTACTAGCTATATTCCAAATTTGCGTTCCAAGAGCAGCTAAATTCCAGAGATAGCAGTCATGAATTTCAAGCCCACCTTGCTTCTTTCTTCCGCAGATAATATCCTAAGCAATTGGGAGAATTCTATTTGAAACAGCCTTCCCATCCCAAAGGAAATTTCTACAAACAGCAACAATCCCATCAAGTACCCTCTTGGGCAGAATGAAGATAGAAGCCTAGTAAGAATGCAAAGTCATCAAGACTAAGTTGACAACCTGAGCCCTTCCTACATATAAAGAGTTTTAGAACCCCGGGATCTGATTCTTACTGTAATCTTATAAATAAGGCACTAACAATCTGTCTTACTAAGTTTCTTAGAGCTCACACTAACTCTAAGATACTTAAAAGGGTAGAAAATCCTCTTTAAACCTAGATTCTTCAATTATCTCTCTTTTATCACCAACACTAATATTGCAGCTGTAAATATTAGATTTACCACTATTAGCAATAAAATTTGAAGAGGCAGGAAAAGTAGCAAGACTTCTCAGAAAAACAGACTGCTTATCCCCTTTGCTAAACAAAATTAGATCATCTTCAAAAACTAAGTGGTTCAGCTTCAACTTCTTGCATCTAGAGTGAAACTGAAACCTTTTATTCTCACCAATACACTTCAAAATTCTTGACAAATACTCCATGCACAGAACAAAGAGCAAAGAAGACAATGGATCCCCTTGTCTTAATCTTCTCTTGCCTTGAAAAAAGCCTTCCAGTCCCCCATTAATGCTTAAAGAAAAGGCAGCAGAGGTAACACAAGTCATTACCAACCTGATAAAATTCTTAAGGAACCCAAAAGCAGTCAACATCTTTTCAAGGAACTCCCATTTGACTAAGTCATAGCTTTCTTATTATCTACCTTCAAGAGACAACTGCTTGGAGCATTACTCCTTCCATAATGAGACACCAGATCCTAGATAATGCTGATATTATGAATGATTTGCCTATTTTCAACAAATTCAGTCTGAGATTGAGAGATAAGATCAAGCATCAGAACTTTCAATCTCAGACACAATAGCTTATTAATACACTTATACACCACATTGCAACAAGCAATGGGCCTAAAATCCACAACAGTCTCAGGCTGCTACATCTTTGGAATCAAAGACAAAGTAGTGCAATTCACCTCTCTGAGCAACTTACCATTCTCAAAGAAATTTAGCATGGAATATGTAAAGTCATCACTAATAATACTCCAAGCTTTCATAAAGAAACAACTTGAGTAACCATCAGGGCTTGGAGCCTTATCATCAAGAACTGAGAACAAAGCTGCCTTGATCTATTCTTAGAGAAAGGGAGACCTATGAGCTTTACTTGCTCATTAGTAAGCACATGACCTTTCTGAACAATATCCACATTGACCTTCACTCTTTCACCATCATCAGAACCTAAAAGATTCTTATAATAATCCATAAAGGCCTTAACAATGCTTTCAAGATTACTACATTCCTCCCCCATCTCATTCTTTACAGCAACAACTTTCTTCTTAAACTTTCTTACTTTTATACTTTTATGAAAAAAGGCAGTATTATCATCACCAACTTGAAGCCATGAAATCCTAGCCTTTTGCTTAAGCTTAGGGAAATAATGCTTTTTCACATCTTAAAACTCTCTTAGCTTCTTAATGTCAGAGTTTCTTAGAATCTCATTTGTAGGGCATTGTTGAAGTTTATCCTGAATCTCACTTATCACAGCTTTCAACTTCAAGTATCTTATATCTAACTCAGTAAACTCAGTTTTATTCAGCTTTTTCAACTCATGCTTCAAATTCTTCATCTTCACCAACATTTTGTACATGAGGATACCAGTCACTCTTGTATTCCACACCTCTTTAACAATATCTGGGAATTTGTAATGATCATCCCACATATTCATGAATCTAAAGGATCTCCTGTTATTACCTTTCGGATTTACCAATCTCAGCAAAGCTAGACAATGGTCAAACCAAAGCTTTAGCATATAATGCACATAAGACTCAGGAAAATACGCAACCTAATCTTCATTTATCATGGTTCTATCAATTATGCTATTCTCCTATTTTCATTCAGTTGCTTATTATTCTAGGTATAAGAGGCTCCCATTCTGCTTAGGTCACTTAAACCACAATATTGAACACACTCTCTGAAGTTAACAACCTCTCCCTGAGTGATGCTTCTTCTCAACTTATCCTCAAAGTTAAGAGGACAATTAAAATAACCAGAAATAACCTAGGATCCAGACATACTATCATTTATACCACTTATTTTTATTTTTATTTTAGTTTAGAGTAAACAGCACAAACCAATCTTATTCTGCATAAGGAAATTTTTTATTTCCTTCTGCTTATCAAGGCTATTTATGCCCCTCACATTCCATATCAAGATGTTATCCATGATCTAGGTCTAATTTTACCCTCTTTCCAGGAGTAGTACCCAAGACCTCATTCCCAGCATCATTCACATCTCCAAACTGGACCATCTCATCCATTTGCAGGTTTGTAAATGAATTTCTGATAGGCACAACACTCACTACACTCCTTCCAATCACCTTGCCTCTATGTTTTCCCTAAGTGACTTGCCTATCATTCTTGCCCACATCCTCATTATCTTCAGAGCTCACTTTCTCAACCTGTTTGTCCTGCACCTCTACACCTATCTGCACCTGGTTCTTCTTCGGTTGCCAAACCTTTTTCACCACCTTGCAATCCTTACTCACATTCCCTATATTCTGACATGCATCAGACTTACTGGGTTTCCATTCAAATACCACTTTTTGATGGAAAATCTCCCCAATTTCAATACTAAATTCTATACTATCAACAAATTCTCCATTCAATTCAACTTCCACCAATATCTAGCATAAGTAACTCTGTCTTTCAACTGAATAGCAGAATCGGGTTTTATAGGATACCAGTTAACCCAACTATCTTCTCCAAGCAATATTTCCCCCAATATTTCAATGGAAGATTAGGCAATTGAACCCATATTGGTATCTTAGAAAATTCAGAGACATTGAATTCCATTCCATCAAACCATTGTTTTAGAAATACACGGGGTCTATCAAACATAACATGAAATGAATTCAAAGCCTTATCCCTCGTTTCTACATTAAAAAATCTAATCAAGAAAACCCCCTATTTCAACGGAATTACTTTGTCAACATTTTTCTCACCCCAGATTCTTTTACAAAACCCTAGAAATGTAGAGAGATACGGATTGCTACCTAAAACGAAAGCAACAACCCCCAATTTCTAGTAATCAAGTTCATTAGAAACATCATCCAAAGACAATTGCAATCGAGGCTTCGAATTGCTTACCTCAATCGCAGATGCTCTGTTTTCCTCCAAGAAAACAATACCTCTTTCTATAGGAGCAGCAATTACATTCAACCATTCATTCGGTTGTGATTTCTACCGGACCCTTGAATCAACTCTTGAATCGATTGAGCTGGAGGTAAGATGAAATTCTCTAGTTCATCAGCATCATCGAAGTTTAGTTGCGGAATACCCTCTCCGTTGAATCTCGATTTTGTCTTTGAAATTGTGTTTAATGGATTCGCAAGCTTAATTCCTTCATGAATTTCTGATTTTTCATGGATTTCTCGCACTCTAGCAGAATACTTGTTCGCTTGTTTCCTCGCCATTGCAGAGGTTTAGAGAGAGAAGCACCCTCTAGACCTAATTAGTTCTTTTCCAAGCAAATAAAAGAGTAGTAATTAGATCATGCATTCAATTAGCCAAAGTGAAAGCAAGCATTAAGCAAACCTCAATGAGTACATCTAATTTACCAAAAAAACACCTAAATACAGCATTACATAAACACTAATCAACCGCAAACAAACAAACATCAATAATCTACTTGATCAAGTCAGTAGAATGGAGAAATTGTTCAACAACCTAGGTCACTCCCGCACACTCAAGGTAGCCAAACCCTCAACCCCGCCAATAAGGTCGTGGTCAACTAAACGATGAAGTTCTTCTACTAGGCTAGCTTACTTCCGCACAACTAGCATAATAGCAACCAAAATCATGAAATCAATTGCCTAAAAAGAAATCAAGCATTAAAACCATCATCCTTAGTTCAATCTATCAACATTCTCAATTAAATCATCAATACTTGTTCATTTTGCATCATTAATCACCCATCATCCCTTAACCCTAGCTACTAATCTACTCAAGCATAATTAAATCAAATAAATAAACACAAAAATTAATAGTAGAAACTAAATAACAAAATAATAACAATAAACCAAGAATAATCTAAGAAAATAAAGCAAAAAACAATTAATAGAACTAAAGCAATAAAAGCAAACAATAAATGAGAGGAGAGAGAGTAAGAAATGTTCAATGTTAGATGAACCTTCCTTCAAATTGATTTTTCACTAACAATCTTCCAAAAGTTTCAATCTTTCCTTGATTTTTCTCACTTTCTCTCCGTAAAAAAATAAGAACCCTAAACTAATCTAACCCTAAAACTAAGAGAGAGAGAAAAATAGAAGAGAGACCTAATCTAATTAATTGGGGATTAAAAGTTGATAGAGAGTACTAAATCCAAAAGTAGGTATTTATAAACAAGCTCATTAAATAGATAAATAAAAGAAAAAGAAGATTAAGGAAAATCAAGATAGAAAGAAAAAGGAAAAGAAAAGGAGAATAGAAAAATAATAAAAAGAAAATAAAAACCTAAAATAAGACCCCAAACCGACCCTCCTTAATCTTCATCTTCTATATGGCTAGCAACATACGTTGAACACGTATTTGTGTGGCCAAAAAGGTAACCTAAAATCGACGTATTTTGGGAACTACTAACTTGTCCATGATGCCCACCAATACAGATAGATGCATATGAGACCATGTCAAATAAGTTGCAAAAATACACATCAAGAATCTTTTGAGTCTTATCCACTCATCTCAATTATATACTAATCACTCAAATCGATAAGTAACCAAGAGTCCACCCTAGTGCAGTTACCAAATTGTAGATGTCGCTCGAAGTGCGTTTTCGTGGAGCAGTTATTAATATGCTGGGCAATCATAGGAAGTTGAATTTGACATATAACAATAGGAACAACAATATAGGGAGATGCTAACAAGTTTTTAAGGAACTTGTAAACCGTTCATGGATTATTTAAGGTAGACCTGGCAAACGGGTCGTTCGGGTCGGGTCAATTCGGGTCAGCAAATATTCGGGTCGGGTTAATTCGAGTTTCGGGTCAAATTCGAGTCAGCACCTTGAGTTAAGTTCTGGTCGGGTCAGTTCGGGTCGAGTTAATTTATTGGACCAATTTTTGGGGTCGAGTCAATTTGGGTCAGGTTAGTTCGGGTCAGGTCAAGTTTGGGTCGGGTCACCAAAATGAATTTAATTTTAAAAAAATAGTTGGAAAAATAAAGTAAAATCGTTAAGAAAATAAAAAAATCGCGAGTACTTATTACTTAGGAAAGAAAAAATCCCTAAAATAAGTAATTCACCATTTCACCCTATTCACTTCATGAATCGGGTCACTTTGGGTCGGGTCAAATTGGGATAGGTCACTTTGGGTAGGGGTCAATTTGGGTCAATAATTCGGGTTTATATCGGGTCGAGTCACTTCGGGTCAGGTCAAGTTCGGGATTTGGGTCAATTTCGGGTCAGGTCATTTTGGGCATCGGGTCACGTTCGGGTTAACTCCATTTCGGGTTCGGGTCAGGTTAGTTCGGGTTTGGGTCAATGGTTTCAGGTCAACTTTCAGGTCACGGGTCGTGTCATTCGGGTTAGGTCATACGGATCAGGTCATTCGGATCTGGTCATTCGGGTCGGGTTAGGATTGCCAGGTCTAATTTAAGGCAACCATGATAAGGGTCAAACAGAATGCAACAACGATTTGATCCATGAAGGTTACCTCCATTTATAATCCATGAGATTACTAACTCCAAAGTTGTCGTGAATCATGAAAAGATATTTGGGGATGATGGCACGGATAGAGTCATGAAACCAATATCGCCCGTATTTGCCTCTACTCGATTCTTATAGCAACATGTCTTAATAGCAACCCAAAAGACATACAAACAAGATTCAATTCGCTCCAAACTAATTAATTTAAGTGAGTTGAATATTTAATGCACACATAAATCTAATTATTGTGATTACGTTATCTTTAGAACAAGATTACCAGAAACCTAAACCGGTTGTCCAAATTATCTTATTAGGCGTGATTTTAAATTACATATTCCTAGTTAAACATGCAATATAGGTGAGTAAAACAAATAGAATAAATCAAATAGATTAAATAAGCATGCATAAAAATATTGAAAGCAACTAGATAATTAAAAGCATCCTAAATATGAAACTTAATAAATACCAATACAATCTTAGGCATGATACTCACAATATTAATATAACACTTAAACAAGATACTAATAATAAAAAATAACCATCATAAACATGATGCTAGCTTAGCAAGAATAAATATTGTAGAGTTATATAAATGAAGGGAAAAATTAAATCTACTTACTTCAATTGCAAAACCTTGCAACTACATCATGGATAAACTGTTAGTAAATTCAATAATACTAATAAATTGAAAGAATTAAAATAATTATAGAAAACAAATCAAATTGAGTTTAGATTGAGACCCTTAGGGTTTATGATCAACCTTTCACGCCGTGGACTGTGATAGAGATTTGGGTGAAGTATTAATTTCTAGAAACAATTGGAAGAGGAATTTTGAAAGGTTTGAGAGATGAAAGATAAAGAAAACAAGAGTATTAGTGAAAACATGAGCAGAATATTGTGCCCAAAACCCTCAAATGGTAGGCTTCGGTATTTAATTATTTATAGGAATAAAACAAGAAAAGTTAGAAATTGTAATGCCAAAGTAACAAAACTGTCGCGTCAGTCGGTGTCTGTCACATCGCGAAAAAATGTCGGGTGGCAACGGTGACTAGTGCGATGCAACAAACATGCCGCGACACGTGTCAAAGTGTTGCTTGATGACGAAGTTTGTTGCTTAGCAACATTTTTGGTGCGTCGTTGCATAATCCTAGTTTTTGCATTTTATGTTTTTATCAAAACTTTTGATCTTGAACTCGGATTGAGGCAAATAATATATATCGTTGAAAATCACTAGAAGTCTACATTCCAACCCAATTATAATCAAGTCAATATCCTTTCTAGATCAAAAGATATTGTTAATTGTGCAAGGGTGTCGATTTGTGACCAAGTTTGGTATTTCGTTCATTTTTTTTCGTTATAGCTCGGAATTGGGATTATGATATATCATTGGAAATCTTATTTCAATATTTATCCAGCCGTGAAAGATTTATATAAAAATTATGAGGCACAAAAGTCAGATTTTTTCAGTTTTAGGATTGCAGTTATGAAAAAAGAAAATTGGGCTAAGATATGTGGATTTTGGGCTAAGAAAAGTTTTTGGGCTACTGAAATGGCTAGAATGTCCTATGAAATAATATAAAATAGAAATGTCATGGATTTTACCGCATAGGTTCAAATTGTAATAATAGAAAAAGACACAGCAAAGCACATACCATTATAATGAATAACCATAGTAATACAGTAAAGCACATACCATTGTAATGAATCTAGATTATAAAATTTTTTAGTACAATATTCCACCATAGATGAACCCTAAATTTATTTTAACAAATCAATTAACAATAAATTCTATTGTGTAATAGATATTCGATGATTGATAAAAAAATATTAAAAAAAAAGCTCAAATTCCACAATTTCCAAAATAAATAGATAAATAAAAACAAATAGTTCAAACTTCTAATTTCATAATAAATCAATAAACATTTTACTGTTGAATTTGCTTTAATGGAGGAGAGAAGGCTAAGAGTATTGAAGAACTCGAACAATGCTTCCACAGCGGGAAGGGAGTAAGAGGGGGGGGGGAGAGAAAAAGAGTTGAAATATCAAAAGCAAAAAGGGTGGAAGAGAAAGACAACGATAAAAGCCAACAATGATTTAACAAATGACATTGCAATTCCAATGTAAATAGAATTGCAGACCATCCGTCTGTGTCATAAAAGAGTAGTAGGTTTCATTGACTATACTCCCAAAACACAGTTCCTAAGCTTTACAGACCAAGCTTTCACTTTTTAATTGGTAAAGATAAGGGCCTTAAGTAGATCCTGTTTTTTGAACCAGAAGTAAGTCTAATTTTTATGCTTTCACTTCTAAATTTATTGTGATTATATCAGTTTTGAACTTAACTTATGAGCTCTGATGCTATATTCATATAAACCTTAATGATTTAACACGTGGTGGTGACATGTCAATAGTGCTTCTATATTCATTTAAGATATTCGGTTTAAGAAAGGGAGAATTAGTGGGGTGTGGATTATTAAAAATTAATCAAAATGTGGATTAATATCTATGAACTGTTTAAAAGTTAACGTTCAGAATTTTCTTAATGATTATAATGTTATATTTAACCATTGGCATTTCATTATGATTTTTATCCTAAAACTACCAATTTGAAAATGACCAAATTATTTGTTAAAGATATTATCTTACAAAAATTTAGACTAGCATTACTTACAAACGTAGCCCATTAAATAATTCTTTCACGGCTCCACATTTTCAATTCATCTGTTCACATTCGTGCTATTTGTAATTATATTCCCCTTCTCAACCCTTACCATGCACAATGTTATTAACATAATTCCGAAAAGATTTCAAGCACATTTAAGATTTAAAGACAGCGAGACATCAAAATTATTGTGCATGGCTTTATACTAAGCTAACATGTTTGTTTCTCCAATTTAGTGATATTTTAATGTTTACTTAAGGATTTAAAATAAATTTGTAATGCAGCTTATATCAATATTATACGTTAATGGAATTTGATTCAAGGGTTGATCAGCGAGGTTTTCCATTCAAGCATTTAAGGTTACAATAGGTGTTTATTATTACCTAATTAAATTAGTTGGCTATTTATTATCATCTAATTGATAAGTGGGGACCACAAACAGAATATTTTGATGGATTTTGAGTTTTTGGACAGACTTTGTAGATCGGTAATGATAATATAGTCTAAGTTTATCCGGTTACATCCAAAAACGGTCTATTAATTGGTAATTATTGACAATTTTTTAATACTATTATTATTACCCTTCATTTGCACCTTTTTGTTTTTCCCTATTTTTCAATTGCAAAATTTTCAATTGACATATTTGAGCAACAATACCTTCAAGACTCTATATGAATATGATATTTTTCTTATATTTATTAAGTATTACTCATATTTATACTTTTCCTTCTCTCAAGATAAAGATACGAAATGGGACTGACAAATTAAGGAGTGGAAAAATAAATTAATTTTATTTCCTCCATTTCTAAATGATGTGCTGAAATCTATATTACATAGTTCTCAATATTTACCTTTGACCAACAATGTCACTAATTACATATTAAAAAAATAATATGTTGTATTAGTAATTTTTCCTCTTTGTATTCTATGTATCTATATACAAGAAGAAGTTTGTTCACATTATAATCAAACATTACAATTCATGAAAGCTTTGGTTGTATGAAAATTATCAAAAAGTCCTCAAATTTGATTTTATTTGCATAAATAAAACATTACATCCATGTTTCTCTCTCCTATTTTTAAAAATGGTAAAAATCAATCCATCTTATAAATCTTGTATTTCCTTTGTCAAAACTAGGAAAAAATCAAAACGATTCTGAAAATCTTCTTCATATTTGGTAATAAAATATTGCATATCACAATAGAAGAGTTATATGTTTTTAATGTGCTTACGTATCATAGTTTTGCTGAATATCAACCAAGCTTATGACATTATGTTAAAAAAATTTCACTACTAATTAATCAAGCTATTTATTTTACTTTCCTGGCAATTACTCTCTAGTATTTTAATAAGTAAATTCCATAAGATAATGAGAAAGATAAAAATTACTATAAAGACTTAATATATAGATTATAGAAAAGTGCATTGGAGATTTACTATACAAAACCTTTTGGTAACACCTAATGTGTAGTAGTTTAACCTACATGTGTAGGGTAACCTTTAATCAATTTACTGTAAATTATAATCTAGTTTGGAATAATCATACTTTGCATAAATTTTTTATATAAAATTTAAAGGTAAATTTTTAGGGACAAATCTTAAATTAGATAATATGATTACATTTAAGCATTATTGTAGACATGACAATGTTTTACCCGATCAGAAAACCAAGCTCGACCCGACCCAATTTTTATGGATTTTGAATAAAACATTTTGAACTAAAACCCAATTTAATTTGAAATCATTTAACATATAAACTTATGAGTTAAACATGACCTGAACCAGACTAAACCGAGTCGCCAACCCGATTTTTGTGGAGTTTTCTTTTTATTTTTTTTAAACAATACGTTCTAGTAAATGAAAACTTGTTTCTTAATTGAATTTGACCATCCATCCATACATCAATCTACATTCATTTCTCTTTCATTTGTCTCCCTTAGACTCACACTAATCGCCACCAACACCAAACTACCAATTCACACGAATTGCATTTGCATAACCTACATCATGTCATCGACCAACTAACCCACACCAACCGCCACCAACCATTGTCAGATGGTGTTTATTCTGAATTTTGCATACCTAACGTCCTCTACCTTATACCATATTTTGTATGTAAAGGTTGAATTGTATTGCACTGATAAACATTACATAGCATATATCACAAACATAGTCAGTGAATATTACGTAAAAGTTTAAGTTAGATAAGACAAGTAGTAACTAACTCTATAAGAAATTATTTAATTAATCAAAGGGATTACATACACCTAGCTAGATATTAATAGTGTCAAATATATGATTTGAAAAGACAATTAAACGATATCAAGAAATTATATAATGTGTTATTATTCACTACATGTTTAGTGCTGGCTTCTTCCTTTAATTTTTACAAGTTTTGTTTTTAATTTAATTATTATCATTTTGATTCGTTAGGAATTAGATGTGGTTTGATGATGATTTAAATAATGTAGTAGAAATGTAATGGCTATAAATAATATTGGCGTGAATATTTGATTTACAAATTTGAAAAATAAATAGCAAAGAAAGATTAAATTAAAAATAAGATATTTCTAATAATAAAACACCAATATCACTGAGCTAGGGTTGAGTATATCTCAACCTATGACCCAAAGTTACTCGACAGACCCGATTGACAGTTCTTATTATGAGTGATTTTTACGAAGTAATTTCTTGTAAAAAGTAGGTAACTTTAGTTTTATATTAAAATAATTGTTAATTATTTTTTGGAATTTTCTTCAATGTACATAATTGTAAACACAACATTTGCAAAATGTAATTACCAATACAAAGTCAACTTTATCTTAAAGATAAGTAATAGGAAAAATTGTTAAAAATAAGCTAATTTTATGCGATTAGGTTGTAGGTAAGCCAACTATTTAATTAACTTAGAGTAAGTTGACCTTTGTGGGGTTTTTTTTTTCTTTTATTGAATTCTAAGTGGTTGAAAAAGTTAAACAAGTTAAAAATGACACGTGTTTTAATTTTATTGGTCTAGCTTAAAAAAATTTATCTAAAATAAATTTCTTTAACTTTTAATTATTATTCAACCATTTAATCCCTTTCTCACTCATTCCATTTTGGCCCCTTATTTCTCCTTCCCCCTTACCATTCATTTCTCTCTCTTTCCTTAAGCTACCATCTATTACACTTCAATCTTGTCTTCTCTTCCACCTTCAACAAACCCAAATCTTCACTATGTCTACCACAAGCTCGCATTTACTACCATGATTTCATGATACCCTTAAATCTACATAGTCACCTCAACTTGAAAAACTACCCAACAATCTTATCTTAAATCTACCTTCCTCTCCTTCAATATTGGTCTTGGTAGCTTCCCATCAACCTTCAAACATTACCCAACAACTGTGAGGAATCAATTAGTGCCAGCTTGGTGAAGGGGAGGTGGATGGGTGGGTTGGCGTATTTGCTGGGTACAATATCAGCAGTCCATTTAATCCGCTTCTTATTTGGTAGATTATATTTTTTGAATTCCTTCATATCGACAGTCTAGCCTTTTTGTAATTTTCGGAAATCTATTCGGTTTATACACTTGGTTTTAAGATTTTGAGTTTGATTTGAGTATTTGTGATGATTTTTTTAACTTGTTGTAGCACGTTACATGTATGAGTGGAGATTTGGATACTTAGATAAAAGAGGAAAGAGAGAGTGACATGACTTATGAGTGTTTAGTGTGAAGGTGTTGATTGGTATGTGGGGTAGTTTTGGGGAGGGGTGGTTGAATGGATTTTGGGACGGATGATGGACGGTCTTGGAGCATGAATGCGGTGAGAGGATTGAGGATAACTATTGGGTAATCGTGGTTGAAAGTAGTTGTTGGGCTTGAGGGCGGTCAGGTGGTTGGTTGACAACTAGCCGAAAAGGTTTGGAGGACTTTTAAGGGAAAAAAACTAACGTATTAGGTAGGTTATAGGCCATTTGTCCTAGTTATGGAAAATCCCCAAAAAGATAACTTAGTCTTAGTTAATCAAAAGGTTGGCTTATTATTGATTTATTTTTGCTTATTTTTTCTGGGTTATGTAGACAATCATTAATGTATGCTTATCAAACATCTACTAATATACTAATTATGATACACCCTTTATTGGATATTAAAAATATAAATAAAATAAATTAATCAAAAGAATTACACTGATATGTTTCAATTTTCCCTAATAGTTCTTAAATGATCTTAATACCTTTTGTTTTGACCAAGTTCGTAAAATTTCATAATTGTTCTCTTTTTTACAAGGACGATTTATCTTCTTGTTTTTCTTATTCGTCAATAATAGCAACATTTCGTTCATTCTCTTACTTTATCCAATTTATTCTTACATAAACATACTTTTACTTTAATTTTTATTAGCAAGTTATACTCTTTTTGCCTTTTTTTTCTTACATTGCACACCGTATCAACACTTTCTATCTTACATTCTTAAACTGTATGCAAAATGTAAGTGTTAAAATCAAATACAAATAGAGGTATACATATTTTTAATAATAACATACAACTTTCTATTTCATACCATCTGTTTGGGGGTTTTCTGTGTCCTTCGGGAGAGTTACAATTTCCTAGCAGACTTCCTTCTTACGCCTGTACCTGCACCTAGCCGACTTCCTTCTTGCGCCTATACCTGCACAAGTAACGGAGACTCCGGATGGGGGGTGGGAGTTCCGCCTCCGAAGATTAAGTTAGTATCTTTTCGAAGTGGAATAAGAACTGTAAAAGCTTCTCGGTTCGAGAGCGTTTCAGTAGGTTTAGGCTTTGTTTGGTTTTTTTTTTTTGTGGTTGCAATTAATGTCTGTCCCCCATAAATGAGGTCTACCCTTACTATTTATAGTAAGGGAGAACTGTACCTCAATAAGGGTATAAGGGACACGTGTCTGCAAAGGAAATGGGCCTTTGCAGACTGCTGAAAGATTGACACGTGTCAAGCATTTATTGGGCCACGTGTCTTAGGGTATTTTCACCCTAAACATCTGCCCCTCACAGATGAGATGTGGCAAACTCACGTGTCATCTGTGACAGACGTAGGGTGCACGGGGTAAGTGACGGTTCGTCTGCCTCCCCCCTCTTGAATTTCAAATTTTCGTGCAGGTGACTGTTCGCCTTCTGCCTCTTTCTATAAGTAGGGTGGCTACCTCTTTCCTCCGCACTTTTTATTTTCAAAAATTTCCTGAGAAGCTCTGATTCCGGCTGCTTCTTTCAAGACTTTCGAGCATCCGGTTTTCGCAAGAACTTGACGTCTGCCTTCCGGCTGAGTGCGGATTTAGTAAGGTACCGTCTGCTTTCTCCCTCTACCCCTAGATTAAGGACCTCACTCGGCATTTTGCCGCTTGGGTATATTATGTAAAATGCCCTCATCCGTCATTTTGCCGCATGGGGCTGGCTTGGGACAAGTCCAAAAAATCTCCCTCATCCGGCGTTTTGCCGTCTGGAATGTTTAATACACTACCATCCGGCATTGTGCCGCATGGGACCCCTTTGAGCCAACTTTGTTTTAATGCAGACTAGTCATAAGTAACCTCATCCGGCCTTTAGCCGTATGGGGGTGGTTTGATCAACCTTTGCTTTCAAACATCTTTCAAATTGCCCCCATCCGGCATTTAACCGTATGGGGGTAGTTTGAGCAGCCTTGGCTTTTTCTCAAACATCATTCAAATTGCCCCATCCGGCATTTAACCGTATGGGGGTAGTTTGAGCAGCCTTTGCTTTTTCTCAAACATCTTTCAAATTGCCCCCATCCGGCATTTAACCGTATGGGGGTTGTTTGAGATTCCTTGGCTTTTTCTCAAACTTTGTTTCAAATTGCACCCATCCGGCTTTTAACCGTATGGGGGTCGTTTGAGCAGCCTCGACTTTTCCCCAAACGTTGTTTTAATTGCCCCCATCCGGCGTCTAACCGTATGGGGGTTGTTTGAGCAGCCTTAAGCTTTTTCTCAAACATACAAATAGCCCCCATCCGGCTTTTAACCGTATGGGGGTCGTTTGAGCAGCCCTGGCTTTTTCTCAAACGTTGTTTAAATTGCCCCCATCCGGCGTCTAACCGTATGGGGGTTGTTTGAGCAGCCTTAAGCTTTTTCTCAAACATACAAATAGCCCCCATCCGGCTTTTAACCGTATGGGGGTCGTTTGAGCAACCTTGGCTCAAACTGTTTCAAATTGCCCCCATCCGGCTTTTAACCGTATGGGGGTCGTTTGAGCAGCCTTGGCTTTTTCTCAAACGTTGTTTAAATTGCCCCCATCCGGCGTCTAACCGTATGGGGGTTGTTTGAGCAGCCTTAAGCTTTTTCTCAAACATACAAATAGCCCCCATCCGGCTTTTAACCGTATGGGGGTCGTTTGAGCAGCCCTGGCTTTTTCTCAAACGTTGTTTAAATTGCCCCCATCCGGCTTTTAACCGTATGGGGGTTGTTTGAGCAACTTCCAGCCCATCTCTGCTATCCCTCATCCGGGACTCCGCCGCTTGGGGGGCTTTTAAATGAGCTTCCAATTAAACATGTCTGATCTATTTTTCTTTTTCAGCTTCAAACACATTCGGAAATTTCCGCCTGTGTAGGTTTCAAGCCACCATCTCAGCAAATTCCAACCTCCAAAGGTACCGTCTGCACCCTTTTTCAATTCTTTTTGTTAATTTTCCGGTTGCATAGATAGGATATGGACCCTTCAATTATACACTCGGCACAGTTTACGACTGCTGTCAGGCGGTCACCAGGCACGGCTGAGTCTAGGACTGGGACTGCCGTCTGGGGGTATTTGGGCGAACCTTCACCTACCTCGAATCCGACCGTCTCTGTTCATGTGCAGGACAGAATGGCTCGGATAAGATGGACGGCAGTTGACCCGGATTACAAATCCGACGACGCAGCCGAAGATCCGGCTGATCCCAGAAACGAGGACCAGACGGCAGGACCGTCTGGTGAAATTCCTTTGGAAGAAACCTTGGGGACTCGTCAAGATTCCCCGAGTGGTCCGAGCACACCGGGTGATAGCATATTAGAAGACTCTGATTCTAATGCCGAAGGATCCGGCGATGAATCTGCTGGAGAAGGGTCTGGGTCCGAATCTGAAGCCCCAGCACAGGAGGCTGAGCCTATTGTTGAGGAGGCCTACAAATGGCCGGCTAAGGGGGATCCGACTGACATGACCATGTCAGCAAGAGACGTGGTCACCCTTACTGCAACCCTTCCTGCCTTTCTTTTTAAAAGGAAACCAGTTGGGAAGGACTGGGAAATAAGAGTCCCGCCTGTTAATGCAACCGTCGTATGGGAGGATGACTTGGACCATGCCGATGATTTTTTCGGCTGTTATGAGGCGGCATTCAAAGCAGGCCTCCGGTTCCCCCTTCACCCCTGCATCAAGGACATATTGCTGGGGTATGACTTGGGCGTATGGCAATTGACTCCTAACTCTTGGATCAATATTTTGGGGTACATTGCCGCGTGTGAGCTGCAGGAGGTAAACCCCAGTTGGGAGGCTTTTGCACACATGCATTACCTCAGCCGGGCTCCGGGTGGGTGGAACGCCTGGTACACCCTTACCACCAACCAAGAATACATGATGACTTTGGAGAAGCCATCAAAGTGGACCAACTGGAAGAGCAAATTTTATGTCGTCTCTTCGCCTTCCACTTCCCTAAATCACCGGCTGCGGCGGTATAATAAGCACCCGGCATTACTGGGCAAAAAATGCGCGCTCCCGAAAGTGCCGTCTGAGGCCTGGGACCAAATAATGGAGACGGGTCTCTTCCTCAAAACGACCCATCAGATGGAGGACGGAAGTGAAATCATCGTCCCAAAGTTCTGGGTACCCCTCCCGGAATGGTTAAGGGACGAGTCATTCTTGTCCCTTTGCAATCTAAGTTCAATGTTTAAAAAGAGTAGGTTCATTAACCCATCCGGTATTCTGACACCTGATTATGCATACACGCTCTAACTCGAATTTCCCTTTTTTGCAGGTACAACTAAAAGAATGGTGCCTCCTGAAAAGACACCTGCCTTCTCAGCTATTGAGCTGAGAAAGAAGCAAATCGAAGAGAAGAAGGCGGCACTGGCCGCCAAGAATGGAGTACAACCTCTTCCATTTCTTACCGGATGACATATGATCTGCCTTTGTTTCTAACTGATTGCTTTGTTTTGACTATTTTCAGGGTGGAACCCAAGGCATGCCAAAATCACTAGCAAGCATGCACAAAAGACCGGCTGGTGTGATACCTCAGCCGGCTTCAAAAGCTCCAAGGCTGCCGGGTCCACCTTTGGTAGCTAGTCCTGCAAAGAGGACGTCTGACCCTGCCAGGCCAACCACTGCAGGGAAGAGCCTGCAGCTAACGCCGAGTGCTTCGGCGGGCCAGACCCGGATGGGATCTGGCTCAGATGCGGCTGGGGGGGATGGCACCCCACAGCCTGTACAAGGTAAAACCTCTGCCTTTGACCCCCCCTGGCCGCTTGGGCATATGAGAGTCAAAACTCAAGCAAGCCAGTCTGGGGGCTCCTCTGGCAGCCGCATGAATATAGGCGGCGCCTATGCCCAGTATCTGACAGATAACCCTTCCTTTGCAGATGACTCTACCAGCCGGCCCGACTACAACCAATACGCCAAGAGAATGGTCAAGACTCTGACCCGTTCTGAAAAGGAGGCGGTGCCGGCTGTACACCAGGTTAACCTGGATCGCATCAACTCTCTTCTTGCTGAGGTAAATAACCCGAATGCCCTATGCTTGTCTCAAGCTCTGCTTTTGCCGGATGAGTAGTAATTATCATCATTAGTTCTAACTCCTTTTCCGGTTGGTACCATAGGTGATGCTGAGAGTGGACGGGCTCCGAGTCCCCTTGCGTAAAAAGCAAGAGGAGGTAAGAGACGCTCAGAAGCGTGCCCTTGACCTAATTGACGTTAGTCAAGTTCACACTATTAAATATGATTTGGCAACTAAAGAGAGAGAGTTGCAACAGGAGGAATTACTGAAAGAGGCTGTGTTGGCTGGGGATGAGGCCAAAAAGAAAGTTGATGAACTTGAGCTTAAGGTCAAGGACCTCCAGGCTGATCTCAGAGCTCTGGAAGGAGCTGACAAGGAAAATGCCAACCTCCGCCAGAAGAACAGCGAGCTGACTGTCCAACTCACTAATATTCAGGCGGCCCACAAAAAGGAGCTGAACGAGGAACTCAGCCGCCTGATTACAGAGAATGAAGCCGACTGCGAGGAGCGCATGAAGCTGGCTTGGGGCCTCATCCATCCGGACTCTGACTTTGACTATTTCCACCTCCGTTACTTGTATGCTTCTGAAGTTTATGAAGCTCGAGTACTCGGCACTCCTGCCCCTCCTCCTTTCGACGAGTGGGCTGAGAAGGAGTTAGGGTCAGAGCCGGATGGGGTGCCAATGGGAAACCAGCCGGAGCAGCTGCAGGAGCAGACGGCTGAGACCCAGGTTGGGCAAGCTCAAGGGCTGGAGCAGCCTCAGCAACAAGAGCAACAGCAAGATTGATATTTTCTTCTTCTTTTTTCTTTTTTTTTACCGGCCTGCGTGCCGTGTATTTTCGATGTATCTTTCCCGGACAGGGGTCCGGCTAACATTTTAATTAATCTATTAACCGACACAGTCGGGTTTTCTATCTATTATTTACAATTTTTTTTTTTATATGCATTTTTTTTTATATACGCATTTTTACAAGTATTTCAGACGGATGAAGAAGAGATACCACAATATGCCCCTGAAATGGCTACCTGTTTACCCCAGCAGTAGACAGGCAGTCATTTCATGGAAGCCGGATGGGGGGTCAGTGACTGACCTAACCTTGCCCCGTCTGGTACAATTATATATAGGATGGGATGTAAAACCGTTTAGGTGATTACAGTGGCCCATTAGGAATTTCATTTTTCCGGATGGACCTCTTTTGGGTCCTTGCCGGATGAATCCCAGATGCAAAGGATCATTTCTAACGGCTGCAAATCGTTTTAGACAAACGCCGTTTGAGTTGTGGGATCGCTAGAACAATGTTCCACCCAGAAGGGAGCTGTTCTCTTCAGTGATTCACCCGGATGGGTGTCACCGGATGACTGCTCTTTTTGGAGCAGTGGTTTTAACAAGTGTTCTTCCGTCTGTGTTCTTGCACTAGACAGGTGCAAATACAATTGTATGAATGGAAATTACATGCTTTCACATTTTAATCCTTAGAAGTAGTACTTTTTCAAGTTATCTACATTCCAGGTACGAGGCAGCCGCATTCCGTCTGGGGTTTCCAGACGGTATGTGCCGTTTCTAACTTCTTCAACAATCCGGTAGGGTCCCTCCCAGTTTGGGGTCAGTTTCCCTTGTTCGTATGCCCTACCAGTTGCTTCAAGCTTTCGTAATACAAAATCTCCAACTTTGAGGGGGCGTTTAAGCACCTTTTTGTTGTAGGCCCTCGTCATTCGAAGGCGGTAGATTTCATGACGTAAGGCGGCGTTGCCCCTTCTTTCTGGAAGAGTATCCAGAGACAGGCGCATGGCTTCCCAATTTGCCTCTTCATCATACAACATGATTCGAAGTGTTGGCTCATATAATTCAATGGGAAGAACCGCCTCTGTGCCATATGCCATAAGGAATAGAGTTTCACCGGTTGACCCCTTCTCAGTGGTTCTGATGGACCAAAGAACGTGAGTTAACTCTTCTGCCCAAAGCCCGCCTGCCTTCTCGATCTTTTTCTTTATGCCGCTTGAGATGAGCTTGTTGAAAGCTTCAACTTGACCGTTTGCTTGCGGACGGCCAACGGATGCAAAGTAGTGGGAAATCCCTTGATCTTGCAACCAAGTCTTCAGGACAGGCGTTTCGAACTGGGGGCCATTGTCAAAGACCATTGACATTGGTACACCGAACCGGGTGATGACATTCCTCCAAATGAAGGAGATGACATCCTTAGTTTTGATGCCCTTTACCGCCTCGGCCTCAACCCACTTGGTGAAGTAATCAACAGCCACCAAAATGTATCTTCTGCCGCCTGGGGCAGGAGTGTATGGCCCCAAAATATCCATGCCCCATTTTGCAAAGGGAATTGGGCTGTGAATAGCTGTCATATCAGTTGCCGGCTGCCTTATCAGCCGGCCGAACCTCTGGCACTTGTCGCATCTTTTCACCAGATCTAATGCATCCGCCTCAAGTGTAGGCCAAAAGTATCCTTGGCGCCGGGTTCTTTTGGCGAGGGTCCTCCCGCCAATGTGAGATCCACAGAAGCCGGCGTGAAGATCTTTCAGTATTTCCTTGCCCCGTTCTGGGGTAACACACTTGAATAGCGGCTGCAAGTAACCCTTCCGAAACAGTTCACCGTTGTGCATTGCGAAGCTTAATGCTCGTCTTTTAAGAGCAGCTGCTTCGGATGAGGTTTCCGGTAGAGTGCCGTCTTCCAAGTAATTCCGGATGGGGTCCATCCATGTGGAGCTTCGATCTAGAAGTCCAATGGGGTCATGTTCAATGCTTTTCTTTTCCATGACTTCCCAGAAGACTGATCTAGGCGTATCACATGTGGCGGAGGATGCAAGTTTGGATAGTGCATCCGCCCTGATTATTCTCGGATCTGGGTACTTGACTCAGGTTGAATTCATCAAATGCCCCAGCCTCCTCTTTGACCGCCTGCAGATACATAATCATCACCGGATGGGTGGCCTCGTAGTCACCGTTGTACTGGCTAACGATGAGTTGGGAATCTGAGCAGGCATCAACTTTCCTTTCCCCGACCGCCTTACACATGCGGATACCGGCTAGCAGGGCTTCGTATTCAGCTTCATTATTCGAAGCTTGAAACTTGAATCGTAGAGCGTACTCGTATTTGTCCCCCTCCGGAGAGTGAATAATTACACCCGCTCCGCAGCCATTCAGCGTAGAGCTCCCGTCTACATAAACCCTCCAAACTTCATCGGTTTTATCCGGCTGTATTGGCCTTGTCATTTCAACAATGAAGTCGGCAAACGCCTGACCCTTAACTGCTCGCCTGGGTTCGAAAGTGATTTCTAAGCCTTGGATTTCCACAGCCCATTTAATCATTCTTCCGGATGACTCTAAAGTGGTCATAGGCCTTTTGAGCGGCTGATCAGTGTAAACGGTCACCGGATGTGCTAAAAAATACGGTTTCAGCCGCTTGACTGCTTTGAACAAAGCCAGACCGAATTTTTCGATCATGGGATAACGAAGTTCAGCATTCCGGAGTATATGGCTTATAAAGTATACCGGGAGCTGATTACCGTCTCTCTCAGCAAGGAGGACGGCGCTCAAGGAGTGATCCGAGACAGACAAGTACATGTAGAGAGCCTCCTGGGGTAGGGGACTCACCAATCCTGGCAAAGAATGCAGGTGTTGCTTCAGCCGTTGAAATGCCGCCTCAGCCTCTTCACCCCATTCAAACCTTGACCTCTTTTTGATTGCTTGAAAGAAATACAGGCACTTGTCACCTGACCGGCTGAGGAATCTCCCCAATGCCGCCAGGCAACCGGTAAGCTTTTGAGCCTCCCTGACGGTACGTGGCGACTGCATGTCAATCACCGCCTGTACTTTGTCCGGATTGGCCTCTATGCCCCTCTGATCAATCAAAAATCCAAGAAACTTCCCGGACTCAACTCCAAAGACGCATTTTTTTGGATTTAACATGACTTTATGCCGTCTGAGGGTGGTGAGAGTTTCTCGGAGGTCGGCTAGATGATTCGCCTGCAGCTTTGATTTGACAATCATGTCATCAATGTACACCTCCACGTTCCTTCCAATCTGATCATAAAAGACCGAGTTCATCATTCGCTGGAAAGTAGCAGGCGCATTCTTCAACCCAAACGGCATCACCTTGTAGCAATATAGCCCTTGATCTGTGACGAAAGCCGTCTTCTCTTGGTCTTTCTTCCACAAGGGTATCTGATGGAAGCCGGAATAGGCGTCCATGAAACTCATCAGGGCATGGCCGGCTGTAGAGTCTACCAAATGATCTATCTTTGGAAGCGGGTAGCTATCCTTTGGACAAGCCCTGTTGAGGTCCGTGTAATCTACACACATCCGCCAGGTTCCATTCGGCTTTTTCACAAGGACGACATTGGCTACCCAATCCGGGTAGTAACATTGCCGGATGAACCCAGCATCCAAGAGTTTCTTGACCTCGGTTGCTGCCGCCTGGGACCTTTCCTCGCCATGGTTCCGTTTCTTTTGCCTGACCGGCTTCTTCTTAGGATCCACAGCGAGTCTATGTACAGCAAGATCCGGACTTACACCCGGCATCTCTTCTACTTCAAAGGCAAACACATCTTTGAACTCTTTCAACAAAAGGAGCAAACCTGATCCCAAACTTTCAAACGCAGCCGTTCCAACCTTGACGGTTCTGTCTGGCCGACTGTCTTCAAGAACAACATCAATTATTTCTCCTGCCGGCTGAGGGCGAAGAACGTTTGTCCTCTCGGACAGTGATTGCTATTGTTTCTCCTTCACAGGCGCCAGTTGGTCCGCCTTCCTCTTTTTACCGGCTGGCTTTGTAGCCGGTAAGCTTTGATCACAGTCGTCAAGTTCAACAATTTCTTTCTCTTGACCGCCTGTGTCAAGCGTTGGTTTGATGTCCGAGAGGTAACACTCTCTCGCCATCTTTTGGTTCCCACTCAAGGAACCGACTGTGCCATCATCCCTTTCAAACTTTATCAACATTAGAGATGGGATGATGACTGCCTTTGAGAGGTTAAGGGTTGGACGGCCAATAATCAGATTGTAGGCAGTCAGCTCTTCTACTACAAGAAACTTGACAACCATATGCCGGCCCTTACCCTTCTCTCCGAACCGGATGGGTAGATCAATCATGCCCACCGGATGTACTACTCCTCCCCCAAAACCTACAAGAGGGTATGAGGCCGGAAGCATGCTACTGGGCTTATACTTGAGTTTCTCCAAGCACCGGTAGCTGATGAGGTCGGATGAGCTCCCGGTATCAATCAAGATCCGGCCAACTCTTTGATTGGCGATTTTGCACTCGATGACTATGGGGTCATCATGAGGCCGCCTGACCTCGCCTCTATCTCTCTCGGAGATGTTAACTTCCGGAAATGAATATTCAGACGACTGGCCCTCATCCACCGAGTTGACCAGTTTCCGAATGTTATCTTTTGTACCCCGGATGGTAGGCCCACCTCCCGCAAAGCCACCGGCTATGGTCAGAATGGTTTCCTCATCCGTATCCGATTGAGTAGCCGGCTTCTTTGGGGGTGGTCCTCTTGCTTGATTGGCGATTTTGCACTCGATGACAATATTTGCTCTTATCCCGGGCGCTTAGAGGACTCTTCATAGGAGACGGTTTTTCAAGATTCAACCGGTCCTTTACTTCGTTGAGAATGGAGGCACAGTCCTTGTTGAACTCATACTTTGGCACATACGGATCCGACCTCTTCCTTTTCTGGAAAGGTTGTCCGGATGAGTCTGCCGCCCATACCCCCTTTCTCTTGTCTTCCTTTTTGGCCGACTGGGTAGGCCGATTCTCTTTTTTATCGGATCTTTTGTAATCCGTTGGAAGTTTAACAGCACACAATTCCACTGCCTGAATGTAGGCCTCCGCCTTCATGAGTGCCTCGTGAAGAGTGGAGACCCTCTTCCTAACCAAGTCAAACTTAAAAGTTGATCCATCTTTTAAGCCTTTGAAGAAATCAGTATAGGCAACGTCATCAGACAATCCATTGATTTGGATCCTCATCAGGTTAAACCGCCTGACATATGACCGGAGCCCCTCTTTGTCTCCCTGTTGTATTGCCCCTAGATCAAGGCTTGTTTTCTTGGCAGGGATGTTCATAGAAAAGTTGGACGTAAACCAGTAGGCCAAGGTCCTGAAATTATTGATGCATCCGGCTGGGAGGTTACCAAACCAACGTTGAGCAATCCCTTTCAACGTTGCCGGGAAGCACCGGCACCATGCGGCATCATCCAAACCCTGCAAATACATCAGGTTGGTGTATGCCATAAGGTGATCTTCCGGGTTGGTGGTACCGTCGTAGGCACCTACCAACACGTTTTTGATTTTAGACGGCTGGGTCATCTCGGTAATTTCTCTGGAGAACGCCGTTGGCTGTTCCCCAAGGTTGAGCAGCCGGAGCTGCCAGTCCATAGGCTGGACGGGCGACTGATGCTGCCCCCCGAAAATACCTGCCTGTGCATAGGGGGATCCAAAGGGCGTATACGGTGTTCCATGCACTGCCGGTTGGATCATATGGGGGCCGGATCGAGCGGAAACCTCGCTCGTCCGGCTGTCATTGTTTGTTCTCGAGTGCCTTCCTGAGGTGGCATTGAAGCTGTCTCGAAAGGTCGATGTTGATGCCGACTCGGATCGCTGAGTCTTTTTATCTTGGATGAGCGTCCGGGCATCAGAATAGACTTTCTTGGTTCCGTCCGGCTGAATGTGCCGGACGGGCTTTCTGACTCCATCTATAGGAGTGTGCATCTTTGAGAAATCAAAGAGCCTAGCTGGCATGTCTGACTTCGGATGTGGGGTAGATGCTCTACCCTTGACTGTTTTGGCCGTCTTTTTACCGTGACGCCTTTCTTCCGCCTGACCCTTACGGGGGCCGGCTGTGGAGTCCAGAAGGCCTTTGATCTCTCCTTTGAAGCTCATCATCATATTCATGAGCTCATCTCTGGAGACTGGGGAGTCTCCAGCGGTAGAGGTTAACCCAAGCGGCCCCCTAGTTGGCTTGCTAGGAGCCGCCTGGTTCCCTTCCCGTTCTCTCTTATCTTTGGAACGGGTGTTCTTGGTCCTCAAAGAGCCATCTGCAGCAGTGTAGGCTTCCAAGTCATAGTTATCGGCTGTATCTTGGTCCGAATGGACCTCAACCTCCCCAGTAGGCATATTGCTTTTACCAGGTAGTATAGGCTCAGATGTCATCTAGAAAGTACTCTCCCCACAGACGGCGCCAAATGTTTGGGGGTTTTCTGTGTCCTTCGGGAGAGTTACAATTTCCTAGCAGACTTCCTTCTTACGCCTGTACCTGCACCTAGCCGACTTCCTTCTTGCGCCTGTACCTGCACAAGTAACGGAGACTCCGGATGGGGGGTGGGAGTTCCGCCTCCGAAGATTAAGTTAGTATCTTTTCGAAGTGGAATAAGAACTGTAAAAGCTTCTCGGTTCGAGAGCGTTTCAGTAGGTTTAGGCTTTGTTTGGTTTTTTTTTTTGTGGTTGCAATTAATGTCTGTCCCCCATAAATAAGGTCTACCCTTACTATTTATAGTAAGGGAGAACTGTACCTCAATAAGGGTATAAGGGACACGTGTCTGCAAAGGAAATGGGCCTTTGCAGACTGCTGAAAGATTGACACGTGTCAAGCATTTATTGGGCCACGTGTCTTAGGGTATTTTCACCCTAAACACCATCAATACTATATAATTAATGTGTAATATAATAAAGGGTTTTCTCATTGGTAGCCATAAACTATTACGCATTCTTATTAGTAGCAAATTTTTTAAAAATTCTCTCAAATGACAATGAAGTTATGATTATTCTCTATTCTACTTTATTTAAATAATTTTTTATATAATTAACCTTTAATCATTAATCATGATTAACTAGTTAACTCCTTCACTACGACACCACAATAACGCCACCTTCACCGCAACCCCCACAAGCTTAAAACACCTTATCACCCTCCCCCTCCCTCTAAACACCCAAACGTCTCTCTCCCTCCTATAACCTCTTCCCTCCACCCCTAAAATCCCCAACTGCCCTTCCCCTTCCCCTCGAATAATCGAGCCGCACTTTCCTTATGAAGCACCATGTCGCCTCTCCCCTTCCCTTCGTACAATCCAATCGCATATCATATGATCCATTGTGAAATCCCCTTCGTGCAAAATGCTTAACCACCTCTTTTGGCTTCCGTATTCGCTATCCAAAGAGGTGCGAGAAGGAGAAAGGGAAAGGAAAAGGGTGTCAGGGATTTCTGGATTAGGCTCGCTTAGGGTTTTAAGTGTAGAGGGAGGGGCAGTTAAGGTTTTTTCCATGAAACATAAGGGTTTCAAGGGTGCCGATGTGAGGATTGGGGCGGTACTAGGGATGTACTCCAGCCTTGAGTAAGTGTAGCTAGGTGGTTCGAGGGGAAGGAAGGGGTTGATGGAGGGAGGGCCAGGGGAAGCTAGGTGCTTAGGGGGTAGGGGAGGGTCGTAAGTTGGTGGCTGACTATTTTTGGTGGTGGGATTAAGGAGAAGGATGGTAAAGGTGGTAAGGATATGTTAATTTAACCATGGTTAATCAATTTTAGGTTGATTATGTGAAAATTATTAAAATATTGTCATATTATAGAAAATTTATAATTTCAATGCTACATAAGAGATTTTTAATTTGAAATTTTTTTGCTACCAAATGCTCAAATGAGAAAAACATTATAATAAAATAGTGGAAAGTACATGAAGAATGGAGTATTTTTTTACAACAAAATAATGAGATATATTAAAGCTCACATGTCTATCACTCATGTTAATGTAATTTGGCATACAACACTCCCTCTTCTTATATGAATTTTAATTAAGAATTAACTTTTAAATTGTAAACTTTATCCCCAACATTATTTGGGTATGCAAAACTTTTATATATATATATATATATATATATATATATATATATATATATATATATATATATATATATATATATATATATATATATATATATATATATATATATATATATATATACTCTTAAATTTATTAACTTCCAAACGCATTTGGTGTAACTAAAGTTTGATTTGACTTAATATTTTACTATAGAGTATTAACTATTTATATGTGGTTTATAAGTCTATATCTTTTGTTTCGGGGTTTTCTGATGTCCTGCGGTAGAGTTATAATTCCGAGACTGGAACCGGACGCCTGTACCTGCAAAACAAACGGATGCTCCGGATGATTGGAGATCCGCCTCCGACGGTCAAGTTAGTACTTGATTAAGGAGTAATTAATGCGGAAATAAAAGTGATTGGGTCTCTCTAGGTGAGAGTGTTAAATGTGCGTAATCCCCCTTAATGAGGATTAAGGGAGGTATTTATAACCTTGGGAAATGTGTCAATCCTAGGTTTAGGTTAACCTAGGGCTGATTGGGCTTCCCTTGGAAGTTGGGCCTAGGTGGCCGGTTTCTCCATTAGGCATGGAGTATGCCACGTGTCATGACATAATAGGTCCAGGGTGGACGAATAGGCGTGTGCCACGTGGCAAACCCTGACAGTTCCAACTGGGGGACACTTGGCAGGACCTGATGGGCCCACGTGGCGCATTCCGATTGGTGGGAGCAAAATCCCCTAATCATTTGCCCCTCACAGGTGGCACGTGACTGGTCACATATTACCTGTGACAGGTGTCGCACTGTGACAGGCGACGGCCTGCTACAGGTGTCACTCGGCGAAAGGCCGAGAGATTCTCCCGCCCAAATTTTGAATTTTGGAAGCGACCCTTCGACTTCTCACTTCGCCTATATAAGGGGGGTGTTGACTTCAGTCATTTTCACATTTGAGAACTTTTTAGAGAGAACATTCGGACCCCTGAACTTGCTCTGACATTTCGAACCCTTTCTGCCTACCGCCTGCTCTGACAAGCCGACTGCACAGGATTTTCAGAACTCCATCAACTTCACTCGTTCAGGTAACCGTCGGTTCTCTTACTCTTAATTTTTTCTTTATTTTATTCTTTTTTGAAATGGCACCACGGAAGCACACGACACGACCTAGGTTAGTGATCAGCCGGTCACCGGGGACAGCTGAATCTAGGACTAGGAGTGCCGCCTGCCCTTTTCCGGACCCATCTTTGCCCTTTATACAAAGTCCGATTGTCTCTGTGTCCATGCAGAACATGATGGCCAGAACAAAAAGAACTTCTAGGATTTCGAACTCAGACGGCTCCTCCCACAGGGTGCCGATTAGTGAAACATCTGACCAGGCGCCAGATGTGGAAGTAAACCAAAGCGGCTTGAAAGTCGACAGTTCTGAGGGAGGAGTCAAAGTGACCCCTTCCAATTTTACAGTTGACAAGTCTACATTATCTCCTGCTCCTTTTGAAGGAGAGGAGGCGGGCCCCTCTGGGAGAGGGGAGGAGTCGTCCTCTTCGGACTCGTCAGAGGACGAATCCGAGTCTAGCTCTTCTAGTCATGCTTCTCTGGACACAGAAGAGAAAAACAGTCGCCTACAAGAGGCGAGACTTTCTCACGCAGTTGAGAAGGGGGACAATTGGGCGGAGCCATCCGCCTCTTACCGAAAGCAAAATACCCCCTACTACTGCACTGTCCCACGGGGCCGGATCACGGCCATGCAAGAGAAAGTGGGGAGCTTTATTGCGAACCACACAATGGGCCCCGACTTTTTAGTTTTCGTGCCGGATCCAGAAGACACAGTCGTCTAGCCGGCTGGTACTAGTTATGATGGCGCCTGCTTTGGCTGCTACGAGGCGGCCATCAAGGCTGGGCTGCGCTTCCCATTACATCCGGCTGTTCAGCGGATCTTGGATGGGTATGAGTTGGGGTTATGGCAGTTAGCCCCGAACTCCTGGGTCAACGTACTCGGCTATGTGGCCGGGTGCGAACTGCACGGGGTGGAGCCAAACTTCGAGGCTTTCTCCCACATGAACTACCTCAGACGGACCCCTAAGGCAGGCGGTACCGGCTGGTATCAATTGACGAGCCACAGAGGCTACCTCATGACAAGAGGTAAAGCAAACAAGTGGAAGGACTGGCGAAGCACCTTCCTTATCATTGAGAGTTCAGACACAGAGCTGAATAAGCGCTTCAACAGGTGGAACAGGAATCCGCCTCTTCTTGCAGGCGGCCGCAGCATGCCGCCTGTTCCCCCCAAAGCTAAGAAAGAGATCCTAGATAAAGGACTCTTTAAAGTAGAGTCGAGGGTCGACTCTACTTCAGGGTACGAGAGCAAGTACCCCTGCACTGCGTCCCGAGCTTCAAATGGCTCTACGACGAGTACTTTTTGGCCGCCTGTGGCCTCAGCAGTCGGTGCTCAAGAGGTAGCCGGCCTGTCGAATACTCTGTTTTTCCATGCATTACTGTTATGACTTTTTATTAACTTTGCTATTTGTTCTTGCAGCGGACGCCATGAGCAAAATTACCGCCTCTAAGACTGCGGCGGCCATGTTGCGAGCCTCCATCATGCAACAATCCTCAACCGACTCCCCCAACAAGGGGGCGCCCTTGGTGAGCTTCTAACCTTTCACTCTCTTTTTGGAGTTGGGTTTATGCATATACTGACCGAGTGTGTTTTGTTTTTGTTTTTTTTTTTTTAGACGGGCACTCCAAGAGCCTCTTCTTCCCAACATCCGGACTCCAAGACCCGAAGGACGACTGTTGCGAGCTCTCCTGGTTCTGCCAGGAAACATGCGGCGGCTGAGAAACAGCCGTCCATTCCTTCTAAAACTCCAATCGGGCCGCCTAGAAGTATGAAGCTGTCTTTGTGAATTTAGACTTGCTCCCTTCTTTACTAGGTCTAACTCGTTTGTTTATGATTGATGCAGCCGGCCCTCAGGAGCCGGACTTGGTCGAGGTGGCCAAGTCTATGATCAAAGTCGTTCCTCCAGCTGAAAGGGAGGCGGTCAGGGGTGTCGGCACCCTTGACCTAGACGGGATTGCAGGGGTCCTTGCTGAGGTATACTTAGCATATTTTTGGTTATTTAAATTCCAGGACGCCTGTTTTTTGTTTGGAAACTGACGCCTGTTCCCTTTTACTTAGGCCCTGCTCCGAGTGAATGGCCTTCGCAAGCCGCTTGAGAGGAAGAATAAAGAGGTAAAGGCTGCAAAAGCTATGGCCGCCTCTGACTGTGATAAGGCAATGTTTCAAATTGCCCAAGATGAGATTTTGACAATTGATATTCTTTATTATCAGGCGCAGGCTACTTCTGCTATCCGGGCTTAGTTAGAGGCGGCCCAGAAGAAAAATAATGAGCTGGAGGCGACCATCAACAATCTCAAGGCCGAGCTGAGACCTCTTCGCCAAAAAATGTCCTCATACGACACCTTGGATAAATCCTTGGCGCACGTTAAGGAACGCCTGGTGACCTAGGAGAAGAGTCTTACTGAGGAGCTCTCGGCAAAGGCCGAGCAAGAAAAGAAGGAGCTGGTCCGAGAGATGATGGAAGACTCTGCTCAAATCCAGCGCCTGACCTGGGGTCGCCTCTTCCCCAATGCCGACTTTTCCTCCTGGGAAAAAACGTACCACCAGTGTTCTGATAGATATAATCAAGAGATCCTGGCGGCTGCTGAGGACGAGGCGTTAGAGGAGGAGGAGCCGGTAGTGGCGCTTGTGTCGCTTGGGGGAGATGCATCAAAGAAGGATGCAGCTGAAACTGAGTCCAGCAAAAAGAGTGCTGACCAGGCGGCAGCTGCTACTATTGAAGATCTGCCCCCTTCTTAAGCTTTATGTCTTCTTTTCACGGCCTATGTGCCGTTTGTTTCTGTTTACCCGGCCAGGGGGCCGGGGTTTTGAATATTTTGCCGGTCTTAATGACCGACTTCTTTTGTATCTTTTACCCGGCCAAGGGGCCGGGGGTATGAATGTTTATGCAAAAAATGTTTCGTTTAAATTTGTTTCGATTTTGCTAAGTATCGAAACTTTGATATCCAATTGCATACTATACCGACTGTTTTGCATGGCCGATAGTTGCGGACAGGTACGAGGTAGTTAGTCACGCCACCTATGCCCCTGGACGACTGGTTGTCTGTTTCCAGGCTAAGCGATCAGTCGGCCACTTTAAAGACTGGATCTCCTTCAACCAAGTAGGAAGGTGGTTTCCTACCTACCTTGTTTGTTTTTTTGTTTTTTTTTTTTTTTTTTTTTTTTTTTTTTGTTTTTTAAGCTAGAGACTCTAGTCGGTCCAGGCCTACTGTTCCCCGCCACATTTAATCTAGTGTGAACAGGCGCTGTATGAGCACCTTTTTAGTTTCATACTAAATTTTTAAGGAGTGACCAAGTAAACATAATTGTTACCTAGTCGCCAAGTGACTGAGTAGTAGAGGTATCAAGCGGTGGGTACCGGTTGTTCCCCTTTATTCGCCAATGTTTGTTGGCTATTAACTCTTAAGAGACCGACTGTTCTTATCCCAAGTAGTTCAGTCGGTTGGTTGACACGGATGGTTACTGCGAACACTTGTTTGACCTGATTAGTCAGTTAAGTGAGAGAGAACCTTGTCCGGGAAACGGCTACGTGGTTGTCTTGGTTAGACAGTCGTATAGGTGCCGTGTAATGATTTTATAGAACAATGTTCCACCCAAAAGGGAGCTGCTCTCTGCGACGAATTTCATCCAGATGGATGCCGTCGGACGCCTGCTATAATGTTGGGACAGGTCGAATTGAACTTATATTTGGATCAGTTGGCTTGGCGCCTGGTCTGATCATTTTAGCTATGAGCCTTTGATAGTTCTTGGTGAACTGTGTTATGGGAGAGTAGCCGGTTGTATGAAACAAACGGCGTGCCCCTCTTAAGTAAGAATGAAAAATAAACATGGAAAGTAGCCGACTGTTTGTCAGTAGACATACCCCTCTTAGGTAAGAATGAAAATTAAACATGGAGAGTAGCCGACTGTTTGTCCATAAGCATGCCACTCTTAGTACAAAATTGAATGAAACATCAAACTTTTATTAAGTAGCCCTCGACTATTTACATTATTCAAAAGAAATATTTCTTAAGATTATCTACATTCCAGGTTCGAGGCAACGGTTGGCCGTCTGGTGTTTCCAGACGGTAGGTACCGTCCCTGACCTCTTCATAGACTCGGTAGGGTCCTTCCCAGTTGGGAGTTAATTTGCCAGACTCATTAGCCCTACCAACTGCTTCCATTTTTCTAAGTACAAAGTCCCCCACTTTGAGTGGACGCCTGTGTACTTTTTTGTTGTATGATCTAGTCATTCTCAGGCGGTAAATTTCATGACGCAAGACAGCATTGCCCCTCCTTTCTGGGAGTGAGTCTAATGCCAGGCGCATGGCTTCCCAGTTTGCCTCTTCGTCATATAGCATTACTCGAAGAGTCGGCTCATAGTGTTCTATTGGAAGAACAGCTTCCGCACCATAAGTTAGGAGGAATGGAGTTTCTCCAGTCGCCCCTTTTTCAGTCGTCCTAATGGCCCAGAGAACATGTGGTAATTCATCCGCCCATAGGCCGCCTGCTCGTTCAATCTTTTTCTTGAGACCAGCTGAGATGATTTTATTAAAGGCTTCTACCTGGCCGTTTGCTTGTGGACGGCCGACTGATGCAAAGTGGTGTGCAATTCCTTGGTCACCCAACCAGCTTTTGAGAACAGGCGTCTAAAATTGGGGACCATTATCAAAAACCATAGACATGGGAACCCCGAACCGAGTGATGACATTTTTCCAGATGAATGAACTTACATCCTTCGTCTTGATTCCCTTTACAACCTTCGCCTCCACCCATTTAGTGAAGTAGTCGACTGCAACAAGTATGTACCTCCTTCCGCCTGTAGCAGGCGTATAGGGACACAGAATATCCATGCCCCACTTAGCAAACGGTAGTGGGCTATGAATGGTAGTGAGGTCAGTAGCCGGATGGCGAATTAGTTTGCCAAACCTTTGGCACTTGTCACATTTTTTCACCATCTCCAATGCATCTGCTTCTAAAGTAGGCAAAAAGTAGCCCTGCCGCCTTGTTCGTTAAGCAAGCGACCTACCGCCTATATGGGAAGCGCAGTAACCAGAGTGAAGATCGTCTAGTATCTCTCGTCCCTTTTCTGGAGTAACACACTTTAAGTAGGGTTGAAGGTACGCTCTTTTGTGAAGTTCTCCCTTTATCATTTCAAAATTGGCTGCCCGTTTTTTCAGCGTTGCCGCCTGATGATGATCATCCGGCAGGGTACCGTCTGTCAGATATGCCCTGATTGGATCCATCCAGGTTGAGCTTCTGTCTAGGATTCCAATAGGGTCTTCCTCGATGCTTCTCTTCTCCATTACTTCCCTAAAAACAGTTCGAGGAGTATCACAAGAGGCGGATGATGCTAATTTTGAAAGTGCATCCGCCTGGTTGTTTTCTGATCTCGGCACTGAGTCAGATGAAAATCTTCAAGGGATCCGACTGCCTGTCGTACCGCCTGTAAATACTTGATCATGGCCGGATGGGTTTCTTCGTATTCGCCATTATACTGACTCACTATCAATTGTGAATC
Organism: Chenopodium quinoa; assembly: GCF_001683475.1. Classification (NCBI taxonomy): domain Eukaryota; kingdom Viridiplantae; phylum Streptophyta; class Magnoliopsida; order Caryophyllales; family Amaranthaceae; genus Chenopodium; species Chenopodium quinoa. The sequence continues at coordinate 1,386,752 of NW_018742726.1, read as the reverse complement.
GGAACAGGCGTCTATCTTTCGTGCCCCTGCCGCCTTGCACATGCGGATTCCGGCTAGTAAAGCTTTATATTCTGCCTCATTGTTTGAGGCCTAAAAACTGAAGCGTAGAGCATACTCGTACCTGTCACCCTCTGGCGACTGACATATGACGCCTGCTCCACAACCATTTGAAGTAGAGCTTCCGTCCACATATACCTTCCAGACTTGGTCTGGATCTCGAGAATCAGGGGGACGAGTCATCTCAACAATAAAGTCAGCAAAGGCTTGCCCCTTCACTGCTTTTCTAGGCTCGAAAGTAACTTCGAGGCTCTGTATTTCTATGGCCCATTTGATCATTCGGCCCGACGACTCCATGGTGGTCGGTGGCCGCTTGATAGGTTGATCTGTATACACAACGACTGCATGTGCCAAAAAGTAGGGCTTCAATTTTTTAACAGCCATGAAGAGTGCAAGTCCAAATTTCTCCACTAAGGGATACCTCAACTCGGCATTTTTTAGTACATGACTGACAAAGTAGACCGGTAGCTGACAGCCGTCTCTTTCAGCAAGAAGAACAGCGCTTAACGCATGATCAGAGACGGCCAGGTACATGTACAGTACTTCTTTGGGCAAAGGGCTGACCAGCCTCGGCAAGGAATGCAAGTGAACTTTCAATTTTTGGAAGGTCGCCTCAGCATCCGGCCCCCATTCAAACCTTGCCTTCTTCTTAATGGCTTGGAAGAAATATAAGCATTTGTCGCCTGATCGGCTTAGAAATCTTCCCAAGGCCGCCAGACAACCTGTTAACTTCTGAACTTCTCGGACGGTACGAGGCGACTGCATGTCAATGACCGCCTGCACCTTCTCAGGGTTCGCCTCTATTCCTCTCTGGTTGATAAGGAATCCGAGAAATTTCCCAGACTCAACTCCAAATACACATTTCTTGGGATTGAGCATGACATGGTGCCGCCTGAGTGTGGCGAAAGTTTCTCGGAGGTCCGACAGATGATCTATCTGAAGCTTAAACTTGACAATCATATCATCAATGTATGCCTCGACGTTTCTCCCAATCTGATCAAAGAACACAGTGTTTATCATTCGCTGGAAGGTGGCCGGGACATTCTTAAGACCGAACGGCATGACCGTGTAACAGTATAACCCTTGATCAGTGACGAAGGCCGTCTTCTCCTGATCTTTCTTCCATAAAGGAATTTGATGGAAACCAGAGTAGGCGTCCATAAATCTCATCAAAGCATGGCCGGCTGTTGAGTCGACCAGGTTATCAATTTTAGGCAGAGGGTAACTGTCTTTGGGGCATACCTTGTTTAAGTCTGTGTAGTCTACACACATTCGCCAGGTGCCATTCGGCTTTTTAACAAGCACCACATTTGCAACCCAGTCTGGGAAGTAACATTGCCGAATGAACCCTGCATCAAGTAGTTTTTTAACTTCGGCGGCTGCCGCCTGACTTCTTTCTTCGCCATGGTTCCGTTTCTTCTGTCTTACCGACTTCTTTTTCGGATCCACAGCCAGCTTTTGTACCGCCAGGTCAGGACTAATGCCTGGCATTTCGTGGACTTCGAATGCAAAGATGTCCTTGTATTCTCTCAATAGTTTGTGAAAATCGTCACCCAGGACTCTCAGAGCAGTCGTCCCAACTTTGACCGTTCTCTCAGGACGTGAGTCGTCTAAGATCAAGTTCGTATGCTCACCAGCCGGCTGAGGGCGGAATTCATCCGACCGCTCCTCTGCCAATGATTGCTATTTTCTGTCTTTTCTTGCGGCCCCCGTCTGGGCTGCCTTTCTCTTGTTGCCGGCTGCTTCTTGAACAGGCACACTCTCCTTGAAATTGTCAAGTTCTGTTTTTCCACCACTTGACCCAGCGGCCATAACAGTGGGCTTGATATCCGAGAGATAGCACTCTCGGGCCATCCTCTGATCTCCCCTTAGGGACCCGACTGTTCCATTTATCCCTCTCAAACTTGAGCAACATAAGAGATGGGATTATAACAGCCTTGGAATTATTCAGGGTTGGTCGTCCCAGAATCATGTTGTAGGCCGAGAGTTCTTCTACTACCAGGAACCAGACTACCATGTGTCGTCCTTCCCCTTTTTCACCCAGGCGAATGGCTAAATCCACTCGTCCCACTGGGTGGACGACTCCTCCTCCAAACCCTACTAAAGGGTGGGATGTCGGATGTATGCAATCAGTATGATATTTTAGTTTTGACAGACATTTGCTACTGATAAGATCTGAGGAGCTTCCAGTATCTATAAGGATTCGGCCAACTCTCTAGTTGGCCACTTTACATTCAATAACTATAGGGTCGTCATGCGACCCTCTTACCCCTCCTAGATCTTCTTCAGTGATGACAATCTCTGGAAATGAATATTTAGGGGGTCGTTCTTGGTGAACGGAATTTACATCTAGCCGCCTGATATTGTCTTTGTTGCCCCTAATAGTGGGACCGCCTCCTGCGAAGCTGCCTGCAATGGTGTAGACGACTGCATCATCTGTATCAGAGCTGTCGGCCTGTTGACTCTTTTTGGCCGATTGCTTTTTCGAGGAAGCATTCCCAGTAGACTTCTTGACATAAGAGTCAAGATCGCCTTGCTCAGCCAGGCGGTCCAGATACCGCATGAGACTGATGCATTCGTTGGTGTGATGACCAACATCTTCATGATAATCACATAATTTTTCTTGGTTCCGGTTGCTTGCAGAACCCTTCATGGGGACCGGCTTCTCAATTGAGATCCGTCCCTTGATTTCCTTTAGGATAGCTTGGCTATCCTTGTTAAACGCATACTTTGGGGAGTATGGTTTGAATTCTTTTTTCTTCTTCTGGGCCGACTTTTTAGAGGAATCAGCCGCCCAGACCTCTTTTCTTTTCTTCTCATCTTTGTTCGACAACTGTTTCTGTCGTCCTTCTTTTTTGTCGAACCTTTTCCCGTCCGACTGTTTTGTACTACAAAGATCAGTCGCCTGTAATATAGGTGTCCGCTTCAATCAAGGCCTCTTGAAGAGTCGCCACCCTCTTTCGGACCAAATCAAATTTGAATGTCGATCCGTCTTTGAGGCCTCTGAAAAAGTCAGTATAGGCTACCTCATCCGGTAACCCTTGAATCTGTATTCTCATCAGGTTAAAGCGCCTGATGTAAGAATGAAGCCCCTCCTTCTCGCCCTGCTGAATCGTTCCTAAATCAAGGGTCGTCTTCTTCGCAGGTATGTTCATGGCAAAGTTGGAGGTGAATAAGTAAGCAAGCATCCTGAAGTTATTCACACAACCAGTCGGCAGGTTGCCGAACCATTGTTGTGCGATTCCTTTGAGAGTCACTGGGAAACACTTGCACCAAGTGGGATCATCCAACCCTTGAAGATACATCAGGTTGTTGAATGCCATCAAATGGTCTTCTGGGTTAGTAGTGCCGTCATAGGCGCCTACTAATACATTTTTTACTTTGGCCGGCTGAGCGGCTTCAGCAATTTCCTTGGAGAAGGCCGACGGTTGTTCCCCAAGTCTAAGCAACCGTAGCTGCCAGTCCATAGGTTGGACATTCTTTGCTGCATGCCCACCAAATAGAGGTGGCTGCAAAAAATATTGTTGTTGCGGTACAAATGGTAAGTTTGGTACTGCCTGGTCACTATGAAAGCCGGACTGACGGGAGTTGCCGCCTGACTGACTCTCATAATACGACTGAGTATACTTCATCGAGGTATTGTGTAGACTGTCTTGGAAGTCTGAAGTAGAGGCCGACTCTGACAATCGGTCATTCTTTTTCTGTTCTAGCAATAACCGAGCATCTGTGTATGTTTTCTTCGACCCGTCCGCCTGAATATGACGAACAGGTTTCCTCTTTCCTGGAGTAGGAAAGCGGTACTTTGTGAAATCAAGGGCAGGCGGCTCCCACTTCCTAGAGTTAGGGTGAGGGGTCGCCTCTCGCCCTTGAACTGGCTTCCTCTTCCCTAAAGTGGAAGGTTTCTTAGCCGACTGCTCCTTGGCCAGAGCAGGCTTCTTGTTGAGCAACTCTTGAATCTCTCCCTTGAAGCCTCTCATGAAGGTTATGAGTTCGTTTCTTGTAATGGGAGCAGACCAATCAGCCGGCTGCTGCTGAACAGGCGGTACGCCGGCTAGATTACTGAGTCCAGTTTGAAGATGTTCCCGTTCCCTCCTTTCGGTATGACGGGTGCGTCGGGCCCTTAGGGTTCCGTCTGAAGCTGTGTGAGCTTCAACTTCAAATTCTTCCTCAGTATCATGGTCCGACTGAACTTGAGGGTCGTCTAGGGGACGCCTCTCTTCAGGAGTCGGTACAGTCGTGGATGCCATCTCAGAAGTACTCTCCCCACAGACGGCGCCAAAATGTTTCGGGGTTTTCTGATGTCCTGCGGGAGAGTTACAATTCCGAGACTGGAACCGGACGCCTGTACCTGCAAAACAAACGAATGCTCCGGATGATTGGAGATCCGCCTCCGACGGTCAAGTTAGTACTTGATTAAGGAGTAATTAATGCGGAAATAAAAGTGATTGGGTCTCTCTAGGTGAGAGTGTTAAATGTGCGTAATCCCCCTTAATGAGGATTAAGGGAGGTATTTATAACCTTGGGAAACGTGCCAATCCTAGGTTTAGGTTAACCTAGGGCTGATTGGGCTTCCCTTGGAAGTTGGGCCTAGGTGGCCGGTTTCTCCATTAGGCATGGAGTATGCCACGTGTCATGACATAATAGGTCCAGGGTGGACGAATAGGCGTGTGCCACGTGGCAAACCCTGACAGTTCCAAATGGGGGACACTTGGCAGGACCTGATGGACCCACGTGGCGCATTCCGATTGGTGGGAGCAAAATCCCCCCTAATCATCTTTCATTATCATTTAATTAATAAGATTATTTTTTACCTTCTTGTAGGGTTTGATAAACAATTTGATGAAGATGTGTTATGAGTTAAAGGATGTGAATGGTCCTTACAATCTACTTCAAACACTTATTGATGACACAAAAAATGCAATATTGGAGCTTGGAAGAATATTGTATGTCTTATATACTCAACAAATTCATTATATGCTCCCTCTATCTTTCAAAGAGTGATATTTTTTTAATTTGTCTTTATACTTGGATAAAATTTGATATTGCTAAATTTGATTTTTTAGATAAAAAGAAGCAAAGACCACTCTTTATAGTTTGTACATTATGCTCTAGTGATTCATTATCTGTATGCGTATTATCTATATGCGTATATAATTACAAAGTTTTATTATTGCTCGATACCATGCAGGGAGCAGACACCAATAAATTTTCAAGACATGGATCAAATTGCTATCAAGCTTAGAGGCAGTACTTCAAGGTAATTGATTTTTATTATGTATACGCATGCTTTTATAATATATGCTAAAAACTTTACATACATGAGCAACTGTATAATTGAAATCACTTTATAAAAGTTGATTGTCGGGTATCCCTCAATAAGCTTCTAATTTCATGTCAAAATTGAGCTGATATAGATGGTTTTTGTGTTATATAGCACTCCGTATCAAATAACGATTATGAAAGAATGAAAGAAAAGTGGAAAGAAAAAGAATCACACCTAAATCAAGGCAAAAATCGAGTTTTACAAGAAAAATGACAATTTTGTACTGTCAAATAGTTTAATAAAGATGAACAATGATTACATGAATATAAATGTTCTCTCTCTGTGGTGTTCAAAAAAAAAATGCTAAAATGAGAAATGAGAAAACCACTAATTCCTTGACACATCATCTTAGTTTAAAATTTAAACTCACTCCTTTTTTATTCTTAATTTTCTCTTATTTTGACAATGACATATGTTAGGATATTATTAGTTTTCTCATTTCTCATTCTAGCAATTTCATTATATATATATATATATATATATATATATATATATATATATAAAAGTCATTTTTATAGAACAAGCATGTGGTATAAGTAATGTAAGAAACATGGAAACAATCAATAGGCAAAAAAATGTCTCATCAAAATTTCCGTAGACACACTAGTGGTATGTTATACATGAGTGTAAAGTTCCTAAAACTCTCAATTTTGTGAAATTTAATATTTTTTTTCACTACTCATTCACGAGAAAATATTAAATTACTTTACAACTTTCTTAACTTTTTTTTAATCATGCTTAATCCCCTTACAATCAAAATCTGACCATAAATAATGCTTTACATACTTCAATTTTCTTCCTTAGTCTACCATTTAATTTTGCCTATCTTAACCTCAAAATTGTTTATTAAGTTTTAAAAAAACCGGATTTACATTAGTATATTACGCGGCGGAGATTTATTTAACTTGCATTACTTTTTTAAGTAGTACTGTAGTATGTTATTTCCTCTCTCTTCTTATTTTCACTTCTCTTCTCTGCTCAGGCTTTTCAATTTCTCTTCTGCCATTGTTTCAATTTTCTTCCATTGATTTATTGGTTTTTTATATCTCATATACTCCGTACTAATATTCCTTCTCTTAAGGTGAAGTGAGCTCGAAGAAATAGTCATCGTCGTCGCTTTGCTCGGTGAGATAGTCGGAAAAGGTAAAATCAACAATGGTTTCAATACTTTCAGCGTCGCTAGCGGTGGTTTCGGCGGCGACTTTTGATTTGTTTGAGTGATTTTACTATTTTTTCATGACTATTGTTAATTTTGTGTTTATTTTAGTTGATTTTGATACTCTGTTTTGCATATGTAGTTTAATTACTTTTGTGAAAAAATGTCACTTTTGTTAAAAAAAGGGTCACTTTTGTGAAAAAAAGGGTCACTTTTGTGAAAAATATGGTTACTTTTGTTGAAAAAAATGTCACTTTTGTAAAAAAAGGGTCATTTTTGTGAATAAAATGGGTCACTTTTGTGAAAAAAAAAAGGTCATTTTTGTGAATAAAAGGGGTCACTTTTATGAAAAAAATGGTTACTTTTGTAGAAGAAAAAAGGTCACTTTTATAAAAAAAAGGATCACTTCTCGCAAAATGTTCGATGTACAATAAAATTATTGTAAATCGGGGCATTTAAAAGTGATTGCCAAAATAATGTACAACTTAACCGAGCAATTCTCTTGTTTTGAAAAACGAATCATTCAAACCAAGAAGATTTCTTGTATGCAATTTGAGGCATCTATGATCGGTTTTTACCAATTTTGACCACATATTTTTTTTTATTAAGATATAAAATGAACCCTAAAGCTCTATATAGCAATTTTGCGTCTCGGTAGCATGTGAACCTAGACAATTCTGCATGCAACCTGACACGTTCATGATTATTTTTTCCCAATAAAGGTAAAAAAGAAAATTTGTCCCTCACATGAGGACGAGGCCAGAAAAAATGAGTCAATGGCCGGAATTTGATGAGTGGTACATTCTGAAGCAATGAAGTTTTATAAACTTGTATTTCACCCAGATTTTTCTTTGTAAGTTTTATTTAATCGATATTTTCTTGAAAATTTTCCAAAAAATACATGCAACCAATTAAGTGTTGCTACTAGAATTTTATTTTAATATATGTCCTACTACTTGCATGATTGTATTTATAGAATGTGACACGCCAAAATTATTATACTCGAATACAATTTCAAAATGATTTCAATTCAAATATCTATTTAATAACTTTTTGAAGCAAATTTATTGATTAACTAAGTGTTTTTAAATTTTAAAAATGCTAGAAGGATCAAAACAATCAAGTGATTCAATTTTCAAACTATAAAATATTAAATTAATAAAATCACACGTCATAATTTTAATAGAGTTGTTGTTAGGTGATTACACTTCTTACCCATCTATTTTCACTTGTACCCAAGTAGCATATACTCCCTTTATTTTTATAAATTGCCCTACTTCCCAAAAATGACCTTCTTTTTTTTTTTTTTTTTTTTTTTTTTTTAATTGCCCCATTACCAAATTTAGAAATTCACTCACATTATATACTATTTCTCTTACTTCTTTTGACCCCGCCATTATGTTATAATATTTCTCCCTCTCACAATATACTTAGTGGTTCTCATTTATATTTATCTCTCTTCCTTTTCCATTTTATTCCTAACCGTACCAATTTATATATTATTTTCCTCTTTTTCCTATAACTCTACGCACACCCCAATGGGGAACTTACAAAAAACGGAGGGAGTAATTGATTTTGAAGAGTTTTTTTTTTTTTTTTTTTTAAATTAATCTTTTAAATTTAGGCTTTTACAAATCTGAGATTTATCTCTTATCTAAAAGAAAAATGAATTATAAAAAAGTAAGATACCTAATCTTCAATGAAAAGAAATAAAATTAAGCCGGATGAAATTAATGTATAAAACTGAATTTTATCATCTTTTTACTATAATTAATCTCATAATTAAATTGGGCAATATCTTGCTTTGGAGAGCACTTGTTGGGTTACAAATTTTTTGCGAGATGTTATGGCCTAAGTGCTGATCTATTGACTCTTGGTTTTGAAGCCAAGCCTTTGCAACAATGGGGAATGAAATTTGGTACAATACTAGTTGTTATATACAGGTTTCCTTTAATCAAATGAAAGATGTAATTAACTATTACACTAAAGTGATGGAGGAGAACTTAAAATGTTGATTGACTGCTTTAAATAAGAAAGGTGTTAGTGTTTAATGTAAACATTGAAAAAAAAATAAGAAACTTAACGAGCAACTATAGTAAGAATGTTGAATATTGAAAGTTGCTAGAAAGAGATGAGGAAAATTCAGAGTAATATGGAAGGTTGAAATTCGAGAAACTAAATATCATCAGTAATTGAAGAGAAAGATGCAACGTTTGGAAGGTAGAGGATTGGAGTAAAATTAGCTAATTGACCAACATTAGAGTATTAACAAGTCAAATAAGCTATTCTAGTGTTTAATTAGGTTATTAGCGGATTAAAATAGATTATTTGGTTGGATCCATTATTTTCAAAAGTGTTGATGGGAGCAATGTTTTAAGTTAGTTGATTTAAGAATATTGCATAATCTTCAAAAGAATATATTTGGTTTGGAGGAATGTCCAATAAATTAAAAAAAATCATCTAATTCCTCTTGTGGTAGCTCTTTTATAAGAATAAAGGAAGTATCCTTTTGTCCAAAATGCCATCGAACTAAACAACTATTCTAAGATTGTGATTTCATGTTAATGAAGCTCTAACCTTCTAATTTTAAATTTGATCGATAACTTTATCCGATCAAACTGTTACTGTTTTCCCATTGACCAAACAAGCATTTGAGGAATGAGTGAATCTTATCCATGTAAAGCCACATATAAAAATAGAAGCAACCTATTGAAGGCCACTATGACCCTTAAAACAGTGTTATAGTAAATTGTTAATTCTAATCTTTTTCTTGTAAAGTAACACAATTTTGAAATTAAAAAGAGATTAAGAGTTAGTATGCATTCTTGTTAAATGCTTATAAATAACAGTGTGATTACAAAATAGAAAGGGGGGTTAGAAGAGGAGAGAACTAGAGGAATGGTATAATCGTGACAAGATATTTTTTTTCCAAACGTTAGCAAAAAAAATATGTCTTTTTTCTTAGACCAAAAACTAACTATTAAATTAGGCTTATCGAAAAACATAAACAAATGCAATTTATACCCACCAATGATGTCTCCAAAGCTTAAAAAAGAGAAAAAAAAAATATATATCTCTCATGTTTAACTTAAAATTAAAAATTCAAGAGTTAAAACGTAAATTCAACTATGGGTATGAAGCTAGAATGCTAAGTTGTAAAAATTTATATGAAACGAACGTAATATGAATCCTTCATTATTAAATTTTCTCTTGATTTTATTGGATATATTGAAGGGAATTTTTTTTTATATATATATCTATTTGTTAATAATTTTTTTTTAAAAAAATACATATAGAATTTTTCACTAAAAGTTTATTTTAAAATCACTAAGTTTTGATTAAAAAGGATTTATTGATGTAAATGTTATATTGTGGTGGAAAACTTATGGTACCATAAAGAAAAACTTATAAATCTTGGGAATCTATAATTTATTTTGAAAATACTAGGTACATAGTGAAATTAAATTAAACTCTAGATAAAAAGTGAAATATAAAAGATTAAGATATTTAAAGTTCAATTATTCAAAGTCTTAGGCTCATAAGATTAAACTTTTCTTAAATTCATGTCCAAACTTTCTAGAATTTTTTTTTATTAATTTTATTAATCAATTAAATTAATTGTTATTTGAAACAGTGTTGGTATTTGTGCTCTAGCACAAAAGTGGCTTAAGTTTCGTGAAGATACACAAATGGTCAGCAAGGAAAGGTAAGAATACATCATATGCTATGTACTTTTTTTTAAAAAAAAAAAAAAATTCTAACCCTTCACACATGTGTTAGTTTTTCACATTCTCAAACTTTCAGTTCCCATCACACATTCATATGATTAATATTTCATTCTAGGAGTTCGTCATTAACTTCCAACTAAAAGCACTTTAATTCTATAAGTTTTATTTTTTATAAGTTGTAAAAGATAACTTAAAACATAATAACACCAAAGACTAGATAAATGCAAACATTCAACTAAGGATATTATTTCAACTTTAAGCCATGTCCTCTTCACATTTAAGTGAGAAATAGCAACCCAAATCAAGTTTTTTAGTGAAAAATCTCTTCTAATAAATAAAATATTTTTAATATTATAATTAGAATTTTACATTTTGATTGGTAAATGTTAATTTAATAAATCATTGTCACAAATTCACTTAATAGTTTATCTTTTAACTCTAAAAGTAATGAATACATCTCTAACTCATAACATCTTCTAAGAACGGTTCGTATTTCATCATATGAATCAAATTTTACAAAATTATATTTTTTCATGAATAGTTGATGTTTCGTATTACGCTTTGATATTTGAGTCTAATTAGAGATTAAACAGACTATATGTCATATTTTAGCATTCCATAATAATAGTAAATACTTTACATTAAGGAATGTCTTAAAATTATATTTATATAATATTATTATAAGCATGGATTGAAATATTTATACATTATTATTAACATTTAGCACATAAAATTTAATAAAATTTTCGAAAGCCTGAGAACAATACTAAAAATCATATTAAATATTCTCTTCTTACAATTTAATTCATTCTCTTGCCTACGTATCAAATACCAATATCACAAACAATTGTAATTACATAAATGATAAAGGAAGAATAAAAATGTATGTCATTTAAACTTCGATAGCATAATTTAATTAAAAGCAAAATTAAATTAGGAAATATGATGATGAGATGATCACATGATGATAAATTTTTGTTATAGTATTAGTTTAGTTATTATTTTGACGTATTAGATTTATTTTTAATTTACGAAAAAACAATCCTAGTTATATATTTTTATTACTCCAATGTGTCTGTCCCGTAATATAGTTGTCATTTGTTTTTGTACAGTTTTTAAGAAATACCTTGGACCATCAATATCTATAATTGTATTAGCAAAACTTATAAAGTGTCGTAATCATTGAATTACATATTTAAATAACTCTACCAATATCTGACATGATCATATTTTTTTTATGTATATTTCAATGAGAATTTTTACTCAAAATTTCCAAAGTTTAACAATAAAAATAGAAATGAGAAATACATTATGGGTTGGAGGCGGTATGTAATGATTTTTAATACTATGATTTATTGCTTGTTATGGAATCCTAATATTTTATTATTCTTTATTACATGAAATATTGTCTCGGTTCGTTTACGTTCTATTCACTTACCATAAAAACACGATTTTGAAAACTATTGAATAGTGTTAATGGGTGTAAGATAATGTAAAAGAGAGAATGTAGAGATTTGGGCTTGAGTAATAAAAAGATAAATAAAGTAAGAGAGATAGTATAGAAAGGTGTAATTATTGTGGAGTAGCTTAAGGGGTAAGATAGAAAAAAGGGCATTTTGTAAATCATACGAAGCAAGGTGAGTAGAACATAAAAGAACAACCTATAATGAAAATGAGTATATTAAAAAAGAACGGATGAAGTATTTTAGAAGAATCATACATATATTTGATATCATATATTTAAGATAAAAAAAAAGTTTTATATTAAACTAACCTTGCACAATTGTGGAAGGGATAAAATTTAGTTAAGAAAAATAAATACTTTTTGAGTGTATAAAAGAATTATTTTGTACATGATTAACTAAAATAAAAACAAAGAAAAAAATTGGGAGAGAAGTAATGTATAATAACTAGAAGACGAAAATAGATAAAAGAAATTTAAGCGATGTTTTGTTTAGGGGTTTTGAGAAAGCAAAGGTTAATATACAGTTTTTATTCCCCTTTTTATTTGTTGTTTAAATAAATTACTCATTCCTTTTATCCCTACAGTTCACTCGTTTCCCTCTACCATATATAATTATCGACCTAACCACTCCCCCCTACGTGTGACCTTCATCTCCAAATTCTTCTTCAGCTATTTAACTCTCACTACCACATTAACCAATATTGACCATATCATTATATTACACCACATTGCCACCAACCATCAGCCATTCACCATCCTGACCACCGTCGATGCCCCTCTGACCAAGTATCTTAATTGAAGAATGAGATTTTAACTAGTAGACCAAATAATATCAAGATAACGTTAGTGCTTAGACTCCACGATCAAGTTATGGTTATTATTAAATACCATGACTATCTCATGAGAAACCAAAGTAATTACAAGTCAATACCCTCTTACTCACATTGATTTGAAAACAAAAAAAATAAACTCCTCTTATAAAATTTTGCTCTTCTATATGAAATTATTAAACTAAGTTTTTAGAGAACAAAACTAGTTTTCTATGAGTTTAACCAACTCTTTTGAAATATATGATCCTTAATGAACTCAACATCTTCTTCATTGTAAGTTCTCCTATTTATTCTTTTCCACATCTAAGAGACATGATTCAAATAAAGAAACATTTTATGAATTTGAATACAAATTTGTCTACATAAAATGATAATTGAATAACATTTTAATTATAATTATTGGAAATGTATAGATCTTGATGCCATATAAGGAATATAATTTGGACAAATAATATACAATAAAATAATAAGGAATTTTTGTTTCATGAAAGTTAAAGACCATTAAATGAAAAATGATTTTCGGTGCAATCGAGTACAGCTGATAATATAACTACCTTCATCCCTAAAAGGTTGTTTTGTTTAAGTTTTCACTGTCTCCAAGAAGCATCTTAAATAGTTAATATCTCTATTTCATGTGTAAATTAAAGAAAATTTTCTATAAAAGATATACATTGAAATAAATCCAACAAGATTTCAAATGACAAAAATGTAATTTATAGATCAATTAAGATATATGATAATTTTTTACCCAAACCTTTCAATGGAGCAATATTTTAGGACGAATAAGTTTGTACCCTTTTATCATTTCCCCTATAGTTAACATAATACTCTACACAAAGATTTAAAAGATACCTTTGCTTAATGGAGGAATGAATAAAAGAATATAATAAGATAATTGAATTTAAGAAGGGAAAAATGAAAGAGTGGTTATTGTTTTAGTACAACATATAGATATACACATAGGATGGAAATTTGATCGGCGGACAATAGGTCGTGTTATCCTAAATCCAATCAACAATTTATGTTCCTAACCTAACCCTATCAAGTTTACACTAGATAGTGGCAAGCTAGGGTCGAACCACAAGGAAACAGGGTATTGCACAATCAAAGTGGAATTAAGAATCTATTGCAAGTAACAAGGGGTATTTTGGTTTGTTTTTGTTAATATCTAAGATTAAACTATCTACCAAGAAAAGATTAAAACAAGCAAAATAAAGAGTTGAACTAGAATCACCAAAATAAATATAAAAAATAAGATTTAAGGGAAATATGATAAAAAACACTAGGGAGAAGGGGTTCTAATCATGATCAACTAAGACAACTATGATAATCATCATGGATTTTTGCCAAGTAGTACAAACTTTTCTCAAAATAATTAATTCTCATGCAAACACTCAAAGCAAGTCGATGAAATTGATCAAACCTAAACTAGATCATTCTCATGCATCTAATCTAGAACTCAAATATTGGGGCTAAAGGTGCACAACAATAGCTCCAAGCATTATAAGCACAAAACCGTAAACTCAAGGCAAAACCCAATCAATCATCAATATAAACTCAATCAATCATGATTTTCACCCCCTTCCCTAGCTAGAAATCTAAGCTAGAGGAAAGAAGATAGTCATACCAACTACTCTAAACATGGATTCAATCCTAACAAAATCAAAGAAAAAGCAATGAAAATACTCTAAACGTGATTCAAAACCAAAGAAAAAGCAATGAAATAAGTAAAAGCAAAGAACTTTATGGAAATAAACACTATTTAGAGCAATAAAACCAAACAAAGGATAAGGGGTAAAGAGATTACTACTATTAAACTTGAAGGATTAAGCAAACATGGACTAGTTGCATTGAAAAGATGAAAACTTGAAGGAAGCTTGAAAAGATCTTTATTACAATAATGGAAACTTGAAGATTAAGCTATTTTCTCTCTCTAAAATGTTGATATTTCTCTCTACACAATGTTCTAGATGGCAATGGAATAGTGAATGTCATGAAATTTCAATCCAAGGACTATTTATAGTCTCTTGATACAACAAGGGAACCGAGTAGAGGAGAGGCCTCTACAGGAAGTTGTTGCGCCCTCTCTGTTATAGGTACAAAGTTGGGAAAACCCAGCTCGCCGCGCTCGCGACCTTATCTGCCGCGCCCGCGGCCTCCTGGGCTGCGCCCTCTCCATGCCTTCTCCCAACCATCTCCAGAAACTGGTGCTTAGCTTAGAACCTTGACCCGCGCCCGCGGCTTGCTTTGTGTTGCGCACCCTCTCCTTTAGGCATATTATCTTTTTGGACCAAGCCATAATTGGAAATTTTAACTCCATTGAGCAACTTAAATTCCACCTACGAGTGTCAAGAGCTATCAAAACAAACAAACAAAAGATAAAAAGCAAAAGAAAAGATAAAAGAAAAGGAAAAACACGAGAAAGAACAAAAAGTAACTAAAATAGAGATAAAAACGGTAAGGTAAGGCACAAACTAGTGACAAATGAGGGGAATTCATTAGTGAAAAAGGGTGAAATAGTGGTGTAAATGCCACTCGTCAAAATCCCCTACACTTTCCTCTTGCTTGTCCTCAAGCAAAACTAAGAAAAGAAAGACAAAGCAAACACTACAAAGACAAATACAACATGGCAAGGCTTAGAAAAGCAAATCAAGTTTTAGGGTGGACATATGCTCTATTCGGACTCAAAAAGATAGACAAGCGTCAAAGAATATTAGCCTTACTCAATTAAATGATGAAAACACACTCCAAGATGCTCGTGGTTGCAAGAGTCGAGCCTAAGCTAAGCATAGAGAGCTGGTGATTCATTCTCCGCCCTAGTCCCTTCCAAAATGGTCTGTGTTCTCCCCACTAGTTTCAAATCATCCCCCTAGTTGGCTCCTCATGATTCCATGAAGGAACCGGAAAAAGATTCATTATGAGGAAGTATAAGGTCATCCCGACATCTCAACCATGCATGCTCTCTCCATAGGGTTGAAATCCATCTCCCTCCACCGGTCTTTGACCACACCCCTCTAAAGTCTAAGGGTCTTTACTAGGGTTCTAGTGACTCGGCTAAAGGTAAAGGTAGAGAATTCATTTAAAAAAGTGGTGGCGAATCCTAAGTGAAGCAAGAGAGTGGCCAACTCTCAAAAACAAAACTTAAGAAAATGACCAAGTCTCAAACAAACAACCATCATTTAGATTTCCTTGCATTACCACCTCTTATTCAAGGGAAAAGAACTTCAAAGCTCTCATTTTTTTTTTTTTTTTGGAACTTCATTTGATTTTTTTGAATTGCATCTTTCTTTTCAAACTTTTCTTGCATATTTATATTCAAGCTCAACCTTCAACTCTTTTCTTAAACCACTTCTAAAAACATTTCTTGCTCATATTCAATACGCTCAAAACATTAACCTCACATGCCCAATGCCTCATTAACTAAAAGGGTTGGTAAAACATAGGTCATTAGGTTTGTAATGCGGTTAAGACAAGAAAGGGAAACATTAGGCTCAGATTGGTTAGCAAGTAGGTTGATGCAAAATAGAAAATCAAATTTATAACTAAACAAAAGGAAATATAAATGAAAATGAGAAAAGGTGCCCTTTTCCTCCTCTAAAGGTGCTAGGTCACAATCTTGGAAGCTAAAGATCAACACAAGGATTAAGACATGCATAGTCAAGGATCCTAAAATGCCGCACAATAAAGTGATGAAGGCTCGAACAATATAAACCTCACAAGGGATGAAAAGGTAAGCAAATGCCAACTAAAGGGTTTCAAATCCAATATAGGGAGCAACTCCATCTTACCACTTCCCATGAACCAAGGGTTAAAATGTCCTCAAAAGTTCTTAACCTTGCTACCTTAGCTAAGATTCGTCTAATTCAACCAAAGGCATTCTCAAACCGTGCATCCCATCATCAAGTTAAGAAGAAACAAACATTCTAAGGCGCATTATCACAAAAATAGAGTCCAAATGTACAAGCAAATTCCAAAACACATTCATATCATCTTGCCATAATCATGTTTGTCACACAAAAAGGAAAACAAAACAAAAGAAGGAGGAAGAAATAAAAAAGGTTCGCAAACGAGGCATATAAATCCAATTAAATCCCAATCGTCATACAATAATAGTTCGATATCAATATCAACGATCGCAGGTTCCTTAGATACAAATACAAACAACCTCGAATCATTCAACTTCTTCCTATGCTAAACTAAACTAAGGACACCAAAAGAAAGAAAAAGAGTAAAGGAAAGATCTCACCCAAATGTTTATTGAAGACAAATAAAGCAACCTTACAATTTACCATGGCTCCATATGTTGCTTCCAATTTTCTTTAAGGCGATAAGAGAGACATAAAAGCAAAAACAAACACTATACAAAGAAAAAGGTTAGAAAGAAAGAGAAAGAAAATCTACAAACTCAAACTTTGGGCACAGCCAACTACCCAAACTCAACTCATTATCCAATCATCATCACCATTCAAGACATCGTTGACCAACAACAAACAAAAACAATGCTACCAAAACGCTTATCAACAACACCCAATAACAAGACCAAAACTCACAAATCCCTTTATCGTTCCCATGAGTCCTTGGTGCCTTCCCCCACACTTACCCAAAAACACTCCCTTTTGACTCAAACACCCCCCACACTAGATAAGAGCATCGTCCTCGATGCTTCACATGTAAATAAATTGAAAGGGAGGGACCAAAAGGGGGAGGGGAAAACAAACAAGTCGAGGGGGAAACTTTGGCCGCTAGGGCCAGCACCACTATCATCCCCATTCCAACTATCATATGAATCCCGAAGGGAGGCCATGGGGTTCCCAACCTTCGGTGTAACCGGGAGGCCACCCATAATGACCCTTAAAAAGGTCTAGTTGGGATGCGGATAATTGGTCAAATGGCTCAGGTTGCACTAGAGGCGAAGGGTGAGAGGGATCAAAGTAGGGATAATTAGGGTCACCCCAATAATCACTGCCACCCGAAACCCGATAGCCATAATGACCGGACTCATCGGGAAATTCGGGCCTTAGCACATTGGGATCCGAGGGACCTGACCAATAGGGGTACGTAGGTTGGTTGTCACCCCCCCTAGGATGGCACGAGTCCTTGTTGAGCCGGCACATATGGATAGTTAACCGGAGGAGTAACATCCCCTCTACGAACACTAGCATCATAATGGGAATTAGTTTGAAAGAAATGGTGTTGTTGGGAGGCGATCATACCTTGCATGCAAAGTTGCATGCTCTCCATTTGAGCCCGTATCGCAGCATCTCTTGTTGGTAGTCAAGTTGTTGTTGGTTTTGTTGTTGTTGTTGTTGTTGTTGTTGTTGTCTTCTTCTTCTTTGTTGATGTTGTTGTTGTTGAATCAGAGGAATCACCTCCACCTCATCTTCATCCTCCTCATTATCATCACCACATTCATGACCTTCGCCAATCTCCATTCTTGAAACCGGGAGGACACCCGAATCCTTTCTCACCCACCATGGGTGATTAACTCCCTCCCTAGTAAAAGAAGTGAACTCCAGCTTGGGGAGGAGACAATGATGCTCATAGGAGACAAGCAAGCTCCACATCCTTCTTATATCCTCCGTGTCCCCTATAAACTTCATGGTTTTCAATTGGTTAATATCAAGCCAAATGTCACTTCCATCACTCTTCCCAATGGGGGTGCAAGAACGCAACTTATCCTTATGCCCCAACTTTTTCGCCAACCTTGAGACCATCCCGCCACAGTTAATTTCCCCTTCTTTGCTCCTGAAAGAATTCCTTCAATACACTTGGTGAAAAGAAAACCCAAATTCACTCTATGCCCCTAATCCACCTTTGTAGCAAGCCACAAGATCCGGATTTCTTCCGCGGTAATCTTTCCCAAGTCTTGTTTGTTGAAAACCATGTACCCAAGGATCCTATGAAGAAGTTTGATAGTTGGGTGCATGATTTGACTAGCCAATGAATATTTGGCATTGAAGGAATCCATCCTCGAGATGCATTTCCACCACTCGAGGGGGTTATAATCACGAAGAACTTCGTGCTCTAGGAAAGAACATGTCAGCGTCAGGGTTGAGGTCTAGGAGTTAGTTGAATTGGCAAAGGTTTACTGTTTCCTTTTTATTGAAGATCTAGAAAGAGATGGTGAAGTCCTTTTCTCCCGCGACGTGGCATTCGAAAGAGGCTAGGAACTCAAGAGTTGGTTCTTTGTATGTTCGGTATGCGTTTGCCACAAAAGAGCCAAACCTTAGATTGTTGAATAATAACCAACAATCGTCATTGATGCCAAGTTTTGTTGTTGAAGGTTGGTGGTAGTTTTTGGTGGGTCTAAATTTTCGATTTTGCAAGTTGTCATAGATGGTTTTGTGGTTTTTGTTGTGAAATTTGAGAGGCGGAAAAGGTGGTGGTGGTGGTTGTTCATCGGGTTGGGGGTTTTGAGAGGTAGAACCTTGGGGTTCCTTCCCACTCTTTCTTTTTTTTGGACTGAACACCATTTCAATAATCACCCAAATTCAATCAAATCACAACTCAAATCACAAGAACAATCCAGCTAGTTCAACAAGCCTTCACAATTTCCACACTTTAAAATTCACCCAACAACACCAATCAATCAATACTACCCGCCAACAATCAACAAGATCAACAAATAATCAACAATCAACCAAGATTAAGAAGATATTTCATCACAAATTGGCATGCATACATCAAAGGTCCCCAAACGAATTCACAAGATTAACAATTTTTCTCATCAAATAAAATTTTGCTTAAATTTCAATTAAAACTAGAGAAGGAGTGAAATATACCAACAATGAGTGACCAAAATCAACTCCAACTAGCCTTGAGAAGAAGAAATCCAAGCAACCTTCAAGAATTATGCAATGGAGAAACCGTGAGATACTGAATTTTGAACGGTAAATTTTTGGATTTTGATGAGGAAACTCGAGAGAAAGTAAAAGAATTTGATGATTTTTGATGACTTTATGATGAATTTTGATGAGTTTGTAAGGTTGGGAGGTTAGGGTTTGAGGGAGGATGAAGCTTTAGATAGAGAAGTGAAAGAGGATGTCGAAATTAGGGTAAATAAGGGGGGCATAGCTGATGAAAAAAAAACTGGGATTTCGCAGACCCAGTTCGCCGCACCCGCTGGTACAAGGGTCGCGCCCGCTCTTTGGGCGCAGCGAGGCATCTCCAGAAAGTCATGAAGGGGGCTTAAGTCCCTGTCCGCGCCCTCTCCTTATGAAGTCGCGCCCGCGGGCTTGAGAGCTACGCATGTGGGTCTCTTAACTACGCCCGCGGGTCCCTGAAGAGGGCTCTCCCTAGGCGTGCATGCACTTTAAGCTCTTGAGACCTCAATTTCGACCCTTTCTTCTTTCATAACTCCATCTGGGCTCTTGAAAACGATTCCCTTGAGGTGAGAACACCCTCAAATCTTAGTCCACAAAAGCAATGCCCAAAAGTTTAAGTACCTACAAAAGAAAAGCCAAAGACCATAAGATAAGAGCCATAAGAGATATCCACAAAAATTGACCAAAAAAAGGAAATAAAGAAACAAAAGAGTTGAGAACTCGGGTTGCCTCCCGTGAAGCGCTTCTTTACGTGGTCACTAGCTTGACCATGAGAAATTATCATCCATAGGGTGGCTTAAGATCCATCGGATCAAGCCTCATGCATTCAATCAAACCAATTTCATCCTTGTAAAAGTAGTGCTTCAAACGATGACCATTAACCATGAACTTGTTGTCACCTGCCTCCAACTCAAAAGACCCATAACGAATAGTCCTCGAAATCACAAAAGGCCCCAAACATTTGGATTTGAGCTTTTCGGGAAACAAACGAAGCCTAGAGTTGAATAACAAAACCTTCTCTCCAACCTTGTAGCTTTTTTTCCTTATATGTTGGTCATGCCATTTCTTGGTTTACTCCTTGTATATCTTTGAGTTCTCGTAGGCATCATATCTAAGCTCCTCAAGTTCGTTGAGCTTTAGCAATCTCTTCTCACCGGCCAACGACATATCCATGTTATGTTTCTTGATGGCCCACCAAGCGTTATACTCCAACTCAACCGGCAAATGACAAGACTTCTCATAGACCAAACGATAGGGGGTTGTACCAGTTGGAGTCTTGTACGCCGTCCGCAAGGCCCTAAGTGTGTCATCAAGCTTGAGGAACCAATCCTTCCTAGATTTTTTCACCATCCTTTCAAGAAGGTTATTGATCTCTCTATTTGACACCTTCACTTGCCCCTTAGTTTGAGGATGATAAGGTAGACCAACTTTGTGATGAACTCCATACTTCTTGAGAAGAGTTTTGAGTTGCTTCTTGGCGAAGTGGGAACCTCCACCACTAATTAGCACCCTAGGAACCCCAAACCGTGGAAAGATGATTTTCTTGAGAAGCTTAAGCACAACCTTATGATCATTGGTAGGGGAAAGTATGTCTTCAATCCACTTAGTCACATAGTCAACCACTACTAAGATGTATAAATTCCCACATGAGGAGACAAAAGGCCCCTTAAATTCGACACCCCATACATCAAAAGGCTCAACTTCCAAAATGTTTTGTTGAGGCATTTCACCTCTTTTGGCTATGCCACCACTTCTTTGGCACTTATCGCATCTTGAAACAAATTGTGAGCATCCTTATGCATCGTTGGCCACCATAGGAGAGATTGAGAAATCTTTACTACCCTCTTATCAACTCCCCCATGTCCTCTACATGGCAACAAGTGGCAATGCTCAAGAACTCCTTCAATTTCATGCTCTGGAACACATTTATGGAAAAGGCCATCTCCACACTGTTTAAACAAGTAGGGGTCATTCCAAAAGTACCTCATCACTTCCTTGAAAAACCTCTTCTTTTGTTGAGAAGTGAACTCCGGGGGAATGACTCTGCAAGCAAGATAGTTGGCTATATCTGCATACCATGGGCTAGATGTTGAAGCTATAACCATAAGAGTTTCAAGTCCCACCTCTTCATTGATTGGTACATCCTCCTTGTTCTCAAAAGGAAGCCTAGACAAATGATCTGCCGCATAGTTCTCCGCTCCCTTTTTATCTCTCATCTCCATGTCAAAATCTTGAAGCGAAAGAACCCAACAGATGAGGCGTGGCTTTGCTTCCTTCTTGGTCATAAGATAGCGAACCGCTATGTCATCCGTGTACACAATCACTTTGGAGCATATAAGATAGGACCTAAAATTGTCCATGGTAAACACAACCGCAATCATTTCCTTCTCCGTCGTTGCGTAATTCATTCGAGCTTCATCAAGAGTTCTACTTGCATAGTAGATGACATGAGATCTTCCTTCTTTCTTTTGCCCAAGCACCGCATCTACTGCAAAATCACTTGTATCGCACATTAGCTCAAAAGGCAAGCTCCAATCCGGAGCTTGCACAACGGGTGAGGAAATGAGAGCTTTTGAAATGCCTCAAGACAAGCCTCATTAAAGCTAAACACAACATCTTTCTTGAGTACTTCGGTCAAAGGTTTGGCGATTGATGAATTTTTTTTGATAAACCTTCAGTAAAAACCGGCATGACCAAGGAAAGCTCTCACTCCCGTAATGGAAGTAAGAGTTGGCAACTTTGCAATCATTGAAACTTTGTCCGAATCAACCTCAATGCCCTTCTCTGAGACTTTATGGCCTAGGACAATACCCTCTTCAACCATAAAGTGAAATTTCTCCCAATGAAAACCAAACTCGTCTCTTGACACCTTTTCAAAACTTTTTCAAGATTATAAAGACAAGTGTCAGAAGACGAGCCACCAACACTAAAATCATCCATGAAACTTCAATCTCATTTTCAAGCGTCTCAGAAAAAATGGAAGTCATGCATTGTTGGAATGTTGAAGGAGCATTGCATAATCCAAATGGCATTCTTCGGTATGCAAATGTTCCATATGGACATGTGAAAGTAGTTTTCTCTTGGCCATTTGGGTGGATAGAGATTTGGAAAAACCCGGAGTACCCATCCAAAAAACAAAAAAAAGCATGGTGAGAAAGTCTCTCCAACATTTGGTCCATGAAGGAGAGAGGAAAATGGTCTTTCCTTGTTTTTTTGTTCAACCTCTTATAATCAATACACATTCTCCACCCGGTCACCGTCCGGGTGGAGATTTCGTCTCCTCCTTCTTCCTTGACGATGATCATTCCACCTTTCTTTGGAACCACGTGAACCGGGCTAACCCACCTTTCTTTGGAACTCCTCATTCACAACATCAACCCTATAGCATTTTTCAACCATGGGAATCTTGAGTAACTTAAAGAACTCAAAAACAATCTTTTCATTGGCAACCTCACATGTAATGGTGTTGTTCTTACAGTTGACCACCGCCCCCAAAGTCTTAAGAGCTTCACAACCCAAAATCAAAGGAGTATCAACATCTTCCTCCATATCCATCACTACAAAATTACAAGGCACGTAAATATGCCCAAATTGAATAGGAACATCTTCAAGCTCACCACAAGGTAACTTCACCAAATGGTCGGCCAATTGGATAGTCTTCCTTGTAGGGATCATTTCAATGTTAAGATTTTGAGCAATGGATAGAGGAATCAAACTAACACTTGCTCCAAGATTGGCTAAGGAGCCCCTAGCATCCATGTTCCCAATCTTTACCGGCAAAGTGAAACTTCTCGGATCTTTTTACTTCTTGGACATCTTATGTTTGACAAGTTCACTCACTTGATGGGGAAGAGTGATGAGCTCATCATTGAGCTTCCTCTTGTTGGTGAGAATATCCTTGAGGAGCTTGGAGTATGAAGGCATTTGTGTGACAACTTCAATGAAAGGGAGGTTGATGTGCAAATTCTTCATCACACTAAGGAACTTTGCAAACTTATCATTCAACTTCCTCTCCGAAAGTCGACCGGGAAATGGAACTGGCCCATCAAGATTCCTACCCTCACTAGGAGTTGAAGTTGTATTCTCGTCTTTAAGTTTCTTCTTCTCCATACTTCTTTCTTTCTCAATAACCTTCTCTTCCTCAACCTTCTTGTCTTCACCCACACTCTCTTTTCCTTCCTTATTTTCCTCACTAACCTCCTCCTTAGGACCTTCATAGGATGTACCCAATCTCAATGTGATTGCCTTGCAAGAGTCGGATTTTATGATGTTGGAAGGGTTAGTTTGTGATTGCCCGGGTAGAGTAGAAGGTGAATTGAAAGGGACTCTCTCGGCCAATTGAGCTAATTGTGAATAAACCATCATTTTATGAGCCTTGACCTCTTGCACTTGTTGATTCATGGCTTGAAGTTGTTGAAGAATTTGGGTTTGTGTAGAATCGGGTTGATATGCTTGCTCTTGGCTCCTTTGAGACACTTGATTTTGATTGTTGTATTGGTTTTGATTACTGTGTTCGTTGTTTCTTGGGTAGTTTCCTCTGGGTTTTGGTTTTGAAATGGAGGTGGGTTTTGATATTAAGTGTTGGAGTTGTTTGATTGTTGAGTTTGTTGACTCCATTGTTGAGGTTGGTGTGCAAATCCGGGGGGTGGTAGCCTCCAAGCTATTCCACCGCCACTTCCCCTATATCCATCTTGCCTTGTGCTGTATGCCGCCACATGTTCGGGGATCAAACCTCCACAATAAGATGTATTATGGTTTGTACCACCACAATTTTGACAAGAGAAAGAGTTGACTTGAGAGGATCTTGCCCCACTATTAACACTCATATTCAACTTTGCAAGACCTTTTGTAAAAAGCTCAATTTGATGTTGCAATTGATCAACCTTCTCTAATTCATACTTTCCAACTTTCTTTGGTGCATTCCTCCTTTTACCACCCTAAGAGTAGTTCTTCACTACCACTTCAATTGTTGCTTCAACTTGATTTTGGGGGATCTTAATCAATTGTCCACCCGCCCCCGCATCCAAGTTAGCTCTAGACATAGATTCCAATCCTTCATAGAAAAATCGCATGAGCAAGCTTTGATTGTATTCATGGTGAGGACATGATTGTACCAACTCCTTGAACCTTTCCCAAGCTTCACTAAGACTCTCATCCGCTTCTTGTTCAAATGATGCAATCTTCCTTGTCATTTCGGCGGTCTTTTTTCGGAAATGAACCTCTTCAAGAACGCCTTGACTATCTCTCTCCACGTTGTAAGAGAATTTGGCTTAACTAGTTTGAGCCACTTCTTTGCTCTACCCGAAAAAGATTGTCGAAATAAGTGGATATGGATGTATTCTTGAGAAACTTGAATGGTTTGAATCATGGCACAAAACTCAAGGAATCTATCAAAGTGCTCAATAGGATCTTCACTTGGAGAACTCAAAAATTGTTTCGCTTGTACCATTCTAGTGTATTGAGGATGAATGGTTAAATTGGTTTCCGTGACGGGTAGCAAAATCCCTCCCGTGAGCTCATAATCCTCCGGATTCCCAAACTCACGAAACAAAACATCATCTTCTAGTCCCGCCATTGCCTCACTTTGGGAATTCGAAAACCAAGAATCACTCTCACTCTCAACAATAGCACCAAGACCTCGCCCCTCTTCTTGATAAGGCCTATTGTCTCAAAGTGCGATCGATCTCGTGGTCAATGTAATGTGTAGGTGGTCCTTGAGATCTCCTTAGGATCCACCAAAGCTAAGCAAACGATTAGTAATGACTAGCAAGAGAGTAAAGGAACAAAATGAAAAGCAACAAATCCAATAACAACAAAATAAGAGTCCAAAACTAGTCGTCTCCCCGGCAACGGCGCCAAAAATTTGATCGGCGGACAATAGGTCGTGTATACTATCCTAAATCAAATCAACAATTTATACTCCTAACCTAACTCTATCAAGTTTACACTAGATAGTGGCAAGCTAGGGTCGAACCACAAGGAAACAGGGTATTGCACAATCAAAGTGGAATTAAGAATCTATTGCAAGTAACAAGGGGTATTTTGGTTTGTTTTTGTGAATATCTAAGATTAAACTATCTACCAAGAAAGGATTAAAACAAGAAAAATAAGGAGTTGAACTAGAATCACTAAAATATAGATGAAAAATAAGATTTAAGGGAAATATGATAAAAAACACTAGGGAGAGGGGGTTCCAATCATGATCAACTAAGACAAATATGATAATCTTCATGGATTCATGCCAAGGAGTAAAAACTTTACTCAAAATAATTCATTCTCATGCAAACACTCAAAGCAAGTCGATGAAATCGATCAAACCTAAACTAGATCATTCTCATGCATCTAATCTAGTACTCTAATATTGGGGCTAGAGGTGCACAACAATAGCTCCAAGCATTATAGGCACAAAACCATAAACTCAAGACAAAACCCAATCAATCATCAATATAAACTCAATCAATCATGATTTTCACGACCCTTCCTTAGCTAGAAATCTAAGCCAGAGGAAAGAAGATAGTCATACCAACTACTCTAAACATGGATTCAATCCTAACAAAACAAAACATGATTAAAAACAAAAAAAAAAGCAATGAAATAAGAAAAAGCAAAGAACTTTATGGAAATAAACACTATTAAGAGCAATAAAACCAATCAAAAGATAAGGGGTAAAGAGATTACTACTATTAAATTTGAAGGATTAAGCAAACATGGACTAGTTACATTGAAAAGATGAAAACTTGAAGGAAGCTTGAAAAGATCTTGATTACAATAATGGAAACTTAAAGATTGAGCTATTTTCTCTCTCTAAAATGTTGATATTCTCTCTCTACAAAACGTTCTAGATGGCAATAGAATAGTGAATGTCATGAAATTTCAATCCAAGGACTATTTATAGTCTCTTGATACAACAAAGGAACCGAGTGGAGGAGAGGCCTCTCTAGGAAGCTGCCGCGCTCTTTCCGTTATGGGTATGTAGTTGGGAAAACCCAGCTCACCGCGTCCGCGTCCTCCTAGGCCACGCCCTCTCCATGCCTTTTCCCATCCATCTCTAGAAAGTGGTGCTCACCTCGAAAACTTGACTCGCGCCCGCGACTTCAGCACCCGCGCCCGCGGCCTGCTGTGTGCTGCGTGCCCTCTCCTTTAGGCATCTCCTCTTCTTGGACCAAACCACAAGAGCAAATTTCGACTCCATTGAGCAACTTCCATTCCGCCTACGAGTTTCAGGAGCTATCAAAACAAACAAACAAAAGATAAAATGCAAACGAAAAGATAAAAGAAAAGGAAAAACACGAGAAAGAACAAAAGTAACTAAAACAGAGGTAAAAACGGTAAGAGAAGGCACAAACAAGTGACAAATGAGGGAAATTCATTAGTGAAAAAGGGTGAAATAGTGGCGTAAATGCCACTCATCAAAATTGTGCCTTTATAGTAGAGTGGGAAAACTACTAGGTTTAGAATTCTGGACAATTTGTAATCCCATAAATTATCGAGGGAAAACAGAAATATGGATCGCTTATAAAAACGAGATAACATCATTGACATTAAATTGTCGATTTAATCTAATATTAAAATTTTAAAAAATTTATATAAGAATTAGTTTTCAAGAATTATAATTTTCTTTGATTGATTGACATTTTAATTGCAATGCTTTTAAATTTTCATCTTACGTAAAATTTACCAATAATTTTATTGGACAATCAATGTCAATGACTTTGATAGATTGACAAATTAATGGTAGAATACAAATTTTTACATTATAATCACCAAATTAGTTTCATAATTTATAGTATCTAAAATATTTAATTCTCATTGATAATTATTAAATAATTTCATTTACTAATTCTTACATAAAGTTTTCAAAATTTTAATTTTTGATTGAATTGACAATTTAATGTCATTGATGTTATCTCGTTTTTATAAGCGATCCATATTTCTGTTTTCTGTCGATAATTTATGGGATTACATATTCTCCAAAATTTTCAACGAAATAGTATTTAATGAAAATTATGATGTGTTAATATTAAAGTATTTTTAAGTGCAAACCACAAACTCTCTCTTGGCTTATATTGTATAGATTGAAATTTGCATAATATTTATTACCAAAATAAATTTATGATTTGCTAACTACAGTGTGTACATGATTAATTTATAGAAAATAATTAACATAAAAAGGAAGAATTTGGAGGGGAAAAAACAACACCAAGAAGTGACACGTGTCATTCTTGATGTCCGTTTTAATATTAAGTATATATATCAAGGCATGAAATATTGGAATTTTAATAATCTCCGCACTTAAGATGGAATGATCAACTTAATAATACTTGTAAAAAGTTTAATCAGTTTGTCAATATATTTGATAATAAGGACTTCAATAAACATGAAGAGGAAGTTATAAAATGAGATAGTTTACTCCACTGAGTATCACTGGCGTACTAGATTGACTACTAATTAAATATAAGTCTATAGCATATTTTTACTTAACGGTCTTATTTACCACTATTAATTTTTTTTTCTCTAATTAATTAATTTTTTTTTGGTTTTGTATACAATGCTCTATTTTGGTTTTGCTTATACTCTATAGTTTAAGTATTTTCTTTTAGATGATGCACAATATATATTTTTTTGGCTAAATTTAGATTTATCTTACTAAATTTAAATTATTCATGTCAATTAAAGGATCGTTTGTTAATTGTTTAGAGATATGACTTTTACTAAATAAAATTAGTTTTAAGTTTAATCATTTCTACCAGTTAAAACATATGTTTATAAATTAAAGTCTATTTATTTCAAAATATTTTTTAATACAAATAGAATGAGACGTTAGTTTGAAAGAAATGTTTTGTGTAAGTGAAGATTATATATTATTTAATCCTTCATTAAAGTTTTATAGATTTGTGTTTTGGGATTAGTGATGAGACTTTGGTATAATTTTTTTTTTCTCACGCTTAGCCTTCATAAATAATTCGACAATGTAATTTTCCTTGTTCACTTGATAATATCTTTTTAAATTTAATTTAGAGATAAATAACACATGTATGTGTCTTGTCTTAAATTATACAAAGGTAAACTACAGTGAGCACTAAAGAGAAATTCTTACAGATGATTAACTATTACTTTCAAATCAATAACAAAGAAAACCAAGGAAAGATTATGAAGATATAGATCTAAATGTGGTTACTTTTCTTTTAAGTGGTGAAAAAAAGAAATTATGCAATTTATTTAATACAATTGGCCTGACAACGTGGGATTGTTTATAACAAACAAACAAAAAAAAAAAAAAAGAATAAATAAAAAGTTGTCATAAAAGGAGTTAAGTAAAGTGAGTAGAGTTAAGTAAAGTGAGAAGAGTTAGTTAAACAGATTAAAACATAAAGTGAGTAGACCTTAAAAATGTTTTTATTATCTACACATGCTCCCCCAAATTTAAATAAAAACAAAAGAAAAAATAAATAATTTAAGCATGTTGTGAACCCACATTACTAAAAAACGTCAAAGTAGTTAAACCTAGCTTTCATCATTGCAGAACAGAATTGATAAGATTGGGTCTAGTCTACACATTTCTTTCACTCTTACAAAAAAAATCCCAATATTTTTATGGGATCTTGTTTTGGAATCCAAATTTTCAATTTGGATTTAGGGTTACTAATTGTTTGGTGCATTTTATCTTTCCTACATTCTGTATTTTCGGTTAGCACATGGGAAAGGTTGGCAATTTCAATTCACTAGTGGAAAAAACATCCAGTGCACCATGAAAGACAAACCATATATAGTTTTGGAAAAATTAGATATAATAATCCTAACTTTTATGAATTTTGCTAGAATATCCCAACTTTGGATTATTCTGGAATAATCCGAACTTTGGGGGTTCTTCTTTTTCTTCAATCCCAAAAATCGGTGACCGATTGAATGGGTTAATTTTTTTTTAAGTGACATGTAGTGTCACAAGTGAATTGGCTAAAACAATTTATTAAAAAAAAAAAAAAAACCAACCAAACCCCAAAATCCCGCCCACCAGCCAACCTCAAAAACCACTAGTCTCACCCTAAACGGCGGCGCTAATTCCCCTCCCCGTGCACCGGTTACCCCTTCCCCCTCCCCCTGCGTTGGTTTCCCCTTCCCCACTCGCCAGTTCTCCTTTTCCCCCAATCTCCTCCACTTGAAAATCGCCGCTTAAAACCACCTCTCCTACTCCCGAAAACCCCCAAACACTCCTCCCCACCGCCGAAAACCCTAGCCGTTTAGGATTTCGGGGTGGTGGGAGGAACGATTTGGGGTTTTTGGCTGTGGGAGGGGTTTCATTGGTGGATTTGGGGTTTCGGGGTGGTGGTTTTGTGGGGAATGGGGGGTGTTTCAGGGAGGGAGAAAGACGGCGACACGGTAGAGGTCGTTTCACGCGGCTGGCCGGCGAGAAAGGGGTGGTAGGCTGGGTAGTGGGGTGGTGGTTAAGGTGGGCCGGTGGGGGAAAGGGAGGCTAACTAGTGGTTTTGGTGATGTTTGGGTTTTTTTAAAAAAAATATTTTTTACCGATCAGGGCTTGGCACGTGTCAAGTGACCTTATATAATAGGTCATTAATTTTTGTTGACCAGTTAGGGATTGAAGAAAAAGAAGAACCCCCAAAATTTGGATTATTCCAGAATAATTCAAAATTGGGATTATTTTAGCAAAATTCATGAAAGTTAGGATTATTAATTATTTCTAATTTTTCCTATATTTTTTTTTGGATATTTAACTTTTACTACCTATACAAAAACCGAAATTATTTATTACAACCAAACTTATAAAAGTTTTATTTTACAACACAATACTTATCAAATAATATTGTAGAATTTTGCTCAAAGTTTTAGTTTACAACAAAAAAAATTAAAAATAGTATTTTGCCACAATTATAAAGTTTGAGTATAAAAATAAAAAAGCGAAATTGACCAGTTCGACTAGGTCCTTTTTCGGGGTTGTGAGCACAAATTGTCGAGGTTGGTTCTAGTTATTTAGGGGTTAGGGAGGGGGAGATGGTAGATTTCAAGGGGGGGGGGAAGGGAAAGACCAGTTTTAGGGTGGAGAAAAAGGAGGGGGGCGAATTTCAATGGTGGGTTGGGGAAAAAGGTGTTTCGGGATAGGGGCATGGGGTGCCGACCGTTAAGTTTTTTAGGTTGATTTTTTTATTTTTCTTTTTTTTTTCACGCAATAGATTAGTGACACGTGGATATGGTGGGCTCTATTAACGGATTCTTGGATGGAATTCGTTGAGTGGTCGCTAAACAAAATATTAGGCTTTAGTTTTTGTGGTAAAATAAAACTTTTATAAGTTTGTGTAGTAAAAAACAATTTTTGGTTTTTTTATTTTTTATTTTTTGGTGTTAAAAATCAAAATTTATTCTTTTTATTTAATAAGTTTGTGATGAAAGCCTTTATAATAAAACAATATAATTAAATTAAAAGAAGTAGATATGCACCTATTTAATTTGACTAATTCTTAACTTTATAACTTCATACTGTTCGGATAAAAAAATTATGCATTTGCTTCATAACTATATTTTTACAAAAAAATAAGTCAGTATTAAACAACATTGACAACATAGAAATATATATTAAAAACACAAGTTGTATAAATAATATATGGCAATAAACTAAAATATCTTTTATCAAAACTTATTTTTATATTCTATCTACTTCATTATTAATATAAATTTTATAAGATATCTATAAGAGAAATACAAATTTAAGAAATTCAATTCATCACATATTTAATCATATAAATGTTTCTTTTACAAAAACCATGCATTATATCTTACATGGATCTTGAAATAAAAAATCTCGTACAGAAAAACTAGAACATTAAACCTTTTCGTAGAGAGTATTGAACAATATGTAATTTTTATCTAGTTATCGTATATGTTGTACTATGATCCCATATAATTCCTCATTAATGATTTAGCAATGCAACAATAATCCATCAAAATAATGACCATATAAAGTGTAAAAATAAAAATTATGACTCTTAAAAATATAAAAAAAAAATATAAAAAAAAAAAAAAAACTCTTTTTTGAAAATATGATGTGTAAAAAAAGTTATCACTTGCAAAGAAGGAAAAATATTTGTTTAAAAGTAACCAAAAAATAGACAAACTAGAGAATTAAATCATTAATTTTTTTATGGTCCAAAAGAATTCCTAATGAATTCAGTTGTGAAGACTAGGATAGGAAAGAAAGAATTAGGGAAAAAAGAAGTAGATATGTGATATTTGAATGAATAGAACACACACACCAAAAAAAAAAAAAAAAAAAATTTAATTGTAGTGCCTTTAATAGGGTAAGTTGCCCCTGCCAATGAAATCCAATCTGCGGGCACCTGCCTATGTGTCTGCCGCTTGCACTCTACCATATTCATTCCACGCTTTTTTAGGACGTTACAAGTCCTTCTTTTCCTATCCAACGGGGAAAGCTGTTCCAAAGCAACCAGCATCAGAAGATCTTTATAGGTCAACAGGGTAGGTTAATGATGAGCCCACCAACTTCCTGGCAAGATGCCTACGGTTAAAAAGCACCGACATGTCAAGATCCAAATTCGAATTGGTTCCTGGTCCTGGTCAGAGACCACTGTGTTCGCGCCGGCGGTCCAACAAAGAGGCAAAGTAGTGGTCTTTGCCCTGTTGTTTGCACCTATTGTTTTGTTAGAGTCGGTCATTCTGTTGTAAATGAGGGAGTTTGGACAACCAACAATCAGGCATTGTACATGTACTGAACCCAGGATCAGTCATTGGGTTCTTTCTATTGTAGTTTGTAAAGCCACTTGGTACTACAATGGGAGAGTACCTTTAGAGAACCGGGTGAGTTGTAATATATTCTCAACAATATCAATAGGCCGGATCTACCCCAGCATTTAGAAATTGGTTAATCGGTAAAGATACATGGATTTGATGCCCCGATGTGTATTCGAATCATAGGAGCTAGCAACCGCCGATATGCTCGTATTGGTGACGTTATTGTTGCTGTGATTAAAGAAGCAATACCCAACACGCCCTTAGAAAGACCTTGTACGCGCAGTGAATCTTGAAGGACTATTTCTGCATCTCCTTGACCAAATCCACCCACATTAGGATTACTCGTTAATGGTTGATCAAGCTTGATAGATTCACCCTCTGAAACAAGAAGCTCCGGTCCTGGCGGGATAATATCAACCACTTCACGTTCGTCCGAGGCATCCGCTATGTTTATTTCGTATCCGCCCCGGATTCCCTCTCCGAGCGGAGCCGAGCAACCCCCCCCCCCCCCCTCATATGCCTTTTGGCTAGCTTTTACGGGTTGCTACTTTCTAGCTCTTAGATATGATTTAATTTTTAGCTTTTGTTGAAATATGTAACCTAGACACTTAAACATTATGTTTACCCATTAATACAAATTAAATGTACATGATGTCTTACATATTACATGTTCATTTTATAGGTGCCTATTGTCCTTGAATGAAATTCGTTATGAGTTTGCAAGAATTCACCTCAGATTAGATGGAATTATTCAAGTTAAGTTTCTCTTTCAATATTGCTTTACTCATATTTATTTTCATTTTTTTGTAATTCTCTTTGGTAACACTAAGCTATGTTTTTCCTTTTTCTCTCTGGTAAAATGTAAAAAAATTATTATCTTTGGTAGTCATATATCTTGTTATTAATTTAATTATAACACTAATGACAATTTTTGTTAATTTCTTACCCATGGCTAAGTTGTTGATGATAAAATTAAAATAAAATGACATAATTGCCCAAGTGAATTTCCTAATCTTTTTTATTTCCTCTTTCCTTCACCAAACTGCCAAAATCACCAATTCACCACAATAACCCACATCTCTCTCTTAGGTTCACTTACACACCTACTGTCACAGCGCCCCTTCCCTCCCTACTGATGCATCTGCCCCTTCCCTCCATACCGACATATCACCCCTCGTTACTGCAGCGACACCTTATGGATGCACCACCATGTTGAAATTTGAGTTATAAAGGCCATATTCGACAAAAAAATTAAAAACTCCAGATATGGAATTGTTATTGATTAGGAGATTTTCTCCCGCCACGTGGACCAATGGAACTATGTCCATGTCATCCACGTGGACCAACCAGAGTCTGCCACGTGTCACCTCGTCAGAGGTACAAGTTGGACCAATCATGCCACGACATGTGGCAGGCAAATAGCCAAACAGGAAGCGGGCCTCTAACGGCCCAAATTCCTAGGCAAAGCGCAATCATTCCTAGGTTTACTGAAACCTAGTACTGGGTACGTTTTGCAACACCTTATAAAAGGGAGATGTTCCCCCTCGGGAACACACAGTTAATTCCATTTATAAATAAATTGAGAGAAAGTCAGACACCTGACTACTCAAACTGAACAATTACACATTGCAGATACTCTCTTGGAATCCAAGAGAGAGCTTTTGCTTTCCGTTCTTTACTTCTCAAACACGCTCTAACTTGATCGTCGGAGGCGGAACTCCACCCAACCGGAGTCTCTATTGTTTTGCAGGTAAAGAAGCCAGGCGGCAGCCGTCGAGGTGAAAAAAGTGTTAGATGCTGGGTTCATTCGGCAATGCAATTTCCCTAATTAGGTTGCCAATGTTGTGCTGGTAAAGAAGCCGAATGGAACCTGGCGCATGTGTGTGGACTACAAAGACTTGAACAAGACATGTCCAAAGGATAGCTATCCTCTCCCAAAGATCGACAGTCTGGTTGATTCTACAGCCGGCCATGCCCTGATGAGCTTTGTGGACGCCTATTAAGGCTTTCACCAGATACCTCTGTGGAAGAAATATCAAGAAAAGATGGTACTCGTCACTGATCGGGGGTTATTCTGCTATATTGTGATGCCGTTTGGTTTGAAGAATGCGCCTGCTACCTTCCAGAGAATGTTAATACAATCTTCATTAATTAAATTAGAAGGAATGTGGAGGCGTACATTGATGATATGATAGTCAAATCCAAACTTTAAACGGACCATCTTACAGATCTCCGAGAAACTTTCGCCACACTTAGGCGGCACTGGGTTATGCTCAATCCCAAGAAGTGCGTTTTTGGTGTTGAGTCTGGGAAGTTCCTCGGATTTCTTATTGATCAAAGGGGGATAGAGGCCAATCCAGAGAAAATACAGGCAGTCATAGACATGCAGTCGCCCCGCACTGTAAAGGAAGTTCAAAAATTAACAGGTTGTCTGGCGGCATTGGGGAGATTCCTCACTCGGTCAGGCGACAAGTGCCTCTCTTTCGTCCAAGAAACCAAGAAGAAGACTATGTTTGAATTAGGGACAGATGCAGAGGCGGCCTTCTAAAAGTTGAAGGAACACTTGCAGTCTTTGCCAAGGCTCGTCAACTCTCTGTCAAAGGAAGTGTTATACATGTATTTGGCCGTCTTTGATCATGCTCTCAGTGCCATTCTCATTGCTGAAAGAGACGGCTGCCAGCTCCCCATCTATTTCATCAGGCATGTCCTGAAGAATGCTGAGTTACGGTACCCCATGGTTGAAAAATTTGGCCTGGCCCTCTTCATGGAAGTTAAGATGCTAAAACCTTACTTCTTGGCACATTCGGTTGTGGTCTACACTGACCAACCAATCAAGCGACCACTGACAACCATGGAATCATCCGGCCAAATAATTAAATGGGCAATTGAAATGCAAAGCCTAGAAATTACTTTTGAGCCAAGGAAATAAGTGAGGGGCAGGCACTTGCCGACTTCATTCTTGAAATGACTAGGCCGGCTGATCCAGAAAATCCTGACCAAGTCTGGAAGGTATATGTGGACGGGAGCTCCACAATGAACGATTGTGGTGCAGGCGTCATATGTCTGTCTCCTGAGGGAGACAAGTAAGAGTATGCACTACGTTTCAAGTTCCAACCCTCAAATAATGAGGCAAAATATGAAGCCCTACTAGCCGGCATCCGCATGTGTAAGGCGGCTGGAGCAAGGAAAGTGGGCGCCTGTTCTGATTCACAATTGATTGTTAGCCAATACCATGGTCACTATGAAGCCACACATCTGGTTATGATAAAGTATTTACAGGCAGTCAAAGAAGAGGCAGGGACACTTGATGAATTTCATTTAAGTCAGGTACCTGGGTCTGAGAATAACCAAGCGGATGCTCTCTCCAAATTGGCATCATTCGCCTCTTGTGACACACCAAGATCAGTTTTCTGGGAGGTGATGTAAAAAAGGAGCATCGAAGAGGAACCCGTTGGAATCCTAGATCAAAGCTCAACCTGGATGGATGGCATCCGAGCATACTTAACAGACCGCACCTTGCCGGATACTTACCCAGAAATGATCGTAATAAAAAAGCGTGCATCCAACTTTGAAATCCATAAAGGGGAACTTTCCAAGAAAGGGTATCTTCAACCTCTTCTGAAGTGTGTTACCTAGAAAAGGGCCGAGAGGTCCTCGAATATTTGCATTTAGGGTTCTGTGCCTCCCACATAGGTAGCATGACCCTAGCAAAGAGATACAGGTGGCAAGGCTACTTCTGGCCTACCCTAGAAGTAGATGCCATGGAGATGGTGAAAAAATGTGACAAGTGAGGTTTGGCAAGCTCATCCATCGTCCGGACACTAACCTGACAACAATCCATAGCCTTAAACCATTCTCTAAGTAGGGCATGGACATTCTGGGTCCGTATACGCCTGTTACAGGCGGACAGAGATACATTTTGGTTACTGTTGACTACTTCACCAAGTGGGTAGAGACGAAGGCAGTCAAAGGCATTAAAACCAAAGATGTTATCTCCTTCATTTGGAGAAATGTCATCACCCGGTATGGGGTACCCATGTCTATGGTCTTTGACAATGGTCCTCAATTTGAGACGTCTGCTCTCAAGAACTGGTTGGGAGACCAAGGGATCTCTCACTGTTTTGCATCAGTCGGCCGCCCCCAAGAAAACGCCCAGGTTGAAGCCTTCAATAAGTTAATCTCTGATGGTATCAAAAAGAAAATTGAAAGAGCTGGCGGCCTATGGGCTGATGAGCTACCGCATGTTCTATGGGCCATTAGGACGACTGAAAAAAGGGCGACTGGTGAAACTCCATTTCTCATGGTTTATGGGGCAGAGGCTGTTATGCCTATTGAGCACTATGAGCCGACTCTTCGAGTCATGCTTTATGACGAAGAGGCTAACTGGGAAGCCATGCGACTAGCATTGAACTCACATCCAGAATGCAGGGGCAATGTGGCCTTGCATAATGAGATCTAGCGTATGAGAATGACGAGATTACAATAAAAGAGTGCACAAGCTCCCCCTGAAAGTAGGGGACTTTGTGTTATGAAAAATGGAAGCAGTCGGTAGGGCCAATGAATAGGGAAAGCTGACTCCTAAATGGGATAGCCCCTACCGAATCTATGAAGACGTTTGAGGCGGCACCTACCGCCTGGAAACACCATACGGCAGGCAGCTAGCCAGAACTTGGAACGTAGACAACTTGAAAAAGTATTATTTCTTAGATTTGTAAATTATTTGTATATATAAGCATATCAATAAAATTTGCAATTTATTTTTCAGTTTTTTTCAAGTCTCCTCAGTGGGCAAAGCCACCTGTACAATACATAGTCGGCCTTATTTCCTTTAATCACTTACTCTCACATGAGTAAAAATGTTAAGTCTTGACAACTTAGCAAACTGTTCTTTTCTGAACAACCTAATGAGGCCACAGGCCGGATGATCAACTTGAACCCATGGCCGAATGATCACCTTGAGGCCTAAGGCCGGATGATCAACCTGAGCCCCATGGTCGGATGATCCTTATAAAATTAAACTAATACGTTTGTCCCAAACAAAAGCAAACGTCTGGCGACATCCATCCAGGTGAATTTATCGCATTGTTCTATAAACCTGAAACAAGCAACCCTACTGAATGTCCCCAAGACAGCCTCGTAGTCGTTTGATATGAGACGAAGATAAACGTACCGCATTACTACGAACACGCGGTAGACAGTTAAAATCTAAGTCAGAAATAGCCTATTATTGCTTGGGACAATACAGTCGGCATAATTTGAGTAAATAGCTTAGCAAAACTTGGCGAATAAAGAGGTACCATGCGGCAAAAAACCTTCTGTTTCTTCTACTCACACAAATCAAAGTGACAGAGATTGATTAACCCCAAGGGTTAACTCATAGTCACTCCAGCAAACTTGGGATGGAACCTAAATAGTGCAAACCAAACCGCCTGTTTTTTAGCAAACAAACAGTATTCGGCCACTATTCCTGTAAAAAGTGCAAGCTATAAAACTTTGTAAATAGAAAAACCAACATGCAGCCACAGCCGACTGTTTCTTCTGTTTACTCAAGTTCAAGTGACAGAGACTGATTAACCTCAAAAGGTTAATTCATAGTCAATCAACCAACCTATAATGGAACCTAAAAGGTACAAATGAAGCCGCCTATCCTTGTAATAAACAGACGACATTCGGCCACTATTTCTATTTAGGTTAGCAACACCGTTGAAGCTACCGTTTGTAACCCAACCGGCGGTTGCTACTTTAATTAAAAACATCCAGTTTGGCGCCTGTTCTGTACAAGTACCAAACAAACGGACTATTTACAACCAATAAAATAAACTAAGTACAAAACTTAGTGGCAAAAGTGTGGTTCGTATAAAGAACTATAAAGAGGCCAAGAGGCGGATAATTCTAAGTGAATGGCCGTCTATCCAATGGCCGCCTGTCCACCTGGTTTGGGGAAATCACCATAGTGATTGATTGACCTAGAAATCAGTCATACTCTTTAAAGTATCAAAGATTTCCAAGTCAATTGATCAACCTTAGAAAACTAAGCGCATAGCCGGCCAGGGGCAAGAACAGTCGGTATACCCAAATAATTGGAATTTTGAAAGATTTGCATTCATACTAAAAGGCAAGCTATACTAAGCGAAATTCATGAAAGGTAAAAATTCAAAGCGAAGTAAAAATTGGAAAATCCGGCAAAACTGCCGGATGTTTCATATAAACAGTCGGCCATAAGACCGACAGAAATGTTGAAATTGTTGATAAACCCCGACCCCTTTGGTTGGGTAATGATACAAAGAATCCGGCACGAAGGCTGAAAAAAAGTTGATAAATAAAAGGAAAGCTTAAGCGGTCGGAGGGGGTACATTAGCATCAGCAGCCGCATCCGTCTGGTCTCTGGTCGGCCACTATTCTATTGATAAACTGATTCTCCCACTTGTCATAACCGGTCTCTGGGAAGAGAACCCCCCATGTCTGATTCATGATGGCGCTGCAGTTGTCCATCATGTCCTTGACTAGGGCCTCTTTCTCTTCATTATCCCTTGAAGTGTAATTTTTGGCAAGCTAGGTCTCCTGGTTGGCCAGCTACTGCTTTAGTTTGTCTACCTGAGTGCGGAGGCCGGCTGCTTCTTTGTCCGTATCTTTAAGAGGCCCGAGCTCATCCTTGAGGTCCTTACCAGACGACTCTAGCTTAGAGATCCTCTTCTTGATCGCCTCTGAGTTCGATTTGACCTGCAAGTTGGCAGCCGCCTGATAATATAGTATGTCATTAGTCAGAAGTACATTTTGGGCAATCTGGAACATAACTTTGTTAGAAACAGAGGCGGCTCGAGCCTTCGCATCATTTACCTCTTTGGTCTTCTCGCAGCATAGACCAGACCCGGCCAAAAACAGACGTTAGATACAGGCGGCTCAAAAGTTATATAAATAAGACGAAAAATTGTTACAAGTATACCTCAGCGAGAAGAGCAAGGATGCCATCCAGGTTGAGGGTGCCGACTCCCCTGACCACCTCCCTATCTTTAATGGAGACGGCTTTCAGCATAAACTTGGCCAGATGGACAAGGTCCGGCCATTGAGAGACATTTGCATAATCAATACCCTATAGGTACTTGGTGTAAATTCGGCCAATAGATTGACTGCTTTCAGAAGTACTGGACGACTGCTGATTGAATTTTACCCTCAAAGGGTAAGGGAAGAAAGCAAGTCTTTGATACCTTCAGCAGCCGCATACTTCTTCTTCTCCGTCCGATTGCCCGCGGGGACAACTGGAGATTTAGGAGGTTGGCTGCTCCCTGGCCCTGAGGCCACATGTTTCCTAGCTCTTCCAGGGGTTGTTATGTCACCAGCCGTCTATTTATTGACTTTGGAATCCGTCTTGGAGGAGGAGGAGGAGGTGGACTTTGCTAAGTTGCCTTACAAAATAACTATAGTAATTAAGAAACAGGCGGCAGGAAAAGCTAAATGAGATGTTAAGTCGAAATCTCACCTTGGGCACCT
Organism: Chenopodium quinoa; assembly: GCF_001683475.1. Lineage (NCBI taxonomy): Eukaryota > Viridiplantae > Streptophyta > Magnoliopsida > Caryophyllales > Amaranthaceae > Chenopodium > Chenopodium quinoa. The sequence continues at coordinate 1,347,122 of NW_018742726.1, read as the reverse complement.
GCGCAGCAGGCGACTCTCTAATTGACCACTTTCCCAAGATGGTCGAGCGTAATTGGGCAGCAGCTTTCTTTGAGGCCGAGAGTTTTTCCATATCTCAGTCAGCAAAATATAAATTAGGGTAGTTTGACACAAAAATAATGAAGTTTACAAGACACTTGAACAGGCAGTCAACTACCTCTCGGCATTTCTTCACTAAGGCCACAGGCGGCCAAATATGTCCCATCATATAACGTTATACTTGGGAATATAATTTTGGGGAATGAACTCTCTAACCCTAGTCTCGGGGTTCGCTTGAATATCTACTTTGAAGAGTCTTCTGTCAAGGATCTCTTCCTTTGCTTTGCGAGGAACAGGCAACATCTCCGAACCGCCTGTAAGGAAAGGTGGGTTCCTGTTCCACCTGTTTAATTTTTGGTTTCCGACTTTGTCAAGGCAAGAGATGATGTAGAATGTGTTTCTCCAATCCTTCCACTCTCTCTCCTTCCCCAAAGTCATCATATAGCCCTTATAACTAGACAACTAAAACCAGCCGGTCCCGCTTGCTTTTGGGGTCCGGCTGAGGTAATGCATATGGGCGAATGGTTCGAAGCTAGGCTCTACTTGATGCATTTTGCAGCCGCCAACATAGCCCAATATATTGAACCAAGATTTTGGGGCCAGTTGCCAGACACTTAGCTGGTATCCGTTTAGTATTCAACCCACAGCCGGATGCAAAAGAAATCTAAGGTCAGCTTTAATAGCCGCCTCATAGCAGCCAAAACACTCATCCCCGTAGCTGTACCCCTCTGCCAGAGTACGGTGTCTTCAGCATCCGGCACGCATAGAATGTAACCATGTCCCATGACATGGTCTGCTCTGAAGCTCCCAATTTTATCGGCCATCATCTTCCGCCTACCTGCGGGAACATGATGGTAGTAGGCGGAAAATTGCTCTCGGCGGGTAGTAGACGGCTCCGCCCAATATGCTCCCAATTCAACTGAGAGGTACTCTCTCGCGGCCCCTAGCTGAGAGTGCCTCTCCTCAGATTCATCTATCTAAAGGTACTTGGCTCAGATTCGCTGTCTAAGCTAGAGGTACTTGGCTCAGATTAACTGTCTAAGCTCTCGGTGGTGTCCGCCTGGTGGGCCAGATTAACAAAGGCTAGTATATCATTTTGATCCTCCTCCTTTGATTCGTCTAAAATGGAATCTTTAGGAGTGCTTGGGGCACTAGGCAGCACGTCATACAATTCGCTGATAGGCGCATAGAAAGAAGAGTCGTCTGACTTTGTCACCCTTGCAGTTCTCTTAGTTTTGGCCATGTTGTCCTGCACAAACACATAGACAATCGGACTTGGGGCAGTTCGCAAAGGGTGATCCAGCAAGGGGGAATTGGCAAACCTACTTCTAGATTCAGCCGTCCCCGGTGACCGGCTTATCACTAACCTAGGCCGTGCGTGTGCTTTGGGAAACCATTTTCAAAAGAAAAACAAAGAGAGTACGAAAAAGTAAAAAGAAACAGGCGATTACCTTTAGTTGGTTAAGGTGAAGGCGCTTGAAAATCTACAGCGGTTGTAAGAGCAGGCGGTCTGTAAAAACAGGCGGTCTGGTGCAGTCGGAAGTTCTCTCAAAGAAAAAGACAAAGCTCTCTGGAATTTTTGGAAATGTCCAAACAAATGATTTGGACATCCCCTATTTATAGGGTGGTGAATTCCATGAGACAGTAAAAAAAAACAAACAAAAAAAAAACAGTAAAAACCGTTAGCCAATCATAGCGTGACACCTATCATAAGCGCCACGTGGCATGCCACGTGACCCCTGTGAGGGGCAAATGATTAGGGGATTTTCTCCCGCCACGTGGACCAATGGAACTCCGCCACGTGTCATCCACGTGGACCAACCACAGTCTGCCATGTGTCAGCTCGTTAGAGGTCCAAGGTGGACCAATCAGGCCACGACACGTGGCAGACAGATAACCAAACAAGAAGCGGGCCTCTAACGGCCCAAATTCCTAGGCAAAGCCCAGTTAGTCCTAGGTTTACTGAAACCTAGTACTGGATACATTTTGCAACACCCTAAAAAGGGAGATGTTCCCCCTCGGGAACACACAATTAATTCCATTCATAAATACATTGAGAGAAAGTCAGACACCTGACACCTCAAACTAAGCAATTACACATTGCAGATACTCTCTTAGAATCAAAGAGAGAGCTTTTGCTTTACGTTTTTTACTCCTCAAGCACGCTCTAACTTGATCGTTGGAGGCGGAACTCCACCCAACCGGAGTCTCCGTTGTTTTGCAGGTATTGGCGTCCAGAAACCAGTCCCAGAATTTTAACTCTCCCGCGGGACATCAAAAAACCTCGAAACAGTTATGGTCGAAAAAAATGTTTGTTTTCATTCTTACTATTGATATTTTTTTAAATTTTTTGGGGTTATGGGTTTTTGGGTAAAGATTATTGGTTTAGAGTGGGTAAAGGGTTTTATCATGGAAGGTTGGTGGTTTCAACGAGTTTGTGACTTTATGGTGCTTTAGTTTTGGGTTGAAAGGGTGCATTGTTGGATTTAGTGATATCCAACACCACGCGGAAGGAAACCCGCTCAAAATCCGCTCACAAATTAAAGTAACTAAGCATGTATTAAAACCTTAATCACATGATTAACAAAAAGTGGGAGAAAGAATCATTACCCTTGTCGCATTGCTTCGCTCTCACTTACAGCTTGGACTTGAAAGCTTAGAGTCTCGCAAATGCGCGAACCTTCGACGGCTAACACCCTCGCTACCGAACCGAGCAGGCCCCTACCCTGAAGCTTAGTCGGGGCAAGACCAAAATTTACTTAGAGTATTAGAACAAAGGTTTTCTCTCTTTGGAGATCCCTTCAAGTTCACCAACTCAAGTGCTCTTCCCCTATGCCAAATGATTGGTATTTATAGAGAAAGGAGCCCTTGTAATCCCATCCCCCATCAATGTGGGAGAATTGGTAAAATAGCAAAATGGAATTTACCAAATTAAATTAAATAGCGAAATGAATCACCAAATGACAAGTGGCATGAGGAGAGCAAGAGGTTAAGTGAGGACCACAAGGGGGGACCATCCTCCCCTTGCTCCCCAAGAAATCCTACAAACCACTCCATACACACACCCACACGCACTACACCAGCTGGCATGGCCTGCCTTGGGTGCCAAGGCTGCATCGTTAGCGGCTTGGACTCTAGGCTAGGCCTGCTAGCTGGTCGCATGTGCGTGCAACCCAGCAAGCATGATACGCATGCATGTGAGCTGCCGTTGGGCGTGTTGGGCGCTGCTACCGCAATCTCACCTTGCGAGCTGATGCTGTTATGCTGCATGTGCCTAGGAATGCTAGCCGGGGTACCCAACGCTAACAGCTGATGCTATCTCGCACAAGGCCCTGTTAGCATTTTCGTGCTGCTGGCCTTGCTTGCGATGGTGCGTGGCTCGTGCTAGCATGCACGCTAGCGATGCTTCCCTTGCTGCGCCAGCTAGCTAGCGATGTTAGCATGCTAGCTAGCTCGGTATTTCAGCCTTGCCAGCCATATTGCTCTAGCCCTCGGTTGGCTCAGCCATTTTAAGGTTAGGGATATGTATTATGACTTGTCGTTTGGCTGATTTTTCCGTCTCGTCTTTTACTAAATTCGACTCGACTTATAACGCTCGGGTTCGACGCTCTACGCTCGTAATCCGACGTGTTTGTTCTTAAATACTCTATTGACTCATTTAATCCTTCAAATTAATTCGTCGTTTCGGTTCGGTTACACGATTGGGTGTGACTCGAAGGGTTTTGTCAAGATTAAGTTGTAATATTAATTCATTAATATTATTGATGGGAAGCGGCATCCAGCTAGGAAATTTGATGACTTGACCTCACTAAATAATTAGCTCTCTAATTAATTCCGAACCCTCTATCAGAATAATACACTTGTTCGAAGGATACCATTCCTTACAATCTCCCACTTGTCCTTCCGGACAAGTGCGTTGTTTGTGTATAGCCTATCATCTATGTCACTTAATGTCTCTTCATGAACTATAAGGTAAGATTCTTCCGGACAAGTTCGACTATCAATAAGTAGATAATTTCTAAAATCCATTTTAGCACAGCCATACATTTTCACTGTCTCGCTCTTCAAGAGGCCTTGTTAACAAAATAGACATGTTCCTATTGTTAATAAGGGGGACATTCCCAGTCTTTCATTGTTAGCTTTCCTTACTAAGAGGCCCTAGCCGTCCAACTTTTGTCTTTATAATCCCCTTTTATGGCAGACATTTGACAACATCAAAGCGGACTAGTACTCAAACAAGAGAACTAACAACACTCATGGTAGAGGAAAGAGGTTCCAATAGCCATAACGAGCGATATACTTATGACGATTATCAAATCTCTTAAAGTATTCTCATAGGTCGATCCGGTATAGTTCCAAACTGATACCTGTGTAAATGATTTATGGTAATTTTGTCCTTGTAGCACAAGAAACGGTGCTATAAATCATACTACACACTAATCTCACTCAGTCCTTAGTTCTCCAACTTTCAAATGCCTCGATTAGGGATAATTTCGATGTGATATTCAACGTTCACTTAAAAGGTGTTTCTTTATCCAAGACTTGGTCTTGATACCCTATTTTGAATGTTCAAATCGAATGGACTCATTATTTAATTCTAAACCCCATAAATGAATTGTTTAACATGCTGTTTTACATTAAGATCTCCACAACTTAATTAAAACACACAAATAGGAAAATCAAAGCCAACCAATGTGCCTGATTCCCATTACCTCAACGTGCTTGTTGTGTTTCACTTGAGGCAAAAGTTTAGTTAGTGGATCGGCAACATTGTCGTCTGTTCTAATCTTGCAAATTTTGATTTCACCCTCGGACTTCCATTCCGTTATCATGTGAAATCGCCTCATGACATGTTTGACTTTCTGATGCTCCCTCGGCTCCCTAGCCTGAGGAATAGCCCCACTTGTATCACAGTAGAGGGCTATTGGTCCCTTAACTGAGGGGACAACACCAAGTTCACCAACGAACATACGAATCCGAACTTCCTCCTTAGCTGCTTCCGATGCTGACAAGTATTCGGCTTCAGTTGTAGAGTCTGCAGTCGTGCTTTGGTTAGCACTTCCAACTAAACGCTACTCCATTAGTATATAACACATATCTTGATTGTGACTTGAAGTCGTCTTTGTCAGTCTGGAAGCTTGCGTCGGCATAACCTTCAAAAACCAAATTCTTACTCCCACCATAGACCAGAAATTTATCCTTGTTCTTTTTCAGGTACTTTTGGTTATTCTTGGCCGCATCTAGTCCAATGCGTCTCTCCTAGGTGTGATTGGTATCGGCTTGTAGCACTCAAGGCATATGATGCATACGGCTTAGTACATATCATGGCATACATGATCGATCTAATAAGCGAAGCATATGGAATCAGATTCATCCTCTCTCGCTCATCAAGTGTCGTTGGACACTATTTCTTGCTGAGAGTTATGCCATGTGACATGGGTAAATGCCCTCTCTTGGCTTCCTCCATATTGAATCGTTCTGGTACCTTATCAATATAAGTACTTTGGCTTAATCCAATTATCTTTTTAGATCTATCCCGATAGATCTTGATGCCCAATATGTATTGTGCCTTTTCTAAGTCCTTCGTTTAAAAACTCTTTCCAAGCCAAGCCTTTACAGACTCCAACATTGGAATGCTGTTTCCAATGAGCAATATGTCATCGACATATAAGACAAGGAATGCAATGTCACTCCCACAACCTTCTTGTAAACACAAGACACATCTAGATACTTGATAAAACCAAACTCACTGATGGCTTCATCGAATCGCAGGTGTTAACTTTTGCTTGCCTACTTTAGTCCATAAATGGACTTCTTAAGCTTACATACCTTCCCAACATTGTTTGGATCTACAAAACCTTCCGGCTGTGTCATGTACATAGTCTCTTCCAAAATCCCATTAAGGAAGACGGTTTTGACGTCCATTTGTCATATCTCATAATCATAATATGCGGCAATTACTAGGATATCCGGACGGACTTAAGCATGGCGACTAGCAAAAAGGTTTCATCATAATCAACGCTGTGAATTTGCTTGTAACCTTTTGCCACCAATCTAGCTTTGTATACATATACATTTCCATCTTTGTCGGTTTTCAACGAAAAACCATTTGCCACCGATAGGTGTGTAACCTTCAGGTAAATCAACCAAGTCCCAGACTTGATTTTCAAACATGGAGTCCATCTCGAATTTCATGGCTTCTTGCCATTTTGCAGAGTCGGGGCTTGTCATAGCTTGTTTTTATGTTGCTAGCTCATCTCCATCCACAACTTGGATGTCTTGATCTGTGGTCAAAACAACATTAAGGTATCTGTCTGGTTGAAATCTTGGCCATTGCGACCTACGCAGGGTAATAGGTTCAGCATTTGCATTGTCATTTTGACTTAGCACATTGTCGGTTTGACTCTGACCAATGTCACCAGCTGCTTCTAAAGCACTTTGATTGTCAGTTTTGTTAGGTTGACTTTGTTGCTCATCCTCTCGAACTTCATCAAGTTCGATTTTCCTCCCACTTGTCATTTTGGAAAGGTGCTCCTTCTCTAAAAGGACACCATCACGAGCAACAAATATTTTGTTCACGGATTTGTTGTAGAAGTAATACCCCTTGGTTTCTTTTGGATATCCTACAAAGAAACACTTATCAGATTTTGGTGCAAGCTTGTTGGGTATGAGTCTTTTGACATATGCTTCGCAACCCCAAATCTTAAGAAAAGACAACCGTGGAGGGTTCTTTGTCCATAATTCATATGGAGTCTCTTCGGCAGCTTTTGACGGAGTGCAGTTCAGTGTAAGTGTTGTGGTTAGATGTGCGTGTCCCCAGAAAGAGATAGGAAGATCGCTAAGACCTATCATTGATTGAACCATGTCTAATAGAGTTTGATTTCTCTTTTGGACACTCCATTCCATTGTGGAGTTCCAGGAGGTGTCAATTTTGATAGAATTCCATGTTCTTTCAGATGATAATCGAATTCGTAGCTCAAATACCTGCCACCTCGATCCGATCAAAGTGCTTTGATTTTCTCGCCAAACTGATTTTCCACTTCACTCTGAAACTTTTTGAATTTCTCAAAAGATTCAGATTTGTGCGACATATGGTAGACATAGCCATATCTATTAAAGTCGTCCGTGAATGTGATAAAATAGCGATAACCATTTCTTGCGGTTGTGCTAATTGGTCCACATACATCCGTGTGTATATTACCCAATAAGTCACTAGCCCTTTCTCCCAACTTGGAGAATGGCTGCTTTATCATCTTGCCTAATAAGCATCCTTCGTAGTTTTCAAACGACTTTAAGTTGAATGAACTAAGAATCCATTCGTGAAGAAGTTTCTTGATGTGTTTGATGTTAATGTGGCCAAGACGACAATGCCACAAGTAGGTTTGATTCGACTTAATGGTCTTAGCTCTTTTAGTGGTGTCGTTAACATTTATCTAGTCACATTTAGAATGTGTGATCTCATAAAATATATAAGCAAGACATTTAAAACAACCATTGTTATAGTCTTGTGATCAAAACAACCCGGCGTCCAACGCCATAGATTAAAATATGTTTAATGGTAAGCAAAACATAATAAAACAAGAATTAAATCTATTACAAGCCCAAGAAAAATAATATGCCTACAAGCATGACGGAAGGACCATCTTCATTGTCCACTGGTAGTTGCACATCCACTTGTGAAGCCCTCTCACTTGGTTCCCGAAAATAGGAGCATAAAGTGAGTCATACATGGTATCCAATACCTATGAATAGCTTATACACAAGTATTAATGAAGATGCCTGAGGTAGATGGAGCATTCCTCTTTTCCTCATCCGTTTGGAAGATCATGCATTCCCTCTAGTAGCGACCTTGCCCGCCACAATAAAAGCATCGCATATTCACTTCGTTCTTGAACTTCTTCTTCTTTGTTCTTAAGGGCATTTTGGTTGCTCCATAGGATTTGGCCTTGCGAAGTAGCTGCACTACATCTCTCAATGAGTGTGACTCCTTTCCTACAGCTATATGCATCCTCAGTGCATCATAGCCCAAGTGGAGTAAGGCAAGTAAGATATGACCCGCCATCTCATCCTCCAATGGGATTTCGAGAAGCTCCATGTGCTTGAAGAGCCTAGTCATTCTAAGCATATGAGGTTGGAGTGGCATACCGGGTCTCAATTTGGTACTGTAGACCCTCGACCAAAGCTGACACCTCTCTTTAGCAAGGCAACCCTCTTCCGATGGCTTTATCTTCGTGTTTGAAAGTGACCTAGTCACGTTAAACACAAGTCTATCATAATTTCCATTGAGACTCTTAGTGACTCTCACATTGACAATGTCCTCAAGTGCTTTGTGGAACATGTCCGAAAAATAGGAGGAGAACTTTTCTTTCCATTCTTCCGGGATGGAATTAGCCATTAGTCGTGACACTTTCTTGCAATCGGAAGACCATGCATCATGAGTTTCATCACTCATGATTCCCTTCGAGTAGAAGCTTGGAATAGGAGTATCAAGAATGTACTCCATGGAACAATTCCGAAGAGTTTTCCGGAGTTCCTCTTCCATTCCTTGTAGTTGACCAAGTTTAAACTAAAAGCCAACTCGTCGGGGAGTTCCGGGCACATTTAGTTGTTTTTGTTATTAGTTCAGACATGATTCTATAATTGAAAGAATATGCAATGAAAAACCATTCATAAAACCAATAAGTTTGAAATTTAAATCATATATGCAAATTTTCAATCTTATTAAGCGTTTTATCCACACATATAAAATTGTCCCATTTAGGCAAGAATAAAACGATTCCAAGACCCCAAAAATCAAAAAGTGATTAAGCATGCTTTGGCTTGTCTTAACACTTTATATTTTAAGGTAAGCAATCCAATTGCTAATAGCTCTAACCTACTATTGGTTCGATAAAACGTCGCATCTAATGCTTTTTTGACGTTTTATCTCCATTGTCACGACATCTAAGGACTCCTTACTGATATCGTTGAGTCTAACCAAAACTAACGTGTATGCGATGCCTTTCTTTGACAAGCGCACAACTATACCATACTTCCATCGGAAAGTAGTAATGATGTCCTTTGGCACAACCCATGACTATTCTCATTAGTTTCGTAAGTGTCACTTTGGAATGAAAAATTTAACACAATTTTCTTTGGGACTTAGGGTTTCTATGTTGTTTGATTTAAGTGAACTAAACTAATCATTCAACATTCGAAATCCTAAACATGCATCTAACATCGCAATTATATAAGCAAAATATATAAAGCATAATTAAAGATGCATTTGACAACTAGCATGACCCCTTGAACTTGAGTCTTCAAATCTTCAAGGGTCTTCATCGCATCATCTTGGCCTCGTCTTCTAAGAATCGCCACCTTCGAGACATTGCCATTAATAATGCAACTATTAGTAATTAAGACTAGGACTAATCTAAATAATAAGGTACAAAAATACACAACGGTACGCAGACCGTATTTAGATTTACAAAAATACAAAATGAAACGCAGTCCGTATTTACTATCCTAGTCGAGCCCCACTAGTTGCCAATTTGTAAAACCTGCATTAGAATATCTATTCCATTCATCCATTCATTAACGTGAATGACCCACGCATTTTACAAAACAAAACAAGCAATAAAGAAAAACACGCGCAAACTAGTAATTTACTTAGGTGGTTAATGCAATTAATGCGCCTAATTAAAACTAGTCAAAGTTGTTAACCGATTATGTGATTAAACACAATAAAATTAGCTCAAGTAATTAATGAAGCTCCCACTGAATTCCGCATCCAACTTAATTAAAATTAATCCAATTAATTTTATTAAGCCGGTTTACCTAAATTTTGCCAATATTATTTTTCAACTGCCGGGAAAAACCGAGTCCTAGCCTCATTTTAATATTTAAGTAAAATAATTAAAATGGAAAAATCGCAAAACACATAGCCCTACGATGCTCGAGTGCCTAGCACCAAGCAACGAGGCTTGGTTTGCTAGGCACCGAGCCATGGCTACCTTGTGTAGCTGCTGCCCCTTGCACATCCACTTGCTACACCAAGCACCTACATACGGCTGACAGCATCACACCAAGTGCGTTATGCTGGCCACACCAGCATGCTTGCAACGCCAGCAAGTGAGGGCCTCAAAGGCCTACTCTTAGTGCGTGCTTGTGCAGTTGCATATCGCAGCCCACGCATCGCACCTATGCCGCACAAAGCGCACCAATGCTCGCACACACATGCAGTCATGCACACATCGATGCACAACCCCTGCACTCCTCGGCAACCACATGCGGGCTGTGCAAGTAGCCCAGCTGGCCGAGAGAAGTGCTCGAGGTTTCGTGCTTTGATTTTCATGCATGTGCCTCGAGATTTTATCCCAATTTGTTTGTGTGACATAAAATTAATTCTAAATTATTTTTAGAATCAATATTGAGTAAAAATGAAAATAAAAACAAGTCCAACTTCAATAAATACAATTCTTAGTGCACAAACAAAAATTAAATCAAGAACCATCCTTTAAATTATTTTTGGCTCAACTTGATGCTACAAAAATTGAGGGTTATTCTGACAATTAATTTAACCAAACATAAATTAATAATGAGATTTGACAAAATAAAAGGAGTTGGAAAAATAAGAACAATCATCCAATAAAAAATTTTCCAACACTAACTTGTGTAAACTTAAAAATTTACATCCTTCCAATATGAAGAATAATCAAATTTCAATCACATGTTTGAATTCTTAACTTTTTAATGAACTAAACAATGATTAAAATAAAAAATTAGTTCAACATGGAATTTAGAAAGTTAAGTTCCAACCATATAAACAATTAAAGATTGGTTCTTTAACATTTTAGGGGCTTCAAAAATACAAATTCACCATAAACATTCACACTTGAAGCACTCAATTTGAAAAAATGTGAAATTGCAAATTTATTTGAAAAATGATCTCACCAAATTAAGCACCAATTATGACTTCATAAATATGCTTAATAAGGGTTATTTTTGCAGTAGATTAATGGAGTAACCATACACATAACCTAATATTAACATGCCATAATTAATCAAGGTTTATAGATCTAAAATTTTTCGTCAAAAATGAAAAACCCCTCGAAAAACATGTCTCTGGGTGGATTTTGGCTTCTGGAGCACTCACAAATTGGGTCAAAACTAATTTAGAACGTTGATTCCACCAAAAATTCACTATTTTTAGGTAGAAATCTGGGTTCTTTAGCCAAAATTAGTAAAAATACGAGATTAAACTAATTAAAATGAGCTACTAATCTAATTAGAAAGCAAAACCAGAAATTTAAATCCATTTAAATCACCTTAATTAATTATTAGTTACAATAATTAAATACACGCGGCTTTGATACTGCTATTGGGTTCGTGATATCCAACACCACGCGAAAGGAAACCCACCCAAAAATTGCACACAAATTAAAGTAACTAAGCATGTATTAAAACCTTAATCACATGATTAACAAGAAGAGAGAGAAAAGGTCATTACCCTTGCCGCGTGCTTCGCTCTCAATTAGAGCTCGGACTTGAAAGCGTAGAGTCCCACAAATGCGCGAACCTCCGATAGCTAACACCCTCGCTACCAAACCGAGCCGGCCCCTACCCCGAAGCTTAGTCAGGGCTAGGCCAAAATGTACTTAGAGTATTAAAACAAAGGTTTTCTCTCTTTGGAGATCCCTACAAGTTCACCAACTCAAGTGCTCTTTCCTAATGCCAAATGATTGGCATTTATAGGGAAAGGAGCCCTAGAAATCCCATCTCCCATCAACGTGGGATAGTTGGTAAAATAGCAAAATGAAATTTAATTTAATTCCAAATTAAATTAAATTGCCAAATGAATCACCAAAGGACAAGTGGCATGAGGAGAGCAATAGGTTAGGTGAGGACCACAAGGGGGGACCATCTCCCCCTTGCTACCTAAGCAATCTCACAAACCATTCCATACACACACCCATCATACCAACTAGCGTGGCCTGCCTTGGGCGCCAAGGATGCCTCGCTGGCGGCCTGACACCTAGGCTGGGCCTGCAGGCTAGTCGCGTGTGCGTGTAGCCTAGCAAGCATGCTACGCATGCATGCGAGCTGATGCGGGGCATGCTGGGCGCTGCTAATGGAAGCTCAACTTACGAGCTGATGCTACTGTGCTGTGTGTGCCTAGGCATGCTAGCCTAGGTAGCCAGCACTAGCGGCTGCTGCTATCTCGCGCAAGGCTTAGCTAGCATTTGCGTGCTATTGGCCTTGCTTGCGATGGTGCGTGGCTAGTGCTAGCATGCGCGCCAGCGATGTAGCCCTTGCTGCGCCAGCTAGCTAACGATGCTAGCATGCGAGCTAGCTTTAAATTTCGCAGCCTTGCCAGCCATATTGCTCTATCCCTCGGTTGGCTCGGCCATTCCGAGGATGACTTGTTGTTTGGCTGATTTTTTCGTCTCGTCTTTTACTAAATTTGACTCGACTTACTACACTTGGTTTCGACGCTCAAAGATCATAATCCGACGTCTTTGTTCTTAAATACTCTATTGATTCATTTAATTCTCCGGATTAATTCGTTGCTTCGGTTTGGTTACACGATTGGGTGTGACCCGAAGGGTTCAATCAAGATTAAGCTGTAATATTAATTATTCAATAATATTACTGATCGGAAGCGGCCTCCAGCTAGGCGTTCGGATCACTTGCCCTCACTGAATAATTAGCTTTCTAACTAATTCTGAACCCTCTATCGGAATAATACACTTGTTCGAAAGACACCATTCGTTTTAGGCGTTTTTGGTTGTTAGGAATTGAGGGCAGTGCTATTTTCGGGGATGAGAGTGGGGGTGGTTTAGAGGGGTGGATGGGATGGGTTCGGGTAGGTATTGGATGAGCAGTGTTATATTTTGGTGATGATCGGTTGGATGTGGGGCGGTTTTAAGGGGTGGGTGCGATTTAGGTTGTGTTCAAGGTGGATATTGGGATGGGTAGTGGTGTTGTTTGGGGTGATGGACCAGATGATGAAGGTTGCGATTGTGGGGTGTGTCTTTAGCTAGTGATGGGTAATTGGAAAATGTTTTTAAGGGTATTTGAGTAACTTCATCTTTTGTTACTCATGATTAACTATAGTTAGGCTAATAATTGTGTTTTAATTTCATTAATGTCATGATTGACATAGTAACAAAAATATAGGATTCCCAAATATAATAAATTTTTTTACATTTTACCATAGAGAAAAAAAAAACCAAGTATTACCAAAGAGAATATCTCTTTTTTTGTTTAGAAGTGCACCAATATTAATATTCATAATGCCCAAAAATAAGTTTGAAGCTATAACATTATTTATTGTCTTTTTTATTCGTCTTCCACTATCTTCTATACTTTTATTTATTGACATAACGTATTCGATAATACATGTGGTAAAAGGTGTGCATTGAAAACTATGCAAATGTGCAACTTGACAATGAAAAATAAACTATGGAAGTAATTATTTGCTTACATAATCTATAGTCTCCACCAATAAGTGCATTTCATGATAATTTTTTTTTTAATCTTTCTCGTTTTTTTTTTTTTTAATGTTTTACATAGTCAAATGATCATTGTACAAAAGATATTTTCTCATAAAAGTTATCTACTAAATTTACTTACAACATCATCTATTTTTCTTTCCTTTTTTTGTTTCCCTTCCACATTTATGGATCAAATTCATAGATGGAGAAAACAGTAGTATATATGCAAGAGACAAGTTAATGAAAAATGCATTTATGAGTATTCTCTCTTCCATCAAAATTCTCTTTCATTTAGGTTGTGTAATTACATAAATGATATACCAATAATTTATAAAATATTGAAGGTTTTTTTTGAAATCGTGCATCAGATGAATACTAACCTTGTTATGTGATATTGAGATTTTAAACTTGAAATAAATAAATGCGTTGAAATTATTAAGTATAAATAATTAACAATTAGTTGTGCAGTTTAATTAGTCATGCCAAAAGGAAATTCTACCCTTAAAACTAGATCAACAAATATGGCAAGAAATAATCACAATAGGTAGCTTTGCTTTGTCATACATTATAGCCTAACTAAATCATTTTCAAGATAGATCTTCATCAGTGGATAGAAACAAAAATTTATATTCATTTTGATCCCTTTACAATTCTAAAAAAAAAATATAAAAATTAAAAAGATACAAAATAATTAGAACAAAGAATAAGATTAAAAATGTAACCATGTATGTAGCTGTTATATGGGAGCCACAAAAAATCGTCCCTTCACTCTTTTTATGTTGTTCAAAGTAGTATTTTTTTTTTTACTACGATCTCACTACATAATTTTGCCTAGGTACAATCTTTTTTTACACTTGTAAAGCTTTTTGCTTTCAAGTAAGTACTTCATTTCAATAATTGTTGTTGGTTAAAAACTTCATGACTACTTAGTTTTTGAAAAGAGATTGATCTTGTTCATGCTTGTTTTGTTAATAAATAATTAAAATGCAAGGACTTGATTAAATAGAAGATAAAATTATGCAAGTTTTTGGGTTGGTGGACATGGTTCTTGCAGACCCATCACTACTTTTATCAAAAAAGCCCCCAACAACTTAAATTATGCACATGTGACTTGGGGAGGGAAAGTAGATCGTGATAATATACACTTAAGAGCAGAAATATGCTAGAAATTAGTTCGTCTTCTAACACTTAGTTATCAAACAAATATATTAAACTCAAACTAATACTAGTAATAGTGCAAGCAAGACGGCGATCCACAAGGAGAGGTAGTGTAGATTGTAAATGACTAAGGACTAAGAAAATCCGAAATTAAGATTTGGAGAGTTGAGGTAAAACAAATAAAGGAAATAAGTAAGCTAGGGGTAACAATCAATGAAAAACACTTGGGAATGAGGATCCTCATGAATTCATGATCATCAAGCTAATTTGGAAATCAAGCAATCAAACCATAGTAAAGATTAGTAGTAGAGCATCTACTAAATCATTCTCAGATTAGCTAACATGGATTCCTTTACGGTAAGATAAATAGGAGGAAACATGACATCAATTTTCCAGTCAATCAAATTTAAACATGCATTCATGCTTAAAATTAAGAGAGGCCAATCCAATCAATATAAGGTACATGCAAATCTCATACTCATGACTATCTAGTTACTACTCATGATTAAGCTGAAATCAAGCACAAAGCTAATCAAGAACATCATCATCACTCAACACAATTAAGGTAAGGAATTAAGCAAGTAACCCAAATTAATAATCAAAAGCATAAAAATTAACAATCAATTTCATCAAACACAAAATTTAAAGCAGGATCAGAAAGTAAGAAAGTAAAAGGAAGAAACTTTACTAAACTTTAACTGTAAATTAAAATTGAACTTAAGTTGATTGAAAAATGAAGAATGAATGGTTAATTCTACACTTTCTTTATCTAATTTACTTAAATCAAATCTTAATCCTAGTTAAAATCTAGTTACTAAAAAAAGGGAAAGTAAGAGATTTTTTTTATAGAAATAACAAACTTAGGAAGAAAAGCCAAAATTCATCTAGAAATAATCCATTTGCCAAGCCATCAAGTAAGGGATGTGCGCTCGTGTCGACTGGGTACAGATCCTAGACCCAGAGTTGCATGCATGTGCTGTAATCTTGCGTGCCTATGTGTCACGGTCCGAGTGATTCAACACCAGATCGTGCGGCGCGCTCTCGTCTTTTGGCGACAAGGGCGCAAGCCTAAAGCAAGGAGGTTCGTGAGCACACAGCAACACGGACCTACGGTGTCTCAAGAGGGCGCACGAGAACAACGAGTGCGGAGTCGGGGCTTGTGACGGCCGATACTTCGAAGCGGGCACAAGCAGAACCGACGAAAATGAGGACGTCTCTAGGGTCTCTTGGTTTGGTGGGGGATGCTTTAAAACAAGGCAAGCACAATATCTATAAAGGCTTAAACAACACACAAGTCTTTAAGCAATAACAACGGGGTAGATAGCTTTGATTGAATAACCATTCTCTCCCTAAAGAGCTTTATATTGCATTAGTAGAGAATTACAAGTGAACGTTGAAATGACAGTAACACAATAATTATCCCTAGGGTCTAGAAAAATAAAAAGAAAGACTAAAGAGACATTACATAAGGAAAATATAAGGAAAATAAAGAAGAATACATAACAAAGAGGTTGGATTCTAACATCCTCCCCCACTTAAGTCGTCGACGTCCTCGTCGACTTACAAAATCTACACTAAGATCTTAGCAGCTTCAGTCTTCTGTTGTAGGGGTGGCTCTTGTCCTGGTTCTGATGTTGGCGCGGTAGCTGACGTTGCGGTTGCTGTGGTCGGGATCTGGATGGTAGGGTTTTAGACGACTAACGTGGAAGACGGGGCCTTCATATTTCCGAATGAGGCGGCGATCTCTCCCTCTGAGAAACTTCAGCTGTTCTGGTAAGACCTTCACCATCACCATGTCCCCAATAGCAAAATCAACTGGCCTTCTGTTTTGATCAGCCCATTTCTTCATCCGGCGCGATGCTCGCTCTAGGTAGGCTTTTGCAATGTCGGTGTTTTGCTTCCACTCTCTTGTAAAATCTCGAGCCTGAGCACTCCTACCGCCCTCCCAGTCAGCCACTGTGTGCGGGAGGAGAGGTTGTTGACCCATGACCAACTCAAAGGGGATTTTGTTGGAAGAAGAACTCCTTTGAGCGTTGAAGCAAAGTTGTGCGACGTCCAAGAGTCTCACCCAATCTTTCTGGTTGGCGCTCACAAAGTGATGTAAGTATTCCTCGAGAAGCCCATTGAATCTCTCTGTCTGCCCATCAGATTGAGGGTGGTGGCTTGACGACATGTTGAGGTCAGACCCCATCATTTGGAATAGCTCAGACCAGAATATGCTCGTGAATCTGGTATCCCTGTCGCTTACTATGCTCTTTGGCAATCCCCAGTACTTCACAATATGCTTAAAGAAGAGAGATGTCGTTTCTTCTGCTCCGCAAGCCTTCTGCAAGGGTACAAACGTTGCGTATTTTGAGAACCTGTCTATCACCACCATGATAGAAGAGAACTGGCCAACCTTCGGGAGGCCACTAATGAAGTCCATCGACACACTCTCCCACGGTCGAGTTGGTACAGGAAGAGGTTCAAGGAGGCCCCCGGGCTTCTGTATGTCAACCTTGTCTTGCTGGCACACAAGGCAGGTTTTGGTGTAGCTCATCACATCTTCCTTCATTCCTGGCCAGTAGTACCCCATTGCGAGTAGACTGAGGGTTCTCTGCCAACCTGGATGTCCCGCCCACAGCGTATCATGGCATTCCTTCAACAACATTTTCCTCAATCCCCCTGCTTTGGGGATGAACAGCTTTGTACCTTTGGTGAAGATGAGGCCATCTTCCAACCAAAAGCGTCTAGTCTTCCCTTCTTCAATCATCCTTGTTATGGTTTTTGTCATCGGATCATCTGGGAGATAAGCACGAACTTGATCTCTAACGGATGTGGCAATGCTGCTTGCCGTCATTGGCGCTAACTTGTACATCGCAGCAAGATCGGCCCGCCTACTCAGGGCATCGGCAACTCTATTGCTGGATCCCGTTCTATAGGTGAACTCCACGTCGAACTCAGCTAAGTCCTCCTGCCACCGAGCTTGTTTTCCTGTCAGCTTGGGTTGGGTGAGAAAGTGACTCGCCGCGGTGTTGTCTGTGCGGACGGTAAACTTTGACCCCAACAAGTAGTGCCTCCATCCTCTTAGGCAGTGCACAATGGCTAGTAGCTCCTTTTCTTGTGCCGCATACCTTCTCTCCGCATTATTCAGCTTCCTACTTTCGAATGCAATAAGAGTCCTTCTTGGAGGAGCACTCCTCCTAAAGCAAAATCCGAAGCATCCGTCTCGACCACGAATGGTTTGGTGATGTCTGGAAGGGCAAGGACCGGCTCCTTCACCATTGCTTCTTTCAACTTCTGGAAAGCTTCCTTCTGGGGCCCTGACCATTCCCAACGACAATCTTTCCTCAATAGGTCGGTGAGGGGACTTGCGATCTCTGAGTATCCCTTAATGAATCTTCTATAATAGTTCGCCAGTACTAGAAAGGATCGCAGCTCAGAGGGGTTCTTGGGATCCCGCCAATCGCAAACAACACATATCTTCTTTGGGTCCATCCTCAATCGACCCTTCCCCACAAAGTGTCCAAGAAATCCGACTTCTTCCTGCGCAAATGCACACTTTTCTCGTTTCACAAAAAGGTGATGTTCTCTCAGCTTCTCGAAGACCAATCTTAGGTGCTCGAGGTGCTCCTCCAAAGTCTTGCTGTAGACAACGATGTCATCGAGGTACACGACCACAAACTTGTCTAAGTACTCTCGAAATACTTGGTTCATCAGAGTACAGAACGTAGCAGGTGCATTCGTCAAGCCGAAGGGCATGACTAGCCATTCGTATGCCCCGTATCTCGTCACACAAGCTGTTTTTGGTTCATCTCCTTCGGCGATACGAACTTGGTGATAGCCAGACTTCAAGTCTAGCTTTGTAAAGTACACTGCATCCCCTAACTGATCGAACAAATCCGCCACCAAAGGGATAGGGTAGTGATTGCGCACCGTAACCTTATTTAATGCTCGGTAATCGATACACAATCGAAGACTTCCATCTTGTTTTTTCTGAAAAAGCACAGGAGCCCCATAAGGAGCCTTTGATGGGCGGATGAAGCCTGCCTCAAGCAAGTCCTCCAATTGTTTCCGGAGTTCAGCCAATTCTAGGGGGGCCATGCGATAAGGGCTTCGTGCTGGGGATTTCGCCCCTGGAACCAGCTCAATCTCATGGTCCACTGTCCTTCTAGGTGGGAGAACTTTTGGTAGGTCTTTCGGGAGGAGATCCTGGAACTCTGATAGTAGCTCGACAACTGCAGGCGGAAAGTCTCCACTTGCTTCATCTTCCTTCGTGGAAAGTGTTGCTAGGAACGTGGGCTCGTTCCTCTTCAACCCCTTCTCCAATTGCATTGCTGAAAGGAGGGGCCCTTTCGGCCCTTTTCCCGAATCGCAGGTTCGGAGGAGACATGGTTGCTGCCCGGGCACCAGAATAGATCTAAGATGCGGCATCGGGACTGCCTTACTAAAGTGTAAGAAGTCCATGCCGAGCACCAAGCTGAAGTCGTCCATTGGCGCAACGGTAAAGTCCACCTGTCCGCTCCAATCTCCCAGCTTCATTGTTACTTTCTTGGCAACGTCGTGGATCGGTTTGGCAACTGAATTTACCGCTTTCATACTGCCTCCTTCTAGTAGGAGCTTCAACCCAAGTCTTTTTGCCTCCTTTTCTGAAATGAAGTTGTGGGTAGCACCGGTATCCACCATGGCACGAGTTTCCTTTCCGTTTACCAACGCATTCACATACATCAATCCAGAGTTTTTGGGTTGGTCCTCAGAGCCTTCTCTTCCCATAGCGCACATCATGCGAATGGCCCCCAATCTGGAATGTTCTCCTTCACTAGGTACTACCTCATCGGCTTCTTCACCCTCGGGGTTTTCTAAGGACATGGAGGACAGTTTCTTTTTGAGATTGTCAATTTCTCCCTTGTGTTGACATTCAAACCACTTGTGCGGTCCTCTGCAAAGGATACACGTCAATGGCCTGGCTGTCGAAGATGAACTAGGGGTGCTTCCTCTACTAAAGAAGGAAGAAGCTCCACTTTTCCGAGAGTCTTCTCCCCCACTCCTATTGTATCTATTGTTCGAGTTGTTGGAGCTCACTTGCGAGCCATGTCCGGAGTTCCTAGGAGGGTTCGGTGTCGGCCCGCTATTCCCTTTCTTCAAACCTTGTCCTTTCTCTGAGGAGTAGTCCATCAACCTTTCGGCTGCAGCGATGGCTCCCGATAAAGTATCAATCTTTTGGCGCCAAATTTCTCTTTGGGCCCATTCCTTAAAACCACGCACAAAGTTGAATAGGCGATCTTCCTCGGACATATTGTGGATCTCCAACATGCACGCTGAAAACTCTTTGACATACTCCCGGATGGAACCCTTATGCTGCAAAGCAGCGAGCTTGGTGCGAGCAACAAACTCGGTATTCTCGGGATAAAATTGGGCCATCAGCTCTTTCTTCAGATCCTCCCAAGTATCCACTGACGTCCTCTTAGCTTGGATGTCGGTGTACTTGGTGCGCCACCAAAGCTTTGCATCATCCACCAAATACATAGTGGTGGTATCAACTTTTAACTCATTCTCCAACTGACAGACCCGAAAGTATTGCTCCATGTCGAAAATGAAATTATCGACTTCTTTTGAATCTCTCGTGTCATTGAAGGTCCGGGGCTTGGGAGGTTTTATCTTGGCACCTCCACTTCCCCCGAGCCCTCTCTGGGCACGCATTAAGGTTGCACATTTATCATGTGCTTCATCAGCGACGCCTTGCACGAAGTTAAGTTGCTCCGTTAACCCACCCACAGTAGCGGCAAGCCTCTCTATTTGGTCGGCTTGTTTTATTACAATATCCTCGAGTTTGGGCAGCCTTTCTTCAAGCATAGCCCACTGTTCGGACTTGCCTTCAAGCCAAGCAAGTCTTTCCTCGAATGTGTATTCATGCATCTCTCCTTCTTCTGCCATCTCTACGGCAAACTTGGCTCTGATACCAAACTGTCACGGTCCGAGTGATTCAACACCAGATCGTGCGGCGCGCTCTCGTCTTTTGGCGACAAGGGCGCAAGCCTAAAGCAAGGAGGTTCGTGAGCACACAGCAACACGGACCTACGGTGTCTCAAGAGGGCGCACGAGAACAACGAGTGCGGAGTCGGGGCTTGTGACGGCCGATACTTCGAAGCGGGCACAAGCAGAACCGACGAAAATGAGGACGTCTCTAGGGTCTCTTGGTTTGGTGGGGGATGCTTTAAAACAAGGCAAGCACAATATCTATAAAGGCTTAAACAACACACAAGTCTTAAAGCAATAACAACGGGGTAGATAGCTTTGATTGAATAACCATTCGCTCCCTAAAGAGCTTTATATTGCATTAGTAGAGAATTACAAGTGAACGTTGAAATGACAGTAACACAATAATTATCCCTAGGGTCTAGAAAAATAAAAAGAAAGACTAAAGAGACATTACATAAGGAAAATAAAGAAGAATACATAACAAAGAGGTTGGATTCTAACACTATGCTAGAGCCGCATTGTGGGCACACAAAACATTCTTCCTTAATTCTTGAAATTTGCCTCCATTAGCTTGCGTCCATGCGATTGAGCTGGCGATGTTTTACTCTGGCGCGACCTCAATGAAAGCCACGACAAGGGATCTTTCTCATTCCTTTAATCTCAATGACTTCCTCTTCATAAGTATATCTAAGACTTTAGTTCTTACACATGCGGTAAAAGAACAAAATAATTATAGGATAAATAGAAAAACTAAGAATAAAGCTTAAACATCTAAACTAACGATATGGAAAGAAAACACGAGACAAAGCAGAAAATGAGGCTAAAAGGTTAAAAATATGGGGAAAATTCTACGGAAATAGAACTAAAATCATCAATCAGCAAACTAAAATACATGTTTGTACCTATTCATTATTGTAGAGCACGAGCTTTTGGAGGGTGAGTATTAACAGTTTTTTTTTTTAAAAAAAAAATAAATTTATTTCTCACTTTTATTAAAGTAATAAAATATAAATAGTAATACTATAGGTACTAACTTATACATTTTATACCTTGTAATTACAACAATTCTCATCTTTGTACTCATTATATATATTTATAAAATACCTTGTAATTATCTTGTTGCTAAAGAAATAACTCATCTATACTTTGGGGATGCAGCTTGAAAGAGAGATTGTTCGCCTCTAAATTTCAGAACAGCAACAATGAGCGTCAGGAAGTGTAATTTTCTTAATTATGTCACTTTATGAGCAACAAATTATCCTAATTAATTTATTTTATATCAATATGTAGCTAATTAAATTTTGAGATATTTTTTATTTTTACAACATGTAGAATGATATATTTGAGTTATATTTACAATAAGATCTTCTAATATTGACAAAGTATTTATAAAATTTGTAATGTACACTTTCAAAAATAGAACCATTACCAATTCTTTGCATTTAAATAGTTAACTGTATTTTATCTCCATTGTTAAATAAAACAATGACATAGAAAAAATAAAATATTATATTAATTCATAAGTTCAAAAGCACATAAAATCATATAGATTGTTAATTTAAATTTTAAATATGATACTATAGAGAGAACCTGGTAATATCTGAGTACATAAACTTACATGAATGGTGTTTCCATGTATGATACGTTAAAAATCATGTGCATTTGTTGATTTATGATGATGTAACATATTATATATATATATATATATATATATATATATATATATATAAACAATTTTTATCATTACTATTTAGTCATATTAAAATAATTTTTATCATTAACATCTTTATGCCATTAATCAAATTACCCCACACTTGCCTCTTTCTTGTCATCTATCAAGGAAAAGAAAAACTATACTAAACAATATATATTTACACTAACTCACTTTTGTAGGAATCACGGATGCACATAGCGTACGCATCAAGCACTTTAAACTCGATAGATCGCCCTAGTAGACGAGGGAGCTCTCGTAAAGGTTCCCTAAGAGTTTAACCCACAACTCTTGTAGCAAAACAAGGCAAAGCAATTAAAAATCAAAATAAATGAAACAAAATCAATGTTCTTAGGTGGATTTCTTGCAAAGGAATTAAACACTTGTTATACCCAAAATTAAAATTTCTAGACTTAAGTTGACTAAACTGTTTGACTCATAAGATATACTTATGAAGGATGCTATTTCATAAGAGTAATACGGCCCATCGATGAGAAGATGAGGATAAATGCAAAGGTCCAAAAGAGGAAGTCTAAAAGATAAATCAAGACCGGTTTTGAGCAGTTAATAAAGATTAAATTCAAAGAGTATTGGCACCAAGAGTTATAACCAACCATCGAATATGAGAGTGAGTGGTGAAAACCGCATGACATTTGCCTATAAATAGAAGAGGAATTCTAGAAAGAAAACATTAGCAATCAATCAACAAAAGGCATTTTAATTTCCTTTAAGCTTTCGTTAAAACTTTTTTAGTTTTCTCTTGGCTTAGTAGCCATGCGATAGGATAGTTTGATTTCCTGATGCGTGCGTTGGCCGCAATTACCTCTTTGACTTATCTTGGAAGCATGTCTTACCGCCGTCTATCCTCAGCATCGCCTACGAATGGACAAAATTGTATTAGGATGAAACGACACTTAAAAGACAGTGAAAATGTCAAAAGAAAGCCAAGTTTCCTCAGCCAACAAGGCGTTGATTTGGTCCATGTTGGCCAACTTCACTCCCCTATTGCTGCCCTATCAGCCTAAGGGGCGGCTTTCAGAATGTCCTTTGCAAACTATTGCACGTCCCGTCTCTTGGAAATGATATCTACAGTATAACCAAAATTACATAAGTAATTGCAATAATTATTTCTAGTAAATAGCAAGCTTCCATTAGAGCCTGATGATGGATGATAAGAATTCACCCGGTAAGGCGAATATGGCATGATAGGGCGGACACCTTGGGAGGACCGGGTATCAACCTTGGCGTTTGGAGACCTTAGTCGGTCAAGGATACCGCTGGCTGTTGAACCAGAAGCAGCATCGAGTGCCAACCCACCATCGTGGGCTTCAACCTTGGTGCCCTAGGCTAGCAATACTTGTCGCTGCTTTGGCTAGTAGCTCGTTCTTAGCCAGTAGCGTGCAAGGCCTAGCATAGCGCGCTAGCACACAACCAGCTCGCCAGGTCAGCAGCGTGCTAGGCCATGCGAAGGCTGTTGCTGCTAGCTTGTGCGTTTAGTAGCCTTGGCTGCCACTCTAGGCACTCGCCTAGAAAGCCCACAATGGTATAGCCCTCTCATGGCTAGCACTTTCCTAGGCTATTGCGAGGCTACGACATGAGGTTTTGCTTAGCGTCGTGTTGTTTGAATTATTTCCTTGTCTCGTTGATTCCTAGAGTCGACCTGTCGTTTGACATTCTATTCCGGCGCTCCAAGCTCGGTATCCGACGTTTGAGTTCAAACAATATTTACCGACGTATTAAAGCCTTCCGGCATAATCTTTTGCCTTAGTTTTGTTACACGATTGGGGTTCAAAATTATAAGGTAGCCAATTATTTAGTGAATTCAAGTGATCTGAATGTCTAGCTGGAGGCCACTTTCTATTAGTGAGATTATATTAATTAATCTCACATCTTTCTCCCTCACAGCTTACTCTTAACTAAACCAAATGGGTAACATCCAATCGTGCAATCAAACTAAGGCAATGGATTAAGCCAAAGACTCTAATACGTCGATAAAGATATTTCGTACTCTGATGTCCATTCCATGCTTAGAGCGTTGAACGTTGAGGCGATTCTAGGAATCAATGAGATGAGAATAATCGAATAACACAACGTTCTAAGCTCACAAGCCTAGCATAAGCCCTTGCCGCACCACATTAGTAGGGGCAAGGCCATGCTGTAGCCCAAGTCCTCGAATAGGCTGAGTAGCAGCTAGCCGAGGCATGCAAGGCTGGGCATGAGCATCGCAATTTTGCGAGCAAGCTTGCGGGCAACTAGCAAGCTCGCACATCATGCGCTAGCGCGCAGCTAGCTTGCAGCCCACTAGCGAGCTTGCGCAGTGATGCACATCAAATATTGAGCTTGCTAGTAGGCGTTGTTGAGCACCAGGTTGCCAGCAAGGCGCGCCTTGATGCCCAAGGCTGGGCGACCAGCTGGCAGCATGGGATATGGTACTGGGTTTGCTTAGGGAACAAGGGAACCTTTTGGTCTTCCCCTGGTGGTCCTCACCTACACCCTCCCTAGTTCGTTAACATTTTTCGTTTGATTATTTGGCTTTGCGATTTAATTTATTTTGGAATTAAATTAATTGCTAGATTTTTCATTTTGGTGAAAGTCCCACATGGAAAGTGATTAAGGGATTTTTCTCCCACCAATCAGAATGCGCCATGTGGGCCAGTCAGGTCCTGCCAAGTGTTCTCTAATTGGACTTGTCAGAGCTTGCCACGTGGCACGCGCCTATTTGTCCACCAAGGACCTATTATGTCACAACACGTGGCATCCTCCATACCTAATGGAAAAGCCGGCCACCTAGGCCCACTTTCAAGGGAAGCCCATTCAGCCCTAGGTTAACCGAAAACCTAGAACTGGCACGCATCCCAAGGTTATAAATACCTTCATTAATCCTCGTGAAAGGGAATTATGCTCATTAATTACTCTGACCTAGAGAAACACATTTTACTTTTCCGCATTAATTACTCCTTAAACAAGTACTAACTTGACCGTTGGAGGCGGAACTCCAATCACTCAGAGTCTCCGTTTGTCTTGCAGGTACAGGCGTCCGGTTCCAGTCTCGGAATTGTAACTCTCCCGCAGGACATCAAAAACCCCCGAAACATTTTGGCGCCGTCTGTGGGGAGAGTACTTTTGAGATGGCATCAACATATGTACCGACTCCAGAAGAAAGGCGTCCCCTAGATGACCCTCAAGTTCACTCAGATCATGATACCAAAAATGAGGTTGAAGTTGAAGCACGCACAGCCTCAGACGGGACCCTAAGGGCCCGACGTACCCGTCACACTGAACAGGCGGCTGAAGGATCTGCTCCCATTACAAGAAACGAACTCATGACCTTCATGAGGGGCTTCAAGGGGGAGATCCAGGAACTGATCAACAAGAAGACGCCTGCTCTGTCTAAGGAGCAGTCAGCTAAAAAGCCTTCCCATTCAGGAAGAAGGAAACCTGTTCAAGGACGAGAGGCTACCCCGTATCCTAACTCTAGGAAGTGGGAGTCGCCTGTGCTTGATTTCACAAAGTACCGTTTTCCCACGCCAGGAAAGAGGAAGATTGTTCGTCATTTACAGGCGGACGGGTCAAAGAGAACATACTTAGACGCTCGGCTATTGTTAGAGCAGAAGAAGAACGACCGACTGTTAGAGTCGGCCTCCACTTCAGATTTTCAAGATAGTCTGCGCAATGCCTCTATGAGGTATACCCAGTCAAATCATGAGAGTCAGACAGACGGTACCTCCCGTCGGTCTGGATTTCATAACGATCAGGCGGTACCAAATTTACCATTTGTACCGCAACAATACTTTCTGCAGCCACCTTTGTTTGGAGGGCAGGCGGAAAAAAATGTCTAGCCTTTGGACTGGCAACTACGGTTGATGAGACTTAGATAACAGCCGTCGGCTTTCTCCAAGGAAATTACTGAAGCCGCTCAGCCGGCCAAAGTTAAAAATGTGTTAGTAGGCGCCTATGACGGAACCACTAACCCTGAAGACCATCTAATGGCGTTCACCAACCTAATGTATCTCCAAGGGTTGGATGATCCCACTTGGTGCAAGTGTTTCCCAGCGACTCTCAAAGGAATCGCACAGCAATGGTTCGGCAACCTACCGACTGGTTAGTGGTGACGTTCATGTTACTTATAGTCACTCCTTAAAACTTGGTTTGAAACTAAGAAAGGTGTTCATATATCGCCTATTCTTACTAAGTTATCACACCTTGAGTAAAAACCCAACAAAATTTGGTAAGGGGACCAGCCGGCCTATGCCACTTAGTGCCTCTATTACTTGAACAATAACCATGGAAAGTGGGTAATCACTCTCCTACTTAGCAAATTTCAAAAAATATGACGGAACCGCCTGCCTAAATGGGAACCCGTCACCATGATACGTTAGAAACCGATTAGATGAAAGGCCGACTGATCGCCTAGCCTGGAAATAGCCAACCAGTCGTCCAGGGGCATAGGCAGCTCCTACATTGTACCTGCCCGCAATTATCGGCCACACAAAACAGTCGGTATGACATGCAAGCGGATATCAGAGTTTCAACACTTAGCAAAAATAAAAAAAGGAGCACAATTCGAAATTTGGCAGCTAAGGCGACCTAAAAAGATGGTCGCCAAAATTCTATTAACAGCCGGCCATAAAGACCGGCATAAATATTCAAGACCCCGGCCCCCTGGCCGGGTAAAGACACAAATAAGTCGACCGTAAAAGATCGGCAAAATATTCAGACCCCGACCCCTTGGTTGGGTAAAACAGAAACAGACGGCACGCAGGCCGAAAAAATAAGAAGACATAAGCTTAAGATGGGGGCAGATCTTCAACAACAACAGCCGCCTGATCAGCATTCTTCTTGCTTAACTCGGCATTAGCTGAACCCTTTTTAGACGCATCTGCCCCAATCGGCACCAAAGCCACTACCGGCTCCTCCTCCTCCTCCTCCTCCAGCGCATCATTCTCAGCAGCCGCAAGCAGAACTTCTTGGTTATACGTTTTAGAGCATCGGCGAAATTGTTTTTTCCCAAGAAGCAAAGTCGGCGTTTGGAAAGAGGCGAGTCCAGGTCATGCGCTGGATTTGGGCCGAGTCCTCCATCATGTCTTGAACCAAATCCTTCTTCTCTTGCTCAGCCTTGGCCGAGAGCTCTTCAGTGAGGCTCTTCTCCTGGTTTACCAAGCGTTCCTTGACACGCTCCAAGGATTTCTCCAAGGTGTCGTAGTGGAGCATCTTTTTCCTAAGAGGCTTCAGCTCGGATTTAAGGTTCTGGATGGTTGCCTCTAACTCATTGTTTCTCTTCTTGGCCGCCTCCAACTCAGTCCTAATAGCAGAAGTGGCCTACGCCTGATAATAAAGAATATCAGTTGTCAAAATTTCATTTTGGGCAATTTTAAACATTGCCTTATCATAGTCAGAGGCGGCCATGGCTTTAGCAGCCTTTACCTCTTTGTTCTTCGCACTAATGGGTTTGCGAAGGCCGTTTACTCGGAGCAGGGACTGAATAAAAGAAAACAGGTGTCAGATTTCAAACAAAAAACAGGCGTCCTGGAATTAAACAACAAAATTACGCTAAGTATACCTCAGCAAGGAGCCCTGCAATTCCATCTAGGTCCAGGGTGCCGACACCCCGAACCGCGTCTCTCTCTGCTGGAGGGACGGCTTTGATCATGGACTTGACCACTTCGACTAGGTCCGGTTCTTGAGGGTCGGCTGCATCAAGAGTGAACAAGAATTTTAGACAAGGCGAAAGAAAAGTAGGTCAAAGTCTAGAAGAGCATTTTCATACTTCTAGGGGGCTTGCTGGGAGTTTGAGAAGGAGTGGCCGACTGTTTGTCAGCAGCCGCTTGTTTCCTGGCAGAACCTGGCGAACTCGCCACAGTCGTCCTCCGGGCTTTGGAGTCCGGCTGTTGGGAGGAGGAAGTTCTTGGTGTGCCCACCTGCAAAAAAAAAAAAAAAAAAAAAAAAAAAAAAAAAAAAAAAAAAAAAAAAAAAAAAAAAAAAAACCACAAATGGTTAGTATGTGTACAAACACTTTTAACAAAAATGGGAAAGGCGAAAGCTGGGAACTTACTAAAGGCGTCTCCTTGTTGGGAGAGTCAGCTGGAGAGTGTTGCTGCATGATGGAGGCTCGCAACATAGCAGCCGCTGTTTTGGAGGCGGTAATTTTGCTCATGGCTTCCGCTGCACAAATGAATGCTAAAGTGAGGGAAGTTCACAAAATAATTTCCACAAAAGCATGTATTTGACAGGCCGGCTACCTCTTGAGCACCGACTGCTGAGGCTACAAGCGGCCAGGAAGCACTCGTCATAGAGCCATTTGTATCTCGGGACGGTGTGCAGGGGTACTTGCTCTCGTACCCCTGTAGTAGAGTCTACCCTGGTCTCTACTTTAAAGAGTCCTCGGTGGAGGATCTCTTTTTTAACTTTGAAAGGGACATGCAGCATGCTGCGACCGCCTGCAAGAAGAGGCGGGTCTCGGTTCCACCTGTTAAAGCGTTGGTTCAGCCCCTTGTCTGAACTCTCAATGATGAGGAAGGTGCTTCTCCAATCCTTCCATTTGTTTTCTTTACCTCTTGTCTTGAGGTAGCCTCTGTGGCTCGTCAATTGGTACCAGCCGGTACCGCCTGCCTTAGGGGTCCGGCTGAGATAGTTCATGGGGGCGAATGCCTCGAAATTTGGCTCCACCCCATACATTTTGCACCCTGCTACATAGCCGAGAACGTTGAACCAGGAATTTGGGGCTAACTGCCATAACCCCAACTCATATCCGTCTAGGATTCGGTGAACAACCGGATGTAAGGGGAAGCGCAGCCTAGCTCTGATGGCCGCCTCATAGCTGCCTAAGCAGGCGCTATCATAATTGGTCCCAGCCGGCCAGACGACTGTGTCTTCCGGATCTGGCACAAAAATCCGAAAGCCAGGGCCCATTACATGGTCCGCTACGAAGCTGCCCACTTTCTCTTGCATGGCCTTGATTCGGCCTTTTGGAACGGTGCAGTAGTAAGGGGTGTTTTGCTCTCTTTGAGTGGCGGATGGCTCCGCCCAATTGTCCCCCTTCTCTACTGAATGGGAAAGTCTCGCCTCTTGTAGACGGTTGTGCCCCTCCTCTAAGTCTAGAGAAGGGTGACCAGACGAACTGGAGTCGGACTCGTCTTCTGAAGAGTCCGAAGAGGACGACTCCTCCTCTCTCCCAGAAGGGCCCGCCTCCTCTCCTTCAACAGGAGCGGGAGAATATGTAAAAATATCTACAGTTAAATGGGAATGGACCACCTTGATGCCTCCCTCAGAGCTATCGGCAGTCAATCGCCTTGGTTCACTTCAACATCTGGCGTTTGATAAGATGTTTCACTAATCGGCTCCTGGAAGGAGGAGCCGTCCGAATTGGTGATCCTAGCTGTTCTTTTTGTTCTGGCCATTATGTTATGCATAGTGATTAGGGGATTTTTCTCCCACCAATCGGAATGCGCCACGTGGGCTAATCATGTTCTGCCAAGTGTCCCCTAGTTGGACCTCTCAGGGCTTGCCACGTGGCACACGCTTATTCGTCCACCCTGGAATTATTATGTCATGACACATGGCATACTCCATGCCTAATGGAGAAGCCGGTCACCTAGGCCCAACTTACGAGGGAAGCCCAATCAGCCCAAGGTTAACCTAAACCTAGATTGGCACGTTTCCCGAGGTTATAAATACCTCCCTTAATCCTCATTAAGGGAGATTACGCAGATTACACACATTAAACACTCTCACCTAGAGAGACCCAATCACTTTAATTTCCGCATTAATTACTCCTTAATCAAGTACTAACTTGATCGTCGGAGGCGGATCTCCAATCATCCGGAGCATCCGTTTGTTTTGCAGGTACAGGCGTCCGGTTCCAGTCTCGGAATTGTAACTCTCCCGCAGGACATCAGAAAACCCCGAAACTTTTTGGCGACGTCTGTGGGGAGAGTACTTCTGAGATGGCACCCACGTTTGTACCGGCTCCTGAAGAGAGACGTCCCCTGGACGATCCTCTAGTTCAGTCGGACCACGACACTGAGAATGAATTTGAAGTTGAAGCTCACACAGCTTCAGACGGGACCCTAAGGGCCCGACGTACCCGTCATACCGAAAGGAGGGAACGGGAACATCTTCAAACTGGAAGCGAGCCAGCAGGCGCACCGCCTGTTCGGCAGCAGCCGACTGATGGGTCTGCTCCCATCACAAGGAACGAACTCATGACCTTCATGAGGGACTTCAAGGGAGAAATTCAAGAGTTGATCAACAAGAAGCCGCCTGCTCTGGACAGGGAGTAGTCGGCTAAGAAACCCTCCACTTCACGGAAGACGAAGCCAGTTCAAGGGCGAGAGGCAACCCCTCATCCTAAATTTAGGAAGTGGGAGCCACCTGCCCTTGATTTCACAAAATACCGTTTTCCTACTCCAGGAAATAAGAAACCTATTCGTCATACTCAGGCGGACGGGTCGAGGAAAACATACACAGACGCTCGGCTAATGCTAAAGCAGAAGAAGAGTGACCGATTGTCAGAGTCGGCCTCTACTTCAAACTTCCAAGACAATCTGCAAAATACCTCGATGAGGCATACTCAGTCGTATCATGAGGGTCAGTCAGGCGGCACCTCCCGTCAGTCCGGCTTTCATAGCGACCAGGCGGTGCCAAACTTACCGTTTGTACCGCAACAACAATATTTTTTACAGCCACCTCCGTTTGGTGGACATGCATAAAAAAATGTCCAACCTATGGACTGGCAGCTACGGTTGCTTAGACTTGGTGAACAGCCGTCGGCCTTCTCCAAGGAAATTACTGAGGCCGCTCAGCCGGCCAAAGTGAAAAATGTATTAGTAGGCGATTTAACCTGATGAGAATACAGATTCAAGGGTTACCGGATGAAGTAG
Organism: Chenopodium quinoa; assembly: GCF_001683475.1. NCBI lineage: Eukaryota > Viridiplantae > Streptophyta > Magnoliopsida > Caryophyllales > Amaranthaceae > Chenopodium > Chenopodium quinoa. The sequence goes on along the minus strand of NW_018742726.1, from coordinate 1,315,884 downwards.
CCTATACTGACTTTTTCAGAGGTCTCAAAGACGGGTCGACCTTCAAATTTGATTTGGTCCGAAAGAGGGTGGCGACTCTTCAAGAGGCCTTGATTGAAGCGGAAGCCTATATACAGGCGACTGATCTTTGTAGTACGGTAAAACAGTCAGACGGGAAAAGGTCCGACAAAAGAGAAGGACGACAGAAGCAGTCGTCAAACAAAGACGAGAAGAGAACCACTTGTCTAGCCATCAAGTAAATCCAACAAACCACTTGTCTTTCATGAAAGCAGGCGGCATCCACAGCGAACGCATCAAGCGATGCGTGAGGTGATATGGGTCTTCATGTTTTGTAATGAGGGCCTAGTCTTGAATCACTTTGGTCTAAATAATGCCCAACATGATCAAAACATAATTAAAACAAGCGGCAAGCTGATCATACGGCATCATGTGGCCGAATTAAATTTTGAAAGTTAGCTCCATTGAGAAGAGCAGCTCGGCATCCTTACCAAAGCAGCATGTAAGCTCAAAATGAGTGCCTTTTGAAATTTCATAGTATCATGGGTAAACATCAGAAAACCCCGAAACATTTTAGGAATTCTTATGGCAACAAGAGTTCTATGGTCACAAGAACAGTCGGCATTTAGTGGTCGGATGACTCAATGAAATCAAGTACCACCTCGTAGACGCTTGAACTTTAGTGGCCGGCACTTCAATGTTTGGCATTGATAAATAACACTACATTGGTCCTTATCATTATTATGATTTTCCCTCGAAAAAAAAAAAATTGCCTAAGGTTATTAAACCCGACAGCATAGTCAGTAACCAATTGAAGACCGTCTCCCTTCAGGGATTACCTCCACTTATTTGTGTGACAGTAAGAGAGGTGGCATGAATAGTAGCCGGCCCCCTATACAATGAAGTCACGTAGCTATGAAAGCAGCCGACTCTCATTAATAACACCATCCATCCTTTATGGAAAGGAACTAGGTGATCCATCTGCTCTAACACTTGAAATGATTTCAATACTTGATACTGATTCAGAGGGGCAGGCCGCCTATACATTTACAGTCGCCTACTCTCCATTGAGTATTTCACTTTATCATCAGAGGGGCATGCCGTCTGTACCTTTACAGTCGGCTATTCTCCATTGAGTATTTTACTCTATCTTCAGAGGGGCATGCCGTCTGTACCTTTACAGTCGGCTACTCTCCATTGAGTATTTTACTCTATCTTCAGAGGGGCATGCCGCCTGTACCTTTACAGTCGGCTACTCTCCATTGAATATTTTACTCTATCACCATAGGGGCATGCCGTCTGGACATACAGTCGATTCCAAGACAGACGACCACCCTCCTATACTTAGGTAAAAAATGATGGTGGTCTGGCCGACCCTGTGCCTAAATAGGCAGCTGCCCTCCTCTTACTTAGCATCTGCGTCCACCAAAGGACTAACCAAGGCCACAGGCCGAATGATCAGACCAGGCGCCAAGCCAACTGATCCAATCTTCAAAACTAATACGACCTGTCCCAACATCATAGCAGGCGTCCGGCGGCATCCCTCCGGATGAAATTCGTCGCAGAGAGCAGCTCCCTTTTTGGGTGGAACATTGCTCTATAAACTAATTACACGGCACCTATACGACTGTCCCCAAGGGCAACCACGTAGTCGTTTTTGAGACAAGGATAACTCTATCACTAACCAAACCAGTGGTAGCAGTTGACATCTGAGTCAGATGACCGCCTGTATTACTTGGGATAAATGCAGGGGGTACCTCTTGAGTTAATAGCCAACAAACATTGGCGAATCAAAAGGTTCAGCCGGCCTCCGCCGCCTGGTACCTTTACTACTCAAGCAGGAGTGACGGCGACTGAGTAACACCAAAGTTAACTCATAGTCACTCTCTCAAACTTAGTATGGAGCCTAAAAGGTATGAGTCGTCCGCCTGTTTTTAGCAAACAGGGGCTCTCAACCACTACTCCTGCTAGGTTAACAACCTATGAGTTAAAAGCCAACAAACATTGGCGAATAAAGGGGAACAACCGGTACCCACCGCTTGATATCTCTACTACTCAGTTACTTGGCGACTAGGTAACAATCATGTTTACTTGGTCACTCCTTAAAAATTTAGTATGAAACTAAAAAGGTGTTCATACAGCACCTGTTTACACTAGATTAAATATGGCGGGGAACAGTCGGCCTAGACGGCCTAAAGTCTCTAGCCTAAAAACATGACAAGTAGGAAACCACTTTCCTACTTGGTTAATTTTACAAATGACCGATTGGATAAATGGCTGACTGATCGTCTAGCCTGGAAACAGACAACCAGTCGTCCAGGGGCATAGGCGGCGTGACTAACTATCCGTACCTGTCTGCAACTATCGGCCATGTAAAACAGTCGGTATAGTGTACAATTGGATATCAGAATATTCAATACTTGAACAAATTTGAAGCAAAACAAAAATATTCATTAACAGGAAGCCGGTCATTAAAGACCGGCAAAATATTTAGAGCCCCGGCCCCCTGGCCGGGTAAATACAAACAAACGGCACGCAGGCCGGGGAAAGAAGACATAAATCTTATGAAGGGGGCAGATCTTCAATATTAGCAGCTGCCGCCTGGTCAGCACTCTTTTTGCTGGACTCGGCTTCAGCTGCATCCTTCTTCGATGCATTACCCCCAAGCGGCACAAGCGCTACTACCGGCTGCTCCTCCTCCTCCAACGCCTCTTCCTCAGCAGCCGCCAGGATCTCTTGATTATATCTATCAGAACACTGGCGGTACGTTTTTTCCCAGGAGGCAAAGTCGGCATTGGGGAAGAGGCGGCCCCAAGTCATGCGCTGGATTTGAGCAGAGTCTTCCATCATCTCCCAGACCAGCTCTTTCTTTTCTTGCTCGGCCTTTTCCGAGAGCTCCTGAGTAAGACTCTTCTCCTGGGTCACCAGGCGTTCCTTTACGCTCGCCAAGGATTTCTCCAAGGTTTCGTATGAGGACATCTTTTGGCGAAGAGGTCTCAGCTCGGTCTTGAGGTTGTTGATGGTCGCCTCCAGCTCGCTATTCCTCTTCTGGGCCGCCTCTAACTGAGCCCGGATAGCGGCGGTAGCCTGCGCCTGATAATAAAGAATATCAATTGTCAGAACTTCATTTTGGGCAATTTGAAACATTGCCTTATCACAGTCAGAGGCGGCCGTAGCTGTTGCAGCCTTTACCTCTTTGTTCTTCCGGTCAAGCGGCTTGCGAAGGCCGTTCACTCGGAGTAGGGCCTAAGTAAAAAGGGGAACAGGCGTTAGTTTCCAAACAAAAAAGAAAACAGGCGTCCTGGAATTCAAATACTCAAAAATATGCTAAGTATACCTCAGCAAGGACCCCTGCAATCCCTTCTAGGTCAAGGGTGCCGACACCCCTGACCGCCTCCCTTTCAGCTGGAGGTACGGCCTTGATCATAGACTTGGCCACTTCGACCAAGTCAGGCTCCTGAGGGCCGGCTGCATCAAGCATAAACAAACGGATTAGACCTAGTAAAGGAGGGAGCAAGTCTAAAATTTACAAGGACAATTTCATACTTCTAGGTGGCCCAGCTGGAGTTTTAGAAGAAGTGGCCGGCTGTTTCTCAGCCGCCGCATATTTCCTGGCAGAACCAGGAGAGCTCGCAACAGTCGTCCTCCGGGCCTTGGGGTCCGGCTGTTGGGAAGAAGAAGCTCTTGGAGCGCCCGTCTAAAAAAGAAGAAAAGAGTCGGTATATGCATAAACACAACTCCAAAAAGAGGGTGAAAGGTTCGAAGCCCACCAAGGGTGCCCCCTTGTTGGGGGAGTCGGTTGAAGACTGTTGCATGATGGAGGCCCGCAACATGGCCGCCGCAGTCTTGGAGGCGGTAATTTTGCTCATGGCGTCCGCTGCAAAAACAAATAGCAAAGTTAATAAAAGTCATAACAAGAAATGCACGGAACAACAGAGTATTTGACAGGCCGGCTACCTCTTGAGCACCGACTGCTGAGGCCACAGGCGGCCAAAAAGTACTCGTCGTAGAGCCATTTGAAGCTCGGGACGCAGTGCAGGGGTACTTGCTCTCGAACCCCTGAAGTAGAGTTCACCTTCGACTCTACTTTGAAGAGTCCTTTATCTAGGATCTCTTTCTTAGCCTTGGGGGGAACAGGCGGCATGCTGCGGCCGCCTGCAAGAAGGGGCGGATTCCTGTTCCACCTGTTGAAGCGCTTGTTCAGCTCTGTGTCTGAACTCTCAATGATAAGGAAGGTGCTCCGCCAGTCCTTCCATTTGTTTGCTTTACCTCTCGTCATGAGGTAGCCCCTGTGGCTCGTCAATTGATACCAGCCGGTACCGCCTGCCTTAGGGGTCCGGCTGAGGTAGTTCATGTGGGCGAAAGCCTCGAAGTTTGGCTCCATCCCGTGCAGTTCGCACCCGGCCACATAGCCGAGTACGTTGACCCAGGAGTTCGGGGCTAACTGTCATAACCCCAACTCATACCCATCCAAGATCCGCTGAACAGCCGGATGTAGTGGGAAGCGCAGCCCAGCCTTGATGGCCGCCTCGTAGCAGCCAAAGCAGGCGCCATCATAACTGGTACCAGCCGGCCAGACGACTGTGTCTTCTGGATCCGGCACGAACACTAAAAAGTCGGGGCCCATTGTGTGGTTTGCGATAAAGCTCCCCACTTTCTCTTGCATGGCCGTGATCCGGCCCCGAGGTACCGTGCAGTAGTAGGGGGTATTTTGCTCTCGGTGAGAGGCGGATGGCTCCGCCCAATCGTCCCCCTTCTCAACTGCGTGAGAAAGCCTCGCCTCTTGTAGGCGACTGTTTTTCTCTTCTGTGTCCAGAGAAGCATGGCCTGAAGAGCTAGACTCGGATTCGTCCTCTGACGAGTCCGAAGAGGACGACTCCTCCCCTCTCCCGGAGGGGCCCGCCTCCTCTCCTTTAAAAGGAGCAGGAGAGAATGTAGAATTGTCAACTGTAAAATGGAAAGGGGTCACTTTGACTCCTCCCTCAGAACTGCCGGCTTTCAAGCCGCTTTGTTACACTTCCACATCTGGCGCCTGGTCAGATGTTTCACTAATCGGCACCCTGTGGGAGGAGCCGTCTGAGTTTGAGATCCTGGCAGTCTTTTTTGTTCTGGCCATCATGCTCTGCATAGACACAGATACAGTCGGACTTTGTATAAAGGGCAAAGATGGGTCCAGAAAAGGGCAGGCGACACTCCTAGTCCTAGATTCAGCCGTCCCCTGTGACCGGCTGATCACTAACCTAGGTCGTGTCGTGTGCTTCCGTGGTGCCATTTCAAAAAATAATAAAGTAAAGAGAAAATTAAGAGTAAGAGAACCGACGGTTACCTGAACGAGTGACGATTGATGAAGTTTTGAAAATCCTTTGCAGTCGGCTTGTCAGAGCAGGCGGTAGGCAGAAAGGGTCCAAAATGTCAGAGCAAGTTCAGGGGTCCGAATGTTCTCTCACAAAGTTTTCAAGTGTGAAAATGACCGAAGTCAGCACTCCTTTATATAGGCGAAGTGAGAAGGCAAAGGGTCACTTCCAGAATTCAAAATTTTGGCGGGAGAATCTCTCGGCCTCTCGCCGAGTGACACCTGTAGCAGGCCGTCGCCTGTTATAGGGCGACACCTGTCACAGGTAACACGTGACCAGTCACGTGCCACCTGTGAGGGGCAAATGATTAGGGGATTTTGCTCCCACCAATCGGAATGCGCCACGTGGGCCAATCAGGTCCTGCCAAGTGTCCCCCAGTTGGACCTCTCAGGGCTTGCCACGTGGCACACGCTTATTCGTCCACCCTGGACTTATTATGTCATGACACGTGGCATACTCCATGCCTAATGGAGAAGCCGGTCACCTAGGCCCAACTTACGAGGGAAGCCCAATCAGCCCAAGGTTAACCTAAACCTAGATTGGCACGTTTCCCGAGGTTATAAATACCTCCCTTAATCCTCATTAAGGGAGATTACGCAGATTACACACATTAAACACTCTCACCTAGAAAGACCCAATCACTTTAATTTCCGCATTAATTACTCCTTAATCAAGTACTAACTTGATCGTCGGAGGCGGATCTCCAATCATCCGGAGCATCCGTTTGTTTTGCAGGTACAGGCGTCCAGTTCCAGTCTCGGAATTGTAACTCTCCCGCAGGACATCAGAAAACCCCGAAACACATAGACACAGAGACAGTCGGACTTTGTATAAAGGGCAAAGATTGGTTCGAAAAGGGGCAGGCGGCACTCCTAGTCCTAGACTCAGTCGTCCCCGGTGACCAGCTGATCACTAACCTAGGTCGTGTCGTGTGCTTCCGTGGTGCCATTTCAAAAAGAAAAAATAAAGAAAAGTAAAAGAATGAGAGAACAGACGGTTACCTGAACGAGTGAGAAGTTGACGAAGTTCTGGAAAGTCTGAGTATCACCCGACTTGTCAGAGCAGGCGGTAGGCTGGAAATGTCCGAAATGTCAGAACAGGTTCAGGGGTCCGAGTGTTCTCTTATAAAAGTTCTCAAGTGTGAAAATATCTGAAGTCAACATGCCCTTATATAGGCAAAATGAGAAGACGAAGAGTCACTTCCCAAATTCAAAATTTGAACGGGAAAAAACCCTCGGCCTTTCACCAGATGACACATGTAGCAGGCCGTCGCCTGTTATTAGCCGACACCTGTCACAGGTGACATGTGACCAATCACGTGCCACCTGTGAGGGGCAAATGATTAAGGGATTTTACTCCCACCAATCAGAATGCGCCATGTGGGCCAATCAGGTCCTGCCAAGTGTCCTCTAATTGGACTTGTCAGAGCCTGCCATATGGCACGCGCCTATTTGTCCACCAAGGACCTATTATGTCACGACACGTGGCATCCTCCATACCTAATGGAAAAGCCGGCCACCTAGGCCCAACTTTCAAGGGAAGCCCAATCAGCCCTAGGTTAACCGAAAACCTAGAATTGGCATGCATCCCAAGTTTATAAATACCTTCATTAATCCTCGTTAAAGGGGATTACGCTCATTAATTACTCTGACCTAGAGAAACACATTTTACTTTTCCGCATTAATTACTCCTTAAACAAGTACTAACTTGACCGTTGAAGGCGGAACTCCAATCACTCGGAGTCTCCGTTTGTCTTGCAAGTACAGGCGTCCGGTTCCAGTCTCGAAATTGTAACTCTCTCGCAGGACATCAAAAACCCCCGAAACAGAAAGATTACCTTGGGATTGGAGATCCCTACTCTAAAAATACCCAACTTGTTTTGGGGATTGGTACAAGAGTTGGACTCTAAAAAGGGATCTCCACCTAATTGTGAGAAAATTTTTGAGTATGTCAATCTCTTCAGTCGTTCTGTGATTTTGTCTAAGCTACGAGATCACGACAAAGGTTTAGGCGCGTGGGTGTACGAAGTTGGAGGAGCTCGCATTTACGGTTTTAAGCTTTCGGTGACCAAGGCGTTCAATGATTGTGTTCGAGTAGTAGAGAAGCACATATTGAGGGTATAACTTCTTATCCTTTTATATGTTTATGTATTCATGTTTTATATGCAATTTGTCATATTAATTACATATGGGTCCAGGGCGGGTGTTTATTAACGCACGATATTTGGAACATTGTAAAACCCAATGCTTATTACGTCCAGCAATGTTTCTCGAATTTCCAAGTTCGACTGTCAAGTACAGATGATTATCCAAAATCCACCCAAGCACGGCCATGCATTTTTACAGTTTCGCTCTTCAAGAGGCCTTGTAAACAACAAAGACATATTTCCCATTATTAATGGGAGGACATTCCCAATCTTGTATTATTAAGCTTCACTTTCTATGAGATATAGTTGGCCAAATGTTGCCTTTATAATCCCCTTTTACGGCCGAGGTTTGACAACATCAAAATAGACGAGTACATAAACAAGCAAACTTATGATAGTCATGGTTAAGGAAAAAGGTACCGATAGCATTAATGAGATATATATACTTATGACGATTTTAAATCTTTTAAAGTATTCTCATAGGTCAATCCATTATAGTTCCATAGTTGTTAGAATCGTGATCCGGATCGTACGATCCTACGATCCAGATATTACAAATCGATCCGGATCGAAGCTAAAGTCGCAAATGAACCAGGATCGTAGTGGGATCGTGTGGGATCGTGTGTAATCGGTGGGATCGCGATTTCAATACGATCTTACCGATCCTAAGTAAAGACTCTTAAATAGAGCCCAAAACATACAATCTTTTTTTTAAGGCCCAAAATAATGACCTCAAAAGATTAAACGTTTCTCCTTTCTCTGTTTGAAGCCCAAACACTCACTGAAACGCAGCTCTTGATAGATCTTTGCTCGAATCAAAGCTTAAAATTGAAGCTAAAGTAGTCAAATTTGATTTATGCTCTTCGATCTTCTCAGCTTATCTTTTAGTAGTCAAATTGCATGCTATTATCAATTATATACAAGGTAAATAATACCACTTCTCGATTTTTTTTTCAATAGAAATTCATGAGATTGATGAGATTGATGAGATTGGTGAAGTAATTTGCTGTACTTTAGTTTAATACTTTTACTTTACTTATTCAATTTTTGTATATTCAATTAATTTTGAGGCAAATTTGGTGGGTATGTTGATCAGCTCAAATGCCCAATCACATGTTGCTGAAAAGCATTTTTTCATACTCCATATTAATTTCGTGACACTTATTTTTTTTATTTTTTTTTATTAATATTCTTAATTTAGTGACATATTATTGTTACTTTGTTAGTTTGCTTTTCTTAAAAAGTTATTTTCTTGTTGATTGGTCTGATTAGTGTTAATTAACAGAGAAATAATAAGTTATTTTCCTGGCATTCTTCCTTCTTAGTTGTGATTTTTTTTTTTAATACTCTGCTTGATTATGCAATTTCAATGGGTTTTTAAATTCATAAGAATTAATGTTCATTTGATATAAAATTATATGGCATAAAAATGTTGATTGTTCTGGATTTTCTTTTGACACTATAGTAGCTTAATTTCAAGTTAATCCAATTTAAACTATGTCAAGTTCTACAAAAAACAGGAAAAATGCTCCTGAAAATAGATTAGACCCGGGTTGGGAACATGCAACTGAGGTGGATAAAGCTGCTAAGAAAGTGTGGTGTAATTATTATGGTATTGTGCGATCTGGTGGTATCTTCAGGCTAAAACATCACATACCTGGCACTCACTCTAATGTTGAAGCTTGTTTCCAAGTCCCTGATGAGGTTAAACAAAAAATTAGAGCTATTTTACATCAAAATGAACTAGAATCAGCAAAGAAGAAAAGGAAATATACTGATATTGGTGATGATGATGAGTACAATCATGGTGATCTTGATGGGTATGTAACGGTAACGGGAACGGGAACGGGAACGGGAATAGGAACAGAAACATCCGGAACAGAGAGCTTTGATGATGCCAATGATAAGAATTTTGGTTATATTGAAGAGTAGTAGTTGTTAGTTTGTTGATTATTCAGTTTTTTTAGTTTTTATGTTGTGAACTATGTTTTTCTTATACTATTTGTACTATGTACGCTTTAAAATATTTGTAAAATCATCTAAATTATGTAACAACGATCATATATGAGCAAAAGTGTGTTTTCTAACAATTATTTTTACTTAAGAAACATGTACTAGGCACAGTTAACCAATTTGGTTGCTTATTTCCTCAAATTTGTAGGATCTTACGATTCTACAATCCGATCCTACCCCCCCTTATCGATCCAAAGTAGGATCCTGATACTGGCAACTTTGTATAGTTCAAAACTAATACTCGTGAAAATAATTTATGACATTCATGTCCTCGTAGCACAAGAAACAGTGTTATAAATCATACTACACACTAATCTCACATGGTTATTAACCGTCCATCCTTTAAACGACCTCGATTAGGAATATTTTTTATATGACATTCAATGTTCACTTAATAGGTGTTTCTTTATCAAAGACATGATCTTGATACCCTATTTTGAATATCGTCAAATTGAATAGACTTATAATTTAACTCTAAACCATAATTAAATGATCATGGAATAATAAGCAAAATTCATTACCTTATGAAACTTTTCAACGTTTCATCTTATGATAAATGGTTTTCTCTAATTTTTAAGAGTAATGCTCATTACAAACATTTATAGAAATCACACCCATATCTATTATGCTCGAATTCCTTGATGCAATCGTGAATGTTGTGTTTCACTTATCGCATAGGTTTAGCTACCATTACTTTGCAAATTTTAGCATCTTCATTATCGAATACCATTCATAATATGATGATAAAATATTGAGTGTGTTTTGGATTACATGTTGTAGACATTTACTTTTGGTCCCCTGTCCCGACCGAAAGTGCTATGACGATTAATAATTCCATTTTTGTGCTGGATTGGAGTAAGGAATGCTTATGGACTCCTTATTAAGGCCTAAACACAAAAACTAGCTAGCTTGATCCAAACAAAATGAACTAAAGCTCATTAACACTAAGTCCGATAAAAAATTAGGCTTATTCCCGAGATTAAACCTAATTTCGGATGGATTTAGAACACCTAGGTTAAAATCTAGGGCTGTCGTAGGAAAATCTGCGCGCAACTCATGAAGTCGCGCCGGCTTGGCGCGCGCAAACTTCACAGTTGTGCGCACCACCTTCATAGTTGCGCACGCCACCTGCTGCGGTAGAATCTCCGAAACCCTAATCTTAGCCATTCTATATAAATAGAGGTTTAATACATGCTCAAAAGACATAGAAAAATAACCTAAAGGTCAGCAGTAACATTTTATGAACTTATGCAATAATCAACCCTCTTGTCCCAAACACTCATCCTTTTAATTACTTTGATGTTACGGTGGAGGTTCCCTAACAAGAAGGTGGCAATAAACATTCTAAACAAAGATCTAGCAAGGAAAAGTGCTAATTCCCAAGCGCTTAGATAAATCACATTACTTTTTCTTGTCCTAAATCACTTAAATTAATTAATTAGTGTTTCTTGATCATGTTAAAATAAACATATAATTACTTAATTTGACATAGTATTCTTTCGTTAAACAAGACTAGAATTGGACAAATTAATTGATTGTTTTATCACTTAAGCCATGGCGAATCTTTTTTACGTTTGTTCTTTCACGAATTTGGACTAAATAAGAATTACGACATTCGTTGTAATGTAATCTTTATGTGAATAACGTGTGTAAATAAAATCAATTAACTCAGCTTTATCTATCTGTGAGGAGGGTAGCCCATTGTTGGGGATCCCACTTCCTCTATACCCATGGCCCTTTAAAAGCCTAGGACATTACACTTTTGAAAGTGTGTTAGGATTTAAATTCTTGACTGTTTGGGGGACCTTGAATTAGAATTGATTCTATCATTATGCTTTTTTGTAAAAAACTAATAGGGAGTCACCAATGAGTTTTAGGAAAACTCATAAACCTCGTTCATACCTTTCTCCCATGTAGTGTTTAAAGGATAATTACCATGAATCATAAATTTACCCATGCCCAAATTGGTCTATTAAACCAAAAATGAGTTCAGGAGCAAGGGTACTAAGATAAACGATCCTTTTTTGAGGGGAATCGCCATCCTTGTCCTAGTGCACCCTCTACTAGCTCTTCCTTTTTCACAATCTCATTACTAAATAATATATGCAACGCGATTCCTAAATACTAAGCTAACTGATTTTATTTACAAACATTAATCACAAAAAGTCTACATTGCAACGAATGTCGTTATTTTTTTAAATTCAAATTCGTGAAAAGAACAAAATAAAGAATATTTGCCTTGACTTAGGTGATAAAACAACAATTTAATTATTCAATTTCTAGTCTATAATTAACGAAAGAATACTATGTGAATAAATAAATTAGAGTTTATTTAAAGTGATCAAACAACTACTAATTAATTGATAAAGTTATTAAAATTAAAACAAAAAATAAAGGAAAAGAGATTTAACTAAGTATTCTCCTTTGTTTGCTAGATCTTGTTTTGGATGTTTATGGACCTTCCTTCTTTTTCGTACCTCTAAGGCTTCAATGGAATAAATTAGGGTTGGAGAGTATTTGGGAAGATAGGGGAAAAGTAGTATGATAGTATGAGAGTATGAAAGATTAGTAATTTCAGAATTTAGGGTATTTAATTCTGAATTTTCTGTTCCTTTAGGGCTAACGAAGACCCCTATTTATTAGCGTAGAAATCTAGGTTTAGGGTTTTACGGCCGCGGTGTCAAGGGGTGCGCGCAACTCTCAAGGTCGCGCTGGCGTGCCGAGCACAACTCTGAGACTTGTGCGCAACAGGTGCGCGCAACTCTGAGACTTGAGCACGGCATGCGCGCAAAACATTGAGAGTTGCGGGCGGTGCGATTTCCCGTTTACGAAAACGCGATTCTAAAACTTCCATAACTTTTGATTGCAAAGTTGAATTAAAGAAAATAAGATATCATTGGAAAGCTCTGAATTTCTACTTTCTAATTTCGTTAGAATTAGGTTAAAATCTATTATGGATAAAAAGATATGGTTGTTTGAGTGCAAGGGTTTTGATTTTAGTGCCCGATATAGTATTATGATGATAACTTCTTTGTTTTAACTCGGAATTGGGCTTACAATATACCGTTTGAAAGCTCTTTTAAAGGGATATCCAACTATATAAGCCTTGAATGGATATTAGGTGATTATATGTTCTGGTTAGCTCGGTTTTTAACAATGTAAGACCCATTTGATCTAATCATTGCATATGACGCATTTGGGTCCGTTAATAATCAAGATTAAACATGTATGAGCATGTTTTAGGCCTAATTAGTAATTAGACTAGGATCTGAGTTGATTTGGTCTGAAATACAGGTTCTAACTTACTTTGATTGAGACAGGTAGATACTAAGATCTGGTCTAGATTAAACGAAGATTAAAGTAGTCAAGGAAGTAAATCCGAGACTTATTCTGCAAAGTTCTTTAAAAATAAAAAATCTTTCAGTATTGTTGAGAATGTCAAAACTATTCTTGATTCGCTAAATGTTCGAGACAAGTAGCTACTAAGATCAAGGTAATTTGAACTTAGCGCGCTAAAGAATGGAGGTTGACACTTTGCAAGTATAGAATGCTTTTACAAGTACAGGCTGTCCTAGGTGATGTCATGTTATGAGAAGGTACTGGATTTAAAAAGATTAAAAGAGGATGATACCCTCGATTTGTCATTGGAACTTTAGTCCATGATTTTAACAAAGTAAAAGATGATAAATGGGCGGGGGGGGGGGTGTTTTAGCATTCATAGCCTAATACTTGAATAAAAGATTGACATACGCTGGAAAAACAGATACTCGATGTCCACATGATGGAAATACATGTCTCAGGACTAGAGGCACATATTCAAATCCAGTGAGAGAGAAGAAAATTGGCAACTCTCTCAGCAGTTTTGTCCACAAGATGAAAACACAAGTCTCAAGACTGGGGGCACGTGTCTTAATAGGTGCAGCTTTAGTTGGGGTCGCTCTTTACAGGGGGTGGACGAACATCCTAAGTGTCCGGTAAATCATGACAACTTTCAAGCTAACCGTATTTGCTTCCAACGGGGGTCGTCTAGCCCTGATGGTTCGGCGCGCTTATCGACTCATTAAGCTAACTCCTTTAACAGAAACAAGGGTTCTACCGTTTTCGGCGGGAGGCAGATCACGTTGCTAGTGCAATTTTACGCAACACATACGTCGTACAATTTTACGCTGTACGTACGCAGTATTTTTGTTAAGTAACGCCAAAAATATTAAAAACGAGACATTTCTTTAAGGGCAGTGCAGGAAAATGCCAAACTGTCTATGGGAGCTTTCACGTAAAGCACCGCTACAAGATATTTTGTAAAATCTTTTCCGAAAAACATCCAAACGTATGCTTGGGGCAGGCGCAAAGCACGGTGTGCATGCATGATGATGCAAAAAACTATTAAAGAAGAAAATAAACTACAAAATGCAACGCAATAAATGGTTTTTGAAGGTTTTAAAAACTTCGCGAGAAAGCCTGTCGAGGTGCGAATTCAACGAGCTAAAACATCGGTTTGGAAGACTAAACAAAAACCGAGAAATGGCCATTTTGACTGACCAGTAACCGCATGCAACTTTGAGGGTTGCGTTGGGGCGTCGCGCACAACATTAGAAGTTGCACGCAGCTGTCTCACGCAACTTTGTGGATTGTGTGAAGAACTTAAACAATGAACAATTATGGAAGAACACGATCTGCAGCTCGTGCCCTTCTTCTTCATTCATCTTTTACAGTCTCTTTCCTTTTTTTAGTTAAGGAAAGTAAATCGTGCTCCTTGGATATTGTACCAGACTTTTAATTTGGTAACCAAAATGGGGAAAATCAAAAGAAGAACCCTATTTTTTGAAATTGGGGGTATTCGATTCGACTTTTTTTCATGAATTTATTTGTTCTATGTTGTTGTGTCATGTTTAAGGAATATATTGCAGCAAATTTCATGTGAAGTGGTCAAGTCGAGTCATGTATGAGAATACACAAGCATATATGTTTTTTCTTCATTTGATTTTCGAATTTGTACTTGAATTTTTTTTTTTTTTTGCTCATATGGACTATACTTGTTAATTTTAATATAAATTGAAGTGTTAGAACGACAATTATGCACTAAATTTGGGATCAAAATATTGAACTTGGATGAGGGCATGAAATTTTTCTTGCAACTCATGTTTATATTTGCCATGCGTAATTTGTAAGATTGGTTTTATCAATGATAAAAATAATTGATAGTTATTATTATTCACTTCTAAAACTACAATTTCATGATTTGCATAAAACTAGTTAGTGTAGGAAATTCTTGAAGACATCATCGAACTTGTGTAGTTTGGCTATATTTCGGGCTTTTGAGCCCTCATTTTATATTTTCGAGTGACGTAGCCCCAGATATTGGGTAGCTTCGATGACAATTTGTTTCTTAAGATTTAGACCCTTTCATGTTACTTGAAATGGGTTGAGAAATCCCGTGTTTCGTCTTATTATGATAACACCTAGGATCTTGAAAACGATTAAACAAGTGTGTTTAAATCATTTTTTACCAAAGGAAATTTATTAAGTCTAGTAATATTGATCATTCTTTAGAACAAGTAAGAGGGAAAATATAATGTTATTCAACTTTTCCCTCTATTCTCGCTACTTTTGAATTCTTTCCTTTGAGCTCAAATTTTGTTATTAATTGAAGCTCGAGTCAGTAGATATCATCCTCTTTGCGAAAATCCAATGTTTTCAATTTTGTCATTCACGCAACAATAGAGAATGAAGAACCTTTAATTTTGAACTTAGGAGTCTTTCTCTTTTATTTTCATGAAATTGTTTGTCTTATGTTATTGAAGCGTCTTGATACAATTTCCATGATGAACGATTGAGTATTAAACTTTCGTATGAGTAGGCATGTTGTATGCGTTTTGAATCATATTTTGATACTCATGGTTTTTGTTTATTTCTCTCTATACTAGTCATACTCTCTAATCTCTAGAGTAAATTCAAGTATTGAAATAACAATTATGCACTAAGATTAGTTTTTGAGTTTAAACATGAAAATGACTTTAATATATGATATGTTTTTAGTTTGTTCTATGGCCAAGTTCAGTTGCAAACTCAGTTTTTAAATGAAAATACTGATTATTGAATCATTGTGATGCATTTGAAAATTGTAAGGCTCGAGATCTACGTAAACTACTTATAGTTTAGGTGATTTTGGAAAGTAGCTGGAATGGCATGAATATCTCATTTTGTTTATTGTGGATATTGGAGCCTCCATGTGTTGGATTATGCGTATATTTGCTATTTCTTAAGTGTTGGAGCCCTGAAATTAGGGTAATTCCAAAGACTTTCTATTATTTAGGCTATATATATAATCACGATGTTTAAATTTGCCTATGTATCCCATGTTTGTGTCTTGAGAACATTTAGGATGGTAACATGACTTACGCAGTTTTAGCTGAAGTCATGTTTAAGAAAGCAAGTTAGTTCTTTGCTTGTTCATAAACCAAAAACAATTATTGTTTAGGTTTAGTAGATTTTACCTAATGTCCAAACGTTGTAAAGATCATTGAGGTAAGATTATTCTCAGAGTTGGCTTAATTAGAACAATGTCTCAAATATATATTTTATTTGTTCTTATCAATCATTGATTTTGATCTTGTAGGTGGTTCGTTAACCATTTCTAAGCCAATATTCGCATGATAATTAGTTGAGAACAAGTTCGAGTTAAGAAGAAGTTGAATCTTAGTTAATTCCTTTTGGAAATATTTTTGTATATGCAATGATATAAATTATGAAAGGAATGGTGTCCTTCAACAGCGGTATCGGAGCCGTGCTCACTTTAATTTTTGTAACTAATAATTAATTAAGGTGATTTAAAATGGATTTAAATTTCTGGTTGTGCTTTCTAATTAGATTAGAAGCTCGTTTTAATTAGTCTTAATCTTGTATTTTTATTAATTTTGGATGCGAACCCAGATTTTGACTCAAAAATAGTGATATTTTTGGTGGAATCGATGTTCTAAATCGTTTTTGACCCTCAAGGATTGTCCAGAAGCCAAAATCCACCTAGAAACATGTTTTTTGAGGGGTTTTTTGTTTTTGATGAAATTTTTTTATTTCTTTTAACCTTGATTAATTATTTCATGTTGAAGGTAGATTCAATTTATGGTTGCATCCCTAATCTACTGCAGTTATAAACCTGATTAAGCATGTTTATGAAATCATAATTGGTGCTTAATTTAGTGTGTTCATTCTTCACATAAACTTGAATTTTTCACATTGTTGCAAATAAATTGCTTCTAGTGTGAATGTTTATGTTGAACTTGTAATTTTTAAAGTCCCTAATATTTCAAAGATCCAATCTTTAATTGTTTATTTGGTTGAAACTTTGATTGCTAAATTCCATGTTGAACTAATTTTTGGATTTAATAATTTTTGAGTTGATTAAAGTCCTAAAAGTTCAAAACTTGTTATTGAAATTAAATTAATCTTCATGTTGGAAGTTGTAATTTTTCAATTTTACACAAGTTATTGTTGGAAATTTTTCATTTGATGAAAGGGTTTAATTTTCTAACCCCTTTAATTTTGTCAAATCTCATTATTAATTTACATTTGATTAAATTAATTATGAGTGTAGCCCTTCAATTTTGTAGCATCAAGATAGACCTAAATTGATTTAAAGAATGGTTCTTGAATAATTTAGGCTTGCGCACTATTAAAATTGAATTTAATTAAGTTGAACTTATTTTAATTTTCATTTTGCTCTAAATTGATTCTAAAATAAATTTAGAATTAATTTTATGTCACACATATATCGGGATTAAAATCCTGAAATAATAGCACGTAAATTGAGGTAAAATCACCCAAGCACCACCAAGTCTAGTCGGGCTGCTCACGCAGCCCACATGTGGCTGCCTTGGTGCACATGGAGGTGCTCCCACCTCGATATGATGCGGCTGTGTGGCGGGCTAGGTTTGCACAAAGGTGCGTGCTTGATGCTTGTGGTGCGTGGCTGCTGGAGATGCCCGCAAGTCCTGCAGGGCGGCAAAGCAGCGAGCCCTAGTAGACCAGCCACAACTGCCAGCACACATGCAAGCATGCGAGGCTTGTTGCGATGCGTGCTGGTGCCAGTAGGCATGGTGTGCCTTGCTAGGCAGGCTGCCTGCTCCCAAGCACACCCCAGCCGCAACCTTGATGTCTAGCAAGCCTAGTCCCATGGCTACGATGCTAGGCACTTGGTTTAGAGTAGGCTGATTTTACGATGCATGGGCTTTGTGTTTTGTGAAATTTTTCCATTTTAATTATTTTAATTAATTTTTTTTCAACAAGGCTAGGCCTCGATTCCTTCGGCACTTGCAAAATTAATTTTGACAAAATTTGGGTTAACCAGCTTAATTGATTGGATTAATTAAGTTGGATGCGGAATTTAGTGGGAGCTTCGTTAATTGCATGAACTAATTGCGTCATAATCACAAAAAATGTTAAACAACTTTGACTAGTTTTAATTAGGCGCGTTAATTAGATTAACCACCTAACTTAGTTACAAGTTCGCGCGCGTTATGCATTGTTACTTGTTTTCGTTGTAAAATGCATGGGCTATTCACATATAGTGAATGGATGAATGGAATGTATATTGTTTCACGGGTTTCGTGAAAATGGCAACTAGTGGGGCGCGATAAGGATAGTAAATATGGACTGCGATCCGTTATGTATTTTTGTAAATCTAAATACGATCTGCGTACCATTGCATATTTTACTACGTTAATATTTAGATTAATCCTAGTCTTAGTAGGTAGTAGGTAGTAATTGCATTTTGGCGATATGTCTTAGTAGATGCATGTTTAGGATTTCAAATGTGGCGATGATTAATTAAGTTCCCTTAAATCAACTAACATAGAAACCCTAGGTCCCTATAATATTGAGCCAAATCTGCCATTGTAAGAACGACACTTACCGAACTAATGAGCGTGGTGATGGGCTACGCCAAAGCGAGGCATCATCTGCCATTCTAAGAGTAGCTTGGAGCTATTAGAAATTGGATTTCTTACCCTAAAATATTAAGTGTTAAGACAAGCCAAAGCATACTTAATCACTTTTTGATTTTTGGGATCTTGGAATTATTTTATTCTCACCTAAAAGGGACTAATGTTAATGCGCACTACTACATTTTTGATCTAATGCAACGGTTCAAAAATAGCTAATACAACGGCTAATTTCATACCGTAGTATTAGACTAGGCTAATCCGTTATATTACACTAAAACAAGGCTAATACAACGGTTTATACTAGCTGTTGTATTAGATATACTATTCCGTTGTATTAGATGAGCTAATCCAACGGATTATTCTTCTAACACAACGGATAGTGTTCCCGAATTTTTTTTTTTATATTTTTCAGTTGGAGCTAATCCAACGGATCAGCCTCAAAAAATAAAAAAAAAGAAAAAATGAATAAGACCTAATACAATGGATGAGTAAAAAAAAAAAAAAAAAAAAATTCGGGAAATGATGATATATTAGAGCCAAAAATTAAATTGAAACCCCATTTCCCAAACTTCTCAGTCTTCCTTCGTTTTCCTCCCTTACCGCTGCTCCTTCCTTCGTTCTCCTCCCTCGCCGCCGCTGCTTCGTTCTCCTTCCTCGCCGTTTCGTTCTGCTGTGCTTGAATCTCTATCTAAGGTAGGTATACCTTGAATTTTCGTCTACCAATTATGGATTTGTTGATTTTGTTTTATATATAGTTTTAGTTTGAACCTTGCATGTGGCTGATTGCTCGAATCTTTGGATTTAGATTTGTTGATTTGTTCGAATGTTGCATGTGGATGATTTCTTGCTTAAGGGTGGTTGTTGGGGTGGTTTTTCTATTTATGAACCCTAATTTTTTTTGGGGGTTTATTTGGGAATACTTGACATACCTGTTGAAGTTAGCTGCTCGAATCTTTGGTTCTGCTTTTCTTCTCCTGCTAAACGTTTTGTTCTTATTGTTGGTGCTCTACTCTTTATTTTTTTTCATCTATTTTTTTTATTTTTGTTCCGTTTGTCAGAAATTATGATATGGGTTTGCATTGTTTTTTAATTTTGAAGTGGATTTTCTCTTCAAATTTGCTGTTTTTGACTAATTAGTAGCGTGAAATATGATCTGGGTATTTGACTAATTAGTAGCAACTTGAGGTATCAGACTTTGAATGGGGTTGAGTTTTTGTTGGCGAAGGTGACGTCGCCGGTTGTGTTTAAGTCGTCTGTTGTTATTCTAAGGTGTTTGAATAATGTGCTTGGTGGGATATCTTTTGTTGTGTTGGCACGGTTGACTGGCTCGCAGAGTGTGACACCCGCGGCCGTGGGTTTGGGTTTGGATGATGGGGATGAGAAGGAGAAGGAGAAGTTGGTTGCCAATTATTCGACTATTAATGGTATAATCTGCTGTTATTGGTTAAGTGTTTTGTAGTACTAACAGTTGAATTTTTACAGTTGGATGAATTGAGAAAGATGATTATAATAATCAGTGATTGCTAATGTGTTTGTCATATGACAATTTAACTTTCTCTAAGGATTTGGTTGTTTTTTTTCCTAGTGCTGCGAATAAACTTGGGTTTTGGTTAGTGTTATGGTAGGTTTCTTTTGTAGAATAAGCATTGAACAATAAGTTAGTACACCAGTACAAAAGCTGAGCTTGGTATCTGTTATTTCGCTTTCGGATTTTACTGTAGATGATCTTATTATCTGAGTAGTAATCATCATTTGGTTGATTGCTTCTCATGAAGCTGTAATTTTGACGATCATACCAATGTATTCCAAAGACTAATTTCTGTTCATTGTTGCGTTTATTAGAGAAATTCATCAATCATCAATAGTGGTATTTGTATAGAAACCTATTTAATTTGGATTTTTGCCATAATATAATATTATGCTATTACAGTACAAACAATCTCACATGAGCTGACATGGATGGGTTCATAGGCGTTGGGTGGGGTTGGCCAGTGTGGAGGCTGATGTTGGGGTTGGGTCCCAAATCGCCTCCAAATTAAGACATCAATTACCTTCTCCTTTCTTCTCTTAATACCCACCAAACTAACAATACAGTTCGATATTTTTTTACAGAAGACGCTGCTTAATTTCATTTCACAACCTCTGAATTCTCCAGGTTTTCTTCTCGAATTCCTCCTCTTTTTCTTAATTTCATCTTTAATGTTTGATTTCTGCATTTTGTTGTGAAATTTTAGTTGATTTTTTTTGTACAATTTTGTAGTGTTTTTGAATTTTTCTGTATTAATTAATCTGAAGAATCATGCTATGAAGAATTAGTTGAACGTAATAATCAAGGATTGACTTAGCTTGCTCCTTTGGCACCTAATATTTTCATGGTGAGAATTATGGAGTCTTTGAGATGATGTTTCTGAGCCGTCAAATTATTAATGTTTAGAACCTATTCTTGATCCTTGATTTAATGAAAGAAGCTTAAGGTCACCCTTTGGATCAGTCAAGTCGATGATTATTATTCTTATTTATTATGTTCCTTGTCTTCCTTTCTTAGTATATTTTTCACAATGATTTTTGTTTTATTTGAGCCCAAAATGCTATTGAGACAGCCTTTTTCTATCCAACATGCTAATTCAAAATGTAATTCACCAAACTTGTGAACTGACATATCGAATTGTGAAATAACTAAAAAGGCTCTTAGGCAAATAGAAGATATTGGAACAATGAGTGAGTAACATAGACTTGTAAATTTTTTCTTGTATATCGTTGTTGGCTCTATTTGCCAATCAGCAAAGAAAGTCATTTGTATGAAGCTGTTATTTACTGGCCTAATTTGGCAAACTAAAATATTACTGTTTTGGTTAATTAGTAAATAAACTTTAACTTTTAGTGTACTATTTATGATTAGTTTGTGTTGAACAGCTACTAGTGCAGAACCCATTTTGATAGTCTAAAATAGGTGCTTCATAAAAGAAGTGTTAAAGAAGCAGAACTTTGTAGCAATCAAGATTCCTCACAACTCTCTTCAATTCGCCTGGTAAGTGTTCACTCTTTCATTTCAACGTTTTCAAATTTGTAATCATGATCAAGATAATAGGCATTTCTTGGAAAAGGGGGTACAGTGCTATAAAATTGATCAAAATATGATTTTTAACCATTTATATTTCATTCTCACGTCTTTATCCAGGGATAATGGTTATGTTCTGTTGCTTCATGTCTTTGGAATTAGCTTAGAAGTATAGACTTTTAAAATTGAATTAATTGGTTTGAATATAAATCTATAGAATTCTATTGCTGTTATTGCTAGAAGATTAGAACATGGTTCTTTATATCTATCTTAAATAGTAAATAACACATTGAACTCTTTTTATTACTTTATTATGATAGAAAGGAGATAGATCTGAATCAAGCAGTAATCCTGTATTAAGAAACTGATTTCATATGTAGTGCATATCCTTTGGTACCTATTTACTCTGTTAATTTCTATTTTTACCCTAAGGAATGGAAGGTGGAACTAAGAATTGGTGGATGTTTGCCAAATGGAGCGATGAATATGAACAAGGAGTCGATGAATATTGACAAGCGTACTTTAGGGCGCGCTTTAGGACATATAATTGGAGGATTTTGGTCGTATTTACGACCGTTTTGGTCGTTTATTGCCTTGTTATGTTTATAACCCTTATATTACGTGCTTCACGGGTTTCGGATTGTTTTTGATGTGTTTTCAGGTATAATTGACCGAGTTTAGTCGGGTCCCGAGCCGTTGGTGCGTGATCGAGCCAACTTTGGTCATAGTTCAGCAAACTAAGGATGTTGCAAGAATTTGCATAAGTTGCACAAGCAGCACGGCCGTGCCACATCTGGAACGCCCGTGCCAGATTGCCCTCAACTCCACTGCCTATGCTGCACGCCTGTGCAGAGTGCAGCACGGCCGTGCCAAACCATCAGCACGACCGTGCCGAAGTCCAAGAAAAGTTCGATGGTTCTCTGCCATGCCTGCACGGCCGTGCCACTTTCAGCACGACCGTGCTGATTTACGAAGAGCAGTCTGTGATTTACTTTCCGATTTAAAACACACATATATAGCCCGATTGTAAGGGTTAAGAGAGACAGATTTTTAGAGAGATATTGAGAGTACTTCCGTAGTTAAGGTTCCATAGTTTTCTTAGATTTTATTCTAGCAAATTCATAGTTCATCAGATTTGAGATACTCTAGTTTTCCGGATTTTATTCAAGGCAAGATTAATTGGGATTCTTTGTATTATTCATTGACATCGGATATCAAAGTTCCTATCTTTTGCATTGATTCGCATCGATTTATTGGTATTATTCGCTCCTATTTATTATTCAAAGCTTTATTATCCTTGATTAGAATTCATGTTTATATTTATTATGCCTTTAGAATTTATTGTTGCTTTGATCATGAATATGTGTGAGTAGTTCCCTTACTAGGGTTTCGGGATGAAACCCGGCCTAGGTAATCTATGTAATTGAAGGTTGGTTTTGATAAACAGATTGTGATTAAACTGATTATATGCGATTGCATGTTAATTCATTATAATAGGAGTAGCTAACCTAGAGTCTTGAATTTGATTGCATGTTATTATTGGTTTGAACAAGAGATTGTGAATTGAGTATTTCATTATTGAATGTAGTTTGATTATGTATCGAGTAATGTTAAGTGCATGAGAAATCCAAGCTTAGTATTGCCCGTTGTCTTCCTATCACATGATATTGATCAGGCATATAGTCTTTGCATATCTCGTTTGTCTCTATGATTCCTTATTGCTTAGTTACCAATGGTTAGGCGGACTCCCGTTCTCCCTAGTGTTTTAGTTTATTGATTTATTCATCTCATTAGTAGTTATTTAGAACACCATCTTTCATTTGACTTCGAACTAGCTTAGGTTTTAAGATTAATTTGCAATTACTCCTGTTCTTTGTGGACCGAACCTTTATTTGCCATTGTACTGGTTATAGGGTGTTCGTATAAATATTGTTTGATTAAGAGTTATATTGTGCGACCAATATAATGCTTGTCAAAATGGCGCCGTTGCCAGGGAACGGTGTTTGATAATTGCTTTTTGATTTCTTGAGTCTAGTTCTTAAAACAAAAATACAAAAAGATTTTTCTTTTTGGCTACACTTGTAGCCCTGCTATTTGATTGGTTGGGTTAGTGTGTATGCGCAGGTCTAAACAGGGAGAGTTAATACCCTTCGATCCTGAAATCGAAAGGACTTTGAAAAGCAATCGAAAATCCCGATCGAAATCATCAAACTCTCAAGGAAAGGAAACCGGCCCAAGCACACAACCAGTTCCAATGACAGAAAATCAGCCACCACCACGACCTCTTAAGGAGTTGGGAACTCCCGGGGCATATAGAGCTTCAAGTGGGATTGCTCCACCCACCACTCAAGCCAATGACTTCGAGATCCGGCCGGCCATGATCACCCTTATCGAACGAAGGCAGTTTAGCGGTGCCAAGAATGAGAGCCCTTTGGCTCATCTGAACGAGTTTGAGAAGTACTGCAACACTATTAAAGTCAATGGGGTGACTTAAGAGTTCGTGAGATTAAAGCTTTTCCCATTTTCACTCATTGGGAGAGCTCTCGAATGGTTAGAGAAAGAGGTTAAACCAAACACTTTACATACTTGGGATGATGTCACGACAGGATTTTTGGGAAGATTCTATTCTCAGAAGAAGACGGCCGATGCTAGAGCTTTGATCCAAGGATTTCGGCAAAGGAGTGGGGAGTCAATCTATGAAGCATGGGAAAGGTACAAGGAGTACCAAAAAGAGTGCCAGCACCACGGAATTCCAACATACCAGGTGCTACAGATATTCTATGGAGGATTGAGTCCTCAAGGGAAAACCAGTTTGGATGCGAGAGCAGGTGGCCCAATCATGAACAAAACCGAAGAGCAAGTCATAGATATCATAGAAGATGTGGTACGACACCACATGGATTGGCAAGATGGAGAGCGGGAAGCTACGAGCAAGAGTGGAGGAGCGGTCTATTCGGTAGATCACCTTAATGCAATCGGAAATCTGACATCACAAATTGCAAATCTAGGAAAGGAGATGTCAATTATTAAAGATAAGCTCGACGCCGCACCGCATCAAAATCTTCCTTCCCATTCTAAGGAGAGAGGTACGAATTCTAACTCCTATAATATGCTTACTGGATGTATATTCTGTGAAAATTGTGTGTCTTATGACCATGATACTTTTTCCTGTAACTTGGATTCCCAATTTCAATCTAATTGCAATGATGGTAATGAATTTGAAAACGAACAAGTCAACGCCTTGTCTTATGATAATAGACCTAGGAATGACAACAATAAATACTTACCACCAAATCAAAGAGGGAACAATTAGAATCAACAAGGTAATAATTTTGATTACCAACAGCAAAACCAGTGGGGAAACAGGAACCAAAGGGACCAAAATCCCCAAGTATCCTATAATCAACATGGTAATTATGATAATCAAAATCAATAGCAACAAAATGCAGGAAATCAGGCTAATCAAAGGCAATATAACCAAAACATGAATGCCAATAACAGGGGAAACTGGAATAACAATGCTAATAGGAACTTCCAAAATTAAAATCCCCAACAATCTAATGTGCGTGGTTCCCGAGCCCCTAATGACAATTACTATGCCCAAGGACCACCGCAAAGATCTAGTTTGGAGGAGATGATGGAAGCACAATCTAAAATGTTCAACACTTTCATGGCCACCAGTGATAAAAAGTTTAGTGAAGTGATGACACATAACAAAATGCTTGAAACCCAGATTTCCCAGTTAGCTAGTGCTATAAAAGATGGGGTTGGAGTTTCCAAACTCCCGCCTCAAGGTATTGACCCTAAAAATTCTATGAATGCTATCACCACTAGGAGTGGAAAAACATTGGTAGGGAGCGATAAAGTAATACCACCTAAGAATCAACCTTAGACTCCACCTATCACTGATAATGTTGTTGAAAGTGAGGATGAGAGGACCAGAGAGAATGATAAAATTAATGAGGTCCCAAAAGAACAAGAGGGAACACAAGCCAAAGAACCTAATTTATTGCAGAAACTCCCTTACCCCCATAAGTTCGTGAGGCACAAGCTAGATGTTCAATTTGGTAAGTTTTTGGAGACTTTGAAACAAATCCACCTTTCCATACCATTCACTGACGCTATCAAGAAAATGCCTAATTATGCTAGATTTTTAAAAGATATTTTGAGTGGTAGGAGGAACTGTGATGGGGTAGAAACTGTTAACCTCACTGCAAATTGTAGTGCAATAATTATGAATAAAATGCCTCCTGAATTAGAAGATCCAGGCAATTTCTCAATCCCTTGTGCTATTAATAAGATGAAAATTGATAATGCATTATGTGATCTTGGGGCTAGTGTTAGTCTTATGCCATATTCTGTGTATCAACGTTTAGAGGTAGGAGAACTTCTTCCCACCAACATTACCCTGCAATTAGCTGATCGTTCGATCAAATTTCCTAAGGGTAAAGTGGAAGATGTTTCCCTGCGGGTTGGGAAATTTGTAATACCTATTGATTTTGTGGTTTTGGAAATGGATGAGGATAGTCATATACCTATTATTCTAGGACGACCTTTCCTAGCTACCTCAGGTGCTCTCATTGATGTGAAGAGTGCTAAGATTTCTTTAAAGGTAGGGGAGGAAGTTTTAGATTTCGATTTAAATAAAAGCATGCAATGTCCTTGTTCTAGTTCTGAAAAATGCATGATGATTGACATCATTGATTCGATTGTTTCTAATATGCATATGCAATTGCTCTCTACTAACCATGATCTTGAGCCAAGTGATACCGAAGAAAACAGGGACATGGAGGAGCAAATTCAAGATGGAGATGATGGTGAACATAAGTACATGGAGATCACAACCAAGTATGCACTTGATATGGCCGCAGCAAAAGAGGTAAATGAGGCCCCTAAGGTAGAATTAAAACCTCTACCAACACATCTAAGGTACGAATTTCTTGGTCCTAAATAAACTTACCCTGTCATCGTGAATTCCTCTTTAGATGCGGATCAAACTCGGAAGTTATGTGATGTATTAAGAAAGCATCAATACCATTGATAACCTCAACGGTATTAGTCCTGCTATTTGTATGCATCACATAACTCTCGAGGATGATGCAAGGCCTTCCATAGAACGGCAAAGGAAACTCAATCCTCAAATGGGGGAGGTGGTGAAGAAAGAAATCACCAAACTCCTTGATGCAGGCATCATCTTCCCCATTTCGAGTTCTAGATGGGTTTCCCCTGTGCATGTTGTCCCTAAGAAGGGGGGAATGACTGTAGTTGAGAATGAGAATGGTGAGCTCATCTCAACTAGAACGTTAACTGGATGGAGGATGTGCATAGACTATAGACGTCTAAACGCATCAACCAAAAAGGACCATTTTCCCCTTCCATTTATTGATCAAATGCTCGAAAGACTAACTAGGCACAAGTATTATTGCTTTCTTGACGGTTATTCGGGGTTTTTCCAAATACCTATCAACCCCGATGACCGAGAGAAAACCACTTTTACTTGTCCATATGGTACAATTTGCTTACAGAAGAATGCCCTTCGGACTATGCAATGCACCGGGCACCTTTCAAAGGTGTATGATGAGCATTTTAGGGACATGTTGGAAGCCGAAATGGAGGTCTTCATGGATGATTTTTCAGTTGGAGGAACATCTTTTGATGATTGCCTAGTAAATTTGGGGAAGTGCTTGAAACGATGTGAGAAGGTGAACTTGGTCCTCAACTGGGAGAAATGTCACTTCATGGTAGAGGAAAGAATTGTACTCGGTCACAAGATTTCGAATGCTGGGATAGAGGTAGAGAAGGCAAAGGTCGAAATCATCGAAAAACTACCACCACCGGTCAATGCAAAAGGGGTAAGACAGTTTTTAGGGCATGCGGGTTTCTACAGGCGGTTTATAAAAGATTTCTCTCTAATAGCCAAGCCTTTAAATGCCCTATTGCAAAAGGAAGCCGATTTTAAATTTGATGAAGAGTGCCTACATGCTTTTAACACACTTAAGAAAGCTTTCATCTCGGCTCCGATAGTGCAAGGACCAAGATGGGACCTACCGTTCGAGTTAATGTGTGATGCAAGTGACACGACAATTGGGGGTGTTCTTGGACAGCGGGTTGAAAAGAGGCTTCATGTGATATACTTTATGTCAAAAACCTTGAATGAAGCACAACGGAACTACACCACCACGGAGAAAGAGTTTCTAGCCATCGTTCATGCTTTTGAGAAGTTTTGGGATTACCTCATTGGTTCCAAAACAATTGTTTACACTGACCACGCTGCTATCAAATACTTAATATCGAAAAAGGAGTCCAAACTGCATCTCCTCCGATGGGTCCTTTCTTTGCAACAATTTCATGTAGAGATACGGGAGAAGAAGGGGGCCGAAAATGTGGTCGCGGATCACCTTTCACGCATGGAAACGGAGCAACAAGTTGATCATGGGGTACCCATTTGTGATGAGTTGAAAGATGATGTCCTATATGTAGGGTTTCGTAGTGACCCGACACTACGCGGAAGGAAACCCACCAAGACCCGCCCCTTAATTAAAGTAATTAACAAGCATAATAAACTTAATCAAACAAGATTAAGAACAAGAATTATACCTTTGACACGTGCTTCGCTCCCAAAGAGCTCTTACTTCAAAATCCCGAAAAGACGAGATCTCCGACGGATCGTACCCTCGACCCGACCCGAGCGTCCTAAGTCTTGAAGGTTAGTCAAGACCCGGACAAAATAACTATGAGTTTTACGAATCAAAGGTTTACTCTTTCTTAGAGTTACCTTTTTAATTCCACTCAAGGTTGTTCATTTCCTAATACCCAAGATTGGTATTTATAGGGAAATGAACCCTTGTATTTCATTCCCTAACCAATGTGGGAGAATGTATAATTTTCTAATTAATTTATTTCTAAAATAAATTAATAAATAAATCTAATCACAATGCAACAAGTGTCAAAGGGAGAGAGAAGGTTAGGTAAGGACCATGGAGGGGTGGGGGGGACCATTGCCTTGGTCCCCACCCTCACAAAACCGCATCACCTAAGAGGGGTGTTGGGCTTCTACCAGCTAGCACGCCAGCTAGCATGGTGCTGGCTAGCCCAGCCAGCTAGCATGTGCCTGCCTAGCAGCCTCGCATGCCTGGTGCTAGGCTGTGCTAGGCGCTGGTGCTGCTGGCTGCCTAGCACTGCTTATCGCACGCACATGCATCTCTCTCGCAGCATCTCCCTCGCATCCCATTGCTAGCACAGTCAGCATGCGTGCTGCTAGCGAGCCACGCATGCTGGTCCCTTCCTTCGCACCATCCATGCTGCGCACCATGCATCCCTCGCACACGCATCAGCCAGTGCCTAGGACTGCTATGCTTGGTGGGAGGCACGCACACACGCACCAGCCCACACGCATCATTGTTGCTGCTGTGCGAGGCTACTGTGCAAGGCACACACGCAAGCCCTTGGCATTGCGATGGTGCCTGGCCTTGAGCTTGCGTGCTGCGATGGCCTGCCACATGCACCAAGGCACCCAAGCTAGCACGCTACTAGCTGCGATGGGCTGCCTGGTGCTTGTGGAGCTTGCGATAGCTGCCATGCGCACCCAGGCACCCATGCTAGCATGCTGCTAGCTTGCGATGGGCTGCCATGGCACGCCTAGGGTGCGAAAGTGCCTAGCACACCATGGTGCGCCTAGAACACACATGGTGCGCCAATGCATGCGATGAGCTAGCCTAGCCTAACTATGGATACGCTCATACTTGTTGCTTGTGATTTTGCGACGCTCGGTCTCGACGCCCTAGTCTCGATTTCCAACGTTTGTATTCGTAAAACTCTATCGACTCATTAAATCCTTTCGGATTTATTCGTCGTCTCGGATCGGTGATTCGATTGGGTTCGACCCGAAGGGTTCAGTTAAGATTAAGCTGTAATATCAATTGTACCTCGATATTACTGATCGGAAGTGACCTCCACCTAGGCATTTCGATCACTTGACCTTACTGAAGAATTAGCTCTGTAATAATTCTGAATTCTCTATCGGAAGAATACACTTGTTGGAAGGACACCATTCCTTTCAATCTCCCACTTGTCCTTCCGGACAAGTGTGCATACAGTGTATAACTCATTTCATATGTCACTCAATGTTTCTTCGTGAACTATAAGGTAAGATTCTTTGTCATCCTTATTACGTTCAGAAGTGTTTCTCGATCTCCGAGTTCGACTGTCAATAAGCTGATGATTTCTAAAATCCATCTGAGCACGGCCATGCATTTTCACAGTCTCGCTCTTCGAGCGGCCTTGTAAACAACAAAACATTTTCCCTAGTGTTAGTAGGGGGACAATCCCAGTCTTGTATTGTAAGTTCTTCTTACTAAGAGGACACAGTCTCCCGAATGTTCCCGTTATGATCCCCAGTTACGGCAGACGTTTGAAAACATTAAAGAGTCTAGTACTCAAACAAGAAAACTTCACAGTACTCATGGTCGGAGGAAACAAATTCCGATAGTCATAATGAGAAACGTACTTATGACAAAATTTAAATTTTCTTAAAGTACTCTCATAGGTCTTATCCAATACAGTTCCAAACTGTACCTGTGCAAATGATTTATGACCATCACGTCCTCGCAGCACAAGAAACGGTGCTGTAAATCATACTACACACTAATCTATAGCAGTCATCAATCGTCCATATGTTAGATGACCTCGATTAGGGACAATTTTCGATTTAATATTCAATGTTCACTTAACAGGTGTTTCTTTATCCAAGACATGGTCTTGATACCCTGTTTTGAATATTTACATAAATCGAATGGACTCATTATTTAATTCTAAACCACAATTAAATAGTAATGGAGTGAATGATAATTTTGCACAAAATTAATTACTCCATTAATGAATGGTTTTAATACAGTGTCTTACATTAAATCAACCCGTTTAATTAAAACACATGTACAGGGAATTTTCAAAGACAGTTTCCTACGTGCTTGGTTCCCATTGCCTCAACGTGTTTGTTGTGCTTCACTTAAGGCAAAGGTTTAGTCAAAGGATCGACTACATTATCATCCGTGCCGATCTTACAAATTCTGATTTCACCTTCGGATTTCCATTCCCTTATCATGTGAAATCGCCTTTGCACGTGTTTGACCTTCTGGTGTTCTCTCGGCTCCCTTTCCTGAGCGATAGCTCCATTATTATCACAATAGAGGTCTATCGGCCCCTTGATTGAGGGTACAACACCAAGTTCCCTGATGAACTTGCGAATCCAAACAGCTTCCTTGGCAGCTTCTGAAACGGCCAAGTACTCGGCTTCAGTTGTAGAGTCTGCAGTGGTGCTCTGCTTGGCACTCTTCCAGCTGAACGCTCCTCCATTCAGACTGAATACAAATCCAAACTGTGATTTGAAGTCGTCTCTGTCAGTCTGGAAGCTAGCGTTGGTGTAACCTTCAACAACCAGTTCTTTGTGGCCTCCATACACAAGGAATTTATCCTTGTTCCTTTTCAGGTACTTAAGGATGTTCTTGGCCGCAGTCCAATGCGCCTCTCCTGGGTTCGATTGGTATCGACTCTTTGCACTCAGGGCATACGATACATCTGGCCTTGTACATATCATGGCATACATGATCGATCCGATTAGCAAAGCATATGGGATCTGATTCATTCTTTCTCGCTCAACAGGTGTCTGCGGACACTGTTTCTTGCTGAGAGTTATGCCATGGGACATGGGTAAATGCCCTCTTTTGGCATTTTCCATATTGAATCGAGCCAGTACCTTATCAATGTAAGTACTCTGGCTTAATCCAATCATCCTCTTAGATCTATCCCTGTAGATCTTGATGCCCAATATGTACTGTGCCTCTCCTAAGTCCTTCATTGAAAAGCACTTTCCCAGCCAGCCCTTTACGGACTCCAACAATTGTTTGCTGTTTCCAATGAGCAGTATGTCATCGACATACAGGACTAGGAATGCAATATCACTCCCACTGACCTTCTTATATACACAAGACTCATCTGGATTCTTGATAAAACCAAACTTGCTAATGGCTTCATCAAATCGCAGATTCCAACTTCTGCTGGCTTGCTTTAGTCCATAAATGGACTTCTTCAGCTTGCAAACCTTTCTAGTGTTGCCTGGATCGACAAAACCTTATGGCTGTGTCATATACGCAGTTTCCTCCAAAATTCCATTAAGGAAGGAGGTTTTGACATCCATTTGCCATATTTCGTAATCGTAATATGCAGCAATCGCTAGGATGATCCGGATGGATTTTAGCATTGCAACTGGTGAAAAAGTTTCATCATAGTCAATCCCGTGGACTTGTCTATAATCTTTTGCCACCAGTATAGCTTTGTATATTGATACATTTCCATCCTTGTCTGTCTTCACTTTGAAAATCCATTTGCAACCAATGGGTGTATAACCCTCGGAAAAATTCACCAAGTCCCAGACTTGATTTTCAGACATGGAGTCGATCTCGGATTTCATGGCCTCTTGCCATTTTGCAGAGTCGGGGCTCGTCATAGCTTGCTTGTATGTCGCCGGCTCATCACCATCCATGACTAGGATGTCCTGATCAACGTTTAAGACGATACCGAGGTATCTGTCTGGTTGAGATCTTTGCCGTTGCGACCTACGTAGGGTAATCGGTTGAGCATTTACATTGTCTGTTTGATTCTGACCAATCTTCTTAGATGCTTCCAAAGTATCTAGATTGTCAGTTTTGTCAAGTTGACATTGTTGCTCGTCCTCTCGAACTTCGTCGAGTTTGATTTTCCTCCCACTTGTCATTTTGGAAAGGTGGTCCTTCTCCAAAAAGACACCATCACGAGCAACAAAAACTTTGTTCTCGGATTTAGTGTAGAAGTAATACCCTTTGGTTTCTTTTGGATATCCCACAAAGAAACATTTATTCGATTTGGGGTGAAGTTTTTCCGAAATTAATCGCTTGACATATGCTTCACATCCCCAAATCTTGAGAAAAGACAACCTAGGAGGTTTCTTAGTCCATAATTCATATGGAGTCTTTTTAACAGCTTTTGACGGAGCTCTATTCAGTGTTAGTGCTGCAGTTTGTAGCGCATGTCCCCAGAAAGAGATAGGGAGTTCACTAAGACCCATCATTGATCGAACCATGTCTAACAAGGTTCGATTCCTCCGTTTGGACACACCGTTCCATTGAGGAGTTCCGGGAGGTGTCAACTCTGAAAGAATGCCATTTTCTTTCAAGTGATCGTCGAATTCATGGCTCAAATATTCACCACCTCGATCCCATCGAAGTGCTTTAATTTTCTTGCCAAGTTGATTTTCAACTTCTTTATGAAGTTCTTTGAACTTCTCAAAGGATTCAGATTTATTCGACATTAAGTAGACATAGCCATATCTACTATAATCGTCGGTGAAAGTGATGAAATATCGGTAACCTTTTCTTGCGGGTGTGCTCATTGGTCCACATACATCCGTGTGTATTAGACCTAATAAGTCATTTGCCCTTTCTCCCAACTTGGAGAATGGCTGTTTTATCATCTTGCCTAATAAGTATCCTTCGCAATTTTCAAACAACTCTAAGTCGAATGAGTCAAGAACACCTTCTTGAAGAAGTTTCTTGATGCGTTTGATGTTAATATGGCCAAGACGTCAATGCCACAAGTAGGTTTGATTCGACACGATAGTCTTAGCCCTTTTGGCAGTATTCTCGATGTTATAGACTTGTTTGTCTAGTGAAAGCACATAAAGACCATTTTATGAATGTGCCTTACCATATAAAACATTATCAAAATATATAAAACAACTATTGTTTTTGATTCGAAATTCGAATCCTTTGGCGTCCAACGCCGATATTGAAATAATGTTTTTGGTCACTCTAGGAACATGATAACATTTTTTAAGTTCTAGAACAAGCCCTGTGGGCAAAGACAAACTGAGAGTTCCAACAGAGACGGCAGACATCCTTGGTACATTACCGACCCGAAGCTCGACCTCTCCCTTCTCTAGCCTCCTACTTATCCTTAGTCCCTGAGCATTGGACAAAGGTGTGAGCCACATCCGATATCTAATACCTATGATGTTTTGCTAGCGAAATTTAAGTCTATAATGAAAATACCTGATGAAGAAGCAACGTTGCGGTTCTTCTTATGTTCCTTGAATTTGAGGCAGTCCCGTTTCCAATGTCCCTTCTTCTTGCAGTAGAAACATTCGGAATCGGATTTAGAAGAGGCTGCCCTTTTGTCCTTGCTGCCCTTGGAAGATTTTGACTTAGGTTGGAATTTCTTCATTTTCCCATTAAAGCTCTTCTTTTTGTCCGCACGTTTGAATGGCTTGCCCTTCCTCACCATGAGAATGTCATGCTTGCCCTCATCCTTGAGGGTTTGCTCGGCTTGCTTCAACATTCCATGAAGCTCGGTGAGGGTTTTCTCCATACAATGCATATTATAGTCCATCTTGAACTGATCATAGCCTTTGTGAAGGGAGTGGAGAATGATGTCAATTGCCATTTCGGTTGAATACCCAGCATCAAGCCTTTCCATGTTTTCAAATAATCCAATCATTTTGAGAACATGCGGGCTGACTGGGTCTCCTTTCTTGAGCTTGCTCTCAAGGATCTGCCTGTGGGTTTCGAACCTTTCAGTTCGGGCCTACTCTTGGAACATATTCTGAAGCTCATAAATGATCTCAAAAGCTGTGTCCTTTTCAAAGAAAGTCTTTTGAAGATCTGGAGACATTGTGGCCAACATGATGCATTTGACATCCCGATTGGCACTTTGCCATCGGTTAAGGGCAGCCTGAGTGACCTCCTCATTGGGAGCGTCGGGCATTTCCTCATCAAGGGCGTATTCCTTTTGCTCCTGCATTAGTACAATGCGGAGATTTCTTTGCCAATCAAGAAAGTTTGGCCCGCTCAACTTCTCCTTGTCGAGAATTGAGCGCAAAGAGAATTGGTTGTTGTTTGAGTTACTTGCAGACATTGTTCTACAATTGAAAGAATTTGAAGTGAAAAACCATTCATACATCAATAAGTTGAAATTGAAAACGTTCATGCATATATTCAAACTTATTAAGCATTTTATCCATGCATTTTTAAGATTGTCTCTTATGGGCGAGAATAAAATGATTTCGAGATCCCAAAGATCAAGAAATGGTTAAGCATGCTTTGGCTTGTCTTAATCATTAAATATCTTAAGGTAAGCAATCCAATTGCTAATAGCTCCAAGCTACTCTTGGTTTGATAAAATGTCGCATCTAATGCTTTCTTGACATTTTATCTCTTTTGCCACGACATCTAAGGACTCCTTATGATATTGTTGACCTTAACCAAGACAACTTGTATACCTAGTATACCTTACGTTCCTAGGCAAGTAGTGATGCCTCGCTTTGGCGTAATCCATCACGTACGCGCATTAGTTTGGTAAGTGTTGTTCTTGGAATGGCAAATTTTAGCTCAATATTATTAAGGGACCTAGGGTTTCTATGTTGGTTGATTTATAATCTTCACAACATAATAGAAATCCTAGACATGCATCTAGACATCATATATATAATAACAATATATAAGGCATAAAATTAGATGCATTTGGAAACTAGCATGACCCCTTGAAATCTTCAATTTCCATGGGTCTTCATCTTGGCTCGTCTTCGTCGAAACGCCGTCTTGAGACATCTTGGCCAAAATAAAATAAAAGAAGCTAGCTAGAACGACTAAGATTAATCTAATAGTACAAAAATACTTACCAGTTCGCATACCGTATTTAGATTTACAAAAATACATAACGGAACACAGTCCGTATTTTCTATCCTAGTCGGGCCCCACTAGTTGCCATTTTCAAAGAACCTGTTTTGAAAACAATCTTCCATTCACCCATTCACTATTTGTGAATGGCCCATGAAATTTTACGAAATAAATAATTAAACACGCAAAACTAGTAACTAACTTAGGTGGTTAATCCAATTAACGCGCCTAATTAAAAATAGTCAAAGTGGTTTAATCCATTATTTCTAAACGCAAAATGCTAACGCACTTAATTAAGCTCCCACTAAATTCCGCATCCGTACTTAATTAATCCGATTAATTAAGTCGGCATAACCCATAACTTGTCAAAATTTTGCAAAGTCAAAAATCGAGGTTTTTAGCCTTGTTAAAATAATTAATTAAAATTATTAAAATGACGAAAATTCGCAAAATCATAGCTCAAGCTTAAGCAACAAGGCACCATCCCATGATGCATGGTGCACCATGGCTGCTAAGGCAGTGTGTGCTGGCTGGCTAGCTGGGGCTTGCTGCCTTGCTGCCTAGCAGTAGCACAAGCCCGCCAGCAGCTCACGCTACACATGCACTAGCACCATTGAAGAGGCTAGGCTGGCGCTTGGTGCTAGCATGCTGCGCCCAGCACAGCACACTACGCTGGCCAGCACCACGCATGCTGGCGCCTGGCAGCAAGTGGGGGCTGGCCGGTGCTTGCTACCACGCTGCCTAGCAGCTAGCAGCCAAGGCCACTGCCCAAGCCCAGCCGTAGCATCCCTCGCCACACAGCCACGCACCAAATGATGCACTGCCATATGCGCACCACAGGCAGCCTAAATGTGGGCTGCTAGGCAGCCCGGCTAGCCTTGTTGACGCTTGCGGTTTTGCATCGTTTTGCGTGCATCTTACTCGGAATTTTATTTCCGATTTGTTTGTGACAATAATTAATTCCAAATTACATTTTAGAATTAATTTTAGGGAAAAATAAAATAAAATAGAGTCTAACTTAAATAAATTTATTTTATTGGTGCACAAGCCTAAATTATTCAAAATTTCAATTTTGAACAAAATTAGGTCAAACTTTATGCTTAAAATAAAATGAGCTATGTCCAAAATTAATCTTACCAATATGCAAATTAATAATGGATTTGACAAATGGGAGTTGAAAAAAATAAATTAACCATCCAATGATAAAAATTTTCCAACTTGCATACTTGTATAAAATACCAAAATTACATCTTCCAATATGAAGATTAATCAAATTTTTACTCACAAGTAATTGAACTTAATGGATTTTAATCAACCAAACATGAAAAAATCCAAACTTTGTTCAACATGAAATTTAGGGTTAGGGTTCCAATCATTTAAACCTTTAAAGATTAGAACTTTAACATTATTTGGGAACTTAAAATACAAAATCACAACAAGTTTTCACACTTTATTGCAATTTATTTGCAAAATTGTGAAAACAAGTTTATGTGATAAATTGGTATATCAACTTAAGCACTAATAAACACTCCATTATTATACTCAAGGATATTTTAAAACAGTAGATTAGTGATGCAAATGTGCATTTATTCTAACCTTGTAATGCTTGCATTAATCAAGGCTTAATAGGAATTAAAATTTTCGTTAAAAAACAAAAACCCCAGAAAAATTGGGTTTCTGGTTCGAATTTGGCTTCTAGACAATCCTGAAAGAGTTGAAACAGTTCCAAAATGTCGATTCCACTCAAAAATCACTATTTTTGAGCCAAAATTTGGGTTCGACAGCCAAATCGAAAATAAAATCGAGTTTTAAAAATTAATTAAAACGAACATCTAATCTAATTAGATGAACATGAACCAGAAAATTAAATTCTTTTAAAACACCTTAATTAAAAATAATTGCAAAAATTAAAAGGAGCGTGGCTCCGATACCGCTGTAGGGTTTCGTAGTGACCCGACACTACGCGGAAGGAAACCCACCAAGACCCGCCCCTTAATTAATGCAATTAACAAGCATAATAAACTTAATCAAACAAGATTAAGAACAAGAATTATACCTTTGACGCGTGCTTCGCTCC
Organism: Chenopodium quinoa; assembly: GCF_001683475.1. NCBI lineage: Eukaryota > Viridiplantae > Streptophyta > Magnoliopsida > Caryophyllales > Amaranthaceae > Chenopodium > Chenopodium quinoa. Next base: position 1,278,597 of record NW_018742726.1, on the reverse strand, counting down.
CAAAGAGCTCTTACTTCAAAATCCTGAAAAGACGAGATCTTCGACGGATCGTACCTTCGACCCGACCCGAGCGTCCTAAGTCTTGAAGGTTAGTCAAGACCCAGACAAAATAACTATGAGTTTTACGAATCAAAGGTTTACTCTTTCTTAGAGTTGCCTTTTTAATTCCACTCAAGGTTGTTCATTTCCCAATACCCAAGCTTGGTATTTATAGGGAAATGAACCCTTGTATTTCATTCCCCAACCAATGTGGGAGAATGTATAATTTGCTAATTAATTTATTTCTAAAATAAATTAATAAATAAATCTAATCACAATGCAACAAGTGTCAAAGGGAGAGAGAAGGTTAGGTGAGGACCATGGAGGAGTGGGGGGGATCATTGCCTTTCTCCCCAAGGTTTTCCCAAAGCCTTGGTCCCCACCCTCAAAAAACCGCCTTACCTAAGAGGGGTGCTGGGCTGTTGCCAGCTAGCATAGTGCTGGCCAGCCCAGCCAGCTAGCATGTGCCTGCCCAACAGCCTCGCATGCCTGGTGCTAGGCTGTGCTAGGCGCTGGTGCTGGCCAGTGCTAGGCGCTGGAGCTGCTGGCTGCCTAGCACTACCTATCGCACGCACATGCATCTCTCTCGCAGCATCTCCCTCGCATCCCATTACTAGCACAGCCAGCATGCGTGCTGCTAGCGAGCCACGCATGCTGGTCCCTTCCTTCGCACCATCCATGCTGCGCACCATGCATCCCTCGCACACGCATCAGCCTGTGCCTAGCACTGCTATGCTTGGTGCGAGGCACGCACACACGCACCAGCCCACACGCATTATAGCTGCTGCTGTGCGAGGCTACTGTGCGAGGATGCGAGGCTAGGCTGCGAGGCACACACGCAAGCCCTTGACATTGCGATGGTGCCTGGCCTTGAGCTTGCGTGCTGCGATGGCCTGCCACATGCACCCAGGCACCCAAGCTAGAACGCTGCTAGCTACGATGGGCTGCCTGGTGTTTGTGGAGCTTGCGATAGCTGCCATGCGCACCCAGGCACCCATGCTAGCATGCTGCTAGCTTGCGATGGGCTGCCATGGCACGCCTAGGGTGCAATACTTCCTAGCACACCATGGTGTGCCTAGCACACACATGGTGCGCCTATGCATGCGATGAGCTAGCCTAGCCTAGCTATGGCTACGCTCATACTTGTTGCTTGTGATTTTGCGACGCTCGGTCTCGACGCCCTAGGCTCGATTTCCGACGTCTGTATTCGTAAAACTCTGTCGACTCATTAAATCCTTTCGGATTAATTCTTCATCTCGGATCGGTGATTCGATTGGGTTCGACCCGAAGGGTTCAATTAAGATCAAGCTGTAATATCAATTGTACCTCGATATTACTGATCGGAAGCGGCCTCCACCTAGGCATTCTGATCACTTGACCTTACTGAAGAATTAGCTCTGTAATAATTCTGAACCCTCTATCGGAAGAATACACTTGTTGGAAGGACACCATTCTTTTCACTATATCTCCTTAAGGAAAAGGTACTACCTTGGTTTGCAGATTTGGTGAACTACTTAGCTTGTGGGGAACTCCCTCCCGATTACACCAAGAACCAAAGGAAGAAACTTAGGCGAGAAGCAAGACACTACATTTGGGATGACCCGATTTTGTTCAAAAGAGGTGTCGATGGTCTTTTTAGAAGGTGTATTCCGGATGATGAAACTCAAAGTGTGCTGAAAATGTGTCATTCCGATCCTTGCGGAGGTCACATGGGGGCAAACAAGACAGCTCAAAAGGTATTGCAAAGTTGACTATGGTGGCCTCACATCTTTAGAGACTCATGGGCATTGGTGAAGACATGTGATGCGTGCCAAAGAAGTGGAAATGTGTCAAAGAAGAATGAAATGCCCCAACAACCCATTTTAGAACTGGAAATCTTTGATGTTTGGGGTATAGACTTCATGGGACCTTTCCCTTCATCCCGTGGGAACCAATACATCCTTGTGGCAGTAGATTATGTCTCAAAGTGGGTGGAAGCAATCGCCTCCCCAACAAATGACCTCAAGGTTGTCATGAAACTCTTCAAGAAGATCATTTTCCAAGGTTCGGGGTTCCTAGAGCGGTAATAAGTGATAACGGTTCACACTTTGTACATGGGGCCTTTCAAAGAATGCTTCGCAAGAATGGAGTCCATCAACGATTCGGGACAACCTATCACCCTAAAACTAGTGGGCAAGCGGAAGTTTCTAACCGACAGATTAAAGCCATTTTTGAGAAGACGGTTGCAAAGAATAGGAAGGATTGGTCCGAAAAACTAGATGATGCACTTTGGGTATATCGAACTGCTTTCAAGACCCCTATTGGCACTACCCCTTACCGTTTAGTCTACGGGAAAGCGTGTCACCTTCCGGTCGAATTAGAGCACCGCGCTCAATGGGCAATTAAGAAGATAAACTTTGATCTAGCAAGCGCGGGAGAGCAAAGGACGTTAGACCTTCACGAGTTGGAGGAACTTAGAATGGACGCGTATGATAGTGCAAACCTCTACAAAACGCGATCCACGGAATGGCATGACCGGAGGATCGAGCGAAAAGTGTTCAATGTAGGAGACAAGGTCCTTTTGTACAATTCCCGGATGAAAACTCTTCCCCGGTAAGTTGATGTCAAGATGGAGAGGACCATTCACCGTTAAGGAGGTTTTTCCATCCGGGCGGTCGAACTCTATGATTCAAGTGGCTTGCAATCTTTTACGGTAAATGGGCAGAGATTAAAGATATACTACGAAGGAGCCCATGGTGGTTTGATTGATGTGTTCCAATGCCGCCACACGAGTTGAATGTGACCACGTCAAGCTATCGACGTTAAACTTAGCGCTTCTGGGAGGCAACCCGATCTTTTTGCTTTTTCTTAGAGTAGTTTCTTTTGTTTTTCTTCTCGTTTGATTTAGCTTCTAATTTTCATTTTTTTTTGTGTTGTTTGTGTGTGTTTTTGTGTAGATGAAAGACAAGTTGGAGGTAGGAAGGATGAGAGTGAATAATGACTTAGAGGAAAATAAGGATGAAGAGTGCAGCAGTTAGCACAGCCGTGCCAGAAATGGCATAACCGTGCTAACAGGTCAAAAAGTTTCAAGAGGGAATTAGCACGGGCGTGCCAGAAATGGCACGGCCGTGCAACAACCTTCGAAACTCTACTGGCATAGCTGCACGGCCGTGCTAGAAATGGCACGACCGTGCCACTTATTGCGCAAAATATCAAAAACCCCCTGCCATAGCAACATGGCCGTGCCAAATATGGCACGACCGTGCAGCACGGGTTATTCTCAGAAATTTCGCTTCACTCAATACTACATCCTAACCTTGTTTTCTCCTATTTCCCCCATTCCCTTTATTTCACCCTCAATATTTCCTCCCTCTTTCTCTCTCTAGCAAACCCTAAACCCCATTCTCCTTCACAAATTCGCACAAACTAGTCGTCAAACATTCGTTCTTCAACGAAAATTTCGCATAGCAAATACATTGAAGCACGCTGTGAATCTTGTGGAAGCAGAAACGGTTCGTCACACATATATTCGTGGAGTAATTAGGTAACTTCGTTCCTAAATTCTCCTATTCTTCATGTTTTTGTTGAATTCCACTTGCTAATATTGCTATTGTCTATTGCTAATTGCTTCATTGTTCATAATTTGCTTACATTGGTGATTTGCGTGAATTAGTTTGTCTTGATAGAAGTTATATGTTGAATACTAGGGCTTGATTTTACATAGTTTAGAGTGACTCCTGTAGAATTGTTGTTTTCGATTGTCTTGATTCTTGCATTGCTAGGTTTGGGTATTATTTCCTTGATTAAGCTTAATTTATTTGGTAATTTTTTTTAATATCATTCAACCAAACATGCCTAGAACCAAGAACCCAAGCAGAAGACCGCGTCGGGACGAAGGGCCCTCATCCGTGGCTCCACCACCGGTGGATACCATGGGAATTAGTTTTGAAAACCCGTCCTTTATGGAAAATTTTGTTAAATTGTCCCTTCGTCCGATTCGACCTACTAAATTCTACGACCCTTTAGCTGCTAAAGCTTTAGGTATAGAAGACGACATGATTCAAATGTTCACTTACACTAAATTTGATGCCTGGTTACATATGCATGCACTCACTTATAAGAGGCTTACCCTAGAGTTTTTGTCATCTTTGTATCTCCACCGGGATGAGAATAACTCTCCTCGGTACATGACCTTCCAGCTTATGAACTCCGGCACCATCACCATGACCGTAGCCCAAGTAAACACCGCCTTTGGATGACGCTCCGACCTGAAATACAGTCCTAAGGATGGCCCTTCCAAACACTATGAACCCGATCTATTTTGGCGTCAGATTACAGGGAAGCTAGATAGAGACCCCCGGAGAGATAAGGCAACCTCTATTGTCAACCCCGCCTTTAGATTAGCCCATAGAACCTTCTCTTCAACTATCTTCGCTAGGGGGGATAGTTCGGGGGTGGTGTCCATCAGGGAGCTTCAATTCCTGTGGCACCTCACTAGGGGGGATGGGCGACTTGATATGGGGGCTTGGTTGCTAGACCACCTAGATGGTGTAGCTAAGGGGAGGGGTGCGATTACCATAGGGGGCATGATCACCGTCCTAGCTTAGTTTAATTTGACCCAGATTTCATTTGGCATGAGGATGGTAATACTGAGTACGTTGACCGTGATCCTCAGCCTCAGCCTGGAGATGAGCAGGCCCACGAAGGCCAAGATGGTGGTGATGATGATGATGATGACAGCCCAGATGAGGCCTAGCGGATCCCAGCATAGGATTATGCCTCGATCCGCCAAGGTTTAGATGAATTGCGGAACGAGGTAGCGGGTTTGAGATTGACAAACTCGGATATGGTCTCCGCCTTCAACGCATTGAGGGAGAGTGTCGACAGAATGGCCACCCGCCTGCCTCGTGACCCGGGCAACCCCAGTTCTTGATCTGACCTTGCTTTCTTTACCCCTTTCCCCACCTTTGTAAGTCCTTGATGTGTAAACATTGAGGACAATGTTTGATTCTAGATTTTGGGGGGGGGGGGTCTTACTTGAGTTTGTTGTTGAGGGGTTTGGAATTTTGGTAGTCTAGTCTTTAATTGCTTTTTCTTATTACAAAAAAAAAATACAAAAAAAAGATTTACTGCTTTCTTAGGACTAGTCTTAATTCGTTTGTTAGTATGTCTCTTCTTTTTGCAGCTTGGGATCGTTTCAGAAGTGGCATGTTTACGCAGAACCAGTTTATGGCCGCTAATTGGAGCTCCCGGAAGGCAAATTTGGTGAGATCTTTTCCTTTTTCTCTTTGTGTGGTTAGGATAGTTTAATTTAGGAAGAAGTTGAATGGCTCGAGGATGTTTGATCGGTTCTAAGGAACCTGGGATCGTTGATGTTGATATCAATTGATCACTTGTTTATCGATTGGGATTATTATGTGATTTTCATGCCTCTTTATGAGCCATTTAGCTTGTTTAGATTACTTAGTTGTGTATATATGTGTGAAATATAGGAAAAGCTTCTGTTATGAGGATGTGTAGTCTAGTTTATATGATTTGCCTCATAGTCTTTTCCTATATTTTTGGATCGTGATAAACTTGCCTATTTGCAAATACTTTTGGAATAATGCCCATATTTGGATTTAAAACGTGAATGAATGTGTGTTGAATGTCTATTTCTACTTAAGCCAGTGATGAATACACAGTTTGAGTCTATTGTTGATCAATGTAGACGAGTCTAGGCGAAGGTAGTTGGTTAGAACGTTTGTTATCATGTGAAACTCTAAGCCATTGAATTGTGGTAAGATGGAGTCGCTTCCCTTTGTGGATTTGATCCCCTTGATTGGTAGTTGCTTTGTTTTCGAATCCCGTGAGGTTTTATGTGTTCTAGCCTTCATCATTCTTGTTGAGCGGTATATTTGATCCTTGATTACGCATGTTTCGATCTTTGTGTTGACTTGTAGCTCCCGAGACCGACTTGACATTTTTAAAGGAGAAAGAGGGCACCTTTTTCATTTTTCTTATTTTTGTTCCTTTTGTTTTGTTACAAATTAATTTTCTTTTAACATCATCCTACTTGCTAACCATGTTGAGCCTCTATTTCCATTCTTGGTTACCCATGTTACAAACCCGATGGCCGATGTTTGACCAACCCTTAGGTTGTGAAGCGTTTACCTTGCTAGGTTTGTTTGAGCCTATTGTTTATTAATCAAGAATTATGATCGATAGTTGGTTTGAGCAAGTTTGATAGTGAGCTTAATTGTAAAGATGTATCTGAAAGTTTGTTTGAGTGGTAAAAAAAAAAAAGAAAAAAAAAGCCGTCCGAATTGTGAAAAAGGCGAGGACATTCAAACAAAAGTTTTAAAGTTTTAAAAGGTAGTTCAAGTGTGTATAACACAGAGAGTTGGTGATGTGTAAAAGTGTGAATTAATGTTTATTGTGGAATGTGAATTGCATCTCTTGAGCTTAGTTTTTGAGAATCGTGATTCTTGCGCTTCATTTAGGATTTAACTCCACGTTTTAAATTGTTTTCACCTACCTTTCCCGTTGCCAATACATTACAACGTTTTAAATTGTGTTCGGTTCTCAAACGGTGGAGGGAGATACTTTTCAACCTTATGGAAAGATTATGCGTAATTGAGATGTCGGGATACCTTTATTATTTCCTCAAAAATATTACTTTTTCCGGTTCCTTCGAGGAATCACGAGGAGCTAATCAGGGTGGTGATTTGAAGAAAAAGGGGAGGACGTGGCTGTTTTGGTTGGGTTTAGAGGGAAGCATGATTCCTTTGTTCTCTATGCTTAGTCTAGGCCTTGTTCACATTTTGATCAACAATACCTTGGACTGTGCGTCTCGTTGCTTGTTTGAGTGAGCTTTTTATTCCATGCATGATTATTCTAAGTAGGATCCATTGACGTTATTTCACGCTTAAAACTTGATTTATATGCAAGGGCAATAGTCTATCCGATCTTGTGTTTGTTTATCCCTTAGTTTTGCTCGAGGACTAGCAAAAGTGTAGCTTGGGGGGTTTTGAGAAGCGCACTTTAGGGCGCGCTTTAGGGCATATAATTGGAGGATTTTGGTCGTATTTAGGACCGTTTTGGTCGTATTTAGGACCGTTTCGGTCGTTAATGGCCTTGTTATGTTTATATCCCTTATATTACGTGCTTCACGGGTTTTGGATTGTTTTTGATGTGTTTTCAGGTATAATTGACCGAGTTTAGTCGGGTCCCGAGCCGTTGGTGTGTGATCGAGCCAACTTTGGTCATAGTTTAGTAAACTAAGGATGTTGCAAGAATCTGCATAAGTTGCACAAGAAGCACGGCCGTGCCACATCTGGAACGCCCGTGCCAGAGTGCCCTCAACTTTACTGCCTACGCTGCACGCCTGTGCAGAGTGCAGCACATCTGTGACATCTTCCATTTGCCAGCACGGCCGTGCCACTTTTGGCTTGCCCGTGCTAATCAGTCTAGCATGCTCGTGCCAATTCAGCCTGCAGCACGCCCGTGCCAGATTCAGCACGGCCGTGCCAGATTCAGCACGGCCGTGCCAAACCATCAGCACGGTTTAGCCAATATCAGCACGACCGTGCTGAAGTCCAAGAAAAGTTCGATGGTTCCCTACCATGCCTGCACGGCCATGCCACTTTCAGCACGACCTTGCCTATTTACGAAGGGCAGCCTGCGATTTACTTTCCGATTTAAAACACACATATATAGCCCGATTGTAATGGTTAAGAGAGACAGATTTTTAGAGAGATATTGAGAGTACTTCCGTAGTTAAGGTTCCATAGTTTTCTTAGATTTTATTCTAGCAAATTCGTAGTTCATCAGTTTTGAGATACTATAGTTTTTCGGATTTTATTCAAGGCAAGATTAATTGGGATTCTTTGTACTATTCATTGACATCGGATATCAAAGTTCCTATGTTTTGCATTGATTCGCATCGATTTATTGGTATTATTCGCTCCTATTTATTATTCAAAGCTTTATTATCCTTGATTAGAATTCATGTTTATATATATTATGCCTTTAGAATTTATTGTTGCTTTGATCATGAATATGTGTGAGTAGTTCCCTAACTAGGGTTTCGGGATGAAACCCGGCCTAGGTAATCTATGTAATTGAAGGTTGGTTTTGATAAACAGATTGGATTAAACTGATTATATGCGATTGCATGTTAATTCATTATAATAGGAGTAGCTAACCTAGAGTCTTGAATTTGATTGCATGTTATTCTTAGTTTGAACAAGAGATTGTGAATTGAGTATTTCATTATTGAATGTGGTTTGATTATGTATCGAGTAATGTTAAGTGCATGAGAAATCCAAGCTTAGTATTGCCCGTTGTCTTCCTATCACATGATATTGATCAGACATATAGTTTTTGCATATCTCGTTTGTCTCTATGATTCCTTTGCTTAGTTACCAATGGTTAGGCGGACTCCCGTTCTCCCTAGTGTTTTAGTTTATTGATTTATTCATCTCATTAGTAGTTATTTAGAACACCATCTTTCATTTGACTTCGAACTAGCTTAGGTTTTAAGATTGATTTGCAATTACTCCCGTTCTTCGTGGACCGAACCTTTATTTGCCATTGTACTGGTTATAGGGTGTTCGTATGAATATTGTTTGATTAAGAGTTATATTGTGCGACCAATATAACGCTTGTCAAATATGTCAAAAGGGCTTTTGCTATTAAGTCTCAAGGAAATCAAATTTGTTGTCCCTGTAAAATTTGTCATTATTGTTTTTGGCGTTGTGAAGTTGTGGTGAGAGACCATCTAATTTGTAATGGTTTTGTTTCAAGATCGCATAAGTTATCAGACTTAGGGTTCAATATCCAAAGAGAAGAAACTATTTTGGATAATGATGAAGGGTCAATCCCAAATGACTCTAGCGATGATGTAGTGAGGTTGTTGCATGATGCACGTGATGCTTTTAGAGAGGGGCAAAATGATGCGGCAAAAAAGTTTTTGAGGTTAGTTGAAGAAGGGCAAGAAGAATAGTATCCTGGTTCCAAAAATCACTCAAAACTTTCCTTCATGATTCGACTTTTTATTTTGAAGTGTGATCATAATCTAATTAATGGCGCATTTGGAGATATATTGGAGCTTATAAGGGAGGTGTTGCCTGATGCAAAGTTGCCAACTTCTTTCAAAGAAGTGAAAAGTGTTTTGAAATTGTTGGGGTTGGATTATACAAAGATTGATGCATGTCCAAACGATTGCATGATATAATGGGAAGAGCATGAAAATGCAACAACCTGCCATGTTTGTAAAACACCAAGATGGAAATTAAAGGACAAAGAGGATGACATAGAAAATGGTAAAGGAAAGACCTATAGGATTCCTCAAAAGATTCTTTGGTACTTTCCGATAAAGAAAAGGCTTCAACGACTATTTATTTGTCAAGAGACGGCGAGATACATGACTTGGCATGCAGATGGGCATGAAAATGATCATCTTTTACATCATCCAACTGACGGTCAATTTTGGAGGGAACTTGATTCCTTGTACAAAGAGTTTTCTGATGACCTGCGCAATGTGAGGCTAGGACTAGCCACAGATGGCTTCAGCCCGTTCAACTCAATGAGTATTGTACATAGTACTTGGCCAGTTATGGTGATCAATTACAACTTGCCTCCTTGGATGATTATGAAGCCTGAGTATTTGATGTTAGCACTACTAATTCCGGGTCCTTCTTCCCCAGGCAATGACCTTGACATATATTTGCAACCACTGATGAAGGACTTGAAGGATTTGTGGGAGTTCGGACTAGAAACTTATGATGCTTTGAGTAACCAAAGGTTTCACATGCATGTAGCATTGATGACTACCGTGAGTGATTTTCCTGCTTACGTGATGTTATCTGGCTGGAGCACAAAATGATACTTTGCGTGCCCTAAGTGTCATTATGAATTAGATTCTGAGTGGTTGCCTTATAGTGCTAAGAATGTGTATAGGGAAAATCATAAATTTCTACCTCCATTTAACCCTTGGCGTCGTGATAAGAGGAATTTTGATGGGAAAGTTGAGGAAAGACATCAACCTACTCCATTGAATGAAATTAAAGTAGCTAATCTGTAGCGTGATTTTCCAAATGAATTTGGAAATAAGCTAAAGAAACCAAGGCGTGTTGTTGATGATCCGAATCCGTGGAAAAAGAGGGTCATTTTCTTCGAGTTACCATATTGGAAGCATTTTCTTAATTGTCACAACCTCAATGTAATGCATATTGAGAAAAATGTGTTTGATAGTGTCATTGGGACATTGTTAGACATTTCTCAAAAGACCAAGGATCACGTGAGTGCTTGTCGAGATTTGGTAGAGCTTAAATTGATACCGGAGCTTCAACCAAGAGAATTGGAAGACGGTGGCGAAGAATTTCCAAGATCCCGCTTTTGGATGTCATTGGAGCAAAAACGTAAGTTCTGCCAAGTCTTCAAAAATGCCAAACTTCCTACCTGCTATGCTTCTAACATTGGTCGATGTGTAAAAGTTGGGGAAAGGAAAATTGCAGGCTACAAAAGCCACGATGCACATTTTATGATGAATTATTTGCTCCCAGTTGCAGTGAAGACAACATTATCCAAAGATGTTGTTACTCTTTTGATTAGACTTTGTGCTTTTTTTTAAAAGTATATGGAGTAAAACTGTTGATCCTCAACATCTTGGAAAATTGCAATCTGAGATAGTTGAAACATTATGTCTACTTGAGAGGATTTTTCCACCTGCCTTTTTGATATAATGCTACATCTACCTCTACACTTGGTGGGCCAAATTAAGTTGGGTGGACCTGTAAATTCAAGGTGTATGTATGAGATTGAGAGGTATCTTCATGGACTGAAGCAAGATGTTCAAAATAAAGCTCGTCCAGAAGGCTCAATGGCAGAAGGATATCTAGCCAAAGAATGTTTTGCCTTTGTAGCTAGATTTTTGAAAGGATCAAACTCGGGCACACCTCAGGTTAATGCTTGTAGTACATCACAATCATTTCTTCCTGAGGTAGGATGTCCAATTAAAGGGAAAGGAAGGACATCAAAGAAAAAAGACCGTGAACACATACTTTATCACAATCAATGGGTACAAGAGCATCGTTATGTCTTGTTCAATTGTGACTGCGAGGAAGTTGAGAAATATACAAGGTTAGATTACCAACCAAAATGTAGTTTCTTTTCTTTTTCTCTTGGTTTTCCATGTGTATTATTTGTAGTGTTAATAAAGTAATATTTTTATATTTATTAGTGAGCACAAGGAATTTTTAAGCGCTAGAGGAAAAAGGAAATGGAATAGCGTTCAAGATCATAACAAGGATTTTGTGGATTGGTTTAGGGAGAAAGTTGATTTCATTGTTGAAGAGGGTCAAGAAATCATCCCTAACAATGTCATATGGTTATCAAAAGAGCATTCTTACATTGCTAAAAAGTATACAGGGTACTCAGTCAATAGTTATAGGTTCCATACCATGAAGCGCGATGCTAATTGTGTAACTCAAAATAGCAGAGTCACTCTAACGGCCATGACACATAGCTTTGCGAGTTCCAAAGATCAAAGTCCTATTGAGGCTAATGTCAATTATTATGGTTCAATATCAGAAATCATTTCAATATCTTACCATAGCTACTTCTGTGTTGTCTTATTTAAGAATGTGTAGTTTCACTCTGAAAAAGATGATGATGAGCTTGTCACGATTAATATGTGTAAGACGATTTCTAAAGACGAACCATTTATCTTGGCATCTCAAGCACATCAAGTGTTTTATGTTGAAGATCTTAATAGAGATGGTTGGCATTATGCTGTTCAAATCCCTCTTAAAGAGCTTTCTGATGGTTTTTTCCCTAACAATTTATATTACATTATATTGCATTGCTTTCCATATTATATTATATTATATTATATTATATTATATTATATTGCATTGTTTTTCATATTATTATCTTTTATGGTTTGTAAACATGTTCTCATTGAATGGCTTTGCAGATGAAGGGGAGTAAAGCAAAAGCTTGTGATTCCCATAGTCAGCTTCCAGACTATGAGTTACAAAGGCTCCGAAATTGAAGTATAATGCTGAAAGAATGTCAACCCAAGGATCGGGATCCTTGGCGAATAAGATACTACAACAAAAAACACGAGAAATACTTTGTATGAGTGTGAGGTAGACAGAAGATCCATATCATGGCTCCTTAGGAGACTCTAATATGGAACAGGATACTCTTGGTACTGGAAAAAGACAAGTATGTGAAAAGGTATCTTCAGTAACTTGAATTTGTTGCTTTGTATATATATGTATTACTTATATATATTACTTATTTAATTTATGCATTACTTGTTTGGCTTTTGTTTTATAGGTCTCTTCTCAACAACATCCAGTTCCTACACGGGAAATTCAAAGGAAGCAGCAAGAACAACAATTGGGGTCAACAAAGGCATCTGTGAAGAAAAGAGCGTTTTGTTCTCCTGGCTCAATTTCAGCGTACCTCGAGTTTCAGAAACGATAAAAAGATGAAGCACTGATGATGAGCAGTGAGGTGCCTGAAAAAGGGCAAAATTATGATGATGAGCAGCTGAATGAGACCGCTGATGCTCTTTAGGAAGATTGTGAGGGCAATGAAGCAGCGGACCGAGCAGTTGTAGCATAGTTTGGAATGGAAGGTATATTATGATCATGATATTCTTGTTACATACATACATACATATATGTACAAGAACAAACATAGGAGCTAACAAAGCAAAGAAGAGGAAGAATGACATTGCATATCTTGCCATTTTAGAGCTTCACTTTCTCTTTCACTCTCTCAAATTTGTGCAATTTGTGAGGGGAAAGAGAGAGAAAGGGAGGGAAGAAGTTTAAAGTGTGTGTTTGTTAGTTTTTGGATGATAAAAATGGGAGGGAGGGGCAGATTATAAAGAGGTAAAAAGCCGGGTTAAATGGTCATAGATAACAACATAATTTCCGGAGTATAAAACAAAAAATATAGCACACATAAAAAAAGAATTAAGGAGGATATTATGCATGCTTTATCAACATTTCATGTGATTTTATGCATGAGTAATGTATGATTTTATGCATGGGTAATGTATTATTAGGTTTGAACTTTATATAGTCTCATTCAATTGTTAGAGTTACTGTTAGCTTGTATCTGTTGTAAGTAATTCTAGGAAACTTTGCTGGAGGGGTCTGCATACTTACATATTGAGTTTGGAAATCTAGAGGATGTTAGGACTTTGTGATGTATGTCATGTACATGGTAATAATACTGCTCTTGGCTGGTGAGAGCCCTGAGAGAGTGAGAGACTGAGAGGTGCTGGGTTGTGGAGGACTATTCAGAAAGTTGTGAAGAAACCTTGATCCATGATTATAACATAACTACAACTGCTACAACATGAGCATGTTTTGTGGATGCTGAATAGAACTGTGGTCAATGGACCGTGCTTGTTTTAGTAAAATAAGTTTTGAACCTTCCGGTCCTAGGTATTTAGGTTAAATTTAAGAGAATGAGGTCTATGCAGAAAAAAATGTCCATTGTTAGGTGCCACCGTACCGCTTGCTATTCACTTTTGTGCTTGTAGTTGTATATTGCAGCTATATTTAATCTGTTGGTTAAACTTAGGAGATTAGCCATTACAACCATCAAGTTCACTGAAATACTAATTCTTCCTTGATGCTTTCTTTATATTTCTTTAGTAAGTTCTTGAATCCTATGGTTGACCTAACATAATAGCCTATCCCCTTGTTTGCGGCTTTGGTGTAGTGTTGTACCAGGATGGTTGTCATCATCCTGGTAGATTCATGCATGTCTGTTCTGACAAAGTAAACCAAAAAGGACTAACTTGAACCTACCTTGTGGTCTGTCTAAAAAGATTATAGTATAAGCCATTGCCCAGAGTGTGGTAGTGGAATCCATGATGAACTTAACGATGTTTGTAGGACCAATTACAGGTAGCACAGATGCCAAAAAATCAGTACGGTAGTACCTGGGTAAGATGTTTAAGTTGGTGCCCCCAATGGGTCATGGGATGGCTACTTTAGTGGTGTTTTTGTGTTTGTCTTTAACTCTTGGGCTTTTAACATAACGTAACATATGGTCTATGGGTGTGTCCTTTGTTGCAATATTCTTCATGTTATAAAGATGTCTGATTCATTTATTGAATGGAAAGTCTTATCTTTGTTAATTTCACAGAATGCTTCTAAAAATGCTTTTCATGTTTGATTTTCATGTTGTAATGCTGATTAATTGTGAGTAATGTTGTTAAGAACAAATTCAAGGAACAGGAAAACAAATCCATCCAATTGACTAGTGTTTATTACCACAGAAACATCAAGTGAATTGTCCTCGAAAAGGAAAAAACAACGAGGTCAAACAATGCTCCAAAGAGTTCACGCACGTTTAAGAGAGGAGCGTCCTGTGATTGTTCTTAACTCATTAGGTCAGCCAGTTGGACCTACTAAGGAGATTGTGCAAGAGTTCAAGTTTTTTCTAGGAACGATGGCAAGGGATTCCGAACTTGCACCGCTTAACTACAGAAATTTTCCAAGCCTACCGACACTTGAAAAGATATTGAATTATGTTCAGGTATACAATGATACTATCTTAGTTGCATTACATGTACACCTCCACACGTTACTAATGTTTTAGCTTGAACAAGAGAAGTATATGTTCCCCCATGCCTGGTTAAATTGGGTGATGGATGCTGTAAATAATTGTTGGAAATACTATAAATGCCAAATCAAGAAGAAACACTTCTATGCATATGATACGGATGATTTAAGGTGGAAACATAAACCAGATACAATCTCTGATCAGATGTTCCAAGATCTTCTACAATATTGGCATACCGATGAGGTGAAGGTACTGTACATTAATTCTAATCTAATTTCGTCGAATAATTTTATCTAATATGTGCTTAATTTTGAATTAAATGGTGGTTTCCGATTTTCCCTCGGCAATTAGCCACAGCAACAAAGGCCATCGTCTAATGTTAGATGATATGCACACTTTGGGACGCAAATTATATGCTATTTTACGCCATGAGTTGGTCAGTACATTTTTTAAAAAGCAAAGGTTTACAAGGAATCAAGAAAAAGAAGTGCTGAAAGGAAATACATTAGTAGCTTTGAAAAAGCAAAAGAGAATATTGTGATTTATTCGATAATTAGTAACATTGTACGCCTAAATATTGTTAGTTATTCGATAATTAGTAACATATTACTGTGTTTACCTACACAAGACAAAATTGATGCTTTGGAGTTAGCATAATCACAAGAAGATGGTAATATATGCAATGACCCTTACAATGAAGTGATTCCACCTCCTAGACGCAGAAGTCGTGTGCATCTATATGGCTCGGGTGTGAAGAAGAGTGATTTGAAGAACAAAGATACAAAGTCAAGTTTCATAGTCCCGGGGGAAATCTTGGTAGGCATAAAAGCACAATTAGTCCAAGAAATTGCACCTACCATCACCCCTAAAGTTTTGGATTCGATTCGCGAGGTGAACCCCGGGATTAATCTTGTGGTTCCTAGTACTCTGCAGTAATTGACTGCGCATGATGCATCTAGTACACCAAATCAAAATACTGCCCAAAGCGGACAATCTTCAAAATCATTTAATCAGGTACAGTTTGCACTTCTCAGCTCTAAACTTTCTTTTCTAAACTTCTCTGAACAGAAACAACAAATGGTGGTGTTGTGTTCAAGATTTTGAAATAGATGTCATTGGTTTGCTCCCTTTTCTTTGTATACAAGGGATGTATGGCTGTGGTTTGATGTTCTTTTGATTGAAGATTTATCAACTTAGCAAATGTACTAAAATTTTATGCTAATTGAAGATTTTAATGGACTTATCAATTATCATAGTTTTCAATTGCTCAAAGCTCCTAATTCCTAAGGTTTGCAAGTACCTTCTTCTAGAGAGACAGTATTTCATCTGCTACTGTTATATCTAATATTATCTTAGCCAATATGCGTATAAATTTTACTTGCTATCAGCATGCCAGTCATACAAGTCAGACAGTCAGTAGAGGTCATATGAAGCTACTGATACAATGATTTAGATGGAAACTAGATATTCTTCATGCTATGTTTTGTTTAGCAGTTACTGTGAGTCTCTATCGTGTTACTGCGAAAATGCTAAATGATGTAATATTTCTGGTGCTGTCATCTCCAAATTCTGGGTTGCTCATCTTACTAATCTGGTAACTGTTAGTTGGAAGTTGTTATAGGACACATGAACTTTCTCTAAGCAAGTGGTGCCTTTAAGACTTACCCACTTAGTTGAAGCTAAGTACTTTTCTTGAAGTTTTTTTTATTTGTCTTGTCTCTATCACTATGTATATATGTGTTTTCATGAGCTTCACTTCCTGCGAATTGACATGTTTCTTTCTTGTACTTTGATTCCTAAGTTCTTTTTTGAATTGTTCAACTCGGTGGATTGTACAGTGGTTCACAATTTTCCTTTGGAAACACTAGTCAAAAGATTTATGTTTTGGGTGTCAATTTCCCTTCCTACCTACTGCTGCCTGCCTGCTGGTGCTGCCGCCTGCCTACTGCTGCGTGCTGCGTTGTGTGGTGTTGTGGCGTGTTGTTGTGTTGTTGTGCGTTGTGTGTTGTTGTGTGTTCGTGTTGTTGTGCGTTATTTAATTTCCCCAATTGGTGTTGTTATTGTTGTTGTTACGTTGTTGGTGTTGTGGCTTATGCATTACTTGTTTTACCTTTAGTTTGGCTTATATGCATTATATTATTTGTTACTTGTCCCTAATGTTGATTTATATACATTACTTGTCCTAAGATATTATTATTATTATTTTTACATGTAGGTGCTTGATGACGATGAGCTATACCGGGATGAATGAAGTACAGACTAATGTTGATTTTATGTATCTATTTGCATGTACTAATTTTATTTCAAACGACTGTTAATTAATTAGTGATCTTTCATTTATTATTAGTTAGTATCGACACTTCATTTATTTTGTAATGCAACAAATATATTATATGCACTTCATTTATTTTTAATTATAAATATAATAATATAATTTATATTTATTATATGTTATACCTTTTAGATTTAAACTAATTAATTATATATAATATATTGGTATAATATATAATTATATATTCCACAAAAAAAAATTAAAAAAATTACCTAATATAACGGTTTTTTAAAAAAAAGAAAAAAGGGGTCTAATACAACGGTATCAAAAGAAAAAAGGGGGGGGGGGGCTAATACAGCGGATTAAAAAAAAAAGGACCTAATCCAACGGATTCCTCAATCCGTTGGATTAGGTCCAATTATTCCCAAAAACAAAAAAAGGGAACCTAATCCAACGGATTGCTCAATCTGTTGGATTAAGTCACTTTTGCCGTTGTATTAGACCTAATCCAACCCCAGCAAATGTTACGGTTTCTAGCTGTTGCATTAGGTCTAATACAACGGTTTTTGACACCTAATACAACGGAAAAAGCCGTTGTATTAGCTCTTAAATGTAGTAGTGGCGTGGAGAAAATGCTGAATAAGATTGAAAATTTATTGGTTTATGAATGGTTTTTCATTTCAAATTCTTTCAACTGTAGAAACATATCTGCAAATAAGTCAAACAACCAGTTTTCATTACGCTGAATTCTCAACAAGGAGATGTTGAGTGGGCCAAATTTTCTTGATTGGCAAAGGAAATTGCGAATTTTTCTCATGTAAAAGCAAAAGGAATACGTCCTGGATGAGGAAATGCCCAACACTCCCAATGAGGAGGTCACCCAAGCTGCCCTTAACCGATGGCAAAGTGCCAATCGGGATGTTAAGTGCATCATATTGGCCACTATGTCTCCGAACCTTTAAAAGACTTTCTTTGAAAAGGAGATGGCTTTTGAGATCATTTCTGAACTTCATAATATATTTCAAGAGCAGGCCCGAACTGAAAGGTTTGAAACCCACAGGGAGTTCCTTGAGAGCAAGCTCAAGAAAGGAGAGCTAGTTAGCCTACATGTTCTTAAAATAATTGGATTATTTGAGAACATGGAAAGGCTTGATGCTAGGTATTCAACCGAGATGGCAATTGACATCA
The DNA here is from genome assembly GCF_001683475.1 of Chenopodium quinoa. Lineage (NCBI taxonomy): Eukaryota > Viridiplantae > Streptophyta > Magnoliopsida > Caryophyllales > Amaranthaceae > Chenopodium > Chenopodium quinoa. The sequence continues at coordinate 1,260,539 of NW_018742726.1, read as the reverse complement.
TTCTCCACTCACTGCACAAAGGCTATGATCAGTTCAAGATGAACTATAATATGCCCAGCATGGAGAAAACTCTCACTGAGCTTCATGGTATGTTGAAGCAGGCCGAGCAAACCCTCAAGGATGAGGGAAAGCATGACATGCTCATGGTGAGAAAGGGAAAGCCATTTAAGTGCTCGGATAAGAAGATAAGCTTTAAAGGGAAAAAGAAGAAGAATTTTCCGCCTAAGTCAAGTGCTGCTGAGAGTGGCAAGGACAAGAAGGTAGCCTCTTCTAAATCCGATTCCGAATGTTTCTATTACAAGAATAAGGGACATTGGAAGCGGGTTTGCCTCAAATTCAAGGAAGATAAGAAGAACGACACCGTTACTTTTTCATCATGTATTAACTTCGCTAGCAAAACATCATGGGTGTTAGATACCGGACGTGGCTCACACCTTTGTTCCAATGCTCAGGGACTAAGGATAAATAGGAGGCTAGAGAAGGGAGAGGTCGAGCTTCGGGTCGTCAATGGAGAAAGGATGTCTGTCGTATCTGTTGGAACTCTCAGTTTGTCTTTGCCTTGTAGGCTTATCTTAGAACTTGACAATTGCTATCATGTTCCTAGAATTACCAAATACATTATTTCAATTTCGGCGTTAGACGCCAAAGGTTTTGAATTTCGAATTAAGAACAATAGTTGTTCATTTTATTTCGATAATGTTTCATATGGTTTCCCTAGATAAACAAGTTTATAACATTGATGATACCGCCAAAAGTGTTTCAGGGTTTTCTGATGTCCTGCGGGAGAGTTACAATTCCGAGACTGGAACCGGACGCCTGTACCTGCAAAATAACGGAGACTCCTGTGAGCTCCGCCTCCAACGGTCAAGTTAGTACCTGATTAAGGAGTAATTAATGCGGAAATTAAAGTGATTTGGTCTCTCGAGGTGAGAGTGTTTAATGTAGGTAATCTGCTTTGTTAGCAAGATCAGCCGGTTATTACTGTGTGTAATTAATGTGTTTTTTCCGTAATGTTTTTGTTCTTTTTTTGTAATCCCCCTTAATGAGGATTAAGGGAGGTATTTATAACCTTGGGAAAACGTGCCCATCCTAGGTTTAGGTAAACCTAGGGCCGATTGGGCTTCCCTTGGAAGTTGGGCCTGGGTGGCCGGTTTCTCCATTAGGCATGGAATATGCCACATGTCATGACATAATAGGTCCAAGGTGGACGAATAAGCGCGTGCCACGTGGGAAGCCCTGACTGTTCCAACTGGGGGACACTTGGCAGGACCTGATTGGTCCACGTGGCGCATTCCGATTGGTGGGAGCAAAATCCCCTAATCATTTTCCCCTCACAGGTGGCACGTGATTGGTCACGTGTTACCTGTGACAGGTGTCGCACTGTAACAGGCGACGGCCTGCTACATGTGTCAGTCGGCGAAAGGACGAGAGATTTTCCCGCCCAAATTTTGAATTCTGAAAGTGACCCTTCGCCTTCTCACTTCGCCTATATAAGGGAGAGTTGTCTTGAGTCATTTTCACACTTTGAGAACTTTTTGAGAACATTCGGACCCCTGAACTTGCTCTGACATTTTGGACCTTTTCAGCCTACCGCCTGTTCTGACAAGCCGACTGCACAGGATTTTCAGAACTTTATCAACCGTCACTCGTTCAGGTAACTCAGTTCTCTTACTCTTAATTTTCTTTTTATTTTCTGAAATGGCACCACGGAAGCACACGACACGACCTAGGTTAGTGATCAGCCGGTCACCGGGGACGGCTGAATCTAGGACTAGGAGTGCCGCTTGCCCTTTTCCGGACCCATTTTTGCCCTTTACACAAAGTCCGACTGTATCTGTGTCTATGCAGAGCAGGATGGCCAGAACGAAAAAGACAGCTAGGATCTCAAATTCAGACGGCTCCTCCCACAGGGTGCCGCTTAGTGAAACATCTGACCAGGCGCCAGATGTGGAAGTGAAACAAGGCGGCCTGGATGCCGGCAATTCTGTGGGGGGTGTCATAGTGACCCCTTCCCATTTAACAGTTAACCAATCTGCTCCTTTTCAAAGAGAGGAGGCGGGCCCCTCCGGGAGAGGGGAGGAGTCGTCCTCTTCGGACTCGTCGGAGGACGATTCCGAGTCAAGCTCTTCTGGCCATGCTTCTTTGGGTACTGAAGAGAAAAACAGCCGCCTGCAAGAGGCGAGACTTTCTCACGCAGTTGAGAAGGGGGACAATTGGGCGGAACCATCCGCCTCTTACCGAGAGCTAAATACCCCCTACTACTGCACGGTACCTCGGGGCCGAATCACAACCATGCAAGAGAAAGTGGAGAGCTTTATTGCAAACCACACCATGGGCCCCGATTTTCTAGTGTTTGTGCCGGATCCAGAAGACACAGTCGTCTGGCCGGCTGGTTCCAGTTATGATAGCGCCTGCTTTGGCTGCTACGAGGCGGCCATCAAGGCAGGGCTTCGCTTCCCATTACATCCGGCTGTTCAGCGGATTTTGGATGGGTATGAGTTGGGGTTATGGCAGTTAGCCCCAAACTCCTGGGTCAACGTACTCGGCTATGTGGCCGGGTGCGAACTGCACGGGGTGGAGCCGAGCTTCGAGGCTTTCGCCCATATGAACTACCTCAGCCGGACCCCTAAGACAGGCGGTACCGACTGGTATCAACTGACAAGCCACAGGGGCTACCTCATGACAAGAGGTAAAGCAAACAAGTGGAAGGACTGGCGGAGCACCTTCCTCATCATTGAGAGTTCAGACATTGAGCTGAACAAGCGCTTCAATAGGTGGAACAGGAATCCGCCCCTTCTTGCAGGCGGCCGTAGCATGCCGCATGTTCCCCCCAAGGCTAAGAAAGAGATCCTTGATAAAGGACTCTTTAAAGTAGAGTCGAGGGTCGACTCTACTTCAGGGGTACGAGAGCAAGTACCCCTGCACTGCGTCCCGAGCTTCAAGTGGCTCTATGACGAGTACTTTTTGGCCGCCTGCGGCCTCAGCAGTCGGTGCTCAAGAGGTAGTCGGCCTGTCGAATACTCTGTTGTTCCATACATTTGTTGTTTATCTTTTATTAACTTTGCTATTTGTTTTTGCAGCTGACGCCATGAGCAAAATCACCGCCTCCAAGACTGCGGCGGCCATGTTGCGGGCCTCTATTATGCAACAAGCTTCAACCGACTCCCCCAAAAAGGGGGCACCCTTGGTGAGCTCCGAACCTTTCACCCTCTTTTTGGAGTGTTTATGCATATACTGACTTTTTTCTTCTGTTTTAGAAGGGTGCTCCAAGAGCTTCATCTTCCCAACAGCCATACCCCAAGGCCCGAAAGACGACTGTTGGGAGCTCTCCTGGTTCTGCCAGGAAACAGGTGGCGGCTGAGAAACAGCCGGCCACTTCTTCTAAAACTCCAACTGGGCCGCCTAGAGGTATGAAGTTGTCCTTGTAAATTTTAGACTTGCTCCCTTTTTTACTAAGTCTAATCCGTTTGTTTATGCTTGATGCAGCCGGCCCCCAGGAGCCTGACTTGGTAGAGATGGCCAAGTCTATGATCAGGGCAGTTCCTCCAGCTGAAAGGGAGGCGATCAGGGGTGTCGGCACCCTTGACCTTGACGGGATTGCAGGGGTCCTTGCTGAGGTATACTTAGCATATTTTTGAGTATTTGCATTTCTGGACGCCTGTTTTATTTTTTGTTTGTAAACTGACGCCTGTTTTTTTGTACTTAGGCCCTGCTCCGAGTTAACGGCCTTCACAAGCCGCTTGATCGGAAGAACAAAGAGGTAAAGGCTGCAAAAGCTATGGCCGCCTCTGACTGTGATAAGGCAATGTTTCAAATTGCCCAAAATGAAGTACTGACCATTGATATTCTTTATTATCAGGCGCAGGCTACCGCCGCTGTTTGGGCTCAGTTAGAGGCGGCCCAGAAGAAGAATGACGAGCTGGAGGCGACCATCACAAATCTCAAGGCCAAGCTGAAACCTCTTCGCCTGAAAATGTACTCTTACGAAGCCATGGAGAAATCCTTGGCCAGCGTAAAGGAACGCCTGGTGACCCAGGAGAAGAGTCTTACTCAAGAGCTCTCGGAAAAGGCCGAGCAAGAGAAGAAAGAGCTGGTCCGGGAGATGATGGAAGACTCCGCTCAAATCCAGCGCATGACCTGGGGCCGCCTCTTCCCCAGTGCCGACTTTGCCTCTTGGGAAAGAACGTACCGCCAGTGTTCGGATACATATAATCAAGAGATCCTGGCGGCTGCTGAAGAAGAGGCGTTGGGGGAAGCGTTGGAGGAGGAGGAGCCGGTAGTGGCGCTTGTGCCGCTTGGGGGTAAGGCATCAAAAAAGGATGCAGCTGAAGCCGAGTCCAGCAAGAAGAGTGCTGACCAGGCGGCAGCTGCTAATACTGAACTGCCCCCTTCTTAAGCTTTATGTATTCTTTCCACGGCCTGCGTGCCGTTTTCTTTGTATTTACCCGGCCAGGGGGCCGGGGCTTTGAATATTTTCCTGGTCTTTAATGACCGACTTATTTTTAATGAATTTTTGTTTTGCTTCAAATTTGTCTAAGTATTCCATATCTAATATCCAATTGTTCACTAGACCGACTGTTTTACATGGCCGAACGTTGCAGACAGGTACGGATAGTTAGTACGCCGCCTATGCCCCTGGACGACTGGTTGTCTGTTTCCAGGATAGACGATCAGTCGGCCATTTATCCAATCAGTATTCGAACTATTTTGTCTGGATCCTTTTTAGGCAGGCGGTCCTGTCATTTGTAAATTTAACCAAGTAGGAGTGGTCTGACCAAGTAAATAGAGTATTACCTAGTCGCCAAGGAACTGAGTAGTAGAGATAACAAGCGGCGGGTACCGGTTGTTTCCCTTTATTGCCAATGTTTGTTGGCTTTTAACTCATAATTTGTTAACCTAGCAGGAGTAGTGGTTGAGAGCCCCTGTTTGTTAAAAACAGGCGGACAACTCATACCTTTTAGGCTCCATACTAAGTTTGAGTGACTATAAGTTAACATAGGAGTTACTTAGTCTTCGTCACAATCTAGATTGAGTAGTAGAGGTACCAGGCGGCGGAGGCCGGCTGATCCCCTTGATTTGCCAATGTTTGTTGGCTATTAACTCAATAGGTACCCCCTGTATTTATCCCAAGTAATACAGGCGGTCATCTGACTCAGATGTCAACTGCTACCACTGGTTTGGTTAGTGATAGAGTTATCCTTGTCTCAAAAACGGCTACGTGGTTGCCCTTAGGGACAGTCGTATAGGTGCCGTGTAATTAGTTTATAGAACAATGTTCCACCCAAAAGGGAGCTGCTCTCTGCGACGAATTTCATCCGGAGGGATGCCGCCGGACGCCTGCTATGATGTTGGGACAGGTCGTATTAGTTTTGTAGATTTGATCAGTTGGCTTGGCGCCTGGTCTGATCATTCGGCCTGTGGCCTTGGTAAGTTCTTGGTGAACGTAGGTTCTAAGTAAAAGGAGGGTAGCCGCCTGTTAGGCACAGGATCGTCAGGCTCTAATCTTTTTAGCCAAGTATTAGGGGGGTGGCTATGTGTTTGGAACCAGTCGGCCATCTTCTTATGGAGAGTAGCCGACTATATGCCCAGACGACATGCCCCTATTGTGAGTGAAATACTCAATGGAGAGTAGCCGACTATAAAGGTACAGACGACATGCCCCTCTGAAGATAGAGTGAAAAACTCAATGGGGAGTAGCCGACTGTAAAGGTACAGACGGCATGCCCCTCTGAAGATAGAGTGAAACTCAATGGAGAGTAGCCGACTGTAAAGGTACAGACGGCATGCCCCTCGTAAGTAAAATTAAACATGGAGAGTAGCCGACTATTTGTTAGTAGGCGTGCCCCTCTTAGTACAAATTTGAATAGTAAGTGCACTTTTATTAAGTAGCTCTTGACTATTTACATCATTCAAAAGAAATATTTCTTAAGATTATCTACATTCCAAGTTCGAGGCAACGGTTGTCCGTCTGGTGTTTCCAGACGGTAGGTACCGTCCCTGACTTCCTCATAGATTCGGTAGGGTCCTTCCCAGTTGGGAGTTAGTTTGCCAGACTCATTAGCCCTACCAACTGCTTCCATTTTTCTAAGTACAAAGTCCCCTACTTTGAGTGGACGCCTGTGTACTTTTTTGTTGTATGATCTAGTCATTCTCAAGCGATAGATCTCATGGCGCAAGACAGCATTGCCCCTCTTTTCAGGAAGTGAGTCTAATGCCAGGCGCATGGCTTCCCAGTTTGCCTCTTCGTCATATAGCATTACTCGAAGAGTCGGCTCGTAGTGTTCTATTTGAAGAACAGCTTCCGCACCGTAAGTTAGGAGGAATGGAGTTTCTCCAGTCGCCCCTTTTTCAGTCGTCCTAATGGCCCAGAGAACATGTGGTAGTTCATCCGCCCATAGGCCGCCTGCTCGTTCAATCTTTTTCTTGAGACCGTCTGAGATGATTTTATTAAAGGCTTCTACCTGGCCGTTTGCTTGTGGACGGCCGACAGATGCAAAGTAGTTTGCAATTCCTTGGTCACCCAACCAGCTTTTGAGAACAGGCGTCTCAAATTGGGGACCTTTATCAAAAACCATAGACATGGGAACCCCGAACCGAGTGATGACATTTTTCCAATTGAATGAAATTACATCTTTCGTCTTGATTCCCTTTACAGCCTCCGCCTCTACCCATTTAGTGAAGTAGTCGACGGCAACAAGTATGTACGTCCTTCCGCCTGTAGCAGGCGTATATGGACCCAGAATGTCCATGCCCCACTTAGCAAATGGTAGTGGGCTGTGAATGGTAGTGAGGTCAGTAGCCGGACGGTGAATTAGTTTGCCAAACCTTTGGCACTTGTCACATTTTTTCACCATCTCCATTGCATCTGCTTCCAAAGTAGGCCAAAAGTAGCCCTGCCGCCTTGCCATTTGAGCAAGCATCCTACCACCTATATGAGAAGCACAGTAACCAGAGTGAAGATCGTCTAGTATCTCTTGTCCCTTTTCTGGAGTAACACACTTTAAGAAGGGTTGAAGGTACCCCTTTTTGTGAATTTCTCCCTTTATCATTTCAAAACAGGTGGCTCGTTTTTTCAGTGCTGCCGCCTGTTGAGTATCATCCGGCAGTGTACCGTTTGTCAGATATGCCCTGATTGAATCCATCCAGGTTGAGCTTCTGTCTAGGATTCCAATAGGGTTTTCCTCGATGCTTCTCTTCTCCATTACTTCCCAAAAAACAGTTCGAGGAGTATCAGAGGAGGCGGATGATGCTAATTTTGACAGTGCATCCGCCTGGTTCTTTTCTGATCTCGGCACTTGGATCAGATGGAAATCCTCAAGGGAGCCGACTGCTTGTCGGACCGCTTGTAAATACTTGATCATGGCCGGATGGGTTGCTTCGTATTCGCCATTGTACTGACTCACTATCAATTGTGAATCGGAACAGGCGTCTATTTTTCTTGCCCCTGCCGCCTTGCACATGCGGATCCCGGCTAGTAAAGCTTCATATTCTGCCTCATTGTTTGAAGCCTGAAAACTGAAGCGTAGAGCATACTCGTACCTGTCGCCCTCTGGCGACTGACATATGACGCCTGCTCCACAACCATTCGAAGTAGAGCTTCCGTCCACATATACCTTCCATACTTGGTCTGGAACTTGAGAGTCAGGAGGACGAGTCATCTCTACAATAAAATCAGCAAAGGCTTGCCCCTTCACTGCTTTTCTAGGCTCGAATGTAACTTCGAGGCTCTGTATTTCTATGGAACATTTGATCATTCGACCTGACGACTCCATGATGGTAAGTGGCCGCTTGATAGGTTGGTCTGTATACACGACGACTGCATGTGCCAAAAAGTAGGGCTTCAATTTTTAAACAGCCATGAAGAGTGCAAGACCAAATTTCTCCACTAGGGGATACCTCAACTCGGCATTTTTCAGTACGTGACTGACAAAGTAGACCGGGAGCTGACAGCCGTCTCTTTCAGCAAGGAGAACAGCGCTTAACGCATGATCAGAGACGGCCAGGTACATGTAGAGAACCTCTTTGGGCAAAGGGCTGACCAGCCTCGGCAAGGAATGCAAGTGAACTTTTAATTTCTGGAAGGCGGCCTCAGCATCCGGCCCCCATTCAAACCTTGCCTTTTTCTTAATTGCCTGGAAAAAGTATAGGCATTTGTCGCCTGATCGGCTTAGAAATCTTCCCAAAGCCGCCAGACAACCTGTTAACTTCTGAACCTCTCGGATGGTACGAGGCGACTGCATGTCAATGACCGCCTGCACCTTCTCAGGGTTCGCCTCTATTCCTCTCTGATTGATAAGGAATCCGAGAAATTTCCCAGACTCAACTCCAAATACACATTTCTTGGGATTGAGCATGACATGGTGTCGCCTGAGTGTGGCGAAAGTTTCTCGGAGGTCCGACAGATGATCTTTCTGAAGTTTAGTCTTGACAATCATATCATCAATGTATGCCTCGACGTTTCTCCCAATCTGATCAAAGAACACAGTGTTTATCATTCGTTGGAAGGTAGCCGGGGCATTCTTAAGACCAAACGGCATGACCGTGTAATAGTATAACCCCTCATCAGTGACGAAGGCCTTCTTCTCCTGATCTTTCTTCCATAAAGGAATTTGATGGAAACCAGAATAGGCGTCCATAAAACTCATCAAGGCATGGCCGGCTGTTGAGTCGACCAGGTTATCAATTTTAGGCAGAGGGTAACTGTCTTTGGGGCACGCCTTGTTTAAGTCTGTGTAGTCTACACACATTCGCCAGGTGTCATTCGGCTTTTTAACAAGCACCACATTTGCAACCCAGTCTGGGAAGTAACATTGCCGAATGAACCCTGCATCAAGTAATTTTTTAACTTCGGCGGCTGCCGCCTGACTTCTTTCTTCACCATGGTTCCGCTTCTTTTGCCGTACCGGCTTCTTTTTCGGATCCACGGCCAGTTTATGTACCGCCAGATCAGGACTAATGCCTGGCATTTCATGGACTTCGAATGCAAAGATGTCCTTGTATTCTTTCAATAGTTTGTGAAAGTTGTCACCAAGGTTTCTCAGAGCAGTCGTCCCAACTTTGACTGTTCGGTCAGGACGTGAGTCGTCTAAGATCAGGTCTGCATGCTCACCAGCCGGCTGAGGGCGGAACTCATCCGTCCGCTCCTCTGCCAATGATTACTATTTTCTTGCTTTTCTTGCGGCCCCTGTCTGGGATGCTTTTCTCTTTTTGCCGCCTGCGTCTTGAACAGGCGCACTCTCCTTGTCAAGGTCTGTTTTTTCACCGCTTGACCCAGTAGCCATAACAGTGGGCTTCACATCCGAGAAATAGCACTCTCGGGCCATCCTCTGATCTCCCCTTAGGGAGCCGACTGTTCCATTATCCCTCTCAAACTTGAGCAACATAAGAGATGGGATTATAACAGCCTTGGAATTATTCAGGGTAGGTTGACCCAGAATCGTGGGCCAAAAGATGGGCCCCTTTTCATTTGATAAATCTTGTAAGCCAAAGCACATCAAGATTCTTAAAGTGTTGAACATGTATGCATTTTTTGATATTGCCTGTTTGTATTTGTATTTCACTTAATTCGATCTAATAACAACAAAGTGATTAAAAAGAAAACAAGATAGACGTACTTGAAAATAGAATTTTTATTCATTAGTTAATGAGAGTACATAATAAGTAGATTTGATAACATGAATCTGTTAGTCTATCATAGAGAAAACAAAAAGGAAATAAACAAAACAAGACCTAGGGTACTACATCTTGAATTGCTGACAACTTCTTGAGATCGCGTCTTCGAGCTTTGTCCGTTTCCAACGCAGGTGAGATCCTCTCTAAAAATCTAGTCCATCGATATGATTCAGGATTTCATTTATCAAGTCCGTTTCAATTAATGTTCCCACAGTATACACTTTACAGAATGTGTCTAAACCAATGTATTGTAAATGACATTTATATGGTGGAGCCATATTGTCTATGAACTTGGGACAAGTTCATGATCCAGAGGTCTTTGTGAAAGAAGAGCAACCTTAGATCGCCACCTGGATAAAAAAAAGTCAATGAAGCCTTCGTATTCCCCTTGCTTGAGTAATTCAAGATCACGCAAGGTAGTTGTGAGCTCGATGTTATCTCCATATTGGAATAGGAACGCTTTTACACCATCCTCCCAAGTGGAAGTTTATTTTGCATCGAGGTTATAGAACCATGATCCAGAATTTGGGTCTAATGAAAGAGGGAAAGTACATCCATATAAGCTATGCTCGACCCCTTTCAATGCCATCATTCCAAGAAAGCTCATTAAGTGAGTCCTAGGAATGTCCGTAACCTTAAAGGTTGGTAAATCCGTAGTCAAGAACCTTTCTGGGAGAGTCTTGCCACTAAGTTATGGTGCAAGCTCATAATTGAAGAACTTAGTCCTTGAGCTAGCTCGAAGGACAAGTTTCTCCAAGGTCTCTAGTCTTTCGGTTCTTGCTTTTTCTTGCAGAATCGTTTCTTTTTCTTTCTCCACTTTAATTTTAGCGTTTTTTGCTTTTCTTTGAGCCTTCATTTGGGCTTCTTCTTCTCGTAGGGCCTTTAGGTTTTGGAGTTCCTCTCTAAGTTTCTCGAATGCTGCTTTGTCACCCTTAATTGGACTAGGATGCAAATGTGGAATATGATCTAGTAATGTGTATCACGAGATATTGTGCGCGTTCACTAAAAACCTTTTCTGCCAAGCATTCAAATAATGAACAAAAGTAAAAAATGATTATTTTTTTTATCCTTCTAATACGTATTAAATTTAAGCAAGTTTATTGATAGAAAATGTTAATAAATTCATGAACTATTATTAATGGAATGTCATGATTTATGTTGACTTCAACAAGGTAATCATCTAAGGATTTCACTTTTGGTGAATTGTTTCGAAAAAGGTAGAAGAGAATGAAAAGGGAATGAAGTTGGAAAAACACGGTCATAAAATTTTTAGAAATATTAATCAACCCTAATAAAGTCCTTAAAATGATCAATATTACTAGAATGTGGTATTTGTTGATCGTTTAGATTTCAATAGAGATCTTTATTTTTTTTAATTTTTTTTAAATACTCATATTGCTTATCTTCAAAGGATAATTACTATTAGTTTAAATAGAATGGGTTCCTTCGAACAAAAAATACAAGAAATAATTAAATTATTTTCTTAGATTCTCTTTCTGTTTTTTTTTTTATTTTATTTTTTTGAGAATGATCTTTTATTTTGTTTCTCTTTTTGCATCATACTCTTTTTTTTAGAAGGGTTTCTCGATCTTACTTTTTGCTCCCTCTTTTATATTTTTATTTTATTTTTTTTTGTTTTTTTTTTGTGAGGCAACTATCCCAAGTAAGGATCTCGGGATTTTTTCTGTAAACCGTAGAAGAGTTAAATAAATTATACTGTTAAATCAAGGATAATTAATTACAATTAAAAGATGATGACCATGAAAAATAGGCATGTTTAGGAGTTGGAATATTGACGACGTCCTATTAGGGGATGCGAACTTCTAATGACGAACTGTATAACAGGTAATGCCATTAGTTCGATTAAAAAGTACATAAATGAATTCATCATAATCGAAAATAGTATCGTGCGCAATTAATGATCAAAAGATGTTTTTTTTTGGAATTTTTTTTTGTTAAAAAAAAAAAAGACGAACAAAGTGAAAGCAACTAAGTTAGACAACGTTGTTAGCCAAAGAGATATTATTAGCACCTACTTAACGATTAACCTTGAAACGATAATATCGTTTTTTCTGTATAACATCGCTTGTAACGAGTCAAAGTTAACTTCTGGACTTGCGCTTGGAGGGGGCGCGCAACTTTGACAGTTGCGCGCACCACCTGACAGGTTCGACCTTTTTTTTTTTGGGTCCAACCACCACTTTTTTGCAAAAAATTTAATATCTCTAGGTAAGAAGTTGGAATTTTATTAAACTAGACACGAGGCATATAAGCACATAGTCATGTAGTAACATAAGCACATAACAGGAACCGTCAAAGCATATAATGTCGTTCTATGGTCAAGGCTTGGGTGTCCAAAGGTACCATATCTTAAGAACGATGTATGAATCCATTAATCAATGTGTTGAGACCCATGGCATGGTTCTCCCAAAATTTTGTTTCCGATATGGGTGGGATGATTGTTATTGATTTTGGGATAGAAGCCTAGTGCTGGCTAGTCAATGAGCCAATCCCTAATGGTTAAACTGTGCTATGATTATGCATGATGCAATGTTGTTTATTTGGCTTTTACTCTTGTAAAAATGGATGATATTATGCATTCCAGTCTCGCTCTCTAACTAGAGATTATCCAAGTTAGCCTTCGTTAAAAATCATAGGCAACCTAAGTTGAAAACCTTGAACCATAACTAAAAAGATAATCTTGTAACCTCTAAGTCCCCTGTGGAGTCGCCACTATGAGGAGGGTAGCCCGTCGTTAGGGATCCCACTTCATCTATGCCCATGGCCCTGTAAAATCCTAGGACTTTACACTTAGGTGTGTTAGAATTTGAATTCCTGACTGTTTGGTGGACCTTGAATTAGAATTGATTATCTCATTACGCTTTTTTGTAAGAAACTAATTGGGAGTCGCCAATGAGTTTTAGGATAATTCATAAACCTCATTCATACCTTTCTCCCAAGTAGTGTTCAAAGGATAATTAGCATGACTCATAAGTTTACCATGCCCAAATTGGTCTAGTAAACCAGGAATGAATTCGGGAGCGAGGGTACTATGATAACATTCCTTTTTGAGGGGAATCACAATCCTAGCCCTAGTGCGGCCTCTACTAGCTCTTCCTTTTTCACAATTTCATAAAAAAATAATATATGCAACGCAATTCCTAAATACTAAGTTAGTTGATTTTATTTACAACCATTAATAAAAAAAAGTCAACATTTCAACGAATCTCGTTATTCTTTTTTAATTCAAATTCGTGAAAAGAACAAAATAAACAATATTTGCCTTGACTTAGGTGGTAAAACAACAATTTAATTATTCAATTTCTAGTCTTTAATTAACGAAAGAATACTATGTGAATAATTAATAAGAGTTTATTTAAAGTGATCATAAAACACTAATTAATTGATTAAAGTTATTTAAATTAAAACCAAAACAAAATGGAAAAGTGATTTAACTAAGTGCTTAGGAAACTAACTATTCTCCTTTGTTTGCTAGATCTTATTTTGGATGTTCTTGGAATTTCCTTCTTCTTCGTACCTCCAAGGCTTCAATAAAATAAATTAGGGTTGGCGAGTATTTGGGAAGATATGGAAAAGTAGTATGATAGTAAGAGAGTATGAGAGATTAGGGATTTCAGAGTTTAGGGTTTTTAATTCTGAATTTTCTATTCCTTTAGGGCTAAACGAAGACCCCTATTTATAGGCGTAGGAATCTAGGTTTAGGGTTCTAGAGTTGTGGAGTCAAGGGGCGCGCGCAATTTTGACACTTGTGCGTGGCAGGCGCGCGCATTTTTGAGAGTTGCGCTCGGTGCGATTTTCCTTATACGAAAACGCGTTTTTAAAACTTCCATAACGTTTGATTACAAAGTCGGATTAAGGAAAATAAGATGTCATTGGAAATCTATGAATTTCTAATTTCCATTGCCGGTAGATATAGGTTAAAATCTATTATGGATCAAAAGATATGGCCATTTGAGTGCAAGGGTATTGATTTTATAGTCTGGCTTAGTATTTTGATGATAACTTCTTCTTTTTATCTCGGAATTGAGCTTATAATATACCGTTGGAAAGCTATTTAAAAGAGCTATCCAACTGTATAGGCCTATATTGGATATTGGGTGGTTAATATTTTCGCTGGCTCGGTTTTTAACAATGTAAGACCCATTTTATCTAATCATTGCATATGACGCATTTAGGTCCGCTCATAATCAAGATTTAACATGTATGTGTATGTTTTAGGCCTAATTCGTAATCAGACTAGGCTCTATGGTATTTTTGTCTCAAATACAGGTTCTAACTTACTTCATAATGCATTTTAGAGTCCATAAACACTTTAACTTTTATCTAGCTTGAAGAACGAGTTTTTGTAACATCATCGCACTTCCTGTCAGGACAGAAGGCCAAAAGTATCAGGTTGCATATATTGCTTGGTGTTAAAATTTTGAAAAATGAAGAGCTAGTAGAGGCTGTTGTAGGACTAAGATAATGAATTCCCCCTAAAGGGAAGGTTATTTTAGTACCCTCGCTCCCGAACTCATTTTAGGTAAAAGTAAACCAATTTGGGCATGGGTAAACTTATGATTCGTGCTAAATATCCCTTGAACTCTACTTGGGAGAAAGGAATGAACGAGGTTTATGATTTTTCCTAAAATCATTGGCGACTCCCTATTGGTTTCTTAAAAAAAAGCGTAATGATATAATCAATTCTAATTCAAGGTCCCCCAAACAGTTAGGAATTCGCATCGTAACTGATGAGTGTCATTTGTGGCACTTGTCGGGTAGTTTTCTTCATATTTTTATGCTTGTTTTATATTTTTATGTCGTGTTTTTAGCTAATAATGCTTGCTTTGAGTGCTTGTGTATTAGTCTAGAGAAACGCATGTTTTTATCGATTTTACTATCCTTTTTATGCATTTCTTTGCTATTCTCTCGCTTTTTGTTTGGTTTGATTGGTTTTTTAGGTGTGTTGGGATTTTCCGAGGTTCAAATGTCAAGGAGGAAGCCTAACACGAGCGTTGGAAGTTAACCAAACCAAGTCCGGGGAGTTATAGAGCAAGCAAACCAAGTTAGAAGTCAACGCAAGGTTGCTTGGGCAAAGATTGCATGCCCAAGCATTGGAGAAGACGATTCGTTTCTGTGTTGGGCATACAAAGGTCGCTCGGTCGAGCGACCTTGCATGCCCAAGCAGCCATCCACACCAAACTTGCCTTGCGCGCAAGCAGCAACTCGAGCAAACAAGTCTGTCCGGCCAAGCACTATGAGGGTATTCTCGGGCAAACACCATTTGCTCGGCCGAGCAAATTTGTATGCCCGAGCAGCCCTGGTTTTGCGATTTTGCCTATTTTTCTTATATTTTCTCTTATAATTATTAATATGTACGGACCTTCTATTTTGGGTAGACTTCATTTTTAGCATTTTTAGAAAGAGATTGGAGAGGCTAGTTAGGAAAGAAACTAGAGAGAGAAAATGTAGATTTCAACATTTGATTCTTCAATTCAATTCAATTCAAGCTAATTCTTCTTTTAGTCATCAAGTTTGTAAGATATCTTTTTCTTCCTACTTTCAATCTTTGCATTTAAATTTTGTTGTTGATGAAATTTCAATTTGATTTTGCTTGCTTAAACTTAATTAGCTTAATTGATTAGATTTTTTTATTACATTTGCAATTATGATATGATGATGATTAGTTTTGTTTTTTTTCTTTAATTCATCATGATAAGTGAATAGATTTCTTAGCTAGGGTGTTGGGGAAGCATGTATGATTGATAGATTGTTTCTAAATTGGGGATTTTGATCAATATATTGTTGTAATTAAATTGATTGATGAATTTGTGCATGTGTTTAGCTTAATAGGATTTATCAGCCTAGAATTTTAAACTTGATTGCATTGATGATCTTGAGGACATGATCACTTGATTTGAGACTGTCAATTTTCAACTTGTTTGAAATGTGATTCTACTAGTTTTTCATCCACAGTGGAAACCTAGTTTGACAATTAGTCTAGATAGCCTTTTGAACTCTTTGAATGCAAATGTCATTAGTCCTTGCAAGACTCATTGCTTCAATCTACCCCCAATTAAGCACCTCTATCATGATTATATGTGGATCCTGATCCCTAGAATCTTTGTGATTGATTATTTCTCTATTACTTGTTTTGCTTAATTAGTTTAGTTCACATTACACTCATACACTTGTTTCGAAGTAGTTGACACTAGACTATAGTGATAGACCCCTCATTCCTCCTGGATCAACTATGACTTGCCCCTATACTAGGAGTAGTTTTGGTTTATAAATTTGGTTGACTTAGGAAAGCAAGCCTAACGACTCTATTTTCACATTCCCAATTTAAGGGGAGAGGTACATGTAACACTCCGTATTTTTATACGCATTTTAACTTGAATTAGTATTTCTTAAAGTATTTAAATAATTTGAAATGAATTATTTATGGTGTTTCATTAATTTAAAAAGAATTATGTTAATTAAAATTTTATTTTAAATTATTTAACAATCTTGAATATATTTTATTTCATGATTTTGAAATTTTGGGACATATTTTTTTATAAAAGAAAATTTTAAAGTCAATAAGTTTTTAAAGAAAGTCAAAATACTAGTTTGAATAGGAGGAGGGATAATTAAGGGTACAAAGGGGAATTTAAGTACGAGGGTTTAGAGAGGGGGTATAAATACCCATCACAAGGGCAAATTGAACCTTGCCCAAGGTGGGGAATAGCCAAAGGTAACTCTCTTTCTTTCTCTCATCTTTTTTTCTCTCTTTTTCTCTTATTTTCCCCCTTCCCCTTATTTTCTTCACACCACATGCCGGCCACCACCACACGCTGCCGACCACCGCCACAGTCACTAGCGAACACCGACGACAGCAGCGGCACCACCAGCGGGCGCGCGGCAGCAGCCCTGTTGTGGTGTCGTGGTTGTTGGTGTTCGAAATAAAAATCTCTTTTGTTTTTAATCCTAATCTAGCCTTGATTTAATTATTGATTTTTGGGTTTTGTGATGATTTTTATGATGTTTGATTTTATGTATTATGTATATAAATTTTCAGTTTTGATTTTGAATTAAAAAGCCCCAAATTATAAAACCTAGGTTTCTAAATTTATGTATATTGATGGAAATTGTTTATGGGTGATTTAAATTATTGAAATAAGTGTTTTAAAACACAATTACAACAATTTTAAATGATTTAAAAAGCTGGAATTTTTCATATTAGCTATAATTATGTTTCTTGAAAGGAATTTTAATTACCTATTAATTGGGAATAAAATTAAGGGTTTTAAATTAAATTTTACATGTTTTAAAGGATCTATGAGTGATTTAAGGAGTGTATATATTGCTGAAACTTTAAATTGAATAGATAATAATGTCTCTTTGTAATTTTGGTTTATAGGAGGTTTTCAAGTGAGTGATTTTATTTAGTCGTAACGATATTGAGATCATATTCAAGGTACGTTCGCGTACTTGGTAATTATTTGAATATGTAGAAGCATGCTAGGATTTGATAAATTAATTCTAAGTAGTATCATGATAGGTGTTGGTTGGAATTTGTTGATTGGATTGATGTTGGTAAATGATTTGTGGGGTATGAATTATTTATGATGAATTGGTGATTAGAATTAAATATGTTGGCACGTTGGATATGACCCACACTTTTATTATTATCATGATGGAAGACATGTTTAATTAAACTAAATGTTTAATTAGGTTTGGAATATGAAAAGGAAATTCTATTATGGCTCATATAATTTTTATTGATGTTATAAGCATGAGGAAGGAGCTATTTAAGTGTCTAAGTACACAAGGATTAAATTATATTTTGGTGCCTAAGTACACTTAAGGTGTCTTAAACACAGAGGATAGGATTTGTGGTGCTTTATGCGCTTAAGGTATTGTTTAACATCGAGATAGTTTAGAAAGGATTCAACGTTAAATATATGTGGTCACTAATTATTTAAGAATTAAATTGGTATGTTTGATTGTGTTATGGTTTGAGAGACATCACCAAGTATAATAATATGTAAAGCAATGTAAAGTGAAAGATATTACACACCAAAACTCTTGGAATGTATATACCTTGAGTATGAACATATGCGGGGAGTTATGCGACTTTATATTTGACTATAACTTCTACTGGGAGTACAGGATGCTATATATTCCTTTTTATTATGCGCTGCAATTCCGCCACTTATAAGTGGTTCTTTTATACTGACACAGTTAGCTCCCGTGTTACTACCCCTTTATTAGGGAGGTTAGGGGAAACCCGTTCAATGCGTAATCAAATTAAATGGACATTGGTATTTGTCTAGTTAAGTGTTGAATGTCTTTTATGCTTGTTTACAGGTGCAACAAGGTAAGTTGTGTGATGATAGGATGAAAGCATGATAGTGTGTTTTATTATACTTATGTACTCAGCATTGCTGATTGTGTGTTGTATGTTTGTTTGGCCTTGTCTTTATCTTGGCCCTACGACGACCCATTTCTAATAGCGAGTAGTAGGGACAAGTAGAGAGAAGCTTTTCAGGTGATGAAGCATTTTCATGATGGACATGAGTGAAGAGCGAATCATGCTTAGTTTCCATAGGAATATGATGTGTTTGTTTGCTTTGAATATTATTTATTTTATTATGCTCATGAGACTAACGTAAAGGTTTTCAGTATTGTTTGGTTCTAAGGGCCTACAATGGTTCCAAGTTATAGGTTGACTTTGTTTGACTTTGTTTAACTTTATTTTCGTTTGGTTTGACTTTTAAGCTGACTTGTTTTGAATGGTTTTAAAGAAAGTTTTCCGCTATGTATCTTTTATATTTGCCTTAGCCGTTTTCACGGTGTCAATAATGTCTTAGATTTTCCTATTTTGTATTTCAAAAAGGGCAAAACAGGTGTTTTAAAGGAAATGAATTTCTAGGGTGTTACAGTACATCTTTTAACCCCAATCTTCCTTCCTCTTCTAATAACATGCCTAGTGGAAGCTTGTTTTGTGATGTGTGTGGTTCATATGATCATGATGCATCTAATTTCCCTCACTCTCTTTCTGATGTATGTGATGACTTTGATAGTAATGAGAATGAGCATGTGAACTATGTATCGAATAACAATGGATTTCAGTTTGATAATCAAAGACGTCAAGGTAATAGGAATTACCACAACCAAGGCAATTTTGACAGCTATAACCAAGGTGGTGGTTATAGTAACCAAGGAAACCAAGGTTTTTGAGGTAACTATAACTAAAAAGGTTATAGTGGCCAAAATGAAAACCAAGACATTGGTAATGTTGGGTTTCGTAGTGTCCGATTCTACGCGGAAGAGAAACCCGCCCAAGACCCGCCCACTAATTAAGACCACTATCCTCTCCCTTCAATCATCCTTACTGTCCACTAATCTTTCTCGTGGTAACCTAAGTGCTGCAACAAATTTTTCCTGAACCAGGAAAACTTCAGTTTGTATATGGGTTGTTGTTACTCAAAAGTGTTCATTTGAAGTACAAATAAGATCATCAGTGTAAAATTAAGGCATGAATTCAGTACCTTGTGACTGTGATCAGCACGGGAGGAGTAGTAACAAGCTTTTGTAATACAATTGCTTTAGGTTTTAAGGTTTGGGTAATTTTTTTAGTGTAGTTTGATCTTCATTGATAATTATGTTTTGTGCATTAATTTTAATTTTTTTTTTTGTTGATGTGTGTGATGTGTTTTGAGAGATTTTGAATAGCTCTTAAGAAATTTATTCAGAGTAAACACTTTCAAAGGAGTCCTCCTCCTGAGTTAATCCACTTTCAAAGCACAAGTAGCAAATATATATCTAATAAGCATGTAGAACATGAAGGTAATTTGAGATATTGTTTTTGACTTACTGTTATAGTAGAGTCATTTTTGCCAGTATCATTGCATCACTCCACTAATAAAAATTTGTATATTGTTGATGATGTGAAAGATAAATTGGCTTTCCTTTTTCTTGTTGATTGGTAGGTCTTGTTAGCTAAGTGTTTAGTTATTAGGTTTATGATGCTCTTTTTATATTCTTGCCCTTGTTAGGTTTTTGTTAATTTAGTGTTTAGTTGTTGGTAGGATTATCTGAATATTGATAAAAGATTATCGGAAGATCGATAAAAGATTATTATGATTTGTTAGCTCTCCCAAATGGATGTAAGAATTATCATAACTACCTTTTCAAATTATGACAGTTTCTATTTGATGCATGCTATGTTAGATTTCAATATTAGGAGGAACTTTGTATTTTTGAACTCAATACTTGACCTTCAAGTCTCTAAAAAAAGGTTTTTGTTATTCTGAAAATGCTTAGATATTTCAGTTTTAATATTCTGAAAATGCCTAGATATTGCAGTTTTGATATTTTGAATATGACGAGATATTTCAGTTTTGATATTTTGAATATGCCTAGATATTTCAGCGACAATTAAAATTTCCCATTGGTAGCGAACGTTATCCATTTAGCGGGGAATCCTTTTTATGAGCAAAAAATTCCTGCTCCCATTTTTAGTTGAATGGACTATAGCCTGACAATTAATTCTAGTTCGGTTCGATTCAAGTGTTTATTTAGTTACCAAATAGAACCCATTATTGATTAGGATTTAATTGATCTTCCAGATTCACTACTGCATTGACATAATTTGAATGTGTCACTCTTGAAACTTAATCTTTTACTCTCAATGGGAATATGTCTTGTAAATTTGTCATCATTTTTTGTATGTTAGATATAGTCGCAATAATTTATATAAACATCTTTCAGGAATCATGAAATATGATTGTCTCGAGAGTTGCATTTTGAACAGTCGACTGTACACAAGTGAGAATTCAATCTGTGGGGAGAATGATTGTCCAGCAGACTCTTTTAATGGAGGAGAAACCAGCTGCTCATCAAGCAAAGATGCTTTCGGATCATTCTGATTGCATTTCTTTATTTATTAGGTGTAATGATCATGGAGAACTACTCCCTCTTGATGATCAAAAATATATTATTGACAATGTGCTGAACTACCATCCTGATATACGGCTAAAATTGGGGCTGAAGTTGATTTTATTATGGTAAGCTATACATAGCTCTTGCTATTGAAATCCTTTTTTATTTTTTTATGAAGTCTAAATAACTTCTAAAATCTTTTCATATTGCTATATGCAGGTTAAAAAGCATAGCAACTTCTAAGAAAGTCGTTGCTTTTATGTCATTTTAATGGATGGGCATAATGTGGACTTCTCATACATCAAGTGCTTGGAGACTTATGTTAAGGGAAAGTACCAATCAGTTGCTGAGTCCTTCATGTCCAAGTATTTTAGAAGGCCTTATTTGGGAGGTAATCCCTCATCTGCAAGTCCCTCGCCTGCAAGCCCCCCACCACCAAGTCTAAAAGTAGATTGAAATTAGTTAAAGTAATTAAGATAATTCTAATAGTAGATTGAAATTAGTTAAAGTAAATAAGATATTTCTAAAAATAGATTGAAACGAGATCCACCTTCTTTGCTTCTTGTTTAGGTTCAGTTATAAGAAATTTTGGTGCTCTTGGGTTAAATTCTCACTCTTCTTTAATGTCCACATTAGCTTGCTGCATCTCAAAAATCTCATTAATTTGTTGCAGCTGTCAAAGAGCTCTAGTTGCTATCAAATCCTCTTGCATGGGAAATGTATTTTCTGGCCTCTTGTATATTTATTCTGATGATAGTTGCAATTACTTCTTTTGTCCTATGGTATTCTTGTGTTTCTGATTTTCCTACATTATCAACATTACTTATTTACATCTGATTAAAGCTCTACTTTATCAAAATACATATGTTTGTTCCATGTGGTAATTGTCTAATCTTATGTCTTGGACTTGTTGATGCTTTTTGCATATACTCGGCTGTGTATAATATGTTTAGAACTTGTTCTTATGTGTTTACAGGATTTAATGTGGAGACTGTGGAATACAAGAACATCAGCTTTACCGTGTGGGATGTCGGAGGTCAAGGCAAGGCAAGTCCTGTCTACTTTATTTATCTGATATCATCATTTGTTGCTATTTTTTATGTCTTATATTGAATTCTTAATTGCATAGCATATACATATCTATAATTTACTTTTCCTTGAGGCCTAAATATTACCTTTTGAAGTTATGCTCAAATGGTATACCAGAATGCTTACTAGTTGTGTCACTGCATAAATGCATAAGCATCGAGGCTTAAATGTTTCCTTGGAAATAAATTGTCAACTCATCTGTGAGCATGAGGGAAAGTGGTAACTATTTGAATTGTGAATTTGATTTACAGACCATGATTTTTGTTCTTTAACGGAATATTTTCTATATAGTTTGAATTGACCTACTTCTTGTTGGTTTTGGCCTGTAAGAGTATATATTATCTGGTGCAAGCATTTGGTCTCTGGCTTCATTCTTGTGATCTTGGTGGCCAAATTGAACAAGAGAGTAATAAGTTATCTAAATGGGAATGCTAGTGAAGTTATACTAGAGTTACACTATGTTTTTTCAACTTTTGGAATATTTTTGGGTTGTACTGTTGCTGCAAGTCGTGTGCCCTGGACAACAGGGATGTCGAATGGCCTTTAGCTAATAGATTTCGTGAAATGGAGCTGATGTCATATTTTGAGGGATCAAGGACAAATGAATTTCTTGAAATTGCACAAGTACTTGGATAGTTAAACTTGATACCTTGTCAAGAAAATGTTCATCTCAGCATTTCTTTTGCATCCTCTAGGCTCACATTATATACTGCATTTACTTGTTTATTCTGTTTTTAGTAGTTGATTTAAATTTACAAGTAGTTTTAATGGCATGTTTTGTGTAATGTTGATCAACCTATTATTTAAATTGCATCAGTTTGCTATTTGCTTCAATAAAACTAAGTTTGAATTGTTTTTCAGCTTGTATTGGAAAATTAAGTATGTCAGCCGCTTGCAGTACCTCTGGGATGATATAAAGAAAGGTGAGGTTGAGATCCCAGAATTGTGAAAGGTCATGATGATGTGCTTGAAAATAGACCGCTAACTGATTACGGGATTGAACCGGATCCTTTGAAATTGACTAAGGTTCCTTCCATGTCCTTATCTCTTGGGCGATATGATTATGATGAAAGGTGGGCATCTAGCTTAGGGAGCAGCGCATGTATTGAGAATCAACATGTTTGTGCCAGTGACTTGATGAAAAAGAACCGGACATAAAAGTTAGAGAACACATAACTCTATAAAATACAGTGTAACTTATTAATTAACATGCCCCTTGTAATCTCAAGTGTTTTTTTTTTAGTTTTTTAAAGTGTAATATTACAAGTTATTGAAGAAAATATATGTGTTTTTATGTATATTATGATTATATATAAGTATTTGGTACAATTTAAGTGAAAAAAATGCAAAAAAAAAAAGAATTTTTTTTTGGCATTTTTGGCACCGGTTTTGGAAAGAACCGGTGTTAAAGTTTTTATATTAAATATTTTTGGGGAATTTTTGCACCGGTTCTAAGTCATAACCGGTGCCTATTGTATTGAAATAAAAAACTAAAAAAAAGCGCGCCATGGGAAATTTGCACCGGTTAACCGGTGCCAAATCTTTAAATAGCCACCGGTTTTGAACCGGTGCCAAATCTCTGAAGATTTGGCATCCCTCAAATACTCAACGGTTCAAAACCGGTGCCCATTTGGTGGTTTGAACCGGTGCCTATTTATGTTTTTCGCCTAGTGTTAGGTGCATTAGCACAAAGAAAGTAATAACTATTTTAGCAGAGGTTCATCATGGAATTTGTGGGTCTCATCAAGCAGGAACAAAGATGAGGTGGTTAATGTTGGGTTTCTTAGCGTCCAACGCTACGCGGAAGAGAAACCCGCCCAAGACCCGCCCAAATAATTAAAGCAATAAAGCATGCATAAACATAATTAAACAAAAATTAGGAGAAGGGATAAAGAAGTAATACCATTGAAGCGTTCTTCGTTCGTAATCCGAGCTCTTACTTCGAAGCTTAAAGCCTCACAAGCGTGACGGCCTCCAATGGCTCGTACCCACGACCCGACCTGAACGATCGTCGTCTCGAGGGTTAGTCAAGACTTGACCAAATATAAAACTAGAGTTTTACGAACTTAAAGGTTTTCTCAATAATAAGAGATGCCTTTTTGAGTTCCACTAAAGTTGTTCTCCAAATGCCCAATCATGGGGTATTTATAGAGAATAGCAACTTGCATCCCCATTCATGATCAATGTGGGATCTTGTGAATTTTCTAATAACTTATGTAAATCAAAAATAAATTATAAAACAATGCAATCAACAAGTGGCATGAGGAGAGGAGAGGTTAGGTGAGGACCATAACCAAGGGGGGGACCATTGCCTTCTCCCCAAGGGAAACCTCCAAGATTTGGTCCCCACTCCTCCAAACCAGCAACAAGGACAAGGCATGGCTGGCAGCCCGCCTTGGCTGCCAAGGCTGCCAGCTGGTGCCTGGCACCAAGGCTGGGTAGCCAGCCAGCCAGCATGTCCTTGCCAGCACGCCCCAACACATGCCTGCTGCTAGCGAGCCACGCATGTTGTTGGGCACATAGCAATGTTGGGCGTTGCCTGGCGTAGTGCTGGCCCTAGGCATATGCACGCACGCACATCCCAGCGTGCTTGCTGGCTGGTGTGTGGCGTTGTGCCATGCTACCTCATGCATGCGCCTAGCAAGGCACGCATGTTGGGTGCCACTGCTAGCAACGCCTGACCTTGCGATAGCACCTAGGCACGCATGCATGCGTGTGCGCTAGTGCTAGCAATAAACGCATATACGCACACCCATGGTGCTGCGATGGTGTTGTGCTAGCGATGCACGCACAGGCACACATCCATGGTGCTGCGATGGTGATGTGCTAGCTCGAGCCAGCCTAGCAACCACATGGCTAGGCCAATGTGATGCTATGGCTTTGCGCGAACTTGTTGCTTGTTAATTTTGCGACGCTCGGTCTCGACGCCCTAGGCTCGATATCCGACGTCTGTGTTCGTAATACTCTAGTGACTCATCAAATTCTTCTGATTGATTCGTCGGTTCGGATTGGCAGTTCGTTTGGGTTCGACCCGAAGGGTTCAGTCAAGACAAAGTTGTAACATTAATTGTTCACTAATATTACATATAGGAAGCGGCCTCCACCCAGGCATTCCGATCACTTGATCTCACTGAAGAATTAGCTTCTTGGATAATTCTGAACCCTCTATCAAAATAATACACTTGTTGGAAGGACACCATTCCTTTCAGTTAATCCATCACATGGGTTTTTATTGGCCTTTACTTAGACAAGAATATTTGCAGTATGCAAAGGGTTGTAAACATTGTTACGCTTTAGACCAATAAGTAAGACACCGACAATAAAGTTGCACCTACCCCATTATTAAACCTTGGCCTTTCGGAGGTTGGGAGATGGATGCAATTTGGCCTATTAAGCCTCCCTCATCTGCTTATAATGAATATATTCTGATAGCTACAGATTACTTCACAAAGTGGATTGCAGTGTAGGCTTTCAAAAACTTAAATACAAGGGCAGTGATCTTGTTCTTGGAAGAGAAAATCTTTACAAGGTACGGGATTCCAGAATCTATAACTATAGACCAAGCAACTACATTTACAGGACACGAGTTCAATTCCTATCTCAAGGAATTTGAAATCCGAAAAATTCTTTCATTCCCTTACTTCGCTTAGGCCAATGGACAGGCCGAATCCACTAATAAAGTAATCTCTAAAGGAATAGCTAAGATGGTGGATTAAAATCCTAAAAATTGGCATGTTCTTTTACACTATGCTACTTGGGCATATAGAACATCAAAGAGAGATGCAATAGGGACTACTCCTTATCAATTAGTGTTTTGACATGAACCTTTTGTACCAGCAGAGCTAAGCGTTAAATCCACTAGGGTAGCAAAGCAAATGGAGATAAGCTAAGAAGACTATTTAGCAATTGATGTCCATTGAACTGATGGATGTTGAGGGTGAAAGACTCCAAGAGCTAACTAAAATCGAAGCTCATAAAAAACGTAGCAAAATCTTACAACAAAAAGGTGAAACATAAAATCTTTTTGGAAGGATATTTGTTGTGGAAGATGAAGCTTCCTGAGCATGACTACAAAGATCACATCTTTGGTAAATGGTCTTCTTAATGGGAAGGTCCATTTAGAGTTCACAAAGTTATGTCTGGGAAAGCCAACTTGTTGTGGGGAAATATTTCCAAGGGCGCTTACTGGAAAGTTCCTAAAACAGTACAACCCAAGCATATGGGAGCAGTATAAAAATTTACAACAAAAACATTCATCGTTTAAGGCTTTTGATAAATAAAATGTACTATTCACAAGCGAAGGGACCTTTCAGCCATTGCTTTACATTTAACATAAGAAAGAAGAATCTTGCATTTGTTCATCAATGCAATCTTTTCACCGTGGAGATCAAATTGAGACAAATTTTCTTGAATTATTAGAGCACTCTCAGAAATCTGGCCCTTCAATTTTTTCTTCTCTTTTCAATAATCTTGAAGTTTCTGTTCTACCATAGACCTTTTGACCTGAAGATTTTTCTCTTCTTCTGTGAATTCATCAATATTAGTCCACGGATAGTCCATTGAAACATCTATCTCTAGATCTTTCTTCTTTAAGAGATCTCGTTGTTAAAAAACTTGGGACACTTGCTGAGATATATCGGAAATCATTAAAGGGGGAAGAGATGATCTTATCTTGGCTAATTCAATAGCACATGATTGACAGGCGATAGATAGATCTTCCCATATACCTGGATTATTATTTCCCAGTAGACGAACTTGAGTCATGAGTTACAGAGATAGTTTAATCTGTGAACTTGGTGCTTCTTGCAACTCTACTCCCTCACAAAGACTTAGGACTTCATCAAGAGGCTTGATCTCTAGAGATATAGCTGTTGGGATACATGTGTGTTACAGTCAGGTGTTGATAAAGATAAATAAACATCATATCTCTATAAGGTTAGGATGCTTACTTTCACCTAACTCTTGTATGGTTGGTGCTTTCTTGCCCTGATCTCCTTTGTCGATAATTGTCAATGTTGGAAATAATGGGCATGTTAGATACCAATAAAGGAATATGAAAGGGAGACATGTGTTACTTACCTAAATCTGGAGATGTAAATTTTACTTCTAAAGCCTCTTCACAAAGATTTGACTTTATAGTATCAATTTGAGGCTCATCACCCTTAGTCTGGACACTTGTGGTGTTATTGTGCACCATTTTTGGAATGGACTCTATGGTTCTTGATCTAGTATCATCATGGACCTCCACTTCCTCATCTGAATCGTCACAGGAGATTGTGTTGATTTAGGCAAAGATTTGGAAGTTGGAATGGATACAGAGTCAATCTTCCCTTGTTCAGAACCATCCTGGAAAGCTTTGCTCTTGCCAGGATCCACAATAGAAGGCTGTTTGAGATCGGGTATAAACTCTGAAGTCACAGGCGATGGGTCAAATACTAGGGGGGCATCAAACTTTAGCAATAACATCGACATTTTGAGCAGGTTGGTTGTCTGCATAGTGGCAGGGGTCTCGGAGTGTTGAGAAGAAATCAGAGTTGTTCTTAAAATAGAATTCTTGACATTTGATTAGCTAGGACTTGATTACATACCCACATCACCTTCAATTTGCGAAGATTTTGGTTTACCACCAAATACTTGTTATTTACCACCAGATGATGAATTTTTGCCCAATTGTTTTTTATCTGAAGCAGCACTCTAGTCCTTAATAGGGCCATCATCACCTTTCTCTTTTTCTTGTTAGGACCTTGACTTGTTGGAGGAGAAGGTATAGGATCACGGGGTGGCGATTTCTCTAATGACAGCAGGCTTGAAGCAGTAGTTTTCTCTAAGAGATCTAAAATGCTTGTCGTATTCCTTAGCTCTTCTTCATCACTGTCAATTGTAACAGGGTTGGAAGGTGTGGTCATTTTTGGAGACTTTTGTTTCTTTTTAATGTTTGGAGCCAGACCTATATGAAGGAAATCATAGTTAGTAACAAGGTACAAGAAGCTTGGACAAATTAGAGCTAATGCACTTACTGGTAAGAGGGATATTAGTAATTTCTAGCTCTGGTTCTATTTTGAATGCAGATTGAGACCTTGTGCTGGGACTTGAAATGGAGATGTCTTAATGCTTGTTAATCCTTGAAATCTGTAAGGAACTTGGGGTCGAAAGGAAACCATCTTTCTCAATCCAACTCTATTAGTGTGGGAATGAATGATACTCCTATATGAATTATCTATGGTTGTGGGTTCATAATTGAACTCTGTAGTAATCTTAGTTGAGTGATCAATTTGATGATAAGAATATTTATCTTTCATCTTGAGCGAATATACAACAGTCTTCTTCTTGCTTGAAAAGTAGATTGTGAGTGGAGAGTAAGAAGCAAGTGAAAGAAACACTTAGAGGCATTCATACCTTTATAGTTGCCAACACTTATAGCAAAGTGTACCTTGACATCTTTGACAGAATGAGCTTGATGTGGTCCATGATACCACCATTCAATATAACATAAAGAAACCACATCGCTTGACTTCTTGGGATGCAAGACGACTTGAGGATATGCAAGGGAGTCACTCTTCCAAACATCTCCTTCTTGAAATTTTGGACGAAGATTCCAAGGAACGTTACATGTGGTGATCAAGGGGATAGCAAGAGATTGGCATAAACAAAATTGTCTAGCTACCAATTGAGGAGTGTAGGCTTCAAAACCAAAATGTTCTAGCTCTCTTGCAAGAAAATCTCTGGAAGCTAACACAGAACACCAGAATGGGGAATCCTTCTCAAACGTTTTCCTCATACCTACTATTTTAGGCCACTTTAGAGTTGCATCAAAAACCCATACACTGTTAGGATCCGAATTATCCTTCCAGCTCATAACATACAAACTAACATGCAAAGGGTCTAACTCCAACAGACAATGCATAATGAGATTAGGTTCAGGATCTTTTTGGTGGTCAAAATAGTTGAAGCATATTTCTGCATATAAACAACAATCTACGTTTAAAGTTTTCACCCTACATTTAAGTATTGACACATACAAAACTTTTTCAGCTACCATCTCGTTCTTTACCTCTTCTCGGTCTTCTCCATACACAAAGTAGTGTAGAGATGACCCTAACAGGTGACCAACCATAGAGGTCCACCTATATTCTCTAAGCTCTAACCTTCGTTAAGAACTTCCCTACATCTAAATAAACATCTGAACAATTGTCCTAGTAGGATTGGACCTAGTGCTACAAAATACTTGCTATAGGAAATGTTCACTGCAAGTGGCAATAACAGTGAGGAGATGCAACTAGAGTTGCACATCATCAAACGAGTAAGAGCGAATAAAATAAAAAGTACCTCTTCTTCCTGCGATACTTCGACAAAATATGATGACGATGCAAAATATGAAATATAGGCATTGAAGCTAATTTTGCTGGTTTTAGACATTGCTAGCATTCGCATCATATGGTCATGACTTATGTTGTATAAGGGTCTAGTGCCTTTAATTAGGCTATACACCCTGATTTGATTTGTTAACCTTTATCATCATAAAAATCATCTCTACACTACTTTGTGTATGGAGACATTAATGCAACCAGTACGGAAGCCATATCAACAAGGGTGATAGTAATGCAACCTTAGTGCAGGATGAAATAATTTAACACAGGGTCTCAGAGTGATATAAAGGCACATGTCAGTGATCCGTTGAATGAAACTTTACCGTATGTCGTTAGCTTAAGGAAGCTGAAAATTCTCTTCTTCTCCCATGAGGAGTGGAACCTTGAAAGTCTCATAAACCAACCCCTGGCTGTTAGGTCTTGTACTGAACCTTTAATTAGATTTTGGCTTAAAACCTAATTGTTGTTTGGATTCAATTCATTAAATGCAGCAGGGCAAGGCGCACTTTACCTTTACCAAGAAAACACTTGGTTAATTTGGGCTGAATTTCCTTTTGGAAATCTTGTAGAGCATCTGAAGATGAAATGTCAAAGCGAAACGATGGCCCTATAGAAACAGTGCCTTTCTAAACACCTTCTTCGGTGGTCAAAGACGAGATATGCCATAGGAAGTCGGATATGAAGTTCTAAGGGTAGTTGCATATCAATTCACATAATTCATGAGCCTCAATTAAATAATCTTTCACCAGAAATAATTTGAGCACTTCTTGCAAAGGAAAAGAAGTCATTTTGTACTTCACAAAATTCAGAGAATAGAAGGTTAAAAGTTTGAAGATCGGAGAGTGAATCGGTGATGAGATAGGGTGAAGGATTGATAAGTATCATTTATAACACATTTTAGGGGGTTTTTCTCCCTTAGTTTTAGGTTTATTTCGGTGTTTCTTTGTTATTTCTATTCCTTTTAGTCTTGTTTTAGTTATCTTTGTCTTAATTTATGGTTTTAGGCCTTAGTTGTGAATAATATGCTTTTTGCTCGATTTCTAGCTTGATTTGCGTGTTTTTCTATGTGTTCTTTCACTCTTTTCTCTCTTGGTCTATTTATGTAGGTGCTTGACGCTTTCTTTGATGCTTATGACCCGAGAAAAGGCAAGAAATTTCAATAGAAGGCGCTTTCTTTGATGCTTAAGACCCGACAAAGCACTGCCTGGCTGCGCAGCCGCCGCGGGCGCAGCAAATTGTGCTGCAAGCGCGGCTATTTTTGTCGCGGGCTCAGCCCTCTTTTCTTCCCAGGTGTTGCAACTTTCTTGAGATGCCTATAAGAAACCTTGCCGCGGGCGCGGCTCCGGCCACCGCGGGCGCAGGTTTCTAGGCTTGTTCGAGCTTAATTTCCAGATTTCTTTCTTTCTCTTCTTGTAATATAAACAGAGAACTTCTTAGACTTCCTAAAGGGGAGTTTTACATTTCCTCTTTCCTCTAATTAGGATTAGGATTAGATTAGGATTTTCTCTCTCTAGTTTAGGAGTAGTTTCAGAGAGAGAAAGCTTGGATTTCAATGGAGATTTGAGAGCTTGAAGAAGTAATTTTGTGGTTTCTCTTCTCATATATTCAATAAGATTTTCTAACTTTCTCTCACCTTTATTGCTTTGTTTATTTCTTGTTTTTGCTTATTTCATTGTAGATTAGAGTAGTTAATTAGTTTACTTGTTTGATTCTTGCTTTAATTCTAGTTTTACCGTGTTTTCCATGTTTTCCTTCATTATGTTTGCTTAGATTTTGTTCTAGGGAAATAGGTGAAGTTTATGTTGATGAATTGAGTGGTTTGTTGTAATTAGTATGCAATTGATTCTTGATTATTGTGTTTGGATGATGCTTACATTGACTAGAATCTTTTTAGCTAATTGATTCTTGGTTCTTAATTGTGCTTTCAATCAATTCTCCTTAAGTGAGTTGATTGAGAGTCTAGATTCTTCCATACCTTTGCTAGGCTAGTTGCGCGGGAGTGAATTAGCTTAGTAGGATAATTAACATGCTTAATTGCGCGGGAGTGAGTTGAGTGTGTTAATCGTTCCTAATTGAGATCATGATCATCTAGTTGCGACTTGTTATTGAATTCATTAATGTAATTGGATTCCCCATTCCCTAATATCTTGTTAACTGCTTTCAGTAGTGTTTTGGATGTTTCTCTCCCTACCTCACAACCTTCCTACTAGTCTAATTACCTCAAATTAATACACTTAGTCCTTGAGGTTTGACCCTATCTTGCCACTATCTAGTGTGAACTTGATAGAGTTAGGTTAGGATTATAAATTATAAATTTGATCTAGGGTAGTGGACCAACGACCTATTGTCCCCTGATCTAATTTTTTGCGTCTTTACCAGGGACTAAGGCATTCATTAGTTTGTGTTAATTAGATTAGCTAGGTTCTTTTGTATAGTTTTGATTTTTGTTTGCTTTTATTTGCTTTGTGTAAAAAAAAAAATAAAAATGGCATGCTTATGTTTTCCTCAATTTGATGATGAACCCTTCTATGCTTACTTTGAATTACTTGATGGTTTCCTTAGTTTCCATTGTTTTTCTCTTAGTGATGCTTGTGGTATAGCTTATTGGGGCATGAATTAGTATACTAGGGGAATGGTTGAGAATATGTATAATGGTAGATTCCTTCTTTTGCATATGCATGATGCTCAGAATTTCTTCACATGGCTTGCTAGAGATTCTTATGATAGAGAATGTCATGTTTCTTGTTTTGATTCTCAATGTCAAGATTCTTTTAATTTTTGCATGAATTCTCCTGATGCTTCTAATATGACTTGTGATGATCCAAATATGCGTGTTAACCCCTTTCCATCTTATGCTCATTGTGATGAGGTTTGTTCTAATGGTTATGATATGCATGTTAATGGCGATTGTGAACCTCAACCTAATAACATTGATGCCCAAATTCTTGCCTAAATGCAATATCTCACCCAACAAGTCCAAGAGCTTCAAGAGGAACAAAAATTAATAGAATTGAGACTTGTCCAAGTGATGAGTGCTAAGGTTGTTGGAAATAGATGCTAGGCACCTCACTTGGAGTGTGGGAGTGCTTTTGAGGATGATATGGGCCAAGGGTGTAAAGGTGAGGGGAGATTTTCTTGTGATGAGAGGATTTTTGAGGATTTTGATCCTTTTCATTCCCCTTTTAAGCTTGAGTGCCTTCCTTCCCCTTATTCACCCCCTTTGAGAGCTTCTCTTGGTGAGGATGTGAGTGAGCCATCTTTAATATTGGATGAGGTATTTCTTGAGGAGGATGATGATGAATTTGAGCAACCAAGAGAGATTGAGAGTCCCTTGGGTGATGGTGGAAGAGTTGAGAATGAAGTAAATGTTGATTTTTTGGATTCCAACCCCCTTCCCCATCTTGATGATTCTACCTTGCATGTTTGCTACCCTTCATTCCATGAGTATTTGTACTCATTTAAGGTTATGACTAATGTGTTCATTAAAGGAGTAATGAAAACTCATAGCCTTTCAAGTGAGTTCATTGATAATGCTTCATGGGAGAGAAATGAGTTCGAAATAAATTTGCATCCTTTCATGCATGGTTTAGAGACTCAAAGCTTTGAGGATGTTGAGGGAGTTATTGTCCATCTCTGTGATAGAGAGGAAGATGTGGTTTCTCTTGGAGGTTGGATGGTTGAGAGAGATGGAGATCATGAGTGTTCTTCTTTTGAAGACTCTATGATTGCTTTATATGCTCTTATTGGTGATTTGAGGAATGGTGGTGAGGGAGAGTTCATAGATGAGACCATTGCTCCTATTCCCTTTTCTCATGCCCCTTTTTCAAGGAGATTTAACCATATCCCCTATTATCCTATGTCCCTCCCATATTTTTTTCAAAGAGCTTACTGGGGTCCTTCCTTCTATTGGTGATATTCAAGCCCCTCTCTCATCGATTATTGAGGAAAAGGGCGATTTTGCCACCCAAAAAGATT
Source organism: Chenopodium quinoa (assembly GCF_001683475.1). Lineage (NCBI taxonomy): Eukaryota > Viridiplantae > Streptophyta > Magnoliopsida > Caryophyllales > Amaranthaceae > Chenopodium > Chenopodium quinoa. The sequence continues at coordinate 1,227,507 of NW_018742726.1, read as the reverse complement.
TTCAGGAGGTTTTGCCTTTTTATTCTTTTTCTTATTTTTTTGATTTTTCTTTTGATTTTTATTCTTTCTTTTGGCATCTCCCACCTCATTTGCGTGCAATAATCTTGTTGCACGTCCTCCTCTCGTCATTTGCCACCGTTTATCCTATGAAATGTGTAGTACTGCATTTGACAAGTTCTTGCGTTCGTTGCAATATTATTTACTAGAGCGGTCAAGCTTGGACCTTAAGAAAGCCTTTCTCACGAAGTAACCCGTGTTTTATTGCTTTCATTTTCTTTTCTTTTTTGTATATATTTTCGCTTATGGAAATCTTTATGTGCCATTTGCTAGGTATATAACTTGATATACTTTGGTGCATTGGTATTGGATCAAGAATCAAGGAAGTTTGACTCCTCTTTCCTAGCATATGGTATATGAGGCATAACTTTGGATAAAATTAGCTTTGAAGGGTTAAATTGGGTCATTCGCGGGTATTTACACCCACCAATATCCGGTAATATCTTTCCTTGCTCTTTCTCTAATGGTTGGTGGCTTGAAGACCATGTGTTGGTTTGTTAGATTGATTACTTTCTTTTCTCCTCCCCGTGGACTCTATGATTTAGGATTTGAGTGTATTGTCTCATTCAAGCTTGGGGGAGGGTATTCTATCATGCTTGGGTAGAATGGTGGTCCATATTTGCCATGCACTTGAGTATATGCATTTCCATGTGTTTTTTTATATTTTACAATGTGTTTTGTTTTATTCTTGATTTGAACATAATACTTTTGGACTTGTGTTCTTGAATGCTTTTCTTCCTAAATAGTAGTGGTTTGCACGCTTCGAGATATCTTGGGTGGGTTTTAGGATAGAGTATGCTAAGGTAGTATGCAAAGAACTTTAGGACCTTGAGGCCCTAGTCTACTTGTTTGTGGTAAGAAGGAGTTGCTTCCTATAGTTAATTTGAAGCCAATAGTGAGTTTTTGCTACAACCATGTGAGGTTTCATTTCTCTAGCTTTCTACCTATTTTGCATGAGTGGCACATGGATCCTTGACTATCGCTTACTTTATTTAGAACTTGCCTTTTATCTCCCGAGATCGCTACCGAACCATTTAGGAAGGACGAAGGCGTCTTTTCGGGGTGGTTATTTTTTATTTTCTAGGTTTCGATTTTATATTTTTGGTTTTGGGTTTACATTTTCCTTCTCGCTAACCATTTGAGCCTTATACCTTCTTTTCCAGCCATATTATTAGACTTTATACCATTTGTTTCGTTCTTTTTAGTTTTGGTAAGCTAGTGGTACTGAGTTTGTTTAGTGATTATAAGTGCAATAGTTTGAAGTTATGAGCTCATTTTGTATCGAAAATATATATTTTGTATAAGTTTGTGAATAAAAGTAAATGTAAAGTTGAAAAAGCCGTCCATAGTCAAAGAGGCGAGGACAAAGCAATAAAAAAAGAAAAAAAAGAAAAAAATAAAACAAAATTGAAAAGCACTAATTTATTTTGATGTAGTTATGATTTCCCTAGTTTAGGGCATTGAGAACAATGCTCCATTTAAGCTTGGGGGAAGCGTTTCTACGCTTTTTCTATATATGTTCGTGATTTTGCTTTGAATAAGCTTGGGGGTGTTGATATTTTTGTTTGAGTTTTGGTGATAACTTGATTATGGTGTTGAGAATGAACGGAATGGTGTCCTTCCAACAAATGTATTATTCTGATAGAGGGTTCAAAATTATTACAGAGCTAATTCTTCAGTATGGTCAAGTGATCGGAATGCCTAGGTGGAGGCCGCTTCCGATCACTAATGTTAAGGTATAATTAATATTACAACTTAATCTTAACTAAACCCTTCGGGTCGAACCCAATCGAACAACCGATCCGAGACGACGAATTAATCCTAAAGATTAAATGAGTCGTCTGAGTTTTACTAACACAGACGTCGGATATCGAGCCTAGGGCATCGAGACCGAGCGTCGCAAAATCACAAGCAACAAGTACGAGCATAGCCGTAGCATCACATTGGCCTAGCCATGTGAAGTGTTAGGCTAGGTTAGCTCATCGTAAGCCTAGGCGCACCATGTGTGTGCTAGGCGCGCCCTAGTTGCTATCGCAGCCCATCGCACAAGAACAACACCATCGTAGTGCTAGGCACTTGATTGTGTGTGCCTGTGTGCATGCATAGGGCTATCGCACCATCGCAACCTTCGCATGGCATTGCAGCACCATCGCACAGCCCTTCGCACAAGCGCAGCACTATCGCATGGCTAGGCCAGTGCGTATGTGCGTGTGCGTCTAGGGCATCGCAGCAGCAGCACTAGCCTTGCCCAGTACATGTGCGTGTGCATGCATGCTATCGCAGCATTGCTAGCATAGCACCAAGCATCGCGTGCTTGTGCGTGTGGATGGCAAGGCAAGGCTCAGCATGCGTGGCTCGCTAGCAGCACGCATGCTGGCTGTGCGAGTGTGTGCGCGAGAAGGGCTAGGCAGCAGCACCATGCTAGAAGCGCCCAGCGCCCAGCAACTCGCAACTTCCTTGGTGCTAGGCGCCAGGTGGCAGCCTTGGCAGCCAAGGCAGGCTGCCAGCCCAACTGTCTAAGGTGTGGCAGTTTGAGGGTGTGGGGACCAAAAGCCTCAAGGCTTCCCTTGGGGAGCAAGGCAATGATCCCCCCTAAACCTGGGCACGGGCCGGGTTGGCCCGCATGCCGCCCGGCACGGCCCGCCGTTCGACGCAGCCCGGCACGGCCCGAACTCCAGCACGGCACGGCACGGAAGTTGAACTTCGTGCCACAGGTCGTGCCACGGACAGGGTTATGAATTCCCAGGCACGGCCCAGCACGAGCACGACAAGGGCCCGCCGTGCTGGCACGCAGGCACGGTCCGGCACGGCCCGCGGGCCATCGGTCATATAACCGTTTAAAAGCAACGGCTAGTTGCATAATTAGCCAAAAAAACGGCTACTTAATAGCTATATTTTTGCCAATTTGCTCCCCAAAAATTCTATAAATACCCACCTCCATTTCATTCCCAAATCACAAAATCACAATCTCTTCTTCTTATCTCTTATATTCTCTAAATCTCTAATAATCCTTATTTTCTTAAATTCTCTAATTATTCTCTTAAATTCTATAATTATTTTTCTAATATCGGAAAAAATTAAAAAGTTCGTAATCGTAATTAGTGGAGCGTTGAAGCACGGTTGTAAGATCTAAACTAATCTTAAATTTATTATTGTTTTATTGTTATTATTAGAATAATCTTGTTTAATTATTATTGTTGTTAATTGTTATAATTGTTGTTATTAATTATTATTATTGTTACAATTGTTGTTATTATTTATTTTTGTTGTTATTGTTATTGTTATAGTTGTTGTTATTAATTATTTTTATTGATATTTTTATTGTTAAAATTGTTGTTATTAATTATTATTATTATAGTTAACACCTTTTTATTAAAAAATTAATTGTTAATTATGGCATCGAACAACCCATCATCTAGGTCTAGGGCGAAAGGACGACTTACCCGTAGTAGTAGTTCTAGGGAACCACCAAATATAACGAGCCCCCAAATTTCGAGTCAAACCAATGACCCCATTTACTTCCCCCTGGGCTATGAGCCATATAATATGTCGGGATTTCCAGCACCACCACTAAACCATTTTCCACCACCACCAAACCAATTTCCACCATCAAACCAATATCAAAATCCACAACAATTCCCACAATTTGGTGAATTCCCACCTAATTATATCGGTGATCAACAAAACTATTGTTCTAGCCAAGGTAGCCAAGAAAGTACCCGAATTTCCTCCGGTTCTACCCCTTCTACTGCCACTACTAACGCAGACACACATCATGAATGGTTAACCGAAAGTGAGATGGTACTTTTGAAAAACCGAAGGAGTGAGGTATGGCGTTATTTTGTCCTAGATAAAGAGGGTCAACAATATGCAAAATGTAAAACATGTAATGGTGTTTTCACGGCATTTACCAAAAACGGGACGGGACACTTAACTAGACACATGAAAGCTTGTGCAAAACCAGCTAGTGATCCAACCCAGCCCAAAACTTCCCAATTCCATCCATACGGCTTTACATACAACTATGAGAGGGATAGGGATGAACTAGGAAAATGATAGTAAACGCCGAAAAACCTTTTCTTTTCTCGGAAAGTGACGCATTCAACACCTACATTAACAAAGCACTACAACCCCAACATAAAAGAATCTCTAGGAAAACCGTTCGTTCCGCCGCAATGAAAAATTTCCTAGAGTACAAAGTCCGGTTACAAGCCTAATTGAGTAACCTTAACTGTAGAGTATCTTTAACAGCCGATTCTTGGGATAGTGGTTATAAATATCAATATTTATGTGTGACTTGCCATTGGGTAGATGATCAATGGTTGTTACAAAAAAGAATAATACATTTCAAAATGCTGGAATACCCACACACCGACATTAACGTTGCTCACCATTTAATGCAAGCAATAGACGAATACAACCTTCGAGATAAAATGATGTCTATGACTTTTGTTAATGCAACCTCTATGACATACACAGCTAATCTTATCTAACAAAACTTAACCGATGTACTATTAGACGGTGAAGCTCTTCATACTAGATGTGTTTGCCATGTACTTAACTTATGTGTACAAGATGGAGTTCGGGCAATTGGCCCATACTACAGCAAAATCAGAGATGCTATTATGTCTATTAATAGCTCTAACATGAGATACCAAGAATGGAAGAGTTTCTTAAAACAACAAAAGATAAGGGTAATAAAAATTAGAACCGATTGCCCAACTAGGTGGAATTCCACCTATGACATGTTAACAAAGGCAATTGACTACAAGGGCCCGTTAACATTATTTTACAACCGAAAATTTCCACAAAATGCTTTGTATGATGATGATTGGAATAACTGTGAAAGATATATGCAATTTTTATAGTTATTATATAACATAACGTATTGTTTTTCTACTGTTTACAATCCTTGTGCTCAAAACTTTCTTTCTAATGCATGCTTACCTCGCCCAACTTTTCGCTGATCATCGCCATCAAAGTGATTATGATCAGTATCTTCCAGCAATGGAAACAAAGTGGCGTAAATATTATAGTGAAATTCCTTTGATTTATATTTTTGCTTCCATATTAGATCCTAGGCAAAAGTATGAAAACACTTTTATGTTAGTTGACATTACTTTCAATGCATGTTTCTTGACGATAATGTAGAAAACTATAAGACTAATGTGAAGGATCAGTTTTTTTTCTTTATATAGAGTCTATGAAGCCAAATATGGCACTGTTCCTCGCTCAGGGCCTTCCCAACCATCCAAAAACGTAAGTAAGAAGGCCAAACATTTATTTTCACAAGCTACTAACTTTTCAGGTGATTCATCAATCAGGAGAACGCAAAGCGACGTCTCGGAGTTGCAGATGTACCTGAGTTACGACTTCACCAAAGGCATGGACGACGATGAGATAAACAGCCTCGACCTCCTTGCATGGTGGAAACAACAAAGCTCGAAGCATCCAACTTTGGCGGCAATGGCACGAGACATTCTTGCTATCCAAGTTTCCTCCGTCGCCTCCGAACGAGCTTTCAGCGCATCCGGAAGGGTTTTAGACGATAGTAGAACAAGTCTAAAACCCGAAACACTAGAAATGTGCGTGTGTTTCAAAGATTGGTTGGATGCGGAAAATCGCTCACAAGACCATTCTTATGACCATAACGACAACGAAGAAGGAACCTCCGCTTCCGGTTCAGGTTCGGCTAGTTCCCAATCTATGCAACTAGCCGATAACCTTGAAGGCGGAGGCGAAGACAAAGACGAAGACGAAGACGAAGACGAAGACGAAGACGAAGACGAGCAAGAAGAAGGAGAAGAAGAATAGACAATTATTGTATATTGTACGATTTTAATCAATATCAAATATCAATTTTATCATTTTCCAATTTTTGTTTAATACCATCATTGTATGATTTTTATCATTGTTATCATTGTACAATTTTCTCAATTCAAGTAATAATAATATAAAATACACATTACTCACATCCAAAGTCCAATTTGCCTTTTTTCCCCGTTTTGTTACAATTTGTAAATTCATATTAAAAAAAGTAAAATTATACCAATTACTAATACAAAATTATATTTAATAAATCATAAACATTAAATTTTAAAGTAATAGTATAAAGTAAATATATAAATATAAATATTGAATATACAAAATTATAAAACATAAATATTCAACTTATAATTATAAAATTCATAACTTAATAACTTATAAGTTATAAACTTATAAGTTATAACCTTACAAAACTTATAATTATAATTTTATAACTTATATACATTATAAACTTATAATGTTGTCACATAAAAAAAAAAAAAAAAAAAAAAAAAAAAAAAAAAAAAAAATTGGAAACTGCCAGCCCGCCACCAGCCCGCAGGCCGGCACGTGGCTGACACGGCACGAGCCCGCCAGGCACGAGGGCCATGACGTGCCGTGGGCTGGCCTGTGAGAATGGCCGGCACGGCACGGCACGAATTCCTAGGCACGCCGGCACGACCGGCACGGCACGAACCAGCCCGAGGCCCGCGGCGGCACGGCCCGCGGCGGCACGGCCCGGCACGATGCCCAGGTTTAGTCCCCCTCCAAGGGACATGGTCCTCACCTAACTCTCTCTCTCCCCTTGACACTTGTTGTATTGTGATTGCTTTGATTAATTATTTAATTTAGAATTAAATAAATTATCAAAATTGTACATGATCCCATATTGATCATGAACAAGGGTTTCAAGTCCCTTTTCCCTATAAATACCAAGGGTTTGGCATTTGGGAAAGAACACACTTGAGTGGAATAGTAAAGGAAACTCCATTGTTGAGTATACCTTGAAATTCGTAAAACTCCAAGTTTATATTTTGTCCGGGCCTCAACTAACCTTCGAGGCTTAGGACGATCGGGTCGGGTTCGAGGGTACGAACCGTCGGAGGCCTTGCATTTGCGAGGTTTATGTAAGAGCTCTATTAGCAAGCGAAGCACGCGTCTAGGGTATAATTACTAGTAGAATAAACTAAATTGGAAGCGGTTCAAACCCCCTAATTGGAAGCGGTTTTGAAGGGCTACGGTTTGGAGGGCTTGCTAATGTCATTTAAAATTGGAAGCGGTTCAAACCGCTTCCAATTAGTTGAGAAAAGGAAGCGGTTCTAGCTCCAAACCGCTTCCAATTCCCATTAGTTGAGAAAAGGTAGCTTTGTAATTGGAAGCGGTTTGGCGCCAGAACGCTTCCTTTTCTCAACTAATTGGAAGCGGTTTTGGCGCCAAACCGCTTCCAATTAGGTTTTTTTTATTTTTTTTTTGTTTTTTAAAAATTATTAATAATATTAATATAACAATATTATTAGTGACCTTTCATATTATTAATTAATAATAAAATAATATTATTAATCGATATAAAATTATTATCATTACAAACAAAATAATGCAATGATAAATATAACATGAAATAATTATATATATAAAAAGTAACAATATTTAATTACACCACAGTATATTAAGATTACAAATACAACATACTAATACGTACTTCATAAAAATATATAATATTGTTGATAATAACTAAATAATAAAGTCAAGCTAACAAACAAATTATACCGATTCTAGCTACCTAGATACCATCAAATGTGACGAAAAAAGCCCACATGTCGCGAACTTCATTGATTTCCTTGCTTGACAACGGGCCTACTCTTTCAACCTTGCAAAACTAAAGATGAAAAAAAAACCTAACATTGTCATGAGTATCACAACACCGAAATGCACCAAAATCACAGAAATTGACCAATAAGATGCAAATTCACCAAAATGCACTAGAAGCACGTGCATGTAGATGCAGCAGTTGCCTGGCTGGGCTGCCTTCTTGGCTGGGTTGTTTGCCTGGTTGGGCTGCATGCCTGGCTGGGCAGTTGCCTGCCTGGTTGGGCTGTGCAGCTGCCTGGCTGGGCTGCAGGGGTGCCTGGCTGGGCTTTGCAGCTGTAGTGGTGCCTAGGCAGCCTACATTTCCTGCTATAGCTGCCTGGGCTGTATGCCTGGGCTGTTGCAGTGGCCTGGGCAGCCTGCATTGCTTGTTGTAGTTGCCTGGCCTGCATGCCTGGGCTGCTGCAGTGGCCTGGGCAGCCTGCATTGCCTGCTGCAGCTTCCTGGCCTGCATGCTTGGGCTACTGTAGTGGTCTGGCTTGCTTGCCTTAGTTGCTACAGCTGCCTGGGCAGCGTGCCTTGGCTACTGCATTTGCTTGGGCAGCCTGCGTGTTACGCTTGTTTTATGTTCGTTGCAATAATGGAAGCAAGGTATAGATTGAATATAGTAAAAGCATACCTCATCTACGTGTTGTGCTTCCATGCAACTATTGACTATGTCAAGCATACACCTCATCACGTATAGGGCACAATCAAGTCCGTTGTTTTGTTACGCACATTGACATGCCACAAAGGTAATCTAATCATGCGTAGCCATAACCGAAGTCAAGTATATTAAACAAATCACTAAATCAAGGAATTACCTTTGCATATTTCCACTTAGGACTCGCAACAGAACGACAATTTAGCTTCTTCATAACACTTTAGGCAAGTAAGTTCTAAGTTAGAAACATAAATACTCAATGATTTAGGTAAGGGCAATCAACAATAGGAAGCAATATATGTACCTATTCAGTAGGTTCTTCACCAGCAACCTCCGTGGTGGAGTCTATCGAATAGAATCAAAGTGGTAGATTGTGTTATTGGATACACAAATCACCAAAAGTGTAGGGTTTCCTAGTGACCCGACACTACGCGGAAGGAAACCCACCAAGACCCGCCCCTTAATTAAAATAATTAACAAGCATATTAAACTTAATCAAACAAGATTATGAATAAGAATTATACCTTTGACGCGTGCTTCGCTCCCAAAGAGCTCTTACTTCAAAATCCCGAAAACACGAGATCTCCGACGGATCGTACCCTCGACCCGACCCGAGCGTCCTAAGTCTTGATGGTTAGTCAAGACCCGGACAAAATAACCATGAGTTTTACGAAACAAAAGTTTACTCTTAATTACAGTTGCCTTTTTAATTCCGCTCAAGGTTGTTCATTTCCCAATACCCAAGCTTGGTATTTATAGGGAAATGAACCCTTGAACTTCATTCCCCAACCAATGTGGGAGAATGAGTAATTTTGCTAATTAATTTACTTTGAAAATAAATTAATAAATAAATCAAATCACAATGAAACAAGTGTTAAGGGAAGAGAGAAAGTTAGGTGAGGACCATGTACCTTGGGGGGGGGACCATTGCCTTGCTCCCCAAGGCATGGCTCTAAGCCTTGGTCCCCACTCTCCTCACAAAACCGCCTCAAGCATGCTGCTGGGCTTGCAGCCAGCTGGCACTGCCAGCATGCCCAACCTAGCTAGCACCAGCCCACCAACAGCCTTCGCATCCAAGCCAGGCAGTGCTGCTTGATGCTAGGCGATGCTTGGCGCTGGTGCGTGCCAGTGCTAGGCGTTGGTGTTGCCCCTTTCATCCCACGAACCACACGCATCCACGCTTCACCCTTCGCACACGCTCGCACACCTAGCATGCGTGCTGCTAGCGAGCCACGCATGCTGGCCCCCTTTGCCTCACACACCACGCACACACCTTCGCAGCATCTCTCGCACACGCACTAGCTACACACCATTCGCACTAGTCATGCACAGCGTGCATTGGCCTCGCAACACACGCACGCCCACGCATCACACAACCTTGGTGCGTGGTGATGCTGGGCTGTTGCGCGTGGCCTAGCACTATGCTGGCGCCCAGGCCCTCGCATATGCATGGTGTGATGCTTGGTGCTGCCATGCGAAGGCTAACACACAAGCGAGCACACATGCTGCGCCAATGCTAGGCAGGCACCCATGCTAGCACTTGGTGCCAGCGATGGTGATTCCATGCCAAGCACGCACGCACGCAGCACCCAGTGCCAGCGATGGTGCGCCTGGTTCCTGCGATGGGCAGCAATGGTGGCCAGCCTCATGCTAGGGCTGCGATGGGTTACTAGGTGCGCCTGGTGCGCCTATTGCTTGCGATAGGCTGCCAGGCCGCGCCTAGGCTGCGATAGTGCCTAGCACACCATGGTGCGCCTAGCACACACATGGTGCGCCTAGGCTTGCGATGAGCTAGCCTAGCCTAGCTACGGCTACGCTCATACTTGTTGCATGTGATTTTGCGATGCTCGGTCTCGACGCCCTAGGCTCGATTTCCGACTTTTGTATTCGTAAAACTCTGCTAACTTATTAAATCCTTTCGGATTAATTCGTCGTCTCGGATCGGTGCTTCGATTGGGTTCGACCCAAAGGGTTCAGTTAAGATTAAGCTGTAATATCAATTGTATCTCGATATTACTGATCGGAAGCGGCCTCCACCTAGGCATTCCGATCACTTGACCTTACTGAAGGATTAGCTCCGTAATGATTCTGAACCCTCTATCGGAAGAATACACTTGTTGGAAGGACACCATTCCTTTCAATCTCCCACTTGTCCTTCCGGATAAATGTGTATATAGTGTATATTTCATTTCCTATGTCACTTAATGTTTCTTCGTGAACTATAAGGTAAGATTCTTTTTCATCCTTATTACGTGCAAAAGTGTTTCTCGATCTCCGAGTTCGACTGTCAATAAGCAGATGATTTCTAAAATCCATCTGAGCACGGCCATGCATTTTCACAGTCTCGCTCTTCGAGCGGCCTTGTAAACAACAAAACATTTTTCGCTATTGTTAGTAGGGGAAAAATCCCAGTCTTGTATTGTAAGTTCTTCATACTAAGAGGACATAGTCTCCTGAGTGTTCCCGTTATGATCCCCAGTTACGGCAGACGTTTGGAAACATCAAAGAGCCTAATACTCAAACAAGAAAACTTCACAGTACTCATGGTTGGAGGAAACAAGTTCCGATAGTCATAATGAGAAATGTACTTATGCAAAATTTAAATTTTCTTAAAGTACTCTCATAGGTCTTATCTAGTACAGTTCTAAACTGTGCCTGTGTAAATGATTTATGACCGTCACGTCCTCGAAGCACAAGAAACGGTGATGTAAATCATACTACACACTAATCTATGACGATCATCAATCGTCCATCTGTTAGATGACCTCGATTAGGGACACTTTTCGATTTAATATTCAATGTTCACTTAATAGGTGTTTCTTTATCCAAGACATGGTCTTGATACCCTGTTTTGAATATTTCCGTAAATCGAATACTCCATTAATGAATGGTTTTAATACAGTGTCTTACATTAAATATCCTATTTAATTAAAATACATGTACAGGGAATTTCAAAGCCAGTCTCCAACATGCTTGATTCCCATCGCCTCAATGTGCTTGTTGTGTTTCACTTGAGGCAGCGATTTAGTCAAAGGATCGACTTAATTATAATTTGTGCCGATCTTACAAATTCTGGTTTCACCTTCGGATTTCCATTCCCTTATCATGTGAAATCGCCTTTGCACGTGTTTGACCTTCTGGTGCTCTCTCGGCTCCCTGGCCCGAGCGATAGCTTCATTGTTATCACAATAGAGGTCTATCGGCCCCTTGATTTAGGGTACAACACCAAGTTCACTAATGAACTTGCGAATCCAAACAGCTTCCTTTGCAGCTTCTAAAACGGCCAAGTACTCGGCTTCAGTTGTAGAGTCTGTAGTGGTGCTCTGCTTGGCACTCTTCCAGCTAAACGCTCCTCCATTCGGACAGAATATGTATCCCAACTGTGACTTGAAGTCATCTCTGTCAGTCTGGAAGCTAACGTCGGTGTAACCTTCAACAACCAATTCTTTATGGCCTCCATACACCAGGAATTTATCCTTATTCCTTTTTAGGTACTTAAGGATGTTCTTGGCCGCAGTCCAATGCGCCTCTCCTGGGTTCGATTGGTATCGACTTGTTGCACTCAGGGCATACGATACATCTGGCCTTGTACATATCATGGCATACATGATCGATCCAATCAGCGAAGCATATGGGATCTGATTCATTCTTTCTCACTGAGAGCTACGCCATGGGACATGGGTAAATGCCCTCTTTTGGCATTCTCCATGCGGAATCGAGAAAGTACCTTACCAATGTAAGTACCGTGGCTGAATCCAATCATCCTCTTAGATCTATTCCTGTAGATCTTGATGCCCAATATGTACTGTGCCTCTCCTAAGTCCTTCATTGAAAAGCACTTTCCCAACCAGCCCTTTACGGACTCCAACAATTTTGTGTTGTTTCCAATGAGAAGTATGTCATCGACATACAGGACTAGGATTGCAATATCACTCCCACTGACCTTCTTGTATACACAAGATTCATCTAGATTCTTGATAAAACCAAACTTTCTAATGGCTTCATCAAATCGTAGATTCCAACTTATGTTGGCTTGCTTTAGTCCATAAATGGACTTCTTCAACTTGCAAACCTTTCCAGCGTTGCCTGGATCGATAAAACCTTCTAGCTGTGTCATATACACAGTTTCTTCCAAAATTCCATTCAGGAAGGCGGTTTTGACATCCATTTTCCATATTTCGTAATCGTAATATGCAGCAATCACTAAGATGATCCAGACGGATTATAGCATTGCAACTGGTGAAAATGTTTCGTCATAGTCAATCCCGTGGACTTGTCTATAACCTTTTGCCACCAGTCTAGCTTTGTATATTGATACATTTCCATCCTTGTATGTCTTCACTTTGAAGATCCATTTGCAACCAATGGGTGTACAACCCTCGGGCAAATTCACCAAGTCCCAGACTTGATTTTCAGACATGGAGTCCATCTCGGATTTCATGGCCTCTTGCCGTTTTGCAGAGTCGGGGCTCGTCATAGCTTGCTTGAATGTCGCCGGCTCATCACCATCCATGACTAGGATGTCCTGATCATAGGTTAAGACGATACCGAGGTATCTGTCTGGTTAAGATCTTTGCCGTTGCGACCTACGAAGGGTAATCGGTTGAGCATTTACATTGTCTGTTTGATTCTGACCAATCTTCTTCGATGCTTCCAAAGTATCTAGATTGTCAGTTTTGTCAGGTTGACATTGTTGCTCGTCCTTTCGAACTTCGTCGAGTTCGATTTTCCTCCCACTTGTCATTTTGGAAAGGTGATCCTTCTCCAAAAAGACACCATCACGAGCAACAAAAACTTTGTTCTCGGATTTATTGTAGAAGTAATACCCTTTGGTTTCTTTGGATATCCCACAAAGAAAAACTTATCCGATTTGGGGTGAAGTTTGTCCGAAATTAATCGCTTGACATATGCTTCACATCCCCAAATCTTGTGAAAAGACAACCTAGGAGGTTTCTTAGTCCACAATTCATATGGTGTCTTTTCAACAGCTTTTGACGAAGCTCTATTTAGTGTTAGTGCTGCAGTTTGTAGCGCATTTCCCTAGAAAGAGATAGGGAGTTCACTAAGACCCATCATTGATCGAACCATGTCTGACAAGGTCCGATTCCTCCGTCCGGACACTCCATTCCTTTGAGGAATTCCGGGAGGTGTCAACTCTGAAAGAATGCCATTTTCTTTCAAGTGATCGTCGAATTCATGGCTCAAATATTCGCCACCTCGATCTGATCGAAGTGCTTTAATTTTCTTGCCAAGCTGATTTTCAACTTCTTTCTAAAATTCTTTGAATTTCTTAAAGGATTCAGATTTATTCGACATTAAGTAGACATAGCCATATCTACTATAATCGTCGGTGAAAGTGATGAAATATCGGTAACCTTGTCTAGCGGGTGTGCTCATTGATCCACATACATCCGTGTGTATTAGACCTAATAAGTCACTTGCCCTTTCTCCTAACTTGGAGAATGGTTGTTTTATCATCTTGCCTAATAAGCATCCTTCGCAATTTTCAAACGAATCTAAGTCGAAAGAGTCAAGAACACCTACTTGAAGTAGTTTCTTGATGCGCTTGATGTTAATATGGCCAAGACGACAATGCCAAAAGTAGGTTTGGTTCGACTCGATGGTCTTAGCCCTTTTGGCAGTATTTTCAATGTTATAAACCTGTTTGTCTAGTGAAAGCACATAAAGACCATTTTCTGAATGTGCCTTACCATATAAAACATTATCAAAATAAATAAAACAACTATTGTTTTTGATTCGAAATTCGAATCCTTTGGCGTCAAACGCCGATATTAAAATAATGTTTTTGGTCACTCTAGGAACATGATAGCAGTTTTCAAGTTCTTGAACAAGCCCTGAGGGCAAAGACAAACTGAGAGTTCCAACGGAGACGGCAGACATCCTTGCTCCATTGCCGACCCAAAGCTAGACATCTCCCTTCTCTAGCCTCCTATTTATCCTTAGTCCCTGAGCAATGGAACAAAGGTGTGAGCCACTGATGAGTGACATTTATGTTACCCTTAGGGGTAGTGTATTAGTCTCTTTTCTCTTGTTTTTCTTAGGTTTTTCTACCTCTTTTCTCCTCTTATGGCTTCCTTTTTTTTTATGGATGAAAAGTATGCTTATTTGCGCTTGTTTTGGTAATCTTTATGCATAATTTTATCATCCCCATGCTCTCGTGATCTTTGCTATCTTTTGCAAGTTCCATGCCAGTCCTAAGCACGGTAGGAGGCCCCTTGGCCAATTATGGAGGCATGGACAAAGACAAGAGGAGCAAAAGGGAAGGAGAGGAAGCAAGAAGAGGAAGTTCAAGAGGAGGTGTGGCCGAACCTCTAAGAGGTTCGGTCGAACCAAGGTGTGGTCAAACTTTTGAAAAGTTCGACCGAACCTCCAAGGTAGTTTCAACCAAGTTTTCAGCATGTTTACAGGAGGGGTCGAACCAGGAAAGTTCGACCAAACAAGGATCAGGGAGGTTCGACCGAACCTACCCTGAGTTCGGCCGAACCTACCCTGATTCCGACCGAACCTACCCAGAGTTTGGTCGGACCTTTTCCCGTTTCAGCTGACTTTTTGCGGAGCTTCCTAAGCAATTTTGTAAGGGGTATAAATAGATTTTTTTTGCTCATTAAAGAAAAAGATTTTTTTTCAGTTTAGAATAGATTTTAGGTTAGTTTTAGGTTTTAGAGAGAGAAACTCTCAAAATTTTAGAGAGAGAAAGTGAGGAACACAATGGTTTTCATGGATTTTGGATAATCAAATGAGGAATTTGAAGATCTCCTTCTTATATCAATGAGCATTTCTTACTTTCTCTTCTCTTATTGCTTTATTTAGTTGCTTTCATTATGCTTGAGTAGTTTCCCTTCTACTAGGTGTTGAGTGAGGCTTTGTAATGATTATTTGAGTTATTTGAGATAAATTTGATGATAATTGTGTGATTAAATTGATTGAATTGATGTTGGCTTGTTGTTTGTTTTAGATTGGATTGATCTCCCATGATAGCACACTTAATTGCATATTGGTTTTAGTTTGACAAGGGATTGTGAATTAGAATTGATATATTTGATTGCATTTTGGGTAATTTTCTTCTATGCACCTAGTCAATGAGAGATCTAGGCTAGAAATTTGAGAGATTACTTTTGAGTGTAGTTAATTCTCATTATAATTCTTTCTTTGCATGATTGATTATCAAATGGATTCTCATTAGCTTATTAATTGTTTTAAGTGGATCTTTTCCCCTAGTAGACTTTATCATACCTTGTTCTTTATATGTGTTTTTAGTGTAGTTGTAGTGTCCTTTATCCGTAAATCGACTTCGGCATAGCTTAGGCATTAGATTAAGAACAATCTAGCATTACCGTTCCTTGTGGTTCGACTCCGAACTTACCACTAGACTTGTTTAGGGGTTAGTTTTAGGATTTATAAATTTATTTGATTGAGTGTGGAATGTGCGACCGTTCTAACGCCTGTCAAAATGGCGCCGTTGCCGGGGAACGATGTCAATGCTTGATTGTTTTTGATTGCTTGAGTCTAGGTCTTTGTGTATACTTTTTTTTATTTGTTTATTTATTTTTTGTTTGTTTGATTGTTTTTGTTAAAAAAAAATTAAAAAATGGCATGTTTCTCATTTCCTCAATATGATAATGAGCCTTTTTGTGATTATTTCAATAGACTTGAGGGACTTGTAGATCGTAATTGTTATAGTCTTTGGGAGGCTTCTGAGATTTGTTATTTTGGTTTGAATAAGCAAACTAGGGATATTGTTGAAAGCATGTATAATGGTGAATTTAAAGCATTATCAACTGATGATGCTTGGGATTTTTATGTATGGTTTGCTAGGGATGTTTACAATAAGGGTAATCATGTTTCTAATATTGATGTGGAATGTGTCGATTCTTCTAATGTTAGCATGCATTCCCATGATTTGTCACACGATCTCATTAGTGAACCTAGAACAAATGATTTCAACTCTATTTCCCCTATTGTTCATGATGATGAGGTGCATTCCAATGTTGATGAGCATGGTGTGTTTCATTATTCTTCATTATTTAGCATGCCTTCTTGTGATGTACCTTTTTCTCCCAATAATGAATCTTATATGCTTGATTGTGCCCCTTCTCCCCGTGATGATGATTATACTCATCCTTCTAAAGTTGATGCTTACAATCTTGGTTGTGATCCTTCTCCCCTTGTTAACCCTCAATTTTCTTCATCCTGTGAGTGTCCGATTGATTATTTAAAATCCCTTATTAGGTGTGTTGAGCTTGATTCTACTTTTGGGCCAAGTAAGGAGTTGTTTTTAAATTCTATGAGAAGTCAATTGGAGATGATGAATAGAAGTGAAGAGCGTATTGAGGAGGTAATAAGGAGAAAGGAAGAGTTAGAAAGCCAATTGTCATCTTTGTTGCATGATCTTGAATCTTTCAAATCCCATGTGTGTATTGAAGATGATGATGATGATGTTTTTGTGCAATCAAAAGATTGTGAGGAAGACAACAATGAGCTTTTGAGTGAAGGATAGAGAGTTGAGAGTGAATTAAATGATGATTTTATGAATCAAAACCCTCTTTCTTATTTTGACCAAGTGCATGTTTGTGATTCCTCTATTCATGAGTATTTGGACTCATTTAAGATTATGTCCCATTTATTTGGTGAGGTTCAAATGAAAAATAATGACATTTTGAGTGAGTTCATTGATAATGCTTCATGGGAAAGAGATGAATTTGAGATGAATTTGCATCCATTCATGCATGGTTTTGAGATCTTAGGCTTTCAGATTTCTAAGGGAAATGTTGTTTATCATCGTGATAGGGAATTGGAAGATGAGGTTGTTTCTCTTGGAGATTGGTTGTTGAGGGAGATGTAGATCACGAGTGTTCTTCTTTTGAGAATTCAATGATTAATTTTCATTCCCTTATTAGTGATGAGAGGCAAGGTGGTGAAAATGAGATCATTTGTGAGACCATTTCTCCTATCCCCCCACGTCATCATTTTCCATTTTCAAGAAAATTTGATCATGTTCCCTCCTATCCCATGTCACTCCCTTCTTTTCTCAAAGAGCCTATTGGGGACCCTCTTTCTATTTGTGATCTTCAAGCTCCCCACTCATCGATTATTGAGGAAAAGGGTGATATTGCCACCAAAAAACATTTTAAGGAGAGTTTTCCTTCCTTTTCTTTTTCTTCTTCTTCTTCTTCTTCTTCTTTTGTTGAATTTTCTTTTGATTCTTCTTCTACTTTTTCTTGGCATCTCTCTCCTCATTTGCGTGCACTATCCTTGTTGCACGTTATCTTCCCGTCATTTTCCTACCTTCTTTCTTATGAAATGTGTAGTAGTGCATTTGATAAGCTCTTACGATCCTTGCAATATTATTTACTAGAGCGGTAAAGCTTGGACCTTAAGCAAGCCTTTCTCGGGAAGTAACCCGTGTTTATTGCTTTCATTTTTTTTTAGAATAGTTTTTGGCCTCATGGAAATGTTTGTGTGCTTGGTGCTAGGTACATAACTTAATATACTCTTATGCATTGGTTGGATCAAGAATCAAGGAAGTTTGACTCCACTTTTGGTAGCACATGGAAAACAAGATTCAATTTTAGAGGTATTCGGCTTTAAGAAGGTTTAATTGGGTCATTTGCGGGTACTATACCCACCTAATATCCGGTAATATCCTTCCTTGCTCTTCCTCTAATGATTTTTGACTTGTTGGACATATGTTGGTTGGTTGTATGACTTTCTTTCTTTTCTCCTCCCATGGATTCTTTGGTTTAAAGTTTGAGCATGTTGCCTCATTCAAGCTTGGGGGAGGGTATTCTATCATGTTTGGTGGAATTTTGATTCATATATGCCATGCACATTTGTATATGCATTTCCATTTTCTTTATTTTGAAAATTCCAAAAAGATTTTGTTTCTTTCAAGGCAAATTTGCAATGTGGTTTGTTTTGTTCTTACTTTTGACATAATACGCTTGGACTTGTATTCTTGAATGTCTTTATTCCTAAATTATAAAGGTATGCACGGTTTGAGAATGTGTTAGGTTGACTCTAGGATATGATATGCTAAGGTAGTTGTTAAGAACTTTGAGACCATGAAGCCGTAGTTCACTTGCTTGTGGTAAGATGGAGTTGCTCTCTATGGTGGATATGAAATCAAGAGTTAGTTATTGCTATCCCTAGTGAGGTAAATTGTTCAAGCCTTCATCATACTTTGTTGAGCGGCATATTTGGATCCTTGGCTATTGCATTCTTGTATCTAGAACTTGACTTTTAGCTCCCAAGATCGCGACCGTGCCACTTTAGGGGATGACAAAGGAATTTCTCTTTTTATAGGATAGATTTTCTATTTTTGAGTTTAGTTTATATTTGCCCCTCTTGCTAGCCCTTTTGAGCCATATACCTTCTTTTCTCTAGCCACAATACAAGCCTTGAAGCCTTGGTTTCACTTTCTACCTTTAGTTTTGTGAAGCAATTTAGTTTTCGAGCTTGTTTTATTGTTTATGGTGCAAGTTTAGAATTATGAGTTTATTTACAAAGCAAGTATGTGTTGTATATAAGTTTGTGCATAAAAGCAAATGCATTTTGAGAAAAAGTCGTCCAAAGTTAAAGAGGCAAGGACTTTTAAATGAAAAAAAAAATGTCGAAAAAAAAGGTAAAAGAAGAATGAAAAGCACAAAATGATTTTGTTATAGTTGTTTTTTTTCCCTATTTTTGTTAGTTTGTTTTAAATAAGCTTGGGGGAAATTTATTTTATGAGCATAGTTGGTACTTTTGTTTTGGATTCGTTTGGATCTTGTGGAAAAAGTTCCACCCGAGCTTCACATGTAGGTTTACCACCAATTTCAAAAGTTTTCCACACCTTTACTCTCCTAGCCTGTGTATTACAACCTTAAAAGTCCTTTTGATCCTAGAGGGTTAAGTCATTTAGTGGTGGCAGGAAATAGGAATCAAGCCTATAGAGCGAGTTTGCATAGCCAAGATGTTGGGTAACCTTCTCATGTTTTGAATTTCTTACTTATTTTCCGGTTCCTTCGTGGAATCATGAGAAGCTAACTTGAAAGTGGATTTGAAACTTGTAGAGAGGTTGTGGTTTGATTAGTTGGAACAAAAGGTGGAATATGTTTCAGTTAGTTCTCTATGCTTAGCATATGCTATGTTTCAATCAACCTTGGACATCTTAGAACGTGCATACCTTTATTTTTTTTATAAAGATTGACATTCTTTAGTGCTTGTTCCATTGTAAAAATCCGCTTAAGAACGCTTGTAACCTCTCTTTTACTTCAATTTATTTTATCTATTTGTTTATTGCTTTGCCTTGATTTTTGTCAAGAGTTATGGGTTAAACTCTTAGGATACCCTTACGAGAGCATACTCGTCCTCTAGAGCGATCTATGGGGTTTAAAGTGTTTGATGCATGCGCTAAATGCATTCGTGATTCCTACGAAAGTGAGTTAGTGTACATTCTTTCTCTTCTAGTTTTATTTTATTTTATTGTTTTTTTTTTAAAAAAAAAAATACATCGATTTCCGTTGTGTTTGTTTTGTTTTGTTCGAGGATGAGCAAAAGTTAAGCTTGGGGATGTTTGATGAGTGACATTTATGTTACCCTTAGGGGTAGTGTATTGGTCTCTTTTCTCCTGTTTTTCTTAGGTTTTTCTACCTCTTTTCTCCTCTTATGGCTTCCTTTTTTTTATGGATGAAAAGTATGCTTATTTGCGCTTGTTTTGATAATCTTTATGCATAATTTTATCATCCCCATGCTCTCGTGATCTTTGCTATATTTTGCAGGTTCCATGGCGGTCCTAAGCACGGTAGGAGGCCCCTTGGCCAAGTATGGAGGCATGGACAAAGACAAGAGGAGCAAAAGGGAAGGAGAGGAAGCAAGAAGAGGAAGTTCAAGAGGAGGTGTGGCTGAACCTCTAAGAGGTTCAGTCGAACCAAGGTGTGGTCAAACTTTTGAAAAGTTCGATCGAACCTCCAAGGCAGTTTCAACCAAGTTTTCAGCATGTTTACAGGAGGGGTCGAACCAGGAAAGTTCGACCAAACAAAGATCAGGGAGGTTCGACCGAACCTACCCTGAGTTCGGCCGAACCTACCCTGAGTCCGACCGAACCTACCCAGAGTTCGGTCGGACCTTTTCCCGTTTCAGCTGACTTTTTGCGGAGCTTCCTAAGCAATTTTGTAAGGGGTATAAATAGAATTTTTTTGCTCATTAAAGAAAAAGATTTTTTTTTTCAGTTTAGAATAGATTTTAGGTTAGTTTTAGGTTTTAGAGAGAGAAACTCTCAAAATTTTAGAGAGAGAAAGTGAGGAGCACAATGGTTTTCATGGATTTTGGATAATCAAATGAGGAATTTGAAGATCTCCATCTTATATCAATGAGCATTTCTTACTTTCTCTTCTCTTATTGCTTTATTTAGTTGCTTTCATTATGCTTGAGTAGTTTCCCTTCTACTAGGTGTTGAGTGAGGCTTTGTAATGATTATTTGAGTTATTTGAGATAAATTTGATGATAATTGTGTGATTAAATTGATTGAATTGATGTTGGCATGTTGTTTGTTTTAGATTGGATTGATCTCCCATGATAGCACACTTAATTGCATATTGGTTTTAGTTTGACAAGGGATTGTGAATTAGAATTGATATATTTGATTGCATTTTGGGTAATTTTCTTCTATGCACCTAGTCAATGAGAGATCTAGGCTAGGAATTTGAGAGATTACTTTTGAGTGTAGTTAATTCTCATTATAATTCTTTCTTTGCATGATTGATTATCAAATGGATTCTCATTAGCTTATTAATTGTTTTAAGTGGATCTTTTCCCCTAATAGACTTTATCATACCTTGTTCTTTATATGTGTTTTAGTGTAGTTGTAGTGTCCTTTATCCGTAAATCGACTTCGGCATAGCTTAGGCATTAGATTAAGAACAATCTAGCATTACCGTTCCTTGTGGTTCGACTCCGAACTTACCACTAGACTTGTTTAGGGGTTAGTTTTAGGATTTATAAATTTATTTGATTGAGTGTGGAATGTGCGACCGTTCTAACGCCCGTCAAAATGGCGCCGTTGCCGGGGAACGATGTCAATGCTTGATTGTTTTTGATTGCTTGAGTCTAGGTCTTTGTGTATACTTTTTTTTATTTGTTTATTTATTTTTTGTTTGTTTGATTGTTTTTGTTAAAAAAAAATTAAAAAATGGCATGTTTCTCATTTCCTCAATATGATAATGAGCCTTTTTGTGATTATTTAAATAGACTTGAGGGACTTGTAGATCGTAATTGTTATAGTCTTTGGGAGGCTTCTGAGATTTGTTATTTTGGTTTGAATAAGCAAACTAGGGATATTGTTGAAAGCATGTATAATGGTGAATTTAAAGCATTATCAACTGATGATGCTTGGGATTTTTATGTATGGTTTGCTAGGGATGTTTACAATAAGGGTAATCATGATTCTAATATTGATGTGCAATGTGTCGATTCTTCTAATGTTAGCATGCATTCCCATGATTTGTCACACGATCTCATTAGTGAACCTAGAACAAATGATTTCAACTCTATTTCCCCTATTGTTCATGATGATGAGGTGCATTCCAATGTTGATGAGCATGGTGTGTTTCATTATTCTTCATTATTTAGCATGCCTTCTTGTGATGTACCTTTTTCTCCCAATAATGAATCTTATATGCTTGATTGTGCCCCTTCTCCCCGTGATGATGATTATACTCATCCTTCTAAAGTTGATGCTTACAATCTTGGTTGTGATCCTTCTCCCCTTGTTAACCCTCAATTTTCTTTATCCTGTGAGTGTCCGATTGATTATTTAGAATCCCTTATTAGGTGTGTTGAGCTTGATTCTACTTTTGGGCCAAGTAAGGAGTTGTTTTTAAATTCTATGAGAAGTCAATTGGAGATGATGAATAGAAGTGAAGAGCGTATTGAGGAGGTAATAAGGAGAAAGGAAGACCTAGAAAGCCAATTGTCATCTTTGTTGCATGATCTTGAATCTTTCAAATCCCATGTGTGTATTGAAGATGATGATGATGATGTTTTTGTGCAATCAAAAGATTGTGAGGAAGACAACAATGAGCTTTTGAGTGAAGGAAAGAGAGTTGAGAGTGAATTAAATGATGATTTTATGAATCAAAACCCTCTTTCTTATTTTGACCAAGTGCATGTTTGTGATTCCTCTATTCATGAGTATTTGGACTCATTTGAGATTATGTCCCATTTATTTTGTGAGGTTCAAATGAAAAATAATGACATTTTGAGTGAGTTCATTGATAATGCTTCATGGGAAAGAGATGAATTTGAGATGAATTTGCATCCATTCATGCATGGTTTTGAGATCTTAGGCTTTCAGATTTCTAAGGGAAATGTTGTTTATCATCGTGATAGGGAATTGGAAGATGAGGTTGTTTCTCTTGGAGATTGGTTGTTTGAGGGAGATGTAGATCACGAGTGTTCTTCTTTTGAGAATTCAATGATTAATTTTCATTCCCTTATTAGTGATGAGAGGCAAGGTGGTGAAAATGAGATCATTTGTGAGACCATTTCTCCTATCCCCCACGTCATCATTTTCCATTTTCAAGAAAATTTGATCATGTTCCCTCCTATCCCATGTCACTCCCTTCTTTTCTCAAAGAGCCTATTGGGGACCCTCATTCTATTTGTGATCTTCAAGCTCCTAACTAATCGATTATTGAGGAAAAGGGTGATTTTGCCACCAAAAAACATTTTAAGGAGAGTTTGCCTTCCTTTTCTTTTTCTTCTTCTTCTTCTTCTTCTTTTGTGGAATTTTCTTTTGATTCTTCTTCTTCTTATTCTTGGCATCTCTCTCCTCATTTGCGTGCACTATTCTTGTTGCACGTTATCTTCCCATCATTTTCCTACCTTCTTTCTTATGAAATGTGTAGTAGTGCATTTGATAAGCTCTTACGATCCTTGCAATATTATTTACTAGAGCGGTCAAGCTTGGACCTTAAGCAAGCCTTTCTCGGGAAGTAACCCGTGTTTATTGCTTTCATTTTTTTTTTAGAATAGTTTTTGGCCTCATGGAAATGTTTGTGTGCTTGGTGCTAGGTACATAACTTAATATACTCTTATGCATTGGTTGGATCAAGAATCAAGGAAGTTTGACTCCACTTTTGCTAGCACATGGAAAACAAGATTCAATTTTAGAGGTATTCGGCTTCAAGAAGGTTTAATTGGGTCATTTGCGGGTACTATACCCACCTAATATCCGGTAATATCCTTCCTTGCTCTTCCTCTAATGATTTTTGACTTGTTGGACATATGTTGGTTGGTTGTATGACTTTCTTTCTTTTCTCCTCCCATGGATTCTTTGGTTTAAAGTTTGAGCATGTTGCCTCATTCAAGCTTGGGGGAGGGTATTCTATCATGTTTGGTGGAATTTTGATTCATATATGCCATGCACATTTGTATATGCATTTCCATTTTCTTTATTTTGAAAATTCCAAAAAGATTTTGTTTCTATCAAGGCAAATTTGCAATGTGGTTTGTTTTGTTCTTACTTTTGACATAATACGCTTGGACTTGTATTCTTGAATGTCTTTATTCCTAAATTATAAAGGTATGCACGGTTTGAGAATGTGTTAGGTTGACTCTAGGATATGATATGCTAAGGTAGTTGTTAAGAACTTTGAGACCATGAAGCCCTAGTTCACTTGCTTGTGGTAAGATGGAGTTGCTCTCTATGGTGGATATGAAATTAAGAGTTAGTTATTGCTATCCCTAGTGAGGTAAATTCTTCAAGCCTTCATCATACTTTGTTGAGCGACATATTTGGATCCTTGGCTATTGCATTCTCGTATCTAGAACTTGACTTTTAGCTCCCAAGATCGCGACCGTGCCACTTTAGGGGATGACAAAGGAATTTCTCTTTTTATAGGATAGATTTTCTATTTTTGAGTTTAGTTTATATTTGCCCCTCTTGCTAGCCCTTTTGAGCCATATACCTTCTTTTCTCTAGCCGCAATACAAGCCTTGAAGCCTTGGTTTCACTTTCTACCTTTAGTTTTGTGAAGCAATTTAGTTTTCGAGCTTGTTTTATTGTTTATGGTGCAAGTTTAGAAATATGAGTTTATTTGCAAAGCAAGTATGTGCTGTATATAAGTTTGTGCATAAAAGCAAATGCATTTTGAGAAAAAGTCGTCCAAAGTTAAAGAGGCAAGGACTTTTAAATGAAAAAAAAATGTCGATAAAAAAAGGTAAAAGAAGAATGAAAAGCACAAAATGATTTTGTTGTAGTTGTTTTTTTTTCCCTATTTTTGTTAGTTTGTTTTAAATAAGCTTGGCGGAAATTTATTTTATGAGCATACTTGGTACTTTTGTTTTGGATTCGTTTGGATCTTGTGGAAAAAGTTCCACCCGAGCTTCACATGTAGGTTTACCACCAATTTCAAAAGTTTTCCACACCTTTACTCTCCTAGCCTGTGTATTACAACCTTGAAAGTCCTTTTGATCCTAGAGGGTTAAGTCATTTAGTGGTGGCAGGAAATAGGAATCAAGCCTATAGAGCGAGTTTGCATAGCCAAGATGTTGGGTAACCTTCTCATGTTTTGAATTTCTTACTTATTTTCCGGTTCCTTCGTGGAATCATTAGAAGCTAACTTGAAAGTTGATTTGAAACTTGTAGAGAGGTTCTGGTTTGATTAGTTGGAACAAAAGGTGGAATATGTTTCCGTTAGTTCTCTATGCTTAGCATATGTTATGTTTCAACCAACCTTGGACATCCTAGAACGTGCATACCTTTATTTTTTTTTTTAGAAAGATTGACATTCTTTAGTGCTTGTTCCATTGTAAAAATCCACTTAAGAACGCTTGTAACCTCTCTTTTACTTCAATTTATTTTATCTATTTGTTTCTGCTTTGCCTTGATTTTTGTCAAGAGTTATGGGTTAAACTCTTAGGATACCCTTACGAGAGCATACTCGTCCTCTAGAGCGATCTATGGGGTTTAAAGTGCTTGATGCATGCGCTAAATGCATTCGTGATTCCTACGAAAGTGAGTTAGTGTATATTCTTTCTCTTCTAGTTTTATTTTATTTTATTGTTTTTTTTAAAAAAAAAAAATACATAGATTTCCGTTGTGTTTGTTTTGTTTTGCTCGAGGATGAGCAAAAGTTAAGCTTGGGGGTTTTTGATGAGTGACATTTATGTTACCCTTAGGGGTAGTGTATTGGTCTCTTTTCTCCTGTTTTTCTTAGGTTTTTCTACCTCTTTTCTCCTCTTAAGGGTTCCTTTTTTTTATGGATGAAAAGTATGCTTATTTGCGCTTGTTTTGATAATCTTTATGCATAATTTTATCATCCCCATGCTCTCGTGAACTTTGCTATCTTTTGCAGGTTCCATGGCGGTCCTAAGCACGGTAGGAGGCCCCTTGGCCAAGTATGGAGGCATGGACAAAGACAAGAGGAGCAAAAGGGAAGGAGAGGAAGCAAGAAGAGGAAGTTCAAGAGGAGGTGTGGCCGAACCTCTAAGAGGTTCGGTCGAACCAAGGTGTGGTCAAACTTTTGAAAAGTTCGACCGAACCTCCAAGGCAGTTTCAACCAAGTTTTCAGCATGTTTACGGGAGGGGTCGAACAAGGAAAGTTCGACCAAACAAGGATCAGGGAGGTTCGACCGAACCTACCCTGAGTCCGACAGAACCTACCCAGAGTTCGGTCGGACCTTTTCCCGTTTCAGCTGACTTTTTGCGGAGCTTCCTAAGCAATTTTGTAAGGGGTATAAATAGATTTTTTTGCTCATTAAAGAAAAAGATTTTTTTCAGTTTAGAATAGATTTTAGGTTAGTTTTAGGTTTTAGAGAGAGAAACTCTCAAAATTTTAGAGATAGAAAGTGAGGAGCACAATGGTTTTCATGGATTTTGGATAATCAAATGAGGAATTTGAAGATCTCCATCTTATATCAATGAACATTTATTACTTTCTCTTCTCTTATTGCTTTATTTAGTTGCTTTCATTATGCTTGAGTAGTTTCCCTTCTACTAGGTGTTGAGTGAGGCTTTGTAATGATTATTTGAGTTATTTGAGATAAATTTGATGATAATTGTGGGATTAAATTGATTCAATTGATGTTGGCATGTTGTTTGTTTTAGATTGGATTGCTCTCCCATGATAGCACACTTAATTGCATATTGGTTTTAGTTTGACAAGGGATTGTGAATTAGAATTGATATATTTGATTGCATTTTGGGTAATTTTCTTCTATGCACCTAGTCAATGAGGGATCTAGGCTAGGAATTTGAGAGATTACTTTTGAGTGTAGTTAATTCTCATTATAATTCTTTCTTTGCATGATTGATTATCAAATGGATTCTCATTAGCTTATTAATTGTTCTAAGTGGATTTTTTCCCCTAGTAGACTTTATCATACCTTGTTCTTTATATGTGTTTTAGTGTAGTTGTAGTGTCCTTTATCCGTAAATCGACTTCGGCATAGCTTAGGCATTAGATTAAGAACAATCTATCATTACCGTTCCTTGTGGTTCGACTCCGAACTTACCACTAGACTTGTTTAGGGGTTAGTTTTAGGATTTATAAATTTATTTGATTGAGTGTGGAATGTGCGACCGTTCTAACGCCCGTCAGCCACATCCGGTATCTAATACCCATGATGTTTTGCTAGAGAAGTTTAAGTCTATAACGAAAATACCTGATGAAGAAGCAACGTTGTCGTTCTTCTTATCTTCCTTGAATTTGAGGCAGTCTCGTTTCCAATGTCCCTTCTTCTTGCAGTAGAAACATTCAGAATCAGATTTAGAAGAGGCTTCCTTTTTGTCCTTGCTGCCCTTGGCAGATTTTGACTTAGGCGGGAATTTCCTCTTTTTCCCATTAAAGCTCTTCTTTTTGCCCGGGCGTTTGAATGGCTTGCCCTTCTTCACCATGAGCATGTCATGCTTGCCCTCATCCTTGAGGGTTTGCTCGGCTTACTTCAACATACCATGAAGCTCGGTGAGGGTTTTCTCCATACTATGCATATTATAGTTCATCTTGAACTGATCATAGCATTTGTGAAGGGAGTGGAGAATGATGTCAATTGCCATTTCGGTTGAATACCCAGCATCACGCCTTTCCATGTTCTCAAATAATCCAATCATTTTAAGGACATGCGGGCTGACTGGCTCTCCTTTCTTGAGCTTGCTCTCAAGGATCTGCCTGTGGGTTTCGAACCTTTCAGTTCGGGCCTGCTCTGGACACATACTCTGAAGCTCAAAAATGATCTCAAAAGCTGTCTCCTTTTCAAAGAAAGTCTTTTGAAGGTCCGGAGACTTGGTGGCTAACATGATGCACTTGACATCCCGATTAGCACTTTGCCATCGGTTAAGGGAAACCTGAGTGACCTCCTCATTGGGAGCGTCGGGCATTTCCTCATCAAGGACGTATTCCTTTTGCTCCTACATTAGTACAATGAGGAGATTTCTTTGCCAATCAAGAAAGTTTGGCCCGCTCAACTTTTCCTTGTCGAGAATTGAGCGCAAAGAGAATTGGTTGTTGTTTGATTACTTGCAGACATGATTCCACAATTGAAAGAATTTGAAGTGAAAAACCATTCATGCATCAATAAGTTGAAATTTAAAACGTTCATGCAAATATTCAATCTTATTGAGCATTTTATCCATGCATTTAAAATTAACCCTTATGGGCGAGAATAAAATGATTCCGAGATCCCAAATATCAAGAAATGGTTAAGCATTCTCTGGCTTGTCTTAATCATTAAATATCTTAAGGTAAGAAATCCAATTGCTAATAGCTCCAAGCTACTCTCGGTTTGATAAAATGTCGCATCTAATGCATCCTTGACATTTTATCTCTTTTTCCATGACATCTAAGGACTCCTTACCGATATCGTTGAGCATAACCAAGACAACTTGTATACCTAGTATACCTTACGTTCCTAGGGAAGTAGTGATGCCTCGCTTTGGCGTAATCCATCATGTACGCGCATTAGTTCGGTAAGTGTTGTTCTTGGAATGACAAAATTTTAGCTCAATATTATTAAAGGGACCTAGGGTTTCTATGTTGGTTGATTTAAGTGAACTTAACTAATCGTCGCAACATAATAGAAATCCTAGACATGCATCTAGCAATCATATATTTAACAACAATATATAAGGCATAAAAATAGATGCATTTGGAAACTAGCATGACCCCTTGAAATCTTCAATTTCCATGGGTCTTCATCTTGGCTCGTCTTCGTCGAAACGCCGTCTTGAGACATCTTGGCCAAAATGAAAGAAGCTAGCTAGAACGAATAAGATTAATCTAATAGTACAAAAATACGTAACGATTCGCAGACTGTATTTGGATTTACAAAAATACATAACGGAACGCAGTCCGTATTTTCTATCCTAGTCGGGCCCCACTAGTTGCCATTTTCAAAGACCTGTTTTGAAAACAATCTTCCATTCACCCATTCACTATTTGTGAATGGCCCATGCAATTTTACGAAATACATAATTAAACACGCAAAACTAGTAACTAACTTAGGTGGTTAATCCAATTAACGCGCCTAATTAAAACTAGTCAAAGTTGTTTAATCCATTATTTCTAAACGCAAAATGCTAACGCACTTAATTAAGCTCCCACTAAATTCCGCATCCGTACTTAATTAATCCGATTAATTAAGTCAGCTGACAAGCGTTATATTTTAATCAAACAATATTTATACGAACACCCTATAACCAGTACAATGGCAAATAAAGGTTCGGTCCACGATGAACAGGAGTAATTGCAAATCAATCTTAAAACCTAAGCGAGTTCAAAGTCAAATGAAAGATGGTGTTCTAAATAACTACTAATGAGATGAATAAATCAAGAAACTAAAACACTAGGGAGAACGGGAGTCCGCCTAACCATTGGTAACTAAGTAATAAGGAATCATAGAGACAAACGAGATATGCAAAGACTATATGTCTGATCAATATCATGTGATAGAAGACAACGGGAAATACTAAGCTTGGATTTCTCATGCACTTAACATTACTCGATACATAATCACACCACATTCAATAATGAAGTACTCAATTCACAATCTCTTGTTCAAACCAAGAATAACATGCAATCAAATTCAACACTCTAGGTTAGCTACTCCTATTATAATGAATTAACATGCAATCGCATATAATCAGTTTAATCACAATCTGTTTATCAAAACCAACCTTCAATTACATAGATTACCTAGGCCGGGTTTCATCCCGAAACCCTAGTTAGGGAACTATTCACACTTATTCATGATTAAAGCAACAATAAATTCTAAAAGCATAATAAATATAAACATGAATTCTAATCAAGGATAATAAAGCTTTGAATAATAAATAGGAGCGAATAATACCAATAAATCGATGCGAATCAATGCAAAAGATAGGAACTTTGATATCCGATGTGAATGAATAATACAAAGAATCCCAATTAATCTTGCCTTGAATAAAATCCGGAAAACTAGAGTATCTCAAATCTGATGAACTATTAATTTGCTAGAATAAAATGTAAGAAAACTATGAAACCTTAACTACGGAAGTACTCTCAATATCTCTCTAAAAATATGTCTCTCTTAACCCTTACAATCGGGCTATTTTTATGTGTTTTAAATATAAAAGTAAATCGCAGGCTGCCCTTCGTAAATCAGCACGGTCGTGCTGAAAGTGGCACGGCCGTGCACGCATGGCAGGGAACCATCGAACTTTTCTTGGACTTCAGCACGCTCGTGCTGATATTAGCTAAACCGTGCTGATGGTTTGGCACGGGCGTGCTGCAGGCTGAATTGGCACGGGCATGCTAGACTGATTGGCACGGGCGAGCCAAAAGTGGCACGGACGTGCTGGCACATGGAAGATGGCACGGACGTGCTGCACTCTGCACAGGCGTGCAGCATAGGCAGTGAAGTTGAGGGCAATCTGGCACGGGCGTTCCAAATGTGGCACGGCTGTGCTGCTTGTACAACTTATGCAGATTCTTGCTACATCCTTAGTTTGCTGAACTATGACAAAAGTTGGCTCGATCACGCACCAACAGCTCGGGACCCGACTAAACTAGGTCAATTATACCTGAAAACACATCAAAAACAATCTGAAACCCGTGAAGCACGTAATATAAGGGATATAAACATAACAGGGCAATAAACGACCAAAACGGTCCTAAATACGACCAAAATCCTCCAATTATATGCCCTAAAGTGCGCTTGTCAAAACCCCCCAAGCTACACTTTTGCTAGTCCTCGAGCAAAACTAAGGGATAAACAAACACAAGATCGGATAGACTATTTCCCTTGCATATAAATCAAGTTTTAAGCGTGAAATAACATCAATGGATCCTACTTAGAATAATCATGAATGGAATAAAAAGCTCACTCAAACAAGCAACGAGACGCATAATCCAAGGTATTGTTGATCAAAATGTGAACAAGGCCTAGACTAAGCATAGAGAACTAAGAAATCATGCTTCCCTCTAAACCCAACCAAAACAGCCACGTCCTCCCCTTTTGCTTTAAATCACCACCCTGATTAGCTCCTCGTGATTCCTCGAAGGAACCGGAAAAAGTAATATTTTTGAGGAAATAATAAAGGTATCCCGACATCTCAATTACGCATAATCTTTCCATAGGGTTGAAAAGTATCTCCCTCCACCGTTTGAGAACCGAACACCACTAAAGTCTAAGGGTCTTAGAAAGGTTGTAATGTATTGGCAACGGGTAAGGTAGGTGAAAACAATTTAAAACGTGGAGTTAAATCCTAAACGAAGCGCAAGAATCACGATTCTCAAAAACTAAGCTCAAGAGATGTAATTCACATTCCACAATAAACATCAATTCACACTTTTACACATCACCAACTCTCTATGTTATACACACTCGAACGACCTTTTTCAAACTTTAAAACTTTTGTTTGAATGTCCTCGCCTTTTTCACAATTCGGACGGCTTTTTTTTCTTTTTTTTTACTACTCTTTTTTCTCTTTTTTTTTTTTTTACTCAAACAAACTTTCATATTACATCTTTACAATTAAGCTCACTATCAAACTTGCTCAAACCAACTATCGATCATAATTCTTGATTAATAAACAATAGGCTCAAACAAACCTAGCAAGGTAAATGCTTCACAACCTACGGGTTGGTCAAACATCGGCCATCGAGTTTGTAACATGGGTAAACAAGAACGGAAATAGAGGCTCAACATGGTTACCAAGTAGGATGATGTAAAAAGAAAATTAATTTGTAACAAAACAAATGGAACAAAAATAAGAAAAATGAAAAAGGTGCCCTCTTTCTCCTTTAAAAGTGTCAAGTCGGTCTCGGGAGCTACAAGTCAACACAAAGATCGAAACATGCGTAATCAAGGATCCAAATATGCCGCTCAAAAAGAATGATGAAGGCTAGAACACATAATACCTCACGGGATTCGAAAACAAAGCTATTACCAATCAAGGGGATCAAATCCTCAAAGGAAAGCGACTCCATCTTACCACAATTCAATGGCTTAGAGTTTCACATGATAACAAACGTTCTAACCAACTACCTTCGCCTAGACTCGTCTACATTGATCAACAATAGACTCAAACTGTGTATTCATCACTGGCTTAAGTAGAAATAGACATTCCACACACATTCATTCACGTTTTAATTCCAAATATGGGCATTATTCCAAAAGTTTTTGCAAATAGGCAAGTTTATCACGATCCAAAAATATAGGAAAAGATTATGAGGCAAATCATATAAACTAGACTACACATCCTCATAACAGAAGCTTTTCCTATATTGCACACATATATACGCAACTAAGTAATCTAAACAAGCTAAATGGCTCATAAAGAGGCATGAAAATCACATAATAATCCCAATCGACAAACAAGTGTTTAATTGATATCAACATCAACGATCCCAGGTTCATTAGAACCGATCAAACATCCTCGAACCATTCAACTTCTTCCTAAACTAAACTATCCTAAGCACACAAAGAGAAAAAGGAAAAGATCTCACCAAATTTGCCTCCCGGGAGCTCCAATTAGCGGCCATAAACTGGTTTTGCGTAATCATGCCGCTTCTCAAACGATTCCAAGCTGCAAAAAGAAGAGACATACTAACAAACGAATTAAGACTAGTCCTAAGAAAGCAGTAAATCTTTTTTTTGTATTATTTTTTTTTTGTAATAAAAAAAAGCAATTAAAGACTAGACTACCAAAATTCCAAACCCCTCAACAACAAACTCAAGTAAGACCCCCCCCCCCAAGCTAGAATCAAACATTGTCCTCAATGTTTACACATCAAGGACTTACAAAGGTGGGGAAAGAGGTAAAGAAAGCATGGTCTGATCAGGAACTGGGGCCGCCCGGGTCACGAGGCAGGCGGGTGGCCATTCTGTCGACACTCTCCCTCAATGTGTTGAAGGCGGCGACCATATCCGAGTTTGTCAATCTCAAACCCGCCACCTCGTTCCGCAGTTCATCTAAACCTTGGCGGATCGAGGCATAATCCTGTGCTAGGATCCGCTGGGCCTCATCTGGGCTGTCATCATCATCATCATCATCATCACCACCATCTTGACCTTCGTGGGCCTGCTTATCTCCAGGCTGAGGCTGAGGATCACGATTAACGTACTCAGTATTACCATCCTCATGCCAAATGAAATCTGGGTCAAAGATCCAGTTGTCCATGTTGTAGACCAGCGTCCTATTTGGATCGGGAAGAGAAGCGTATGGTTTTCCTGCTACGAGCCATAGGTTGCATTCAGGCACAGTGGTCTCATCAAGCCATTGCATGGCTTTTAGAGTGCGCATGTCCAACCTGGTCAACCCTACAATAGCCTGCAAATCAGAAAAATCAATACCATTAAACTAAGCTAGGATGGTGATCATGCCCCCTATGGTAATTGCACCCCTCCCCTTAGCTACACCATCTAGGTGGTCTAGCAACCAAGCCCCCATATCAAGTCGCCCATCCCCCCTAGTGAGGTGCCACAGGATTGAAGCTCCCTGATGGACACCACCCCCGAACTATCCCCCTAGCAAAGATAGTTGAAGAAAAGGTTCTATGGGCTAATCTAAAGGCAGGGTTGACAATAGAGGTTGCCTTATCTCTCCGTGGGTCTCTACCTAGCTTCCCTGTAATCTGACGCCAAAATAGGTCGGGTTCACAGTGTTTGGAATGGCCATCCTTAGGACCATATTTCTGGTCGGAGCGCCATCTAAAGGCGTTTTTTACTAGGGCTACGGTCATGGTGATGGTGCCGGAGTTCATAAGCTGGAAGGTCATGTACCGGGGAGAATTATTCTCATCCCGGTGGACATAAAAAGATGACAAAAACTTTAGGGTAAGCCTGTTGTAAGTGAGTGCATGCATATGTAACCAGGCATCAAATTAAGTGTAAGTGAACATTTGAATCATGTCGTCTTCTATACCTAAAGCTTTAGCGGCTAAAGGGTCGTAGAATTTAGTAGGCCGAATCGGACGAAGAAACAATTTAACAAAATTTTCCATAAAGGACGGGTTTTCAAAACTAATTCCCATGGTATCCACCGGTGGTGGAGCCACGGATGAGGGCCCTTCGTCCCGACGCGGTCTTCTACTTGGGTTCTTGGTTCTAGGCATGTTTGGTTGAATGATATTAAACAAAATTACCAAAAAAATTAAACTTAATCAAGGAAATAATACCCAAACCTAGCAATGCAAGAATCAAACAATCGAAAACAACAATTCAACAGGAGCCACTCTAAACTATGTAAAATCAAGCCCTAGTATTCAACATATAACTTCTATCAAGACAAACTAATTCACGCAAATCACCAATGTAAGCAAATTATGAACAATGAAGCAATTAGCAATAGACAATAGCAATATCAGCAAGTGGAATTCAACAAAAACGTGAAGAATAGGAGAATTTAGGAACGAAGTTACCCAATTACTCCACGAATTTATGTGTGACGAACCGTTCCTGCTTCCACAACATTCACAGCATGGGCTTCAATGTATTTGCTATGCGAAATTTTCGTTGAAGAACGAATGTTTGAGGACTAGTTTGTGCGAATTTGTGAAGGAGAATGGGGTTTAGGGTTTGTTAGAGAGAGAAAGAGGAAGGAAATATTGAGGGTGAAATAAAGGGAATGGGGGAAATAGGAGAAAATAAGGTTAGGATGTAGTATTGAGTGAAGCGAAATTTCTGAGAATAACCCGTGTTGCACGGTTGTGCCATATTTGGCACGACCGTGTTGCTATGGCAAGGGGTTTTTGATATTTTGCGTAATAAGTGGCACGGTCGTGCCATTTCTGGCACGGCCGTGCTGCTGGGCTTTGAAATTGAATTTCTTTTCAAGTTTTGGCACGGGCGTGCCATTTCTAGCACGGCCGTGTAGCTATGCCAGTAGAGTTTCGAAGGTTGTTGCACGGCCGTGCCATTTCTGGCACGTCCGTGCTAACTCCCTCTTGAAACTTTTTGACCTGTTAGCACGGTTGTGCCATTTCTGGCACGGCTGTGCTGACTGCTGCACTCTTCATCCTTCTTTTCCTCTAAGTCATGATTCACTCTCATCCTTCCTACCTCCAACTAGTCTTTCATCTACACAAAAACACGCACAAACAACACAAAAAAAAGGAAAATTAGAAGCTAAATCAAAAGAGAAGAAAAATAAAAGAAAGTACTCTAAGAAAAAGCAAAAAGATCGGGTTGCCTCCCGGATGCGCTAAGTTTAACGTCGATAGCTTGACGCGCTTGCTAGATCAAAGTTTATCTTCTTAATTGCCCATTGAGCGCGGTGCTCTAATTCGACCGGAAGGTGACACGCTTTCCCGTAGACTAAACGGTAAGGGGTAGTGCCAATAGGGGTCTTGAAAGCTGTCTGATATGCCCAAAGTGCATCATCTAGTTTGTCGGACTAATCCTTCCTATTCTTTGCAACCGTCTTCTTAAGAATGGCTTTAATCTGTCTGTTAGAAACTTCCGCTTGCTCACTAGTTTGAGGGTGATAGGTTGTCCCGAACCGTTGATGGACTCCATTCTTGCGAAGCATTCTTTGAAAGGCCCCATGCACAAAGTGTGAACCGTTATCACTTATTACCGCTCTAGGAACCCCGAACCTTGGAAAAATGATCTTCTTGAAGAGTTTCATGACAACCTTGTGGTCATTTGTTGGGGAGGCGATTGCTTCCACCCACTTTGAGACATAATCTACTGCCACAAGGATGTATTGGTTCCCACGGGATGAAGGGAAAGGTCTAATGAATTCTATACCCCAAACATCAAAGATTTCCAGTTCTAGAATGGGTTGTTGGGGCATTTCATTCTTCTTTGACACATTTCCACTTCTTTGGCACGCATCACATGTCTTCACAAATGCCCATGAGTCTCTAAAGATGTGAGGCCACCATAGTCCACTTTGCAATACCTTTTGAGCTGTCTTGTTTGCCCCCATGTGACCTCTGCAAGGATCGGAATGACACATTTTCAGCACACTTTGGGTTTCATCATCCGGAATACACCTTCTTAAAAGACCATCGACACCTCTTTTGAACAAAATTGGGTCATCCCAAATGTAGTGTCTTGCTTCTCGCCTAAGTTTCTTCCTTTGGTTCTTGGTGTAATCGGGAGGGAGTTCCCCACAAGCTAAGTAGTTCACCAAATCTGCAAACCAAGGTAGTACCTTTTCCTTAAGGAGATATAGGACATCATCTTTTAACTCATCACAAATGGGTACCCCATCATCAACTTGTTGCTCCGTTTCCATGCGTGAAAGGTGATCCGCGACCACATTTTCGGCCCCCTTCTTGCCCTGTATCTCTACATGAAATTGTTGCAAAGAAAGGACCCATCGGAGGAGACGCGGTTTGGACTCCTTTTTCGATATTAAGTATTTGATAGCAGCATGGTTAGTGTAAACAATTGTTTTGGAACCAATGAGGTAATCCCAAAACTTCTCAAAAGCATGAACGATGGCTAGAAACTCTTTCTCCATGGTGGTGTAGTTCCGTTGTGCTTCATTCAAGGTTTTTGACATATAGTAGATCACATGAAGCCTCTTTTCAACCCACTCTCCAAGAACACCCCCAATTGCCGTGTCACTTGCATCACACATTAACTCGAACGATAGGTCCCATCTTAGTCCTTGCACTATCGGAGCTGAGATCAAAGCTTTCTTAAGTGTGTTAAAAGCATGTAGGCACTCTTCATAAAATTTAAAATCGGCTTCCTTTTGCAATAGGGAATTTAAAGGCTTGGCTATTAGAGAGAAATCTTTTATAAACCGCCTGTAGAAACCCGCATGCCAAAAAAACTGTCTTACCCCTTTTGCATTGACTGGTGGTGGTAGTTTTTCGATGACTTCGACCTTTGCCTTATCTACCTCTATCCCGGCATTCGAAATCTTGTGACCGAGTACAATTCCTTCCTCTACCATGAAGTGACATTTCTCCCAGTTGAGGACCAAGTTCACCTTCTCACATCGTTTCAAGCACTTCCCCAAATTTACTAGGCAATCATCAAAAGATGTTCCTCCAACTGAAAAATCATCCATGAAGACCTCCATTTCGGCTTCCAACATGTCCCAAAAATGCTCATCATACACCTTTGAAAGGTGCCCGGTGCATTGCATAGTCCGAAGGGCATTCTCCTGTAAGCAAATGTACCATATGGACAAGTAAAATTGGTTTTCTCTTGGTCATCGGGGTTGATAGGTATTTGGAAAAACCCTGAATAACCGTCAAGAAAGCAATAATACTTGTGCCTAGTTAGTCTTTCGAGAATTTGATTAATAAATGGAAGGGGAAAATGGTCCTTTTTGGTTGATGAGTTTAGACGTCTATAATCTATGCACATCCTCCATCCGGTTACCGTTCTAGTTGAGATGAGCTCACCATTCTCATTCTCAACTACAGTCATTCCCCCCTTCTTAGGGACAACATGCACAGGGGAAACCCATCTAGAACTCGAAATGGGGAAGATGATGCCTGCATCAAGGAGTTTGGTGATTTCTTTCTTCACCACCTCCCCCATTTGAGGATTGGGTTTCCTTTGCCGTTCTATGGAAGGCCTTGCATCATCCTCGAGAGTTATGTGATGCATACAAATAGCAGGACTAATACCCTTGAGGTTATCAATGGTATAGCCTATAGCACTTTGATGCTTTCTCAATACATCACATAACTTCCGAGTTTGATCCACATCTAAAGAGGAATTCACGATGACAGGGTAAGTTGAATTAGGACCAAGAAATTCGCACCTTAGATGTGTTGGTAGAGGTTTTAATTCTACCTTAGGGGCCTCATTTACCTCTTTTGCCGCGGCCATATCAAGTGCATACTTAGTTGTGATCCATGTACTTATGTTCACCATCATCTCCATCTTGAATTTGCTCCTCCATGTCCCTGTTTTCTTCGGTATCACTTGACTCAAGATAATATTTAGTAGAGAGCAATTGCGTATGCATATTAGAAACAATCGAATCAATGGTGTCAATCGTCATGCAATTTTCAGAAA
This sequence comes from Chenopodium quinoa, assembly GCF_001683475.1. Taxonomy (NCBI): domain Eukaryota; kingdom Viridiplantae; phylum Streptophyta; class Magnoliopsida; order Caryophyllales; family Amaranthaceae; genus Chenopodium; species Chenopodium quinoa. The sequence continues at coordinate 1,189,670 of NW_018742726.1, read as the reverse complement.
CAGAACAAGGACATTGCATGCTTTTATTTAAATCAAAATCTAAAACTTCCTCCCCTACCTTTAAAGAAATCTTAGCACTCTTCACATCAATGAGAGCACCTAAGGTAGCTAGGAAAGGTCATCCTAGAATAATAGGTATATGACTATCCTCATCCATTTCCAAAACCACAAAATCAACAGGTATTACAAATTTCCCAACCCGTAGGGGAACATCTTCCACTTTACCCTTAGGAAATTTGATCGAACGATCAGCTAATTGCAGCGTAATGTTGGTGGGAAGAAGTTCTCCTACCTCTAAACGTTGATACACAGAATATGGCATAAGACTAACACTGGCCCCAAGATCACATAATGCATTATCAATTTTCATCTTATTAATAGCACAAGGGATTGAGAAATTTCCTGGATCTCCTAATTTAGGAGGCATTTTATTCATAATTATTGCACTACAATTTGCAGTGAGGTTAACAGTTTCTACCCCATCACAGTTCCTCCTACCACTCAAAATATCTTTTAAAAATCTAGCATAATTAGGCATTTGCTTTATAGTGTCAGTGAATGGTATGGAAAGGTGGATTTGTTTCAAAGTCTCCAAAAACTTACCAAAGTGAACATCTAGCTTATGCCTCACGAACTTAAGGGGGTAAGGGAGTTTCTGCAATAAATTAGGTTCTTTGGCTTGTGTTCCCTTCTGTTCTTTTGGGACCTCATTAATTTTATCATTCTCTCTGGTCCTCTCATCCTCACTTTCAACAACATTATCAGTGATAGGTGGAGTCTCAGGTTGATTCTTAGGTGGTATTACTTTATCGCTCCCTATCAATGTTTTTCCAATCCTAGTGGTGATAGAATTCACAGAATTTTTAGGGTCAATACCTTGAGGCGGGAGTTTGGAAACTCCAACCACATCTTTTATAGCACTAGCCAACTGGGAAATCTTGATTTCAAGCATTTTGTTATGTGTCATCACTTCACTAAACTTTTTATCACCGGTGGCCATGAAAGTGTTAAACATTTTAGATTGTGCTTCCATCATCTCCTCCAAACTAGATCTTTGCGGTGGTCCTTGGGCATAGTAACTGTCATTAGGGGCTCGGGAACCACGCGCATTAGATTGTTGGGGATTTTTATTTTGGAAGTTCCTATTAGCATTGTTATTCCAGTTTCCCCTGTTATTGGCATTCATGTTTTGATTATATTGCCCTTGATTAGCCTGATTTCCTGCATTTTGTTGGTATTGATTTTGATTACCATAATTACCATGTTGATTATAGGATCCTTGGGGATTGTGGTCCCTTTAGTTCCTGTTTCCCCACTGGTTTTGCTATTGGTAATCAAAATTATTACCTTGTTGATTATAATTGTTCCCTCTTTGATTTGGTGGTAAGTATCTGTTGTTGTCATTCCTAGGTCTATTATCATAAGACAAGGCGTTGACTTGTTCGTTTTCAAATTCATTACCATCATTGCAATTAGATTGAAATTTGGAATCCAAGTTACAGGTAGAAGTATCATGGTCATAAGACCCACAATTTTTACAGAATATACATCCAGCAGGCATATTATAGGAGTTAGAATTCGTACCTCTCTCCTTAGATGGGAAGGAAGATTTTGATGCGGTGCGGCGTCAAGCTTATCTTTAATAATTGACATCTCCTTTCCTAGATTTGCAATTTGTTATGTCAGATTTCCGTTTGCATTAAGGTGGTCTACCGAATAGACCGCTCCTCCACTCTTGCTCGTAGCTTCCCGCTCTCCATCTTGCCAATCCATGTGGTGTCGTACCACATCTTCTATGATATCTATGACTTGCTCTTCGGTTTTGTTCATGATTGGGCCACCTGCTCCCGCATCCAAACTGGTTTTCGCTTGAGGACTCAATCCTCTATAGAATATCTGTAGCACCTGGTATGTTGGAATTCCGTGGTGCGGGCACTCTCTTTGGTACTCCTTGTACCTTTCCCATGCTTCTTAGATTGACTCCCCACTCCTTTGCCGAAATCCTTTGATCAAAAGTCTAGCATCGGCCGTCTTCTTCTAAGAATAGAATCATCCCAAAAATGCTGTCGTGACATCATCCTAAGTATGTAGAGTGTTTGGTTTAACCTCCTTCTCTAACCATTCGAGAGCTCTCCCAATGAGTGAAAATGGGAAAAGCTTTAATCTCACGAACTCTTGAGTCAACCCATTGACTTTAATAGTGTTGCAGTACTTCTCAAACTCGTTCAGATGAGCCAAAGGGCTCTCATTCTTGGCACCACTAAACTGCCTTCGTTCGATAAGGGTGATCATGGCCGGCAGGATCTCGAAGTCATTGGCTTGAGTGGTGGGTGGAGCAATCCCACTTGAACCTCTATATGCCCCGGGAGTTCCCAACTCCTTAGTCGTGGTGGTGGCTGATTTTCTGTCATTGGAACTGGTTGTGTGCTTGGGCCGGTTTCCTTTCCTTGAGAGTTTGATGATTTCGATCGGGATTTTCAATTGCTTTTCAAAGTCCTATCGATTTCAGGATCGAAGGGTACTAACTCTCCCTGTTTAGACCTACGCATACACACTAACCCAACCAATCAAATAGCAGGACTACAAGTGTAGCCAAAAAGAAAAATCTTTTTGGATTTTTGTTTTAAGAACTAGACTCAAGAAATCAAAAATCAATTATCAAACACCGTTCCCCGGCAACGGCGCCATTTTTACAAGCGTAATATTGGTCGCACAATGTAACTCTTAATCAAACAATATTTATACGAACACCCTATAACCAGTACAATGGCAAAGAAAGGTTCGGTCCACGAAGAACGGGAGTAATTGCAAATCAATCTTAAAACCTAAGCTAGTTCGAAGTCAAATGAAAGATGGTGTTCTAAATATCTACTAATGAGATGAATAAATCAATAAACTAAAACACTAGGGAGAACGAGAGTCCGCCTAACCATTGGTAACTAAGCAATAAGGAATCATAGAGACAAACGAGATATGCAAAGACTATATGTCTGATCAATATCATGTGATAGAAGACAACGAGCAATAATAAGCTTGGATTTCTCATGCACTTAACATTACTCGATACATAATAAAACCACATTCAATAATGAAATACTCAATTCACAATCTCTTGTTCAAACCAAGAATAACATGCAATCAAATTCAAGACTCTAGGTTAGCTACTCCTACTATAATGAATTAACATGCAATCGCATATAATCAGTTTAATCACAATATGTTTATCAAAACCAACCTTCAATTACATAGATTACCTAGGCCAGGTTTCATCCCGAAACCCTAGTTAGGGAACTACTCACACATATTCATGATCAAAGCAACAACAAATTCTAAAGGCATAATAAATATAAACATGAATTCTAATCAAGGATAATAAAGCTTTGAATAATAAATAGGAGCGAATAATACCAATAAATCGATGCGAATCAATGCAAAAGATAGGAACTTTGATATCCGATGTGAATGAATAATACAAAGAATCCTAATTAATCTTGCCTTGAATAAAATCCGGAAAACTAGAGTATCTCAAATCTGATGAACTATTAATTTGCTAGAATAAAATCTAAGGAAACTATGGAACCTTAACTACGAAAGTACTCTCAATATCTCTCTAAAAATCTGTCTCTCTTAACCCTTACAATCGGGCTATATATATATATATGTGTTTTAAATATAAAAGTAAATCGCAGGCTACCCTTCGTAAATCAGCACGGTCGTGCTGAAAGTTGCACGGCCGTGCAAGCATGGCAGGGAACCATCGAACTTTTCTTGGACTTCAGCACGCTCGTGTTGATATTAGCTAAACCGTGTTGATGGTTTGGCACGGCCGTGCTGAATCTGGCACGGGCGTGCTGCAGGCTGAATTGGCACGGGCATGCTAGACTGATTGGCACGGGCGAGCCAAAAGTGGCACGGACGTGCTGGCACATGGAAGATGGCACGGACGTGCTGCACTCTGCACAGGCGTGCATCATAGGCAGTGAAGTTGAGGGCAATCTGGCACGGGCGTTCCAAATGTGGCACGGCCGTGCTGCTTGTACAACTTATGAAGATTCTTGCAACATCCTTAGTTTGCTGAACTATGACCAAAGTTGGCTCAATCACGCACCAACGGCTCGGGACCCGACTAAACTCGGTCAATTATACCTGAAAACACATCAAAAACAATCTGAAACCCGTGAAGCACGTTATATAAGGGATATAAACATAACAAGGCAATAAAGGACCAAAACGGTCCTAAATACGATCAAAACCCTAAAGTGCGCTTGTCATCGGCATAACCCATAATTTGTCAAAATTTTGCAAAATCGAAAATCGAGGTTTTTAGCCTCGTTAAAATAATTATTTAAAATTATTAAAATGGCCAAAAATCGCAAAAACATAGCTCAAGAACTAAGCAAAACGTCCCACAAAACCCTTTGAGGGTGCGCACCATGGCTGCTAGGCAGCCCATGGCATGGCGCCATGGTGCGTGGGCGAGGCCTGCAACGCCCAGAAAGCATCGCTGCTAGCCCAGCTGCCTGCTAGCATGCTGGTGCTTGCGAACTGCTTGCGTGCTGGGCTGGCGCCTACTACTGCTAGCCAGCATGCATAGGCAGCCTCTGCTCAACCAGTGCCCCACACATTGCTGCACCCAGCACCTTCCCTGCCACACACAGCCACGAGCATTGGTACAATAGCCTTGCGTACACCATAGGCAGCCACATGTGGGCTGATAGGTAGCCCGGCTAGCCTTGGTGACGCTTGCGGTTTTGCATCGATTTGCGTGCATTTCCTCAGATTTTTAATTTCGATTTGTGTGTGACAATAATTAATTCCAAATTACATTTTAGAATTAATTTTAAGGAAAATAAAATAAAATAATATAAAATTAAGTCCTACTTAAATAAAATTTATTTTATTGGTGCACAAGCCTAAATTATCCAAAATTTCAATTTTGAACAAAATTAGGTCTAACTTTATGCTTAAAATAAAATGAGTTATGTCCAAAATTAATCTTGCCAATGTGAAAATTAATAATGGATTTGACAAATGGGAGTTGGAAAAATAAATTAACCATCCAATGATAAAAAAATTTCCAACTTGCATACTTGTGTAAAATACCAAGATTACATCTTCCTATATGAAGATTAATCAAATTTTACTCACAAGTAATTGAACTTGATGGATTTTAATCAACCAAACATGGAAAAATCCAAACTTTGTTCAACATGGAATTTAGGGTTAGGGTTCCAATCATTTAAAGTTTTAAAGATTAGAACTTTAACAATATTTGGGAACTTAAAATACAAAATCACAACAAGTTTTCACACTTTATTGTAATTTATTTGCAAAATTTGTGAAAAACAAGTTTATGTGAAAAATTGGTATATCAACTTAAGCACTAATAAAAACTCCATTATTATGCTTAAGGATATTTTAAAGACAGTAGATTAGTGATGCAAATGTGCATTTAATCTAACCTTCTAATGCTTTCATTAATCAAGGCTTAAAAAGAATTAAAATTTTCGTTGAAAACGAAAAACCCCAGAAAAACTGGCTTTCTGGTTCGAGTTTGGCTTATGGACAGTCCTTATAAGGTTGAATCTGTTCTTGAAATGTCGATTCCACCAAAAAAATCACTATTTTTGAGCCAAAATCAGTGTTCGACAGCCAAATCGAAAATAAAATCGTGTTTTAAAATTAATTAAAACGAGCAACTAATCTAATTAGAAGAACATGAACTAGAAAATTAAATTCTTTTAAAACACCTTAATTAAAAAATAATTGCAAAAATTAAAAGGAGCGTGGCTCCGATACCGTTGTAGGGTTTCGTAGTGACCCGACACTACGCGGAAGGAAACCCACCAAGACCTTCCCCTTAATTAAAACAATTAACAAGCATATTAAACTTAATCAAACAAGATTAAGAACAAGAATTATACCTTTGACGCGTGCTTCGCTCCCAAAGAGCTCATACTTTAAAATCCCGAAAACACGAGATCTCCGACGGATCGTACCCTCGACCCGACCCGAGCGTCCTAAGTCTTGAAGATTAGTCAAGACCTGGACAAAATGTGGGAGAATGAGTAATTTTACTAATTAATTTATTTCTAAAATAATTTAATAAATAAATCCAATCACAATGCAACAAGTGTCAAGGGGAGAGAGAGAGTTAGGTGAGGACCATCTACCTTGGGGGGACCATTGTCTTGCTCCCCAAGGCATGGCTCTAAGCCTTGATCCCCACTCTCCTCACAAAACTGCCTCAAGCATGCTGCTGAGCTGGCAGCCAGCTGGCGCTGCCAGCATGCCTAGCCTAGCTAGCACCAGCCCACCAGCAGCCTTCACATCCCAGCCAGGCTGTGCTGCTTGGTGTTGGGCGATGCTTGGCGCTGGTGCGTGCCAGTGCTAGGTGCTGGTGCAGCCCCTGGCATCCCACGCACCACACACATCCACGCTTCACCCTTCGCACATGCTCGCAAATCCAGCATGTGTGTTGCTAGCGAGGCACGCATGCTGGCCCCCTTACCTCGCACACCACGCACACACCTTCGCAGCATCTCTCGCACACGCACTAGCCACGCACCATGCGCACTAGTCATGCACAGCGTGCATTAGCCTCGCACCACACGCACGCTCACGCATCACACAGCAGCCTTGGTGCGTGGTGATGCTGGGCTGCTGTGGGTGGCCTAGCACTATGCTGCGCCCAGGCCCACGCATATGCATGGTGCGATGCTTGGTGTTGCCATGCGAAGGCTAGCACACAAGCCTGCACACATGTTGTGCCAATGCTAGGCAGGCACCCATGCTAGCACTTGGTGCCAGCGATGGTGCTGCCATGCCAGGCACGCACGCACGCAGCACCTAGTGCCTGCGATGGTGCGCCTGGTGCTTGCGATGGGAAGCAATGGTGCACAGCCTCACGCTAGGGCTGCGATAGCTGCGATGGGTTGCTAGGTGCGCCTGGTGCGCCTATTGCTTGTGATAGGCTTCCAGGCCGCGCCAAGGCTGCGATAGTGCCTAGCACACCATGGTGTGCCTAGCACACACATGGTGCGCCTAGGCTTGCGATGAGCTAGCCTAGCCCAGCTACGACTACACTTAAACTTGTTGCATGTGATTTTGCGACGCTCGGTCTCGACGCCCTAGGCTCGATTTCTGACGTCTGTATTCGTAAAACTCTGCTGACTTATTAAATCCTTTCGGATTAATTCGTCGTCTCGGATCGGTGGTTCGATTGGGTTCGACCTGAAGGGTTTAGTTAAGATTAAGCTGTAATATCAATTGTACCTCGATATTACTGATCGGAAGCGACCTCCACCTAGGCATTCCGATCACTTGACCTTAATGAAGGATTAGCTCCGTAATAATTCTGAACCCTCTATCGGAAGAATACACTTGTTGGAAGGACACCATTCCTTTCAAAAAGGGTCCAATGAGCACTACATATATTTACATAAACGTCAGCATATATACGCCATAGCTAACTGCATTTTAAGAATTTGGAAAAAAAATAATAAACTGAATTATGACATTTTGTGACGTACTCCTCAAAACATGGGGCTAATATGAACTTATCTCCAGCACGAGTTGATTCCTTCATAATTCGTTCTAGATAATCTTCCACGTCACGAGGGTTGCATAAGCATCAGGTACTGGAGGTCTGCTCGGGGCAAAAACACCCAACTGCAGCCTAGGAATTGAATCCACTAACAAGGTGCTCCTGTAGTGCCCTTCATGACAGTAATGTGGGGAATATTTATTAATTACATTATTTTTATTCGAAAATGCAAAACCATTATGATTAGGAATAGTGGCATTGAATTACCTCATGAATGCTTGAATGATGGAAATGTTAAGCATGGCACCGGATAGAAATTCCTTCACATCCTCTTTTGTAATTGGTACGATCCCATCCTCATCATAGTGGAACATTTCCTTAGGTAAATTCACTCCAATAGATCTACCCCTAGGCAACTCACTCACACGGTTGTGAAGAAAAGTACAAGCTTTAGAGAGTGAGTTTAGGATGCCGACTTCTACTAGTGGAGGAAAACTCGCGGCAGAACCTCTCGAATTGTTCTTGAACCCTTATCCTTGTTGGACATTCTTAGATTTTGGCTTCTCCACTTTCTTCATTTTGGATGACTGATTTTCATTTGTAACATAAAAGCACATGGTTAAATTACAAGCTATTTAGGACATGTTTTAAAAAAAAGCTAAGTAGTGTACACTTACCCCTCCTATCAACCTCACTCGATCACGTGGCCATTGCACAAAGCTACCTTTCGCATCAAGCAGAGTGATGAAGTCATATTCCTCTCTAGGCACCGGTAATGGCAAGTCCTCAAACCTAGGTACTATGGAATAGATGCCGACGGAGATGTAGTGGGTATTAGTATTAGATTTGAAATGGACCTTGTCAAACGGTTGTGCACTACCATACCCCACCAATTCACCATCCACGTTTTTCTCGGGGTGAAGGAGCTCACAAGGCGTCTCTTCCTACACATTTTATTAGGACAAGTTATGAACTAAGTAACTAGCGTCAACATAATACAAGGACATTTCATTGAGACTTGAAATTTACCTGAACATCTGGAAAAGGATCAGGTGTCTGGTTTTCAATCCCCCTTGAGTTTGCACGCGTAGGACTAGGAATCTGCAATATTTCAAAATAATTATGCTTCATAGGGCCTCGTTTGATGATATGGAGTTCATGATCTCAACTGTAATTCAATTACCTCGCTCTCAACAACTGAATCGTCCCCGGCATCTTTTGGGTGACTACATGAGTCCACTGGGGTTATCGGGGGCATAGACAAGGTTGATAAGTTCATGTGCTTCAAAATGGCATTGAATTGACTTTGCAACTGTTCTTGCACCTCTTTGCGTATCACCGCCTTTATTGATTCCTTTTTCTTGGCATCCATATGGTATGGCGAATTAACACTTGATCTAGATCTTCCTGATCTAGATCTTCATGATCTAGTGTATTCTGAACCCATAACCTTTTCCCACCCTAGTTGTTTCCCGCCCGCTCTAATTACTCTCCCAGGGTGGTATGGTTTTCCCAAAGCCAAGGTAAAACGATCGTTCTCAATGCTTGGAGTGAGCTTGTCTTCAACCACTTCTGAGGTATGCTCGAGATGCAACAAAACAAAAAATTTGGTTAATTCTAAGTTATATGTAGTTTCTATCGAAATATTTAATAATAACGGTTAAATATTATCATAAATGTCATAGCTTAGGGTGCTTACAAGTGCATCTGCTACTGTGTTTGGTATCCGGGTGCATGACGTACTTCTCGGTGTTCTTGTCGATCCCATGCATAGCACACCACCAATCGTTGGAACGACTCACCAAAGATGTTACCGTGGAGGGAATCGGTGTATCAGGTGAAGATATTTTGGATGTGGGGTACAAACTCTCTTTGATCCACTTTTGTCGACTTTCCGTAAATGTCTTACAACCCATATGATGGTTATACATTTTCTTCTTAGCATTGTGCGTAGCTTGTTGACTTCTTTCCTACACATTAGTAATTGTTCGCATCATTATATGAAGTGAGCAAATTTGAGGAAACAACTGTAAATTATATAAGATTACATACAAGTGCAGTAGAAGTTGTTGATTTTGCAACAAACTTCTCCCAGTCCTTCACCGTTATATGTGGATATACATCCCACGGTTTCTTCTCAAGTTCCTCCTCTCCTGCATTACCTATCAAAGTTTTCTTCGGATTATGCCTTTATTTCTTATGGATCCATCTTGTTCTTAACGAACTTTTGAAGTTTTTGAATCTCTCTTGTACAAAACCTTCAAACGATCTCCTCTTGTCTGGCTCATCATGAATATTAAACACACTCTGTAAAATGGCAAACTTCCATGTTAATCAAGGGAAAAAAATTTGAAAAAAAAAATGGAGAAAAAAATTGGCAAAAAAAAAAAAAATCAGCACAACAGCCCTGGCAAGGTGCATAGACAGGCAGCAGCCCACACAGGCAGCTGTATAGCCCAGCCAGGCAGACATCAGCCAAGCCAGGTAGGCAGCAGCCCAGCCAGGCAGCTACACAGCCCAACCAGGTAGGAAGCAGCCTAGCCAGGCAGGAGTCCAGCTAGGCAGCAGCCCAACCAGGCAGGCAGCAGCCCTGGCATGCTGCACAGACAAGTAGGCAGCCTGCACACGACTATGTAGGCACGAAGTTAGGTTATTTTCGATGAATGCGCATTGATTTTGGCTCGAAGTTTTATGAACCAAACTGAAATACAAAACACTTACCATTATATCATCCCAGAACATTTGAAGCAACCCTTTTGGAATCTCTGCCCAGTCAAGTGTGATCGGTATTTTACGAGTTAGAATGCCAATGTGTGTGGAATATTTGTTGCGCCATTGCCCAGTAGGTTGACCGAACTCGTCAAACTCAAGAACCATGTGTTCCCCAGGTTTCTTAAATGCCTTTGTTGGACCCCTAACCTTTCTTTTCCCCGGTGCCTTTCCACCACTGCTGGTTTCACTTGACGTTGCATGTGCATTTGTCCGTTTGAATCTCGTTCAAACTCGGAGACAACACCATCCACAATAGGGGGAGCACATTCAGCTGCCATCTCATAAGCATCAAGCCTGTGCTGCAACTCATCATGAACTTGGTCTTCTGGTTCGCCCAAATCTTGCTCCTTATTGACATCATACAACTCGTCACCAGATTGAGAACTACCACGGTCTTCATCATCCATATCCTCTTCATGGTGAATGTATTCATCACGACCCATTTTATGTTCACATCTACCACCACAAGCAACAATTAGGAATTAGTAAGACAAGAAAAATGCTTTAAAGGTAATGATTTCATGCTAATACAAGATTATGGGAGCGAAATATGTTGAAAATGGCAAAAAATGAGCTTCTACCATTCCCAACTTCTTCATTTTCATTCCTAGTTCACATCTAATCCTTCTAACATCTCACATTAGGTATACAAAACATGTTTACAAGCTGAAAATGCTTTAAAGGTAATGATTTCATGCTAATACAAGATTATGGGAGCGAAATATGTTGAAAATGGCAAAAATATACCTCATTCAAGTATTCCCTCATTGTGGTCTGCTTAAATATAATTTGCATCCTTGTCTACATCATTTGTTACATCAAGTCTAGGGGCAGTGAAAGGGGGCGAATCATCAAACGCATCATATTCGTCCTCGTCTTTGACATCTCCAACCCCTAAAATTCTTTTTTTGCTAGCAAGGACGATGGACCATTTTGGATCAGCTGGGTCGGTTACATAGAACACTTGCTTAGCTTGAGATGCAATGATGAATGGTTCCAAACTATCCCGCAAGTGGCCAAGGTCTACAAGAGTGAAGTCATCATGTCTGACGTTGCGCCTAATATTATCGACCCATTTACACTTAAATAGACCTACGTTGAACTCACGGTAATCTAGTTCCCATATTTCCTTAATTCGTCCGTATTAGGATAATTGTGCGTCAACCGGTGCTGTATCCTTCGCACTTGCAAACTCTCTTGATGAAGCCACAAGAGTGACACCACTTTTTTGAGTCGATGAGGATTTTTGATCACGATGCTTAGTCTAGAATGTGTACCCATTTATGTCATATCCCTCAAAAGAATAAACATCTTCTTTTGGACCATAAGCTAGCCACTTTACAGTATCAGATACACTCTCATCCAATTGACGCATAACTCGATCATGGAACCATGTCACAAACATCTTATTATGCAACTGCATTAGTGCCCTTTCCCCTTTTGATGGAAATTCCGCACGCAAACTATCCATGTGCTCTTCTAAATATGGGTGAACCTCCGCAACACGATGAAGCACAAATAAGTGAGCTTGCAGGAACTGATCATGAGTAGGTGAGATCCGTTTCGACCCGAGTGTGCCATGACCATCAAGTCTCCCTTCATGTCGGGAAGTGGGAAGCCCAATTGGTTCGGCAACGACCACATACTCCGCCACGAAATTACCAATCTCCTCCGCCACAATCCCTTGAATCATACTACCTTCTGGATGGGTTGGATTCCTGACTTTATGTTGCAATGTGCCCATGTGTCTTTCAAAAGGATAGCACCACCTCATAAAGAGAGGACCGCACATCTTAATCTCACGAACCAAATGAAGAACCAAATGCACCATTATGTCAAGTTACAACTACATTCGCCTATAGAGAATCAAGTGTAAAAGGATCGAGCACTTTGCTGCATATGGTGTTGAAAAACGAACAAAGGCTGGTAATAGCTTCCCTCACGTTCTTCGGTAGAATACCACGAATGGCAATCGGTAGGAATACTTGCATCATCATGTGACAATCATGAGATTTCATACTAGTCAACTTCAATTTCCCATTTAAGGAAACAAATCTTTTCATGTTTGACGAGAAACCAAAGGGAACCTTAATGTCATACATACAAGCACAAAACATTCGTTTTTCTTCCTTTGACAATGTGTAGCAAGCTGGAGGTAAATAAACCTTTTCATCTTTCTTCTTTGATACACCGGTGCCCATTCCTTTACGCTCCCCCTTACGTTTATTTCCACGATCTTCCCTTACCTTTTCCATTACCTTTGCCTTCCCTTCCTTTGGGTGGACCCACCATTCTGGACGAACTCCCCATGCTTCCAAATCTAATTGGGCGCTCTTCCCATCCTTTGTCTTGCCATGAATACCCATTATTGTCCCAACAACTACATCATAAACATTCTTCTCTATATGTATCACATCGAGACAATGTCTAACATCATGTTCTTTCCAGTACTCAAGCTTCCAAAAGATTGATTCCTTTTTAAAGAGAGCATGTGGGTCTAAAGGTTTCGAAGTTTTAGCAAAAACAGTTAATATACCCTTCACTCGACCATACACCTCATGTCCACTCAATGGCCTAGGCGCAACCCCTTCTTCAACGTTCCCATTTAAGGCCTTTTTCTGCCTACGATATGGGTGATCGCGCCTAAGCAATCTTCGGGTCCTCACGTACACATCTTTGCCGTAGTGTTCAAGGTACACGTTTGGTGTGTCATCGATACAAATAGGACATGCTTTATGCCCTTTGTTCTTGTACCCGGACAGGTTGCCATATGCCGGAAAATCATTAATGGTCCACATAACGGCTGCACGCAATAGGAACATCTCGTTCTTATGGGCATCAAAAATAGAAACCCTTTCGTCTCACATCTTTCTCAAGTCATCAACAAGGGGCTCAAGGTAAACATCTATGTCGTTTCCAGGTTTCCTTGGACCCGTTATCAAAAGAGACAGCATTACGTATTTTCGTTTCATGCACAACCACGGAGGCAAGTTGTAGATCACTAAAAGTACCGGCCATGTGCTATGTTGGATACTAAGAGTGCCAAATGGATTCATACCGTCGGTGCACAATCCAAGCCTTAAATTTCTGACTTCATCACCAAATGCCTTGAACTTCATATCGATGTTCTTCCAATCCGGAGAGTCAGCCGGATGCTTCAACAAACCGTTTTTCTTTCTTCCCTCTACATGCCATCTCAAGTTCTTAGCATCTTCTGGTATTGAAAATAGACTCTTGAACCTTGGAATGATGGGAAGATACCATAACACCTTGGCAGGAGGTCCCTTCATACCAGCATTGCAGCTCTTTTGCTTGTAACGCGACTTACCACAACGTGGACACTCCTCCAACTATTCATATTCATTTCGATAAAGAACACAATCATTAGGACATGCATGTATCTTGTTATACTCCAAACGAAATGGACACATGAGTTACTTTGCGTAATAGTAGGACTTAGGAAGTTCATTCCCATCAGGCAACATGTCACATAACATAGTCAACAAAGAAGTAAAACTAGTGTCGCTCCAGTTATAGTTTGACTTAATCTTAAAAAGGGTTAGCACGACTGAGAGTTTGGTGTATTTTTTGGACCCAAGATACAGAGGCTTTTTGGCAGCCTCTGATAATGACATAAATACATCACATCGGTCACGAAACTCACCTTCAACATTATGCATCATCTCATCCAAGTGATCACCACCACCGTCCTCGATCTCATCTCCCTCCTCATCCCCATCTCCACCACCATCAGTACCATATTCATCTTCCGCACGAATCTCGGCACTATGATCGTGAGTATCATTCCCAACAACATTCTCCCTATACGATCCCTTTTCACCGTGCCAAACCCACGCATGATATTGAGGCCTAAATCCATGAAATACCACATGATCCCTTATTGTATCAACACTGTCGACCATTGTGACATTATTACACTTGACACAAGGACAATAAAGGTCATTCACACCCGTTCTGATCTGATATTGTGAAGCACTCTCGCAAAACTCTTCGACCCCATTAAAGAAATCCAACGTATCACGTCTACTATACATCCAACCGCGATCCATTGACGTTTTAAATTGCCTTTACGCAAACCAACACATTATAAATAATGTATAAATGCAACATATAATAAAAGTACAAAGTTTGTATTTATATCGTTCATGCATATAGTTCAAAAATTAATGCTCCCAAAAGGTCCTTATCACTCAAACCTAACCCATTCTTGAACGTCTAATCTCACTAGTGAATGTATGCCAACTTTCTAATTTTAAGGAAAATCCGGCAACATTTCGCCACAGTTCTCCAAGTACACAACGTGGGTAATTAATTACCTACATATTCACCCAGAGAACATGGAGACAAAATGCTAAGCCGAGATATTCCTTAAAATCGAAAAAGGGACATACATTCACTACCTAAGTGAGATTAAACGACCAAGAACAGTCCCGACCGGGGACTATTCAAGTCTTCCTTCTAATGAGAAAGACTCGAACGGGTATCTAGGAAAATGATGATGCAACAACACAAAAATTTCCATTTGTTTGACATTCAACAAAACACAACTTCATTCATTCATACAATGCTAATTGGACTACCTACAAGAAAACTAAGATTACTTACAATCCATTCATTAATTCATCACTTTTTAGCTACTCAAATTCAAATAACTTATAACATTATACAGTTAAGGTAACAATTAACATTTTGTATACAAATAATTAATAAAATAATTAACATAAATTTGATTAACTAAAATTGAAACCTAAAATTTAGGAAATTGTTAACAATGTATAGATAATGAAGTAAACTTAAGCATGAACTCACCCTAAAAAAAGGAATGTGGGGTGAGAGGAAGAGGTGTGGTGGCCTGGTGGTGCGTGTGAAGGTGAGAGGGGCAGTGATAAGCACACTTTAGGGTGCACTATAGAGCATATTATAGGACGATTTTGGACGTATTTAGGACCGTTTTGGTCGTTTATTGCCTTGTTATGCTTATATCCCTTGTATTATGTGCTTCACGGGTTTCGGGTTCTTTTTGATGTGTTTTCAGGTATAATTGATCGAGTTTAGTCAGGTCTTGAGCCATTGGTACGTGATCGAGCCAACCTTGGTCGTATACGAGGAACTAAGGGGTTTTTCAAGAGTTTACACATGATACACAAGTAGCACGGCCGTGCCATACTTGACACGCCCGTGTCAGGTAGCCCCAGCAACTCTGACCAGGCAACACGGCCGTGCAGAGATGAAGCACGGCCGTGCCATTTTCCATGCATCAGCACGACCGTGCCATTTTCCATGCATCAGCACGGCCGTGCCAGATTAAGCACGGCCGTGCCAAGTCAGGCTAGAGCCCGTGTCAGCTAATTTCCATGCCCATGCCAGATTCAGCATGGCCGTGCCAGGCATTAGCACGGCCGTGCCAAAATTGAAGATATTGCGGATCATCTACTGCCATGTTTGCACGGCCGTGCTGATTTACGAAGGGCAGCCTGCGATTTACTTTCCGATTTAAAACACATATATATAGCTCAATTGTAAAGGTTAAGGGAGAGAGATTTTGAGATAGATTAGAGACGTATTTTTCAGAGAGACTTTGTAGAGAGATAAAGAGCACTTTCGTAGTTGAGATTCCATAGATTTTATCTAGTTAATCGTAGTTTTCCGGATTGATACGAAGCAAGATTCGTTGGGATTCTTTGTATTATTCATTGACATCGGATATCAAAGTTCCAAACTTTTTCATTGATTCGCATCAATACAATTGGTATTATTCATTCTTGTTTATTAATCAAGCTTTATTATTCCTTAATCAAAATTCATGTTTAGACCTATTATGCTTTTGGAATTCATTATTGCTTTGATTATGAATATGTGTGAGTAGTCTCCTAGCTAGGGTTTCGGAATGAAACCCGGCCTAGGTAATCTATGTAATTGAGTGTTGATTTTGATAAATGGATTGTGATTAAATTGATTATATGCGATTGCATGTTAATTCATTATAATAGGAGTAGCTAACCTAGAATCTTGAATTTGATTGCATGATATTCTTGATTTGAACAAGAGATTGTGAATTGAGTATTTCATTGTTGAATGTGGTTTGATTATGTATCGAGTAATGTTAAGTGCATGAGAAATCTAAGATTAGTATTGCCCGTTGTCTTCCTACCACATGATATTGATAAGACATATAGTCTTTGCATATCCCGTTTGTCTCTGTGATTCCTTGTTGCTTAGTTACCAATGGTTAGGCAGATTTCCGTCTCCCTAGTGTCTTAGTTTATTGATTATTTCATCTTATTAGTAGTATTTTAGAACACCATCTTCCATTGATTTCGAACTAGCTTAGGTTTTAGGATTGATTAGCAGTTACTCCCGTTCTTCGTGGACCGAACCTTTATTTGCCATTATACTGGTTATAGGGTGTTCGTATAAGTATTGTTTGATTAAGAGTTAGATTGTAGCGACCGATTTAACGATTGTCAAAATGGCGCCGTTGCCGGGGAACAATGTTTGTTAATTGCGTTTTGATTTCTTGAGTCTAGTTCATAAAAAAAATACAAAAATATTTTTTTTTTCTTTTGGCTACACTTGTAGCCCTGCTATTTGACTGGTTTGTTTAGTGTGTATGCGCAGGTCTAAACAAGGAGAGTTAATACTCTTCGATCCCGAAATCGAAAGGACTTTGAAGAGCAATCGTAAATCTCGATCGAAGTCATCAAACTCTCAAGGAAAGGAACACAACACACAACAGGTTCCAATGACAGACATTCCGCGCCAACCTAATCGGCCAGCACCATGACCCCTTAAGGAGTTGGGAACTCCTGGGGAGTTTAAAGCTTCAAGTGGGATTGCTCCACCCACTACTGAGGCCAATGACTTCGAGATCCGGCCGACCATGATCACCCTCATCGAGCGAAGGCAGTTTAGTGGTGCCAAGCATGAGAGCCTTTTGGCTCATCTGAATGAATTTGAGAAGTACTGCAACACTATCAAAGTTAATGGGGTGAACCAAGAGTTTGTGAGATTAAAGCTTTTCCCATTTTCACTCATCGGGAGAGCCCTCAAATGGTTAGAGAAGGAGGTGAAACCAAACACTCTACACACTTGGGATGATGTCACGACAGCATTTTTGGGAAGATTCTATTCTCAAAAGAAGACGGCCGATGCTAGAGCTTTGATCCAAGGATTTCGGCAAAGGAGTGGGGAGTCAATCTACAAAGCATGGGAAAGGTACAAGGAGTACCAAAGAGAGTGCCCGCATCACGGAATTGCAACATACCAAGTACTATAGATATCTTATTAGTAGTACCAGTTTGGATGCGGGAGCAGGTGGCCCCATTATGAACAAAACCGAAGAAGAATTCATTGATATCATAGAAGATGTGGTACAACACCACATGGATTGGCAAGATGGAGAGTGGGAAGCTACGATCGAGAGTGGAGGAGCGGTCTATTCGGTAGATCACCTCAATGTAATTGGAAATTTGACATCACAAATTGCGAATCTAGGAAAGGAGATGTCTATTATCAAAGAAAAACTCGATGCCCCACCGCATCAAAATTTTCCATCCCATTCTAAGGGAGCAGGTACGAATTTCAACTCCTATAATATGCCTACTGGATGTACTTTTTGTGAAAACTGTGGATCCTATGATCATGATACCTCTACCTGTAACTTAGATTCCCAATTTCAATCTAATTGTAATGATGGTAATGATTGTGATAATGAACAAGTCAATGCCTTGTCTTATGATAATAGACCTAGGAATGACAATAAGAGATATTTACCACCAAATCAAAGAGGGAATAATTATAATCAACAAGGTAATAATTTTGATAACCAACAGCAAAACCAGTGGCGAAACAGGAACCAAAAGGACCAAAATCCCCAAGGATCCTATAATCAAAATGGTAAGTTTGGTAATCAAAATCAATACCAAAAAAATGCAGGTAATCAGGGTAATCAAGGGCAATACAATCAAAACATGAATGCCAATAACAGGGGAAACTGGAATAACAATGGTAACAGGAACTTCCAAAATCAAAATCCCCAACAATCTAATGTGTGTGGTTCCCGAGCTCCTAATGACAATTACTATGCTCAAGGACCACCGCAGAGGGCTAGTTTGGAGGAGATGATGGAAGCACAGTCTAAAATGCTCAACACTTTCATGGCCACCAGTGATAAAAAGTTTAGTGAAGTGATGACACATAATAAGATGCTTGAAACCCAAATTTCTAAGTTGGCTAGTGCTATAAAAGATGGGGTTGGAGTTTCAAAACTCTCGCCTCAAGGTATTGACCCTAAAAATTTTGTGAATGCTATCACGACTAGGAGTGGAAAGACTTTGATAGGGAGCGATAATGTAATACCTCCAAAGAGTCAACCTGCGACTCCACCTATCACTGGGTGAGGATGAGAGGACCAGAGAGAATGATAAAACTATTGAGGTCCCAAAAGAAAAGGAAGGTACACAAGTTAAAGAACCTAATCTATTGCAAAAACTTCCTTACCCCCATAAGTTCGTGAGACACAAGCTAGATGTCCAATTTGGTAAGTTTTTGGAGACATTGAAACAAATTCACCTTTCCATACCATTCACCGATGCTATAAAGCAAATGCCTAACTATGCTAGGTTTTTGAAAGATATTTTGAGTGGTAGGAGGAATTGTGATGGGGTGGAAACTGTTAACCTCACTGCGAATTGTAGTGCAATCATTATGAAAAAAATGCCTCCTAAATTAGGAGATCCAAGTAATTTCTCAATCCCTTGTGCTTTTAATAAAATTAAAATTGATAATGCATTATGTGATCTTGGGGCTAGAGTTAGTCTTATTCCATATTTTGTATATCAACGTTTAGGGGTAGGAGACCTACTTCCTACCAACATTACCCTGAAGTTAGCTGATTGTTCGATCAAATTTCCTAAGGGTAAGGTGGAGGATGTTCCCATACGGGTTGGGAAATTTGTGATACTTGTTGATTTTGTTGTTTTGGAAATGGATGAGGATAATCATATACCCATTATTCTGGGACGACCTTTCCTAGCTACCTTAGGTGCTCTCATTGATGTGAAGAGTGCTAAGATTTCTTTAAAGGTAGGAGAGGAGGTCCTTGATTTTGATTTGAATATAAGCAAATATCCATGCTCTAGTTCCGAAAACTGCATGATGATTGACACTATTGATTCGATTGTTTCTAGTATGCATACACAATTGCTCTCCTCTAACCATGATCTTGAGCCAAGTGATACCGAGGAGGACAGGGACGTGGAAGAGCAATTTCTTGACGGAGATGAAGGAGAACACAAGCACATGGAGATCACAACCAAGTATGCTCTTGCTATAGCCGCTGCAAAAGAGGTAAATGAGGCCCCTAAGGTAAAATTAAAACCTCTACCAACACATCTATGGTATGAATTTCTTGGTCCTAATTCAACTTACCTTGTCTTCGTGAATTCTTCTTTAGATGTAGATCAAACTCGGAAGTTATGTGATGTATTGAGAGAGCATCAAAGTTCCATAGGCTATACCATTGATAACCTCAAAGGTATTAGCCCTGCTATCTGTATGCATCACATAACTCTCGAGGATGGTGCGAGGCCTTCCATAGAGAGGCAGAGGAAACTCAATCCTCAAATGGGGGAGGTGGTGAAGAAAGAAATCACCAAACTCCTTGATGCAGGTATCATCTTCCCCATTTCGAGTTCTAGATGGGTTTCCCCTGTGCATATTGTACTTAAGAAGGGGGGAATGACTGTGTTTGAGAATGAGAATGGTGAGCTCATCTCAACTAGAACGGTAACCGGTTGGAGGTTGTGCATAGACTATAGACGTCTAAACGCATCTACAAAAAAGGACCATTTTCCCCTACCATTTATTGATCAAATGCTCGAAAGACTAACTAGGACATTTTGGAAGCCGAGATGGAGGTTTTCATGGATGATTTTTCAGTTGGAGGCACGTCTTTTGATGATTGCTTGGTGAACTTGGGAAAGTGCTTGCAACGATGTGAGAAGGTGAACTTGGTCCTCATCTGGGAGAAATGTCACTTCATGGTAGAGGAAGGTATTGTCCTTGGTCACAAGATCTCAAATGCCGGGATAGAGGTGGATAAGGCAAAGGTCGAAGTCATCGCGAAACTACCACCACCGGTCAATGCAAAAGGGGTAAGACAATTTCTAGGGCATGCAGGTTTCTATAGGCGGTTTATAAAGGACTTCTCTCTCATAGCAAAGCCTTTAAATGCCCTAATGCAAAAGGAAGTTGATTTCAAGTTTGATGAAGAGTGCTTACATGCTTTTAACACACTCAAGAAAGCTTTGATCTCGGCTCCGATAGTGCAAGGACCAAGATGGGACCTACCATTTGAGTTGATGTGCGATGCAAGTGATACGGCTATCGGGGGTGTTCTTGGGAAACGAGTTGAGAACAGGCTTCACGTAATCTACTATATGTCAAAGACCTCGAATGAAGAACAAAGGAATTACACCAGCACGGAGAAAGAGTTCCTAGCCATCGTTCATGCTTTTGAAAAGTTTTGGGACTACCTCATTGGTTCGAAGACAATTGTTTACACCAACCATGCCGCTATCAAGTACCTAATTTCGAAAAAGGAGTCCAAACCACGTCTCCTCCAATGGGTCCTTTCTTTGCAACAGTTTCATGTGGAGATACGGGACAAGAAGGGGGCCAAGAATGTGGTTGCGGATCACCTTTCACGCATGGAAAGGGAACAACAAGATGATGATGGGGTGCCCATTTGTGATGAATTGAAGGATGATGTCTTGTACCTCATTAAGGAGAAGGGACTACCTTGGTTTGCGGATTTGGTAAAATACTTAGCTTGTGGGGAGCTTCCTCCCGAGTACACCAAGAACCAAAGGAAGAAGCTTAAGATAGATGCTAGACACTACATTTAGGATGATCCGATCTTGTTCAAAAGAGGTGTGGACGGTCTACTAAGAAGGTGTGTTCCGGATGATGAAACTTAAAGTGTGCTGAAAATGTGCC
The DNA here is from genome assembly GCF_001683475.1 of Chenopodium quinoa. Classification (NCBI taxonomy): domain Eukaryota; kingdom Viridiplantae; phylum Streptophyta; class Magnoliopsida; order Caryophyllales; family Amaranthaceae; genus Chenopodium; species Chenopodium quinoa. The sequence continues at coordinate 1,168,333 of NW_018742726.1, read as the reverse complement.
ATTCCGACCCTTGCGGAGGTCACATGGGAGCTAACAAGACGGCTCAAAAGGTTTTGCAATGTGGACTATGGTGGCCTCACATCTTTAGAGACTCGTGGGCATTTGTGAAGACATGTGATGCGTTCCAAAGAAGTGGAAACGTGTCTAAGAAGAATGAAATGCCCCAACAACCCATACTTGAGCTTGAAATCTTTGATGTTTGGGGCATAGAATTCATGGGACCTTTCCCTTCCTCCCGTGGGAACCAATACATACTTGTGGCAGTAAATTATGTGTTGAAGTTGGTGGAAGCAATCGCCTCCCCAACAAATGACCACAAGGTGGTGGTGAAGCTCTTCAAGAAGATAATATTTCCAAGATTCGGGGTTCCTAGAGCGGTTATAAGTGACAACGGGACACACTTTGTGCATGGGGCTTTTCAAAGAATGCTTCGCAAGAATGGAGTCCATCAAAGGTTTGGGACAACCTATCACCCTCAAACTAGTGGGCAGGCGGAAGTCTCCAACCAACAGATTAAGTCTATTCTTGAGAAGACGGTTGCGGGAATAGGAAAGATTGGTCCGACAAGCTCGATGATGCACTTTGGGCATACCGGACAACTTTCAAGACCCCTATTAGCACTACCCCATACCGTTTGGTCTACGGGAAAGCATGTCACCTCCCGGTCAAATTAGAGCACCGGGCTCATTGGGCAATCAAGAAGATAAACTTTGATCTAGCAAGCGCGGGGGAGCAACGGATTTTGGAGCTTCATGAGTTGGAGGAGCTTCGAATGGATGCATATGATAGTGCAAGCCTCTACAAATCGCGATCCAAGGAGTGGCATGACCGAAAAATAGAGCGAAAGGTGTTCAATGTTGGGGATAAGGTCCTCTTGTACAATTCTAGGATGAAACTCTTCCTCGGTAAGTTGGTGTCAAGATGGAGGGGACCATTCACCGTCAAGGCGGTTCTACTTTCCGGGGCGGTCGAACTCTATGATTCGAGTGGATTGCAGTCTTTTAAGGTAAATGGGCAACGATTGAAGATATACTATGAAGGAGCCCATTTTGGTGTGATTGATGTATTCAAATGCAGTCACAAGTGTTAAATGTGACCACGTCAAGCTATCGACGTTAAACTTAGTGCTTCCGGGAGGCAACCCGACTTTCTTGCTTTTTCTTAGAGTAGTTTCATTTGTTTTCCTTTTTGTTTGTTTAGCTCCTAATTTGTTTCCTTTTCATGTGTTATGTGTGTGTCTTTGTGTAGGTAAAGGGCTAGTTGGAAGTCGGGAAAACGAGAGTGATGCCTGTTTTTTTAAGAAAAAGGACTGCAGGCTGTAGCAGGCAGCACGGCCGTGCCATTTTCAACACGACAGTGCCATCAGAAGGTTTCCTCAGCAGAAATTCAGCATGACCGTGCTAAATTTGGCACGGCCGTGCCAAAACTCAAAAAACCTACTGACATGCCAACACGGCTGTGCTATATTTGGCACGTCTGGCAAAAAAGTTGCGTCAAAAAGTTAAATGCCAAGCCCAGCAGCACAGCCGTGCCAAAAATATAGCACGGCCGTGCCATCTGTCGAGCAATTTGTAAAAAGCAATCTGCCATGCCAACACGGCCGTGCCAAATATAGCACGGCCGTGCAGCACGGGTTTTATTCCGGATTCACGCATCTTTAAATCAATTTTTCCCAATCTTCCCCTTATTTCCCCAATCTCCTTATATCATCCTTCACACTTTCATACCCCTTTCTCTCTCTAAGAAAACCCTAACCCCAAAATTCTCCCCAAAATCCTCACAACAAACCCTAATTCCCCAAATTCTCTTCACGAATTCGACATCCAACGTACATTGAAGCATTCCTCAGGCTAGTGGAAGTGATTTTCGATCCCTCTACAATTCGGCACACCACAATTTCGTGGTGTATTGGGTGATTTCGTTCTTTACTCTCTTCTTTTGCCATTTTTGTCAAATTCCACTTGTTATTGTTGATATTTTGCTATTGATTTGTGCTTATTTGTTACTTACTTGTGTGAATTAGTGATTGTGTGTTTAAGTACATTGCATGTTAGGTTTGATTGTTTAGAGTACTCCTTGATTGAATCATTGTGTGTTCTTACATTGTTTGGTTTAGGTGTAGTTTCTTTGCTATTTAGTAATTTGTGCTTAATCTAATCCACACACCATGCGAAGAACCAAAACATCTAGAGAAGGTCGGGTCGGGATGAAGGGCCCTCAACCGTGGCTCCACCACCGGTGGACACCATGGGTATTGTTTTAGGAAATCCGTCCTTCATGGACAAATTTTTAAGCCTGTCCCTTCGACCGATCCGGCCTACAAAGTTCTACGACCCTTTGGCCGCTAGGGCTTTAGGGATTGAGAACGACATGGTTCAACTTTTTTCGTACACTAATTTTGATTCCTTTTTTACCATGCATGCTCATATCTATAAGAGGCTTACCCTCGAGTTTCTAGCTTCTTTGTATGTACACCGGGATGAGAATAACTCACCCCGGTACTTGCCCTTCCAGCTTAATGAACTCAGGCACCATCCAAATGTCCGTGGCTCAGGTAAATGCTGCTTTTGGATGGTAATCCGACCTGAAATATGGTCCTAAGGATGGCCACTCCAAACATTATAAGTTCGGACTGTTTTGGCGTCAGATAACGGGGAAGGTGGATAGAGATCCCCGTAGGGATAAGGCGACCTCCATTGTCAACCCCACCTTAAGAATGTCCCATAGGACCTTTTCCTCTACTATCTTCGCTAGGGGAGATAGCTCGGGGGTAGTCTCCATTAGGGAGCTACAAATCTTGTGGCATCACACCCGGTGGGACGGGCGGCTAGACATAGGGGCGTGGTTAGTAGACCACCTAGACGGTGTAGCCCGGGGGAGGGGCGACATTACTATTGGTGCCATGATCACCATCCTTGCCCAATTTAATGGCATTGATTTTCCTAACTTGCAGGCTGTTCCAGGGACGACGAGGCTAGATATGCGCACCCTAAAAGCCATGCAATGGCTCGATGGGACTACCATGTTAGATTGCTACTTATGGCTCGTTGCAGGGAAGCCTTATGCCTACCTCCCCGATCTAGAGAGGACGGTCGTATATAACATGGAAAACTGGATCTTCGACCCCGACTTCATCTGACACGAGGACGGGAACACGGAGTATATCAACCGTAGTCCACAGGCTCACCCTGAAGATAAGCAAGCCCATGGGGGCCAAGGTGGTGATGATGCTGACGATGATGATGATGAGGAGGAGGGCGGCCCAGATGAGGCCTAGCAAATCCCGGCGCAAGACTACGCCTCGCTCTTCTAGGGACTTGATGATTTGAGGAGCGAGGTAGTGGGTTTACGTTTTACAAACTCGGATATGGCCTCTGCCTTCAGAGATCTGAAGAGGAGTGTTGACGACATGGCCTCCCGCTTTCCTCCTTGCCCGGGCGGCCCTAGCTCGTGATCCCCTTTCCTTTTCCCTTAGTTGCCCCTTTCCCAATTTTTTTTAAGTCCTTAATGTGTAAACATTGAGGACAATGTTTGATTCTAGCTTGGGAGGGGGTGGTCTTACTTATGTTTATTGATAAGGGGTAGTTTAGTCTTTAATTGCTTTCTTTTCCTTGTAAAAAAAATAAATAAATAAAAAATAAAAAATAAAAAAATAAAAAATAAAAAATAAAAATAAAAAAAAATAGAAAAGAAAAAAAAATACAAAAAGATTTACTGCTTTCTTAGGACTAACCTTAACTTGTTTGCTAGTATGTCTTTTCTTTTTTCAGCTTGGGATCGTTCGAGAAGCGGCACGAGTACGAAGAACCAATTTATGGCCGCTAATTGGAGCTCCCGGGAAGCAAATTTGGTGAGATCTTTCCCTTTTCTCTTTGTGTGCTTAGGATAGCTTAGTTTAGGAAGAAGTTGAATGGTTCGAGGATGTTTGATCGGTTCTAAGGAACCTGGGATCATTGATGTTGATATCAATTGATCACTTGGTTGTCGATTGGGATTATTATGTGATTTTTATGCCTCTTTATGTGCCATTTAACTTGCTTAGATTACTTAGTTGTATATATGTGTTTGATAGGTAGGAAAAGCTTCTGTTATGAGGATGTGTAGTTTAGCTTATATGAGTTGCCTCATAGTCTTTTCCTATATTTTTGGATCATGATAAACTTGTCTAATTGCATAAAGTTTTGGAATAATGCTCACATTTGGATTCGAAACGTGAATGAATGTGTGTGGAATGCCTATCTCTACTTAAGCCAGTGACGAATACACAGTTTGAGTCTATTGTTGATCAATGTAGACGAGTCTAGGCGAAGGGTAGTTGGATAGAACGTTGTTGTCGTGTGAAACTCTAAGCCATTGAATTGTGGTAAGATGGAGTTGTTTCCCATTTGTGGATTTGATCCCCTTAATTGGTAGTTGCTTTGTTTTTGAATCCCGTGAGGTTTTATTTGTTCTAGCCTTCTTCATTCTTTTTGAATGGCATATTTGGATCCTTGATTACGCATGTTTCGATCTTTGTGTTGACTTGTAGCTCCCGAGACCGACTTGACACTTTTAAGGGAGGAAGAGGGCACCTTTTTCATTTTCTTATTTTTGTTTCTTTTGTTTTGTTAGAAATTAATTTTCTTTTTACACATCTTACTTGCTAACCATGTTGAGCCTTTAATTCCATTCTTGGTTACCCATGTTACAAACCCGATGGTCGATGTTTTACCAACCCTTAGTTGTGAAGCGTTTACCTCGCAAGGTTTGTTTGAGCTTATTGTGTATAAATCAAGAATAATGATCGAAAATTGGTTTGAGCAAGTTTGAAAGTGAGCTTAATTGTAAAGATGTAATATGAAAGTTTGTTATTCAAAAAAAAAAAAAAAATCAAAATAAAAAAAAGGGAGAAAATCCGTCCGATTTGTGAAAAAGGCAAGGACATATAAATAAAAGCTTTGAAGTTTGAAAAAGGTGATTTTAGTGTGTATAACATAGAGAGTTTGGGATGTGTAAGAGTGTGATCAATGTTTATCGTGGAATGTGAATTGCATCTCTTGAGCTTTGTTTTTGAGAATCGTGATTCTTGCGCTTCATTTAGGATTTAACTCCACATTTTAAATTGTCTTCACCTACCTTACCCATTGCCAATACATTACAACCTTTTAAGACCCTTAGACTTTAGAGGTGTTCGGTTTTCAAACGGTGGAGGGATATACCTTTCAACCCTATGGAAATATTATGCGTAATTGAGATGTTGGTATACCTTTGTTATTTCCTCAAAATATCACTTTTTCCGGTTCCTTCGAGGAATCACGAGGGGCCAATTAGGGTGGTGATTTGAAGCAAAAGGGGAGAATGTGGTTGTTTTGGTTGGGCTTAGAGGGAAGCATGATTCCTTTGTTCTCTATGCTTGGCTTAAGTCTTGTTCACATTTTGATCAACGATACCTTGGATTGTGTGTCTCATTGCTTGTTTGAGTGAGTTTTTATTCCATGCATGGTTGTTCTAAGTAGGATCCGTGGACTTTATTCTGTGCTTAAACTTGACTTATATGTAATGGCAATAGTTTAATTGATCTTGTGTGTGTATTGATCCCTTAGTTTTGCTCGAGGACTAGCAAAAGGGTAGCTTGGGGGGTTTTGATAAGCGCATTTTAGGGTGCGCTTTAGAGCATATTATAGGACAATTTTGGATGTATTTAGGACCGTTTTGGTCGTTTATTGCCTTATTATGCTTATATCCCTTGTATTACGTGCCTCACAAGTTTCGGGTTGTTTTTGATGTGTTTTTAGGTATAATTAACCGAGTTTAGTCGGGTCCCGAGCCATTGGTACGTGATCAAGCCAACCTTGGTCGTATACGAGGAACTAAGGGGTTTTTCAAGAGTTTACAAAAGATGCACAAGTAGCACGGCCGTGCCACACTTGGCATGCCCGTGCTAGGCAGCCCCACCAACTCTGACCAGGCAACACAACTGCAGAGATGAAGCACGGTCGTGCCAAGTCAGCACACTGCCCGTCTCAGCCAATTTCCATGCCCGTGCCAGATTCAGCACGGCCGTGCCAAAATTGAAGATATTGCGGATCAGCTACTGCCATGTTTGCACGGTCGTGCCACTTCTAGCACGGTCGTGCTGATTTACGAAGGGCAGCCTGCGATTTACTTTCCGGTTTAAAACACATATATATAGCCCGATTGTAAGGGTTAAGGGAGAGAGATTTTGGGATAGATTAGAGACGTATTTTTCAGAGAGACTTTGTAGAGAGATAGAGAGCACTTCCGTAGTTGAGATTCCATAGATTTGATCTAGTTAATCGTAGTTTTCCGGATTGATACGAAGCCAGATTCGTTGGGATTCTTTGTATTATTCATTAACATCGGATATCAAAGTTCCAAACTTTGTCATTGTTTCGCATCAATACAATTGGTATTATTCATTCTTGTTTATTAATCAAGCTTTATTATTCCTAATCAGAATTCATGTTTGGACCTATTATGCTTTTGGAATTCATTATTGCTTTGATTATGAATATGTGTGAGTAGTCTCCTAGCTAGGGTTTCGGGATGAAACCCGGCCTAGGTAATCTATGTAATTGAGGGTTGATTTTGATAAATGGATTGTGATTAAATTGATTATATGCGATTGCATGTTAATTCATTATCATAGGAGTAGCTAATCTAGAATGTTGAATTTGATTGCATGATATTCTTGATTTGAAAAAGAGATTGTGAATTGAGTATTTCATTGTTGAATGTGGTTTGATTATGTATCGAGTAATGTTAAGTGCATGAGAAATCCAAGCTTAGTATTGCCCGTTGTTTTCCTACCACATGATATTGATCAGACATATAGTCTTTGCATATCCCGTTTGTCTCTGTGATTCCTTGTTGCTTAGTTACCAATGGTTAGGCGGATTCTCGTTCTCCCTAGTGTCTTAGTTTATTGATTATTTCATCTTATTAGTAGTATTTTAGAACACCATCTTCCATTGATTTCGAACTAGCTTAGGTTTTAGGATTGATTAGCACTTACTCTCGTTCTTCGTGGACCGAACCTTTATTTTCCATTATACTGGTTATAGGGTGTTCGTATAAGTATTGTTTGATTAAGAGTTAGATTGTAGCGACCGATTTAATGCTTGTCAGGCAGCACGCAGAGGGTCGCAACAATGGAGGCAGCAGGGGCAGCATGCAGCAGCACGACGGAGGGCGACTGTGGTGGAGGCGGCGACGATGCTAAAGCAGCACCCTATGGTGGTTGTGGTGGTCGGAGCAGGAGCAGCAATCCCTATTCCTAACAACACAAAACCGTGAAGCACGACAATGGTGCAAGCACTCAATGAACGAATTGAAGGTTGTTGTTGTGGTGGGTATTAGAAGAACGACAATTGTGGTTGTAGGCTGCTATGTGACGGTGTGTCAAAGTGAAAGAGGAAGCGAATTGAAGGAGGGAATGAAAGCAGCAGGAATGAATTGATAAAGGAGGGATTGAACGAAATGACGAGGGAAGGAAGAAAGTTTAAAAGCCGGTTTATTTTTTTAAAAAAAAGGAAGTGGTTCAACCCAAACCGCTTCCAAATCTCCTCTTGAGTTTTATTTATTTTTTTTTCCCCAGGTTTTTGTATGGAATTGGAAGCTGATTCCAATAACCGCTTCCAATTAGTGGCTTCCCATTACCTATTTTCTACTAGTGAATTCTTTATCCCTTATTCTTTTAATTATGTATTAATTATGTCTTGCATGCTTTAATTGCTTTAGTTATCGAGGCGGGTCTTGGGGGGTTTTTTTTCCGCGTAGTGAGGGTCACTACGAAACCCTACAGAGAATTGGCTATTCTTATGCTTCACAATTAGGTATACCACCAATTTTCAAATTTTTAGCCTACATTTCCCCTTTTTACCCATACGTTACAACACTTCAAAGACCTTTAGACCTTTGTGGTTAAGTCACAAGTCGGTGGAGGGAGATGGGAGTCAAGCTTATGGAGCGGTTTGCATAGTTAAGATGTCGAGTAGCCCTAAAATCTCTTCTTTTCCGGTTCCCTAGTGGAATCATTGAGATGCTCACTAGAGGTGAATTTGAAAATAGTAGGAAAACGCGGTAAGATCGTTTGGGATGAAGGTTAATTGTGCCTTATTAGTTCTCTATGCTTAGCATTTTTTATGTTTCAATCAACCTTTGATATCTTGAAGCGTGCATTCCTCTATTGTTTAGAAAGACTTGTATTCATTTGTGCTTGTTCATTTGCGCTTGTTCATTTGCAAAAGTTCATTCATGAACATTTGTTTTCCTTCCTTTTATTTTAATTTCCTTTTTACGCTTTGCCTTGTTTTTCTTGGTTTTCTTTCAAGAGTTGTGGGTTAACCTCTTAGGAAACCCTCACGAGAGCACACTCATCCTCTACAGCGATGTAGGGGTTTAAAGGGCTTGTCTTTAGTTGCTAAAATTGACCGTGATTCTTACGAAAGTGAGTTAGTGTAGATTCTCGTCTACTTTAGTGTGTTAGTCTTGCTTGAATAAATCCTTCTCCTTTTTTATTTTGGTAAATATCATTTATAACACATTTTAGGGCGTTTTTCTCCCTTAGTTTTAGGTTTATCTCAGTGTTTCTTTGTTATTACTATTCCTTTTAGTCTTGTTTTAGTTATGTTTGTCTTAGTTTATGGTTTTACGCCTTAGTTGTGAATAATATGCTTTTTGCTCAGTTTCTAGCTTAATTTACGTCTTTTTCTATGTGTTCTTTCACTCTTTTCTCTCTTAGTCTATTTGTGTAGGTGGTTGACGCTTTCATCGAAGCTTATGACCCGAGAAAAGGCAAGAAAGTTCAATAGAAGAAGCTTGAAGCTAAGAAAGAAGCAAAGAAGCTTGAGGTAAGAAAGCTTGAAGCTAACAAAAGGCCTTAAACCGAGTCTTGTTCATTCTTTCAACCATAACCTTTCATCTACAAATTGGATTGAGGCGATTCAAATTGCGTTGGAAACTAGACTTGAAGAGCTTTCCAACGGTAGGTTGCACACCCTAAGAGGCCTCCTTGAAAAAAAGTTATGATCGTTTGAATCTGCAAGACATTGCCAAGCTGCGCAGCAGCCACAGGCGTGCCTAATAGTGCCGCGGCCGCGGAAATTTGCGCCGCGGGTGCGGCTTTTTTTGCCGCGGGCACGACCCTTTGTTCTTCCCAGGTGTTGCAGATTTCTAGAGATGCCTTAGAGAAGCCTTGCCACGGGCGCGGGTTTTACAGTTTTTTCTCTCCTCTAATTAGGATTAAGGTTAGATAAGGATTTTCTCTCTCTAGTTTAGGAGTAGTTTCAGAGAGAGAAAGCTTGGATTTCAATGGAGATTTGAGAGCTTGAAGAAGCAATTTTGTGGTTTCTCTTCCAATCTATTCAATAAGATTTTCTAACTTTCTCTCACCTTTATTGCTTTGTTTAATTCTTGTTTTTGCTTATCTCATTATTGATCAAAGTAGTTAATTAGTTTACTTGTTTGATTCTTACTTTAATTCTAGTGTTACCTTGTTTTCCGTGTTTTCCTTCATTATGTTTGCCTAGATTTTGTTCTAGGGAAATGGATTGATGAATTGAGTGATTGGTTGTAATTAGTATGCAATTGATTCTTGATTATTGTGTTTGGATGATGCTTACATTTTTTAGAATCTTTTTAGCCAATTGATTCTTGGTTCTTAATTGTGCTTTTAATCAATTGTGCGTAAGTGATTTCATTGAGAGTCTAGATTCTTCCATACCTTTGCTCGGCTAGTTGTGCGGGAGTGAATTAGCTTAGTAGGATAATTAGCATGCTTAATTGCGCGGGAGTGAGTTGAGTGTGTTAATCGTTCGTAATTGAGATCATGATCATCTAATTGCAACTTGTTGTTGAATTCATTAATGTAACTGGATTCCCCTTCCCCTAATATGTTGTTAATTTCTTGAAGTAGTGTTTTAGATGTTTCTCTCCCTATCTCACAACCTTCCTACTAGTCTAATTACCTCAAACTAATACACTTAGTCCTTGAGGTTCGACCCTATCTTGCCACTATCTAGTGTGAACTTGATAGAGTTAGGTTAGGATTATAAATTGTAAATTTGATCTAGGGTAATAGAACAACGACCTATTGTCCCCCAATACAGGATGCCTTGAAAGTTTTTATTGTTTTTTCAAGCGTTGGAGAGTTAGTTCAATTGTACCGTTTAATTTCGTTCAAACACAAAACGATTCGAATGTTTTGGCAGAGTTTGTTTTTAAAGAAATCGATTCCCGTTTAAAATTGAGTTGCACATCCTTAAACTCAGCGTTTTAGGGCTCAATTTATTAATTGGAAATCCAGCGATAAAGGTAAGGAATTACTAAATTACCCTTCGACAAAACCTATCAGATAACACTGTTGATAGCTTTTACAGGGTAATTGATAGGTAATTTTCAAAAAATTATATAATTGAAAATTGATCAGAGCATTTATGTCTACTTATAAATATAGGTTGAGATTATTAAATCACTTTTACTTAAAGCACGCAAGGTATATCTTCTTTCTTCACAAAGATCTTTGATCTGAAAGTTCACTTCAACTTCTTCCTAAAAATCCTTCTTTTACCTTAGTTATGGAGAGTTCAACCTCAAGCACAGCCAAGTCTCATTCTAAGGGAAAGACAGTAAAAGTTGATCTAGATATAGATGAAATACCAATGGAATTCCTGGAGACAGAGAAGTTTTGCTTGGATGAGGACAGCCAAGAGCTAAAGGTGTTGGCTTTGGAATAGTGGGATGTTATGGAGAAGGATGCGAAGTAGGCAGAAGATACTAATTTCATCACCAAGCTATGTTTGGCAATGCACATTTTGGTTTTAACCTTGATCTAGTGTTAGGAAATGAGCCAGTAAGGAGGAAGAAAAGCCACAAGTGCAGAAGGGTTGAAGGTCAGCCTTCAAGGAAGAGGCGACAAAGAAGCAGTAAGTAGTCTTCGCGGAGAATCTTGGGAAGGATGATGATAATTGAGCAAGGAGACAGCTTCAATTTGTCCTCCGATATGTATAAACCAGCACACAAGTGTCCTAGAAGCCCCAATCACACCTCAGATTGAATCAAAGGCTAAGGTTTTCTTGGTTCGGTTCTTTTTGTCCAATTGAACTAACTTTAGGCTAAGTTGTTAAGTACTCCAACATGATTTGTTGCATGTTCTTATTTCTTTTTGAAACTAACTGCTTAAGCTTGTTTTTTATCATGTCTTGACTCTTTGAAGATTTTAACTTCTGTTTATGTCTGATCTTAGGCTTGTTCAAATTGTGTGATCAATATAAATTATAAATATTTTGTTCTTTTGATCAAGCGATACAATTAGATTATCGTGATTATACCCAAACAAATATATTTTTAATTTTCTAAAATTGAAATATATGGGTTATAATTATAATTAATTTCACGACTTACCAAGTGACAAACAACCGTATTTTTTGACATTTAAGTGAAAAGACACATTTAATTTCCAAATAAAAATAAATGATCAATCAAATTATTAACTTGAAAGCGGGGTTTACTATGCAAAATCCGTGACGGTTTAGTTCCAAATTCACTCCGCTTAATGTGATTTTTGGATAAACTACTTTCGAGAAGTTGAAAAGTTACGTGGTATCACCACGATGACTTGAAGTAACGGAAGATTTAAACTGTCGAGGGAGTGACACAAAAGTGATTATAAATATAAGTAGTCACTTCACACAAAATCTTCTTTCTTCACTAAGTGAGTTTTATTTCTCTCTCTTAGAATTCAATCTATCAAAGTTTTTTCAACAACACTCTTAAATTCGAATTTTGAATTTACCATGGAAGATCTTTTGCATCCCATTCAAATGCTTTACATTGGGCCTAATAGGGAAGTTTACGGAGTTGACATGTTTTATGTTGACGATTCACTCCATGGATCTATTGAATACCCAAATGAGTAATAGAATCACCATTTGGCTATGGATAGGCGCTCCAAATGGAAGAGAAATTACAGGAATAGAAAGAGAAATCGCGTCAATGGGAGGATCAGAAAGTGATGGGGGGATAGACCCACCATTTTGGAGGATAAAGATGGACCTGTTAGGCCTTACGCTTTCCATGTGGGTGCGAATGCTGATCTTTAGAGGAATTTCATACTTCCTCACCTAGAGGAGAAAGAAGTCAGGGTGAACGCCACCTTGGTTTGTAAGGGATGGGCCAGGGAGATCAGAGCGGTCTTTCCTCCTACTTTCGATAGAAAATTAGAAGCAAGGACTATCCCTTACCCAAAGAGGTACTACGAAGTGGAAGTTACCAAGGGTACTGAGGGGGAAATGCACACCTTGGTGTATAAGTGTGCCTGTTAAATATGGTATGAGTCAATCTTTAAGCACCACAGGATCAACTGGCTTCTTACAGAGTTTAGCGATGACGAATTCGAGGATTATCTCGACGATCCCGAATTACAAAATCGTGTGGCGACGCTCTAGGATGATCATAGATATTAGAAGGAATCTCAGTAAGTATATCGCTGTATACATTTAGCCTTAAGTCCTGTTTTAGAGAGCATACACAATTAAAAACTTATAAGTTTTAAAATGCTCTAATTTTATAATTATTCCATTTCTATAAATATTAAGTAATTTTTATATTCTGTGTTTGGCATATACAAAGTTATACATAATGCTTTATATTTCTGCTTAAAGAGTCATAATTTTGTTGGTTTCAAACGCCATTAACCACCCAAATTAGGGGGGCATTTGTTACACCCAAAAATAAGATTTTGACTTTTATTTGACTTTCTTAACTTTGACCAAGTTGAGAAGTCTTCAGCGTGGGGTCTATGGGCTAGATCGATTAAAGCATAACAACCATTGGGATGATATTATACTAAGGCCCAATGATATATAGACCAGATTAAAAGGCTAATGGATTATTTTAATTTCCAAAGTAGAGTTGGCGCCAAGAAGCATAACCGTACAACAGTTATGGGAGTTAGCCTTAACCGCTCCATTTTGCCTATAAATAGAAGTGTAAGGACTGAAACAAGACATCAACAAACAACTAAACAATAAGCATTTCATTTCTTTTAAGCTTTCTTCTTAGCTTTCGTAGTTTTCCTTTGGCTTATTAGCCAAGCGATAATGTAGTTTATCATCTAGCATGTATTGAAGATCGTTCGTCTTTTCCAATTGTATGAACATGGAGGTAGCCTCTCCTTCAACTTGTACAATTGTAGACCTGACTCTATCCTTTCATTAATGGAATGCATTTGTATCTTTTGTCATATGTTTATCTACTCGTTTCTTAGAGCAATCTAACTTGTTTGACTTATTTTGGGAAAGCTTCCTTATTTGTTTATTTTATGTTAGCAAGGTTCTCTATCTTTGAAACTTTTAACTCGTGGGGCAGCCCCTAATACTCTAGAACAAGATAGAGTATTTAACTTGTCGGTAAAGAGAAATATTTACCTCAACAAAGACCATTTTGATTTCTCGTGAACTAATGGCTTGTACTTCCTTTAAGCTTGGTTACAAAGGTTGGGAACGAAGACACCTGGGTGCTCGCATTCTACGCTTGCCATCCAATAATTCATCCCTTTCAAACCATCTTCCCTTGTCAACTAATCCTAGTCCAACAATGTCAACCATCGTACAACTCCAAGAAGAGATTATTCGCATGAGGGAAGAAAAGGCTTAAGAAGCCAAATAAAGAAGAATTAAGAAAGCTGAAAAGGCTGAAAAGAAAGAGGTCGAGGATCTAGCTATGAAACAAAAAATGGATGCTTTAGTCGAACGAGAAAAGACGTTGGAGAAACTTGTTCTTCGTTCCACTATGGGGAATAAGTTCTTTGACGCAGAAAAGTTTGCTCCTCTTATGGGACTTACTTTACCTGAAAAGTTTATAGCTACAGACTTACCAATGTTTAAGATGACCAATTCATAATCCAAAAAATCATCTAATGAGTTTTACTGGCACCATGGCTTTAAAGCAAGTTGATCCTAAGCTCTATGCTTTGACATTCCCTTTATCTCTAGACCTAGCCGCAAGAGAGTGGCACTATAGACTAGATGCCAAATTCAAAAGTACATGGGAATATTTAGTTTTGCCTTTCATCACCCAATATAAGACTAACGTAGAGTTCAAATTAACTTTACATGAACTTGAAATGCTTAAGTAAGGCGACGATGAAGGTTTCCTTGCTTTTTATGGTAGATAGCGTGAAAAAGGCGGCCCACCTTGCCTAAAGGCCGCCCAAACTCCAGTTAGTACAAAAATTAATTCACAATTGTCATGAAAAATACAACAAACATCTACGTTACCTTTGTTTAGACACTTTTCAAAAGGTCTATTATGTGGCTACTAGGATTGAAGATGATCTCGCAAAAGAAAAGTGATGAGTGTCATATTATGACACTCTTAGGGTAGGTTTTCTTCTAGTTTTAATCTCCTTGTCGTTTTTTTTGGCTTGTTTTAGTTAAATTTTACTCATTAATCTTGTTAATCCTTTTTGCATGAATAAACGCCTTCTTGTAGAGTTTTATTTTTCTTTCCTTTATGTGGTTTTTCCTCTATTTTCTTTCCTTGGTGTGTTTTTGCAAACAAGTGTATTATTCTGATAGAGGGTTCAGAATTATTACAGAGCTAAATTTCCAATAAGGTCAAGTGATCGGAATGCTTAGGTGGAGGCCGCTTCCGATCAATAATATTAAGGAATAATTAATATTATAGCTTAATCTTAACTGAACCCTTCGGGTCGAACCCAATCGAATAACTGATCCGAAACGACGAATTTTACGAATATAGAGTTTTACGAATACAGACGTCGGATATCGAGCCTAGGGCGTCGAGGCCGAGCGTCGCAAAATCACAAGCGAAAAGTATAAGCATAGTCGTAGCACCGTACTATCCTAGCCATGTGGGTTGCTAGGCTAGGCTGGGTCAATATAGACCTAGGCGCACCATGCGTGCCAAAGGTGCCTAGGCGCCATCGCATCCCTAACACCATGCCTAGGCGCACATGGCAGCACCATCGCAGGCCACATGCACCATGCACAGCATTATCGCATGGCTAGGCATATGCGTATGTGTGCATGTGCATGTGCATGTGCCTAGGGCCATCGCAAGCCATGGCAGGCCACACGCACCAAGCACAGCCATCGCAGTGCTGGGCACTAGCGTATGTGCATGTGCGTGTGCGCCTTGCATCCTCACAGCAGCAGCCTCGCACAACAGCATGCCAGGCAAAGTCCTGTGCGTGTGCGTGTACGAGTGCCAGTGCGTGCTGGCTAGCAAGCAGCAACAGCGATGGTACGTGGGCTTGTGCGTGTGTGCGTGCGATGGGGATGCTAGGCAGCAAGGGAGTGCTGGCTGGCTGGCACGCTAGCTGGATGCCAGCCTAGCAGCCCATGTGCCGGTTTTGTGCTTGCTTGTGGGGACCAATCAAGGGGCCTTGGGGGGCAATGCAAATGGTCCCCCGACCTAACCTTGGTCATCACTCATTAGCATGTGATTGTGCCACTTGTCCCAATGTGATTAACTTAATTATTTATTTAATTTGGAATTAAATAAATTATTGATTTTACCAACTCTCCCACATTGGTGGGAGATTGGAAATCAAGAGTGCATTTCCCTATAAATACCAATGGCTTGGGTATTTGGGAATACACAACCTTGAGTGGAATTAAAAGGCAACTCTTGATTAGAGTAAACCTTGATTCGTAAAACTCATAGTTTTATTTGTCCGGGTCTCGACTAACCTTCAAGACTTAGGACACTCGGGTCGGGTTCGAGGGTACGATCCCGTTGGAGACCTCGTATTTTCGGGAATCAAGTAAGAGATCATAGTAGAGAGAAGCACGCGTCAAAGGTATACTCTTTTTGAAAGGAATGGTGTCCTTCCAACAAGTGTATTCTTCCGATAGAGGGTTCAGAATTATTACGGAGCTAATTCTTCAGTAAGGTCAAGTGATCGGAATGCCTAGGTGGAGGCCGCTTCCGATCAGTAATATCAATGTACAATTGATGTTACAGCTTAATCTTAACTTAACCCTTCGGGTCGAACCCAATCGAACCACCGATCCGAGACGACGAATTAATCCGAAAGGATTTAATGAGTTAGCAGAGTTTTACGAATACAGACGTCGGATATCGAGCTTAGGGCGTCGAGACTGAGCGTTGCAAAATCACAAGCAACAAGTATGAGCGTAGCCGTAGCTAGACTAGGCTAGCTCATCGCAAGCCTTGGCGCACCATGTGTGTGCTAGGCGCACCATGGTGTGCTAGGCACTATCGCAGCCCTAGCATCATGCCTAGGCGCTATCGCAGCCCTAGCATGATGCTACGCACCATCGTAGCCCTATCGCACCAAGCACAACACCCATGTGTGTGTGCATAAGCGTGGGCACTATCGCAACCCCCCCTGGCACCACGCACAGCACCATCGCAGTGCTAGGCACATGCGTGTGTGCGTGTGCACCGTAGCGCAGCATGCTGGTAGGCAGCACTAGCCTTGCGTGTGTGTTAGGCACCATCGCAGGCCACCCACCAAGCACAGCTAGCTGGCAGGCAGCACTGGCCTTGCGTGCGTGCGAGGCACTATCGCAGGCCACGCACCAAGCACAGCGCCAGTGCTTGCTGGCCTGGATGCGTGTAGATGTGCAAGAATGGGCGAGTGATGCTAGCTAGTTTGGAGTGCGAGGCATGTGCATGTGCAAGAGGGGATGCCTAGCATACGTGGCTCGCTAGCAGCACGCATGCTGGGTAGGCGTATGCATGTGCCTGCGATAGGGAGTGCTAGGCAGCCAGCAGCGCCCAGCACCTAGCACTGGGCAGCACCAGCGCCTAGCATAGCCTAGAACCAAGCATGCGAGGTTGCTGGGCAGGCAGGTGCTAGCTGGCTGGCTGGCTGGCACATGCTAGCTGGCAACAACCCAGCACCCCTTTTAAGTGAGGCGATTTTATGAGGGTGGGAACCAAGGCTTTGGGAAAGCCTTGGGGAGAAAGGCAATGGTCCCCCCCACCCCTCCATGGTCCTCACCTAACCTTCTCTCTCCCTTTGACACTTGTTGCATTGTGATTGAATTTAATTATTGATTTATTTTAGAAATAAATTAATTAGCAAAATTATTCATTCTCCCACATTGGTTGGGGAATGAAGTTCAAGGGTTCATTTCCCTATAAATACCAAGCTTGGGTATTGGGAAAGGAACAACCTTGAGTGGAATTAAAAAGGCAACTATAAGAAAGAGTAAACCTTTGATCGTAAAACTCATAGTTATTTTGTCCGGGTCTTGACTAACCTTCAAGACTTAGGACGCTCGGGTCGGGTCGAGGGTAAGATCCATCGGAGATCTCATCTTTTCGGGATTTTGATGTAAGAGCTCATTGGGAGCGAAGCACGCGTCAAAGGTATAATTCTTGTTCTTAATCTTGTTTGATTAAGTTTATTACGCTTGTTAATTGTTTTAATTAAGGGGCGGGTCTTGGTTGGTTTCCTTCCACGTAGTGTCGGGTCACTACGAAACCCTACACTTTTATCCTTAATTATGTTTCAATTATGTATTGCTTGTTAATTGCATTTATTATGGGGGCGGGTCTTGGCGGGTTTCTTTCCGCGTAGTGAGGGTCACTACGAAACCCTACAGCGGTATCGGAGTCACGCTCCTTTTAATTTTTGCAATTATTTATTAATCAAGGTGTTTTAAATAAAGATATAATTTTTGGTGTTGCTTTTCTAATTAGATTAGAAGCTCTTTTTAATTAATTTTAAAACTCGTATTTTTTATCGATTTGGCTTTCGAACCCAGATTTTGCCTCAAAAATAGGGATTTTTGGGTGGAATCGACATTGTAAAACAGAAACAACCCTTTTTGAGGGCTGTCCAGAAGCCAAATTCGAACCAAAAACTCAAGTTTTTGGGGTTTTTTTCGTTTTTTTCACGAAAATTTTAAATCTTTTTTAGCCTTGATTAATGCAAGCATTACAAGGTTAGATTAAATGCATTATTGCATCCCTAATCTACTGCTATTTTAAATATCCTTAAGCATAATTATGGAGTTTATTTAGTGCTTGAGTTGATATGCCTTTTTCACATAAACTTGTTTTTCACAAATTTTGCAAATTAATTGCAAGAATGTGTGAATGTTTGATGTGAACGTGTAATTTTAAGTTCCTAATATGTTAAAGTTATAATCTTTAAAGGTTTAAATGATTGGAACTCTAACCCTAAATTATATATTGAACAAAATTTCGATTTTTCATTTTTGGTTGATTAAAATCCATGAATTTAAAATACTTGTGACTAAAATTTTGATTAATCTTCATATTGGAATATGTAATCTTGGTATTTTACACAAGTATGAAAGTTGGAAAAAAAATATTATCATTAGATGGTTAATTTATTTTTCCAACTCCCATCTGTTAAATCCATTATTAATTTGAATTTTGGCAAAATTAATTATAGACATAGCTCATTTAATTTTAAGCATAAAGAAAGACCTAAATTTGTTCAAAAATAAATAAATTTTTGGATGATTTAGGCTTGTGCACCATTAAAATTAAATTCATTTAAGTTAGACTTATATTATTTTATTTTTCCTCAAATTGATTCTAAAATGTAATTTAGAATTAATTTTTGTCACACACAAATCGGAATTAAAATTCCGAGTGAAATGCAGGCAAATCGCTGCAAAACCGCAAGCGTCACCAAGGCTAGCCGGGCTGCCTAGCAGCCCACATGTAGGCTGCCCATGGTGCACGCAAGGGCCATGCATCGATGCGTATGGATGTGTGGCGGGGAGGTTGTTGGGCGCAGCATTGCGTGGGGTTGTGGCTGGGCAAGGGCTGCCTGTGGATGCTGGCTGGCAGCATGCTAGCAGGAGCCAGCCCAGCGCGCCATATGCTGGCAGGCACCAGCACGCTAGCAAGCATGCGCAGCATGCTAGCAGGCAGCTGATGCTAAGCAGCGAGGCTTGCTGGGCACAGCAGAGCAGCACCACGCACCATGGCGCAGGGCCATGGGCTGCCTAGCATCCATAGTGCGCACCCTCTAAGGGTTTTAGTGGGACGTTTTGCTTAATGTTTGAGATATGATTTTGCAATTTTTCCAATTTTAATAATTTTAAGTAATTATTTTAACGAGGTTAAAACCTCGATTTTTCGGTTTTGCAAAAATTTGACAAATTATGGGTTATGCCAACTTAATTAATCGGATTAATTAAGTATGGATGCGGAATTTAGTGGGAGCTTAGTTAATTACGTGAGTAATTTGCTTTTAGAAATAATGAATTAAACAACTTTGACTAGTTTTAATTAGGCACGTTAATTGGTTTAACCACCTAAGTTAGTTACTAGTTTTGCGTGTTTAATTGTGTATTTCGTAAAATGCATGGGCCATTCACAAATAGTGAATGGGTGAATGGAAGATTGTTTTCAAAACAGGTTATTGAAAATGGCAACTAGTGTGGCCCGACTAGGAAAGAAAATACGGACTGCGTTCCGTTATGTAGTTTTGTAAATCTAAATACGGTCTGCATACCATTAAGTATTTTTGTACTTTAGATTAATTTTAGTCGTACTAGCTAGTTATTTTGTTTTGGCCAAGATGTCACAAGACGGCGTTTCGATGAAGACAAGCCAAGATGAAGACCCATGGAAATTGAAGATTTCAAGGGGTCATGCTAATTGCCAAATGCATCAATTTATGCTTTATATATTATTGTTATATATGAATGTTAGATGCATGTCTAGGATTTCATATGTTGCGACGATTAGTTAATTTCACTTAAATCAAATCAACATAGAAACACTAGGTCCCTTAATAATATTGAGTTAAAATTTGCCATTCCAAGAACAACACTTACCGAACTAATGCGCGTATGTGATGGGCTACGCCAAAGCGAGGCATCACTACTTCCCTAGGAACGTAAGGTATACTAGGTATACAAGTTGTCTTGGTTAAGCTCAACGATATCAGTAAGGTGTCCTTAGGTGTCGTGGAAAAAGAGATAAAATGTCAAGGATGCATTAGATGCGACATTTTATCAAACCGAGAGTAGCTTAGAGCTATTAGCAATTGGATTGCTTACCTTAAGATATTTAATGATTAAGACGAGCCAAAGAATGCTTAACCATTCCTTGATCTTTGGGATATCGGAATCGTTTTATTCTCGCCTAAAAGGGACAATTTATTAATGCATGGATAAAATGCTCAATAAGATTGAAAATTTGCATGAACACTTTTAAATTTCAACTTATTGATTTATGAATGGTTTTTCATTTCAAATTCTTTCAATTGTAGAACAATGTCTGCAAGTAACTTAAACAAACAACCAAATGTGCCTGGAACTCCCAGAAAAGTTGGCTTTTTCTTTAAACTTGGTCAACTTCAAGGAATGGGAGGAGGAACTCAAGAGAACTCTCCGGAATTGTTCCTTGGAGTATACTCTTGATACTTCCATTCCAAGCTTCTTTGCCAAAGGGATCATGAACGATGAGGCTCATGAAGAATGGTCTTCCAATTGCAAAAAGGTCTCACGACTTATGGCAAATTCCATCCCGGAAGATTGGAAGGAAACCCTTTCCTCCTACCTTCCGGACATGTTCCTCAAAGCACTTGAGGACGTTGTCAACGTAAGAGTCACAATGAGGGAAAATGGCAACTTTGATGGACTCGTGTTTGACTTGACTAGGTCACTCTCAAACATGAGGATAAAGCCACCAAACGTGGGATGTCTTGGTAAGGAAAGGCGTCGGCTTTGGACCAAGGTCTACAATGCCAAATTGAGACTCGGCCTGCCCCTCCGACCTCATGTGCTTGGAATGACTAGGCTCTTCAAACACATGCAGCTTCTCGGAATCTCATTGCAGGATGAGATGGAGGGGCATATCTTGCTTGCTTCGCTCCACTCGGGCTATGATGCACTTAGAGTGCATATAGCTGCAAGAAAGGAGACACGCTCCTTAATGGAGGTGGTGCAACTACTCAGTCGAGCCACCGCATGTGAAATGACCGAGAGGCCCTTAAGAGCAAGGAGAAGGGAGTTCAAGAAGGTCAAGGAGAAGATGTGTTGCTTCTATTATGGTGGGCAACGCCACTTCAAGAGAGAATGCAAGCTTTTTAAGGAAGAAGAGGGGACGAATGGAGCATCTGCCTCAGGTATCTTCCTAAACACTTATGAATTAGGCTTATCATAGGTATTAGATACCAAGTATGACTCACTTTATGTTGCCTTTTCAGGGACCAAGTGAGAAGCTTATCAAGTGTTGGTGCATGGACAAGTAGACGACGAAGATGGTTTTTCGGTCGTGCTTGCATGCACTATTTTTTCTATGACATGTAATTAAACTAATATTAGTTTTTCATGCTTTTGAACATACTATGATCTATGGTGTTGGACACCTAGGTATTTTTTAATGTAAGACTTTGACATTAGTTGTTTCAAAATTGTCTTGCAAGTATATGTTCAATGGAAATTACATGCGTTTACATATGATTAGATAAAAGTTGATACCGATAACTAAGACATCTAAGAAATCAACTTCGCTAACAAACATTAGTAGATATGATTATATCTACTTAATAAATCTAAATCCTTCGACAAATTCAAAGAATTTCAGAAAGAAGTTGAAAATCAACTTGGCAAGAAAATTAAAGCACTTCGATCGGATCGAGGTGGCGAATATTTGAGCCATGAATTCGACGATCACTTGAAAGAAAATGGTATTCTTTCAGAGTTGACACCTCCCGGAACTCCTCAATGGAATGGAATAATCGAACCTTGTTAGACATGGTTCGAACAATGATGGGTCTTAGTGAACTTCCTATCTCTTTCTAGAGACATGTGCTACAAACCGCGACACTAACACTGAACCGCGCTCCGTCAAAAGCTGTTGAAAAGACTTCATATGAATTATGGACTAAGAAACCTCCTAGGTTGTCTTTTCTCAAGATTTGGGGATGCGAAACATATGTCAAGCGATTAATTTCGGAAAAACTTCATCCCAAATCGGATAAGTGTTTCTTTGTGGGATATCCAAAAGAAACCAAAGGGTATTACTTCTACATTGAATCCGAGAACAAAGTGTTTGTTGCTCGTGAGGGTGTCTTTTTGGAGAAGGAATACCTTTCCAAAATGACAAGTGGGAGGAAAATCGAAGTCGACGAAGTTCGAGAGGACGAGCAACAATGTCAACCTGATAAAACTGACAATCTAAGTGCTTTGGAAGCAGCTGAGAAGATTAGTCAGAGTCAAACAGACAATGTAAACGCTCAACCTATTACCCTTCGTAGGTCGCAACGACAAAGATCTCAACCAGACAGATACCTTGGTATTGTCTTAACCAATGATCAAGACATCCTAGTTATGGATGGAGATGAGCCAACGACATACAAGCAAGCTATGACGAGCCTCGACTCTGCTAAATGGCAAGAAGCCGTGAAATCCGAGATGGACTCCATGTCTGAAAATCAAGTCTGGGACTTGGTGAATTTGCCCAAGGGTTACACACCCATTGGTTGCAAATTAATCTTCAAATTGAAGACAGACGAGGACGGAAATGTATCGATATACAAGGCTAGACTGGTGGCAAAAGGTTATAGACAAGTCCACGGGATTGACTATGATAAAACTTTTTCACCGGTTGCAATGCTAAAGTCCGTCCGGATTATTCTAGCAATTGCTGTATATTACGATTATGAAATATGGCAGATGGATGTCAAAACCGCCTTCCCAAATGGGATTTTGGAAGAAACTGTGTACATGACACAACCAGAAGGTTTTCTTGATCCGAGCAACGCTGGAAAGGTTTACAAGCTCAAGAAGTCCATTTATGGACTAAAGCAAGCCAGCAGGAGTTGGAATCTGCCATTTGATGAAGCCATAAGCAAGTTTGGTTTTATCAGGAATCCAGATGAATCTTGTGTATACAAGAAGTTCAATGGGAGTGACATCGCATTCCTAGTCCTATATGTCGATGACATGTTGCTCATTGGAAACAACACAAAATTACTGGAGTCCGTAAAGGGCTGGTTGTGAAAGTGCTTTTCAATGAAGGACTTAGGAGAGGCACATTACATATTGGGCATCAAGATCTACAGGGATAGATCTAAGAGGATTATTGGATTGAGCCAAAGTACTTACATTGATAAAGTACTTGCACGATTCAACATGGAGAATGCCAACAGAGGGCATCTACCCATTTCCCATGGCGTAACTCTCAGCTAGAAACAGTGTCCACAGACATCTGTTGAGCGAGAGAGAATGGATCAGATTCCATATGCTTCGCTAATTTGGTCGATCATGTATGCCATGGTATATACCAGGCATGATGTCTCGTATGCCTTGAGTGCTACGAGCCGATCAAACCCAGGAGAGGCGCATCGGATTGCGGCCAAGAATATCCTGAAGTATCTGAAAAGGAACAAGGATAAATTCCTGGTTTATGGTGTCCATAATGATCTGGTTGTTGAAGGTTACACCGATGCTAGCTTCCAGACTGACAGAGACGACTTCAAGTCACAGTCAGGGTACATATTTTGTTGGTTTTCGTAGTGACCCTCACTACGCGGAAAGAAACCCGCCAAGACCCGCCCCCATAATAAATGCAATTAACAAGCAAAACATAATTAAAACATAAGAAAGGATAAAAGATTATACCTTTGACGCGTGCTTCGCTAAACTATTAGCTCTTACTTGAACCCCGAAAATACAAGGTCTCCAACGGGATCGTACCCTCGAACCCGACCCGAGCGTCCTAAGTCTCGAAGGTTATTCAAGACCCGAAAAAATAAAACTATGAGTTTTACGAATCAAGGTTTACTCAAATCAAGAGTTGCCTTTTAATTCCACTCAAGGTTGTGCCTTTCCTAATACCCATGCCTTTAGTATTTATAGGGAAAGGCACCCTTGATTTCCAATCTCCCATCAATGTGGGAGAGTTGGTAAATTCAACAATTTATTTAATTCTAAATTAAATAAATAATTACATCAATCACAATGCAACAAGTGTCAAGGGGAGAGAGAGAGTTATGTGAGGACCAAAGGCTTGGGGGGGGACCATTGCCTTGATCCCCAAGCCATTGCTCCAAGCAATGGTCCCCTCATTCGAAACCGCCTCAAGAAAGGGGTGTTGGGCTGGCAGCCAGCTAGCCCAGCCAGCTAGCACCAGCCCAGCCAGTAGCCTCGCATCCCAGCCAGCATATGCGTGCTGGCGCTGGGCGATGCTTGTGCTGCTGGTGCGTGCCAGTGCTAGGCGCTGCTAGCTGCTGGCGTTGGCCCTTGCCTCTCTCGCCATCGCACACGCACTGCCCTTTTCGCACTTCCCAGCATGCGTGTTGCTAGCGAGCCGCGCATGCTGAGCAGCGCCTCGCCAGCTACACGCACAAGCATGCGAAGATTGGTGCTGTGATGTTGTGATGGCTCCTAGGCATAAGCACACGCACACGCACACAAGGCCTAGCATGGTGCTGCTGTGCGAGGCTGCTGCTACGATGGTGCCTACGCACACACACACGCACAAGGGTGTTGTGCTTGGTGTGTGGCCTGCGATCGTGCAAGGCACACTATGGCCTGCGATGGTGCGAGGCATGCACGCACACGCACATGCGCCAGTGCCCAGCACTACGATGATTGTGCTTGGTGCGTATGGCCTACGATGGTGCCTAGCACACCATGGTGCGCCTAGGCTTGCGATGAGCTAGCCTAGCGTAGCTACGGCTATGCTCGTACTTGTTGCTTGTGATTTTGCAACGCCCGGTCTCGACACCCTAGGCTCGATATCCGACGTCAATATTCGTAAAACCGCGTCAACTCATTAAATACTTCGGATTAATTCGTTGTCTTGGATCGGTTGTTCGATTGGGTTCGACCCGAAGGGTTCAGTTAAAATTAAGCTGTAATATTAATTGTACCTTAATATTACTGATCGGAAGCGGCCTCCACCTAGGCATTCAGATCACTTAACCTTACTAAATAATTAACTCTGTAATAATCTGAACCCTCTATCAGAATAATACACTTGTTGGAAGGACACCATTCCTTTCAATCTCCCACTTGTCCTTCCGGACAAGTGTTCATATAGTGTATAGCCCATTTCCTATGTCGCTTAATGTCATCCTTATTACGTTCAGAAGTGTTTCTCGATCTCCGAGTTCGACTGTCAATAAGCAGATGATTTCCAAAATCCATCTGAGCACGGCCATTCATTTTCATAGTCTCGCTCATCGACCGGCCTTGTAAACAACAAAGACATATTCCCTATTGTTAATAGGGGGACATTCCCAGTCTTGCATTGTATGTTTCTCTTACTAAGAGGACCTAATCTCCCGAGTGTTCTCGTTATGATTCCCAGTTACGGCAGACGTTAGGCAACATCAAGGAGACTAGTTCTCAAACAAGAAAACTTCACAATACTCATGGTCGAGGAAACGAGTTCCGATAGCTATAATGAGAAATGTACTTAAGACAATTTGAATCTCTTAAAGTACTCTCATAGGCCGATCCAGTGCAGTTCCAAACTGGCACCTGTGCAAATGATTTATGACCATCATGTCCTTGCAGCACAAGAAACGGTGCTGTAAATCATACTACACACTAATCTCTGGTGGTCATCAATCGTCCATCAGTTAGATGACCTCGATTAGGGATAACTTTCGATTTAAATATATTCAATGTTCACTTAACAGGTGTTTCTTTACCCAAGACATGGTCTTGATACCCTATTTTGAATAGTTCCATAAATCGAATGGACTCATTATTTAATTCTAAACCACAATTAAATAGCAATGGAATGAATGATAATTTTGCACAAAAATTAATTACTCCATTAATGAATGGTTTCAATATAGTGTCTTACATTAAATCAACCAGTTTAATTAAAACACATGTACGGGGAATTTCAAAGCCAATCTCCAACGTGCTTGATTCCCATTGCATCAACGTGCTTGTTGTGTTTCACTTGAGGCAAAGGTTTAGTCAAAGGATCGGCTACATTATCATCCGTGTCGATCTTACAGATTATGATTTCACCTTCAGATTTAAATTCCCTTATCATGTGAAATCGTCTTTGGACATGTTTGACCTTCTGGTGTTCTCTTGGCTCCCTAGCCTGAGCGATAGCTCCATTGTTGTCACAGTAGAGATCTATCGGTCCCTTGATGGAGGGTACAACACCAAGTTTACTGACGAACTTCCGAATCCAAATAGCCTCCTTAGCAGCTTCTAAAGCAGCCAAGTATTCGGCTTCAATTGTAGAGTCTGCAGTTGTGCTCTGCTTGGCACTCTTCCAGCTAAATGCTCCTCTATTTAGGCAAAATATGTACCCCAAATGTGACTTGAAGTCGTCTCTGTCAGTCTAGAAGCTAGCGTTAGTGTAACCTTCAACAACCAGATCTTTATGGCCACCATAAACCAAGAATTTATCCTTGTTCCTTTTCAGGTACTTTAGGATATTCTTGGCTGCAGTCCAATGCGCCTCTCCTGGGTTTGATTGGTATCGGCTCGTAGCACTCAAGGCATACGAGACATCTGGCCTGGTACATATTATGGCATACATGATCGACCCAATTAGCGAAGCATATGTAATCTGATTCATTCTCTCTCGCTCAACAGATGTCTGTGGACACTGTTTCTTGCTGAGAGTTATGCCATGAGACATGGGTAGATGCCCTCTCTTGGCATTCTCCATGTTGAATCGTACCAGTACTTTATCAATGTAAGTACTCTGGCTCAATCCAATTATCCTCTTAGATCTATCCCTGTATATCTTGATGCCCAATATGTACTATGTCTCTCCTAAGTCCTTCATTGAAAAGCACTTTCCCAACCAGCCCTTTACGGACTCTAGTAATTTTGTGCTGTTTCCAATGAGCAGTATGTCATCAACATATAGGACTAGGAATGCGATGTCACTCCCACTGACCTTCTTGTATACACAAGATTCATCTGGATTCTTGATAAAGCCAAACTTGCTGATGGCTTCAACAAATCGCAGATTCCAACTCCTGTTGGCTTGCTTTGGTCCATAAATGGACTTTTTAAGCTTGCAAACCTTTCCAACGTTGCTCGGATGAACAAAACCTTCTGGCTATGTCATATACACAGTTTCTTCCAAAATCCCATTTAGGAAGGCGGTTTTGACATCCATTTTCCATATTTCGTAATCGTAATATGCAACAATCGCTAGAATAATCCGGAAAGACTTTAATTGCGATCGGTGAAAAGGTTTCATCATAGTCAATCCCATGGATTTGTCTATAACCTTTTGCCACCAGTCTAGCCTTGTATATCGATACATTTCCATCCTTGTCTGTCTTCAATTTGAAGAACTATTTGTAACAAATGGGTGTGTAACCCTCGGGCAAATTCACCAAGTCCCAGACTTGATTTTCAGACATGGAGTCCATCTCGGATTTCATGGCCTGTTGCCATTTAGCAGAGTCGGGGCTCGTCATAGCTTGTTTGTATGTCGCTGGCTCTTCTCCATCCATAACTAGGATGTCTTGATCATTGGTTAAGACAATACCAAGGTATCTGTCTGGTTGAGATCTTTGCAGTTGCAACCTACGAAGGGTCATAGGTTGAGTGTTTACATTGTCTGTTTAATTCTGACTAATCTTCTCAGCTGCTTCCAAAGCACTTAGATTGTCAGTTTTATTAGGTTGACATTGTTGCTCGTCCTCTCGAACTTCGTTTCTTTCGATTTTCCTCCCACTTGTCATTTTGGAAAGGTGTTCCTTCTCCAAAAAGACACCATCACGAGCAACAAACAGTTTGTCCGAAATTAATCGCTTGACATATGCTTCGCATCCCCAAATCTTGAGAAAAGACAATCTAGGAGGTTTGTTAGTCAATAATTCATATGGAGTCTTTTCAACAGCTTTTAACGGAGCGCGGTTTAGTGTTAGTGCCGCAGTTTGTAGCGCATGTCCCCAGAAAGAGATAGGAAGTTCACTAAGACCCATCATTGATCGAACCATGTCTAACAAGGTTCGATTCCTCCGTTCGGATACTTCGTTCCATTGAGGAGTTCCGGGAGGTGTCAACTCTGAAAGAATACTATTTTCTTTCAAGTGATCATCGAATTCATGGCTCAAATATTCGCCACCTCGATCCGATCGAAGTTCTTTAATTTTCTTACCAAGTTGATTCTCAACTTCTTTCTGAAATTCTTTGAATTTCTCAAAGGATTCAGATTTATTCGACAATAAGTAGATATAGCCATATTTACTAATGCTTGTTAACGAAGTTGAACATTTAGATGTCTTAGTTAACGGTATCAACTTTTTTCTAATCATATGTTAAAAACATGCAATTTCCATTAAACATATACTTGCAAGACAATTTTGAAACAACTATTGTCAAAGTCTTACATTCAAAATTACCTAGATGTCCAACACCATAGATAATAGTATGTTCAAAAGCATGATAAAAACTAGGATTAGTTTGATTACATGTCATAGACAAAATAGTGCATGTAAGCATGACCGAAAGACCATCTTCGTCGTCTACTTGTCCATGCACCAACACTTGATAAGCTTCTCACTCGGTCCCTGAAAAGGAAACATAAAGTGAGTTATACTTGGTATCTAATACCTATGATAAACTTAATTTACAAGTGTATAGGAAGATACCTGAGGCAGATGCTCCATTCCTCTCCTCTTCTTCCTTGAAGAGCTTGCATTCTCTTTTGTAGTGGCCTTGCCCACCACAATAGAAGCAACGCATCTTCTTTTTGACCTTCTTGAACTCCCTTCTCCTTGCTCTTAAGGGCCTTTCGGTCATTCCGCATGCGGTGTCGCGGCTGAGTAGTTGCACCACCTCCATTAAGGAGCGTGTCTCCTTTCCTACAGCTATATGCACTCTAAGTGCATCATTGTCCGAGTGGAGCGAAGCAAGCAAGATATGCCCCGCCATCTCATCCTCCTATGAGATTCCGAGAAGCTCCATGTGTTTGAAGAGCCTAGTCATTCCAAGCACATGAGGTCGGAGGGGCATGTCGGGTCTCAATTTAGCATTGTAGACCTTAGTCCAAAGCCGACACCTTTCCTTAGCAAGACATCCCACGTTTGGTGGCTTTATCCTCATGTTTGAGAGTGACCTAGTCAAGTCAAACACGAGTCCATCAAAGTTACCATTGTCACTCTTGGTGACTCTTACATTGACAACATCCTCCAGTGCTTTGAGGAACATGTCCGGTAGGTAGGAGGAAAGGGTTTCCTTCCAATCTTCCGGGATGGAATTGGCCATAAGTCGTGAGACCCTTTTGCAATTGGAAGACCATTCTTCATGAGCCTCATCGGTCATGATCCCTTTGGCAAAGAAGCTTGGAATGGGAGTATCAAGAGTATACTCCAAGGAACAATTCCGGAGAGTTCTTCTGAGTTCCTACTCCCGTTCCTTGAAGTTGACCAAGTTTAAAGAAAAGGCCAACTTTTCGGGGAGTTCTGGGCACATTTGGTTGTTGTTTGAGTTACTTGCAGACATTGTTTTACAATTGAAAGAATTTGAAATGAAAAACCATTCATATAACCAATAAGTTAAAATTTAAAAGCGTTCATGCATATTTTCAATCTTATTGAGCATTTTATCCACGCATTTATAAAATTGTCCCTTTTAGGCGAGAATAAAATGATTCTGAGATCCCAAAGATCAAGAAATGGTTAAGCATGCTTTGGCTTGTCTTAATCATTAAATTATCTTAAGGTAAGCAATCCAATTGCTAATAGCTCTAAGCTACTCTCGGTTTGATAAAATGTCGCATCTAATGCATCCTTGACATTTTATCTCTTTTGCCACGACATCTAAGGACTCCTTATTGATATCGTTGATCTTAACCAAGACAACTTGTATACCTAGCATACCTTACGTTCCTAGGGAAGTAGTGATGCCTCGCTTTGGCGTAGCCCATCACATACATGCTTTAGTTCGGTAAGTGTTGTTCTTGAAACAACAAATTTTAGCTCAATATTATTAAGGAACCTAGGGTTTCAATGTTGGTTTGATTTAAGTTAACTTAACTAATCGTCACAACATATAGAAATCCTAGACATGCATCTAACATTCATATATAACAACAATATATATATAAAGCATAAAAATAAATGCATTTGGCAACTAGCATGACCCCTTGAAATCTTCAATTTCCATGGTCTTCATCTTGGCTCGTCTTCATTAAAACGCCGTCTTGAGACATCTTGGCCAAAATAAATAAACTAGTTAGAACGACTAAGATTAATCTAATAGTACAAAAATACTTAACGGTTCACATACCGTATTTTAGATTTACAAAAATACATAACGGAACGCAGTCCGTATTTTCTATCCTTGTTGGGCCCCACTAGTTGCCATTTTCAATAACCTGTTTTGAAAACAATCTTCCATTCACCCATTCACTATTTGTGAATGGCCCATGCAAATTACGGAATACATATTTACACACGCAAAACTAGTAACTAACTTAGGTGGTTAATCCAATTAACGCGCCTAATTAAAACTACTCAAAGTTATTTAATTCATTTTTTCTAAAAGTAAATTTCTCACGTAATTAACTAAGCTCCCACTACATTCCGCATCCATACTTAATTAATCCGATTAATTAAGTCGGCATAACCCATAATTTGTTAAAATCAAAATTTTGCAAAAGCCGGAAAAATCGAGGTCTAACCTCATTAAAATAATTACATAAATAATTTAAAACGGGAAAATTTTCGCAAAATTGCATAGCTCAAAATTAATGAACGAAGCCTCACCCAAGCATAGTGCATTACGCACCATGGCTGCTAGGCAGCAGTGGGCTGGCTGGCTGGGGCTTGCTGCCTCGCTGCCCAACAGCACGCACAAGCATCTCCAGCAGCCCTGCGCCACACAGCAACATCATCATCAAGGGTTGTGCTGGCGCTTGGTGCTAGCATGTTGCGCCCAACACAACACACTACGCTGGCCAGCACCACGCATGCCTGCTCGCATGCTGGCGCCTGCCAGCAAGTGGGGGCTGGCTGGTGCTTCCTATCACGCTGCCTAGCAGCGCCCCAAGAAACCAGTAGCTAATGCCACTGCCCCAAGCCCAGCCTTAACACCCCTCGTCACACAGCCACGCACAATTGATGCTCAGCCATGCGCGCACCAAAGGCAGCCTACATGTGGGCTGCTAGGCAGCCGGCTAGCCTTGGTGACGCTTGAGGTTTTGCATCGATTTGCGTGCATTTCACTCGAAATTTTAATTTCGATTTATGTCCAAAAATTAAATTAAATAAAATAAGTCTAACTTAAATAAATTTAATTTTAGTGGTGCACCGGCCTAAATCATACAAAAATTTATTTTTGAACAAATTTAGGTCTTTCTTTATGCTTAAAATTAAATGAGCTATGTCCATAATTAATTTAGCCAATATGCAAATTAATAATGGATTCGACAATTGGGGGTTGGAAAAATAAATTAACCATCCAATGATAAAATTTTCCAACTTTCATACTTGTGTAAAATACAAAGATTACATCTTCCAATATGAAGATTAATCAAAATTTTACTCACAAGTATTTGAACTTCATGGATTTTAATCAACCAAACATGAAAAATCCAGACTTTGTTCAATATGGAGTTTAGGGTTAGAGTTCCAATCATTTAAACCTTTAAAGATTAGAACTTTAATATACTTGGAAATTTAAAATTACACATTCACATCAAACATTCACACATTATTGCAATTAATTAGCAAAATCGTGAAAAATCAAGTTTATGTAAAAAAGGCATATCAACTCAAGCACTAATTAAAACTCCATAATTATGCTCAAGGATAATTAAAATAGCAATAGATTTGGGATTCAATAATACATTTAATCCAACCTTGTAATGCTTGCATTAATCAAGGCTTAAAAAGATTTAAAATTTTCGTTGAAAAACGAATAAACCCCAAAAACTTGGGTTTCTGGTTCGAATTTGGCTTCTGGAAAGCCCTCAAAGAGTTTTGAATCTGTTTCAGAATGTCGATTCCACCCAAAATTCACTATTTTTGAGCCAAAATCTGGTTTCGACAGCCAAATCGATAAAAATACGAGTTTTAAGTTAATAAAAACGAGCTTCTAATCTAATTAGAAAAGCAAAACCAGAAATTAAATCTTACTTTAAAACACCTTAATTAATCAATAATTGTAAAAAATTAAAAGGAGCGTGGCTCCGATACCGCTGTTGGGTTTCGTAGTGACCCTCATTACACGGAAAGAAACCCGCCAAGACCTGCCCCCATAATTAATGCAATTAACAAGCAAAACATAATTAAAACACAAGAAAGGATAAAAGATTATACCTTTCACACGTGCTTTGCTCAACTATGAGCTGTTACTTGACCCCGAAAATAAGAGGTCTCCAACGGGATCGTACCCTCGAACCGACCCGAGCGTCTTAAGTCACAAAGGTTAGTCGAGACCAGGACAAATAAACTATGAGTTTTACGAATGAAGGTTTACTCAAATCAAGAGTTGACTTTTAATTCCACTCAAGGTTGTGTCTTTCCCAATACCCATGCCTTTGGTATTTGTAGGGAAAGGCACCCTTGATTTCTAATCTCCCATCAATGTGGGAGAGTTGGTAAATTCAACAATTTATTTAATTCCAAATTAAATAAATAATTAAATCAATCACAATGCAACAAGTGTCAAGGGGAGAGAAAGAGTTAGGTGAGGACCAAAGGCTTGGGGGGGACCATTGCCTTGATCCCCAAGCCATTGCTCCAAGCAATGGTCCCCTCGTCCAAAACCGCCTCAAGCAAGGGCTGCTGGGCTGGCAGCCAGCTAGCACCCCAGCTAGCACCAACCCAGCCAGCAGCCTCGCATCATAGCAAGCATATGCGTGCTGGCGCTAGGTGATGCTTGTGCTGCTGGTGCGTGCCAGTGCTAGGCGCTGGCCCTTGCCTCTCTCGCCATCGCACACGCACTGCCCCTTTCGCACTTCCCAGCATGCGTGCTGCTAGCGAGCCACACATGCTGAGCATCGCCTCGCCAGCCACACGCACAAGCATGCGAAGCTTGGTGCTGTGATGCTGCGATGGCTTGCGATGGCCCCTAAGCATAAGCACACGCACATGCACACAAGGCCCAGCACGCTGTTGCTGCGATGGTGCCTACGCACACACACACGCACAAGGGTGTTGTGCTTGGTGCGTGGCATGCGATGGTGCAAGGCACACTATGGCCTACGATGGTGCGAGGCATGCACGCACACGCACATGCTCTAGTGTCCAGCACTGCGATGGATGTGCTTGGTGCGTATGGCCTGCGATGGTGCCTAGCACCCAGGCACGCATGCTGCGATGCAGTACCATGCGAAAGCACGCATATGCGCAGACATGATGCTGCGATGGTGCCTAGGCTTGCGCCTAACATGCATGGTGCGCTTAGTCTTGCGATGGTGCGCCTACCACATTGGTTGGGAAATGAAGATCAAGGGTTCATTTCCCTATAAATACCAGAGTTTGGGTATTTGGGAAAGTACAACCTTGAGTGGAATTAAAAGGCAACTCTTGATTTGAGTAAACCTTGATGCGTAAAACTCATAGTTTTATTTGTCTGGGTCTCGACTAACCTTCGAGACTTAGGACGCTCGGGTTGGGTTTGTGGGTACGATCCCGTTGGAGACCTCGTATTTTCGAGGTTCAAGTAAAAGCTTATTGTTGAGCGAAGCACGCGTCAAAGGTATAATCTTTTATTCTTTCTTCTGTTTAATTATGTTTTGCTTGTTAATTTCATTTATTATGGGGGCGGGTCTTGGCGAGTTTCTTTCCGCGTAGTGTGGGTCACTACGAAACCCTATATAAGGTAGGAGAAGAGGTTATGGAATTTGATTTGAATGAAAGCATGAAATACCCCTCATCTTCACATGAGAATTGTGTGAGAGTTGAAATTATAGACAACATTGTGAATTCCTTGCATGAGCACTTGCTTACATCTAATGATCCTCTTGAGTGTGTTTTGTTGAACAGGGAAAAGATAGGTGATCATGGCAAGGAAATGGCATTCTTTGAGACGCTCATTCATGGGAGCATGGAAGAGAGTGATGACCATATTTGAATGGGAATTACAATTCAAGATGCATTGCAAGTGGCCTCTACAAAGGAAGGTAAAGGTGTTCCCATGGTAGAGCTCAAACCTCTACCATCACACCTTAGGTCTGAATTCTTAGGTCCTAACTCTACTTTTCCCATGATTGTTAGCTCATCCTTGAGTGAGAGCCAAGCTCAAGATTTATGTGATTTATTGAGAAGACACTGAGGTGCTTTAGGTTATACCATTAATGACCTTAATTTCTGAGATTTGAAAGTTTGTATTTTTAGTTTGAAGATTGGAGTCGAAATTGAATCTTGGTGGGTACATCATGGCGCTCTCATGAATTCGGGATGTTGAACCCACCGTCGAGTTTTTTCAAAACTTGCATGTTTAGTGGGAATAACAATCCCGGGATGAGCTAGATCCTCGTGCCCATTGATGCACCCATGAGCTGCTTGCATTGTGCGCGACCCAGGTTTGCT
Organism: Chenopodium quinoa; assembly: GCF_001683475.1. Taxonomy (NCBI): domain Eukaryota; kingdom Viridiplantae; phylum Streptophyta; class Magnoliopsida; order Caryophyllales; family Amaranthaceae; genus Chenopodium; species Chenopodium quinoa. The sequence continues at coordinate 1,133,856 of NW_018742726.1, read as the reverse complement.
CGGGCACGCACGATAATGCCGCGGGCGCGCAGCGCTGTCGTTCACCCCTTTAAGTCGTGCATCCTCTCTTTTCTTTTACTCTTTATCTCTCGTCTCTATTCCTCTATTCTTATTTAACTTTATTTCATGATTTTTATTGCTTCATTTTATCATCATCACTCTTAATCACTAATTCACTTAGTCTACAATTCCATAATCCCCAATTTCATGTTCAATTTTTGATTTTTCTCTCCTAAATTTGGGATTTTTTGATACCTTAGTTTGAGGGTTCGAAACATACACTTGGAGTCTATACTTGTTATTTTTCATCATTATTTCACTTCACTAAGGGTTTTCTAATCACTTAAGGTATGATTTTTATGATTATTTGACTTCTCTTGCTCTACCTTTTACCTAGAAATCCTTAGTTTATGCTTTAATGGTGGTTCCATTTTGTTTGTTTTGTTACCCTCTACTTTGTGTGTATGATGACTATTGATGACTGTTTGAAGCTTTATTATCATGATTTTTCTTGATTGTTTGCAATTTTGGTACTACCATTGTTAGTCATTTTCTTTTTCTTTGAGTATGAATAGTACTTTTATTTCTCACTTCACCTTTGATTGGAAAAATGTTGCTCTTAGAATTGTGCTTGATGATTTATAACTTCTTGCCATCGTTATTATTTGATTGAATGGGCCTCTATATTTGTTGTGCTTAAACTTGTTCATTTCATCTTTTCTCTTGGATATTGGTTATTACTAGTTCTTCAATAATATTCTATGAACCACATCCCATTGATTTGAACTCTTGAATTCTTGTGTTATAGATGGCACCACTCCATCGTCCTCAATGAACCCGTGGTTCACTTAGTGCCTCTTCTAGAGTGGTTGTACCACCTCCCACAAATGTTAGTGAGACCTATGGGATTGAATTCACAAAGAAAAAGCATTGGGATAACTTTGTACGACTCTCTTCTAGGAAGCTACTTTCAACACAATTTTATGATGCTTAAACAACATACAAGCTTGGAATTGATGAGGATGTTCAGCGATTGGCTTGTAACTTGGGCTTAGAAGATTTCATCGGTCTAAATGCCCCTACCTATGCCCGATTAACCTTCGAGCTCCTTTCCTCACTTGAGATTTATGAAATTGGAGAGAGTGGCATCACTGTTAGAACTCTCTCCTTTCAAATCTTCAACAATGACCATGTGGTTCCAGTTTCTTTCATCAATGAGATATTCAAGTTCCCTTCTCTGGTGGAAGATAAGGAGTATATCTATTCGATTTTTGACCCATTGCAAAGAGATCATGGTTATAAGGAGCATCGATGGTGGACGCATATTTCCGTTGAGGATAGTTATAGACCTCAATACTCAAAGGAGGCCTCCATCATTCATCCCACTTGGAGATATTTCAATTGCTTGCTTACATATGCCTTTTTCTCCAAGGAGTCTATTAGTGCTATATCTCGTGAGGAGTTAAGTTGGCTATGGTTGGCAGACCAACTTTTTGGTGAGATCGAGGTCATCCATTTTGTGGAGGCTTGCTCGATCGCTGCATCAATATTCGTGATGGTGTTTTTCTTTCTAGGAGCACACAACTTGGTGGTTTGATCACAATTATTGCTCTCTCTCTTAACACAAAATACGATCGCATGCTTGTTGCCCTTGCACCTATTAGTGATCGTCGTGAGAAAACCTTTTCCAATTTACTTAATGAGTATGCTTTGATAAACCACAGGTTCTTCGAGCGTACTTCGAAGAGCGATGTTTACATTTGGAAGATTTCTAGGACGACCGATTGGTTCATTATTCCACACCCGGAAGCTACCTCGCAACACTTGAACAATACCCTTCGTTGGCGACTTCCTAAGTGGCTCGTTGATCTCGCTCTCAAAACATCTCCTCTACCAAATTTTCGTCACAATCCGGATGCTCCTAATCATACTCAATTTCAAGCTTTGCCCCCGAGATCTCGGGGAGGTACTCCTACTCTTTCTTTCTCTTCTTCTTCCCCTTCCCAAATTGACTTGCATAGTTTACATGCCAAGATTGACTCTATCACTAATGTTTTATCTTCTACTATTGGACATGATTTTGTTCTTGCCTATGATTATCTTGCCCGTTAAGTTTATGATTTTCGTGTTAGGAGAAGCGAGATCAAACCCTATTTGAATTACCCTTATCTCCTGGTCGAACATGGACCTATTCCTCAATGGGTCCCTATGATCCCAATTATGGACCATCTCTTTGTTATCCATATTGGGAGGGGCCTTATTTTCCTCCTAATGCTATTCTTGGGACCACCCGGCTACTTATGACTAAAAGCGGCCTGAGGGATGCAACTTTGACTATGACCCGTCCAACCCTAAGCCCTTCCCTAACCCTAAGACCTTTGGTGGGGGGGGGGGGCTTTCTGGTGAACCTATTTTGGATGATTGGTCGCATTTCTTTGCGGAAGAAAAGGCTAGGGGAGAGAGTAGTTTGAGGGGTAAGGCACGGATGGATGAGGGTGCTATTCTGAGCTCTAGTCGTGTATTTTCGGAGACGGTGAGGGGAGTACCCATTCTACCCCTTACCATAGTGCTGAGTGATCTTGCTGGTTTTACTTTGGTACTGCTTATTGCGCCTACTTGATGTAAGGATTTGAGCTTGGGGGGAGGGGGTAGCTTATTACAAGCTTGGGGGAACTATTTACTTGTTTTGATGTGCTTCATTTCTTTTCCCCTTGCTTTTATGGTTCACTTTGGCTATTTTTATGAGGCTTTGATTAGTTGGTGATTGTTTGATGGTTGGTTGGTTGATGATGTTGTTTATTGAGGTTGATTGTTTTCTTGGTTGTTGAGTTCTATTATCCAATTGAATCCCATTAATCAAAATCCCTTTAAATCCAAATTTGTTTAGTTTAGCATCGCTTTCTTTCTTTTATTTCTTCATGAAGTTACTAACTTTCTATCTTGTGTAGTCTTTCTCTTTCTCCTTTTTTTGTTTCACGTTCTAGGTCCTTAGTTAGAGCATATGTCACATAGAAATGGTGAGAGTTTCCTTGTTTTCACTTTTGTTCTTTTAGCTTGGGATAGCTCGGTGAGACCTTTTAATTTTCTTCCCTCTTTACTCCTTTTATTTTTCTTGTGTGAATAGTTTAGCTCTAGACTAGGAGAAATTGAACGGTTTGAGGTTGTATGCTATTAACACCTGAGGGTGTTTGGGGCCATTGGCGTTGTTGTCGAATGACCATTGTTTGTCGATTGGGAAATATTTTTTTTTAGCTTACACCTTTCACCTTCTACTTCTCTCTTTTTCAATTCTTTTCTTTTCATTTTCCTTTTCTTTTGCCTTTACATATCATTTTAAATTACAAAAAGATTTTCATTTGAGGTAAAGTTTTGTTTGTTGATAAGTGTCATTCATGACACATTTTAGGGCATTTTTGTCCCTTAGTTTTAGGTCTATTTCGGTGTTTCTTTGTTATTTCTAGTACGTTTATTATTGTTTTAGGTATCTTTGTCTTAGTTTATGGTTTTAGGCCTTAGTTGTGAATAATATGCATTTTGCTCAGTTTTTAGCTTGATTTACGTGTTTTCCTATGTGTTCTTTCACTCTATTCTCTCACGGTTCATTTGTGTAGGTGCTTGGCGCTATCTCCAATGCTTATCACCCGAGAGAAGGCAAGGAAGTTTAATAGAAGAAGCTTGAAACTAAGAAAGAAGCTAAGAAGCTAGAGACAAGAAAGCTTGAAGCTCGTAAAAGGCCTTAAACCAAGTCTTGTTCACTCTTTTGGCCATAACTTTTTATCTACACACCAGATTGAGGCGATTCAAGTAGTGTTAGAAAGTAGCCTTGAAGAGATTTCCTACGGTAGGTTGCTCGTCCCAAGAGGCCTCCTAGGACAGAAGTTATGGCCGTTTGAATCTGCAAGACAATGTCAGGCCCAAGCCACCCCAGGCGCGGCTAATGGTGTCGCGGGCGCGACCCTCTTTTCTTCCCAACCTTTGCAAAATCTGGAGATCCTAGGAGAAGGCTTGGAGAGGCCTCTCTAGGCCAGGCAGCGGGCGCAGCGATGAAGGGAAAGGGCGCGGCAAAGGGGGTTTAAAAATCCGGATTTCCTTCTTTCTCTTCTTGTAATATAAATAGAGGATTTCTTAGACTTCCTAAGGAAAGTTCTTACATTTTCACTCTCCTCTAATTAGAAATATGCTTAGATTAGGAGTTTCTCTCTCTAGTTTATGAGTAGTTTTAGGGAGAGAAAGCTTGAGATTTTAATGGAGTTTAGGAGTAGTTTTAGGAGTAATTTTCTTCACTTACTTCTCATCTATTCAATGAGATTTTCTAACTTTCTCTCACAGTTATTACTTTGTTTAATTCGTGTTTTTGCTTAATTCTTTGTTGATTAGAGTAGATGATTAGTTTAATTGATTGATTCGTGCTTTAATTCTTGTTTAACCTTGTTTTACATGTTTTTCTTCATTATGTCTGCCTAGATTTTGTTCTGGGGAAATGGATTTTGGTTATGTTGATGAATTGAGTGATTGATTGTGATTAATAAGCAATTGATTCTTGGGTATTGTGTTTGGATGATGGTTATATTAATTAAAATCTTTTTAGCCAATTGATTCAAGGTTCTATATTGTGCTTTTAATCAATTGTGCGAAAGTGAGTTGATTGAGAGTCTAGATTCGTCTATACCTTTGCTAGGCTAGTTACGCTTGAGTGAATTAGCTTAGTAGGATAATTAGCATGTTTAATTGCGCCGGAGTGAGTTGAGTGTATTAATCATTCCTAATTGAGATCATGATCATCTAATTGCAACTTGTTAGTCAATTCATTAATGTAATTGGATTCCCCTTTCCCCAGTATCTAGTTAATTGCTTTAAATAGTGTTTTAGTTAGCTCAAATTATAACACTTAGTCCTTTGGGTTAGACCCTAGCTTGCCACTATCTTGTGTGAACTTGATAGAGTTAGGTTAGTAATATAAATTGTTGATTTGATTTAGGATAGGAGACACGACCTATTACCCGGCGATCAAATTTTTGGCGTTGTTGCCGGGGACAAAGGCGTTCATTAGTTTGTGTTGATTAAATTAGCTAGGTTCTTGTGTATAGTTTTGATTTTTGTTTGCTTTTCATTGCTTTGTGTAAAAAAATGGCATGCTTATCTTTTCCTCAATTTGATGATGAACCCTTCTATGCTTACTTTGAAAGACTAGATGGTTTCTTTAGTTTTTATGGGTGTTCTCTTTGGGAAGCATGTGAAATAGCTTATTTGGGTATGAATGAGTATACTAGGGGTATGGTTGAAAGTATGTTTAATGGTGAATTTTGTGCTTTTTCCTTGGATGATGCTTGGATTTTCTTCGTTTGGTTTGCTAGGGATACTTGTGATAGGGATTCTCATGTTTCTAGCCTTGATACAAATATTGAAAATATTGAATATTCTTCTAATTTTTGCATGACCTCTCTTGATGTGCCTAATGCTCCTTATGAAGAACCTATTATACATGTTGACCCCTCCCCCTTTTATGCTCATTGTGATGAGGTTTGTGCTAATTTTGATGATAAGAAATTTGATTTTAATCATGAACCTCAACCCAATAACATAGATGCCATAATTCTTGCCCAAATGCAATATCTCACCCAACAAGTCCAAGAGTTTAAGAGGAACAAAAGTTGAGAGAAGTGTGATTTGCCCAAGTGATGAGTGCTAGGGTTGATGGATGTAGATGCGAGGCACCTCACTTGGAGTGTGAGAGTGCTTTTGAGGATGATATGGGCCAAGGGCATAAAGGTGAGGAGAGATTTTCTTTTGATGAGATGATTTTTGAGGATTTTGATCCTTTTCATTCCCCTTTTGAGCTTGAGCGCCTTCCTTCCCCTTATTCACCCCCTTTAAGAGCTACCCTTGGTGAGGATGTGAGTGATCCATCTTCAATATTGGATGAGGGATTTCATGAGGAGGATGATGATGAATTTGAGCAACCAAGAGAGATTGAGAGTTCCCGATGATGGAGAAGGATTTGAGAATGAAGAAATTGTTGATTTTGTGGATTCCAACCCCCTTCCCTATCTTGATGAGTCTACCTTGCATGTTTGTGACCCTTCAATCCGTGAGTATTTGGACTCATTTGAGGTTATGACTAGCGTGTTCAATGAAGGAGTAACAAAAACTCATAACCTTTTTAGTGAGTTCATTGATAATGGTTCATGGGAGAGAAATGAGTTTGAAATGAATTTGCATCCTTTCATGCATGGTTTTGTGACTCTAGGCTTTGAGGGTGTTAAGGGAGTTGTTGTTCATCGTTGTGATAGAGAGGAAGATGTGGTTTCTCTTGGAGGTTAGATGTTTGAGGGAGATGGAGATCATGAGTGTTCTTCTTAAGAGGACTCTATGATTGTTTCCATGCTCTTATTGGTGATTTGAGGAATGGTGGTGAGGAAGAGTTCATAGGTGAGACCACTGCTCCTATTCCCTTTTCTCATGTCCCTTTTTCAAGAAAATTTAACCATATCCTCTACTATCCTATGTCCCTCCCTTCTTTTGTCAAAGAGCCTATTGGAGCTCCTCCTTCTATTAGTGATATTCAAGCCCCTCTCTCATCGATTATTGAGGAAAAGGGTGATTTTTGCAACCTAAAAATATTTTGAGGAGGTTTTACCTTCTTCTTCTTCCTTCTTTTCTTTTTGTTCTTTTTTTTATTTTTCTTTTGAGTTTTATTCTTTCTTTTGGCATCTCCCTTCTCATTTGGGTGCAATAATCTTGTTACACGTCCTCCTCCCATCATTTACCTACCGTTTATCCTATGAAATGTTTAATAGTGCATTTGACAAGCTTTTGCGTTCGTTGCAATATTATTTACTAGAGCGGTCAAGCTTGGACCTTAAGTAAGCCTTTCTCGGGAAGGTACCCGTGTTTATTGATTTCATTTTCTTTTCTTTTTTAGTATAGATTTTCTCTCATGGAATTGTTTGTGTGCCCTTTTCTAAGTACATTACTTGATATACTTTGGTGCATTGGTATTGGATCAAGAATCAGGGAAGTTAGACTCCTCTTTCCTAGCATATGGTATATGAGGCATAGCTTTGGAGGAAATTGGCTTAGAAAGGATAAATTGGGTCATTTGCGGGTATTTACACCCACCTATATCGGGTAATTTCTTTCCTTGCTCTTTCTCTAATGGTTGGTGGCTTGAAGATCATGTGTTGGTCTGTCGGATTGATTTTTTTTTCTCCCCTCCCACGGACTCTATGGCCTATGATTTGAGTGTATTGTCTCATTCAAGCTTGGGGGAGGGTATTCTATCATGTTTGGTGGGATGTTGATTTATATATGCCATGCGCAAATATATATGCATTTCCATATTCTTTATTTTGTAAAATCCAAAGAGATTTTTGAATACGTTCAAGGTAAGTTTGGCAAATTGTGTTTTGTTAGTTCTTTTTTTGGACATTCGAATTTGGGATTTGTATCCTTGGATGTTTTTCTTCATAAGTGGTGAATGTGTGCACGGTTTGAGAATGTCATTGGTTGATTGTAGGATATTATATGCTAAGGTAGCCGGTTTAAGAACTCTTGGGGTCCATGAAACCTTAGTTCATGGGAAAGTGCTAATATGGAGTTGCTCTCTATAGTGGATGCAAAGCCCTTTAGTTGTTAAATGTTATACATCCCTTGTGAGCTTTGTTTGTTCTAACCTTCATCACCTTGTTGAGTGGCAATTTTGGATCCTTAGCTATGCATGTCTTAATCTTTGGTTTGACTTCTATCTTCCCGAGACCGTAACCGAGCCACTCTAAGGGAGAACAAGGGCATTGTTCATTTTCTTTATATTCTTTTTGTTTTGTTACAAATTTGGTTTTCTATTTTGCATTTTCCTCTCTTGCTAACCCTTTGAGCCTATTCCCTTTCTTAATTATGAGTCACATTACAAGCCTTATCACCTTTTGTTTCCCTAACCCTTAGTTTGGTGAAGCATTTTGGTTTGGGAGTTTATTTGGTGTTATGTTGGTTTGAATGAAAATGTCAAAGTAATATGCTCTTTGGACCAAGCAAGAAAGTAAATTGTATATATTGTGTGTAATAAAAGCAAATGCATTCAAGAAAAATCTGTCCATAGTTAAAAAAAAAAAGACAAGGACACCAAATAAGAGCTTTTCGAAAAGAAAAAAAAAACAAAAAACAAAAATTAGTTGGTTTTGTTATCCTCCCTTGTTTAAGCATTGAGGACAATGCTCCGTTCAAGCTTGGAGGGAATAGTTCCTTCGTTTTTGTATATACTATGTGTTTGTGTTGAATAAGCTTGGGGGAGTTGGCATTGTTGGTATTTTTGTTTGATGTTGGTGACTTCTTGAGTTTGTTTTTGGTTTGATCACCCTTTTGCTTCACTTAGTTAATAACACAAAAATTTTCAAATTTTTGCCCCACCTTGATCCCTAGCCTTACGTTACAACCAATAAATGACCCTTAGACCCTTCAGGGTTGAGCCAGCATCAGTGGAGTGAGATAGTCTACAAACCTATGGAGAGAGTATGCATAGTTAAGATGTCAGAATGACCTCATAATTTTCATTTTTTTATCTTTTTCCGGTTCCTTCAACGAATCATGAGAAGCTAGCTTAAGGGTTGACTTGAAGCTAGTGGAGAGAATGTGGCCTGATTGGTTGGAACGGGGGTGAATTGAGTCCTCATTAGTTCTCTATGCTTAGCATATTTTATGTTTCAATCAACCATTGACATCTTGGAACGTGCATACATTCGTCTATTTAGAAAGGTTTACATTCATTGGTGTTTGTTCCTATCACTTGTCCAAATATGAACTTGTTTTTCTTTTCTTTTTATTTCCTTGCCTTGGTTTTTGTCAAGAGTTGTGGGTTAAGCTGTTAGGAAACCCTCACGAGAGCACACTCGCCCTCAAGGGCGATCTAGGGGTTTAAAGGGCTTGTCTTTAGTTGCTAAAATTGACCGTGATTCCTACGAAAGTAAGTTAGTGTACATTCTTATCTCCTTTAATGTGCTATTCTTGCTTGAATAAATCCTTCTCATTTTCTCTTTTAGTTTCATCTTGCTCGAGGACGAGCAAGAGTTAAGCTTGAAGGAATTTGATAAGTGTCATTCATGACACATTATAAGGCATTTTTCTCCCTTAGTTTTTGGTCTAATTCGGTGTTTCTTTGTTATTTTTAGTAAGTCTAGTCCTATTCTAGTTATCTTTGTCTTAATTCGTGGTTTAAGGCCATAGTTGTGAATAATATGCTTTTTGCTCGGTTTCTAGCTTGATTTACATGTTTTTGTATGTGTTCATTCACTCTTTTCTCTCTCAGTCTATTTGTGTAGGTGCTTGGCGCTTTCTTCGATGCTTATGACCCGAGAGAAAACAAGAAAGTTTAATAGAAGAAGCTTGAAGATAAGAAAGAAGCTAAGAAGCTTGAGGCAAGAAAGCTTGAAGCTCGTAGAAGGCCTTAAACCGAGTCTTGTTCACTCTTTCAGCCATAACATTTGATCTACACATTAGATTGAGGTGATTTGAATTGCATTGGAAACTAGCCTTGAAGAGCTTTCCAACGATATGTTGCTCGCCCCAAGAGACCTCTAAGAACAGAAGTTATGGCAATTTAAATCTGCAAGACACTGTCAGGCCCAAGCCACCGCGGGCGCGGCCCTCTTTTCTTCCCAGGCTTTGCAAAATCTGGAGAAGCCTTTGAGAAGGCTCGAAGAGGCCTCTCTATGCCAGGCCGCGGGCGCCGCGAAAAGGATCTAAAAATCCGGATTTCCTTCTTTCTCTTCTTGTAATATAAATAGAGGACTTCTTAGACTTCTTAGCTCTCCTCTAATTAAAAATAGGCTTAGATTAGGAGTTTTTCTCTCTAGTTTAGGAGTAGTTTTAGAGAGAGAAAGCTTGGGATTTCAATGGGATTTGAGAGCTTGAAGAAGCAATTTGGTGGATTCTCTACTCATCTATTCAATGAGCTTTTCTAACTTTCTCTCACCTTTATTGCTTTGTTTAATTCTTGTTTTTTCTTATTCTCTGTTGATTAGAGTAGATTATTAGTTTACTTGATTGATTTTTTTCTTTAATTCTCGTTTAACCTTGTTTTCCATGTTCTAGGGAAATGGATTAAGGTTATGTTGATGAATTGAGTGATGGATTGTGATTAGTATGCAATTGATTCTTGGTTATTGTGTTTGGATGATGCTTAAATTGATTAGAATCTTTTTAGCTAATTGATTCTAGGTTCTTCATTGTGCTTTCAATCAATTGTGCGGAAGTGACTTGATTGAGAGTCTAGATTCTTCCATACTTTTGCTAGGCTAGTTGTGCCAGAGTGTATAAGCTTAGTAGGATAATTAGCATGCTTAATTGCGCGGGAGTGAGTTGGGTGTGATAATCGTTCCTAATTGAGATCATGTTCATCTAATTGCAACTTGTTATTGAATTCATTAATGTAATTGGATTCCTCTTTCCCTAGTATCTTGTTAATTGCTTTGAATTGTGTTTTAGTTGTCTCTCTTGTGAGACGTTGAAGTAATGGAATCCTCTTTAGCTTTTTGCAATCAATTGTCTATGCCAAGCACAATAACTCCTTTCTTTGTCAGTTTCAACAAGTAAGACTTGCTTGTCTTAGAACGATTCCAAATCGATCAACTATCAAGAGTCTATCTAATAGAGCCTAGAGTACGTTCTTGTCAATGTGACATTGCTAAAGATGTTTGGAACACAAATCATGTCCATGACTTGAACCTTGTGAGTTTTCATGTTAAGGAAATGTTTTTTTATAATCTAGCATTTTTGACTCATGGCTTTAGACAAACATTCCATTCAAATAAAACCCGCCACTATTGCTCTTTTACTTTTAATGTGAGTCTTTCCGTGTGTAAATGGATCATTTGCTGATTATGGAACGCAATAACCATTATTCGTTCCAGCCTTGGCTCAAAACGACTTTAAAAAAAACAAATGACCTTACAACTGATGTAGCACTACTTGCTTCATTCTAAGCTTGTAAGTCAGTGACTTAGCTTGTCTTCTGTGATTTGAGGTCACTTTCAAAGTGGAACGCTCAAGTAGTATCCAATGCTTGTGAAGATAAGGAATATCTAATTTAACCATACTAACATGAACTCATGGGTAAAAAAGGAATCTTATTCATTTCCTTTGTTCCTTGTTTCCTATATTTCTTATTATACACCATCTTATAACTTTAAGAACCATTTCATTAAGTGCCTTGACTTTTACACTTTGTTAGGCATAATTAAGCATCTAATGCGCCGTGAAACAAAGTTCCATCTTTTCCTTTGATTCGTACTTGAATTGATAAATCAATGAGTCCTACTCATTTGTGTATGAAGCGAAAAGATACGTTGGTTGTTGACAATTTGAGTTTTTCAACTCAATATTTCAAGTTCATCAAAACTACCCAGTATTTTGAATACATGATATCCAACCCTCCTTTCGGACTTAATTCATAAAAGGCAATTATGAGAGGTTGTATTTTAGAAATGCATTTCCATTCTTTGAGAATCATTCTCAGAAGATTTCCTTTACCAATCATTGAAAAAAATATAATTTGATTTAGAATTCTACAAATATAAGTGCAAAGTATAACTATTTATTAAGCTCATAACATAATAAGTTTGAAATTCAAAGCATACATGCAAACTTTCAAACATATTACGCGTCTTATCCACGCATTAAAATTTGTCCCTTTAGGCGAGAATAAAACAATTCGAAGATCCCAAAAATCAGAAAGTGATTAAGCATGCTTTAGCTTGTCTTAACACTTAATATTTTAAGATAAGTAATCCAATTGCTAATAGCTCTAAGCTACACTTAGTTCGATAAAACGTCGCATCTAATGCTTCCATGACATTTTATCTCCATTGCCACGACATCTAAGGGCTTCTTACCAATATCGTTGTGCTTAACCAAGATAATTTGTATATCTAGTATACCTTACCGTTACTAGGGAAGCAGTGATGCCTCGCTTTAGCGTAACCCAACACCACGCGCATTAGTTCAGTAAGTGTTGTTCTTGGAATGACAAATTTGGCTGAATATAATAGGGACCTAGGGTTTCTATGTTGATTGATATAAGTGAACTTAATTAATCATCGCAACATTTGGAAACCCTAAACATACATCTATCATACCATATAGAACAAGAGTAAAAGACGCATATGGCAACTAGCATGACCCCTTGAGTCTTCAATTCTCCATGGGTCTTTGATGCAAGACATCTCCACCAAATATGCAACTACTAGCTACTATAACTACGATTAATCTAAATAATAAGGTACAAGAATACGCAACGGTACGCAGACCGTATTTAGATTTACAAAAATACATAACGGATCGCAGTCCGTATTTACTATCCTAGTCGGGCCCCACTAGTTGCCATTTTCACAAAACCTATCATACAATATACATTCCATTCATCCATCCACTATTTGTGAATGACCCATGCATTTTACAACGAAAAACAAGTAATAATGCATAACATGCGCAAACTAGTATCTAACTTAGGTGGTTAATCCAATTAACATGCCTAATTAAAACTAGTCAAAGTTATTTATCGATTATGTGTTCAAACGCAATAAATTAGCTCAAGCAATTAACGAAGCTCCCACTAAATTCCGCATCCAACTTAATTAATCAAATTAATTAAGCCGGTTAACCCATATTTTGCCAAATTATTTTGCAAGTGCCGGAGGAACTAAGGCCTAGCCTCGTTAAAATATTTAAATAAACAAATAAATAATAAAAAACGGCCCAATTACGCAAAATGATAGCCCACCACATGCCCAAGTAACTAGCATCAAAGCCACGGGGCTAGGCTTGCTAGGCACCTAGGCTCATGGTTGTGTGTGCTGGCATGCTTGCCTAGCAGAGCACGCTACACTTGCTGGCACCAGCAGCATCGCAGCATGCTACGCATGCTTGCGTGCAGGCTGGCGCTGGCAGCGTGTGGCTAGGCTTGCTAGGGCTCGCATGCCTTGCTGCCCTGCAGCCACAGAGCACACGCATCAAGCACGCACATAGCAACCAAGATGCAGCAACAAGTGTGCACTAGCTTACACATGCCACACACTTATGCACCGAGGGGGGCAAGGAAGCCCACTCACGCACCCTTGCAGCCACATGTGGGTTGCTAGAGCAGCCCAGCTAGCCCAAGGGTGTGTTTTGTGCGATCCATTGCCTCGATTTGCGTGCACTTATTGTGGGATTTTAATTCCCGATTTATGTGTGATAAAAATTAATTCTAAATATATTTTAGAACCAATTTAGAGCAAAATGAAAATAAATCAGGTCCAACTTATATAAATTCAACTTTAGTAGTGCACAAGCCTAAATTATTCAAGAATCATTCTTTAAATCAATTTAGGTTCATCTTGATGCTACAAAATTAAAGCGTTATACTCATAATTAATTTAACCATACATAAATTAATAATGAGATCTGACAAAATTAAAGAGGCTGGGAAAATAAACCCATTCATCTAACGAAAATTTTCCAACATTAACTTGTGTATAAATTAAAAATTACATCTTCCAATATGAAGATTAATTAAATTTCAATCACAAGTTTGGAATATTTAGGACTTTAATCAACTCAAAAATGATTAAATCCAAAAATTAGTTCAACATGGAATTTAGCAATCAAAGTTCCAACCAAATAAACAATTAAAGATCGGATCTTTAACATATTAGGGACTTCAAAATTACACATTCAGCATAAATATTCACACTTGAAGCAATTAATTTGCAAAATTTTGAAATGTCAAGATTATGTGAAAAATGAGCTTATCAAATCAAGCACCAATTATGACTTCATAAACATGCTTAATAAGGTTTATAATTGCAGTAGATTAGTGATGAAACCATACATTTAATCTAACTTTTACATGCCATAATTAATCAAGGTTTAAAGATTTAAAAATTTTCGTCAAATACGAAAAAACCCTCGAAAAACATGTTTCTTGGTGGATTTTGGCTTTTAGATAGCCCTCAAAGATAATCAAAAACGATTTTGAACATCAATTCTAATCAAAAATCATTATTTTTGAGTCGAAATCTGAGTTCGTCATCCACAATTAGTAAAACACGAGATTAAAACTAATTTAAACGAGCTTCTAATCTAATTAGAAAGCAAAACCTGAATTTAAATCCATTTTAAATCACCTCAATTAAGTATTAGTTTCAATAATTAAAATGAGCGCGGCTACGATACCGCTATTGGGTTTCGTAGTGTCCAACACTACGCGGAAGAGAAACCCGCCCAAGACCCGCCCACTAATTAAAGCAACTAAGCATGCAATCACATAATTAAACAACAAAAGAAAGAGAAAGGGAAATGACATTCTTACCCTCGACGCGTGCTTTGCTCCTATAGAGCTCGGACTTCAAAGGCTTCGCTTTGCACGCTCGAGAGCCTCCGATGGAGTCCACCCTCGAGACCCGACCCGAACAGCCTCTATCCCGAAGGTTAGTTAGGGCTAGACCAAGAAAATACTAGAGTATTACGAACTTAAAAGTTTTCTCACCTATAGGTCACTCCAAACTCTTTAGTTTTTTGCATGGACGCAGTTCAACCAGTTCAACTTAAAATACCATCTCTATGCATCGTACTCGAAAGTAAGCTACCGTAAGCCGTATGGGTACGAGCATGGTATGAAGAGCTTTTATTCCTCGATGAACGACGATTAAAAGCTTTGCATCGTGTACAAGTCTACCAACAATGCATTGCGCGAAATTTTAACAAAAGGGTACGACTTAGTAATACTAAAGAAGGTGAGTTTGTACTAAAAGAGGTTAGAGGTTCTCTAACCGATCCACGAAGGAAATTCAAACCCAATTGGATAGGACCATACCGAGTAATATAAATTTTATCAGGAGGGCCCATTTGATCAATGGATATTGGTGGCAACGAAATCCGCCAACTAAGAAACATTGATCGTCTTAAAAAATATTACATATGAATTCCGGAAAAACTCGTTCATTCAAACATTATAATCAAATTTCACAGCATTCATATAAAAGATTTTAAGTGTTATAAATTTTACCGAACTGCAGGGTAATATTCATAACACTTGGGGGGGGGGGGGGGGTAGACCAAAAACTCTTTTTTAAAAAAAAACTCACTTAAGTGTTTTAAATTTTACCAAACATCACGGTAAAATTCACAACACTTGAGAGGGGGGGGGGGTGGGGGAGATCAAAAATCAAAACGAGATATTCAAGTGTTCGGATTCTTTTCGAACTACACGAAAAAAATTCCTCACATGGGGGGTAGATAAGATATAAAAAAATTCGAAATTTTTTTCCACTTTTTCGCACTTCTGTAAAAAAAAAAAAAAAAAAAAAAAAAAAAAAAAAAAAAAAAACAATGCGTACGCCAACACAGGTGCCAAGCGCAACTAGAAGGTAGCACTGGGCAGCCACGCGCAACTTTATTAGTTGCGCGCAGCTGGTGCGTGCGACTCCCGTTGTTGCGCGCAACACCTAATGACGAACTGCGAACCTTAATTTTACACTTGAAAGAAATCAATTACGATTTTTAATAGAAATAAAACGGAGTATTCAATACCCATATATATTTGGAAAACAAAAAAATTAAACTTTGATTTGAATTATTAAACATGGTTTAATTATTTCATTTGTTCTTACAAGTAGGATCAAAGAAATATAATAAAAAAATAATAATAATAATTGATGTTGAACAAGAACTACGCAAGACCTGATTTCGTAATACGAATACGTAGGAAATCTTTGATTCGGTCAAATAAGACAACAAATTAAATAAGAGCTTCTTTTTATTCCAAAATATAAATGCATTAAAAGTACATCATAGACTTAGAAAATAGTAATAATAATAAAAATAAACTTCTAGTATATATACGTAGTGATTACAATTTATTCAAAACAAAATTATTAATATTGTGTTACCCTAAGGTTTCACTATGTCCTCAACCGCTGTAGTCGAGGGATGGTGTCCATAGCAGTATTCTTAACAGCCTTATAAGTTAACCTTCTCCTCTTTCCTTCAAAACCCATACTTTGTTTTCAACTTACGAATAGGGGTCTTTTCTACTCTTTTCCCCTATAATTTGAAGGAACCTTTTTGCAAAGATTCGAGGATGGTTATTTGATTTTTAGGCCTTGTTGCACAGATTTAGGAGCAACCTTCTTCTTAGGTTCCTTTGGACGAGCCTTAGAAGATGTGAAAAAGTCCAACTTTCTCCTTACTCCTTTGTTTTGGCCATAAATAGGAGTAGCAATAGCCGATTGCACTTGAGGCATAGGAGGATTGCGAGCAAAAGCAGCTTGGTTTTGTTGACGAGCCTTGTTTAACTCTCCCTTGTCAGCCGCATTCATCCAAGCTTTGTAATAGGAAGATAAGACCGTTCTCGCAGTGGGATTTTGCACTACCCACTTAGAAAGACTATACTAATACTCAGTCTAACAGAGATTCCTCTCAGCCTTAAAATTAACATCCTTGGGAGTATCACATTCTCACAACTTTAAATCAACATTATTACTTGTTCATAAATTTCTATCACCGTAACAACTCATTAAAATACATGGAAATTTACCCAACTTTATACAATTATTTTATATTATGAAATAACATAGATAATATAAAAATACTGAAAATATAGTTTTGTTTTTAACACCTCAATCAATTTATTAAACAAGAAAAATTTCCTCAAACAACATAATACAGAACTACAAGCATTCGCTCACCACCAACCATGTACAACCATTACCATCTCTACTCAATTAAAACTAGCCATAATCATACTATTAGCTAAAAAAGTCGATCCAAACATGGAAAATTAGGCACATGATCATGACAAACTATATAAACTTACAGCAACAATAATAATATGATTTGAGAATTAATCGGATTGTGACTTAGGACGAAAATGGAGCAATTTTACAACTAGTTTTAATACAAACAGTACTTGCTCTTTTTTTTTTTTTTTTTTTTTTTTTTTGTGTGTGTGAATTTAACAAGTCAACATGGCCATAAAATTTCCTAAAATATGTCCAGCATCTCACGCAAAACCCAAAGGAAATTG
This sequence comes from Chenopodium quinoa, assembly GCF_001683475.1. Classification (NCBI taxonomy): domain Eukaryota; kingdom Viridiplantae; phylum Streptophyta; class Magnoliopsida; order Caryophyllales; family Amaranthaceae; genus Chenopodium; species Chenopodium quinoa. Next base: position 1,116,803 of record NW_018742726.1, on the reverse strand, counting down.
ACAGCTTGCATTCATAATAAAGCAAACAAATTAATCATGCTCAACCGAAGAAAACGAGACTTAAACAACATGCTTTCAACCGAAAATTTAGTAATTGAACATGATCAAAACAAAAATGTAAAGACATGATAGAAGCGAGAAATAAAAAACAAGATCCACAAGCAACCACATCTCACACAAATCACACTATCAAAACAGAGTACGAGTTTAATCGAAACCGCAAACGAAAATTCAAACAAACTAATCCTTAACGCATCTAATCTTATCTTAACCCCATCATGATTTCTAGAGTAATGGAGTTATGCTAGTTACCTTCAATGGAGAGCAAGAAAAATAAGTTTAGGAGAGAGGAAAAGATCGCCCTGAAAACGTCCCGAAAGAACTCCGATTCCCACAACCTTCCTTAACTTTGATTTCCTTGGTTGATGGTGTTTTATAAAAAGGTAAGGAAGAGAAGAGTTGCAGCCAAACCCACGCTTAACCTAAATGAAATTTCATAAACATTGAGAGAGTTTTGAGGGAAGAAAACTGATGCATGAATGCAGCAAATGCATGCCCAAATCTTGCGGTTTTGTACGCTCCAATTGAAGGAAGAAGAATAGATTTTTGAACAGCCACTTAATTAGAAATTAAAACACTTGATTAGGCTTGATTGCTCGAGTGATTGAGAAGCTTCTAAGCCAAAAATTTGAGCAGTAGCTCTAGCCTAGCAGCCGTGCAAGAGGGAGGGAGGAATAGGCTCAAAAAGGCTTCCATGCAAACCCTAGATTAAGAAACCAAATGGACTAATAAGGGAGGTTAAACTATAGACTATCAGGGGCTTAAGGAGAGCAAATAAACAAAGTTATACAAGCTTAATTGGACAATTAAATACCATCCCAAATTCTATCCCGAAACCAATCCTAGTTGACCCAAACAAAAATCTAAGAGAAAAACAAAATAAGAAGCAAATAAAATACATATAATAATGACAACATTATTAATAGTAATATTGATATTACCAACAATAATAATAATAATGTTAATAATAATAATAATAACTTATTAAAAGTTGAAAGTTAAACGGAAGTCAAAATATCAGTGGAGTAAGCGAAAATTATTCCAATCACCCCTCCTAATAAAAATTTTTGTCCACAAAACTTACAAATGAAATAGTCATTCAAAAGACATTATTGAAATAGGCAAAAAAGAAAATATCAAACTAAGGCTCGACACCAGCGTCAAAAAGCTCGGGATACTTGAGTCTCATAGACTCCTCGGTTTCCTAAGTAGCCTCTTCATATTTCTAACTTCTCCATAGTACTTTAACCAAAGGGACCACTTTCCTTCGAAGCGTGCAGTCTTGACGATCGAGAATTTTAACTGGCCGCTCCTCAAAAGTCAAGTTTGGATCAATTGTAACCGACTCAACTGGAATCACATGAGAAGGATCACTACGATACCTTCGCAATTGCGACACATGAAAAACATCATGAACCTTTGAGAGATTCGGCGGCATTGCTAACCGGTAAACCACTTCACCAATTATATCCAACAGCTCGTAAGGTCCTACATATTTCGGACTAAGCTTGCCTTTTAGCCCAAAACTCATCACCCCCTTCATTTGAGATACCTTCAAGAGAACCTTGCCCCTGACCTTATACGAAATAGGCTTGCGACGCAAATCAACAAAAGACTTTTGCCTATCTTGAGAAGCCTTCATATTGGAACGAATCACTCTTACCTGCTCAACGGTTTCCTGAATCAAATCCGGGCCCAAAACTAGTGAATCACTTATGTTGCTCCAACAAGTAGGACTACGACACTTCCTACCATACAAAGCCTCATAAGCAGCCATCTGAAAACTCGCATGATAACTATTATTGTAGGAAAATTTCACCAGACTCGACGATTGAACCCTAGATTGCTGAAACTCAAGAGCACAAGCACGGAGCAAATCTTCCAACGTTTGAATAGTTCTCTCTGTCTGACCATCAGTAGGAGCATGAAACGTAGTGCTTAACATCATCTTCGTACCAAAGGTCGCTTGCAAAGATCCCTAAAAGTGTGATAAGAATCATGGATCACGATCCGACACAATGTCTTTCAGGACACCATGAAGACAAAAAATCTCATTAGCATAGGCTTCCGCTAACTTTTCCATTGACCAAGTGTGTCTCATAGGAATGAAATGAGCCACCTTAGTTAACCTATCCACAATGACTCACACGGCATTTTTCCCACCAGCAGCTTCGGGAAGACCTATTACAAAGTTCATAGATATAGAGTCGAACTTCCAAGCGGAAATCGGCAAAGGTTGCAACAAACCCCCGGGACTCTGTTTTTCAATCTTTACCTTTTGGCAAACTAAACAACGAGTCACAAATTCAGCTATCTCCTTCTTCATACCTGGCCACCAAATGCTCACCTTGAGATCCTTATATAGCATTCCACCACCCAGATGATATATGGAGTGTTATGAGCCTCTTCAAGGATCTTCTACTTAAGCTTAACATCATTCGGGACACACTATCGACCCATGGATTTCAAACTACCATCGGCATAAATCTCGAAATTCTCAGCTTGACCCTGTGCTTTAGCCTCACGGATCTTTTCTAACACCGGATCATCTACCTGCTTAGCCCTTAATTCTTAGAACAACTCCGGCTCGGCACTCATAGAACCCAAGAGTGAAGAGACAAACCCTGTCGGTACAACTTCTATATTTAGCTTTTAAAATTCTTCGAACAACTCCTTAGACACTACTATAGCGGCGTTTAGAGAATGTTTGTTCTTACGACTCAAAGCATCCGCTACTTTGTTAGCCTTTCCTTCACAAAGTCTGGAGTCACCTTGTAGTCTATGATTAACTCTAACCACCTTCTTTGCCTCATATTAAGATCCTGTTGAGTAAAGATATACTTCAAACTCTTATGATCGGTATACACCTTACATGGAACCCCATACAAGTAGTGTCGCCATATCTTTAGCGCAAACACAACAACCGCAAGTTCGAGATCATGAGTTGGATAGTTCATCTCATGAACCTTCAATTGTCTCGACGCATAAGCGACCACTTAACCCTCTTGCATCAGAATACAACCTAACCTATTCTTCGAAGCATCATTATACACCTCTAACTCAATCCTTTCGGTAGGCAATGTTTGTACATGTCCAGATGTCAACCTCTTTTTCAGCTCTTGGAATGCCTTCTCGCAAACCTCGGACCACAAGAACTTGGAGTCCTTCCTCATTAGCTTTGTCAATGGTTGAGCAATCCTAGAGAAATCTTGCACGGACCTTCGATAGTAGTTAGCAAGGCCTAGAAAACTTCGAACCTCTGAGTTTTTTTTCAAACTTTCCCCTTCAACAACCACCTTGATCTTAGAAGGATCCACCTGAACCCCATCTTTACTAATGATGTGGCCAAAGAAAACAACATCTTTTAACCAGAACTCACATTTAGAGAGCTTGGCGAACCACTTTTGTTTCCGAAGAACATCTAGAATCAGCCTCAAATTCTTTTCAAGATCTTTCTCATCCTTACAGTAGACAAGTATATCATCTATGAAGACCACGACACACTTGTCAAGGTACTCATGAAATGATCTATTCATTTGATCCATGAAGATTACAGGTGCATTGTGAGATCGAAAGGTGTCACTTCAAACTCATAGTGACAATATACCTTGTATGAAAAGAAATCTTTGGTATGTCCTCCTTTTTTACAGGAATCTGATCATATCCAAACCTCAAATCGATCTTTGAGAAAACTCTTACGCCTTTCAACTGATCGAACAAGTCTTCAATTCTTGGTAAAGGATACTTGTTCTTAATAGTCACCTTATTCAATCACGGTAGTCTATACATAGCCTCATACTACCATATTTCTTCTAGACGAACAAGAAAAGAGGACCCCAAGGAGAGACACTCGGCCTAATAAAGCCTTTGCCAATCAACTCTTGCAATTTAGGAGGCGTCATTCTATACGAAGCCTTTGACATGGGAGCAGTACCAGGAACTGAATCGACACTGAACTCAACGTCTCTTTCTGGAGGAATACCCGGCAATTCATCATGATACATATCCGGACACTCTCGAACAATTGGAATACTCTCGAGCTTTTCTTCCAGAGATTGGTCTTTTACTACACATAAGAAGACCTCATTATCCTTTTGTCGCTTCTTTCTCATTTTTAGAGCAGAAATAACCTTCACACATATCTTCACCATGACACTGAAATAGAAGATTCGGTTTCCTGTGGGGCCACAAAGCGTCATCTTTTGATTGCGAAAATGGATGGTTGCATGATGTTTAAACAACCAATCCTGCACGAGAATCACATCAAACTTGATCATTGGAAACTCTTTCTAATTAGCAAGAAGCTTAGTTCCCAAGATATCGATATGCTCATCTTTAAACTCATTATGGCACGGAAAATTCTCTCTGGAAGGGAGAGATATTAAAGACTTTACAAGTGATCTAGTAGTCAAATTAGCTTTTAGAACAAAATCACATGCAATGAAAGACACAGTAGCTCCAGTATCAAACAACACATAAGCAGGTACAGAATTAACAAAGAATGTACCTGAGATCACATCCGGTTGCATGTCTGCTTCAGCCCTGTGTCATCACATAAATGCAGTTTTTTACAGGAGCAGAAGGACTAGCAGGTTTAACAGCAGAAAGATAAGCAGCATTTGGGTTCTTAGGACACTTGAAGGACTTACGACCCACCACCTTCCAATTGTAACAGATCGACAATTGTAGATCCGTCACAATACTTTCCTAGATGATAGTCTTTTTCACATGTACGACACTTACAGTTGGAACTCGATTTGAAACTCGAAATAGAACCTGATCCCTGATGATAGTTTCCTCAAGTACTAGAGTCAATCTTTGGCTTCTTAGTCGGGGATTGAGTGAAAGTACCAACCGGCTTCTTCGCATTCACGCTCCTTGCAGCTTCCTTTTCTCGGATGGAGGCATGGATTCTAAGTGCAATCTCATAGGCACCCTGAAATGAACTTGCGCCAGAACTTAGGACAATGGTCCTAACCTTAGGATCCATCTTCTTGATGTACTGTTTTACCCTCTTAGATTTTGAAGGCAAAATAATGGTGGAAAAACGGGACAACTTAGTGAACTTATCTTCTTGCTTTTGCCAACGAAGCTCATCAGGATAAAATATTTCCTTTAGCTTGGTAGGAAATTTTTTCCACCCAAAACAAGGCACTGCCATGCACTCTTCACGAACTGTACTCCACCAGCTATCGGCTTCCATTTTCAAATAATAGGAACCGATTGTCACCCTCTCTTGCGGAGGACAGTTAGTTGCAGTGAAAAACTTTTCCATCTCTCTAAGCCAACTTTCTAGAACCATTGGGTCAGCGGTTCCTTCATAGATAGGTGGTCTGTGATGATCAAAACGGTCAAAGTCTAATTGCCCTTGATTAAGCGGAGGAGCAACAGTTAGATTTGACAATGCTAAAATGGCATCCTCAATTGCCTTTCGTCTGCGTCGTGCATCAATCTTCTTAGGACTAATTCGTGGATGCATTCTACAAAAAGAAAAGACAGGTTAGCTCATAAAACACTTCAAGAATAAACATATAAGTAACAAAAAAAATATACCCTTGGTTTCTTCCTACCCAAATTACTCATTGATAAACTTCTTGAAGCCTAATATGTTAAACTTTTAGATCACTAGAACTACAGATTTTGTAGAAAACTGTAGCAACTCAATGAGAGTTTTAGAATGTTTCGCTTTGATACCGACTGTAACATCCTGTCTAAAACATAAGGCAAGACGTTAGTGAAAATAACGTCGAGACGGAAAAGTCACTCTAAAGGTTACCAAGAAGAAATAAAGAAAATGATTAAATAAATGAGATAAGTAAAATAAAGTGAAAGAATTCCCAAATGAACATTAAACACTTCCAACGAGGGAAACAACCTCAAATCTGATTATCCCAAAGGAGAAGGTCCAAATATAACAAAGGCAAGCCTATAAAACTGCTAATAAGTAAACTAAACACTCTGCTCTCAACCTAGACTCAACAGAAACTACTCTTCACCTGTAAATAACATTAAGGTTCCACAATCAGTGGGGACTAACTAACTGTTCTCCCAGTACTTATAGAATTAAAAAACTAAGTACAAAAAACCTTAGACACAAGCATAAAACTTAACAATATGTGGGAACATCAACTCAAAAATAATTACCTGATAAGCTCGAGGGAAAAATAAAACTTGGAAACATGATTATAATATAGATCAAGCATGTAAATAAAACAACGTAAAAATATCACCACAAGATTTAAGGATAAAATATAGTAACTCAAAACAAAACGGTAACTCATATAAACGATAATTAACACTGATAAAGGTTTTTTCCCAAAATCAATAGTATCTTTAAAATAAATAAATTTTAACCTTTTTTTAAAAAAAAAAAAAATTTATAGTGAAGCAAGCATATAAAAATATGAAGGTCGGTGAAATCCGTGCCCACAAACAAAGGTTTGTTAGGGTGAACCTACCGACGATTCTACAGCCGTCTACGTCTAAAAATTGCCAAAATCCCGGTTTTCCAACTCGAATTTCGCAACCCCAGTAGTTTCAGACGACAACAATTAACGTAGGAAACTGCATCTTGAATTCCGCAGCCCAATCAGTGTCTTACACTCACAAATCATATAAAATTTGTAAACATACTTCTTAAAAATCATCCACACATTTAAAAATCATTGACCCAATTTAAAATGCTGCAAGTCTTTACTTATATGACCAAAATGTTGGGTTTTGCGGTGTCCGACACCGCGCGGAAATAAAACCCAATGACCGAATCGCATGCATAATAATTACAACATAAACAAAAGCATGCAAATAAACAAAACGCGAACACATAAAAAGAAGGGAGATAGAAGGAAACTAACCCTAGACGCGGGCTTTACTCACTCAATGAGCTCGGACTTGAAAGTTTCAAGCTCTGCGAAACCACTGACTATTCACATCCTCACTCAGCGAACCGGAACTAGTCCTTACCTCGTAGCTTAGATGAGGCTAGACCAAAAATAACTTAGAGTTACGAACTAAGGTTTTCTCGATTTTGGAGATCCCTTAGAGTTCACCAACTCAAGTGAAAATCCCAATACCCAATGATTGGTATTTATAGGGAAATGTCCCCAAGATTTCCCATCGTCTTTCAATGTGGGATAGTTGGTAAAATGCCAAAGGAAAGAATTAATGTAATTCTAAATCAAATTAAAATGGCAAGTTAATCATCAAACGACAAGTGACATAAAGTGAGCAAGGATACAGCTGCGGACCATAAGGGGGAGGAAAAGTTTCCCCTTGCTCCCTAAGCAAACTACCCCTCACAAACCGGTGCAATGGGAGGCGGCCAGCTGGCTGCCCGCCTTGGGCACCGAGGTAGCCATGCTGGCACCTAGTCCTTTGGTAGGGTCTGCTTAGCTAGGCCTTTCCGCATCAGCTCGCACCAGCGATCCACGCATATGAGGGCTGCTATTTGCTGGGCGCTGTTGCTGCTACGCACCAAGCTCAGTGTTAGTGGCTTGTGCATGGCGCGCGAGTTGCTGGGTGTGACAGCCCGCATGCACGCTTGGGTATGATGCCACGCCTTACCAGTAGGGTTGTTGGGCGTGACAGCCCGCATGCATGCTAGGCTTGCAGCCAAGCACTGCCTAGCGGCAAGGTGCTCGGCTAACTATGCTAGCCCACCTAGCCCTCAATTGGCTAGGCCATATCGACGTTAGGACTATCATGCACGTTGACTTATTGTTTGAATGATTTTTCGCTCTAGTCGATTCCTAAATTAGACTCGACTTTTGATGCTCAGCTTTGACGCTTTAAGCTCGGAATCTGACATCTTAGTTCGTAAAATCTCTATCAACTCATTTAATCGTTCAGATTAATTCGTCGCTTTGGTTTGGTTACACAATTTGGTGTGATCCGAAGGGTTCAGTCAAGAGCAAGCTGTAATATTAATTATACATTAATATTATTGATTGTAAGCAGCCTCCAGCTAGGCATTCCGATCACTTGACCTCACTGAATAATTAGCTTTCCTAATTAATTCCGAATCCTCTATTGGAATAATACACTTGTCCGAAGGACACCATTCCTTTCAATCTCCCACTTGTCTTCCTGGACAATTGTGCTGATTGTGTATAGCCTGTTTCCTATGTCATTTAATGTCTCTTTGTGAATTATAAGGTAAGATTATAAGTCATCCTTATTGCGTCCAAAAGTGCTTCTCGATTTCTATGTTTGACTGTCGATAGGCAGATGATTTCTAAAATCCATCTGAGCACGGTCATGCATTTTCACAGTCTCGCTCTTCAAGAGGCCTTGTAAACAACAAAGACATGTTCCCCACTAACAATAAGGGGACATTCCTAGTTGTTAGCTTCCCTTACTAAGAGGCCCAACCCGCCCGAGTGTTGCCTTTATAATCCACTTGTACGACAGACGTTTGATAACATCAAAACGGACTAGTACTGAAACAAGAGAAATTACAATGCTCATGGTTATAGAAAGAGGTTCTGATAGCCATAATGAGTAATATACTTATGATGATTGTTAAATCTCTTAAAGTATTCTCATATATAGGTCGATCCGGTATAGTTCCAAACCAATACATGTGCAAATGGTTTGTGACATTCTTGTCCTTGTAGCACAAGAAACGGTGCTATTAAATCATAATACACACTAATCTCACGTGGTCATTTGTCGTCCAACTTTCAAATGACCTTGATTAGGGATAATTTTGATATGATATTCAACGTTCACTTAATAGGTGTTTCTTTATCCAAGACATTGTATTGATACCCTATTTGAATATTCACAAATCGAATGGAATTATTATTTAATTCTAAACTACAATTAAATAGAAATGGAATAATAATTTACAGAAAAATTAAATTACTCCATAAATGAATGGTTTAACTTAATGTTTTACATTAAGATCTCCACAACGTAATTAAAACACACATACAGGGAAATCTAAGCCAATCTCCAATATTCCTTGTTCCCATTGCCTCTACATGCTTGTTGTGTTTCAATTAAGGCAAAGGTTTAGTGGGTGGATCGGCTACATTGTCTTCCATTCAAATCCTCTAAATTCTGATTTCACCCTCGGACTTCCATTCCCTTATCATGTAAAATAGCCTCATGACATGTTTGACTTTCTGATGCTCCCTTGGCTCTCTGGCCTGAGCAATAGCCCCACTATTATCACAATAGAGGTCTATTGGTCCCTTTATTGAGGGTACAACACCAAGTTCACCAAAGAAATTACGAATCAAAATTACCTCCTAAGCTGCCTCAGAAGTTTCTAAGTATTCGGCTTCAGTTGTAGAATCTGCAGTCGTGCTTTGCTTAGCACTCTTCCTACTGAACGCTCCTTCATTAAGATAGGACATGTATTCTGATTGCGATTGAAGTCGTCTCTATTAGTCTGGAACCTTACGTCGGTATAACTTTCAACAACCAAATCCTTACTCACATCATAGACCAGAAATTTACCCTTGTTCCTTTTTAGGTACTTTAGGATATTCTTGGTTGCAGTCCAATGCGCTTCTCATGGGTCTTTTTGGTATCGGCTCGAAGACCTCAAGGCATACGATACATCCAGCCTTGTACATATCATGGCTTACATGATCGATCCAATAAGTGAAGCATATGGAATCTGACTCATTCTCGCTCGCTCATCAAGTGTCTTTAGACACTGTTTTTTTCTGAGAGTTATGCCATGAGACATGGGTAGGTGGCCTCTCTTGGCTTCCACCTTATTGAATTATGCCAGTAGCTTATTGATATAAGTAGTTTGGCCTAATACAATCATCCTCTTAGATCTATCCCTATAGATCTTAATACCTAATATGTATTGTGCCTCTCCCAAGTCCTTCATTGAGAAACACTTTCCAAGCCAAGTTTTTATGGACTCCAGCATTGGGATGATGTTTCCAATGAGCAATATGCCATCGATATATAAGACAAGGAATACGATGTCACTCCACTAGTAGAAAAAATTAAATGCGCACTAAGGAATCACACCGCTTCTTAAAAACCGGTGGGCAAAAATGTGTTGGCACCCGTTAACCGATGCCTTTATTTTAAAAAATGAAAACCTAAAAAAAAAATAAGAAAAGGCACTGGTTAACCGGTGCCAAAAAATCCTTATATTCTCTTTTATACTCCCTCAGCCCCTCTCTCTCTCATAATCCGCCTCTCTCATATTCTCTATCATCTCTCATTCTCTCTCATCTCTCATCTCTCGTTCTCTTGTTCTCAGATCTCTCATCTTCTTCTTCCTCATCAGTTCTCTCTTCCTCATTTTTTCCTCATTTTCGAAACATTATTCGACGTTTCGAAACCATCGCCACCGCCGTTCATGCAACCATCAGCCCCCGCCGTTCATGCAATCACCAACCGCAGTTCTTCTCTCTGTTAATTATTAGAAATCAAAAATTTGAGGTTAGGGTTTCTAGTTTCTTTAGTTTTGCGTTTTGGTTCAATTATTTATGTTAAATTGCCTTGATTCTGGGTTTTTTCCGTTCATTATTCATGTTCTCTCCGTCAATTCTTAGAAAATCATATTTTTTTTGGGTTTTTTTGGTTCAAAGTTTCTTGGATTTTGGGTTCTGGGTTCGACATTTTTTGGTTTTTTTGGGTTTTTCTGGGTTCAAAATTTCTGGGTTTTGTGGGGTTTTTTCGGGTTTTTATGGTTTTTCTGGGTTTCTTAGATTATTAGGTTTTTTTTGGATTTTTTTTTGGGTTTTTTTTTGGATTTTTCGATCTGGATTTCTTGGTTTTTTCGGTTTCATATATGTGTGTGTGTGTGTGTGTGTGTGTGTGATTAATGTATGATACGATTTGGTGTTTTTTTTTCTTAAGGATTTTGGTGTTTTGTTTCATTGCATTGTCTGCTTCCTTCAAATTGTGGGAAAAAGTCGCAACTTTTTTTTTTTAAGGTGTAATAGGCACCGGTTAACGGGTGCTAATTCTAGCTAAAACCAAAAAATAAAAAAGCGCGCCATGGGTAATTAGCACCGTTTAACTGGTGCCAAAGAGGGTATTTTGCACTGGTTAACTGGTGCTAAATCTTTAAATAGCCACCAGTTTTGAACCAGTGCGAAATCTTCAGAGATTTAGCATCCCTCAAATTTGGAACGGTTCAAAACCGGTGCGAAAAGGGGGGTTTGAACCGGTGCCAAAGACCTTTTTCACGTAGTGCTCCCACTGATCTTTTTGTAAAAACAAGACTCATTTGGATTCTTGATAAAACCAAACTTGCTAATGGCTTCATCGAAACGCAAATTCCTACTTCTGCTTGCCTTCTTCAATCAATAAATGGACTTCTTAAGCTTGCATATCTTCCCAGCATTGTTTGGATCAACAAAACCTTCCGGTTGTGTCATGTACATAGTTTCTTCTAAAATTCCATTGAGGAAGGTGGTTTTGACTTCCATTTTCCATATCTCATAATCATAATACGTGGCGATTGCTAGGATAGTCCAGACGGATTTAAGCATGGCGACTAGCAAAAAGATTTCATCATAATCAACCCCGTAAATTTTCCTGTATCCTTTTGTCACCAGTCTAGCTTTGTATAAATATACAACTCCATCTTTGTCGGTTTTCAACTTAAAAATCTATTTGCAACCAATAGGTGTACGACCTTCAGGCAAATCAACCAAGTCCCAGACTTTATTTTCAAACATGGAGTCCACATCGGATTTCATGGCTTCTTGCCATTTTGCAGAGTCGGGGCTCGTCATAGCTTATTTGTATGTCGCTGGCTCACCTTCATCCATAACTAGGATGTCTTGATTCTCGGTTAAGACATCACCGAGGTATCTGTCTGGTTGAGATTTTGGCCATTGCGACCTACGCAGGGTAGTGGATTGAACATTTGCATTGTCATTTTAACTTTACACATTGTCGGTTTGACCCTAACCATTTTCAACAGCTGCTTCCAAATCCCTTTGATTGTCAGTTTTCTTAGGTTGACTTTGTTTCTCACCTTCTCGAACTTCATCAAGTTCGATTTTCCTCCCACTTGTCATTTTGGAATGATGGTCCTTTTTCCAAAAAGACACCATCTCGAGAAACTAATACTTAGTTCTCAGATTGGTTGTAGAAGTAATACCCTTTTGTTTCTTTTGGATATCCCACAAAGAAACATTTTTCAAATTTTGGTGCAAGCTTGTCAGACATGAGTCCTTTAATATATGCTTCGCAACCCCAAATCGTAAGAAAAAACAACTGTGGAGGTTTCTTCGTCCATAATTCATTTGGAGTCTTTTTGAAAGCTTTTGACGGAGTGCAGTTCAGTGTAAGTGCCGCGGTTAGAAGTGCGTGTTCCCAAAAAGGGATAGGAAGATCACTAAGAACAATCATTGATCGAACCATGTCTAACAGAGTTAGATTTCTCCTATCGGACACTCCATTCCATTGTGGAGTTCCGGGAGGTGTCAATTATGAGAGAATACCATGTTCTTTCAAATGGTCGTCGAATTCATAGCTTAAATACTCGCCACCTCGATCCGATCGAAGGGCTTTGATTTTCTTGTCAAGCTGATTGTCCTTTTTACTCTTAATTCTTTAAATTTCTCAAAGGAATCAAATTTGTGCGACATAAGTTTTACATAGCCATATCTACTATAGTCGTCCGTGAATGTGATAAAATAGCGATAACCATTTCTTGTGGTCGTGCTCATTGGTCCACATACATCCGTGTGTATAAAACCTAAGTTACTAGCCTTTTCTCCCAACTTGGAGAACAGTTGTTTCATCGTCTTGCCAAGTAAGCATCTTTCGTAGTTTTCAAACGACTCTAAGTCGGATGAATCAAGAATCCCTTCATGAAGAAGTTTCTTGATGCGTTTGATGTTAATGTGGCCAAGACGAGAATGCCACTAGTAGTTTTATTCGAGTCAACGGTCTTAGCTCTTTTGGTGGTATCATTATCATTATAAACCTATTTATCCAGTCACATTTGAAAATGTATAATCCCGTGAAACATATTGATGAGGGGATTTTTCCCCGCCACGTGGACCAATGGAGCTCTACCACGTGTCATCCATGTGGACTAACCGGAGCCCGCCACGTGTCACCTCGTGAAAGATCCAAGGTGGACCAATCAGGCCACAACACGTGGCAGGCAGATTGCCAACTAGGCAAGTGGCCTTTAATGGCCCAACTACCTAGGCAAGCCCAGTCAGTCCTATGTTTCTGAAAATCTAGTACTAGGCACACACTTTAAGACCCTATCAAAGGGAGATATTCCTTCTAAGGAACATTATTAAGAAATTACAAAACACAGGTGTACATTAATTGCTGAGCATTAACTCCAGCTTTAATTGCACTACTTGAGAGCTAAGGCTCGGATTTCGAGGTTATCTCAGAAACTAGATGATCACTTCTCTCCTAAGAGGAGCCTGATCCCCTTTACATTCCGCACTTTTTAATATCCGAACACGTTCTAACATGATCGTTGGAGGCGGAACTCCCACCCACAGGAGTCTCCGTTGCTTTACAAATACAGGCATCCAGAGGTAAGTCTTGGTGTTGTAGCTCTCATGTAAGACATCCAAAAATCCCTAAAACATTTGGCGCCGTCTGTGGGGAGAGTACTTTTACGATGGCTTCACAGGAACCTGTACCGCCTCTTATTAAGAAACCGCCTATGGCCGACGTCCAGGTCTATTCGAACCAGGATACAGATGACGACTATGAAGTCGACAAACACACGGCCCCTGATGGGTCCCCAAGAACCAGACGTATCGGTCCCATTGAATGGAGGGAACGGAATGATGAACAGGCAGGCCCTAGTGAAATAGTCGGCCAGCCGGCTGGTCAACCCCAGGTCGCCGAAGGCTCCATCCTTATCACCAGAAATGAGCTCATGAGTCTCATGACAAGTTTCAAAGGGGAAATTAAGGAACTGACCAATAAACGGACGGTTGTCTCCACCAAGGAATAGTCGGCCAAAAATCCCTCCCATTTTAGGAAGAATAAGCCGATCAGAGACCGAGAGGCCATTCCCTACCCTGAACCAAGGGAAGAAAATAGGCCCTTGTTAAATTTGGCCAGACTTTGGTTCCCTGAGCCGGGGAAGAGGAAAGCCAACCGGCATGTACAGCTGGATGTTTAAAAGAAAACATATTCTGATGCTCGGATGTTAATCCAGCAGAAAGAAGAATATACACTGACGGAGTCGGCTTCAACATCGAACCTACAGGACAGCTTTCAAAATACCTCAATGAGGAATTCTCAATCCAACCATGAGAACCAGACAGGGGGCATGTCCGCACATTCCGGTCCTGATATGTACCATGCGGCCCCGTATGTTCTTCAATAGGCATACATTCCGTATGTACAACCTTACATGCAACCTACCCTCTTTGGGAGGCAGGCGGCACACAATGTCCAACCCTTGGGCTGGCAGTTTCGACTGCTAAGACTTGGAGAACAACCTTCTGCGTTCTCCAAGGAGATAACCGAGGCCGCACAGCCAGCCATGGTGAAAAATGTGTTGGTAGGTGCCTATGATGGTACCACCAACCCAGAAGACCACCTGACTGCATACACCAATCTTATGTATCTTACAGGGTTGGATGATTTCGTATGGTGTAGATGCTTCCCGGCCAAATTGAAGGGCGTCGCCCAGCAATGGCTCGGCAACCTGCCATCCAGATGCATAAATAACTTCAAGACGCTTGCATACTTGTTTGCGTCGAACTTCTCAATGAATATCCGTGCAAAGAAAACAAGTCTTGACTTGGGAGCTATACAAAAGGGTGAGAAGGAAGGGCTACGCTCGTATATTAGGCAGTTCAATATGATGAGAATTCAGATTCAAGGACTATCTGATGAGGTGCCCTATACAGACTTTTTCAAGGGTCTGAAGGACGGGTCAGCCTTCAAGTTTGACCTTGTCAGGAAGAGGGTTGCTACCCTCCAAGAGGCGCTAATGGAGGCCGACGCCTATATACACGTGACCGAGCTCTCCAACATCAGCAAACAATTTGAGTTAAAGAGGTCTGAAAAAAGTGAGATTCGGTCATTACAGCCGGCTAAGAAAGAAGAAGAGAAAAGAAAAGAAGTCAGGGTGGCTAATACTTCTGAACAGCCATCCCAGAAGAAAAAGAAAGAAATGAAAACGTACTCCCCTAAGTACGAATTCAATAAGGACTGTCACTCCATCCTCATGGAGATTAAATACCAGGTCTCAACTGAGAAGTCGGCTGCTATAAAAGGTTCCGCCAAAAATTGGAACAAAAATAAATATTGCCACTACCATGAGGATATTGGCCATGGCACCAACGAATGCTTTAGTCTCAAGCGGCTGTTGGACCGTCTGGCTGATAAAGGAGTTCTCACATCTTATATTTTGAGGTCCAAGGTTACCCTGAAAACTACCCTGGGCAGTCGTATATGAAGAAGACTCACTCTACTTATTGTTCGGACACTAATGAAACTCCGATCTACACAATGGCAGGCGGATTTGCTGGAGGCGGCCCAACGATCCGAGGTAACAAGGACTACATCAGACGGATCGACGTCAATTCAGTCGACGAGGGGCAGACGTCCAAAGACTCCTTCCCCGAAGTTTTAATTACAGAGGATGATAGGGGAAAAGTTAGGAGGCCGCATGATAACCCTATTGTCATCGAATGCAAAGTAGCCAACCAAAGAGCTGACCGAATTCTCTTGACATTGGGAGTTCGTCTGATCTCATCAGTCACAAGTGACTGGCCAAGCTTAGGTACAAGCTCGAAAGCATGTACCATGTCTCTCATCCCTTAGTGGGATTTGGGGGTGGTGTGGTACATCTAGTTGGTCGAATAGACCTACCCATTCGTCTAGGCGAAAAAGGGGAAGGACGCCACATGGTTGTCCGGTTCTTAGTTGTTGAAGAGCTGACGGCCTATAACATGACTTTGGGGCATCCTACCCTGAATGAATCCAAGGCTGTTATCATTCCTTCACTTATGCTCCTCAAGTTTGAGACGGGTGATGGAACAGTTGGCTCCCTTCGGGGAGACCAAAAGATGGCAGGGGAGTGTTATCTCTCCGATGTCAAACCCACTATGGTCTCATCCAGCCCTAGTGGAGAAACTACTGACCTTGCATTGGCCAAGCTTAGGGAGCTGTGCCTGCTGCCACAACAGCCGGAAAGAAGAGAAAGGCTAACCAAATGGTGGCCGAGAAAAAAGACAAGCAATAGCAATCATTGACCGGTGAACGGCCAGATGATCTCCGTCCCCAGCCGACTGGTGAGCACATGGACATTGTTCTAGATGACTCTCGTCTGGAAAGAACTATCAAGTTGGGGACGACTGCTTTTGCTAAACTTGGTGAAGACTTGCACAACTTGTCAAAAGAATTCAAAGACATCTTTGCCTTTGAGGTGGACGAGATGCCAGGCATCAGCACAGATCTAGCCATCCACATGCTTGCTGTGGATCCTAAAAAGAAGCCGGTAAGGAAAAAGAACGGAACCATGGTGAAGAACGAAGCCAGGCAACATCCGCTGAGGTGAAAAAATTGTAAAATGCTTTGTTCATTCGGCAATGCTATTTCCCTGATTGTGTTGCCAATATTGTGCTTGTAAAGAAGCCGAATGGTACTTGGCGCATGTGTGTAGATTACACAGACTTGAACAAGGCATGTCCAAAGGATAGCTATCCTCTCCCAAAGATCGACAGTCTGGTCGACTCTACAGTCTGCCATGCCTTGATGAGCCTTATGGACACCTATTTAGGTTTTCATCAGATACCCTTGTGGAAGAAAGATCAAGAGAAGACGACATTCGACACTGATTAGGGGTTATTATGCTATACTATGATGATGTTTGGTTCGAAGAATGCGCCTGCATGCTACCTTCCAAAGAATGATTAATACAGTCTTCATTAATCAAATTGGAAGGAATGTGGAGGCGTATATTGATGATATGATAGTCAAATCCAAACTTCAAATGGACCATCTTATAGATCTTCGAGAAACATTCGCCACACTATGGCGGCACCAGGTTATGCTCAATCCTAAGAAGTGTGTTTTTGGTGTTGAGTTTGGGACGTTCCTCAGATTTCTGATTGATCAAAGGGGGATAGAGGCAAGCCCAGAAAAAATACAGGCGGTCATAGGCATGAAGTCACCCCGCACTATAAAAGAAGTTCAAAATTTAAAAGGTTGCCTGGCGGCATTGGGGAGATTCTTCAGTCGGTCCCGCGACAAGTGTCTCTATTTCTTCCAAGCAATCAAGAAGAAGACTATGTTTGAATGGGGGCCGGATGCGGAGGCGGCTTTCCAAAAGTTGAAGGAACACTTGCATTCTTTGCCAAGGCTCGTTAGCCCTCTTCCAAGGGAAGTGTTATATACTTGGCCATCTCTAATCATGCTCTCAGTGCCGTTCTCCTTGCTGAAAGGGACGGCTGCCAGCTCCCGGTATATTTCATCAGCCATGTCTTGAGGAATGCTGAGTTACGGTATCCTATGGTTGAAAATTTTGGCCTGGCCCTCTTCATGGCAATTAAGAAGTTAAAACCTCACTTCTTGGCGCATCCGTTTGTGGTCTACACTGACCAGCCAATCAAGCGACCACTAACAATCATGGAATCATCCGGCCGAATGATCAAATGGGCGATTGAGATCCAAAGCCTTGAAATAAATTTTGAGCCAAGGAAGGCAATGAAGAGGCAGGCGTTTGCCAACTTCATTGTTGAAAATGACTAGGCCGACTGATCCAGAAAACCTTGAACAACTTTGGAAGGTATATGTGGACGGGAGCTCCACCCTGAACGGTTGTGGTGCAGGTGTCATATGTCAGTCACCTAAAGGAGACAAGTATGAGTACGCACTACGTTTCAAGTTCCAAGCCTTAAATAACGAGGCAGAGTTTGAAGCCCTATTAGCCGGCATCCACATGTGTATGGCGGCTGGGGCAAAGAAAGTTTACGTCTGTTCTGATTCACAATTGATTGTTAACCAATACCATGGTGACTATGAAGCCACGCATCCGGATTTGATAAACTATTTAAAAGAAGTCAAAGAAGAGGCTATGACGCTTGAGGAATTTCATCTAAGTCAGGTGCCAAGGTCTGAGAATAACCAGGCGGATGCTCTCTTCAAATTGGCTTTATCCGCCTCTTGTGACACAGATAGGTCAGTTTTCGGGGAAGTGATGGAAAAGAGGAGCATCGAAGAGGAACCCATTGGAATCCTAGATCAAAGCTCAACCTGGATGGATGTCATCCGAGATTACTTAACAGATGGCACCTTGCTGGATACCCACCCAGGTATGGTCGCAATGAAAAAACGTGCGGCCAATTTTGAAATCCACAATGGAGAGCTTCTCAAAAAAGGCTATCTCCAACCTTTTTTGAAATGTGTTACCCTAGAGAAGGGACGAGAAGTCCTACAAGACTTGCACTCGGTCTTCTGCGCCTCCCACATAGGCAGGAGGACCCTAGCAAAGAGAGCCAGGTGGCAAGGCTACTTCTAGCCTACCCTATTGACAAGTGTTAAGGATTTGGCAAGCTCATTTATCGTCTAGCCACTAACCTGAAGGCTATCCATAGCCTAGTACCATTTGTCAAATAGGGCATGAACATTCTGGGTCCGTATACGCCTGCTACAGGCGGACGGAGAACAATTTTTGTTGTTGTCGACTACTTCACCAAGTGGGTAGAGGCGGAGGTAGTCAAAGGCATTTAAACAAAAGATGTTATCTCCTTCATCTGGAAAAATGTCATCACTCGGTATGGGGTATCCATGTCTATGGTCTTTGACAATGGTCCTCATTGAGACGCCTGCTCTCAAGAAATGGTCGGGAGACCAAGGGATCTCTCACTGTTTTGCATCAGTCGGTCGTCCCCAAGCAAACGGCTAGGTTGAAGCCTTCAACAAGTTAGTCTCTGATGGCGTCAAAAACAAAATTGAAAGAGTTGGCGGCCTATGGGCTAACGAGCTACCACATGTTCTGTGGGCCATCAGGATGAGTGAAAAAGGGGCAACCGGTTAAGCTTCATTTCTCATGACTTATGGTGCTGAAGTTGTCACTAGGTGAAAATACGAATTCCCCATCGGTTCAAACCCCCCATTTCGCACCGGTTTTGAACCGGTCCGGATTTGGGGGGTGAACCGGTCCGGATTTGGGGGGTGCTAAAACCCCATAGATTTCGCACCGGTTCAAAATCGGTGGGAAAAATGACTTTTCGCACCAGTTCTTTAGGAGAACCGGTGGCAAATTTGCACTTTTCGCACCGGTTTTTACTAAGAACCGGTGCTAAAAGTCTCCAAAAAAAATTTTTTAGCACCGGTTCTAAGTAAAAACCGGTGCTAAAAATGCCCAAAAAATTCAAAATTTTATTTATTTTTTCACTTAAATTGATATATAAACACTAACATATATATAAAGTTACATATTTTCATTAAAAAAAGCCGTAATATTACAATTTTCGTCCAAAAAAACTAAAATACAAGGTCACACACAAATACAAAGCGATTTGAACAATTATAGCCCGAACCACGAGGATACACATTGCTGCAACAACAACACATTGCTGAAACTATGCTCAATGCCTGTCATCAAAAAGTAAAACATTCAAGTTATATAATCATAAATTTCAACAGCATAGGGAAACAATATTATACTAACAAAAAAACCATACACAATATAACAATAGGGTATTAGTCATTTCAACAGAAAACTAATGTAGATCTCAGACTGCAGCAAAAGACTGTCACAAGACTAATGACTACTGGAATACAATTAAATTTATAGTACTGTTCCAATAAGCAGTATATAGGATGCTTACCAAAATGTCGCTGGCAGTCAAGTAACGTGAAATGGCACGAAGAGCTCCAGCAGTTCCTTTATCCTCTGTAACTGCAACAACCTGAATAAGATCAAAATATCACATAATCTACTTGTTGAAAAATTGAAACAAAACCACATTAAGGTTTTCTTTTGGGCATCAGGGTGATCTACGTACTAATAAGTAATACCTTCTGTATGCTGGAAAACTCAACGTCAATAACTAAAAAAAATTCTTCCATACAAAAGAAAAAAGAAGGGGAAAAGGAAAAGAAGAATATAGAAAAACCATTTATCAAACCATCAAACAACATTAGATACACTAAAAAAGGCCTAGAGATACACATACAATTGTATTTATATAGGTTATGATATCGATGGCTGCTCTAGAAAGTAAATGCCTCTATCCAACCCTATTTCTCCCGCAAATTATTATCCCCTGCCCTAACATGAGAGATAGAGAGGAACAAAGCAATATGCCTCTTCCTTTCCTGCCTCTCTTTATACAACTGATGTCAGAAACATAGAACACATTTTGAAAACAAGTTTTGACAAGTATACAAGAGAGAAGTATAATAGAGATATACTCATTGATCTGTGAGGGGAAGCAACCATTCAACAGAAGTGCAGGCAGCAGCAACACGAGGTAGTAAGCAACAACAATCAAGAAACAAGGCTACTTTTTGGAAGAACCCATTTTGAGCAAGACAACAAAGGAAGCAGCTATTTCACTAATTAGGAAAGAAGACTTTGGGCTCTCTTTTTGTTACTTTTGTTTTATTTCTTTTGGGAATGTAAGGGACAACAGATTGTAGTACTTAAGCTAAGGCTGGGGGGAGGGAAAAGGCATTCAGAAAATTGTAAGGAAAACACAGAGAGTTGTAGCCTCAAGCTACTGGGAGACTCATGGCCTCAAGTCATGTTTTGTAATCCATTTGACACATTCAATCAAGTTCCTGCTTAGCTCAAATTATAAACAACTTATCGTTACAATCGTTCTTAATTAATTACAACTCGTGTGTTTACATTGCAATCTGGTTTAGTACTAGCAGATAGACGGTGAGAATGCACCAGAAAAGCATAGATAAGACCATAAGCGCATAAAATATAAGTAAACCTATAACATAAATATTGAAAGAGATATATATATATATATCATCACTTTAGGAAACATTTTATATATATATATATATATATATATATATATATATATATATATATATAATCGGATTACTCTGTAGTATAGTAATGAATTATTATTGATTGGATCAAAACTCTACAAGTTGCTTGAATTACTTATACTACGTAGTACTTTAACATATAACTAATTTTTTCAATATTGTATATCAAACAATGCAACTTACTTTGACAACTAACTTAATTAACAGCTAACCACAAATAGCGAGAATGCCGAGAATAATATTCTATAATAGACCTTTCAGTACTACAGTAATGAACACTATCGGTCGTCGGATCAAAAATTACTTCAATCATTGAAGTTATAATTTATAACACTACTTCACCAAACAGGGTGTTGTTAGAGCTTTTATTAATATAGCATTGAACTATATATTAATCGGATCAAAACTCTACATACAAGTTACTTGAAAGTTGTTTTTATAAATTGTTACGGAGAGTTATTATATATTGAATTATGACAATTTAAGTTTTAAAAAGCCTTTAAAAAAATTTATCGATTACATGTCTGCAATAATAGCAACTCGGGCCAACGCCCGGGCTATTCACTAGTTCTTTTTATTATATTTACACTTGCAATCTAGATAATTGAATTGAGAGTACATCGTAGAAGTGGCCTGGGCTTGGTCGGGGAAGTCAGTCCCTGCCATAATAGCCCTGAATCAATTCCACATCTGTTCTTTTAATGTTGTTACAAAGCTCAGTTAATGCAGCAGAACAAGCTATGGCTTCAACTGAATGCAGACCACTAACTTCATTAGAGTGTTCAGATGGACTACTTTAGGAGCAAATGAGCAATGCAAACAGTTTCAGATATAGGTATAGTTCTTTTGATATTAGTGGTTATTAATAGGTTGTGTCTCTGCTAGTTTTTGTTAAGCCATCTTGCCAATTGCAACTGGCTGATTATAATGAAAATCATCTTAGGGAGTAGTATCACCTTTAATCCCCCCTCCTCTTTAAATCAAATAAGGCTACAAACCAACCAAATATTGGATAGATGATAGTGAAGTCCTGACTACTGAGAATCTAAGCCAACACCAATATCCTTATCCTTGCTTCATGACACCAATGATTCAATTGGCATCATAAAAGGTACTAAGGATAGACAGACAGCAATCTTGGATAATTCTGCTTAAGAAGCACCTTAAATTTAGCTTATGTAACTACCTTTAATTTTATGAAGTGACTGAGGAAGCATGATGTATACAAGGAGCAACAAATGTTTTCAACTAAAATTTGTAAGTGTATTATCAGCAGCTTTAAACCAATTTTACAAGACACTGAGATGGAACGCACTCATGATCACTATTACTATAACTTAAATCCAGAAGATGCATGCCTGAATGAAGTTAATAAATGAATCTAAGATAGCTATTGGCCTCTTCAACTGCATGTACGAAGCATTCCCAATTGTCACTGAACCAGATAACCTCTTCTCAACATTCTTTTTAGAAGAATTATAGATGGTGAATATTGTAACAAAAGCAACAATCTCTCCGGATTTGGGGCTATTAGGAACAACATATTGAGTTTTGTTCAAGGCTTTTGTGCCTACATAGAAGCCCCAAATACTTTGAGCTACAACGAGTCAGTGACTATGAAGCCAATTAAACTTCAACATTAATATGAGAAATTTAAGGAAATTTACATACAACTCCTACAACCATCATTACTCAGCTTCCATGCATTTTTATTTAACCAAAGGTCTAAGGTACAGATGCAGTCCAATCAAGCACTGATCATATATTCTAGAACATCACAGTGATACCAGTAAATAGTAGTATTACCTTCTTCAAACCCTTAAGTAGAAGCAGCCTCCTTTTCCCTCCTATTTACCTCAGCCAACATTTCTGCATATTATCCAGAACAACAGAAGATTAGTCATCAACTACGATAAGTTCTGAAGTATCATTATTAGTTGTTAATTATTTACACAAAAGAGATAGAAAATGGACGAACCATAACAATATCCGACACCCTGCAATCTGGCAGCATAGGCAAAAGTTTCTCTAATAGTCATATTCAGTATCAGCAACATATATGTTTCCCCTGTCATTGACAACAGCACCTTTAGGATGGTTCATCCTTGCTTCCCTATGTTTCCCATCAACATGTCCAGAGTATCCTTCAGCTCATCCAGCAATTAGCTTTAATGTACTGTCTGCATTATTATAACCATGGAATCACATTCACAATCCATCAAAAATAAGATTATTATTACCCTATTACTTTATAAGGAACAACCAGTTGGTTATCTACTTTTGTCAACTCGTCCAAAATATTTATCGTACGGTCGACCCAATTCATGATCAAGGATTCACCATGATTTTACTAGAAATATTGGAACTTAAGCTTACCAAGCCAATGGCGAAAAGCTGGAGAAGAATGAAGATGACTGCGAGTGCAAAAACCCAATCTAGAGCCAAAGATGGTCCACTAACAGGAAGGAAGCTCTTAAGTATGTTAGAAGTAGATTTTTTACCGAAGACATAATATCCAGAAAAAGCAACTGCATAAAATGTGACAAATATGACAGAGTAGCACATCAGAAGGCCTTTAAGAGTATTACAACAACTTATCACCAATAATTCAACTGTCAAGAAGCAGCCACATCACCAAACAAATAGAAATCTCCAACAATAAGCATGCCTTTAAGCAAATAACAACAACCTATTTGATCACTAATAATTTAACAACAAACAAGCAAGGCAAGACATAAAAATTCCAACAATAAATCAAACCTCAATCGTATACCCAACCATTGAACCCTCATCGCAATGTAATTCTTTCAAAAAACTCAAAACTCATGTTGGTGAAGAGGTTACCTAGGGTATGTACAATTGCCAATGGCAGAATAGCAGCTAGCTGTGAAAGAGCAGTAAAAAAAATTTATTATAAGTTTCATCACACACTAACAGTTGTACCAGTACATCTCAAAGAAACAAAAACAAACAGCAATCACACACTAACACACACAGTACACAAGAAATCTTCAATAATAAAAAAATATCAAACAAAAAAGATCAAAGAAAAAGGGGGGAATTGACGATAAACCCTAGAAAAATAAGGCCCTGCCGCCGTGATAAGGAGGCCATTGTGGTGGAGGTAGAGCCGTGCGCGCTTCAATGACAAACCCTAGATTACCAGAACCCTAAAATTACTAAATTTAAAAGCAAATCAACGACAAACCCTAGATTGCGAATGAATTCGAGGGATTAAGTAGACCACAAGAAAAATTTTACCTCGAATCTGCTTCAATGGAGGTGAGAAAGCTCAGAATTGGCTTCAATGGAGAATATAGAGCACAACGAGTTCATTCGCAATCATGGAGGCCAGAGATATGGAGAGAGATTGAGGTGCTGCTTCAATAGAGTGAGAGAGCTTGTAAATCACTTCAATGGAGAGAGAAGGAGGTGCTGCTTCAATGAAGAGAGAAGGAGGTGTTGCTTCAATGGAGGGGAAATTCGAGACGGTTGAAGAGAAGGCAAAAATGAGAGGAAAACAGGAGATGGAAAAGTAGGGGGAAAGAAAGAAAGAAGAAGAAAGAAAGGAAGAACACGCAGCCCGTTTTTTTTTTTAAATTTCAAACCGGTTTGAACCGGTGGGGAAAATATGATTTCGCACCGGTTTATTAGGAACCGGTGGGAAAAGTATTTTCCCCAATCCCGCCCATATCTTTTCCCACCGGTTTTCAAGAACCGGTGGGAAAAGTGCGCTGCGTAATTCATTTTTTCTACTAGTGTGTTTTGCCTATTGAGCACTATGAGCCGACTCTTCGAGTCATGCTTTATGACGAAGAGGCTAACTGGGAGGCCATGTGGCTAGAATTGGACTCACTTCCAGAATGCAGGGGCAACGTGGCCTTGCTTCATGAGATCTACAGTCTGAAAATGACGAGAACTTACAAAAAAAAAGAGTGCACAAGCGCCCCCTAAAAGTAGGGGACTTTGTGGTACGAAAAACGGAAACAATTGGTAAGGCGAACGAGCAGGGAAAGCTGACTCCTAATTGGGATGGCCCCTACCAAATCTATGAAGAAGTTCGAGGCGGCACCTACCGCCTGGAAACACCAGACGACAGACAGCTAGCCAGAACTTGGAATGTAGACGACTTGAAAAAGTACTACTTCTGAGATTTGTAAATTATTTGTACATGAAAGCATATCAATAAAATTAGAAATTTATTTCTCAGTATTTTGTAAGTCCCTTCCCAGTGGGACAAGCCGCCTGTGCAATACACAGTCAGTCTTATCTTAATCACCTACTCCAACATGAGTAAAAATGCTAAGTCTAGACAACTTAGCCACTATGTTCTTTTCTGAACAACCTAATGAGGCTTATGGCCGGATTATCAACTTAAGGTCCATAGCCGGATGATCCTAATAAAATTAAACAAATACGTAAGTCCCAAACATAAGCAGGCATTTGGCGACATCCATCGAGGTGAATTCGTCGCACAGAGCATCTCCCATTTGGGTGGCACATTGCTCTATAAACCTAAAACAAACGACCCTAACGAATGTCTCTAAGACAACCTAGCAGTCGTTTGGCATAAGACAAAGATAAATGTACCGCTTACTACAAGAAAGCAGTAGACAGTTAAAATCTAAGTCAGAAACCGCCTGCTATTTCTTAGGATAGTACAGTTGGCATAAGCTAAGTTCTAAATATGGTAGCAATTTGGATAATAAGCTAAGTCCAACTTAGCAAATGGAGAAACAACGTGCGGCCACAGCCGACTGTCTCTTCTATTCAGTCAAATGACAGAGACTGATTAACCCCAGAGGTTACCTTATAATCACTCAACCAACCTAGTTAGGAACCTAAACAGTGCGAACAAGACCGCCTGCTTTTTGGTCCGCCTCCTTTAGTGGCGCGAGCTCAGCCTTGAGGTCCGATACGTACTTCTCCAGTTCTGAGATCCTCTTCTTTGCCGTTTCTAAGTCCTTCTTGACCTGCAAATTGGCAGATGCCTGATAATACAGTATGTCAATTGTCAAAATTTTGTTTTGTGCAATCTGGAACATAGCTTTATTAGAATCAGAGGCGGCCTGGGCCTTTGCAGCCTTTACCTCTTTGTTCTTTTCGTTTAGGGGCTTACGGAGACCATACACTCGCAGTATAGACTACATTCGGCTAAAAAACAAATGTTGGTTACATGCGACCAGGAATTATATATACAACAAATAAAGAATTTTTTACTAAGTATACCTCAGCCAAGAGAGCCAGGATGGCTTCCAGGTTAAGGGTGCTGACTCCCTTAACAGTCTCCCTGTCCTCGATGGGGATGGCCCTCGGCTGCTCCTAGGGGTGGCTGCAGATCTTCCCCTGCTTGGGGGAAGACTCCTTCCTAGGCTTTCGGCCGCTTGTTTCCTTGCTCTCCCAGGGGTGGATACATCTTCAACTGTCTGTTTCCTTATTTTAGGATCCGGCTGGTTGGAGGAGGCAAGTTTCGCTAAGTCACCCGGCAACAAAAGTCATTGAGTAAGGGACGGGCGACAGGAAGATAAAAAAGATTCGTTCAAGTAGCTCACCATGGCCGCCTGCTTGGCAGGCGACTCTTTAGTAGACCGCTTCCCCAGAATGGATGCGCGGTAATAGGCGAATGCTTTCTTTGATGCTAAGATTTTCTCCATAGCCGTAGCTGCAAAAGAAGAATCAAAGAGTTAGTTGACACAAAATCAACCAAGGCATACAAGACGCATGAATATCTGATCAACTACCTCTAGGCATCTGTTCACTAAGGCCACAGGCGGTTAGATATGTCCCATCGTATAACTAGTTATACTTGGGTATATAGTTTTGGGGAATGAATTCTTAGACCCCAATTTCAGGGTTGGCCTGGATGCCCACTTTGAAGAGCCCTCGGTCTAGGATCTCTTCTCTTGCCCTTTGAGGAACAGGCGGCAGATCAGATCCGCTTGTTAGATAAGGTGGGTGCCTATTCCACCTGTTAAACTTTTTGTTTTGGACTCTGTCAGGGTTAGAGACGATGTAGAAAGTGTTCCTCTAATCTTTCCATTTGTTCTCCTTCCCCATAATCATCATATAACCCATATGGCTAGAAAGCTGTTACCAGCCGGTCTCGCTTGTTTTCGGGGTCTAGCTGAGGTAGTGCATATGAGCAAATGCTTCAAAACTTGGCTCTATCTCATGCATTTCACAAGCGGTAACATAGCCCAAGATGTTGAACCGAAAGTTTTGGGCCAGTTGCGAGACACCTAGCTGGTATCTGTCCAAAATTTTCTCCACAGCCGGATGTAGAGGAAATCTCAGGCCAGCCTTAATAGCCGCCTCATAGAAGCCAAAACATTCGTCCCTGTAGATGGCCCCGTTGTGGCCAGACTACGGTATCCTCGGCATCCGGCACGCAGAGTATGTAACCATAACCCTTTACATGGTCAGCCCTTAAACAACCAATTTTTTCAGACATTACCGTCCGCCTGCCTTTGAGAACGTGGCAGTAATAAGGGGCAAACATGTCTCTTTGGCTTGCAGCCGACTACGCCCAGTTTTCCCCTTTTTCTATTGAATGGGATTCTCTCGCTGTATGCTGCCGAGAGTGTCTCTCTTCAGAATCGTTAGAGAAGTGGCTTAAGGTACTTGGCTCAGAGTCATTGCTTGAACTCTCTAGCCTATCATCCCCCTGACTGGATAGGTCAATAAGGCCAGCGCGTCAATTTGAACCTCCTCCCTTGATTCTTCCAAAATAGAATCACTAGGGGTGCTTGGTGTTGGGTTTTGTAGTGACCCACACTACGCGGAAAGAAACCCGCTAAGACCTGCCCCCATAATAAATGCAATTAACTAGCAAAACATAATTAAAACATAATTAAGGATAAAATATTATACCTTTGACGCGTGCTTCGCTTGACAATGAGCTCTTACTTGAAACCCGAAAATACGAGGTCTCCAACGGGATCGTACCCTCGAACCTGACCCGAGCGTCCTAAGTCTCGAAGGTTAGTCGAGACCCGGACAAATAAAACTATGAGTTTTACGAATCATGGTTTACTCAAATCAAGAGTTGCCTTTTAATTCCACTCAAGATTGTTTTTTCCCAAATACCCAAACTTTGGTATTTATAGGGAAATGAACCCTTGATATTCATTTCCCAACCAATGTGGGAGAATGAATAATTTTGATAATTAATTTAATTCCAAATGAAATTAATAATCAAATCAATCACAATGCAACAAGTGTCAAGGGGTGAGAGAGAGTTAGGTGAGGACCATGAACCTTGGGGGGACCATTGCCTTGCTCCCCAAGGCAAGCTCCAAACCCTTGGTCCCCACCCTCACAAAACTGGCCTAGGAGGGCTGCTGGGCTGGCAGCCAGCTAGGCACGCCAGCTAGAGCTTCCAGCTAGTACCAGCCAGCAAGCCTCGCATCACCCCAGCCAGCATATGCGTGCTGTGCTGGGCGATGCTTGTGCTGCTGCTACGTGCTAGTGCTAGTACTAGGCGTTGCTAGCTGCTAGCGCTGGCCTTTGCCTCTCTCTTCATCGCACACGCACACGCAATGCCCCCTTCGCACTTTCCAGCAGACATGCTACTAGCGAGCCACGCATGCTGGGCATCGCCTTGCCAGCCACACGCACAAGCATGCGAAGCTTGGTGCTGTGATGCTGCGATGGCTTACGATGGCCTTAGGCATAAGCACACGCACACGCACATAAGGCCTAGAATGGTGCTGCTGTGCGAGGCTGTTGCTGCGATGGCGCCTACGTACACACACACGCACAAGGGTGCTGTGCTTGGTGCGATAGTGCTGCGATAGTGCATACGCACACACCCACGCACAAGGGTGTTGTGCTTGGTGCGATAGTGCTGCGATAGTGCCTAGGCACCCATGCACGCACGCTGCTGTGCTGCAGTGCCATGCAAAGGCACGCACACACGCAGGTGGTGCTGTGATGGGCAGCCTAGTGCACCTACCACGCATGGCGCGCCTAGCACACACATGGTGCGCCTAGGCCTGCGATGAGCTTGTCTAGCCTAGCTACGGCTATACTCGTACTTGTTTCTTGTGATTTTGCGACACTCGGTCTTGACGCCCTAGGCTCGATATCCGACGTCTATATTCGTAAAACTCTGTCGACTCATTAAATCGTTCGGATTAATTCCTCGTCTCGGATCGGTTTTTCGATTGGGTTCGACCTGAAGGGTTCAGTTAAGATTAAGCTGTAATATCAATTGTACCTTAATATTACTAATCGGAAGTGGCCTCCACCTAGGCATTCCAATCACTTGATCTTACTGAAGAATTAGCTCTGTAATAATTCTGAACCCTCTATCAGAATAATACACTTGTTGGAACGACACCATTCCTTTCAATTTCCGACTTGTCCTTCCGGACAAGTGTGCACATAGTGTATAGCCCATTTCCTATATCGCTTAATGTCTCTTCGTGAACTATAAGGTAAGATTCATCGTCATCCTTATTACGTTCAGAAGTGTTTCTCGATCTCTGAGTTCGACTGTCAATAAGTAGATGATTTCTAAAATCCATTTGAGCACGGCCATGCATTTTCACAGTCTCGCTCATCGAGCGGCCTTGTAAACAACAAAGACATATTCCCTATTTTTGATAGGGGGACATTCCTGGTCTTGTACTGTAAGTTTCTCTTACTAAGAGGACCTAATCTCCCGAGTGTTCCCGTTATGATCCCCAGTTACGACAGACGTTAGGCAACATCAAAGAGACTAGTTCTGAAACAAGAAAACTTCACAATACTCATGGTCGAGGAAACGAGTTCCGATAGCTATAATGAGAAATGTACTTATGACAATTTTGAATCTCATAAAGTACTCTCATAGGTCAATCCAGTGCAGTTCCAAATTGACACCTGTGTAATTGATTTATGACCATCATGTCCTTGCAGCACAAGAAATGGTGCTGTAAATCATACTACACACTAATCTCTGGTGGTCATCAGTTGTCGATCAGTTAGATGACCTCGATTAGGGATAATTTTCAATTTAAATATTCAATGTTCACTTAACAGGTGTTTCTTTATCCAAGCCATGGTCTTGATACCTTGTTTTGAATATTTCCATAAATCGAATGGACTCATTATTTGATTCTAAACCACAATTAAATAGCAATGGAGTGAATGATAATTTTGCACAAAAATTAATTACTCCATTAATAAATGGTTTCAATACAATGTCTTACATTAAAACAACTAGTTTAATTAAAACACATGTACAGGGAATTTCAAATTCTGTCTCCAATGTGCTTGATTCCCATTGCCTCAATGTGCTTGTTGTGTTTCACTTGAGGCAAAGGTTTAGTTAAAGGATCAGCCACATTTTCATCAGTGCCAATCTTGCAAATTCTGATTTCACCTTCGGATTTCCATTCCCTTATCATGTGAAATCGCCTTTCGACGTGTTTGACCTTCAGGTGCTCTCTTGGCTCCCAGGCCTAAGAGATAGCTCCATTGTTGTCACAGTAGAGATCTATCGGACCCTTGATGGAGGGTACAACACCAAGTTCACTGATGAACTTGCAAATCCAAACAACCTCCTTAGCAGCTTCCGAAGCAGCCAAGTATTCGGCTTCAATTGTAGAGTCTGCAGTTGTGCTCTACTTGGCACTCTTCCAGCTAAATGCTCCTCCATTTAGGAAAAATATGTACCCTGACTGTGACTTGAAGTCGTCTCTGTCAGTCTGGAAGCTAGCGTTGGTGAAACCTTCAACAACCAGGTCTTTATGGCCACCATAAACCAGGAATTTATCCTTATTCCTTTTCAGGTACTTCAGGATATTCTTGGTCGCAGTCCAATGCGCCTCTCCTGGGTTTGATTGGTATGGGCTCGTAGCACTCAAGGCATACGAGACATCTGGCCTGGTACATATCATGGCATACATGATCGACCCAAATATCGAAGCATATGGAATTTGATCCATTCTATCTCGCTCAACAGGTGTCTGTGGACATTATTTCTTGCTGAGAGTTACGCCATGGGACATGGGTAGATGCCCTCTCTTGGAATTCTCCATGTTGAATCGTGCCAGTACTTTATCAATGTAAGTACTCTGGTTCAATCCAATCATCCTCTAAGATCTATCCCTGTAGATCTTGATGCCCAATATGTACTGTGCCTCTCCTAAGTCCTTTATTGAAAAGCACTTTCCCAACCAACCCTTTACAGACTCTAGTAATTTTGTGCTGTTTCCAATAAGCAGTATGTCGTCGACATATAGGACTAGGAATGAGATGTCACTCCCACTGACTGTCTTGTATACACAAGATTCATCTGGATTCTTAATAAAACCAAAGTTACTGATGGCTTCATCAAATCGCAGATTCCAACTCCTGTTGGCTTGCTTTAGTCCATAAATGGACTTCTTAAGCTTGCAAACCTTTCCAGCGTTGCTCGGATCGAAAAAACCTTTTGCCTGTGTCATGTACACAGTTTCTTCCAAAATCCCATTTAGGAAGGCGATTTTGACATCCATCTTCCATATTTCATAATCGTAATATCCAGCAATCGCTAGAATAATCCGGACAGACTTTAGCATTGCAACCGGTGAAAAGGTTTCATCATAGTCAATCCCGAGGACAAGTCTATAACCTTTTGCCACCAGTCTAGCCTTGTATATCGATACATTTCCATCCTTATATGTCTTCAATTCGAAGATCCATTTGCAACCAATGGGTCTGTAACCCTCGGACAAATTCACCAAGTCCCAGACTTGATTTTCTAACATGGAGTCCATCTCGAATTTCATGTCTTCTTGTCATTTAGCAGAGTCGGGGCTCGTCATAGCTTGCTTGTATGTCGCTGGCTCATCTCCATCCATAACTAGGATGTCTTGATCATCGGTTAAGACAATACCAAGGTATCTGTCTAGTTGAGATCTTTGCCGTTACGACCTAAGAAGGGTAATAGGTTGAGCATTTACATTGTCTGTTTGATTCTGACCAATCTTCCCAGCTGCTTCCAAAGCACTTAGATTGTCAGTTTTATCAGGTTGACATTGTTGCTCGTCCTCTCGAACTTCGTCAAGTTCGATTTTCCTCCCACTTGTCATTTTGGAAAGGTGTTCCTTCTCCAAAAAGACACCATCACGAGCAACAAACACTTTGTTCTCGGATTTATTGTAGAAGTAATACCATTTGGTTTCTTTTGGATATCCCACAAAGAAACACTTATCTGATTTGGGCTAAAGTTTGTCCGAAATTAATCTCTTGACATATGCTTCGCATCCCCAAATCTTGAGGAAAGACAACCTAGGAGGTTTCTTAGTCCATAATTCATATGGATTCTTTTCAACAGCTTTAGATGGAGCTCGGTTTAGTGTTAGTGTCGCGGTTTGTAGCGCATGTATCCAGAAAGAGATAGGAAGTTCACTAAGACCCATCATTGATCGAACCATGTCTAAAAAGGTTCGATTTCTCCGTTCGGATACTCCGTTCCATTGAGGAGTTCCGGGAGGTGTCAAATCTGAAAGAATACCATTTTCTTTCAAGTGATCGTCGAATTCATGGCTCAAATATTCGCCACCTCAATCTGATCGAAGTGCTTTAATTTTCTTGCCAAGTTGATTTTCAACTTCTTTCTGAAATTCTTTGAATTTGTCAAAGGATTCAGATTTATTCGACATTAAGTAGATATAGTCATATCTACTAATGTTTGTTAACGAAGTTGAATTCTTAGATGTCTTAGTTAGTGGTATCAACTTTTGTCTATGTAAAAACATGCAATTTCCATTGAACATATATTTGCAAGACAATTTTGAAACAACTATTGTCAAAGTCTTACATGCAAAATAACTAGGTGTCCAAAACCATAGATCATATTATGTTCAAAAGCATGATGGAAAACTAAGATTAGTTTAATTACATGTCATAGACAAAATAGTGCATGCAAGCACGACCGAAAAAACCATCTTTGTCGTCTTCTTGTCCATGCACCAACACTTGATAAGCTTCTCACTTGGTCCCTGAAAAGGAAACATAAAGTGAGTCATACTTGGTATCTAATACCTATGATAAGCTTAATTCACAAGTTTTTAGGAAGATACCTGAGGCAGATGCTCCATTCCTCTCCTCTTCTTCCTTAAAGAGCTTGCATTCTCTTTTGTAGTGGTCTTGCCCACCACAATAGGAGAAACACATATTTGACTTAACCTTCTTGAACTCTCTTCTCCTTGCTCTTAAGGGCCTCTCGGTCATTCCACATGCGGTGGCTCAGCTGAGTAGTTGCACCACCTCCATTAAGGAGCGTGTCTCCTTTCCTTCAGCTATATGCACTCTAAGTGCATCATAGCCCGAGTGGAGGGAAGCAAGCAAGATATGCCCCGCCATCTCATCCTCCAATGAGATTCCGAGAAGCTGCATGTGTTTGAAGAGCCTAGTCATTCCAAGCACATGAGGTCGGAGGGGCATGTCGGGTCTCAATTTGGCATTGTAGAACTTGGTCCAAAGCCGACGCCTTTCCTTAGCAAGACATCCCACGTTTGGTGGCTTTATCCTCATGTTTGAGAGTGACCTAGTCAAGTCAAACACGAGTCCATCAAAGTTTCCATTGTCACTCTTGGTAACTCTTACAGTGACAACGTCCTTAAGTGCTTTGAGGAACATGTCCGGAAGGTAGGAAGAAAGGGTTTCCTTCCAATCTTCCGGGATGGAATTTTCCATAAGTCGTGAGACCTTTTTGCAATTGGAAGACCATTCTTCATGAGCCTCATCGGTCATGATCCCTTTGGCAAAGAAGCTAGGAATGGGAGTATCAAGAGTATATACTCCAAGGAACAATTCCGGAGAGTTCTCCTGAGTTCCTCCTCCCATTCCTTGAAGTTGACCAAGTTAAAGGAAAAGGCCAACTTTTTGGGGAGTTTCGGGCACATTTGGTTGTTGTTTGAGTTACTTGCAGATATTGTTCTACAATTGAAAGAATTTGAAATGAAAAACCATTCATAAATCAATAAGTTGAAATTTAAAAGCGTTCATGCATATTTTCAATCTTATTGAGCATTTTATCCACGCATTAATAAATTTTCCCGTATGGGCGAGAATAAAATGATTCCGAGATCCCAAAGATCAAGAAATGGTTAAGCATGCTTTGGCTTGTCTTAATCATTAAATATCTTAAGGTAAGCAATCCAATTGCTAATAGCTCCAAGCTACTCTCGGTTTTAAAAAATGTCGCATCTAATGCATCCTTGACATTTTATCACTTTTTCCACGACATCTAAGGACTCCTTACTGATATCGTTGAGATTAACCAAGAAAACTTGTATACCTAGTATACCTTACATTCCTAGGGAAGTAGTGATGCCTCGCTTTGGCGTAGCCCATCACATACGCGCATTAGTTCGGTAAGTGTTGTTCTTGGAATGGCAAATTTTAGCTCAATATTTTTAAGGGACCTAGGGTTTCTATGTTGGTTTGATTTAAGTGAACTTAACTAATCGTCGCAACATATGAAATCCTACATGCATCTAACATTCATATATAACAATAATATATATAAAGCATAAATTGATGCATTTAGCAACTAGCATGACCCCTTGAAATCTTCAATTTCCATGGGTCTTCATCTTGGCTCGTCTTCATCGAAACGCCGTCTTGAGACATCTTGGCCAAAATAAAATAACTAGCTAGTACGACTAAGATTAATCTAAAGTACAAAAATACTTAATGGTTCGCAGACCGTATTTAGGTTTACAAAAATACATGACGGATCACAGTCCGTATTTTCTATCCTAGTCGGGCCCCACTAGTTGCCATTTTCAATAACCTGTTTTGAAAACATCTTCCATTCACCCATTCACTATTTGTGAATGGCCCATGCATTCTACGAAATACACAATTAAACACGCAAAACTAGTAACTAACTTAGGTGGTTAATCCGATTAACGTGCCTAATTAAAAACTAGTCAAAGTTGTTTAATCCATTATTTCTAAAAGCAAATTGCTCAAGTAATCAACTAAGCTCCCACTAAATTCCGCATCCATACTTAATTAATCCGATTAATTAAGTCGGCATAACCCATAATTTGTCAAAATAAAAAATTTTGCAAAAGCCGGAAAAATCGAGGTCTAACCCGGTAAAAAATAATTACATAAATAATTTAAAACGACAAAATTTTCGTAAAAATTACATAGCTCAAAATCAAGCAAACTAGCCCACACAATTGTTTGGTTGGTGCGCACCATGGCTGCTAGGCAGCCATGTGCTGCGCTTGCTGTGCTGTGTGCCAGCATCCACGCCTAGCATAGCATGCTGCGCTAGCCAGCACTAGTAGCCCGCTACGCATGCTAGCTTGCTAGATGGTGCTTGGCAGCGTGTGGCAGGCTGGCTGGGGCTTATTGCCTCGCTGCCCAGCAGCACGCACAAGTAACTCCAGCAGCCCTGCCATGCACCTAGCACTACGGCAGCACGCAACTCCCACTGCCACACAACAGCCCCTCAAGGCACACCCTTGTGCGCACCATACACAACCACATGTGGGCTGCTAGGCAACCCGACTAGCCTTGGTGGCGCTTGGGTGTTTTTTCCTTGATTTGCGTGCCATTACTCGGGATTTTAATCTTGATTTACGTGTGACATAAAATTAATCTAAATTTATTTTATAATTAATTTAAGGGCAAAATTGAAAATAAAATAAGTCCAACTTAATTAAATTCAATTTTAACGGTGCACAAGCCTAAATCATCCAAAATTTATTTTTGAAATAATTTAGGTCTTCCTTTATGCTTACAATTGAAGTAGCTATGTCCATAATTAATTTAGCCAATATGCAAATTAAAAATGGATTTGAGAAATGGGGGTTGGAAAAATAAATTAACCATCTAATGATAAAATTTTCCAACTTTCATACTTGTGTAAAATACCAAGATTACATCTTCTAATATGAAGATTAATCAAAAATTTACTCACAAGTATTTGAACTTCATGGATTTTAATGAACCAAAATGAAAAATCCAAACTTTGTTCAATATGGAATTTAGGGTTAGAGTTCCAATCATTTAAACCTTTAAAGATTAGAACTTTAACATACTTGGGAACCTAAAATTACACATTCACATCAAACATTCACACATTGATGCAATTTATTTGCATAATTGTGAAAAATCAAGTTTGTGTGAAAAATAGCATATCAATTCAAGCACTAATTAAAACTCCATAATTATGCTTAAGGATACTTAAAGTTGCAGTAGATTAGGGATGCAATAATGCATTTAATCTAACCTTGTAATGCTTGCATTAATCAAGGCTTAAAAAGATTTAAAATTTTCGTTGAAAAACGAAAAAACCCCAAAAACTTGGGTTTCTGGTTCAAATTTGGCTTCTGGACAGCTCTCAAAGAGGGTTGAATCTGTTTCAAAATGTCGATTCCACCCAAAAATCACTTTTTTTGAGCCAATATCTGGGTTCGACAGTCAAATCGATAAAAAATACGAGTTTTAAAATAATTAAAACGAGCTTCTAATCTAGTTAGAAAAGCAAAACAAGAAATTAATTCTCACTTTGAAACACCTTAATTAGTCAATAATTGCAAATATTAAAAGGAGCGTGGCTCCGATACCGCTGTTGGGTTTCGTAGTGACCCACACTACGCGGAAAGAAACCCGCCAAGATCCGCCCCCATAATAAATGCAATTAACAAGCAAAACATAATTAAAACATAATTAAGGATAAAAGATTATACCTTTGACGCGTGCTTCACTCAACTATGAGCTCTTACTTGAACCCCGAAAATACGAGGTCTCCAACGGGATCGTACCCTCGAACCCAATCCGAGCGTCCTAAGTCTCGAAGGTTAGTCGAGACCCGGACATATAAAACTATGAGTTTTACGAATCAAGGTTTACTCAAATCAAGAGTTGCCTTTTAATTCCACTCAAGATTGTTTTTTTCCCAAATACCCAAACTTTGGTATTTATAGGGAAATGAACCCTTGATCTTCATTTCCCAACCAATGTGGGAGAATGAATAATTTTGATAATTAATTAATAATCAGATCAATCACAATGCAACAAGTGTCAAGGGGAGAGAGAGAGAGTTAGGTGAGGACCATGAACCTTGGGGGAACCATTGCCATGCTCCCAAAGACATGCTCCAAACCCTTGGTCCCCACCCTCACAAAACCAGCCTAGGAGGGTTGTTGTGCTGGCAGCCAGCTAGTGATGCCAGCTAGCACCAGCTAGCAATCCCCGCATCACCCCAGCCAGCATATGCGTGTTGTGCTGGGCGATGCTTGTGCTGCTACTGCGTGCTAGTGCTAGTGCTAGGCGCTGCTAGCGCTGGCCCTTGCCTCTCGCCATCGCATACGCACACGTAATGCCCCCTTCGCACTTTCCAGCATGCGTGCTGCTAGTGAGCCACACATGCTGGGCATCGCCTT
This sequence comes from Chenopodium quinoa, assembly GCF_001683475.1. Lineage (NCBI taxonomy): Eukaryota > Viridiplantae > Streptophyta > Magnoliopsida > Caryophyllales > Amaranthaceae > Chenopodium > Chenopodium quinoa. Next base: position 1,079,415 of record NW_018742726.1, on the reverse strand, counting down.
GCCAGCCACACGCACAAGCATGCGAAGCTTGTGCTGTGATGATGCGATGGCTTGCGTTGGCCCAAGGCATAAGCACACGCACACGCACACATGGCCGAGCATGGTGCTGATGTGCGAGGCTGCTGCTGCGATGGTGCCTACGTACACACACACGCATAAGGGTGCTATGCTTGGTGCGATAGTGCCTACGCACACACACACGCACAAGGGTGTTGTGCTTGGTGCGATAGTGTTGCGATAGTGCCTAGGCACCTATTTACGCACGCTGCTGTGCTGCGATGGGCAGCTTAGTGCACCTAGCACGCATGGCGTGCCTAGCACACCATGGTGCTCTTAGGCTTGCGATGAGCTAGCCTAGCCCAGCCTAGCTACGGCTATGCTCGTACTTGTTGCTTGTGATTTTGCGACGCTCGGTCTCGACGCCCTAGGCTCGATATCCGACGTATGTATTCGTAAAACTCCATTGACTCATTAAATCCTTCGGGTTAGTTCGTCGTCTCAGATCGGTTGTTCGTCGTCTCAGATCGGTTGTATTCGTAAGACGTATGTATCTTAATATTACTGATCGGAAGCGGCCTCCACCTAGGCATTCCGATCACTTGATCTTACTGAAGAATTAGTTTTGTAATAATTCTGAACCCTCTATTAGAATAATACACTTGTTGGAAGGTCACCATTCCTTTCACTTGGGGCACTAGGCGGCACGTTTGAAATCTCGCTAACAGGAGCGTAAAAGGAGGAGCCGTCTGAATTTGTTACCCTTGAGATCTTTTTTGTTTAGGCCATGGTGTCCTGCACAGACACACAGACAGTCGGACTTGGGGTAGTTTGCAAAGGGCAGTCCAGCAAGTGTCGGTCGACACTTCTAGTTCTAGATTCAGCTCTCCCCGGTGACCGGCTGATCACTAACCTAGGTCGTGCCGTGTACTTTTAGAATACCGTTTTCGAAAAAAGAAAACAAATAGAAAATGCAAAAGAAAGCAGGAGGTTACCTTTAAAAAAAGAAGACCGGAAGTTCTTGAAAATCGGGCGGCTGTTTGAGCAGGCCGTCCAAAAGCAATCGAAAGTTGTTCAAAATGTTAGAGCTAAGGTAAAAAATTATGTCTGAAAAAAGTTCTAGAATGTCCAAATGATTTGGAAACCCCCTATTTATAGGGGGAGAATTTCAAGGGTCAGTAAAAAAAAAATAAAAAAACCGTTAGCCAAGCAGAGCGTGACACCTGTCACAAGCGCCACGTGGCAAGCCACGTCACCCCTGTGAGGGGCAAATGATGATGGGATTTTTGCCCGCCACATGGACCAATGGAGCTCTACCACGTGTCATCCACGTGGACCAACTAGAGCCCCCCACGTGTCACCTCGTGAAAGGTTTAAGGTGGACCAATCAGGCCACAACACGTTGCAGTCAGATTGCCAGCTAGGAAAGTGGCCTTTAATGGCCCAACTACCTAGGTAAGCCCAGCTCAGTCGTAGGTTTCTGAAAACCTAGTACTGGGCACACATTTCAAGACCCTATAAAAGGGAGATGTTCCATCTAAGGAACATCTTTTAGAAATTACAAAACACAGGTGTACATTAATTGCTGAGCATTAACTCCAGCTTTAATGGCACTACCTGAGAACTAAGGCTCGGATTTCGAGGTTATCTCAGAAAACCAGATGATCACTTCTCTCCTAAGAGGAGCCTGATCCCCTTTACATTCCGCACTTTTTAACATCCGAACACGTTCTAACTTGATCATCCGAGGTGGAACTCCCACCCACAGGAGTCTCCGTTGTTTTGCATGTACAGGCGTCCAGAGGTCAGTCTTGGTATTGTAACTCTCCCCCAGGACATCCAAAAAACCCTAAAGCACATATAAAGAAGACATTTAAAACAACCATTGTTATAGTCTTGTGATCAAAACAAGACGGCGTCCAACACCATAAATAAAAGTATGTTCGATGGTAAGCAAAACATAATAAAATGAGAATAAGTTCTATTACAAGCCAAAAGACAAACATTGTGCTTATAAACACAACAAAAGGACCATTTTCATCATCTGGTTGTACTCGCACATTCACTTGTGAAGCCTCTCACTTGGTCCCTGAAATAGGAGCATAAAGTGAGTCATACATGGTATCTAATACCTATGAATTACTTATACACAAGTGCTAATTAAGATATCTGAGGTAGATAGAACATTCCTCTTTTCCTCATCTTCTCGGAAGATCTTACATTTCATGTTGTAGTAGCCTTGACAACCATAATAGAAGCATCGCATATTCTCTTTGTTCTTGAACATCTTCTTCTTTACTCTCAAGGGCATCTTGGTTGCTCCATAAGATTTGGCCTTGCGAAGCACTTGTACCACCTCTTTCAATTAGTGTGACTCCTTCCCAGCAGCAATATGCATCCTAAGTGCATCATACCTTGAGTGGACTGAGGCAAGCAAGATATGACCTGCCATCTCATACTCTAATGGGATTCCAAGAAGCTCTATATGCTTGAACAACCTAGTCATTCTAAGCAGATGAGGTTAAAGGGACATATCGGGTCTCAATTTGGTATTGTAGACCCTAGACCAAAGTCGGTACCTCTCCTTGGAAAGGAAACCCTCTTCCGGTGGCTTTATCTTCATGTTTGAGAGTGACCTAGTCACGTTAACACAAGTCTGTCTTAGTTGCCATTGAGATTCTTGGTGACTCTCACATTGACAATGTCCTCAAAGGCTTGGAGGAACATGTTCAGAAAATAGGAGGAGAACATTTCCTTCCATTCTTTTGGGATGGAATTAGCCATTAGTGGTAAGACTTTCTTGTAATCGGAAGACCATGCATCATGAGTTCCTCAGTCATGATTCCCTTCGAGTAGAAGCTTGGAATGGGAGTATCCAACATGTAATCCATGGAACAATTCTGTAGAGTTTTTCGGAGTTCCTCCTCCCATTCAATGAAGTTGACCAAGGTTAAGCTAAAAGCTAACTTGTCAGGGAGTTCGGGGCACATGCTGTTGTTGTTAATTGTAGAAATTTTACAACAAATGAAAGAATTTGCAATGAAAAACCATTCATAAATAAGAAATAAATTTAAAGCAAACATGGAAATTTCAAATCTTATTAAGCGTTTTACACACACATATAAAATTGTCTATTTTTGGCAAGAATGAACAGATTCCAAGACCCCAAAAATCAAAAAGTGATTAAGCATGCTTTGTCTTGGCTTAACACTTGATATTTTAAGGTAAGTAATCTAATTACTAATAGCTCTAAGCTATTCTTGGTTCGATAAAACGTCGCATCTAATGCTTTCGTGACGTTTATCTCCATTGCCACGACATCTAAGGACTCGTTACTGATATCGTTGAGTTTAACCAAAACTAACGCATATACCTAGTATCCTTACGTCCCTAAGAAAGTATTAATGCCTTGCTTTAGCATAGCCCATTGTTATTCTCATTAGTTCGGTAAGTGTCATTTTGGAATGGTAAATTTTAACTCAATAAATATAGGGACTTAGGGTTTCTATGTTGGTTGATTTAAGTGAACTAAACTAATCATTCAACATTCAAAATCCTAAGCATGCATCTAATATCACGATTATATATAAGCAAAATATATAAGGCATAAATAGAGATGCATATGGTAACTAGCATGACCCCTTGAAACTTGAATCTTCAAATCTTCTAGGGCCTTCATTGCATCTTCTTGGTTTCGTCTTCGTAGAAACATCGTCTTCGAGACTTCACAACCAATTATGCAACTACTAGAAAAGCTAGGACTAATCTAAATAATTTAAGTACAAAAATCCTTAACGGCACGTAGTTCGTATTTAGCTTTACAAAAATACAAAACGGAACGCAATCCGTATTTACTAACCTAGTTGGGCCCCACTAGTTGCCATTTTGTAAAACCTGCATTAGAGCATCTATTCCATTCATCCATTCACTTCTAAAGTGAATGGCCCATGCATTTTACAAATTATTCAAGCAATAATCCAAAACGAGCGCAAAACTAGTAACTAACTTAGGTACTTAATCTAATTAACGCGCCTAATTAAAACTAGTCAAGTAATTATCCAATTATGTAAATTAACGCAATAATAATATCTCAAAACGATTAATGAAACTCCCACTAAATTCCACATCCATCTTAACTAAAATTAATCCAATTAAAATTAATTAAGCCGGTTAACCCAAAATTTTGCCAAAAATTTTTGTAAGTGCCCGGAAAAAACCGAGGCCTAGCCTCGTTTTAATTAAAACAAAAAGTTGCAAAACCGATGCCAAGTGCCTAGCCTCGAGCCAAAAGGCCTAGGGGATTGGCTAGGCACCAAGCATGGCTCGCAAGGCCGGCCTCACGCACGAGGCCTACGCAACAAGGATGCCTTGGTGCTCGCCACTGCTAGCTACAACAGCTGCCCAGCAGCGCCTGGCCTTGCGGCATGGTGCGAGTGCTCGCCCCTAGCCTAGCAGCACTTGTTAGGTGCTCCCGTGGGTGTCCTAGCAGCATCCGTTGCTGGCCGCGTGGCGCGCAGTCACCCGCCCAGCCTGCTAGCCCTCCTTGCACACACTTATGCTCACAGCCACACACATACTCCCTTGCACACACTCGCACAAACCTTGGCTCGGCAACAACATGTGGGTTGCCGCAAGAGCCCTGCTAGCTGAGCCTGGGTGCTCGAAGCAGCGGATTTGATTTTGCCATTGTTGTGCGTCCAGATTTTATTCCGAATTTTCCTGTGACATAAAAATCAACTCTAAATTGGTTTTAGAACTAATACTGAGCAATATAGAAAATAAAACAAGTCTAACTTAATTAAATTCAATTTTAGTATAGAAACCAAAATTAACTCAAGAACCATTATCCAAATTATATTTGGCTCAACTTGATATTTCAAAAATTAAGGGCTATTCTCACAATTAATTTAACCGACATAAGTTAATACTGAGATTTGACAAAATAGTTGAATAAATAACAATCTTCAAATGGAACGATTTATCCAACACTTACATATGCACATTTGAATATTGTAATCTTCTAATATGAAGAACAATATATTACAAGCACAAGTATGATTTTGGCTTTTGGAAGGTCATTTTTTAATATTATGTGAGTAAAGAATGATTTAGAACGTCGATTCACCTAAAATTAACTATATTTGAGTCAAAATCGAGATTTCTAGGCCAAAAATAGAATAAATACGATTTTAATCTAATTAAAAATGAGCTCCTAATCTAATTAGGATGCAAAACCAGAAATTTAAATACATTTAAATCACCCAGATTAATTTTTAGTTGTAAAAAATAAATGCAAGAGGCTCTTATACCGTTGTTGGGTTTTGCGATGTCCGACACCGCGCGGAAACAAGACCTAATAACCGAATTGCATGCATAATAATTACAATAAAACAAAAGTATGAAAATAAACAAAATACGAACACATAAAGAGAAGAGAGAGAGAAAGAAACTCACCCTAGACGCATCCTTCGCTCACTCAATGAGCTCAGACTTGAAAGCTTCAAGCTCCGCACGTGCGAAACCTCCAACGTTTCACACCCTCGCCAAGGGAACCACATGCGGTCCCTACCCCGTAGCTTAGACGGGGTTAGACAAAAAAAATAACTTAGAGTTTACGAACTAAGGTTTTCTCGCTTTTGGAGATCCCTTAGAGTCCACCAACTCAAGTGAAAATCTTAATACCTAATGATTGGAAATGCCCCCAAGATTTCCCATCATCTTTCAATGTGGGATAATTGGTAAAATTCCAAAAGAAAGAATTAATTTAATTCTAAATTAAATTAAAATGGCAAAGTTAGTCATCAAACAACAAGTGGCACAAGGTGAGCAGCCCGCCTTAGGCACCAAGGTAGCCATGAAAGGAATGGTGTCCTTCCAACAAGTGTATTATTCTAATAGAGGGTTCATAATTATTAAAAGCTAATTCTTAAGTAAAGTCAAGTGATCGGAATGCCTAGGTGGAAGCCGCTTATGATTTGTAATATTAATGTAAAATTAATATTACATCTTAATCTTGACTCAACCCTTTGGGTCGAACCCAATCGAACGACCGATCTAAGACGACGAATCAATCCGAAGGATTTGATGAGTTGTCAGAGTTTTACGAACAAAGACGTCAGATATCGAGCCTAGATCGTCGAGACCGAGCGTCGCAAGTCGAGTCGAATTTAGAATTCGACGAGACGTAAAATCAATCAAGTTACAAGTTCGAGTTAGGTCATAGCCTCGCATTGGCCTAGCCATACGAGGGCTAGGCTATCTCGAGCTAGCATGTGCATCGCAATGCTAGCCGCAAACCTAGCATGCTAGGCGTGCTAGGCCCATTCATGCTAGCTAGCCACCAAAAGCATCGCAGCCTTGCATGTGTGCTAGCATGCCATGCGCCCAGCCGTCACAAGGCTAGGCCTTGCTAGTATGCTAGGCGCTGGCGCAATGCATGGCCTAGCACTGCTCGCAAGCATCGCAGCCATTGCATGCTTGCTGGCGTGCTGGTGCCTAGCTATCGCAGCCATGCACCATGCTTGCTAGCTACGCCAGGCATTGCAACGTACCATGCGTGTTGTGCCTCGCATAGCAGCGCCCAACACCACGCACCAAGCAGCAGCGAGGCATTGCGTGGTGGCTGGCCTTTTGCTGGATATGTACGTGTGTGTGCATGTGCCTCGCATAGCAGCGCCTAACACTAGGCACCATGTAGCAGCGAAGCATTGCGTGCTTGCTGGCCTTATGCTGGCTGGCTGCACATGCATGCGGGTTCTGTGCGTGTGTGCTGGTTGGCTGGCCAGGTTGCCCAACCTTGGTGCTAGGCGCCAGCTGGCAGCCTTGGCAGCCAAGGTAGGCTGCAAGACAGCCACTTTGATGGGAGAGCCGGTTTTGCTTGTGGGGACCAAGGTTTAGAGCTTTTCCTTTGGGAGCAAGGCTATGGTCCCCCCCCCCTTGGAAATGGTCCTCACCTAATCTCTTATCCTTTATGTGCCATTCGTAAATTAAAATAGAAAGGGAAAATTGCAAATCTCCCACATTGAATGTGAATGGGAAATTAAAGTTCATTTCCCTATAAATACCAAGGTTTTGGGGTTTGGGAAGAACACTAGAGTGGAACTAAAAAGGTTTCTCCTTTGAAAAGTGAGAAAACCTTAAGTTCGTACAACTTTAGTTTTTATTGGTCAGGTCCCGACTAACCTTCGGAACTTGGACCGTTCAGGTCGGGGTTTGTGGGTACGAGCCGTCGGAGACCTTCGCATTTGCGGGGTTCAAGTTTTGAAGTAAGAGCTCGGGATTCGAGCGAAGCACGTGGCAAGGGTCTTGAGCGGGTTTCTCTTCCGCGTAGAGTCGGACATTACGAAACCCGACAACAGTATCGGAGCCGCGGTCACTTTAATTATTGTGATTAATAATTAATTAAGGTGATTTAAAATGGATTTAAATTTCGGGTTATGCTTTCTAAGTGGATTAGAAGCTCGCTTTAATTAATTTTAATCTCGTATTTGTTACTAATTTGGCTGACGAACCAAGATTTTGCCTCAAAAATTGTGATGTGTGGTTGAAATCGATGTAGTAAATTGTTTCTGACCCTTTCAGGATTGTCTAGACGCCAAAATCCACCCAAAAATATGTTCTACGAGGGTTTTTTTGATTTTGACGAAATTTTTTAAATCTTTTAACCTTGATTAATTATTGCATGTTGAAGGTAATTAAATGTATGTTTTACGAGGGTAATTATTGCATGTTGAAGGAATTTGCGTATTATTCTCATGCAAGAACAAAAGGAATACGTTGTTTATGAGGAAATTCCCGACACTCCCAATGAGGAGGTCACCCAGGCTGCCCTTAACCGATGGCAAAGTGCCAATCGGGATGTCAAGTGCATCATTTTTGCCACTATGTCTCCGGACCTTCAAAAGACTTTCTTTGAAAAGGAGACGACTTTTGAGATATTTTCTGAACATCAGAATATATTTCAAGACCAGGCTCGAACTGAAAGGTTCGAAACCCACAGGCAGATCCTTGAGAGCAAGCTCAAGAAAGGACAAGTGGGAGATTGAAAGGAATGGTGTCCTTCCAACAAGTGTATTATTCTGACAGAGGGTTCAGAATTATTAGAAAGCTAATTCTTCACTAAGGTCAAGTGATCGGAATGCCTAGGTGGAGGCCGCTTCCGATTAGTAATATTAATGTACAATTAACATTACAACTTAATCTTGACTGTATCCTTCAGGTCAACCTAGTCAAACGACCGATCCAAGAGGACGAATCAATCCAAAGGATTTGATGAGTCGTCAGAGTTTTATGAACAAAGACGTTGGATATCGAGCTTCGAGCGTCCCAAGTCGAGTCGAATTTAGAATTCGACTAGACGTGAAATCAATCAAGATACAAGTTCGAGTTAGGCCGTAGCCTCGCATTGGCCTAGCCATACGAGGGCTAGGTTATCCCTGGCTAGCATGTGCATCGCAATGGTAGCCGCAAGCCTAGCATGCTAGGCGTGCTACGCCCATACAAGCATCGCAACCTTGCGTGTGTGCTAGCATGCCATGCGCCTAACCATCGCAAGGCTAGGCCTTGCTAGCATGCTAGGCGTTGGCGCAATGAATGGCCTATCACTGCTCGCAAGCATCACAACCATAGCATTCTTGATGGCGTGCTAGTGCCTAGCTATTGTAGCCACGCACCATGCGCGCTAGCAGTGCCAGGCATAGCTACGCACCATGCGTACTGTGCCTTGCAAAGCAGTGCCCAACACCATGCACCAAGCAGCACTAATGCATTGCGTGCTGGCTGGCCTTTTGCAGGCTGGAAGCGCATGCATAGTGGATGTGTGCGTGAGTGTGCGTGTGAGTCGCCTAGCAGCGCCCAGCACCAGGCACCAAGCACCATCGAAGTATTGCGTGCTGGCTGGCTGTGCATGCATGCGGGCTTGTTTTGGGGTTTGGGAAGAACACTAGAGTTCATTTCCCTATAAATACCAAGGTTTTGGGGTTTGGGAAGAACACTAGAGTGGAACTAAAAAGGTTTCTCCTTTGAAAAGTGAGAAAACCTTAAGTTCGTATAACTTTAGTTTTTATTGGTCAGGTCCCGACTAACCTTCGGAACTTGGGCCGTTCAGGTCGGGGTTCGTGCGTACGAGCCGTCGGAGACCTTCGCATTTGCGGGGTTCAAGTTTTGAAGTAAGAGCTCGGGATTCGAGCGAATCACGTGGCAAGGGTCTTGAGCGGGTTTCTCTTCCGCGTAGAGTCGGACTTTACGAAACCCGATAGCGGTATCGAAGCCGCGCTCACTTTAATTATTGTGATTAATAATTAATTAAGGTGATTTAAAATGGATTTAAATTTCTTGTTATGCTTTCTAAGTGGATTAGAAGCTCGCTTCAATTAATTTTAATCTCGTATTTGTTACTAATTTGGCTGACGAACCAAGATTTTACCTCAAAAATAGTGATGTGTGGTTGAAATCGATGTTGTAAATTGTTTCTGACCCTTTCAGGATTGTCTAGACGCCAAAATCCACCCAAAAATATGTTTTACGAGGGTTTTTTCGTTTTTGACGAAATTTTTTAATTCTTTTAACCTTGATTAATTATTGCATGTTGAAGGTAATTAAATGTATGGTTGCATCCCTAATCTACTACAATTATAAACCTGATTAAGCATGTTTGTGAAGTCATAATTGGTGCTTAATTTAGTGTGTTCATCTTTCACATAAACTTGAATTTTTCACATTGTTGCAAATAAATTGCTTCAAGTGTGAATGTTTATGGTGAACTTGCAATTTTGAAGCCCCTAAAATTTCAAAGATCCAATCTTTAATTGTTTATTTCGTTGGAACTTTGATTGCTAAATTCCATGTTGAACTAATTTTGCATTGAACCATTTTTGTGTTGATTAAAGTCCTTAAAGTTCAAAACTTGTGATTGAATTTTGATTAATCTTCATATTCGAAGATGTAATTTTTCAATTTTGCACAAGTTATTTTTGGAAAAAATTTCATTGGATGAAAGGGTTTAATTTTCCAACCCCTTCAATTTTTTCAAATCTCATTATTAATTTACATTTGATTTAATTAATTATGAGTGTAGCCCTTCAACTTTTGTAGCATAAAGAAAGAACTACATTTTTTTAAGAATGAATCTTGAATAATTTAGACTTGTGCACCATTTAAAAAATTGAATTTAATTAAGTTGGACTTGTTTTAATTTCATTTTTGCTCTAAATTGATTCTAAAATCCCGAGAAAAAGCACGCAAATCGAGGCAAAACACCCAAGCGCCAGCAAGGCTAGCCGGGCTGCTCACGCAGCCATCATGTGGCTGCCTTAGGTGCGCACAAGGGTGCTCCACCTCAAATTGTTGTTGCTGCCGTGAGGCTGGGCTCATGTGCGCTGCTATGTGCGTGGTGCGTTGCGGATGGCTGCTGGCCATTCTTGTGCGTGCTGCTGGGCAGCGAGGCAGCAAGCCCCAGCAAGCCAGCCACTCGTCTGCCAGCGCCAGCAGGCAGCCAGCATGCGTAGCATGCGCAGCAAGCTGTTGGTGCCAGCAAGCGTGGCATGCGTTGTTGGGCATGCATGCAAGCACCCAACACAAGCAACCACATCTCCCAAGTGCTGCTAGGCAGCCATGGTGGGCATCCCACGATTTTGGGTGGGTTGACTTCTTGCTTGAATTGGGCTATCGGCTTTTGCAAAATTTTGCCGTTTGATTTCATTTAATTATATTAACGAGGCTAAGTCTCGGTTTTTCCAGCATTTGCAAAATTTTAATTTTTGACAAAATTTGGGTTAACCGGCTTAATTAAGCTGGATACGGAATTTAGTGGGAGCTTCGTTAATTGCATGAACTTATTGTGTCTTAATCACATAAAATGTTTAACAACTTTTACTAGTTTTAATTAGGCGCGTTAATTTGATTAACCACCTAAGTTAGTTACTAGTTCGCGCGCGTTATGCATTGTTACTTGTTTTTCTTTGTAAAATGCATGGGTCATTCACACATAGTAAATGGATGAATGGAAGAAATATTTTTTCACAGGTTTCGTGAAAAATGGCAACTAGTGGGGCCCGATTAGGATAGTAAATGCGAACTGTGATCCGTTATGTATTTTTGTAAATCTAAATACGGTCTGCTTACCGTTGCGTATTTTTGTAGTTTAATATTTAGATTAATCCTAAAATATTGCGCTAAAATATGTCATTCCAAGAACAACACTTACCGAACTAATGCGCGTATGTAATGGGCTACGCCAAAGCGAGGCATCACTACTTCCCTAGGAACGTAAGGTATACTAGGTATATAAGTTGTCTTAGTTATGCTCAACGATATCGGTAAGGAGTCCATAGATGTCGTGGCAATGGAGATAAACTGTCAAGAAAGCATTAGATGCGACATTTTATCGAACTGAGAGTAGCTTAGAGTTATTAGCAATTAGATTGCTTACCCTAAAATATTAAGTGTTAAGATAAGCCAAAACATGCTTAATCACTTTTTGATTTTTAGGATCTTGGAATAATTTTATTCTCGCCTAATAGGGACTAATGTTAATGCGTGGATAAAATGCTCAATAAGATTGAAAATTTGCATGAATGTTTTAAATTTCAAATTTATTGGTTTGTGATTGGTTTTTCATTTCAAATTCTTTCAATTGCTGAAACATGTCTGCAAGTAACTCAAACAACCAGTTTTCATTACGCTCAATTCTTGACAAGGAGAAGTTGAGTGGGCTAAATCTTCCGGATTGGCAAAGGAATTTGCGTAGTATTCTCATGCAAGAACAAAAGGAATACATCCTTGATGAGGAAATTCCCGACACTCCCAATGAGGAGGTCACCCAGGTTGCCCTTAACCGATGGCAAAGTGCCAATTGGGATGTAAAGTGCATCATTTTTGCCACTATGTCTCCGGACCTTCAAAAGACTTTCTTTGAAAAGGAGACGGCTTTTGATATCTTTTGTGAACTTTGGAATATATTTCAAGACCAGGCTCGAACTAAAAGGTTCGAAACCCACAGGCAGATCCTTGAGAGCAAGCTCAAGAAAGGACAAGTGGTAGATTTAAAGGAATGATGTCCTTCCAACAAGTGTATTATTCCGACAGAGGGTTCAGAATTATTAGAAAGCTAATTCTTCACTAAGGTCTAGTGAACGGAATGCCTAGGTGGAGGCCACTTCCGATCAGTAATATTAATGTACAATTAACATTACAACTTAATCTTGACTGTATCCTTCAAGTCAACCCAGTCGAACGACCGATCCAAGAGGACGTATCAATCCAAAGGATTTGATGAGTGGTCAGAGTTTTATGAACAAAGACGTCGGATATCGAGCTTCGAGCGTCCCAAGTCGAGTCGAATTTAGAATTCGGCTAGACGTGAAATCAATCAAGTTACATGTTCGAGTTAGGCCTTGCCTCGCATTGGCCTAGCCATATGAGGGCTAGATTATCCCTGGCTAGCATGTGCATCGCAATGGTAGCTGAAGCCTAGCATGCTAGGCGTGCTACGCCCATACAAGCATCGCAACCTTGCGTGTGTGCTAGCATGTCATGCGCCTAACCATCGCAAGGCTAGGCCTTGCTAGCGTGCTAGGAGTTGGCGCAATGCATGGCCTAGCACTGCTCGCAAGCATCATGACCATAACATGCTTAATGGCGTGCTAGTGCCTAGCTATTGCAGCCACGCACCATGCGTGCTAGTTGTGCCAGGCATAGCTACGCACCATGTGTACTGTGCCTTGCAAAGCAGCGCCCAACACCATGCACCAAGCAGCACTAATGCATTGCGTGCCGGCTGGCCTTTTGTAGGTTGGAAGCGCATGCATAGTGGATGTGTGCGTGAGTGTGCGTGTGCCTCGCATAGCAGCGCCCAGCACTAGGCACCAAGCACCATCGAAGAATTGCGTGCTGGCTGGCCTTGTGCTGGCAGGCTGCGCATGCATGCGGGCTGTGTGCGTGTGTGCTGGTTGGCTGGCCAGGCTGCCTAGCCTTGTTTCTAGGCGCCAGCTGGCAGCCTTGGCAACATGGGCAGGCTGCCAGCCAGCCACTTGGATGGGGGAGCCGGTTTTGCTTGTTGGGACCAAAGGTTGGAGCTTTGCCTATGGGAGAAAGGCTATGGTCCCCCCCCCCCTGGAAATGGTCCTCACCTAATCTCTCATCCTCCTTGTGCCACTTGTAACTTATTGATTGAATTGCAATTTTAATTTTTTTAACTAAAATAAAATGGGAAAATTGCATATCTCCCACATTGATTGTGAATGTGAAATCAAAGTTCATTTCCCTATAAATACCAAGATTTTGGGATTTGGGAAGAACATTTGAGTGGAACTAAAAAGGCATCTCCTTAGAAAAGTGAGAAAACCTTAAGTTTGTAAAACTCTATTTTTTATTAGTCGGGTCTCGACTAACCTTCGGGACTTGGACCGTTCGAGTCGGGTTCGTGAGTATGAGCCCTTGGAGACCTTCGCATTTGCGGGGTTCAAGTTTTGAAGTAAGAGCTCGGGATTCGAGCGAAGCACGCGGCAAGGGTATGAATGTCTTTTCCTTCTCTCTCTTAATTGTTGTTTTATTTGTGATTTCATGCTTAGTCACTTTAATTAGTGTGCGGGTCTTGGGCAGGTTTCTCTTCCACGTACAGTAGTGCTCTACGAAACCCAACATGCCATGCTGGCACCTAGTCCCTCGGCTGGGCCAGCCTAACTGGGCCTTGCCATATCATCCCGCAATAGCAAGCCACGCATATGCGTGCTGCTTGTTGCTAGGCGCTGTTGCTGCTACGCAACAAGATCGGTGCTAGTTAAAAGGAATGGTGTCCTTCAAACAAGTGTGTTATTCCAATAAAGGGTTCAGAGAGTTCAAGTGATCGTAATGCCTAGTTGGAGGCCGCTTCCGATCAGTAATAATAATGACTAATTAATATTACTGATTAATCTTGACTGAACCCTTAGGGAGACATCAAATCGTGTAACTGAAACAAAGTGATGAATTAATCCAAAGGATTAAATGAGTCAATAGAGATTTTAAGAACTAAGACGTCGGTTACCGAGTTCAGAGCGTCGAAGCCGAGCGTCAAAATTCGAGTTGAATTTAAGAGTCGACTAGACGGAAAAATGAGTCAAACAACAAGTCAACACACGTGAAAACCCTAGCCCTGATATGGCCTAGCCAAACGAGGGCTAGGTGGGCTAGCATGGCTAGCCGGGCTCCTTGCCGCAAGCCCAACAAGCATCGCATGCACTGGCTGGGCGAGCTGGCCGAGCTGCCATACGGGCAAGGCTCGCCATCATGGCGAGCATGCATGCGGGGAGGTGCACCAGCAAGGCCAGCAGCCAGCAAGGCATGCTTGGCCTCGCTGGTAGTAGCAACAGCAGCAGCACACAGTGTAGCAGCCCACATTGCGTGCGAGGCTTGCTGGATGGACTTTGCGTGTGTGCGGGCTGACTGGTAGGCCCAAACGAGCATCAGGCCGCTAGCAAGGCGTGCCTTGGTGCCCAAGGCTGGGCGCCAGCTAGCAGCACATGGTTGATGCCGGCTATTTGCTTCGGAAGCAAGGGAAGGTGGTCCTTCCCTTTGTGGTCCTCACCTACTTCCTTGCTCTCCTTGCGCTACTTGTCGTTTGATGATTGTTTTGGCTTTTTAATTTAATTTGGAATTAAATTAAATCTTATTTTGCCTTTTTGCCAACTATCCCACATTGAAAGATGATGGGAATTCTTGGGGACATTTCCATATAAGTAGCCGTCATTGGGAATTTCACTTGAGTTGGTAGACTTTGAGGGATCTCCAAAAGCAAGAAAACCTTTGTTCGTAAACTATAAGTTATTTTGGTCTAGCCCCGACTAAGCTTTTGGGTAGGGACCGGTTATGGTTCGGTAGCGAAGGTGTGAGTCGTTGGAGGTTCTCGCACTTAAGGAACTTGAACCATTCAAGTCCGAGCTCATTGGTTGAGCGAAGCACGCTTCTAGGGTGAGTAGTCTTTTTTTTTCTTCTCTTATGTTTGCGTTTTATTTTTATGCTTCTGTTTATGTTGTAATTATTATGCATGCGATCCGGTTATCAGGTTTTGTTTCTGCGCGGTGTCGGACACCACAAAACCTAACAGCGATATAAGAGCCTATAACATTTAATTTTTACAACTAAAAATTAAATGAGGTGATTTAAAATGGACTTAAATTTCTTGTTTAGCATCCTAATTAAATTAGGAGCTCGTTTTTAATTGGATTAAAATCATATTTATGCTAGTTTTGGATTACGAACTCCATTTTTGACTAAAATATAGTGAATTTTTGGTGGAATCAACATTCTAAATCCAAATTTACCTACTTCGTGATTAAAAATGGCCTTCTAGAAGCCAAAATCACCTATCTAGAAAGTGGTTTTTTGAGGGGTTTTTCGTTTTTGCAAAAAAAATTTAAATCTTTAGACCTTGATTAATTATGGAATGTAATTGTTGGATTATGTGTTTGATTATACCATTAATCTTCTGCAATTTTAGCCCTTATTTTATTATACCATTAATCTTCGGGGTTTTTTTATGTGTCATGCGGGAGAGTTACAATTCCTAGTATGTGCCACCGACGCCGGTACCTGCAAAACCACGAATACTCTGGTTGATGGGAGCTCCGCCTTTGACGATCAAGTCAGTAACGTACAGGAGGAAGAATAGTGCGGAGATGGTAATTACTCCTCGCTAATACAGGAAGATTCTGCAATTAATATTGCTCAGGATTGGTGTTTGTATTTTTGGCTGTTTCTGAATACCCAATAAATGAGGTCTGACCCATTATTTATAGTGGGGAGACCAGTACCCCATCTAGGGTTCAAAGGACACGTGTCAACAGGGGATTGGTTCCCTGTTGACCTATGGCTGGCTGCCATGTGTCGCAAGGCCATTGGACCACGTGTCTAGGGTAATATTTACCCTAAACATTTGCCCCTCTCAGGTGATGACGTGGCGGTGCCACGTGGCGCCTGAGACGGTTTTTTTTTTTATTTTTTTTTAATTTGAATTCAAATTCAAATTTCGGAAGTGCAAAGAGCAGAAGGTGAAAAGGCTCGAGGGTTCACCTTCTGAGGATTGCCTATAAATAGAAAAACTCCCCCCTCATATTCACATTTACAACCTTGAACAATTTTCAAAGATTTTGAGTGAAGGCGGTATTGAGAGCGAACTTCTCTTTAATTCTTCCGAGTGCACATCCGGTATTTTCCGTCTCTTTCAGAGAATCTTCTTCCATCTGTGTGTGTTGTGAACAGCATCGCAAATTTGCAGTTGCTACTTAGAGAACACATCTGGCTACAAGGATGCCTGAGTCTTTGCAAGCAATTTGAAGTTTTTCAAGCTTGGTCAAGCGGTTTTTTCCTCTTCTCAATTAACTTAGGTACCGCCTCTGTTCTCTCTAGCTCTTCCATGTACTTATGTTTGTGCTTCTTTCTTGCTTTTTTCTTTATTGGTTCCATAAGTAGATGGACCCTTTATACCCACACTCGGAACATAGCTTTGAGACCAACCGGTCCCTTAGCACGGCTGAGTCTAGGACTGGGGATGCCGCCTCTGGGTTTTGGAATCTTTCTTATTCATCTCCCAATCCGACCGTCTCCATGTCTGTGTAAGACACAATGGCTAGAATCAAGAAGACGGCTATGGATCCCAATTATAGAGGCGGAAGTTTAGAAGAGTTGCCGCCTGAGGAGAGGATCCCGAATGAGATAACTAGGGGATCTCCCAAAGGCACCCCAAGTACCCGTAGCGATGGAATTCTAGGGTCCTATAGCAGAGGCGGTGAGGAAGCCGCCTCTGCTTCTGGAGCTGAGGACCAGGAAACCTCAGCAAGAAATGAGGACCTCGCTTCCAGTTCCGGCTCTGATGAAGGCAAAAGCAGCAACAACAGCTATCTCACAACGTCTGTGGATAGCGAGGAGGAGGAGAGGCCTTCATGGAACACCAAAGGCAACCCTCTCATGATTTTCGTCTCTGCAAAGGATAGGGATAGTATGCAGAGAAACTTGTCCAATTTCATACTCAAGCGGCCTTTAGGAGAAGGGTACAAATTAATCGTCCCACCTGAGATGGGGACCATTGAGGGGGAAGACAACCAGCGCAATGCAGACGGCTTCTTTGGCTGCTACGAGGCGGCTTTTTTAGCGGGGCTCCGCTTCCCCCTTCATACTCAGGGGTTATGGAGTAGGCGTCTGGAAACTTACCCCCAATTCTTGGGTAAGTATTTTAGGGTACATTGCCGCCTCCGAAATGCAGAACCTGAACCCCGGCAGGTACAACCGGAAGCCTGAGCTGCTTGGGCAAAAATACAAAATGCCCCCGATACCAGATGGGGATTACGAAGCAATCATAGAGTCCGAATTCTTCGAGCTCACCAATACCACCATCTCAACCGGTGAAGTTATCAGTGTACCCAAGAATTGGGTACCTAAACAAGAGTTTCTAAGGGACGAGGCGCTCTTGTCCGCCTGCGGGTTAAGCACCATGTTCAAGGATAAAAGTAGGTTGAGAACCTTAGCCGGCCAACTTATGCCAGTTGTATAATTTTGCTTTGCTCAGATTTGTTTTTGAACCTTTTCTAACCACGCGTCTTTTGTTATTTTGTAGCTGAAGCCAAAGGTATGTTGCCCACATACAAGATGCCTGCCAAGAAGGCCTCGGATATCCGCAAGGGGAACGCCGAGAAGAAGGCTGCCCAGGCAGCTAAAAAAGTAAGTACGCTTGACCTTAATCTGTATTGTTGGCTTTCTCTTTGTTTCAAATCTATCCGACTGACCTCTTTTGGCCTTGTCTCAGGATGGGAACAAGGCTCCTCGCTCTCTTTCCAAATAACACCGGCCAAAGCTGTTTGGGGAGGAGCCTGCCCCTAAGGTCAAGAAGACCTCTCACGCCGACCGACTGACTGTCGGCGGTAAATTTTTAAAAAACACCGAGATGGGGCTCGACCTTTCCCAAGGAAGGACGGATGTCCCTCCTTCCCTGCATACTACAGGCGGTTCATCCGCCGGAAAAGGCCCACGCGGCACTCAGGATACCCAAGGTACGAGTGACCCCTTTAATTGGTCTGCCCATGCGGGTTAAGTCTTACTCCCAACTCCAGCCGGAGGACTCGTCATCCTGCCGGCACTCTATTGGAGGGGCGTGTGCTCCTTTCTCACCGTTTGTTTCTGGTGTAGATAAATTTCCTCGCCGGCCGGACGTGACACAACACGCCCGGGCCATGCTGAAAGCCGTCCCTAAGGACGAGAAGGAAGTGATCCTAGGGATCATTACCTTCAATGCTGACCGTGTGATGGTCAGCCTGGCTGAGGTATTCTTATACCTCCGTCTCTTCTTTACACTAATTGAATACTCATCCGGTATTTTCTTACACCGGCAGTGTCTTTGCAGTCATTGCTGCGCATAGAAGGGCTAAAGAGAGCCTATGCATGCAAGTAAGAGGAGGTAAGAAGAGCCAAACGGGACGCCAATGACGCCCATAATGTAGCTCAGTATTCAATGATTATGCATGACTTAGAAACAAAATCTATAATCATGCAACAGGTGGACCAGGTCAAGGCCCTTCAAAAGGCCCTCAATGAGTCTAAGGTGAAAACAGACAATCTTCAGGCGTCGCTTGACAATGCCAAGAAGGAGCTGAAGGAGAACAAAGAAGCCCTCCAGCGCCTGGAAAAGGCGAAAAAAGACAGCAAACTCCTGAGGAAGGAGAATGACCGCCTGAAGAAGGAGGCTGCCACTTCCCAGCATAACTACGAGGCAACCCTTCAGGCGGAACAGAGCAAGCTCATTGAGGAGAATGAGCAAGACTGCGAGAATCGCATGAAGATGGCGTTCTCCCTTATCCATCCAGATGCGGACTACACCGCCTGGGAGCTCGCCTATAAATACGCAGATCATGCCATTCTGGCGCAAGAGGAGGGTCAGCCGGGACCTGAGCCCTATGAGGAATGGGCTAAGAAGGAGGTCGAGAGAATGCGGGCTGAGGCGGCCGAGGAAGAGGAGGAGACTGAGGAAAATGTTGATGTTCCCATCTCCATGGCCACTGCCACCCAGACTCAGCCAGAGCAAACTCAAACGCCTGCTACCCAAGCTCTGGCTGACCGCATTATAGTTCAGTTAGTGTAGCAATTACCTCCCAGCCTGCGTGCAGTGTATTACTTTGTATTTTCACCGGATGGGGATCCGGCTAACAGAATAACAATTTTAATTTTTGAGTATTAGTAATATATTTCACCGACTGTGTCGGCTTTGCCTTGATATGATTCTCAGTATTTCGCAAGTTTTTTATTTTTTCGCAAATTTTTGCCAAGTATAATGACGCCTGACTTCTATGTATACCGGGTGGGGTTATTGTGTTTGCCCTTGGATGGCTGGCTGTCAAACTTTAAAAAAGGTTAACGGATAAGCGGAGCTTAATTGTTTGACGAAAATTGATCGCATTACTAACCGGCTGGGGTGTGCTCGTAAAGCACCCTGCTTCGCCATGTTTGTATGCAGCCGGTTGTTTGGTCGGCTGTTTGCCAGTCATCTGTTAAATGCCAAGGTTTGGACCTTGATACGTTTAATGGCATAACCGTTTGAGGTGCCTTTGTATAAAAGCTGGTTATGGCATGACCAAGATTTCGCATGTCGTCTGTACTGTTTGGTAGTACATGCGGCTGTACTTTCCTACTGGGGTACCGGCTGTATTACTTTGAAGTAAAGCCCGGGTGTACCACTTTGCGGAAATTGCCGGTTGTTCTATTTGCAGTGAAGACCGGTCGTAACTTGGTTACAAAGGATCATTAAAACAGCCGGTTAGAGCCATTTGATTTATGATCTCTAGAATAATGTACCACCCGGAAGGGAAATGTTCTTTTCGACGAATTCACCTCAAATGGGCATCGCCGGGTGTCTGCTCTTTTGGAACATACGATTTTTAATTTGTAGTTGACCGGTTGGCCTTTAATTTTGTAGTTGCTTCCTGTGTATTGTACAGGACATGACGAATGTATGCAAGAGAGAAAATTTGGAAATAAAGCATTCTCATTAATATACTCTATTTACAAAAGTTTACAATTTCTCAGGAGTAGTACTTTTTTAAGTTGTCTACATTCCAAGTTCTGGCTAGCCGCCTACCGTCTGGGGTTTCCAGGTGGTAGGTGCCGCCTCTGACTTCTTCAAAAATCCGGTAAGGGCCCTCTCAATTGGGGGTTAGCTTCCCTTGCTCATTCGCCCTACCGGTTGCCTCCATTTTCTGTAGCACAAAGTCCCCCACTTTGAGGGGCCGTTTGTGTACTCTTTTGTTATAGGCCCTCGTCATTCTCAGACAGTATATCTCATGACGTAAGGCGGAATTGCCCCTGCGTACCGGGAGTGAATCCAATGCAAGTCACATCGCCTCCCAATTAGCATCCTCATCATAGAGCATGACTCGGAGTGTTTGCTCATAAAGTTCAATGGGCGGGACGCCTTCAGTGCCGTATGTCATGAGAAACGAGGTTTCACCGGTTGCCCCCTTTTCAATTGTTCTGATGGCCCAAAGGACATGAGGTAACTCATCCGCCCAAAGACCGCTAGCTCTCTCAACTTTCTTTTTTATGCCGTCTGAGATGAGTTTGTTGAAGGCTTCAACTTGACCGTTTTCTCGAGGTCGGCCAACAGATGCAAAATAATGTGAGATCCCTTGATCTCCCAACCAACTCTTGAGGACAGGCATTTTAAACTGAGGGCCATTTTCAAAGACCATGGACATGGGAACCCCAAACCGGGTGACTATATTTCTCCAGACGAAGGAAATCACATCTTTAGTCTTTATGCCTTTGGCCGCCTCTTCTTCGACCCATTTGGTGAAGTAATCAACAGCAACCAGGATATAACGACGCCCGCCTGAAGCAGGCGTATATGGTCCCAGAATGTCCATGCCCCACTTTGCAAAGGGAATAGGACTGTGAATGGCTGTTAGGACTGTTGCTGGACGGTGTATCAAACGGCCAAACCGCTGAAATCTGTCGCACCTCTTCACCAAATTCATGGCATCTGCCTCAAGAGTGGGCCAAAAATAGCCCTGCCGCCTGGCTCTCTTTGGTAGGGATCTGCCACCTATATGTGATGCACAAAAACCCGCATGCAGATCCTCTAGGACTTATCTCCCCTTCTCTGGGGTAACACACTTAAAAAACGGTTGTAGGTACCCCTTTCGAAGGAGTTCCCCTTGGTGCATTACAAAGCTAAGAGCTCGTTTCTTAAGAGCAGCCGCTTCCGTAGGGACATCCGGCAGAGTGCCGTCTGTCAGATAAGCCCGAAGGGGTCCATCCAGGTCGAGCTTCGGTCAATAACTCTAATAGGATCATGTTCAATACTTCTTTTTTCCATGACCTCCCAAAAGACTGACCTAGACGCATCACAAGAGGCAGATGAAGCCAACTTGGAGAGTACATCCGCCTAATTGTTCTCGGACCGTGGCACTTGACGCAGATTGAATTCATTAAGTATCGCAGCCTCCTCTCTGAACGTCTGCAGGTATTTGATCATAGCCAGATGGGTTGCTTCATAGTCCCCATAGAATTGGCTAACGATCAATTGAGAATCAGAGCAGGCATCAACTTTTCTTGCCCCCGCCGCCTTGCACATGCGTATACCAGCCAGCAGGGCCTCATACTCCGCCTCATTGTTTGAGGCCTGTAACTTAAATTGTAGTGCATATTCATATTTATCCCCTTCTGGAGAATGACAGATTACGCCTGCACCACAGCCGTTCATAGTGGAGCTTCCGACTACAAATAACTTCCAAACCTGATTCAGATTTGCCGGCTGAACCGGCCTTGTCATTTCGACAATGAAGTCGGCAAACGCTTGACCTTTCACTGCCTGCCTGGGTTCGAAAGTTATTTCCAGGCTCTGTATTTCAACAACCCATTTGATCATTCTACCGGATGACTCTATTATAGTCATTGGCGGCTTGAGTGGCTGATCACCGAATGTGCCAAGAAGTAGGGCTTTAGCCGCTTGACTACTTTGTAAAGAGCCAGCACAAATTTTTCAATCATTGGATACCAGAGTTCAGCATTTATGAGAACGTGGCTGATGATGTACACCGGATGCTGATTGTCGTTTCTCTCAGTAAGGAGAACAGCACTAAAGGAGTGATATGAGACGGCTAGGTACATGTAAAGAACCTCCTAGGGCAGGGGGCTCACTAGCCTTGGAAAAGAGTGCAAGTGTTGTTTTAGCCTATGAAATGCCACCTCAGCCTCTTCACCCCACTCAAATCTTGACCTCTTCTTGATTGCTTGGAAGAAGTAGAGGCATTTGTCGCCTGACCGGCTGAGGAACCTCCCCAATGCCGCCAGGCAACCGGTAAGTTTCCGGACTTCTCTGACAGTGCAGGGTGACTGCATGTCATTGACCGCCTGTACTTTTTCCGGCTTAGCCTCTATGCCTCTTTGATCAATCAGAAATACGAGAAACTTCCCAGACTCAACACCAAAGACACACTTCTTGGGTTTAAGCATGACCTTGTGCCGCCTAAGGGTGGTGAAGGTTTCTCTGAGGTTAGCCAGGTGATCCGTCTGTAGCCTGGATTTGACTATCATGTCATCAATATACGCCTCTACATTCCTTCCGATTTGATTAATGAAAACTGTGTTTATCATTCGTTGGAAAGTAGCAGGCGCATTCTTCAACCCAAAGGACATCACCGTGTAACAAAATAACCCCTGATCAGTGACGAATGCCGTCTTCTCTTGATCTTTTTTCCACAGGGATATTTGATGGAAACCTGAGTAGGCATCCATGAAACTCATCAGAGCATGACTGGCTGTAGAGTCGAGTAAGCTGTCAATTTTTGGAAGTGGATAGCTATCCTTCAGACATGCCCTGTTCAGAACTGTGTGGTCTACACACATCCGCCAGGTGCCATTTGGCTTCTTAACAAGGACAACGTTTGCCACCCAATCCAGATAGTAGCATTGCCAGATGAACCCAACATCTAGCAACTTTTTGACCTCGGCGGTTGCCGCCTGAGATCTTTCCTCTTCGTGATTCCTCTTCTTTTGCCTAACCGGCTTCTTTTTGGGATCAACGGCGAACCTGTGGACAGCCAGATCCGGGCTTACGCCTGGCATCTCTTCCACTTCAAAGGCAAAAATGTCTTTGAACTCTCTCAGCAGTTAGAGCAAGTCTGCTCCCGATTTTTCAAAAGCAACCGCCCAACCTTCACGGTTTGGTCGGGCCGGCTGTCGTCTAGGATGACATCAACGCTCTCACCAGCTGGCTGGGGTCGGAGGTCATTCGACCGTTCACCGGTCAGTGATTGCTATTGACGGGTGACAATTGGTCCGCCTTTCTCTTTTTACCGGCTGCCTTTGAAGCCGGCAATGCGTGCTCGCAGTTATCCAGTTCTGTGGGCTCTTCACCATGACCGACTGAAGCCATAGTGGGTTTGACGTCTGAGAGATAAAACTCTCTAGCCGTCTTTTGGTCCCCATTCAGGGCACCGACTGTCCCATCATCCTTCTGTAATTTGATCAGCATGAGAGACGGAATGATAACAACCTTTGACTCGTTGAGGGTGGGGAGACAAAAAATCATATTATAGGTGGTCAGCTCCTCGACAACAAGGAACTTGACAAGCATGTGATGCCCTTGCCCCTTCTCACCCAGCTGGATGGGTAGGTCAATTCTTCCCACTGGATGTTCTACTCCTCCCCCAAAACCGACTAAGGGCTGAGGAGCCTCCTGCATGTTGCTGAGCTTGTACTTGAGCTTTGTCAAGCATTGATAGCTTATCAGGTCAGACGAGGTCCTGGTATCAATTAAGATCCGGCCAACTCGTTGGTTGGCAACCTTGCATTCGATGACGATGGGGTCATCGTGAGGCCGTCTGACCTGGCCTCAGTCCTTTTTAGAAATAGGGACCTCAGGAAAGGTGTCTTTCGACGCCTGGCCCTCATCTACTGAGTTGACCAGCTTCCTGATATAGTCCTTGGTACCCCGGATGGTAGGACCTCCACCTGCAAAACCGCTTGCTATGGTGAAGACTATTTCTTCATCTGTTTCAGAGTTAGCAGCCGTTAATTTGGATGGGTGTCCTTTGTTTGTCTTGGGGGCACCCTTGGACTTGGGTAAGTAGGACTTCAAAGCCCCCTCCTCAGCCAGACGGTCCAACAGCTGCCTGATGCTATAGCAACCATTGGTGTCATGGCCAAAATCTTCATGGACTTGGCAGTATTTGCTCTTGTCCCGGCTACTGACGGGGCTTTTCATTGCTGCCGGTTTTTCAAGAGACAACCGGTCTTTGATCTCCATAAACATGGAGGAGCAGTCCTTGGTGAACACTTACTTTGGAACGTACGGTTTTGATTTTCGTCTGCTCTTCTAGGCCGGCTGACCAGATCGAGCTGCCGCCCAGAATTCTTTTCTTTTCTTTTCTTCTTTCTTTGCCGGCTGGGATGGCCGGCTCTCTCTCCGTTCGGACTTTTTGGGGTCCGACGGGTGCCTCACGGCACAAAGCTCTGTCGCCTGTATATAGGCTTCAGCTTCCATTAATGCCTCTTGGAGGGTGGCAACCCTTTTCCTGACCAGGTCGAACTTGAAGGTCGTCCCGTCATTCAGACCCTTGAAGAAGTCTGTGTAGGAAACATCGTCATACAGCCCTTGTATCTGAATTCTCATCAGATTGAACCACCTGACGTAGGACCTAAGTCCTTCCTTCTCTTCCTGTTGTATGGCCCCAAGATCGAGGCTTGTTTTCTTGGTAGGGATGTTCATTGAGAAGTTTGACGTAAACAGGTACGCCAAAGTTCCGAAGTTGTTGATGCATCCGGCTGGCAGGTTCCCAAACCATTGTTGGGCAATGCCTTTCAATGTAGCCGGGAAGCAGTGGCACCAGGCGGCATCATCCAACCCCTATAAGTAAATGAGGTTGGTATACACCATTAGGTGATCCTCTGGGTAGGTGGTACCATTATAGGCACCGACCAACACGTTTTTCACCTTGGCCGACTGTGCCACCTCGGTGATTTCCCTGGAAAATGTCGTTGGCTTTTCCCCAAAGTTAAGCAGCCGGAGCTGCCAGTCCATAGGCTGGACCGGTTGTGCCGCCTGACCCCCAAAGAGGACCGGCTGCATGTATGGAGATCCATACGACATGTACGGTGACCCGTACTGTACTGGCTGGATAATTTTTGGACCAGAGCGTGCGGACGGACTGCTCGACTGAGTTCCTACACTTGATTTTGAATGCTTTATGGAAGCATTTCTAAAGCTGTCTGGGTAGGTCGACGTTGAAGCCGACGTGGACAGCTGCTGACTTCTCTTTTCCTAGATAAGCAACCAGGCATCAGAGTAAGTCTTCTTGGATCCATCCGGCTGTACTTGCCGGATGGGCATCCGTTGCCCTGTCACAGGGAAACGAAGCTTTGAGACATCAATCGTGGACCCATCCGCCACCTTTGGTTTTGGGTAAGGGGTAGGCACACGGTCCTTGAGTTGCTTCTTTCCGGAGGAAGGTTTCTTTGCCGTATGACCCTTGTGAGGTCCATTGGACTTGTTTAGAAGGCTCTTGATCTCGCCCTTGAAACTTGTCATGAATTTCATGAGTTCGTCTCTCGTGACAGGAGCAGTACCTTCTGTCGCCTGGGTTGTCCCAATTGGTCTGCCGCTTGGGCTGCCTGGAGCAGCCTGACTTTCACCTCGCTCCTTTATCTCTTTGCAGCGGATGTGTTTTGTTCTGAAGGACCCGTCTAGGCCACATAGGTGTCGATTTCGTAATCGTCACCACTTTCTTGGTCCGTATGGACCTCTGGCTCGACCGTAGGCCGTTTGCCTTCATTAGTTGGTACAGTTTCAGAAGCCATCTAGAAAGTACTCTCCCCATAGACGGCGCCAACGCCTAGTATGTGCCACCAACGCCTGTACCTGCAAAACCACGAAGACTCCGGTTGATGGGAGCTCCGCCTCCGACGATCAAGTCAATAACGTACAGGAGGAAGAATAGTGCGGAAATGGTAATTACTCCTCGCTAATACAGGAGGATTCTGCAATTAATATTGCTCGGGATTGGTGTTTGTATTTTTAGCTGTTTCTAAATGCCCAATAATTGAGGTCTGGCCCACTATTTATAGTCGGGACACCAGTACCCCATCTAATGTTCAAAGGACACGTGTCAACAGGGGATTGGTGCCCTGTTGACCTATGGCTGGCTGCCACGTGTCGCAAGGCCATTGGACCATGTGTCTAGGTTAATTTTTACCCTAAACAAAGCATGTTAATGAAGTCATAACTGTTATTAATTTGGTTAGCTCTTATTTTCACATAAACTTGCAATTTCACATTTTTGCAAATTAATTGCTTAGAGTGTGAATGTTTATGGTAAAAATGTATTTTTGAAGCGCCTGAAATGCTAAAGATTCAATCTTTAATTGTTTATTTGGTTGGATAATATTTTTCTAAAATCCATAATGAACAAATTTTTGGTTTTAATCATTTTTTTTAGTTGATTAAAATCTTAAAATGTTCATACTTGTGCTTGAAAAATTATTTTTCTTCATATTGGAAGATTGAAATATTCAAATGTCCACAAGTGAGTGTTGGATAAAAAAAAATTCATTAGATGAATGATTATTTATTCAACTATTTTATCAAATCTCATTATTAATTTATGCTGGTTAAATTAATTGTGAGAATAGCCCTCAATTTTGGTAGCATCAAGTTGAGCGAAAAATAATTAGAAGAATGGTTCTTAAGTTAATTTTGGTTTGTGCACTAAACTTTAATTTAATTAAGTTAGACTTGTTTTGATTTCAATATTACTCAAATATTAGTTCTAAAATAAAATTAGAATCGATTTAAAGACACACACAATATCGGAATTTAATTCCGAAGCATAAGCATAAAAATTGAAGTGCCAAGCTTTGAAGCACCAACACGGCTAGCTCGGCTGCTTGCACATCCCACATGTGGCTGCCGAGGTAATTGTGTGAGTGTATGCGAGTGTGTGCTAGTGTAGATGTGTGTGGGCTGCCATGTGCATGTCGCAAGGGCACGAGCTGCTAGGCAGCACCAAGCCTACAAGGCAAGGCCACCCAGCAGCACCTACCAGCTTGCTACCGCGCAAGCACCAGCCAGCCAGCAACACGCAAGAATGCTAAGCATGTTGTGCGGCTGCTAATGCCAGCCAGTGTTGCGCTGCTTTATTTTCTATGTGCAGCCAGCACATGCTAGTAGTGCACTAGGGCTGCTAGGCAGCACACAGCCCGAGCACCATCAAGGCTGCTCGGTTAGGCAGCCAAGCAGCACCCAGCCCTTGGTTTGGGAGGCTAAGCTTTGATTTAGGCTTACGCTTTTGCGTTGTTGTTTAAAACGTGGCTAGGCCTCGATTTTTCACGTACTTGCAAAAATTATTTTGACAAAATTTTGGGTTAACCGGCTTAATTAATTTTAATTGGATTAATTTTAATTAATTTGGATATGGAATTTAGTGGGAGCTTCATTAATCGTTTGAGCTATTATTATTGCGTTAATTCACGTAATCAGATAACAACTTTGACTAGTTTTAATTAGGCGCGTTAATTGGATTAACCACCTAAGTTAGTAACTAGTTTTTGTGCTCGTTTTGCATTGTTACTTGAATTATTTGTAAAATGCATGGGCCATTCATGTTAATAAATGCATGAATGGAACTGATATTCTAATGCAGGTTTTACAAAATGGTAACTAGAGGGGCCCGACTAGGATAGTTAATACGGACTCCGTTCCCTTTGTATTTTTGTAAATCTAAATACGGACTGCGTGTCGTCGACTATATTTGTACCTTAATATTTAGATTAGTCTTAGTATTATTAGTAGTTTCATGATTAGACGACATTTTTAAGAAGACGAAGCCAAGAAGATGCAATGAAGGCCCTTGAAGATTTGAAGATTCAAGTTTCAAGGGGTCATGCTAGTTGCCAAATGCATCTTTATTTATGCTTTATATATTTATGCTTATGGTTATATATTATTGCGATGGTAGATTCATGTTTAGGATTTCGAATGTTGAATGATTAATTTAGTTCACTTAAATCAACCAACATAGAAACCCTAAGTCCCAAAGAATATTGAGTTAAATTTGCTATTCCAAAATTACAATTACAGAACTAATGAGAATAATAATGGGCTATGCCAAAGTAAGGCATTACTATTTTCCTAGGGAAGTAAGGTATGTTGGTGTGCTTGCCAAAGCAAGGCATCATATGCATGTTAGTTTTGGTTAAACTCAACGATATCAGTAAGGATTCCTTAGATGTCATGGCAATGGAGATAAAGGTCAAGAAAGCATTAGATGCGACTTTTTTTTATCAAACTAAGAGTAGCTTAGAGCTATTAGAATTGGATTGCTTACCTTAAAATATTAAGTTTTAAGACAAGCCAAAGCATGCTTAATCACTTTTTGATTTTTGGGATCTTGGAATTGTATTATTCTCACGTAGAAGGGAGAATTTTTTGATGCGTGAATAAAACGCTTAATAAGATTGAAAATTTGCATGTATGCTTTAAATTTCAAACTTATTGGTTTTATGAATGGTTTTTTAAATGGTAATACTTTGCACTTATATTTGTAGAATTCTAAATCAAATTATAATGTTCCAACAATTGGTAAAACG
Source organism: Chenopodium quinoa (assembly GCF_001683475.1). Classification (NCBI taxonomy): domain Eukaryota; kingdom Viridiplantae; phylum Streptophyta; class Magnoliopsida; order Caryophyllales; family Amaranthaceae; genus Chenopodium; species Chenopodium quinoa. Next base: position 1,050,813 of record NW_018742726.1, on the reverse strand, counting down.
AAATCTTTTGAGAATGGTTCTCAAGGAAAGAAAAGGCATTTCTAAAATACAACTTCTCATAAATGACTTTTATGGCTTAGTCCGAAAGGACGGTTGGACATCATGTATTCAAAATAGTAGGTAGTTTTGATAAACATGAAGTATTAATTTGAAAAACTCAAATTGTCAATAATTGACAACCAACATATCTTTTTCGCTTCATACACTAATGAGTAGGACTCGTTGATGTAGTAATTCAAGTATGGATTAAAGGAAAAGATGGAACTTTTAATTACGGCAAATTAGATGCTTAATAATGCATAACAAAGTATTAATTTCAAAACACTTAAAGAAATGGTTCTTAAATTTATGAGATGATGTATGATAAGAAATAAAGGAAACAAGGAGCATTGGAAAGAAATACGAGATTCCAATTCTACTTAAGATTTCATGTTATCGTAGTTAAACTTAGCAACTCATTATCTTCACAAGTATCGAATACTGCTTGAGTGTTCAACTTTTAAAGTGACCTCAAACCATTGAAGTTAAGCTAGATTATTGACTTACAGGCTTGGAATGAAGCAAGTAGTGCTACATCAGTTGTAAGGCCATATGCTTTATTTAAAGACCTTTTAAAGCTAAGGCTGGAAAAAATAAATGGTTATGTGTTCCTTAATCAGAAAACGATCCGTTTACACACGAAAAGACTCACATTCAAAGTAAAAGAGCAATAGTTGTTGGTTTTATTTGAATGGCATGGTTGTTCAGGCCATGAGTCAAGGATGCTTGATTATAAACAAACATTTCCCTAACGTAAATTTACAAGGTTCAAGTCATGGACATGATTTGTGTTCCGTCTATCTTTAGCAATGTCACATCAACAAGAACATACTCAAGGCTCTATTAGATAGACTCTTGAAAGTTAATCAATTTGGAATCGTTCTAAGGCAAGCAAGTCTTACTTGTTGAATTTGATAAAGAAAAGAGCTATTGTGCTTGGTATAGACAATTGACTCCGAAAGCTAAAGAGAATTCCATTACTTCAACGTTTTCACAAGAATTTGAAAGAATATGGTTAAATTCATCAAATGTGAACAAACTGGATCTTGAATAGCTTAAAAGTTCAGTGAAGTATAAAATCGACTTGGCAAGATATCAAAACGTCTAGATTAGATCGAGCGATATTTGCTTGAGCCAAGAGTGATCATATTAAGGTTATGAAATTGGAATTTCATAATTAGCTCCACAAAGAATATATTATGTCTTGACGAAGACCTCGATGCCATTTGGAAATGACTCGAATGATGATGGATCACATCCCTTCCTATAAAGTTCTTAAAGATCTGCACAAATGACTAATGTTAAACTAAACAAATTGTCGAAGCTATGAAAGGACATCATATTCAGTCATGGGAGCTAAGTGGCTTAATAAGAGCTAAGGTAGCACGAGTGGGAGCTAATTGTTTGTTTCACAATGAACTTTTACCCAGATACAATATACATCTCTCTTTGTAAGCATTCAAGTGAAACTACGGGCATTACTTCCACAACCTAATTGAGAACATAATATTTGTTGCACTAAGTGATGTCTTTCTGGAAAATAACACATTTCCAAAATGACAAGTGGGAGGAAATTGAAATCGATGAACATCGAGATTAGGAACAAACTAGAAATGAGAATCTCGGAAGACTTTTTGAAGGGCTTCATGAGAATGATTGATCAAGAATACTCAAAGGACTTTACAAGTTTCTTATAAGAGAATTCATTACTCACAAAAACTTTAGAAGTGTGGGAGTAAGATCAATATAGTCAAGGGCTTTAAAAGTGCCTTGAGACTTAGTGTTTGATGCAATTAACCCGTATAAGTATAGAATTCACCAAAAAGCTTGGATTGAATCCTGTAAATTTTCTATTAAGTTAGAAATAAACCTAAGACTTACAAGAACACTATTTACTATTAGATGGTAAAGGAATAGTGTCTTGTAAATTAGCTAATGGTTAGAGGCCATAAAAATACGAAACAGGCTCCATGTTTGAAAATCATGATTAATTTGCATGAAGGGTAAAGACCCATCAAACGCAAATAAGTTTTCAAGGAGAAAACTAAAAAATATGGAATTGTATACATAGCTAGATTAGTTGAAAAGGTGATTGATTTTAATAAAACCTATTCACTAATTGGAATGCTTAAGTCTTTTCGTGATTATTCTAGCAAAATTACGCATATGAAATATGGCAAAATAGATACCAAAACCGCCTTCCTAAAAATAAGATTTTGGAAGAGACTATGGAAATAATCTAAGGGTTTTGATTGATCTATATAATGCTAGATCAGAAAGCAAGCTTAAGAAATCCATTAGTGGATTGAGGGAAGCATGTAGGAATTGGAATGAGTTTTCTCATAAAGTTAATATAAGGTTTGGCTTGTTGAATAACATGGAAATTCTTTTAATAAAGAAGTTTAGTGGGAGCAAAAGTCAATTTTTTAAGGTCCAATGAAATTTACGAACTCTACTGTAAAATAACTATCAAATGCTAAATGCTTAGATTTGTAAGGATTTTTCAATGATGGACTAAGCTAAAGGCGATACTTAGTACATAGTGGGAATTAAGATCTATTGTATAGACTTAATAAAATATTTGAGCGGGTAAAGGAATTTACAGTATTAAATATGAAGGACTTGAAAAGGCCTTCAATCCATATGTATAAGACTAAATAAATGCTTGAACAAAGTAAAAGCTAGGCAACTACTAAGTCAAATAAGAAAGACTCTAGTAGAGACTTTCAACCGTATCATGTAGCAAACAATTTAGCAAGAATCAGTTAAATCGGATGAGCTAAAAGTCACATGTGTGGTATCAAATTGGAATAATTTTACAATTAGATCCATCATGTATTCTATGATATGGAATCGTCATATGACTTGCATGCTTATAGCATGACAAGTATAAAATACCAATCGACTTGAATTTAAGGAATGGATCTTTAAATTATGATCAAGAACGTCCAAAGTACTTTGTTAAGTAAAAGGATGAGTTCTTGATGAATGGAAACAAATATAATTTGAGTATTGATGTTTCAAGCACAACCTCAGCAAGGATTAGATCCTTGATGAGGAAGCCATTTATAAGCACGAGGTTAAGACGCGTCGTGGCTTAAGAATGGCAACATGAGCTTATGTCTATGTATATTATGCGAAAATTTAAGGTAAATTTCCATAATCACAAATGATTAGGGTATCCAAATGATTATGAGCTTATTGGAGTAAAATACAAACAAAGCGTCATTAGGAAATCTACTAAAGAATATGTTAAGAACATTGCTGCCTTAGAAGGCAATAATAAGGAAGTTGTTAAATGGATAGTTCGTTGTTGAACTTTAATGATTGTAGGTTGTCAAGTTGAAGATCTCAAATCATGAAAATTAGTAGGAGCCATCACTTGGACGATAAATCCTAAATCATATATAATTGATAACACTCTAGAATCTTATCATCTTATTATAAAAGTTTTTGATAATGAAGATGATCCGGAATTGGATCTTGATCAAGACTCGATGCAACCTAATGTGTCTAACGGTTTGTAGGGTCTAATAACACGATCCAAAGTACAGAAGAGTCAAGTTCTTTTAGTTCGTGGCTTGTTCATTCATGGGTCTAAGTTAGACAAAGTGCCACGCATGGGCTTTGATATTGCTTCGTCATTATACAAGTCATGCTTGACTTGGATTGATGACTAGGCATGGAGTGTGCTTGTTTGAATGCCTTTGATTCTTTCCTTACTTTGAGGAAAGAATCTTCTTGGATACTTACTGCTTAGAAGGCATCCAAGACAAGAGAATCAAGAGGAGGTTACATTTGGTTTTTTATGAGCATTTAAAGGGGCGTTACACACCTCTTTGGACGCCACTTTAGGAGTGTAACTCCCTTAGCTTAATTGCATGTTATTGCTACTTATTAGTATGTTTAAATTTCAGTTTATTAGTAGATAAATAGCAAAGTTAAATGCTGTAATAAAAGGGTGTAACCACAAGCGCTGAAATGGGAAAACAGGGGAACAAGCACCGGTTTCCGCCAAAACCACTGCCTATTCAATGCATTTGTAGCGGTTCTCCGTAAAAACCGCTGCCTATTAATTGCAGAAAACGTTAAGCATTTGTGCCTGGTTGAAGTCTTCAATTGGCAGCAGCTTTCAAGGGACCGTTACAGCTAGAAGACTGATCATTTTGACGGTTTTTAATGTACTACATAGCTAGTTTAATTAATTAAAGTCTACTTAGTTTCTTTTGTAAGTAACTTCCTTAGTCTATAAAAGGAAGTTTTATTCTAGTTGTAATCATTCAACGTTTAATAAAATAACAACAATTTGAGATATTCTTTGAGTATTCTTCTTTGCTTAACTTGTGGACTCAAGTTGACTTGAACTCGTGGACTCGGGTTTGTAAGCTTACTCAAAGTGTTTGGGGTGAGCTTAATTTCGTGGCTTGTAGAGTGAGTGTTCAACTCTAGCCACACCTACCCCAAACTAATTATTTGTAACTAGTAATCTAACACAAAACACAAACACCAACCCAAACCCGTACACTAGCCTTACACACCTAGCTTAAACACTTAACCCATAACCTGAAATATCTAACCCTACCTTAGATTCCGCATCAGTTGATATCAGAGCCACGGTCTAGGCCAGGGTGTGACCATGACTTTGAACCAGAACCAACATGATTTCATGCATGAGATGCATCAAAAACTCATGGCTGAATTGCAAGCTGTGCGTGAGGAGATACGTGATGTGCGTACTAAAATGAGTGTGATTGGCGAAACCACCAATCAACACAACCGTAGAATGTCTGAATTGGAGGAATAAGAACCAACCCCCAAGAGTAACTATAATCGGTTCAATCTTGAAAAGGAGGACCGCTTCCTGAAACTAGACATCCCTGAGTTTGATGGTTCTAGTGACCCTGAGGTGTTTAATGACTGGGTTCGAAGGATTGATTTAATCTTCGAATACGAGGAGTATAATGATGAAAAGTGTTGTAAATTGGAAACACTAAAGCTTACAAAATTAGCTGGATTGTGGTATGAAAACCTCAAATCCAAGAGAAGACGTGCTGGCAAGGAGAAAATTTCTTTTTGGGCTACATTGAAAAGGAAAATGATGCAAAGATTGATTCCTAGGGAATACGTGCAAGATAAGTATGTCAAACTGACTCGTTTAAATCAAGACACTTTGAATGTAGATGAGTACGTAAAGGAGTTTGAAAGACTCAGTCTCCTGTGTGACTTGGATGAAACGGAACCATTGAAAATGGCTCGTTTCACTAGAGGCCTTGCAAAAATGATAGCCAACAAGGTGGAACTCTTACCTTATACCACTTATGAAGATGTAGTGAAGGAAGCTCGCAAGGTAGAGGCGCAACAGAGGGACAACCAAGTAAAGTATACATCTCGTGTTCCTTACAAATCCCATATGCCTACCAGTCGATTTGACAAAGGGAAAACTCCTATGTTTCCCAAGAGAACGGAGAATAAGGTGGATGAAAAGGGTGAGGGCACCTGTTTCAAGTGTGGATAAAAGGGTCACATAGCTACAAATTGTCCTAAACGAAACACACTAACCATTCAAGAGGGTGGTTATGTGACGAATGAAGAAGAGGAGGAGGATAGCAAATGTGATGAATGTGAACCAGAGGAGGGTGAGAATTCCTTCTATGGCGTGGTGAGAAAGGTCTTGTACACTGAGCCAGTGCAGGATTTACAACAACGGGAAAATCTTTTCAATACCCATTGTAAGGTGAAAGATCGCATTTATAGCATGATCATTGACAGTGGATCATGTACGGATGTGGTGGCTTCCGAATTGGTGAACAAGCTAAACTTGCCTACTAAAGAACACTCCAAACCATACAAGCTAAATTGGCTTGATAATGATTCGGGTGTACGTGTAAGAAAGCAAGCCTTAGTTGCTTTTACTGTGGGAAATTTTTGTGATGAATGATGGTGTGATGTGCTTCCTATGACGGCATGTCAAATTTTGCAAGGTCGTCCATGGAAATTTGATCGTAAAGCTATGCACAATGGTGTGACCAATGTGTATACGGTCAAATCTAGTGACGACAAGAAAGTGAAGATACTACCTTTACCACCTAAGGTAGAGAAGGAGAAAAAAGAAAAGCCTAATTTTCTCATTTCTAAAATGGAAATTGAGAAAATACATGAACAAGAAGGGATAGTCATTGTATTGGTTGTTAAGCCAATATCAAAAAAATTGGTGAAGGAAATTATCCTCCTATCATACGGCCTTTATTGGAAGAGTTCCAAGATGTTTTTCCTGATGATTTGCCCAATGAGTTACCACCAATTCGAGGAATTGAACATGCTATAGACTTGGTGCATGGTTCGGCATTGCCTAACAAAGTAGCTTACCGTTGCAATCCCGAGCAAGCAAAGTAATTGCAAAGGCAAGTAGAAGAACTTATGGCTAAGGGCTTTGTGCGGGAAAGCTTGAGTCTATGTGCAGTTCCGGCATTGTTGGTGCTAAAGAAAGAGGGAACTTGGAGAATGTGTAATGATAGTCGTGCCATCAAAAATATTACTATCAAATACAGATTTCCCATGCCTAGACTGCAAGACATGTTAGATGAACTGTGTGGTTCCAAGGGGTTCAGTAAGATCGATTTGCGCAATGGCTATCACTAAATGAGGATTCGTGAAGGTGATGAGTGGAAGACCACTTTCAAGACCAAGCAAGGTCTATACGAGTGGTTAGTCATGCCCTTTGGTTTGTGCAACGCTCTTAGTTTGTTCATGCGCTTGATGAATGAGGTACTACGGCCATTTTTAAACAAATTCATTGTTGTATATTTAGATGACATTCTAGTGTATAGCAAAGATGAAAATGAGCATGTAGGCCTTATTAGATTATTATTTGAAGCATTCTGTAGGCATAAATGGCAAACTAGAGAAGTGTGATTTCTTTTTAATAGTATTACTTTCCTAGGATACATTGTTTCTAGTAAAGGAATACAGGTTAATCCCGGGAAGGTGAAGGTCATTTCCACATGGGAGGTGCCACGAAATCTCCATGAAGTCCGAAGCTTTCATGGGTTGGCTTCGTTCTATAGGGTCTTCATCAAGAACTTCCCTACTATCACTGCTCCCTTGACCGAATTGTTGAAAGACAAGGTGTTGAAGTGGAACAAAGCTACCCAAAGGGCCTTTGAAGGCATCAAAGCTAACTGTGTTTTGCTCCAGTTTTATCTTTGCTTGATTTGATAAGCTTATTGAGGTTCAATGTGACGCAAGTAGTGTGGGAATAGGTGCCATTTTGGTGAAAGACAAATGACCCGTTTCTTACTTTAGTGAGAAATTGAATGGTGTAAAGCTGAATTATTCTACTTATGATCGGGAATTCTATGCTATAGTACGAGCTCTTGATCATTGGTCCCATTACATGAGACCAAAACCGTTTGTCTTAAATTCTGACCATGAGGCTTTAAAGTTTATAAATGGCCAACAAAAGCTTTAGCTCACGCCATGCTAAGTTGGTCGAGTTTTTACAGTCATTCACTTTCAGTTCTAGGTACAAGGAAGGAAGAAAAAATGTTGTTCCTTATGCTCTCTCAAGGAGAAACTTTTTATTGTTTATGGCTCAAACTCAAATCTTGGGTTTTGAACATTTAAAAAGTTTATATGTTGATGATGATGATTTTGCGAACCTGTTTAACAATCCTTCTAGAGATTTTTTGAAACAGGATGGTTTTCTATTCAAAGGCAACAAGCTATGTGTGCCTAAGTGTGGAGTGCGTGAAGTTTATAGTGGCGGTTTGGCTGGTCACTTTGGAATTTAAAAGACGGTAGATATTCTCCAAGAACACTTCTATTGGCCTCACATGACTAGTGACGTGAGCCAAGTGGTGGGAAGATGTGCAACATGCCAAAAGTCCAAGAGTACCTTTCACAAAGGTCTCTATGTTCCTTTGTCGGTTCCTAATGTTCCATGGGAAGCCTTGAGCATGGAGTTTGTTGTGGGTTTACCTAGAACCCAAAGGGGAAATGATAGCATCATGGTAGTGGTGGACCGTTTCTCAAATATGGCTCACTTCATTCCATGTCACAAAACATATGATGCCTCTAAAGTTGTTGATTTGTATTTCAAAGAAGTGGTTCGTATGCATGGGGTGCCAAGGTCTATTGTTTCTGACCGAGACACTAAATTTCTTATCCATTTCTGGAGAATGTTGTGGAAGTTAATGGGGACTAAACTCTTGTTTAGTACTTCACACCATCCTTAAACATATGGTCAAGCCGAGGTGACAAACTAAACCATGGGTGTTCTTTTGCGTGGACTTGTGAACAAGACTCAAAGGGATTGGGACTTGAAGTTGGCTCATGCTGAGTTCGCTTACAATCGGTCTCCTTCCTATACTATGAGCCAAAGTCCCTTTGAGGTGGTCTATGGTGTTAATCCTTTGCTACCTGTGGAGCTTATTCCCTTGCCCAAAACTGAGTTAGTGCATGGTGATGCTAAGAAAAGATGGGAATCTTTTCAATAAACTTGCAAGAAGATTTGTGAGAAGATTAAAGCTATGAATTAGTTTGGCTCCATCTTCGAAAAGAACGCTTTCCTAACCTACACAAAAACAAGCTTATGCCTAGGTCGGATGGTCCTTTTCGTGTTCTTCAAAAAGTGGGTGAAAGTGCCTACAAAATTGAGCTTCCTAGTGACTATGGTGATGTAAGCTCAACCTTTAATGTGGGTGACCTTGCTACATACTTGGATGATGAAAGCTTGAGGGTAAGCTTTTTCGAGGAAGGAGGGAATGATCCAGAATTGGATCTTGATCAAGACTCGATGCAACCTAATGAGTCTAATGGTTCGAAGGGTCCATTGACATGGTCTAAAGTCCAGCAAAGTCAAGTTCTTTTAGTTCATGGCTTGTTCATTCATGGGTCCAAGTTAGAAAAAGTGCCACGCATGGGCTTTGATATTGCTTCGTCATTATACAAGTCATGCTTGACTTGGATTGATGACTAGGCGTGGAGTGTCCTTGTTAGGATGCCTTGGATTCTTTCCTTAATTTGGGGAAAGAATCTTATTGGAAACTTGATGTTTAGAAGGCATCCAAGACAAGAGAATCAACAGGAGGTTACATTCGGTATTTTATGAGCATTTAAAGGGGCGTTACACACCTCTTTGGACGCCACTTCGGGAGTGTAACTCCCTTACCTTAATTTCATGTTATTGCTACTTATTTGTATGTTTAAATTTCAGTTTATTAGTAGATAAATAGCAAAGTTAAATGATGTAATAAAAGGGTGTAACTGCAAGCGATGAAATGGGAAAGCAGGGGAACAAGCACCGGTTTTCGCCAGAACCGCTACCTATTCAATGCATTTACAGCGGTTCTCCTTAAAAATCGCTACCTATTAATTGCAGCAAACGTTTAGCATTTGTGCCTGGTTGAATTCTTCAATTGGTAGCAGCTTTCAAGGGACCATTACAGCAGGAAGACTGATCATTTTGACGGTTTTTAATGTACTACTTAGCTAGTTTAATTAATTAAAGTCTACTTAGTTTCTTTTTGTAAGTAACTTCCTATATCTAAAAAAGGAAATTTTATTCTAGTTGTAATCATTAAACTTTTAATAAAATTACAACAATTTGAGATATTCTTTGAGTATCTTATTTGCTTAACTTGTGGACTCAAGTTGACTTGAACTCGGGGACTTAGGGTTGTAAGCTTACTCGGAGTGTTCGGGGTGAGCTTAATTTCGTGGCTAGTAGAGTGAGTATTCAACTCTAGCCGCACCTATCCCAAACTACTTATTCGTTAATCTAACTCAAAACACAAACACCAACCCAAATCTGTACACTAGCCTTATACACCTAGCCTAAACACTTAACCCATAACCCGAAACACCTAACCCTACCTTAGATTCCGCATCGGAAGATGCTACGATTTGCAAAGTAATCATAACTAAACCTATGTAATATGTGAACCACAACATTCACATTTTCATGAAAGAAATCAAGCATATTATATATGGGTGTGATTTCTATAAATGTTTTGTTAAGAGTATTACTCTTAAAACATTTGGGAAAACCATATATCATAAGATGAAACATTTGAAAGTTTCAAAGTGGAATAAAATTTTACTAATTACTATTAATTTTGGTTTAGAATTAACTAATGAGTCCATTCAATTTGACGACATTCAAAATAGGGTATCAAGACAAGTCTTGGATAAAGAAACACCTATTAAATGAACATTGAATGTCATATCTAAATTTATCCCTAATCGAGGTCAATTGAAAGTTGGACGACTAATGAATGCATGAGTTTAGTGTGTAGTGTGATTTATAGCACAGTTTCTTGTGCTACAAGGACAAGAATGTCATAAATCATTTACACAAATATTGGTTTGGAACTATACTAGATCGATCTATGAGAATACTTTAAGAGATTTAACAATCGTCATAAGTATATTACTCATTATGGCTATCGGAACCTCTTTCCTCAACCATGAGTATTGTATGTTCTCTTGTTTGAGTAATAATACGCTTTAATGTTGTCAAACGTCTGCCATACAAAGGGATTATAAAGGCAACACTTGGGCGGCTAGGGCCTATTAGTAAGGGAAGCTGACAATGGAAGAATAGGAATGTCCCCCTATTAATATTAGGGAACATGTCTTTGTTGTTTACAAGGCATCTCGAAGAGCAAGGCTGTGAAAATGCATGATCGTGCTCGGATGGATTTTAGAAATCATCTGCTTATTGACTGTCGAACTCGGAAATCAAGAACCACTTCTTGACGTAATAAGGATGACGATGAATCTTACCTTATAGTTATTAAGAGACATTAAGTGACATAGGAAAAAGGCTATACACAATCAGCACATTTATCCGGAAAGAAAAGTTATGAGTGCCATTTATTGAACTCAAATGACATTATTGTGGGATGATTTTAGTTGCTTTTATAGCTTTCTTTATGCCTTTTTCCTTAGTTTTAGTCTTTTATTCTCTAGTTGATCTCATTCTAATTAATTTTTCCCTTTTTCTTGTATTTTCGTAGTTTTTCTCGTCTGAGACGACACGAGAAATCAAGCAAACGACAAGTTTAAGCTAAGCCGTAGCTTCGCATTGGCCTAGCCATGCGAAGGCTAGGCTACCATATGGCACCAACAGCAATGCATGGTTGTGCCACAAGCCAAGCATGCATGTGCGTGCTAAGTTTGCTGGCCGAGCATGCTTGGGGGCAGGTGTACCATGTCACACGCAAGCTAGCAGCTGGCGCGCCATGCGAGCTAGCGTGCTAGCATGCTGGTGCCTCGCACTCAGCACAAGCGTAGCAGTAGCTAGGTTGCGTCTAGCACGTGCATCGCATCAGCAGCAGCAGCACGCTATAAGTGCCTGTGTTACGGGTTGTGCGTTCTTGCGTGCTGGGCAGCGCCTTGCATAAGCATTGAAGCAGTAGCTAGCAAGCGAAGGCTAGCGATGGCAGCACAACATCACCTAGCCCGCAAGGGCTTGCGGTAGCAGCGCCAGCACGCCCAGCAACAGCCCTTATGCATGCGAGGCATGCTTTCTGGGCTACACACACACACGCTACTAACCAGCAGGGCCAACCTAAAGGCCAGGCCGCCAGCAAGGCACCCTTGGTGCCCAAGACAAGCCACGCCAGCTGGATGATGCGTGCGGGGCGTGTGCATGGAGTGTGTGTGGGTTTGCTTGGGGAGCACTGGGATGGTGGTCCCCCCTTGTGGTCCTCACCTAACCTCTTGCTCATAACTTGACACTTGTCGTTTATTGATTCACTTCCATTTCAATTTGATTTTTGAATTAAATTAAATTGAATAAAATGCATTTTACTAACTCTCCCACATTAATGGGAGATTGGAATTTAAGGGCTCCTTTCCCTCTAAATACCAATCATTTGGCATTAAGAAGGGACACTTGAGTTGTGAACTTTAAGGGATCTCCAAGAAGAGAATACCTTAGTTCTAACACTCTAAATTCTTTTGGTCTACCCCTGACTAAGCTTCGGGGTAGGGGTCGTTCGTGTCGGGTCTCAAGGGTGAGAGCCGTCGGAGGCTTGTGCATTTGTGAAGCTTTATGCTTTCAAGTACGAGCTCTTAGAAAGAGCGAAGCACACATCAAGGGTACAATCGCCTTTTTCATCTTTCAGTCTCCTTGTTAATTAATTATGTGATTGATAATTAATTAATATGCATGTTTAGTTACTTTAATTTGTGTGCAGATTTAGGGAGGGTTTCATTCTACGTAGTGTTGGAAACTACGAAACCCAACAGCGGTAATCAAAGCCGCGCGCTTATTTTATTATTGTAACTAATATTTAATTAAGATGATTTAAATGAATTTATATTTTTGGTTTTGCTTTCTAATTAAATTAGAAGCTCGTTTTAATTAGTTTGAATCTCGTATTTATACTAGTTTTGGCTAAAGAACCCAGATTTCAACCCCGAAGTAGTGAATTTTAAGTGGAATCGATGTTCTAAATCGTTTTTTTATTCTCTTCGAAGGTTGTCTTGAAGCTAAAATCCACCCTGAAACATGTTTTTTTGAGGGGTTTTTCGTTTTTGACGAAAAAGTTTAAATCTTTAAACCTTGATTAGTTATGGCATGTTAGTGTTAGATTATGTGTATGGTTACAACATTAATCTACTGCAATTATAAGTCGTTTTATGCATGATTATAAAGTTATATATAATAGGTGCTTAATTTGGTTGGCTCATTTTTCACATAAACTTGCAACTTCACATTTTTGCAAAATAATTGGTTTGAGTTTGAATGTTTATGGTGAATTTGTTATTTTAAAGTCCCTAAACATGTTAAAGATTCAATCTTTAATTGTTTATTTGGTTGGAACTTTCTTTCTAGATTCCATGTTGAAGTAAGTTTGATTTAATCATTTTGATTTGATTAAAGTATTAAAATTAAAGTTCAAAACTTTTGATTGTAATTTAATTAATCTTCATATTGGAAGATGTAATTTTTCAAGTTTACACAAGTTAGTGTTGAAAAATTTTTCACTGAATGATTGTGGTTATTTTTCCAACTCCTTATATTTTGTAAAATCTCATTATTAATTTATGTTTTATTAAACTAATTGTGAGAATAGCCCTAAATATTGTAGCATAAAGCTAAGCCAAAAATAATTTAAAGAATGGTTCTTGAAATTAATTTTGGTTTCCGCACTAAAATTGAATTTAATTAAGTTGGACTTGTTTTATTTTCATTTTGATCAATATTGATTCCAAAATTAATTTAGAATTAATTATTTATTCGACACAAAATCGGGATTAAATATCCAGGCATAAGCACGCAAATCGAAGCATGATCCCCTAGCACAACACTTGGTCAAATGGGCTGCTCGCTGCCAAGGTGTGCAGGGCTACCAATGCATCGATGCGCGGCTTATGGTGCTTGTGTGTTTAAGCATTAGTGCGGAGGGCTAGCAGAATGGGCGGGCACACGCACCATGCCGCAAAGCCTAAGCTACTAGGAAACTGCCGCGGCTAGCAGTGGGGCGCACCAAGCCTGCCTTGGTGCGTAGGCCACATGCAGCCAGCCTTGCGTGTCGTGCTTGGTACCTAGAAAATTTTTGTTGTTGCTGGACACTTGGCATTGTTTATTTGCGATTTTTGCCGTTTATTATTTAAACGAAGCTATAGACCTCGATTTACCGGCACTTGCAAAATAATTTAGCAAAATTTGGGTAAACCGACTTAATTAAATTAATTAGATTAATTTTAATTAAGTTGGATGAGGAATTTATAGGGAGCTTTGTTAATTACTTGAGCTAATTTTATTGCATTTTAATCACATAATCGATTAACAACTTTGACTAGATTTAATTTGGCACGTTAATTGGATTAACCACCTATGTTAGTTACTAGTTTGTGCGTGTTATGCATTCTTACTTGTTTTACGTTGTAAAATGCATTGCCCATTCACATATAGTGAATAGATGAGTGGAATGTATATTGTATCACAAGTTTTGTGAAAATGGCAATTAATGGGGCCCGATTAGGATAGTAAATACGGATTGTGATCCGTTATGTATCTTTGTTAATCTAAATACTGTCTGCGTACCGTTCCATATTTTTGTACCTTAATATTTTAATTAGTCCTAGTCTTACTAGTAGTTGCATATTTGGTGGAGATGTCTCGAAGACGACGTTACTAAGAAGACAAGCCAAGAGGATGCAACAAAGACCCTTGAAGACCTGAAGACTCAGGGGGTCATGCAAGTTCCCAAATGCGTGTTTTACTTATTTTCTATATATAATTATTCTTATATATATGAATGATATGTTAGATGCATGTTTAGTATTTTGAATGTTGCGATGATTAATTAAGTTCACTTAAATCAACCAACATAGAAACCCTCGGTCCCTATAAAATTGAACCAATTTTGCCATTCCAAGATATCACTTACAGAACTAATGTGAATAGTGATGGGCTATGCCAAAGCAAGGCATCACTATCTCATTAGGAACGTAAGGTATACTAGGTATACAAGTTTATTTTGGCTAAGCTCAACGATATCAGTAAGGAGTCCTTAGATGTCGTGGCAATGGAGATAAAACGTCAAGAAAAATTAGATGTGACGTTTTATCAAACCAAGAGTAGCTTAGAGCTATTAGCAATTGGATTTCTTACCTTAAAATATTAAGTGTTAAGATAAGCCTAAGCATGCTTAATCATATCACTTTAAGATTTTTGGGATCTTCGAATCGTTTTATTCTCGCCTAAAAGGGGACAAATTTTAATGCGTGGATAAAACGCTCAATAAGATTGAAAATTTGCATGTATGCTTTTAATTTAAAACTTATTGGCTTTATGAATGGTTTTTCATTTCAAATTATTTCAATTGTAGAATCATGTCTGCATCTAATAACAACAACAACAACTTAATGTGCCCGGAACTCCCTGACAACTTTAACTTGGTCAATTTCAAGGAATGGGAAGATGAACTCCGAAAAACTCTTCAGAATTGTTCTATGGAGTACATTCTTGATACTCCCATTCCAAGCTTCTTCTCTAAGGGAATCATGAGTAATGAAGCTCATGATGCATGGTCTTTCGATTGCAAGAAAGTCTCACGACTAATGGCTAATTCCATCCCGGAAGAATGGAAGGAAAAGTTCTCCTCCTATTTTCTGGACATGTTCCTCAAAGCAATTGAGGATATTGTCAATGTGAGAGTCACCAAGAGTCACAATGGCAACTATGATGGACTTGTGTTTGATGTGACTAGGTCACTCTCAAACATGAAGATAAAGCCACCGGAAGAGGGTTGCCTTGCTAAGGAGAGGTACTGGCTTTGGCCAAGGGTCTACAATACCAAATTGAGACACGGTATGCCCCTCCAACCTCATGTGCTTAGAATGACTAGGCTCTTCAAGCACTTAGAGATTCTAAAAATCCCGTTGGGGGATGAGATGGCGGGTCATATCTTGCTTTCCTCACTCCACTTGGGCTATGATGCACTTAGGATGCATGTAGTTGCGGGAAAGGAGTCATACTCTTTAAGAGATGTGGTGCAGCTACTTTGCCAAGCCAACTCCTTTGGAGCAACCAAAAGGTCCTTGAGAGCAAAGAAGAAAAAGTTCAAGAACAAAGCGAAGATGCAATGCTTCTATTGTGGTGGGCAAGGCCACTACAAGAGGGAATGCATGATCTTCCAAAGGGAAGAGAAGGAGATGAATGTTTCATCTACCTCAGGTATCTTCATTAAAAACTTGTGAATAAAGCTATTCATAGGTATTAGATACCATGTATAACTAACTTTATGCTCCCATTTTCAAGGACCAAGTGAGAAGGCTTGACAAGTGGTTGTGCAACTATGAGCGGACGATAAAGATGGTCTTTCCGTCGTGCTTGTAGGCATATTAATTGTCTTTACCTTTTAATGAACTGATTCTTGTTTATCATGCTTACAATTGAACATATTTTGATCTGTGGCGTTGGACGCCGATTATTTGATCACAAGACTATAACAATGGTTGTTTTTGAATGTCTTGCTTATATGTTCTATTAGATTACACATTTTATATGTGACTAGACAAATGTTAATTATACCACCAAAAGAGCTAAGACCATTGAGTTGAATCAAACCTACTTGTGTCATTGTCGTCTTGGCCACATTAACATCACACACATCAAGAAAATTTTACAATAAGGCATTCTTGACTCATTCGACTTAGAGTCGTTTGAAAATTTCAAAGGATTTTTATTAGGCAAGATGATAAAGCAACAATTCTCAAAGTTGGGAGAAAGGGCTAGTGACTTATTGGGTCTTATACAAACGGATGTATGTGGACCAATGAATACACCCGCAAGGAATGGTTATCGCCATTTTATCACTTTCACGAACGACTATAGTAGATATGGATATGTCTACCTTATGTCGCATAAATCTAAATCTTTTAAGAAATTCAAAGAGATTTAGAGTGAAGTGAAAAATCAGCTAGGCAAGAAAATCAAAGCGCTTTGATCGGATCGAGGTGGCGAGAATTTGAGCCACGAATTCGAAGATCATCTGAAAGAAAATGGTATTCTCTAAGAGTTGACACCTCCTGGAACTCCATAATGAAACAGAGTGTCTGAGTGGAGGAATCGAACCTTTTTATATATGGTCCGATCAATGATGGGTCTTAGCGATCTTCCTATCTCTTTCTAGGGACACGCATTTCTAACCGCAGCACAAATACTGAACCGAGCTTTGTCAAAAGCTATCGAAAAGACTTCCTATGAATTATGGACGAAGAAACCACCACGATTGTCTTTTCTTAAGATTTGGGGTTGCGAAGCATATGTCAAGAAATTAATTTCTAACAAACTTCACCCAAAATCATATAAGTGTTTCTTTGTGGGATACCCAAAAGAAACTAAGGGGTATTACTTCTACAACAAATTTGAGAACAAAGTGTTTGTTTCTCGTGATGGTGTCTTTTTGGAGAAGGAGCAGTTTTCCAAAATGACAATTGGGAGGAAAATCGAACTCGATGAAGTTTTAGAGGATGAGAAACAAAGTCAACCTGACCAAACTAACAATCAAAGTGCTTTAGAAGCAACTATTGACATTGGTCAGAGTCAAACCGACAATGTGCAAAGTCAAACCAACAATACAAATGCTCAACCTATTACCCTTCGTAGGTCACAACGACCAAGATCTCAACCAGACAGATACCTCAGTGTTGTCTTAACTTAAGATCAAGACATCCTAATTATGGATGGAGATGAGCCAGCGACATACAAACAAGCTATGACGAGCCCCAACTCTGCAAAATGGCAAGAGGCCATGAAATTCGAGATGGACTCCATGAAATCTGCAAGTTTGGGATTTTGTTTATTTGCCCCAAGGTTACACACCTATCGGTTGCAAATGAATTTTCAAGTTGAAAACCGACAAAGATGGAAATTTATATGTATACAAAGCCAGATTAGTGGCAAAAGGTTACAGGAAAATTTACGAAGTTGATTATGATGAAACCTTTTTGCTAGTCGCCATACTACAGTTCGTAAGGATTATCCTAGCATTTCCCTCATATTATGATTATTAAATATGGAAAATGGATGTCAAAACCTCCTTCCTTAATTGGATTTTGAAAGAAATTGTGTACATGACACCACTGAAAGGTTTTGTTGATCCAAGCAATGCAGGGAAGGTATGCAAGTTTAAGAAGTCCATTAATAGGCTAAAGCAAGCAAACAGAAGTAGGAATCTGCGATTCGATGAAGCCATTAGTAAGTTTTGTTTTATTTAGAATCCAAATGAGTCTTGTGTTTACAAGAAGGTCAGTGGGAGTGACATCACATTCCTCGTCTTATATGTCGTCGTCATATTGCTCATTGGAAACAACATTCTAATTCTGTTAGAGTCCGTAAGGCTTGGCTTGGAAAGTGCTTTTTAATGAAGGACTTGGGAGAGGCACAGTACATATTAGGCATCAAGATCTATAGGGATAGATCTAAAAGGATGATTTGATTGAGCCAAAGTACTTATAATGATAAGGTACTAGCACGATTCAACATGGAGGAGACCAAGAGAGGGCACCTACCCATGTCACATGGTATAACTCTCAGCAAGATGTAGTATCCACAGACACCTGATGAGCAAGAGAGGGTAAATCTGATTTCATATGCTTTGCTTATTGGATCGAATATGTATGCCATGATATGTACTAGACCGGATGTATCGTATGCCTTGAGTGCTACGAGTTGATACCAATTAGACCCAGGAGAGGCGCATTGGACTGTGGCCAAGAATATCCTAAAGTACCTGAAAAGGAACGAGGATAAATTTCTGGTCTATGGTGGGAGTAATGATTTGGTTGTTGAAGGTTACACAGACGCAAGCTTTCAAACTAATAGAGACGACTTCAAGTAGCAGTCAGGGTACATATTCTGTCTAAATGAAGGAGCGGTTATTTGGAAGTGTGCTAAGCAAAGCACAATTGCATATTCTACAACTGAAGCCGAATACTTGACGGCTTCAGAAACTGCTAAGGAGGCAATTTTGATTTGTAAGTTAAATGGTGAACTTGATGTTCTACCCTCAATCAAGGGTCCGATAGACCTATATTGTGATAACAATGGAGCCATTGCTCAGGCCAGGGAGCTAAGAGAACATCAGAAGGTCAAACATGTCAAGAGGCGAATTCACATGCTAAGGGAATGGAAGTCCGAGGGTGAAATCAGAATTTGTAAGACTGAAACGGACGACAATCTAGTCGATCCACTCACTAAACCTTTGCCTCAAGTGAAATACAACAAGCACGTTGAGGCAATGGGAATCAAGCACGTTGGAGATTGGCTTTGATTTCCCTGTTCATGTGTTTTAATTAAATTTTGAGGATGTTAAACCATTCATTTTTGGAGTAATTTAATTTTCAGCAAATTATTATCACTCCATTTCTATGTAATTGTGGTTTAGAATTAAATAATGAGTCCACTCGATTTTTGAGAATATTAAAAACAGGGTATGAAGACAATGTCTCGAATAAAGAAACACCTGATAAGTGAACATTGAATAATTTAATCCAAAATTATCCCTAATCAAGGTCATTATAATGATGGACGATTAATGACCACTAAAGGTTAGTGTGTAGTATGATTTATAGCACCGTTTCTTGTGCTACAAAGACATGATTGTCATAAATCATTTGCACAGGTATTTGTTTGAAACTATACCAGATCGACCTATGAGAATACTTTAAGAGATTTAAAATCATCATAAGTATATTTCTCATAATAGCTATCGGAACCTCTTTCCTCGACCATGAGTATTGTAAGTTCTCTTGTTTGAGTACTAGTCCGTTTTGATGTTGTCAAACGTCTGCCATAAATGGGGATTATAACGGTAACACTTGGGCAGCTAGGTCCTCTTAGTATAGGAAGCTAACAATACAAGACTAGGAATGTCCCACTATTAACAATAGGGAACATGTCTTTGTTGTTTACAACCTCTCGAAATGCCTAGCTGGAGGCCGCTTCCGATCAGTAATATTAATGCATACTTAATATCACAGCTTAATCCTGACTGAACATTTCGGGTCACACCCAATCTAGTAACCGAACCGAAACGACAAATTAATCCGAAGGATTAAATGAGTGATTAGAGTAATACGAACAAATACGTCGCATATTGAGCTTAGAGCGTTGAAATCGAGCGTTGTAAGTCGAGTCGAATTTAAAATTCGATGAGACGAGACGAGAAATCAAGCAAACGAAAAGTTTAAGCTAAGCGGTAGCTTCGCATTGTTCTAGCCATGCGATGGCTAGGGTAACATAGGGCACCAACTGCAATTCATGGCTATGCCGTAAGCCAAGCATGCACGTGCGTGATAGGCTTGCTAGCCAAGCATGCTTGGGGGCTAGTGCACCTAGTCGCACGCAAGCAAGCAGCTAGCGCGCCATCCGTGCTAGCATGCTGGTGCCTCACACTCAGCAGTAAGCGTAGCGGCAGCTAGGCTGCGCCTAGCACAAGTCACACATATGCAGTAGCAGCACGCTATGCGTGCGTGTGCTGTGGGCTGTGGGCTGTGCGTGCTTGCTTGCTAGCATAAGCATTGAAGAAGCAGCTAGCTAGCAAAGGCCAGCGATGGCAACACTACATCAGCTAGCCCTCAAGGGCTTGCAATAGCAGCTTCAGCACGCCTAGCAGCAGCCCACATGCATGTGACGCACGCTTGCTAGGCTACACACACATGCTACCTGCCAGCAGGCCCAGCCTAGGAGCCAGGCTTCCAGCTGGATGATGTGTGCAGGGCATGTGCATGGAGTGTGTGTGGGTTTTCTTGGAGAGCAAGAAGAGTGTGGTCCCCCCCTTGTTGTCCTCACCTGACCCCTTGCTCACCACTTGACACTTGTTATTTGTTGATCCACTTGCATTTCAATTTGATTTTTAAATTAAATTAAATTGAATAAAATGAATTTTACCAACTCTCCCACATTAATGGGAGTTTGGAATTCAAGGGCTCCCTTCCCTATAAATACCAATCATTTAGCAATGAGAAGGGACACTTGAGTTGTGAACTTTGCCTTTCCCCCAACCACCTCCTTGCCGCCCTTCCCCCCAAACACCTCCTTGCTGCCCACAGCCACCATCGTAACTCGTTCCGACACCCGCAAAATCGCTACGAAAACCACTCCAAAACCCAATAATTGGCGGTGGGGTAGGGTTTTCGATAATTTCGAGCAAGGTTTTGAGGGAGGTTTCTGGGTTCGAGGCCCGGGTTCATTTCAACAGAGATGGTGGGTGGGGGTTTCTGGGTTCGAGGGTTGGACCACCAAACCACCGATCTCTCTCTCTATTTCTTCTCCACCCTCTCTAGATCTTTGTATCTTCTTCGATCTCCGCCTAGAAATCTAGGCGGAGGAGAAGAGGGAGGGATGGTGGCTCCGTTGAGGGTGGGAGGTGTCGGCGTTTCAGATGACGAGGTTTGGTGGCTCTGGTGAGGGTGGAGGTGGTGCTGGTTAGATTTGGTGGGGATGAGGGTGGAGGTGGTGGCTAGGTTGGTAGGTTTTTTCTTTAGTTTTTTTTTCCCAAGTTAACCATAGTTAGTTTTTCTTTAGATAAATAACACTCATTAATGTCATATGTGAGATAAATTTTTTAATTAAGGTCATTTTGTATAATATAAAAAAGGGGGTACCGTTGGTGCGTAACAGAAGTTGGGGATCGCCGTTGAGAATTTTCCAAAAAAAAAAACCCCTAAAAAGGTAGTAGTTTTATACACGAGAAAAATAACACCAATTTAGATGGAGTACTCCAATATCCTCCTACAACATTATATATGGAGGTCGTCATCACCTTGGCGGCAAGATCATTCACATATTCAGTGGAGTATGACGGTTGCAGCAACAAAAGTCTGGAGGTTGGGAAGAATGAAAACAACATCAACACAAATAATGCTGCAACTGTTTCTTGTCCTACGAGGATAGAGTTTGTTGAGATGCCACCATTGTTGCAGGCTAGAGAGAGGAAATTGAATTGAAGTGGTTGGTTGAGTGAGTATCGTCTCACTCATGGTTACGTAAATCTAGCCTCACCCAATACTTCGTGACATTTATTTATATGGAGTGGATCTGATTTTCGGATATCCATTTATAATTGTCATCCCTAGTAGTACTTTTACAGCGCCATTGTTGGTAGATAGTTCATGGAATAAACATACACATAGTTAAGGAATCGGGTGGTGCTCGAAAACTATGGAGATTTGAATTCAAGGAATGCTAGGGGGGGAGCCAAGCAGCCCACGAGTTGGCTCAATCAGCCTTATATTCGAAGATTAACGCTTGATTGTCTTAAAGGTATTCAATGGGGAGCAAAATGTTTATTGCCTATTACTATTTACACGAATTCCATTTCTTTGGTTTGGATGATAAGGGATGAAATTATCACGGATATCAACCTTAGATAGACGGTATACAATATTCTCCAAACTAGTAAGGCCTTTATTTTTTGTAGCATGCATCCACAAGGTTCAAATGGAAAGAGTAAGCAAGACTCGTATCCTCTCGACCATGGCTAATAGTAGTTTATCTTCTTTTTGTTTAAGCTCATATTTAAAAATACAGATGCCCCTAACATGATAGTGAAAGGAATGGTGTCCTTCCAACAAGTGTATTATTCTAATAGAGGGTTCAAAATTATCGGAAAGCTAATTCTTCAGTAAAGTCAAGTGATCGCAATGCCTAGGTGGAGGCCGCTTCCGATCAGTAATATCAATGTACAATTAATATTACAGCTTAATCTTGACTGAACCCTTCGGGTCGAACCCAATCGAACAACCGATTCGAAACAACGAATCAATCCGTAGGATTTGATGAGTCGTCGGAGTTTTACGAACAAAGACGTCGGATATCGAGCTTAGAGCGTCGAGATCGAGCGTCGCAAGTCGAGTCGAATTTAGAATTCGAAAAGACGCGAAATCAATCGAGTTACAAGTACGAGCCTAGCCGTAGCCTCGCATTGGCCTAGCCATGTGAGAGCTAGGCTAGGCGAGATCCATCACAAGCCTAGCATGCTAGGCGTGCTAGGGCATTGCGTCCAAGCAGGCCATGCGCCTAAGCACCATCGCACCATCGCACCATCCCAGCATTGCATGTGTGTGTGGATGTGCTAGGCGCTGGCGCTAGGCAAGGCCTAGCACTGCTCGTCGCACCATCGCAGCATGTGTATGTGCGTGTGCATTGCTAGCATAGCACCATGCACCATCGCTGCATGTGCGTGTGCGTGTGCATTGCTAGCACAGCACCAAGCAGCAGCGTACTTGTGCGTGTGCCTAGCATTACAGCGCCCAGCATGCGTGGCTCGCTAGCAGCACGCATGATGGTTGTGCGTGGGATGCCTGCGGTATATGCGTGGGTGCTAGCTGTGCTGGCTGGCTGCCCAGCCATGGTGCTAGGCGCCAGCTGGCAGCCTTGGCAGCCAAGGCAGGCTGCCAGCCAGCCACATGGAGGATGGCGGTTTTGATCAAGTGGGGACCAAGGGTGGTTGGCATTGCCTTGGGGACCAAGCTATGGTCCCCCCCCCCCATCTTGGAATGGTCCTCACCTACCCTCTCCTCCCCATATGCCACTTGTAACTCATTGATTGCATTGCAATTTTATTTTGTTTTAATTAAAATAAAATAGGAAAAATTGCCAATCTCCCACATTGATCAAGAGTGGGAGTTCAAGGGTTCATTTCCCTATAAATACTAAGGTATTGGTGTTTGGGAAGAACACTTGAGTGAAACTAAATGAGGCATCTCCCATTAGTCGAGAAAACCTCTAAGTACGTAAAACTCCAGTTTTTATTGGTCGGATCCCGACTAACCTTTGGGACTTGGACGTTCGGGTCGGGTTCGTGGGTACGAGCTTTTGGAGGCGGTCACGATTGTGCCGCTCGAGCTTTCGAAGTAAGAGCTCGATTTGCGAGCGAAGCACGCGTCGAGGGTAAGAATGTCTTTTCTCTTTCTCTCTTTATGTTGTTAATTATGTGATTAAATATTTAGTTGCTTTAATTAGTGAGCAGGTCTTGGGCGGGTTTCTCTTCCGCGTAGCGTTGGACACTACGAAACCTAATAGCGGTATCGGAGCCGCGCTCACTTTAATTATTGTGACTAATAATTAATTAAGGTGATTTAAAATGGATTTAAATTTCTGGTTGTGCTTTCTAATTAGATTAGAAGCTCGTTTTAATTATTTTTATATCGTATTTTTATAATTTTGGCTGATGAACCCAGATTTCGACTCAAAAATAGTGATTTTTACGTGGAATCAACGTTCTAAATCATTTCTGACCCTTTTAGGATTGTCCAGAAGCCAAAATCCACCCAGAAATATGTTTTTCGAGGGAGTTTTCGTTTTTGACGAAAAGTTTTAAATCGTTTAACCTTGATTAATTATTGCATGATGAAAGTAGATTAAATGTATGGTTGCATCCCTAATCTACTGCAATTATAAACCTCATTAAGCATGTTTATGAAGTCATAATTGGTGCTTAATTTTGGTGTGTTCACTTTTCACATAAACTTGTATTTTTCACATTATTGCAAATAAATTGCTTTAAGTGTGAATGTTTATGGTGAACTTGCAATTTTGAAGCCCCTAAAATTTCAAAGATACAATCTTTAATTGTTTATTTA
Source organism: Chenopodium quinoa (assembly GCF_001683475.1). NCBI lineage: Eukaryota > Viridiplantae > Streptophyta > Magnoliopsida > Caryophyllales > Amaranthaceae > Chenopodium > Chenopodium quinoa. Next base: position 1,026,666 of record NW_018742726.1, on the reverse strand, counting down.
GTTGGAACTTTGATTGCTAAATTCCATGTTGAATTAATTTTTGGATTTAATCATTTTTGTGTTGATTAAAGTCCTTAAAGTTCAAAAGTTGTGATTGAATTTCGATTTATCTTCATAATGGAAGATTTAATTTTTCAATTTTACACAACTTATTGTTGGAAAAATTTTCATTGGATAAAAGGGTTTAATTTTGCAAACCCCTTAATTTTGTCAAAACTCATTATTAATTTACATTTGATTAAATTAATTATGAGTGTAGCCCTTCAATTTTGAAGCATCAAGATAGACCTAAATTGATTTAAAGAATGGTTCTTGAATAATTTAGGCTTGTGCACTATTTAAAAATTGAATTTAATTAAGTTGGACTTGTTTTAATTTCATTTTTCCCTAAATTGATTCTAAAATTAAATTAGAATTAATTTTATGTCACACGAATATCGGGATTAAATCCCGATATAATGGCACGCAAATCGAGGTAAAATCACCCCAACGCCACCAAGGCTAGCCGGGCTGCTCACGCAACCCACATGTGGCTGCCTTGACGCGCATGGTGGTGCTCCTAACTCGAAGCGTTGTGGCTGTGTGGCAAGGGTAGGAGTGCGCAAAGGTATGCTTGTGGCTTGTGGTACGTGGCTGATGGGATGCTCGCATGGCTGTTGGGCAGCAAGGCAGGGAGCCCCAAGCAGGCCCAGCCACACCAGCGAGCGCGCATGCTAACATGCGCAACATGCTACGATGCGTGCTTGTGCTGGCAAGCGCAACAATGCCATGCTAGGCATGCTGCCAGCGCCTAAGCAGTCCCAGCGGTATCTTGGGTGCCTAGCAAGCCTAGGCCCATCGCTAGGATGCTAGGCACTAGGATTAGAGTAGGCTGAATTTTCAATGCGTGGGTTATGCGTTTTGCAAATTTTTGTCGTTTTAAATATTTGATTAATTTTAACGAGGCTAGGCCTTGATTTTCCAGCTCTTGCAAAATTTTAATTTTGACAAGATTTGGGTTAAACGGCTTAATTAATTTGATTAATCAAGTTGGATGCGGAATTTAGTAGGAGCTTCGTTAATTGCATGATATAATTGCGTTTTAATCACATAAAATAACAACTTTGACTAGTTTTAATTAGGCACGTTAATCGGATTAACCACCTAAGTTAGTTACTAGTTTTCACGTGTTATGCATTGTAACTTGTTTTTCGTTGTAAAATGCATGGGCCATTCACATATAGTGAATGGATGAATGGAAGATATATTGTTTTTCGTTGTATAATGCATGGGCCATTCAAGGAAGCATTAGATGCGATGTTTTATTGAAGCAAGAGTAGCTTGGAGCTATTAGCAATTGGATTGCTTACCCTAAAATATTAAGTGTTAAGACAAGCCAAAGCATGCTTAATCACTTTATGATTTTTGGGATCTTGGAATCGTTTTATTCTCGCCTAAAAGGGACAATATATAATGCGTGGATAAGACGCGTAATAAGATTGAAAGTTTGCATGTATGGCTTTAAATTTCAAACTTATTATGATATTAACTTGATAAATGGTTATACTTTGCACTTATATTTGTAGAATTCGTAATCAAATTATATTGTTTCCATTGATTGGTAAAAGAAATCCTTCGAGAATGGTTCTCGAAGAAAGAAAAGGGCACTTCTAAGATGCAACTTCTCATAAATGACTAAAGTCCGTAAGGACGGTTGGATATCATGTTTTCAAAATACTAGGTAGTTTTGACAAACATAAAATATTGAGTTGAAAAACTCAAAATTGTCAATAGTTGACAAACCAACATATCTTTTCACTTCATACGCTTATGAGTAGGACTCATTGATGAAGTAATTCAAGTACGAATTAGTTGAAAAGATAGAACTTTGTTTTGCGGTGCATTAGATGCTTAATTATGCCTAACAAAGTATAAAAGTCAAGTAACTTAAAGAAATGATTCTTAAAGTTATGAGATAATGTACTATAAGAAATATAGGAAACATGGAACAAAGAAAAGTATGAGATTCCTTTTCTACGCTTGAGTTCATGTTATTATGGTCAACTTAGCAACTCGTTATCTTCACATGTATTGGATACTACTTGAGTGTTCCACTTTGAAAGTGACCTCAAACTATTGAAGACAAGCTAAGTTATTGACTTACGAGCTTAGGATGAAGCAAGTAATGCTACATCAGTTGTTAGGTCACTTGTTTTGTTAAAAGTCCTTTTAAGCCAAGGCTGGAACAAATAATGGTTATTGTGTTCCATAATCAGCAAAAGATTCGTTTACACACGGAAAGACTCACATTCAAAAGTAAAAGCAATAGTTGCTAGGTTTACTTGAATGACATGGTCGCATAAGCCATGAGTCAAGAATGCTTGATTATAAACAAACATTTCCCAACCATGAAACTCACAAAGTTCAAGTTATGAATATATTTGTGTTCCAAACCCTTTAGCAATGTCACTAACAACAAGAACGTACTCAAGGCTCTATTAGATAGAATCTTGATAGATGATCGATTCGAAATCGTTCTAAGACAAGCAAGTCTTACTTGTTGAAATCGACAAACAAAGGAGCTATTGTGCTTGGTATAGACAATTGGCTCCGAAAGCTAAAAGGAATTCATTACTTCAATGTCTCACAAGAATTTGCAAGAATATGGCTATATTCATCAAATGTGAGCAAACTGGACCTTGAGTAGCTCAAATGTTCAGTGAAGTATAGAATCGACTTGGCAAGATATCACAACGTCTAACTAGATTAGATCGAGCGATGTTTGCTTGAGCCAAGTGTGATCACATCAAACTTATGAAATTGAAATTTCACAATGAGCTCCACAAAGAACATAGTGTTACTTGACGAAGACATTGATGCCATTTGGAAATGACTCGAATGATGATGGATCACATCCCTTCCTATAAAGTTCTTAAAGATTTTCACAAATGACTAAATGTTACACTAAACAAAAATGTCAAAGCTAAGAAAGGACACCATATTCAGTTATGGATAGAAATAGTTTCTAGCGTCTTTTCAAGTATATGTCTAGGGCTCTTAGCTCAGTGGGAGTTCATTGATTTAGTGGAAGTTAAGTGGCTCAATAAGGGCTAAGATAGCTCGAGAAGGAGCTAATTGTTTGTATCACTACGAACTTTTACCCAAAGATAATATACATGTCTCTTTGTAAGTATTCAAGTGGGACTACAGGCATTACCTCCACAACCTAATTAAGAACATACTACTTGTTGCTCTAAATGGTGTCTTTCTGGAAAGTAACACCTTTCCAAAATGACAAGTGGGAGGAAAATCGAACTCGACAAAGTTCGAGAGGATGAGCAACAGTGTCAACCTGATAAAACTGACAATCAAAATGCTTTAGAAGCAGTTGATAAGATTGGTCAGAATCAAACAGACAATGTAAATGCTTAACCTATTACCCCGTATAGGTATATATAGAATTCACCAAAGGCTTGGATTGAATCCTATAAATTTCTACTAAGTTAGAAATAAACCTAAGACTTACAAGCATACTATTCACCATTGGATGGTGAGGGAATAGTGTCTTGTAAATTAGCTATGACAAATCCAAATTCCAAATAATGGTTAAAGACCATAAAATCCGAAATAGACTCCATGTTTTTAAATCATGTTTGGATCTTGATTCATTTGCATGAAGGGTGACAGACCCATCAATCGCAAATAAGTTTTCAAGAAGAAAACTGACAAATGTGGAAATGCACAAGCATACAAAGTTAGATTGGTTGAAAAGGATACAATTAATTCACGACATTGATTTTAATAAAAACCTATTTCACCAATCGGAACGCTAAAGTCTTTTCGTGATTGTTCTAGCAAAATTGCGCATATGAAATATGGCAAAAATACGAAACCGCCTTCCTAAAATTGGATTTTGGAAGAGACTATGGAAATAGTCTAAGGATTTTGTAATTCTAAGTAATGCTAGATTTGAAAGCAAGCTCAAGAAATTCATTGTGGGATTAAATGAAGCATTGCATGAAGAAATAGGAACATATATTCTCATAAAGTCAATAAAAGGTTTGGCTAAAGGAGAATCATAGAAATTTTTATAAACAAGAAATTTAGTGGGACCAAGAGTCTATCTTGTATGGTCCAACAAGAAGTTTATTGTTAATTAACTATCAAATGCTAAATGCTTAGATTTGAAAGGATTTTCGACAATGGACCAAGCAAAAGGCGATACTTAGTACATAATGGGAATTAAGATCTATTGGATAGACTTAATGAAATGTTTAAACGAGTAGAGGAATTTACCGTGTTAAACATGAAGGACTTGAAAAGGCTTTCGACCCATATGTATAAAACTAAGTAAAATGTTTGAACTAAGTCAAACAAGAAAGACTCTAGTAGAGACTTTCAACCGTATCACATAGCAAACAGTCTAGCAAGACTCAGTGAAACTGGATGAGCTAAAAGGTCACATGAATGGAACATATTGGGAATAATTCTGCGATTAAAACCATCATGTATGCTATGATATGGAGTCGTCACTCAACTTACATGCTTAGAGCATGAGAAGTATAAAATACCAATCAATCTAAATCTAATTGATGAATCATTAGATTATGGTCAAGAAAAACCAAAGTACTTTGATAAGTAAAAGGGGATAAGTTCTTGACGCATAGAAACAATTGTAATTTGAGAATTGATGTTGCAAGCACATCCTTAGCAAGGATTAGATCCTTAATAAGGAAGTCGTTTATAAGCACAAGCTAGAATGCGTCGTGGCTTGAGAATGGTAACATGGACGCAGATCCATAAATAATGTGCGGAAATTTAAGGTAAATTTCCATAATCACAAGTGAGCAGGGTCTCCCAACTCATTGTGAGTCGTCCGGAATAAAATCTGAGCAAAGCAACATCAGAATGTTTACTAAAATATATGTTGAGAATATTGTTGCCTGGAAGGCAATAATAAGAAAGTGTTCAATGGAAAGTTCAATGTCGAAGATTGATTATAGGTTGTCATGTTGAAGATCTCAAATCATGAAAATGAGTGGGAGCCATCACATGGACAATAAATCCTAAATCGCAGATAATCCATAACACTCTCAGATTCTATCATCTTATTATGAAAGTGTTCATTAATGAAGATGTTGAGATTTACGAAGTAAATTGTAACTAAACCTATGCAAAAAGTGAACAACAACATTCACAATTGCATGAAAGAAATCAAGCATATTAAATATGGGTGTGATTTCTATAAATGTTCAATGAAGAGTATTACTCTTGAAACATTTGAAGAAAACCATTTATCATAAGATGAAACGTTTAGAAGTTTCATAGTGGAATAAAATTTTAATAATGAAATTCCACAAACTATTTAATTGTGGTTTAAAATTAAATAATGAGTCCATTCGATTTCTAAGAATATTCAAAACAGGGTATCAAGACCATGTCTTGGATAAAGAAACACCTGTTAAGTGAACATTGAATATTAAAATCGAAAATTATCCCTAATCAAGGTCATTTAAATGATGGACAATTAATGACCACTTGAGATTAGTGTGTAGTATGATTTACAGCATCGTTTCTTGTACTGCAAGGACATAGTTGTCGTAAATCATTTGCACAGGTGGTAGTTTGGAACTACACCGGATCAAACCTATGAGAGTACTTTAAGAGATTCAAAATTTTTATAAGTACATTTCTCATTATAACTATCGGAACCTCTTTCCTCGACCATGAGTATCATGAAGTTCTCTTATTTGAGTACTAGTCGTTTTGATGTTGTCAAACGTCTGCCGTAACTGGGGATTATAACGGCAAAAGGCGACTAGGTCCTCTTAGTAAGGGAAGCTTACGGTACAAGACTGGGAATGTCCCCCTATTAACAATAGGGAATGTGTCTTTGTTGTTTACAAGGCCGCTCGAAGAGCGTGACTGTGAAAATGCATGGTCGTGCTCAGATGGATTTTAGAAATCATCTGCTAATTGACAGTCGAACTCGGAGATCGAGAAACACTTCTGAACGTAATAAGGATGACGATGAATCTCACCTTATAGTTCACAAAGAGACATTAAGCGACATAGGAAATGAGCTATACACTGTATGCACACTTGTCCGGAAGGACAAGTGGAAGATTGAAAGGAATGGTGTCCTTCCAACAAGTGTATTATTCTGATAGAGGGTTCAGAATTATCGGAAAGCTAATTCTTTAGTAAGGTCAAGTGATTGCAATGCTTAGGTGGAGGCCGCTTCCGATCAGTAATATTAATGTACAATTAATATTACAGCTTAATCTTGACTGAACCCTTCGGGTCGAACCCAATCGAACAACCGATCCGAGACGACGAATCAATCCGTAGGATTTGATGAGTCATCGGAGTTTTACGAACAAAGACGTCGGATATCGAGCTTAGAGTGTCGAGATCGAGCGTCGCAAGTCGAGTCGAATTTAAAATTCGAAAAGACGCGAAATCAATCGAGTTACAAGTACGAGCCTAGCCGTAGCCTCGCATTGGCCTAGCCATGTGAGAGCTAGGCTAGGCGAGATCCATCACAAGCCTAGCATGTTAGGCGTGCTAGGGCACTGCGTGCAAGCGGGCCATGCGCCCAAGCACCATCGCAGCATTGCATGTGCGTGTGGATGTGCTAGGCACTGGCTCTAGGCAAGGCCTAGCACTGCTTGTCGCACCATCGCAGCATGTGCGTGTGCATTGCTAGCACAACACCATGCACCATCGCTGCATGTGCGTGTGCGTGTGCATTGCTAGCACAACACCATGCACCATCATAGCATGCATGAGCGTGTGCATCGCTAGCACAGCACCAAGCAGCAGCATTCTTGTACGTGTGCCTAGCATTGCAGCGCCCAGCATGTGTGGCTCGCTAGCAGCACGCATGCTGGCTGTGCGTGGGTGCTAGCTGTGCTGGCTGGCTGCCTAGCCATGGTGCCAGGCGCCAGCTGGCAGCCTTGGCAGCCAAGGCAGGCTGCCAGCCAGCCACATGGAGGATGGCGGTTTTGATCAAGTGGGGACCAAGGGTGGTTGGCATTGCCTTGGGCACCAAGGCTATGGTCCCCCCCTCTTGGAATGGTCCTCACCTACCCTCTCCTCCCCATGTGTCACTTGTAACTCATTGATTGCATTGTAATTTTATTTTGTTTTAATTAAAATAAAATAGGAAAAATTGCCAATCTCCCACATTGATCAAGAGTGGGAGTTCAAGGGTTCATTTCCCTATAAATACCAAGGTATTGGTGTTTGGGAAGAACACTTGAGTGGAACTAAATGAGGCATCTCCCATTAGGTGAGAAAACCTCTAAGTTCGTAAAACTCCAATTTTTATTGGTCGGGTCCCGACTAACCTTCGGGATTTGGACCGTTCGGGTCGGGTTCGTGGGTACGAGCTGTTGGAGGCGGCCACGATTGTGACGCTCGAGCTTTCGAAGTAAGAGCTCGATTTGTGAGCGAAGCACGCGTCGAGGGTAAGAATGTCTTTTCTCTTTCTCTCTTTATGTTGTTAATTATGTGATTAAATATTTAGTTGCTTTAATTAGTGAGCAGGTCTTGGGCGGGTTTCTCTTCTGCGTAGCGTTGGACGCTACGAAACCCAACAGATAGAGAACTAGAGATGACCATCCATCATTCTACCATTGACACCAACAGTATAACAAAATTGAAAAATGGTCAATAGAGCACAATTATGGTCAACACTTACTGGAATAAGATGTTACAATTCACAATGCAGAAATGCATATTCTTAATTGTGCGATACAAGAGTGGAGCAGAACTGCATTGGCAACCACAGTTCAGTTATTGCTTACAGATCAACGAAAGACCCAGAGTCCAGGAACATTAAACTTACAAAATAACAAGTTTTATCTATTAAACATGGTTATATTTCAGTCTGCCATGTGACCAACCATATTAAGCAGCAGCAACTTCTTCGGCAGGCTTTGTTTCAGTTTCTACGGATTTTCCTTCTGATTCAGCTGGGGCTGCTTCTTCCCACAATGAGGTTTTCTTTCCAGTTTTTGAGACAGTCTGCAGAACAGCTTCTGGCTGTACATTGCCCTTGACAGTCACCTTTTGCTCCTTCATATCAATCTCATATGACTCAACATCTGAAGTTTACCACTGCAAATGTCAGTACTAAACACTAAATAATGAAGCATACTTGGTTTGTTAATTGGATACGCATTTCTGATTTTAAAAACAGTACTTAATTTTATGTGATTAGTATACAGCATAAGTACTCAAAAATAGAAAACAAAAAAAGAAAAGACATTTGATATACCAATAAAATTTTGATAAGAAGGAAATATCAATTTCAAAATCACATTAAAAGCACTGGTAGCATAATAATTATGTGAATAAACAATGTCATGGCGCATAGTAATTTTATCCTTGTGTTGCTAAGCCTTAGGATAGGGGGTAACAAGCATACAGAGTACTTGTATTTACACTTGCTAATGCAAACCAGACAGACTAACAGGAATATTACTGCCAAATACGTATAGATCAGAAAACTCATGATTCACATTCACCATAAGGTATGCCTACAAAATAAGCCAAGGACTGTACTGACGTACTTCTGAAACAATATTGAAGACAACCTTAATGGTAATCAGGCAAATCAAGCTTTCAGAAATCAGAAAGCCAATAAGTTCACGTTTTCAGCAAAAGAATAACCAAAGACTAGCACATCTTTGAATCGGTAGCAGCTTCAACAATTTTTGACTCAGTTCAAACAATCAAGATCTATCATCACTTCATCAGTGTCACAACTACAGGAAATGCTTTAAGGGACAGAAGAACTATCAACCCAAAGATAAACTTCCAGAAGAAAAAGGTGTCTGAAAAACATTCATGAAGTCTATGCTACAATGCATATTTCAAATCACAATTTACTTCAGTAAGAGATATTCCCTATCTTGGCAGTCTGATTACCTAGTAATACTATCTGCTCCTTTATATCATAATCATCCACTATATAGGTGCAAGAAATTCATATAGCAGTGAAAACTGAACAAACTCCATGTCACCAAGATGCAACCATCTACTGTGCCTCAACTACAGCTTCACACACACATTTGAATTCATCAATAAATATAACGTAAAACAGTATAACATGGGCCATAAGAGTCATTACAGAAAATAATTATCGAAAGTCATGCAAAAGCAAGTTTGATACACTGAAAAGACATTTTCAAATCCAATACACATAGAAGCCCCTGCACCATGGACAGATAAAGAATAAAAGCTAAGGTCTTTTCTAGCCACAACTGATTCCAAGTTGATAAGAAAAAGAGAAAGGTGTGGGTCTATCTTATCTCACCCCCACTCTGTAAGGGAAACGTTTAGGTATCTTGGGGGGTCAAAGTTCTTACAAAAATAATTAAAAAAGAGCCAGAAAATCAGAATGTATGATTAGGAGGTTCCAAGCATACAAGACAATTTTTAAATAATAAGAAGACAAACCTTCCATTTTGTCCAAAACTCGCTTCACCGCTCCGGAACAGCCTTGGCATGACATGGCAACTTTGAGAACAACAGTCTGCAAAGAACCAGCACCCCATTCAAATCAGATACACATGCAAACAGTCTGCCATTAACACTCGTATGTTTCCAGTTATTAAGAATGGTTAAAAGAAAATGTTAAAAGACAATGCGACACACAAGTTTCATAAAAAACATTCATTTCAACAACTCAGATTACTGACGGTAAAGCAAAACAGAAAGAAATAGGTTAAGTGGTTAACTACAAGTTTGTAGGCACAATTTATCTTAAAAGAATTGCATCTCTGAGACGCAAATTAGGATGCAAGACCTTAAATTCAACAATTTTCTAATATTACAAACATCATCTAATGAAAAAACCACTTAGCATATCTTATAAAGTCATTGAGCATGACACTAGCACACCCTTACAAAACATTACACTCAGACATCCTTCAATAAAATGTCAGGAAAACATTCACCCGTTGATGGAATACACCCTCCAATCACAATAATAATATATAATTAACGACATTTGCAATTCGACTCAACTTTTGATGGTCCGAAATCAAGAGACGGACCTTCCCGAAACATATTATGAAGTACTAACAATGACATACGAGTAAAGTAAGTATACACAAACTAGGGGATCATAACTTAGTCCAAATACTCCGTAGTAGTTGATGGTTACAACAACCAATTTAAAGCTAAACCATTTGACATCTAATGATCGATATCCTACACTTTCCTGCATCATTCAAACTTTAGATTCTTGAAGCAAATTTTAAGAACATGCATGAGGTTAAACATGTCAAGAGGTCCAAATTCCAACCAAAATATCAATTATGCAATGATTCCAATTAGGCCGAAATTTTCAATATGTCAATTATGCAATTATTTCAGCATACATATCAACACCCATATCAAGATTTCCAGATACTGCCCCTAAAACTATTTCCAAGAGGATTTACAGAACAAGAATTTACTCAAAGAAAACTAAAGTTCAGCTTGTCAGATTATACTATTCCCAAAAATTTATATAATTAAAATACATCAAATTCCCCAAATCAATTTTGATATAGGGTTTTGAGGATAACACCAAATTCCCAAATATTATAGCAAAATATAAATAAATAAAATTGGGTAGCAGATAACGAAGCAGGAACATTAAGAATATATGAAAAACAATCCAAATTCACTAAACTCAAAATTTAAATTTCCTCAAAAAGATCTTGTGAAAAAATTGATGCAGAAACGAAGGAATTTAAAGGATACCTGAGACATGGTGATTGAATTGAGTTTGATAATCGACAAAAGTGAAGGGGAAAATTGAAGAAAATTGTGATGAAATTGTAAAAATGAGTTTGAGGGGAGAAGAGTATTTATTAAGAGTTAAAGGTGATGAAAGGGAGTTGTAATGGTGGATTGGTTGACCAAATTTCAACGTCGCGTTACGTTTAAGCGCGCATCATCTGATTCCCTTCCTACTTCGCTAACCGTTTTTCCTTCTTTGTCTTCTTCCTTTCCTTTTTCGTTTTCTCTAGAAGGTTTTTCTTTTTTTTTTATTTTTTTATTTTTTCTTTTTCTTTTTTCACTTCCTTTTAGCAAAGGATAATATCAAAGTTAAAGACTGTTAAAGCGAATTAAATATAGCGCAACCTCTCTTGCTATCTGCCTTATAAATACAACCGTATTTAAAAGTTGACCCTAAAAGCTGTATTTGTAGCACCAGCCATAGATAATTGATGTCCCCATGACCATCACCCTTTAGAAGAGTGACAAGGTTATAAAGTCGGTAAAAACTATAGCGACTGAATGTTTGAGTTTGATGCCCACTATAGGCTATATAGACTAGCAAAAGCTTCCGAATGTAAAGGTAAAGTACATAACCAATAATTACTTCCTCCAATAACTCAACTACTATTCGTCGTTCTCAATTTACAGGGTGACGCTCTCATTTTAAGATGAAATGACCTTTTTGCCCTTGTGTGAATTTGGCCTATATAAGGCTCCACCACCTTGTCACATATGATACCGAGATGTTAAATATTATTCCCGAGCCTACCACTTGGCTTAAAAAAATCCCGAGCCCACCACCAAAATTTTTTAATTGTTTATGGAAAAAAATAAGCAAGGTATAGCGACTTGTCTTGAACGATGAACGACGACAACGATCGTACGCCGGAGGATTCGTCGGGAGAATTTGTAAGTCGTTGAATATTTTTTTTTTAGAAGGGGAGATCCGCCCAAAATTTCCGGAAATAATAAGGAGGATCCGCCTGAAATTTCCGAATCCTCCATACGAAATCCGGAAATTCTAGGCGGATGTATAGATCCGCCTGGAAAATCCGGATCTCTTATGGAGGATCCGAAAATTTCAGGCAGATCCTCCCTATACATCCGGAAATAATGGGCGGATGTTAATTTTTTTTTTTTTTGGTTATTGTAAGTTGTTGGTTATTATTATTATTATGATTTTTATGGTTATTGTTAATATTACTATTATTGTTGTTATTATTATGATTATTGTTGTTGTTGTTGTTTTTTTTTATAATTATGATTATTGTTATTGTTGTTGTTGCTACGATGATGATTATTATTATTATTGTTGTTGTTGTTGTTGTTTTTTTATCGATGAGCATAAATTGGGTTGCGAAATAAATGTGGTTTGTAATTGTTTTTAGTATTGTATTATTGTTATTGTTATTATTATTGTTATTTGTAGTTATTTTTGTTAGTATTACTTTATGTTAATGTTATTTAATATTAGTTAATGTTAGTGTTATTTAATAATAGTTAATATTGTGATATTAGTTATTGTTAGTGTTAGTTGATGTTAGTTAATATTAGTTATTATTTGTTGATGCTATGATATTGTTATTATTATTGTTATTATTGTTGTTGTTGTTGTTATTATTATTATTATTATTATTATTATTATTATTATTATTATTATTATTATTATTATTATTATTATCTCAAAAACAGACAAAGTCATACAACCTACAATAAATTAGTGGGAAGCCAAGATACAAGCTGGGTCCCCACTCCTCTAGCTATAGCAAATTCTACCCTAGCAAAGATATGAGCTGCCGCACGAGCCCCAATGTCTTGCGTCGTCGAGAATCTCTGAACCCGCTTTAGCAACGCAACAGCCTCTTTCTCTAATTCCCCAAGCGAAGAAAAGGAGAAGGGAATGAAACCATATCCAATGAGCCGACACCTAGCTTCATACTTCACCCGCTTCTGATAAGCCGCATCGGCCACATTCTGTCCAGGAACAAAGTCAGATAACCCTGTCTGTGTCAAAGGAGAAGACCCTGTTAATGAATTTATTATTATTATTATTATTATTATTATTATTATTATTATTATTATGCTAATCTGGACGTGTTTTTTTGTGTTTGTCTTGTATTTTTATAGGATTCGGAGGTTGAAGAAGGCGATGACGTTGTGAATTATAGTGCAAATTTTGTGACAGACAAGGTTTTTCGAACGTTTGAGGATGCAATTAACACTAGTAGAATAAATTAAATTGGAAGCGGTTCAAACCCCCTAATTGGAAGTGGTTTTGAACCGCTTCGGTTTGGGGGGCTTCCCATAGCAACTTTAAATGGGAAGCGGTTCAAACTGCTTCCCATTTGAAGGGAATTGGAAGCGGTTTGATGCCTGAACCGCTTCCCATTATGGCTTTAAAAAAAAAAATTCACCAAAACCTTTCTTCAACCAAACGAACAGGGCATCTAGGCTAATAGAACGAAGGAAAATTGATAAAAAAATATAAAACATAAGTATGAAAATATATACTACGTATTTCCATTAATAAGCTGTAATATTACATTTATAATTCGTCCAAAAAATTACATTTATAATTCAGAAAAAAAAAATTACATAAGTATGAAAATATATACTACGTATTTCCACCACCACGCATCTGAAGCCACCACCCATCTAACGCCACCAACGCATCTGACATAGAATTGAAACAAATCTCAACAAATTTACTCATTATGCAAAACAATTGAAGCAGAATTGAAACAAATTCATTAACCCATCAACTAATTTACAAACCATAACCAAATTTCAACTTAATAATTGCAAATAAACCACAAATCGAACCGATTCAAGGCAATCAAACATAAAATTTGAAGATAAATTTTGAAAAAAAAGATTAAACTAGATCTGAATTCTTACTGAAATTGCGTTGTCGATTGTTGTTGTTGTTGTTGTTGTTGGCGTGGCGTTGTTGCTCGCTTTTACTCGGTGGGTTGCTCGCTGTTGCTCGGTGGTTGTTGCTCGCTGGTGCCCGGTGATGTTGCTCGCTGTTGCTGTGTTGATGGGGTGCAGTGGTTGTCGGTCGTGGTTGTCGTGGCCAAAGGAGATGGAGAGAGGTGAAGGAGATGGAGAGAGAGGAGAGAGCAGAGAGCAGGGGATGGAGAGAGATGAAAGGCGTGAGAAATTAGGGGAATGAGGAGAGAGAAGAAGAAGACGTGAAATTATTATTGGTAGCCCGATTTTATTTGGCAAATGGGGAGCGGTTCATGTTCAAACCGCTTCTAATTATAAAATTTGGGAGCGGTTCACCCTTAACCGCTTCCAATTTGTATTTTTTTTTAAAAAATTTATGTAAATTGGTTTTTGGAAGCGGAATTCAATAACCGCTTCCAATTTGTGGCTTCCCATTACCTTTTTTCTTCTAGTGTAAATGGGCGGATGATGTTGCCATAAATCTAGGATTTATTTTAGTGAAATCATCTTTCAACAAAACAAGAGATGGTCGACCATATCGGTATTTGAGATGTGATCGGGGACGCAGGAGTAAGCCGAGAGATCTTGAGAACGCAATTCGAAAGGACACAAAAACCAAAGCCAATGGTTGTCCTTTCTACATCAAGATATACTACGAGTTCATCACCGACAGTTGGATTACCCGGGCGAAAAATGATGAAACTGGGACCCACAACCATCCAATGATTGTGTATCCAGAGGGGCATCGTAAAATTAGTGGGTTGAGCCCAGATGCGAAGCAGGTTGTGCGTGACATGATGAAGTTTAAGGTTGCACCGCGTAACATCATGGCGACTATTGTCGAGCAATTTCCTGATGATCATCTAAACATCAGACACATCTACAACTGCCGGAATGACTTGAGGTCAGAGATGTCTGATGGGAGAGGAGTTGTTCAGCAATTTCTACATTTGGCGAGACAGCGTCAATATCTTTACTGGGTTATGTCTGATGATGAAGGTGTTTTACAGCACGCCTTTATGGCGCACCCAGTCATGGTAGAAATCTTTCGGACGTACCCATATGTGATCGGTATGGATTCCACTTACAAGACCAACCGATACGGGATGCTGTTCTTTGAGATAATTGGTGTGACACCGACAAATCAGAATTTCCTCGTTTTTTACGTGTTCATGCGCAACGAGTGCACGACAAGCTATCGATGGGTTTTGCAAAGATTGAGAGACTTGATTGGGTATGATAAGGAACCGTCGGTTTTCTTGACAGACCGTGAGCTTGGGCTATGTGCGGCCTTGAGGGAAGTGTTTCCAGGGACCCCGCACTTACTTTGTCAATGGCACATTAACAAAGATGTGGAGGCTCGGGTCTCTGCTATATTCAAAAACAAGAAGATCGGTGCGACTTTCAAAAATGGAAAATGGAAACGTATCATGGATGCTGCAACCGAGGATGATTATGATGCTGCCGTAGATACACTGAAAGATCGGTGGGCAAGTTCCCAGCGGTGATACAACATGTTGAGAGAACATGACTTAGTCATAAAACGAAGTTTGTGACATTTTGGACAAACCAAGTTCTACATCTAAGCAACACCAGCACTTGCAAAGTTGAGAGCCAACATTCGGCCGTGAAGATGTGGTTTGAGTCCTCGACAGGTTTGTTGTTTGGATGTTGTAGTTCATGTATATACTTTGTTGTAGTTATATTTGTTATAAATCATAACGGTATTTTTTTGTAATTTGCAGGTTCTTTAGATACCATATGGGCCCGAGTTCATTGCCATATTAGTAATCAGATCATCGCAATTCGTAACGGTTTGGAGGCTTCTAGGTCAAAGATAGGTCAGAAGTACCGACAATTGCCACTGTCACGTATTAACGGCAAGGTGTCTCAGCATTGTTTGAAGGTTCTCGATGACGAGACAAAAAGGATGAGGGAGCTGAGCTATCAGGTGTATTAGCGATGTGGATGTGCAATGCGTGTGACCCACGGTTTGCCCTGTGCTTGCCAGATACATGACTCTCTAGCTGCAGGGACAGGCTTGTATATTAGGAAAATTCACCCGTTCTGGAAGACCTTGGTTATCAGTGATGGTGATGGTGGACCGGTGTTCAGTAATGACTCGGCCGAGGACGCCGCACATTTTCGTTCTCTGATGGATGAGGTAATCGGTAGTGATCGTGCTGTTCTTCGAAACGTATCTCGCATCATTGAAGAAGAACTGTATCCGGATCATTCTGACCTCGGAGATCTTGTTGTAAACCACCAGGTTCGTGGTTGACAAAGAAACAATGATACAAGACGTGATCCTTGTTATTTTGAACATGTGAACCGCTAGAACACTGCACGTGGTGCACGCCAAATAGGTAAGATTGACTATTGTGATTTTCACGTATTTCATTATTTACTGTACTAATAACTGAATCCTAAATTTGTGCAGAAGATCCATGTGACATTAGCCAAAGCCATTATCGACAAATGCTTCCAGGACCGATGTTGCCTTACATTACAGGATGGAAGGATGTCATCGGCGATGGTAACTGCGGCTTTTGTTGTGTGGCCGAGTTCTTCTTCGGTGATCAAGGACGATGGTATGACGCTTGAGAAACAATAGCAAACGAGGTCCTTGGTTATCCAACCCTGTATGAGAGGATTTACGGGCTTGGAAGACTTGGGATCAATGTGGAGCGAATTAGATGGAACGGTGGGGCGGTTGATTCCCGTCATTGGATGGCTGCAATTCAAGATTTATTTCCTATGCTAATTGGTTCAACGCAATGGTTATTATTCTTGGTGTTGGCACCGTACCAACCTGCTACTACCCATGCCTCACGATTTTGTCGTTGCGGGCACGAAGGGGGGTCACTGCACCTGAACGAGAGTTTGTGATCGCTATAGTTGGGGGCTCACATTTTATCTGTATTGACCTTGCACCAGATTCACCTCTTCCCTGAATTGCAGGTTGGTGGACTGAGAACCACGAGCCAAGTGTTGACGGTTGGGATCAACGTTATGCAGCTAGAAGGAACATGTGGGATGCGTTAATTAGATAAGAATGCATTTATGTACATTCATTTATTGTGAACAGTTGTAGATATGTAAAGTGTAAATAAAAATTCTGAATCAAACAAAGTTTCAACTAAAACCACACAAAAACAATAGTCCAATTCTTAAAATACATGCCGAATGTAGAGTAAATAAACGAAATGCGTACAACTAAAACAAAAACTAATAAACAGGGAATTCACAACCGCATCATCGCCCTCTAATCAGCTTGTAGCGCTTCAGCCATTGCTCTCGTATCACGCGATAAGCTCGGATACTCGTTCAGTGTCCTATTGATAACCTCCATGGACCGACCCATCCACTACAATAAAAAAAACAACATATTAGTACTTACGTAATCCGTGTTAGTTCTCTCTGGCAGTGCGCGACTCCCATGTGATGACGCAACTGGAGAAACACGAGGATGAGAAAATTAGTACAACCACTGCATGTAACCAGGATCGACCGTAGGAGCACCACCACCAAGCCTGCTGAGGGGACTTAACACCACACTGAAAGACGCACCAGGGACAAACCGAGTCCACATCACATATGTCATCTCTGGCGAAAAGTCTACTCGATACATCTTCAAGTTCGTCGGTCTCTTTGCCTTCTCAGGCCTGATGATGGCTTGTGGAATGCCCTGGATGTATCCAAGTTGTCGAACCACTCGATCACACATATATGGCTCAATGATGTTACGGTACTGGATGAAGCCAATGAATAGAGTAGCAGGCACGCGTTGTGCTGGATCAACTCCGTACGATAGCCAGTTTACCTCATTGTCAGTCAGATGATCCAACCTAGCACGAAATGAGAGGAGGCGCTCCATGCTCTTGTTGGGGCACCCCGATCCGACATCCCAGACAGACGCATGAGGAATAATAAGCTCTCTGGTCAAGGTCCCCTGTTGAGGCCGAAAACAGGGAAAGTACTCGTAGATCCACGCCTGCAGAAGCGTAAGACAACCAGCGATAGAATCAGCATCTCTTCGTGATGCTGTACCCAACTGCCGATACATATACGCTATAACAGCAGAACCCCAGGAGTACTCACTAATCTGAACATCCTCAACAAAAAGCTCGTTGAGGAAGGAAGGATGAGTACGGTTACCACTGTTGTCCAAAAATAGACATCCGCCAAGTACTAACCACAAGTACGCCCTGTAATGGACACTGAAGGGCCTCTGCGTCTCCAAGGTAGACTCCATTATCCTCTCAGTGAGCACCCCACTACCCTGCCATACGGTTTTAGTACCACACCTCTCATTCAGCTCTTCCGCAGTCATATCCATGGTAATCGAGCATGCTTCCTATAAACGTCCGTGCTAGGAGTAGTGGAAACCATGGAACCATCGACACGAAGCCTTAGAATATGATACACATCATGCAGCATAATCGTGATCTCCCCAAATGGCATGTGAAACGTGTTCGTGTCTGGTTGCCATCTCTCAACAAAAGCAGAAATCAAGGGCTAGTCAAATCGCCTGAACATGATCCCGGGTAAGTGAGATAGACCACTACCATTATTCAGTTCCAAGTGCTCCTGCGAAAGACGACCTCGCCAGTTACCCAATTCAGTACACAATTGTGTCCTGCTCAAACACCGCAGAACATTTCGCTTCTGCCCACCCCATATATATGCAGCCACGTGACCCCTAAAACTAAGAATAACAGTACCATCCTCAAGCCCACCTGGCATCGGCTCCTGTACTACCCATGTCTCTGATGAGCTGGTAGAAGGTTGACCTGGCTCACTACTACCAACAAATCCCCCATGCTGAGCCCTATACACGGTACGATAATCCTGAGGGTCGTACTCTGAATCTCGATCAGCATGACTAGCTCGCTCGTCGTCCTGATCGTCAGATGAAGGCAATCTACCCAAGGAGTACATGGGGGTGCTCCCATCTGACTGATGCTCCCCCGACCAAGTACCAGCAGACCCGTACTGCTGCTCATGATGAAACGGTGCCTCCGAAGGTCCTACACCACCTAACTCCCTCCTAACTGATGCATTCAAACGTCTTGATCTTGCATGTCGAGCACCCGAACCCTCAATCTGCATTAAATAAGTACAAAATCAGATTTCTTTAATACTTACACACATAACTATGATATCAAAGTTGAATCACTATTATTCAAATTAAAAAATATCATTTCAAAATTATAATAAACCAAATCTAATAAACAATAATAACAACATTACCAAGGATCAATAATAACTAATAATAATTTGACAACAATAACATAAACCAAATCAAAACAATAATAAACAACAAAATCGGCAACATTACAACACAACAACAACAACAACAACAACAACAACAACAACAACAACAATAATAACAATGGTAATAACAACAACAATAATAATTTCAATCAATTTTTTATAAAATTTTAATCACGAAAAAAATTACATAACAATAACAACAAAAACAATATAATTATATTAGTAAAAAAAAAACATATCAATAATCAAGAGGAGAAAAAATTCCAAAATTAATAAAAACCATAATACATAACAATTACACATAATAATAACAATAAAAATAATTAAAATTATATTACTCAAAAAAAAAAATACATATCAATAATCACGCGGAAAAAAAATCCGAAATTAAAAAAAAACACATACATAACAATAACAATAAAATAAATAAAATTATATTATATTACTCAAAAATAATAAAAATAAAATATTAATCACGAAAAACAAGAAAACAAAAAAAAAATCGACAAACAAAAAAAATAAATTCAGAAAACCCAAACTTCCGCCTGAAAAATCCTGAAGTCTGGGCCGGAAATTTCAGGTGGATGTGGTACTTCCGCCTAAAATTTCCGGAAGTTTCCCAAGACTTCCGGATTTTTCATGCGGAAGTCTAGGTTTTATGAAATATTTTTTTTTCAAAATCAGAAACAATTAAACAACAACCAACCTGCTCGCCGCCACTAACGTCGCCCCCACGACCACCATATATCAGCCTAATGCGTCGCTGGTCCGCCATACCTGGATTCAACCTTTGATTGGTGGTGTTCGTTGTTCTTTGTTTGATTTTCAAAGTTTGGGGTATTTTTTGAAAGAAAATTTCTGATTTTTTTTTTTAATTTCTAACTTTTTTTTAGAGTGAGAAAATTTTAGAGAGAGAGTGTGTGGGTTGAAATGACTTGTGAGTTTCGGAAGTGAGTTTCCCGAGTATTTATATACGAGGGGCAAATTAAGAAATTCAAGTAAAAAATGCGAGCGTCACCTTGTAATTTACGAACGACGTTTAACAACACCCCTCCAATAATCCTCTCATCTAGAGGATCTGTATTATAGAGACACCAGCCTATACTTGCTCTTCTTTTTTCTTTTAACCACAAACCATCGCCCTGAATCTTGAACAAATTCGAGGCAGTGGATTTTCTCCTAAATTGGCCACATGAAACCCGGATTAAACACCCTAGAGTTCCTACATAACCAAAGACCCTAGAGAGTACCAACAAAGGTGCTAATCTTGGGACTCAAAATCCCCTCCGAAATAATAAAAAGTCGGATATAATCTTGGATCCAATCTGAGAGAGAAAGGTCTCCATGTAATTCTAAGTGGATGCCCAAACCTCCACCGCTCCATGTTATATTAGCCATATTGCAATCCCTAAACAGATTGGAAAAATCTTCTGTTTGCGTACTACAAAATCATAGGACATATCTTGTATTGGTACACTGCGGCGCTGAAGTTCACTCTTAACTACTAACCTATTGTGGAATAACTTCCATAAGAATAGTTTCCACTTTGGCTTTGTAGGAAGAGTCCAAAGTATTTTCCAGAATTAGTTTAGATGGTGATTAGTAAGCAGTTGTAGCAGGATTGAAAGGAATGGTGTCCTTCGAACAATTGTATTACTCCGATAGAGGGTTCGGAATTGATCAGGGAAGCTAATTATTCAATGAATTCAGGAGATCATAATGTCTATGTGGAAGTCGTTTCCAATTAGTAAGACTAATATAATTAATCTTATAGCTTTCTCTTGACTGAACCCTACGGGTCACACCTAATCGCGTAACCGAACTAAGGCGACTAATTAATCAAGAGAATTAAATACATCAATAAAGATATTACGAACTCAAACGTCGGATTTCGAGCTTTGAGCGTGGAAGTCGAGCGTTAAACATTGAGACAATTCTAGGAATCGACGAGACGAAAAATAATCAAACGACACGACATGTATGTTAGGCTCTCAAGCCTAGCACAAGGCCTTCCCGCACAACACTAGTGGGGAAAAGGCCAAACCACAGCCCAAGCCCTCGCATGGTACTGGCCAAGGGAAGTAGGGCGGGGCGTGCTATCGCAACACAAGCCCTCGCATTGGTCGATTTGCATGCGGGCTGAGGCATGTAGGGATGTGCGTGCTGGCCGAGCTAGCATGCGTGACTGCTATGCTTGTTGGCCCAGCCGAGAGCATAAGGGCAGGCCACAAGGCACCCTTATTTCCTATGGCAAAGGCCGGTCACGTGGCACTCATGTATTGAGAAAGAGATTTTACTTGGGGAGCAAGGGGGCTTGTGGTCCTCACCAAACCTTTCCCCTGTGTGTGCCAAGTGTTGTTTGTTAATTTATTTTGAACTAAATTAAATGCTATCTTTTCTCACTTTATCGCAAGTCCTACATTAAAAGATTTATGAGGGATAAGAGATGTCATGCGTATAAATACCAACCTTGGGCGTTAGGAAAATCACTTGAGTTAAACTCGAAAAAGGCATCTCTGATATAAACCGTGAGAAAACCTTTGGAGTATGAAAATATTTTGGTTTACGGTTTCGTCTAGCTACGAAACCTAACCTAGTTCGGGCATGAGGGTGTGCAAAGTAGGAGGAATTTGGATTATGGTTCTTTGGCTTTCGGCATCAAAGATTGTTTTTGTGTACGAGGTGAAGCACGCATCAAGGGTAAGATAGTCTTTCCCTCTGTGTATGTGTTTATTGCTTTATTTATTATATGCATGTTAGTCATATTAATTTATTCATGTGGTCTGGGGCGGGGTTTGGTTTCGCACAGTGTTTGGAACACCATAAAACCCAACAGCAGTATTAGAGCCTCTTGTATTTAATTTTTATGACTAAAATTAATTAAGGGGATTTAAAATGGATTTAAGATCTGGATAATTAGCAACCTTATTAGATTGGGGTTTTGGTTTTTATTGGATAAAAATTGGACTAATGCTAGAATGCAAGTACCAACCCAGATTTCGACGAAAAAGTAGTAAATTTTGGGTGGAAATCAAATCTAACTTTAACCACAAAGTGGTTAAAATTTGTGTTTAATTCCACCCAAAACCATGTTTTTCGAGGGATTTTTTTGTTTAGAATGAGAAAATTTTAAATCATTGGACCTTAATTAATTTTGGCGTATAATGATTGATTATGTGAGTGCTTTGGATTTAATCTACTGCAATTATACTCCCCTTAATGCATGAATTTGGTTAATTTATGGATGCTTAATTTGGAGTGCCTAATTTTTCACTTAAACTTGATTTTGCTAATTAAATATGCAATTGGATTGCTCTAATGACTTGGTTTATGTTAAATGGGATTAATGACTTTTGAAATAGTTAAAGATTGAATCTTTATTGGATTATGATTTGGATCTTGACTTACTAAAACTCTAAATAAACAAAATTTAAATTCTAATGATTTTGGAAATCGATTTGAGATTCATGTTGTTCATGTTTATGTTTGAATATTGTTCTTCATTGGATGGTTGAAATATTCAAACTTGGTAGAGTCCTTTGAATAAATTATTTTTTAGTGCATGGTTAATTAATTTATTTGATTAGTTTGTCAAAGTCATAATTAATTTAATCACTAGATGAGTTAATAATTATGTTGCATGCCCTAAAATTTTGATTAAATCAAAATAACCTAAAATTATTAAAAAAAAAATGGTTCTAGGAAATAATTTTGGTTGTTGCACTTAGCTTGAATTAGTTTGGTTAGACCTAAAATTAATTCAAAATTGGATTTAGAATTAAAAATCGAAAACTTGATAGGCCGTCGTCGAGCCTACCAAAGATAATAATTCTTATCTTGGTCTCACTAACAATAGTAAGGGTAAGAAAGGGTCGAACCCAAGAGAGGCGTTGAATCAACCACCGAGTACTACCGTTTAAATAAGCTAAACGAATTCTAAATTGGGTTGGTTTTTAGTAACTTCTTCTAACACAATTCAACTAAGCTAAGAGGAGGTTAACAATATTAAGAGGAATCTAGGGCTTGGGTTATACCACTCAACTTCATCACAAATCACAATTAGCATGCAACAATCAAGGTAAATTAATGGGATAAATTAGGGGAAGTCATCTAAAGCACCCAACTACTCTCTCAAGCTAGAGGGATTACTTGAATCATGAATACGACCTACTCTCGTGGTTACATAGCATAAAACAAGTGTTAAAGCATAATCACGATGACATAAACATTCCCTTGACCGGTAATCCCTATTCTCATGGCATTTCGGGTCAATCAAGCATAAGGGAGCTAACTCAAGTTCATCTCTCGATCCTTCGTTGAGAAAGCTTGGATAAATAGTTCTAGCAATGGCCATATACAAGAACTAAGCAATTAAACCCACTTAAGCTCAACTAATTAACATCCCACAACAACCAAATTAGCACATGCAACAAGTAATTAGTGACTACATTGAGGGTTTTGCCCAAACCCTAGAATTTAGACTACTCACAATCCATGGGGGTTAAAGCAATTAAAGAATTCAAGCAATTCATGAACAAATTCAAACTAAGGATTAAGCTAATTAACAATCCAAAACATGCAAGAACTAGCAAATAATTAACAACAAAGTAAAGAGAAGTAGAAAAGATGAGTAAGAAATGGTTACTATGAAGCTTCAAGGTGAGCAACAATGGTGGATTTTGTCTTCTACAATGATTGAATTTGAATAATTCCAAGCTAATAATTGAGAACTAACTAATGATTTGAGAATTTAATGTTCTAAGACTACAAACTAAGAGAAAAGCTCTGAAAAACTGCCTCTCCCGTACAAATGAGCTCTAAAGGGGTATTTATATGACCCCCAAATAAAAAGGACGGAGAAAACAAGGAAGGAGTTCGACTGCAGGTCTGCACGGACGTGCCAGATTTGGCACGGACGTGCAAGGCTAAGCACGGCCGTGCCAAGTTTGGCACGGACGTGCAGAGGGGGCAGAATGGAGGCAGAACGTACTGCTAAGAATCGAGCAGTTCCGCACGGACGTGCAGATACTGGCACGGACGTGCAGCTACAATTGCACGGACGTGCTTAATTTGGCACGTCCATGCAGGCCTTGGCAGAATGTTCTGAGTTTCTGGAGCACTTCTGCACGGACGTGCAAAGTCTGGCACGGTCGTGCACCTCCTGCACGGACGTGCCAGATTAAGCACGGCCGTGCAGGCCTTGGCAGCTTGCTGAAGCTTTCTGGAATCTCCTGCACGGACGTGCAAGGTCTGGCACAGCCGTGCAGGGTCTTCTAAACCCCTTTTTTTCATCTTTTCTTCTATAATGCACCTTTCCTTGGCTTCTTTCATCCATCTCCTTGCTTCTAACCTCGGCTTTGTATCCATGGGCTCCATTTGGTCGTTCTTTTGAACCTAGAATCTCAACAAAAACACCAACAACCCGTGAAGCATAGGATACACAAGAATTGCATAATAATAGAGTAAAAATGAACCAAAACGCAATTTATATCAAGTAAACTAGGTTCAAAACACCCTAAAATCGTATCAAATAGCAAGTTATCAAATCCCCCCAAGCTAAGCTTTTGCTCGTCCTCGAGCAAAACAAAAATGTCAAACCAAAGGAGGAAAACAAATTGCTAATCATCAATCCAAGGAGAGGCAACAAGGGGGAAGCATACATAAACAAATCCGCATGGTGACAACCATCATCACTTTTAGCACAAGTGAGAAGCAATTTAAACCTCTAAGTCGCCTTAGGGGACGAGTTTTTATCTCGTGAGGGTTTCCAATGAGTTTGCCCCACAACTCACGCAGTCCACAGCACATCGCCAAAAATCGCACAAGTTCAATTTTTCGCCCAAGTCAACTCATCGGGATATGAGACACAAGCAAGACAAGTGAACGACTTTCAAGAATTACCGATCATACAAATGTACACATGAGTTGGGGGTAGAGAGGAAAACTAAAGAAGGTTGCACTAGGATACTTCCTTTGGCCTTTTACTAGTTCATTAGAGCACACCTAGATATTCCAAAGTTGTAATGAGCCCTCTTTCGGTTATAAAATCTCAAAATGCTAGTCCACCTCCCAAAATGCACACCCAAGGCCCCTTAATTACACTCTAACTCGGGAATTTCACAAGAAACAATAAGCAACAAATTCGACAATGTGTGGGAGGCATCCACAAGTTGACCTCTAAAGAAAAGAAAATCAAAATTTTGAGAATTTTTGGGGGAGTTTTTTTTTTTTTTTTTTTTTTGTTCTCCCTTCTTTTCTATTTATTTTTTTTATTTTTTTTATTTTTTCATTTTTTTATTTTTTACATTATTGCCCTCGCCTCTTTTAACTGTGAGCGGCTCTTTCTTTATTCGAAACGTGTGGCTTATTATGCCACTTATTACACATAATACAAGTATAACCAATTCCCTAATAGAGTTTCATTTCGGGGAGGAAGTGAGGCACATTAAGGGCACAAGGGACCGCAATTTGACTCAAACATATCCTACTTTGGGCAAATTTAACAATATCCTATGCTAGATGTGCAATTGAGCATTCATCGACTTTCATTTCATATACACTAATGCAACCAGGATTAATAGACCTCTAAATGACCCCAACTCATGCATGCACCCTTCTAAAAGAACTTTTACTCATCACTCAAGAGTCAAGCAAGCAAAACATATTAGCGTCGTCATTTGAGTTTCATCCTTGGGCAATCTTTTCATTTTTCAATATTTTTTCGTTTTTCGAATTTTTTTTTTTTTTTTTTTTTTTTTTTTTTTTTTTTGAGTAAGAAATGAGAAATTACAGCATTGGGCTAGCTAAACTAAGCATTAAAAAAAAAACTATACAACTAAATGAAAAGATAAGAGAGGTATTCACAAGATAGGAAATTTGGATTTAGGGTATTGGATTTCAAAGGGAGCAAATTTGGATTTAAAGGATTTGGATGTTAGGGAAGAAGAGAATGGGAAAAACCAACATGCAAACTCAATCATGGAAACACGAAAACACAACACGAACCAATGACACATGAGAGAACACTCCACTCCCCCCCAAGCTATCATAAACATTGTCCCCAATGTTAAAGCAATGCAAGCACAAAGAGAAGGGGAGGAAGAAACTAACTCATTGGTTCGGGCCCCCTTGGGAGCTTGAGCCCCCTGGGTAGAAATGCCGGTACATAGTGCGGAAATCGCCCAACTCCGATCTGAGACCTTCGAAACTTGTTCTCATGTTGTCAAAAGAAGTCCTCATATCTTCGTTTGATCTCCTTAAGGTCTCGAATTCGGTGGTCATGCGGGCAAAATTCGCATTCATGTTGGCTACCTGCTGCTCAAAAGAGATGTATGGGTTATTTTCACCCACACCTGGATCTTGGTAACCCTCTTGGTCCCCTTGTTGGAACTCGTGTTGTTGATGAAATTGCTGTTGCTGAAATTGTTGATGATGTTGCTGCTGTTGTTGTTGTTGTTGATGGAATTGTTCCTCACCGCCTTGGGGTTGGTCATCTTCTCCACCCGGAATCCACTCAAAATCCGGCTCAAAGACCCAATTCTCGGGGTTGTAAATAACCGTGGCTTCCGGATTTGGCAAAGTTGCATAGGGGCGCCTACTTACCATCCACGTGTAGGTCCTACCCTCTTCATCTTCCTCCAACCAATGCATAGCCTTGAGGGAGCGGATGTCAAGTGTCGTTGGCCCGGGAATGATTTCCAAATCTGCAAAATTAAGATCGAGAAAAGCAGCAATAATAGTGATCATCCCCCCAATTGTTATCACTCCACTCCCCGAGGATACATCATCTAGGTGGTCTATAAGCCAAGCCCCTAAGTTCAACCTCTCGTCACCCTCACTCAAGTGCCAAAGAAAAAGCAACTCACGGTTAGAAACTACACCCGAACTATCTCCCCTAGCAAAAATAGTATTAGCTATTAGGCGCTGGGATAGTCTAAAAGCGGGGTGTACTATGGCCGTGGCCTTGTCGGTCCTAGGATCTCTAGTAAATAGGCCGGTGATTTTTCTCCAAAAAGATCCCGAGTTATGCTTTCGGGAAGGCTTATCCTTAGGTCCGAATTTGCCATCCGTTGGCCACCCAAATGCTTGGTTCACTTGTTCTATGGTCATCTTGTGATGGGTGTTCATCAATTGGAAGGTCAGGTAACGGGGGTTGTTGCGGTTATCTCGGTGGACATATAGTGAGGAGAGGAATTCTAAGGTAAGCCGTTTATAGGTGTTAGCATGCATTTCTAACCAATTTGGGACACCGGTTTGAAAAAAAAGTTGCCTCACATCATTCTCTACGCCTAAGGCTTCGGCTACCTCATGGTTGTAAAATTTCGTTGGCCGAATTCTTCTCCTACTAATTCTTAGGTAGCTGTCCATGAAATCCGAATTATTAAAGACAATACCTAGGGTGTCCACTTGTGGTGGTTCGACGGTTGATGGTGGTGGAGGGTTTCTAAGCCTAGCGGATGAGGTGTTTCTTGGTTGGTTTCTTCTTGCCATGATCAAAAAAAAGTTTTAGAACACTTCAAGCAAGCACAACACCTAATGAACAAGTATTTGAGCACACAAGGCTCTAAGTCTTCCACCTAACCAACACACAACAAGAACAAGCCCGAAAATTGAAGTTTACCAACAATGATCTTATCAATTCAAACAATCAAACATCAAAATTGTCAATGTGCACAATTTACTAACAACAAATCAACAATCCAACACCAAAAGCATCCATACTCACACAAACCTATCACCAACCAAAATTTCAATGCTCTCAATTCACGCAAATTTTTTTTTTTTTTTTTTTTTTTTTTTTTTTTTTTTTATACTACTAAACTATCAACAATCACAATTACTTAACAAAATGTCAACAATTTCAACTATTACTACTCATAAAATCGACCAACAAGCATTTAAACTACAAAGGAAGAACTTGAGATTAGAAAGATTATACCAAGAATATCGTGGGTGTAGAACCCGCAAATGAACCTTTCTAGTACTCCTTGTTGTTTATTGATGGTCCTTGTTCACCCAATTTGCTTAAAGAATCAAAATTCAAGAAACCCCCAAATCAATTTTGAAAGTTAGGGTTTGAGAAAATTTTGGTACTTTGGGGTTTTGATGGTGAAAAGGGGTAGTAATTTGTGAAGAAGGTTGAAAGAGGAGTGAAAATTGTAGATTAGAGTTGGGATTTAAGTGAAAAATGGAGTTTTGAATTGGGAGAAATGTCATTTCATGGTAGAGGAGGGAATTGTTCTTGGTCATGTGATTTCTAGTAGGGGCATTGAGGTAGATCGTGCCAAGATTGAAGTAATTGAGCGCCTCCCGCCCCCTAACAATGTGAAGGGGATAAGGAGCTTTCTTGGACATGCGGGTTTTTACCGCCGGTTCATAAAGGATTTTTCAAAAATCGCAAAGCCGCTCACTCAATTGTTGGTAAAAGATGCCCCTTTTGTGTTTACTAATGATTGTCAGCTAGCATTTGATAGGTTGAAGGAAGCCTTGATTTCGGCTCCTATAATTCAACCCCCTAATTGGGAACTTCCTTTCGAGCTTATGTGTGATGCTTCGGATTTCGCCGTTGGGTCTGTTCTTGGACAAAGGAAGGACAAGAAGCTCCATGCTATCTATTATACTAGCAAAACATTGGATGAGGCACAAAGGAATTACACAACCACGGAAAAGGAGTTTCTAGCCATTGTTCATGCAATTGAGAAGTTTAGGTCCTACTTGTTGGGCTCTAAGGTCATAGTTTTCACCGACCATGCGGCCTTGAAGTACCTCTTGTCTAAGAAGGAACCTAAGCCAAGATTGATACGGTGGGTCTTGCTCTTGCAAGATTATGATATTGAGATTAGAGACAAGAAGGGTGCCGAAAATGTTGTGGCCGATCATCTTTCACGGTTGCCTATCTTTGTAGGTGATCTTGATAACTTGCCAATTGATGATTCATTTCCGGATGATCGACTATTTGCTATCCTTCAAGTACCGGCACCATGGTTTGCGGACATTGCAAACTACTTGTCTTGCTCTATTCTTCCTCCTGACCTCACCTATCAACAAAAAAGGAAGTTTCTTCATGATATTCGCCAATACTTTTGGGACGACCCCTTGCTCTTTAAACAAGGTGTTGATGGCCTTTTTAGAAGGTGTGTCCCGGATGATGAAATTGAAAGTGTTAACACAATTAAAAGTCCCGAAGCTTAAACAAAAAATTGAGGGTTGGAGCCTTGAAAGCATGTTCACGACTAGTAGGCCCTGCTTGTGCAACCCACATAGATGCTACGTCCGAAAGGGTGCATGTGTGTGCAAGGGTGTGTGTGAATGAGGGAGTGCGAAAGGGGCTGTTGTGTACGACATGCTGCAGGGGCAGGGGCACCTAAGCAGCACCTAGTTCGCAAGAGCAAGTGTTGCCTGCACGCTGCTAGCACTAACGGCATGCAAGGATGTTAGGCATGTTGCACGGCTGAAGTGCTTGTAGGTGCCTTGTTGCGCTGCTTTGCTGTGTGGCCAACACTCACATGTGAGCTGCTAGGTTACTAGGTAGCACTTAACCTGAGCCCTAGCAAGGCTGCCTGGCTAGGCAGCCTAGCTAGCAGCACCCCAGCCTTGGCTTGGGAGATAGTGCCTCGGTTTTAGCTTTTCATCGAGGGTTTTGCCTCGGGTTTGCAGCCTTGTTTAAAACAAGGCTAGACCTCGATTTTTCACATGATCGCGTAATTTTTGACAAAATTGACTTCGTGTGCTTAATTAAATTTAAATGGATTAATTTAATTAAGATGAATGTGGGTTTTAGTGGGAGCGCCTTCAATCAGTTTTTTCGTCTAAATATTTTAATTACACTTATTAATTACATTAGTTCACATAAATGGTTAATAACTCGACTAGTTTTAATTAGGCATGTTAATCGGATTAACAACCTAAGTTAGTAACTAGTGCGCGTTTGTTTGATACATGTTTTTGTATTAATTATTACTAATATTACAATTACATAAAAAGTTAACTATAATCCTAAAAATTAAAAAAAAAACCTAGATCTACCATCTAACCCTAAATTAAAACAAGACCTACAATACAAAACACCTTGAGTGGGTGGCCGAATTTGTGCGGTTTACGATGCTCGCAACGGAGAGGGTTGACTTGGTGTTGTTGCGCGATGGTGGTGTTGGTTGCTCCATTGTTGTTGCGCGGTAATGCTGTTGGCTATTGATGTTGGTGGCTGTTGTTGTTGGGGAAAGAAGAGGAGAAAAGAAAGAGGGAAAGGAAGAGGAGAGAAGAAAGAAGAGAAAAGAGAACCTAAGAGAAGAGAGAAGGAGAAGAGAGAGAAAGAGAGGAGAGAGGAGAGAGAAGGGAAAAGTAGCGGACAGGAGAAAGAAGGGGAAAGTGAAGATAAGGGGGAGGAGAGAGAAATAGAAAGGAAAAGAGGCGGAAAGAATATAATGGAACGGAGCTCTAGTTTAGGGTTAAAGGGGTTTGTAATTTTTTTTATAATATTCTGACGAAAATTAATTACATCGGAAATTTTAATTTATGATGGAATCTTGGGTCTTTAGCCTTTTACCCTTTTCTTCTGTAAACCATCAGCTTAACCACATTACAACCCTTGAAAGACCTCTTTGATGTGTACATACACTTGTGCAAAGTTCGGCTAAAGCTACGTTCGGCCTAATTCCTAATGGATACGTAGGCAACTAACCTCACATCGAGGTGCGGCCACATTCACATTCATTCATATATGATCGAGTCAAAACATTTCCAATGCTCATCCCTGTCCATCTAGATCTAGACTTGGAGGCTTGAATCAACATCACTTAGCTTACCTAGCCTACAGAGTCATTATCTTTGACTCTTCTCACATCTTATTCCATCACCATAGCCTTTGCATCCAACCATAATATCACTTTCACACACTTCATTCACTCATACATTGCCATATCTTCCTTCTTGTAGGAACCCCTTATCATGAAATCTTGTTCCTACACCACGTATGCACCATGACGACATCCAGCAAAGTCATCATCATTCGATAGCATTACTACAAATGTACTTAGCTTCCTGAACTAGTTATATTTATCAAGATTCATGCAAGATGTGCTTAGCTCCCTGACCTAAGCAACATTCACTATTGCATACATTATATATTGTGCTTAGCTCCCTAACCTATGCAACATTCACCAAGAGTCGTTGTTACACTTGGTTAGCTTCATGACCTAAGTGCATTCATTGATCCGTGAAGGAATAACCACGATTAAGGGACAACAAAAGGACAATAATGGTTAACCATTTTGGGGAACAACCAATTCATTGATCATGAAGTGATATTCCCACACTTCCCCCGTGGAGTCGCCAACAAGTTTTTATGGAACTTGTAAACCGTTCACGGATCAATTAAGGCAACCACGATTAAGGGACAACGAAAGGCAACAACGATTGACCCGTGAAGGTTACACCCCATTCATAATCCATGAGATTTCTATCTCCATATGGTTCGGAACCAAGAAAGGAGGATCGGGGATGATGGTACGAAGTGAGTCATAAAGTCACATTCGCCCGTA
The DNA here is from genome assembly GCF_001683475.1 of Chenopodium quinoa. NCBI lineage: Eukaryota > Viridiplantae > Streptophyta > Magnoliopsida > Caryophyllales > Amaranthaceae > Chenopodium > Chenopodium quinoa. The sequence continues at coordinate 995,137 of NW_018742726.1, read as the reverse complement.
TTTACGTCTACTCGATTCTTTATGTGAAAGTGATTCCTGCGATCGCAAAATCATGCAAACAAAGATTAAGTTTCCTCTAAACTAATATTAATCTGAATTGGTTTAATGTTAATGTAATATATAATTCTATAATATCGTGATCACTTCAATTAAAAAACAAGATTAAAGAGGAACCTAGACCTGTCGTCCAAATTATCTTATTAGTTGTTATATTCAACTATATATTCCCTTTAAACATGAAATACGATGATTAATAAATATAATAGAATCAACATCAACATTGGAAGTAGTTTAACCATAATAACATTAGCCAAATCAAATAATGATAGACCTAATCTTGATATTAGCAATAAGAATAATAAAAAGAGTAAATTAAGTGAATTAACTACACACGTTCCGCGTTTCCTTGAATTTTTGCATCATGAATAAACTATTCGTAACTTCAATAAATAATAAATCAAATTCAAATAAATTAAATTAAAATTAGAGTTGATTTGGTCCAAACCATCAGTTAATTCTACCTTTCACACCTTGGTTTAAGTATAGAACTTCGGGTCAAGTATGGACTCCTTGGAGTGCTTAAGGAACGTACTACGAGAGAATAAGCTGGCTAGTGTTTAGGCTAAAGAGAGAAGATAATGAATGTTGGTGCCCCCGAAACTAGAGAAATCAGGTTCGTATCCATAGAGAAAATGTGAAGGCCTGGGTGGAGCACGAAACCCTAGAAGTGAAAATGCGCCGTGGAGAAACCCTAGAAAAATGTCGTGTCATGACTGTGTGTCATGACACGGCGAGGAATACCGTGACACGGTGCAATATAACGTGACACGGCGCGGAATATCGTGACGCGGTGTGTCTGCCGTGACACGATGCACATGTTTTCCTGAAAACAGTCTAGATTCATTTATTCCTTACTTAATAATTAACTACGTGATATATTATGCGCTGTTTCAGCTATTCCAGATTAATTTCAGGCTTAGGGTTTTTATTATTTATTAATCGGGCTTAATTAATAATTAACACGAAATGAATTAAAATGTTTGGGCTAGGATATGAGTTGGATTGAGTTTGAATAAATAGTTTGACTGATTTGTTAACTGAATATGTTTGACCGAATATGGATTTTAACCACTCCCGAGATTAAATACTTGACCTGACCAATAATGGCGGTGAAAGGTTATTCATCATCGGGTTTGGTTTTGGATATTTTTAGGTGTCTACAACACCCACACAACAGAAGAGAGCATGAGATATAGACTAAGGAGCCACATTGCATCCACTACACATTAGATCAGCAACAATGTTGCGTCTATGCAGCTCTCCTTCAATACCCAAGCTCCCTCTACAAGCTTTACGCACAAGGTGGCTAAGCTTTGGAGGTCCATCCAGCCACACATCACCCTCCAAACTTCTTTATCCACCATACTCGTAGCAGCGTTCTCCTATCCAGCCCCACCTTTCCCAAGCCAGTAAGCTGACTTCACACTAAACACCCCTTCCTTTGTTGGACACCAATAATGAACGTCAGGAGAGAAGATATTTTGCAGAACATCTAACCTCCACTATACATACTAAGAATAAATATATTTAGCTACTCGAAGATCAGTATCAAAGGAAGTGGTATAAGAAGGGATAATGTTCCCAGGCAACCAAGAATCTATTGGGTTTCGTAGAGTCCGACTCTACGCGGAAGAGAAACTCGCCCAAGATCCGCCCACTAATTGAGGCAACTAAGCGTGCAATTACATAATTAAACAATAAACAAGAGAAAGAGAAAAAGACATTCTTACCTTTGACGCGTGCTTCGCTCGAACCCGAGCTCTTACTTGAGAAGCTCAAACTCGCAAGCGCGACGGTCTCCAACGGCTCGTAGCCACGAACCCGACCCGAACGGTCTTAATCCTGAAGGTTAGTTGGGACTTGACTAATAAAAACTAGAGTATTACGAACTTAAGGTTTTCTCACTTTTCTAAGGAGATGCCTTTTTAGTTCCACTAAAGTGTTCTTCCCAAATCTCAAAACTTGGGTATTTATAGGAAAATGAACCTTGACTTCCCATTCTCAATCAATGTGGGAGATTTGCATTTTCCTCTATTTTATTTTAATCAAAAACAAAATCAAATGTAATTCAATCAACAAGCTACAAGTGGCATAAGGAGGAAGAGAGAAGGTGATGATCACCCAAAGGGGGGGGGGGACTAAGTCACCTTGCTCCTCAAGCCAACCACCAGTTATTGGTCCCCTCCCCTTGACTAGCTGACCAAGCTATGTGGCAGGCTGGCAGCCTGCCTTGGCTGCCAAGGTAGCCAGCTGGCGCCTAGCACTAAGGTTGGGTTGTTGGCCAGCTTGCCCACACACATGTGCAGCCACAAAGCCAGCCAACGCATGCATCGCTGGGATGCTGTGCGTAATGCTTCTGGGTGCTGCTTGCTATGCGAGTGGCGAGGTGCATGGTGTTTCTCGCTATCAAGCACCCTGAGCAACACACACGCAAACACAGCACGCTGCTGCAATGCGTGTGTTGTGCGAGTGCAATGCTCGGTGCGAGGCTACAATGAGCTGGGCGCCTAGCATGCTAGCAAGGCCTAGCCTTGCGATGGTTACTTGGCTAGTGATACGCTGGGTGCCTGGCCTAGCATGCTAGCAAGCACGCAAGGCATCATGCCTGCGATGCTTGCAGGCTTTGATAGCACGCACAGCCACACACACGCACGCATGGCTTGCGATGCTGCGTTTGTGCTGTGCGAGGCCCAAGCATGCTGCGATGCTTGGTAGGCTTTCAGCTGGGTGCATGGCCGAGCACACTAGCACGCTAGCATGCTTGCGGCTAGCAATGCCAGCCATGTTAGCACGCTTTGCCTACTACGCAATGCATGCTAGGCTTGCGACTAGCATTGCGATGCGCATGCTAGCTCCAGCTAGCCTAGCACTCGCATGGCTAAGCCAATGCGAAGCTACGACCTAGCTCAAACTTGTCGCTTGTTGAATTTGCGACACTCGGTTTCGACGCTCTAAGCTCGACATCCGACGTCTTTGTTCATAATACTCTAATGACTCATCTAATCCTTCGGATTGATTCGTCGCCTTGATCGGTTACTCGATTGGGTGTGACCCGAAGGGTTCAATCAAGATTAAGCTGTAATATTTATTACACATTAATATTACTTATTGGAAGCGGCCTCCACCTAGGCATTTCGATCACTTGACCTTACTGAAGAATTAGCTTTCTAATAATTCTGAACCCTCTATCGGAAAAATACACTTTTTGGAAGGACACCATTCTTTTCAGAATCCAGCCACACCTTAATGCCATAGCCATTACCAACTCTCCATTTTATTCCATCCAATAATAGAGACTTCAGCCCCATAAACTTCTCCAAGAGTAAATTGGATCATATCCCCTATATGCTTCCAGGACCAAACTATTCTTAAATAGCGAGGCTTAAGAATAATGGGGATTAAGGGATTCGGGTCATTATAGGGACTCCAGAGCTGCTTTGCAAGAAGTTCCTGATTAAAGATTTTAAGGTCCTCAAATCCCATACCCCCTATAGACTTCAGTTTGCTCAATGATTCCCAGCTATGCCAATGCATTTTTCTTGAAGTATTCATCGAACCTCACCAAAACCGAGCCAACATAGCATGGATTTCGTCAATCAAACTATCAAGGATCTTGAAAATACTCATCATATATGTTGGGATTGCTTGAGCCACTACTTTTATCAACACTTCTTTCCCGGGCCTAGAAAGTAACTTCTATGTCCACCCTTGGATCTTCCACCAATTTGTTTCCTTTATGCCTGCAAAGATGACCATTTTGGATTTTCCGATGATAGTTGGTAAACCTAAATATTTCTCATGCTTCTCGACCTCCGTCACCCCCAAAATATCAACAATTTCCTTCTAACGATTTGCATTCACATCTTTACTAAACACCACATCTGTTTTAGTCAGATTAACACTTTGGCCAGATGCTCTCTCATATTTGCTAATAATGTCAGCTATCACCAAGCATTCTTTAATAGTTGCCTTTGCAAAGAGTAAACTATCATCAGCAAAAAAATAGGTGAGATACCGTAAGAGCTCCTCGACACAGTCTATCCCTATGAATCAATTTCTCAACAGCAGCCTTGGATAACAGAGCCGAGAAAGCATTATCAACAATGAGGAAAAGATACGGAGAGGTTGGGTCTCCCTGTCGTAACCCCCTCGTTGGAATAACTAATCTAGAAATCATCCAGTTAATCTTAAAAGCAAAAGAGACACTTGATAAGCAGTCCATGATTCTGCGAACCCAACGATCACAAAATCCCATTTTATACATGACCCTTTCCAGAAAGTACCATTCCACCCTATCATATGCCTTGCTCATATCAAGTTTTAAAGCAATCGTACCATCCCTTCCCTAACCTTTTCGCTTCATGGCATGAAAAATTTCAAAAGCTATCAAGGCATTAGCAATAATTAACCTTTTCGGGACAAAAGTAATCTAATTAATAGAGATAATTTTGTGTAAGAATTTTTTTTTAGTTTATTAGCCATAACTTTTGAAATGTTTTTATAGATGATATTACAACAACTTATAGGTCTAAATTCAAAAACGCGTTTAGGGCAATCACATTTCGGAATTAGAACCACACAAGTTTTATTAAATTCATTCAAAGTCACCTCGCCACATCACCAAGATTTCACAAAGCATACAATATCCTTACCAAGAATATGCCAAATTTTTTTGATAAAATAAAGCATGCATACTGTCAGGTCCCGAAGCCTTGTTCGGGTGCATTTGAAACAAATCTTTTTTTATTTCATCATCAGTTGGTTCGGCACACATTCATCTTATTTGTAACTGTTGGAGATATTGTTGAGAATAGTCTCCTTGGTTGCTTCAAAATAAAAGAGTAAAAGCCCCACATGAGTGAGGTAAAGGGGTTTTACACTCTTTATATATTTCAACACTGATATCTATTCTTGAGTAAGTTGTATGGGCTAGATATGGGTATCCACTCACGCGCCGCCGCCCGGCCCGGTTCGGGTCACGTGTGCGGGTGTGGGTGTGGCCCGGATTTTACACATGATTCTATCTTTTTATGTAAACTTTCGGATAAAGGTCACAATATTTTCCTCGATATTAGAACCGTTATTACGTGGATTCAGTCAAAGATTATCTCCTTGACTTACTCCGTAATTTTGTCAATCAATTATTTGGTTGATTATCTTCCCCAAAATCATCTCTTAGTTTTATGGTATTACTGTTTAAATTACCGTTTTTTCTATCAGTGGTTGATTGATGAGATATTCTCATTAATTATCCTCCTCGGATTCTGCTCTTCTCGGTTTACATATTTTGCTAATTCGGTTTTCATGGGTACACAGAAAAATCATAAAAATAAAATACTTCTTCCGGACAAGTGTGCAAATGGTGTATAACCCTTTTCCTATGTCACTTAATGTCTCTTCATGAGCTATAAGGTAAGATTCTTTGTCATCTTTATTACGTCCAGAAGTGTTTCTCGATTCTCGAGTTTGACTTTCAATAAACAGATGATTTCTAAAATCCATCTGAGCACGGCCATGCATTTTCACAGTCTCGCTCTTCGAGAGGCCTTTTAAACAACAAAGACATATTCCTTATTGTTAATAGGGGGACATTCCAGTCTTGTACTGTAAGCTTCCGTTACTAAGAGGACCTAGTCGCCTGAGTGTTGCCGTAATAATCCCCATTTACGGCAGACGTTTGACAACATCATAACGGACTAGTACTCAAACAATTGAACTTATAATACTCATGGTCAAGGAAAAAGGTTTCGGTAGCTATAATAAGAAATATACTTATGACGATTTTAAAATCTCTTAAAGTACTCTCATAGGTCGATCCGGTACTGTTCCAAACTAGTACCTGTGCAAGATGATTTATGACTATCATGTCCTCGTAGCATAAGAAACGGTGCTCTAAATCATACTACACACTAATCTGAAGTGGTCATTAATCGTCCATCATTTAAATGACCTTGATTAGGGATAATTTTCTATTGAAATATTCAATGTTCACTTAAAAGGTGTTTCTTTATCCAAGATATGGTCTTGATACCCTGTTTTGAATATTCTTTAACATTCAATGGACTCATTATTTAATTCTAAACCACAATTAAATAGTTTGTGGAATTTTATTAACAAAATTTTATTCCACCATGAAACTTTTCAACGTTTCATCTTATGATAAATGGTTTTCCCCAAATATTTCAGAGTAACACTCTTCACAAAACATTTATAGAAATCACACCCATATTTAATATAGTTGATTTCTTTTATGTAATCTGGTGAATGTTGTCGTTCACTTACTACATAGGTTTAGCTACTATTACTTTGCAAATCTTAGCATCTTCATTATCTAACAATTTACTAATAAGATGATAAAATTTTGAGAGTGTTGTGGATCATATGTGATTTAGGATTTATTTTCCAAGTGATGGCTCCCAATCATTTTCATGACTTCAGATCTTTCAACTTGATAACCTACAATCAACGTTCGACAACGAACTTTCCATTGAACACTTTCTTATTATTGCCTTCCAAGCAACAATATTCTCTACATATATTTCAGTAGACATTTTGATGGTGCTTTGCTCGGATTTCATTCTAAGCGGCACACAATGATTTGGGAGACCCTAATTACTTGTGATTATGGAAATTTACCTTAAATTTTCGCATATTATACATGGATGCGCGTCCACGTTACCATTCTCAAGCCACGACGCATTCTAGCTCGTGCTTATAAACGACTTCCTTATTAAGGATCTAATCCTTGCCAAGGATGTGCTTGCAATATCAATTTTCAAATTACATTTGTTTCCATGCTTCAAGAACTTATCCCCTTTTACTTATCAAAGTAATTTGGATTTTTCTTGATCACAATCTAACGATTCATAACTTAGATTTAAATTGATTGGAATTTAATACTTCTCATGCTCTAAGCATGTAAGTTGAGTGACGACTCCATATCATAGCATACATGATGGTTTTAATTGCAGAATTATTCCCAATATGTTCCATTCATGTTACCTTTTAGCTCATCCAGTTTCACCGAGTCTTGCTAAACTGTTTGCTATGTGATATGGTTGAAAGTCTCTACTAGAGTCTTTTTTGTTTGACATAGTACTTGCCCAGCAGATACTTAGTTTTATGGGTCGAAAGCCTTTTCAAGTCCTTCATGTTTAACATGGTAAATTCCTCTACTCGTTTAAACATTTCATTAAGTTTATCCAATAGATCTTAATTCCTACCATGTACTAAGTATTGCCTTTTGCTCGGTCCATTGTCGAAAATCCTTTCAAATCTAAGCATTTGGCATTTGATAGTCATTTCACAACAGGGTTCGTAAACTTCTTGTTGGACCATTAAAATTGACTCTTGCTCCCACTAAACTTCTTTTCCATAAGAATTACTATGATTCTCCATAAGTCAAACCTTTTATTGACTTATGAGAATACATTTTCCAATTCCTATAAGCAATGCTTCACTTAATCCCACAATGGATTTCTAGAGCTTGCTTTCAAATCTAGCATTATTTAGATTCTCAAAACCCTTAGACTATTTCCATAGTCTCTTCCTAAAATCCCATTTTAGGAAGGCAGTTTCGTTATCTATTTTGCCATATTTTATATGCGCAATTTTGCTAGAATAATCACGAAAAGGCTTAAGTGTTCCGATTGGTGAATAGTTTTTTATTAAAATCAAAGCCGTAAAATAATTGTATCCTTTTCAACCAATCTAGCTTTGTTTCCACTATGCATTTCACATTTGTCAGTTTTCTTCTTGAAAACTTATTTGCAATTGATGGGTCTTTCACCCTTCATGCAAATGAATCAAGTTCCAAACATGATTAACAAACATGGAGTCTATTTCGGATTTTATGGCCTCTAAACATTATTCGGAATTTGGATTTGTCGTAGCTAATTTACAAGACACTATTCACTCACCATCCAATGGTAAATAGTATGCTTGTAAGTCTTAGGTTTATTTCTAACTTAATAGAAATTTATAGGATTCAATCCAAGCCTTTGGTGAATACTATACCTATATGGGTAATTGCATCAAACACTGAATTTCAAGGTGCTTTTAAATCCCTTTGATTATATTGATCTTACTCCACCACTTCCAAAGTTTTGTGAGTATTGAATTTTCATTTAAGGCACTTATAAAGTCCTTTGAGTATTCTTGATTAATCATTCTCATGAAGCCCTTCTAAAGTCTTCGGAGATTCTCAATTCTAGTTTGTTGCTAATCTCGATAGTCATCGAGTTCATTTTCCTCCCACTTATCTTTTTAGAAATGTGTTACTTTCTAGAAAGACACCACTTAGAGCAACAAATACTATGTTCTCAATTAGGTTGTGGAGATAATGCCCGTAGTCTCACTTGAATACTTACAAAGAGACATGTATATTGTCTTTGGGTAAAAGTTCGCTGTGAAACAAACAGTTAGCTCCTTCTCAAGCAACCTTAGCCTTTATTAAGTCACTTAGCTCCCACTGAGTCAATGAACTCCCACTGAGCCAATCAACTCCCACTGAGCTAAGAGCCCTAGACATATACTTGAAAAGATGCTAGAAACTATTTCTATCCATAACTGAATATGGTGTCCTTTCATAGCTTCAAAAATTTTGTTTAGTATAACATTAGTCATTTGTGAAAATCTTTAAGAACTTTATAGGAAGGGATGTGATCCATCATCATTCGAGTCATTTCCAAATGGCATCGAGGTCTCCGTCAAGACATACTATATTCTTTGTGGAGATCATTACGAAATTTCAATTTCATAAGTTTGATATGATCACTCTTGGCTCAAGCAAACATCACTCGATCTAATCTAGACGTTTTGATATCTTGCCAAGTCGATTCTATACTTCACTGAACATTTGATCTGCTCAAGGTTCCAGTTTGTTCACGTTTGATGAATGTAGCCACATTCTTTCAAATTCTTGTGAGACGTTGAAGTAATGGAATCTTATTTAGCTTTTACAGTCAATTGTCTATTCCAAGCACAATAGCTCCTTTCTTTGTCAATTTCAACAAGTAAGACTTGCTTGTCTTAGGACGATTCCGAATCAATCAACTATCAAGAGTCTATCTAATAGAGCCTTGAGTACGTTCTTGTTGATGTGACATTGCTAAAGATGTTTGGAACACAAATCATGTCCATGACTAGAACCTTGTGAGTTTTCATGTTAGGGAAATGTTTGTTTATAATCTAGCATTCTTGACTCATGGCTTAGACAACCATGCCATTCAAATAAAACCCGCAACTATTGCTCTTTTATTGAATGTGAGTCTTTCCGTGTGTAAACGGATCGTTTGTTGATTATGGAACACAATAACCATTATTCGTTCTAGCCTTCGCTCAAAGGAACTTTAAACAAAACAAATGACCTTACAACTGATGTAGCTCTAATTGATTCATTCTAAGCTTGTAAGTCAATAACTTAGCTTGTCTTCAATGCTTTGAGGTCACTTTCAAAGCTGAACACTCAAGCAGTATCCAATACTTATGAAGACAACAAATTGCTAAGTTGACCATAATAGCATGAACTCATGGGTAGAAAAAGAATCTTATTCCTTTCCTTTGTTCCTTGTTTCCTATATTTCTTATCATACACCATCTCATAACTTTAATAATCATTTCTTTAAGTACTTTGACCTTTACATTTTGTTAGGCATAATTATGCATCTAATGCGCTGTGAAACAAAGTTCCATCTTTTCCTTCAATTCATACTTGAATTGCTATATCAATGAGTCCTACTCATTTGTGTATGAAGCAAAAAGATATGTTGGTTGTCAACTATTGACAATTTGAGTTTTCCAACTCAATATTCCAGGTTCATCAAAACTACCCAGTATTTTGAATACATGATATCCAACCGTCCTTTCGGACTTAATTCATAAAAGTCAATTATGAGAGGTTGTATTTTAGAAATGCCTTTCCATTCTTTGAGAACCATTCTCAAAAGATATCCTTTACCAATCATTGAAAACAATATAATTTGATTTAGAATTCTACAAATATAAGTGCAAAGTATAACCATTTATCAAGTTTATAACATAATAAGTTTGAAATTCATGCAAACTTTCAATCTTATTACGCGTCTTATCCACACATTAAAAAATTGTCCCTTTTAGGCGAGAATAAAACGATTCCAAGATCCCAAAAATCAAGAAGTGATTAAGCATGCTTTGGCTTGTCTTAACACTTAATATTTTAAGGTAAGCAATCCAATTGCTAATAGCTCCAAGCTACTCTTGGTTCGATAAAACGTCGCATCTAATTCTTTCTAGACATTTTATCTCCATTGCCACGACATCTAAGGACTCCTTACTAATATCGTTGAGCTTAACAGTGACGACTTGTGCACCTAGTATACGTTACGTTCCTAGGGAAGCGGTGATGCCTCGCTTTGGCGTAGCCCATCACCACGCGCATTAGTTCGGTAAGAGTCATTCTTGGAATGGCAAATTTGGCTCAATATTACAGGGACCTAGGGTTTCTATGTTGGTTGATTCAAGTGAACTTAATTAATCATCCCAACATTTGAAATCCTAAACATGCATCTATCATACAATTTAATCATATATAAACACAATATATATAAATTATAAGTATAAGATGCATTTGGCAACTAGCATGACCCCTTGAAATCTTCAAGGGTTTCCGATGCAACTTCTTTGGCTTGTCATCTTACAAGCGTCGTCTTCGAGACATCTCCGCCAACTAAGCATCTACTAGTTACTATGACTAGAAATAATCTAAATATTAAGGTACAAAAATATGCAACGGTACGTAGACCGTATTTAGATTTACAAAAATACATAACGGATCGCAGTCCGTATTTACTATCCTAGTCGGGCCCCACTAGTTGCCATTTTCACAAAACTTGTGAAACAATATATACATTCCATTCATCTATTCACTATATGTGAATGGCCCATGCATTTTACAACGAAAAACAAGTAACAATGCATAAGAAGCGTAAACTAGTAACTAACTTAGGTGGTTAATCCAATTAACGAGCCTAATTAAAACTAGTCAAAGTTGTTAAATATTTTATGTGATTAAAACACAATTAATTCATGCAAATAACGAAGCTCCCACTAAATTCCGCATCCAACTTAATTAAGTCGGTTAATCCAAATTTTGTCAAAAATATTTTTGCAAGAGCCGGAAGAACCGAGGCCTAGCCTCGTTAAAATAATTAAATGAAATAATTAAAATTGGCCCCAATTACGCAAACAATAGCCCACAACATACCCCAAGTGCCTAGCATTAAAGCCACGGGGTTAGGCTTGCTAGGCACTAAGGCTGAGGCTTGCTAGCCTAGGGTTCTGGGCTACGCACCATGGCTGCCTAGCAGCCCCTAGGTGCTATGGCTGAGCTTGCTGGTTTTCCTGCCTAGCAGAGTGCGCCATGCTTGTTAGCACTATATGCATCGCAGCAAACTTCGCATGCTTGTGTGCATGCTGATTCAGGCAGCGTGTGCTGGGCTGGCTGGGGCTCGTTGCCTTGCTGCCCAGCAGCATGCGGGCACCCTCACACACCACACGCATCTTCTCACACAGCCATAGAACCAAGCGCAGCCTTGCATATACATCGTAGCACCATGCACCACACACTTGCACACACACTAGCGCACCAACGAGGCAAGGCATCTCACCACGCACCTTGGAAGCCACATGTAGGCTACTTGAGCAGTCTGGCTAGCCTAAGGGCGTGGCTTGGGCGATTTTGCCTTGAATTGCATGCATTTGCCTCGGGGATTTAATTCTCGATTTATGTGTCATAAAAAATTAATTCTAAATTTATTTTAGAACCAATTTAGAGCAAAATGAAAATTAAAATAAGTCCATCTAATTAAATTCAATTTTAGTAGTGCACAAGCCTAAATTACTCAAGAATCATTCTTTGAATCAATTTAGGTCTTACTTGATGCTACAAAATTGAAGCGCTACACTCTTAATTAATTTAACCAAATATAAATTAATGATGAGATTTGAATATATTAAGGAGGTTGGAAAAATAAACCCTTTCATCCTATGAAAAATTTCCAACAACAATTTGTGTATAATTGAAAAATTACATCTTCCAATATGAAGATTAATTAAATTTCAATAACAAGTTTTTGAACTTTTAGGACTTTAATCAACTCAAAAATGATTAAATCCAAAAATTAGTTCAACATGGAATTTAGCAATCAAAGTTCCAACCAAATAAACAATTAAAGATTAGATCTTTAAGATATTAGGGACTTCAAAATTACAAGTTCACCATAAACATTCACACTTGAAGCAATTTATTTGCAAAAATGTGAAAATTTCAAGTTATGTGAAAAATAAACTCACCAATTTAAGCGCCAATTATGACTTCATAAACATGCTTAATAAGGTTTATAATTGCAGTAGATTAGTGATGCAACCATACATTTAATCTACCTTTAACATGCCATAATTAATCAAGGTTTAAAGATTTAAAATTTTTCGTCAAAAACGAAAAACCCTTCGAAAAACATGTTTCTGGGTAGATTTTGGCTTCTAGACATCCCGAAAAGGATCAAAAACGATTCAGAACATCGATTCCACCCAAAAACCACTATTTTTGAGTCGAAATCTGGGTTCGTCAGCCAAAATTAGTAAAAATACGAGATTAAAACTAATTAAAACGAGCTTATAATCTAATTAGAAAGAAAAACCAGAATTTAATTCCATTTAAAATCACCTCAATTAATTATTAGTTACAATAGTTAAAATGAGCGCGGCAACGATACCGCTGTTGGGTTTCGAAGCGTCCAACGCTACGCGGAAGAGAAACTCGCCCAAGACCTGCTCACTAATTAAAGCAATCAAATATTTAATCACATAATTAACAACATAACAGAAAAAAAGGGAAATGACATTCTTACCCTCGATGCGTGCTTCGCTCCTATAGAGCTAAGACTTCAAAGCCTTAGTTTCGCAAGTGCGAGAGCCTAAGACAGAGTCCACCCTCGAGACCCGACCCGAATGGCCTCTACCCCGGAGGTTAGCCGAGACTAGACCAAGATAAGACTAGAGTATTAAGAACTTAGAGGCTTTCTCACCTAAAGGGAGATGCCTCATTGAGTTCAACTCAAGTGTCCCTGCCCAATCCCATATGATGGGTATTTATAGGGAAGGGAGCTCTTGAACTTCAATCTCCCATCCATGTAGGAGAGTTGGTAAAATGTATTTTATCCAATTTATTATTAATTTAAAAATCAAATTGAAATGCAAGTGAATCAACAAATAACAAGTGTCAAGAGGTGAGCAAGGGGTTAGGTGACGACAACAAGGGGGGACCATTCTCCCCTTGCTCCCCAAGCAAACCCACACTCACATGCCTCTCACATGCATATCCAACTACATGCAATTAAGATCAACTACACACACATGTGCTAAACCCAAACGATGGCTCACGGACATGGTGTAGCTAGGCATAGCCGCAATGCGTTGCTGGCTGCCAGCCTCGCTGTGCGGTACACACATACGCTATGCTGGCATTGTTAGCTTTCGCTAGCTAGCTGCTGCTTGCGCTATGCGTTGCACAGCTCGCACAACCCACAACATACGCGCATGATGTGCATTGACGCAAGGCTTGGCTGGCTGCCTGCCCTGTTGTGCGGCACAACCAGCACACGCACAAGCCAGCTTGCGTGCTGGGCCTTGTGTTGTGCAGCATAGCTGCTCGCATGGCCTAGCAAGCTTGCTAGGTCCTCACTGCCCATAAGGCACCTGCTGCCACGCCACTGCTAGCCCAGCCATGCGTGTTGGTGCTAGCTAGCATGCAATTAGGCGCATTAGCCCCGCAAGCATGCTCGGCCAGCAGGTCTATCACGCACATGCATGCTTGGCTTGCGGCATAGCCATGTATGCGGTTGGTGCCCTATTCTAGCCTAGCCTTCGCATGGCTAGGCCAATGCGAAGCTACGACTTAGCTTAAACTTGTCATTTGCTTGATTTCTCATCTCGTCGAATTCTAAACTCGACTCGACTTGCGACGCTTGGTTTCAATGCTTTAAGCTCGAAATTCGATGTCTTTGTTCATAATACTCTGACGACTCATCTAATCCTTCGGATTGATTCATCGCCTTGGATCGGTTACTCGATTGGGTGTGACCTAAAGGGTCCAGTCAAGATTAAGATGTAATATTAATTACATATTAACATTACTGATCAGAAGCGACCTCCACCTAGGCATTCTGATCACTTGACCTCACTAAAGAATTAGCTTTCTAATAATTCTAAACCCTCTATTGAAATAATACACTTGTTAGAAGGACACCATTCCTTTCAAACCCGTCATATTTTTTCTAATAAATTTTTTTTCAGAATTATGAGCCGGTTGGAGATGGTGAATGTGTTTTCATTGGCAACTCAAGTTCTGTGAGTGTCCATGAAAGAGGAAAAGTTATGTTGAAACTTACTTCTGGAAAATTGATTGCTTTACAAATGTTTTACATGTATCTGATATTTGCAGGAACCTTATTTCTGGAGCTTTGCTAATAAAGCAGACATAAAGTTAACTTTTAAATTTGATAAACAGGTACTCACCAAAAATGGTGATTTGTGGGAAAGGGTTTTTGTAATGGGGGGCTCTTTATTCTTGATGTTGATGTTATCATTGATAATAATAAATCCGCGGTTCTGTTTATATTGCTGAGTATATTTCTTTGTGGCACTCTAGGTTAGGACACGTTAATGTAGCCTCTATTAAGAGGTTAAACAACACAATTTCATTCCTAACTTTAGTTCTATAGAGTTTGGTAAATGCCAAGTTTGTGTTGAAGCTAAACACCCAAAGATTTTTTTTAAAAATTTTGTTAATAGGTCTTCTTCTCTACTAGAGTTAATTCACACAAACTTAGGTGACTTTAAAAACACAATAAGCAAGGAGGGAAACATTACTATATGACTTTTGTTGATGATTTTTCCCGTTTTACCAAGGTCTTTTGTTGAGTACTAAAGATGAGGCTGATGCTAAGTTTTTATTTTTTAAAGATGAAGTTGAAAATCAATTAGACCTTAAAATAAAAAGGGTCAGATCAGACCGGGGAAGGGAATATGTTGGGAATCTCCTTAAAAGATTTTGTGAAGAAAATGGAATTATTCATGAACTTTCGGCCCCCTATACCTAGGGGTGTTCATATTCGGGTACCCGGATATTCGGGTACCTGAAAATCCGGGTACCCGGATTTTCGGGTAGTTGATAAGTCGGCCCGTGTCCCGTCCCAGATATTATTGATAATAATTGAACAGATAAGATAAACAAAATCAACAAAATATAAAAACCAGTGCAACTGCTTCTGAGATAATACATTGTAAAATGTATCGAAAAATATTCAAAAAATTTCTCTGGAAGAAAATCACAACCCGAAAACAAAAATTACTACAGAGCTAAAGCCCTCTAACTGATAAGGAATCTCATATGTGAGTGATTTAGTGAGACTTGATGTGCTGCTGCACGACATTGAGCCCTTCTGACTCCTCACCAAAGTCTTGAAACAACAAGCAAAATAAATGGTTAGCCCATCAACAAGACGTAGTGTATATTTGTTGATTCTGTTTATAATTTTTTATATTTTTCATGGATAAATTAAGAGAAAACTATGAGTTTAAAATCGGGGAGGATTTCAAAGTTGTAACTGTTGAGTAATCTGCATCATACCATTTCTATTTGGGCCCAATTGGACTTGCCTTGACAAAAACGGCCTGAATTTGTTGATGACCCACCACAACCGCCGCCATCTTATGGTGATTAAGGGCCGCAATCGGCATATACGGCATAAAATGGTCTGAATTGGATTGTCAACCCATAAAAGCTTGTCAACTAGGTTGTGCAACAAGTAGATGGTGACAATCCAAACTTGCATTTAACAGACGAAGATATATATTGTATATAGGCAAGATCAAGAGAAAGAAAAGCTGAGAATATAAGATGAAAATGGAGATTAGAGAAAACCAGGGAAAGATGGAGATTAGAGGAAAACTAGAGAAAGAGAGAGAAAGAGAGAGGGAGAGAGAGGGAGGGGGAAAACGGCTGCAAGGGAGTTATTAGAAGTTTGGAACCCTAGTTTAGTAAGTGGGCTGGGCTGGCACTTGCAGAGTGGCAGTGTTAAATTCCTTTTTTTTTTAAACGGGTATCCGGGTACCCAATAATTGTAAAGCTTGTCCCATGTCCCGACCCACGAAAGTGCTAATTTACCGGGACGGGTCATCGGGAATTCGGGACGGGACAACCGGGTCGGGTTTTTTTTAACACCCCTACCTATAACCCTGAACAAAATGGAATAGCATAAAGAAAAAACAGGACTTTAAAGGAAATGATGAATGCTATGCTGATAAGTTCTGGTATGCCTACTAACATGTGAGGGAAAACTCTTCTTTCGGCTTGTCATGTTTTAAACCGTGTTCCCCATAAAAAACTAGATAAGACTCCTTATGAATTCTGGATAGGTTACAAGCCTAACCTTAATTATCTCAAAGTGGGGGGGTGTCTATGGAAAATCGGATTGCCTGATTTTCAAAGGTCTAAAATTGGTCCTAAAACTGTTGATAGTATTTTTATTGGTTATGCTTCTAACAGTGCTGCTTACAAGTTAATTCTTAAAGATGGTTCTGGATATGGACCTATAAGGGAATCCAAAGATGTTGAGTTTTTTTAACATATTTTTCCTATGAAAATGCATGATTATCCATCTTTACCTGTTGCATCATCTTCTAGCATTTCTCAACATGACTTTAGATCTTCCAGTGAGCCTGTGGAACCTGGAAAGAGTAAGAGAGCTAGAGTTGAGAAAAGCTTTGGTCCTGACTTTGTTACAACCTTTCTAGCTGAACAAGTAGATGAGGAAGTTGTGAATGCTTTTGTACTAGAAGATGACCCTAGGACCTACAAAGAGGCCATGAGTTCCATTGACTCTAGCTTTTGGTTAGAGGCCATAAACAGTGAGATAGAGTCCATCATGAAAAATAACACTTGGATCTTGAATGATCATCCTAGGGGTTGTAAGCCTTTAAGTAGCAAGTGGGTGTATAAAAAGAAACTAAAGCCCGATGGTTCAATAGACAAATAAAAAGCTAGATTAGTAGTTTGTGGAAACCACCAAAAGAAGGGGCTAGGTTACTTTGATACTTACTCTCCTGTTACTAAAGTTTCCACCATTAGGAGTGCTTATAGCTCTTGCATCTATTCATAAACTCATTGTACATCAAATGGATGTAAAAACTGCTTTTCTTAATGGTGATTTGCAGGAAGAAATATATATGAGGCAACCTAAAGGATGTGTAGTACCAGGACAGGAAAGCAAGGTATGCAGGCTAATTAGATTATTATATGGTCTAAAACAGGCACCAAAACAGTGGTATGAAAAGTTTGATTAAACCATTATCCCAATGGTTTTAAGGTAAACGATTCTAATGTATGTGTTTATTCAAAATCTAATGAGTATGGTTGTGTTATATTATGTCTATATGTGGATGATATGCTTATTTTTGGTTTTAATGACATAGTCAATGCAACAAAAACTTTCTAAGCTCCTGTTTTGACATGAAAGACTTAGGAGAATCTGATGTAATACTTGGCATAAAAATTACTAGGAATCTAATGGGTTATGTCTAAATCAATCACACTACATTTGAAAAACCCTATATGATCCTAGTATACATTTGAAAAAGAACAATGGTAATAGTGTTTCACAAGAGGAATATGCTAAGATTATCGGAAGTGTCATGTTTTAAGTGAACTATACAAGGCCTGATATAGCATATGTTGTTAGTTGATTGAGTAGATACACCCATAATCCTAATCGTGAACATTATGATGCTTTGATTAGATTATTGAAATATTTGAAAGGGGCAATCAATTGGGTTCTACATTACCAAAGGACACCTCGTGTCTTAGAAGGGTACTGTGACGCCAATTGGGTGTCTGATAATGATGAAATTCAATCTACTAGTGGATATGTCTTTACTCTTGCAAGTGGTGCTATATCATGGAAATCTTCTAAGCAAACTTGTACTGCTAAATCTACAATGGAATATGAATTTATTGCTTTAGAACTTGCAGGACAGGAAGCTGAGTGGCTAAGAGGGCCTACTTGTAGACATTCCATTGTGGGGGAAACCTACTCCATCAGTCTCCATGCACTGTGACTCACAAGCTGCCATAGGTGCTGCAAAGAACCAATCCTATAATGGGAAGAGAAGACACATTCGCATGAGACATAGAATAGTTAGAGATCTGATCAGAAATAATGTGATATCACTTGAGTTTGTAAGATCTGAGAGGAATAATAACAATTCCTCTCACCAAAGGCCTTTGTAGAAAAATGGTGCTGGAAACAGCACTAGGAATGGGTTTAAAGCCTATTAAGGAGTGATTTGTGATGGATACCCAACTTAGTTATTTCTGAGTTCAAAAAGGTTAAACGAAGTCACAAATAACTCGAGTTACATACTACTACCATTCCTAATTAAAAAGTGTTGTTGTTTAGGGTAAAAATTACCCTAGACACGTGGCCCAATGGCCTTATGACACGTGGCAACTAGCCATAGGTCAACAGGGCGCCAATCCCCTGTTGACACGTGTCCTTTGAACCCTAGATGGGGTACTGGTCTCCCCACTATAAATAGTGGGTCATACCTCATTTATTGGGCATCCACAAATACAAACACAAATCCCGAGCAATATTAATTGCAGAATCCTCCTGTATTAGCGAGGAGTATTTACTATTTCCGCACTTATTACCTCTTGTACGTTACTGACTTGATCGTCGGAGGCGGAGCTCCCACCAACCGGAGTCTTCGTGGTTTTGCAGGTACAGGCGTCGGTTGCACATACTAGGAATTGTAACTCTCCCGCAGGACACATCAACAACCCCCGAAACAGTTGTAGTATTCTATCATTTTTGTTTTAAGGATGAGCTTTAGCTCTTAATAAGTTCATAGCCTTTAAGGTGGTTTGTGATGAGACAAACTTGATGAACTTACCTATGTGAATGTGCGGAATTTGTCCTACCCCAATGAGGTTATTTAGGCTTGTCATCTCTAGAGCATCCATGAAAACCCAGGAAATTGTGATGGACAAATAATTTGTTATTTACGAGAACTAAATTAATTTTTGAGATAAATTCAAGTGTGCAAGTGTATTCATACAAACCCCATTGAAGGTTCAAGGTTTTTCCACCTTAAATGGATGTAGGATATACTTGTAAACACTGATTGTCAATTCAAGTCCACAAGAAATTAATACTTGAGAGACTTACATCTCCAATTCCCAATTTTCATCCTGCACTCATTTCATTTCATTTCATTTTATCTTCTTTTCTTTTGAATCATGTGGGGGATTGTTGGAGATATTGTTGAGAATAGTCTCCTTGGTTGCTTCAAAATAAAAGAGTAAAAGTCCCACATTAGTGAGGTAAAGGGGTTTTACCCTCTTTATATATTTCAACACTCATATCTATTCTTGAGTAAGTTGTATGGGCTAGATATGGATATCCCCTCGCGCCGCCGCTGCCGCCGCTTGGCCTGGTTCGGGTTCAGGTAACGTGCGTGGGTGTGGGTGTTGCCCGGATTTTACACATGATTCTATCTTTTTATGTAAACTTTCGGATAACGGTCACAATATTTTCGTCCATATTATAACCGTTATTAAGTGGATTTAGTCAAAGATTATCTCCTTGATTTACTCCGTAATTATGCCAATCAATTATTTGGCTGATTATCTTCCCCAAATTTATCTCTTAGTTTTATGGTAATTATTGTTTAAATTACCGTTTTTTCTTTCATTGATTGATTGTCGAGATATTCTCATTGATTATCCTCCTCGGAATTCGCTCTTCTTGGTTAATATATTTTGCTCCTTCGGTTTTCATGGGTACACAGAAAAATCATAAAAATAAAATACTTCTTCACTGTTTTTCCATTTCTCTCAGAAAATATTCAAAAACACCACTCGAGCATTGTATTCTTGAGTTCTCAATTCATCCTTACGAAGTACACAATTCGGGTGGAGTCGTGTAACCCTAGGGGTCAATTGTCGTGAGTCCGTGTGTACGAGTGCGTGGCAAATTCGACTTTAGGGCAGTGATTTTTGTCACGCCACGACATTATTCTTAAATTTTCAGATAAGTTTTACTTCGTTATTAGCCTTATTTCTAACAGTAACAGGCTCCTGTATACCCGATAACGCATGCTCAAACTCAGTGGGCGAACATGTGATGAATAAGGAGTCAAAGTAGCTTGCTACATTCTCCTGCATCTCAGTTTTTTTCACCCTCCAAACCTCAATAACGTCATACAGTCCCATAATGCTAATGACCCATCGTCGCTTACTAGCCTTTTGATGAAAGAACGAAGTATTCTTGTCACCATCTTTAAGCACATTCGACCTTGCACGGGCATGCCAATAAGTTTCTTCCAGCCTATGATACTCATCAAATTGCTTAGCCAACACACGACATTGTGCAAGCATGTTAGCATCTGGGAAATTCCCCTACTCATCCTGGAGCTTTGATTCTTTTTTTTTTTTTTTTTTTTTTTTTTTTTTTATCACCGAAGCACTTGCCAGCCCATGAAGAAAGATACTCAGTACACATTGAAATTGAGCAGCCCTTAACCCCAATACTGCTAATCCACGCTTCCTCTACTATTTTACTCCTCGCTTGACATCCACCATGCTTCTAATTTGAAAGCTTTCTTGTCCCTTCCTTGCTTGTAGTAATTTATAGTGTTTAATAAAATAGGGGCATGATCACTACGGTAAATTGGGAAGTTACGCTCCTCAAAAAACGGAAATAAGTTACACCAACCCCCATCTTCCAAGAATCTGTCAAGACGTTCCCCTTTGAAAGTTGTCGGTGAATTACCTTTCTTCCAAGTGAAGATGCTGCCTTTGTAGCCAGTCACGCAAACAACAATCATCAATTGCACTATGAAAAGCATCCATACAGCTCTCACTCCTCGGTACCCCCCATCCTTTTCATCTAAGCTCACAATTTCATTAAAATCACCAAAGAACACACATGGCAGGTCACACCCCGACTTGATTCTTCTAAGCTTCTCCCACGTGAGGTGTTTATTTTCTTGTTCCAGCCACCCATACACCCCTATAGCTCTCCATTTAGGTGTATTGTTATGGTCACAAACATGAGCAATAAAATGGTGGATGGAGTAAGTTCTTACAGTCACATTAGTATCTTTTCCCCAAAAACTCATTCAACCCGAATTCCCTCTACTACTACCACAAATGCCCTTTACAAAACCACACATGTTACGAACTCTAATTAAACTAGCTTCATCAATCATAGTCTCCATCAAGAAAACTATATTCGGCCTCTCCCTCCAGCACTAGTCCCGAAGGGCCTTAACTGCCCAAGGGTTGTCAAGCCCTTGGTAGTTCCAACTTAGTATCTTCATGGCTCTTCGAGGGGTTGGTTTATACCACACCCTTCTTGTTATCTTCATGGCTCTTAGAATACTCAACCACCTTCGCTTATTTTGCCACATTCACATTCAATCCCCTTAAAGAGATGTCATCAACATCCACCATACACCTCTTAGTCGAACCACCCTCCCCCATTTTCACACCCTCACAATCTGTTAACATCTGATCCTCCCACCAACCCTCTCTTTTCTCTTCCAAGTTTTGCGGCCCACCCCACCACTCATTCCACTACCTACCTACCTATCTACAAACTTATTTATTTTGTTTGCATTGCTATTCGTAGCCCCATCCATATCAGCATTTCCAACATCACTCAAGGTATTTTCTGTCTGTACTCTAAAACCTACTCCCTCAGGCTTATTAATCACTTCACCACCCATAGATGGCCCTTCATTCACCCTAACATTCTGAGCATCTACCTTCTCCACTGCACTCTCCTTACCCAACTTGCCATTCATTCCTTCAACAAGGCTTGTCGGTCTGAGAACAATTTTGTTAGTCCTTTCATCTTGGACTAACATTAGTTTAGCTTCTCTGGCACGAGGAGTCCCCTCATTCATAGGGGAGTTTGGAGACGCAAACAGGAGTTTTCTTGCTGCACCAACAGGACCGATTTTTATTGTATTCGGGTCATTGTAGGATCGGTTTGTGCTACATCTACTCGACTTCAGTTTTTCGCGTAGCTTTCTTTCCCTCTCCATGGCAGAAAGTGAAGACTGAGATAGTTTCAGAGGGGAAGCTCTCATCCAAGGCCCATACTGGTAAACTATTTCATGCTGATTTTCCCCATCCTCTTCTTTTTTCACACTCTTTATCAGTGTGATCAAGGAGACCATAATAGAAACAAAAGTCAACCAACCTCTCGTACCTAATGTCAATCCATTTTGATCTCTGAGAATCTACGGCAAGAAACATACCCTTTCTCAATGGCTTAGTAACGTCCACCATTACCTTCAGTCTTGTGAACACTCCCACCCCAGCGGATCCGAGTCATCAATTTCCACAAAGCCTCCTAGAGACTCCCCAATCTCCCTAATGGTTGAAGGGTTCCTCTTATTGAAAGGAACATCCAGAAGCCTCACCCATATAGGAATTTTCTTGAATTCGATCTTCGAGGGTTGTTCTCCACCTTGTATCTCCTTAAACAATAAGAGTTTTCCGTCGAAAAACCACGGCATGCCCTCCAGAATTCTTGATTTATCAGCCTCATTGAAAAATTGGAACACAAAAAGGTTCGTATCCATCGTTCTAATTGCAATGTTGCATTTCAATCGCCAAACGTTCGTCAGGGTTTTCTTCATAGCATCAACATTGAATGGTTTCACTGTACATAATCTACCAACCAGAGCCAATCGCAATTGATTGTTAGAATTATCCTCCGTTTCTGCATTCGAATTTCCCATAACAACAAGGTTTTCATCATCAGTTAACTTCAATTTCTCCCACTCCTTGATCATATCCTGCATTAGGAACCGGGCAAGATCACAATTTGATGCAATTGGTAAGATTAAATTGAATGAAGAAAGAGAATCGCACGAACCATAGACACAGGACCACGAATCCTAGACTAAGGAGCACAAACCCCACTAAAAACAAACCTTAATGAACCAAAACCTCTCACAAGTTCAATCAAACCCAACA
Source organism: Chenopodium quinoa (assembly GCF_001683475.1). Classification (NCBI taxonomy): domain Eukaryota; kingdom Viridiplantae; phylum Streptophyta; class Magnoliopsida; order Caryophyllales; family Amaranthaceae; genus Chenopodium; species Chenopodium quinoa. The sequence goes on along the minus strand of NW_018742726.1, from coordinate 971,988 downwards.
GTTAAACGCTTGACAAGAATAAACACTATTGCGACTTACTTTCTTGCATGTATCACAAAATTTTTAGAGCTAGAGTTTACTCACTACATATTAGAATTATGACAAAATTGGGTCACGGAGGTTGGGCCCCTGCCAGCCACTGTCGGCCTGATTGACCCTAATCCCAATTATTGATGGTATAGGGTGGAGGTAATTAAAAGTCGTAAGGGAAAACCCCCCCCCCCCCTATCCCAATTATTGTGGTTGATGAGTCGGGGTTTGAACTTGTGATCTCAAAGTCACAATGTGTAATTCTCATTAAATACACTAAATTTGTTTAATTTAATCCTTTTATTAGTATTTAGTATAGTGTAGAGGGAAAAAAAATTACGGATTTTAAAGCATCACTGAAGCAGATGGAGTTGGATTGAAATATTGGGTAACTAACTACTATTACCTTATTCAATGGTACATGTCTAGTACTAAGATTAAAAAGCAATATGTAAAAATATTTATTAAAAAGCAAAGACAAGATATAATTTAAAAAGGGCAATTGCATAATACTATATTGAAAGTGAACTGAAAAAAGAGTAGGGCATTTATATGTTGAAAATGTATAGAATAATGTCCAATCGATAGAAAGCATCAATAGTGGGTCTTAATAAGGTCAAATTAAAGCATAATGTATGTAAGTTGCATAATACAATTACATTTGAATGAATGGTGTCCAATAGATAAAGCAGTCTTCACAAAAGCAAAGCTTGAAGCATACATGGCATGCACAATTCCACGTAAGGACATATCGTAGTTGGAATTTTGGGATTGACCCTCCTACTTTAACAATTCGATCGTTTGGTATACCTATACATTAAAAAAGATGATTATAGTTGATTTAAAGTGTGATTTAATTACTTAGTAGTGCATCACCTTTTGATCAAAATTCGTTCTCCTTTTGAAGCTCCAATAAATTTGCTTTATGTTTATTGCTGAATCAATTGCATTTTTTTAATACTCAATTTATTAATAAAAGGCATATGATATTTTTACAAATGAAATCTAAATAAGACAAATATATAAGAGTTTTCGGGAAATTCTTTTTTGTAACACTCAATTTTTAATTTTTCTTTTGGTAAATTGCAATAAAACTTATTATTAATGGTAATCATGAATTTTATTACCATATATGATAACTATTTTAATTAGAATATTTAACTATGGTTAGATTATTTATTTTGTAATTATTATAAAAATAAAAATAAAAATAAAAAACCAACCCAACACCCTTCCCCCATCGGCCCACCAATAACCCCAGCCCCCACCCCCCACCCCCACCAGCACCACCCCCTCCCTACCCAACGGCGACCCAGCTATCCCCTCTTCTAACACTCCAACTCCCACCTCCCTTCTTCACGCTAGGCTTCTTCACCCTACTACAACCGCTGCCGCAGCAAGCATCCATACCCTTCCTTCTTTGAAAAAATCCATTACTCTAATATTGTGAAACCCAAAAAGAAGATGACACTTTCTAAGTTCCCTTCTTACGGGTCAAAATCCGGACCCTTTTCAATCTAGGCGTTTAACCCCTGACGAAATGCTTCAATTATGGAGCTTTAGGGGGTTTTGAGGGTGGGGGGGAACAAACCTTGACAGATTTTCCCAAGAACTTCGAGTTGAGAAGTCGTCTTCATCTTCTTCTTAGTTTTAGGCTCACCTCCACCAATTGTTGAGTTATTTAGAGTGTTGAAGTGGAGAGCTCGCTCCACTTGTTAGCGCGCTCGTGAAAGGCAGGCGCGACCCGCTCCGAAAGTGCGACAAAATCGCGCTGAGTTTCTAGAAAATCTGGCAGATTTTGGAGGCGCACCCGCGCCAAAGATTGGTGTGACCCGTGCCTAGGGCGCGACAAAATCGCGCCAGGTTTCTGGAAAAATTGGAAATTTGGCAAAACCGGGAGGAGCGCCCACGCACGAAGGTGGCGCGCCCGCTCCTCACGGTGGCGCGCCCGCGCTTCTGTGGTGGAGCGCCCGTGCCTCTTTATGCGCGCTCGTGCCTCCTCCCTCTTCTATGGTTTTGTGGTTATTTCCTTTATATTGTATCAAGGCTTTTGTTTTGAAGGGGACAGAAAAATTCTCTTAATCTCTCAAAAAAATTCTCCACCCTTATTCTCTCAAATTTCTTGCAAACTTTTGTGAGAATTCTCTTGCAATTAATTCAATATTGTGAATTATTCATCTTCAATTCGATTCTTAGTGCAAAGAACAGTTGGCTGTCTTTTGTATCTTAAAGAGTATTTCCGGATCAAACCCAAGCACCGTTGTGGGGGAAATTAAACTCTTTAGGAAAGTGTTCACACGCCTAAGACAGTGTATCAAGGATTGAGACTCAAGCGGTCACCGGTTTTCTCATGTTCATGTTCGTTTTCTAAGGCTTGGAGTAGAGGCAAGTTTATTATATTTCACACTAGTGTTTTCCGTTGTAATTTCTAGAATATTGTGATTTTTTGGTGTTTGGTTGTAATACATTGAATTGTATTAGGATTGTTGTATAATTTGATATTGATTATACACTTTTAGGTTTTGTTCCCACAATTATTAAAGTAGTTCTTGCTCTAGAAATACTTGAAAACCTAACAATCTAAAGAGTTTAAGTAGAGCAAGCATGTCTAGTGTGAAAGAATTGACCACAAATTTTGTCAAACTCAAGAAGTTTGACGGTGTGGAATTTCGAAGATGGAAGAAGAAGATGTACTTTCTTCTTACATCTTTGAATGTAGCCTATGTCATTAGTACTCCAAGGCCTAGTAAACATGAGAATGAATCCTTGAAAAATGTTCGGGAAAGATCGAAATGGGACAACAATGACTTTATTTGTCGTGGTCATATATTGAATTGTATGGAGGATGATTTTTTTGATGTTATCAAAATGTTGAGTCGGCGAAGGAGCTTTGGGAGTCCTTAGAAGGCAAATATATGGCTGAAGATGCTTCAAGTAAGAAGTTTTTAGTAAGTAATTCTAATAATTTTAAGTTTGTTGATGGTCGGTCCATAATGGACCAATTTCATGAATTACAACGAATCTATGGGAACTTGAAACAACATGGTATATCTATGGATGAATTATTTGTTGTTTCAAGCATAACTGAAAAGTTACCTTCTAGTTGGAAAAGTGTTAAGCATGAGCTTAAACACAAGAAAGAGGACATGTCTTTGTCCGAGTTGGCCACCCATCTTCAAGTTGAAGAAGGGATAAGAGCCATGGAAAATGCTAAGGATGGGAATCCTAGATCATCAACCATTAATTTGGTGGAGGAAGGGAAAACTGGTGCTTCCACTGGTGGAAAGAGGAAGAATAATAACTCTTTTAAGGGAAAGTCCAAGAAGTATGCAAGCAAACAACAACAAGTTTGCTTGTTGGGAATGCGGTAAAGTTGGTCACCGCAAGAAGGACTGCTTTTCTTACAAGAAAAGGATGGAGAAAGCCAAGGAGGGCCGTGCTAGCACTAGCAAGGACCCACCCACCAAAGGTAATCCAATTCATGAGGTTGAATTTGATTTCGGTTTGGATTTAAATGCAACGGATCCTAAAATTTTTATGGTGCAGGATGATGACTCATGGTGGATTGATTCGAGGGCTTCTAGGCATGTATGCAAGATGAGGCATTGGTTCAAAACCTTTCACAAGGTAGGTGATGGAGAAGATCTCTTCATGGGGAACAATTCAACCATCAAGGTCCTTGGTAGAGGACAAGTAGAACTAATGATTAGTTCGGGGAATGCATTCATTCTTAGGGATGTTTTGTATGCTCCGGATATTAGTAGGAATCTTGTATCGGGGCCTTCCCTAAATAGTCTTGGCTAAAATTAGTATTTGAAGCTAATAGGTGTATTATTATAGAGGAACAAATTTCATAGGTCGTTGTTATTTATGTAATGAATTATTTAAGCTTTCTTTGAAAGACAAGTATGGATTTGATGATGTTTGTTTGAATGTTGATGCAAGTGATTATCATATTGATTTAAATTTGTTTGACTTGCGGCATTCTAGATTAGGACATGTTAATTATAATAAAATGCTTTTTATGTCCAAACAAGAATTAATTCCTTCTTGTGATATTTCTCATAATAAGTGTTCTACTTGCATGTTAAATAAGATCACTAGAACTCCATTTAAGAGAGTTGAGAGAAGTTCTAATATTTTAGAACTAATCCATAGTGACTTGTGTGATTTTCATAGTAATCCTTCTTTGGGGAACAAAAGATACATGGTTACTTTTATAGATGATTATTCTAGGTTTTGTTACGTGTATCTTTTGCATTCCAAAGATGAAGCTTTAACAAAGTTTGATGTTTATAAAAGAGAAGTAGAATTGCAAGTAGATTCATTTATTAAGAGAATAAGAACTGATAAAAGGGGGGAATACTATGATCCAACATATTTCCAATCTTTGGGTATAATTCATGAGACTACAGCTGGTTATGCACCACACTCAAATGGTGTATCTGAAAGGAAAAACAAAACCCTTGAAGAAATGGTTAATTCCATGTTATCTTACTCAGGTTTGAGTGAAGGGTTTTGGGGTGAAGCAATGTTGACAACATGTCACATTCTTAACCGGGTTCCCACAAGGGAAAAAGAATCTACTCCTTATGAACTTTGGTACAAAAGAAAACCAAACTTGAAATATCTCAAGGTTTGGGGTTGCAGGGCAGTCGTAAGAGCGCCCGACAACAAGAAGAGAAAGCTCGGTGAAAGGGGCTTGGAATGCATTTTTATAGGTTATGCTGAGCGTAGAAAAACCTATAGGTTCTACGTAATAGAACAAAATGACTATATTTCCGTTCATTCGATTATAGAGTCAAGAGATGCAATTTTTGATGAAAACCGATTTTCATCAATGAGTAGACCTAAAGTGTTACAAATAAGTGCCAATGATAGGGAGATAGTAGAGTTGGATGTACAACTTGAACGTCCTCATGAAGAAACATTCAATGAAGAGAATGTTGAGACTCCTCAAGTTAGGAGGAGTACTAGGGATAAGAGACCTAAGAACTATGGTGATGATTTTATAATCTACCTAGTTGAAGGTTCTCGGGATACCCTTAGTTCTACTACTCCATATTGTTGCAATGTGGATAGTGACCCAAAGACTTATAGTGAAGCAATATCTTCCCAAGATAGTACATTTTGGAAAGAGGCTATGAATGATGAGATGGATTCCATCATGGGAAATAACACTTAAGTCTTAGAGGATTTACCTCTCGGTTGCAAACCTCTTGGTTGCAAATGGATTTTCACTAGGAAAAGGAGACCCAATGGCTCTATAGTGAAATTTAAAGCCAGATTGGTTATTCAAGACTTTAGGCAAAAGCATGGTGTTGATTATTTCGATACCTATGCACCGGTTGTAAGAATTACCTCCATAAGGTTATTGATTGTAATGGCTTCGGTATATAATCTAGTGATTCATCAAATGGATGTCAAAACGACATTCCTTTATGGAGATCTAGAGGAAGAAGTGTACATGAAACAACCCAAACGGTTTGTTTTGGAAGGACAAGAAGATAAGGTGTGTAAATTGGTTAAGTCATTGTATGGACTTAAGCAAGCACCAAAACAGTGGCATCAAAAATTTTATGACACGATTTTGTCCTTTGGATTCAAAGTGAATCAAGCTGATAAGTGTATTTATAGCAAATTTGAAGACAAAGGTCATGGTGTCATCATTTGTCTATATGTTGATGATATGCTTATCTTTGGTACAAGTCTACAACAAGTAGAATTGACCAAGGAATTCTTATCCTCATCTTTTCAGATGAAGGATTTGGGGGAGGCGAATGTCATTTTGGGCATCAAGATTATAAGGGACAATGGAAGACTTATCTTAAGTCAATCTCATTATATTGAGAAAATGATCAAACGGTTTAATATGTTTCATAAGTGTCCCGTGAACACCCCCATGGAACCGAATGTTAAAATGGTTAAGAATTCAGGGAAAACGGTTCCCCAATTGGAATATTCAAGGATAATTGGATCCTTGATGTATGCCATGACTAGTACAAGACCGGATATTGCATTGGCTGTGGGAAAACTAAGTAGATTTACTAGTAACCCGGGTGCACAACATTGGTTTGAAGTTCGGAGGGTCTTGAGGTACCTTAAGGGTTAGTTAGACTATGGTCTAACTTATAGTGGATTTCTTTCAGTTTTAGAAGGATTTTTGGATGCTAGTTGGATCACTTACAAGGAGGATGCCTCTTCTGTAAGTGGTTGGGTATTCATGTTTGGGGGAGGTCCCATATCATGGTCTTCCAAGAAACAAACTTGCATCGCTGATTCCACTATGACAGCAAAGTTTATAGCTCTTGCATCAGCTAGTAAGGAAGCTGAGTGGTTGAGGAATCTCATGCTAGAATTGCCTTTATTGTCAAAGCCAATGCCACCGGTGGCAATCCATTGTGATTCAAATTCGGCGTTGATAAAGGCTTATAGTCAAGTGTACAATGGTAAGTCTCGGCATATTTCACTAAGGCATAGCCTAGTGAAAGAGCTTATCAATTATGGGGTCATAAGTCTTGACTATGTTCCAACAAAGTTAAATTTGGCGGATTGCTTTACAAAGGCAATGCCAAGACATTCCATCATATTTGCCATGGATGGAATGGGTTTATGTCTAAAAACACGAATTTGTGAAACCCAATCTAACGCTTGAAGAAACATCAAGTATTAGATTCAATGTGGTTAAATTGCATTTTTGTTGTTTGTTAGCAATATTTGATGACCCATATTGCTATGGTTCTTGTGATGTGCTAGGTAGCGTCAATTTAAAGTTCTCAAAGATTTAGAGTTGAGAAGCTCTAAATGAAAGTGTCTTGTCACAAGGGCACATTTACGTATATGAGAACCTACCTATATGAGTTCGAAGTTTAGCCGCTTCAAGAAGTCTAGACGGACATGTAGACTTTGATGAACTTATGAAAGATACGAACACATGGATGTTTAAAAGTGTCAAGTGATGATTAATTCGATTTATCTTGTGTGTATATCACCTTAGAATGGTTAGATATATCTGTGTGATTCAATCCATATGGAAATCATGGGATATGATCATCGTTAAGTGTGTTGTACTAGGTGTCAATTCAATCCGAAGGGACATTGACATTGATGCATGAGATATGGTTTAATTGTAAGAAGTGGAGAACGGTTTTAAAGGAACACTCTAAATGGGGGAGGATTGTTGAGTTATTTAGAGTGTAAAAGTGGAGAACTTGCTCCACTTGTTAGCGCGCTCGTGAAAGGCAGACGCGACCCGCTCCGAAAGCGCGACAAAATCGCGCTGAGTTTCTGGAAAATATAACAGATTTTGGAGGCGCGTCCGCTCCTCCGTTTGGCGTGACCCACGCCTAGGGCACAACAAAATCGCGGTAGGTTTCTGGAAAAATTGGAAATTTGGCAAAACGAAGAAGAGCGCCCGCGCACGAAGGTGGCGCGCACGCGCCGGAGGGTGGCGCGCCCGCGCTTCTGTGGTGGAGCGCCCACGCCTCTTCGTGCACGCCCGCGCCTCCTCCCTCTTCTATGGTTTTGCGGTTATTTCCTTTATATTTTATCAGGGCTTTTGTTTTAAAGGGGACAAAAAAAATTCTCTCAATCTCTCAAAAAAATTCTCCACCCTTATTCTCTCAAATTTCTTGCAAACTTTTGCGAGAATTCTCTTGCAATTAATTCAATATTGTGAATTATTCATCTTCAATTCGATTCTTAGTGCAAAGAATAATTGGCTGTCTTTTGTATCTCAAAGAGTATTTCCGGATCAAACCCAAGCACCATTGTGGGGGAAATTAAACTCTTTAGGAAAGTGTTCACATGCCTAAGACAGTGTATCAAGGATTGAGACTCAAGCGGTCATCGGTTTTTCTCATGTTCATGTTCGTTTTCTAAGGCTTGGAGTATAGGCAAGTTTATTATATTTCACACTAGTTTTTTCCGTTGTAATTTCTGGAATATTGTGATTTTTTTGGTGTTTGGTTGTAATACATTGAATTGTATTAGGATTGTTGTATAATTTGATATTGATTATACACTTTTACGTTTTGTTCCCACAATTATTAAAGTAGTTCTTGCTTTAGAAATACTTGAAAACCTAACACCAATACCTCCGCCGCCACCACCATCACTTTTAGGGGGTTTTTTTCTCTCCATCAGAACAACTCCTGCCTTCTATTGCCATATTCCCCCAAATTCAACACAAAACTCTAGTAATCAACAAAAACCGATCTAAAGTAACCAAATCACAAAATTAACAATGGCCCAGATGAGAAAATACCCAAATCAAATTGGGTATTTGCGAATCAATGTAAAAAAACAAAATTAGTTGAGGGATTCGAGGGCGGGGGAGGGGTTTTTGAGGGCAGGGAGGTTGGTTTCGGGGAAGTGGGGGAGGTGGATTAGGGGGATGTGGCGAAGCGCCGGCGAAGGAGGGGGCCTGGGTTGCCGGCGGGGTAGGGTGGGGGACGGGTGGTTGGATGGTAGGGCAAGGTGGGTGATTGAAAAAAGAATTATTTTTAAAATAATTTAATTGAAAAAAAAAACTAACTATAGGTAAATATTCACTTGAAATTTATCATTAATGTTTTGTTTGACTTAGAATAAAAATTCATGATTACCAATGATAATAAGTTTTTTTGCAAATTACCAAGGGAAAAATTAAAAATTGAGTTGTTACTAAAGAGAATTACCAAAAGTTTTCAATCAAACAAAATATTCCATTATTGAAACTACATTAGGGCTTAACAAAACTATTTGAAAATCCGAAAATCTGATGATCCGATCCGCATCCGATCTGAAAATTATGGATATCCGATCCGAAAATTTCGGACACCGGATATCCAAATATTGGATTTCGGATATCCGATATCCGAAATTATTTGAAAAAAATCACTTACTTTACTTCGTATAGAGTATTATTACGTATATTCTAGAAGACCCATTAACCTAATTTCTTTCCTCAAAACACACCCCCACTGCCTCTCTCTCCTCTCTCTATCTTCTCCATCTCCTCTCAGATTTCAAAGACTCAAAACCCCATTCCCACTCTATCAGATCTCCTCCTTCCTCTTCAAAATCCCATTCCATAATATATCCCCAAAATCACTCAACAACTAAGACCCCACCTTCTCTTCCCTACCAATAATCCAATATATCTCTCAGATCGATTACCAAAACTCCAGAAATTCCACTCAACCTTCGCGTCTTTCATGCTCACAATCGAAAACTCATCGTCTCAACTATCGCGACTTCGCCTCACTTCAGATCTACACTTTTTTCTGATTACTTTTTTCATTTAATTTTGTTTTGAATGATTTGTGCTATATATAAGTCTTACAATTTTCTGGATACTTTGATTTTTATTTTCGATTTAAAAAAATTGGTTCGTTTGAGTTTTTTTTGGGTTTATATCAGCTTGATTTCGGAATTTTGACGTAATTTGTAAGATATGGAAGGCAAATTGTCTTGTTCTTTGATTTATCTTATATCAAATGCAATCATCAGTACTTTGTGAATGTTAAACCAATGTGCAGTAATGCAATTAGAATTTTATTTGTTTTTTTTGTCTTTCAATTAGAATTCAAATTAGGCCTAAAATTGATTATTTAAAATTTAATATTTATTAATTTGCCTTTAAAAACAAAATAAATTGTGCTATTAAACTAGTATTTTAACAATATCATTCCGGTTAAAAAACCATATTATTATAGGGTCGGGTATTGGATATCCGAACTATCCGATATTCGAAAATTTCGGATCGGATACGGATATCAAATATCGGAATTTTCGGATACGGGTATCCGATCCGAAATCCAATTTTGGATCGGATATCCGATCCATGCTCAACCCTATCTACGATTGTTGCACCTTTTCGGAAATTGTCTAACAATTTATTATAGCCAGGAGAATAATTTTCATCTACTTCATCATTTGGACATAATTAAAGATTTAACAACCTTTTATGATCCCACAAATATTTTCCTAAATCGATTAAAAGCCAACGTACGCTGAAGATGATAACCCTAACTTTGGGCGTGGTTTCTTCACCTTAATCAACCTGAGCTACTTACGTGAACTTATATTGACCTTGAATCTGATTGAACTTATTAGATCTTATTGACTTATTAGACCTTATAGAAGTTATTATGATGTGAATCAAGAAGATTATTCTTTTGAAGGATCTAATGCACTTTTAGAAGCCCTTAATAACTACAATATAAGCTGCCCAAACATGGAAAGAAACAAAGAAAGGTTCAATAGCTTAATTGGGAAAGGAAGGAGCTTGATTTACAAGGAAGATGAAATGACACATCCAGCTTCCAACGACAATTGCAACAGCCATGCGCCACTCCAAGGGCCACGCGTCACCTTCCTGGAACCACCTTGAACCCAGCAACACTGTGGGCCAGCGCGTGTGACAATACTCGACGCGTGTGGGTCGTGACGACTCCGAGAAGAAAAGACTCACTTATTGTTTTACTTAGTTATTTCAAGAGATTTTGCTTGCAAGTTTTTACCTTTCACTTGAAATTTTTCTTAGTTTAATCACTTAGGATAGACATTAATTTCTGTTATTTAGTTTCTATAAACTTCCTAAGGTTGTTAGGAAAGGTTTGATAGAGTTTTTTTTTTTTTTTTTTTTTTTTTTTTTTTTTTTTTTTTTTGACAATAGCAAAAGGAAACTAAAAGCATTACAATACGAGAGAAAGGTTTGTACGATATTTCCTGGCTATATCATTTGCTTTTTGAACCTGCTCCCTTGGAACTTTTAATATAGCGCATCTTTGGAAGCCCACCCCTGCTTCCTTTATCTCCTTGAGAATCCAAGTTATCGAAACCTCCACAGTTACCTTATTTTGAAGGTTGTTTACCAAAGAACTAGAGTTAGAAAGGATAAGAATCCCCTGTCTGCCTTTAGCTTGTGCCCACCTCATAGCCTCCAGGCAAGCCCATGCCTCGCATTGGATAGCTAATGCTGCAACTCCATGGCCTCCTCCCTCCTCCAGCACATGGCCCTGCGTATTGGGTTTCACCGCCCACCCCATTCCTGCTCTCGTTGTTGTTTTATCCTAGGAGCCATCAACTTCTACAATAAAGTTATCAAACTTAACTTTCTCCTTTACTAAATGGACATGATAGAAACCTGGTGGGAATGTTGGGTCCTCCCGGCTAGTGTCTTCTCCTCCATTAGCCGTGTTAGCTTGGTTTAAGAAATTCTCGTGATTCTTCAAAGCAATGTTAATGAACTCCCTTACTCGTCCCGATGTCCTCGCCACTCCATTGAAACATTTCTTGTTCCTTGTTTTCCATAGGCCCAAAAGCGTTGCTATGAATAAGACATAGCGGGTGTTGTTCTTGCCATCCTCGCTGTAATAGCTGGATATAGTGTTGGATCCAACTGCGCAAAGACGTGGATCCAAGAAAGTCAGGGCAAATATTCAGGGAGCCAATCTCCCAAGCTTCCCTTGCCTGAATACAAGATAGAGTTTGTTTAGGATTAGTTTTCCTATTCTAATTAGAATTAGTTATTCTATTCTAGTTAGGATGCTTGGAGCACAAGGTTAGGGATTTGTCCTAATCCTTGTAGGAGAAGGATTAGATGCCTCTTATGCCTATAAAACGGAGGTATTTTCGTGGCTTTTAGAACAGAGAAAAATCAGATTAATTTTAATACAAATTGTTTAGCTTTGCTTAAACATTTTCTTTGCTAGTTTTCAATTCAAGGAGTTGTTTGAAGATTAGAACATTAAACACTTGGTGTCTAGGAGAAGGGTAAGAGTTTAATCTTAAAATAATTAGCGTCTAGGAGTGGGTTAATTAATTTGGGGATTCTAATCATAAGTTTCAAGAGTGATCTTGTGAGGAGAAATATCGGCTCGTATATATTCAATCTTAAAGAAATCTTTCAAGGTTGGATCTTCAAGATTGTGGGTGTTCTAAAAAATTTGACTAAACAAGGAAATAGGATCCACATCATATTGAAACATTTTTGTAATGACGATTGATTCACAATAGAAAAAAAATAATCATACAACATCTACAAAGAGATTTATATCTAATAAATACATGACGATTGAATCATTTTTTGTAAATATTGCACATAATTATGAAAATGAGGTAATATAATGGTACAATTAATAAGATTAATAGCATTTAATAATTTAATATTTAATAATTAAATGAATATATCTAATTGAACTTATTGAAAATTATTAGACCTGTTTGAGTTTATTTGAATTTATTGGCCCTTATTGATTTTATTAAATCTGAAACTTTTTATTTTAATTTAACGGTAACACACCCTTAATTACAATAATTCTATAATGGGAACAAACAACTACACCACTACCACCAATCCACCATAGTTACTATGTATTTTAGGTATTTACATTAATTTATTTATTGTTTGTATCTCCCATTTACAATTAAATTCACATGTTATATATGTCTTAAAAAGTCCATATATAGATTAAATCAAGCCCCTAGCGCTTGGTTTCCACCATAGGCCGCTTCAGATAATTGATAATAATCTAATTTTACGGCGTGCTCTTTAATGAACGTATCAGGTCATATATCTTAAGCACGAAATAAAATCATGAGACAGATTGGCTAAGGCTCAAACACATCAAATAAATGTAGCTTAGATCAAAGTGTCGTACATTGGGCTTAGATGCACCAAATCCAAGTGCAAATTGTCAATTGGATCGAAAGATTGCAAGACGACGAAAAAAGTCAAACGATGACAAGCGTTGCCCTAAAGGCCTTGCTTGAGGCCTAGCGTTCCAAGGCTAGGATACAATGCCCAACTAAGGGTGGAAAAACCTAAGAATAGCCTTTGCTAGGTCATGCGAGCGAAAGGCCTAGCCCCTAACTAAGCCTCGCTACTAGACTACAAGCCGGCAAGGGTTATTGCAACACCTAGCAGTGCGCACATACAGGAATGGTGTCCATCAAAACAGTGTATTATTCCAATATATGGTTCAAAATTAACTACGAAGCTAATATTCAGTGAGCTCAAGTGATCTGAATGCCTACCTAGAGGTCGCGCACTTCTAATCAGTGAGATTAATAATAATTAAACTAACAGCTTGCTCTGGAATGAACCTATTAGGTCACACCCTAGCGCAAAATCAAATAGCAAGAAGAATTAAACCGGAAGGTTCAAATACGTCTATAAATGTAGTCTAAATCAAAAAGTTGGAATTTGAGCTTGGACTCGTCAAAACGGAAAGTTAAACGTAAACCAATCCAAAGGATTGGTTAATGAGGAAAATGTTAAGCGAGACGACGTGCTAGGCCTGAAAGCCTAGCACGAGGCCTTGTCACACCACAAGTGCGGCGAAAAGCCGTACAACCGCCCATGGCCTAAGGCCGTGCCACGCATGCTCGCAAGAGCGCCTAGTACGTTGGTTATCCTTGTGCGCGGCTAGCTGGTTGTCGCAAGGACTTGGCATGCTGCTGTAGGACCAAGCCTAGAAGTGCTGCTGCCAGCACGAGGCCTAATGTGCTGCTGGCCTGTGCAGGGCTAGCACCACTGCTAGGCCTTGGCCAGCAAGGCAGCGAGCCTTGGCAAGCAAGGCTGTTAGCTCGGCATGCATTAGCGATCAAGGAAGGGCAGCATGCCTTGCTGCCTAGGGGGCCGGGCGGCCAGAATTTCTTTGCAACCAAGGAGTTAGGCGGTCCCCCCACCCGCATAGTGGCTAGTGGTCACTTGTCGCTTGAGGATTTGTTGGCTAATTAATTTATATTTGGAATTAAATTAATTTAGTTATTTTCCTACCTAGGGTTTTGCATTTTAAGGAGGATGCCTCATTATAAATACCCATAGGATGGTCATGAAAATTATGAGACAATTAATCATGTTTGCATAAAATTGAGAGCTTGAGATGTAGACTAAACACCTTGAGAGGTCGGGTTCTAAGCTAGTCCGGGCCAAGGCAGATTTGATCGCGCGGGTGGAATGCGTTAAAGGAATCGCACGTGAGGTTCTGGCTCCGTTCCCGAAATCGAGCACGCATCAAAGGTATAAAATTTAGTTTAAATATGTGTTGTGTTTGATCTCATGAATTATACTTGGATCCGGGGCACGAGTTTTCTTGCGCCTACTTATTAGATTAGTATTAAACCCTACAACGGTATAACAAGCCTCTTTTATTGAAATCATATGATTAAAACTAATTAATGTTGATTAAATTTGGGATTATAATCTAGATTTGCGCCTAATTACATTAGGTTTTTGAATTTCTTTAGATGATTTTCGAAGAACAACTCATAACTAGACATGTGAGTAATGATTTTTGGGTGGAAATTGTGTTATAAATCGTCCGCTACCTCTTTTGTAGTTAGATGAGACTGTCCAAGGGCCAAATCCCACCTAGAAAGGGGTTTTTCGTTTTAATTGAAGAAATTTTAAGTTTTTCGAACTTGAATAAATTAATGTCTGGCATATGGTATATGTGAATGATTTTCTTGATTAATCTACTACACTTAATCTCAATCTTGTCATGAAATTTGGATAATTTTTTGTTGATTAGATTAGAGAGTTCTAGCTCCATATAAATCCTAACGTTACTTGAAATTGCATTTGGATTGATTTTTGAGTAATAGGTTTATTAGCCTATGATTTCATGTTAATAATCTCCATGTATTAAAAAGATTAAAATTTTGATTGGATTAGTTGTTTTAATTTGAATATCTAGAACCCTAACCTTGAATAAAGATTGAATTTTTGATAATTTTGGAAATTGATTGAAAATTCAAATTTTGTAATGCATTGGATGATTTAAAATTTTGAATTTACTTAGTCCTAATTGGATAATTAATTTTTCATTGGATGGTAAAATTACTTACTTAATTAGTTTTGTCGAAGTCATAATAAAACTAATCATTGGATGATTTTATTTTGATTATAATAAAGACCCTAATTTTGATTAATTTAAATAGCTCTAAAATTAATGAAAGATTAGATCTTGAGTTCAATTTTTATATTGTACCTAATTGAATAAATATTAAGTAGGACTTAAAATTAATTCAAGGATTGCTCGAAATTGAATTGGGCCTGTGAGACGTGATGTATTTTTATAATCTAAATACGTACTGCGTGCCGTTAAGTATTTTTGTAAATATAGTTTAATTTATTCTTGCAATTTAGTGTTATTATAATTTTGTGAACTTATATTTGAACAAAATTATAACTAAGAAAGAAGAACCTTGCGTGCAATTTAGTGTTATTTTTGTAAACTTATATTTGAAGACTTAGTTTAATTGAAGCGCCGGATATCTGAGAGTGCGTGCGTCGAGTATTTTTGTAAACTTAGTTTAATTAATTCTTGCAATTTAGTGTTATTATAATTCAGATAGATGGTGTTGATGAACAAATGCAAGGTTCTTCTTTTTGAGGTTAAACGCAAAGCAATGGCTGAAAAGTCCCTTCTCTTGTAAATAATACATTTTATTTGTCAAAAGCCTCTAATGATGAATGCTTTTGTTGTAAATTTTTATATTGTTCCCATATACATGGGTTGTACTGTTTTAAGAACTTTCCATTAAGGGCCCTTGGAAACATTTTCCCATCCAACTCTTGTAGTAAATAGGCATTCCTAGACATGACTTTAAAACTCTGAATGGACCTTCCAATTTAGAAGACCATTTACCAAAGACATGATCTTTATAGCATGTTCTGGAAGTTTCATCTTCCACACTAAATCTCCTTCCGAAAATATTTTATGTTTCACCTCTTTATTATAAGATTTTGCTACTTGTCTTTTCTGAGCTTCGATTTTAGTTAGCGTGTAGAGTCTTTCACCCTCAACGTCCATCAATTCAATGAACATAGATTGCTGATAGTCCTCTTGGATTATACCCATTTGTTTAGCTATCTTGGTGGACTTAGCGCTTAGCTTTGCTGGTATAACAAGCTCATGTCCATACACTAGTTGGTAAGGAGTAGTTCCTATTGCATCTCTCTTTGATGTTTTATATGCTCAAGTAGCATAGTGCACAAGAATATGCCAATTTTTAGGATTTTTATCCACCATCTTAGCAATCCATTTAGATATTACTTTATTAGTGGCTTCGGCTTGACCATTGGCCTGAGCAAAATAAGGGGTTGAATGAATATTTTGGATCTCGAATTCCTTGAAATAGGAATTTAACTCATGTACTGTAAACATGGTTGCTTGATCCAAAGTTATGGATTCAGGAATCCCATATCATGTAAAGATTTTCTCTTCCAAGAACAAGATTATCGCCCTTGCATTTAAGCTTTTGAAGGCCTGCACCTCAATCCACTTTGTAAAGTAATCTGTTGCTATCAGAATATACTCATGGTGGCCATATGAAGGACGTTTAATAGACCCAATTGCATCCATCGCCCAACCTCTAAAAGGCCAGGGCTTGATAATAGGGTGCAATTCTATTGCTGGCGCCCTACTTTTTGGTCTAAAGCGTTGACATTGTTACAACCTTTTGCATAATACAAACAATCTTATCTAATTGAAGGCTAATAAAATCTCATGTGATGGATTAACCACCTCATCTTAGTCTTGCTTGGTGTGACCCACAAATTCCATGATGAACCTCTGCTAAAATGGTTAACACTTTCTTTGTGCTAATACACATTAGTGAAATGCCTTAAGGATCTTTCCTAACCAACTTACTCCCCATGAGAATGTATTTAGTAGCTACTACCCTAACTTTTGCTGGCACTTTTCCTTTTGAAAGTACTTTCAAATACTCCTTAATCTCCTCTCTCCAGTCTATATCCAAAGCAAGGATACTGTATTTGTGCACTTTTGCCTTCACTCTCTAATCTAAAGGTTTCAATTTATAGGTGTTTACATGAATAACAGATTCATCAAAACCTTTAGAATCGGGCAGTGATGCTTGTTGTGCTAAAAAGTCAGCCTATCTGTTTTCTTCTCTTGGGATATGAGAGACTTGGATAAATTCAAAAGCATTGATAAGCTCTTGAACAATAGACGAAAAGGTCATCTCTAGAGGTGAAATTCCTTTGTATTCTTTGTTTATTTGGGCTATCACCCATTGCGAATTGCCTAACACCTTAACCCTTGTAACTCCCATACATTTCAGAGTCTTCAAACCAATCACTAAGGCTTCAAACTCTACTCTATTTTTTGTGCATTGAGTTGAGAAAGTGATCGCCACTTTATTCACTACACCAGAAGGTGAATAAATCACAATTCTAGCTCCAGCCGACTCTCTCCTACTAGACCCGTCAAAGAAAATTGTCCATGGTTTCTATTCTTGGACCATGACATTATCCATAGGTGGATGATCAGCCAAAAATTCAACTAGCGCTTGTCCTTTTACAGCCTTTTGAGGTATATAAGTCAGCTCGAATTGTGATAGATGCATGCTCCATTTTCACAACCATCCTTTGATGAAAGAGTTATTCAATAAGTATTTGAGTACATCTGTTGGTAAAATAACTTCTACTGTAAAAGCCAAAAATAGTGATTAAGTTTGATGGAAGCATCATACAAACTCAAACAACATTTCTCATCATTAGTGTATCTAGTTTCAGTATCATGTAGGTATCTACTTAGATAGAAAATTGCTTGTTCATGACCCTATCCATTCTCTTGGGTTAACATGCTTGCAATCGAATCCTTTGTAGCTGAAAGATACCTTAATGACTTCCCTTTTCTTTTT
The DNA here is from genome assembly GCF_001683475.1 of Chenopodium quinoa. Taxonomy (NCBI): domain Eukaryota; kingdom Viridiplantae; phylum Streptophyta; class Magnoliopsida; order Caryophyllales; family Amaranthaceae; genus Chenopodium; species Chenopodium quinoa. The sequence continues at coordinate 954,297 of NW_018742726.1, read as the reverse complement.
TGGGAGGAATTAATACTAGTGGAGTGGGCAATTTCCTCTTAATTTGTTCAAAGGCCTTTTGGTGTTCTGGTTCCCACTTAAACTCTTCTCCTTGTTTAAGTTAACGAAGGGGGAGAAAACACTTTCAATTTCCAAGCCAAATTAGTGATAAACCTTCGAACATAATTAATTTGTCCCAGAATCATATGGAGCTCCTTTTTATTGGTTAGGGGTGATGCTTCAAGAACGACCTTAGCCTTGTTATGATCAACCTCAATACCATTCTTATGGACCAAGAATCCCAAGAAGTTACTGGCTTTAACCCCAAAGGCACATTTAAGGGGGTTCATCTTTAGATTGAACTTCCTCATCCTTTTAAACGCCTGAATGAGATGTTCTAAATGCTTTGATAAGTCATGGGATTTTACCAAAACATCGTCTATGTAAACCTCCATAAAGTCTCCAATCAAATATGAGATTCATAGCTCTTTAATATGTTGCCCCTGCATTCTTAAGTCCAAATGGCATTGCCACATATTCATAGAGTCCCAAAGAACCTGGGCATCTAAATGTCGTCTTTGAGAGATCATATTCAGCGATCCTTATTTGGTAATACCCGGAAAATTCATCTAGCGTTGATACAAACTCATGTCTTGATGTGGCATCTATCAACATATCTACTACAGGCATGGGGTACTGATCCTTTAGGGATGCACTGTTGATATTTCTATAATTTGTGCATATCCTGATCTTTCCATTCTTTTTAATCATAGGAACAATATTAGCTATCCACTGCGCATATTTTGGTGGGTCGTATGAATTCTGCCTCCAAGAGCTTGGCAATTTCTTCCTTTATTTTCGGAATTAATTCTGGTGATAAGCGTCTTGGATTCTAAACTATAGGATTGTAACCAGGTGTAATAGAAAGCCTATGCTGGATGGTATAAGGATCTATAACAGGCATTTCGTGATGCTCCCATGCGAAACAATCCTTGCATATATGTATTATGTCAATCAATAATGACTTTTTCGTATCGAGTAATCTCTTACTTACATAAGTGAATCTAGGATAATCATTAGTTCCGAGATTAACCTCTTCTAGAGGATCAAGGACTTCATGTTTGATATCTTCACTCTTAGTCCATACTTTTTCATTCTCTTGTCCACCATAAAACTCTTTGTCTGAGCTTGGCGATGATCGAGTATGGTCATCAAAGTTTTAGTAGTCAGATAAACATTTAGGAGTCTCCATGTTTGTGTTAACCTCTATACTATGTTGCAAATAATAACTTGCATATAGATTTTGAAGAGCTAATAAATTTTTTATGTAATTATCCATAATATTTGTTCAAACTATAAATGCACATAGAAAAGATACTAAACATATTCAATCTTAAGTACTCCAAATTCAGAGCTAGACTCTGCAGGTGAATTGTGTTTATCTTCATCTGCATCTGCCTCTACTATCTTAGCGATTGTACTTGATACCACCTTTAGTTTAGGAACTGACTGGGAATTAAGTTTGAGTACAATCTCATCTATCTTTGGTGTTGACTTCACAAGAACCCTGCAACTTCCGCCTAATGCACTTAATATGCCCATGAATTGGCACCAGGCCAGGTTTCACCACTTATGCTCTAAACTCCACTGGTAAAGTCACGGTATTGCAATCTTCCTCGCAATTCTCCTCTAAATACTATGACAGAAATTCCAGATATGATCTTAAAACTTCAATATTAAGACCTTCTAGATCATAGTCTACTAACTCAGATGCAGGTTGATCTGTGGCCATTAGATCCTCACTTAAGATTTCTTCGTTATGATACTCTAGAGCTTGGTCTTTTTCTTGAATGCTTTCCATCAGCTCCTTTACTATGAGATGATTCTGGGTATCATCGTAAGGTAGTTCGGTGGACTTTTCACCATCCATTGATTACTCAATCGTTGTGTCAAATTCAGGCTGAACAATTTGTGATGGAATATTTCTAAGGACAGCTTTCATCAAAGCGTCTTCATCTAGTTGAACTACCATTGCTTGAATCTGGCTACTTAAACTTCTTCTGATTGATTTTACCTTTTTTATGGATTTTCTTTTTTCCTTGAGCTTCAGATTATTGTTCTTTGTCACTTTGTCCTTTAACACTCCTTCTGTTCTCCTTCTCATGCTCACATAGTTGTCTCGTTTGGCCATAGGCAAAAGATTCCCCTTTCCTTCATTCACCTTATGATATCCCGCCTGTTCTTCACAAAAAGGGTCAGATTGCTGATCTGTACCCTCTTCTTATGATGAAATCTTTGGTGTATGGGTATCCAATCAGGATCATTTGGGGTGGTCTTAGTCCTGAACAATTCAAAATGCAACATATTTGCACAAGAATGACAAAGATTGTGTCGCAAGTTCTTAAGTCCCTCTACTGCTTTAACTTGCAAAGTAAACAACTGAATTACCTCTTTGTAAGATTGTGCCTTCTGTTTATAATTGCTTATTTTGTTAGGAAACTTGTGAGCCTTTTGACCGCTCTTAGAGGGCTTGACTTTGTCTTTCTACCCTTTAGGGTTGAATTTAGCAAGATTCATCGCTTGATATTCTTGTTCTACAATTCTTATTGCATTCATTTTGATCTTTTTATTCAGAAACCCTTTAAAGACCAAACACTCACTGGTAGCATGAGAAGAACTGAAGTGCCATCTACACATCATCATATCTTCAAAGTCATCGTCCTGGCATTGAGGTGACACAATTACTCCTTCCTTGACTAGCCTTTCATATAATCTGACTGCAACAGTAATCTCTTTCAATCTTTGTATGTTAACATGCACAATATCCATGTCAGCGCTTACCATAAAACAATTCATTTCATAGACTTCAGACTCTGGTGCAAACTCTGACTCTAATTCGCAAGAGCTAACTTTCTCATCAGGGAAATTTTTGTGTTTTTTATCGATTTCATCCTGAATCTTATTCCTAAATATTATGCAATCGCTAGTTCTTTCCTTAAACTTCATCAAGACTCCTAGTTTTATGCCTCCATGCTAACTTTATCCTCTTATGACTCAAAAGCCAATCAAAGATTTCATCACATCTCCTAATATCGAAGGTATATTCCTTCTTTTGATCAGATTTCAAGTCTTTTTTATAAGTAAACTTCTTATTAGTTAGAGGAGCACACTTGAATGAAGGACCCTGTACAAACTTAGCTATTACCGCTTCATACACATCATCTTCGTGATCATAATACTTATGTTTAGATCTAGACTCTTTTTCTAAGCACCTCTCATAAGCCATCACAACGCTAGACAAAGTGAAAATATCAGGGAAGTATTGTCCTTCAAACTTTTTCCTAAAAGGAAAAGACAAACCCTTTTGGACAATGGACACAAACTCTGACTCAGGTATATTTAAGTGAGATCTACTTTTAGCATTCTTAAATATGTGAATATAATCTCCTATAGGTTCCCCTTTTTCCTGCACTATCTTGGCTAAATCCCCTATAGTAGTGAAGTGGCGAAGAAATTGTGTTTGCATATCTTGCCAATTCTGGATTGAATTCGGTGATTGGGTTGAGACATCGCTGGATATCTTTCTCCATATGGACCCCTGGTCTGACCTTGGCTCCATGAAAAACCTTGTGTAGGGTGAACAGAATTTTGATATCCACATGGGTATTATTTATAATTCCCATGTTGTTTAGATGATTGTTGGCCATTCATTCTAATAGGTTGGGAGGAGATCCTTAATGCAGATGCAGTAGCTTGTGTGTGGCATGCTAAATTTATTATATTTCTAATACCATAGTTGGCATAATTGACACCAATCTCTGCTCCTAAATGACTTAGATTACCCATTGAAGAGGTTAATGGGTGTATGGTAATCAATGGAGGTAAGGAAGAAGAAGATGGACCCTGGCCATTATGGTTATAGCCTGACTCATAACCTGGCCCTGAACCAATAATCCTCCCCTAACTCTTGTACCTCTCATTAGAACCAATAGAAGGGATGCTTCTTAGAATTGACAGAGGGGCGGATTTGCATGAGATCTTGTCATATTCTCTACTCTAGGGTATCCCAGAGAGACGTTATCCCTTTGATTTACTTCAATCCCACTACCTAAAGCGGTTAGACCATTTATCAACTTCTCATTAAGTTGGTTATGTTTCTCCACCAAAGTTTCAAGCCTTGTAACCACTTCGGTCGCTACACTTTTTGATAATGCCACGTTATTAGCGTTTAGAGTATCATTAATATCTAGAATAATCCTATCTACCTACCTGGTAATCGCTTGTTGGGTAATGGAGTCAAAGTTTCTCAACTCGACAGTTACCACTCTAACGGTTTCTTCCACCATGACACGATAGTAGTTATCAAACTGATCTCTATTATTTTCTTTTAAATCCTCCATCAGACTCTTCACGATTTCCACATATTTAGTGTAAATTGTGTTGAGTAAGTGTCTGGTAGGAGAATGGCTCTCTATTCCTTCTAAAACCGATTCATCATGCCTTCGTGTATGAGGCTCGAATGGTTCGAAAGAATGTGCCATGTGTTTTGTTGGCAGTTGATTTTCTAGATCTGGTTTATCCTCTAAAATAGTTTCAGGATTGTGTTCAGATGAATTAACATCCTCTCGAGTGTTTCCTTTACGTGCTGAACACTTAGGAGCCATGGGAAAAAACTTCCAAATTAACAAAGTTAAATGGATTTAGTCTAGTGTTCTCCCACTATGGTCACCAAAAAACTTGTTGAGGTAAATATTCTTCTTTAACAACAAGTCAAATACTCTATCTTGTTCTAGAGTATTAGGGGGTTACCCCTCAAGTTACCGATTTCAAAGATTGATAACCTTGCTAACGTAAAACAAAACAATAAGGAAGCTTTCCTAGAAGAAGTAAAACAAGTTAGATTCCTCAAAGAAACGAGTAGATAAACATATGACAAAAGATTCAAATGCATTCCATTAATTAAAGGATAGAGTCAGGTTTACAATTGTACAAGTTGAAGGAGAGGTTACCTCCATGATTATACAATTGGAAAAGACAAACGATCTTCAATACATGCTATGTGATAAACTACAAATCACTTGGCTACTAAGCCAAGGGAAACTACGAAAGCTAAAAAGAAAGCTTAAAAGAAATGAAATGCTTGTTGTTTATTAATTTTGCTGATGTCTTCCTTTTGATCCTAGCAATTCTATTCATAGGAAAAATGGAGCGGTTATGGCTAACTCCGATAACTGTTGTATGGTTATGCTACTTGGCGCCAACACTTCTTTGAAAATTAGCATAATCCATTGGCCTCATTATCCGGCCTATATGTTATTGGGCCTTTGTGAGAACAACCCAATTGCCATTATTTTTTTATCAAATTAGCCTAAAGACCTTTTACTAACTCTGGAAACCTCTTAACTTAGTCAAGGTCAAGAAAGTCAAACAAAAAGTCAAAAATTCGATTTTTAGGTGTAATATTTCCTAAACAAAAAAGTATTTATCTAGTGGCACCACTGTAAATAAGTCAACAATTTTTATTAAATGAAGGTCCCACCAATGTTGATTTATTTACGAAAATACCGTGCTAACTGGAATATTTTGTTGATTTATTTACAAAAATGCCACTAAATAAACTATTTTTGTTTATCATGAAGATAAATTGGGGCTCCCTCTTATTTCCTAGTCACTTGGTGAGTACTTGCACACATAGTAAGTATGTGTTACCAAATTTTATGAAGAATTACAACGATTAACTAGTTTGGATTTTTTTAACAACAAAACGATATATTTTCTAATGAAACTTGAGCTGTTAACACGCTATGGACGCGCCATATCTAACCATGTTTTGGGAACTCTTTTAGTTATATCTTATGTGATAAGTTTAGTTGTTGACAGCATTAATGAGGAAAATATGTAAACATATATTATTTTAGGGGCATAAATATCTGTACATTATTTTTAATATTTTGAAAAAAGAGGGAATTAATATTAACAATGACAAATAAATAAATAAACAATTTAAAGGATATTATTGTCTAAACACTCTTCATATGAGTTATCTCAAAATTTTTAAAAGGTAGGGATAAAATGACTTGTATATTGTCTTGGAATAATTAACTTAGCCTATACATATGTAAATTACAAATTAACACAACTTGCAACACATATATAAAGGTTATTGATTAGTTAGACATTATAAAAATATGATAATGATATCGGGAACGTAAATTATTTTGCTTAATTATAACAAATGATGTACTTTTCATTAAATACTCAAATGTACTTAATCCTTACCTTTTAAAAAGTTTGAGAAAACACTTGAATAGTGTGATGATAATTATATCCTTCAAATGCTTGTTTACCTATATGCTTCTATATTGATATGATATTAATTACATCTAAGTTTTTTCCTTATGTGATTTAATGAATCAACTCTTATCAATAGTGTTTGGATAATTATACCCTCTAAATTATTTATTTACTTATTTGTTCTTATTATTTAACTGCACTTTTTTAAACTTATAAGAATAGAGTATAGACATTTATACCCCTAAAAATATTTGTTTACATATTTTCGTTCATTAATGTTGCCAATAATTGAAAGGGCTCACTATACTTGGCTAGTTATGGTGCGCACATTAGCTGTCCTAATATCTACAAAATTTACTAAGATGTATGACAAGGTGTCCAAATTCTATAAAATCTACCTTTATTATATAAGTGAAGAAGGAATGAAGGAGTTAAAAGTTGGTTTCCAAAATATGAACTATCAACAATAACCTATAACACCTTCAAATCTCCCTCTACGGAAATACTAGAATAATATGTATGATTATACCGCAGAGATAGACTTAGGCGTATTACCGCCGCGTGATTACGCAAAGCTACTCAAACTTCTAATTAAAACTACAACTTCGCAGCGGAAACCCAAACTCTTTCTTTATTAATACTTAATAAAAAATAGTAATCAATGTTATGAGTACTCAAAATAGAAACAAAGACCAACATTCCAAGATCTAGGTGAAGCATATCACGGGATTCCCAAAATGCTCATTTATTGACTCCACCTAAAAATAGTTAACACTACTTACCATTAACGTAAATAGGGCGAACCAAAACAAATAGGAAATACGAATTAGAATAATATACTAAGTACGATAAGTGCAAGATAAGTGAATTCAACTTATTAGCAAACATGCTTTTAAAACCAATTCAAATAATTAATTCAATAATTCCAAACTCATGATTAAAAAAAAATCAATTTTCAATATACTCAATATAATTCCAATAACTCAATAATTCAATAAGAGTGATTATTAAAAATCAATTCTTTTCAAAAACCCAATTCTTCTCTATGTGTACACACCCCCCAAGCTAGTATCTTTATGTTGAAAGGCTATCATTGAGGAAAGATTAGGTCATACAAAGTCCACAGTCTTCAATGCATTCGCATAATGGGATTAGTATAATATTCATGCTTGTAAAGCTTTTAACTCAATAAATCCTCTTTAAATCAATAATTCCAATCTTTATAATAAAACAATTCAAATCCTCCTTTTTATTTAATTCAACATGCTTTCAAACTCAAACCTTTTAAAACATGATAAATAATTTATTATTCAAAACATGATATTAAAATCAATTCTTCAAATATATTTATTAAAACTAATTATTTAAACATACTTTATTTTGTAAATCATAATTCAATTCAATTTAATTCAATCATCATAAAAATTATATAAAACATGTTTATTCATTCCAATTAATTTCGAAGATATCTAGCCACTTAAACGTACGTTGATCCTCGCTTAGCAAACACACAAAAAGGAACCTCAAGAACTCTTGTCAAACCCACCCTACAAATAAATATAACCTTAATCAATATAAGGTTAACGAATAATCACAACAATTAAAATAAAACCCCAACTATATGTACATGAACCTTATAAAATTATTTTATTCATAAACTTGAATAATAAAATGATTTTATTTAGCTAAAAATACTGATTATAATTTTTTATAAAACCCCCATAATAATAATAATAATAATAATAATAATATAATTAATTAAGATAAGAGAAGAAGAAGAGGCTGAAAACCAAGGAAGAGGAGAAGAAGAGGTGGCAACAAGGGGGGAAGCCGTCCGGCAGGTGACTGGCGGTTGTGGCTGGCGTCAGGGAGAGTGGCATCTGGCGTGGAGGTGGTGATTGGTAGTGGTGGTCGTGCAAGAGCAAGAGAAAGAAAGGAGAGAATTAGAGAGAGATTAAGAGAAAAATTAGAGGAGTTTGGTGTGAATGTTTAGCTATGATTCAAAAGGTATTTATAGGCTAGCTCATGTAGGAATTATGGTAGGAAAATATAGGAAGAATTATGGTAATTTTGGTTTAAGGAATTACTAGGAAAGGTGAGCTAAGCAATTAAGGAAAGTCTAATAATAAGGTGACTAAGAAAAAAATTAATTTATGGAAAGTATGTTGTCATGAAAATAGTATGGGTAAATGGCTTTTATTAGGAAATAATAAAAAATGACTAAAGTTAGGAAAATAAGATGATCAAATATTTAGGAGATGGAAAATAAGAATCAAGGAAAAGCAATAGAATTAAGGAAGATAATTAAAAATATAAACTAATAAATTACTCCAAATCCATCCAAGGTGGCCGAAAAATTTGAACCTTCCATAGCTCAAATTTTCGGACATCTTGTGTAGAATTTATGAAGTTGTTTTGCTAGATTTTAAGAATTAAAAATGATTGTGTAAGTAATATATATTGTATAATCAATTAAGAAAATACCAATTATTTACTAAATAATTTAACTAAGTAAATTAGATTTTCCTCACTAGGAAAATCCGAAATTCATAGCCAATCATTAGGAATTTTCGGACCTTTTAAATAAATAATAAAATATAAGTTTTTGTTTTTCTTAATTAAAATATCCAAAATATCAAATAGTAAAATAATTTACTAAAATACCCTTTTTAGAAAATAATAACCAATTAATTAATTAATTAGAAAATACGTTTCAAAAATACGGGGTATTACAGTCTACCCCCTTAAAAGAAGTTTTGTCTCGAAATTTAGTTAAAAGAGATACGAAAATCGTTTCAAATCATTTTAAGTTATCGCTTCATGCACATCCTAACTCGACTCACGACTGCAACTAACTCAAGGAAGACTAAAAAACACTCAAAAATGACTCGAAACGTAAACGCGCCCTTAAAAGGAGTTACGCCCCCGTAACTCGACCACTAACCTTAGTTAAAAAGTTCTGGGTAACATTTCCCCATATCACCCTCAGCTTCCCATGTAGCCTCCTCAATTTTGTGGTTCGACCATAACACTTTCACAATTATCACATCCTTGTTCCTTGTGCTTCTTACTTTAGTATCCAAAGTCTTTACTAGTCTTTCCTCATAGATCAAATTCTCAACCATCTTAATGGTTTCAGGTTGCAACACATGTGTCACATCAGGTACATACTTTCGAATCTGACTCACATGGAACACGTTGTGAACCCTTTCCAACTCATGGGGCAATTCCAACTTATATGCCACTTTTCCCACTTTTGGAACGATCTCATATGGCCCTATGTACTTTGGGCTTAGCTTTCCCTTCTTCCCGAACCTCATTACTCCTTTCATAGGTGAAATCTTCAACAATACTTTCTCTCCCACTTCATATTCCTCGTCTCTTCTTTTCAAATCAGGAAAACTTTTCTGTCGATCTTGGGCTGCCTTTATCTTCTCTTGGATCAACTTCACTTGTTTTACCATATCCTCAATCATCTATGGCCCAAGTAACATTGTCTCACTTATATCGTTCCAACAAACTAGGCTTCTACACTTCCGACCATACAGAGCTTCAAACGGTGTCATTCCAATGCTTGCATGATAACTGTTGTTGTAAGAAAATTCTATCAAGTCCAAATGGTCTTCCAAACACCCTTGATACTCCATCACACATGCTCTCAACATATCTTCCAATGTATGAATTGTTCTCTCTGTCTGACCATCTGTCGTGGGATAAAATGTTGTGCTCATTAATAATTTCGTTCCCATCACCTTTTGCAAACTTTTGCCAAAAGTTAGACAGAAACCTTGAATCTCTATCCGAAATGATATCTGTGGGTACCCCATGGTACTTCATCACACACTTCACATAAGCTCTTCCCAACTGATCCATAGTCCAAGTACTTCTCATGGGTATGAATGCTACTGATTTCGTCAACCTGTTCACTATTACCTAAATAGTGTCATTTCCAGCCTTGACCTTAGGCAATGCTCTAACAAAATCCATAGAGATCAAATCCCACTTCCACTTTGGCACTTCCAAGGATTGGACCTTTCCTTGAGGCCTACGATGCTCAATCTTCACTTTCTGACATGTAAAACACTTGGCCACAAATTCAGCTACATCTTTCTTCATATTAGGCCACCAAAAAATCTTCTTCATATCCTTGTACAACATATCCCCTCGAGGATGCATTGAATATGGAGAATTATGGGCTTTCTCCATCAATCTCTGCTTTAAATCACCACGACTTTGTGGCACACACCATCTTCCCTTGAAACGAATACTTCCTTCATCACTAGTGGTGAAATCCAACACCTGACCTTCATCGATCTTTTTCTTTATTGCTTTTAGCTTCTCGTCTTCCAATTGACTTTCCCTTATCTCATCATAAATGGATGGTTGAATTACAAATGCGTTCAACATCCTAGTTACTTCTCCATGTTCCATAACCTCCAAATTCATTTTCTGAAATTCCACACACAACTAATCTGGTACTACCATTACATTCATCGAATATTCTGACTTCCTTCTCAAAGCATCTGCCATAACATTAGCTTTACCCTCATGATATTGAATATCTAACGTATAATCACTGAGAAATTCCAACCATCTCCTCTGCCTTCCATTCAAATACTTCTAGGTGAAAATGTACTTCAAACTCTTATGATCCGTGAAAATCCTACATGTCACCCCATACAAATAATGCCTCCAAATCTTCAAAGCAAACACTATTGCAGCTAACTTTAAATCATGCGTTGGGTAATTCCCTTCATGTGTTTTCAACTGCCTCGAAACATACGCAATCACCCTTTGATTCTGTATTAAAACACATCCTAGTCCAAACTTCGATGCATCACTATACACTTCATATAAGTCACTTCCACCAGGCAAAGCCAGCACAGGCGTTTGTTGGTTAACCTTTCTTTCAAGGTCTGAAATGCCTCCTCACACTCTTTAGTCCATGAAAACTTATGCTCCTTTTTCATCAAACTTGTCATGGGCTTCACAATCCTTGAAAAATCCTTTACAAACTTTCTGTAATAGCCTGCTAAACCCAAGAAACTTCTTACGTCTTACACACTCTTTGGGGGTTGGCCATTCACTGACAGCTCAAATCTTGCTTGGATCCACTATAAATCCTTCCTTGGAAATCACATGGCCCAAAAACGCCACTTTTTCTAACCAATATTCACACTTTGACAACTTAGCATACAACTGGTGCTCTCTTAAGCATGACAATACTTGTCTCAAATGCTCCTCATGCTCCTCTTTATCCCTTGAATAAATCAGGATATCACCAATAAACACCACTACAGACTTATCTAAGTATGGCCAGAAAATTCTATGCATCAAATCCATGAACACTGCTAGTGCATTGGTCAAACCAAACGACATAATTGTGAACTCATAGTGAACATAACGGCTCCTGAAAGCACTCTTTGGAATATCTTGCTCTGCAATCCTCAACTGGTGATAACCTAACCTCAAATCTATTTACAGTTGGTTAAACAAATCATCGATCCTTTGTAACGGATACTTATTCTTCACTGTAACCTTATTCAACTCTTGATAATCAATACACAACCTCCTACTTCCGTCCTTTTTTTTACAAACAACACTAGAGCTTCCTAGGGTGAGGAACTAGGTTGAATGTAGCCTTTCTCCAAAAAAATCATCCAACTGAGTCTTCAACTCTTTCATCTCAGCTGGAGCCATCCTATATGGAGCTTTAGAAATAGGTCACGTACCAGACACTAGGTCGATAGTGAAATCAGCATCCCTTACCGGTGGCATACGAGGAATCTCATCTAGAAACACATTAGGAAACTCTCTATAACAGGAATACTTTCATCACCCTTCTTTTTCGCACTTTTAACTTCTTAAACACTACACATAATAGATGATAACCCTTCTTAACAAACTTTTGTAGTTGCATTGCAGAAATAAGTCTTAACCCTGAACTCTTCCCTTCCTTTCTATAAGTCACTCTAGTTTTACTTGGGCTATTCAAAGTAACCTTTTTAGCTGCACAGTCAATCTTGGCTTTATACTTACCCAACCAATCTATACCCAGAATCACATCGAGATCCTTCAAATCGAACTCGATCAAATCCAACGGAAACTCTACCCCAGAAATGGAAAGAGGTACACTCCTAAACAACTTGGAATAATTTCTCACTTCCCTAGACAGAATAGACACATCTAGAGAAACTAACCCAGGACTCTCTAACCCAAGACTTTCAACCACTCACTTAGAAATAAAAGAATGGGATGAACCCGAATTAAACAAAACCTTCAAAGACAAAGAACTTTTAAGGAAAACACCAATTACCACATCATTAGAAGTTTCAGCCTCACGGCAGTTCATCACGAACACACGAGCCTTTGGGGCACCTCCCGCAACACTACTGATTCCAACCTTGGGTGCAGATCCACTAAGCTGAGATGGTTTGCTAGGAGTACTAGACTCTTTCACTTTTCCTGACTTCACGTCATCCTCTTTCTTGATGCACACATACTCATGGTGTCGCAACTTTTGATAGTAACAACAAGTTAACGGTTTTCCCTCATAGTCCCTCCTTGGGTGGTCTTTCTCACACCGCTTGCAGAAATACTTTCGTTAGGGTTTATCACCCCTTTGGTTCTCATTCCCTCTAGCATTGGCCGACTAGCCTCCATTCCCTTTTCCAAAGTTCCCTTTGTTGTCCCTCTTATCTCGAGAATTCCCTTGGTTGTTACCATTGGGCTTATGCCTCTTTTCGCCTCCCTGAAAAAAAATCCTGGTTCTTGCTTTTCTCTCCAGAATGCTCCATCTCCCTCCCCTTGGTTTCGTAAAGGTGGGCTGCACAACCATAGACTTCATCTAAGGTCTTAAAAGTAACTCCCCCTAGCTTCCCTTGGAGGGTCAATGTTAGGCTTTGCTCAAATCTTTAATATTTGATGGTCTCAGTGGGAACTACTTCCGAGGAAAACCTTATCAACTCAATGAACTTGTTGTAGTTTCATTGATAGATATGTTACCCATTCTCAGGTTAGTAAACTTCATACACTTCTGCTTTCTAAGGTAAGAAAGGAAAAACTTCTCCCTCAAGGCTTCCTTAAACTCATCCCACCCAAAGTTTGGTTTCTTCAACAACTCATCCTTTCTTTGGGCCCACCATAAGTAAGCTTCCTCCCTCATATAGTAAACACCATTATTCACCCTCAGCTCACTTGGGAAATTGATGGCATCAAACAACTTGTCAAACTCCCTAATCCAGTTTTCAAGACTGGTCGAGTCTTCCTTTCCCAAATAAACAGGTGGTTTGGCTATAGCAACTCATTTAAAAACTTCACTGTAAGAGTCAAGGTCAGAATTACGGTTTCCTTGGTTTACCACTATCGTGATGTTTTTAGTGATATGGGTTAACGTTCTAAGGACCTTCCCTACTTTGGAACCAATGCACTTACTTCCCATTCAGTTTCTCATCCTTGCAGACATACTTCTTGGGTATAATTACCATACTTCTGAAAATTAAAACAAGTTCTACTCATATAAGCATTTATTTCACTCAATAACATAGGAAAAATTCAATAAAAATAACTTCATTTCATCAATAATTAAATCAAAAGTACAACTTTACCATCTACTGCAATTATTGAAAGCAATAAACATAGCAAAACTCAGTCATTCAAACAACACACTTAGAATAGTCATCTTCATTGGGATCATAGTCAGGATCATCTTGCTTAGCCTTTCCCTTATTAGTTGGGTTAGTCATGAAAGTTGGATTATATCCACTGTAACTTGGAGTATGGCCTGAATTTGAATTTAGGCTGTAATTTGGGCTTTTATCTGGACTATCATAACCACAAGTTGACTTTGAAGAAGTATTAGGCTTTTGTTGAATTTTTGGTGACGATGGGTGGTATTCTGGACTTGGTGGATTTTGATTAACTTCTTGGGTACGAGTTCTAGGCCTTTTTGCAACACGGAGATGGATTTTTGGGATTGGTCACCTTAGAAATTCATAGCTTGGAGTATTTGAAGGAGAAGGGTAATTCTTTCTCCTCCCAAGGGGTGGTATGGACTCATCACTAGAAGACTCAAATTCATGACGACGTTTTTGATATAAAAAGGGTAGTTGAGCATTTAAGTAGTACATTTGTTCATCTTCTCTCAAGGTAGCATTTTTTGAGAGTTTGGAAATTCTCACCACTTTCCTCCTTGTCTCATAGTCACGTTCGACATAATGCAAGTCTCTTTTGATGCTAGACATGATTGCTAACCACTTCCCTTCATGATGGCGTACTTCGTTCCACATTCCATTATCCTTGATTACATTCTTATAGTTGTCAAAGAGAGGTTTATACTAGAGAACTCTAGGTAAATAGGCTATGTAATACCCAAATATCTTATAATTTTATATAATAATTTTTATATATAGATAAAAAAAGTTAAATTGAATGCCTTATTTTAATGTAAATATGACTCTACATTTTTTTAAACGTATATAAACTATCTTTAATCCAATAAATATATTTTATTGTAAAACCCTAAATATACATATATAGCAGCCGTCACTTTTGTTTATCCTTTTTGTTCTTTTATTAACTTTATTTACATATTTTGTGGTTTGGCCGTGAGTTTATGCCTATCAATATCATGTAAATCTTGAGTAATTGTTTTCAATAATTGAAATCAACCCTTTCAATTCGTGAGCATACAAGTAGCAAAATTTATACTCATGATTCCATTAACACCATGATGCAAGTCAATTACTAGGCATTGGCGATTAATTTTTGTCAAGGCTGTAGAATGTGCGATTAATTTAGCCGGAAAGGTAATCACACAAACCTATTTGGAGATGTTTATATTATTATTATATATAATCATACGAATTTTAATATTTGGAGTTGTTTAGTTATAAATTATTGTTTGTATTGATTGTACGGGGTATTATTGTGTGTAAATTTTATGATTTGTTATTTGTATGATAAAGATTTATATATACTCTTATGTGATTAGTACGTCGTATCTTGTATTATATAATTTAATTGTCGTATCAATTGATTGTGTTATTTATACTAGGGTTTTTAATGTTGTGGCTTTAGGGATATTATTATTTGAGGTTTTAGGGTTACTAATATAATCTTGGGTTGAGAATTAATTATATTTGGGTATTTAGTATTATTAATGCCCTATAAGAGTTGAGATACTTTATAAATCAAGTATGTCGTGTTATATTACTTGGGAACACGTGCCACTATTGAGATATTATTTATTAACCTGTGTATGATTATTTAATCTAAGTATGAGATCAAAAGGTGGAGATATATTACTTTGTTCTTGGTTAAAGGCTCGGCATTATAGACCTTAATCCTTGGCATGCTAGTAAGGAGATGATAATATCATGAGTTAAGAATGAGGTACAATCTTTATACTAATATTTTTTTATAGTTCCCTATAGTGGGATTTGGCCCATGTGTTGGTCTGGTTCAAGGTGTTTTTCTGGTTATTGAGAGTATTCAAGTTTTTATACTTGTTGGTTTGTTATTAGAATTACCCATGTCCAAGGCTAGGTATAGAACAAAGAGCATGGCACACTTATGGGATAGATAAGTTAATTGAGTAAAGTTCTGTATTATTATTCGAGGTTGAGTTTGACAAAGGTTATTTCCAAAGTACAATGTGTAATGTAGTTTTAACAACATTTTTTAATTGAGCTAGTAATGTTAATTATTCTATTATTCTCTGTATTCTGATATATGATGATTACTCAGCTTTTTGATGACGTGTGTATTGTTTTGTTGTGCTACTTGTGTTTGTGGCCATGTCATTTTCTTATGGTGGCCCTACGACGATCTATTTTGGAATTTGTTCTTAATGGTGAGAAGTCAAGATTGTTTAAAAAGGTTGATTAAGTGATCGTAGCTAAAGGAGCTCAATTATTCGATTAGACTGATAAAACGAGTTTGTAAAGTTTTATTACTAGTTCACTTAGATTTATTGGGTTATATTTTTTGGATTTTGTAAGCCTTAACACTTGGCAGGTTGTTAAGTGTGGCGGTAATACCTCCAATTTAAGTTTATGCTTCCGCGATTTTATTTAAAGATTGTTTATTTTTCCTTTAATTATTGTTTGTTATTAGCTAGTAAATCGGCGGTGTTTTAGGCTAAGGCCAAGAGAATAATCCAAGGTTGATGGGTCAACACTTCCAATCCATATAGTTCATAGACGGTTAAGGACAAAGTAACTATGCCGGTCACAAACTCACTAACACTGACTACATAATCTTTCAAATAATGCAAGTTAAAATATTTCTTTCTCATTTCATCAATCTTTTCCATTTGTTTCACATACACATGCAAAATAATCAATTCAATACCAATTCATATAAGCAATTTAATTCAAAAAACATCCATTTGCAAAAAATAATTCATAACTCAATCAACCAAGTATAACTTAAGATTGCCCAACCATGATCAATAACTCAAAAATTACGGACCTATGACCATAGATTAAGGTGTTTTAACACCAATTTTAATGCACGCATAATCACACAACTCAAGCTTTCAAATAGTTTCAATTCCTTTTGTTTTTGAAAATAATAATAATGTACTTGAATCATAATATTAGACGGTTGAGCACACGTCCCCCAGATAAGTTACCTACAACGTCGAGTAGAGCCTTGCCTAGACAGAGAGACGTACTCGAGAATCCTTTTATCAATCATCTTTCCACAAATAGGAAAATATTTTATATATATAAAATAAAGCTTTTTACTTTCACATACAAACACGAAACTCTATCCTATATGTCCTGTTAAGTCTACCCACAATTTTTATTTTTCCCAAATTTAATCTTTTTAGGAACCTGGCTCTGATACCACTTTGTAACACCCCAAATCTCCCTCTATAGAAACACTAGAATAATATGTATGATTATACTGTAGAGATAAACTTAGGCATATTACCGCCGCGTGATTATGCAAGGCTACTCAAATTTCTAATTAAAACTACAACTTCACAGCGGAAACTCAAACTCTTTCTTTATTAATACTTAATAAAATAGTAACAAATGTTATGAGTATTCAAAATAGAAACAAAGACCAACATTTCTACATCTAGGTGAAGCATATCCCGAGACTCCCAAAATGCTCATTTATTGGCTCCACCTGAAAATAGTCAACATTTTTACCATTAAGGTAAACAGGGCAAACAATATGCTTAGTACGATAAGTGCAAGATAAGTAAATTCAATTTATTAGCAAACATGCTTTTAAAACCAATTCCAATGATTAATTCAATAATTCCAAACTCATGATTAAAAAAAAATCAATTATCAATATACTCAATATAAATCCAATAACTCAATAAATCAATAATAGTGATTATTAAAAACCAATTCTTTTCAAAAAACCCAATTCTCTATAAGTGTGCACACCCCTCAGGCTTGTATATTTATGTTGAAAGGCTATCCTTGAGGAAAGATTAGGTCATACAAAGTCCATAGTCTTCAATGAATCTGCATAGTGGGATTAGTATAATATTCATGCTTATAAAGCTTTTTATAACTCAATAAATCCTCTTTAAATCAATAATTCCAATCTTTATAATAAAACAATTCAAAACCTTCTTTTTATTTAATTTAACATGCTTTCAAACTCAAAACTTTTAAAACATGATAAATATTATAATTATTCAAAACATGATATTAAAATCAATCCTTCAAATTTATTTAGTAAAACTAATAAACATACTTTATTTCGTAAATCATAATTCAATTCAATTTAATTCAATGATCATAAAAATTATGTAGAACATGCTTATTTAATCCAATTAATTTCAAAGGTATCTAGCCACCTAAATGTACCTTGATCCTCGCTTAGCAAACACACAAAAAGGAACCTCAAGAACTCTTGTCAAACACACCCTACAAAAAAATATAACCTTAACCAATATAAGGCTAACAAATAATCACAAAAATTATAATAAAACCCCCAACTATATGTACATGAACCTTATAAAATTGTTTTTTTCATAAACTTGAATAATAAACTGATTTTATTTAATTAAAAATACTCATTATAATTTTTATGAAACCCCCATAAAAATAAGAATAATATAATTAATTAAGAGAAGAGAAGAAGAAGAGGTTGAAAACTAAGGAAGAGGAGAAAAAGAGGTGGCGGCAAGGGGGGGAGTCGTTCGGCAGGTGGCTGGCGTCGGGGAGGGTTGTAGCCGGCATGGAGGTGGTGATTGGTGGTGGTAGTCGTGAAAGAGTAGGAGAAAGAAAGGAGAGAATTAGAGAGAGATTAAGAGAGAAATTAGAGGATTTTGGTGTGAATGTTTAACTATCATTCAAGAGGTATTTTTTTGCTAGCTCATGCAAGAATTATGGTCGGAAAATATGGGAAGAATTATGGTAGTTTTGGTTAAAGGAATTACTTGGAAAGGTGAGCTAAGGAATTAAGGAAAGTCTAACATTAAGGTTGATTATGGGATTTTCTCCTGCCACGTGGACCACTCAAGTCCTGCCACGTGTCATCCACGTGGACCAACCCGAGTCCGCCATGTGTCACCTCGTGAGAGGTCCAAAGTGGGCCAATTAGGCCACGACACGTGGCAGACAGATAGCCCATCAGGAAAATGGCCTCATACGGCCTAAATTCGTAGGCAAAGCCCAGTCAGCCCTAGGTTTACTAAAACCTAGTACTGGGCACGTTTTCCTACACCCTAAAAAAGGGAGATATTTCCCTCTGAGAAAAATCATTCAAAAAATATTTAATTCACATTAACTCAACATCAGAGAAAGTCAGACACCTGACACCACGAACTGAGCAATTATACATTGCAGATACTCTCTTGGAATCCAAGAATGACCTTTTACTTTCAGCACTTTACTCCTCAAACACATTCTACCTTTATCGTCATAGGCGGAACTCCTACCCACAGGATTCTCCGTTGTTTAGTAGAGGTCAGTCTTGGAATTGCAACTCTCTCGCAGGACATCAAAAAACCCCGAAACATTTGGCGCCATCTGTAGGGAGAGTACTTCTGAGATGACTTCACAAGAACCTGTACCGCCTCTTAATGAGAAACGGCCTATGACCGATATCCTGGTCTACTCAGACTAGGATACATATGACGACTATGAAGTCGCCACCCGCACGGCCCCTGACGGGTCCCTGAGAACACACCGAAAGGAGGGAACGGAACACTGAACAGGCAGGGTCTAGTGAAACTGTCGGCCAGCCGGCTGGTCAGCTCTTGGTGGCCGAAGGATCCATCCCCATCACTAAAAATGAGCTCATGACTCTCATGATAAGTTTCAAAGGGGAGATAAAGGATCTTATTGATAAACGGATGGCTATCTCTACCAAGGAACAGTCGGCCAAGAAGCCCTCTCATATTGGGAGGAATAAGTCGGTCAAAGACCGAGAGGCCACTCCTTACCCTAAACTAAGGGAGGGATAGTAGCCCTTGATAAACTTGGCCAAACTTTGGTTCACTGAGATAGGGAAGAGGAAGGCCATCCGACATGTACAACCGGATGGTTCCAAGGAAACATATTCTGATGCTCGGATGATAATCCAGCAAAAGAAGAATATGCAACTGTTAAAGTCGGCCTCAACGTCGAACTTCAATGACAGCTTTCAGAATACCTAAATGAGGCATTCTCAATCAAACCGAGAGGACCAGACAGGCGACATGTTTGCTCACTCTAGTGCGCAGATGTTCCAGGCGGCCTCGTATGCACCTCAATAGCCATACATGCCGTATGGACAACCATAATGCAGCCTACCCTCTTCGAGGGGCAAACGACACATAATGTCCAGCCCTTGGACTAGCAGCTTCGACTGCTAAGATTAGGGAACAACCTTCAGCTTTCTCAAACGAAATAACTTAGGCCGCACAGCCGGCCAAGGTGAAGAATGTGTTGGTAGGCACTTTTGATGGTACCTTCAACCCAGGATACCACTTGATGGCATACACCAACCTTATGTATTTTCAAGGGTTGGACGATGCCACATGATGTAGATGCTTCCCAACCACATTAAAGGGTGTCGCCTAGTAATGGTTCGACAACCTGCCGGCCGGTTGCATAAAAAATTTCAAGGTGCTTGCCTACTTGTTCGCGTCAAACTTCTCAATGAATATCCCTGCAAAGAAAACAAGTCTTGACTTGGGAGCCATACAACAGGGGAGAGAAGGAGGGGCTACGCTCATATATCAGGCGCTTCAATCTGATGACAATTTAGATTTAAGGGTTGTCTGATGAGGAAGCCTACACAGACTATTTCAAAGGTTTGAAGGACGGGTCGGCCTTCAATTTTGACCTCGTCAGAAAGAGGGTGGCTACCCTCCTAGAGGCACTGATGGAGGCGGACGCCTATATACAGGCGACCGAGCTCTGTAACATTAGTAAGCAGTCGTACTCAAAGAGGTCTGACAAAAAAGAGAGTCGGCCATCACAGGCAGCTAAGAAAGAAGAAAAGAAAAGAAAACAAGTCTGGGTGGCTGAAACTTCTGAACAACCATCCCAGTTAAAAAGAGATAAGCGAAGACGTACTCCCTAAAGTATGAATTCAATAAAGACTGCTACTCCATCCTCATGGAGATTAAGGACCGGATCTCTATTGAGAAGCCGACTCCTATGAAAGGTACTGCCAAAAATCAGAACAAAAACAAATACTGCCACTACCATGAGGATATTGGCCATGATACTAACGAATGCTATAGCCTTAAGCGTCTATTGGACCGCCTGGCTGACAATGGGGTACTCAAGTCTTATGTTCTGAGGTCCAAAGTTACCCTACAAATTAACACTAGGCAACCGCCCAAAAAGAAGTCCTGCTCTGCTAATAGTTCGGATACTGATGAAATTCCGATCTATACAAGAGCAGGCGGCTTCACCGGAGGCGGCCCAACAATCCGGGGTAACAAGGACTACATCAGACAACTCGACATCTACTCGGTCGACGACGGGCAGGCGTCCAAAGATTCCTTCCCCGAAGTTGTAGTTACTAAGGATGATAGGGTCAAAATCCGAAGGCCGCATGATGATCCTGTAGTCATCGAATGTAAAGTGGCCAACCAAAGAGTCGGTCGGATCCTCATTGATACTGGGAGTTCGTTTGATCTCATTAGTCACAAGTGCCTGACCAAGCTCAGGTACAAGCCCGAAAGTATGCACTAGGTCACCCATCCCTTGGTGGGATTTGGGGGTGGTGTGGTACATCCGGTAGGTCAAATAGACTTACCTATTCGTCTGGGCGAGAAAGGGAAGGGACGCCACGTGGTGGTCCGGTTCTTAGTTGTTGAAGAACTGACGGCCTACAACATGATTTTGGGGCGTCCCACCCTGAATGAATCCAAGGTTGTTATCATTTTGTCTCTCATGCTTCTCAATTTTGAGAGGGATGATGGAACAGTCAGCTCCTTTCGAGGAGACTAGAAGATGGCCACGGAGTGTTACCTCTCTGATGTCAAACCCACTATGGTCGCAGCCGGCCCTAGTGGAGAAACTACTAACCTTGACAAGGTCAAGGAAGATGTGCCTGCTGCAACAGCAGCCGGCAAGAAGAGAAAGGCCAACCAAATGGTGGCCAAGAAAAAAGACAGGCAATAACAATCACTGACTAGTCAAAGGCCAGATGAACTCCATCCCCAGCCGGCTGGTGAACACATGGACATCGTCCTATATGACTCTCGTCCTGACCGGACTGTTAAGGTTGGGATGCTTGCTTTCGCTGAACTCAGTGTAGACTTGCACCACTTGTTAAAAGAATTCAAAGACATCTTTGCCTTTGAAGTGGACGAGATGCAAGGCATCAGCCCGGATCTAGCCGTCCACAAACTTCTTGTGGATCCCAAAAAGAAGCTGGTAAGGCAAAAGAAGAAGAACCGTGGTGAAGAAAGAAGCCAGGCGGCAGACGCCGAGGTGAAAAATTTGTTAGATGCTAATTTCATTCGGCAATGCTACTTCCCTGATTGGGTTGCCAATGTTGTGCTTGTAAAGAAGTCGAATAGAACCTGGCGCATGTGTGTAGATTACACAGACTTGAACAAGGCATGTCCAAAGGATAGCTATCCTCTCCCAAAGATCGACAGTCTGGTAGACTCTACAGCCGGCCATGCCTTGATGAACTTCATGGACGCCTATTCAGGCTTTCACCAGATACCCTTGTGGAAGAAGGATCAAGAAAAGACGACATTCGTCACTGATTAGGGGTTATTCTGCTATATTGTAATGCCGTTTGGTTTGAAAAATGCGCCTGCTACCTTCCAGAGAATGATTAATACAGTCTTCATTAATCAAATTGGAAGGAATGTGGAGGCGTACATTGATGATATGATAGTCAAATCCAAATTTCAGACGGACCATCTAACAGATCTGTAAGAAACATTCGCTATACTCAGGCGGCACCAAGTCATGCTCAATCCAAAGAAATATGTTTTTGGTGATTCTAGGAAGTTCCTCGGATTTTTTATTGATCAAAGGGGGATAGAGGCCAATCCAGAAAAAAAATATAGGCGGTCATAGACATGCAGTTGCCCCGCACTGTAAGGAAGTTAAAAAATTAACAGGTTGTCTGGCGATATTGGGGAGATTCCTTAGTCGGTCAGGTGACAAGTGCCTCTATTTCTTCTAAGCAATCAAGAAGAAGACTATGTTTTAATGGGGGACGGATGTAGAGGCGACCTTCCAAAATTTGAAGGAACACTTGCACTCTTTGCCAAGGCTCATCAGCCCTTTGTCAAAGGAAGTGTTATACATGTACTTGGCTGCCTTTGATCATGCCCTTAGTGCCGTTCTCCTTGCTGAAAGAGACGGCTGCCAGCTCCCCGTCTATTTCATCAGCCATGTTCTGAAAAATGCTGAGTTACAGTAACCCATGGTTGAAAATTTGGCCTGGCCCTCTTCATTGCCGTTAGGAAGTTGAAACGTTACTTCTAAGCCCATCCGGTCATGGTCTACACTGACCAACCAATCAAGCGGCCACTAACAACCATGGAATCATCCGGCCGAATGATAAAATGGGCAATCAAAATGCAAAGCTTAGAGATTACCTTTGAGCCAAGGAAAGCAGTGAAGGGGCAAGCACTTTCTGACTTCATTGTTGAAATGACTAGGCCGGCTGATCTAGAAAATCTTGACCAAGTCTGGAAGTTATATGTGGACGGGAGCTCAACAATGAACGGCTGCGATGCAGGCGTCATATGTCAGTCTCCTAAAGGGGAAAAATATGAATATGCACTGCGTTTTAAGTTCCAGGCCTCAAACAATAAAGAAGAATATGAAACCCTATTAGCCGGCATCCGCATGTGTAAGGCGGCTAGGGCAAAGAAAGTGGATGCATGTTCTGATTCACAGTTGATTGTTAGCCAATACTATGGTGACTATGAAGCCACCCATGCGGCTATGATCAAGTATCTACAGGCGGTCAAGGAAGAGGCTGGGACACTTAAAGAATTCCACCTGATTCAAGTGCCTAGGTCCGAGAATAACTAGGCGGATGTTCTCTCGAAATTAGCATCATCCGCCTCTTGTGACATACCAAGGTCTGTTTTCTAGGAAGTGATGGAAAAAAGGAGCATTGAGGAGGAACCCATTGGAGTCCTTAATCGAAGCTTAACCTAGATGGATGGCATCCGAGCATACTTAACAGATGGCACCCTGCCGGACACTTACCTAGAGATGATCATAATGAAAAAGCGTGCGTCTAACTTTGAGATTCACAAAAGCAAACTTTTCAAGAAAGGCTATCTACAACCTCTTTTGAAGTGTGTTACCCCAAAAAAGGGCCGAGAGGTCCTTGAAGACTTGCATTCAGGGTTCTCCAATTCCCACATAAGCGGCAGGACCATAGTAAAGAGAGCCAAGCAGCAAGGCTACTTCTGGCCTACCCTAGAAGCAGACGCCATGGAGATGGTGAAAAAATGTGACAAGTGTCAAAGGTTTGGTAAGCTCATCCATCGTCCGGCAACTGACCTAATGGCTATCCATAGCGCAGTATCGTTCGCCAAATGGGGCATGGACATTCAGGGTCCCTATACGCCTGCTACAGGCGGACGAAGATGTATTTTGATAGCAGTCGACTACTTCACCAAGTTGGTAGAAGCGGAGGCAGTCAAGGTCATTAAACAAATGATGTCATCTCCTTCATTTGGAGAAATGTCATCACTCGGTATGGGGTACCCATGTCTATGGTCTTTGACAATGGACCTCAATTTGAGACGCTTGCTCTCAAGAATTAGTTGGGAGACCAAGGGATCTCTCACTGTTTCGCATCATTCGGCCGCCCCAAGCAAACGGCCAGGTTGAAGCCTCTAACAAGTTAATCTCCGATGGCATCAACAAGAAGATTGAAAGGGTTGGCGGCCTACGGGCCGACGAGCTACTGCATGTTCTATGGGCCATAAGGACGACTGAAAAAGGGATGACTGGTGAAACTCCATTTCTCATGGTTTATGGGGCAGAGGTTGTTCTGCCTATTGAGCACTATGAGTTTACTCTTCGAGTCATGCTTTATGACGAAGAGGCTAACTAGGAGGCCATGTGGCTAGCATTGGATTCACTTCCAGAATGCAGGGGCAATGCAGCCTTGCGTCATGAGATCTACTGTCTGAGAATGACAAGAGCTTATAATAAAAGAGTGCACAAGCGGCCCCTAAAAGTAAGGGACTTTGTGCTACGAAAAATGGAAGCAGTCGGTAGGGCCAACGAGCAGGGAAAGCTGACTTCTAATTGGGATGGCCCCTAACGAAACTATGAAGAAGTTAGAGGTGGCACCTACCACCTGGAAATACCAGACGACAGGCAGCTAGCCAGAACTTGGAACGTAGACAACTTGAAAAAGTACTACTTCTGAGATTTGTAAATTATTCGTATATGCAGGCATATCAATAAAATTTTCAATTTATTTTTCAGTTCTTTGCAAGTCTCCTCAGTGGGGCAAGCCGCCTGTACACAGTCGACCTTATTTCTTGTAATCATTTCCTCTCACATGAGTTAAAATGTTAAGTCTAGACAACTTAGCAAACTGTTCTTCTCTGAACAACCTAATGTGGCCCCACGCCGGATGATCAACCTGAGGCATATGGCCGGATGATCCTTATGAATTTAAACTAATACGTTTGTCCCAAAAAATAGCAGGCGTCCGGCGATGTCCATCCGGGTGAATTCGTCGTAGAGAGCATATCCCATTTGAGTGGCACATTGCTCTATAAACCTAAAACAAACGGCCCTACCGAGTGTCTCCAAGACAACCTCGCAGTCGTTTGACCTGAGACAAAGATAAACGTATCGCTTTACTCGAACACGCGGTAGACAGTTAAAATCTAAGTTAGAAACCGCCTGTTATTGCTTAGGACAATATAGTCGGCATAATTTGAGTAAATAGCTAAGCAAAACTTGGCGAATAAAGTTGTACCATGCGGCCAAAGCCACCTATTTCTTCTACTCACTCAAATCAAAGTGACAGAAATTGATTAACCCAAAGGGTTTACTCAATAGTCACACTGGCAACCTCGGATTGGAACCTAAACGGTGCGAACCAAACCGCCTGTTTTTTGGCAAACAGACGGTATTCGGCCACTATCCCTTTTAAAGGTTAGCAAGCAGTAACTGTTTGTAACCTACAGGCAACTACTACGGCTGAATATTCCAAGCGCCGCCTGTTTCCACACGAAAAACGATTAATGGACTAAAAATTGTAAACAGAAAAACAACATGCGGCCACGGCCGACTGATTCTTCTGTTTACTCAAGTTCAAGTGACAGAGACTGATTAACCTCAAAAGGTTAACTCATAGTCACTAAACCTACAATGGAATCTAAAAGGTACAAATGAATCCGCCTGTCCTTATAATAAACCTACGGCATTCGGCCACTATTCGTATTTAGGTTAGCAACACCGCGGAAGCTACTTTGATTAAAAACATCCAGATTGGCGCCTATTCTGTACAAGCATCAAGCAGACGAACTATTTACAATCAATAAAATAAACTAAGTACAAACATAGTATATTGCGGTTTACTATAAGGCTGAGAGACGAGTTATGCTAGGTGTTCGCCTGGGCAATGGCCGACTGACCGCCTGGTTTAGGGCAATCACCATAGTGATTGATTGACCTAGAATTAGTAATACTCAAAGTATCAAAAATTCTAAGTCAATCAACTCACCTTTGAAAACCAGGCGCCAGTCGCCCAACGACAAAAATACTCGGTATATAAAGCATTCATGAAAAAAAGAAGCAAACTACATACACTTAGTAAAAACAACTGGATGTTTAATATTAACAGTCGGTCGGGAGACCAACAGGAAATGTTAAAAATTGAAATTTTCAACAAACCCCGACCCCTTGGTCGGGTAATGAAACACAACAAGCGGAAAACAGGCCGAAGAAAGTTGACATATAAAAATGGGAGTTCAAATAGTTGGAGGACGTTCTGTTGGGTTTCGGAGAGACCGTCTCTAAGCGGAATAGAAACCCCCCAAGACCCGCCCCAAAAATTAAAGCAACAAAGCATGCATAAACATAATTAAACAATAATAAAGAGAAGGGAGAAAAAATTTATACCCTTGAAGCGTGCTTCACTCGTAAACCGAGCACTTACTTATAAGCTTAAAGCCTCACAAGCGTGACGGCCTCTAACGGCTCGTACCCACGACTCGACCTGAACGGTCTTCGTCTGGAGGGTTAGTCGAGACTTGACCAAAGATAAAACAAGAGTTTTACGAACTTAAAGGTTTTCTCAATAATTAGAGATGCCTTTTTGAGTTCCACTCAAGTTGATTTCCAAATGCCCAATCTAGGGGTATTTATAGAGAAATGCAACTTGCACTCCCATTCATGATCAATGTGGGATAGTTTGCATTTCCATCTAATTTATTTAAATAAAAAATAAATTAAAAGATAATGCAATCAACAATCAACAAGTGGCACATGGAGAGGAGAGGTTAGGTGAGGACCATCACCTAAAAGGGGACCATTGCCTTGCTCCCTAAGGGTTGGCTTCAAGCCTTGGTCCCCACAACTCCAAATCGGCATCAAGGCCCTTGGTAGGCTGACAGCCTGCCTTGGCTGCCAAGGCTGCCAACTGGTGCCTGGCACCAAGGCTAGGCAGCCTACCTTGCCAGCCAGCTAGCACAGCAAGCCCCAGGGCATGCGTGCTGCTAGCGAGCCACGCATGCTGCTGCTGCTGCTAGGCGAGTCCCTAGCTCGCTGCAGCTAGGCGTGCTGCTGGGTGTTGCGATGCGAAGGCACACGCACATACATATATCCCAGCGTGTTGCTGGCTGGTGCATAGTGCTGTGCATTGCTGGGCTGCTAGCTCTAGGCCTAAGCACATGCACGCACGCACAGCCCAGCGAGCTTGCTGGCTGGTGCGTAGCGTTGTGCTATGCTGCCACACGCAAGGGCCTAGCAAGCTAAGCATGCTGCGCGCCAGTGCTAGCAAGGCCTAGTCTTGCGATAACAGTTGGGCATGCTGTGCGCCAGTGCTAGCAATTGCAATAGCAGCTGGGCACTAGTGCCTAGCACGCATGGCATGCTAGGCTTGAGCCTAGCAATGCGAGGTGCATGCTAGGCTTGAGCCTAGCAAAGCGAGGTGCATGCTAGCTCGAGCTAGCCTAGCAACCACATGGCTAGGCCAATGTGATGCTACGGCTTTGCTCGAACTTGTTGCTTGTTGATTTCGCGACGCTCGGTCTCAACGCTCTAGGCTCGATATCTGACGTTTGTGTTCGTAATACTCTAATGACTCATCAAATCTTTCGGATTGATTCATCGGTTCGGATCAGCAGTTCGTTTGGTTTCGACCCGAAGGGTTCAGTCAAGATAAAGCTGTAATATTAATTGTTCACTAATATTACTGATCGGATGCGGCCTCCACCCAGGCATTCTGATCACTTGATCTCATTGAAGAATTAGCTTCCTGTTAATTCTGAACCCTCTATCAGAATAATACACATGTTGCAAGGACACCATTCGTTTCCATCTCCCACTTGTCCTTCCGGACAAGTGTTAACATAGTGTATAGCCCATTTCCTATGTCGCTTAATGTTTCTTCATGAACTGTAAGGTAAGAATCTTCGTCATCCTTAATACGTTCAGAAGTGTTTCTCGATCTTCGAGTTTGACTGTCCATAAGCAGATAATTTCTAAAATCCATCTGAGTACGACCATGCATTTTCACAGTCTCGCTCTTCGAGCGCCCCCTTAAACAACAAAGACATGTTCCCTATTGTTAGTAGGGGGACATTCCCAGTCTTGTACTTTTAGCCTCCCTTACTAAGAGGACCTAATCTCCTGAGTGTTCTCATTATGATCCCCAGTTACGGCAGACGTTTGACAACATCAAAGAGGCTAGTACTCAAACAAAAGAACTTCACAATACTCATGGTTGAGGAAACAGGTTCCGATAGTTATTATGAGAAATGTACTTATGACGATTTTAAACCTCTTAAAGTACTCTCATAGGTTGATCCATTGTAGTTCCAAACTAGCACATGTGCAAATGATTCTTTACTACTATGTCCTTGCAACACAAGAAACGGTGCTGTAAATCATACTACACACTAATCTCTGGTGGTCATTGATCATCCATCAATTAAATGACCTTGATTAGGGATAATTTTTTATTTTAATATTCAATGTTCACTTAACAAGTGTTTCTTTATCAAAGACATGGTCTTGATACCCTGTTTTGAATATTCTCAGAAATCGAATGGACTCATTATTTAATTCTAAACCACAATTAAATAGTAATGGAGTGAATAGTAATTTTTCATAAAATTGATTACACCAAAAATGAATGGTTTCAACATAGTGTTTTACATTCAGACATCCAGTTTAATTAAAACACATGTATAGGGAATTCAAAGCCAATCTCCAACGTGCTTGATTCCCATTGCCTCGACGTGCTTGCTGTGCTTCACTTGAGGATCGGCCACATTGTCATCTATCCCGATCTTACAAATTCTGATTTCACCTTTTGATTTCCATTCCCTTATCATGTGAAATCGCCTTTGGACATGTTTGACCTTTTGGTGTTATAGATGCATTTGTCAACTAGCATGACCCCTAATCTTCAAGTCTTCAAGGGACTTCAAAGCATTATCTTGACTCGACCTCATGGAAAACACCGTCTTGAGACGTCTCCGCCAAGCATGCAATTTCTCGTTACTACGACTATGATTAATCTAAATATTAAGGTACAAACATACTCAACGGTACGCAGACTGTATTTAGATTTACAAAAATACGTAACGGAACGCAGTCCGTATTTTCTATCCTAG
This sequence comes from Chenopodium quinoa, assembly GCF_001683475.1. Classification (NCBI taxonomy): domain Eukaryota; kingdom Viridiplantae; phylum Streptophyta; class Magnoliopsida; order Caryophyllales; family Amaranthaceae; genus Chenopodium; species Chenopodium quinoa. The sequence continues at coordinate 924,752 of NW_018742726.1, read as the reverse complement.
TCGGGTCCCACTAGTTGCCATTTTCTCGAAACCTTGTTACATAACAAGCTTTCATTCAGCCATTCACTATATGTGAATGGCCCATGCATTTTACGACGAAAAGCAAATAACAATGCACAACACGCGAAAACTAGAAACTAACTTAGGTGGTTAATCCGATTAACATGCCAAATTAAAACTAGTCAAAGTTGTTTAAGATATTATGTATTTTAAGGTGCAATTCGTTCACGTAATTACCTAAGCTCCCACTAATTTCTACATCTAACTTAATCAATCTAATTAATTAAGCCGATTTAACCCATAATTTGTTAAAACATTTTGCAAGAGCCGGAGCTACCGAGGCCTAGCCTCGTTTAAAATAAATCAATTAAATAATTAAAACGACAAAATTTTTGCAAAAGTCATAGCCCAAAATTAAGCAAAAACGACCCACCCAAAACCTTGTGGGTAGCCCTTGGTGTTGCGCCTGCTATTCTGGGTGCTAGCATGCTCGCCCAGCGTCGCACGCTACGCTAGCCAGCACCAACAGCACGCATCGCATGCTGCGCATGCTTGCTAGAGCCTGGAAGCGTATGGCAGGCTGGCTGGGACTTGTTGCCATGCTGCCCAGCAGCTTGCCCAAGCATCTCCAGTAGCCTAGGCCACGCACTTAGCAACAGGCAGCACGCAACGAGCCTCGCCACACAGCACAGCAAAATTACGAGGCTAGGCACCTTGCGCATACCTAAGGCAGCCACATGTGGGCTGCATGGGGAGCTCAGCTAGCCTTGGTGGCGCTTGGGTGTTCTTGCCTCAATTTGCATGCCATTTCTCGAGATTTCAATCCCGATTTATGTGTGACATAAAATTAATTCTAAATTTATTTTAGAATTAACTTAAGGCAAAAATGAAAATAAAACAAGTCTAACTTAATTAAATTCAATTTTAATGGTGCATAAGCCTAAATCATCCAAAATTATCTTTAAACAATTTAGGTCTTTCTTGGTGCTTAAAATTGAAAAAGGGCTATACCCATAATAATTTAACCAACATGAAAATTAATAATGAGTTTTGACAAAGTAGGGAGTTGGAAAATAAAACCAATCATCCAATGAAAATTTTTCTAACTTTTAACTTGTGTAAAATGACAAAAATTACATCTTCCAATATCAAGATTAATCATGATTTAATCTTAAGTACTTGAACTTTAAGGATATTAATCAACTAAAAATGACTAAATCCTACATTAGTTCAACATGGAATTTAGAATCAAAGTTCCAAAAATTTAAACACTTAAAGATTGGATCTTTAATATACTAGGAACTTTAAAATTTCACATTCACAATAAACATTCACACTTTAATGCAATTGATTTGCATGATTGTGAAATAACAAGTTTATGTGAAAATTGAACATACCAACTTAAGCACACATCATGACTTCATAACCATGCTTAAAAGGGTTTAAAATTTTTGTAGATTAGGGATGCAATAATGCATTTAATCTACCCTTGACATGCTTAAATTAATCAAGGCATAAAGATTTTAAATTTTTCATCAAAAACGAAAAACCCCTCAAAAAACATATTTCTGGGAGGATTTTGGCTTCTACACAATCCTAATTGGATCAGAAACGATTTAGAACATCGATTCCACCCAAAAATCACTATTCTTGAGTCGAAATCTGGGTTCGTCAACCAAACTAAAAAAAAAGAGATTAAAATTAATTTAAACGAGTTTCTAATCCAATTAGAAAGCACAACAAGAAATTTAAATCCATTTTAAATCACCTTAATTAACTACTAATTGCAATAATTAAAAAAGAGCGCGGCTCTGATACCACTATTGGGTTTTGCAGAAACGGTCTCTATGCGGAATAGAAACCCCCCAAGACCCGCCCTAATAATTAAAGCAATAAAGCATGCATAAACATAATTAAACAATAATTAAGAGAAGGGAGAAAGAAGTTATACCCTTGAAGCGTGCTTCGCTCGTAAACCGAGCTCTTACTTATAAGCTTAAAGCCTCACAACCGTGACGGCCTCCAACGGCTCGTACCTAGAACCCGACCCGAACGATCTTCGTCTCGAGGGTTAGTCGAGACTTGACCAAAGATAAAAATAGAGTTTTACGAACTTAAAGGTTTTCTTATAATTAGAGATGCCTTTTCGAGTTGCACTCAAGTTGATTTCCAAATGCCCAATCATGGGGTATTTATAGAGAAATGCAACTTGCACTCCCATTCATGATTAATGTGGGATAATTTGCATTTCCAACTAATTAATTTAAATAAAAAATAAATTAAAAGATTATACAATCAACAATCAACAAGTGGCACATGGAGAAGAGAGGTTAGGTGAGGACCATCACCAAAGGGGGGACCATTGCCTTGGTCCCCAAGGGTTAGCTCCAAGCCTTGGTCCCCACAACTCCAAACCGGCATCAAGGCTCTTGGTAGGCTGGTAGCCTGCCTTCGCTACCAAGGCTGCCAACTGGTGCCTGGCCCCAAGGCTAGGCAGCTTGCCTTGCCAGCCAGACAGCACAGCAAGCCCCAGCGCATGCATGCTGCTAGCGAGCCACGCATGCTGCTGTTGCTGCTGGTTGGTGCTGTGATGCGAAGGCACACACATATACGTGTAGCCCAGCAAGCTGCTGGCTGGTGCGTAGTGTTGTGCATTTCTGGGCTACTAGCTTTAAGCCTAAGCACATGCACGCACGCACAGCCCAGCGAGCTTGATGGCTGGTGCGTAGCATTGTGCTATGCTGCCACACGCAAGCGCCTAGCAAGGTAGGCATGCTGCGCGCCAGTGCTAGGCCTTGCGATAGCAGCTAAGCATGTTGTGCGCCAGTGCTATCAAAGTTTGGCCTTACGATAGCAGCTGAGTACTAGTGCCTAGCACGCATGGCATGCTAGGCTTGCGCCTAGCAATGCGAGGTGCATGCTAGCTCGAGCTAGCCTAGCAACCACATGGCTAGGACAATGTGATGCTACGGCTTTGCTCGAACTTCTTGCTTGCGCCTAGCGATGCGAGGAGCATGCTAGCTCAAGCTAGCCTATGCTCGGTCTCGACACTCTAGGCTTGATATCCGACGTCTTTTTTCGTAATACTCTAGTGACTCATCAAATCCTTCGAATAGATTCGGTGGTTAGGATCGGCAGATCGTTTGGGTTCGACCCGAAGGGTTCAATCAAGATAAAGCTGTAATATTAATTGTTCCCTAATATTACTTATCGGAAGCGGCCTCCACCCAGGCATTCCTATCACTTGATCTCACTTAAGAATTAGCTTCCTGTTAATTCTAAACCCTCTATCAGAATAATACACTTGTTATAAGGACACCATTCCTTTCACGTTCAAAGTTGGCAGCCGCTTGGTATGGATCCTTAACCGGCGGCTGTTCTTTCTCGGCATCCGCCTCCTCCTATGGTGGATCTTCCTCGGCATCCGCCTCCTTTTTGTCATTCTCTTCCTGGTCTGATTTCCCAGAAGTGGAGTCAAACGCCTCATCCTCTGCATCCTCTTCGCCGTCTGCCTGCTCCATGATCTTCTTGTTGTATTGATCAAAATAGGCGGCGAATTGGCTCTCCCATTTTTCATAGCCAGACTCTGGGAAGAGGGCCGCCCAAGTCATCTTTATAATGGCGCTGCAATCGTCCATCATGTCCTAGACAAGGGCCATCTTCTCCTCGCCAGCTTTTTCATTAAGCTTTTGGGTGAGGTCAGCCTCTAGACTCTGCAGGCGGCCCTTGAGTTTATTTACCCGGGTGCGGAGTCCCTTGGCTTCCTTGTCCGCCTCCTTGTGAGGCACCATCTCAGCTTTAAGGTCCTTCAAAGACTTCTCAAGCTCCAAGATCTTCTTCTTAGCCGCCTCTAAGTCCATCTTAACCTACAAAGTGGCTGACGCCTGGTAATACAGTATGTCAGTGGTCAGAATCTCGTTTTGAGCTATCTGGAACATAGCTTTATCAGAATCAAAGAAGGTCATGGCATTCGAAGCTTTTACCTCTTTTTTCTTTTCGGAGATGGGTTTGCGGAGACCATACACTCGCAGCATAAACTGCAGCCGGCCAAAAACAGTCGTCTGTTGTAGGCGACCAGGCAAAAAAAAAAAAGATAGAGAGAACTTTTTACTAAGTATACCTCGGCAAGGAGAGCTAGGATGGCTTCAAGGTTAAGGGTGCCGACTCCCTTAACAGACTCCCAATCCTCAAGAGGGATGGCCTTGATCATGGACTTGGCCATATGAACTAGGTCCGGCTCTTGAGGGGCATCTGCAAAGTAGACCTTGATTAATACGTGGCATAAAAATAGAAAAAAAACCTGGGGGATTTGAACAAATTATACCTCTCGCCGCCTCTTTCTTTCTCTCGGAGGCCGGCTGCTCCCATGAGTAGCCAGAGTCCTTCCCCTGGTTTGGGGAGTGCTTCCTTGCCTTTCGGCAGCCTGTCTCCTGGCGTTGCCAGAAGTCGACATATCCCAGTCGTCTGTTTCCTGACCTTGGAGTCCGGCTGGGAAGAGGAGGAAGGTCTAGCTACGTCACTTTGCAAGACAAGTCGTTGAGTCATAAACAGGCGACAGATATAAAAAGAAATTGTGCTAAGAAATTGTGCTAAGTTAAAGTAAATCATATGGTCTAGCTACGTCACTCTGCAAGACAAGTCGTTGAGTCACCCTGGGCGCCTGTTTGGCAGGTGACTCCTCAGTGGACCGCTTGCCCAGAATGGCCGCGCGGATTAAGGCGGCTGTTTTCTTGAAGGCCGAGATTTTGTCCATAGCTTTATCTGCAAAAGTGAATCATATGGTTAGACGCTGAATCAGCCAAGTTATTCAAGACACTCTAACATGCGGTCTACTACCTCTCGGCATCTCCTCGCTAAGGCCGCAGGCGGCCAGATATGTCCCATCGCATAACCAGTTATACTTTGGGATGTAATTTTGAGGGACGAACTCCCTCACCCCAGTCTCGGGGTTTGCCTGTATATAAATTTTGAAGAGCCCTTGGTCTAGGATCTCTTCTTTTGCTCTTCGAGGAACAGGCGGCATATCAGATCCGCCTGTCAAGTAAGGTGCGTGGATCCCTGTTCCACCTATTGAACTTGTTGTTCTTGACCTTGTCAAGGTGGGAGACTATGTCGAAGGTGTTCCTCCAATCCTTCCACTTGTCCCCCTTCCCTATAGTCATCATGTAGCCTTTGTGGCTAGTCAGTTAGAACCAGCCGGTCCCGCTTATTTTTGGGGTCCGACTGAGGTAGTTCATGTGAGTAAATTCTTCTAAGCTTAGCTCTACCTCATACATCTCACAGCCGGCAACATAGCCCAAGATGTTAAGCCAAGAGTTTGGGGCCAGTTGCCAGAGACCCAGCTGGTACCCATCCAAAATCCTCTCTACAGCTGGATGTAGAGAAAATCTTAAACCAGCTTTAATGGCCGCCTCATAGCACCCAAAACACTTGTCCCTGTAGCTGGACTTCTCTAGCCAGACTACCGTATCCTCGGCATCCGGCACAGTAAGAATATAGCCATGACCCATTACATGGTCAGCCCTAAAACTACCAATCTTTTCAAACATGGCCCTGCGCTTGTCCTTGGGAACGTGGAAATAGTAAGTGGCATACATGTCTATTTTGGTGGCAGCCAGCTCTGCCCATTTCTCTCCTTTCTCCACTTCGTGACTTTCTCTTGCTATATGTAGCCGAGAGTGCTCCTCCGAGTTGTTAGAGTGCCGACTGGAGGTGTTGGGTTCAGAGTCATCGCTCGAGCTCTCGGGCAAAGAAGCCGCCTGCCCGGATAGATCAATGATAAGAGGGTCATTCTATACCTCCTCCCTTGATTTTGCCAAAATAGAATCACTTAAGGTGCTTGGGACGCCTGGTGGCACGTCCGAGATCTCGTTAATAGGCGCATACAAAATGAGGAGCCGTCTGAATTTATTATCCTGGCCGTTCTCTTTGTTCTGGCCATGGTGTCTTGCACGGACACATAGACAAACGGACTTGGGGAAGTTCGCAAAGGATAGTCCAGCATGGGGCAGTCGGCACTAGTTCTAGATTCAGCCGTCCCCGATGACCGGCTGATCACTAACCTAGGTGTGTCGGGTGATTTTGGGCTACCATTTTTGAAAAAAGAAAAACAAAGAGAAAGTGCAAAAGGGAACATGCGGTTACCTTTGAGTAAAAAAGTCTGAACTTTTGAAAAATCGGGAGGCTGAAGAAGCAAGCGGTTTGAAAGTAAGCGGTAATCGTCCAAAATGTCAAAGCAAACGTCCAAAGTTCTGTCTTAAAAATTTTCTAGAATGTCCAAATGATTTGGACACCCTCTAATTATAGGGGGGAATTTCAAGGGTAAAAAAAACGGTAAAAACCGTTAGCCAATCATGGCGTGATACTTGTCACAGGCACCACGTGGCATGCCATGTCACCCCTGTGAGGGGCAAATGATTAGGGGATTTTCTCCTGTCACGTGGACCACTTAAGTCCTGCCACGTGGACCAACCCAAGTCCGCCACGTGTCACCTCGCTAGAGGTCCAAAGTTGACCAATCAGGCCACGACATGTGGCAGACAGATAGCCCATTAGGAAAATGGCCTCCTACGGCCCAAATTCCTAGGCAAAGCCCAGTCAGCCCTAGGTTTACTAAAACCTAGTACTGGGCATGTTTTCCAACACCCTATAAAAGGGAGATTTTTCCCTTTGAGGAACATCATTCAAAAAACATTTAATTCACATTAACTCACAATCAGAGAAAGTCAGACACCTGACACCTCGAACTGAGCAATTACACATTGCAGATTCTCTCTTGGAATCCAAGGGAGACCTTTTACTTTCCGCACTTTAATCCTCAAACACGTTCTAACTTGATCGTCGGAGGTGGAACTCCCATCCACAGGAGTCTTCGCTGTTTTGCAGGTACAGGCGTCCAGAGGTCAGTCTTGGAATTGTAACTCTCCTGCAGGACATAAAAAAACCCCGAAACAAAGGTGACTAAGGATTAATTATTTTATGGAAAGTATGTTGTCATGAAAAATAATATGGTAAATGGCTTTGCTTGGGGAATAATCAAGAATGATTTAATGTAGGAAAGTAAGATGATCAAATATTTAGGAGATGGAAAATAAGAATTAAGGAAAAGCAATAGAATTAAGGAAGATAATTAAAAATACATACTAATAAATTACTCCAAATCCATCCAAGGTGGCCGAAAATTTGGATATTTCCAGAGCTCAAATTTTCAGACCTCTTGTGTAGAATTTAGGAAGTTATTTTTTGCTAGATTTTAAGGATTAAAAATAATTGTTTAAATAATATATATTGTATAAAATAATAAATTAATAAAATATCAATTATTCACTAAATAATTTAACTAAGAAAATAAGATTTTCCTCACTAGGAAAATCCAAAATTCATAGCCAATCATTAGGAATTTTTGAACCTTTTAAATAAATAATAAAATATAATTTTTTTTTCTTAATTAAAATATCCAAAATAAGTGGATAATAAATCTTATCCAAAATCCAAAAATAATAATTGTGTTTAATATGCTTTTAGCGCCAAAATTCAAATATCATTTTGGCTTCAAAATTTCAGATATTAAAATAATTTACTAAAATACCCTTTTTAGAAAATAATAATTAATTAATTAATTAGAAATATGTTTCAAAAATGCAGGGTATTACGAAACCTCCGTCACTTTAATTTTATTTAAAAAAACTATTTAAATTGGTATATATACATTAAAAAAATAAAGTCAATGATTGATAAACCTTGACATTTATAATTAGAGAAATTTAATTGTTGAACAATAATTAATTGACTTAAGAAGAAAATTAGGCAATAAAACTATTATAATATTGACAAACCTAAAACTGATGTTGCTCATTCATAAAAGACAAGTAATGACCTCGTGCAATAGATAAAAAATTAAGTTGTGTCCTACTATGTATTTTTTTAATGTATATGTGTGACTATAGACACCAAATTGAGTCTTCTCAAATAAACCCTGATGATTGAATTGTATATCATCACCTAATTTGGTCTGAGTTATGTAATAGATCTAAGAATTGCTTAAATTTGCTAATTATTCTAGCCTATAAACCATATTCTAACCTTTAAGCCTTTTTTTTTCAGCCTAAAACTTTATTAATTTAGTCTAAACACCTTTAATGAACACAACATCCATAAACTGTAGTCTACTTTCTTTATCTCTTTACCTTAGTACATAATCGAGCTCACCGTATTTCCAAACATTTGAATTTTTAATTATATTATGAGACTATATGGTTAGATATCCCTTGAAATCATCTTCCAATGGCATTACATATCATAAGTCTGATCCAATTCTAATTGAATGGAAAATGATATGAACAAAATCTAAACAAACCTGCAAACGACATGGTTACTACAAACTAGAACAAAAGAATAAACAAGCGAGAGAAGAAAGCTAGACCAAATCTTGAAGAAATAATAGGAAAAATTGACGTTATCAATTCTAACTATGGACATTCTTTTTCGAAAGGTTTGAACTATTGATTAACTCATGGCCATCCTAACCTAATTGGTTAAAAATACAAAAAACCCTACCCTTCCCTCCCCTTCCCTAGCCACCACTACCTCCCTCATTGGCCATACGCATCCCCTCCCCACAGCCACCACCGTCGGTCACCCTCCTCCCTGCAACCACCGCCCCAACAAAGCCCCCTCTCTTGCCCCACTTCTAGAAACCCTCTCCCTTCCCTCCCCCATGACTATTCCTTTCCCTTTACCATCGAAACCACCTTCTCCCTTCCCTTAGCATCGAAACCATCTCCGTTCCGCTGCCTATCACTAAATCAATGGAGAGAGAAAAGGATACGGAACGCATAAAATAAAATACTCCTAAATTTGGATTGTTAATTAAAAAATAATTCAAAGTTGGGAAAAATAAAAGTAAATCGGGCAAAGTTAGAATAAAAAAGCCAATTTATAGAAGAAATGGGCCACGTTTAGTTTAGAAAAGAGTGTAATCATTGAAACCATCAGAATGAAAGTGGATTGGATTGCAGGAGAAGTGGGCTAAGAAAGTGAGAAATTACACAGAATTTTGAGAGTGCTCATAGTTGTGCCACACAAAATTTCAAATCTCCTAATTGGTGGGTACTTTTAACTTACATATGCTATTTATTTTTTTATTTTTTTTTGGGTAATGAATTGTTTATTGGTGATTAAAGTATACTTTGTGCTAGCTTTTGTGTTCAGTACACGGTAATGTATTATCTAATTTTATAAAGAAAGTACAACAATTTATTAATTTGATATATTTTACAAAAGAATGACTTTTTTTTAATCAAATAAAATAACTTATATAGAGTATTTAGTCATGGAGTAATTAAATTTTCCCATTATGTAAGTAGTACAAATTATCAATATATAATACTAAAACAGCGTAAATTCTTGGTTTGCATTCTAATGCAGCCAAGCTAGCTGCATCAACTTAAAACGCAAGCTTTTGTTAATGAAACGCAACTAGCTATGTTCTCCTTTAATTTTCCTTATAACGTTCTTCTCGCTAGAACTTTCCTTATTTTTTCTTTCCTTATTTTGTTTTTATGATTCCTTTCATCATTTACATTACAAATTTGATCATAGTTTTCTCTCTCCTCTTTCTTTTCTTCCATTTGATATTTTCTCTCCCCTCTTCTTCTCTTCTAATCAAGATTTTCTCTCTCTTCTGTTCTTTGTTTAATAATGGAGTTGGGTATTATTTCTGATGAAATCATCAATGCAAGTTAGTTTTTGTGTTGTTTATAATCAATTAGGTTATATTTTCGTTTAATTAGATATTCTTACTGATTTTATAATTTTATGAATTTGATGAATGTCAATTTACTCTTGATTAATTGATTTTGATGAATTGAATGAATTTGATGAATTTTGTAATTCATTTTATTATTTAATTTTTCGATTTTAAATTTTTTTTTTTGACAGGTTCTGATTTTATAATTTGATGAATGTTGTGCTGCATTTTACTAATTCATTTTGTGATTTTATAATTTATGAATTTTGCGATGAATTTCATGAGCTTGTTGAAGTTCAATTACATTTTTCTGAATTTGATGAATTGCACTGTTTTAATTACAATTTATATTGACTTCTTAAATAAATTATAATTTCGGTAAAAAATAATGAACACAGTAATTTAAAAATGAACATCTAGTATAAAATGAGCATTTAGTACACTAAAAATGAACATTTAATAAATAAAAAATAAACATATTTCAACAATTTATTATATCTTGATTTTTCGTTAATAATTATATACAACGAATTTGAACCTATATGAAAATCATTTTCATGTTTAATATCCTAAATGTTCATAACTTTTTGTTACGCGTTCATTTTTTTACGTGATCATTTTTTAATACTAAATGTTCATTTTTTTAAAAGTGTTCCTATATTTTTATGAAATGTTCATTTTATTAGGTTGAAAGTTGAATTATAATACGTTGATGGTTGAATTATCTAAACATTTAGTGTTGAAAATCTGAACAATTTATGCATTTATTATGAACATATATGTATCGTTATTTAATACAAACATACCTGCTATTGATTATGAACACATATGACATGTAGAATGATTATTTATATTTTTTAACTATTGTACTGATGATTATATATTATGAATGTTCTAAACAATTATTATGAACATATGTTGTGATGATAATAAAAAATCTAATTATTTGTTTAATTTGTTATATCTTAGTGAGTACAGATTAACTGTATATGTGGAAGGCAAAAAATCTGAATCAATGAAGAAACAAGTAAGAAATTATGAAAAAGCATATGATATGTGTTTGTGCCTTTAAGTTTGGTTTTTGCTTGAGGAAGGGGAAAGTACGAAGAGTTGGTTAAACTAATATTTTGTAAAATTTTTTTATTGTATTTTGATGTTGGCGCAATTGAGGGAATGAATGGAATAATGTTGGTGGACCTCCTAATGGTTCAGGTTATAATGAAATGTTAACAATCACGTTTGACAAAGACAATTAATTTACATTTTTGAAATTGATTATAAATTTTCATTTAGAAAAAAATTGTAAAAGTATACATTATATATTATGAAGTTCAATATATAATTCATTTACATTTTTAAGATTTATGTTTTTATTTACACTTGTTAGATTTCAACATAAACTTTGAAAATGAACTAGTAATATATGAACATAATAGACGAAAAAGATAAACAACTACTAAGATATATATGAACAAACTCCCAGATATATTAAGGTAACCGTTTGTAAACCACATTTATTTATAAAAAGATAAAAAAAAAACCACACTTGTCCTACTACAATTCCAAATTTATATATATATATATAAAAAAGAAAAAAACAAAAATTACACTTTTTTAGCAAAGTAATTAATATTTCAATTGCAACATTTATAAAGTGAATCTCAATCATTCCTTCTTGTAGCCATCTTTACTATATGTCCTTCTCTCATTGTGTTATTTAATTAGTATAATTTCTTGTAGCCATCTCTACTCTATGTCCTTCTCTATTTGTGTTATTTAGTATAATTTTAGCACAAAATTCACCCTTATCTTCCAAATTTGATCAGCCTAAAAACGAAAATATGAACAAATAAATAAATTATTTGAACATATAAGTTTCAAAAATGAAGACACGTTTATAAATGAATATTTTAAATTTAAAAAAACATACATCATTAGCTTTTAAGTCACAAACCCACTCTTGCAAAGAATATGAAGTGTATGTTTCCATATGCTTCATTAAATAAACACCACAATTTTTATGAGCTATAGCCTATAGATAATTAATTAAAAGATTATGAACACAAAAGCTAAGTAAATATAATTATAAAGTTAAGTGATTATGCACATCAAGTATACGGAAAATAAATCTATATGCGTTAATAAAATGAACTTACAAGCCTTAAAAATTGAACATACTTGTTACTATACTTGTAAAAAAAAAAAAAAAAAAAAAAAAAAAAAACATCGGACAGATGTTTTAAAAATAAACTTACGCATTTTATAAAAATGATCATAGGATGTTTTAAAAATGAATAATACACATTAAAAAAAGAATAGACTTGATACTTGTTATTATACTTAATAGTATGAAACTTAAGATTAAAAGAATAAACATAAGGAATTTTATAGATTATGAACATAACAAAAATGTAGATCAACAATGTAACAATTAATTAATTTAAAATTTTAGTTTTATAACATCAACAATGTAAAATAATCATTTATACATACATTTTGTCTTGATTTTCAGTAGTTGTTGAAGTATTTTTTTTTTCTACTTCAACAACAACAACAAACAAACTAACAAAAAAAAAAAAAAAAAAAAAAGTGATATGTGTGCCTCAAATTATGAATACAACCACAAAAATTTTACAAATTAATTCGACTACTTGTAAATTGAAACTACTCTAAATAATTTTCATATAATTTCATCTTCTTTGGAAAAGATTTCATTCATAAATTTTCAATAAATTTCAATAAAACAAAGTCTATAACTAACAATTCAAACAAAAGTAAGTAATATTCACTTAAATTTAGCTTTTTTTGGGAGAATTTGTTTGATTTTTCAAATCATCCCGAATATACATGGTTGTTCTTCCAGTTTTTTAGTGATAGAAATTCATAGAGAGGAGAGAGAACAAATTGTGTTTGATTCTTAGTGAGAGAAAACCATAAAGAGGGGAAATAAATTTTAGAAAACATAGTGGTCGTTGAAATAGGTTGAGGGAGTTATGTTTGTCTGAGCCTATATTAATTGGATGAACTCTGGGCCGCCTGTTTGGGCTACCTTGTTGTAGCTAGAATAGCTACATAAGTATGTAACTAAGATCAATTGCTAAAACAGACACCAGATTTGACACATGTCACTTCCTGGTGTTGTTTATTTTCTTCAAAATCCCCTCCTTTGTTTTTTATTTATTTATTTTCTTTTTTTTGGCCAAAACTACAAACTATAATCTATACACAAAATATTTATTAAATCACATAATTGTGGTAATTTTGATTCACATACTTTACTTGTCTGTGATAAAATATTTTCATATCTATTATTTATATCTTATAAATATTACTTCGTAGGTCATATCTTTAAATAGTACGGAGTACAATATACATATCTTCAACTATAGCATATTTCTTGGAAAAAAATAACACTGTTGTATTTTATTTTTAATTTTAAGCTATTTATTTATTCCAATACTTATTTATTTTTTCCACTATCACAAAGTGTATTAAATGCACAATTATGTAAGTTCTGGTACAATGTTTATCTTCTCAATATTTTTATTAGAATATGTTTATTATTATTAAATTAGAGTTTTGATTATTTTACTGCTTTAACTGGTTTCTCGCCTAATTATAATATGAAAGGACATAAGAAAACAAAGGAAGTATAACAATATAGCTTAGCATTGTGTCAAAAAAACAATAACAATATAGCTTAACATTACAAATCAAGATCTATGTATGCATGAAATCATGTACAAAGTAAGACAATTTGATTAGTTAAAATTTCATCTTTTATATCTCCAATATTTTCATGCTATTATATTTTGTTAGGGAAAAACGTTAACCAAATATAATTAAAATGGGGGCTATTATTCCTTTTCATTTGGTGTAATACATAATTTGAAATACTTATTTGGCTAATAAAAAGGAAAATAGCAATCATTTGTCATTGAATTTTAAAATCGACTTTTTCATTATATTCTATATTTTTTCTTATTATATATCCAAAATAAGAAGAAAAACAATACGAAGTATGTTATATTTGTATTTTGTTCATGTTATTTAAAAAAATAAAATAAAATAAAAAAATAAAAAGAAACTCTTTTATAAATTTAATACTATAGTAGAACTACCGTGCATGGCACGGGTCCTATCCTTGTTAACACAATATCAAACACACAAAGGTTTTTTTTGTTTTTTGTTTTTTTTTTTCAAGGAGAAAGACCCTTAATAAACCTCAACCCTTATGGTTTTTTTGGTTCGGTATTTATGGGTCAGACACTTTGAGAGTAAATCCTCAAAGTGCCTCTAGTGTGGATTGAACCCCCACCCTCAAGGTTGAAAGGTGCAATCTTTCCCACTAGTTCAAATTTAACTTGGTAAACTCACACAGGTTATTGATGAATAAGACATTGTGATTTGTGAATAGAGGTGTCGATTCGAGTTATCGAATCGAATTTGGTGGGGTCGGGTTGGGTTGGGTCTTATTTCAAATCTAAGTCGCGCTAAATTGTTACGTCTATGTGACTAAAAATCAAAACCGGATATTTTTCGAATAATATGATAGATTTATTGGGAGTATAAAATACTTTGTTATATCAATACTAATTTATTAACTATTACTAAAACAAAACATTGCTTACATCATCTCTCCTCAAAACTATATACGTCTCGCTTTCTCATGAAATTTATTCCCGCCTAAAACCATTGCTGATGTCATTTTTTTGTGATACTTTTTTTTCTTTTTTGAAAGATTATTTAGTTTTTTTTTTTTTTTTTTTTTTTTTTTTTTTTTTTTTTTTTTTGTGTGTGTGTGTGTATGATACTTCGTAAACAAGCTAAGTAAATTCTTTTAACAACTTTCATCTAGAAAATCGGAGTATAGTAAATTGAATAAAATGAGTATTCCTTTCTTTTGATTTAAAGATCTAACATTCCCTCTCCTCAATTCCTTAACACTAATATTCAAACTTTAGAATTTTTCTAAAATATTAAAACTGTATTCCTTTCAAGAAATCTCCTTCCAATGAATTTATGACAAAATCGTGCATTGCACGGGGATAATCTAGTATTTAATAACAGGAACTCTAACATGCCACATAGTTTTTTCTTGCCTTTTCTTTTTTTATTTTATTTTATTTTAAATTTTAGTGTAGCGTCTTTTTAAAAACAAAAATCTAAGTGAAGTGTTACAATTATTATTTTTTTTCCTTTTTTGGCTGTTACAAGTATTTATTTTTCTCTATTGTTATTCATTTGTTTTTTAAATACGAAGTACCCAGTATCATTCCCATTTCCTATATCTCAAGAAGCCTAAACTACGCAATCATTTGTTGGGTTTCGTAGCGGCCAACACTACGCGGAAGAGAAACACGCCCAAGACTCGCCCACTAATTAAGGTAAATAAGCATGCAATCACATAATTAAACAGCAAAAGAAAGAGAAAGGGAAATGACATTCTTACCCTCGACGCGTGCTTCGCTCCTATAGAGCTCGGAGTTCAAAGCCTTAGCTCGTCAAGCGCGAGAGCCTCCGACGGAGTCCAGCCTCGAGACTCGACCCGAACGGCCTCTACCCCGAAGGTTAGACGGGGCTAGTCCAAGAAAAGACTAGAGTTTTACGAACTTAAAAGGTTTTCTCACCTATAGGGAGATGCCTTATTGAGTTCAACTCAAGTAAATTTTTTTCCCAACCCAAAACTTGGGTATTTATAAAAAATGGAGACTTAATCTCCCTTCTCCCATCAATGAAGGAGATTTGCAATTTCCTTAATTTTATTTTAATTAAAAACTAAATAAAAAATGCAAGAATCAACAAGCTCCAAGTGTCACATGGAGGGAGAAGGTTGGTGAGGACCACCAAATGGGGGGGGGGGACCAAAACACCTTGCTCCCTAAGCCAAACACCAAGCAATGGTCCCCTCCCTTGACCGGGTTTGACCACGCCACTTGGCTGGCTGGCAACTTGCCTTGGCTGCCAAGGCTGCCAGCTGGCGCCTAACACTAAAGCCTAGCAAGCAAGCACACAGCCAGCCATCACATACATGCACTCCTGCTGCTTAGTGCGTGCTACTGTGCCAGAGGCAAGGCTAGGCGCTGCTGCTTGGTGCTGCTTCGCTAGCAAGCAGGCATAGCACACACACGCACACACATCATGCTGCTAGGATGCGATGCGTGTGCTGCACGCACAACCCATCACGCATATCACGCTGCTACGATGTTCGTGTTGTGCGAAGCTGCGAAGAGCTGGGCGCTAGGCCCTAGCATACTAGCACGCACACATAGCATGCATACGCAAGACATCATGCTTGCATTCTAAGTGCAGCCTAGCTGCAGCTATGCGTGTGGCTGGGTGCGATGCCCACCACGCTAGTATGCATGCGGTTGGTGCCCTCGCTTAGCCTAGCACTCGCATGGCTAGGCCAATGCGAGGCTACGGCTTGGCTCAAACTTGTCGCTTGCTTGATTCTACGTCTCGTCGAATTCTAAACTCAACTCGACTTGCGATGCTCGGTTTCGACGCTCTAAGCTCGACATCCGACGTCTTTGTTCGTTATACTTTAATAACTTATTTAATCCTTTGGATTGATTCGTCGCCTCGGATCGGTTTCTTGATTGGGTGTGACCCGAAGGGTTCAGTCAAGATTAAGCTGTAATATTAATTATACATTAATATTACTGATCGGAAGCGGTCTCCACCTAGGCATTCCGATCACTTGACCTCACTGAAGAATTAGCTTTCTAATAATTCAGAACCCTCTATCGGAATAATACACTTGTTGGAAGGACACCATTCCTTTTAATCTCCCACTTGTCCTTCCGGACAAGTGTGCAATTAGTGTATAGCTCATTTCCTATGTCGCTTATTGTCTCTTCATGAACTATAAGGTAAGATTCTTCGTCATCCTTATTGCGTCCAAAAGTGTTTCTCACTTTCGGTGTTCGACTATCAATAAGCATATGATTTCTAAAATCCATCTGAGCACGACCATGCATTTTCATAGTCTCGCTCTTCGAGTGGCCTTGTAAACAACAAAGACATATTACCTATTGTTAATAATAGGGGGACATTCCCAATTTTGTATTGTGAGCTTCCCATACTAAGAGAACCTAGGCACCCGAGTGTTGCTGTTATAATCCCCATTTACGGCAGACGTTTAACAACATCAAAACGGATTAGTACTCAAACAAGAGAACTTACAATACTCATGGTTGAGGAAAAAGGTTCCGATAGCTATAATGAGAAATATACTTATGACAATTTTAAATCTCTTAAAGTATTCTCATAGGTCGATCCGATATAGTTCTAAACCAATACTTGTGCAAATGATTTATGACAATCATATCCTCGTAGCACAAGAAATGGTGCCATAAATAATATGACACACTAATCTCAAGTGATCATTAATCGTCCATCATTTAAATGACCTTGATTAGGGATAATTTTCGATTGTAATATTCAATGTTCACTTAACCGGTGCTTCTTTATCCAGGACATGGTCTTGATACCTCATTTTCAATATTTTTAGAAATCGAATGTACTCATTATTTAATTCTAAACCACAATTAAATAGTTTGTTGAATTTTATCAGTAAAATTTTATTCCACTATGAAACTTCCTAACATTTCATCTTATGATAAATGGTTTTCCCCAAATGTTTCAAGAGTAACTCTCTTCACCAAAACATTTATAGAAATCACACCCATATTTTAATATGCTTGATTTCTTTCATGCAATTATGGTGAATGTTGTCATTCACTTATTGCATAGGTTTACTTATTATTACTTTGCAAATCTTAGCATCTTCATTATCAAACAATTTCATAATAAGATGATAAAATTTTGAGAGTGTTATGGATCATATGTGATTTAGGATTTATTGTCCAAGTGATGGCTACCACTAATTTTCATGATTTGAGATCCTTCAACTTGACAACCTACAATCATCAACGTTTGACAACGTACTTTCCATTAAACACTTTCTTATTATTGCCTTCTAGACAACAATATTCTCAACATATATTTCAGTAGATTTTCTGATGGTGCTTTGCTCGGATTTTATTCCAAATGGCTCACAATGATTTGGGTGACCTTAATCACTTGTGATTATGGAAATTTACATTAAAATTTCCGCACATTATACATGGATGCGCGTCCATGTTACCATTCTCAAGCCACGGCGCATTCTAGCTTGTGCTTATAAATGGCTTCCTTATTAAGGATATAATCCTTGCTAAGGATGTGCTTGCAACATCAATTCTCAAATTACATTTGTTTCCATGAGTCAAGAACTTATCTCCTTTTACTTATCTAAGTACTTTGGATTTTTCTTGATCATAATCTAATGATTCATCACTTAGATTTAAATTGATTGGTATTTTATACTTCTCATGCTCTAAGCATGTATGAATTCGATTTTTTTTTGAAGTGCAAAGGGCAGAAGGTGAAGAGGCGCGAGGGTTCGCATGTAGAGGATTGCCTATAAATAGAAAAACTCCTCCCCCATGTTCACATTTACAACCTTAAGCAATTTTCAAAGATTTTGAGAGCAGCCGGTTTTGAGGGCAAACTTCTCCCGAATCTTCTGAGTGCACATCCGGTATTTTCCGCCTCCTTCAAAGAATTTCCTGCCGTCTGTGTGTGTTGTGAACAGCATCGCAAATTTGCAGCTGCTACTTAGAGAACACATCCGGCTACGAGGACGCCTGAGTCTTTGTAAGCCAATTGAAGTTTTTCTAGCGTGGTCAAGCGATTTTCTCTCCTTCTCAATTAACTTTGGTACCGCCTCTGTTCTTATTAGCTCTTCCATGTATTTACGTTTGTGCTTCTTTCTTGCTTTTTTCTTTATTAGTTCCATAAGTAGATGGACCCTTTATACCCATACCCAAAACATAGCTTTCAGACCAACCGGTCCCTCAGTACGACTGAGTCTAAGACTGGGGATATCGCCTCTGGGCATTGGAATCTTTCTTGTTCATCTCCCAATCGGACCGTCTCCATGTATGTGCAGGACACAACGGCCAGAACTAGGAAGACGGCTGTGGATCCCAATTATAGAGGTGGAGGCTCAGAAGAGTTGCCGCCTGAGGAGAGGATCCCGGATGAGATGATAAGGGGATCTCCAAGAGGCACCCCGAGTACCCCTAGCGATGGAATTCTAGGGTCTTACAGTAGAGGCGGTGACGAAGCCGCCTCTGCTTCTGGAGTTAAGGATCAAGAAACCTCAGAAAGAAACAAGAACCCCCCTTCTAGTTCCGGCTCTGAGTTCGTCTCTGATGGGGGCGACAGCAACAGCAGCAGCAGCTATCTCACAACGTCGGTGGATAGCGAGGAGGAGGAGAGGCCTACATGGAACAATAAAGGCGACCCTCTCATGATCTCCGTCTCTGCAAAAGACAAGGCTAACATGCAGAGATACTTAGTCGATTTCATACTTAAGCGACCCTTAGGAGAAGGGTACAAGTTAGTCGTCCCGCCTGAGATGGGGATCATTGCCTGGGAAGACAACCAGCGCAATGCGGATGACTTCTTTGGCTGCTATGAGGCGGCTTTTTTAGTGGGGATCCGCTTCCCTCTTCATAACACAATAAAGGCCATACTTAGGGGTTATGGCCTAGGCATCTGGCAACTTACCCCCAATTCTTGGGTAAATATTCTGGGGTATATTGTCGCCTGCGAAATGTAGAACCTAAACCCCGGCTGGGGGGCTTTCGCCCATATGCACTATCTGAGCCGGAGTCCAGGCGGTTGGAGAGCCTGGTACACGTTGACAACATATCCCAAGTACTTAATGATGCTTGAAAAGCCATCAAAGTGGTCAGATTGGATAAACCGCTTCTACTTGGTCAAAGCTCCAACCAATGAAGAAAATCGGGAGCTCCGAAGGTACAACCGGAAGCCTAAGCTGCTTGGGCAAAAATGTAAAATGCCCCCGATACTGGATGGGGATTATGAAGCAATCATAGAGTCCGGATTCTTCGAGCTCACCACTTCCACTATCTCAACCGGTGAAGTTATCAGTGTACCCAAGAATTGGGTACCTAAACATGAGTTCCTAAGGGATGAGGCGTTCTTGTCCGCCTGCGGGTTAAGCACCATGTTCATAAATAAATGTAGGTTGAGAACCTCAGCCGGCCAACTTGTGCCGGATGTATAATTTTTCTTTGCTTAGATGTGTTTTTGAACCTTTCCTAACCAAGCGTCTCTTGTTATTTTGCAGCTAAAGCCCAAGGTATGTTTCCAACATACAAGACGCCTTCTAAGAAGGCCTCAGATATTCGAAAGGAGAATGCCGAGAAGAAGGCTGCCTAGGCGGCCAAGAAAGTAAGTCCGCCTAACCTTTTTGCGTATTGCTTGCTTGCTTTCTCTTCAATTCCCAGTTGTTTCAGATCTATCCGTCTGACCACTTTTTGCCTTGTTTCATGATGGGAGTAAGGTTCCTCGCTCTCTTTTCAAACAACACCGTCCAAAGCTGGTTGGGGAGGAGCCTGCTCTTAAGGTCCAAAAGACCTCACACGCCGACCGCCGCTGAGTGTCGGCGACAAATCAGTAAAGAACACCTGGATAGGGTTCAACCTTTCCCATGGAAGGATGGATGTCCCTCCTTCCCTACAAACTAGAGGCAGTACATCCGCCGGAAAAGGCCCATGCGGCACACAGGAGACCCAAGGTATGGATGACCCCTTCAATCTCACTCTACTTGGCCTGCCCATGCGGGTCAAGTCATACTCCCAACTCCAGCAGGAGGACTCGTCATCCAGCAGGCAATCTATTAGAGGGGCGTTTGTTCCTTTCTCACTGGCCGGACGTGACACAATATGCCCGGGCTATGCTGAAAGCCGTCCCTATGGACGAGAAGGAAGCGATCCCTAGGATCAACGCCTTCAATGCTAACCGTGTGATGGTCAACCTAGCTGAGGTATTCTTATACATCCGTATCTTCTTTACACTATAATCTCATACTCATCCGGTATTTCTAACACCGGCTGTGTCTTCGCAGTCCTTGCTTCGCGTGGAGGGGCTGAAGAGAGCTTATGCACGCAAACAAGTGGAGGTAAGGAGAGCCAAACAAGACGCCAATGACGCCCATAATGTAGCTTAGTATTCAATGATTGTGCATGACTTAGAAACTAAATCTATGATCATGCAACAGGCGGACTAGATTAAGACCCTTCAAAAGGCCCTCAATGAGTCGAAGGTCAAAACTGACAACCTTCAGGTGGCGCTGGATAATGCTGAGACGGAGTTGAAGAGCCACGACGATTCTCTCGAGACCTTGAAGAAGGCAAAGACGAAGAACTCCTCCCTGAAGAAGGAGAAAGACCGCCTGAAGAAGGAGGCTGCAACTTCTGAGAAAAACTTCGAGGCAACCCTTCAGGCGGAACAGAGTCGACACATTGAGGAAAATGAGCACGACAGCGAGAACCGCATGAGGATGGCGTTCTCCCTTATTCATCCGGATGCGGACTATACTGCCTGAGAGCTCGCCTATCGATACGCAGATCTTGCCATTCTAGCACAAGAGGAGGGTCAGCCGGTACTAGAGCCCTATGAGCAATAGGCCAAAAAGGAAATTGAGAAGATGCAGGCTGAGGCGGCCGAAGAGGAGGAGGAGGATCATGCGGAAGTTGAGGAAACTGCCAACCTCCATGGCCCTAAAACTGATGCCAACCAGGCCCAGCCGCAGCAGACTCTGACGCCCAGTGCTCAAACACCAACAACCCGGCTGATTGTCGAAATTGAATTAGCGTAATTTCCGGCCTGCGTGCCGTGTATCTTTGTATCTATTTTCACCGGACGGGGGTCCGTTAACAATGTTAACAATTTTAACATTTTCAATTTTATTTTTATTGAATATATTTCGCCGACTGTGTCGGCTTTGCCTTGATTCGATTCTCAGTTTATTTCGCAAATTTTTCTATTTTTCGCAAATTTTTGCCAAGTATAATGACGCTTGACTTCCCATATATACCGGGTAGGGTTACTCAGTTTGCCCCTGGATAACTGGTTGTTAACTTCAAAAGGTTAACAGGCAGATGTCCATATGTTCACTAGGTTAGACAGACAAACGATGCTTGATTAGTCGAAGGGAACTGAGTGCATTACTAACTGGCTGGGGTGTGCTCGTAAAGCATCTCGTTTTGCCATGTTTGTATGTAGCCGGTTATTTGGCCGGCTGTAGGTCAATAATTTGTTAAATGCCAAGGTTTGGACCTTGATAGGTTTAGTGGCATAACCGTTTGAGATACCTTTGTATAAAAGCTGGTTATGGCATGACCAAGATTTCGTATGTCATTTGTACTGTTTGATAGTACAGGCGGCTGTATTTTCCTACTGGGGTACCACATTGCAGAAATGACTGGTTGTACTATTTGCAGTGAAGATCGGTCGCATCTTGGATACAAAGGATCATTCAAACAACCAGTCAGAGTTGTTTGATTTGTGATCGCTAGAACAATGTACCACCTGGAAGGGAGATGTTCTCTTCGACGAATTCACCCCAAATGAGCGTCGCCGGATGTCTGCTCTGTTGGAGCAGACGGTTTTATTTTAACTAGCCGGTTGGCCTTTAATTTTATAGTCACCACCTGCATATTGCACAGGACATGGCGAATGTATGCAAAAAGGGAAAATTTCAAAATAAAGCATTCTCATTAATACACTCTATTTACAAAAATTTACAAATTCTCATAAGTAGTACTTTTTCAAGTTGCCCCTGCGCTCCGGGAGTGAATCCAATGCTAGATGCAAGCCCTCCCAATTAGCCTCTTCATCTTAAAGCATGACTCGGAGTGTTGGCTCATAAAGTTCAATTGGCTCATCAATGCCGTATGTGATGAGAAACGAGGTTTCACCGGTTGCCCCCTTTTTCAGTTGTTCTGATGGCCCAAAGGATGAAAGGAATGGTGTCCTTCCATCGGAAGGCTAATTCTTCAGTAAGGTCCAGTGATCAGAATGTCTAGGTGGAGGCTGCTTCTGATTAGTAATATTAATGTACAATTAATATTACAGCTTGATCTTGACTGAACCCTTCGGGTCGAACCCAATCGAACAACCGATCCGAGACGACGAATCAATCTAAATGATTTGATGATTCGTCGGAGTTTTACGAACAAAGACGTCGAATATCGAGCCTAGAGCGTCGAGATCGAGCGTCGCAAGTCGAGACAAATTTATAATTCAAAGAGACGCGAAACCAATCGAGTTACAAATACGAACCTAGCCGTAGCCTCGCATTGGCCTAGCCATGTGAGTACTAGGCTAGGTGAGATCCATCGCAAGCCTAGCATGCTAGGCGTTCTAGGGCATTGCGTGCTAGCAGGCTATGCGCCCAAGCACCATCGCACCACCGCAGCATTGCATGTGCGTGTGGATGTGCTAGGCGCTGGCGCTAGGCAAGGCCTAGCACTACTCTTCGCACCATGGCAGCATATGTGTTGCTAGCACAGCACCATGCACCATCACAGCATGTGTATGTGTGTGTGCGTTGCTAGCACAACACCATGCACCATCGCTGCATGTGCGTGTGAGTTGCTAGCACAGCACCATGCATCATCGCTGCATGTGCGTGTGCGTATGCATCACTACCACAACACCAAGCAGCAGCGTGCTTGTGCGTGTGCTTAGCAATGCAGCGCCAAGCATGCGTGGCTCGCTAGTAGCACGCATGGTGGCAGTGGGTGGGATGCTTGCTAGCTGGCTGCGCTATGTGATAGCAGTGCTGGCTTGCAAGCACATCCAAGGCGCCAGGCGTCAGCAAGGCTGCCTTGGGTGCCAAGGTTGGCTGGCAGCCAACTGTCCCAGCCACATGGAGGATCCGGTTGCGTGTGGGGACCAAGGGTTGTGGCCATTGCCTTGGGCACCAATGCTATGGTCCCCCCGTTCTTGGAATGGTCCTCACCTACCCTCTCTTGTCCATGTGCCACTTGTAACTCATTGATTGCATTGTTTATTAATTTTTTTTTTTATTAAAATAAATTAGTAGGAAAATGCAATTGTCCCACATTGATCATGAATAGGATGACAAGTTGATTTTCTCTATAAATACCCAATGGTTGGGCATTTGGGAATTCACTTGAGTAGAACTCAATGAGGCATCTCCCATTAGGTGAGAAAACCTCTAAGTTTGTAAATCTCCATTTTTATTGGTCTAGTCCCAACTAACCTTCGGGACTTGGACCGTTCGGATCGGGTTCGTGGGTACGAGCCAATGGAGGCGGTCACGATTGTGACGCTCGAGGTTTCGAAGTAAGAGCTCGATTTGCGAGCGAAGCACGCATCGAGGGTAAGAATGTCTTTTCTCTTTCTCTCTTTATGTTGTTAATTATGTGATTAAATATTTAGTTGCTTTAATAAGTGAGCAAGTCTTGGGCGGGTTTCTCTTCCGCGTAGCGTTGGACGCTACGAAACCCAACAGCGGTATCGGAACCGCGCTCACTTTAATTATTGTGACTAATAATTAATTAAGGTGATTTAAAATGGATTTAAATTTCTGGTTGTGCCTTCTAATTAGATTGGAAGCTCGTTTTAATTAATTTTAATCTGGTAATTTTACAATTTTGGCTGATGAACCCAGATTTTGACTCAAAAATAGTGATTTTTGGGTGGAATTAACATTCTAAATCGTTTTTGATTATTTAAGGGTTGTCCAGATGCCAAAATTCACCCAGAAATTTGTTTTTCGAGGGGTTTTTCGTTTTTGACGAAATTTTTTAAATTTTTTAACTTTGATTAATTATTGTATGATGAAGGTAGATTAAATGTATGGTTGCATCCCTAATCTACAACAATTATAAACCTCATTAAGCATGTTGGAAAAAATTTAGGCTTGTGAACTATTTAAATTGAAATTAATTAAGTTGGACTTGTTTTAATTTCATTTTTCCCTAAATTGATTCTAAAAATAATTTAGAATTAATATTATGTCACACTAATATCGGGATTAAAATCCCGAAATAATAGCACGCAAATAGAGGTAAAATCACCTAAACGCCACCAAGGCTAGCCGGGCTGCTCACGCAACCCATATGTGGCTGCCTTGGCGCGCATGGTGGTGCTCCCACCTCGAAGCGTTGTGGCTGTGTGGCAAGGGTAAGGGTGCGCAAGGGCTATGCTTGTGGCAGGTGGTGCGAGGCTGCTAGGATGCTCGCATCGCTGCTGGGCAGCAAGGCAGGGAGCCCCAAGCAGGCCCAGCCACACCATCTTGCACGCATGCTAGCATGCGCAGCATGCTGCGATGCGGGCTTGTGCAGGCAAGCGCAACAGTGCCTTGCTAGGCATGCTGCCAGCGCCCAAGCAGCCCCAGCCGTAGCCTTGGTGCCTAGCAAGCCTAACCCATGGCTAGGATGCTAGGCACTTGGTTAAGAGTAGGCTGATTTTATCGATGCATGGGCTATGCGTTTTGTATAAAGTCTTAATTTCATTTAATTATTTTAACGAGGCTAGGCCTCGATTTTTCTAGCTCTTGCAAAATTTTAATTTTGACAAAATTTGGGTTAAACGGCTTAATTAATTGGATTAATTAAGGTGGATGAGGAATTTAGTGGGAGCTTCGTTAATTGCATGATATAATTCCGTCTTAATCACATAAAATGTTTAACAACTTTAACTAGTTTTAATTAGGCGCGTTAATCGGATTAACCACCTAACTTAGTTACTAGTTTTTGCGTGTTATGCATTGTACTTGTTTTTTGTTGTAATATGCATGGGCCATTCACATATAGTTAATGGATGAATGGAAGATATATTGTTTCACAGGTTTCGTGAACATGGCAACTAGTGGGGCCCGATTAGGATAGTAAATACGGACTGGGATCCGTTATGTATTTTTGTAAATTTAAATACGGTATGCGTACCGTTGCATATTTTTGTACCTTAATATTTAGATTGATCCTAGTCGTAGTAGCTAGTAATTTTATTTTGGCGAAATGTCTCAAGACGATGTTTCTATGAAGACGAGCCAAGATGAAGACTCTTGAAGACTTGAAGATTCAAGGGGTCATGCTAGTTGTCAAATGCATCTATTTTTATGCTTTATATATATTGTTATGCTCACATATATATATATATATATATATATATATATATATATATATATATATATATATATATATATATATATTCGAATGTTAGATGCATGTTTAGGATTTCAAATGTTGCGATGATTAATTAAGGTCACTTAAATCAACCAACATAGAAACCCTAGGTCCCTATAATATTGAGCTAAGATATGCCATTCTAAGAACAACACTTACCGAACTAATGCGCGTATGTGATGGGCTACACCAAAGTGAAGCATTATTACTTCCCTAGGAACGTAAGGTATACTAGGTATACAAGTTGTCTTGGTTAAGCTCAACGATATCAGTACGGAGTCCTTAGATGTCGTGGCAATGGAGATAAAATGTCAAGGAAGCATTAGATGCGACGTTTTATTAAACCAAGAGTAGCTTGGAGCTATTAGCAATTGGATTGCTTACCCTAAAATATTAAGTGTTAAGACAAGCCAAAGCATGCTTAATCACTTTCTGATTTTTGGGATCTTGGAATCGTTTTATTCTCGCCAAAAAGGGACAAATTTTTAATGCGTGGATAAGACGCGTAATAAGATTGAAAGTTTGCATGTGTGCTTTGTATTTCAAACTTATTATGAACTTGATAAATGGTTATACTTTGCACTTATATTTGTAGAATTCTAAATCAAATTATATTGTTTTCAATGATTGGTAAAAGAAATCTTTTGAGAATGGTTCTCAAAGAATGGAAAGGCATTTCTAAAATGCAACCTCTTATAATTGACTTTTATGACTTAAGTCCGAAAGGACGATTGGATATCATGTATTCAAAATACTGGGTAGTTTTGATGAACATGAAATAATTGAGTTAAAAACTCAAATTTTCAATAGTTGACAACCAAGATATCTTTTCACTTCATGAGTAGGACTCATTGATGTAGCAATTCAAAAACGAATTGAAGGAAACGATGGAACTTTGTTTCACGGGGCATTAGATGCTTAATTATACCTAACAAAGTGTAAAAGTAAAAGTACTTAAAGAGATGGTTCTTAAAGTTATGAGATGATGTATGATAAGAAATATAGGAAACACGGAACAAAGGAAAGGAATAAGATTCCTTTTCTACCCATGAGTTCATGTTATTATGGTTAACTTAGCAATTCGATATCTTCACAAGTATTTGATACTGCTTGAGTGTTCCACTTTGAAAGTGACCTCAAACTATTGAAGACAAGCTAAGTTATTAACTTACAAGCTTAGAATGAAGCAAGTAATGCTACATCAGTTGTAAGGTCACTTGTTTTGTTTAAAGTCCTTTTAAGCCAAGGCTGGAACAATTAATGGTTATTGTGTTCCATAATCAGCAAATGACCCGTTAACACACAGAAAGACTCACATTCAATAAAAGAGCAATAGTTGCGGGCTTTATTTGAATAGCATGGTTGTCTAACCCATGAGTCAGGAATGCTTGATTATAAACAAACATTTCCCTAACATGAAAACTCAAAAGTTCAAGTCGTGAACATGATTTGTGTTCCAAACATCTTTAGCAATGTCACATCGACAAGAACATACTCAAGGCTCTATTAGATAGACTCTTGATAGTTGATCGATACGAAATCGTTCTAAGACAAGCAAGTCTTACTTGTTGAAATCGACAAAGAAAGGAGCTATTGTGTTTGGCATAGACAATTGACTCCAAAAGCTAAAGAGGATTCCATTACTTCAACGTCTCACAAGAATTTGAAAGAATGTGGCAACATTCATCAAATATGAGCAAACTGGACCTTGAGTAGCTCAAATTTTCAGTGAAGTATAGAATCGACATGGCAAGATATCACAACGTCTAGCTAGATTAGATCGAGCGATGTTTGCTTGAGCCAAGTGTGATCACATCAAACTTATGAAATTCAAATTTCACAATGAGCTCCACAAAGAACATAGTGTTTCTTGACGGAGACCTCGATGCCATTTGGAAATGACTCGAATGATGATGGATCACATCCCTTCTTATAAAGTTCTTAAAGATTTGCACAAATGACTAAATGTTACACTAAACAAAAGTGTCAAAGCTAAGAAAGGACACCATATTCAGTTATGGCTATAAATAGTTTCTAGCGTCTTTTCAAGTATATGTCTAGGGCTCTTAGCTCAGTGGGAGCCAAGTGGCTCAATAAGGGCTAAGATTGCTCGAGAAGGAGCTAACTGTTTGTTTCACAATGAACTTTTACCCAAAGACAATATGCATGTCTCTTTGTAAGTATTCAAGTGAGACTACGGGCATTACCTCCACAACCTAATTGAGAACATAGTATTTGTTGCTCTAAATGGTGTCTTTCTGGAAAGTAACACCTTTACAAAATGACAAGTGGGAGGAAAATCAAACTCGACAAAGTTCGAGAGGACGAGCAAGCAACAGTGTTAACCTGATAAAACTGACAATAAAAAATGCTTTAGAAGCAGTTGATAAGATTGGTCAGAATCAAACAGACAATGTAAATTCTCAACCTATTACCCCGTATAGGTATAAAATTCAAAAAAGGCTTGGATTGAATCCTATAAATTTTCTATTAAATTAGAAATAAACCTAAGACTTACAAGCATACTATTCACCATTGGATGGTGAGGGAATAGTGTCTTGTAAATTAGCTACGACAAATCCAAATTCCGAATAATGGTTAGAGGCCATAAAATCCGAAATAGACTCCATGTTTGTAAATCATGTTTGGAACTTGATTCATTTGCATGAAGGGTGACAAACCCATCAATCACAAAAAAGTTTTCAAGGAGAAAACTGACAAATGTGGAAATGCATAAGCATACAAAGCTAGATTGGTTGAAAAGAATACAATTAATTGATGGTGTTGATTTTAATAAAAACCTATTAAAATGCTAAAGTCTTTTCGTGATTGTTCTAGAAAAATTGCGTATATGAAATATGGCAAAATGGAGCATCATAGAAATTCTTATAAACAAGAAGTTTAGTGGGAGCAAGAGTCAATCTTGTATGGTCCAACAACAAGTTTGTGAACTCTATTTTGAAATTATTATCAAATACTAAATGCTTAGGTTTGAAAGGATTTTGACAATGGACCAAGCAAAAGGCAATACTTAGTACATAGTGGGAATTAAGATCTATTTGATAGACTTAATGTAATGTTTAAACGAGTAGAGGAATTTACCGTGTTAAACAAGAAGGACTTGAAAAGGCTTTCGACCCATATGTATAAAACTAAGTAAATGTTTGAACTAAGTCAAACAAGAAAGACTCTAGTAGAGACTTTTAACCGTATCACATAGCAATCAGTTTAGCAAGACTCAATGAAACTGGATGAGCTAAAAGGTCACATGAATGGAACATATGGGAATAATTCTGCGATTTAAACCATCATGTATGCTATGATATGGAGTCGTCACTCAACTTAAATGCTTAGAGCATGAGAAGTATAAAATACCAATCAATCTAATTTAAGTGATGAATCGTTAGATTATGGTCAAGAAAATCCAAAGTACTTTGATCAGTAAAAGGGGATAAGTTCTTGACGCGTAGAAACAATTGTAATTTGAGAATTGATGTTGCAAGCACATCCTTAGCAAGGATAAGATCCTTAATAAGGAAGCCATTTATAAGCACGAGCTAGAATGCGTCGTGGCTTGAGAATGGTAACATGGACGCGTATCCATGTATAATGTGCGGAAATTTAAGGTCAATTTCCATAATCACAAGTGATTAGGGTCTCCCAAATCATTGTGAGTCGTTCAGAATAAAATCCGTGCAAAGCAACATCAGAATGTTTACTAAAATATATGTTGAGAATATTATTGCCTGGAAGGCAATAATATGAAAGTGTTCAATGGAAAGTTCGTTGTCGAACGTTGATTGTAGGTTGTCAAGTTGAAATATCTCAAGTCATGAAAATGAGTGGGAGTCATCACTTGGACAATAAATCCTAAATCCCATATGATCCATAACACTCTCAAAGTTTTATCATCTTATTATGAAATTGTTCGATAATGAAGATGCTAAGATTTGCAAAGTAATAGTAGCTAAACCTATGCAATAAGTGAACGACAACATTCACCAGATTGCATTAAAGAAATCAATTATATTAAATATGAGTGTGATTTCTATAAATGTTTAATGAAGAGTGTTACTCTTAAAACATTTGAAGAAAATCATTTATCATAAGATGAAACGTTTGGAAGTTTCATAGTGGAATAAATTTTACTAATAAATTCCACAAACTATTTAATTGTGGTTTAGACTTAAATAATGAGTCCATTCGATTTCTAAGAATATTCAAAACAGGGTATCCAGACCATGTCTTGGATAAAGAAACACCTGTTAAGTAAACATTGAATATTAAAATCGAGAATTATCCCTAATCAAGATCATTTAAATGATGGACGATTAATGACCACTTGAGATTAGTGTGTAGTATTATTTACAGGATCGTTTCTTGTGCTGCAAGGACATAATAGTCATAAATCATTTGCACAGGTGGTAGTTTGGAACTACACCGGATCGACCTATGAGAGTACTTTAAGAGATTAAAAATTGTCATAAGTACATTTCTCATTATAACTATCGGAACCTCTTTCCTCGACCATGAGTGTCATGAAGCTCTCTTGTTTGAGTACTAGTCGTTTTGATGTTGTCAAACGTCTGCTGTAATTGGGGATTATAACGGCAACACCCGGGCGACTAGGTCCTCTTAGTAAGGGAAGCTTACAGTACAAGACTGGGAATGTCCCCCTATTAACAGTAGGGAATGTCTCTTTGTTATTTACAAGGCCGCTCGAAGAGCGAGACTGTGAAAATGCATGACCGTGCTCAGATGAATTTTAGAAATCCTCTGCTTATTGACAGTCGAACTTGGAGATCGAGAAACACTTCTGAACGTAATAAGGATGACGATGAATCTTACCTTATAGTTCACGAAAAGACATTAAGCGACATAGGAAATTGGCTATACACTGTATGCACACTTGTCCGGAAGAACAAGTGAGAGATTGAAAGGAATGGTGTCCTTCCAACAAGTGTAGTATTCTGATAGAGGGTTCAGAATTATCGGAAAGCTAATTCTTCAGTAAGGTCAAGTGATCGGAATGTCTAGGTGGAGGCCGCTTCCGATCAGTAATATTAATGTACAATTAATATTACAGCTTGATCTTGACTGAACCCATCGCGTCGAACCCAACCGAACATCCGATCCGAGACGATAAATCAATTCAAAGGATTTGATGAGTCGTCGGAGTTTTACGAACAAAGACGTCGGATATCGAGCTTAGAGCGTCGAGATCGAGCGTCGCAAGTCGAGTCGAATTTAGAATTCGAAGAGACGCGAAATCAATCAAGTTACGAATACGAACCTAGCCGTAGCCTAGAATTGGCCTAGCCCTGTGAGTACTAGGCTAGGCAATATCCATCGCAAGCCTAACATGCTAGGCGTGCTAGGGCATTGCGTGCTAGCAGGCTATGCGCCCAAGCACCATCGCAGCATTGCATATGCATGTGCATGTGCTAGGCGCTGGCGCTAGGCAGGAAAGGCCTAGCACTGCTCATCACACCAGGCAGCATGTGCTTGTGCGTTGCTAGCACAGCACCATGCACCATCGCAGCATGTGCATGTGCGTGTGCGTTGCTAGCACAGCACCATGCACCATCGCTGCATGTGTGTGTGCGTATGCATTGCTAGCACAACACCAAGCAGCAGCGTGCTTGTGTGTGTACGTAGTAACGCAGCGCCCAGCATGCGTGGCTCGCTAGCAGCACGCATGCTGGCATGCAAGAATAGGCAAGGCACCAGGCGCCAGCAAGGCTGCCTTGGCTGCCAAGGGTGGCTGGCAGCCAACTGTCCCAGCCACATGGAGGATCCGGTTATGGCTGGCGACCAAGGGTTGTTGCCATTACCTTGGGCACCAAGGCTATGGTCCCCACCCCCTTCTTGGAATGGTCCTCACCTACCCACTCCTCTCCATGTGCCACTTGTAACTCATTGATTGCATTGTTTATTAATTTGTTTTTTATTAAAATAAATTAGTAGGAAAATGCAATTGTCTTACATTGATCATGAATGGGTTGACAAGTTGATTTTCTCTATATATACCTAATAACTGGGCATTTAGGAATTCACTTGAGTAGAACTCAATGAGGCATCTCCCATTAGGTGAGAAAACCTCTAAGTTCGTAAGACTCCATTTTTATTGGTCGGATCCCGACTAACATTCGGGACTTGGACCGTTCTGGTCAGGTTCGCGGGTACGAGCCATTGGAGGCGGTCACGATTGTGACGCTTGAGCTTTCGACGTAAGAGCTCGATTTGCGAGCAAAGCACGCGTCGAGGGTAAGAATGTCGTTTCTCTTTATCTCTTTATGTTGTTAATTATGTAATTAAATATTTAGTTGCTTTAATTAGTGAGCGGGTCTTGGGCAGGTTTCTCTTCCTCGTAGCGTTGGACGCTATGAAACCCAACAAAGGACATGAGGTAACTCATCCGCCCAAAGACCGCCAGCTCTCTCAACTTTCTTTTTTATGCCGTCTGAGATGAGTTTGTTGAAGGCTTCAACTTGGTCGTTTTCCTGGGGCCAACCAACGGACGCAAAACAGTGTGAGATCCCTTGATCTTCCAACCAATTCTTGAGGGAAGGCGTTTCAAACTGAGGACCATCGTCAAAGACCATGGACATGGGAACCCCAAACCGGGTGACTATGTTTCTCCTGATGAAGGAAATCACATCTTTAGTCTTTATGCCTTTGACCGCCTCTGCTTCAACCTATTTGGTGAAGTAATCCACAACAACCAAGATGTAACGACGACTGCCTGAAGCAGGTGTGTATGGTCCTAGAATGTCCATGCCCCACTTTGCAAATGGAACAGGACTGTGAATGGCTGTTAGGTTTGTGGCCAGTCGGTGTATCAGCCGGCCAAACCGTTGACATTTGTCATATCTCTTCACCAAATTTATGGCATCTACCTCAAGAGTGGGCCAAAAGTAGCCCTACCGCCTGGCTCTCTTAGCCAGGTATCTGCTGCCTATATGTGATGCACAAAAACCCGCATGCAGATCCTCTAGGACTTCTCTTCCTCTCTCTGGGGTAACACATTTCAAAAACGGCTGCAGGTACCCCTTTCGGAGGAGTTCCCCTTGATGCATTACAAAGCTCAGAGCTCGTTTCTTAAGAGCAACTGCTTCTAAAGAACATCCGACAGAGTGTCGTCCGTTAAATATGCCCGGATGGGATCCATCTAGGTAGAGCTTCAGTCCAGAACTCCAATGGAGTCATGTTCAATACTTCTTTTTTCCATGACCTCCCAAAAGACTAACCTAGGTGCATCACAAGAGGCGGATGATGCCAACTTGGAGAGTGCATCTGCTTAATTATTCTCATACCGTGGCACTTGACGTAGATTGAATTCGTCAAGTACCGCAGCTTCTTCTTTAACCGCCTGTAGATATTTGATCATAGCCGGATGGGTGGCTTCATAGTCCCCATGGAATTGGCTGACGATCAATTGAGAATCAGAGCAGGCATCAACTTTATTTGCCCTTGTCGCCTTACACATACGTATACCAGCTAGCAGGGCCTCGTACCCCAACTCATTATTTGAGGCTTGGAACTTAAACCGTAGTGCATATTCATATTTATCCCCTTCTAGAGAGTCAAATTACGCCCGCACCACAGTCGTTCATAGTAAAACTTCCGTCTACAAATAACTTCCAAACCTGATCCGAATTTGCCGCCTGTACCAGCCTAGTCGTTTCGATAATGAAGTCGGCAAACGCCTGACCTTTCACTGCCCGCCTGGGTTTGAAAGTTATTTCCAGACTTTGTATTTCAATAACCCATTTGATCATTGGATGTACCAAAAAGTAGGGCTTTAACCGCTTGATTGCTTTGTAAAGAGCCAACCCAAGTTTTTCAATCATTGGGTACCGGAGTTCAGCATTTCTGAAAACATAGCTGATGAAATATAGTGGGAGCTGATTTTCGTCTTTCTCAGCAAGGAGAACATCACTAAGGGAGTGATCTGAGACGGCTAGGTACATGTAGAGAACCTCCTGGGGCAGGGGGCTCACTAGCCTTGGCAAAGAGTGCAGATGTTGTTTTAGCCTCTGAAATGCTGCCTCAGCCTCTTCTCCCTACTTGAATCTTGACCTCTTCCCGATTGCTTGGAAGAAATAAAGGCATTTGTCGCCTGACCAGCTGAGGAACCTCCCCAATGCCGCCAGGAAACTGGTAAGTATCTAGACTTCTCTGACAGTGCAGGGTGACTCCATGTCAATAACCGCCTGTACTTTTTCCGAATTAGCCTCTATGCCTCTTTTATCAATCAGAAATCCGAGAAACTACCTAGACTCAACACCAAAGACACACTTCTTGGGGTTAAGCATGACCTTGTGCCGCCTGAGGGTGGTGAAGGTTTCTCGGAGGTCAGCCAAGTGATCCGACTATAGCTTGGATTTGACTATCATGTCATCAATCAACGCCTCTACATTCCTTCCAATTTGATTGATGAAAATTGTGTTTATCATTCGTTGGAAAGTAGCAGGCGCATTCTTCAACCCAAACGACATCACCGTATAACAATATAACCCCTGATCAGTGACGAATGCTGTCTTCTCTTGATCTTTTTTCCACAGAGGTATTTGATGGAAACCTAAGTAGGCATCCATGAAACTCCTCAAAGCATGATCGGCAATAGAATCGACTAGGATGTCGATCTTTGGAAGTGGATAGCTATCCTTCGGACATGCGCTGTTCAGATATGTGTAGTCTACACACATCCGCAAGGTGTCATTCGGCTTTTAAACAAGGATAACGTTTGCTACTTAATCCGGGTAGTAGCATTGCCGGATGAACCGAGCATCTAAAATTTTTTTTTACCTTGGCGGCTGCCGCTTGAGATCTTTCCTCTCCGTGATTCCTCTTTTTTTGCCTAACCGGCTTCGTTTTGGGATCAACGGTGAGTTTGTGGACAGCCAAATTTTTTTTACCTTGGCGGCTGCCGCCTGACATCTCTTCCACTTCAAAGGCAAAAATATCTTTGAACTCTCTCAGCAGTTGGAGCAAGTCTGTTCCGAATTTCTCAAGGGAAACCGTCCCAACCTTCACAGTTCTGTCGGGTCGGCTATCGTCTAGGACGACATTAACGCTCTCACCAGCTGGCTGGGGTCGGAGGTCATCCGACTGTTCGCCGGTCAGTGATTGCTATTGTTTTTCTTTTTTGACGGGTGCTAGTTGGCCCGCCTTTCTCTTTTTACCGGCTGCCCTCGGAGCCAGTACTACGTGATCGCAGTTATCCAGTTCTATGTGCTCTTCGCCATGACTGGCTGAAGCCATAATTGGTTTAACGTCTGAGAGGTAACACTCTGTAGCCGTCTTATGGTCCCCATTTAGGACACTGACTGTCCCATCATCCTTCTGAAACTTAATCAGCATGAGAGATGGGATGATGACAGCCTTGGACTCGTTGAGGGTGGGGTGACCAAAAATCATATTGTAGGCGGTCAGCTCCTCAACAACAAGGAACTTGACGACCATGTGCCGCCCTTGCCCTTTTTCTCCCAGCTGCATGGGTAGGTCAATCCTTCCCACCGGATGCACCACCCCTCCCCCAAAACCGACTAAGGAATGAGGAGCCTCATGCATGTTGCTGGGCTTGTACTTGAGCTTTGTCAAGCACTGATAGCTTATCAGGTCAGACGAGCTCCCGGTATCAATTAAAATCCGGCCAACTCGTTGGTTGGCAACCTTGCATTCGATGACGATTGGGTCATCGTGAGGCCGTCTGACCTGGTCTCGGTCCCTTTCAGAAATAAGGACCTCAGGAAAGGTGTCTTTCGACGTTTGGCCCTCATCTACTGAGTTGACCAGCAACCTGATATTGTCCTTGGCTCCCCGGATGGTAGGACCTCCACCCGCAAAAC
Organism: Chenopodium quinoa; assembly: GCF_001683475.1. NCBI lineage: Eukaryota > Viridiplantae > Streptophyta > Magnoliopsida > Caryophyllales > Amaranthaceae > Chenopodium > Chenopodium quinoa. The sequence goes on along the minus strand of NW_018742726.1, from coordinate 889,068 downwards.
CGCCTGCTATAGTGAAGACTGTTTCTTCGTCTGTTTCAGAGTTAGCAGCCGTTGGTTTGGATGGGTGTCCCTTGTTTGTCTTGGGGGTACCCTTGGACTTGGGTAAGTAGGACTTCAGAGCCCCCTCCTCAGCCAGACGGTCCAACAGCCGCCTGAAGCTATAGCAACCGTTGGTGTCATGGCCAACATCCTCATGGAATTGGCAGTATCTACTCTTGTCCTGGCTGCTAACGGGAATTTTCATTGCTGCCAGTTTTTCAAGAGACAATCGATCTTTGATCTCCATGAGAATGGAGGAGCAGTCCTTGGTGAACTCGTACTTTGGGACGTACGGTTCTGATTTTCTTCTGCTCTTCTGGGCCGGCTGGCCAGATCGGTCTGCCGCCCAGACTTCTTTTCTTTTCTTTTCTTCTATCTTTGCCGGCTGGGATGGCCGGCTCTCTTTCCGTTTGGACTTTTTGGAGTCCGACGGGTGCCTCACGGCACAAAGCTCCGTCGCTTGTATATAGGCTTCAACTTCCATTAATGCCTCTTGGAGGGTGGCAACCCTCTTTCTGACTAAGTCGAACTTGAAGGTCAACCCGTCCTTCAGACCCTTGAACAAGTTTGTGTAGGCAACGTCATCAGACAGCCCTTGAATCTGAATTCTCATCAGATTGAACCGCCTGACGTAGGACCTAAGTCCTTCCTGCTCTCCCTACTATATGGCCCCAAGATCGAGGCTTGTTTTCTTGGCAAGGATGTTCATTGAGAAGTTTGACGTAAACAAGTACGCCAAAGTTCTGAAATTGTTAATGCATTTGGCTGGCAGGTTGCCAAACCATCATTAGGCTATGCCCTTTAATGTGGCCAGGAAGCACCGACACCAGGCGGCATCGTCCAACCCCTGTAAGTACATGAGGTTGGTATAGGCCATTAGGTGATCTTCTGGGTTGGCGGTACCGTCATAGGCACCGACCAACAAGTTGTTCACCTTAGTCGACTGTGCCGCCTCAGTAATTTCCCTGGAGAATGTCGTTGGCTGTTCCCCAAGGTTAAGCAGCTGGAGCTGTCAGTCCATAGGTTGGACCGGTTGAGCCGCCTGACCCCCGAAGAGGGCCGGCTGGATGTATGGAGATCCATACGGCATGTATGGTGACCCGTAATGTACCAGATGGATAATTTTGGGACCAGAGCGTGCGGACGGACCGCACGACTGACTTCCTTTATCTGATTCCGAATACTTTATGGAAGTATGTCGGAAGCTGTCTGGGTAGGTCGACGTTGAAGCTGACGCGGACAGCTGCAGACTTCTCTTTTCCTGGATGAACATCCGGGCATCAGAGTAAGTCCTTTTTTATCCATCCGGTTGTACTTGCCGGATGGGCTTCCTTTCCCTGTCTCAGGGAAACGAAACTTTGAGACGTCGATCGTGGACCCATCCGCCACCTTTGGTTTCGGGTGAGGGGTAGGCACACGGTCTTTGAGTTGCTTCTTTCCGGAGGGAGAACACTTCTTTGCCGTCTTACCCTTGTGAGGGTCGTTGGACTTGTTTAGAAGGCTCTTGGTCTCGCCCTTGAAACTTATCATGAATTTTCATGAATTCGTCTCTCGTGACGGGAGCAGCACCTTCTGCCGCCTGGGTTGTCCCAGTCAGTCTGTCGTTTGGGCTGCCTGGAGCAGCCTGACTTTCACCCCGCTCCTTTATTTCTTTGGAGCAGATGTGTTTTGTCCTGAAGGACCCGTCTGGGGCCACATAGGTGTCGATTTCGTAATCGTCACCACTTTCTTGGTCCGCATGGACCTCAGGCTCGACCGTAGGCCGTTTGCCTTCATTTGTTGGTACAGTTTCAGAAGCCATCTAGGAAGTACTCTCCCCACAGACGACGCCAAATGTTTCGGGGGTTTTTGATGTGTCCTGCAGGAGAGTTACAATCCCTAGTATGTGCAACCGAAGCCTGTACCTGCAAAACCACGAAGACTCTGGTTGATGGGAGCTCCGCCTCCGACGATCAAGTCAGTAACGTACATGAGGTAATAAGTGCGGAAATAGTAATTACTCCTCGCTGATACAGGTGGATTCTGCAATTAATATTACTCGGGATTTTTGTTTGTTCCAAGATTTGCTCCATGATTTGCTCCAAGATTTCTTCCAAGATTTGCTCCATGAACCCAGGTCATCGGAAAAGTGAAAATTTAAGATTTACGAATACATATAGTCGCAGATTTCGCATCCCTTGATTGAAATTGTCTAATTAAAATGTATTATTTAGGATTAAGAAACAAACCAAATTTGAGCGAACCCCAATTTTCGAAAACAAATTTTTTTTGCAGATGGTGTGTAGATCGACGCATGTGTTCATTCTCCGTCGATGCATGAGTCAATATAAGGGACAAAGATCATGAATTAGTGGTTACTTTCATCCATGGATGAAGAACAAGATTAGAGAACCTTGAAGAACATTGAAGAACAATGTGATGTACAATTTTTTTATTTTAATTTTTTTTATTTAATCTTATTTAAAAGTGATTTTAATAAAATAATTATGAAAAGAAAAAAAATATATTTTTGAAAAATCAGAAATTAATTTTAAAAGAAAAAGAAAATGAATTAAAAAAGAAAAAATTAAAAAAGAGGTTTGACCAAGTATTTAAAATAAAGAAAAAATCAACCTATAAGATTTAAGAATATTAATGGTCATTTTAAGCATGACCAGAGTAGAATTTTTATTGATTTCACTTATATTCTTTGTGACAAATCATCGCTTCACATTCTTGCCAGCAACCTTAATTTTGAAGTGTTGAATGTACGAGTATTAAATTGAGTTAGATTCTTACTTATATGTGATAGGATTTTAGGGTAGATTTCCCTTCTCTTTCACCAATTCAATTTCTCTTTCCCTTATTTAGATTTAAGAGTATTCTTAAATTTTGCAGCAATTTATATAGATTTGGCCATTTACAACAATTAATATGGGTTTCGCCCTTTTTTTTTTATTTTGCATGAAAATACCGGTATGTTTGTTTGCCATTTTTGGGAACGATTCACTAATCTTAATTTACATGTCAATTTCATATTCAAAGTGGTAAAGGTCATTTTTTTTTTTTTTTTTATTTTTTTTTTACAGGAGGTCAATTTATTAATTGATGGTTCTTTTGGCTGTATTTTAAGAACTTAAGGGTCATTAAATTTCTGAATTTTTTTTTTTAATCTACATTTTGAGTTTATGAAATTTAAGATTTTGAATTTTCAACACAATAAGGTTATTCTTTTTAATTACTTCCGTAACTATTTTGGGTATCTCAGTTTCCCTCTTTTGCTATGCTATAATTTAATACATATGCTAATCTTTTTAGTTTGATGAAATGGGTATTGATAATTTTCCATTTAAATGTATACAATACTCCTTATTTCATAAATTTTAGATACAAATTTTAATTTACAAATACTAATTATAATATCAAAATTGCTTGCAAATTCAAGGGAAAGGCATGCAACAACTCCAATTGACATTATAGCACACAAAACTGTTAACCAATATGAAATACATTCGCCTTCAATTACTTCAATTTGATTTGTGATATTAATTTGTCTTTCTAGATATTATCAATCATGCTCTATTATTCAAGTTGTCTGCACTAAATCTAAATACTCTAGCCAAGTACTATTTTATTGTATAAATGGAAATAGCCAAATAGGGAATATTGTATTTATCTCTGCCAACTTGTCATTGTATATCTGGCATTAGTAATGCATAAATATTATGATCAAAATGATCACCAATATTACCTATGCAAAAATAAACGCAAACAATTGCTTCTACAATTCTCACCTTGAATTTTCAAAATTTTGATACAAAGTAACGCGTGCGTTGCGCGGACTAAAGACTAAGATTTGACTTATTTATGAATTTTAGTTTTTTAAAAATCATTTTGTACTCCAAATCATGTAGGGAGTAATTTTCAATTCAATTTTCTTCCTTCTTTTGTCCTTTTATTACCCTCCCAGTCCCCATACGTTAAAAGACTTGCAACACGGTTAAAAAAAAAATGTAGAGTAACTGACCTCATAAAGGAAACCTTGGTTTTTAGAGTCATAACTCTTTCTTTTTTTTTTTTTTTTTTTTTTTTTTTTGAGGAAATTGACTCTAATATCTTTTAACTTGTATTTTGTATCATCCTTTTTTCTCTGTTATATGGATAGAAAAAATAGAAATGTTGCGATGAATTACGGAAGTTTTGCGTTTGTGTATAATGGCTATTATTGATCAATTCTGTTCGTAGTATGTTTAGATTTTTTTGATAAATCAATATTTGAAATTACTGTACATGGCATGAAATTTGTTGTGTTGTAATGGTTGTACCCATACGACATTTTTGCGTCAGCATGAAAAATTGGAAGTACTACTCTTTTTGTCCCTCTTTTTTTACCCCATAGCAAATACTTGGGTCAATATTAATAACTTTGACTATAAATTCTCATTAATCTATAAGAGATAATATAATTATATGGGATCTTGTTGAATTTGTTTGATTGTATAATTTATTAATATCAAGTTTTTATAATTTTTACACTTATAGAAATAAAAATATATACATTTTAACACATGTCTCGAAAATCGTGAAAGATCAAATGGAGCAAAAATATAGAAACAGAAGGAATATTAGACTTCTACACCTTAGCTAAAACTTAGTCCAAGTTCCGGGTCAATTATTTCGATAGAATTATCATTTATATATAATGTATTATAGATTACGAGTATATACAAACTTATAATTAATAAATATTTGTGACAATATAAATCTAATATCATATCACTATTAAATAATGTCAGTTTAGCAGCCATGCTACGAGACAACATCACTTGACATTCCAGTTTTTCGCCAAGTTTCACGCCACGTAGGCAATAAATAGGTATTAAATTTAGATATATTTTTAAAGATAAAAATGTTGGATAGAGTTTTAATACCGATATACTTCTAATATTTTATATATACAAAATTAATCATAACACCAAATATCTTATAACTCAGTACTACTTCCATCATAAAATTCATTTTAAAAAGTTATTTAAAATAAGATCCATATATAATATATTTAATTTAATTACAAAAAATAATAGTTAATCAGTGAAAATAAGTTTTAATGAGGAAAAATAATTTTAGTTTAGGTAAAAATATATACTTTCAGTTCAGTAAAAATAATTTCAGTTCAATATAATATAATTTCAATTCAGTATGTCTAAATATCCAGCATTATAAAAAGAATTATATGATTGTATTTAACATTTAATCCAAAACGTTTACCCTAAACTTTTATTAACCATCTGGGCATCGCCCGGGCACAGAACTAGTATATATATAATTGGGAGTTTTTTCCCAAGTTTTTAGAGCACCACGTAGGATTTTAATTTTAAAAAATTATTAGAGCGCCAGGTAGGATCCCAAGTTTTTAGAGCACCACGTAGGATTTTAATTTTAAAAAATTATTAGAGCGCCAGGTAGGATTAATATTTTTAAAACGCTACAATTGGATTATGCCACGTAAGATTAGTTTTTTTTTTAAGTGCTACGTAGGATTTTAATAAAAAAACGCCACGTAAGATTAATATTTTTAAAACGCTACAATAGGATTATGCCACGTGAGATTAGTTTTTTTAAAGCGCTACATAGGAATATAATAATAAATAAAAATTAATAAGAGTGTCACATAGCTAGTAAAATATTATATAGGAAAAATGGAAATAAGTAATCTCACCTTTGCGTGGTCTGACAATAACAATCCCACCTTTTGATTATTACAAGGCAATCCCAACTATGTATGTCATCTTCTTTTAACAAATCTTTTTACCTACAACATGTTAAACATGTTAAAATGTTTTTTTTAAAGCCACGTGTCGCTCAATAATTGGTTAAAATGAAAAAAAATTAAAACAAAAAATAAAACAGGTAAAATAAATTTTAAAAAAAATGAAAAGAAAAAAACCCACACCACCACAAGCCACCCCCAGTCGTGAAACCCTAACCCTTACCCTAGCCCCACTAAATACCGGCCGGGCGCTGCCCTAAACTCCTGAATACGGCCGGCCGGAATCCCCTAATACCAAAAACCACCACGCCGACCAAAACCCATCCCAGAAATCACCCCCTAACCCAAATACTACCCCTGAAACCACCATAACCACCACAATCCAAAGCCACCACCCTAAAAACAACCCGACGATAACTCCATCCCGGCCACCGAAAACTCCATCCTAACCTCCTTAACCACCCCCAAAATCCCCACCCTAGCCTCTAAAACCCCCTTAAACACCCTAAAAACCTATCCCTGCCGCCGGCCGGCTATTTTCGGTGGTTAAGGAGGGCGGCCGGCCGGTTTTTGGTGGTGCCTGAGGTAGGGGTTAGGGTTTCACGGTGGGGGTTGGTGGCTGGCTTTTTTTTTTTTTTTACTTTTTAAGAGAAAACTAAATAAACCTATTATATTTTGACACATGGCATATAACCTACAAAAATCGGTCACTAACAAGTCAGAGTCTATTAAAAGAAGATGACATGCAAAGGTGGGATTGTCTCGTAATAATTAAAAAGTTGTGATTGTTATTGTCAGACCACGCAAAGGAGCGATTATTATTTCCATTTTTCCAAAAATGAGTTGCATCGTGTGGCCAGCTGAGACACACCAAAAGACTAATTGAGTAACCCTTGACCATCCGAGTAACCCAGATATAATCGATTAAGTAACCATTGATCAACTAAGAAACCCCAAACCAAGTAATCCCGACCACACAATGATGACCAGCCTCATATAAAATTTTGTGAAATTAAATATTATCTTTTATATTAAGAATTTTATCTAAATATGAAAAACAAACTTAATAATTCATTTTATAATAAAAAAAATTGAAGTAATACTATTTGATTAGGGGATTTAACCCCGCCACGTGGTCCAATGAGATACTGCCATGTGTCATTCACGTGGACTAACCAGAGTCCGCCACGTGTCATCTCGTGAGAGGTCTAAGGTGGACCAATCAGGCTACGACACGTGGCAGACATATTGCCAACTAGGAAAGTGGCCTTCCACGACCCAAATACCTAGGCAAGCCCAGTCAATCCTAGGTTTTTGAAAACCTAGTAATGGGCACACATATCAAGACCCTATAAAAGGGAGATGTTCCCTTTGAGGAACATCATTAAGAAATTCCCAAACACGGGTGTACATTAATTAATGAGCATTAACTCCGGCTTTAATTGCACTACTTGAAAGCTAAGGCTCAAATTTCGAGGTTATATCAGATAACCGGATGATTACTTATCTCCTAAAAGGAGCCTGATCCCCTTTACTTTCCGCAATTTTTACATCCGAACACGTTCTAATTTGATCGTCGAAGGCGGAACTCCCACCCATAGAAGTCTCCGTTGTTTTGCAGGTATAGGCGTCCAAAGGTCAGTCTTGGTGTTGTAACTCTTCCGCGGGACATCCAAAAAACCCCGAAGCATTTGGCGCCGTCTGTGGGGAGAGTACTTCTAAGATGGCTTCACAAGAACCTGTACCGCTCCTTAACAAGAAACGGCCTATGGCTGACGTTCAAGTCTATACAGACCGGGATATGGATGACGACTATGAGGTCGACACACATAGCCCCTAACGGGTCCCTAAGACTAGGCGCATCTGTCCCATCAAAAAGAGGGAACGGAATGACAAACAGGCGGGCCCTAGTGAACTAGTCGGCTAGTTAGCCCATGGTGGCCGAAGGTTCCATCCCTATCACCAGAAATGAGCTCATGACCCTCATGACAAGTTTTAAAGGAAGATTAAGGACCTGATTGACAAGCGGACGGCTGTTTCCACCAGGGAACGGTCGGCCAAGAAGCCCACCCATTGTGGGAAAAATAAGTCGGTCAAAGACCGAGAAGCCACTCCTTACCCTAAACCTAGGGAGGGGCAAAGGCCCTTGTTAAATTTGGCCATCAAACATGTACATCAAGATGGCTCAAAGAAAACTTATTCTGATGCCCGGATGTTAATCCAGTAGAAGAAGAACATGCAACTGTCAGAGTTGGCTTCGACGTCGAACTTGCAAGATAGCTTTCAGAATACCTCAATAAGGTATTCACAATCAAACCAAGAGAACCAGACAGGCTGCATGTTTTCTCACTCTAGTCCTCGGATGCTCCATGCAGCCCCGTATGCGCCTCAACAGCCATACATACCGTATGGACAACCTTACATGCAGCCAACCCTCTTCGGGGGGCAGGCGACACATAATGTCCAACCCTTGGACTGGCAGCTCCGACTGTTAAGACTGGGGGAACAACCCTCTGCAATTTCCAAGGAAATAACTGAGGCTTCTCATCCAGTCAAGGTGAAAAATGTGTTGGTAGGTACCTATGACGGTACCACCAATTTAGAAGATCACCTTATGGCATACACCAACCTTATGTATCTTAAAGGGTTAGATGATGCCACATGGTGTAGATGCTTCCCAACCACATTGAAGGGCGTCACCCAACAATGGTCCGGCAACCTACCAAGCCGGATGCATTAATAACTTTAAGACGCTTGCGTACTTGTTTGCATCCAACTTCTCAATGACCATCCCTACAAAGAAAACAAGTCTTAACTTGGGGGCTATATAGGAGGGAGAGAAAGAAGGGCTACGGTCATACATCAGGCGGTTCAATCTAATGAGAATTCAGATTCAGGGACTATCTGATGAGGTGGCCTATATTGACTTTTTCAAAGGTCTCAAGGACGGGTTGGCCTTTAAGTTCGACCTTGTCAGAAAGAGGGTTGCTACCCTCCAAGAAGAACTGATAGAGGCGGAAGCCTATACACAGGCGACCGAGCTCTGTCATGTTAGTAAACGTCGGACTCAAAGAAGTCCGACAAAAGAAAGAGTCGGTTATCACAGCCGGCTAAGAAAGAAGAAAAGAAAAGAAAATAAATCTGGGTGGATGATACCTCTGAACAGTCGTCTAAGAAGAAAAGGAAAGAATTTGAACCATACACCTCAAAGTATGAGTTCAACAAGGATTGTCTCTATCCTGATGGAGATTAAAGACCGGGTGACCATTCAGAAGTCGGCTGCTATGAAAGGTTCGGCCAAAAATCGAAACAAAAATAAGTATTATCATTTTAATGAGGATGTTGGCCATGACACCAGTGATTTATATAGTCTCAGGCGACTGTTGGACCGTCTAGCTTACAAAGGGGTGCTCAAGTCCTACATTATAAGGTCCAAGGTTACCCTGCAAACCAACCCTGGGCAGTCATCCAAGAAATAGTCTCAACCTGTTAATAGTTCTGATACTGACGAGGAACAGAGCTATACAATAGCAGGTGGCTATGCTGGAGGCGGCCCTACCATTCGGGGAACCAAAGATTACATCTGGCGGGTAGATGTCAGCTTAGTTGATGAGTGGCAGGCGTCTAAGGACACTTTCCCTGAAGTTTTCATCGAATGATGATCCCGCATGATGATCCCATTGTCATCGAATGCAAAGTGGCCAACCAAAAGGTTGGCCGAATCCTCATTAACACCGACAATTCCTCTGATCTCATCAGCCACAAGTGCCTGACCAAGCTCAAGTACAAGCCTGAAGCATGCACGAGGTATCTCATCCCTTAGTGGGATTTAGGGGCGGAGTTGTGCATCCGGTAGGTCGAATAGACTTACCCATTCGGTTGTGAGAAAAGGGTGAGATACGCCACTTGGTGATCCGGTTCTTAGTTGTTGAAGAGCTGACCGCCTATCACATGATTTTGGGTCGTCCCACCCTAAATGAATCCAAAGATGTTATCATCCCTTCTCTTATGCTTCTCAAGTTTGAAAGGGATGATGGAACAGTCGGCTCCCTAAGGGGAGACCACAAGACGACTAGGGAGTGTTATCTCTCTGACGTCAAACCCACTGTGGTCGCATCCAACCCCAGTGGAGAAACTATAGACCTTGACAAAGTCAAGGATGTCACGCCTGCCCCCATAGCACGCGGCAAGAAAAAAGAGGCCGACCATTTGGTGGTTTTGAAAAAACAAAAGCAATAGAAATCACTGACCGGAGAACAGTCGGATGAACTCCATCCCGAGTCGACTGGAGAGCACGTTGATATTGTTCTGGATGACACTCGTCCATAACTTACTATTAAGGTGGGGACGGCTGCTTTTGCTAAATTGGGTGCAGGTCTGCACAACCTATTGAAAGAGTTCAAAGACATCTTTGCCTTTGAAGTGGTCCAGATGCCAGGCATCAACCCGGATCTAGCTGTCCACAAACTTGCTGTGGATCCTAAAAAGAAGCCGGTAAGGCAAAAGAAGAGGAACCATGGTGAAGAAAGAAGTCAGGCGGCAGCCGGTGAGGTGAAAAAGCTTTTAGATGCTGGGTTCATTCGGAAGTGTTACTTCCCTAATTTGGTTGCCAATGTTGTGCTCGTAAAGAAGCCAAATGGTACTTGGCGCATGTGTGTATATTACACAGACTTGAACAGGGAATGTCCGAAGGATAGCTATCCCCTTCCAATGATTGAAAGTCTGGTCGACTCTACAATCGGCCATGCCTTGATGAGCTTTATGGACGCCTATTCAGGCTTCCATTAGATACCCTTGTGGAAGAAAGATCAAGAGAAGACGGCCTTTGTCACCAATCAGGGGTTATTCTGTTATATTGTGATGTCGTTTGGTTTAAAGAATGCGCCTGCTACCTTCCAAAGTATGATTAATACAGTCTTCATCAATCAAATTGGAAGGAATGTGGAGGCGTATATTGATGATATGATAGTTAAACCCAAACTTCAAGCAAACCGTCTTACAAAGCTCCGAGAAACATTCGCCACACTCAAGCAGCACTAAGTCATGCTTAATTCCAAGAAGTGTGTTTTTGGCGTTGAGTATGGGAAGATCCTCGGATTTCTGATAGATAAAAGGGGGACAGAGGCCAACCCGGAAAATATATAGGCGGTCATAGACATGCAGTCGCCACGCACTGTAAAAGAAGTTCAAAAACTAACAGTTTGTGTGGCGGCATTAGGGAGACTCCTCAGTCGGTCAGGCGACAAGTGCCTCTATTTCTTCCAAGCAATCAAGAAGAAGACTATGTTTGAATGAGGGGCGGATGCAGAGGCGGCCTTCCAAAAGTTTGAAAGAACACTTGCACTCTTTGCCAAGGCTGGTCAGTCCTTTGCCAAAAGAATTGTTGTACATGTACCTAGCCGTCTTTGACCATGCGCTCAGTGCTGTTCTCCTTGCTGAAAGAGGCAGCACCCAGCTCCTGGTCTATTTCATCAGTCATGTTCTACGGAATAAAGAGCGAGGTACCCCATGGTTGACAAATTTGGACTTGCCCCCTACATGGCAGTCAAGAAGTTAAAGCCTTACTTCTTGGCACATCCGGTCGTGGTTTACACTAACCAACCAATCAAGCGGTCAATGACAACCATGGAATCATCCGGCCAAATGATCAAACGGACGATTGAAATTCAAAGCCTTGAAATTACTTTTGAGCCAAGGAAAGCAGTGAAAGGACAAGCGTTTGCTAACTTCATTGTTTAAATGACCAGGCTGGCTGATCCTGAAAACCTTGAACAGGTTTGAAACGTATATGTGGACGGGAGCTCCCCCCTGAACGGTTGTGGTGCAGGCGTCATATATCAGTCTCCTGAAGGAGACAAGTATGAGTATGCACTACGTTTCAAGTTCCAAGCCTCAAATAATGAGGTAGAATATGAAGCCCTACTAGCCGGCATCCGCATGTGTAAGGCGGCTAGGGCAAGGAAAGTGGACATTTGTTCTGATTCACAATTGAGTGTTATCCAATACCATGGTGACTATGAAGCCACACATCCGGCTATGATCAAGTACTTACAGGCGGTCAAAGAAGAGGCTGGGACCCTTGATGAATTTCATCTAAGTTAGGTGCCCAGGTCCGAGAACAATCAGGCGGATGCTCTCTCCAAACTTGCATCATCCGCCTCTTATGATACACCTAGGTCTGTCCATTGGGAAGATGTGAAAAAAAGAAGTATTGAAGAGGATCCCATCGGAATAATAGACCGAGGCTCAACATAGATGGACGTCATCCGGGCTTACTTAACGGACGACACCTTGCCGGATACTTACCCAGAGATGGTTGCAATGAAAAAACGTGCGGCCAATTTTGAAATCCACAAGGGAGAGCTCTTTAAGAAAGGCTATCTCCAACCCTTTTTGAAATGTGTTTCTCCAGAAAGAGGGCGAGAGGTCTTGGAAGACTTGCATTCGGGCTTCTACGCCTCCCACTTAGGCGGTAAGACCCTAGCAAAGAGAGTCAGGCGGCAAGGTTACTTTTGGCCTACCCTAGAAGCAGATGCCATGGAGATGGTGAAAAAATGCGACAAGTGTCAAAGGTTTGGCAAGCTCATACACCGTCCGGCCACTGATCTGACGGTCATTCATAGCCTAGTTCCATTCGCTAAATACGCCTGCTACAGGCGGACGGAGGTATATTTTGGTTGCTGTCGACTACTTCACCAAATGGGTAGAGGCGGAGGCAGTCAAAAGCATTAAAACAAAAGATGTTATCTCCTTCATCTGGAGAAATTTCATCACTCGGTATAGGGTACCCATGTCTATGGTCTTTGATAATGGTCCTCAATTTGAGACGCCTGCTCTCAAGACTTGGTTGGGAGACCAAGGGATCTCTCACTATTTTGCATTAGTCGGTCGTCCCCAAGCAAACGGCTAGGTTGAAGCCTTCAACAAGTTAATATCTAATGGCATCAAAAAGAAAATTGAAAGAGCTAGCAGCCTATGGGCTAACGAGCTACCGCATGTTCTGTAGGCCATTAGGACGACTAAAAAGGGGGTGACTGGTGAAACTCCATTTCTCATGGTTTATGGGGAAGAAGCTGTTTTGGCTATGGAGCACTACGAGTCAACTCTTCGAGTTATGTTATATGACGAGGAGGCTAACTGGGAGGCCATGCGGCTGGCACTGGACACTCTTCCAAAACGCAGGGGCAATGCTGCCCTGCGCCATGAGATCTACTGTCTGAGAATGACGAGAGCCTACCATAAAAGAGTGCACAAGAGCCCCCGGCCAATGAGCAGGGAAAGCTGACTCCCAATTAGGAAGGCCCCTACCGGATCTATGAAGAAGTAAGAGGCGGCACCTAACGCCTGGAAACACCAGACGACAAGAAGCTTGCCAGAACTTGGAACGTAGACAACTTGAAAAAGTACTACTTCTAAGCCTTGTAAATTTTTTTGTAAATGAAAGCACATCAATACTTTGTACACATTCCCTGAGGGACACCTACCTAATAAGCAGACGACCTTCTTATTATTTTCCTTTGACTCCAACATGAGTAGAAAATAAGCTAAGTCAAGCAAACTTAGAAGCTATGTGTTGTTCCACTCAGAGCAAATGAGGCCTATGGCCGGATGATCTAAGTCACGCCCATGGCCTGACGATCAAAATACGGCCTACGGCCGGATATTCTTAATTTATAAAACAATACGCCTATCCCTAACATGAGCAGATGTCCGACGACATCCATTTGGGTGAATTCGTCGCAGAGAGCATCTCCTATGTAGGTGGCACATTGCTCTGTGAACTGATCAAATGAAACAAACATAATAAAGACTACTGACTGCTCTAAAAACATGCGGTAGCCTATAATATCTAAGTTGGATGCCGACTGTTGTTGCTCAGGGGCAACACAGTCGGAGAAATTTGAGGATATAAGCTAAGTTCCACACTTAGCAGCTAATTGAGTAAAAAAATAAGTCTAAAGCTTAGCACTTTTGAGGAAAAAACATGCGGCTAACGGCCGTCTACTTCTTCTATTTACTCAAGCAAAGGGTGACAAAGATTGATTAATCCTAAAGGTTAACTCACAGTCGCTCGACCTAAATGACCTAAAATGGAACCTAAACGGTACGAAAGAAGCCGCCTGTCCTTTTGATAGATAGACGGCATTCGGCCACTATTCCTATTTAGGTTAGCAAAAACAATTAAAGCTACCGCCTGTAACCCAACAAGCGGTTGCTACTTTGGTTAAACATCCCGTTTAGCGCCTATTTCTGTGCAGGTACCATACAAACGGATAATTTACAATCAATAAAGTAATCTAAGTACAAAACTTAATGAATAAGCGTGGTTCGTCTAAACAAACTATATTGATGCCGAGAGCCGGATCAGGCTGAGTGTATGACCGTTTGTCCAATGGCTGTCTGTCCGCCTGGTTTGGGGCAATCACCATAGTGATTGATTGACTTAGAAATCAGCCATACTCTTTAAAGTGTCAAAGATTTCCAAGTCAACCCATCAGCCTTTGAAAATCAGGCGCACAGCCGCCCAGGGGCAAAAACAGTCAGTATACAAAAAAAGTCGGCATATGGAAAGTATTCAAAGCATTCATATAAAAAGTTAAGCTATACTTAGCAAAATTTATGAAATGCAAAAATTCAAAGCAAAGTGTAAATTGGAAAATCCGACAAAACTATTGGATGATTCATATAAACAGTCGGCCATAAGACCAACTGAAAGGTTGAAATTGTTAACAAACCCCGACCCCTTGATCGGGTAATGATACAAAAACAAACGACACGCAAGACGACGAAAAGTTGATATAAAAAAATATTGCTTAAGCAGCAGGAGGGGGTTTATCAACATCAGCAGCCACATCCTTCTGATCCCCATTCGGCCGCTATTCTTTTCCATTAACCTCCCCCTCCTTCTCCTCTTCATGGTCCGATTCCCCTGAAGTAAAATCAGACGACTCCTCCTCCCTCTCTTCCTCGCCCTCTTGGGCTTGGTTCAAAAAAATTTCATTGTATTCCTTGGAAGAGGCAGCAAATTGATTCTCCCAGATCTCATAGCTGGTCTCTGGGAATACAGCCCCCCATGTCACCTTCATAATGGCGTTGCAGTCGTCCATCTTATCCTTGACTAGGGCCTCCTTTTCTTCATCAGCCCTTGAGAGGTATTTCTTAGCAAGCTGGGTCTCCTAGTTCTGCAGGCGGAGTTTGAGCTTGTCCACCCAAGTGTGGAGACCGACTGCTTCTTTGTTTGCCTCCTTAAGAGGCTCGAGCTCAGCCTTGAGGTCTTTAACGAACGGCTCTAGCTCTAAGATCCTCTTCTTGGCCGCCTCTAAATCCGTTTTGACCTGCAAGTTGGCAGCCGCCTGATAATACAGTATGTCAGTAGTCAGAAGTTCAGATTGAGTAATCTGGAACATAGCTTTGTCAGAAACAGAGGCGGCCCAAGCCTTCGCATCCTTTACCTCTTTGGTCTTCTCGTTTATGGGCCTACGAAGACCGTGTACTCGCAGCATAGATTACACCCGGCCAAAAACAGACGTCAGATACAAGCGGCTAACAAATTATATAGACAAATGCAAATTTTTTACAAGTATACCTCAGCAAGAAGAGCGAGGATGGCATTCAGGTTGAGGGTGCCGACTCCTCTGACCACCTCCTTATCCTCAAGGGAGACGGCTTTAGCGTGGACTTGGCCAGGTGGACAAGATCCATCCTTTGAGAGACATCTACACAATCAATACCCTGTAAGTACTCGGTGTAAATTCGGCCAACATACCGACTACTTTCAGAGGTGCTAGAGACTGCTGATTGAATTTGACCCTTAAAGGGTATGGGAAAGCAAAGAAGTCTTTGATACATTCAGCAGCCACCTGCTTCTCCTTCTCCTTTTCAGACCAACTGCCAAAAAGGACGATTGGAGATTTTGGAGGTGGGTTGTTCCCTGGCCTTGAGGCCACATGTTTCCTAGCTCTCCCAGGGGTCGTTTTGTCACCAGCCGTCTGTTTCCTAATTTTAGGATCCGACTGAGAGGAGGAGGAAGGCTTCGCTAAGTTTCCCTACAACAATAACCACAATAAGTAAGAAGCAGGCGACAGAAAAGCTAAATGAGACTTATTCAAAATTGAAATAAGTTCACCTTGGGCACCTGCAAAGCAGACGACTCTTAATGGCCGAGCGGTACTGGGCAACAGCTTTCTTTGAGGCCGAGAGCTTTTCCATAGCTTTGTCTGCAAAGGGTGAATCAAGGAGTTAGTTTGACACAAAATTAATTAAGTTTTACAAAGACACTTGAACAGGCGGTTAGCTACCTCTCGACATCTCTTCACTAAGGCCTTAGGCGGCCAGATATGTCCCATCGTATAGCTAGTTATACTTGGGAATATAATTTTGAGGAATGAATTCCCTCGCGCCAGTCTCGGGGTTCGCCTGGATATCTACTTTGACGAGCCCTCTTTTAAGGATCTCTTCTTTTGCTTTACGAGGAACAGGCGGCAGTTCAGAACCGCTTGTTTGAAAAGGTGGGTTCCAGTTCCACCTGTTAAATTTTTTTATTTCTGACTGTGTTAGGGCTGGAGACAATGTAGAAAGTTTTCCTCCAATCTTTCCACTTGTTCTCCTTCCCCACATTCATTATATAGCCTTTGTGGTTAGACAGCTGGTACTAGTTGGTCCCGCTTGTTTTTGAGGTCCGACTAAGGTAATGCATATGGGCGAATGCTTCAAAGCTGGGGTCTACTTGATGCATTTCACAGCCGGCAACATAGCCCAATATGTTAAACCAAGAGTTTGGGGCCAATTGCCAGACAAGCAGCTGGTACTCGTCCAGGATTCGCTCTACAGCCAGATGTAGAGGAAATCTTAGGCCTGCCTTAATAGCCGCCTCATAGCAGCCAAAACATGCGTCCCTGTAGCTGGACTTCTCTGGCCAAACCACAGTGTCCTCGACATCCGGCGTGCATAGAACATAACCATGCCCCATGACATGGTCAGCTCTGAGGCTCCCAATTATGTCCGCCCTCATTTTCCGCCTGCCTGCGGGAACATGATGATAGTAGGCGGCATATTGCTCTAGGAGGGTAGTAGACAACTCCGCCCAATTTTCTCCCAATTTCACTAAGAGGGATTCTCTCGCTGTCTCTAGCCGAGAGTGCCTCTCTTCAGAGTCGACAGAGAACTTGCTGGAGGTACTTGGCTCAGAGTCGCTGCTTGAGCTCTCGGACCTAGCGTCCGCCTGATAGGCTAGATCAACAAAGCCCAGCATGTCATTTTGAGCCTCCTCACCTAATTCTTCTAAAATGGAATCACTAGGGGTGCTGGGGGGCACCTGGCAGCACGTCAGATAATTCACTAACAGGCACATAGATGGAAAAGACGTCTAAATTTGTCATCCTTGCAGTTCTCTTAGTTCTGGCCATGGTGTCCTGCACAGACACATAGACAGTCGGACTTAGGGCAGTTCGCAAAGGGTGATCCAGCAAGGGGCAGTCAGCACTCCTAGTTCTAGATTCAGTCGTCCCCGGTGACCGGCTGATCACTAACCTAGGTCGTGCCAAGTGCTTTTGGGAAACCGTTTTTTAAAAAGAAAAAGAAACAAAGAGAAAGTACGTTGTTACCTTTAGTCTGCGAAGATGAAGGTGCTAGATAAATCTGCAGCGGCTGTTAGAGCAGGCAGTCTGGTAGCAGGCGGCAGTCGTTCTTTCTCAGAAAAGGACAAAGTTCTCAAAGTCAAGAAGTTCTGTCTATTTATAGTGGGGTGAATTTCAAGGGACAGTAAAAAAAAATAAAAAAAAAACAGTTAGCCAATCAAATTGTGACATGTGTCACAGGAGCCACATGGCAAGCCATGTGACCCCTGTGAGGGGTAAATGATTAGGGGATTTAATCCCGCCACGTGGTCCAATGAGATCCTGCCATGTGTCATTCACGTGGACCAACTAGAGTCCGCCACGTGTCACCTCATGAGAGGTCCAAAGTGGACCAATTAGGCTATGACACGTGGTAGACAGATTGCCGACTAGTAAAGTGGCCTTCCACGGCTCAAATACCTAGGCAAGCCCAGTCAGTCCTAGGTTTCTAAAAACTTAGTACTGGACACACATATCAAGAACCTATAAAAGGGAGATGTTCCCTCTGAGGGACATCATTTAGAAATTCTCAAACACAGGTGTACATTAATTACTGAGCATTAACTCCAGCTTTAATTACACTACTTGAGAGCTAAGGCTCGGATTTCGAGGTTATCTCGGATAACCGGATGATCACTTCTCTCCTAAGAGGAGCCTGATCCCCCGTTACTTTCCGCACTTTTTCCATTCGAACACGTTCTAACTTGATTGTCGGAGGCGGAACTCCCACCCACAGGAGTCTCTGTTGTTTTGCAGGTACAGGCGTCCAGAGGTCAGTCTTGGTGTTGTAACTCTCCCGCAGGACATCCAAAAAACCCTAAAACACTATTCAAAAAATAAATTAAAAAATAAATAAATAAATTTGAAGTATTAAATAGGTGAATATCACAAAGTTTATGAGATAAATATGTATTTAGTAAAATATTTTATTTGAAAAAATACAAATAAATTGTGCATTGCACAAAAATCATCTAGTTTCCATTATTTGCGGTCAACCATCATATGTTTAATTAGAAAAGTAGGTAATTAAGTGATGCCGACATTTTGTGAAAACTTACTACGCAACCTAGCAGATGATTGATTATGAATTCCACATAGCTTACTTTTGGGCAGATAATAGATAGCTTAGGTTAATACTCATACGGGATTTAAACTAGTATTAAGAATATAAATTTTCATTATCTCCGTATCATTTTTATGGATTTTGTTGATTTATAATTACACGTATTAAGGTCAAACCATGCTATTGACATTATGAAAATAGCTCATGAAGCACATGCGTTTATTCACTGAATATAAAGGGAATTCCAGTCAAATGATTAAAAAATTAAATAATTTAGATACAATGACTTGTACACAATAAAAATGTCTAATTCTTTAATTGTGCATGTAAGCATATGACTTTTTATCAAATATATGATTGATCAATTAATTCTAATCAAATCATGCAGTCATTTTCTTGCCACCTAATTAATCTTATCCCACATGAAATAATAAGATTCAAATAAAGAATAATCAACTATGGTACCCCAATATTTGTCATCCTTACAATTTGGAATTCAACGCCATTTTCTATGTGAAATTTGATTAGTTTCTTGGTCAAATTATATTTAGTCGTAATTCAAAAGCAACTTCTTAACAATTAAACTTACAAAAATTTCATGGTGTACGTAATATATATCTTAAACCTTATTCATACAATTAGTTCTTAGTTTTACTTGCTATAAATAACAAACATTTAATTATCATAAACGACACCAATGCAAACATGAAGGTTCATATCTTCACATTTCTTTCTTTTCTAGCCTTAATTTTCGTATCCACACTTGTTACTTCAAGTAATGCAAATATAGTTTCAAATGAAAATGATATTCAAGATAAATTGATAAAATGTCTTACTAACCATTCTCTTGATTCCTATCCAATATCATCCCTCATTTATGCACCACAAAATACATCCTTCTCGATTGTTCTACAATCCTACGTACGAAATCTTCGTTTTAATACCTCCACAACTCGTAAGCCCTTGCTCATTGTGACAGTTACCCATGTGTCTCACATCCAAGCATCGATCTTGTGTGCCAAGGAGAATGGTATTGAGATGAAGGTCCGAAGTGGAGGCCACGACTATGAGGGGCTATCCTATGTCTCTATAGTCCCTTTTTTCGTGGTTGATATGTTCAACTTCCGTTCAGTTGATGTTAACATCGAGGATGAGACTGCTTGGGTGGATGCCGGGGCTATCCTAGGTGAAGTGTACTACAACATCGCCAACAAGAGTGACACTCATGCGTACCCTGCAGGAGTTTGTCCTACCGTTGGTGCTGGAGGGCACATCACCGGAGGAGGTTATGGTAATTTAATGCGAAAATACGGCCTTACAAGTGATAATCTTGTTGATGCTAAAGTTGTGGATGTCAATGGTAGAATACTTGATCGCGCAACTATGGGAGAGGATCTCTTTTGGGCTATTCGAGGTGGTGGTGGTTCGAGTTTTTGTGTCATCCTTTCCTATAAAATAAAATTGGTTAAAGTACCTAAAAAGGTCACTGTTTTTAGGGTTTCAAGGACACTAGACCAAAACCTAACTGATATTGTTGATCAATACCAACATGTTGCTCCAAATTTGGACCGTGATGCCTTCATTAGGCTTACCCTAGGTGTTACAAACTCGACCAAAACTGGCCTTTTGACAAACCAAGCAACATATAGATGCTTGTTTTTAGGTGACACCCAATCCCTCCTATCCCTAGTACACGAGAATTTTCCCTTGTTAGGCCTAGAAAAGTCGGATTGCCTTGAGATGAGTTGGATTGAATCTGTCCTTTTCTATTATGACTTTGCTATGGAAACTCCACTTTCGACTTTGTTAGATAGGCACCCTTCAAGTTTAACTTCCCTCAAAAGAAAGTCCGATTATTTGAAGAAGCCAATTCCAAGATACGGGTTAGAAGGGTTGTGGAAGCTAATGGTTGAACTACAAACGCCTCAACTTACGTTCAACCCTTATGGAGGCCAAATGGCAGAGATACCGGCTGATGTGACACCATTCCCTCATAGGGCCGGGAACATGTTCAAGCTTCAATACGCGACTAATTGGAACGAAGAAGACAATGATAGATCAAAGTACTATATAGACTTGACAAGAAAGCTCCATAACTACATGACTCCTTTTGTTTCAAAAAACCCAAGAGAAGCTTTTCTTAATTATCGAGACATTGACTTGGGGATTAATCACCAAGGTATAAGAAGCTACATCGAAGGTAAAAAATATGGGGTGAAATATTTCAAGGATAACTTTGATAGGTTGGTGAAAATTAAGACCGTGGTTGATCCTGATAACTTCTTTAGGAATGAGCAAAGTATACCAACTCTTCCACGTTAGTGCATGGACCGTAATACTTTAGAATACATGCATACATATACTAGTATCGTTTAAATGCATATTGATTTGTACTTGTACCATAGTGTGTAAAAAAGTGTTTTAACATTGTATTATTATTGTAATATATATGTCTATTGATTTGTACTTATACAGTTATACCATAGTATGTAAAAAAGTGTTTCACATTGTATAATTGCAATATATATGTCTTCATATTGCTTGTTTACTTGTATAATTTGTTGGCCTGAATTCAAGATATAATAATAATAAAAAAAGAAAAAAAAAATTTACTTTGACTCTATTTGACAAGCTATTTTAGGCACCTTAAAATAACTACGGGCTAGTCTGCTACATATTCAAGTCTCCTTAACTACGTTTTGATCGTTAGAAATATTAGGAGGGAAATTAAATGAGAGAAGGGATTTGAGGGAAATAAAGGGTGAGTGTATGTATAGACTTAGGAATATAGGATCATGTGAGAATAGTAAGAAGTATCCCAACCCTTACATATATGAGTAACTTGAAATTTTGTAAAATAATTATTAGACCAACTTCTAAGTCCATTAGTTCATGTTTTCTTCACCTTAAAAAAAATACACTTCCTCCAATTTACTTGATCTAGAGCCGTTTGGCACACAATTAAGGGAGAGATTAAAGAATAAACATACACTGAATAAAAATGAACTACCCCTCTGTTCCTGACTAATTGACACAGTCTAACATAGCACAAATGTCAATGAGTGTGACCTTAGGTATATAATATATGATAAAATATTAGTAAAAAGTATTAAAAGTTGATATTATGAAACTTTATATTAAAACATATTTAACAATATATATTTTATGATTAATATATATCATATCATATAACTAATATATAAAGCTAACTTTTAACTAGGTCACGAGACAACGACACTTGGCGTTTCAACTTTTCGTCAAATGTCACGCCATGTATGCAACAATTAATTATTAGTATGATACGTAGGATAAAAATATTGGATAGATTTAGATAGATTTTGTAAGATAAAAAAGTTAGATTAGAGTTTTATTTTCAATAAAATTTGGATAGATTTTTAGGATTAAATAGCTGGTTTAGAGTTTTATTTCCAATAAAATACCAATACTTTATACCTTTCACTAATTATAACTTTCAGTAAATCTATTTTTAGCCCATAAAATTCCTAAATTATGAATAAGTGAGTAAATGAAAAACTTTCCACAAAATAAAATAAAAAATTGGTAGAATTAGCCCATAAATTTAGTGATAACTGATAAGGGTTTATTTTACTGTACTCCATACAATTAGTAGTTGAAGTACAATAAAGATTATAGCAATATATTTTTAGATAGATACTATTATGCAACATTGGATTGGAATTTTTTTTTTTTTTGGAAGGACGACATTGGATTGGATTAATCAAGCAGAATTAATTAAAGAGAGAATTTTCATATCATTTTTCTCATACATAGTGTATATTTCTATAATATATATTACGCTCTTACAAAAATCAATAGTGTCCTTTGTCAAAATATCCTAAATCAAAAGGAATATACAGTACACCTCTTACATAACAATGTTTGTATTAATGATATGTTTTAAAATTTGAAATGTAGATTAATTTTATTTTATTTTTAAAATTCAATAAACAAACTGGGTATCGCCTTCAGAATTAAAATTCCAAATAGATAATCGTCTTTCAAAAAAAAAAAAAAAAAAAAAAAAAAAAAAAAAAAAAAAAAACCTAAAAGTCTGAGAGCCGAAGACTTACTTTCAAATTAAGGGTTTTGAATAAAGTGTAGGAGTTCAAATTGTTAAATGTCAATGAAACCGTAGAATTAAATTACTCATCCAATTATGAACATTTAAAGCAACAAATGTTCAAACGTGGATAGATTTAGACATCAACGATAATGCCTTTGAGAAAATAATTATTACTTTATAATTATAATTATTACTTGATAATTATTTTATAAGTAGCCAATTAATTAAGGAATTTTAAAACATAAAGATATATATTGCAGAGGAAACCCGGGGCATCACCCGGGGTACGTACTAGTGTGTGTATGTGTGTGTGAGTGTGTGTGTGTGTGTATATATATATATATATATATATATATAATGGTCAAGTAAGTATATGAATAGTGATTACGGGATTTTTCCCTGCCAAGTGGACCACTCATGCTCTTCCACGTGTCATCCACGTGGACCAACGACCAACCATAGTCTGCCACGTGTCACCTCGCGATAGGTCCAAGGTGGACCAATCAGGTCACGACACGTGGCAGACAGGTAGCCAACCATGAAATTGGCCTCTAACGGCCCAAATTCCTGGGCAAAGTCTAGTCAGTCCTAGGTTTACTAAAACCTAGTATTGGGCACGTTTTCTAACACCCTATAAAAGGGAGATGTTTCCCCTCCGGGAACACAATTAATTCACATACACATTAACTCACAATCAGAGAAAGTCAGACACTTGACACCTCGAACTAAGCAATTACACATTGCAGATACTCTCTTGGAATCTAAGAGAGACCCTTTACTTTCCACACTTTACTCCTCAAACACGTTCTAAATTGATTATCGGAGGCGGAACACCCACCCACAAGAGTCTCCGTTGTTTTGCAAGTACAAGCGTCCAGAGGTCGGTCTTAGAATTGTAACTCTCCCGCAGGACACCAAAAAACCCCGAAACATTTGGCGCCATCTGTGGGGAGATTACTTCTAAGATGACTTCACAAGAATCTATACCGCCCCTAAACGTGAAACGGCCCTTGGATGAAGCTCAGGTCATTTCAGACCAAGATACAGATGACGACTATGATGTCGCCACCCACACGGCCCTTGACGGGTCCCTCAGAACACGGCGCATCCGTCCCACCGAAAGGAGGGAACGGAACACCGACCAGGCAGGGCCTAGTGAAACAGTTGGCGGCCAGCCGGCTGGACGGCTACAGGTGGCTGAAGGATCCACTCCCGTCACTAGAAACGAGCTCATGACTCTCATGACAAGTTTCAAAGGGGAGATAAAGGATCTTATTGATAAACGGACGGTTGTCCCTACCAAGGAACATTCGGCTAAAATTCCCTCTCATTCAGGGAGGAATAAGCCGGTCAAAGACCGAGAGGCCACTCCTTACCCTAAACCAAGGGAGGGACAGAAGCCCTTAATAAACTTGGCCAGACGTTGGTTCCTTGAGCTAGGGAAGAGGAAGGCCATCCAGCATGTACAGCCGGATGGTTCCAAGAAAACATATTCTGATGCTTGGATGTTAATCTAGCAAAAGAAGAATATGCAACTATCAAAGTCGGCCTCAACGTCGAACTTCAATGACAGCTTTCAAAATACCTCAATGAGGTATTCTCAATCCAACCGAGAAGACCAAACAGGCGGCATGTCCGCCCACTCTAGTCCTCAGATTTTCCAAGCGGCCCCCATTGACCTTAAATGACCTCATTCCATCCAAATCATTGAGTTCAACGGCTCCATGGGGAAAGACTTCTTTTATGGTGAAAGGTCCACTCCATCTAGACATGAGTTTTTGGGAAATAATTTCACCCTTGAATTGTAAAGCAACACCTTATCACCAACATTGAAGGTCTTCTTTTCAATTTACCGATCATGCCACTCCTTTGACCGGGTTTTGTATAAGCTTGCACAATCATACGCATCCATCCTTAGTTCCTCTAACTCATGCAAATCTAGCCACCTTTGTTCACCCGCACTTGCCAAATCAAAGTTGATCTTTTTGATAGCCCATTGAGCACGGTGTTCAAGTTCAACCGAAAGGTGACAAGACTTACCATATACAAGCCGGTAGGGGGTTATGCCGATGGGGATTTTGAAAGCAGTTCTATAGGCCCAAAGGGCATCATCTACATTTTCCCACCAATCTTTTCTATTTCTATCCACTGTTTTCTCAAGAATCACCTTGATTTGGCGATTGGAAACCTCTTCTTGCCCACTTGTTTGTGGGTGATAAGTCGTACCGAAGCGTTGATGGACCCCATTCTTTCTCAACATCTTTTGAAACACAATATGAACAAATTGAGAACCATTGTCACTTACAACCGCTTTTGGGACCCCAAATCTAGGAAATATTACCTTTTTGAACAATTTCATCACAACTTTGTGGTCATTTGTTGGAGAGGCAATTGCTTCCACCCACTTTGAAATATAATCGACCTCCACAAGTATATAATGGTTCCCATTAAATGAGGGAAAAGGTCCCATCAAATCAATGCCCCACACATCAAACACCTCAAGCTCAAGAATCGGTTGTTGAGGCATTTCATTTCTCTTCGAAACATTACCGATTCTTTGGCAAGAGTCACACGTTTTCACAAAACCCCATGAATATATGAAGATATGAGGCCACCATTGTAGGGTTTCGTAGTGACCCGACACTACGCGGAAGGAAACCCACCAAGACCCGCCCCTTAATTAAAACAATAAACAAGCATAATAAATTTAATCAAACAAGATTAAGAACAAGAATTATACCTTTGACGCGTGCTTCGCTCCCAAAGAGCTCTTACTTCAAAATCCCGAAAACACGAGATCTCCGATCGATCGTACCCTCGACCTGACCCGAGTGTCCTAAGTCTTGAAGGTTAGTCAAGACCCGGACAAAATAACTATGAGTTTTACGAATCAAAGGTTTACTCTTTCTAGAGTTGCCTTTTTAATTCCACTCAAGGTTGTAATCTCAAAATCCCAACCAAGTGGGTATTTATAGAGAATGGGGACTTGAAACCCCTTTTCATGATCAATGTGGGATCATGTGCAATTGCAATAATTTATTTAATTCTAAAATAAATAATTGGGCAAAAGCAATCACAAGGCAACAAGTGGCAAGAGGAGAGAATGGGTTAGGTGAGGACCATATCCCATGGGGGGACCATTGCCTTGCTCCCCAAGGGAAGCTTGGAGGCTTTGGTCCCCACCTCTCCTAAACCGCCACACACAAGGCAGCTGGGCTGGCTGCCACCTAGTGCTGCCAGCACGCACAGCCACCTAGCATGCCTAGCTGGCACACCACGCATCTCCCAGCCCAACACTTGCGTGCTGCTAGCGAGCCACACCTTGTGCTGGGCGCTGCTGCCTTGCTATCGCAGGCACACGCACATGCATGGCTCTCGCATAACCAGCATCACACGCATCATTGCTGCACCCTTCGCACATGCTCGCACACCCAGCCAGCCAGCACCACTCGCCCATGCTCGCACATCTACGCGCAACCACTAGCGATGTGCTTGGTGCGTGGCCTGCGATGGTGCCTAGCACACACGCAAGGCCAGTGCTGCGTGCCAGCTAGCTGTGCTTGGTGTGTGGCCTGCGATGGTGCCTAGCACACACGCAAGGCCGGTGCTACCTGCCAGCTTGATGTGCTATGGTGCACACGCACACGCACACACGCATGTGCCTAGCACTGCGATGGTGCTGTGCGTGGTGCTAGGGGGTTGCGATAGTGCCCACGCTTATGCACACACACACATGGTTGTTGTGCTTGGTGCGATAGGGCTGCGATGGTGCCTAGCATCATGCTAGGGCTGCGATAGCGCCTAGGCATGATGATAGGGCTGCGATAGTGCCTAGCACACCATGGTGCACCTAGCACACACATGGTACGCCTAGGCTTGCGATGAGCTAGCCTAGCCTAGCTACGGCTACACTCATACTTGTTGCTTGTGATTTTGCGACGCTCGGTCTCGACGCCCTAGGCTCGATATCCGACGTCTGTATTCGTAAAACTCTGCTAACTCATTAAATCCTTTCGAATTAATTCGTCGTCTCGGATCGGTGATTCGATTGGGTTTGACCCGAAGGGTTCAGTTAAGATTAAGCTGTAACATCAATTGTACATTGATATTACTGGTCGGAAGCGGCCTCCACCTAGGCATTTCGATCACTTGACCTTACTGAAGAATTAGCTCCGTAATAATTCTGAACCCTTTATCGAAAGAATACACTTGTTGGAAGGACACCATTCCTTTCAACCATAACCCGCTTTGTAGCACTTTCAAGGCTGTTTTGTTGACACCCATGTGTCCTCCACAAGGATCGGAGTGGCACATCTTCAAAACACTCTTTACTTCATCATTTGGCAAACATCTATGGAGTAAACCATCTACTCCTCTTTTGAAAAAGGATCGGATCATCCCATATGTAGTGTCTTGCTTCCCTTTTCAACTTCTTCTTCTAGTTCCTTGAAGCATTTGGAGGAAACTCCCCACAAGACAAATAGTTCACCAAATCCGCAAACCAAGGAAGATATTTCTCGGTCAAGAAGTAAAGCACATCATCTTTCAACTCATCACAAATTGGGACCCCATCATCATTATCTAGCATGTTCTCTAACCGGGAGAGGTGATCCGCTACCGCATTTTCCGCCCCTTCTTATCCCGAATTTCGAGATCTAATTGCTACAAAGACAACACCCAACGGAGGAGGCGTGGTTTGGATTCCTTCTTGGCTACAAGATACTTAATAGTTGCATGGTCGGTGTAAACAATAGTTTTGGAACCAATGAGGTAGTACCAAAACTTCTCAAAAGCATAGACTACGGCTAGAAATTCCTTCTCCGTTGTTGTATAATTGCGTTGTGCTTCATTCAAAGTTTTTGACATATAATAGATCATATAAAGCCTCTTGTCAATCCTTTTCCCAAGCACACCCCCTATGGCCACATCACTAGCGTCACACATAAGTTTGAAGGGCAAATCCCATCTTGGCCCTTGCACAATAGGAGTAGAAATCAAAGCTTTCTTTAACTTGTTGCAAGCATTGAGGCACTCTTCATTAAACACAAAATCAGCCTCCTTTTGAAGAAGAGCATTAAGGGGTCTAGCAATTAGTGAGAAGTCTTTGATAAACATTCTATAAAACCCCGCATGCCTAAGAAATGATCTTACTCCCTTCACATTGATAGGGGGTGGTAGCTTCTCGATTACTTCAACCTTGGCTTTGTCAACTTCAATTCCTTTGTTGGAGATCTTATGCCCAAGGACAATTCCTTCCTTAACCATAAAGTGGCACTTCTCCCAGTTCAAGACCAAATTGACTTTTTCGCATCTAGCCAAACATTTGCCCAAATTTGTCAAGCAATCCTCAAATTTAAGGCCACCAACCGAAAATTCATGCATAAATACCTCCATTTCCTCTTCAAGCATGTCGCCAAATATGCTCATCATGCATCTTTGAAACATCCCGGGTTCTCCTGGAAGCAAATGGCATTCTCCTAGAAGCAAAAGTTCCATACGGACAAGTAAAGGTTGTTTTCTCTTGGTCATCCGGGTTTATGGGAAGTTGAAAGAAACCCGAATAACCGTCGAGAAAGCAATAATACTTGTGCCTAGTTAGTTTTTCAAGCATTTGATCTATAAAGGGGAGGGGGAAATGATCCTTTTTGGTAGATGCATTTAGACGTCTATAGTCTATACACATCCGCCAACCGGTCACGGTCCTAGTTGAGATGAGATCACCTTCCTCATTCTCAACTACGGTCATACCCCCTTTCTTAGGAACAACATGCACGGGGGAAACCC
The DNA here is from genome assembly GCF_001683475.1 of Chenopodium quinoa. Taxonomy (NCBI): domain Eukaryota; kingdom Viridiplantae; phylum Streptophyta; class Magnoliopsida; order Caryophyllales; family Amaranthaceae; genus Chenopodium; species Chenopodium quinoa. The sequence goes on along the minus strand of NW_018742726.1, from coordinate 860,734 downwards.
ACCTTGAGCTCGAAATGAGGAAGATGATGCTGGCATCTAGGAGCTTGGTGATTTCCTTCTTCACCACCTCCCCCATTTGAGGGTTGAGTTTTCTTTGCCTCTCTATGGATGGCTTTATACCCTCCTCGAATGTTATGTGATGCATGCAAATAGCGGGACTAATACCCTTGAGATTATCAAGGGTATAGCCCAAGGCATTTTGATGGTTTCTTAACACACCACATAACATTCGAGTTTGGTGTTTATTCAAAGATGCATTCACAATAACGGGAAATGTGGAATTGGGTCCAAGAAATTCATACCTAAGGTGTGATGGTAGAGGTTTTAGCTCGACCATAGGCACACCCTTACCTTCCTTTGTAGTGGCAATCTCCAAAGAATGTTTGGGTGTGATTCCCATCCAAGCTTACTCAACGTTTCCTTCAACATTCTCATCAAGCAACCCTTCATACAACGCCATTTCCTTCCTTTTATCACTATATCTTTTCCTTGTTTAACAGGACATTCTCAAGGGAATTGTTAGTAGAGAGCAAGTGCTCTTACATAGAATTTACAATTCAATCAATGGTGTCAATTTTCATGCATTTCTCTAAAGTAGAATTAGGATATTTCATGCTTGCATTCAAATCAAACTCAAGAACCTCTTCACCTACTTTGAGTGTAATTTTAGCACTTTTCACACTAATCAGAGCACTGGAAGTAGCTAGAAAAGGTCTCCCTAAAATGATAGGAATATGCTTATCCTCATCCATGTCAAGCACAACAATATCAATCGGTATAACAAACTTTCCAACCCTTAGGGGAACATCCTCTACCTTACCCTTAGGGAATTTAATTGATCTATCCGCTAATTGAAGGGTAATGTTGGCAGGCAAAAGCTCCCCTATATCAAGTCTTTGGTAAACCGTATATGGCATAAGGCTAACACTAGCCCCTAAGTCACATAAAGCATTATCAATTTGCATTCGATTTATTGCACAAGGAATGGAAAAGTTACCTGGGTCTCCTAACTTTGGAGGCATCTTGTTCATTATGATTGCACTACAACTTTCGGTGAGGTTCACCGTTTCAACAACATCACAACTTCTTCTTCCACTCACAATATCCTTTAGAAACCTAACATAATTGGGAATTTGTTTTATGGCATTAGTAAAGGGTATTGAGAGGTGGACTTGTTTCAAGGTTTCTAGGAACTTACCAAATTGTACATCTAGCTTGTGTCTCACAAACTTATGAGGATATGGAAGTTTCTGCAATTGTGTTGGTTCCTTCTCTTTCTCTTTTTGAACTTTCTTTTCTTTTTCAATCTTTCTCTCATTTTCAACTCCAACTTCTTTCTCAACTTCATCACTTTTTTTGCTTTCACAACTTCTCTCATCTTCTTGCTCAAACTCACTCTCAAGGGAGGGCTCATTCATGGTCACTCTCTCATTGGTTTTCTTTGGCTCACTCTCCTTCAAAAACTTCCCACTCCTAGTAGAAATGGCATCTACCGGTCTCTTGGGGTCAAGCCCTTGGGGTGGAAGTTTAGAAGTGCTAGTTCCCTCTTTAATGGCATTGGCTAATTGGTAGATTTGGGTTTCTAGCATATTGTTGTGAGTCATAACCTCATTGAACTACTTGTCACTAGTGGCCATGAAGGTATTAAACATTTTAGCTTCGCTTTCCATCATCTCTTCTAGGCTAGACTTTTGTGGAGGTGCTTGAGTGTAATAATTGTCTTGTTGTGCTCTTGGACCTCTCACAATTGAATTAGCATTTTGGTTGTTAAAGCCTCTATTACCATTATTATTCCAATTGTTCCAGTTATTAGAACTCCCCCCTTGGTAGTATTGGTTTTGATTCCCATTAGTTCCCTTGATTGTTATGGTTATGGTTACCATAACCACTTTGTTGGTTGTAGTTACCTTGAGGATTTTGGTCCCTTTGGTTTCTACCACCCCATTAATTTTGGTTGTCGTAATCATAATCATTACCTCTTTGATTGAAATTATTCCCTTAATCTCTTTGATTGGGTGGTAAGTATCGTTGTTTTCATTCCTAGGTCTATTATCATAAGACAAGGCATTGACATGTTCATTTTCATACTCATTACCATCATCATTATGGGGTTGGGATGAAAGGAATGGTGTCCTTCTAACAAGTGTATTATTCTGATAGAGGGTTCAGAATTATCAGGAAGTTAATTCTTCAGTGAGATCAAGTGATCGGAATGCCTGGGTGGAGGCCGTTCCGATCTGTAATATTAGTGAACAATTAATATTACAGCTTTGTCTCGACTGAACCCTTCAGGTCGAACCCAAACGAACTACCGATCCGAACCGACGAATCAATCCAAAGGATTTGATGAGTCACTAGAGTATTTCGAACACAGACGTCGGATATCAAGCCTAGGGCATCGAGACCGAGTGTCGCAAAATCAACAATCAACAAGTTCGAACAAAGTCGTAGCATCACATTGGCCTAACCATGTGGTTGCTAGGCTGGCTCGAGGTAGCACATCACCATCGCAGCACCATGGGTGTGCGTGTGTGCGTGCTTCGCTAGCACAGCACCATCGCAGCACCCAAGGTGTGCGTACGTGCGTGGAATGCTAGCACAGCATCATCGCAGCACCATGTGTGCTTGCGTGTGTGCGTGCCTTCGCATGGCAACACCATCGCAGCACCATGCGTGCTTGCGTGCGTGCGTACCTCGCATGGCAGCACCAAGCAACAGCAGCATGATGTGCTTGCTTGTGTGTGTGCATGCCTTCGCATGGCAGCACCAAGCAGCAGCAGCGAGCTGTGGCCTCGCCCAGCACTGCTATGCGCCCAGCAGCATGTATGGCTCGCTAGCAGCACGCATGTGCTGGGGCGTGCTGGCAAGGGCAGGCTGGCTGTGCTAGCTGGCCGGCAAGGCAGGCTGCCAGCCCAGCCTTGCCTTGATGCCGGTTTAGGAGGAGTGGGGACCAATGCTTGGAGAAAAGCCTTGGGGAGCAAGGCAATGGTCCCCCCCCCCTTTTTGGTTATGGTCCTCACCTAACCACTCCTCTCCTCATGCCACTTGTTGATTGTTGATTGCATTGTTTTATAATTTATTTTTGATTTAAATAAATTAGATGAAAAATGCAACTATCCCACATTGATCATGAATGGGAGTGCAAGTTTCATTGCCCTATAAATACCCCAAGATTCGGCATTTGGAAATCAACTTGAGTGGAACTCAAAAAGGCATCTCTTATTATTGAGAAAACTCTAATTTTATACTTGGTCAAGTCTCGACTAACCCTCGAGACGAAGATCGTTCGGGTCGGGTCGTGGGTACGAGTTGTTGGAGGCCGTCACGCTTGTGAGGCTTTAAGCTTCGAAGTAAGAGCTCGGTTTACGAGCGAATCACGCTTCAAGGGTATTACTTATTTATCCCTTTTCTTAATTATTGTTTAATTATGTTTATGCATGCTTTATTGCTTTAATTATTGGGGTGAGTCTTGGGCAGGTTTCTCTTTCGCGTAGCGTTGGACGCTACGAAACCCAACATGGGATTGGGAATCAAAATTACAAGAAGATGCATCATGGTCATAAGACCCACAATTATCACAAAATAAGCATCCACTAGGCATGATATTAGATGTAGAAGTAGAAGGGCTAGAACTCATACCTCTCCCCTTAGATTGGGAGGGAAGATTTTGGGGCGATGTAAAGGACTCAAGCTTAGCTTTGATCGATGACATCTCCTTTCCAAGATTTGTAATTTGGGATGTCAAGTTGTTTATAGCATTGAAGTGATCTACCGAATAGGCTGCCCCCCCCCCCCACTCTTGCTTGTGGACTCTCTTTCATTTTCTTGCCAATCCATGTGGTGCCTTACCACATCTTCAATGATCTCAATCACTTGCTCTTCGGTTTTATTCATGATTGGCCCACCGGCTCCCGCATCCAAGCTTGTTTTGCCATGAGGACTCAAGCCTCCACAGAAGATTTGTAAAACTTGGTATGTTGGGATTCCATGGTGAGGGCACTCTCTTTGGTACTCCTTGTACCTCTCCCAAGATTCATAGATAGTCTCACTACCCCCTTTGCCGAAAACCTTGAATTAGAGCTCTTGCATCGGTCGTTTTCTTTTGAGAGTAAAATCTCCCTAAGAAAGTCGTGATGACCTCATCCCAAGTTCTCAAGGAATTGGGTCTCACCTCCTTTTCAAGCCATTCAAGAGCCCTTCCTATCAAGGAGAAAGGAAATAGCTTTAGTCTCAAAAACTCTTGAGTGACCCCATTCACCTTGATCGTGTTGCAATATTTCTCAAACTCGTTCAAATGTGCAAGAGGGCTCTCGTGTTTTGCTCCTTTAAATTGTCTCCTCTCAATCAAATTTATCATTACGGCCCGAATCTCAAAATCATTGGCCGGGGTGTTTGGGGGAACAATCCCACTCGAAGCTCTATAAGCTCCCGGAGTTCCCAACTCCTTCAAAGGTCTTTGAAGTGGTGGCTGTTGATCACCCATTTGGCCTTGTTGCTCCTCGAAGTTGAACTCTATAGTTGGGGAAGTAGTTAACGGCCTAGAATCGGATCTCCTTCTCCTTCTTCTTCTAAAAGTTTGTTCAATCTCGGGATCGTAAGGCACCAAAATCCTGTTATGGGTTCTGCGCATACATACTCAACAAACACAATTATTAGAAAAGCTACAAGTGTAGCCAAAGGGAAAACAACTCTTTTTGTTGTTTTTTTTCATAATGAATTAGACTCAAGAAATCAAATAGTAATCGACAACACCGCTCCTCGGCAACGGCGCCATTTTGACAAGCGCTAAATCAGTCGCACAATCTAGGCTAAGGCAAACGCATTTATAACAAACACCTCACTCAAACAAGTACAATGGTTAGCAAGGGTTCGGTCCACGAAGAACGGGAATCAATCGCTAAATGATCTTAACGCTCAAGCTAAATCGAAATCAAGGTAATAGTGGTGATTAACTAACAAACTACAACTAAGGATTGAATTCAAGTAAATAAAACACTAGGAGAATGGGATTCACTCAACCAATAGCAATTAGGCAAATATGAAGGAACAAGGATAATGGAATAGCAAAGACCACATGCAAGACCAACTTCAAACGATATGAAAACAACTCAAATCACTAAGCTTAGATCCCCCGTTAACTTAGCAACAAAAGATACATAATCATATTGTAATAAGTAATGAAACATTCAACTCACATTTCCATGTCGAACCAAACATTTCATGCCATCAAGTTCAATAATCTAGGTTAATTACTCCTATCATGAAGAACTAACAAGCAATCCCATATAATCCATTTTAATCATAATCCATCATCAAAATCACTCCCAAACTCTCATAATCACCATTAGGTTGGGTTTCACCCAACCCCTAGCTAAGGAACTACTCACACATCATATTGAAAAGCACAAAATCTCTAGGTTCTATCTTGCTCAACAAACTTAGAATAGTAACTTGCTAAAAATAGAACTAACATTCAACAACAATCATCAAAGAACTAAAAAGGATTCAAATAACAAGGTATAACATGATAAATAAGAAATCGAGTAAAGTGGAAAGAGAAAAGTTACTAAAATGAAGCTTCAAAATCTTGATTACAAATGTTGCCAAATCTTGGTAATAATCGTGAATGCTAGTAAAAAGTGTCAAAGTTGATGAAATCTAAGCTAAACTTTTAAGAAAATTGTTTAAGACCCAACAAGGGGTGATATTACAAGCCTTTCTCTCTCTAAAATCTGGCTACCCTCATAAATGAGGCAATTAATCTATTTATATTAGTCCAAAACAAAGGGGGCGGAGAGAACAAGAAACCGATCTGAAAATGATTGGTACGGACGTGCCAAACACTGCACGGCCGTGCAACAGGGTCAGAAGAGCTGAAAACTGGAGCAGAGGCCTGGCACGGGTGTCCCACATACAGCACGAACGTGCCAGTTTGTGGCACGGGCATGCAACCAAGGCAGAAGCTTTGTCGTTATCAGCAGCTAACTTGCACGGTCGTGCCAACATCATGCGTGGTCGTGTAGCTTCCAGCATGGGCATGCCAATTTCTGCACGTCCGTGCAGCCTTCTCAGAGGGCTTTGCCAATCTTCAAACTCCCTTGCACGGCCGTGCCAAACATCATGCATGGTCGTGCAGCTCCCAGGAGGTCTTTAAATGAAATTCAAGCCTAGCCAAAGATACCTCAAGGCCATGGCTTCTATCCCAACCATCGGGATGTCCCGTAGGGGTCCAAGCATCGCTGAAAGTGCATCAAAACACTAACAAAACCCGTAAAGCATGACAGATATGAAGAAAGTGCAGAAACAGAGCGATAAGTGAGAAAAATAGCTAGAATATGGCAATAAGTGAGCACTAAATCACCCTAAAACCGTGCACTAAAGTACGTTGTCACGGCCCTACCGAGTGTCTCTAAGACAACCTTGCAGTTATTTGACCTGAGACGAAGATAAACGTACCGTTTCCTACAAACAAGCGGTAGACAGTTAAAATCTAAGTCAAAAACCGCCTGTTATTGCTTAGGACAATAATACGGTCGGCATAATTTGAGTAAATAGCTAAGAAAACCTTGGCAAATATAGAGGTATCATGCGGCCAAAGCCGCCTGTTTCTTTTACTCACTCAAATCAAAGTGACAGAGATTGAATAACCCAAAGGGTTAACTCATAGTCACACCAGCAACCTTGGAATGGAACCTAAACGGTGCGAACCAAACCGCCTGTTTCTTGGCAAAAAGATGGTATTCGGCCACTATTCCTTCTAAAGGTTAGCAAGCAGTAACCGCTTGTAAACATAGATGCGACTACTACTCCAGTTAAATGCACTAAGCGCCGCCTGTTTCCATGCGAGAAACAATCAACAACCCAAAACTTTGAAAGTGGAACAACAACAAATGGCTACAGCCGACTGTTTTTTCTGTTTCATTCAAGTTAAGGTGACGAAGACTAATTAACCCCAAAGGTTAACTCATAGCCACCCGACCAACCTAGCACGAACCTAAACGATATGAATGAGAACGCATGTTTTTTGGCAAACAAGGGTATACTCGACCACTATTCTTGCTAGGGTTGGATAAATTGCTAAAGCAACGGGCGTAGTTACGGCAGTTGGACATCTCGTTTGACGTATGTTTCTGTGCAGGCACCATAATAGACAGCCAGTTAAAACCCAAGAGAAAATTAAGTACAAACTTAGTATATTGCGGTTTACTATAAGGCCGAGACCCGAGTTATGCTAGGTGTTCGCCTGTGCAATGGCCGACTGACCGCCTGGTTTGGGGCAATCACTACAGTGATTGATTGACCTAGAATTAGTAATGCTCAAAAGTATCAAAAATTCCAAGTCAATCAACTCACTTTCATAAACAGTCGGTATATATAGCATTCATTAAAATAAGAAGCAAGCTACATACACTTAGCAAAATTCATGAAAAGCAAAAATTCAAAATTTGGAAAAACCGACAAAATTGCCGGATGATTTATATAAACAGTCGGTCATAAGACCGACAGAAATGTTGAAATTGTAAATAAACCACGACCCCTTAGTCGGGTAATGACACAAAGCAAGTGGCACGCAGGCCAAAGAAAGACTTAAGCTTCTAAAGGAGGCTTCTCATATTCAGGAGCCGCATCCTGCTGTTCCCCAGTCGGCTCCTCCTCTTTTTTATCATCCGCCTCCTCCTCCTCATGGTTTGACTCCCCAGAGGTGGAAAAAAACGACTCGCCACCCGCCTTTTCTTCATAGCCTTGCTCCATGATCTTGTCATTGTACTCTCGGGTACAGGTGACAAACTGATTTTTCCAACTATTATAGCTGGTCTCTGGGAAGAGAGCCGCCCAGGTCATCTCCATGATGAAGTTGGTGTCCTCCATCATGTCCTTGATCAACGCCTGTTTCTCCTCATCGGCCCTTGAAGTGTATTTTTTGGCAAGTTGGGTATCCTGGTTGGCCAGCCGCTGCTTCAGTTTGTCTACCCGAGTGCGGAGGCCGGCTACTTCATTGTCCGCCTGCTTTAGAGGCGCGAGCTCAGCCTTGAGGTCCGATACGGACTTCTCTAGTTCTGATATCCTCTTCTGGGCTGCCTCTAAGTCCTTTTTGACCTGGAAATTGGTAGACGCCTGATAATACATTATGTCAGTGGTCAGAATTTTGTTTTGTGCAATCTGGAACATAGCTTTGTCATAATCAGAGGCGGCCCAGGCCTTCGCAGCCTTTACCTCTTTATTCTTTTCACTCAGGGGCTTGCGGAGACCATACACTCGTAGCATAGACTACACTCGGCCAAAAACAGTCATCAGTTACAAGCGACTAGGCATTTACTTAAACAACAAAAAAGAACTTTTTACTAAGTATACCTCGGCCAAGAGAGCCAGGATGGCTTCAAGGTTAAGGGTGTCAACTCCCTTAACAGACTTCCTATCCTCGACAAGGATGGCCTACAGCATGGACCTAGCCATCTGAACCACATCCGGCCTTTGAGCGACATCTGCACAATTAATACCCTGTAAGTACTTGGTGTAAATTCGGCTAATAGACCGACTGCTCTCAAAGATGCTAGGCGACTGCCGATTGAATTTGATCCTCAAAGGGTAAGGGAAAGGAAACAAGTCTTTGATACCTTCAACAACCGCCTCCTTCTCCTTCTCCTTCCCATGCCGCCTGCCAGCAGGGACGGCTGGAGATTTTGGAGGTGAGTTGTTTCCTGGACTTGAGGCCACATGTTTCCTGGCTCTCCCAGGAGTCGTTACATCACTAGCCATTTGTTTCCTAACTTTAGGATCCGGCTGGGAGGAGGAGGAAGGCTTTGCTAAGTTGTTGATAAGTCTATTTTATATATATATTTATTCCCCGTCTCGTGATCATAGTTAGGAGTATTTTTGGCTCTTTAGAGCCAACTTTATTACTAATACGCGTTTTCTAGTGTTTTCGTAGTTGTGGCATTATTTTACAGGAAATTGCAGATTTGGTGCATTTCCCGGCATTTAGTGGGGCCACCGCGAGCATTGGAGACGAGACGCATTTCTATGATCGTATTCCGAAGCCCAGGATCGTATTTGAGAAATCAATCCGGTGTCTAAGGGCTCAATGAGGAGATTTGGAGCTTGGGAAATTCGATCCAAGAAGGATGACGAATTGGGCTAAGGTAACAAGGCCCAAAGGACGTAGAAGAGTAAGCCCAAGCATCCGCCCGACCGGGCAATGCCCTCGCTCTGAGGCGCGCCCGGCCGGGCGAGAGGGGAAGACCATAGGGTGAAGGTTCGCCCGGATGCGCGCCCGACCGGGCGCGAGCAAGGCTTTAAGTGTGAAAAAGGCACGCCCGGCCGGGCGATGCCTCGCCCGACCGGGCGCGTGTTTACGTTAGGATTTTTATTTTGCTTTAACTTTTTCTTTTATTAGCTTTAAGAGTTTAGTATAAATACGCTTTTGTTAAGTGAGTTTAAGGGCGTCTTTGACACGGACGATTTTTCTTTCTCTCTCCCTTTCTCTCTCCCTCTTAATTTCTCTCTCTACACTTTGTCTCTCGACACACTCTTGATTTATGCAATCATTCATTATTTCCTTTAATTTTGGTAACGTTTTCTTCCCTCTTTACTTTCAATAATTCCATTGTTTTGATTTAATTATGCTTTCTTTAATTGCTTTCCCTAGTTTAATATTAAATATGTGTGAGTAGTTTAATTCTAGGGTTATGGGGATCCATGAATAATACGAAGGGGTAATTTTTTATTGTTAATTATTTATGATTGATTAATTTCCTATTGATTGATTTAATGTTATGCAATTAAATTTGCGCAGGTTTAATTGTATGAGTTTTGCAATGTTGATTCAAGATTCGAGAGATGAGAATTGATGTTTAGGCTTAGTTTCAATAGGCGTGTTAATCTATTAATGGTTAGGTCGAGATTCGAGAGATGAGATTTAATACCAGTAGATTAATTATGTGATTATAATACGTAGCGACAGCCCTTTATAATCTGGTTAATTTATGCATTGATAGTCGATCGTATGTTTTATCCTGGAGTATTATTTAATGGTGAACCTATACCCTAGAGCTTTTATTATTGATTATTCCTTTGTTTAATTTGCTTAGCTTTAATTATTAGTTTAATTCCTTCAAATACGATTTGGTTACTTAATAATTTAGATTATAATTATTGATTAGGAATAAAAGAACACTGTTTCCCTGTGGATTCGACCCTACTTCCCTATCTGCTTTAGTTAGAGGACTTAGGAATTTCTTTTGATTAGGTGATACGACTAGAACCTGTCAGTTGCCCTACAAAATAACCACAATAAGTAAGAAGCAGGCGACAGAAAAGCTAAATGAAATCTGTTCAGTTCAAAGTTCACCTTTGACGCCTGCACAACAGGCGATTCTTTAGTTGGCCGCTTGCCCAAGATGGACGAGCGGTACTGGGCAGCAGCTTTCGTTGAGGCCGAGAGCTTTTCCATGGCTTTGTCTGCAAAAGATGAATCAAGGAGTTAGTTTGACACAAAATAAATCAACTTTCACAAGACACCTGAATAGGCGATCAGCTACCTCTCGGCATCTCTTCACTAAGGCTACATACGGCCAGATATGTCCCATCGTATAACCAGTTATACTTGGGAATATAGTTTTGAGGAATGAACTCCCTCGCCCCAGTCTCGGGGTTTGCCTAGATGTCTACTTTGAAGAGCCCTCTGTCAAGGATCTCCTCTTTTGCTTTAAAAGGAATAGGCGGCAGCTCAGAGCCGCCTGTTAGGAAAGGTGGGTTCCTGTTCCACCTGTTAAATTTTTTGTTCTTGACTGGGTCAGGGCTGGAGACGATGTAGAAAGTGTTCCTCCAATCTTTCCACTTGTTCTCCTTCCCCACAGTCATCATATAAGCCCTTGTGGCTAGACAGCTGATACCAACCGGTCCCGCTTCTCTTCGGGGTCCGGCTGAGGTAGTGCATATGAGCGAATGCCTCAAAGCTTGGCTCTACCTCATGCATTTCACAGCCGGCAATATAGCCCAAGATGTTGAACCAAGATTTTAGGGCTAGTTGCCAGACACCTAGCTGGTATCCGTCCAAAATATTCTCTACAGCCGGGTGTAGTGGAAATCTCAGGCCAGCTTTAATTGCTGCCTCATCACAGCCAAAACAAGCGTCCCCGTAGCTGGACTGCTCGGGCTAGACTACAGTGTCCTCGGCATCCGGCGTGCAAAGGACATACCCATGCCCCATGACATGGTCAGCTCTGAAGCTCCCAATTTTTTCCGCCATCATTTTCCGCCTGCCTGTAGGAACATGATGATAGTATGCGGCATATTGCTCTCGGTTGGTGGCGGACGGGTCTGCCTAGTTTTCTCTCAAGTCTACAGAGAGGGACTCTCGCGCAATCTCTAACCGAGAGTGCCTCTCTTCATACCCATCCGAATATTTGCTTGAAGTGCTTGGCTCAGAGTCCCTATAGGGGGGTGAATTCCAAGAGACCGTAGAAAAAAAACAGTAAAAAACCGTTAGCTAATCAGAGCGTGACATCTGTCGCAGGCGCCACGTGGCAAGCCACGTCACCCCTGTGAGGGGCAAATGATTAGGGGATTTTTCCCCGCCACGTGGACCACTAAAGCTCTGCCACGTGTCATCCACGTGGACCAACCAGAGTCCGCCACATGTCACCTCGCAAGAGGTCCAAGGTGGATCAATCGGGTCACGACACGTGGTAGACATGTAGCAAACCCGGAAATTGGCCTCTAACGGCCCAAATTCCTAGGCAAAGCCCAGTCAGTCCTAGGTTAACTAAAACCTAGTACTAGGAACGTTTTCCAACACCCTATAAAAGGGAGATGTTTCCCCTCGGGAACACAATTAATTCACATACACATTAACTCACAATTAGAGAAAGTCAGACACCTGACACCTCGAAATGAGCAATTACACATTGCAGATACTCTCTTGGAATCCAAGAGAGACCCTTTACTTTCCGCACTTTACTCCTCAAACACATTCTAACTTGATCATCGGAGTCTCCGTTGTTTTGCAGGTACAGGCGTCCAGAGGTCGGTCTTGGAATTGTAACTCTCCCGGAGGACATCAAAGAACCCCGAAACAAATAGTGAAAAAAAAAAGTCAAATGTGACTCCCTAATTTTTTGTATCAAAAAAAATAGTTTATCTTTTTTTATTTCTTCGTTAAATTGTGTGTCATGTGACTATAGGTCAAGCGAAGCAAAAAGAAATCGATGAAGTAGTATTCAATAAAAATAATTTTAATTTAGTAAAAATAAGTTAAATTTTGTAAAAAAAATAATTTCAGTTTAGTAAAAAAAATAATTTTAGTTCAATTAAAATCATTAACTTTAATGATTAAATATAATTGTTTCGGGGTATTTTTATGTGTCCTGCGAGAGAGTTACAACACCGAGACTGACCTCCGGCTGCCTGTACCTACAAAACAACGGAGACTCCCAAGGGTGGGAGTTCCGCCTCTGACGATCAAGTTAGAACGTGTATGAGGAGTATATTGCGGAATGTAAATACTTCTCTCTGATTCAGAGAGAATTCTGCAATGAATATTGCTCGGTTTTTGTGTGGATTGAATGTGTATTCAATACTTCTTTTATAAATGAGGATGTCTCCTCTATTTATAGGGAAGGGGATCAGTTCCCCTTCTAGGGTTTTGGTGACACGTGTCAGTAGAGGGTTGGATCCCTTTGGGCCTCTCTGAGGCTGACACGTGTCAGCAGGCTATTGGGACACGTGTTGCATTAACAGTGGTCCATGTGTTAGGGGTATTTTTACCCCCAAACAATAATAGAGAATCGGAAAAATAAATTTAATTAGTAAAAATAATTTTAGTTTAGTAAAATTTATTTCAGCTCAGTAAATATAATTTTAATTTAGCAAGTTCAGTAAAATTAAGTTTAATTCAACAAAAATAAGGTGAAGAGAATAAACTTCTACGGCCCATTAACAATGAGAAGCTTTGTTATTCTGGCTTCGGCCTCAACTAAATCTGATTTCTCTCTTCGTGTAATTTTGAATCTCTTCAAGTTTTTGTAATCAAGATACATGTTGAATAAGTTTTTGTTATTATTGTGATGATCACGATTAACAATTGCAATGGAATGAGAAATCAGAATTCATCAACCTTGTAGCTCAATAAATTAGTTACAACATTTTTTTTTTAATGAAACTCATAAATTTACTCTGGTAATTGAAACATTTTGAAGCGGAGAAGCATTCGCATGTAGATTAGAGCAAAATCAAGACTCCTACTGATGATATCCTAGCTAAATGTATCTTTTTACTGTATTTTTGACGTACTTAGGGTTATTAATGAGCAGGGTCTGCTTTATTCTAGCTAAATGTATCTTTTTAATGTATTTTTGACGTACTTAGGGCTATTAATAAGCCGAGCCTGCTTGTAAATTATTCGAGCTCAGCTCGGTCAATGCTCGGTTTGGCAGGGCTCAGCATGAGATTAAACAAGACGATACAGAGTCATGCTAAGTTTGGCTCGAAAAGCTCGCAAGCGGCTTTATTTTTTTTTAATAAATATATTATATTTTTTTTTTTACATTTAAATAAAGTTAATAATTATAACAACAACCACCCACTAATTGGGTAGTTGGGTAAGTCATCCATTGGCCCAACCCAATAATTTCCTAATTTCTAAACTCCTTAAGCTAACTCAAGCACTCACTAGTCAGTAGTTATTGGCCTTGTTGTTCAAAGTTTAAACCCTACTTTCCATGCCATTGACATCTCCTTTGCTCCACCTCTACATCTCCATTGCTACACGCCTCCACCTCATCCCTATCGCTACACCTCCATGGATCCATGCCTCCACTCATCTCCCAATTCCCAACCACCACCGCAACTCAACACCACCTCCACGCATCAGCAACTATAGGGCACCGGGCCTCTCGTCGCCACCGCAGAACACGCCACCCACCACCGTGTATCACTGCACCTATGGCCACTAATCCTGCCACAACAGGTCAGTCTAATAAAGATTTGTGTAAAATAACATGAAAAACTGGTTATGTCATATGTGACATACATTATGTATTTATGGGCCTAAATTAGCCTAATATCAAAATCGAGCTTATAACAAGCCTGATTTCGAACTCAAGCCAATAAAGAGCTCGAGCAGAGCTCCACTATTGAGCACTCGAGGTGAAGCCGAGCTCAATTTTCAAAGGCTCGACAAGCCACGAGCTCAAGCCAAACCTCGAACCCAAACTCAGGAGCTCAAGCCGAGCCTATCAATATTCGAGCTTAACGGCTCATTAACAGCCACGTGCCTATAATGTATTTTTAAAGTATCTATCATATACCTATAATGTATTTTTTTTTTATGTATCTATAATGTATATATCTATATTTTATAGTACATTTTTTATATATCTATACTTTTTACCTTCTCACAATTCAATAAGCATACTTCTCACCAGATCCTAACCCTATACATAGTTACATACATATATAACATGTGAGAGATATGCGTGTGTTAATAGGGCTGCACACGGTCCGAGTAAAGCCGAGTTTTAGTCTGTTCGAACAAAGCTTGATAAGAAAATTTAGTGTTCGAGCTATTTCGAGTTTGAAAGATCTTTCAAAAATCTTGTTCGAGCTTGGCTCATTAAGGATTTGGCATGTTTGAGCTTTGGTCACGAACGTGCTTGTTTGTATTTCGAGTTTAAGGTCAAGCTTGAACGAGCTTTATTCAATAAACAAGTTGAGTATATCGTTAAACTTATAAATTTTAATGCATCTACTTAATTTTATATGAGAAGTTTCCATTCTTTTTATAGTAAAAAGGTAACCCAAAGTTTTCATGCCTATATAAAATGTAATAATTTGTAATTTTTACAAATAAATATAAGTAAAAGATATATAAATATACTAAAGTAGTTTTAATATAATAGTGAATTTTTGAACTTGAGCAAGCTTTAACCGAGTTATAATCGAGCGTGAATAAACTTATGAATGTGCATAAACGAGTTGTTCACGAGCATTTTCGAGTCGAACATAATGTTGTTCGAGCTTTGTTCTTTTATCAGATGAGCTTAAGATTTTTGTTCAAGCTTGTTTGTTACTTAATAAACAAGTCTTGACCAAGCTTTGACCGAGTTTTGTTCGCGAGTAGTTCATGAACGTATCGGCTCATTCATAACACATCGTTCAAATAATGCTATTATTTAGAAATTAAAAAAAAAAAAAAAAAAGAAAAAAAAAAAGGGTAATGATTTTATATAGGCACTGTCGAATTTCACATGCTAAAATGCACTGTTAAGTCGAACTTCAAATGGTCAAATAATGTAAACTGATTGCTACATAACCAGTAACTCTTGTCTTCTTCCTAAGTTAATATCAGTCATGTTGGCCACGCATATATCTATTGTAATGCACTGGATTGCCTGATGCATATATTAATGTGATCATGCTGTCAGAATGCTGTCACTCCAGTTTAGTTGCAGCATCAGCATCCTTGGCGTTAGATTCGCCAGTGATTTTTCCATGGTTAGGTATCCAGAAAGTAAGAACACTCGAAGCTGCCACAAACATCACCCTTCGCGGTGCCCACTTCAAACAGGATGCAACACCGATGTGACTACTCCAACGTCCAATCTGTAGAAAAAAATATGATTCAGGTGAGCTAAAAGATAAAAGATGAGCATCACAAGTCATCAGAGATCAGAACAAAAATTCCTCAGACATCATGACTGCTGTTAGCCTTAAAACTCCAGCCCCTCCACCCACCCCACCCCAACCAAAAATTCCCAGTGGAACGGGTGGTGCAAACGGGAGAGCCACCATATAAAACTGCATGTCAGTACACGTCAAAACAAAACAAAGGTACTTCCAAGGTATTTGAGAGTGTAAGAATGTGCCAAATTTCCTACAATCTACTAGCTCTAGGAGGGAATGAAGGTAGTAGAAGTGACCATTCATTTACATTTAGTTACCAATCCTAGTGCCCATTCACTACTCTACACGCAATCACCCACTATTAGTAAACAACCATCTACTTTACGCATGTATCTTCATAGCCACACAAAAACTACCAATTCATCCATTGAAATAACCAGTCTATGTCTCTCAGCAATAAGCATACAAAAATAAAAATAAAAACAAATAAAATAGACACCACTTCAACTTCAAATCCTTAGTCCAAAAATAATTTGCGGCCGGTAAACATGAATCGGCAATTCGTCAAAGACATGAATCATCAATTCGTCATAGGGATTTGTCCACAATAAAATATCACCAACAATTTTAGAGAATTTATTTAAATTCACAACTTATGATTCCCCATTTAGCATTCTTCTTAGTAGTAGATTGGATTTTATACTAGAATCACTTTTTTGTTAAGTTGGTGGCTTTCAAAGAATCAAGGTCCACAAATGCAATCCCAATGTGACTTATCTTTTATACAACATCACAATTGAGTTACATAACCATGCCTTAAGTGTTCCTAGATTCCATTTGGTCACTAGTCATCATAGCCTACAATCTATAATCTAACACAACTCTAAATACCCACATCAATTTCAATACACCTCAATTCTAAGAGGATACCCACGAAATTCAATATTTAGGGAAAATATGGAAGATAAGCCTTTCAGATTTTTAAATAATTGGAGAAAAATCCCAATACAACTAATATTAAAGATTTGGGATTTCATGTCCAAACAAAATGTCGACCTCAAGCTATGTAGCACCAATATGGATACAGGACGGAAAATGGCAAAACCAAGATTCCAAAAAAAAGGGGTGTGACATTCATTCAATCATTTAGCAAAAAAAAATTAGATAATTAAAATCGATACATACATCACAAAAACTTAATTTAAGGTCCAAAACAAAGATTATATAAGAGCTACGATGCTCGAACTTGGGTTTGGATGTCAGACTTGGGGTATGGAACTAACCATTAGATTCCAAACATTCAAAAATAAAAAATTATACACACACACATGATTTCCAATGCACATTTTATATATTATATATCTAATCACACTTTAGCATAAATTATAAAAAGTTAATGTGAAACTATATATCGAAACAAATCTAATACGACAGAACATGATCATGTTTTTCCTAACTCAAAAATCACAAAATATGGTCAAAGAATCGAGTGTGAAGAGTGCAAAATTTTCAACATTGTGATCTAAAAAGACCTAAGGAAGTGCACACGCATAATAATTCCTAAAAAAATTGTCATTATAAATTAAAATTAAAATAGTAATTAGTCCATCTTATCTATATTGTTTGATGCATAGAGCAGTTACAAATTACTATACTTTGTTAAATAAATAAGACAAATAATCAGTAAATGAACCAAACATAACAACGTAAGTACGAAGTAGCTAATAGCTCATTGTAAGGTAAATGATTACAGAAGTAAATTAAATATTATGAGTTTTCTTTAGACAGTCATAACTCTCAAACATGTCAGCATATAGCACCTACAGAAAAGAGGGTAGGGAGAGAAAGCAGCTGCATGAGTAAAACAATGAAGCTGCCCTTGATTTGCCTAAGTAATGTTTGACCCTTTCCCCTTATTTAGCTGAATATTCAAATCCATGAAGACGTCCCTGATAGTCATGCGTGCCACACCCATAGAAGTCATCCATATCAGTTTCCAGTGAGATGTCCTGGAACCTGTGGCCCGGTCTGACTATCCGGGTATGTGAAATGCTTGTTGGCAGGAAAGCCCTTTCTTCATAGATCTTAAGTGACTGTCCTTCTAGGAATCAATTAAGCTAGAAAGAATTCTATGGAAAAGTAATGAACAGAAGGTTGCGTAGGCTAGTATTTTACTTGTGCCAATAACTAACAAAACTAGCCGGGAGTAGCTTAACAATTCAAGTAGTATCTTTTTTTGCTACCTTTGGAAGTCTCCCATGTTACAAATGACAGTTCGTTGAAACCTAGGTGTTAAGAGTAACGCCAATATGGTGGATAGGTCTTGGATGATTTGGAATGAATATTGTGAGTTCATATACATTGGTATTCACAAGTCCTTTTGCAACAGAGATTCTCACAAGCTAATGACTCGAATTTAAGGATTGGTTAATATGGCAAGTTTCATATCGTTTGGGGCATGTGAGACTTTGACAACTTCATCTACTTAGTTTTTGTTTGTTATCATTCTTATTAGGATATTATATAGGAGATTTATTTGTTAAATTAAATCCTCAATTACAAGCGTTGCATCTAGTATTAAATCATATAGTACTTGGAAAGTAGATTTCTTAGCAAAGTTTTTTTATCTTAATATTTATCTTAGTAAAATCGAGATTCCAAACTTTAGAGGGACTAGGTTAGGAAGTTAAGAGCGTAAAAATAAGGATTTATTTGTCATTGTTAATGATATGGTTTAATTTCTCAGTAAAATTTTAGATTATACTGTTGATAACGGTTTTTTTTTCCATACAAGTTGAGCATCATTCTACAACATTATATTATATAATCTCTTGAGTGCTTTGCCTAGTTTGCCAGATTCGTTCTCTTATTATTCCTTAGTTCTTACAAGTGGTATCAAGAAACAAAGATCGTGATGGAGAAAATTAAAGGGAAATCCCATATCGTTGAACATCGAATTTGGCGAGTGCGATGAAAGGTTTCCCAATCTAGCAAGGATTGTATGCAATTCTCAACACCATGTTAGAGTAGGTTGATATGAAGCTGTCTGTGGCATCCTTGCACCTCAGATGAAGTATGACGTTCTAGAGGAAAAGAAAACTATAAATTTGAGGAAGAAGTTAACCTAGATATATCAATCAAATTCATTGGCTAAGAGGTTATTTGCTTATTTCTCACGAAAAAGAATTGGACTTAAGATGGAAGAAGATAGTTAATCATAAATATAGCCACAACTATCACCACGAAAAGCAAGAGTCCACTTAATAAATTCCAAATGAGGTTTTATCCCAAATCCATATGGCAACAGGAAGAGTATCCCTTAGCCTAATAAAGTGACTCTTCTTTTATCAATGTGGGACAATCACATGTGTTATTTGGAGATAAAGCTGTACGAGCTTCAATAAAGATGAGGGCAAAGCTATTTTCCTTATTACTACTTGAATAGATAAGGGCTTACCTATTCAAGTAGCAATGTTAAAGATGAGCTTCAATTGAGATAAGCTCATCTTTTGTCCACAATAAAGTGACTCATCTTTAACATTGCTACCTGAATAGATAAGGGCTTAGTAAATAAACAAAGGCTTCATCTTTTTAGTGATGTTGAGGCTATTTACATGCCTCCTCTTTTTTTATCATAATCCTTTTCCTTTTGAGATACATTTTGATCATCCTGAGAATGGTAAGCCTTTTAGATTCCTTAATTGACCATGAGGATTCCATGAATGTGGTGAGGGTGTAGAATAAATACCAAGAGAGTGAAGCATGGCCTAAAGGATCTTCATACTCAGATTTTATCTCGGGGTTTATGGATAATCTAAGGTTTATTCAATCATAAATGATGCTCAATTGCATATGTAGAAAGCTGAAGATGTTCAAAGAGTTGGATGAATATACAAGAGTGTCTTTATAAGCAGAAATCTAGAGTTAATTGAATTTGATTGGGGATTCTAACTCTCATTAATATAATTCAATCATGAAGCAAAGGCAAAGCAAGAATTAAATTGATTCTATTTTCACTAGAAATGTAAGAGCCTAGCCAGGTAAGTAAAAGGAGATTATGGGGTTCTATAAAACTCTTCGCGGTTAGCTCTATCCTTGCAATAGACTTGGTAACTATGAGAAGAGAGAAGCAACTTGGGGTAGATGATAAAGCTCCCTGCTATTGATTTCTTTAGGCTTGTCCTGTGATCAAAGAAGCATCTATATCTATGTAGTAGTTTTAGATTCTTTGACTACTGGAAAGATGATTAGGCAATGGAACTGCACCACTCTCACTCTTGTATCTAAAGTTCAACACCCTTCTTAAGTTAAGGAGTATTGGTCAATTGCTTGTTGCACTATTGTGCTGAAAATTGTTTCTAAGGTGAGTACTGGTAGGCTCTCTCATGTTGTTGCCATTGTTACATTGTTATTAATGATGTTAGCATCCCTGAGAAACAAAATAGTGATAATATTCTATTATAACTGAGTTGATCAAAGGTTATTTTCATAAGCTTTTTACTCCTAGATGCGTATGCATGCTTAAATTGGTTTTGAAAAAAACTTAAAACTCCATTGTTCTTAGTGAGCTTGGCTTTCCAAATAAGTGAATTGGCTAGGTCATAGGATTTGTGACTTTTGTGTCTTATTCCATTTTGATTGATGGTTTTCCTTCTCCTTTCCAAAGGATATTTGTTTGCTATTGGTAGGGCATATCTTTCTAAGTATATGTAGGAGTTTAATCAGTCTTATCTTAAACTTTCTTTGTAGATGTGAAAATTTAAATATAACTCATATGATGTTTGGAGATGATCTATCACTTTTCACTAGCATCCAGCTTTTATTCAAGGCCTTTAAGAAAATCTCTATGGCTTCTGGCTGCAAATCATAGAAAAAGTGAGGTCTATTTTGGTGGTGTCTCTAAGGGTGATAATGTAATACGTTTGAATATTTTAGGGGTTTCTAAAGGTTTCATCCGTTTGAAGTATTTAGGCTTTACTCCTCTAAAAAGCTTACGATTTCACAATATAGGCCTTAGTTGAAAAAGTCACTACTATGGAGATGTTGATGGAGGCAGAATTTGGGTTATTTGGATGCCCTCTATTTTTCATGTGGAGGTTGTTTTCACTGGTGTTCAGCTTAATCATGTGAAAGTTACTCATAGAGCTTCATGAAGTGTGTTTTGGTGTACGATGGTTTATGGTCAGAACCTAGCTAAAGATAGAGAGAGACTTTGGCAGCAGATAAAAAGTATTAGTGCCAACATGGTTGGTCCCTGGGTTGTATGTGGGGATTTTAACGACATACTGAATCTTGAAGATAGGCTAGGTTCCTTATGTACCCTCTCTGAAGTTAGTAATTTCAGAGATTGTATTAGAGAAGCTGGTTTGCAGGAGCTCAAAACAGGTGGTGTTTTTTATACGTGAAATAATAAACAACATGGGAGTGATAGAGTTTGTTCTAGAATAGATAGGATCTTGATTGATAGTGCTTGGATGGACAAGTTTCCTACTGCTACTGCTACATTTGTGCCTGAGGGGTTAATGGATCACTGTCCATGTAGTGTGACTATGTATGGGGATAGTCTAAACATTAAAAAACCTTTTCGGTTTTTCAATCTATGGACTAAAGCTCCTGGTTTCCTGGATGTGGTGAGGGATAATTGGTGCACTCCTGAAAGAGGCACTGCAATGTTTACTGTGGTCAGGAAGTTAAAAAATGTGAAGAAGGAGTTGAAAAATCTGAATGTGAACAACTATTCTGATATTCTAAATGCTGACTTTATTGCTGCTGACAGGTTGGCTAGAAGGAGCTGAGTTTAGATCCGTTGAATTCTGAGATTCTTGAGGCTGAGAAAGAAGCTAGGAAATCTTACAATGTGGCTCACTCAGCTAAGTTCAAGTTTTTGAAGCAAAAGGCCAAATTGCACTGGCTAAGAGAAGGAGATATGAACTCTTCCTACTTTCATGCTTGTATCAGGCAACGAAGAATTCAAAATAGAGTGTGTTGAATTCAGGGGCAGAATGGTACTGTGATTGAGGACCCTGAGAGTATTGCTGATGCGTTCTGTGAATTTTATAAAGAGCTACTTGGTTCTCATAAGCCAGTTGAACAGGTCCTGCACCCTACTGTTATTCAAGAAGGCAAAACTCTTTCAGCTGATCAGAAGAGTAATATGTGTAGGCCATTTACAGAAGAGGATGTGAAGGCAGCTCTTTGGAGTATTGAAGATGACAAAGCCCCGGGGCCAGACGGATTCTCAAGCAAATTCTTTAAGGCAACTTGGGATATCACTAAAGGGGACATATGTTATGCTGTTTTGGATTTCTTTGCAAGTGGTAAGCTGCTTAAACAAATAAATGCTACTACACTTACACTGATTCCTAAAGTTGATAATCCTAGCCTTGTTTCTCAATTTCGGCCAATTGCGTGTTGTAATGTGATATATAAAATCATCTCAAAGCTCTTGTGTAATAGATTGAAAGAGGTTCTTCCTAGCCTAATTGATGAAGCTCAGGGAGCCTTTGTAGCTGGGAGGTCTATTATGGATAACATTTTAATTTGTCAAGACATGCTCAAGGATTATGCAAACAAGAGGAAATCCCCAAGATCTACAATTAAAGTAGATTTGAGGAAAGCGTATGATACTGTGCAGTGGAGTTTTATTAGAGATATGCTTTCTTAGGTGGACTTTCCTGAGCAGTTTATCAAGTGGATAATGGAGTGTGTTAGTACTCCTTTTTCTCTTATGATTAATGGTGGCATCCATGACTTCTTTAAAGGGCAAAGAGGAATACGACAAGGAGATCCGTTGTCTCCTCTACTTTTTGTGATCGTAATGGAGTATCTTACTAGGTTGTTGAAGAAAGTTGGGAAAGAAACAAAGTTCAAGTTCCACAATAGATGTAAGCCCTTGAAGCTCAATCACCTAATTTTTGCTGAGGATCTCATGTTGTTTTCCTATGGCAACATGAATTCAGTTTCTTACCTCATCAGAGCTTTGAAGATTTTTGGTCGAGTTTCTGGGTTGGAGGCCAATGTTGAAAAAACAGCTAACTTTTTTGGAAATGTGCAAGACAGGGTGAAGAATTACTCTGGTTTTATTGAAGGTGCTGCTCCTTTTAAATACTTGGGGATCCCCCTCAATTCTAGACATCTCAGGCCTGCTGATTTTGATGTGCTGGTGGACAAGATGCTACATAAGCTCACCTGCTGGTCCTCTAGGAACCTCTCTTATGCTGCTAGGGTGACTTTGGTGAATTCTATTCTGATTAGTTTACATTCGTACTGGGCACAATGCATTCTCTTACCCAAAGCTGTCATTGATAAAATTAATCAGCTTTGTAGAGGTTTTATCTGGGAAGGATCAGCCATTCTTTCTAAAGCTCCTCCTCTAGCTTGGAGTTGGGTTTGTTCTCCTAAGAAGATGGGTGGTTTGGGAGTTAGAGACTGTGAGAATTGGAATATGGCAGCATTGGGGAAGTATATCTGGAAAATTGCAAAGAAGAAAGACTCGTTGTGGGTAAAATGGGTTCATAATGTTTACATTAAAGAGAGAGACTGGTGGTCTTACAGTCCTTAGCAAGGGGATGGTTGGGCCTGGAAGAAAATGTGCAAAGTGAAGGAGATTTTGAAAGATGGTTTCACCTCAGGTGGCTGGATGGACAGTAAGTATGCCATCTCAGATGTTTATAAGTGGCTGCAGGGTGAGAAAGAGAAGGTAGATTGGAGTGTTTGGGTTTGGAACAGATATAATGTCCCCAAACATTCATTGCCTGGCTGGCGGTGTGGGGAAGGCTGAGAACTAGAGAGCAACTGTTTCGGATTGGAGTTTGTGACAGCAGCCTGTGCCTTCTTTGTGGTGAAAACACTGAGAACAAGCAGCATCTTTTTTTTGAGTGTGCTTACAGCAGACAGTGCATTGCTAGTATTAGCTCGTGGTTGCATATTACTGAGCAGGCTTTCAATATTGATACTTCATGGAAGGATTGGAAGAAGGCTGTGAAGGACCCCATCAAAAGAAGAGTCTGTTTTGCTGGTCTAGCTGCTGTGGTTTATTATATTTGGTGGGCCAGAAATTCTGCATTATGGAATAAAGCAGTTCCTATTCCTAATCTGGTTTGCAGAAAGATAGGTGCTGAGGTTATTGATAGATGCCATCAGATGGTGAGTAAGAAATGGAGACAGCAGCAATGCAAGTGGCTTTATGATTTAAGGAAGAATTGTCCCCTGCAATTTGTGGTGTAGTTTTTTAGGTTGCTGTTTTTTTTCCTTCTTTTTGTGGTTGTTTGGCCTGTTTGATGGGTCGTTGTAGTTTGGGTTGTAAGGGCTTGCCCTTTTCTCTTTTGGTAATAATATTTGCTTACTTACCAAAAATAAAAATAAAAAAAAGAAAGTCACTACTAGAGTTCAGTGTTGGACCTCTAGAAATTTCTCCTAGAAGACTTCACTTAATCAAAGGTGTTCTTTTTGAATTCATGAAGGAAATTGAAGCCAAATTTAGATGCTTTGTTTGGACATGGAAAGCTAATCCTTCAAGGAATGGAAGCATATTTGCATGCAAAGAGTTTGTGGTAGCTGAAATTTGATATCTCTTGGTGAGTGGAACAAAGCTGCAATAACTAAGGTCATATGGGATTTGTCCTTTAAGGCTGATAACATGTGGGTCAAGCGGGTGATTATACATTTTTTCAAACATAGAGATTTCTGGGTTGCTTCAGTTCCTAAGACATGTTCATGGGTCTTTGAATAAAAATTCTAGGATGATTTGAAATAATTTTGCTTCTCTTAAAAGTCTTTTTATTACTTGGTAACTCTTTGGAACAGACTAACATATGCTCTAGCTTTGGCATATCCCTTATTACTAGAAATGAAAGTATTCAACACCTATTCTATGAATGTGATTACTCTAAGAGATCAGGTCATCAGTGTGCTTCACTGCAGCAACCTATGCAGTAGTTCAGCTTGGAAACTCAGTTGTGCATAAAATATCCCACGAACTCTAGGCCTAGAGGCAGGTTCTACACAATGTGCTTAGTTGAAGCATTTTATAATGCATCTATTTGAGGAATGCAGGTGTGTTTAATGGATCTTGTAAAAATGCAATTGTTGTTTTTAGAAATCTATTGTATAAGGTTGCTTGTAGATGCTATTAATGAGATAGGAGCAAGAGATCAACTGATCTCATTGCCTGCCCTCCTGTCAAACATTGTGCCAAAGATTGAAAGAACACTTGTAGTTATCGGAATTGTTCTCATCTCCTCTGGTGCCACATGCAGGGAACACAGTGTCTGTACTTGCCATTCTTAGCCTTGGCTTTAGCCTTCTTATTCATCACCTTCTTTTTCTTAGCTTCCCTCTTTCTCCTCTTCAGCGATTTCCTTCTCCCTAGTGACATTGAAAGGGAAGGGTATGTTGAGGGTGAGCAGGAAGATGATGGGTTTTTGTTTGCTTCGGCCATTAATAAGAAAAAGTTGAAAAATTCTAGAGTTTTTAGGGTTTTAACTCTTGGTGAGTGAAGATGAAAAGATGATGAAACATATACAACCCCCTCTCCTTTTGAAGGAGATACATACAACCCTTGGGCTGATGACATTTTAAAAGTACCGTTAGCATGACATCTCAATATGGGTTCCCAATACAAAGGTCTTAAGTAAAAATTTATCAAGAGTAATAATAGCATTGGTAGTTGAGGCCTCATAGGTAAATGAAGGGTTTTGTCTTATTAACGTATGGATTTAATTCAAGTATCTCAATGTTATTTGTTATGCCACATATATGACACTTATTGTCCAAATAAAATAAACTTGGTATATAGATATGTGACACTAATGTTAGTTGATAGTTTGATACATATTCCTTTTCTTTGAAACGCAGCCGGAAGTTTTATTACCATCCTTTCCACTACACGGAATTTATGACATGTAATTTTTCACAACGGTAAAAAATTGCCTATATAAACACTAAATCAAAGGTTTTGAGTTTTACTTCGATTTGTTATCCTTGCAAACTTGATTCTTTAAAGGAAGACAACCATTTTACACTTAATTGACTCATCTTCTACTCTTTATAATCCCTTTCCTTTGTCATCCTTCCAAAGACTCAATAATTCTTCCACGGATTGTAGCGATGAGTGTCGTTCATCCCCAAAGTTTTCCGTTCCAGATTATTCTAGACTTTTAGAAGTCACTCCCTAACTCCATGTGAGGGCAACCTTAAAAAATTAGGTTTCATTGGCCCTAATTTTCTGGTCAAGGGTGTTGAACCGGCCTAATTTCGCTTTACGCTGGAGGCCTTGACTGAACTTAACCATGCTCTTTTGGGCCAGAAAAGTATGAGGGACCCTTTTGTGTGCGGGCCACACTCTTTAAAGCCTACCAAGTACCTAGGGGTGGATCCCAGGGATCTCTACAACACTTGGTTTGAGCGTCTTGTTCTTTAAGGATCCTGATTTTCTTAAGTTAGCGACATAGTACCATCCCCTTTGATGGGGAGCTAACATCTACCTAGTGCTTAATTGCTTCGTCAATGACACAAACATAGTGTTTATCCCAAGGCTCTCTCCCACAGGGTTGTGTACCCGCTTTTCAAGTTCTTTTAAAGGCTCAAGCGCTACATGATTCGCCGCTTGATCTCTTTCATAGTATCTAATGACCCGAAACTAGACATCTTTATTTACATTATAATTTATATTCGAGTATAATCAGAAATGAAATATAAATACAGGAAAATTCAATTTCATATTAACTGTCATAAATTTCGTACAGCGAGGAGGATGATAATAAAACTTCCCAAATGCTGCATTTGAATCGAAAGGGATAGTTATCAACTAACATAACTATCACATATCTTTTTGCAAAGTTTATTTGTACCAAAAGTATCATGTATGTGGCATAACTAGGGGTGTTAAAGAGCCGAGCCTGATTGTGAACTGCTGGAGACTCGGTTCAACCAAAGCTCAGTATAGGCTCGGCTTGAGTGAGCTCAACTCGAGCTCGGGTTCGGCTGGGCTTGAGTGAGCCCAACTCGAGCTCAGGTTCGGCTCGAGATCTTAACGAGCCAAGCTTAAGCTATCCTTGGCTCGGCTCGAAAGCTAGTGAGGAAGCTCGATTTCTTTTTATTTTAATATTAATATTTTTTTGGTAATAAATTAATTATTAGCATAAACTTTTCTTCATTTTTAAGGCTAGGGACTAAAGAAATCTACATAACTCTAGTGTTCTCGCTAAGTTTTGGAGCTTTTGTTGATGATTTATGTTATTGTTTAGAAAGAACTCAAACAAAATAAAAAGAGGAAAGGAATAGTCCCACATTGAAAGATAGGAGCAAGGGATAGAATATGAGAGTTCAAATAGCAAACTTTGATTATTTAAGAAACCATGACTATGGGCACCATTTGGGCACTTGTTAAATGGGCTAAATACTAAAGTCCCTAAGCCTTGAGTCGAGCCAAATTAAGCCTTGAACCGAATTGAGCCAAGTCAAACTTTTAGGAGTCTCGAGCCTTAAGGAGTATTGAGCTCCAGCCGAGCCCCAATTTTTCAAGCTCGATGAGCTTCCGCCGAGCCTACCAAGGCTCAGTCTCGGCTTGGCTCGTTAACACCCTTAGGCATAACAAATAATCAACTCGTACATGACGGTGTGCTACAGGTGTAGTAGCAGTGTAGCAAAGGGCCCCAAAAGTAGAGGGCCCAAATATATTAATCTTCTTTCTTAGATTCAGCGATTCCAATGCAAATTCATCCGTCTCAATTCCCATGTTTATTCATCTATCCCAATTAACTTCCTTCTTTAATTCTCCAAGTATTCATATTCCCTTAAATTTGACAATTAATTTTCTTTCTTTATAAAATCTAATCAATAAATTATGAAGTACATATAGAAATCAAAAGGTTTTCCATTTTTAGGCTGATTTATAACAATGAAATATAGTGTTTTAACAGTGCAATTTTCTCCTATTTAATCCCTATTCTAATTCCATTTTATCAAAAAAAAAAAAAAATCAGAATACACTAATTGGGATAAAGTGATAAACTATAGGCAAATCTTACATTTTTTGGCAAATTCTATTTGGGTAAAGTTTGATAAATTTGATTGTCTCACTATTTTAATTGATTGTTAAAAGGTTGAACTAAATTGGAAAAGAAACTGGGAAAATATGTCACTTGAGGATGGATATGTCTTTCACTTTATTCAAAGCTACTACCATTATTTACATTTTATTATGTGATTATTATAATATTTGTTGTGTTTAATTATGCCTCCTAACATTAGAAGGTTAATATATGGTTCAAATTGTATTGAGTTACTATTATTTTTAGTAATAATAATAAGATAAATATCCAAAAGTTATTTTATAAATTATGAAGGGCCCAAATTTTATTTAGCACCGGCCCCAAAATCTTCAAGACGGCCCTGCAAATATAATTGAGATACTTAAATTAAATTTTTCATTTGCCTTATGAGGCCCAATATATATATACAGCAAAAAACCATCATTTACCCAACGAAGCCTAATACATATACTCCATCCGTCCCTAAATGTAGTTCTCGTTTGACTTTTCACGGTCTCCAAAATGTGTCTTAAAACATCTATATCTCTATTTTTATACGCGTAAAATTTTTTAAAACGTGATATTAATAAAATATAGAATGTGACGAATCCAACAAGATCCCACATGAACATATTATCTCTTATAAATTAACGGAAATTTATGGTAAAAGTTTTCATAGTTGGACCAATAAGTCAAATGGGACCTATATTTAGGGACGGAAGGAGTATAAGGCAAAAAACCTTCACTTACCCAACGAGGTCTAATGCATACATGCCAATAGGGAGGAGGAAATCGTTGAAAAGGTAAAAGCGCAAAATAAAGGGGAAACGACGAAAAAGAAGGTGGAGAACCGAGAAAAAGAAGAGGGCCAAAGGCCATGAAGGGCAAGTACATACACTATGTTCCCCCGGACGAAACGACGAAACACGGGGGAGTCTAAGAACAATTGCGATAACTTCAAGCCTTGTCTTTCAAATTTGGCACGAGGTTTACAGGAAGGGTAGGCGATGAGATCAGTTGATTTCTTGCTCTTTTTGTTTTCAAGCACTTGACCTCAATTACTTTATTTGTTCTCTCCCCCCTCTAAAGCCCCATCATTGTTCTTTTTATTTTATCTTTATTGCTATTATCTTCTTTTGTCTTAGGTTAACTTTCTAGGCCTGCTATAATTAATTTCATAATTATAATTAGGAATATCTTTTGTGAAATGTTATCATAAACAAACAACAATTAATCTTTTGTAGTTCCCAGCTCTTAACTTTAGTCTAGTATTAATCATCTCATGTATTGAGATCATTACTCTTTCTCCGATTGTGTTAACTTATAGGTAATCCTCCCTATCATGTATTTATCTTTAGTTTGTGCAACTTCTTGTATGGATGTTAATAGTACCTCTTCTATATTTCATTTCTATGTTGCATTAATCTTTCACTTGTTGTAGCAATTATAAGATTACTCACACATTAGCAAGTTTTACCCCTTGTAAGGTGGTAACCCTGGAGGCATACCCTCACGGTACTTTAGACCTCGGGCGATAAGGTGATAAGGTCTTAGGTTGAATAAAATTATTACGCTTAACATAATAAAACTATTAAGCTTAACATAACCAAAGCATAAGGAGATAAAACTATTTCCCATTGTTGACTCATCAGCTTTGTCAAAAATGAATGTAAATAAATCACTTCATAGAATATGGATGCTAAAGAGTCTCATAAACAAAGCTACTCCCTCTATTTCCTACTCCCTCAATTTCTTTTTAAGTGTCCCTATATCGGACATTTGCACAATTCACATACAACACTAATAAAGTTAAGTCATCTCAAATATATAGTTTTCGAAAATAAACTTTTTATAACTTATGCTTATTGATTCACCATACACCCAAAAAAAAATTTCAAATTCACCAAATACCCTTGAGTTTAAAAAATATTGACACCAAATGGCCTTAATGACTAATGACAGTTAACTCCGTTAGTCATTAAGGCTAATTATAACACGTGTCCGTATCTTATTGGTTGTCTTTTTAATTATTTTAAAATAATTATTTAATTAATTATCAAAAATTAAAAAACCCCAACCTACCACCAGCCAGCCACCACCCCGTACCCGCCGGTGACCTAGCCCAACCACTCCGCGCCGGCGACCTGAACCCCCTACCGGCAACCCAGACTAGCCACCCCTCGCCGGCTTTCTTTCCCCTAAACCACCCTTCCCCCAATCCTCAAAACCCCCTTTCTCCCTCGATAACCCTTCCTCTCCCCACCGCCGCGTCCAAAGCCCCTCTCCCCGCGCGGGGAGGAGTTCTTGGACGTCAGCGGTGCGGTGGGGAGGGGACGGTTTTTCGAGGAGAGAGGAGGGGGTTTTTCGATTGGGTAGCATGGTGGTTTAGGGGAAGCTTAGCATTGGGTAGCCGTCGGTTGGGTGTCGGGTCAAGGTGACGCCGGTGCGGGGGTTCCGGCAGATTCGACGCCGGCCGGGGGTTTGGCGGGGACAGGGCGGTGGTTGCAGCTGGGTTATGGTGGGTGGGTTTTTTTTTAATAATTAATTAAATAATTATTTTAAAATTTATTTAATTTAAATGACAACCAACCATAGGTTGCCACGTGGCATAGTTAGCCTTAATGACTAACGGAGTTAACCGCCGTTAGTCATTAAAGGCATTTGGTGACAAATTTTTGAAACTCAAGTGTATTTTGTGAATTTGAAAAAAAAATTGGGTATATGGTGAATAAAAAAATAACTCAGGGGTATATGGTGAAAAAATGGGTCAAAATTCATTGGCACATGTGCCGGTCAAACTAAGGTACTTATTTTAAAACAGAGCGAGTGCCAATTAAAGGAATGGTTGTTAGAGGGGAAAATGGAAAAGGTTATAGTGAGGATAATCTACCTCACTCCTTGATTTAATATCCCAAGCATGCAAGCTTCCATCACCTGAACCTGGATAGAAAATTAAACATGGCATTTAGCCCTAGGGATTTACATCGAGCTATCATTGAGTCCATGAAAAGCCAACAAAAGAGTTCAAATATAGTGTTTTTTTTTTTTTTTTTTTTTGAAGTTTAGAGTGACATATGGAAGGCAAATGAAAATGTTCAAGCATAGTGATCAGTGCTTAGGAACCAAAACAAATGTAATGGAAAGATCAACAGCACAAATAGGCTTAAACAAGTCACATGCTTCAAAAAGATATGTTTTGTGTGTGTGAGTTTTTCTCTTTTTGATTATATATATATATATA
Source organism: Chenopodium quinoa (assembly GCF_001683475.1). Classification (NCBI taxonomy): domain Eukaryota; kingdom Viridiplantae; phylum Streptophyta; class Magnoliopsida; order Caryophyllales; family Amaranthaceae; genus Chenopodium; species Chenopodium quinoa. The sequence goes on along the minus strand of NW_018742726.1, from coordinate 829,840 downwards.
TATATATATATATATATATATATATATATATATATATATACATATATATATATATATATTGAAGAAGCATAGTTTTTCACAGTATACAGCATTTTTTCATATAGTGCCAAGGAAAAGCAATACAGACCTGCAACAACGTATTGTCCATCAGGAGTGAATGTTGCTTCTATCGTTGTGTTATGTGAAGGCTCTAAGCTGAATCCACAGCGCTGCATGAGAAAAAATTTAGACTAAAATATTTCTCATTGATTAAGCTCTCTCTGTAGAGTGTGCAGGAGGAATGAAACAAGAATTCATAGAAACTCATGTTTATACGAGCCAAATACAAATGAAATAATCAGCTAAGATAAAAGTAACCTTTTCCCCAGCATATGCATCAAGGACATACACATTATTGTTTGTGGTTGTCAAGAGCATAGATTTTCCATCATTACTAAATTTTATGTCACAGACTTCCGCAGTATCTCCACCGACTAGAAAGGTATCAAAAGGACCCTACAATGAAAGTCTAAAATCATTATCAGGGGTACAAATATAAGGAATTTGCATGCAAGTGTCTAGGTTATATGGTCCCACACCTTATCATAGGAGCGCGAATCAAACAATTTAACAGCACCCCCTTCCATTGCAACTGCAAAAACAAGTCCTTGCTGATCATATGCAACAGCTGGTCTTCCCCGCAACCGTAAAATCCCCTGAAAACAATACAAGTTCAAACAAAATCATAACAATTCCCATATCAATGGAATTTTACTAACTGAAATGCACGTAAACTCTAAGGATTATTATGTACTTAATAATAGGTGTATCACCTTTTAAATCATACGAAGTATGCTTTAACAGGAACTTAATTTAGAATTTTAAAAAAAAAAAATGGGCTAATAAATATGTTGCCATGTTTGTTGGTTATTACATATGCTTGATCTTCATGACTTCACCTTCAAACTCTTCTAAGTGAAATGCATGTAAAACAACATTGTAATTAGCACCTTTAGAATCAAACCTCAATGTGATTCTTTTAGGGGGTGTTAGGTTCATCAAGTTGGAATGGATTGGTATGGAATCTCATACTAGAGAGGTATGGATTCTAAAACCCATACTAGTCCAAATTTGTTTGGTTTTATTGTTGCAATGGATTATATCCTTCATTAATAGAATGGATTGTGAATCTTATGGGGAGGGGTGGGTATGAGATTCAATAGGTATGGGGGAGAGTTAGAAGCCTTTAGGGTATGAGATTTCATTACTAAAAACTTCAACCAACCAAAAAACTAGATGCTATTCCAAATGATCCAACTAAACGACCCCTTAAAAGCTCCATGCCTACTGGATAGCACAATGGCATTATGTATAATAATTAAATTGTCGTAAAACTTGAGACGAGAGTTGATGTTATGAGGAAATGTGTACAAACCATGGTAGGTTTCTTCTATAATGTGTTGAGGGAATTGTAGATGTTAATATCAGAATTTCAAAACCTCGTGACAACCGGTGTACATCCAAAATAAACATAAAAAAAGGGGTACTTTTGACTTATACATGGGTACATTTAGACGTTTCAGTTTTCAGTCTAACACTTGTTTTCATATGATCCTATCTAGTACCAGTTTTTGATCATTGGAGGGACTCCACAAACAAAAAAATTCTATACATCTTTGTCACTCAAAGGCTCACAGCCAAAAGTCATTGCCCAACAATGCTTCGATGGCTCAATCACATTTTTAGGGTTATCAAACGATACCCCTGATTGAGATTAGGCTCAATTGATGTGGTTGCAGTGACAGAGGATGAGAATATTGGTCGCTACCTTTGGCTATCTTGTTTGCAATGAGCAGCGACCTGGATTGGGTTTATTCTGCGATATGGGATGAACGAACTGGTTTTGCAAGATGGGGAAACGTACAATGGTCCTGATATCTTTGTTCTAGATCCTAAGTTTTCCTTAACAACCCCCATACTGATAATGGACAATTTCAAAATTCCAGCAGAACCAAAAAGTCAAAATTAATAAGACTTTTGCATATTAAACAACAGCAAAGGACCCTGTGCATTCACTGATAAGCAACTATTTATGTGTAAGACCCTGAGACAAGGTTAAGAAATAGAAAGACGAAGAGATAGATTAAAATGAATAATGATGCAGAAAAACTCCGCATGTCAAGGAAAAATCAAAGATCTATTTTGGCTTCCATGGAATGTATGACATCAAAATAGCGTTAATAATAAGGTTTGATCTTAGGATCAACAAGAATTAGATAAGAATTTTTACCATCTTTGATACTAATTATTTGTGATTTCTAACTCTGCTAAAATATAACCAAGTTCTATCGGTTAAATGTTTATTGAAACTAATTTCTATAATTTGGATTTCTATATATGTAATTTGATAATTTCCATTGAAGCAGTGACTAAATGTTAACTTTTGCTGAAGTATTTTTAGCAGATGTATGGTTTCGAAAATTACTTATAATTTCAATATGTCATAAAATACTATATATCCTTTCAATATTCATTAAGTGTTGAATATCATTGAACAAACAAATGATAACATACAAGGCATGGAAATTACTCTCCAAGTACTAGCAATCTAAAAAGATCGGTTAATATTTTAACCACAAAAAAAAAAAAAAAAAAAAAAAAAAAAAAAAAAGGATAGTTAAAATTAAAATACTATTTTAAAATGCTCCAAACTAAAATTACAGAGTGAAAACTATCAAATTAATCATCAAACAATAAAAAAAAATTTTACAAAAATAAAAAAAAATTATCACCTGGTCCACACACTAATTAAGATGTAATATGGAATGTGCTGCAACTACAAATTCAAAACCCTCATAAACTTTGGTCATTATCAACAAAACAAGTGATGTTGATAGACGACAAGATGGGATTAGAATTTATTTCATAAAACTCACACCTTTGTTTAGCCTAAATATAAACTAAAGGATGGGAGATTCTCATGACTTAAGCCATTGTGAAAAAAAGCGTCAGAGCCCTAAAGTATGCAGTACATTTGAAATAGAAATTTATGTGAAAATTTTGAATAATCATCTCAAATTACATGATGTAAATGTAATTCTAGTGGCAGGTGATATGCCTCCAACCACACTTGCATATTAAGTGAGATTCATTAATGTACCTTTAATCAAACATTATTATTGAATATTGATGAAATGCACTACATAATTATTTGTGAAATATAATAACTACCGATGAAACAATCAAATTAGATCCACTAATGATCCTTATTCAAATTTGAAAAGTGCACACAAACTTGTAAGTTATAGAAATTTGGATTTCAAAAGCTACATTGAGCTTTGCTAACTTAAAAGAAAATTAGAATATGGATATAATCAAATTCTACGGAGTTTCATAGTAAAGAAAGTTAAACTCCATATAAAGGTTCGTCAATTAAGCTATAAGCTCAACGAAATTTCTCCCATTATCATTGATGTATATCATCTTTATTATAAGCATAAAAACAAATTTTGAAGATAGCAAGATAAACCTCAAAGCATCTAAGCCGGATGAGGTAGGCCTAACTAAATTACACAGCACATAGTTTCTCTGTTTTAACTGAATTGGAAATTGGTCACACCATAACAAAACAACACTCAATTAATTAATTACTTAATTATATAACAATGAACTTGCAATGGAAAAGAAGTATTCTCTAGATTTATTTACAACAGTGGTCACTTAAATCCTTTTTGGTAAAGAGAACAAAAAAATATATGTTTACAAAGGTTAGAGACCTACCTGGCAGGAATTTACTCGAAGATCCCATATTCTTACACTGTGGTCAAGGGAACCAGACATAAAGCTATCATTGATTGGTGACATGCACAAGGAAACAATTCTGCAAAATAGACCAGCAGATGTTAGTAATCCAAGGCATTTCAACTTCGGCAAAGAGAGGTAACATAGAAATGGTAGTACAAGAATATTTCCAAGACTTCACACTCAAGATCCACAACATCCAATATGATTCCAAAAGAAAATCAAGTAAGAGATCAACAAGGATCCAACAGTAGAGGCCATTTATACAGTTAACAACTATTTCGTGTGACGATATTCAAACCTTTCTTTATGGCCTTTAAAATAACGAAGACAGCGATTATCATACATGGAAAGATATCGTAGGGATTCTGCAAGAAAGAAGCAAGAACACATTTACATAGTATTCAGACAGCAAGCAGTGAAGCCTGCACATGATTGAAACAGAACATAGTCGAGAAACAATAGTAAATGAACTTGCCTCCTGTTGAATCAAGGTTATACTTGGAGGAACAAATCACCGAGCTAGGGTGGTGGGTGAAGCATATACAATCAGCACCATGTTTTTTATGATATGTGGTCTTCAGAAGTCTGGAAATCATTACATATAAATCAGTGAATCAACAATATATTAGCTTAAAAACTAGGCATTCCATTTAACGAAATTAACTAAAATTTTATTAGAGCAGGTTCATTGATAATAGGTTGCCATTATCAAGGTATGTAAGAAGCACATATCAGAAAGAACAGTGTAAGGTAGTAATTGAGATACTTAATAGCTTAGAATTATTAAGTTCAGTATTATCTCGAATAGTGGACTCACTTGGCACTAACAATGTCATAAAGTCGAACTGAATCATCATCACTTGCAGTAACCAACAGATCACTTGTTCGATGGAAATCGATTGAGTTTATCTTTCCACCCTGCAAAGAATAATTACCTGGTGATGACAAAGAATAAAAAAAATAAAAATAAAAAAAACCATATGATGCTTCAAATAAGCTCTCCAGAATTTTTCCCACTATTCCTCTTTTAGTAGATTATTGTTAAACATTGGCATGTCTCATTCTTTATGAAACAATACTATTTAGTATCATGAATAATTTTGCGGACTCTAGTTATCTGTTGTATGTGGGACGAAATATCTTGGAATTCATAGAGTACTTTAGCAAATATGAGTTAGAGAATATTAAGACATTTCACTGAGAGCCAAAAGGGTCCATGAGGAAGTCACTTGTTGGAACTAGGCAACATAAGTCAGCAACTTTTGGCTTCCATGCAGGTCCCAATGATGAATCTCAGACTAACCGCCGGACTATTTAGAAGTATTCAACATAGAGAGATCAACATTTTGCATGATCCTAATATTTTCATGGATCAATTGCTGAAACTAGGAAAATATATGTCGGCAAGCAAGGCTACCGATGCAGATATCAATGATATAACTTGGACTATTCAAAATATCAATATTGTACTTTCGACTATTCAAAAGTGTCAAATTTAAAGATGTTTTTGGATGGTTCAAGCTTTTGTATACATTTTCATTATTTTTCAAGGATCTTACCTTAGTGTTAATATCCATTTGAATGAGTAAAATACTTATTTAACAAGTGTACATAAGTACAGACTGAAAGGCTAGCATCTGCTCACATTTGATTTCTGAACACTTTCTCTGTCCCAATATTTTAAAGCTATTGTAATAGAATCATAGTCTACAGTCAAGCTGTCTCCATGCAGCATGGGACTAATTTCACTGTTGATATTGCACCTACAGAAGTGCTAATTTTTAAAAAATACAGCATTACCTTCATGGAAATAGCGCTCATATTCATGAATCAAAATCTCATAGCTAACTGGCCCTAAACTATAGAAAGATAGAGCATGGCAAAAGATTTGAAAACAAAAACAAATGGCCTTCATGCCTACAACCATGAACCAGCTTTGTATCACCTTAGACAACAAAATTTCGAAAGATAAAGTTGAAATCAACAAAGCGAGAAAGAGCTCTCCCACTGAGACATTTAAGACTATACAATCATTCATCCAAATGACATAGCATTATCGTAGAACATTTAGGTTAAGAGCTATATGCCAACACAGAGTTGTAGCAGAGGGAATTAGAAAAAGGAAGTTGAGAACAAAGATCAAGGATCACCAAGACTGGAGCTTATATGCCTGATTATCATGGTTGGGGCTAAAACATACACATTTTCAAGAAGGGTATGGTTCACATAATTCTTAAGTACTCTTGTACTTCCAACATGACTAGAAGGAGCGGAAATGTAATCCTATCTACATACAAATTATATAAGAGCAGGATATTGTGTGGACCAAGGCGCACAAACATGGAAATTTTATAGCAACTTCTATGACCCTCTCGAGTTGTGTGAGGAATGGCAAACTGAAAAGTCACTGGTTAATCAATGCCAAATTATTATGCACTTCATGTTGAGGTAGTGAACTAAGCCAATTAAAAAGTAATCAGTAATTCTTGAGATTCAACTTCATTCCCAATGGAGTCATCTTAAATGAACATTGACATATAATCATTTATGCGTAATAGCATGTTTTCTGGAGGGAGCCCCACTTTATCAACAAAGCAAATGTTTATCAAAGGACAAAATTGGTGTATTTCGGGGTAGAAATGGGTAAAACCGCTTACCATTTCTACCCCAAAATACGCCAATTTTACCCCTTGATAAACCACATTTGTTTATGAAGATGAAAAAACTTGGATTTTCTCTGTTTTCTGCTTCTTTTCCCTCATAACTCATTGGTAACCACACAAATCCACATGCTGATTAATTGCAAATTTATAATTTAGTGATTAAATTTACAAGCCTAATTTTTCAAATAAACCTCTTCAAAACTATTGAATTTATTACACCCAACACCTTATAGAATCAAAAGCATCTTTCAAGCAGCTAATCATAATGCATTGCATCCAACAAAATAATAAAATAATAAAATCAGCACTCAAATTGAATAAAATCAAATAAGAAAATAACAACAACAAAAAAACAGAAGAAAATTAAACATCATTACAAATTGAAATTCAAACAATTTAATGAGCAACAAATTTGAAGAGTAAGAATTGAAAGAATGTGAAGGAATTAAAGTAATTATAAACTCACAAAGTCTGAGAAGACGGCGCCAATGAACATGGTGCGCACAATATCGTCATCAAGTTGAGTGAGAGACATAACATTAACGTTGAAGAGAGTAATTACAGCAAGTTTCCTTTCTGGCAAGCCGACTCCAAAGGCCGATAGTGTTAGCAAAGCAGAAGCCAAGCAGCGCCAGAAACCTCGAGAAAGAGGAAATATCAGCCTGATATACAATTTATTAATTTAAGGGTATTTTGGTAAATTCCGCAATGAAATTGGGGATTAATATGTAAATATAATCCTGTCTTCCTCCCTTTTTACATCACATGATCACAGCCATGAAATCAACGTCTTCCTCTAACTGTTCGAAGTTCCTAACACCGTGTTGTTGAGATGAAGTTGCCACTGCGAATAAGATTCTTTCCCTAAGGGTTAATATGGCCCTAATTTTACACTCTTTGCTATTAGGATGTCTTTTTGTTACCGCCATGAAGCGGCGTTGGAGTCAATGTTGTTGAGAAAAGAAGACGACGGTGAAACGCAGATGACTGTGGTTGATCGGCGGGAAGACCAACGAGGGTGGCAGAGCAATCAAGTGTCCCCTCCTCAGCAAGAGAAGGCGGCTGCTGAAGGCGAGGTCCCTCTAACAGTTTAAGCTTTTCTATATTCAAACTTGATCCGGCTTGCGTGCCGTGTATTTGTGTATCTTTACCCGGCCAGGGGGCCGGGGCTTCTGAATATTTTGTCAGCTTGTCTTGCTTTAACTTAACCTTGCCAGCTTGTCTGGCTTTAATTTGATATGAATTGGCGACTGTTGAGTCTTCTTTTGCTGTTACATATACTGTTGTCTTTTGACTTTTATTTTTGTTGAATTTGCCAAACATTTCGCATGTTGCAACTTAATAGCCGCTTGTATGGCGTATCCATGTTAAACTTTTTAGCTAAGTTGTTGGATCCTGATGCCGACTGCCCTTTCCCCTAGACGACTAGGTTACTTCTTGAAAAGAGAGTAACTAGTCGGCCATAGACAGTCGGACCTTAGTAGCAAACATAACGAGTCTTGGGTGAAATGCACTTAGTCACAGTGGTAAGGTATCGACTGAATTAGTCAACTTACAGTGCATTTCAAGTTACAGGAGTCGCCTAGTTCTAAGAGAACAGTCGGCTAGTCGCTTTTTTATCAATTGTCGCAAGTTCCTTGGTATGTTTACGAGAAACATAGTAGGATACTTGTTGTTTGGACGACTGTCAATTCAGACGGGTGTATCAGTCGTTATCACATCCAGTCGGACACCGAGAGGTCCTTCTAGATTGTTCAGGTTCATTTAGTATTTCTTAGTGGGAATGTTTGTTTGAGTTCCTTTTTGCCAAAGACCAGGCGGACTGCTCAAACTTTTAGGATTCCAGACCAAGTGTGGAAGAACAACTATGGTTTAACTATGGTGTTAACCAATCGTGGCTGCTTCTAATCCTGAGTAGTAGAGGTATCAGTCGTCAATGGCCGACTAATCCCCTTGATTCGTCAATTTTTGTTGACTATTAACTCAGAGGGCGCCTCCTGTACTTATCCCAAGTAATACAGGCGGCTATCCGACGCAGATGTCAACTGCTGACACTTATGAAAGTGTTGAGTTATCCTTGTCTCAAAACGGATATGTTGTCCTTGGGGACAGCTGTATAGGGGTCGTGTAAGTAGTTTATAGAGCATTATTCCACCCAAATGGGAGCTGCTCTCTGTGACGAATCTCATCCAAATGGCATGTCGTCGGACGCCTGCTACTTATTGGGACAGGTCGTATTAATTTAAAAATTAAGCGTAATCAAGCGGCTGGGTGCCTGGGTTGGTTAGCCGTATGGTGGGTAAATAGGCGTGCCCTTTAGTAAATATGTGTTGGAGGGTATCCGCCTATCTTGGGACAGACGGAGTGTACTCCTTTTTGAAACATATGAAAAGAAGGTGAACTTGGAACTTTCATTAATAAACTTTAAATAATTACATCAAAAGTAATATTTTTCCAGATTGTCTACATTCCAAGTCCTAGGTAGGGGTCGGCCCTTTGGAGTTTCCAGACGGTAGGTGCCATCCCTGACCTCCTCATAGATTCGGTAGGGTCCTTCCCAGTTAGGAGTTAGCTTTCCCAACTCGTTGGCCCTGCCGACTGATTCCATTTTCCTTAGTACAAAGTCCCCTACTTTGAGTGGGCGCTTGTGCACTCTTCTGTTGTAGATTCGAGTCATTCTCAGGCGGTATATTTCATGGCGTAGGGCAGCATTGCCCCTACGTTCTGGAAGGGAATCCAATGCTAGGCGCATTGCTTCCCAATTTGCATCTTCATCATACAGCATAACTCGGAGAGTCTGCTCATAATGCTCAATGGGTAGGATAGCTTCTGCACCATATGTTAGGAGGAAAGGTGTTTCTCCAGTCGCTCCTTTTTCAGTCGTCCTTATGGCCTAGAGAACATGTGGTAGTTCGTCTGCCCATAGGCCGCCTGCTTTCTCAATCTTCTTCTTTATACCGTCTGAGATGATTTTGTTAAATGCTTCGACCTGGCCGTTTGCTTGCGGCCGTCCGACTGATGCAAAGCAGTAGGCAATGCCTTGATCTCTCAACCAAGTTTTGAGAACGGGCGTCTCAAACTAGGGACCGTTGTCAAAAACCATGGACATAGGAACCCCAAAACGAGTGATCACATTCCTCCAAATGAAGGAGATTACATCCTTGGTCTTGATGCCCCTGACTGCCTCGACCTCCACCCATTTGGTGAAGTAGTCGACTGCTACCAGGATGTATCTCCTGCTGCCTGATGCAGGCGTATAGGGTCCTAGAATATCCATGCCCCACTTAGCAAATGGTATTGGGCTGTGGATAGCCGTTAAATCTATAGCTGGACGATGAATCAATTTGCCAAACCTCTGGCACTTGTCACACTTTTTAACCAGATCCATGGCGTCTGCCTCTAGAGTCGGCCAGAAGTACCCTTGCCGCCTCACTCTCTGAGCAAGCGACCTACCGCCTATGTGAGAGGCGCAATATCCAGAGTGTAAGTTTTCTAGGACCTCTCGCCCTTTTTCTGGGGTAACACATTTCAAGAAGGGTTGAAGATACCCTCTCTTGTAGAGTTCCCCCTTTATCATTTCAAAACTAGACGCTCGCTTTTTTAGTGAGGCCGCCTGATGATGGTCATTCGGCAAGGTGCCGTCTGTCAGGTATGCCCTGATTGGGTCCATCCATGTTGAGCTTCTATCAAGGACTGCAATGTTGTTTTCCTCAATACTTCGTTTTTCCATTACCTCCCAAAATACAGTTCTAGGGGTGTCGCATGAGGCCGAGGATGCCAGTTTGGACAAGGCGTCTGCCTGGTTATTCTCGGACCTTGGGACCTGAGTTAACTGGAAATTTTCAAGCGATCTTGCCGCCTGCTTCACGACCTCTAGGTACTTGACCATAGCCGGATGAGTAGCTTCATAATCCCCATTGTACTGGCTGACTATGAGTTGTGAATCAGAACAGGCGGCTATCTTTCTTGCCCCAGCTGCTTTGCACATGCGGATACCAGCCAAAAGGGCTTCATACTCAGCTTCGTTGTTTGACGTCTGAAACTTGAAGCGAAGCGCATATTCATACCTGTCACCCTCTGGCGACTGACATACAATACCTGCCCCACAACCACTTGCTGTGGAACTCCCATCAACATAGACTTTCCAGAGTTGGTCAATTTCTTCATATTCTGGTGGCCGGGTCATCTTAACTATAAAGTCTACAAAGGCTTGCCCCTTCACAGCTTTTCTGGGCTCGAACATGACCTCAAGGCTTTGGATCTCAATTGCCCACTTTATCATCCGTCCTGACGACTCCATGGTCGTCAGGGGCTGTTTGATTGGCTAGTCTGTGTAAACGACCACCGGATGTGCCAGGAAATAAGGCTTCAATTTCTTCACTGCCATGTACAGGGCGAGTCCAAATTTCTCCACCAGTGGGTACCTCAACTCTGCATTCTTCAAGACATGACTGACAAAGTAGACTGAGAGTTGGCAGCCATCTCTTTCAGCTAAGAGGACGACACTTAAAGCATGATCTGATACTGCGAGATACATGTAAAGCACTTCTTTGGCAAAGGACTGACGAGTCTCGGCAGGGAATGCAGATGTTCTTTCAGCTTTTGGAGGGCCGACTCAGCATCTGATCCCCATTCAAACTTTGCTTTCTTTCTAATTGCCTGGAAAAAGTAGAGGCACTTGTCGCCTACCCGACTGAGAAACCTTCCGAGAGCTGCGAGGCAGCCTGTTAGCCTTTGTACCTCTCGGACGGTGCGAGGCGACTGCATGTCAATGACCGCCTGCACCTTGTCAGGATTTGCCTCTATTCCCCTTTGATTTATCAGGAATCCGAGAAACTTCCCACACTCAACTCCAAAGACACACTTTTTTGGATTAAGCATGACTCAGTGTCACCTGAGTGTGGCGAATGTTTCTCGGAGGTCTGCCAGATGGTCCGTTTGGAGTTTTGACTTTACAATCATATCATCAATATACGCCTCCACATTTCTTCCATTTTGTTCAAAAAACACAGTGTTTATCATTCTTTGGAAGGTTGCCGGGGCGTTCTTCAAACCAAACGGCATGACCGTGTAACAATAGAGTCCTTGCTCTGTGACAAAGGCAGTTTTCTCTTGATCTTTTTTCCATAGAGGGATTTGGTGAAAGCCTGAGTAGGCGTCCATGAAGCTCATCAAGGCATGGTCGGCTGTTGAGTCGACCAAGCTGTCGATCTTTGCCAGAGGATAGCTGTCCTTTCGGACATGCCTTGTTTAAATCAGTGTAGTCCACACACATGCGCTAGGAACCATTCGGCTTCTTGACTAGCACCACATTTGCGACCCATTCTGGGTAGAGACACTGCCGAATGTATCCCGCATCAAGTAACTTCTTTACCTCGGCGGCGGCCGCCTGGTTTCTTTCTTCACCATGATGCCTTTTCTTATGTCGTACCGGTTTCTGTTTTGGGTCGACAGCTAGCTTGTGTACCGCCAGGTCTGGACTAATACCTGGCATCTCATGCACCTCAAATGCAAAAATATCTTGGAACTCTTTCAGCAGTTGGCGAAGGTCATTGCCCAGTTCAGTCAGAGCAGTTGTCCCCACCTTAACAGTTCGGTCTGGACGACTGTCATCGAGGGCGACATCTACGTGCTCCCAAGCTGGCTGAGGGCGGAATTCATCCGGCCGCTCCTCAGCCAGTGATTTCTATTGCTTATGCTTTTTCTTGACCTCCGTCTCGGAGGCTTTTCTCTTCCTGCCGCCTGCCTCTTGGGCAGACGCTTCTTCTATGGCTTTGCCAGTTGGGCCGTCTGAAGTTACCGTTGTTTTGATGTTAGTGAGGTAACATTTTCTTGCCATTCTCTGGTCCCCCCTTATGGAACCGACTGTTTTGTCATCCTTCTCAAACTTGAGCAACATAAGGGATGGAATGATAACTGCTTTAGAGTCATTAAGGGTGGGGCGCCCAAGGATCATGTTGTAAGCACTACGCTCTTCCACAACCAGGAAACGAATGACCATGTGGCGGCCCTGACCTCTCTCACCCAGACGGACGGGAAAGTCAACTTGACCAATCGGATGGACGATTCCCCTCCAAATCCTATGCGAGGATGGGAGACAGGCTGTATACTCTCAGGCCTGTACTTGAGCTTGGTCAAGCACTTATGGCCGATGAGGTCCGACGAACTCCCTGTATCAATAAGTATCCTACCGATTCTTTGATTGGCCACTTTACACTCGATGACAGTTGGGTCATCATGCAGCCGTCGGACACCATCCGAATCTTTCTCAGAAATAATAACCTCAGGAAACGAGGTACCAGAGGTCTCACCCTGATTAACAGAGTTAACATCCAGTTGTCTGATGTTATCCTTTCTTCCCCGAACATTCGGGCCTCCCCCTGCATAGCCGCCTGCTATTGTATAGATGGCAGCTTCATCAGTGTCAGAGCTGTCGGCCGGCTTCTGTCTTTTTTGCCTGGCCGACTGATTCTGTTTGGGGGGCTGTTTTCCTTTAGGTTTCTTGACATAAGAGTCCAGATCACCCTTTTCAGCGAATTGATCCAGCAGACGCTTGAGACTAATGCATTCGTTGGTCTCATGCCCAACGTCATCATGAAAATGGCAGTGCTTGCCTTGGTTGCGCTTGCTAGGATCACCCTTCATAGGTGCCGGCTTCTCAAGTGAGAGTCGGCCCTTAACTTCTTTGAAAATGGTATGATTATCTTTGTTGAAATCATACGTGGGGGAGTATGGAGTGAATTCCTTTCTCTTCTTACTGGACGGCTGACTAGTGGAGTCGGCCATCCAAACATCTTTTCTCTTTTTCTCTTCCTTGGGGGCCGCTTTCTGTGAACGACCCTCCTTTTTCTCGGACCTCTTCTGGTCCCCTTTCTTTCCCATGTGACAGAGGTCGACTACCTATATGTAGGTCATCTCGGCCTCCATCATTGCCTTTTGGAGAGTAGCCACTCTTTTTCTGACTAAATCGAATTTGAAGTTCGACCTGTCTTTCAATCCCTTGAAGAAATCAGTATAGGCTACTTCATCCGGCAGGTTGGGTATTTGTATCCTCATCAGATTGAATCTCTTTATGTAGGAGCGTAATCCCTCCTTTTCTCCCTGCTGGACGGCTCCTAGATCAAGAGTAGTCTTCCTGGCAGGTATATTCATGGAAAAGTTTGATGCAAACAAATAAGCCAATGTTCTGAAGTTGTTAACACAGCCGGCCGGCAGGTTGCCGAACCACTGTTGGGCGACTCCCTTTAGAGTGGCAGGAAAACACCTACACCATGTGGCATCGTCCAATCCTTGAAGGTACATTAGATTGGTGAATGCCATCAGGTGATCCTCTGGGTTAGTGGTGCCATCATAGGCGCCTATTAACACGTTTTTCACTTTGGCCGGCTGGGCGGCTTGTAAGATTTCCTTGGAGAAGGCGGTTGGATGTTCTCCAAGTTGAAGCAATCGTAACTGCCAGTCCAAAGGCTGGACATTCTTAGCTATCTGACCCCCAAAAGGAGGAGGCGGCAAGAAGTAGTGAGTTTGCGGCACATATGGCGGCTGAGTGACATATGGTGCCGACTGTTGTTAATGAGACCTAGAACCGGAATGTGCATTACTTGTCCGGATCTCATAGTTTGACCTTGAATGATTCATAGAAGTGTTTTGTATACTGTCAAGAAAATCAGAAGTGGAGGCCGACTCAGACTGTTGTTGGCTCCTTTTCTGCTGAATCAGCAGCCGGGCGTCTGAGTAGGATTTCTTTGAGCCGTTTGGTTCAACCAGGCGGATTGGTTTCCTTCCCAATAAGGCAGGGATAAGGTGCTTAGAAAAACTGACTAGAGGTACCCGCCTCTCCTCTTGGCGAGGGTGGGGGGTTACCTCACGGTCCTTCAATGACTTCTTCTTTCCTGAATAGGAAGGCTTTTTGCTCGACTGCCCTTTTTGGGGGACAACCGTCTTTTTGTTGATGAGATCTTTAATCTCACCCTTGAAACTTCTCATGATGGTCATAAGATCATTCCTTGAGACAGGAGCTGTCCAGTCGATCGCTTGATGAGAGTCGGCCGAAGGTCTGACTGTTTGGCCTAGACCAGCCTGGTCTTGCCGCTCCTGCCTTTCACGAGGGGTAGTGCGTTGAGCCCTCAAGGACCCGTCTGAGGCTATGTGTGTTTCAACCTCAACCTCATTCTCATTATCATGGTCTGAGTAGACCTGAGGGTCGTCCTCTGGATGTCTCTCTTCTGGATTCGGTACAGACTTAGTTGCCATCTCAAAGGTACTCTCCCCACAGACGGCGCCAAAATGTTTCAGGGTTTTCTGTGTCCCTTGGGAGAGTTACAACTTCGAGGCTGTAACCACGCGCCTGTACCTGCAAGATAACGGAGACTCCTTGGGTAGGGAGCTCCGCCACCAACGATCAAGTTAGCAAATGAACGAGTTGTAATGCGGAATGTAAATAGGTGCCGGATGCTAGGACGGGTCTAGCAGGCGGTACCGAGTGGTGTGTGATTGTCCTGGGATTTGTGCAATCCGTGTGTTTCTTGTGAACAGTCTCTTGTCATAAATGAGCATTTATGACAGTATTTATATCATTGGGGAAGCGTGCCAGGTTCTAGGGTTTTTGGCCAACCCTAAGACTAACTGGGATTTCTTGGGATTTGGGCCCAATCTGTTACCTGTTTAGGCAAGGCTGAAGAGCCACATGGCATAGCATAGGAGGTCCATGGTGGACCAGCTGAGGGGTGCCACGTGGCAGGTCCTGATAAGTCCAAGTGGATGACACTTGTCAGGACCTGATTGGTCCACATGGCGAGGTGTGATTAAAGGGAAAATCTCCCTAATCAATAAGCATTTTATTTAATTCTAAATTAAATTAAATACCAAAAGCAATAAGCAAACAACACTTGTCACAATAATAGGGAGGTTAGGTAAGGACCACTTACCATGCCTTGGAGAAGAAGCAAAGAGCTAAAAATCTCAAAAGCACTCCCATGTGGCCGGCCCCAACCATGAGCCTTGATGGCAAGCCCAACCGGCTTCCATTGCCCACGGCCGGGCTGCCAGGCCACCGCAGCCCACACGCAAGCTAGCGTGTTGCTATTAGCCACCGCACGCCCATCAGCCATATGGGCTTGGTGCGCTAGCAGCTCGGCCAGCTAGTCATGCTCGCGCGCATGGCGTGCTGGATTGGCTGCCATGCTACGCATGATGGCCCAGCCTGATAGCCATTCTAGCGTTGTGTGACTAGCAGCCCTATGGCCCCAGCTCATGCATGACTAGCACGATGCTAGGATAATGCAAGGCTACGACTTTGGGGTTTTGGCCTTAAATCGTGTTGTTTGATTAATTTTGACGTCTTGTCGATTCCTAGAATTGACTCAATATTCGTCGCTCGACTTCAACGCTCTATGCTCAGAATCCGATGTCTGAGTTCGTAAAATCCTTTTCGACTTATTTAATCCTTCGGATTAATTATCGCCTTTGTTTGGTTATACGATTGGGTGTGACCCGTAGGGTTCAGTCAAGAGCAAGCTGTAAGATTAATAATACATCAATCTTACTAATCGGAAGCGGCCTCTAGCTAGGCATTCCGATCACTTGATTTCACTGATTAATTAGATTTCCTAATTAATTCCGAACCCTCTATCAGAATAATACACTTGTTCGAAGGACACCATTTCCTTAAATCTCCCATTTGTCCTTCCGAACAAGTGTGTTGTAATACCCTGGAAATTTCCTTCTTTTAAAAATACTCATTTTCTCTAAATAAAACCCTTTTTAGGAAATAAACAAAATATAACCGCCACCGTGATAACGGCTAAGACTAATTTTCAAAGTCACACAGCGAAAGTCTAAAAACAAAAACCAACTTTCAAAATAAAAACTCATAATTAATTAAACAATAACAACAAAAACTCATAATTACAAGACTGCCATTACTAAATCCTACTTCACCTTAAATTCTTCCTTTGGGGCCAACTTGTTGGGCTCTTAAGTGTCCTCAATTTCCCAACAAGTTGATCCAACTATTTAAATAAGAAGGACCCAATACAAAAACACTTTTATTGCCTCAATTAATGACTCATATTATTTTAAACACACTTACATCATTCAAATAATTAATTTCTTTTTAAATGAACTGAATCATTTTTTTTTATGAAAATAAATAAAATAAATAATTTATATATATATAAATATTATAAAAATACGCAGTATTACATGTGTTGTATATGTACTACCTTTTTCCTATGTCACTTAATGCTTCTTCATGAATTATTAGGTAAGATACATCGTCATCCTTATTGCGTCCAGAAGTGTTTCTCGATTTCCGAGTTCGACTGTCAAGAGCAGATGATTTCTAAAATCCATCTGAGCACGGCCATGCATTTTCACAGTCTCGCTCTTCGAGAGGCCTTGTAAACAACAAAGACATGTTTCCTATTGTTAATAGGAGGTCATTCAATATTGCATTGTAAAACTTCCCTTACTAAGAGGCCCTAGCCGCCTGAGAGTTGCCTTTATAATCCCCTTGTATGACAGACGTTTGACAACATCAAAACGGACTAGTACTCAAACAAGTGAACTTACAATACTTATGGTTGAGGAAAGAGGTACCGATAACCATAATGAGTAATATACTTATTATGATTATTAAATCTCTGAAAATATTTCTCATAGGTCGATCCGGTATAGTTTCAAACTAATACCTATGCAAATGATTTATGATATTCATGTCCTTGTAGCACAAGAAGCGGTGCTATAAATCATACTACACACTAATCTTGCGTGGTCATTAGTCGTCCAACTTTCATATGACCTCGATTAGGGATAGTTTCGATATGATATTCAATGTTCACTTAATAGGTGTTTCTTTATCCAAGACATTGTCTTGATACCCTGTTTTAAATTCATCAAATCGAATGGACTCATTATTTAATTCTAAACCACAATTAAATAGTTTATGGAATTATTAGTAAAAAATTTATTCCACTATAAAACTTTTCAACGTTTCATCTTATGATAAATGGTTTTCCCCAAATGTTTTAAGAGTAATATTCTTTATAAAACATTTATAGAAATCACACCAATATCTAATATGCTTGATTTCTTTTATTCAATCGTGAATATTGCGGTTCTCTTATTGCACGGGTTTAGTTATCATTACTTTGCAAATCTTAGCATCTTCATCATTATCGAACACTTTCTTAATAAGATGATAAAATTTGAGTGTGTTATGCATTACATGTGATCTAGGATTTATTGCCCAAGTGATGGCTCCCACTTATTTTCATGATTTGAGACCTTCAACTTGGCAACCTATAATCATCAAAGTTCAACAACGATCTATCCATTGAACAACATCCCTTTTATTGCCTTTAAGGCAACAATGTTCTCAACATATATTTCAGTAGATTTTATAATGATACTTTGCTTGGATTTTACTCCACCAGTTTACAATGATTTGGGATCATTTGTGATTATGGAATTTTACCTTAAATTTCCGCATAATACACATGGACATAAGTCCATGTTGTCATTCTCAAGCCACAACACATCTAAGCTCGTGCTTATAAATGGCTTCCTCATTAAGGATCTAACCCTTTTTAAGGTTGTGCTCTCAACATCAATACTCAAATTATATTTGTTTCCATGTATCAATAACTCATCCTTTTTCTTAACCAAACAATTTGGATGTTCTTGATCATAATCTAACGTTCCATTATTTAGATTCATGTCGGTTAGTATTTTATGCTTGTCATGCTCTAAGCATGCAAGTCATGTGACGATTCCATATCGTAGCATACATGATGGATTTAATTGTAGAAATATTCTCAATTTCATCCTATTTATGTGACTTTTAGCTCATCCAATTCCACTGATTGCTAAACTGTTTGCTATATGATACAGTTGAAAGTCTCTACTAGAGTCTTTCTTGTTTAACTTAGTATTTGGCTAGCTTATACTTAAACATTTGCTTAGTTTTATACATATGGGTCGAAAGCCTTTTCAGGTGCTTTATGTTTAACACGGTAAATTCCTTTACCCGTTCAAACATTTCATTAAGTCTATTCAATAGATCTTAATTCCCACTATGTACTAAGTGTCGTCTTAGCTTGGTCCATTATTGAAAATTTCTTTCAAATCTAAGTATTTAGCATTTGATAGTTATCTTACAATAGAGTTCGTAAACTTCTTATTGGACCTTACAAAATTGACTTTAGCTCCCACTAAACTTCATTATTCAAAGACTTTCCACGTTTCTCAACAAGCCAAACCTTACATTAACTTTATGAGAAAACCCATTCCAATTCCTACATGCTTCCCTCAATCCACCAATGGATTTCTTGAGCATGCTTTCAAATCTAGCATTATTTAGATTTACAAAACCCTTAGACTATATCCATAGTCTCTTCCAAAATCCCATTTTTAGGAAGGCGGTTTCGATATCTATTTTGCCATATTTCATATGCACAATTTTGCTAGAATAATCATGAAAAGACTTAAGCATTCCGATTAGTGAATATGTTTTATTAAATCAATGGCGTGAATTTAATTCTAACCTTTTTAACCAATCTAGCTATGTATGCATATACATTTCCATATTTGTTAGTTTTCTCCTTGAAAACTTATTTGCGATTGATGGGTCTGTACCTTTCATGCAAATTAATCAAGTTTCAAACATGATTTTCAAACATGGAGTCTATTTCGGATTTTATGGCCTCTAACCATTTCTAGAATTCGGATTTGTCGTAGCTATATTACAAGAATTTATTCCCTTACTACCCAATAGTAAATAGTATACTTGTAAGTCTTAGGTTCATTTCTAACTTAATAGAAACTTTACAGGATTCAATCCAATCCTTTTGGTGAATTCTATACCTATATGGGGTAATTGCATCAAACACTGAGTTTCAAGGCGCTTCTAAAGCCCTTTGATTGTTTTGATCTTACTCCAACACTTTTAAAGTTTTGTAAGTAATGAATTCTCTTTAAGGCATTTGTAAAGTCCTTTGAGTATTCTTGATCAATGATTCTCATGAAGCCTTTTTTAAGTCTTTCCAGATTCTCAGTTCTGGTTTGTTGCTCGTCTCGATGGTCATTGAGTTCATTCTCCTCTCACTTGTCGTTTTGGAAATGTGTTAATTTCCAGAAAAATACCAATTAGAGCTACAAGTACTATGTTCTCAATTTTGGTTGTGGAAGTAATGCCCCAAGTCTCACTTGAATTCTTACAAAGAGACTTGTATATTGTCTTTGGGTAAAAGTTCGTTGTGAAACAAACAGTTAGCTCCCATTTGAGCTACCTTAGCCCTTTGATTAAGCCACTTAGCTCCCACTGAGCCAATGAGATTCCATTGAGGCTAAGAGCCCTAGACATATACTTGAAAAGACGCTAGAAACTATTTCAATCCATAACTGAATATGGTGTCTTTTCTTAGCTTTGACAATTTTGTTTATTGTAACATTAGTCATTTGTGCATATCTCTAAGAACGTTATAGGAAGGGATGTGATTCATCATCGTTCGAGTCATATCCAAATGGCTTTGAGGTCTCCGTCAAGACATATTATATTATTTGTGGAGCTGATTATGAAATTCCAATTTCATTATCTTGGGATGATCACTCTTAGCTCAAGCAAACATCGCTCGATCTAATCTAGACATTTTAATATCTTGCCAAGTTGATTCTATACTTCATTGAACTTTTGAGCTGTTCAAGATCCATTTGTTGATGAATATAGCCATATTCTTTCAAATTCTTGTGAAAACGTTGAAGTAATGGAATTCTCTTTAGCTTTTGGAGTCAATTATCTATATCAAGCACAATAACTCCTTTCTTTTTCGGTTTCAACAAGTAAGACTTCCTTGCCTTAGAACGTTTCCGAATCGATCAATTTACAAGAGTCTATCTAATAGAGCCTTGAATATGTTCTTATTGATGTGACATTGCTAAAGATAGATGAAACACAAATCATGTCCATGACTTGAACCTTGTGAGTTTATGTTAGGGAAATGTTTTTTTATAATCAAGCATTCTTGACTCATGGCTTAAACAACCATTCCATTCAAATAAAACCAACAACTATTGTTCTTTTACTTTGAATGTGAGTCTTTCCGTGTGTAAGCAAAACGTTTACTGATTATGGAACACAATAACCGTTATTTTATTCCAGCCTTAGCTAACAAAGTAGATGACCTAATAGCTAATGTAGCACCACTTACTTTATTCCAATCTCGTAAGTCAATAACTTAGATTAACTTCGTTTGTTTTGCGGTCACTTCGGAAGTGGAACTCTCAAGCAGTATCTAATACTTGTGAAGATAAGCTGCTAAGTTTAACTATGATAACATGAACTCTTAGGTAGAATTGGAATCTTGAATTCCTTTTCTTTGTTCCTTGTTTCCTATATTTCATATCATACATCATCTCATAACTTTAAGAACCTTTTCTTTAAGTGTTTTGACTTTTATACTTTTTAGGCATAATTAAACATCTAATGCGCTGTAAAACAAAATTCTTTTCTTTTAATTCTTGCTTGAATTATTACATTAATGAGTCCTACTCATTAGTGTATAAAGCGAAAAGATATGTCGGTTGTCAACTATTGACAAATTGAGTTTTCAACTCAATACTTCATGTTCATCAAAACTACCTAGTATTTTGAATACATGATGTCCAACCGTCGTTTCGGACTTATCTATGAAAGTCATTTATGAGATGTTATATTTTAGAAATGCGCTTTCATTCTTTGAGAATCATTCTCAAAAGATTTCCTTTTACCAATCGTTGGAAACATTATAATTCGATTTAGAATTCTACAAATATAAGTGCAAAGTATAACCATTTATCAAGACAAAATAATAAGCTTTGAAATACATGCAAACTAGCAATTTCAATTAACTTATTAACGTTTTATTCACACATTCATAAGTTTGTCCCATTTAGGCGAGAATAAAACGATTCTAATATCCCAAAAATCAATAAGTGATTAAGCATGCTTTGGCTTGTCTTAACACTTATTATTTAAAGGTAAGGAATCTAATTGCTAATAGTTCTAAGCTATTCTTGGTTTGATAAGTCGTCGCATCTAATGCTTTCTTGACAATTATCTCCTTTGTCACGACATCTAAGGACTCCTTACTGATATTGTTGAGTTTAACCAAAACTAACGCGTATACCTAGTATACCTTACTTCCCTAGGAAAGCAGTAATGCCTTGCTTTGGCATAGCCCATTACTATTCTCAAAGTTTCGGTAAGTGTCATTTTGGAATGGCAATTTAACTCAATATTCTTTGGGACTTAGGGTTTCTATGTTGGTTGATTTAAGTGAGCTAAATTAACCATCCAACATTGAAATCCTAAAGCATGCATCTAATATTGCAATTATATATAAGCAAATATATAAAAGATAATTAACGACGCATGGCAAACTAGCATGACCCCTTGAATCTCGAAGCATCCAATCTTCAAGGTCACCATCACATCTTTTGGTTTCGTCTTATTAGAAACACCGTTTTGAGACTCTCCCATCAAGCATGCAACTACTAGAAACTAGGAGTAATCTAAATAATCTAAGTACAAAAAATACTTAATGGCATGCAGTCCGTATTTAAATTTACAAAAATACATTACGGAACGCAGTCCGTATTTACTATCCTAGTCGAGCCATACTAGTTGCCTTTAGAAAAAACCTGCATAAGAACATTTATAATATTCCATTCACCCATTCACTTCTAAAGTGAATGACCCATGCATTTTTACAAACAATACGAGCAATAATACAAAACTTTGTATCAAACGAGCGCGTACTAGTTAGTAACTAAGGCGGTTAATCCGAGTAATATGCCTAATTAAAACTAGTCAAGTGTTTATCCAATTATGTGAACTAACGCAATAACGAAAAACACAATTAAGGCTTAACAAGCTCAAAACCGATTAATGAAGCTCCCACTAAATTCCACATCCAACTTAATTAATTTATCCAATTAAATTTTAATTAAGCAAATCGAGTCATTTTTGTCAAAATTACGTAATTATGTTAAAACTCGAGGCCAAGCCTCATTTTTAAACAAAACGCATGACCGCAAGTCAAAATCGAGCCACTAGCTCCCAAGTCAAGGCTCGGGTGCTGCTAGGCTGCCTAGCAGCCTTGCGTGCAGGTGCTGGCTGCACAGCAAAGCAGCGCATCGAGGCACCTACCAGCATTGGCAGCCTCTTAGCATGCCTAGCATGCTTGCGTGCCGCTGGTGCTAGCAACGTGCTTGTGCGCTTACTAGCAATCGCAGCAGGTGCTGCTGGGCACACCGCACACACTCACGCATACAAGCATCCCTTCCACACATACTTGCCCACACACTCCACCGCACACACCCGCACTACAGCCCTTGATCACCAGATTAACATGGTTGTGCGAGCAACCCTATTGGCCGAGGCTAGCTTCGAGGCTTCATGCCTCGATTTGGGTGTGCCTCGGGATTTTAAAACCCGACAAATTTTGTGTGACTTCAATTAATTCTAAATCCAATTTAGAATTAAATAATTGAGCAATTTTGAGTTAAAACAAGTCTAACTTAATTAATCCAAGTTTAGTGCAAAAACCAAAATTATTTCCAAGAACCATTCTTCAATAATTTTAGGTCATTTTGATACAATTAAAAATGAAAAGGCATACTGTAGACATCTAAAAATGTCTCCCCAAAACTAAACCCGATGATGAATAACCTTTCACCGCCATTATTAGTCGGGTCGAGTATTTAATCTCGCGAGTGCTTAAAATCCATATCCAGTCAAACACATTAAACAAATTGGTCAACACATCAGTCCAAGTATTTAGCCAAAGCATATTCCAACCCACATTTTAGCCCAAACCCTTTTTAATCCATTTCATTTTATTTATTAATTAAGCTCGATTAATAACTATTAAAACCCTAAATTTGAAATAAGCCCGGAACATTGAAACGGCGCCTAATTATCGCGTACTTAATATTAAATAAAAAGAAAAAAAATGAATTTAGACGGAATTCCAGAAAAGGAATGTGCCGTGCCAAGGTAAGATGTATCGTGTCACGACAATTTTCGCCATGACGCAACAATTTCTAGGTTTATTCCTTCTGCGGCGACTAATTTCTAGGGTTTTTGGACCTCACCCCTCGCTTTCCTCTATAAATACAAGACTGATTTACCAGTTTTGGGGCACCAACACACATTCTCATTTCTCTCTCTCTCACATTCTAAGCTTTAAACCTATTCTTCTAATTATTATTCTTTCACTATTCCTTCCCAAAGCACTCCAAGGAGTCCATACAACACCTGAAGTTCTATATTTAAACCAAGGTGTGAAAGGTAGAACCGATTGAGGATTTGGGCTAAATCAATTATACTTTAATTTAATTTAATTTCAATTGTTGATTTATTAATCTTTGAAGTTACTAACGTTTTTATTCATGATGTAACAATTTAAAAAAGCGTGCAACGTGAGTAATTAATTCACTTAATTATTATTATTATTATTATTATTATTATTATTATTATTATTATTATTATTATTATTATTATTGCTAGTATCATGATTAGGGTTATTGTAGGGAATTTTTCAGTATCAACCTTGAGCCCCATTGTGATCATGCTTTTAGGCATGGTGGTGTCCAATAGGAAGGAAGCTAGAGATAAAAGAGTTTCCAACAAGTTTTAGGAACTGTAAACCGTTCATGGGTGTGAAGGTTACACCCCATTCATGATCACGAAGATCGCTAACTCCATAGTTGTCCGGAACCATGACTGGATATTCGGGGATGATGGTACGAATCCAACCTAAAAGATATTGAACCCGCCCTAAACCGACCTCTACTTAATTCTTATGATACTCATGTGCGCTTTCCGATCAACATACATACAATAAATTAACCCTAAACCTGTTTAATCTACGTTGATTGATTATTAATGCACAATTAAATTTATTATTGGCGATCACTTGAATTAAAATCATATTAAGCCTAAATCAAATTATTAATTATCTTATTAGGCGTGATTTCAAGTGTAAATTCCCTTTAAACCTGCAAGAAGGGGCGTGATCAAGCAATAACAATCAATCATGAATAATCAAGCAATGTATAATTAACACAACAAATCATCATCATAATAATAATATCATAAATAGCAAGATCCTAGGCATGATACTAAACGGATTAATAACAAATCCTAGCATGTCACTAATAAAAATAATAATCAAAACATTAGCCTAAACATGATACTAGAAATCAACATGATAATATGAATATTAATTAACACCCTAAACATGATACAAGGAATCAAAATCAACATCCTAACATGATACTAGGAATTAAAATAATATCCTAAACATGATACTAAGAATTAATATAATATCTTAAACATGATTTCTATATCAAAATCGATAAATAAATCAAATATGAATTGAAATATAACAAACATGATTTCTACTTGTTTGATGCCTCGTATCTCTTTCTATCAAAACAATACACACCTTAGTAATTTCAAGAAAGATTAAACCAAATAAACCAAATAAATCAAATATGAATTGAAATATAGATTTGGGACCAAACCCTCAGAACTTTCAACCTTTCACGTCGAGGTCGAAGGCAACTTCGAGATTGGCCAGGAGTATTCACTCGTGATGGAGGTATGGTATTTGATTAGGGAGAAGTGTCAAGGATGTGTGTTAAGAACGTGTTTAAGCTAGGCCAAGAACATGAAGAAGAGAGAGAGAGAGAGAATAAGCTTAAAAAGGGGATTAGATGATGATTGTTGGAGATCAAGCTTATTGATGATTGAAAAGGGGTGAAACGACCTCTATTTATAAGGAAAAAAGAGGGTCAAAGGATCAGAAAAGAGTTAGAAATCAAATCAAAGTAAAACAGGTTCCATCGTGGCGCGACATACAACAATTTTTGTGGTTTTTGTTTTTATCATAACTTTTGATCCAGAAATTGGAATAAGATAAATAATATATCGTTGGAAAGATATTGAAGTCTAGTTTCCAACAAAATAAGATTTATATTTATATCTTTTTTAAAATAAAAGATATGATCGAAATAGTGGAACAATGTTAGTTTTGGATAGAGTTTGGTATTATAATCATATCTTTTCCATTCCTAATCGGAAGTAGGGTTATGATATATCAATGGAAATATGATTTCAAGGGATATCCAATAATCTAAGATTTGGATAAAAACTATTAGGCACGAAAATCAGTTTGAATGTCTTTGAATTCGAATAGAACAAGGATTATCAAAAAGAGGAGTTTTATTCGATTCCAAACTCTTTGTCTTTATCTTTCGAAAAGGATAGATTGGAACCTTCTAGAGACTTTTATAAGCTCCTAGTGAATCCTAATTGGTTTAGGATTAAAATTAACGTATTTGGACCTCACATGATCATTGAGTCGTTGGTAAGGCGGACCTAGGTCCGGTTTGGGCTTGGTTTAGTATTTTGGCCATAACATGGGATTTGTTAAATATCGCCCGCAAATGTCCACATAAAGCCCACAAATTAGACATGATTTGACAATTTTGCCCATTTCTAAAATCGTACCCAAAGTGAACAAATCTCGATCTAACAAATATGGAGTCGTATTGGGTTGCCCGGGAGACTGGAGGAGAGGCGAGGGACGCCGGAGATACGTCGTCTTCGACGAAAAACGAGGTGGCGCCTAGTTTGGACGCCGGAACCATGGCAAGGACGTCCAGGCAAGGCGCCACAACCAGTGCACTGACATCCAAGCCAGACGCCACAACCAGTGCACTAGCGTCCAGCCCAGGCACCTCAACCAGTGCACAGGCGTCCAGGCTAGGTGCCACCACCAGTGCACTGGCATTTCTGCCAGACGTCGCCGTTACCGTTTAATTTTTTTTTTTTTTGCCTTTTTTTTATTTTGTTTTTGTTTTTGGTTTTTTTTTTTTAAAAAAAAAAATTGAAAATCCGGAATTCTATTAAAAACAATTTTTTTTTTAAATTATGTTTAATAAATTTATGTTTTGATTTAGGATGTGGAAATTTATGTTTTTTATTTGATTTTATAAAAAATATATATACTAGACTTATAAAAAATAACACATAAAATTAATAAATATTAAAAAAAAATCAAACACATTAAAAAAAATTAGACATAAAACAAAATTATTTAAAAGTAACACAACTTTTCTGATTTTCCAAAAAAAAAAAAAAAATTAAAAAAAAAAAAAATCGGCGAAGGTAGGGCGCCTGGCCAGGACGCCCACCCACTGGTGGTGGCGCCAGATCCGGCAGCCATAGCCAGTGGGCAGGCGCCTGGTTTGGACGCCTCTACCGTTGGCTGGGCTTCCAAGCCACACGCCACGCCACCGGCATTGGCTGCCGGAGCTGCCGCCACCGCCAGTGGGTGGGCGTCCTGGCCAGGCGCCCCACCTTCGCCGCTTATTTTATTTTATTTTTTAAAAAATAATTTAAATAATTACCTTGCCACCAAGTCGCCGCCTTTCCTCCGCCGTCGCCGCCGCCACCTCTTTCCTTTGCCGCTTTTAGAAAGATGTAGTGAGTGGTTTTTTTTAAAAACAAAAAGGGCAATAAGGTCACTTCAATACAAATTTGTGGGCTTTATGTGGAGATTTGCGGACGATGCTTAGAGATTCACTAACTTATTTGTTTTAAGTCGAATGTGGGCATATAATATATCGTTAGAAAGCTCTTTTCAAAACTCATCCAACCAATTAATAATTGGACCAAGATTATGGACCAAAATAAACTGATTTGGACGTTTTTAAGGTTTGGACACAAAATGAATGATTTTAAGGACACGAAATAAATAATTTTGGATTTAAAAACACGAAATAAATGATTTTGGTCAAAACATCTTAGGAAAGGTTAGAGATATGGTCAAGGATAAAAGGAAATTCACGACAATCTTCAACTCTTTACCTAACTCGATAATCAAAGACGTAAAAGGTACTCATCACTAGGTTTGGTTTTTGGGGAGACACAATCAGGTGTCTACAGAAGCCCCCACTTTGAATGAGTTTGGAGAAACGTTAGCTTCGAAAACAAAAGTCAAAGTAGACGATAGGGACGGAGAATGATTCTGAACATTCTGCGATCCTAAATCATCCTTTTTAACGTCGATACCAGCGGAAAAGCGTTAGTTCCACTGATAAAAGAGTTAAGAAATAGAATGCGTATCTGACACCAGTGTATCGGTGGCAAAAAAATTTGGTAGCTTTCTAAGCCTCAAGAAATCCACCGGATGATAATTTTCCACACCTCGGGAATTCTATTGTGAATGACTACGCCTCGAGCGATCCATGGGATGATGATCTTCCACGCCTTAGGAAGACTGATATGAGATAGATTCCACGCCTCAGGAACCCTATCGTGAATCACTACGCCTCGAGCGATCCATTAGATGATGATCTTCCACGCCTTGGTAATTCTATCGTGAACCACTACGCCTTGAGTGATCCACTGGATGATGATCTTTCATGACTCGGGAATACTGATATGAGATAGTTTTCACGCCTTGGGAATCCTATTGTGAGCTCCTTGACAAGCTAAAGTCGTATCACCTAATCAAAAGAATCACCTAAGTCCTCTAACTAAAGTAGATAGGGAAAAAGGGTCGAATCCACAGGGAAACAAGTCTTTCTATTCCTAAATAATTAAAAATAATCTAAACTATTAAGTAGCAAATTATTTTTATAGGAATTGAACTAAGGAGAATAATTAAACTAAAACAAATTTAATAAGGGAGGAAATCAATAAATCAAAGCCTAGGGTATAGGTTCACCAATAAATAATATTCCAGGGTAAAACTCAATAATCAATTATCAATGCATCAATTAATCAGATTAATTATCAATTAATCAGATCATAAAGGGCTTTCGCTACGTTTTACAATCACAGAATTAATCTACCGACATTAAATCGCATCTCTTGAATCTTGACTTAACCATTTATAAATTAACTTGCCTATTGAAACTAAGTCTAAACATCAATTCTCATCTCTCGAATCTCGTATCAATATTACATAACTCATACTAGCATCAAATCAATCAATAGGAAATCAACCCAAGCATTAACAATCAACAATAGTAAATTACCCCTTCATATTATTTATGGATCCCCACAACCCTAGAAAATAAAACTACTCACATATATTTAAATCTAAACTAGACAACGCAATTAAAGAAAACATAATTAAAACAATAAATAAAACTAAATTAATAATAATAACGAATAACTCAAAATTCCGAATGACAAAAATAAAAGCAAAGTGTCTGACAAAAGCATAACAACTAAACTAAAGAATATGATAAAAAGCTAATCTACTAAACTAACTAATCTCCAAAACTAACTCCTGTAAAACTACTACCACCTCCCTTATATAAGAAAAGTCAAATCCACCCAATCCCACTCAAACTAAAAATATTATAAACAATCAAAAGCTGACAAAACCTATCCTAAAAGCTAATACAAGAAGATAATTTTTGCTCCTGCTATCTCATCATTCTGCCAACATTTGAAAACCGACTTAACTATACTTGCGGCATAATCGCTCGATCGGGCCCGGCTATCTCTCAGCCCACAAAGTCGATTTTATCTTTGGGCTTTTCCTCATTGGGCTTCCTTCACTTGCATGCTTGGCTTGAACATCTAAGTAGTTGTGGCCTTTATTTAGAGTCTCAAGTATTGAGCCTCTTTACTCGAACCGAGCCCTTAATCACCGAATCAAAATTAATTAGCTTGACCTTGGGCTTTAAATATATGGTCATAAAATACGATCCGACTCTAATGTTTTCGTAGTGGCTCAATAAGCTCGAGATATTATAATTTTGCAAATTCGTGCAAAATAATACCAACTTTACAAAAACACTAGAAAACGTATATTAGTTATAAAATAGCTTCGTAGAGCTCAAATAAGCACATATATGACCGTGGGACGAGGAATAAAAATATATATAAAATAGACTCATCAAACTCCCCCAAGATAAACCTTTGCTTGTCCCTAAGCAAAGCAATAAATAATAAATCAATACTTCACCCCAAATACATTTCAAACCAATAAATACGATTCAAGGCAAATCCGATAAACATGTATCAAAGTCAATCAATCACATCCATCCAACTACCAATCTTCCCTAACAATTGTCAAATAGAGCAAACCACAAGTGTATATAGAATTCATGACTAGGCTCACACACTCTTCTCTCATTTATGTGGCAGATATAAAATGTATCCGATCGCTCTCCATCCAACCCCTTTATTGTGAACAATGCCCTCCCAACTCACAACACTCGTGTGTTTAAAAGACATACACTCAACCTAGTAGTCGACTCGGAATATGTCAAATCATTCTATTCATTGATAAATAACTAATTTCACATCCATACAACTCTATGCACAAAGGTCGGAAGGTCTTCAAAACTTGTAACATAAGGCTAGGGTAAAAGGGTAGGAAATATTTGAGAAAATGTGAGAGTAAAGTCATGCTTAAGAGAGCCAAAATTCTAGTAATACCAAGGTCAAAATAAATAAATAACCAAATGATCTCCAACACAACTCAACTCTACAAAAATTCACCAAACAACCAATACAATCATAACAAAATTTCCCAACACTTACAACTTCACTCATAAAATTATGATTATATAGAACTTGAGTGAACAAACAAACTTTGAACTATTTTTCTTTTGAATTTATTTTCTTTCTTAAAACATTTTTTTCTTTTTCTTTTCTTGAGCAACCTTCAATTAGAACACTTGAACATTGAAACAAATTTTTTTCTTTTTCTCTTGTCTTTCTCTTTTTATCTCACATTGGAAATTTTCAACTTTTGAACACCTTTTCAATTTTTTTTTCCAATCCACAAAAATAAGAACAAATAAATAACTTCTCAAATCCACCCAAAATTATGCAAATTATGTGCACACTATAACTTCCTCACCTCACTCACTATTAGCTCCCCCAAGCCAAGCTTGGAACTAGTACCCAATGAGGCAAAAATAGGCTTGTAATGTGGCTAAATAAACAATAAAAGGGCACAAGAAACAACATGGGTAGCAAGAAGGAAACAAATGTATCTAATATCGTCTGAAGGCCACCTAAAGGAACAAATGCCTTCGTCCTCCTCAATGTGCTTAATAATGAGTCATACAAACATTACTCAAAGTTAAAAACCAATACTCAACTTCATTGACATACCAAGAACTAACACACATTCCTCACCAAATCAACTAATCAAGCACTATATTCACAAGTAGTTGGGAAAAATTGACGCATGTTAAGATTTCAAGGCAATCAAATATCAAATCATGACCAACTAATCCACAATATCTATCATCAATAACCAAGAATCAAAACAATTTCAAAAAAATTTCATCAAGGGGCACAGGGAAGCATGATTTATTATTCATTAGAACGTATTTACTCACAAGTGAAAGGTGACAAGTTTATGCGCCTCGGGCAACATGTCGTAGACTCCTACGCCTTGAGCAGCCTATTGAATAATGATTTCCACGCCTTGGGAAGACTGATATAAAATAGTTTCCACGCCTCGAGAACCCTATCGTGAGCTCCTGCGCCTCGAGTAGCTCACAAGTGAAATACCATATTCCGGTAATAACACTAAATATCCTTGCCTTGGGACACAACCGCCGACTTCTACGCCTTGAGAAGTGTGCAACGATTGACAATTTTCCACGCCTTGGGAAAAAATTGGCAGATAATAAAAATTACAGGTCTCTACGCCTTGAGAAACTTGCAACATGAATCGTCCGCGCCTCGTGACACAATCAATTTTGTTGAATCAAAGTTGTTTTGTTTGACAACCTCCATATTCACAGGGAGCGATGTCGAAGATCAACTACGCCTCGAGTTGTCTTCTCAAATGAAAGTGACAACCTCAACATCTTAGGGAATGTTGTCAAAGACTACTACACCTTGAATTGTCTTCTTAAATCTTCTGGTCTTCATGCTTTGGAAGTGATAGTTTCTCACGCCTTGGAAAAACTTACCGTAAAACCTTACTCCTTAAGGTCTTATCGAGCTCAAATTAATTTCCATAGAAATCTTCCTTCAATGGTTATATCGCGCCTAGAGAGTCCTATCGAACCATCTTTAGCAATTGTGACCGTGATCGGATCGACCACTTCTCAAATGTGATCGTAATCGGGCCGAGCACAACTCAATGTGATCATAATCGGGCCGATCACCGCTTTAATGTGATCGTTATCGGGCCGATCTCTTATCAAATTAAGATCTTTGTGCAGCGCCCTATGAGTGCCAAGCATATTCACCACATGCTTAGGTAGGTGCGCTTTGAACGACGCCTACAATTTGGCAACTCCACTGGGGAGGATTCTTGGTTATTTATCGATTTGAATAAAGAAAAGACTTCCTTACCCTTGAAGCGTGCTTCTCACGAACCCCGAGCACCAAACCACGGAAAGCTCAAGACCCGAACGCGCGAACCCTTCTACTTCGCACACCTACGAGCTTGAGAAGGGTAAAACCTTTCCTTCCTCGTAGCTTAAGTGAGGCTAAACCAAAAACTTGAGTTTTATGAACTTAAAGGTTTTCTCACGGTTTTGGGAGATGCCTTATTGAGTTCAACTCAAAGTGTAAATTCCCAACTCCTAGAGTTGGTATTTATAGGAAAAGCACCCCAAAAACCTCAATCATCTTTCCATGTGGGAGAGTTGGTGTAGACACCTAAAAATGTCTCCCCAAAACCAAATCCGATGATGAACAATCTTTCACCGCCATTAATGGTCGGGTCGAGTATATAATCTCGGGAGTGCTTAAAATCCATATTTAGTCAAATATAGCCTGCAAATCAGTCAACATATCAGTCCATACATTCATTCAAACATAGTCCAATCCACATTTCAGCCCAAACCCTTTTTAATCCATTTTTTTTATTATTTATTAATTGAGCCCGATTAATAAACATGTAAACCCTAAACCTAATTAAACTCGGAATAGTTGAAACTGCGCACAATTATCCCATACTTAATGTAATATAAAAGATAAAAATGAACCTAGACGAAATTCCAGAAAACACAATTGTCGCGACTTGACATTATCTGCCGCGACACGGCAATTTGCCGCGTCAAGGCAAAATCTGCTGCGTCACGGCAATTCTGCCGTGACACGACATTTTTTAGGGTTTTATTTTCACTGCGCTTCAATTCTAGGGTTCCATACCTCACCCCTCATATTTTCTTTATAAATACGAGGCTGATTTCTCAGTCTCGAAGGCACTAAATAATTCTCTCTTCCTCTCTTATACACCAACACACATTCTAATATCTCTCTCTCTCTGTCTCTCATATTCTAAGCCTTAAACCTATTTCCCTAATTACATCGTTCCTTCCTTAAGCACTCCCCGGAGTCCATACAACACCTGAAGTTCCATACTTAAACCAAGGCGTGAAAGGTAGAATTGACTGAGGGTTTGGATCATATCAACTCTACTTTTTATTTAATTTAATTTTAATTTTATTTATATTTTTATTGAAGTTACTAACAATTTATTCATGATGTAGCAATTTAAAGAAGTGCGCAACGTGAGTAATTAATTCACTTCATTACTCTTATTTTTATTCTTATTCTTATTGCTAGTATCATGATTAGGTTTATTATTATGATTTGATTTGACTAACGTTATTATGGTTAAATTGCTTCCAATGTTAATGATGATTTTATTATTGTTTTGATCACTATATTGCATGTTTAAAGGGAATATGTAATTTAATATGACGCCTAATAAGATAATTTGGACGACTGGTTTAGGTTCCTTTTTAATCTTGTTGTTTGATCAAGTAATCAAAATATTTTAGAATTATGTGTTGCATTAATATTCAATTTAGCCTAATATTTGTTTGGAGCAAATTGAATCTTTGTTTGCATGCCTTTGAAATCTCAGGCTTTAGTTTTCCCAATAAGAATCGAGTAGAGGTCAATACAAGCGAATGTGACTCCATGACTCACTTCGTACCATCATCCCCGATCCTCCTTTCGTGGTTCCGAACCATATGGAGTTAGTAATCTCATGGATTATGAATGGGGTGTAATCTTCACGGGTGAATTGTTGTTGCCTATCGTTGTCCCTTTATCGTGGTTGCCTCTAAATGATCCGTGAACGGTTTACAAGTTCCTTAAAAACTTGTTGGCCGCTCCCTACTTTCCTTGTCCCTAATTGTGTCTCTAATTGTATGTCAATTCCCACTTTCTATGAGTGTCAAGCTAAGCATATTCACCACATGCCTAGGTAGGCGCGCTTCGAACGATGCCTACAGTTGGTAAAATAAGAAAATAAGCGTTTAATTGAATTATAAATTAAATTAAATACCAAAATCAATAAGCAAACAACACTTGTCACAATATTAGGGAAGTTAGGTAAGGACCACTTACCATGCCTTGGAGAAGAAGCAAAGAGCTAAAAACCCCAAAATCACTCCCATGTGGCTGACCCCAACCATGGGCCTTGATGGCAAGCCCAATCGACTTCCATTGCCCAAGACTGGGTTGCCAGGCCACCGCAGCCCACACGCAAGCTAGCGGGCTGTTGCTAGCCATCGCACGCCTAGCAGCCATGCGGGCTAGGAGCACTACCAACTCGGCATGCTAGTCATGCTTGCGCGCATGGCGTGCTGGGCTGGCTGCCGTGCTACGCATGATTGCTCGGCCTACCAGCAATGCTAGCGCTGTGCGACTAGCAGCCCCATGGCCCCAGCTCACGCATGACCTAGCACGATGCTAGGATAATGCGAGGCTATAACTTTGGGGTCTTGGCCTTAAATCGTGTTGTTTGATTATTTTGCCGTCTTGTCGATTCCTATAATCGACTCGATATTCGACGCTCGGCTTCGATGCTCTAAGCTTGGAATCAAACGTCTAAGTAATTATATTCGACACTCTATCGAAAAATAATTATATTCGACACTCTATCGAAAAATAATTATATTCGACGCTCGGCTTCGATGCTCTAAGCTCGAAAGCCGTGAAAGGGTACGGTAAGTGTACCGCTGATAACTGTGTGAAACCTTGGGTGTACCACTGATAAAAAAATCAAAATAAGCAAACACTAACGTTTTTTTAACGGAAAGTGTACGGTAGGTGTACCGCTGATAACTGTGTGAAACCTTGGGTGTACCACTGATAAACAATAGTCAAGTAGGTGTACCAAAGATAAAAGCTAGAAGCTGGAGTGTACAAGTGAAAATTACCCAAAAATCAATAATGTAGCCAATCTCGCCATTAGAGTGCAACCTTCCTAAATATACTAAGATTCAGAGAGTTTCTTGTGCCTATAAGTCATACTCTCCAAAGATCCACCTCAAATTTACACCTCTGCTCGGCCGCCTACTCCACCTCTTAGCGTCACCTTTTCTCTTCAACAAGGAGAAATCACTCCAAATTCAAGGTAATCGATTTATACAATTATACTCTTTAAATTTTCGGATCTAAACATTATAATTGTTTTAGATAATTTTTGCTTAACTAACTGGTTTAATTTTTACAATTTGAAGTTAATTTTAACATTTGAATGTTAAATAATTTTTAGATGTATAATTTGGTTATTTGTATACAATTTTTAGATATACAATTTGAAGTTAATTTTTACAATTTTGTTGTTGTGGGAAAAGAGGAGAAAAAAGAGGGAAAATAAGAGAGAGAAAAATAAGAAAAAAAACTTGGGTTTTCGTAAAATCTGATAATTTGATTCTTGAGTGTGAAATCCTTGAGTTTTTTTGGTATTTATATCCTTTTTGAAAACAAAAATATTTATTTACAAAACTGGCATTACTAAACCTATTCATCCTTGATCTCCTTTGGGGCTAATTTGTTGGGCCTTTAAAAACTTTGTTATTCCCATCAAGTTAGTCCAACACTTTTATTGATATTGATCCAATTTAAAACACTTTATTGCCCAATTATTAGCTTATATTATTTTATACACACTTTTTTATATTTAAATAATTAATTCATTTAAAATGAAATGAATCATTTTAATTTATAAATAAAATAAATAATTTATATTTATAAAATAATATTATAAAAATATGGATAGGGATAGGGATAGGGATAGGGATAGAGAGTTTTAATTTAAAATCCTTAAAAGCCTAGCACGCCCCATTAAGAACCCATAATTAAACGATTGAATAAATATCCGGCCAATTTAATTATTGGACGGATCCGACCCATTTACAACAGGAGCAGGCTAGGACTTTTATTAATGGGGCTCCAACCCATTGAATTGCTCTGTCACTAAGGAAAAAGAAATAAAAATAAAAAACGGTTGCACATAGCCCTGCCATCTTCTCTGTCAGTTCTCCATTGAAGCGCAACATCGCACCTGACGTTCTTCACTATACTTCGTAAATTATTTATTCTCAGCAGCTTCTGAGGTAAGTTGTTGTTTCTTGTAGCAATCATCATATCAATTTCACAATCTAGGATTCATCTTTCATCTAATTTGATTTAATCTCAACTATTAATTCTAAATACTATGATTATGAGAAGAAAATTATGAGCCTAAATTGATAATTAAATCACATATCCCTAAAATTATGTGATTTTTCGAGATAATTGAATCAAATTTGGTTGCTAATGTATTGCATAATCCTTTAAACGCTAAGACCAATGTCCCTGTCTCCCTTTCCGCCACTTCCTCACTTCCTTTTGTAATTTTGAGGTTTTAAAGTTATTTGCATGAATTTCGTTAGTCGAATTTGACTATATAAAACCATAGTTAATGATACAAATTGGTATTTTTCCATTTTCCTTAACTATTATTATCATTATTATTTTTATTTTTTTTATATTTATTTTTCAAATTCTAGGTTTATGGGTTTCAAATTTCTGTTTTCCATATGACGATTTTTGTTAGCCACCCTCAAATTTTGGACTAAGGCAGGCTTTGTTGTTTAGAATTTGTGGGCTTTTTGGTTGGTTTGGGTGGTGTTTGGGGTGGTTAGAGGTGGTTTAGGGTGAGTGTGGTGATTTCGCTTAGGAGGTGGTTTTCGGGTGGGTGGTCAATGGGGTTTATGAGTTGAAAGGGAGGTTTATGGTGGTTGTGAGGGTTGGTTTTGGGGATGGGTTGGGTGGTTTCGACGTAGTGAGTGTGATTTCCCTAGGTTCTTTTAAAAACTAGCAATTATGTCCGAATAACACGTTTCAACCCCTAACTACCACCTTGAAAATTACATCCCATGTTTCAGTCAAATATTACTTGCTATTGTGAATTAAATGATTCCCCATGTCTCCCTAATAATGGTTTAAAATTTTAAGCCTCCAAATCTCCAATGGTCTAACTATTGTGAAAGCTCACAACATTGGAATCAAATTTGCATCGTGCTGATCATGGCATAATCTGCGATCAACACGTCATACCATGACTGTACCCGTGATCTCAGCTAATTTATATTTTCGAACCATGTTCATGACATTTTCTCAGCTTTCATCATAACAGATGCATCTGGCCTATATATATATATTTTTTATTAATATAAATACTGATAGTACTCCTTATGTTGTGGCATAACAAAATTTAATCTCCATGAATTGGGTAAAGGGGCTTTGTTTTTCATACAGAGAATGGTAGCTAAGTCACTATTTTGTTGGTTTGTAGAAATTTCATTTCATGAGCAATAATAGATAGTTCCATTCCATTTGCATTTATCAGCAGCATGTGTGTGTGCTCGTGCGCGCATGCGCGTGCGTGTGTGTCTGTGCTGCGTGCGTGTGTGTGTAAATGGGTGACTAGATTTTCCATTTGCTTCTTTTATGTAAATGAGTGACTAGATTGTCCTGGAGTTTGCTTATATAAAATGCTAGACAAAGTTTCAAAATAGCTCACCAGTGTTAAGGGTTGATGGTCCCAGAACTCTTGTGGGGTTTCTTTTTTGGGAGAGGTTGATAGAAAGATCCAAACAGAGTAAGAAAGGAGATCTTGGTTCTTTTACTACAAAAATGTAGGGGATTTTTTTTTCTCTTTCTATTTTGGTCACTTTTGTGGATCAGGATATTTAAAGCAGTTTTTCTCAGATTGATATGGATAAACTCATTCGACTTCTTCCTCCGCACCTTACTGCTGTGCTTTTGTCCTCCCGAGGAGATGAAGCCTCTTTGAAATATATATTATCAGGACTCCGACTTCTATATTCTTTAGCCAATATGTAGCCTTTCAATTGTATACTCCTTTGTCCCATATAAATGTTTTTATTTACTACTTTAAGAGGTGCCTATTAATACTTCCAATTGCTAATTAATTATGGGCTTTGCATGCAGTTATTAAATGTGCTTCAATTACAATAGCAAAATTAGTTTTGTCAAATCATTCTCATGTTACCATATTAATGGTTTGTCTTAATCCATGTTCTTTGTGGATTAAAATTCTTTATTTATACGGAGGAAATAATTCCTTTCTTTCGTTTGTTTTTCACTATTCACATTTGTCAATGCATAGTTTTGACTATTAATATCATTAATCATGTGTTGGTGAAAATTATATATCCGTGTAGCATTATTTATTGTGACGAATTAATAGGATCCCACTTCACTATCTCTCTCTCTTGTCTTATTTGCTCTTTGCTCTGTTTCTATTGCAATATTGTAATTGAAATATCTCAAGCTACGCATTATAAAGCTTGTATGTTTAGAAATAAAATACCGAGATGAAATTAACAAGATACCACGTGACTATGTTTTGAAGTATAAAAAAGTCATTAAAGTGCAAGATTCCATTTGCTTTGAATAGTAGCAAGATTCCATTTTGGACAAACATAAAAAACAGAGGGCGTAAGCGGGTACCGGGTACCCGGTGTCAGGTTCTTAAAAAAATCGGCCCATGACCCGAATTGAGAAAATTGGGTACCCGAAAGTTAATATCCGATTATTTCGGGTTGGGTCATCGGGTACCCGAAATTCTAACATATAGTAATTCAGAAGGAAACAAAAAACCCAATTCATATAAAGATGAATTTGCAAATTATAGAAGGAAAACAAGCATTTAAATGCGAAGTAAATCATGATTTAAATAAATAAAAAAATTAAGTATACCATAAAGTCATAATACTCATAACTATTTCTTTTTATATATACTACTATTCGTATTACAAATCAATCAACGAATGAAAAAAGTTAGAAACTGTGATATCTATATGACGTATGTGCCCAAATTCAGCCTCCCTCTTTTAGTCTTTACTCCATTTTATATGAAATACCTGCTAGAATTTACCTTTTGCAATCACTTAGCAGTCTTAAAAATTGAAGCTACAATATTTCTATCATTCATGGTGGTTATTGGTTTGTCAAGGTTTTTAGACGTCGGCAAAGGAAAAGTTGCAGATCTTGAAATGCACTATTAATGGTGCAGATGCATATAGTGAATTAAAGAGGGTGGGGAGAAGAAGAGTGAGAGTATGGAAGAGGAGAGAGAAATATCGAGGAAGCAGAAGAAGCGATTGGTTTGAAACCACGAGGCGGCTAAGAGACAGATATTGGTTGGCCCATTAGTATAAAGATGTAAAACTCCAGTAATAATTATTAAAAACAGTTATGCGGGTTTTCAGGTACCCGTCAAACACAAACAACCGGCCCATGACCTGACCCATTAACTTGTCTATTTCTGGAGTCGGGTATGAAATTTCCTAAAAATTGATTTTTTTACCTGGTTTTTTCAGTCGGCTCAGCTGGTTCATCAGGTCGGGTATTAAGAGTCGGGTAATTTTGAA
The DNA here is from genome assembly GCF_001683475.1 of Chenopodium quinoa. Classification (NCBI taxonomy): domain Eukaryota; kingdom Viridiplantae; phylum Streptophyta; class Magnoliopsida; order Caryophyllales; family Amaranthaceae; genus Chenopodium; species Chenopodium quinoa. Next base: position 790,664 of record NW_018742726.1, on the reverse strand, counting down.
CACCCCTAAGTATATCTATCAATTCATACAGTGGGTTTTTATGCCAATTAACCAATTTGTCCTTAGAAGGCTTAGATATATAAAACTAAATATTATTGAAAAATATACCTCCTCTGTTTTTTTTAGTATTGCACCACTTGCCTTATGAGGAAATTTTATAAATATTGCACCATTTCCATTTTAGGAAAACAAAAATCTATGTTCACGTTGCAAATACCCAATGCACCATAACATTTTAACACTTAATTTTTTTAGCATGTTTACAATCACATGGGCAGTTTTGTATTTTTACCTTTCTCTGTCTTCCTTTTTCACACTTCTTAAAAAAAACAGAGGAAGTTAAAAAGTCAATATTGTGAAACATTATAGGAAAAATTAAAACTAATAATCCCACCTTTGTTTCATCTTCTTAAAATAATCCCACCTTTTCGAAAACTCCATCTGCTCAAATTGATCCCTCCAGTGGTTTGTAAATTGATAACCGGTTTTAGAAGGTGACTTGCCACGCATCACCTTCTAATTGGACTTATTTTTATTTTAAATAATTTTTTTTGTTAAAAAAAAACCACCCCCTTCATCCCATGGTTCGAAGATGCGATATCGGTCGCGATCGCGGAACGATTACGGTGACTTAGTAACGGGACTAATGCGTCGGATCATATAACGGTTGTCGCGTAAAAATTTATTTTATGTTTTATTTATAATATGATTTTTCAAATAATGTTCAAAAATCTTATGCTCTTTTACTACTCTAATATATAGCCCAAAATATATTCTAAAATTATTAAAACTCCTAATCCGTAGTACACTACAGTAGTGGTGTAATTGAAAAAGGGTGGAAAATGAGTGAGGATCACGTTGCAAGAGATAAAATGAAGAAGGAAGAGAAAGGGTGGTGGGTTCACTACATTAGGCCAAAATTAAAGATAAAAAGAATTTTCAGTTGTCATAAGTTATACCACAACTACCTTATAATTTTTTTATTTTATTTTTTTAAATATAGAAGATGTTTCGGGGTTTTCTGATGTCCTGCGGGAGAGTTACAATCCCGAGACTGGAACCGGACGCCTGTACCTGCAAAACAAACGGATGCTCCACATGATTGGAGATCCGCCTCCGACGGTCAAGTTAGTACTTGATTAAGGAGTAATTAATGCGGAAATTAAAGTGATTGGGTCTCTCTAGGTGAGAGTGTTTAATGTGTGTAATCTGCATAATCTCCCTTAATGAGGATTAAGGGAGGTATTTATAACCTCGGGAAACGTGCCAATCTAGGTTTAGGTTAACCTTGGGCTGATTGGGCTTCCCTTAGAAGTTGGGCCTAGGTGACCGGCTTCTCCATTAGGCATGGAGTATGCCACGTGTCATGACATAATAAGTCCAGGGTGGACGAATAAGCGTGTGCCACGTGGCAAGCCCTGAGAGGTCCAACTGGGGGACACTTGGCAGGACCTGATTGGCCCACGTGGCGCATTCCGATTGGTGGGAGCAAAATCCCCTAATCATTTTCCCCTCAGAAGGAGTAATTTCTCTTTCCAGGAGGGATTGCTCTTTTCGAAAGTTAGACCCTCGAAGCTTTGCTAGGTCGGCATCTTGTCTAGTTCTAATGGGAGATGGACTTGATTAACTTAGAAAATTTTGATACCTTGGGCGGTATGACATTTTCAAAGTTAATCAATCATAATAATGATTGCCGCCGAACTAGACAGATGCCGATTCTTTGCCCCACTATGCAGATAGCCCCTGATCAGGTGGACTGTCAACTATTGCATAAGGGGTAAGCGTTTAGCATTATTCGGCCATTGGCCTCTTTTGATTCAATATACTAAGTTTGGTACTTAGTTTATTTCGTTGGGGGATGGCTGGTCATCTGCTTTGGTGGCTGCATAGAAGCAGGCGTTAGACAGGACGTCCAACCAAAGTAGCTACGCCTGCTGGGTTACAGACGACAGCTTTAAGTATAGCCAACCTAGTAAGAATAGTGGTCGAGTACCTCTGTTTACCAAAAAACAGGCGGACTCCTCATACCTTTTAGGTTCCGTACTAAAGAGGGCGACTGGTTAACCTTGCGGTTAGTCAATCGCTGCCTATTTTGTTTGAGTGGTAGGGAAACCAGGCGGCGGGGGCCGGATAGTCCCCTTGATTCGCCAAGTTTTTCTTGGCTATTAACTCAAAGGTTGTTAACCTAGCAGGAGTAGTGGTTGAGAGCCCCTGTTTGCTAAAAACAGGCGGACGACTCATACCTTTTAGGCTCCATACTAAGTTTGAGAGAGTGACTATGAGTTAACTTTGGTGTTACTCAGTCGCCGTCACTCCTGCTTGAGTAGTAAAGGTACCAGGCGGCGGAGGCCGGCTGAACCTTTTGATTCGCCAATGTTTGTTGGCTATTAACTCAAGAGGTACCCCCTGAATTTATCCCAAGTAATACAGGGGGTCATCCGACTCAGATGTCAACTGCTACCACCGGTTTGGTTAGTGATAGAGTTATCCTTGTCTCAAAAACGGCTACGTGGTTGCCCTTGGGGACAGTCGTATAGGTGCCGTGTAATGATTTTATAGAACAATGTTCCACCCAAAAGGGAGCTGCTCTCTGCGACGAATTTCATCCGGATGGATGCCGTCGGACGCCTGCTATAATGTTGGGACAGGTCGAATTAAACTTATATTTGGATCAGTTGGCTTGGCGCCTGGTCTGATCATTTCAGCCATGAGCCTTTGATAGTTCTTGGTGAACTGAGTATAGTGGAGTAGCTGTCTGTTTTGGAACCAGTCGACCCTTTCGTATGGAGAGTAGCCAACTATATGTCCAGACGGCATGCCCCTCTGGTGATAGAGTAAAATAATCAATGGAGAGTAGCCGACTCTAGAGGTACAGCGGCATGCCCCTTTGATGATAGAGTGAAATACTCAATGGAGAGTAGCCGACTGTAAAGGTACAGGCGACATGCCCCTCTGAATTAGTATCAAGTATTGAAATAATTTCAAGTGTTAGAGTAGATAGATCACTTAGCTCCCTTTCATGGAGGACTTAGCTCCCTTCCATGGAGGATTGGTGACTCTACTTTCTTTGAATGGGAACAATTGTTTTAATGTGGTTTGCGACCTTGCTGTTCGGCCCACACATTTTCCGCCAGTCTTTAGCCCCTTAGTGAAATTAATGAGGGTCGAATGCTTTCATAGCTTCGAGACTTCGTCGTATAGGGGGCCGACTACTATTCATGCCGCCTCTCTTGCTTGATAGATTGTCACACAAATAAGTGGAGGACGGTCTTCAGTAAGGTGCCGCCTAAACAGAAGGGAGACGGTCTTCAATAGGGTGCCGCCTAAACAGCCGATTTTACTAACCTTAGGCATTTTTTTTTACTTGCAATCATAATAATGATAATGTGCTTATGGTGACAACTCACACATAAGATGAGACTTCCTGAACAATCATGCGGCAGGTTTTATACGATATGCAAGGCGTCAAGCCCCACACATGCTTGCAATGAACAAGCAATCGACTACTCTTTGGGTTTTGCGGCCGGCTACTTGAGCTACGACGCTTTACATGCCGCCTGCTCAAGCTTCACATCCGGCCAAGCATGGTGCCGGTCTCCTTTGGTGGTTGATCAAAGAGAGCTGACTCTCTCATAGCACCAAGATACGAGGGGGTGTTTTCAATAATCATTTGGCATGCCGCCTGTTGTATGATGTCGATTGCCGAGCCACTTGTATATAGCTTGCATATTCACAGGTGGCTTATTATGCCGCTTGTGTTTCTAATTCATCTTCAGTTTTCCACTCAGCAAGGAGTCTATCAAACATACGGCTTTTGCCCCTTGCTTGTGCTACTGCCGGATGCTTTAATCATAGGTGCCCATGCTCCACCTTGTACTTTGTCAATGATTTCAAAGGCCGGCTGGTTCTGCCGTGATGTGCCGGCTGTTTTTAATTGCCGTATAGCCTGACTTGTGATGGTAGCGATCATGTATATACAAAATGAGATATGGGTGTGGCCCATATTATTCTTGGAACGAAGCTTGGGAGCCGGTTGTTCAAACATAGGCGCTCCTACTCCGCCTTGCTCTTTTGAATGGTTTAAGGAGCCGACTGGTTTTGTTATGAGGTGCCGACTGTTATGAACCATTCGAGTGTCTTGATTTTAATGCTTGTGTGCATTTGAGGTAGGAGTCATCAAGCTCTCGCTTATAATCAAGGCCTAAGTTCGAGGCTACATGCTCACACACTCGGCAATGTAACTCATGCCCAACATCGAAGTGCCGGACGCATGGTTAAAGTTGATCGTGGCTACCACCTGCTACTTCGTGGCTGGGACTAGGCCGGCTGCCATTTAGCCGCTTGCTTTCTTGGGCGAGACGCCAATGCCCAGCTTTCACAATAAGAGAATTAGCACATGAACAAGTTTAAGCATTCACTCTCATGGCCGATTATATTACTACGAGCCAAGCGCTACTCCTCTCGGCAGGCCGTGAGGTTTGAGGTTTATATGTGCGAGTATGTTGGCTGTTTACTTTTGGAAGATCAAGCTGGAACCAAACTCATTTGTATCAAGTATACTTGGCATTATATTTTTGAGCAAAAACCATGCGGTTATACCATGATAAAACATCATATAGAGCAGGCTGGTCTTATCACAATAGCAAAGATCATAGATGCTCGCATGCCGGGGCCGTTTTTGAACCTCAAGTAAACCGAGCACAATGGTTTTTTTGGGTATGGCCGGCTGTAATCTTGAGGAGCACTTGTGATTGTGTAATTATTCACGGCATTCTTGCTTTAAATACATATAGCCGGTTTTTCAAGGCTACCTTCGACGAGCACCGGCTGTTTGGCTGACCGAATGCCGACTAACTCTATAATGTCGCCTGCTCTCAAATGCTGAGAGTGCCGGATGTTTTATCAAGAGCTAACTTATGTTGCGTAGAGATGGCCGGCTGCTATTCATGCACCTAACTCTTGTTTTTTACGGCTGGTTTTCGGTTTTGTTTCAGCCAGACCAAGACCCACTAGTTGACCCGCATATGATGCAAGCTGGAAAAAGTTTCATTTGAATTGAAATACATATGGCATTATAAATGTTGGGTGAGCATATATGGAGTTGGCCGGATGTATTGCTTGCAGCCTTTGATGCCGCCTATATCAAACAGATGCTTGGCATGAGGAGAAGTCCGCCTGGTTAGAAGCTCACAAACGACTTCTTCCAGAATTTACTCAGTAATTAAGATTCACCTTGGGTAAGAGCTTCCTCACGGTAATTGCAACGGAAACAATTGACAATCCTTAATAGGGTGCCGCTTGTTTTTACATGACTAGCCGTTTAATCATTGCTTTGGTTGCAAGGGCCACCTGATTTAATCATTACTGCCGCCTAGTTGGCTGATACTAGGCCGGCTGTTTTTAGCGACTGGATGCATTTAACAAAACCATTGTGAAGGTCGGCTGTTTTAGTGCCTCTAGCTGGGACTGAGTTGGAGATGGCTGTTCCGTAACGTTCAGGTTTAATAGTGAAGGACCGAATGTTTAGCAGCTGCATAGATTGCCGTTTGTTTGCATTTCATCGTTAGCATGGCCGGATGCGTTGCACCAACCGACTGCTCATGGGGTGTTCTTGTTTCTTTATATGAGCACCTGTTGTTCTCCCACTTGCCGCCTGCTCATACCACACTTGCATCGAAACCATTCGTGTTAGTAGCTGGCATCGTGTTCACCAAATTTTCATGTTTAGGCAAGCTTTCCACTAGCAGTGCAAGTATGAAGAGCAGTAGTAGCATGCGCATATTCAACCATAGCAACAACATATATTGGCCGGCTGGTTAAAAATACCATCTTGATGCTGATTGCTTGTGCTATGTCAAGAAAGGTTTGGCAAATGATACTTTGATTAGTTTGAGAACTAAGAGAGGTGCCTTAAGTATCCATTTTCGGCTTCAAGGGTGTAATGCTCACAACGTTTTGAGAGTCGATTGTATGCTAGCGTCTATGGCCCTCATTAAAGAGTTCCGGCTATTTTAGAGCTAGTAGGCCGACTGCTTTGTGGCTGAGTTGGAGCCGATTGCCGCCTACTAGCTTTGAAGAACGAAGCCTGGGTGTCGGTTTGTTCAAGAAGCATAAGGGCCATTACTCCACCTAGCATTTGCGAATCGTTTCAAAAGCTGAGTGTTTAGTGGGCGACGGTTATGATCATGTAAGTCTTGTTTGGTCGCCATGTTATACGACACATGCCTTGGTTTATATACCCTTGGTATTGTGCCTTGTCACTTGAAGAGCCGCCTCCTTGTTATGATCACATGGGACTTTGCCACCTAGTTGGTCTAAGTGACGTGTGGCTAGCAATGTGCTTCTCACGTAATGATATGAAGTAGTCAGCGCTTGATTCCATGTTTACCTACGTTGTATACATATACAAGGTGGTATTAGGCGGCCTAACTTTGCATACCTTCTTTTATTTATTTATTTATTTTTTTTTGTAAAATCATAATAATGATTTAATAATTATACCAGCCTACAAGCTTGACCATCCGACTCCCAACATTTGTTCGTATGACGCATGCAGTACTTGGCCGCCTGGCCGGATGCTCGGAGGCTGGTCTTCTACCGGCTGTACCCATTGAGTGTCATGCTAGGCGCATGTAACTTTAATCGGGGTTGGTTAGACCTGGCCGACTGCTTATATTGCCGCCTGGTCTATTAATTTAGCATGGGCAAGAACTATGTCGGCTGTACCCTGTGAGTGTTAGCACACTTTTGTGAGGGTGAGTGCCGCCTGTCTGACTCTCATGGTTAGATTTTGAATACCTCATGGAGGTATGGTGGAGACTGTCTTGAAAATCAGACGTAGAGGCCGACTCTGATAGTCGTTCATTCTTCTTCTGCTCCAGCAACATTCGAGCATCAGAGAATGTTCTCTTTGACTCGTCCGGTTGAACATAACGGATGGACTTTCTCTTCCCTTGTGAAGGGAAGTGATACTTCGTTTAGTCGATCACTGGCGACTGCCTTACCCCAGGCTTTGGCTAGGGGGTCTCCACACGATCCTTAACAAGTCTAGTTCTCCCGGGGTGGGAGGACGTTCTGGCCGACTGTTCCTTTGCGGGAACAGGTGTTCTCTTTTTTATTAGCTCCTGGATTTCTCCCTTGAAACCTCTCATGAAAGACATGAGTTCGTTCCTGGTAACAGGAGCAGACCCCTCGATCGCCTGTTGATGCTCAGGCGGTGGGACGGGTACGTCGAGCTCTAAGGGACCCGTCGGGGGTCGTGTGAGTCTCGACATCGATTTCATTGTCGGTGTCCTGGTCCGACTGAACCAAGGGGTCGTCCATGGGACGCTTGTCACTTAGAATCGGTACAGACTGTGATGCCATCTCGAAAGTACTCTCCCCACAGACGGCGCCAAAATGTTTCGGGGTTTTCTGATGTCCTGCGGGAGAGTTACAATTCCGAGACTGGAACCGGACGCCTGTACCTGCAAAACAAACGGATGCTCCGGATGATTGGAGATCCGCCTCAGACGGTCAAGTTAGTACTTGATTAAGGAGTAATTAATGCGGAAATTAAAGTGATTGGGTCTCTTTAGGTGAGAGTGTTTTATGTGTGTAATCTGCATAATCTCCCTTAATGAGGATTAAGGGAGGTATTTATAACCTCGGGAAACGTGCCAATCTAGGTTTAGGTTAACCTTGGGCTGATTGGGCTTCCCTTAGAAGTTGGGCCTAGGTGACCGGCTTCTCCATTAGGCATGGAGTATGCCACGTGTCATGACATAATAAGTCCAGGGTGGACGAATAAGCGTGTGCCACGTGGCAAGCCCTGAGAGGTCCAACTGGGGGACACTTGGCAGGACCTGATTGGCCCACGTGGCGCATTCCGATTGGTGGGAGCAAAATCTGCTAATCAGAAGATATTTTAGACTTTTGTCGACCTTTGTCAACCTTACTGAGAAATGATCGACTTTCATGGAAAAAATTAGAACCCTAGCTGAAAAGAGCTTAAAGTTTGGGTTTTTTTCATCGGATCTTTGCGGGAATTGTGTGATGCGGCTAAAACGGCCGTATCGGCGAAATCGCGAAGTTTTAAAAATCAGCGTGACAACCGGGAAATCTCGTAACGACAACTTGGAAAACCGTTACATCTCGGCCGATTCGCGATATAACGACATTGGTAGAGTTTTTATACTATGCTTCCCCCCTTCCCGTACCCCCACTTGAAACAATCTCCCTTTGCCTACCAAAGCTGCCCCACCCCTTCCCTGCTGCAGCTTCCCCCACCCCTTCCCCACTGGTACTTCCCCCACTAACCTTACTCCCTTTCCTCTCCAGAGAACCATAAAGAAGATATTTGCTGCAAGAAAACAAAACGTGTGGCAACAATTTTTTTTGTGAAGAACTTCACCCAATTTTCTTTCTCCTCCACCCCTTTAAATTTAACTCTTTCTTAACTTTTTCAAGTCAAATTGAGCTTTAATCAATGGTATAGTTTATTCTACAAGGACGATTAAAGCTGTTAGGTTTCGTAACGTCCAACGCTACGCGGAAGAGAAACCCGCCTAAGACCCGCACACTAATTAAAGCGACTAAGCATGCAATCACTAATTAAACAACAATTAAGAGAGATAAAAGACATTCTTACCCTTGACGCGTGCTTCGCTCGAAACCCGAGCTCTTACTTAAACCCCGCAAATGCGAAGGTCTCCGACGGCTCGTACCCACGAACTCAACCCGAACGGTCCAAGTCCCGAAGGTTAGTCGGGACCCGACCAATAAAAACTGGAGTTTTACGAACTTAAAGGTTTTCTCAAAATTAATGAGATGCCTTATTGAGTTCCACTTGAAAGGAATGGTGTCCTTCCAACAAGTTATTATTCTGATAGAGGGTTCAGAATTATTACAGAGCTAATTCTTCAGTAAGGTCAAGTGATCGGAATGCCTAGGTGGAGGCCGCTTCCGATTAGTAATATTAAGGTATAATTAATATTACAGCTTAATCTTAACTGAACCCTTCGGGTCGAACCCAATCGAACAACCGATCCGAGACGACGAATTAATCCGAAGGATTCAATGAGTCGACGGAGTTTTACGAATACAGACGTCGGATATCGAGCCTGGGGCGTCGAGACCGAGCGTCGCAAAATCACAAGCAACAAGTATGAGCATAGCCGTAGCTAGGTTAGGCTAGCTCATCGCAAGCCTAGGCGCACCATGTGTGTGCTAGGCGCACCATGGTGTGCTAGGCAAGGCATGAATGCCTAGGTGCCATCGCAACCCTAGCATCATGCCTAGGCGCCATCGCAGCCCTGGCATAATGCCTAGGCGCTATCGCAGCCCTACCACGCACAACACCATCGTAGTGCTGGGCACATGCGTGTGTGCGTGAGCGTGTGCATCATCGCCCAGCAGCCTCGCAATGCAGTACCGAGCATTCGCATAGCTGTGTGCTTGCGTGCGTGCCTTTGCATGGCAACACCAAGCACAGCAAGCTAGCAAGCAGCACTAGCCTCGCTCAGTGCGTGTGCATGTGCGTAGGCTCCATCACTAGCAGCACACATGCTAGGCCTTGCGTGCGTGAGTGCGCTGGGTGGACTGTGCGTATGATGGCCTGGCTGTGCGTAGCATGCGAGTGTGTACGAGGAAGAGCTAGGCAGCAGCACTACGCAACAACTAGCCTGGTTGTGCATGTGCATGTGCGTGTGTGTGCGATAGCCAGGCAGCAGCGCCCAACGCCCAGCACAAGGCGTGGCTCGCTAGCAGCACGCAAGTGCTGGGCTGGGTGATGCGCGCCAGTTGGGCAAGCTAGGCTAGCTGTGCTAGCTGGCCAGCGAAGCAAGCTGCCAGCACAACCATAGCATGAGCCGGTTTTGGATGAGGGGACCATTGCTTGGAGTAATGGCTTGGGGATCAAGGCAATGGTTCCCCCCAAGCCTTTGGTCCTCACCTAACTCTTTCTCTCTCCTTGACACTTGTTGCATTGTGATTGATTTGATTATTAATTTATTTTGGAATTAAATTAATTATCAAAATTATTCATTCTCCCACATTGGTTGGGTAATGAAGTTCAAGGGTTCATTTCCCTATAAATACCAAAGTTTGGGTATTTGGGAAAGAACAACCTTGAGTGGAATTAAAAGGCAACTCTTGATTTGAGTAAACCTTGATTCGTAAAACTCATAGTTTTATTTGTCTGGGCCTCGACTAACCTTCGAGGCTTAGGACGCTCGGGTCGGGTTCGAGGGTACGATCCCGTTGGAGACCTCGTATTTTCGGAGTTCAAGTAAGAGCTCATCGTTGAGCGAAGCACGCGTCAAAGGTATAATGTTTTATCCTTTCTTGTGTTTAATTATGTTTTGCTTGTTAATTGCATTTATTATGGGGGCGGGTCTTGGCGGGTTTCTTTCCGCGTAATGTGGGTCACTACAAAACCCAACAGCGGTATCGGAGCCACGCCCCTTTTAATTTTTGCAATTATTGATTAATTAAGGTGTTTTAAAGTAAGATTTAATTTCTGATTTTGCTTTTCTAATTAGATTAGAAGCTCGTTTTAATTAGTTTTAAAACTCGTATTTTTTTATCGATTTGGCTGTCGAACCCAGATTTTGGCTCAAAAGTAGTGATTTTTGGGTAGAATTGACATTCTGAAACAGATTCAATTCTTTTTAAGGGCTGTCCAGAAGCCAAATTCGAACCAGAAACCCATTTTTTCTGGGGTTTTTTCGTTTTTCAACGAAAATTTTAAATCTTTTTAAGCCTTGATTAATGCAAGCATTACAAGGTTAGATTAAATGCATTATTGCATCCCTAATATACTGCTTTTTTAATTATCCTTGAGCATAATTATGGAGTTTTAATTAGTGCTTGAGTTGATATGCCTTTTTCACACAAACTTGTTTTTTCACAATTATGCAAATAAATGGCATTAATGTGTGAATGTATGATGTGAATGTGTAATTTTAAGTTCCCAAGTATGTTAAAGTTCTAATCTTTAATGGTTTAAATGATTGGAACTCTAACCCTAAATTCCATATTGAACAAAGTTTGGATTTTTTCATTTTGGTTGATTAAAATCCATGAAGTTCAAATACTTGTGAGTAAAAATTTTGATTAATCTTCATATTGGAAGATGTAATCTTGTTATTTTACACAAGTATGAAAGTTGGAAAATTTTATCATTAGATGATTAATTTATTTTTCCAATTCCCATTTGTCAAATCCATTATTAATTTGCATATTGGCTAAATTAATTATGGACATAGCTATTTCAATTTTAAGCATAAAGGAAGACCTAAATTGTTTCATAAATAATTTTTTTTTGGATGATTTAGGCTTGTGCACCGTTAAAATTGAATTTAATTAAGTTGGACTTATTTTATTTTCATTTTTTGCCCTTAAATTAATTCTAAAATAAATTTAGATTAATTTTATGACACACGTAAATCGGGATTAAAAATCCCGAGAAATGGCACGCAAATCAAGGCAAAAACACCCAAGCGCCACCAAGGCTAGCCGGGCTGCCTAGCAGCCCACATGTGGCTGCCTATGGTGTGCACAGGGGTGTGCCTTGAGGGGCTGCTGTGTGGCAGTGGGAGCAGCGTGCTGCCGTAGTGCTAGGTGCATGGCAGGGCTGCTGGAGATGCTTGTGCGTGCTGCTCGGCAGCGAGGCAGCAAGCCCCACCAGCCTGCCACACGCTGCCAGGCACCAGCTAGCATGCGTAGCGAGCTGCTAGTGCTGGCTTGCGCAGCATGCTACGCTGGGCGTGGATGCTGGCACACAGCACAGCACATGGGCTGCCTAGCAGCCATGGTGCGCACCCAACAAGTGCTTGTGCGGGGTTTTTTGCTTGATTTTGAGCTATGTAATTTTGCGAAAATTTTGCCGTTTTAAATTATTTATGTAATTATTTTAACGAAGTTAGACCTCGATTTTTCCGGCTTTTGCAAAATTTTTGATTTTGACAAATTATGGGTTATGCCGACTTAATTAATCGGATTAATTAAGTGTGGATGCGGAATTTAGTGGGAGCTTAGTTAATTACGTGAGCAATTTGCTTTTAGAAATAATGAATTAAACAACTTTGACTAGTTTTAATTAGGCGCGTTAATTGGATTAACCATCTAAGTTAGTTACTAGTTTTGCGTGTTTAATTATGTATTTCGTAATTTGCATGGGCCATTCACAAATAGTGAATGGAAGATTGTTTTCAAAACAGGTTATTGAAAATGGCAACTAGTGGGGCCCGACTAGGATAGAAAATACGGACTGCGTTCCGTTATGTATTTTTGTAAATCTAAATATGGTCTGCGAACCGTTAAGTATTTTTGTACTTTAGATTAATCTTTGTCGTACTAGCTAGTTATTTTATTTTGGCCAAGATGTCTCAAGACGGCGTTTTGATGAAGACGAGCCAAGATGAAGACCCATGGAAATTGAAGATTTCAAGGGGTCATGCTAGTTGCCAAATGCATCAATTTATGCTTTATATATATTATTGTTATATATGAATTTTAGATGCATGTTTAAGATTTCAAATGTTGCGGTGATTAGTTAAGTTCACTTGAATCAACCGACATAGAAACCCTAGGTCCCTTAATAATATTGAGCTAAAATTTGCCGTTCCAAGAACAACACTTACCGAACTAATGCGCGTATGTGATGGGCTACGCCAAAGCAAGGCATCACTACTTCCCTAGGAACGTAAGGTATACTAGGTATACAAGTTGTCTTGGTTAAGCTCAACGATATCAGTAAGGAGTCCTTAGATGTCGTGGCAAAAGAGATAAAATGTCAAGGATGCATTAGATGCGACATTTTATCAAACCGAGAGTAGCTTGGAGCTATTAGCAATTGGATTGCTTACCTTAAGATATTTAATGATTAAGACAAGCTAAAGCATGCTTAACCATTTCTTGATCTTTGGGATCTCGGAATCATTTTATTCTCGCCTAAAAGGGACATTTATTAATGCGTGGATAAAATGCTCAATAAGATTGAAAATATGCATGAACGCTTTTAAATTTCAACTTATTGGATTATGAATGGTTTTTCATTTCAAATTCTTTCAATTATAGAACAATATCTGTAAGTAACTCAAACAACAACCATGTGTGTCCGGAAATCCCCGAAAAGTTAGCTATCAAGCTTAACTTAACAAACCTTGAAGAATGGGAAGAGGAACTTAGGAAAACTCTCCGGAGTTGTTCCAAGGAGTATGTTCTGGATACTTCCCTCCCAACCCTCTGTACCAAGAAACACTTGAGTGACGAAACTTATTTTGCATGGTCCAATGATTGCAAATTAGTGTCACAACTCATGGCTAACTCCATCCCGGAAGAATGGAAAGAAAAACTTCCATTCTCTTTTCCGGACTTATTCCTTGGAGGACTAAGGGATGTTGTCGGTGTGAGATTCTCTAAGAGTTTCAACGAAAACAATGATGGACTCTTGTTTGAAGTGACTAGGTAACTAACAGACATGAATGTGAAGCCATCAAATCAAGGTTGTCTTGCAAAAGAGAGGTACCATCTTTGGTCTACAGTCTGCAACACCAAGTTGAGACCGGGTATGCCCCTCCGACCCCATGTGGCAAGAATGACTAGGCTCTTCAAGCACATGGAACTCCTCGGAATTCCATTGGAAGATGGAATGGCTAGTCATATTATGCTTACTTCACTCCACTCAGGATATGATACGTTAAGGGCATATATTTCTGAAAGAAAGGAGACACATTCTTTGAAGAGTGTGGTGGAGCTACTTCACCAAGCCAACTCATTTAAGGCAACCAAAAGACCATCAAGAAGGAGGGATTTCAAGGTCAAGGCAAAGATGCGTTGCTTCTATTGTGGTGGGCAAGGCCACTACAAGAGAGAATGCAAGCTCTTTCGATAAGAGGAAGAGAGGAATAGAGCATCTGCCTCAGGTATCTTCCTAAACACTTGTGAATTAAGCTTATCATAGGTATTAGATACCAATTATGACTCACTTTATGTTGCCTTTTCAGGGACCAAGTGAGAAAGCTTATCAAGTGTTGGTGCATGGACAAGTAGACGACGAAGATGGTTTTTTGGTCGTGCTTGCATGCACTATTTTGTCTATGATATGTAATTAAACTAATCTTAGTTTTTCATCATGATTTTGAACATACTATGATCTATGGTGTTGGACACCTAGTTATTTTGCATGTAAGACTTTGACAATGGTTGTTTCAAAATTGTCTTGCAAATATATGTTCAATGGAAATTGCATGTTTTACATATGATTAGACAAAAGTTGATACCAATAACTAAGACATCTAAGAATTCAACTTTTCTAATCAACATTAGTAGATATGGCTATATCTACTTAATGTCGAATAAATCTGGATCCTTTGAGAAATTCAAAGAATTTCAGAAAGAAGTTGAGAATCAACTTGGCAAGAAAATTAAAGCACTTCGATCGGATCGAGGTGGCGAATATTTGAGCCATGAATTCGACGATCACTTGAAAGAAAATGACATTCTTTCAGAGTTGACGCCTCCCCGAACTCCTCAATGGAACGGAGTGTCCGAACGGAGGAAACGAACCTTGTTAGACATGGTTCGATCAATGATGGGTCTTAGTGAACTTCCTATCTCTTTCTGGGGACATGCGCTACAAACCGCGGCACTAACACTGAACCGCGCTCTGTCAAAAGCTGTTGAAAAGACTTCATATGAATTATGGACTAAGAAACCTCCTAGGTTGTCTTTTCTCAAGATTTGGGGATGCGAAGCATATGTCAAGCGATTAATTTCGGACAAACTTCACCCCAAATCGGATAAGTGTTTCTTTGTGGGATATCAAAAAGAAACCAAAGGTTATTACTTCTACAATAAATCCGAGAACAAAGTGTTTGTTGCTCGTGATGATGTCTTTTTGGAGAAGGAACACCTTTCCAAAATAACAAGTGGGAGGAAAATCGAACTCGACGAAGTTCGAGAGGACGAGCAACAATGTCAACCTGATAAAACTGACAATCTAAGTGCTTTGGAAGCAGCTGGGAAGATTGGTCAGAATCAAACAGACAATATAAATGCTCAACCTATTACCCTTCGTAGGTCGCAAAGGCAAAGATCTCAACCAGACAGATACCTTGGTATTGTCTTAACCGATGATCAAGACATCCTAGTTATGGATGGAGATGAGCCAGCGACATACAAGCAAGCTACGACGAGCCCCGACTCTGCTAAATGGCAAGAAGCCATGAAATCCGAGATGGACTCCATGTCTGAAAATCAAGTCTGGGACTTGGTGAATTTTCCCGAGGGTTACACACCCATTGGTTGCAAATGGATCTTCAAATTGAAGATAGACAAGGATGGAAATGTATCGATATACAAGGCTAGACTGGTGGAAAAAGGTTATAGGCAAGTCCACGGGATTGACTATGATGAAACCTTTTCACCGGTTGCAATGCTAAAGTCTGTCCGGATAATTCTAGCAATTGTTGCATATTACGATTATGAAATATGGCAGATGTATGTCAAAATTGCCTTCCTGAATGGGATTTTGGAAGAAACTATGTACATGACACAACCAGAAGGTTTTGTCGATCCGAGCAACGCTGGAAAGGTTTGCAAGCTTAAGAAGTCCATTTATGGACTAAAGCAAGCCAACAGGAGTTGGAATCTGCGATTTGATGAAGCCATCAGCAGTTTGGTTTTATCAAGAATCCAGATGAATCTTGTGTATACAAGAAGGTCAATGGGAGTGACATCTCATTCCTAGTCCTATATGTCGATGACATACTGCTCATTTGAAACAACACAAAATTACTGGAGTCCGTAAAGGGCTGGTTTGGAAAGTGCTTTTCAAAGAAGGACTTAGGAGAGGCACAATACATATTGGGTATCAAGATCTACAGGGATAGATCTAAGAGGATGATTGGATTGAGCCAGAGTACTTACATTGATAAAGTACTGGCATTATTCAACATGGAGAATGCCAAGAGAGGGCATCTACCCATGTCCCATGGCGTACTTCTCAGCAAGAAACAGTGTCCACAGACACCTGTTGAGCGAGAGAGAATGGATCAGATTCCATATGCTTCGCTAATTGGGTTAATCATGTATGCCATGATATGTACCAGGCCAGATGTCTCGTATGCCTTGAGTGCTACGAGCCGATACCAATCAAACCCAGGAGAGGCGCATTGGACTGCGGCCAAGAATATCCTGAAGTACCTAAAAAGGAACAAGGATAAATTCCTAGTTTATGGTGGCCATAAAGATCTGGTTGTTGAAGGTTACACCGACGCTAGCTTCCAGACTGACAGAGACGACTTCAAGTCACAGTCAGGGTACATATTTTGCCTAAATGGAGGAGCATTTAGCTGGAAGAGTGCCAAGCAGAGCACAACTGCAGACTCTACAACTGAAGCCGAATACCTGGCTGCTTTGGGAGCTGCTAAGGAGGCTGTTTGGATTTGCAAGTTCATCAGTGAACTTGGTGTTGTACCCTCCATTAAGGGTCCAATAGATCTCTACTGTGACAACAATGGAGCTATCGCTCAGGCTAGGGAGCCAAGAGAACACCAGAAGGTCAAACATGTCCAAAGGCGATTTCACATGATAAGGGAATGTAAATCCGAAGGTGAAATCAGAATTTGTAAGATCGGCACGGATGATAATGTGGCCGATCCTTTGACTAAACCTTTGCCTCAAGTGAAACACAACAAGCTCGTTGAGGCAATGGGAATCAAGCACGTTGGAGATTGGCTTTGAAATTCCCTGTACATGTGTTTTAATTAAACTGGTTGTTTTTAATGTAAGACACTGTATTGAAACTATTCATTTATGGAGTAATTAATTTTTGTGCAAAATTATCATTCACTCCATTCCTATTTAATTGTGGTTTAGAATTAAATAATGAGTCCATTCGATTTATGGAAATATTCAAAACAGGGTATCAAGACCATGTCTTGGATAAAGAAACACCTGTTAAGTGAACATTGAATATTTAAATCGAAAGTTATCCCTAATCGAGGTCATCTAACTGATAGACGATTGATGACCACCAGAGATTAGTGTGCAGTATGATTTACAACACCGTTTCTTGTGCTGCAAGGACATGATGGTCATAAATTATTTGCACAGGTGCCAGTTTGGAACTGCACTGGATCGACCTATGAGAGTACTTTAAGAGATTCAAAATTGTCATAAGTACATTTCTCATTATAGCTATCGGAACTCGTTTCCTCGACCATGAGTGTTGTGAAGTTTTCTTGTTTGAGAACTAGTCTCTTTGATGTTGCCTAACGTTTGCCGTAACTGGGGATCATAACGGGAACACTCGGGAGATTAGGTCCTCTTAGTAAGAGAAACTTACAATGCAAGACTGGGAATGTCCCCCTATTAACAATAGGGAATATGTCTTTGTTGTTTACAAGGCCGCTCGATGAGCGAGACTGTGAAAATGCATGGCCGTGCTCAGATGGATTTTAGAAATCATCTGTTTATTGACAGTCGGACTCAGAGATCGAGAAACACTTATGAACGTAACAAGGATGACGATGAATCTTATCTTATAGTTCACGAAGAGACATTAAGCGACATAGGAAATGGGCTATACACTATATGCACACTTGTTCGGAAGGACAAGTGGGAGAATGAAAGGAATGGTGTCCTTCTAACAAGTGTATTATTCTTCAGTAAGGTCAAGTGATCGGAATGCCTAGGTTGAGGCCGGTTCCGATCAGTAATATTAAGGTATAATTAATATTACAGCTTAATCTTAACTGAACCCTTCGGGTCGAACCCAATCGAACAAACGATCCGAGACGACGAATTAATCCGAAGGATTCAATGAGTCGAACAAGTTTTACGAATACAGACGTCGGATATCGAGCCTAGGGCGTCGAGACTGAGCGTCGCAAAATCACAAGCAACAAGTATGAGCATAGCCGTAGCTAGGCTAGGCTAGCTCATCGCAAGCCTAGGCGCACCAAGTGTGTGCTAGGCAGGGCATGAATGGCTAGGCGCCATCGCAGCCCTAGCATGATGCTTAGGCGCTATCGCAGCCCTAGCACCACGCACAACACCATCACAGTGCTAGGCACATGCGTGTGTGCGTGTGCACCATCGCCTAGCAGCCTCGCAATGCAGCACCGAGCATTCGCATAGCTGTGTGCTTGCGTGCGTGCCTTCGCATGGCAGCACCAAGCACAGAAAGCTAGCAAGAAGAACTAGCCTCACTCAGTGCGTGTGCATGTGCGTAGGCACCATCGCTAGCAGCACCAAGCCCAGCATGCGTGGCTCGCTAGCAGCACGCATGCTAGGCCTTGCGTGCGTGAGTGCGCTGGCTGGGCTATGCGTATGATGGCCTGGCTATGCGTAGCATGCGAGTGTGTGCGAGGAAGAGCTAGGCAGTAGCACTACGCAACAGCTAGCCTGGCTGTGCGTGTGCATGTGCGTGTGTGTGCGATAGCCAGGCAGCAACGTCCAGCGCCCAGCACAAGGCGTGGCTCGCTAGCAGCACGCAAGTGCTGGGCTGGGTGATGCGCGCCAGCTGGGCAAGCTAGGCTAGCTGTGCTAGCTGGCCAGCGAAGCAAGCCGCCAGCATGAGCCGGTTTTGGATGAGGGGACCATTGCTTGGAGCAATGGCTTGGGGATCAAGGCAATGGTTCCCCCCAAGCCTTTGGTCCTCACCTAACTCTCTCTCTCTCCTTGACACTTGTTGCATTGTGATTGATTTGATTAATAATTTATTTTGGAATTAAATTAATTATCAAAATTATTCATTCTCCCACATTGGTTGGGAAATGAAGTTCAAGGGTTCATTTCCCTATAAATACCAAAGTTTGGGTATTTGGGAAAGAACAACCTTGAGTGGAATTAAAAGGAAACTCTTGATTTGAGTAAACCTTGATTCGTAAAACTCACAGTTTTATTTGTCCGGGCCTCGACTAACCTTCGAGGCTTAGGACGCTCGGGTCGGGTTTGAGGGTACGATCCCGTTGGAGACTTCGTATTTTCGGGGTTCAAGTAAGAGCTCATCGTTGAGCGAAGCACGCATCAAAGGTATAATGTTTTATCCTTTCTTGTGTTTAATTATGTTTTGCTTGTTAATTGCATTTATTATGGGGGCGGGTCTTGGTGGGTTTCTTTCCGTGTAGTGTGGGTCACTACGAAACCCAACACCACTCAAGTGTTCTTCTTAAATCCCAAAAACTTGGTATTTATAGGGAAATGAACTTTGAATTCCCATTCTCAATCAATGTGGGAGATTTGCAATTTTCCCTATCTTATTTTAATCAAAAACAAAATAAAATTGCAATTCAATTAACAAGTTACAAGTGGCAAGAGGGGGAGAGGGAGAAGGTGAGGACCACCAAGGGAGGGGACCAACCCACCTTGCTCCCCAAGGCAAAGACCCAGCTTTGGTCCCCACTCAAAAACCGTGAGCTGGCCTGGATAGCTGGCTGCCAGCTAGCCTTGGCTGCTAAGGCAGCCTTGCTGGCGCTTGGCGCCTTGGCTGTGCTAGCAAGCCAGCCAGCACTCGCATGTGCACAACCAGCAAGCTACGCACACCATGCAAGCTGCTGTTTTGGCATGGCATGTGCTGGGTGCTGCCTAACAAGGCTGCTAGTGCAAGCCACTGCTATGCTCGCAAGATGCCCAGCCCAGCTCTCGCACGCACAGTGCGCATTGCTAGCAAGGCCCTGCCCTGCGATGCTGCATGCTTGCGAGAGGCTGGCTGCTGGGTGCGCGTCACTACCTAGCACCACGCACAGCCTAGCATGCTCAGCACGGTGCTATGCGATGCTTGGTGCGTGATTGCGATGGCTGGACGCTGCTATTGCCTAGCACCATGCATAACGCAGCACGCCTAGCACGCTGCAATGCGATACTTAGCATGCTAGCAAGGCCTAGCCTTGCGATGGCTGGGTGCATGACATGCTAGCACGCACGCAAGGTTGCGATGCTTGTGGTGGCTAGCTAGCACGCATGGGCCTAGCACGCCCAGCATGTTAGGCTTGCGACTAGAATTGCGATGCACATGCTAGCTCGAGATAGCCTAGCCCTCGCAAAGCTAGGCCAATGCGAGGCTATGACCTAACTCGAACTTGTAACTTGATTGATTTCGCGTCTCGTCGAATTCTAAATTCGACTCGACTTGTGATGCTCGGTCTTGACGCTCTAAGCTCGATATCCGACGTCTTTGTTCGTAAAATACTGTCGACTCATCAAATCATTCAGATTGATTCGTCGTCTCGGATTGGTCGTTCGATAGGGTTCGACCTGAAGGGTTCAGTCAAGATTAAGCTGTAATATCAATTGTACATTAATATTACTGATCGGAAGCGTCCTCCACCTTGGCATTCCGATCACTTGACCTTACTGAAGAATTAGCTTTCTAATAATTCTGAACCCTCTATCGGAATAATACACTTGTTGGAAGGACACCATTCCTTTCAAAAGCTACTATTGAACAATCAGCTCAATGTAAGCTTATTGGGGTAAATACAAGTTGTGGGATGATTGGTTTTGGTGAATTTTGCTCGATTTTTCTGGTTAATTTCAACGAAAATAATGTTAGAAGAAATAGGATGTCAAAAAAGTGGCAATAATTGCTTCTGCTTTTAAGGGTACTCTAAAAATTTTTGTAAATGGGAATGTTAGTGGAGTTTTAATGGTGAAAGTAGTGATTATAATGAAGACAAAGATGGCAATGATGATCTTTCTTGTTTCAGGGGTTTAGTTCATGTGGGGGTTCGGAGTTCGGTGAGGGGGGTGGGGTTTGGTGTTTTTGGTGGTGTCCGGGTACAGTGAGGTGGGTTAGGGAGAGGAGGTGGAGTTTGGTGTCGGGGGTGGAGTCTGGTGGGGTTTTGGGGTCTGGTGAGGCGTGGGTCAAGTGGTGGTGCGGTGGTGGTTATAGTGGGGTTTCCATTGAAGGGGTTCAGAGGTGGAGGTAAGAGGAGAAAGATTTAAGAAATAACAAAATAATTTATTTATTTTTTCTTTTTGTTTTTTTTAATAAAAATATAACCATTTAAACAAGATGTGGGTAGGAAGGATCGTTTTGAGCATATGAAGGTTAAAGGTGGGAATGTTTCCATAATTTTTAAAAAAATGGAATTGTTTTAAAAAGACGAGGCAAATGTTGGATTATTAGTTTTAATTTTTCCAACTTTATATTAATACATATTTAAAAATATATTTCATGATAAAATTTATTTTTAATACGTTACTAATAAGCTATGGTTACTTAGTTAGTATATCTGTAGTAAAAAAGTAGTAAAAAAAAAAGTCGAATGTGTTTTTGGAACGGACGGAGCATATCGGGACTAATTTGGAAGATTCCTTCAGATTGTGAAGAGTGTTAAAGATTCTAAACAAGGAGAACAAAAGATAACTAAGAGAGTACTTTGTCAATAGTTTTGTTTAAGGAGGCTACATTTGCTGGCATGCCTATGGAATCATGATAGATAATGCAACTCTAGGTTTCTACATATTTTAGAGGCTTAACTGCTTAAGCATATACTCATGTCCGACCCCTATTCCACATTAATTGGAGCACTTTTAAAAATGTAAAGGTCACCGCCCCTTTTATTTATTCATTTTTTTTTATTAATGTTACTTTTTCCTAGTAATGGACCTACTAAAATCTGGATAACTCCAAGCCTAAATCAATGACAAAAAAAATCATATATTTGTCTTCTTCGTCCTTTCACCAAAAAGTAAATGCACATGTTTGATGTTTTCAAGTAATTGTAAATTATAGGTCAGTATAGTTCATATATACAACCACTCGTTTTTTTTTCCTTGCAACACATCTTATTTCATGCTTGCCGATGTATTATTTCAATCACTAATATATTTACTCTCTTCGTTTCGTAATAATCACAACGGTAGGGAGTGCACATAGTTTAAGAAAAATATAGAGTAGGCTTGTAGGCTTCAACAAATTAGTGGGGTTGGTATGAGAGAGAAATAATAAAAAAGTAGTGTACGTGGGGTTGGTAGGAGAGAGAAATAGTAAAATATTTGTGAAGGTGTGGTTAGTATCGGTTATTATTAATAAAATAATAGTGGGTTTTTGCCAAATAAGGAAGTGTTGCAATTATTATGAAACATACATAAATGGAAAGAGTTGCGATTATTATGAAACAGAGAGAGTAATTAATACCCAATATATTTCCTTTCACAATATAAATACCCAATATAACCTTGCTTTTTAATACTTCTAGCTTTACTTTATACTTGCAATCAGTAGTGCAAGTTTGTACTTTTACCTCTATCTTCCTTTTTCCCACTACCTAAAATCTTATGCACTTCCCCCATGTTGCAATATTAAAGGAGTAGAGGAATTATGCAGGATAAACTTTATTCTTGCAAGATTGAAGGGCTCTCTTCCTAATAGCATTTAGTAGATGATCACAAGCTACAAGTGATGGTTGGTTAAGCTAACTTCCTAATAGCATTAAGCAGATGATCACAAGCCACAAGTGATGATTAGTTAAGTTAACTGGATAGTAAAACTCATCAATGCAATAACAATTCAAAACGGATATATTTACCAATGTACACATCAGCCTTATGTAGGTGTTTAGGGTAAAAATTACCCTAGACACGTGGCCCAATGGCCCTGTGACACGTGGCAGCCAACCATAGGTCAACAGGGCGCCAATCCCCTGTTGACACGTGTCCTTTGAACCCTAGATGGGGTACTTGTCTCCCCAATATAAATAGTGGGTCAGACCTCATTTATTGGGCATTCATAAATACAAATACCAATCCCGAGCAATATTAATTGCGAAATCCTCCTGTATTAGCGAGGAGTATTTACTATTTCCGCACTTATTACCTCCTGTACGTTACTGACTAGATCGTCGGAGGCGGAGCTCCCATCAACTGGAGTCTTCGTAGTTTTGCAGGTACAGGCGTCGGTGGCACATACTAGGAATTGTAACTCTCCCGCAGGACACATAAAAAAACCCCGAAACATTTGGCGCCGTTTGTGGGGAGAGTACTTCCTAAATAGCTTCTGAAACTGTACCAACAAATGAAGGCAAACGGCCTACGGCCGATCCCGAGGTCCATACAGACGAAGAAAGTGGTGACGATTACGAAATCGACACCTATGTGGCCCCAGACGGGTCCTTCAGAACAAAACACGTCCGCTCCAAAGAAATAAAGGAGCGGGGTGAAAGTCAGGCTGCTCCAGGCAGCAGACCGACTGGGACAACCCAGGCGGCAGAAGGTACTGCTCCCGTCACGAGAGAGGAACTCATGAAATTCATGACAAGTTTCAAGGTCAAGATCAAGAGCCTTCTAAACAAGTCCAATGGCCCTCAAAAGGGGCAGACGACAAAGAAACCTTCCTCCGGGAAGAAGCAACACAAGGACCGTGTGTCTACCCCTCACCCGAAACCAAAGGTGGCGGATGGGTCCACGATTGACGTCTCAAAGCTTCGTTTCCCTGAGACAGGGCAACGGAAGCCCATCTGGCAAGTATAGCCGGATGGATCTAAGAAGACTTACACTGATGCTCGATTGCTTATCCAGGAAAAGAGAATTCTGCAGCTGTCCGCGTCGGCTTCAACGTCGACCTACCCAGACAGCTTCCGAAATGCTTCCATAAAGCATTCGGAATCAAGCGCAGGAACTCAGTCGTGCGGTCCATCCGCACGCTCTGGTCCCAAAATTATCCAGCCGGTACAGTACGGGTCACTGTACATGCCGTATGGATCTCCATACATGCAGCCGGCCCTCTTTGGGGGTCAGGCGGCACAACCGGTCCAACCTATGGGCTGGCAGCTCCGGTTGCTTAGCCTTGGGGAACAACCAACAACATTCTCCAGGGAAATCACCGAGGCGGCTCAGCCGGCCAAGGTGAAAAACGTGTTGGTCGGCGCCTATGACGGTACTTCCAACCCAGAGGATCACCTAATGGCGTATACCAACCTCATGTACATACAGGGGTTAGATGATGCCGCTGCTTTCCGGCTACCTTGAAGGGCATTGCCCAACGATGGTTTGGCAACCTGCCAGCCGGATGCATCAACAACTTCAGAACTTTGGCGTACCTGTTTACGTCAAACTTCTAAATGAACATCCCTGCCAAGAAAACAAGCCTCAATCTTGGGGCCATACAGCAGGGAGAGAAGGAAGGACTTAGGTCCTACGTCAGGCGGTTCAATCTGATGAGAATTCAGATACAAGGGCTGTCTGACGATGTTGCTTACACAGACTTTTTCAAGGGTCTGAAAGATGGGTCGACCTTGAAGTTCGACCTGGTCAGAATGAGGGTTTCCACCCTCCAAGAGGCATTAATGGAAGCTAAAGCCTATATACAGGGGGCAGAACTCTGTGCCGTGAGGCATACGTCGTACCCCAAAAAGTCCGAACGAAGAGAGAGCCGGCCATCCCAGCCGGAAAAGAAAGAAGAAAGGAAAAGAAAAGAAGTCTGGGCGGCAGACCGATCTAGCCAGTCGGCCCAGAAGAATAGAAGAAAATCAGAACTGTACGTCCCAAAGTACGAGTTCACCAAGGACTGCTCCTCCATCCTCATGGAGATCAAAGACCGGTTGTCTCTCGAAAAACCGGCAGCAATGAAAAGCCCCGTCAGTAGCCGGGATAAGAGCAAATACTGCCAATACCATGAGGATGTTGGCCATGACACCAACGGTTGCTATAGCCTCAGGCAGCTGTTGGACCGTCTTGCCGAGGAGGGGGCTCTGAAGTCCTACTTACCCAAGTCCAAGGGTACCCCCAAGACAAACAAGGGACACCCGTCCAAACCAACGACTGTTAACTCTAAAACATATGAAGAGACAGTCTTCACTATAGCAGGCGGTTTTGCGGGTGGAGGCCCTATCATCTGGGGCGCCACGGACAATATCAGGAAGCTGGTCAGCTCAGTAGATGAGGGTCAGGCGTCGAAAGACACCTTTCCTGAGGTCCTTATTTCTGAAAAGGACCGAGGCCAGGTCAGGCGGCCTCACGATGACCCTATTGTCATCGAATGCAAGGTTGCCAACCAACGAGTTGGCCGGATCTTAATTGATACCGGGAGCTCGTCTGACCTGATAAGCTACCAATGCTTGACAAAGCTCAAGTACAATCCCAGCAACATGCAGGAGGCTTCTCACCCCTTAGTCGGTTTTGGGGGAGGAGTAGTGCATCCGGTGGGAAGGATTGACCTGCCCATCCGGCTGGGTGAGAAGGGGTAAGGGCGGCACATGGTCGTCAAGTTCCTTGTTGTTTAGGACCTGACCGCCTATAATATGATTTTTGGTCGCCCCACCCTCAATGAGTCAAAGGTTGTCATCATCCCGTCTCTCATGCTGATCAAATTTCAGAAGGATGATGGGACAGTCGATGCCCTGAATGGGGACCAAAAGATGGCTAGAGAGTGCTATCTCTCAGACGTCAAACCAACTATGGCTTCAGCTGGTCATGGAGAAGAGCCCATAGAACTGGATAACTGCAAGCACACAGTGCCGACTCCAAGGGCAGCCAGTAAGAAAAGAAAGGCGGACCAATTGGTACCCGTCAAAAAAGAAAAAAACAATAGCAATCACTGACCGGCGAGCGATCGGATGATCTCCGATCCCAGCCGGTTGGTGAAAGCATTGATGTCGTCCGAGACGACAGCAGGCTTGACAGAACCGTCAAGGTCGGGATAGTAGCTTTTGAGAAATTGGGGGCAGACTTGCTCCAACTGTTGAGAGAGTTCAAAGACATCTTTGCCTTTGAAGTGGAAGAGATGCCAGACGTCAGCCCGGATCTAGCTGTCCACAGACTCGCCGTTGATCCCAAAAAGAAGCCGGTTAGGCAAAAGAAGAGGAATCACGGAGAGGAAAGATCTCAGGCGGCTGCCGCCGAGGTAAAAAAATTACTAGATGTTGGGTTCATCCGGCAATGCTACTACCCGGATTGGGTAGCAAACGTTGTCCTTGTTAAAAAGCCGAATGACACCTGGCGGATGTGTGTAGACTACACAGATATGAACAGGGCATGTCCGAAGGATAGCTATCCACTTCCAAAGATCGACAGCTTAGTCGACTCTACAGCCGGTCATGCTCTGATGAGTTTCATGGATGCCTACTCAGGTTTCCATCAAATACCCCTGTGGAAAAAAGATCAAGAGAAGACGGAATTCGTCACTGATCAGGGATTATATTGTTACACGGTGATGCCGTTTGGGTTGAAAAATGCGCCTGCTACTTTCCAACGAATGATAAACATAGTTTTCATCAATCAAATTGGAAGGAATGTAGATGCGTATATTGATGACATGATAGTCAAATCCAAGCTACAAACGGATCACCTGGCTGACCTCCGAGAAACCTTCACCACCCTCAAGCGGCATAAGGTCATGCTTAACCCCAAGAAGTGTGTCTTTGGTGTTGAGTCTGGGATATTTATCGGATTCCTGATTGATCAAAGAGGCATAGAGGCTAATCCGGAAACATACAGCGGTTATTAACATGCAGTCACCACGCACTATCAAAGAATTCCAGAAACTTACTGGTTGCCTGGCGGCATTGGGGAGGTTCCTCAGCCGGTCAGGCGACAAATGCCTCTATTTCTTCCAAGCAATCAGGAAAAGGTCAAGAATCGAGTGGGGTGAAGAGGCTGAGGCGGCATTCTAGAGTCTAAAACAACATCTGCACTCTTTGCCAAGGCTAGTGAGCTCCCTGCCCCAGGAGGTTCTCTACATGTACCTAGCTGTCTCAGATCACCCCCTTAGTGCTGTTCTCCTTGCCGAGAGAGACGACAATCAGCTCCTGGTGTATTTCATCAGCCATGTTCTCAGAAATGCTGAACTCCGGTACCCAATGATTGAAAAATTTGGGCTGGCTCTTTATAAAGCAGTTAAGCGGTTGAAGCCCTACTTTTTGGCACATCCGGTGATTGTCTATACTGATCAGCCACTCAAGCGGCCAATGACTACAGTAGAGTCATCCGAAAGAATGATCAAATGGGCTGTTCAAATACAAAGCCTTGAAATAACTTTCGAACCCAGGCGGGCAGTGAAAGGTTAGGCGTTTGCCGACTTCATTGTCGAAATGACCAGGCCGGTGCAGCCGGCAAATCTGGACCAGGTTTGGAAGTTATTTGTAGACGGAAGTTCCACTATGAACGACTGTTGTGCAGGCGTAATCTGTCATTCTCCAGAAGGGGATAAATATGAATATGCACTGCAGTTTAAATTCAAGCCTCAAACAATGAGGCGGAGTACGAGGCCCTGCTGGCTGGTATTCGCATGTGCAAGGCGGTAGGGGCCAGGAAAGTTGATGCCTGCTCTGATTCTCAATTGATCGTTAGCCAATTCCATGGGGACTATGAAGCCACCTATCCGGCTATGATCAAATATCTGCAGGCGGTCAGAGAAAAGGCCGCAACACTTGACAAATTCAATTTACGCTAAGTGCCACGGTCCGAGAACAATCAGGCGAATGCACTGTCCAAGGTTGCATCATCCGCCTCCTGTGATGCGCCTAGGTCAGTCTTTTGGGAGGTCATGGAAAAAATAAGTATTGAACATGATCCCATTGGAGTTCTTGACCGAAGCTCTACCTGGATGGACCCCATCCAGGCTTATCTAACAGACGGCACTCTGCTGGATGTCCCTTCAGAAGCGGCTGCTCTTAAAAAACGAGCTCTTAGCTTTGTAATGCATCAAGGGGAACTGCTCTAAAAGGGGTACCTACAGCCGTTTTTGAAATGTGTTACCCAGAGAGGGGGAGAGAATTTTTAGAGGATCTGCATGCTGGCTTTTGTGCATCACATATAGGCGGCAGATCCCTAGCTAAGAGAGCCAGGCGACAGAGCTATTTTTGGCCCACTCTTGAGGCAGACGCCATAAATTTGGTGAAGATGTGTGACAGATGTCAGCGGTTCGGCCGGCTGATACAACCATTCACAGTCCTGTTCCCTTTGCAAAGTGGGGCATGGACATTCTGGGACCGTATACGCCTTCATCAGGCGGTCATCGTTACATCCTGGTTGCGGTGGATTACTTCACCAAATGAGTTGAAGCAGATGCGGTCAAAGGGATAAAGACTAAAGATGTAATTTCCTTCATCTGGAGAAACATAGTCACCCGGTTTGGGGTTCCTATGTCCATGGTCTTTGACAATGGCCCTCAGTTTGAAACGCCTGTCCTCAAGAGTTGGTTGGGAGATCAAGGGATCTCACATCATTTTGCATTTGTTGGTCGGCCTCAGGCAAACGACCATTTTGAAGCCTTCAATAAACTCATCTCAAACGGCATAAAAAATAAAGTTGAGAGAGCTGGCGGTCTTTGGGCGGATGAGTTACCTCATGTCCTTTGGGCCATCAGAACAACTGAAAAGGGGGCAACCGGTGAAACCCTGTTTCTCATGACATACGGCATTGAAGCCGTCCTGCCCATTGAACTTTATGAACCAACACTCCGATTCATGCTTTATGATGAGGAGGCTAATTGGGAGGCCATGCGTCTAGCATTGGACTCACTTCCGGAGCGCAGGGGCAACGCCGCCTTGCGTCATGAGATATACCGTCTCAGAATGACGAGAGCCTACACCGAAAGAGTACGCAAACGACCCCTCAAAGTGGGGGACTTTGTGCTACGTAAAATGGAGGCAACCTGTAGGGCGAATGAGCAAGGGAAGCTAACTCCTAATTGGGAGGGCCCTTACCGGATTTTTGAAGAAGTCGGAGGCGGCACTTACCGCCTGGAAACCCCAGACGGTAGGAAGCTAGCAAGAACTTGGAATGTAGACAACTTGAAAAAGTACTACTTCTGAGAAAATTGTAAACTTTTGTAAATAGAGTGTATTAATGAGAATGCTTTATTTCCAAATTTTCCTTTTTTGCATACATTTGCCATGTCCAGTGCAAAACACAAGCGGCAATAATAAATTTAAAGATCAACTGGCGAGCTAAAAATTAAAAACCGTCTGTTCCAAAAGAGCAGGCACCCGACGACGCCTGTTTGTGGTGAATTCGTGATCATAAATCAAACGACTCCAACTGGCTGTTTGAATGATCCTTTGCAACCAAGATATGACCGGTCTTCACTGCAAAACAGTACTACCGGTCATCTCCGCAAAGCGGTACCCCCCGGGCTTTATCCCAAATAATACAGCCGGTACCCTAGTAGGAAAATACAGCCACACGTGCTACCAAACAGTACAGATGGCCTGCGAAATCTTGGTCATGCCATAACCAGCTTTTATACAAAGGCACCTCAAACGGTTATGCCACTAAACCTAGCAAGGTCCATACCTTGGCATCGAACGAATTACTGACCTACAGCCGGCCAAATAACCGGCTGCATACAAACATGGAAAAACAGGGTGCTTTACGAGCACACCCTAACCGGTTAGTAATACGATCAATTCACTTCAAACAATTAAGCTCCGCTTGTCTTTCTAACTAGGTGCGCGTATGGACACCTGCCTGTTAACCTTTTGAAGTTAACAGCCAGCCATCCAGGGGCAAAATCAGCAACCCCACCCGGTATATATGGGAAGTCAGGCGTCATTATACTTGCAAAAATTCTCGAAAAATGAAAAAAATAGAAATTGCGAAATACTGAGAATCATATCAAGGCAAAGCCGACACAGTCGGCAAAATATATTATAACTAATACTCAAAAATTAAAATTGTTATACTGTTAACCGGATCCCCATCCGGTGAAATTACAAAGAAATACACGGCGCGCAGGCCGGGAGGTAATTGCTACTCCATTTGAACTGTGACGCGGTCAGCCGGATTTCGGGTAGCAGACGTCTGAGTTTGCTCCGGCTGAGTCTGAGTGGCAGCGGCCACGGAGACGGGAACTTCAGCATTTTCCTCAGTCTCCTCCTCCTCTTCAGCCACCTCAGCCTGCATTCTCTCGATCTCCTTCCTTGCCCACTCCTCATAGGGCTTAGGTCCCGGCTGACCCTCCTCTTGCGCCAGAATGGCAAGATATGCGTATCGATAGGCGAGCTCCCAGACAGTATAGTCTGTATCCGGATGAATAAGGGAGGACGCCTTCCTCATGCGGTTCTCGCAGTCTTGCTCATTCTCCTCAATGGGCCGACTCTGTTCCGCCTGAAGGGTTGCCTCGAAATTTTTCTAAGAAGTGGCAGCCTCCTTCTTTTGACGGTCATTCTCCTTCTTCAGGTGTTCGCTGTCCTTCTCCGCCTTATCCAGGCGCTGGAGGGATTCCTTGTTCTCATTCAGCTCTTTCTCGGCATTATCCAGCGACGCTTGAAGATTGTCCATCTTAACCTTGGACTCATTGAGGGCCTTTTGAAGGGTCTTGACCTGGTCCGCCTGTTGCATGATTTTATATTTAGTTTCTAAGTCATGCACAATCATTGAATACTAAGCTACATTATGGGCGTCATTGGCGTCCCGTTTGGCTCTTCTTACCTCCTCTTGCTTGCGTACATAGGCCTTCTTCAGCCCCTCTATGCGCAGCAAAGACACAGTCGATGTTAGAAAATACTGGATGAGTATGAGATCAGTGTAAAAAAGAGGCGGATGTAGAAGAATACCTCAGCCAGGCTGACCATCACGCGGTCAGCATTGAAGGCGTTGATCCCAGGGATCGCTTCCTTCTCATCCCTAGGGACGGCTTTCAGCATGGCCCGGGCATATTGTGTCACGTCCGACCAGCGAGGAGATTGATCTGCAGTAGAAAAAGACGGTGAGAAAGGAGGAAATGCCCTCCAATAGAGTGCCGGCTGGATGACGAGTCCTCCGGCTGGAGTTTGGAGTAAGATTTGACCCGCATGGGTAGGCTAAGTAGAGTGAGATTGAAGGGGTCATCCGTACCTTGGGTTTCCTGAGGGCCGCATGGGCCTTTTCCGGTGGATGTACCGCCTATTGTATGCAGGGAGGGAGGGGCATTCGTCCTCCTATGGGAAAGGTCGAGCCCCATCCCGGTGTTCTTCATTGATTTGTCGCCGACACTCAGCCGGTCGGCGTGTGAGGTCTTTTGAATTTTAGGAGCAGGCTCCTCCCCATCCGGCTTTGGCCGGTGTTGTTTGGAAAGAGAGCAAGGAACCTTATTCCCATCGTGAAACGAGGCAAAAAGAGGTCAGACGGATAGATCTGAAACAACCGGGAATAAAAGAGAAAACAAGCAATCCGCAATAAGGTCAGGCGGACTTACTTTTTTAGCCGCCTGGGCAGCTTTCTTCTCCGCGATCTCCTTGCGGATATCCGAGGCTTTCTTGGCAGGCGTCTTGTATGATGGCAACATACCTTTGGCCTCAGCTGCAAAATGACAAGAGACGCCTGGTTAGAAAAGTTCCAAAAAACATCTAAGCAAAGAAAAATTATACATCCGGCACCAATTTGCCGGCTGAGGCTCTCAACCTACATTTATCTTCGAACATGGTGCTTAGACCGCAGGCGGACAAGAACGCCTCGTCCCTTAGGAACTCATGTTTAGGTACCCAATTCTTGGGTACGCTGATAACTTCTCCGGTTGAGATGGTGGAAGTGGTGAGCTCGAAAAATCCGGACTCTATGATCGCTTCATAGTCCTCATCCGGTATCGTAGGCATTTTGCATTTTTGCCCGAGCAGCTCAAGCTTCCGGTTGTATCTCTGGAGCTCATGTTTTTCTTCATTGGTCGGGGCTTTGACCAAGTAGAAGCGGTTTTTCCAATCGGACCACTTAGAAGGCTTGTCAAGCGTCATCAGGTACTTGGGATATGTCGTTAATGTGTACCAGGCCCTCCAGCCGCCTGGACTTCGGCTCAGATAGTGCATGTGAGCGAAAGCCTCCCAGCCGGGGTTCAGGTTCTGCATTTCACAGGCGGCAATATACCCCAAAATATTTACCCAAGAATTGGGGGTAAGTTGCCAGACGCCTAGGCCATAACCCTTGAGTATGGCCTTTATTGTGTTGTGAAGGGGGAAGCGGAGCCCCGCAAGAAAAGCCGCCTCATAGAAGCCAAAAAAGCCGTCTGCATTGCGCTGGTTGTCCTCCTAGGAAATGGTTCCCATCTCAGGCGGGACGACTAATTTATACCCTTCTCCTTAGGGCCGCTTGAGTACGAAGTCGACTAGGTTTCTCTGCATGCTAGCCCTGTCTTTTGCAGAGACGGAGATCATGAGAGGATCGCCTTTGGTGTTCCATAAAGGCCTCTCCTCCTCCTCGCTATCCACATACGTCATGAGATAGCTGCTTTTGTTGTCACCCTCATCAGAGCCGGACTCAGAGCCGGAACTTGAAGTGGGGTTCTCATTTCTTGCTGATGGTTCTTGGTCCTCAGCTCCAGAAACAGAGGCGGCTTCCTCACCGCCTCCACTAGAGGACCCTAGAATTCCATCGCTAGGGGTACTTGGGGTGCCTCTGGAAATCCCCTTGTTATCTCATCCGGGATCCTCTCCTCAGGCGGCAACTCTTCAGAGCTTCCGCCTATATAATTGGGATCCATAGCCGTCTTCTTTGTTTTGGCCATTGTGTCCTGCACAGACACGGAGACGGTCGGATTGGGAGATGAACAAGAAAGATTCCAAAACCCAGAGGCGGCATCCCCAGCCCTAGACTCAGCCATGCTGAGGGACTGGTTGGTCTCAAAACTATATTCCTGGTGTGGGTATAAAGGGTCCATCTACTTATGGAACTAATAAAGAAAAAAGCAAGAAAGAAGCACAAACGTAAATACATGGAAGAGCTAGAGTGAACAAAGGCGGTACCTAAGTTAATTGAGAAGAGGAGAAAACCGCTTGACCAGGCTGGAAAAACTTCAAATGGCTTGCAAAGACTCAGGCGTCCTCGTAGCCGGATGTGTTCTCTGAAGTAGCAGCTGCAAATTTGCGATGCTGTTCACAATACACGCAGACGGAAAATACCGGATGTGCACTCAGTAGAATTCAGGAGAAGTCTGCTCTCAATACCGCTTGCTCTCAAAATCTTTGAAAATTGTTCAAGGTTGTAAATGTGAACATGAGAGAGGAGTTTTGTTATTTATAGGCAATCCTCAGAAGGTGAACCCTCGCGCCTTTTCACCTTCTGCCTTTTGAACTTCCAAAATTCGAATTCAAATTAAAAAAAAAAAAAAAAAAGTGTGTGCGTCTCAGGTGCCACGTGGCACCGCCATGTCAGCACCTGAGAGGGGCAAATGTTTAGGGTAAAAATTACCCTAGACACGTGGCCTAATGGCCCTGCGACACGTGGCAGCCAGCCATAGGTCAACAGGACGCCAATCCCGCCAATCCCCTGTTGACACATGTCCTTTGAACCCTAGATGGGGTACTTGTCTCCCCACTATAAATAGTGGGTCAAACCTCATTTATTGGGCATTCATAAATACAAACACCAATCCCGAACAATATTAATTGCAGAATCCTCCTATATTAGCGAGGAGTATTTACTATTTTCACACTTATTACCTCGTGTACGTTACTAACTAGATCGTCGGAGGCGGAGCTCCCACCAACCGGAGTCTTCGTGGTTTTGCAGGTACAGGCGTCGGTGGCACATACTAGGAATTGTAACTCTCCCGCAGGACACATCAAAAAACCCCGAAACAGTAGGTATTATAGCCATGCCTATAAGAATCCTGATGCACTTAGGGAAAACTAAACAAATCAGCAAACCAAAGTAAGATTACTTACCTAAGACTTAGTCAACACATCTAGCATGAATTCGTAAATAAAATCTAACTCCAACTATTATTCTAATCCCACAAAGAATCTACAACAACGACAACAACAAAGCCGTAGTCTCAAAATGACCTACAAGGATTCTAATTACAAAAATAATCTAAAAGTAAAAAAAGTGCTAAAGGGCTTAAACCACAAAAGACCTATACCAAGTAGGATTTATAAACTGTGCAAACCAAATTTGATCACAAACTCTAATTAAACTAGCATATGAAGACTCCCATTAGAAGTAGTAATGAACTTGGAAACCATCTAGCAACCTGTGGTGCCTAAGTAACCCCAAATCTGCCACCTTTTAGCTTGCTTGACCTCCAAGAGATATTCAAGAAGGAAAAATTCATGTGTGGGACACGTCACCTTGATTCACATTTCACAATGATTAAAGAGAAAGGAAAGGAATTATCAAGATCTTGATGACTTTTTGGGAATGCTGGTTCTGCTAGGTGGTTAGTTGGCATTTCACACTATAACTTTTTTTTTTTCCTTTTTCCCCACATTATGTTATTGTATCTCAAGTAATCAGATTTAAATGCAAGGAAGGAGTCTTGGTCATCATGACTTCTCCTAAACAGGAGAAAAATAAACGGAAAAAGTGAAACTAACATTTAATAGGGAAAGCATAATGCTGTCTTGTTTTTCCCTTGCTATGTCATCTCCAACATTCCAGCACAATGTTGCCTTGTTTGATTTTGGGCACTCTATGTGCATTTGCAGTTTACAATATCGATTCCTCATCTGTGTTGACCTAGATCTTTACTTTAAAGCTGATATAAAGTTAATCCACTTTGCCAAGAATATTACCCGTTAAGTTTTTTTGTTTATAGCTGATCCATTTGTTTAAACACTTCTTTCATTTAATGACTTTTTGGAGGGAAATTAAGCCGGTTTAGTTTTTTCAGTATTTTATTCATACTAAAACATTGAGTTGGTAAAACCTCTATGCCGTTAACATGTTAATTATTTCTCAATTTTTGTCCAGTGACCTTGATTGCTTACTGTTTTTCTGCATGTCGTCAGCTTATTTGTGGACTCTCAATATTCTCTATTTCCTATATCTGTTTTGAGTTGTGGTTAAGTTGTAGCTTCTATATGAGTGGCTTATTAACAAATAAATATGAATTTGTGCTCATCATTATGTGTGTTAACAGTTCTTTTATTCTCTACAAATCTTGCTCGACGATCTGAAAGTGTCACAACAGCTGCTTGATTTGGTGTTCTATTTACTCAGTTTCTGCTGTAAACAGGTTCTCTGCCTTCATTAGCTCAATTATTTATGTTCATGAAAGTACTACATCATGGCCTAAATGCTGCAAGGAATCTCTTTATTGAACCATTTTATATTTTCCAAATTTTGATTTTGGATTATGTTCCTTAGTAAGATTTGTGGTCTATGTCTGCTTATGCTATTAAGCATTTGGTGGCCCTATTTGAACAACAGTAAAAAAAATGTAATGTATATAATGAAAAGGAAAAATATACTTTAATAATTCCAAGTATGAGCGATTTACTTCTAATAATCCCAACTAAGGTTTATTATCTAATTATCCTAACTATATTATGTGTTTGCTTTCAATGGTCCCAATAACCGGTAACCTACTAAAAGAGTTTTTTTTTTTATTTTTTTTTTATTTTTTAGCCAAGTGTCAACGCGTGATTGGTCCAAAATTTTTTTTTAAAAAAATAAATAAAAATATTAAAAAAAACCCAAAATTTCCCAGCCACCTTCCCACCACCGCCAAACCTTAACCCCTCCCCTAACCTCGTCGGAAAGGTTCCCGGCCACCCCCTTAACCAACAAAAACCGGTCGGCCTGCCCTATAGCACCCCACCTGACCCACGGCCGACCCCCAAAATCACCTACCCAACCACCTCGGCCCAAAAATCACCAACCCATCTCTCGAAATTAGGCGTCCTCTCCTTTCCTTTGCCGCCAAAATTGCCACTCCTCCCTTCCCCCACCCTCGCAATCGATTGTTTCGATGGTGGGGTTCGACGGTGGGGGAAGGGAGGAGGGGCGGTTTTGGCGACGGAGGAAGGGAGAGGGCACGAGGCTCGTGTTGGTCGTTTTTAGGGTCGGGGTGGTTGTGTGGGTGGTTTTGGGGTTCGAGGTTGGGTCAGGTAGGATGGTAAAGGGCCGTCCGACCGATTATTTGTGGTTAAGGGGGTGGCCGGCCGGTTTCTGGTGAGGTAAGGGGAGGGGTTAGGGTTTGGCGGTGGTGGGAAGGTGGCTGGGGAATTTTTTTTTTCTTTTTTTTATTTAATTTTTGGGCCAATCATGTGCTGACATGTGTCATGGTTACCTGGTATAATAGGTTGTTGACCGGTCGGGACACATCGGAGGCAAACACATAGTATAGTATAGTCAGGATTATTAGATAATAAACCTTAGTTGGGATTATTAGAAGAAAATCGCCCATAGTTGGGATTATTAAGTGTTTTTTTCCTAATGAAAAAGAGCTAAAGTACACTAGAAAGAAAATCCAAGTCAGTGCATCCCAGCCTTCTGCCTTCTTGTCACTCCTAGTAATAGTTGTTGCTCTTTGGTAGGGCCAAAGGTAACTTATAAGCCAGTGGCAACTTCCAGTGACTTAATCTACGTTCCTTGCAAAAGCCTTCTCTTTCTCTCTGTTCCCCTTCCGAGCGTTATCCTTAATCGATCCCTCTACACCCCAGCCATGCTATCAATCACTTAGAGCATTCTAAAGCCACTGCCATGGGCTTGGTGACTTGGGTTTGTTAAATGGAAGAGGTGAAACATGGAAGATCTAATCAGTGTTCAAATTAGCAAGTTTGGGTAGTTTGGACTGTAAGTAGACAACTCAAAGTGATATTTCTATAATTCTTTGAAAAGTTTTTATGGACACTTTTTTGTGGGATAGCGGGAGTATGTCAACTTGTTCCCATACTACATTTGGAATAAAATCATGTACTGTACTAGTGTACTACCATGTAAAGCTGATACTGTCTCCTCAAAGCTCCATAAACAGCATGTTTAAATCCTAGTCAAAAAAAGTAGTGGCTGCTTCTAATGCATGGTTGGCTGGGGACATGGGTGTGTTAGGCCATGGATATATGTTAATCAGTCATCAATTTATGATATTTCCCCACCTTGTTGGTCCCTGGTCAATTGTATACCTCTTGTTAATCCATTTCCAATCTGGTTAGCTATCAATTCTTTAATTATTGTTGATGTTGTGGAATAAGGAAGAGGAAGCTATAAGTAGTAGATGTGATGAAGGAAATAGGAGAGCAAGATGGTATGATGATTGCTGATGCTGCATAAAATTATGGAGAAATTGATTATGAAAGTTTCACCATATGGGGTATCAGGTATACGGGGTTTCCTTTTATTTAAAACGGCATATTTGAAAATGAAATTAAAAAATGTAGCAGCTGAATGGAATTCTTAAATATTTTGCTTGCTAGATAAAATTAGCCAAAGCATTTTCACCATACATCTCTATACTACTTCGTTCACTCTTAATTTTCAGCTAGCTTACATGACTGCCAAACCGCAGAAGTGAATGTTCATGATTTCCTTTACTATATACTTAATTAATTCTTTAACCTATTGGCCCTAGTAACTTAAGCATTTAGTGAGAATAAGCGATTTATATTCTTATCCTCGTTCCATGAATTGGAATTTTAATGTTTTATATTAACATTTAGACTTAAGCCAAAGGGACATTACTGTTGGGAACTTGGGTTGTCAGTGTTGTAGCATCTACAAGTCGACATGGTTCTCTACTGACATGGCATATGCAGGCCTGGACCTCAAATATAAAATATACCTCCATGTACTAACTTTGGACCTAGGACACCATGTGAATGATGCAAAACCAAAGGGTATGTATAAGGCTGTAGGTGCTATTACAAAAATAAACCCATCAGGTACTAAAATAAATCTTTCCAAGGCTCCATCCTAAAAGAAATCTCAAATTTATGAAATCCCTCTATTTCCATTTCTCTCTCACCCATTCAAGTATTTAATACCCGATTATGAGCCATTGCTGCCCCCGTGATCTCCATCTCCTAAGTATACGTTTTTGCCTTTCTTACTAACCCCCTATGCCATTAATGGGTTTATGCTCTGCCAAAAAGTTGCCTGGTACATTGAGTCATAAATCTGGTTATTTGGTTTTAATTTCAACTGTCAAGGGCTCTGTTTTGGAGCTTTGGTTGTGAATTTCCACTACCTAGATTTCTAGAACAATGGTGGTACTATCTTTGAACTTTATGTTCTTTCCATTGTTTAGATAATGGGCCTAATGGCTGTGTTACAGAAGGTGGATTATTGGTGGTACTATCTTTGAACTATATGTTCTTAAATATTGAACTATGTTTCTCTGACCAGGATGCACATCAAGATCCCAATACCATTGTATAATTTTCGGGTTGTAATGGTATCTGGAATCAATTGGTGTACCAGGTGGGGTTTGTTCCTTTTTTTTTTAATACGTATTTTGGAATCATCTGTCTTTCAAAGTGGCTGCTGGTGTTGCTAGGTGGATTCAAGATAATGGTACTGATATGCAGGATTTGATGATTGTGATAGAGTGGTGGTGCTAGTTCTGGTGTGGCAAAGTTAGTGTTTCTAGTAATAGGGATGGTGATGGTGGAGATTACTAGTGATATTGGTGTGGCCTCCCCTCCTACACCACTTTGGAACCACTTTCTGTTATCTAGTACTTATTGATTGGCTCATAGTGCTAATTAATCAATCAGTGTAATGCTGCATAACCACAGGGGTGTTGACTAAAATTTTGAATTAAGAATAATTGTTTACTAGGAAGCAATTTTGAATTTCTGTATTTATATATTTAATATTCCCTCTGTTTCATAATAATCGCAACACTAGGGCATGCACAAACTAAGAGTAAGGCAAGAAAAGACTCCAAGGAGGGAGAAAAGATCATTTATAAGATGGCGAAGAGAAGACAAGAGGCAAGGAAGGATATTGGATAGGTAAAGTGTGTCAAAGATAAGAACCAAGTTGTTCTAGTACAAGATGAGGACATCAAGGAGAGATGGAAGAGGTACTTTGATGAATTGTTTAATGGAAGTAATGGAGTGGTGACAAGAGATACCTCTGTGAGTGATGAAGAAATCAACATGGAGTATGTACGGAGGATTAGGAGAGTACAGGTGGAGATTGCATTGAAGAAGATGAAGCCTAAGAAGGCGGTTGGCCTTGATGGTATACCGATAGAGGTGCGGAGGTGTTTGGGGTAAGATTGGTATTGATTGGTTAACAAACCTCATTAACAAGATATGGGGAGCTACAAGGATCCCGCAAGATTGGAGGAAGACCACTTTGGTCCCGGTTTATAAAAGCAAAGGAGATGCTCTAACTATCGAGGGATCAAGCTTATGAGTCACACTATGAACTATGGAAGTAATCCATTTGATAAGACAAATGATGGAGTTTTATAGGGTAAAGAAGAAGGATCTTCATATGGTCTTTATTGATTTAGAGAAGGATATGTATCGGGATGTGTCAACCAATGTGAGGACATGTGGAGGGTTGACAAAAGATTTTCCTATTACAATTGGATTGCATCAAGGGTCAGCATTAAGCCTTTTCCTTTTTGCAACGGTCCTACATGAATTAAATAGACCAATTCTAGATGAAGTCCCATGGTGTATGTTGTTTGCAGATGATATCGTTTTGGTGGATGAAACTAAAGATGGAGTTAATGCCAAGTTGGAGCAATGAGGCAACGGTTTGAATGTAGAGGGTTTAAGATAAGTCGGAGTAAGACCAAATATTTGGTATGTCGCTTTGGTACTCAGAGGGGGTCAAGCAATAAGGTGGTGAGTTTAGATGGAAAGGACTTGACCATGAGCGAATGTTTTAAATATCTTGGGTTGATCATCCAGAAAAGTTGTGACATTGATCAAGACGTGGCCCATAGGATTAAGTCGGGGTGGCTTAAGTGGAGAGCGGCCATGGGAATGTTATGCGACCGAAGCATTTCCTTACAGGTGAAAGGAAAATTCTACAGCCATAAGCCCAATGTTGCTCTATGGTACAGAATGTTAGGCTTCTAAGAAGGAGCACATTAAAAGATGGAGATTACGAAGATGCGAATGTTAAGGTGGTGTGGGAACACTCTAAGAGATGGAATCAGAAATGAGGTTATTCGCAAGATGGTTAGTGTGGCGAGCATTGCAGACAAACTAAGGGAAAACCGTCTGCGTTGGTTTGGGCATGTAAGACGGAGACCTGAGGGTGCACCGGTACGAAGAATGGAAGAGTGGGACCATGGAGGGATTAAATGAGGGAGAGGGAGACCGTAAAAAGACTTGGAAGGAAGGAGTTCGGAAGGATATGAAATATATGGATGTACATGAGGATGAGGCATTGGATCGTAAGGGATGGAAGAGGAGGATCTTTGTTGATGATTACACGGAATAATCAAATTTGGTTCATGTAGCTGACCCCACTTATGGGATTAAGGCTTTGATTGATTGATTGATAGGGTATGCACAAAGTTTTAGGAAAATTATAGGATGGGGACCATAAGTGGGGTTTTTTTATAATATAAAGTATAGTTAGTATGAGATAGAAATAGCGTAAGTGGTGTTGATAAGATATAGAATTAACTAAATTTGTGAAAGTGGGTTAGTAGGATAGAGAAATAATAAAATAATTATGGGACCTTACCAAATAAGGAAGTGTTGTAATTATTATAAAACGGAATTTAAAAGAAAAGTGTTGCGATTATTATGAAACGGAGATAGTAAAATATTCGATGATGCAACTGATACGTGAAATTGAAATTTTCTCTTGCATGATTAGGGATACAGGTTTTTTGGTGCTATGCCACTTCTGTACTCGGCACTTGTAGCTTGCATTATGTATCTACTCACTGCTTGCATTTCATCACAATGGAGTGAACTCGCTTATGTCCTCCAGGCACACCCTAAGGTGTAATATCTTACTTAGTCTGTTTGTTGTTGTTAATCAATTCAAAGCTGATAATTTATCCCAGCTATTATAACTTATATGTGTTCCTCCTGGCATAAGTTCTGAACTAGTGGTTTACCCTTTTAACATTTAGAATGGTTGAACAAGTCTTTCTTTGACAGGCTGACATATTCATAGATGTAGCCTTTGGAGCTGTCCGCATGAATATTAACTTCCTTCAGATAAAGCTGTCAGCTGATGAAAATGAGTTTCACTCGAATTCTAGTCTAGGCGCTGAAAAGGCAGTCAATTTCTGTTGCCAGCAATGTGAGGCTTCTTTGCAGTTTCTCCAGTCGTTATGCCAAAATAAGTCTTTTCGAGAACGCCTTTTCAGGAATAAGGTTTCCACAATTTCTATATTTTTTTTATAAAGCATTTATTATCTATTATATTATTCTGTACTCTTCCAATTATGCTTGGTGGCTGGCTTTTAAGATGGGAGAAGTAGACTGTTGACAAGTAGAACCACATCTAATTAACAAGTACCATCTCTCATTATATTTGGCAAACATGTCTACACAAGAAACAAGGAGCTTTCCATTTGCATAACATTTTGTTTTCATTTTAAAGTAGCTATGGTCTTCTGTTTGATGGCACATATGAGCTTCAGTATGTAGCTTACTAGCTTGCAAATTTCATGATTTTAGGTGTCATTATATTCCTGGCTGTTAGGGTTTGATTTGAATAGTTAATCCAGTAGTTAAAGAATATAAAAGGGAGAAAATATGATGCACTTGTCTTATGAGGAAAACCTTTAGTA
The DNA here is from genome assembly GCF_001683475.1 of Chenopodium quinoa. Classification (NCBI taxonomy): domain Eukaryota; kingdom Viridiplantae; phylum Streptophyta; class Magnoliopsida; order Caryophyllales; family Amaranthaceae; genus Chenopodium; species Chenopodium quinoa. Next base: position 749,320 of record NW_018742726.1, on the reverse strand, counting down.
CAATGGCTAACACAAAGAGGTGCTATTAAGGCTAGTGATAGTGAATTAGTGATAAAGGATTATAATGTCTCTTTGTTTTAGTCTTGTGAATATAAATGTCTTCGTTTGATCCACAAGATATGGAGAGTATGTATTGCTTGAAGAAAAGGAGAAGATAGAATTGACTGATATTTATGTCGGCTTGTTGTTCGGAAATTGGCGATGTAGTGTTTTTTGAGGCATCCCGACAATTATATACCTACTTTACGGCTCATGAACAAACTATCTATTATATTTATTTCTAATTAATGCGGAAGAAGTCAATGAAAAATAAGAATTAAGAACAAAGATAAATGGAGAAAACACAAGGATTTACATGGTTCGGTCAAGTTAGAGTATTAGACCTTCATGGGGGGGGGGATATGAGAGTTTTTCACTATAATGGAAAAAGAACAATGAGAATATGAGGAGTAATAACTTTAATGGCCTTCTAGGATATGTTCTATTGATCACCTAAAGGGTCCTTTTATAACATAAGAAAACTCACAAGTATAACTCAAATAGCGGTCATAGAACAAATACAGTTTTAGGAAATGTTCCATAAAACATGCTAAGTTTCAAACCGGAACAAAAACACCTTACTTGATCAGGAAAAGCAAGTCTGTGCCCTTTCCAATCGTGCCCCTTTTTGGCACAGACTTACACTTTGTCAGTAAATTCCAACTTCGATAATTCTTCGTAAAACGACTATAACTTTCTTGTTTCTTATCGGAATTGGGCACTTAATTTGTTGTTGGAAAGCTCTTGGAATAAGCTATCACCTCCAACTTAAATCAACTCGAGATCACTTATAGATTGAGTGATATCTACATTCGAAGTCAGCCTTTGCCATTTCACTAGATTTCAAGTCACAATTAACACTTGCTAAATGTCAGAGCTTCTTGAATCATCCTTATCAGGCTGATTAGATTTGAAAAGCAGTGTTAGGATAAAGCATTTGATTAAGCACAGGTCATATGGACACCAAAGAAAGAATTATCGTGCTTGGCTTCTCTTGGAGTGGTACGTCAGCCACAGTTTTCATTGGGTGAAGGCTGTTCATTGGGTGAAGGCTGTTAGGGGCTCCTTCTAGAATTAAGGTGGCACAAAACATGGTGGCCAGGGAGGATGAAAAGGCTTATGAGACCCTTTTCTTAGTGAATTTTGTCTATTAAGTGAATTTTGTCTGTCTGTAGTCCTTATTCATATTATCCTTGCAATATTAATGCACTCATATCTGTCAGTTTTACATAATAATTGAAATGTGACAATTTCTCGTTGTTTGTTCATGATTCTAAAACAAACTTATTATGGAATGGATGGAGTAGCTTTGGGTCATGGGTCAAATCCAATGGGATATGTCAATTTTCTACCATGAAAAAATTTACTAGACAAGCTGCATGAAAGGCAGTTGCAAAAATTGGCCAACACTCAGCTTAGGCGATATATCAGGGTAGAAAGAACAAATAAACAAAAGCTTTAATTTCAAAAGGATGAGGTCAGCTGTAATATCTATACTTTCTTTAATTAAACGCATTAGGTATGCTGACAATATAGCTTATAAGGCAAATGAAGCGTATATGGCTAGGGCCTAGAGGTGACATTCTTCATGTAGTTCTGCACCTTCAACATAAATCACCGAGCCCTAGCTTCTTTCTTATTTTGATAGTTAAGAAAGTTGCTATCAGCATGCTAAATAATGGAGTTAGGGTTGTTATCAGTTTCTGTTGCTTTTCTATATATTTTGGAAAGATATAGTGCTATTACTCTTTGTTCACCTCTGCAGTTCAAAATGTGCTATAAACTTGTTGGTTTGTAGAGTGACTTGTCCCTGTAGACCAACTTTAGAAATTCCAGTGTCTCTCAGATTGATAAGCTGTCTAGTTTATTAGATGTGCTCGCTCATTGCTCGTCATCCATCTCAAAAATTTCTTTTTGCTGCTCAGGGTATCTCTCCTTGCGACTCTGGGGGTGAAAAAGACTTAAGAGGTTTAACAGATGATATAGGGCTTTTTTTATCATTAGAGGTGATGCATCGTTGTCCAAACTTGTCTCTCCAGTATTTCCATTGTTATTTTCTCTTATGAAATGATTAGGGCTAGATTTCTGGAGAGACTGAAGCAGGATTTTATCTTTAGTGGGGCTTGTCTTGCTAATGACTTAATTAAAGAATTGAAGTTTAGGGAGGTTTGATTCGAAGTGCTTTACTCCATAAATGCATATCTTTGGTAAGGACTACAGAAGTGGCAGTGGCAGTGGCTGTTCTAGTTAGAGGCTTATCCTTTGTGTCCTTAAATTATTAAGAGATGGCATGGACTTAAGTTAATTATTAGAATGCTTCAATGCATTCACTCCTATAGTCCTATTCTATGATATGAAAGGTTGCCTTTGCGGCTCCAGGTTTTGCTCCTCAGAGTGCCTTGCGCCATTTGAAACTAAGACATTAGAGACTCTAAGGTCTTGAAGTAGTTTAAGGCCTTGATTTGGGTTACTTGTTTTAACAAGCTCAACACTGATGATAAGCCGTAGATTCGGCAACTAAAGGTGTGTGCTCCTTGTCATTAGCAAAGGGGACTATTTATCATCTTAAGTTTAACCATGAGGCTTTGGGATTTCACTGGATCGATTTTTGTAGGGTGATGGAGAATCTACTAGTTTATTTACTTCCTATCATGTGCCATGGTTGGTCATCTATTGTACATCGACATGATTGGCTACCAATTTGATTTGATGGTTGCGGAGGCATGACCAAACATTTAAATGTAAATGACTAAATGTTAGTTGGGATTTGTGCTATAGCTTTGTGTGTCTAGCTTCTCTTTGTTGTCGCATTGGGTGTTTTTTCCTAGGTTGTTAAATTTTCCAAAGACAACATGATATTTTCCAGAGGTCTTCTCTATTGTACTTTTTTTGTCAAGGTATACAGGGAGCTTTGACCGTGACGAAATTTTATGTTATGACATTTAAATATGAAAGGGAGGTATAAGGAAGCTATGGTCATGCTGCTGGTTGCTGTAAAATCTAGAAGGATAAGACATCAGTTTATTAAAATAAGTGAATGAAAAAAGAAAGAAATCTTGTACCTTAGTGGCATTTGTAATCCTTGTTTTTGTTTGAAGTGGTTTTCTTTCAGATATGTAATATTATTATTATTTTTGGACCAGCATGATTTAATCTTTCTTACAAAGTTTTGTATTGTGTGTCAATGTAGGAGTGGTGTGGGAAGGGAGGAGTCCTTTGTCTTGTTCAAGCTACCTTGAAATTGAATATCTCACCATTTCTCAAGGAGCCTCTTGCAGTGGTAGCTTCTGTTTCTAGGCTAAAAGCTCGAGTTCTATCAATTGTAAGTCCAAAAACTCAAAAAGTGTAGATTTCTCTAAGTGATCCTCTAGAGTTTTACTTACTATTGTATTTCAGTTAGTTCAGTATCTGTATTTTTGCTGAAAATGGTAACCAGTGAACTTCAGAATTGAAATTGCTAAGAGGGCTACTAATTGACTTAAGAAGTATTGGCATTTTGCAGCTGCTACATCTTTGTGAATCAGAAAGTGTGTCTTATCTAGATGAGGTTACCAGCATTCCAGAAAGCCTGGAGCTTGCAAAGTGTGTTGCTGTAGAGGTAAGTTTAATAGAACAATTCTATATTCTATAAGATCTTATTGGAGGAAAAGCATATGTTCTTCATATATATTCACTCCCTTTTATAAGATGGTCATCATACAGGTATTACCATCACCGCTTTCTTTCTCAACTAAAAATAAATAAATAAATAAAAGAAAAGAAATGAATGTTTATTGGTGAAATGTTCGCTAGTGGATTCAACCAACCTCCCTTTTACAGAGAACATTTTCCTACTATTTCCTGAGGAGCTTCTTATTTAATAGAAACAAGTCCAAAATGATATACTACCTCCGTTTTTTATTATTTGCAACAAAGGCACTTTTCACGGAAGCCTAGGCAAAACATTTTGGGGTTGTTTTGGAGAATATAAGTGGGAAGTGGGGTATTTAATTAATGCATTAAAAAAGGAGGGAGAAATTTCTGATTTTTTTAATGAAAGAGAAAATGGTCCCTATGTTTTTAAAAAGTGTGGACCCTTATTCAATTTTGGGGCCAAATTTTTCCCTCTAAAATTTTTTCACCTCCTTTTTCAAAAATTTCAAGTACCTTTTTAAAAAAACCCCACTTCCCACGAAAACCATTCCCTCCCTTTTCAAAAAAACAGCTTCCATTCAATTTTTCCCCCCTTTGAAATTTTCATTCAAGAGGGTATTTATAGAACCTGTCAACAGTTTACCACCATTCCAACAGAAAATCCAAAAGATTACAGAGAGTACTAGTATTTTCCAAAAGATTACACCATTAGTAATATCCAAAACCTAAATTAGTCCTAGGTTAATTGCAGCATCAGCTCCTTAATTCCTGGTTCAGCAACAACACAGCAATAAAAAAACAGCCCCCCTCACTTCATTACCTGGCCTGAAATTCGGGGAACTCAACATCATCAGCATAGTCATCATGGAAGCTATTGAAGATGATGATCTTTTCAGCATTGATCAAATGCTAAATGATGAAAACATAATGGGACACACTGAAGCAAACAATATGCAAGGGACTGCAGAAAATGACATGAACAACAATGACCATGAAGGTGGCATGCAACAACAGAAACGCAAAAAACAGCTCACTGTTTCCCAGAAAAGGGAACTTGTTGATGGTAATCTGTTGAAGCTAGGGGGGGCCCTTTGCCAAGAGGATATTTATCACAGCAAGCCAAGAAATTTAATGTTCACAAATCAACAATTCAGAGACTATTTCAGGACATTAAATCCCAAATGGAAAAGGGGAATTTGATAGATGTCAGAAGTAAAAAGCTGGGCAAAACTGGACCAAAACCAAAGGTGTACACAGATGAGTTTCTGCAATCAATCCCCCTGTACAAGAGGACAACTGAGAGAAGCTATGGAGCAGCTCTCAAAGTACCACGTCACAATCCACAAATTAAAGAAGCAAGGGAGACTCAGAACACATACAAGCACAAATCACCCATATCTGACAGACAATCACAAGATAGCAAGAATGAAATGGGTGCTAAGTCATCTAATGCCTGCTGAAGAAAATAGGTCCCAAAGTGTATGGACATGCAGCAAGTTGTCCACATTGATGAAAAATGGTTCTACTTGAACCCAGAAACCAGGAGGTTCTACCTCCTACCAAATGAAGCTAAACCATACATGTGCCAACAGTCCAAAAGGTTTAAAGTGAAGGGCATGTTCATGGCAGCCATTGGTAAGCCAATTTTTGACCACCAGGGAGCAGTAATACATGATGGAAAGTATGGAATTTTTCCATTTGTGTATGAAAGCACAGCAAAGAAAAAAAGCAAAAACAAGGAAGCTGGTGTTGTAGAAATCAAGGCAACACAGAATGTCAACAAAGAAGCCATAAGGGCAATGCTACTGAATTATGTAATTCCAGGTATTAAAGCTAAATGGCCTTCCTATCTACCCAAGGACATATGGATTCAGTGGGATAATGCCATACCTCATCAAATTCTAAGGGATGAGGAATTTGAGTAAACCTGGCAGTCAAATGGATTCAATATTCAATTCATATACCAGCCAGCCCAGTCCCTAGACTTAAATGTGCTAGATCTAGGGTTGTTCAATGTAATACAATCACTACAATACCAACATTCCCAAAGAATTTAGTGGAACTCATAGATAGGGTAAAAGAAGCTTATGAGTTGTTCAACCCAGTGTTAAACAAATATTGTTGGATAACACTACATGTTGCATGGAAGAAATACTCAATCACCTAGGAGGGAATAAATTCACCCCACCACACAAAGGGAAAAAAAGGCTTGAAAGGATTGGGATGCTACCAGAGCAATTACAGGTGGACAGCAGGTGGTTCAACAAGCTGTTGAATACCTCAATACTATTTTCATATCAACAAGTGAAGGAAATGAAGAAGATGAAGGTATGCAAGTTGATGCAGACTGAACACAAGTCAGACACAGGATGAAGGTTTAGTGAGACTGCCACACATAACCATTGAAAGGCAATGAAGCTGCAAGAATCAAAGTATGTGATTTTTTTTTTTTTTTGTGCTGTTGCTTATTGTAAGACAATCATTGGTTAGGTGTATATTGTTTTAAGTCAAGACTACTTTTATTTTATGGCAGTCTTAGCTACCTTTATTTGGACAATGTAAAACTTTTTGGTGTAATTAATGACATCAATTGTGGATGGTTTATTTACAACTAGGGACACATACTAAGCATCAAATATGAAAAACAGAGTGATAAATTAATCCATCAGAGGGGTTTTTTTTCACATAAATTGCATAAGTGGTTCCCTCAACAACAACTTTCATATGAAGTTGTTGGAGAAAATCCAACTTATGAATTTGTTGTATCATATGAGTCCCTTCATCACATGGATTTTCCGACCAAACACAACATAGGAAGAGACTCTTAATTGACAAAGGGACAGATAGTTCTCAATTGGACTCATACAGGGACACTCATGAAAGCCACAGTTTAATAATCATGCACCGTATCAATAACCCCAATGCCATTGGAACTCCAAATTACATCAGCCGCCAAGTTTTAGTAAATCAATTCAGGCAAATACCCAGGAATCAGTTCATACCACAGGAGGCAAGGAATGATCATAATTAATTTAACACACAGCCTGATTAGGTTAAGCAGCTTACAAGTGTGACAAAATATCAGAAACCAGTGTAGACAACCAACTTATCAACCCTTCAACAGGCTACAATAATGGTGAAGAAGTGTAAACAAAGCAAACACAGCATAAATAGGGCAACCATCATGCAACCGAGGCTACTAATCACAGAGCATTTCAGAAAAATTAACATACACAACACAACATAATTAGGCAACTATGAATCTGCACAGCTATTTACATACCCAACGCAGCATAATTAGGCTACAAATCACAAAAAATGACATCAAAGGACAATTAAACCCAACATGTGCAACACTTAGTACCAACAACTGTCAACAAACCAAACAAACCCAGATAAGGCCAACAAAAATCCGAATAAGGCTACACAACACAAATCATTACAATCACTCCACATGTTTAGCCAATTTTAGTCAACAATTACACGCATCACATATGTATAGATCAAGGCAAACCATTTCAACCATAGAACCGCAAGTCAGGAAATTAATCAAAACCCTAGAATAGATGAAAGATTAAGAGAACAACAAAACGCTGAATCAATTAAATTGAGGGTAAGAAATGAGTTACGCTGCTTAGATTAGTAGGAGACTGAAGTTACGGAGCACAACTTTCAGCGCTCGCAGCAGGAAGGGACTCAGATCTCTGGTGTTTTTTTCCAGAGACAACATCCTTGGGCCTAGATCTGACCTCAGCCTCTACCCCTTCAACGACTTTCACAGGCAAAAGGGCAGGAACAGGGGCTTCATCATCGCTGTCCAGAATAATGAATTCTGGAGGTGTTTTGCTGGAACCCTCAACAACCTTTCCCAGATCTGGGTTCTTAGCAACACAAGGCTCATCCTCAGAGTCATATGGGGCCAGTTTTGCACCCCCCTGTCCTACGCTTTACATCCAGGTACGTCACAGAACGAGTTCCAATCAAGCGCATCTTCCTAGTGCGACGCTGACACTTTTAGGTTGCAACCAGGCCCAGATCTGGGTTCTTTTTGTTTAAGGAACTCATTTTTGTGTGTTGAATGAAAACGAAAGTAGAAGAACAAGGAGATCTAAAAAGATTAGGGTTTCAACTTGAAGAGAGAGAAACGCAAAAGGGGACTGCTTTGGGAGAACACAGAGAGTTCGAAAATGAAAATCAGAAACAAGATATGCGTTGGAATATGGAAAACAAGGGAGATGAACAGAGGTATCATTAATGGAGGTGGTTGGGAGATACATTGAATAGGGTAGTTGAGAAGGTGAGGGTTTCTGAATTGTTGATGGGAAAAAGGGGAGGGGATTCTGATTTTTGGTGGGAATGATTAGGTTAGGATGTTAGATTATAGGGTTAATTAATCATAGTTAGATTGTAGTTTAGAATATAATCAGTTTTTTAAGGGTAATATGGTAATTTTACCATTACTAAACTTACTATAAAAGGAAAAAAAAACTTGTTGCAAATAATATGAAACACCCACTTTTAGTAATTGTTGCAAATAATAAAAAACGGAGGAAGTATATTGATATGCTGCACCTTTTACTTTTTATAAGCATCGTTATGTGGCCCATTTTTCGGTAATTAAAGAAATTTTTTCTTGAACTTAACAGAATTTGAGTATCACCTTCTTCTCCATTGCTGTATACTATGGAACTTTAACCTAGTTGAACTTAACAAATTTGAGTATCACCTTCTTCTCCATTGCTGTATATTATGGAACTTAAACCTAGGATTTAGATTAGTCATTAATTGACAATAATTTAAAGTGATGCAAAAGCTGGTGAAATTGTGAGAATATCTGATATATTTATTTGCCTATGGGTTGAGATAGTTTTTTGTTTCAAGATTCTTACTCTAGTTTGGGCTTCATTGACAGGCTTTTACTTCGTTTATAGCATGTGAAATGAAAAAAGGTTCATTCTCTCTATAAAAAATAGGAGATATAGATTATAGTTTTTTCATATTATCATTTTTATTTCTAATTTATTATTTTATAACAATTTGCATTAGTCACATATGCCTTTTAGAACCAAGGGTCTACTAGGTATTTCACTAATTATCCATGTATTGATCTAGGTTATTACATTATTGAAGTCCATGTTCAGCAGAGATCTTAAACGACTGGTAAATCACTTGGGTAAAACATACCCAAGGGGGCTTTTGCAGCTCAATGCTTTGCGCCTGACAGATATCTTCTCTGATGATTCAAATTTTCGTTCCTACATTACAACATATTTCGTGAGCTCTCTCGCAATGCCTTGTTGTTTTATTAATTCTTCAATAATGCACTTATCACATGGTATCCCCTCTACCCTTGGTCATTTTCAGTTGATATTTGGCATGTCAGTACCAGTGGCGGACCCAGGAATTTCCGACTGGTGAGTCACAATCGATAATCAAGTATCTAAAAAAAAAAATTTACCGAAATCCATAGCTAACACTGCATTATTATGTGCACTCGTGTGCTTACCCACATGTTTTCTTATTAAATCCGATCGATTCCATGATTTGAAACCATCACTAACAAAAGCATCACCTCCAAATGCATTTTCATCCTTGAATAGATAACAAGGGAAACAATAGGCAGCATCCTTTTCCACACTATACTCAAGCCAAGTCCAAGTATCAAACCACTTAGCACAAAAGCGACGGTTTTTGCCAAAAATAGAAGTTTGAGGAAATATAAAGTCTTTGGGCTGACAAGGCTTTCTTTGAATGTAAATTCTTCTCACTAAATCTCTATCATCTTTATGAAATTGACTCATCTTTCTCCTCTTTCCTGGATCTTGTGGAAGATTAGCAAATTCATGTTCACTTAATCTTTCACCAAAGATTGGGGCATTAGGAGAACATTGGCCTTGTTCATTTTGAGGGGAATTTTGAGTGGAATAATTAGATGGAGATGAATGTTGTTCACTTTCTTGAGGTGGACATATAGTTTGTTCACTCTGTTTTGGTGGAGATATAGTTTGTTCATTTTGTGTGGGATGTGGAAGAGAAGTTGAAGTAGGATTCTTTTTAGCAAAGAAGCTAGTAATGTTTTGCAGTTCATTTGGAGTGCGTTTTCTCTTCATTCTGAAATTTGAATAAATAATCAACTAAAGCAAGCAAAATTCCCCAGAAAAATTATTTACAAAGATCATTTTACCAAACAAACCACAATTCACATAATCACATATTCACATGGTCAAAAAGGTTCAAATTTCATCTAAAACCCAACAACATTATTACATTAAGGTCATTACTCATTAACAAAAGGTTCAAAGTTTACCAAACAAACAAGTGATTGAAGACTTGAAGTGAACAACTAACAAATCAACCAAAGTTTAATAGAATTAACTAATTAGACTTGATTAAATTGAAGATTAGAATTTTAAACTAAAAATTAGAAATCAACTTACTAGCAAAATGAGAATAGGAGATTAGACTTTAGAAGAAGCGACGAAGCGAAGAGCGGTGAGCGCAGAGCACGCTCTCGACTCTCGAGCAGTGGAGCAGGGCAGCAGGCGACTGCCGACTAGGCGAGCAGCAGGCCAGCAGGCAGTATCACAGCTTGAACAATTAACAAATTCACCATTTCACAGCTTGAAATCACAAGCTCACAGGGCAGCAGGCCAGCATCACAGCATCACAGCTTGAACAAGTATGTAAAGTGTCAATTGTCAAACATTTCACAAATTCACCATTCAGAATTTCATTGAACAATTCACAAAATCACAACAATTAGGGATTATTGAAATTGAGTTGATTATTGAACAATTGAGTTGATTATTGAACAATTAGGGATTTAGGGTTCAAAGAATCAAATTTAGTATTACTAATTCATAACTAACAAGTAATATCAATTATCAACAATTAAACAAATTTAGATGAAGACTAAGTTAATTAATTAATTTATGCGAAGAGGAACTGAGGAAGACGAAGAGGAACTAAAGTGTCAAACATTTCACAAATTCACCATTCAGAATTTCATTGAACAATTCACAAAATCACAACAATATATAACAAAATTAACAATTAACAATAATCAGTACTCAGTAGGCGTCTAGGCAGCGTCTAGGGCCACTGGGCGTCTAGCGATTAGCGAAGCAATCAAGCAATTATCAAGACAATCAAGTTATCAAGTTATCAACAATTAAACAAATTTAGATGAAGACTAACTGAGGAAGACGAAGAGGAAGACTAACCTCACCTGAATTTATGCGAAGAGGAAGACGAAGGGTCGAAGGCACGAACTGCGAGTCTGCGAAGAGGAACTGACTAACTGAGGAGTGAGGAAGATGCTTACTTGCGAAGTTGCGAGTTGCGAACTGCGAAGAGGAGGACTGGAGGAGGCGATTATGGAGGTGAATAGGTGATTGATGATGGCGAAGGATTGAAGCCTTGAAGGGAATTAGGGAAGAGGCGAATTGGCTAGGGCATGAAGGATTGAAGGCCATGAACTGAAATACTGAATTCGTGAATTTGGGAAAACTGATTTTTTTTTTTTTTTTTTTTTTTAAAAAAATTAACTTAAAATTTTTTTTTGGGCCTGGTGAGTCACTTGACCCACCAGGTCTAAGCCCAAGTCCGCCACTGGTCAGTACACGGTTATTTGTAGAATTAGGGGCCAAATTTGCCATATAACATGTTTCAAAATTTTTATACTATTATGTAATTGTCTTATAAATCACTTTGTATATTTATATTGTTCCATTTGATGCCTAATTTCCTCTATTCGCGTCATGCACATCATTTTATTATCATTTTTTTTAAAAGTTCCATACTTATTGCATAGGCTTTCCATGTTTGTCCAGGCTAAAGTGCTGGCAGTGATCTTGTCAATTCCTTACCAACAGTTTTTGGCTGGTTGGTGTTCATCTGACTTACCTCTAAAGGAATAAGATGCTTCACTGGAATATGAGCCATTTGTTATGGTTGGGTGGATTTTGGACTCGTCTTCAACGCTAGATACATTAAATGTAAATGCATATGAATCTAACTTTATTCTAACCAACAATGCCCAAGCGTCTTATGCCCATCAACGAACTTCTCTATTGGTTAAAGTGATTTCCAATCTTCATTGTTTTGTGCCTAAAATTTACAAAGGTTAATTTTCTTAGTCTAATTCTTGTTTTCATGTGCATCAAAAGCATTCATCTTACTATTATCTGTTGTTAATAATCTAGCTTTCACCCTAAATTACAGAGCAGGAGAGGAATTTGTTTCTTCACAAGTTTCTTGAACGTTTGAAGCTGGATTGGCACGATCCACAGGCTGGATCTACATTCAGCTCTACTCCTCAAAAAGCTGCTACTATATACAAGAATATTCGTAACTACAATTCCCTGACCACCTCTTTCAGTTTTGATATAAAAACTTCTGCATAATTAATGATTACTTGGTATAATTTGTGTAGGTTCATTATTGGGTCATGAAGAATCCTTAATCCCTACTTTTCTTAATGATGAGGATGTACAACTATTAGGTAATTTGGCGTCTTACATGCAGTGTGCTCTTTAAGCTTGTATGATTTCTGCTTTATGACTTTTTTTATGTTGATAATGTTTAGGGTAAAAAACTACCCTAGACACGTGGCCCAATGGCCCTTGGACACGTGGCAACCTCTAAGAGGTCTACAGGGCTCCAATCCCCTAGTGACACTTGTCCATGGAACCCTAAATGAGGGACAAGTTCCCCACTATAAATAGCGGACCAAACCTCATTTATTGGGCATTCAGAAATATCCATAAATACTTGCACCAAAAAAACCGAGCGATATTAATTGCAGAATCTCTCTGAATGAGGGAGAAAAACCCATTTACTTTCCGCACTTTTACCCATCCAGAATCATACTAACTTGATCGTCGGAGGCGGAACTCCACCCAACTGGAGTTTCGTGGTTTTGCAGGTACAGGCGTTAGGCGCGCATACTCAGGATTGTAACTCTCCCGAGGGACTCCAAAAAACCCCGAAACATTTGGCGCCGTCTGTGGGGAGAGTACTTTTGAGATGGAATCCGACACTGTACCGCCTGTAGAAAGCAGCCGGCCTACGGCTTAACCTGAGGTCCACACGGACCATGATAGTGGTGACGACTATGAGGTCGACACCTATGTGGCCCCAGACGGGTCACTTCGAACAAGGCGCGTCCGTTCCAAAGAAACAAGGGAACGGGGCCAGGACAAAGTTGGTCCCAGCAACCCTAGGCGACGAAGGGCACAACCCCCATCACCAAAGACGAGGTCATGAAATTCATGACGAGTTTCAAAGGGGAAATAAAGGACATAATCAAGAAGTCAATTGGCTCAAATAAGGGTCAGTCGACAAAGAAGCCTTCTCCCTCCGGGAAGAAGCAAATCAAAGATCGAGTGCCTAATCCTCACCCCAAACCCAAGGGGACGGATGGGCCCCTGATCGACCTCTCAAAAGTTCGTTTCCCTGAATCAAGGCAAAGGAAGGCCATCCGGAAAGTACAATCGGATGGGTCTAAGAAGACTTTCTCTGATGCCCGGATGTTCATCCAAGAGAAGAGAAGTCAGCAAATGTCTGGGTCGGCCTTAACGTCGACTTACCCAGACAGTTTCCGCAATACTTCAATGAAGCATTCGGAGACGCACCAAGGGAGTCAGTCACGCGGCATGTCCGCACGTACTGGCCCTCATATCATCCAGCCGGCTCTGTATGTGCCCCAACAGCCATACATGCCGTATGAGTCACCATACATGCAGCCGTCCCCCTCTAGGGGTCAGGCGGCACATCAGGTCCAGCCCATGGACTGGCAGCTCCAGCTGCTTAACCTTGGGGAACAGCCTTCGGCTTTTTCCCAGGAGATAACCGAGGCGGCGCAGCCGGCCAAGGTTAAAAATGTGTTGGTAGGTACCTACAACGGTACCACCAACCCGAAAGATCACCTAATGACATACACCAACCTCATGTACCTACAGGGGTTGGATGATGTCGCCTGGTGCTGATGCTTCCTGGCTACATTGAAGGGCATAGCCCAACGATGGTTTGGCAACCTGCCAGCCGGGTGCATTAACAGCTTCAAGACGCTTGCATACTTGTTTGTGTCCAACTTCTCCATGAACATCCCTACCAAAAAGACAAGTCTCGACCTAGGGGCTATTCAGCAGGGAGACAAGGAGGGACTACGGTCCTATGTCAGGCGTTTCAATCTGATGAGAATTCAGATTTAAAGGCTGTCTGATGAAGTTGCATATACAGACTTCTTCAAGGGTCTAAAGGATGGGTCGACCTTCAAGTTTGACCTAGTTCGTAAGAGGGTGGCTACCCTCCAAGAGGCTTTGATGGAAGCCGAAGCCTACATACAAGCGACGGAACTCTGTGCCATCAAGCACTCGTCGGAGCCCAGACGGTCCGACAAGAGAGACAGCCGGCCAGCCCAGCCAGTCAAAAAAGAAGAGGGTAAGAAAAGAAAAGAAGTCTGGGTGGCGAATCGCTCTGGTCAGCCGTCCCAGAAGAAGCAGAGGTAGTTGGAACCGTACGTCCCCAAGTACGAGTTCAACAAGGACTGCTCCTCCATCCTCATGGAGATCAAAGACCGGTTAGCTCTTGAAAAACCGGCTGCTATGAAGAGTTCTATCAAGAACCGTGACAAGAGCAAGTACTGTCACTTCCATGAGGATGTCGGCCATGACACCAATGGTTGCTATAGCCTAAGGCGGTTATTGGACAGTCTGGCTGATGAGGGTGCTTTGTCATCCTACCTGGTGAAGTCCAAGGGTAACCCCAAAACCAACAATGGACAACTGTAAAAGAAGCCGGCTGTGAGTTCTGATACTGATGAAGAGCACATCTTCATCATAGCAGGCGGCTTTGCAGGTGGAGGTCCTACCATCCGGGGTACCAAGGATAACATCCGGAAACTATCCAACCCAGAGGATGAGGGCCAGGCGTCAAAAGACACCTTCCCTGAGGTCTTCATCTCTGAGAAGGATCGGGGTACGGTCAGGCGGCCCCATGATGACCCCATTTTCATTGAATGTAAGGTTGCCAATCAACGCGTTGGCCGGATCTTAATTGATACCGGGAGCTCGTCTGACCTGATCAGCTACCAGTGCTTGACAAAGCTCAAGTACAAGCCTAGCAGTATGCACAAGGCTCCTCAACTGCTAGTCGACTTTGGGGGAGGAGTAGTGCATCCGGTGGGGAGGATTGACCTACCCATCCGGCTAGGAGAGAAGGAGGAAGGGCGACACATGGTCGTCAAGTTTTTGGTGGTCGAGGAATTGATCGCCTACAATCTCATTCTGGGCCGTTGTACTCTCAATGAGTCCAAGTCAGTCATCATCCCATCCCTCATGATGATTAAGTTTGAGAGGGATGACGGGTTAGTCGGTGCCCTGCGCAGGGACCAGATGATGGCTAGGCAGTGCTACCTCTCAGACGTCAAGCCGACTGCCATAGCAGCCGGCCATACTGAGGAGCCCGTCGACCTTGATGACGAGGAAGCCGCGCCTGCTCCTAAAGCAGCCGGCAAAAAGAGAAAGGCGGACCAAATGGCTCCCGTCAAAAAAGAGAAACAATAGCAATCACTGACCGGGGAAAGGTCGGACGAATTCCGACCCCAGTCGGCAGATGAGAACATTGATGTCGTCCTAGATGACAGCCGCCCCGACAGAACTGTCAAAGTTGGGACGATTGCTTTTGAAAAGTGGGGAGTAAACTTGCTCCTGCTGCTGAAAGAGTTCAAAGACATTTTTGCCTTTGAAATGGAAGAGATGCCAAGCGTAAGCCCGGATCTTGCTGTCCACAAACTCGCCGTGGATCCCAAAAAGAAGACGGTTAGGCAAAAGAAGAGGGATTATGGCAAGGAGAGATCTCAGGCGGCAGCCGCAGAGGTCAAGAAGCTTTTGGATGCCGGTTCATTCGGCAATGCTAATACCCGGATTGGGTAGCCAACGTCGTTCTTGTCAAGAAGCCGAATGGTACCTGGTGGATGTGTGTAGACTACACAGATCTGAACAAGGCATGTCTGAAGGATAGTATCCACTTCCAAAGATCGACAGCCTAGTCGACTCTACAGCCGGTCATGCCTTGATGAGTTTCATGGACGCCTACTCAGGTTTCCATCAGATACCCCTATGGAAAAAAGATCAAGAAAAGACGGCCTTCGTCACTGATCAAGGGTTGTATTGCTACATGGTGATGCCGTTTAGGTTGAAGAATGCGCCTGTTACTTTCCGACGAATGATTAACACGGTTTTCATCAATCAAATCAGAAGGAACTTAGAGGCGTATATTGACGACATGATAGTAAAATCCAAGATACAGGCGGATCACCTAGCCGACCTACGAGAAATCTTCACCACCCGCAGGCGACATAAGGTCATGCTTAATCCCAAAAAGTGTGTCTTTGGTGTTGAGTCTGGGAACTTTCTCGGATTTCTGATTGATCAAAGAGGCATAGAGGCAAATCCGGTAAAAGTACAGGCGGTAATTGACATGCAGTCACCCCGCACTGTCAGGGAAGCCTAGAAACTTACCGGTTACCTGGCGGCATTGGAAAGATTCCTCAGCCGGTCAGGTGACAAGTGCCTCTATTTCTTCTAAGCAATCAGGAACAGGTCTAGATTTAAATGGGGAGAAGAAGCTAAGGCGACATTTCAGAGGTTAAAGCAACACTTGCACTCTTTTCCAAGGCTACTGAGCCCCCTGCCTCATGAGGTTCTCGGAATGTACCTAGCCGTCTCAAATCACTCCCTTAGTGTTATTTTCCTTGATGAGAGAGACGGTAAACAACTCCCGGTGTATTTCATTAGCCATGTTCTCAGAAATGTTGAGCTCTAGTACCCAATGATTGAAAATTTTGGGCTGGCCCTT
The DNA here is from genome assembly GCF_001683475.1 of Chenopodium quinoa. Classification (NCBI taxonomy): domain Eukaryota; kingdom Viridiplantae; phylum Streptophyta; class Magnoliopsida; order Caryophyllales; family Amaranthaceae; genus Chenopodium; species Chenopodium quinoa. The sequence continues at coordinate 732,787 of NW_018742726.1, read as the reverse complement.
TGCAAAGCAGTCAAGCGGTTGACCAGCCACTCAAGCGTCCAATGACTACTATAGAGTCATCCGACATAATGATCAAGTGGGCCGTTGAAATACAAAGCCTGGAGATAACTTTCGAACCTAAGCGGGCAGTGAAAGGACAGGTGTTTGCCGACTTCATTGTCGAAACGACCAGGCCAGTACAGCCGAAAAATACTGATCAGGTTTGGAAGTTAATCGTAGACGGTAGTTCTACAATGAATGGCTGTGGTGAAGGTGTAATTTGCAAATCTTCGAAAGGAGATACATACGAGTATGCACTACGGTTCAAGTTTCAAGCTTCAAACAATGAAGCTGAGTATGAGGCCCTGCTAGCCGATATACGCATGTGTAAGGCGGCAGGGGCAAGAAAAATTGACGCCTGCTCGGATTCTCAACTGATTGTTAGAAAATACAATGGTGACTATGGGGCTACCCATCCGACAATGCTTAAGTACCTGCAGGCGGTCAAAGAGGAGGCTAGGACACTTGATGAATTTCATCTAAGTTAGGTGCCCTGGTCAGAGAACAATCAGGCGGATGCTTTGTCCAAATTGGCCTCATCCGCCACGTGTGATACGCCTAGGTTAGTCTTTTGGGAAGTCATGGAAAAAAGAAGCATTGAACATGATCCCATTGGAGTTCTTGACCGAAACTCTACATGGATGGAACCCATACGGGATTATTTGGTAGACGACACTCTACCGGATGCCCCTTCAGAGGTGGCATCATTGAAGAAGCGAGCTTTGAGCTTCGAAATGTACAAGGAAGAGCTCTTTCGGAAAGGCTACCTCCAGCCGTTGCTGAAGTGTGTTACCCCTGAAAGGGGAAAAGAGGTGCTAGAGGATCTGCACGCGGGCTTTTGTGCTTCACATATAGGCGGCAGAACTCTAGCAAAGAGGGCTAGGCGTCAAGGCTATTTTTGGCCCACTCTTGAGGCAGACGCCATGGAATTGGTGAAGAAATGTGACAAGTGCCAGAGGTTTGGCCGCCTCATACACCGTCCGGCAACAGATCTGACGGTTATCTACAGCCCGGTTCCATTTGCAAAATGGGGCATGGACATCTTAAGTCCTTATATGCCTGCATCAGGCGGAAAAAGATACATTCTAGTGGCTGTAGATTACTTCACCAAGTGGGTGGAGGCAGAGGCGGTTAAGGGCATTAAGACAAAGGATGTCATCCCCTTCATTTGGAGAAACGTCATCACCCGGTTTAGGGTCCCTATGTCTAAGGTCTTTGACAGCGGTCCTCAATTTGAAACGCCTACCCTCAAGAGTTGGTTGGGAGATCAGAGTGTCTCACATTACTTTGCATCTGTTGGCCGGCCCTAGGCAAACGACCAAGTTGAAGCCTTCAACAAGCTTATCTCAGACGACATAAAAAAGAAGATTGAGAGAGTTGGCGGTCTTTGGGCGGATGAGTTACCTCACGTCCTTTGGGCCATTAGAACAACTGAAAAAGGGGTAATCGGTTAAACCTTGTTTCTCATGACATACGACACTGAAGCCGTCCTGCCAATTGAACTTTATGAGCCAACACTCCGAGTCATGCTCTATGATGAAGAGGCTAACTGGGATGCCATGCGTCTTGCGTTGGACTCACTCCTGGAGCGCAGGGGCAATGATGCCTTGCGTCATGAGATATACCATCTGAGAATGATGAGGGCCTACAACAAAAGAGTACACAAACGGCCCCTCAAAGTGGGGGACTTTGTGCTACGCAAAATGGAGGCAACCGGTAGGGAAAATGAGCAAGCGAAGCTGACCCCTAATTAGGAGGGCCCCTACCGGATTTTTGAAGAAGTCAGAGACGACACCTACCGCCTAGAAACACCAGACGGCAGGTAGCTAGCCAGAACCTGGAATGTAGACAACTTGAACAAGTACTACTTCTAAGGATTTGTAAATATTTTGTAAATATAGTGTATTAATGAAAGAGTTACTTTATTCCAATTATTTTTGTATAAAGTCCCGTGTGCAATGCACAACCAGGCAGCTTCTAAGTCCCATGTGCAATGCACACCCGGGCATCCTCCAAGTCCCACTTGTGCAATGCACAATCGGGCACCCGTTTACTCAAAATGAATAAAAGGCTAAGTACCTAACTTTGTTATTCAAAACGCCAAAGGACAACATATTTTAAATCGCCTGCTCTAACCATGAGCAGGCATCCGGCGACGCCCATTTGGGTGAATTCGTCAAAGAGAACATCTCTCTTCCGGGTGGTACATTAGGTTAAAGAACTCATGGACGTTTGAATGATCAGTTGAAACTAAGATATACCCGGTTATTGCCCATAGTTAATACAGACGGTGAATTAAATCTTGATCTACAGTCGGCTTTTGTCAAAAAGCACTACAGCCGGCAACAGCTTCCATAAACAAGGTCAAACCCTTGTTAAAATCAAGATACACCCGGTTATTGCCCCAACGCAATACAGGCGGTGAATTACATCTTGGTATTCAGCCGGCTTTTGCCAAAAAGCAATACAGTCGGCTATCATTTTCACTATCGTTATCATTTATCCAAATTGGTTTACTATGCATACGTCCAACCATAGGCCGCCTGCAAGCCAACCCACCGGCATTGTCGGATACCCAAGTGGTTACCCCCAGCCGGTTAGCGCGTATCTGAAGTTTGTTTTAGCCGGCACTGCCGGCCGATTCGTCTGGGGTTCGAATTTGTTTTGAAACGGTCACAGACCACCTATATATTCATCCGAATGCTTATGGAGGGCTTCTTGCTTCAAGTTTGTAACTATTAAGCAAACAACCATCCAGGGGCAGGCAGGGCTAATGCATCCGACATGTATCAATTCAAAATTGCAATAAAAAAATTTCATTCAAGACAAAAATTGTAGAAAATTGAAACAAAGTGGCAAAGTAAACCGACACAGTCGGCATAAATATATATATATTTCAAGTTGAAATGTTAGCCGGACCCCTGTCCGGAAAAATAGATACAAAATTATACGGCTCGCAGGCCGAATGAAAGTAGGAATTTAAAAATTTTTGAGCTACTGCTGCTGCTGCTACTGTTGTTTCGGTTGCTGGCCCTGACCGGCAATAGGGGCATCTTGGGTCTGCTGGGTTTGGGCTTCTTTTTCCCCACCCGGCACTTCTTCCTCTGCCTGCTCATCCCTTATGCCGGCCCACTCCTCGAAGGGCGCCGGCTGCTGAAGCCCGAGTACTTGAGCATCAAATACCTCTGTTGCGTATTTTTACCTCAAGTCGAAGAAAGCATAGTCGGTGTCCAGGTGGATCATGGACCATGCCATCTTCATGTGTGCTTCGCAGTCACGCTCATTCTCGGTGACCAGCCGATCCTGTTCAGCCGTCATCTGGTCCAGATGCTCCTTTTTGGTCTTAACCAGCTCGTCCTTCAGCCGAGTGACCTCGTTTTTCAGCTCAGCATTCTCCTTGTCAGCCTCCCCCAAGGCCTTGATGTCATCCTTGAGTTTGTCGACTTGGAGTTTCCAGTCGGCAGTATTCTGGTTGGCTGTATCAGCAGCAGCTGTAAGCTCTCGAATGAGTTCCTCCTATTTCATCTCCCGGGCTTTAGTTTGGATTTCAAACATAAGGGAGTTATATTGGCAGACATCAATTAATTCGGCTGCCAGTCTCTGGGCATCCCTTACCTCCTCTTGCTTCTTCCACAAGGGAGATTTCATCCCGTCAACCCTCATTATTACCTGCAACGTCAGCCGGAAAAGAAGTTAGTTAAGTTAACAACCGGCAATTAGCCCATCCGACAATTAGCAATATTGCCCTAAAGTATCCCAATCGGTATTTTACCTCAGCCAGCAGTGAGGTGATGCGGTCAAGGTTAACCTGGTTGTTACCCGGTACCACGTCCTTCTCGGACCGGGTGAGGGTCCTCAGCATTCTTTTGGCGTAATTTTGCATATCCGACTAACGAGAAGCAGTATCTGCATCATGGGATATATTTCTTAAGTGTTGGGCATAAGCGGCTCCTATATTCAGCCGGCATCCGGAAGAATCCCCCGACTGAGAAGCTTTGGACTTGACTCGAACAGGCCCAAACGACCGGGGGGTCAAAAGGGAAGTCCGTACCTTCTTTTTCTGGCTGAGGGGTGAGACCACCCCTAGCCGCATTTGAGCCGGATGCAACAGCAAGCACCCGGCCAGTGGGAGCCGTAGGCTCCTTCGATCCGGCCCCAGTCGGCCCTGAGCTTAAACCCAGGCTTTGCAGACTTTTTCCTGCAGTTGTGGGCCTTTTAGGAGCCGGTGTTCTACCGGTTGATGTTGGTGCAGGGCCGCTTGAGACCCTCCGCCTCTGTGAAGCCGGCTGAGGGAGTTCCTCCCTCGGCCTCCTCACCATTTGCCTTAAGGAACGAGGAACGTTCTAGCTCCCCGTCTGCAAAAGATAGCAAAGCAACAAGTTAGAATCAAGATTTTTTGCAAGACATACAGACGGTTAAATATCAGCCGGTGCTTACCCCACCGCCTCTGGCCACAAGTTGGGCCCGTTTTTACTCGAGTTGCTCCTTCCTTATTTCGGCGGCTGACTTAGCCGGCGTTTTCTCGGGTGGAGTCATCTCAAGTCCTTTCTCTGCAAATTAGTAAGGAAAGAAAAATGTTAAGAGCATTCAAACACCATACAGGCGGCATAAATCGCCAGTTAAGCAGTAAACCTTTGTCCCAAAAGGTGCTGAGACCACAGGCGGAAAGGAACGCCTCGTCTCTGAACCAGTCCGGATGAGGGACCCAGAATTTGGGGACAATGATTTGTGTCCCATCATCTAGTGGTTGTGTAGTTTTCTTAAACAGTCCCGGGTACATAATGGCATCCCAAGCCTCAGCCTACACTCTTGGGAGGGCGCATTTCTTTCCCAATAGAGCCGGGTTCTTGTTGTAATGGCGCAACAGGTGATTTGCAGCCGTAGATGGGGAAGAGATAAAGTAAAATTTACTCTTCCAGCTTGTCCATTTGGAGGGTTTCTCTAATGTCATCATGTATTCCGGATGCGTGGTTAGTGTGTACCACGCATTCCAGCCGCCTGGGGCACGACTCAAGTAGTGCAATTGCACAAACGCCTCCCAGCTAGGCGTCATGTCCTGCATATCGCAGGCGGCTATGTATCAAATGATGTTCACCCAAGAGTTGGGTGTGAGCTGTCAGATGCCAAGGTCATAACCCCTTAAAATGGCTTTGATTGTCTTGTGGAGGGAAAACTGGAGACCGACTTTGAATGCCGCCTCATAGTAGCCGAAATAATAATCAGCGTGTTCCAGATCGTCTTCCCAGACGACGGTTGCATCAGCAGGCGAGACGCCGACCTCCCATCCGGCCCCTACAGGGCGCTTCTCCAAGAATGCTGGGAGGGTTGCATTTAAAGTGACAACATCCCAGGCGCTCATGTGCGCCTCTATTGGGTTATTTGCTGTTGGACAATTATAGGCCTCCTCATCGTCTTGAGGGGCATCCGGGGTCATTGAAGACTCCGTTGAGTCAGACTACTGGAAGGTACCCTCACCGCCTGAACTCCCGACTTCTTCTAATATCTCATCTCCGGGCGTGCTAGGTACGCCCGGTTGGTCAAAAGGTACATACTTAATCGGAGTTCCGGCTGAATCATCTGATTGGTACTCGGGGTCAACTGCCGTTTTCCTTGTCCGAGCCATTCTGTCCTGCACATGAACAGAGACGGCCGGATTCATAGCAGAATTAGGGTGGTCCAAACACCCCCAGACGACATCCTTAGTCCTAGCTCAGCCGTATCCGGTGAACGGTTGACATCTGCCCTAGGTCGTGCCGTGTGTGTGTTGGTAGAGTCCATTATTCTCTAACCTATGCAACTGGGAAAAACTCAAAGTTACGAAGGGCATAGACGGTACCTTGAAGTGTCGAAGAAGTTTGTAGAAGACCGTTATCTAAAGATGTGGCTTGCAGATGCCACAGACGGAAGATTCTGGTTGCTTGAGTTTTGAAAGCTGAAATACAAAGCAAACAACCCAGACGGTATCAAATAAAATGCAATTTTTGAAGATTGCTCAAAGATACCCTAGACGGTATCTATGGGGCGCATTTTGTGAAAGATTGCTCCAAGATACCCCAGACGGTATCTATGAGGCGCATTTTGCGAAGATTGTTCCAAGATACCCCAGACGGTATCTATGGGGGGCATTTTGTGAAGATTTCTCCTAGATACCCCAGACGGTATAAGACCGGCTAAGGATCCATAAGGTGCAGTATTTGAAGAAAAATTGCATAAAAATACACCAGACGGCACAAGGCCGACTGAGGGTCCTATGATTGCAAATCAAAAAAGAAAAGATTGCTTGAAGATGCCCCAGACGACACAAGGCCGGCTGTGGGTCTATAGAAATCAGATTTTGAAGATTGCTCAGAAATGACCCAGGCGGAATATTTCCGGCTGTGGTTCCATTAAATGCAATCTATAAAGACAATTGTTTGAAGATGCCCCATGTGGAATATTTCCGGCTGTGGGCCTGTTGAATGCAAGTTTTCGAAGACAAATGTTTGAAGATCCCCCAGATGGAATATTTCCGGCTGTAGGTCTATGGAATGCAATTTGTGAAAAAAGAAAAAAAATTGCTTAAAAGTGCCCCAGACGGTGTAAGACTGGCTGTGGGTCTATTGCATGCAATTGGTGAAATAAATTGCTTAAAAATGCCCCAGACGGTGTAAGACCAGATGTGGCTCTACTGAAATCAAGAAATTGAACAAGTCAGACGGTACCTTAGAAAGGGTCAATGAAGTACTCAACTGGTAACCGGATGTGTCTGGAAGAAGAAGCTAGTTGCACTAATGAGCAGCCGGTGTCAGAGTGTTTTTCTCTCAAGTATTTTTTTGTGAAAATTCACAAAGTATCAAATAAGAGGGGGAGGTCTCCAATTTATAGGAGGGGGGCAGAAGGCGAACCGTCACCTCCCCCTCCAATTCAAATTTGAATCCAAAATTCGAATTCATAAAAAATAAAAAAAAAATAGAAAAAGAAAAGAGGCGGGAAGTAGACTAACTGTCATTTCCCCAATGCATGACACCTGTCACAGGTGACACGTGGCTAAGCTACGTCACACCTGTGAGGGGCAAATGTTTAGGGTAAAAAACTACCCTAGACACGTGGCCCAATGGCCCTTTGACACGTGGTAGTCTCTAAGAGGTCTACAGGGCTCCAACCCCCTAGTGACACGTGTACATGGAACCCTAAATGAGGGACAAGTTCCCCACTATAAACAGCGGACCAAACCTCATTTATTGGGCATTAAGAAATATCCATAAATACTTACACCAAAAAAACCGAGCGATATTAATTGCGGAATCTCTCTAAATCAGGGAGAAAAAACCCATTTACTTTCCGCACTTTTACCCATCCGGAATGATACTAACTTGATCGTCGGAGGCGGAACTCCACCCAACCGGAGTTTCGTGGTTTTGCAGGTACAGACGTCAGGCACGCATACTCAGGATTGTAACTCTCCCGAGGGACTCCAAAAAACCTTGAAACAGATAAAATTGTAAATTTTGAATCGGATAAAATTTTGAATCGGAGGCTTTTACTTTAAAACGGTGGGAGTATATACATATGAATAGTGGCGTGCTTATATAGAGTACTACCTACAATCGGAGGCTTAGGTCAAACATGATTGTAACTTATATAGAGTACTACGTACAATTATACATTAATGTTATTTTCTTTTAATTTCTTTTCATATTAGTTTTACAAGTTTTGAATGATAAGTATAATAATCATACGAGGCTAGTATACTTATATGTATCTGTATTTTATTATTTTTATATTCTAAATTATTTACAAATTCTAAATTATTTATTTTATTATATATATATATATATATACACACACATATACATATATATATATATATATATATATATATATATATATATATATACACACACATATACATATATATATATATATATATATATATATATACACCCATATACATATATATATATATACACATATATACATATACACATACACAAACATATATATATATACATATTTTATTGAAATAAGAATTGCTACATTTAATTTATTTAATTGTATCATTAATAGATCTTGTTTGAAAGTACTTTACAATGAATTTTTATGATGTAAAAGTTACAAATTTACTAGTATAGAATTTGTGTTTAAAAAAATTATAAATATTTTATGCATATGAAATTTTGAAAGTTTATCCAAAATTGAACCTCAAAAAATAACATATTCATCTTGAAAAAATGTGTTTGAATATTGCTTACACATTATGTGTGGCATGCTTATGCTTAGCTTAAGACTTAATAGTTGGCAAAATGTTGGAATGCCAAGTATCAATCTTGTAGCATTGGTTGAGAACTCAGCTTTATATGTAAGTTATGTTATATGATATTATATATTAGACTATGTATATCTGTAGGTAAAGCACATAGCTACTAAGTCCACTTATAGTTTATATCCTCATACATGATTAGATGGAAAAATTAGTATATGAAAGCAAAAACAAGTCAACAATGTACCTACTTTACCTACTTTTATTTGGTGGTTAATATTCAGTGCTTACTGCTAGGAGAAGATAACTTGAAATGAATAAATATATAGGAAAATTTTTAGCAAAAAAATTTTAAAAACATCATCGAAAAAAAAACCTTATAAAAATAATTTGGCAAACAAGAACCACCAACTTACTTTTTCTTCCAGCATTGACTCATGTTTACCGGCGTTGACTTTTTATTTTTCTCTCTCCTCCCTCACCGCCACCACTATCTCTCCTCCCTTCCTCCTACTACCACCACCACCACAATTTCTCATCTCCCTTCAATTTTCTCTCCTTTCAACAAAAATTAACCACCACCGTCGTATATCCTATCCTCCTGCTTTACCCCGCTATAGTTTCTTTCTCATCCTGTCGCCATTTGTCTTATCGTACCTTGCCTCACTGCAATTTCTCTTTACTTTCCATTCAATTAGTTGACCATATAGTGGTCGAATTTGAGTGGGGGTTTAAGATCGAAACCCTTTTAACCATATTAGGGTCGGTTTCCATCGTTGGCACGTGGCGTTGTTTATTTTATGTTGGTTTTTGTAGTTCACATGGTAGGTTAGCTTTGATGATGAGACCAATGTGGAAGAGGGGTAGCTTTGTAGGTGGTGGTGGGTCTGTTGTTAAAGAAAGGAAAGAAAATTGAAGGGAGGAGATGAGAAATTTTGGTGGTGGTGGTGGTGGGACGGAGGAGAGAGAATGGTGGCTATGGTTGGGAGATAGAGGATAGTTGTGGTGGTAAGGGAAGGGAGAGAAAAGTAAGAAGGCTATGCTGGAACACATGAGTCAACGCCGGTTAGTAGTTGTGTAGGGTTTCGTAGTGACCCGACACTACGCGGAAGGAAACCCACCAAGACCCGCCCCTTAATTAAAGCAATTAACAAGCATAATAAACTTAATCAAACAAGATTAAGAACAAGAATTATACCTTTGACGCGTGCTTCGCTCCCAAAGAGTTCTTACTTCAAAATCCCGAAAAGACGAGATCTCCGACGGATCGTACCCTCGACCCGACCCGAGCGTCCTAAGTCTTGAAGGTTAGTCAAGACCCGGACAAAATAACTATGAGTTTTACGAATCAAAGGTTTACTCTTTCTTAGAGTTGCCTTTTTAATTTCACTCAAGGTTGTTCATTTCCCAATACCCAAGCTTGGTATTTATAGGGAAATGAACCCTTGTATTTCATTCCCCAACCAATGTGGGAGAATGTATAATTTTCTAATTAATTTATATCTAAAATAAATTAATAAATAAATCTAATCACAATGCAACAAGTGTCAAAGGGAGAGAGAAGGTTAGGTGAGGACCATGGAGGGGTGGGGGGGAACATTGCCTTGCTCCCCAAGGCTTTCCCAAAGCCTTGGTCCCCACCCTCACAAAACCGCCTCACCTAAGAGGGGTACTAGGCTGCTGCCAGCTAGCATGTGCCTGCCCAGCAGCCTCGCATGCCTGGTGCTAGGCGCTGGTGCTGGCCAGTGCTAGGCGCTGGTGCTGCTGGCTGCCTAGCACTGCCTATCACACGCACATGCATCTCTCTCGCAGCATCTCCCTCGCATCCCATTGCTAGCACAGCCAGCATGCGTGCTGCTAGCGAGCCACGCATGCTGGTCCCTTCCTTCGCACCATCCATGTTGCGCACCATGCTTCCCTCGAACACGCATCAGCCAGTGCCTAGCAATGCTATGCTTGGTGCGAGGCACACACACATGCACCAGCCCACACGCATCATTGCTGCTGCTGTGCGAGGCTACTATGCGAGGATGCGAGGCTAGGCTGCGAGGCACACACACAAGCCCTTGGCATTGCGATGGTGCCTGGCCTTGAGCTTGCGTGCTGCGATGGCCTGCCACATGCACCCAGGCACCTAAGCTAGCACACTGCTAGCTGCGATGGGCTGCCTGGTGCTTGTGGAGCTTGCGATAGCTGCCATGCGTACCCAGACACCCATGCTAGCATGCTGCTAGCTTGCGATGGGCTTCCATGGCACCCCTAGGGTGCGATAGTGCCTAGCACACCATGGTGCGCCTATTCATGCAATGAGCTAGCCTAGCCTAGATATGGCTACGCTCATACTTGTTGCTTGTGATTTTGGGACGCTCGGTCTCGACGCCCAAGGCTCGATTTCCGACGTCTGTATTCGTAAAACTCTGTCGACTCATTAAATCCTTTCGGATTAATTCGTCGTCTCAGATCGGTGATTCGATTGGGTTAGACCCGAAGGGTCCAGTTAAGATTAAGCTGTAATATCAATTGTACCTCGATATTACTGATCGAAAGCGGCCTCCACCTAGGCATTCCGATCACTTGACCTTACTGAAGAATTAGCTCTGTAATAATTCTGAACCCTCTATCGGGAGAATACACTTGTTGGAAGGACACCATTCCTTTCAATCTCCCACATCCTTCCGGACAAGTGTGCATACAATGCATAGCTCATTTCCTATGTCACTTAATGTTTCTTCGTGAACTATAAGGTAAGATTCTTTGTCATCCTTATTACGTTCAGAAGTGTTTCTCGATCTCCGAGTTTGACTGTCAATAAGCAGATGATTTCTAAAATCCATCTGAGCACGACCATGCATTTTCACAGTCTCGCTCTTCGAGCGGCCTTGTAAACAGCAAAACATTTTCCCTATTGTTAGTAGGGGGACAATCCTAGTTTTGTATTGTAAGTTCTTCTTACTAAGAGGACATAGTCTCCCGAGTGTTCCCGTTATGATCCCTAGTTACGGTAGACGTTTGGAAACATCAAAGAGTCTAGTACTCAAACAAGAAAACTTCACAGTACTCATGGTCGGAGGAAACAAGTTCCGATAGTCATAATGAGAAACGTACTTATGACAAAATTTAAATTTTCTTAAAGTACTCTCATAGGTCTTATCTAGTACAGTTCCAAATTGTACCTGTGCAAATGATTTATGACTGTCACGTCCTCGCAGCACAAGAAACGGTGCTGTAAATCATACTACACACTAATCTATGGCGGTCATCAATCGTCCATCTGTTAGATGACCTCGATTAGGGACAATTTTCGATTTAATATTCAATGTTCACTTAACAGGTGTTTCTTTATCCAAGACATGGTCTTGATACCCTGTTTTGAATATTTCCGTAAATTGAATGGACTCATTATTTAATTCTAAACCACAACTAAGTAGTAATGGAGTGAATGATAATTTTGCACAAAAATTAATTACTCCATTAATGAATGGTTTTAATGCAGTGTCTTACATTAAATCAACCCGTTTAATTAAAACACATGTACAAGGAATTTTCAAAGCCAGTTTCTTACGTGCTTGATTACCATTACCTCAACGTGTTTGTTGTGCTTCACTTGAGGCAAAGGTTTAGTCAAAGGATCGGCTACATTATCATCCGTGTCGATCTTACAAATTCTGATTTCACCTTCGGATTTCCATTCCCTTATCATGTGAAATCGCCTTTGCACGTGTTTGACCTTCTGGTGTTCTCTCGGCTCCCTGGCCTGAGCGATAGCTCCATTATTATCACAATAGAGGTCTATCGGCCCCTTGATTAAGGGTACAACACCAAGTTCACTGATGAACTTGCAAATCCAAACAGCTTCCTTGGCAGCTTCTGAAGCGGCCAAGTACTCGGCTTCAGTTGTAGAGTCTGCAGTGGTGCTCTGCTTGGTACTCTTCCAGCTGAACGCTCCTCCATTCATTCAGAAATACCCACCAACAAGAGCAATATTAATTGTAGATATTCTCTCTCGGAATTTAAGATTCTTTACTTTTCGCACTCTTAACTCCGTCTGTACACATACTAACTTGATCGTTGGAGGTGGAACTCCACCCAACCGGAGTCTCCGTTGTTTTGCAGGTACATATGGTCGGCATCCAGTATTAGAATTGTAACTCTCCCGAGGGACTCCAAAAACCCCAAAACATTTGGCGCCGTCTGTGGGAAGAGTACTTCCAAAATGGCTTCCCATGAGTCTGTATCGCCTATTAATGAGAAACGACCTACGACCGAAGCTGAGGTCCAAACGGACCAAGATAGTGGTGACGACTTTGAGATCGACACCTATATGGCCCTAGACGGGTCACTTAGAACAAGGCGCACCTGTCCCAAGGAAACAAAGGAACAGGGCGATGACAAAGCTGGTCCAATCAACCTAACCGGGAAGCCGGCAAGACAACCCTAGGCGGCGGAGTGTGCTGCCCCTGTTACAAGAGACGAACTCATCAAATTCATGACGAGTTTCAAAGGGGAAATCAAGGACCTGATAAACAAGAAGATGACTGGCACCAACAGGGGTCAGTCGGCCAAAAAGCCTTCTCCCTCAGGGAAGAAGCATGTGAAGGACCGCGTGCCTACTCCTCACCCTAAACCAAAGGGGACGGATTGGCCTATGGTTGATTTGTCAAAATTCCGATTCCCTAAAGCAGGGAAAAGGGAGGCCATCCGGCAAGTTCAGCCAAATGGATTAAAGAAGAGTTACTCTGATGCCCGGATGTTAATCCAGCAGAAGAAGTCAGCAGCTGTCTGAGTCGGCTTCAACGTCGACTTACATAGATAACTTCTAGAATACCTCAATGGGATATTCACATTTTAACCGAGAGGGTCAGTCAGGCGGCTTGTCCGTCCATACTTGCCCTCAGATTATCCACTCGGCTCCGTTTGTGCCTCAATTTCCATACATGTCGTTTAGACAACAATACATGCAGCCGGCCCTCTTTGGGGGTCAGGTGGCAAAAAATGTCCAGCCAATGGACTAGCGCTTCGTCTGCTCAAACTTGTGGAACAACCTTCTGCGTTCTCCAAGGAGATAACCGATGCGGCACAACCGGCCAAGGTTAAGAATGTGTTGGTAGGTACCTATGATGGTACCACCAACCCAGAAGACCACCTAATGGTGTACACCAAACTCATGTATTTACAGGGGTTGGATTACGCCACTTGTTGCCGATGCTTTCCGGCAACATTGAAGGGCATAGCCCAACGATGGTTTGGCAACTTGCCAGCCGGTTGCATCAATAGCTTCAAGACGCTTGCGTACTTGTTTGCTTCCAATTTCTCTATGAACATTCCTGCCAAGAAAACAAGTCTCGACTTGGGAGCAATACATTAGGGAGATAGAGAAGGGCTAAGGGCCTACACAGACTTCTTCAAAGGTCTAAAGGACGGGTCGACCTTTAAGTTCGATCTCGTCAGGAAGATGGTTTCCACCCTTGAAGAGGCTCTGAGGGAGGCAGAAGCCTTTTGTAGGCGACTGAGCTTCGTGCCATCAAGCAGCCATCGGACCCTAAAAAGTCCGACAAAAAAGAGAGTCGGTCTGTTCAGCTGGCTAAAAATGATAAGAGCAAGAAAAGAAAAGAAGTCTAGGTGGCGAACAATTCTGGTCAGCTATCCCAAAAGAAGAAGAAGGAGTTGAAACCATACGTCCCCAAGCACGAGTTCAACAAGGACTGTTACTCCATCCTCATGGAGATCAAAGACCGGGTGACTATTGAGAAACCGGTTGCAATGAAAGGTTCTTCCAAAAGTCGGAACAAAAACAAATACTGTCATTTCCATGAGGATATAGGCCATGACACCGATGACTGCTATAGCCTTAAGTGGTTGTTAGACTGTCTAGCTGACAAAGGGGTGTTGAAGTTCTACATTCTGAAGTCCTGGGTGACCCTTAAAACAAACAGTGGAAAACCGTCCAAAAAAGCAGACCAGCTTGATATTAGCTCAAACACTAATGAAGAGCAGATCTATACTATAGCAGACAATTTTGCTAGAGGGGGTCCTACCATTCGGGGCACCAAGGACTACATCAAAAGGCTGGAGATCAACTGAGTCGATGAGGGCTAGGCGTCGAAAGACACCTTTCCTGAGGTCATCATCAGTGAGAAAGACCGGGGCAAGGTCAGGCAGCCACAAGATGACCCCATAGTAATTGAATGTAAGGTGGCCAACCAAAGAGTGGGCCGGATCCTTATAGATACTGGGAGTTCACCTGACCTGATCAGATACAGGTGCTTCGTAAAGCTCAAGTACAAGCCTGGCAGCATGCACAAAATCTCTCACCCCTTGGACGGTTTTGGGGGTGTAGTAGTGCATTCGCTAGGGAGGATTGACCTACCCATCCGGCTAGGAGAGAAGGGGGAAGGACGCCATATGGTTGTCAAATTCTTATTAGTTGAGGAATTGACCGCCTACAATATGATTTTGGGCCGTCCAACCCTCAACGAGTCCAATGTAGTCATCATCCCATCGCTCATGCTGCTGAAATTTGAGAGGGATGATGGGTCAGCGGGTTCCCTGAATGGGGATCAGAAGACGACAAGGGAGTGTTACCTCTCAGACGTCAAGCCTATTGTGGCCGCATCCGGCCAAGGCGAAGAACCCATTGACCTTATGAACTCAAGGAAGTTGCGCCTGCTCCAAAGGCAGCTGGCAAAAAGTGAAAGGTGGACCAGTTAGTGGCCGTCAAAAAGGAAAAGCAATAGAAATCTATGATCGCGGAACGGTCAGATGATCTCCGTCCCCAGCCGGCCGGCTGGTGAACATATTGACATCCTTCTAGACGATGCACGTCCGGAGCAAACTGTTAAGGTTTGGACGGCTGCTTTTGTAAAGTTGGGTACACACTTGCACCAACTGCTGAAATAATTCAAAGACATCTTAGCCTTTGAAGTGGAAGAGATGCCAGGCGACATCCCAAATCTCGTTGTCCACAAACTCGCCGTGGATCCTAAAAAGATGTGTGTTAGGCAAAAGAAAAGAAACCACGGTGAGGAGAGATCTCAGGCGGTTGCCGCCGAGGTCTAGAACTGGTGGATGTTGGGTTCATTCGACAATGTTACTACCCGAATTGGGTTGCAAATGTTGTTCTTGTTAAAAAGCTGAATGGAACCTGGCGCATGTGTGTTGATTACACAGACCTGAATAAGGCATGTCCAAAGGATAGCTATCCACTTCCATAGATCAACATTCTGGTCAAATCTACAGTTGGTCATGCCTTGATGAGCTTCATGGACGCCTACTCAGGCTTTCATCAAATACCCTTGTGGAAAAAAGATCAGGAAAAGATGGCATTCGTCACTGATCAAGGGTTATTCTACTACACCGTGATGTCGTTTGGCTTGAATAATGCGCCTGCTACTTTCTAACGAATGATTAATACATTCTTCATTAATCAGATTGGGAGGAATGTAGAGGCGTACATTGATGACATGATAGTCAAATCCAAGCAGAAGACGGATCACCTTACTGACCTCCGAGAAACATTCACCATCCTCCGGCGGCACAAGGTCATGCTTAATCCCAAGAAGTGTTTCTTTGGTGTTGAGTTTGGGAAGTTTCTCGGATTTTTGATTGATCAAAGGGGGATAGAGACCAATTCGGAGAAGGTACAGGCGGTAATTGACATGAAGGCACCCCGCACTGTCAAAGATGTTCAAAAATTAACCGGTTGTCTGGCGGCATTAGGGAGATTCCTCAGCCGGCCAGGTGACAAGTACCTCATTTTTTCCAAGCAATAAAAAAGAAGACAAAATTTGAATGGGGGAAGGATGCTGAGGCGGCATTTCAGAAGTTAAAAGAGCACTTGCATTCATTGCTAAGGCTTGTTAGTCCTATACCACAGGAAGTGATTTACATGTACTTAGTCGTCTCAGACCATGCCCTCAGTGTTGTTCTCTTGGCTAAAAGAGACGGCATATAGGTCCTAGTCTATTTCATTAGCCATGTTCTCCGAAATGTTGAACTGTGGTATCCCATGGTTGAAAATTTTGGCCTCGCTCTTTTCATGGCAATCAAAAAAATGAAACCATAATTCTTGGCACATTCGGTTGTTGTCTATACAGACCAACCGCTCAAGCGACCAATGACAACCTTGGAGTCATCCGGTAGGATGCTCAAATGGGCTATTGAAATGCAAAGTCTTGACATCACTTTCAAACCTAGAAAGGCAGTGAGGGGTAAGGCGTTTGCTGACTTCATTGTCGAAAGGAAAAGGCCGGCTGAGCCGGAGAGTCTTGACCAGGTTTGGAAAGTGTATGTAGACGGGAGCTCTACTATGAACGACTGTGGTGCAGGGATAATATGCCAGTCTCTGGAAGGGGACAAGTATGAATATGCACTACGGTTCAAGTTCCAGGCCTCAATTAATGAGGCGGAATATGAGGCCCTGCTACTCGTTACCCGCATGTGTAAGGCGATTGGGGCAAGAAAGATTGACGCCTGCTCTGATTCACAGTTGATTGTTAGCCAATACCATGGTGACTATGAAGTCACCCATCCAACTATGATCAAATACCTTCAGGCGGTTAAAGATAAGGCTGGGACACTTGATGAATTCTATCTAGGTCAAGTTCCCAGGTCAGAAAACAACCAGGCGGATGTACTCTCTAAGCTGGCATCATCCGCCTCTTGTGATACGCCTAGGTCAGTCTTTTGGGAAGTCATAGAAAAGAGAAGTATTATATTGAACATGATCCCATTGGAGATCTTGACCGAAGCTCGATCTGGATGGATGACATCCGGGCTTATCTAGCAGACGACACTCTACCGGATGCCTACTTAGAAGCGGTGACAATTAAAAAACGGTTTGCAAGTTTTGAGATTCATAATGGAGAACTCTTCAAGAAGGGTTACCTCCAACCGCTGCTGAAATCTGTCACCCTAGAAAGGGGGAAAGATGTTCTAGAGGATCTGCACTCGGGCTTTTGTGCATCACATACAGGCGGCAGAACTCTAGCCAAGAGAACCAGGCGGCAAGGCTAATTTTGGCCCACCCTTGAGGCAAATGCCATGGAAATGGTGAAGAAGAGTGACAATTGTCAAAAATTCGGCAAACTCATACACCGACCCGTTATTGATCTGACGACTATTCACAGCCTAGTGCCATTCGCCAAATGGGGCATGGACATTCTTGGTCCATATACGCCAGTTACAGGCGGCCAAAGGTACATTCTGGTGGCCGTTGATTACTTCACCAAATGGGTAGAAGCAGAGGTGGTTAAGGGCATAATGACAAAATATGTCACCTACTCTTTCATTTGGAGGAATATTATCACCCGGTTTAGGGTACCTATGTCTGTGGTCTTTGGCAATGACCCTCGGATTAAAACGCCTACCCTAAAGAATTGGTTAGGAGATCAAGAGATCTCACCTTGTTTTGCATCAGTCGGCCGACACCAAGCAAATGGCAAGGTTGAAGCCTTCAATAAGCTCATCTTAGATGGCATTAGGAAGAAAATTAAAAGGGATGGCGGTCTATGGGAAGATGGGTTGCCTTATGTCCTATGGGCCATCTGAACAACTGAAAAAAGGGCAACCGGTGAAACCCCGTTTCTCATGACATACAGTGCATAAGCCGTCCTGCCTATTGAGCATTATGAACCTACCCTTTGAGTCATGCTCTATGACGAAGAGGCTAATTGGGAGGCCATGCGTCTAGCACTGGACATACTCCCAGAGCGCTATAACAAAAGAGTACACAAACGGCCCTTGAAAGTGCGGGACTTTGTGTTTCGAAAATTAGAGGCAACCGGTAGGGCCAAGGAGCAAGGAAAGTTGAGATTGGGAAGGCCCCTACCGGATTTATGAAGAAGTGAGAGGCGGCACCTACCGCCTAGAAACCCTAGACGATAGGCAACTAGCCAGAACTTGGAACGTAGACAACTTGAAAAAGTACTACTTTTGAGACTTATAAATTTTTGTAAATAAAGTTTATTAATGAAAAGAAGCTTTATTTTCACATGTTTATTGCTTTGTATATATACCGTCTGTTACAATGTACAGACGAACAAATTCGTTACGTCTGCTCCAGCATGAGTAGATAAGCTAAGTCAAATACTCAATAGCTATTGATGAGGACAATGGCCAGATATCCTTGAAACCATTACCTGCTCCACATGAGCAGGCAACCGGCAACACCCATCTTAGAGAATTCGTCGAAGAGAGCATCTCCCATTTGGGTGGTACATTGTTCTATAAACTATAACACAAATGACCCTACCGACTGTCTAAATTTAAGATAACTCGCAGCCGTTTGAATGATCAATTGAGACCTGGATATCACCGGTTATTGCTCAAAGGAAATACAAACAATATATGGTATCTTGGTTCGATATAACACCGGTCATTGTTCAGAGGCAATACAAACGGTTATCATAATTGAAGTTTTATGTTAAGTCTAAACCTTAGCAGCTAAAACATAATTTGGTTATGACACCTACACACGACCAATGGCCGCTTGCTATACACAATTGGCAAAGACTGATTATCCCAAGGGGTAATTCACAGCCTGTTTACTCAGAAAATCAAAGTTGGAACCCCGGCGCCATAGATAAAACCGCCTGTTATTCCAACTTAGAATTACACTAAGAATTGATTCAGAGGCGATCAATGACCGCTTGACGTCCATCCGGATGCTTATTGGACGACTTCTCGCTTGGGCTAGGATAATTACCAAACAAACACCCGTCTTAAGGCAAAATACACCTGCTGCATCCGGTAAACCACATGTATCAACCTACTCAGAAAAATATGAATATTGAAGAATTGCAAAAACTTGAAGAACTTGAAACAAATTTGGCAAAACTGACTCAGTCGGCTAATCATATTGATAAAAAACCGGCCAAAAGGCCGGAAGCAATTGTTAACCAGATACACATCCGGGGAAGTAAGAATATTGTTGATAGGATTACAGGACATACACGGCACGCAGGCCAGAAACAAAGACCTGAGGCGGAGGCACATCTTCAAGCTGGTCCTGGTCGGATAAGGGCACATCTTCTGGTTGTGTTAGCTGAGCCTGCTCAACCGGCACTACCTTTTCTGCATTTCCATCAGCCTCCTCATCCTCCTCGCCGGATGCCACCTCCTTTTGGACCCATTCCTCAAAGGGCTCAAGCTTCGGCTGACCCTCTTCCTTTGCCAGGATGGCAATAACAGTGTACCTGTAAGCCAGCTCCCAGATGGTATAATCCGCCTATAGATACATAAGCGACCAGGCCCTTTTCATCCGGTCCTTGCAGTCCTGCTCATTCTCCTCAATGAGCCGGTTCTGCTCGGCAGCTAGAGTAGCCTTGAAGTTGTTGTGAGAGGCGACCATC
The DNA here is from genome assembly GCF_001683475.1 of Chenopodium quinoa. NCBI lineage: Eukaryota > Viridiplantae > Streptophyta > Magnoliopsida > Caryophyllales > Amaranthaceae > Chenopodium > Chenopodium quinoa. The sequence continues at coordinate 713,161 of NW_018742726.1, read as the reverse complement.
TCTTTCTGCAGACGGTTGACGTCGGCCTTGAGCGTGGTGTTCTCCTTTTTAGTATCTTGCAGGAGCTTTAGATCCGCTTCGGTATTTTTCAGCTCCAACTCAGCATTATCGAGTTGGTCCTGCAGGTTGGAGACTTTCAGATTTGACCCCTTGAGGGCAGCCTGAAGCTGTTTGATAGAGTCCGCCTGTGGTAGGAGATGAGCTTTAGTTTCAAGATCATGAATTACCATGTGATACTCAGCTACATTATGGGACTCAGACGCCTCCCTTCTAGCCCGCCTTACTTCTTCCTACTACTTGGCATAAGGCTTTTTTAGCCCCTCCACTCCCAGCATTGTCTACATGTATACAAACGGGGTTAGAAGAGCAGCCGTAAATATACTTGGAAAAAATTAAGTATAACTACAATACCTCAGCCAGGTTGGCCAGGATGCGGTCTACATTGAACGCATGTATTCCCGGGATGGCCTCCTTATCCTCGTTAGAGATCCTCTACCAAGTTTACATAGGATAGTGGCAAGCTAGGGTCGAACTACAAGGAGACAGGAAAATGCACAATCCTAATGGAATTAAGAATCTATTGCAAGGTAATAATGCGTATTTTTATTTTTTTTTGTTAGGTTGTTCTCAGTGATTAAATTAAACTATCACAATTGATAAAAGCAAGTAAATGAAATGAAATCAAACTAAAAGAACTAGAATGTAGGTGAATCACTAGATTTGGGAAATAAGTTCAAAACAATAGGGAGAGGGGGTTCCAATCATGATCAACTAAGGCAACAATGATGATCAACATGGATACATGCCAAAGAATACAAATTCTACCCAAATAATTCATTCCAACGCAATTATTCAAGCAAATTGATGAAATAGATCAATACTAAACTAGATCATTCCCATGCATCCAATTTAGAACATAAGTATTGGAATTAAAGGTGCACATAAAAAATTCCAAGCAATTTAAGCACAAAATCATCAACTTAAAGCAATATACAATCATTCATCACTATAATCCAAGCTAATCATGATCTTCACCCCCTTCCGTAGCTAAAAATCTAAGCTAGAGAAGAGAAAATAGCCATCACCACTACACTAAGCATGAATTCAATCTTAACAAAGAAAAACATGATTCAAAATAAAAGTAATCAATCAAACAAGTAAATTCAAGGATATAGATGAAGATCAACACTATCAAATGCAATTAAACCAAACAAAAAGAAAAGAGTTAAGAAATTACTACTATGAAGCTTGATTAATGAAGAAAACATGAAATTACTACCATTGGGTTGAAGAAAACTTGTAGAAATCTTGATTACAATGATGAAACTTCAAGATTAAACAACTTTCTCTCTCTTAAATACCAATAGTTTCTCTCTCTACAAAGTTCTAATAATATTTGGAAAATTAGCTTCCTCTAATATTCAAGGAAAATTCTATTTATAGTGCATAACAAAGCCGGAATAACGAACTAAGCCGAGCCCTCTACCACTGCACCGTGCCCTCTATCGTCTAGGTACGGACAAGCTGAACCTTGAGTATCGTGCTCGCGGTTTTGATCACCGCCCCCGCGGTGGCTATGGAGAGGCCTCTCTTGGCTGAGGAGAGGCCACGACAAAGGAACATGGGAAGTCAGGTCTTCAGGTGGCCGCGCCCGCGGCCTGTAATGATGCGCTCACGGTGGTCTGGAGAGAGCCCTCCCCTGAGGCGCAGACAGCCATCTACAGGTTCCAAATGGAACCTCCAAACTCTTCTTCGCGCCCGCAGCTAGAACTACCATGCCCGCAGCCCGTAGGGAGGCAGCGCGCCCTCTCCAATTAGCATTTCTGCTCTCCTTAGCAAAACATCGCTCATCAAACTTCATCTAAAAGTGTCAAAAACCTACAAAACAAATATAGAAATGCTTGAATACACAAGAATAGTTAAAATAAGAGGAAAACCACGAGAGAAAGAAAATATAAACAAAATAAGGGTAAACAAGGCTAGAGAAGGCGCAAATAAGTGAAAATGAAGGAAAATCCTTACTAAAAAGGGGTGAAATAGTGGCAGAAATGTCACTCATCACCCCTCTATGTTCATCCTCAACCTCTCCCCTGTTCTTCAAGGTTTCACCATCATTCAAACCTTTAAATCTATGAACAAGAAAGAACGGTAATGTAACAGCTGAACGACACGCGCAACAAGATTGAAGCTTTAGCTGTGGTTGTATTTGGGTGAATCAAAAAAGTGATCACAAGTAGTGGAAGAAGTAGTAGGAAATCGCGATTGGTGAAATTTTTTTCAGGCGTTGGGGATGGCACACAAGGTAGTAATCTCTTTATCGATCTTCATTTCGCGTACTGATTCCGATGTTTTTTGCGAAAATTGAGTTAGGGTTAGGGTTTTCTCAAATGATCAGTTGAATGTGCTTATTTGACGTGACCTTTGTGAATTATTGTTAAAATCATGTTAAAAACCTTATTTTTAGGTATGAATTTGGCAATGTGTGTATTGGTATGTTAAGGTTAGTGTTTTTCACAATTTTTGAGTCCTTGAAATTAAATTTTACGAGTTGATCAGGATATTTGGTTAGGTATGTGTTTGCTGATATGAATGATGTGTGTTGATGTTTAATAAAGTAATATGTCATTTGTTGTTGATTGATGAGTAAAGTGTGGCTTGATGTCTATTACAAAGATCAGGGCTTTGATGTATTAGTTGAGGATACTGACATAACTAGTCTAATGGACTTGTATGAGTTCATTTTTTAGGATTTCATGAAGCAAAATGTGATCCTCCCTAAATACTTTAGCTTGTCTGTACTTCCACCTAGAACTAATAAAAAGTTGGAGTTATGTGAGGATAGTCATAGGAGTTATGAGAGAATAGTCATATGCTGAAACTGTGGGAGTGGAATTGGGTAGGAAAACAATAGAAGTATTCTTAGCGTAAAAGGAAAGTCCTACTTTGGTGTTTAAGGACGTTGAAGCAAGTTGGCAAAAAAGGGTTAAATCAATGGCTGAGAAGGCTAGATTAGATCAGGAAAAGGCCTAGAGGATGGCTAAAGAAGAGGAAGCTGAGAAGGAACTTAGGGAACAATAACATGTTACAGTTGAAGTTGAGGTTCTTGTTGTTAATGCTGATGACTTAAATATTGAGTATTTAAGAGTGTTTCACACTCTAGTAGTTGATGAGGTTTTCCTTGGGACATCTCAGCCTCAGCCTGAACAAAGTACTCAGCCCTCAACTCCACCTAAACACTCTCAACCAACTTCTCCTCTTAATCAGCCCAAAACCCCATGTTCTAGGATGAAAATGTCACCCAGGAAAAGGAAAAGCACACCTAAAAAAAGGCCAACCCAAAGAAAAACACCAAAACCAACCTAACCTTCTCCTCAACCCAAACATACCAACCTTTTCCTCAACCACAAGCATCCCAAACTTCACCTCAACCATCACCAGTCACACCACCAGTATCTTCTCAACCATAAACACCACCAACATCTCCTCAACCACAAACACCAACAACATTTCCTCAGCCACCAAGACCACCAACTTGTCCCCAACAAAGAACAGGCCCAACCCAACCTCCATCATCTACAACAGCTAATTATACTTTTTCTACTGGTAAACCTAAAAAGGGAGGTAGATCAAGACTTGGGGGATTTAGGTTAAAAATGAGTACTGCAAAAAGGGTTAATGTAAAGGGGCAAGGTGTTACTTTAAGGAGATCAGAAAGTAATAGAAATGGGAACAGAGCACCTACTATTGATTTAAGTGAAGAGAGTTCTGATGAGTCTGATAGTGATGGTGATAGTGAAGCTGATGATTACATACAATCTAGTATAGTGAAGAAGATGATGATAGCTGACATCATAGAGGATAAGAGAGAAATAGATTGCTTGCATGATGACATTTCTGATAAGTAATTTGAGGACTACCTTGATGGCAGTTCAACCATGGATAAGACATATAAGAATGGTAAAATTTAGAGCTATCAAGAGTTTGGAGCCATCGGATTAGAGCCATGGTTGATATTTGGAGACAAATAATCATTTCTTGATGTGTATAAAGACTATTGTATTCAGGAAGGATTTGGTGTGTTTGTTGAAAAGAGTGACACTACAAGACTCATAGCAAGGTGTGTTATAAATACATGCAACTGGAGGATTCATGCTTCCATAATGACAGATAAGGTTAGCTAGGTAATAAAGACATTGACAGGGGAGCATACAAGTTATGGTAGGCTGGAGATAAACCCAGTAGAAAGTTCTGAGTGGCTTTGAGACATCTCTAATCAGACATTCAAGCCAATCTTGACATTCCAGTTGAGTCTTTATAGAGACTATGTATGGAAAGATTTAGGATTCAAGTAAAAAAAAAAAAAAGGTTGTTCTACAAGGTGAAGGCTATGTGCAAAGAGATCATTCATAGGGGTTTTAGAGAGGCATACTCATTTGCCTAGGTATGCTGAAATGGTGAAATAGACTAACCCAGGTAGTTGTGTTCTTGTGTCATGGGGTGAACCTACTGAAAATGAGCCTCCAAGATTCAAGGCTTGCTTTTTTTTTTTTTTTTTTTTCTTTTGCTGCCTAAGTTAGGAGCTTTTTGAGAGGGTGTAGACCTATTATTGGCATTGATGGAGCCCACTTAAGTGGAAATTTCAGGGGAATCTTGTTAATTGTAGTTGGGATTGATGAGAACAATAAGATTTTTCTCATTGCTTATGGAGTGGTTGGTTTTGAGAGTATTGACAGATAGGGTTATTTTCTGAGGAATTTGAAATGCCTTTTTGAGAAGGAGGGTAGCAGGAAAGATGATTGGACCTTCATCTCTGACATAATGAAGGTAAGCCACCTAGACACTAGTTTATTACCTTTGATTTACCATTCTTTTCAAATCTCAGCCATTAAATAAATGTGTGCTATTTTCTTGCAGGGTGTTGACACAACAATTCATGAAACATTCCCAAGAGCAACTAGAAGAGTATGTTTCCAGCACTTGTACATGAACTACAAGACCAATGGATTTAGTTGTTCAACCTTTCATAAGCTTTTCTAAATAGCAGCTAATGCATACAATGAGTATGTATTCAATAAAGCAATGCACAATATACGTGAGTACAAACCTAAAGTAGTTGAATACTTAGAGATTTGCACAGAGATCTGGTCAAGACATAAGTTTGATCCTGCACTCTATTGTGATCATAACACAACAAATTTCGTAGAGTTTTTCAACTCATGCACAAAGCCCTGTAGAGATCTATATGTTCTGAAACTACTTGAAGGTAGTCACTCCCACCCAATAAATGTTGTAACTACTTGCATTAACACAAGTGCCCTTTTTTATTATTATATTAATTTTTTTGCATACTATTTTTGTTGAAATCGACAATGAAAGGAGCTATTGTGCTTGGCATAAACAATTAACTCCAAAAGCTAAAGAGGATTCCATTACTTCAACGTCTCACAATAATTTGAAAGAATGTGGCTACATTCATCAAATGTGAACAAACTGGATCTTGAGTAGCTCAAATGTTCAGTGAAGTATAGAATCGACTTGGCAAGATATCAAAACGTCTAGATTAGATCGAGAGATGTTTGCTTGAGCCAAGAGTGATCATATCACAGTTATGAAATTTAAACTTCATAATGAGCTCCACAAAGAATATAGTATGTCTTGACGGAGACCTCGATGCCATTTGGAAATGACACAAATGATGATGATCACATCCCTTCCTATAAGGTTCTTAAAGATTTGCACAAATGACAGTGTTACACTAAACCAAAAAAAAATTTCGAAGCTAAGAAAGGACACCATATTTAGTTATGGATAGAAATAGTTTCTAGAGTTTTTTAAAGTATATGTCATGGGCTCTTAGCTCAGTGGGAGTTCATTGGCTCAGTGGAAGCTAAGTGGCTCAATAAGGGCTAAGGTAGCTCGTGAAGGAGCTAACTGTTTGTTTCACTAAGAACTTTTACCCAAAGACAATATACATGTCTCTTTGTATGTATTCAAGTGAGACTACAGGCATTACTTCCACAACCTAATTGAGATCATAATATTTTTTTCTCTAAATGGTGTCTTTCTGGAAAGTAACACATTTCCAAAATGACAAGTGGGAGGAAAATGAACTCGATGACCATCAAGATTAGCAGCAAACTTAAACTGAGAATCTCCGAAGACTTTAGAAGGGCTTCATGAGAATGATTGATCAAGAATACTCAAAGGACTCCACAAGTGCCTTAAATGAGAATTCAATCCTCACAAAACTTTAGAAGTGGTGGAGTAAGATCAATATAATCAAAGAGCTTTAAAAGCACCTTGAAACTTAGTGTTTGATGCAATTACCCCGTATAGGTATAAAATTCACCAAAGGCTTGGATTGAATCCTGTAAAATTCTATTAAGTTAGAAATAAACCTAAGACTTACAAGCATACTATTTACCATTGGATGGTGAGGAAATAGTGTCATGAAAATTAGCTACGACAAATCCAAATTCCAAATAATGGTTAGATGCCATAAAATCCGAAATATACTCCATGTTTGTAAATCATGTTTGAAACTTGATTCATTTGGATGAAGGGTGAAAGACCCATCAATCGCAAATAAGTTTTCAAGGAGAAAACTAGAAAATGTGGAAATGTATATGCATACAATTAAATTCATGGCGTTGATTTTAATAAAAACCTATTCACCAATGGGAATGCTTAAGTCTTTTCATGATTATTCTAGAAATGTTGCGCATATGAAATATGGCAAAATAGATAACGAAACCGCCTTCCTAAAATGGGATTTTGGAAGAGACTATGAAATAGTCTAAGGGTTTTGTAATTCTAAATAATGCTAGATTTGAAAGCATGCTAAAGAAATCCATTCTGGGATTAGGTGAAGCATTACATGTAGGAATTGGAACATGTATTCTCATAAAGTTAATAAAAGGTTTGGCTTATGGAGAATTATAGAAATTCTTGTGAACAAGAAGTTTAGTGGGAGCAAGGGTCAATCTTGTATGGTCCAACAAGAAGTTTACGAACTCTATTGTGAAATGACTATCAAATGCTAAATGCTTAGATTTGAAAGGATTTTCGACAATGGACCAAGCAAAAGGCGATACTTAGTACATAGTTGGAATTAAGATCTATTGGATAGACTTAATGAAATGTTTAAACGAGTAGAGGAATTTACTGTGTTAAACATGAAGGACATTGAAAGGCTTTCGACCCATATGTTTAAAACTAAATAAATGTTTGAAATAAGTATAAGCTAGGCAAATACTAAGTCAAACAAGAAAGACTCTAGCAGACTTTCAACCGTATCACATAGCAAACAGTGTAGCAAGACTCGGTGAAACAGGATAAGCTAAAAGGTCACATGAATGCACTAGTAGAAAAACTGAAATAGGCACCGCACAATTCGCATCGGTTTTTAAACACCGGTGCTAAAAAAAATAGGCGGGATTGGGAAATAGAGTTTTTGCACCAGTTCCAACCAAACCGGTGCGAAATTATTGTTTTCGCACCAGTTCAAACCGGTGCGAATTTAAAAAGAAAAAAACCAAAAAAAAAGAGAATTGAACGGTGCCCCTTTAATCTTATAAATCCTTAACCTACCCCCCCCCCCCCTATCCGCCTCTATTTCTTTCATGTTCTCCTTCTCTCTCTGTTCTTCTCTTCTCTCTTATCTCTGTTCTTCTTCTCTAATCTTTTAATCTTCTCTCTCATCTCTTCTCTGATCTCTCTCTTCTGTTCCTTCTGATCTCTCGTTTTTCTCTTCCTTCTGATCTCTTGTTTATCTCTCGTTTTTCTTTTATTTCACTCACTCTTCTTACTCTTCTCAACAACCAACGACGCCAATTACAACAACCATTGTCGCCGCCAAGTACAAGAACCATGCAAGCATCAGCCACCGTTGCCCTCCGTAGACAATTAAGATTTGAGGTTAGGGTTTCTAGATTCTTTGAGGTTAGGGTTTCGGTTTCTGGGTTTTGGGTTTTTTCTGGGTTTTTGGGTTTCAAGGCCATTGGTTTTTCTTAGTTTTTTCTCGGTTTTTTTGGGTTTATTGGTTTGTGGGTTTTTGTTGGTTTTTGTTTCTTCGTTTAATTTTTGTTCCAAGTTTCTTGGTTCTGGGTTCGACAATTCTAGGTTTTTTTTGGTTTATTGTTTGGATATTTTTGGGTTCAAATTCTTGGTTTTTTCTAGGGTTTTTTTGGGTTAATCTAGGTTCGAAATTCCTGGGTTTTTTTTAATTTTTTCTCGGTTTTTCTAGGTATTTGTTGGTTTTTCTTCGTTTTATTTTTATTCAAAGTTTCTTTATTCTGGGTTCGACATTTCTAATTTTTTTTGGGTTTATTTGGGTTCGAAGTTTTTTTGTTTTCTCTGGGTTCGAAATTTCTAGGTTTTTGTGGGTTCGAACTTTCTGGATTTTTCTAAGTTTGAAGTTTCTAGGTTCTGGTTTTTGGTGTTTTAATTGATGTAGGTAGTATTCCTTCAAAAAAAAAAATTACAACTGCAACAATTTCACATAGAAGAAGGATTTTGGTGATTTGTTGTCATTTATACGTTTTTTTTTTAAAAAATTGTAAAATAACAATTTATTTGATGAATATATATATATATTCATGTATATTACGATTTTGGTGTTCATTATAGTTTGTTGGTGATTAATGTATATTATGATTCTGGTGTTTTTTTTTTTTTTTTTGAAGGAAACGATTTTGGTGTTTTGTTTCATTATATGTTGATATTGAAGTGAAAAAATTGCAATTTTTTTTTTGAAGGCATAATCCAATTGTAATTAAAACCAAAAAATAAAAAGCGCGGCACTCACTTTTAGCACCGGTTAACCGGTGAGAAATCTCTTGGTTTTTAGCATCCATCAAATTAGGACCGATTCAAAACCGGTGAATGGGGGTTTTGAACCGGTTCTGATTACCGCTTGAGATTAGTGTGTAGTATGATTTATAGCACCGTTTCTTGTGCTACGAGGACATGATTGTCATAAATCATTTGCACAGGTATTTGTTTAAAACTATACCGGATTGACCTATGAGAGTACTTTAAGAGATTTAAAATCTTCATAAGTACATTTCTCATTATAGCTATCGGAACCTCTTTTCCTCGACCATGAGTATTGTAAGTTCTCTTGTTTGAGTACTAGTCCGTTTTGATGTTGTCAAACGTCTGCCGTAAAAGGGGATTATAACGGCAACACTAGAGCGACTAGGTCGTCTTAGTAAGGGAAGCTAACAATGCAAGATTGGGAATGTCCCCCTATTAATAATAGGGAACATGTCTTTGTTGTTTACAAGGCCTCTCGAAGAGCAAGACTATGAAATGTTGGGTTTCGTAGAGTCTGACTCTACACGGAAGAGAAACCCGCCTAAGACCTGCCACTAATTAAGGCAACTAAGCATGTAATCACAAATTAAACAACAAATAAGAAAGAGAAGGAAAAGACATTCTTACCCTTGGCGTGTGCTTCGCTCGAACCTGAGCTCTTACTTCAAAAATCGAACCCCGCAAATGCGAAGGTCTGCGACGGCTCGTACCCACGAACCAGACCCAAACGGTCCAAGTCCCGAAGGTTAGTCGAGACCCGACCAATAAAAACTAGATTTTTACGAACTTAAGGTTTTCTCACTTTTCTAAGGAGATGCCTTTTTAGTTCCACTCAAGTGTTCTTCCCAAATCCCAAAACTTTGGTATTTATAGGGAAATGAACCTTGATTTCCCATTCACAATCAATGTGGGAGATTTGCAATTTTCCAATTTTATTTTAATCAAAATAAAAATAAAATTGCAATTCAATCAATAAGTTACAAGTGGCATAAGGAGGATGAGAGATTAGGTGAGGACCATTCCCCGGGGGGGGGACCATAGCCTTGCTCCCCAAGGCAAAGCTCCAACCCTTGGTCCCCACAAGCAAAACCGGTTCTCCTCTCCAAGTGGCTGGCTGGCAGCCTGCCTTGGCTCCCAAGGCAGCCAGATGGCGCCTAGCACCAAGGCTGGGCAGCCTGGCCGGCCAACCAGCACACACGCACAGCCAACCGCAAGCATACGCAGCCATCCAGTGCATACGTGTTGCTAGCGAGCTACCCATGCTGGTTGTTACTTCTAGGCGAGGCATATCGTGCTTCTTAGTGCGTCAATGTTGGGCGCAGCTATGCGAAGCACACGCACAGCCCAACATGCCTAGCACGCTGCTGGCTGGTGCGTGTTGCTATAATATGCTGCTGTTGCAAGCGCCTAGCATGCTAGCAAGGCCTAGCCTTGCGATGCTTGTTAGGCTAGCTGTGCGCCAGCGCCTAGCATGCTAGCAAGGCCTAGCCTTGCGATGGCTGCTGGGCTAGCTGTGCGCCAAGACCTAGTTTGCGAGCAAGGCCTAGCCTTGCGATGGTTGCTTGGCTAGCTGTGCGCCAGCGTGTAGCATGCTAGCAATGAAATGAATGGTGTCATTCCAATAAGTGTATTATTCTGATAAAGGGTTCAGAATTATTACATAGCTAATTCTTTCGTAAGGTCAAGTGATCAGAATGCCTATGTGGAGGCCGCTTCCTATCAGTAATATTAAGGTATAATTAATATTACAGCTTAATCTTAACTAAATACTTCGGGTCGAACCCAATCGAACAACCGATCCGAGACGACGAATTAATCCGAAGGATTTAATGAGTCGTCAGAGTTTTACGAACACACAAGTCGGATATCGAGCCTAGGGCGTCGAGGCCGAGCGTCGCAAAATCACAAGCAACAAGTACAAGCATAGCCGTAGCACCACATTGGTCTAGCCATGTGGATGCTAGGCTAGCTCGAGCTAGCATGCACCTAGCATGGCTAGGAGAAAGCCTAGACACACTAGGTGTGCTAGGCGCACCATCGCTAGCACTAGGCGCTAGCATGCGTGCGTGCCTAGCATGGCAGCACCATCGCTAGCACCGAGTGCTGGCATGCGTGCATGCCTTGTATCGCAGCAGCATACGTGCTAGCTTGCGTGCTTACCTTCGCATGGCAGCACCAAGCAGCACGCTGTGCTCCACAATGCGCATGTGCGTGGTCTAGGCGCCAGCACAATGCTAGCCCACGCTCAGCAGCCCATCACCACTACGCACCAGCCAGCAAGGCTGTGCGTGTGTGTGTGCGATGGCCAGGCAGCAGCGCCCAGCAGCCAAGCATGCATATGCGTACGCGGGTGCCTGGGCCAGTGCGTGTGCATGTGCGTTGGCTAGGCAGCAACATCACTAGCAGCACCCAGCAGCCAGCACCATGCGTGGCTCGCTAGCAGCACGCATGCGCTAGCTATGCTGGCTGGTGCGTGCTAGCCATGCTAGCTGCGCACAGCCTGGCAGTGCATGCTGACCAGATAGGCTGGCTGCCAGCCCAACAATGCTTGGAGCCGGTTTGGGAGAGTGGGGACCAATCCTTTGGGCAAAGGCTTGGGGAGCAAGGCAATGGTCCCCCCTCGCCTTACTTTTGGTCCTCACCTAACTCTCTCTCTCCCCTTGACACTTGTTGCATTGTGATTTATTTGATTATTTATTTAATTTAGAATTAAATTAATTATCAATTTTTTTTTATTCTCCCACATTGGTTGAGGAATGACAATCAAGGGTTCATTTCCCTATAAATACCAAGGCTTGGGTATTTAGGAAAGAACACACTTGAGTGGAATAGTAAAGGAAACTTCATTGTTGAGTATACCTTGAAATTCGTAAAACTCTAAGTTTATATTTTGTCCGGGCCTCGACTAACATTCGAGGTTTAGGACGATCGGGTCGGGTTCGAGGGTACGATCCCGTTGGAGGCCTCGCATTATCGAGGTTAAAGTAAAAGCTTGTTGTTAGAGCGAAGCACGCGTCGAGGGTATATTTCTTATCCTTTCACTTAATTGTGTTTTAATTATGTTTTGCTTGTATTAATTGCATTAATTATGGGGCAGGTTTTGGGGGGTTAATTACGAAACCCTACAGCGGTATCGGAGCCATGCTCCTAGTAATTTTTGTAATTATTTATTAATTAAGGTGTGTATTTAATTTCTGGTTTTGCTTTTCTAATTGGATTAGAAGCTCGTTTTAATTAATTTTAAAACTCGTATTTTTCTCGTTTTGGTTGTCGAACCAGATTTTTGCTCAAAAATAGTGTTTTTTGGGTGGAATCGACATTCTGAATCAGTTACAACCCTTTTTAAGGACTGTCCAGAAGCCAAATTCGAACCAGAAACCCATTTATTTTGTGTTTTTTTTTTCGTTTTCTACGAAAGTATTAAATCTTTGAAGCCTTGATTAACGCAAGCATTTCAAGGATAGATTAAATGCATTATTGCATCCCTAATCTACTACTTTTTTAAATATCCTTAAGCATAATTATGGAGTTGTAATTAGTGCTTGAATTGATATGCTCTTTTTCACACAAACTTGTTTTTTCACAATTATGCAAATAAATTGCATTAATGTGTGAATGTTTGATGTCAATGTGTAATTTTAAGTTCCTAAGTATGTTAAAGATCTAATCTTTAAATGTTTAAATGATTGGAACTTTAACCCTAAATTCCATGATTGAACTAAGTTTGGATTTTTCAGTTTTGGTTGATTAAAATCCTTGAAGTTCAAATGCTTGTGAGGAAAAATTGATTAATCTTCATATTGGAAGATGTAATCTTGTTATTTTACACAAGTATGAAAGTTGGAAAATTTTGTCATTAGATGATTAATTTATTTTTCCAAACTCCCATTTGTCAAATCCATTATTAATTTGCATATTGGTTAAATTAATTATGGACATAGCTCTTTTCAATTTTAAGCATAAAGGAAGACCTAAATTATTTCAAAAGAAATTTAAAATGATTTAGGCTTGTGCACCATTAAAATTGAATTTAATTAAGTTGGACTTATTTTATTTTCTTTTTTGCCCTAAATTAATTCTAAAATAAATTTAGATTAATTTTACGTCGCACGTAAATCGAGATTAAAATCCCGAGAAAAATGCACGAAAATCGAGGCAATAACCCCAAGCGTCACCAAGGGCAGCCGGGCTGCTCAGCAGCCCGCATGTAGGTTGCTTATGGTGCGCACAAGGGCTAAGCCTCGAAGCGTGCAGCTGTGCGCTGCTGTGTGGCGAGGAGGCTGTTGCGTGATGCATGTGCTTGGTGCGTGGGCCATAGGCTGCTGGCGTGCTTGTGCTGCTGCTGGGCAGCAAGGCAGCAAGCCCCAGCCAGCCAACCCACTGCTGCCAGCGCCAGCAAGCAGCTAGCATGCGTAGCGTGCTACTGGTGCTAGCTAGCAGAGCAGGCTGCGCTAGGTGTGCTTGCTAGCAGCCAGCACCACACACACAGACCATGGGCTGCCTAGCAGCCATGGTGCGCAACCCACTAGACGTTGTGTGGGCTATTTTTCTTAATTTCGAGCTATGCATTTTGCGAAAATTTTGTCGTGTTTAAAATTTTTATGTAATTATTTTAACGAGGTTAAACCTCGATATTTTCGCTTTTGCAAAATTTTGACAAATTATCGATTAAACCGACTTAATTTATCGGATTGATTAAGTATGGATGCGGAATTTAGTGGGAGCTTAGTTAATTACGTGAGCAATTTTGCACCTTAGAAATAATGGATTAAACAACTTTGACTAGTTTTAATTAGGCGCGTTAATCGGATTAACCACCTAAGTTAGTTACTAGTTTTTGCGTGTTTAATTATGTATCTCGAAATGTGCATGGGCCATTCACAAATAGTGAATGGGTGAATGAAAGATTGTTTTCAAAACAGGTTTTGAGAAAATGGCAACTAGTGGGACCCGACTAGGATAGAAAATACGGATTGCGTTCCGTTATGTATTTTTGTAAATCTAAATACGGTCTGCGAACCGTTAAGTATTTTTGTACTTTAGATTAATCTTAGTCGTATTAGCTAGTTATTTTATTTTGGCAAAGATGTCTCAAGACGGCGTTTCGATGAAGACGAGCCAAAATGAAGACCCATGAAGATTTGAAGATTTCAAGGGGTCATGCTAGTTGCCAAATGCATCAAATTTATTCTTTATATATATTATTGTTATATATGTATATGAATGTTAGATGCATGTCTAGGATTTCATATGTTGCGACGATTAGTTAAGTTCACTTAAATCAACCAACATAGCAACCCTAGGTCCCTTAAAATATTGAGCTAAAATTTGTCGTTCCAAGAACAACACTTACCGAACTAATGCGCGTATGTGATGGGCTACGCCAAAGCGAGGCATCACTACTTCCCTAGGAACGTAAGGTATACTAGGTATACAAGTTGTCTTGGTTAAGCTCAACGATATCAGTAAGAAGTCCTTAGATGTCGTGGCAAAAGAGATAAAATGTCAAGAGTGCATTTGATGCGACATTTTATCAAACCGAGAGTAGCTTAAAGCTATTAGCAATTGGATTGCTTACCTCAAGATATTTAATGTTAAGACAAGCCAAAGCATGCTTAACCATTTCTTGATCTTTGGGATCTCGAATCATTTTATTCTCGCCTAAAAGGGTCAACTTATCAATGCGTGGATAAAATGCTCAATAAGATTGAAAATTTGCATGAACGCTTTTAAATTTCAAATTTATTGGTTATATGAATGGTTTTTCATTTCAAATTCTTTCAATTGTAGAACAATGTCTATAAGTAACTCAAACAACAACCATGTGTGCCCGGAACTCCCTGAAAAGTTTGCATTTTGCCTCAACTTGGTCAACTTTAAGGAGTGGGAGGAGGAACTCGGGAAAATTCTCCGGAATTGTTCCTTAGAGTATACTCTTGATACTCCCATTCCAAGCTTCTTCTCTAAGGGGATCATGACCGATGAGGCTCATGAAGAATGGTCTTCCATTGCAAGAAAGTCTCACGACTCATGGCTAATTCCATCCCGGAAGATTAGAAGGAAAGCCTTTCCTCCTACCTTCCGGACATGTTCCTCAAAGCACTTGAGGACGTTGTCAATGTAAGAGTCACCAAGAGTGACAATGGCAACTATGATGGACTTCTGTTTGATTTGACTAGGTCACTCTCAAACATGAAGATAAAGCCACCAAATGTGGGTTGTCTTGCTAAGGAAAGGCGTCGGCTTTGGACAAAGGTCTAAAATGCCAAATTGAGACCCGACATGCCCCTCCGACCTCATGTGCTTGGAATGACTAGGCTCTTCAAACACATGCAGCTTCTCGGAATCTCATTAGAGGATGAGATGGCGGGGCATATCTTGCTTGCTTCGCTCCACTTGGGCTATGATGCACTTAGAGTGCATATAGCTGCGGGAAAGGAGACACGCTCCTTAATGGAGGTGGTGCAACTACTAAGCCGAGCCACCGCATGTGGAGTGACCGAGAGGCCCTTGAGAGCAAGGAGAAGGGAGTTCAAGAAGGTCAAGGAAAAGATAAGTTTCTTCTATTGTGGTGGGCAAGGCCACTACAAGAGAGAATGCAAGCTCTTTCGGGAAGAGGAGGAGAGGAATGGAGCATCTGCCTCAGGTATCTTCCTTAAACACTTGTGAATTAAGCTTATCATAGGTATTAGATACCAAGTACGACTCACTTTATGTTGCCTTTTCAGGAACCAAGTGAGAAGCTTATCAAGTGTTGGTGCAAGGACAAGTAGACGACGAAGATGGTTTTTCGGTCGTGCTTGCATGCACTATTTTGTCTATGACATGTAATTAAACTAATCTTAGTTTTCATCATGCTTTTGAACATACTATGATCTATGGTGTTGGACATCTAGTTATTTTGAATGTAAGACTTTGACAATAGTTGTTTCAAAATTTTCTTGCAAATATATGCTCAATGGAAATTGCATGATTTACATATGATTAGACAAGAGTTGATACCGCTAACTAAGAAATATAAGAATTCATTTTCATTTACGACGATTTTAGTAGATATGGCTATGTCTACCTAATGACGAATAAATCTGAATCCTTTGAGAAATTCAAAGAATTTTAGAAATAAGTTGAGAATCAACTTGGCAAGAAAATTAAAGCACTTCGATCGGATCGAGGTGACGAATATTTGAGCTATGAATTCGACGATCACTTTAAAGAAAATGGTATTCTTTCAGAGTTGACACCTCCTGGAACTCCTCAATGGAACGGAGTATCCGAACGGAGGAATTGAACCTTGTTAGACATGGTTCGATCAATGATGGGTCTTAGTGAACTTCCTATCTCTTTCTGGGGACATGCACTACAAACCGCGGCACTAATACTAAACCGAGCTCTGTTAAAAGCTGTTGAAAATACTCCATATGAAATTATGAATTATGGACTAAGAAACCTCCTAGTTTGTCTTTTCTTAAGATTTGGGGATGCGAAGCATATGTTAAACGATTAATTTCCGACAAATTTCACCCCAAATCGGATAAGTGTTTCTTTGTGGGATAAGTGTTTCTTTGAGGGATACCCAAAAGAAACCAAAGGATATTACTTCTACAATAAATCCAAGAATAAAGTATTTGTTGCTCGTGATGGTGTCTTTTTAGAGAAGGAAGACCTTTCCAAAATGACAAGTGGGAGGAAAATCGAACTCGACGAAGTTCGAGAGGACGAGCAACAATGTCAACCTGATAAAACTGACAATCTAAATGCTTTAGAAGCAGTTGAGAAGATTGGTCAGAATCAAACAGACAATGTAAATGCTCAACCCATTACCTTTCGTAGGTCGCAACGACCAAGATCTCAACCGGACAAATACCTCAGTATTGTCTTAATCGATGATCACGACATCCTAGTCATGGATGGCGATGAGCCAACGACATACAAACAAGCTATGACAAGCGCCGACTCTGCTAAATGGCAAGAGGACATGAAATCCGAGATGGACTCCATGTCTGAAAATCAAGTATGGGACTTGGTGAATTTGCCCGAGGGTTACACACCCATTGGTTTCAAATGTATCTTCAAATTGAAGATAGACAAGGATGGAAATGTATCGATTTACAAGGCTAGACTGGTGGCGAAAGGTTATAGAAAAATCCACGGGATTTACTATGATGAAACCTTTTCACCAGTTGCAATGCTAAAGTCTGTCCGGATTACCCTAGCGATTGTTGCATATTACGATTATGAAATATGGCAAATGGATGTCAAAACCTCCTTCCTAAATGGGATTTTGGAAGAAATTGTGTACATGACACAGCCAAAAGGTTTTGTTGATCCACGCAACGCTGGAAAGGTATGCAAGCTTAAGAAGTCCATTTATGGACTAAAGCAAGCAAGCAAAAGTTGGAATCTGCGATTTGATGAAGCCATCAACAAGTTTGGTTTTATCAAGAATCCAGATGAGTCTTGTGTATACAAAAAGGTCAGTCGCAGTGACATCGCATTCCTAGTCCTATATGTCGATGACATACTGCTCATTGGAAACAACACAAAATTACTAGAGCCCGTAAAGGGCTGGTTGGGAAAGTTCCTTTCAATGAATGACTTAGGAGAGGCACAGTACATATTGGGCATCAAGATCTACAGGGATAGATCTAAGAGGATGATTGTATTGAGCCAGAGTATTTACCTTGATAAAGTACTAGCACGATTCAATGGAGAATGCCAAAAAGGGCATCTACCCATGTCCTATGGCGTAACTCTCAACAAGAAACAGTGTCCACAGACACCTGTTGAGCGAGAGAAAATAGATCAGATTCCATATGCTTCGCTAATTGGATCGATCATGTATGCCATGATATGTACCAGGCCAGATGTATCGTATGCCTTAAGCGCTACGAGCCGATACCAATAAAACCCAGGAGAGGCGCATTGGACTGCGGCCAAGAATATCCTAAAGTACCTGAAAAGGAACAAGGATAAATTCCTGGTCTATGGTGGCCACAAAGACTTGGTTGTTAAAGGTTACACTGACGCTAGCTTCCAGACTAACAGAGACGACTTCAAGTCACAGTCAGGGTACATATTCTGTTTGAATGGAGGAGCGTTTAGCTGCAAGTGTGCCAAGCAGAGCACCACTGCAGATTCTACAACTGGTGCCGAATACTTGGCTGCTTCAGAAGCCGCTAAGGAGGCTGTTTAGATTCGCAAGTTCATCAGCAAACTTGGTGTTGTACCCTCCATCAAGGGTCCGATAGATCTATACTGTGACAACAATGGAGCTATCGCTCAGGCTAGAGAGCCAAGAGAGCACCAGAAGATCAAACATGTCCAAAGGCGATTTCACATGATAAGGGAATGGAAATCCAAAGGTGAAATCAGAATTTGCAAGATCGGCACGGATGATAATGTGGTTGATCCTTTGACTAAACCTCTGCCTCAAGTGAAACACAACAAGCACATTCAGGCAATGGGAATCAAGCACTTTGGAGACTGGCTTTGAAATTCCCTGTACTTGTGTTTTAATTAAACTAGATGTTTAAATCTAAGATATTGTATTGAAACCATTCATGGAGTAATTAATTTTTATGCAAAAAAAAAATAAAAAAAAAATTCACTCCATTTCTATTTAATTGTGGTTTAGAACTAAATAATGAGTCCATTCGATTTATGGAAATATTCAAAACAAGGTATCAAGACCATCTCTTGGATAAAGAAACACCTGTTAAGTGAAAATTGAATATTTAAATTGAAAGTTATCCCTAATCGAGGTCATCTAACTGATGGACGATAAATGATCACTAGAGATTAGTGTGTAGTATGATTTACAGCACCGTTTCTTGTGCTGCAAGGACGTAATGGTCAAAAATCATTTGCACAGGTGCCAGTTCGGAACTGCACTGGATAGACCTATGAGAGTACTTTAAGAGATTCAAAATTGTCATAAGTACATTTCTCATTATAGCTATCGGAACTCGTTTCCTCTACCATGAGTATTGTGAAGTTTTCTTGTTTGAGTACTAGTCTCTTTAATGTTGCCTAACGTTTGCCGTAACTAGGGATCTTAACGGGAACGCTCAGGAGATTAGGTCCTCTTAGTAAGAGAAACTTACAACGCAAGACTGGTAATTTCCCCCCATTAACAATAGGGAACATGATTTTGTTGTTTACAAGGCCGCTTGAAGAGCGAGACTGTGAAAAAGCATGGCCGTGCTCAGATAGATTTTAGAAATTATCTGCTTATTGACATTGCTAGCACCAAGCAGCACGCTGTGCTCCACAATGCGCATGTGCATGGCCTAGGCGCCAGCACAATGCTAGCCCACGCTCAGCAGCCCAACAGCACTACGCACCAGCCAGCGAGGCTGTGCGTGTGTGTGTGCGATGGCCTGGCAGTCGCGCCCAGAAGCCAAGCATGCATATGCGTATGCGAGTTCCTGGGCCAGTGCGTGTGCATATGCGATAGCTAGGCAGCAGCAGCACTAGCAGCGCCCAGCTTCCAGCACCATGCGTGGCTCGCTAGCAGCTCGCATGCGCTAGCTGTGCTGGCTGGTGCGTGCTGGCCATGCTAGTTGCTCACAGCCTGGCAGTGCATGCTGACCAGCTAGGCTGGCTGCCAGCCCAGCAATGCTTGGAGCCGGTTTGGGAGAGTGGGGACCAATCCTTTGGGTAAAGGCTTGGGGAGCAAGGCAATGATCCCCCCCCCCCCTTGCTTTTGGTCCTCACCTAACTCTCTCTCTCCCCTTGACACTTGTTGCATTGTGATTGATTTGATTATTTATTTAATTTAGAATTAAATTAATTATCAATTTTTTTTTATTCTCCCACATTGGTTGGGGAATGACAATCAAGGGTTCATTTCCCTATAAATACCAAGGCTTGGGTATTTGGGAAAGAACACACTTGAGTGGAATAGTAAAGGAAACTTCATTGTTGAGTATACCTTGAAATTCGTAAAACTCTAAGTTTATATTTTGTCCGGGCCTCGGCTAACCTTCGAGGCTTAGGACGATCGGGTCGGGTTCGAGGGTACGATCCCGTTGGAGGCCTCGCATTATCGAGGTTAAAGTAAGAGCAAAGCACGCGTCGAGGGTATGTATATTTCTGATCCTTTCTCTTTATTGTGTTTTAATTATGTTTTGCTTGTATTAATTGCATTAATTATGGGGGCGGGTCTTGGTGGGTTTCATTCCGCGTAGTGAGTGTCACTACAAAACCCTACAAGCAAGGCCTAGCCTTCCGATTGCTACTGGGCTAGTTGTGCGCCAGCGCCTAGCATGCTAGCAAGGCCTAGCCTTGCGATGGCTGCGCATATGACATGCTAGCACACACGCAAGGCTGCAATGCTTGCGGTGGCTAGCTAGCATGCATGGGCCTAGCACGCCTAGCATGCTAGGCTTGCGGCTTGCATTGCGATGCACATGCTAGCTCAAGATAGCCTGGCCCTCGCATGGCTAGGCCAATGCGAGGTTACAGCCTAACTTGAACTTGTAACTTGATTGATTTCACGTCTCGTTGAATTCTATATTCGATTCGACTTGCGACACTCGGTCTCGACGTTCTAAGCTTGATATCCGACGTCTTTGTTCGTAAAATTCTTACGACTCATCAAATCCTTCGAATTGATTTGTCGTCTCGGATCAGTCGTCGATTGGGTTCGACCCGAAGGGTTCAGTCAAGATTAAGCTATAATATTAATTGTACATTAATATTACTGATCGGAAGCGGCCTCCACCTAAGCATTCCGATCACTTGACCTTACTGAAGAATTAGCTTTCTAATAATTCTGACCCTCTACTGGAACAATACACTTGTTGGAAGGACACCATTCCTTTCAATCTCCCACTTATCCTTCCAGACAAGTGTGCAATTAGTGTATAGCCCTTTTCCTATGTCGCTTAATGTCTCTTCATGAACTATAAGGTAAGATTCTTCGTCATCCTTATTATGTCCAGAAGTGTTTCTCGATTCCAGAGTTTGACTATTAATAAACAGATGATTTTTAAAATTCATCTGAGCACGTCCATGCATATTTAGAGTCTCGCTCTTCGAGAGTCCTTGTAAACAAAAAATACATGTTCCCTATTGTTAGATGGGGGACATTCCCAGTCGTGTACTGTAAGCTTCCCTTACTAAGAGGACCTAATCGCCTGAGTGTTGCCGTTATAATCCCCATTTACGCAGACGTTTGACAACATCAAAACGACTAATACTCAAACAAGAGAACTTGCAATACTCATGGTTGAGGAAAAAGGTTCTGATAGCTATAATGAGAAATATATTTATGACGATTTGGTATCTCTTAAAGTATTCTCATAGGTCTATCCGGTATAGTTCCAAACTAGTACCTATGCAAATGATTTATGACTATCATGTCCTTGTAGCACAAGAAATGGTGCTATAAATCATTCTACACAGTAATCTCAAGTGGTCATTAATAGTCCATCGTTTAAATGACCTCGATTAGGGATAATTTTCGATTAAAATATTCAATGTTCACTTAACAGGTGTTTCTTTATCCAAGACATGGTCTTGATACCCTGTTTTGAATATTCTCATAAATCGAATGGACTAATTATTCAATTCTAAACCACAATTAAATAGATATGGAGTAATCATAAATTTGCGGAAAATTTAATTGCTCCAAAATTGAATGGTTCAACATAGTGTTTTACATTAAGACATCGAGTTTAATTAAAACATTTATACAGGGAAATCAAAGCCAATCTTCAATATGCTTGATTCCCATTGCCTCAACGTGCTTGTTGTGCTTCACTTGAGAAAAACGTTTAGTTAGAGGATCGGCTACATTGTCGTCCGTTCTAATCTTACAAATTCTGATTTCACCCTCGGATTTTCACTCCCTGATCATGTGAAATCGCCGCTTGACATGTTTGACCTTCTGGTGTTTCCTTAGCTCCCTGGCCTGAGCAATAGCTCCATTGTTATCACAATAGAGGTTTATTGGACCCTTAATTCAAGGTACAACACCAAGTTCACGAATCCAAACTGCCTCCTTAGCTGCTTCCGAAACTGCAAAGTATTCGACTTTAGTTGTAAAATCTGCAATGGTGCTCTGCTTAGCACTCTTCGAACTAAACGTTCCTTCATTAAGGCAGAATATCTACCCCGACTGCGACTTGGATTTGTCTCTGTCAGTCAGGAAGCTCGCGTCAGTATGACCTTCAACAACCAACTCATTACAGCCACCATAGACCAGGAATTTATCCTTGTTCCTTTTCAGGTACTTTAGGATATTCTTGGCCGTAGTCCAATGTGCCTCTCCTAGGTCTGATTGGTATCAGCTCGTCGCACTCAAGGCATACGATACATCTAGCCTAGTAAATATCATGGCGTATATGATCGATCCAATCAGCGAAGCATATGGAATCAGACTCATTCTCTCTCGCTCGTTAGGTGTCTATGGACACTGTTTCTTGCTGAGAGTTATGCCATGGGACATGGGTAGGTGCCCTATCTTGGCCCCTTCCATGTTGAATTGTGCCAGTACCTTATCTATATAAGTACTTTGGCTTAATCCAATCATCCTCTTATATTTATCCCTATAGATCTTGATGCCCAATATGTACTGTTCCTCTCCCAAGTTCTTCATTGAAAAGTACTTTCCCAGCCAGCCCTTTACGGACTCTAACAATTTAGTATTGTTTCCAATGAGTAATATGTCATCGACATATAAGACTAGGAATGTGATGTCACTCCCACTGACCTTCTTGTAGACACAAGACTCATCTGGATTCTTGATAAAACCAAACTTACTAATGGCTTCATCGAATCGCAGATTTCAACTTTTGCTTGCCTGCTTTAGTCCATAAATGGACTTCTTAAGCTTTCATATCTTCCCGGCATTGCTTGGATCAAAAAAACCTTGTGTCATATACATAGTTTCTTCCAAAAGTCCCATTAAGAAAGGCGGTTTTGACATACATTTGCCATATTTCACAATCGTAATATGCAGCAATCGCTAAGATGATTCGGACGGACTTAAGCATTGCAACTGGTGAAAAGGTTTCATCATAATCAACTCCGTGAATTTGCCTGTAACTTTTTTGCCACCAGTTTAGCTTTGTATATAGATACATTTCCATCTTTGTCTTCTTTCAATTTGAAAATCCATTTGCAACCGATAGGTGTGTAACCTTCGGGCAAATTAACCAAGTCCTAGACTTTATTTTCAGACATGGAGTCCATCTCGGATTTCATGGCTTCATGCCATTTAGCAGAGTCGGGGCTCGTCATAGCTTGTTTGTATGTCGCTGGCTCATCTCCATCCATAACTAGGATGTCTTGATCTTTGGATAAGATAATACCAAGGTATTATTCCGATAGAGGGTTCAGAATTATTAGAAAGCTAATTCTTCAGTGAGGTCACGTGATCGGAATGCCTAGGTGGAGGCCGCTTCTGATCAGTAATATCAATGTATAATTAATTTTACGGCTTAATCTTGACTAAACCCTTCGGATCGCATCCCAATCGAATAACTGATCCGAGGCGACTAATCAATCCGAAGGATTCGATGAGTCATTAGAGTGTTACGAAGAAAGACGTCGGATATCAGGCTTAGAGCGTCGAAACCGAGCGTCGCAAGTCAAGTCGAATTTAGAATTCGACGAGACGTAGTTACAAGAATGCGACAAGTACGAGCCAAGCCGTAGCATCGCATTGGCCTAGCCATGCAAGTGCTAGGCTAGGCGAGGTCCCAAACCGTATTCATGCTAGCGTGCCAAGCATCGCCAAGCACTCGCACATTACAAGCAACGCAAGCTGCGTGCCATGCGTGTGTGTGCTGTGGCTATTATGCGTGCTTGCTAGCATAGCAGCACCAGCCATAACAGCATGTTGGGCATCGTTAAGCACAGCTCGCATCATCGCAATCTATGCGTGCGTGTGTGTGGTTGTGCGTGCTTGCTAGCGTAGCAGCACCAAGCAGCAGCGGCTGGGCCTCGCACCTCGCTAGCACACACAACAGCAACAGCAGTCCGCAATGCATGCGTGGCTTGCTTGCTACGCGCATGCGATGTGCGATTTGGAAGCCAGCCTAGCCTTGGTGCTAGGCGCCAGTAGGGCAGCCTTGGCAGCGAAGGTGGGCAGCTTGCAAGTTGTGCAAGGGTGTCCAGCTATCGGTTTGTGGAGGGGACCGATTATAGGGGTTTGCTTTGGGAGCAAGTGTGGTATGGTCCCCCCCCCCTCCTTCTTCCCCTAAATGGTCCTCACCTACTCTTGCTCACCATGTGCCACTTGGAGCTAGTTGATTGATTAGCATTTTAATTTGTTTTAGATTAAAATAAATTGGAAAAAACACAATCCTCCCACATTGATGGGGAATGGGAAATCAAGGCTACTTTCCCTATAAATACCCAAGTTTAGAATTTGGGAAAGAGAACTTGAGTTGAACTCAATAAGGCATCTCATCATTAGTGAGAAAACCTTTAAGTTTGTAATACTCTAGTTTTCTTTTGTCTAGCCCCGACTAACCTTTGGGGTAGAGACCGCTGGGTCAGGTCAAAGGTGCGAGCCGTCGGAGGCCTATGCACTTGCGAGGTTAGAGCTTTCAAGTAAGAGCTTGTAAGCGAACGAATCACGCGTCGAGGGTAAGAATGTCTTTTCTCTTTCTCTCTATTTTGTTGTTTAATTATGTGATTGCATGTTTAGTTACTTTAATTAGTATGCGGCTCTTGGGCGGGTTTCATTCCGCGTAGTGTTGGAAGCTACAAAACCCAACAATTTCAGCATAATTTATCATCAAAATTCTCAATCTTTAGCATTATCATCATGGCTAAAAATTTCACTGAGATTACTCGTTATTGGTATCGGTCTTTGACCAATGGTTAGCGAAAAGAGCTTGAATATTTGAACATGAATGGCCTATTTTGGCTTAGGAGCGTAGAATTTGATAGTGATTTTATTCGTGCTACAATCGAATATTGGGACCCTAATACCCATTGTTTTAGGCTTGGAATTGATGAAATTAGCCCTCTTCCGGAGGAATTTGGAGCTATCTTTGGCTATTCTACTAGGCATCTAGCTGCAATCCCTACAATATGTGAATATTATTATAAGGATTTTGAGCGTTTTTATAATCATTGGGAAGCCGATTTGGATTTCATGATTCATGGAAAAGAAACAGACCTAAGAAAATTTGCATTTTTTTTCTTTAATCGTCCTAAGTCTAGTTCTTTTCACCTTTTTAGAAAAAGAGCCTTCTTATTTTGCATGTCTAGTAAACTTTTATTCACCAACGGTTGTAACCATATGGGTCAAGCCATATTAGCAATAATTATGGAATAATTCTGGAACAAGTTGATGTCAGAGAGACAATGATGAGCTTAGATGAATTGGAGAAGGATCCTAAAATACCAATTCTAGGATCTCCTTTATTATTACAACTACAGAATCAAAACTTTTAATAACACAAAATATTTAATTTTGTAATGTAACAATGCTTAATTTCTATGTTTGCAGATTTGGCTAATGGAGCGAATGGGATTGATTAGTCCTCCTAAGGACATTGAAAAATATACTCCAAATTTCTTCATAAGAAGAAAGAAAGTGTTTCTCCATAAAGATGGGCTATCGGGAGGTGGAGTTAAATCTTCCAAACTCGCAATTTTTGCATCAAGTGGGTCATTCCTTGGTGCAAAATTGACAAGGTGAATGGAGTCGACAATCAACCTTTTTGTCGTATCCCAAGCTTGTCAAAATTGACCTTTTATTTTCCTTCTAGGGTCATAAGGCAGTATGGACTTGAGAAAACTATCCCTATTGGTGATGATTGTCGCCCTCATAAATACTCTCTCATAAAGAATGTTGAAAGATTCAATGATTATTGGTACTTAAGACCATTATGGACTGTTGTTTCTAATAGAGCTCCTCCTCCATTGTCCCGAGAATATAAGCAATGGTTGCTTACTCGAAATCAAAAAGACAAGAATAAAGTTCGAAAACTGAATCCTAAAGGTGTTGAGAAGAGCAACATAAAAGATCACCTTGGGGACAAGAAGACTCCACCTAAAGATCGTCTACGCCTGAGCATTATCTTCAAGACTCTTATCATGCCTAAAAAGAAAAGTGCCATGGAGGGCAAAGGAAAAAGGAAGGCAATTTCTGTAGGAAAGAAGGTTTGGATAGAGAAGAACATAGGGGTCTTTGCGAAAGGGGAAACTTCTTCTTCAAAGGTTTCAGTCCGCTCATCTAAGGGTTCGCTACCGGTAAAATAATTTCAGACGATGAAGACAAGGATAAGAACTAGAAAAGGGCTCGTAAGGAGAAAGAAGAGTAGATTTAAAGTAATGCTTTTCTTTTAATTTCATTTGACAATTTAGCATGAAGTTTTAAATTTATTTTTTATAAGGCCTAATGCCATTAATAATATAGTTTTCAATTTGAATTATCAATGAAATTTTAGCCTTTAGTAAAATTAAATTTATTTGAAATAAATTTTATTTGAAATATTTTTCCCGAGTACAAAAGTCGAGTACAAAAGAAAGGTTTGAAAATCCCAAATTGACACATCACACATATATACGTTCCCGTACTTCATCGTCCATGACCCGCATTGTTTGCAGCAACCTCTCCAACTAGAAGCTGTAGCCAAGACCATCAAGGGTCCTTACAGAATACCATGATAAAAGCAAGTTGTGTCTTAAATTGCGTGGCCAACATAAATTGAAGCACTCTTCCCTGAGAACTCCCTCATAAGTTGATTTATTTGTACTTGACTTCACAATTGCTTGAAAATGCGTTTACGAGATCATGTAATTTGTTCAAAAATATCAAATTACTTGAAGTCGGAAAAATTTCGAAATAATTCAAGGGCAACAAGGGTTGTTGGTAACTGGCAGTTAATCGGAACAGAAATCAATCTCTATCATGAAAACCCATGTTTGTCGCAAAGCAACAAGACCATCACGCGGCGTCATTTCTAACGTGGCGCGATATGTCTGTCGCTTTGCAATGGTTCATTGTTCTTTTCTCCGTCTTTTTATTTTTTCTGCATTAATGAAGTGCTTTCCAAAGCAAAATTTCAAATATTTAAAGTGGTCGCGCCCTACAGAAGGGTTGCCTATGTATCCTTTTTAAGGAATCAAGCCAAACGTAGCTCTCTTGGGTACAGAACCCCTTAGATCATGGGTAGAACCATTTAATTAGTCCAGGTTTGTCATATTTATGAATTCGTTACTGTCCATTTCTGTTAAATTAGCTACACCTCCGGAGAGGATGGCCTTCACAATGTATGCACTAGGACACTTAGGCCTGAACTTCCCTCTTGGAACTAATACATTCTTTCTAAGGGCTTTCAACACCAAGTCTCCTTCCTTGATGTTTCTCGCCTTGACCTTTTTGTTGAAGTGTTTAGCCATGCGGTTTTGATAGCGTTGGAATGATGTAAGGCTTCTAATAGTTTCTCATCGAGTAGAACCAACTCTTAATAACGTGCTCTTATCCATTCAACCTCGTCAAGCTTACTCTCCAATGCTATGCATAAGGAGGGTATTTCTAACTCTATAGGTTGCACCACATCCATTCCATAGACCAAGGAGAACGGTGTAGTTCCTGAGGATGAGCAGATTGACGTGCGGTAACCCCCAAAGAGCAAAATGGAGTTTGGCAGGCCATTCCTTGTAGTTCTCTGTCATTTTTTCGATGATCATCTTCAGATTTTTGTTAGCAGATTCCATAACACCATTTGCTTGAGGTCTATATGGAGAATAGAGATGACGTTGAATTCCATACTTTTTGAGTAAGTCTTCACACTCATCTTGAAAGTGATTACCATTTTCACTTATTATTTCATATGGGACCCCATATCGGCATATGATATTTCTTTCTATAAAGAGTGCCACATGTTTTGCGGTGAGTTTTGCATATGATGCCGCTTCAACCCATTTAGAGAAATAATCAATGGCGACAAGGATGAATTCATTGCCCACTAATCTAGGGGGGGAGATATTTCCAATGATATCTAATCCCCAAGTTGAGAAAGGCCATGGAGATATGTTTGTGTAAAGGAGGGAAGGTGCGACATGTTACAGGTTGGCGTATATTTGGCACTTTATTACATCTTTTTACATATTGATGTCAATCCCTTTTCATGGTAGTCCAATAATAACCTTGGCACATGATTTTCGTAACTAGCATTTTGCCACTCATGTGTGTTCCACACGCCCCTTCGTGGATTATTCTTATTACCCTTTGTGCCTCCTTTTTGTTTACACATAGGAGATCTCTTCCTTTAGGCACTCTTTTATGGAGCTCATTGTTGATAAGTACATACTGTGAGGCTAAGAGTCTCAAAGCATGTTTCCCTCTTTTGTCAGTATTAGGTGGATATTCCCCTTTAGTGACATAGTTGAGAATGTCTGTGTACCAAGGTTCTTCTTCATCGTCTTGGACTTCTTAGTTTCCTTAGGAATTCTAACCATTGAGGCTAGTCTTGCTAAGGCATCAGCGAATTAATTCTCTTCTCTTGGTAGATATGTATATTCTACCTTGTCTAGTTGGTCGATGAAAGTTTCTAAGTAAGTTTGGTATGGAGCTAAGCTTTCACTCCTTACTTTCCATCTCTTGGAAATCTACTTGATGATGAGGGATGAGTCTCCAAATATTCGAAGCTTTTTTACCCCAGGTGCCAATACTGTTTCGAGACCCACCACACAAGCTTCATATTCCGCGGCATTGTTGGTTACGTCAAAGTCAAGCTTTAATGAAATCGCGATGTATTCTCCTTTAGGTGACACTAGTAAGACTCTTACACCATATCCTTTTTAATTTGATGCGCCGTCAAAGTCTAGTATCCAAGTGACACATTCGGTGACAAGTAACTCTTCATCTGGGAACTCGTTTTCATGTACTGGTTTGAGTCTTCAAGTGGGAAGTCAGCCAAGAAGTCTGAACCTGCAGATCCCTAAATGGATATTTGTGGCACAAATTTCAGATCAAACTAGGCTAGCGTGATTATCCATCTTGATATCCTTCTATTAAGTGTGGAGTTTTTCAAATAGATATTTGAGAGGATCCATTCGAGACACTACATGGACCGTGTGAACGAGCATGCAATGCCTTAGCTTCTCTATGTCCCACACAAGTGTGAGGCATAACTTTTCAAGTGGTGTATAGAAAACCTCATATTCGAGCATCTTCTTACATAAATAGTAGATGGCGTTGTCTTTACCTCTTCTACTTCTTGTGCGAGCATAGCCCCCATTATTTCTTTGGTGATTGTTAGGTAGAGAAGAAGGGGAATATTTGGCAATGCTGCTGCTAGAACGGGAGGATTTGCGAGATAGGCTTTGATCTTATCAAAGGCTACTTGACCCTCATCGTCTCATACTACTTGTACATTTTTCTTAAGTTTCTTAAAGATTGGTTCACATACTGTATAAAGCTTTGATATGAATCTAATTATGTATTGCAACCGGCCAATGAATCCTCGAATTTGCTTCTCGGTCTTGGGCGATGGCGTGGACATGATAGCCTTGATCTTGGTGGGGTCTATTTCAATTCTTCTAAAGCTAATCACATAGCCCAGGAGTTTTCCTTAGGTAACTTCAAAAGCACACTTGGCTTGATTTAGCCTCATGTTGTACTTGTGAAGTCTTTCTAAGAATTTCCTCAAGGCTATCGAGTGACCTGGGCGATCCTTAGATTTTACTCGGACCTAGATGACTCGGACTCATCAAACATGGGGCCTTCTTTCGTAGTTATGGCTATCTTCCTTCCTCTTGGTGTGGTCGTTTTCACATTCTTGCGCTATCCCTTGAGTAGTCCTTCCTTAGGAACAATGAGCTTGGAGGGGACGAAGTTCTCGTTTTCTAGGTTTGTTTGTATAAGCGTGGAGTTGTAATCGACACACTTCGGCTTGTTTGTCTCGTACCCAAAAAGGAGACCATGACATTGAAGTCGAAGCATAGGGGTGTATGTACCTATAGGTAGGATTTGGAATCCTATCCAAAAAGTTGCAATCCAAAATGATCTCAAACCCAGGCAGGCGTTTTTCATCCCTGACAAGTGGTTCAGGAAACTCATAGCATGGGTAATCTTCTCCCTATTTTATAAATTGTCCATTCAAAGTATGAGGGTAAAAGTTTATTGGCATTGCATCTTTCTGGTTACGAGCTTTTCTTCGTGCATTGGAATTGTTCAAGGCTCGCTTAAATTCTTCTGGAGTTGGCTCAAATCAAAGTCCAAAAGTATCTCTTTTAGGGAGGCTTGGTAGTCCTATGCACGTGGCTCTTTCCTTTTTCTTTCCTAGAGTCATTCCAAGAAAGTGCCCTTGTCTCTTTAAAATAGCATTGACAACAAGATTTGAGTGAGGGTCATAGTCAAGAGGGGTCTTTTCTTCTTCCTCGATAAAAGAGACCTCTTCAACATTAAAACCCCACAAATCTTCATCATGCTCATCGTGGTCCACGTGGATGATTGGGTTGTAAACCACATGGATCCTCATGGGGGAAGCATCGATAGTGATAGAGATACCTCCAACTATGGCCTTTACATGTTGATGGAGAGTGGAAGGAATGGCCTTTAGGTCATGAAACTAAGAGCGTCCCAACAATAGATTGAATGAAGGCTTGATGTCCACTACTTGAAAGGTAGTGCTATGATCAATGACCCCTGTAGTGATATTCATAGTGATGGTTCCAAGGGCTTGGCGACATATGTCATATGCCCTTATTCCTTGTGTAAACGGAGTTAGATCCTTATCTTTTATTCCCAACCACTGCTAAAATCGGTCAAATTGCGACCGCTTATCTACGGCCGTCATTAAAATGGTCGTAAAATTTGAAATTTGCGACCGTTTTTTACGTAGTCGCAAATCTGCGACTGTTTTTTGCTAAATAAACAGTCACAATTGTATTTGAACAAATTTTGCTTAAAAAACTACATGTCTAAAATAATTCTCAATAAAAATAACCTTATTACCACTGCTAAAAGCGGTTGCAAATATCGCAATTTGCGACTGCGTTTAGCCATCGTAATAAGGTTATGTTTTTTTTTTATATATAAAAACAAGGTATAAAAGGGATGCCCAACCCACCCTAACCCTAATTTTATAGTGGGTAGCTGTTTCTTGTACTCTTTTCTTTCTCACTTCTCTTTCCTTACTCCCCTTCTCACACCCCTCTTCTCTCTTTCTCTCTCATCTCCACTTTCCTTATCCCCTTTTTCACGCTTCATCATCTCTTTCTCTAACCGTCCCCTTTGTTAGGTTTCATAGCGTCCAACACTACCCTCGACTCGACCCCAGCGGTCATAATCCCAAAGGTTAGTCGGGACTCGACCAAATAAAACTAGAGTATCATGAACTTAAAGGTTTTCTCACTAATGATGAGATGCCTTTTTGAATTCAATTCAAGTGATTTTTCCCAAACCCAAAACTTGGGTATTTATAGGGAATGGAGACTTGATCTCCCTTCTCCCATCAATGTGGGAGATTTGCATTTTCCTCTATTTTATTTTAATCAAAAACAAAAAAAAATACAAGGTCAATCAACAAGCTTCAAGTGTCACATGGAGGGAGAGAGTAGGTGAGGACCATTCAAGGGCGGGGGGACCAAATTCCCTTGTACACCAAGCAACCCCTCAATTTCGGTCCCCACACAAAACCACATACACCTCGCCACATGAAAGGCTGGCAGCCTGCCTTGCTTGCCAAGGCTGCCAGCTGGCGCCTAGCACCAAGGATGGGTAGCCCAGCCAGCCAGCACGCAACACACGCGCAGCTAGCCAGCAAGCATACATGCGATGCTGCGATGCTGCTACTTGGTGCGCGCTTGTTGTGCGAGTGGTGTGGTGCTTGGTGCTGCTACGCTAGCACAAACACATAGACCAGCATGCCTAGCACGCTACTATGATGCTCGTGCTAGCGAGAGCACTGCTGCTATGCGATACCCAGCATGCACAGCCCATAGCACAAGCTTGCATAGCGAGCTGCTGTGCAAGTGCTATGCAATGCATGCTTGCGGCCTTGTGCACCAGCCTTGCTTGCATGCTTGGCCTAGAACGCAATGCATGCTAGGCCTACGGTATGGCTTGCGATGCGCATGGTAACTTAAGCTAGCCTTGCACTCACATGGCTAGGCCAATGCGAGGTTACGACCTAGCTCGAACTTGTCGCTTGTTTGATTTCTCGTCTCGTCGAATTCTAAACTCGACTCCACTTGTGACGCTCGGTTTCGACGCTCTAAGCTCAACATCCGACATCTTTGTTCGTAATACTCTAATGACTCATCTAATCCTTCAAATTGATTCTTTGTTTCGGATCGGTTATTCAATAGGGGTGCGACCTAAAGGGTTCAATCAAGATTAAGCCGTAATATTAATTATGCATTAATATTATTGATCAGAAGCGGCCTCCACCTAGGCATTCCGATCACTTGACCTTACTGAAGAAATAGCTTTCTAATAATTCCAAACCCTCTATTGGAACAATACACTGTTGGAAGGACACCATTCCTTTCAATCTCTTACTTGTCCTTCCGGACAAGTGTAATGTTAGTGTATAGCCCATTTCCTATGTCACTTAATGTCTATTCATGAACTATAAGGTAAGATTATTCGTCATCCTTATTACGTCCAGAAGTGCTTCTCGATTTTCGAGTTTGACTGTCAATAAGCAGATGATTTCTAAAATCCATGTGAGCACGGCCATGCATTTTCACAGTCTCGCTCTTCGAGAGGCCATGTATAAAACAAAAACATATTCTCTACTGTTAATAGGGGGACATTCCCAGTCTTGTATTGCTAGCTTCCCTTACTAAGAGGACCTAGTCTCCCGAGTTTTGCCGTTATAATCCCCATTTACAGCAGACGTTTGACAACATCAAAACGACTACTACTCAATCAAGAGAACTTACAATACTCATGGTCGAGGAAAAAGGTTATGATAGCTATAATGAGATATATACATATAGCGATTTTATATCTCTTAAAGTATTCTGATATGTCAATCCGGTATAGTTCTAAACCAATATCTGTGCAAATGATTTATGACAATCATATCCTCGTAGCACAAGAAACGGTGCTATAAATCATACTACACACTAATCTCAAATGGTCATTAATCGTCCATTGTTTAAATGACCTTGATTAGGGATCGTTTTCGATTGAAATATTCAATGTTCACTTAACAGGTGTTTCTTTATCCAAGACATGGTCTTGATACCCTGTTTTCAATATTCTCAAAAATCGAATGGACTCATTATTTAATTCTAAGCCACAATTAAATAGAAATGGAGTAATAATAAATTTGCGGAAAATTTAATTGCTCCAAGACCAAATGGTTTAATATAGTGTTTTACATTAAGACATCAAGTTTAATTAAAACACATATATAGGGAAATCAAAGCCAATCTCCAACATGCTTGATTCTCATTGCCTCAATGTGCTTGTTGTGCTTCACTTGAGGCAAAGGTTTAGTCAATGGATCGGCTACATTGTCGTCCGTTCCAATCTTACAAATTCTGATTTCACCCTCGGACTTCCATTCCCTTAACATGTGAAATCGCCGCTTGACATATTTGACCTTCTGGTGTTCCCTTGGCTCCCTGGACTGAGCAATAGCTCCATTGCTATCACAATAGAGATCTATCGGACCCTTGATGGAGGGTACAACACCAAGTTCACTAATGAACTTACGAATCCAAACTGACTCCTTAGCTGCTTCCGAAGCTGCAAAGTATTCGGCTTCAGTTGTAGAATCTGCAATGGTGCTTTGCTTAGCACTCTTCCAACTAAACGCTCCTCCATTTAGGAAAAATATGTACCTTGACTGCGACTTGGAGTCGTCTCCGTCAGTCTGGAAGCTTGCGTCAGTATAACCTTCAACTACCAAATCATTACTACCACCATAGACCAGGAACTTATCCTTGTTCCTTTTCAGGTACTTTAGGATATTCTTGGCCGCAGTCCAATGCACCTCTCCTAGGTCTGATTGGTATCGGTTTGTAGCACTCAAGGCATATGATACATCCGGCCAAGTACATATCATGGCATACATGATCGATCCAATAAGCGAAGCATATGGAATCTGATTCATCCTCTCTCGCATATCAGGTGTCTATGGACACTACTTCTAGCTGAAAGGTTTTGCCATGTGAAATGGGTAGGTGCCCTCTCTTGGCCCCTTCTATGTTGAATCGTGCCAGTACCTTATGAATATAAGTACTTTAGCTCAATCCAATCATCCTTTTAAATCTATCTATATAGATCTTGATTCCCAATATGTACTGTGCCTCTCCCAACTTCTTCATTGAAAAGCACTTACCCAGCCAGCCCTTTATGAACTCTAACAGTTTAGTGATGTTTCTAATGAGTAATATGTCATCGAAATATAAGACTAGGAATGCGAGGTCACTCCCACTGACCTTCTTGTAAACATAAGACTCATCTGGATTCTTGATAAAACTAAACTTACTAACGGCTCCATCGAATCGCAGATTCCAACTTCTGCTTGCCTACTTTATTCCATAAATGGACTTCTTAAGCTTACATACCTTCCTAGAATTGCTTGGATCAACAAAACCTTCTGGTTGTGTCATATACATAGTTTCTTCCAAAATCCCATTAAGGAACGCAGTTTTGACATCTATTTGCCATATTTCATAAACGTAATATGCAGCAATCGCTAGGATAATCCGAACGAACTTAAGCATTTCGACAGGATAAAAGGTTTCATCATAATCAATGCCGTGAATTTGCCTGTAACCTTTTGCCACCAGTCTAGCTTTTTATATATATACATTTCCATCTTTGTCTGTTTTCAACTTGAAAATCCATTTGCAACCAATAGGTTTGTAACCTTCATGCAAATCAACCAAGTCCTAGACTTGATTTTTTGACATGGAGTCCATCTCGGATTTCATGGCCTCTTGCCATTTTGCAGAGTCGGGGCTCATCATAGCTTGTGTGTATGTCACTGGCTCATCTCCATCCATAACTAGGATGTCTTGATCTTCGGTTAAGACAATACCAAGGTATCTGTCTGGTTGAGATCTTGGCCATTGCGAGCTACGTAGGGTAATAGGTTAAGCATTTGCATTGTCGGTTTGACTCTGACTAATGTCATTAGCTCCTTCTAAAGCACTTTGATTGTCAGTTTTGTCAGGTTGACTTTGTTGCTCATCCTCTCGAACTTCATCAAGTTCGATTAATTTCCTCCCACTTGTCATTTTGGAAAGGTGTTCCTTCTCCAAAAGGACACCATCATGAGCAAAAAACACTTTTTTCTCGGATTTCTTGTAGAAGTAATACCCCACTTCACTCTGAAAACTCTTTGAATTTCTCAGAAGATTCAGATTTGTTCGACATTAGGTAGACATAACCATATCTACTATAGTCGTCCGTGAAGGTGATGAAATATCGACAACCATTGCTTGCATGAACTCATTGGTCCACATACATCCATATGTATTAGACCTAATAAGTCACTAGCCCTTTCTCCCAACTTGGAAAATGGCTGCTTTATCATCTTGCCTGACAAACATCCTTCGCAATTTTCAAATGACTCCAAGTCGAATGAGTCAAGAATACCCTCATGAAGAAGTTTCTTGACGCATTTGATGTTAATGTGGCCAAGAAGACAATGCCTCAAGTAGGTTTTATTCGATTAAATGGTCTTAGCTCTTTTGGCGGTATCATTAATGTTATAAACTTGCTTTTCTAGAGAAAGCACATAAAGACCATTTTCTGAATATGCCTTACCATTAATGATACCGCCAAAAGAGCTAAGACCATTTAATCACATTAAGCAATCTCGTAGTAGACCCACCCTTCCCATATACCGTGCAAATCGTTAACAGCTTTAGAAATGTCACCTTACCCAATGTTGTCACAAACATGCAACAATGCAAACTATTAAAGTATAAGGTCTTGTTTATATATAAATATAAAGTCAACGTGTTTAAATATAAAAATATCAAATTTTGCCTCAAACCAAAAAAGAATCTTCGAGGACCAGAAGACTCAAAACATGCTAATTCATTCAAATACAAAGCAAAGCAATCAACAATGCACCATCGAATCTTAAGTGGAGCGGCAATGGACACCATATCTTCTCTTGGAACTAGAAAATTCACCCCAAAAGTCACAAGGTTCTCACTGCAACGATTAAAAAAAAAAAAAAAAAAAAAAAAAAAAAAAAAAAAAAAAAAAAAAAAACAAGATAAGCATTAAAAACAATCAAGGAAAACAAAACGGATAAAAAAATATTTATGATAGAAAATGACACTTAACTTCCTATCCATTGATTCATCCTTCAGCAAACAATAATCAAGAGCTTCCAAATGTAACTGAGGAAAACAAATTTAAATCCGAGCATTACCCCTTATAAAAAGAGTCACAAAAGGCACATTCTTACCTACTGGCCCATAGTCCAGTGAGCATAGAGATTTATTGGATCTAATAATACGTCCAGGAACATTTTTATTAAGTCCAGGAACATTTTCATTAGGTCCAGGAACATCGTTATTAGCTCTAGGAACATCTTCATTTAAATTGTTCAGGACCATACACTTCACGAAATAACTCATGTGCAGACTTCATCTTCATACACTCCGCAATTATACCATTGAAAAGCTTATGGTAATGAGGATCAGAGAGTAACTGTTGAGTTTGAGAAACTACAACATGATCCTCAAAAGATAATGAAATAGTTCTTTCAGAAAGAACATTAGAAACCAAATCACTCAAGGTTTTAAAACCATTTGACTGAACACTTAGAAAAAAAAAACATCCATATTTCTTTTAAGCAAAAGAAATGATTCATGAACAACCTACAAATAGAGA
Organism: Chenopodium quinoa; assembly: GCF_001683475.1. Taxonomy (NCBI): domain Eukaryota; kingdom Viridiplantae; phylum Streptophyta; class Magnoliopsida; order Caryophyllales; family Amaranthaceae; genus Chenopodium; species Chenopodium quinoa. Next base: position 676,551 of record NW_018742726.1, on the reverse strand, counting down.
AACAAAGAAGAAACTAAACAAATGTGACAAAGAAAAAAATGAAAGAGTTACTGAAACTGAATATTTAGGGTAACATTAGTGCACAGAAAGGGTAACTTTAGTGCACATAAAGGGTAACATTAGTGCACAGAAAGGGTAACTTTAGTGCACATAAAGGGTAACTTAGTGCATATAAAGGGTAACTTAGTGCATATAAAGGGTAACTTTGACGCATTTGATGTTAATGTGGCCAAGACGACAATGCCTCAAGTAGGTTTTATTCGATTAAATGGTCTTAGCTCTTTTGGAGGTATCATTAATGTTATAAACTTGCTTTTCTAGAGAAATCACATAAAGACCATTTTCTGAATATGCCTTACCATACAAAACATTATCGAAATAAAACGAACAATTATTGTTCTTAATTTGAAATTCAAATCCCTTGGCGTCCAACGCCGAAATTAAAATAATGTTTTAGGTAACTCTTGGAACATGATAACAATTGTCAAGTTCTAAAACAAGCCTAGAGGGCAAAGACAAACTGAAAGTTCCAACGGATACGGCAGACATCCTGGCTCTATTTCCGACTCAAAGCTCGACCTCTCCCTTCTCTAGCCTTCTATTTATCCTTAGTCCCTGATCATTGGAACAAAGGTATGAGCCACATCCGGTATCTAATATCCATGATGTTTTGCTAGCAAAGTTTAAGTCTATAACAAAAAAACCTGATACAGAAGCTAAGGTGTCGTTCTTCTTATCTTCCTTGAATTTGAGGCAATCCCGCTTCCAATGTCCTTTCTTCTTGCAGTAGAAACATTCGGAATCAGATTTAGAAGAGGCTACATTCTTGTCCTTACCGCTCTTAGCAGCACTTGACTTAGGCGGAAAATTCTTCTTCTTTATCCCTTTAAAGCTTCTCTTCTTACTCGAGCGCTTAAATGGCTTGCCCTTTCTCACCATGATCATGTCATGCTTCCCCTCATCCTTGAGGTTTTGCTCGGCCTGCTTTAACATACAATGAAGCTCGCTGAGGGTTTTCTCCATGCTGTGCATATTATAGTTCATCTTGAATTGACCATAGCCTTTGAGCAGCGAATGGAGAATGATGTCAATTACCATCTCGGTTGAATACCCAACATCAAGTCATTCCATGTTCTTAAATAATCCAATCATCTTAAGAACATGCGGGCTAACTGGTTCTCCTTTCTTGAGCTTGCTCTCAAGAATCTGCCTGTGGGTTTCGAACCTTTCAGTTCGGGCCTGCTCTTGGAACATATTCTAAAGTTCAGAAATGATCTCAAAAGTCGTCTCCTTTTCAAAGAAAGTCTTTTGAAGGTCTGGAGACATAGTGGCCAGTATGATGCACTTGACATCCCAATTGGCACTTTGTCATTGGTTAAGGGCAGCCTGAGTGACCTCCTCATTAGGAGTATCAGGCATTTCCTCATCAAGGACGTATTCCTTTTTCTCTTGCATAAGAACAATACGCAAGTTCCTTTTCCAATCAAGAAAATTTTGCCCACTCAACTTCTCCTTGTCGAGAATTGAGCGTAATGAAAAGTGGTTGTTTGAGTTATTTGCAGACATGTTTCTACAATTGAAAGAATTTGAAATGAAAAACCATTCATAAAACCGATAAGTTTGAAATTGAAAGCGTTCATGCAAATCTTCAATCTTATTAAGCATTTTATCCACGCATTAACATTAGTCCCTTTTAGGCGAGAATAAAATGATTCCAAGATCCCAAATATCAAAAAGTGATTAAGCATTTTAGGCTTGTCCTAACACTTAATATTTTAGGGTAAGCAATCCAATTACTAATAGCTCCAAGCTACTATTGATTCGATAAAATGTCACATCTAATGCTTCCTTGACATTTTATCTCCATTGCCACGACATCTAAGGACTTCTTACTGATATCGTTGAGCTTAACCAAGACGACTTGTATACCTACTGTACCTTACCTTCCTAGGGAAACGGTGATGCCTCGCTTTAGCATAGCCCATCACCACGCGCATTATTTTTGTAAGTGTCGTTCTTGGAATATCAAGTTTGGCTCAATATTATAGGGACCTAGGGTTTCTATGTTGGTTGATTTAAGTGAACTTAATTAATCATCGCGACATTTGAAATCCTAAAAATGCATCCATCATACCATTCAATCATATATAAACACAATTATATATAGAAAACATAGGTAAAAGATGCATTTGACAACTAGCATGATCCCTTGAGTCTTCAAATCTTCAAGGGTCTCCGATGCAACTTATTTGGCTTGCCTTCTTAGAAACGCCGTCTTCGAGACATCTCCGCCAAATGAGCAATTACTAGTTACTACGACTAGGATTAATCTAAATATTAAGGTACAAAATTACGCAATGGTACGCAGACTGTATTTAGATTTACAAAAATACATAACGGATCGTAGTTTGTATTTACTATCCTAATCGGGCCCTACTAGTTGTCATTTTCACAAAACCTGTGAAGCAATATACATTCCATTCATCCATTCACTATTTGTGAATGTTTCATGCATTTTACAACGATAAACAACTAACAATGCATTAACACGCGTGAACTAGTAACTAACTTAGGTGGTTAATCCAATTAACGCACCTGATTAGAACTAGTCAAAGTTGTTAAACATTTTATGTGATTAAAACGCAATTAGTTCAAGCAATTAACGAAGCTCTCACTAAATTCCGCATCCAACTTAATTAATCCAAATAATTAAGTCGGTTAACCCAAATTTTGTCAAATATTTTGCAAGTGTCGGAGGAACCGAGGCCTAGCCTCGTTAAAATAATTAAAACGACAAAAATTCACAAAACACATAGCCCAACTAACGCAAAAAAACAGCCCACCAAAAGCCGAGTGCCTAGCATCCAAGCCATGGGGCTATTCTTGCTAGGCACCAAGGCTACGGCTATGCATGCTTAAGTGCAGGCATGCCTGCCTAGCACAGCATGCTACGCCTGCTAGCACCAATAGCATCGCAGAATGCTACGCATGCTTGTGTGCATGCTGGCGTTAGCAGCGAGTGGCTGGGCTTGCTGGGGCTCGCATGCCATGCTGCCCAACAGCATTTGCGAGCATCTTCCAGCAGCCACGCAACACGCAACAAGCACGCACATAGCGTGCACCAAGCCCGCCACACAGCAGCGCATCTACGAGGCAAGGCAGCCTCACCACGCACTTTGGCAGCCATATGTGGGCTGCTTGAGCAGCTCGGCTAGCCTAAGGGTGCGTTTTGGGCAGTTTTACCTTGATTTGTGTGCACTTATCTCGGGACTTTAATTCCCGATTTATGTCTGACATAAAATTAATTCTAAATTTATTATAGAACCAAATTAGAGAAAAAATGAAATTAAATCAAGTCCAACTTATTTAAATTCAACTTTAGTAGTGAACAAGCCTAAATTATTCAAGAATCATTCTTAAATCAAATTAGGTTCATCTTGATGCTACAAAATTGAAGGGCTATACTCATAATTAATTTAACCAAATATAAATTAATAATGAGATTTGACAAAATTAAAGGGGTTGGAAAATTAAACCCTTTCATCCAATGAAAAATTTCCAACACTAACTTGTGTGAAATTGAAAAATTACATATTCCAATAAAAAGATTAATTAAATTTCAATAAAAAGTTTTGAAATTTTAGGACTTTAATCAAATAAAAAATGATTAGATCCAAAAAATAGTTCAACATGGAATTTAGCAATCAAAGTTCCAACCAAATAAACAATTAAAGATTGGATCTTTAACATACTAGGGACTTCAAAATTACAATATCACCATAAACATTCACACTTGAAGCAATTTATTTTCAAAAATGTGAAAATTTCAAGTTTATGTGAAAAATGAACTCACCAAATTAAGCACCAATTATGACTTCATAAACATGCATAATAAGGTTTATAATTGCAGGAGATTAGTGATCATTACCATACATTTAATCTACCTTTAACATGCCATAATTAATCAAGGTTTAAAGATTTAAAATTTTTCGTCAAAAACGAAAAACCCCTTGAAAAACATGTTTCTACGTGGATTTTGGCTTCTGGAAAGCCCTCATGAAAAGTCAAAAACGATTTAGAACATCGATTCTACCCAAAAATCACTATTTTTGAGTCGAAATTTGAGTTTGTTGGCCAAAATTAGTAAAATACGAGATTAAAACTAATTAAAACGAACTTCTAATCTAATTAGAAAGCAAAACCAGAATTTAAATCCATTTTAAATCACCTCAATTAATTATTAGTTATAATAATTAAAATGAGCGCGGCTTCGATACCGCTGTTGGGTTTCATAGTGTCCAACGCTATGCGGAAGAGAAACCCACCCAAGACCCGCCCATTAATTAAAGCAACTAAACATGCAATCACATAATTAACAACACAAGAGAAAGAAAGAGAAAAGACATTCTTACCCTTGACGCGTGCTTCGCTCGATTCATAAGCACCTACTTCAAAGCTCGAGCCACGCAAGTGCGTAGGCCTACGACGGCTCGCACCCTCGACCCGACCCGAGCGGTCTTAACCTCGAAGGTTAGTCAGGACTTGACCAAATAGAACTAGAGTATTATGAACTTAAAGGTTTTCTCACTAATGATGAGATGCCTTATTGAGTTCAACTCAAGTGATTTTTCCCAAACCCAAAACTTGGGTATTTATAGGGAATGGAGACTTGATCTCCCTTTTCCCTTCAATGTGGGAGATTTGCATTTTCCTCTATATTATTTTAATTAAAAACAAAATAAAAATGCAAGGTCAATCAACAAGCTCCAAGTGTCATATGGACGGAGAGAGTACGTGAGGACCATTTAAGGGGGAGGGGGACCAAATCCCCTTGCTAACCAAGCAACCCCTGAATTTTGGTCCCCACACAGAACCGCAAACACCTCGCCACTTGGTTGGCTGGCAGCCAGCACGCAACACACGCACAGCCAGCCAGCATGCAGCACATGCACAACCAGCTGACACGCATGCATGCGATGTTGTGATACTGCTGCTTGGTACGTGCTTGTTGTGCAAGTGGCGTGGTGCTTGGTGCTGCTACTCTAGCACGCATGCACAGCCCAGCATGCCTAGCACGCTGCTGCGATGCTTGTGCTAGCGAAAGCGCTGCTGCTATGCGATGCCCAGCATGCACAGCCCATAGCACAAGCACGTATAGCGAGCTGCAGTGCCAGTGCTATACAATGCATGCTTGCAGCTGGGTGCGTGGCCCAACACACTAGCACGCTAGCATGCTTGCAGCCTCGTGCACCAGCCTTGCCAGCATGCTTGGTCGAGCACGCAATGCATGCTAAGCTTGCGGTATGGCTTGCAATGCGCATGGTAGCTTAAGCTAGCCTAGCACTCGCATGGCTAGGCCAATGCGAGGTTACGACCTGGCTCGAACTTGTCGCTTGTTTGATTTCTCATCTCGTCAAATTCTAAACTCGACTCGACTTGCGACGATCGGTTTCGACGCTCTAAGTTCGACATCCCCGATGTCTTTGTTCGTAATACTCTAATGACTCGTCTAATCCTTCGGATTGATTCGTCGTCTCGGATCGGTTATTCGATAGGGGTGCGACCTAAAGGGTTCAGTCAAGATTAATCCATAATATTAATTATGCATTAATATTACTGATCGAAAGTGGCCTCCACCTAGGCATTTCGATCACTTGACCTCACTGAAAAATTAGCTTTCTTATAATTTCGAACCCTCTATCGGAATAATACACTTGTTGGAAGGACACCATTCCTTTCATCCTTCTCATTCTCTCTCTTCATTCTCCTCTTTCTCTCTCATCTCTTCATCTTCTCTTTCTCTCTCATCTCCTCACTTGACCATGAAGAGTAGCGCATCCAAGCTCACCGTCACAAGCAAGTAAAGAACGAGCCGCCATCACACCTCGACGACCTCCACCATCACACCGTGATGATCTCCACCATAATGACCACGCGTTCAAGCCCACCATCACGTCTACACGCTCGTGCCACCGTCACGAGCACGAGACTAAAAGAAGTCTAGGTTTTCTGGATCTGAATTTTAATTTAGGTTAGATTGTAGATCTGGTTCTATTATTTCTAATTTCTGATTATAATTATTTTTTGATATAATTGTAATTTTATTTTATAAATTTTGAAATATTTGTATAATTGTACTATAAATGTTTTATTTCTAATTTTGTAAATATATTTGATCTATTTTATTTATTTTATTTTGTATATATATTTTTCTATGAAATTTATGATTATGTATAGATTTTTGATCTATTTGATTTATTTATGAGATAATTGGACCTGTTGTTACTTTTTCCAGATTTGATTTACTGTAATTTAGATGTTTAATACTTTTGATTTTTTTTTACATTGTAGATTTGATTGTGTATACTGTTGTGTATTATGGTGGCTGAGAAAGGGCAGTGGTTTAATGGAAGAGAATGGGTGAGTTAGGTGTAGTGGGGTTATAGTTTAGGTTAGGGTAGTGGGGTTTTGAATTTGTTTTTTGGGATTTTGGTGAATTTTCATTTTGGGAGCAGTGGAGCACAATGGTGGCACTGCGTTGATTTTAATTTTTTTTTTAATTTTTTTGTAACTTTTAGCGACCGTCAAAAGCGCCGCAAATATGAACAATTGCGATCGCTACCAATACGGTCGCAATTAATACGTTTGTGAACGTTTTACAACCGGTCATTGAAAATAAAAAAAAAACGGTTGCAAAAAAATTTGCGACTGTCAACTAGTCGTAATAATGTTTTTTTACGACCAGGTGAATAACGACCACCCTGTTACGACCGTTGACGATCACAATTATTTTCAATGACCGTTTTTGCTATTTTCAGCGACCGTTAGAGGCGGTGGCAAAATCCTTAAATTTTAGTAGTGAACCTTCTAGCAGTACGAAGTAGGCATACATTAATTGCTGAACCATTGTCTACAAGGGTCATAGACACGTTCATCCTCTTACACACCACAGTAAGGTGTAAGGCTTTGTTGTGTTTGTCACCCTCCGGCGGCAAGTCGTTGTTAGAGAAGGTGATCAAATTATTTGGGCTAAGGAGGTCGCTTGTGAGGAAATTGGCCAACCCTTCTGGAGTAGTCTCAGAATCTACTCCAACTTTCGCGAGAGCATCCATTACTGCAACTCTATGCTCGTGGGATGATGCTAGAAGCTTCCATACATTCATCTCTACTTTAGTCTTCTTGAGTTGCTTGACTATATCATTATCATCTATGATGGATGTTGGAGCTTTTTGAGTTGTAGCTGGATAGGCACGTGTGCGACTTGTGATTGCAACCTTCCGGACCATGTGAGTACTGTGATTGGGGAATCCTCATTCCACATATCATCATCGTCATTGTCAGGATAGTGTGCCACAAGGGGTGATTCGATCATGTCCTTGAGGTATACATCTTCACCATCACTATCCCAAAATCCATTAATAAGGGTATCATTGGAGTCAGGAGTAGTGTTACTCTCTTATGGGATATTCTTAGAGATGTAAAGTATCTTCTCATCTATGAGTTTTTCGGACATAATCTTTGAACCGGAAGCATCTTTCAATTGTGTGACCTTCCAATTGATGGTATTTGGAATAGAAAGTATCCTCCCTCGTAAGGGATTCAAATTCTTTTTATTCGAGAGGCTTAACCATGCCCTTACTAAGGAGCATGTTAAAAGCTTACTCATAAGTGATGCCTATAGGTGTGTAAACCTTTCTATTCTTTCTCTCTTGCGGCTTAATAGCGTTGAAAATAATAGCTTCCTTCCAATGGTATTTAGTCCACGAGGGGAAGAATAGGGGTCACTTTTTCTTTGAATAAGATCGCATTCAATTTTCACTATTCTTCTAAGGAGATCTTGAAGTTTGACATGGGCTATATAAATAGCATTACGAAGACCGGTAATGTCTTCTTTGGTAGCCTCATTATGGAGATTAGCAATATTTTCATCGATATTCTTGTTTTGGAAATCAATCATGGCATCAAAGAAGACCTCCTCTTCTTCTTCAATGGCAACGATCTCTTCCATTTAAGGTTCTTTGATAGGCTTGATGAGGAGAGATGGATCAAAAGGGGTTTGATCTTCAGAAATAGCCAAGGCGTCAAAAAGTGGAGAATTGTTGATGCTTGGATTTTTACCGATAGGAGGCACAGGAAGCTTGTTGTTGTCGATCAAATATTGGATGGCTTCTTTTAGTTTCCAACAACTTTCAGTAGTACGACCCCTACCTTGATGATATTTTCAATGGGCATTAGGATTCCAATTAGGTGATCTCCTTTCAGGCGTTGGATCTTGGATAGGTCCAAACGGAGTGATCAATCCCTTAGCATGGAGACAATCAAAGGCAGTGTCATAGTTCATTCCAATACGGTTGAACTCTTTCCTTCGTTCTCTCTTAGGTCCTTGATTATTCAAGGCTAAGACATCGTTGAGATCATAGGTGCTAACATTGTTACTAGAGTGGGTGGTTTTGGAAGAAGAAGGATTTCTCGTTCTTCTTTCCTTTCCAGCCACTATTGTTACTATTGTCAGCAGCTTTTGCTTTTATAAGGTCATCCTCAATTTCAATGCATATGTTATAAACGGCCTTAAAAGTGTTTGAAAGTTGGTATTTTAGATGCTTTTGGTACTTCTCTTGAAGGTTTGTAATGAATATCAACATGGATTCATTTTCATTTGGAACCTCGATCATCTTGGCGGAAGTTTCTTTCCACCTATTATAAAATGCAGTGAAGCCCTCATTTTCCTTTTCTTTAAGCAAGCTATTTATAATCAATTTCTACTTGGACATTACACTTGTATCTATCAATGAAAATGTGTATAATACTATGCCAAGTAGCAGCTTTATCATAACCTATAGAAAAGAACCAATGTTGGCATACTGGTTCCAAAGAAAGAGAGAAAAGCGAGGGAAATATATTCTAATCAATCCCCTTAATTTCCATGATTGTTTCAAAAGCCTTTAGATGGAAGTAAGGATTGTCAATGGATTTTAACTTGGGAATGTCATTAGTTGAGAACTTGTGCGGAAAAAGGTCCTTAACCACTGAGAGTCCCTTAGAGCTTATGTTGAGGTACTTATAGTCGTCGGAGACTTGACTTAGGCTCTCTTGAATGCGCTTGATTATCTCGGGTGGAACTTGTTTGTTAGAATCTTCGACCTTCTAGAGTGGTGAGTCCTTTGACAAGCTCGGCAAGATCTTCCATGTTCTTTTCGAGGTTTCAACATCTTCCTTGGAGGCCATTGGTTTCCTCTTTCTTTGATACGTGTTCTTAAAGAATATATCTTATATGTAGGAGTTATCTCGAACTAAGCGCCCTTCTTTCCTCAACCTAACGCTATAACAATCAAACCATGGGCACTTTAATGACTTGACTCTAACTATCTCATACATTATAGGGTTTAAAAAAGCAAAAAATGGGTGTATGTTTTGTGGGAATCAAGTAGAGAATACAAGTTTTCAAAATACATATTTTATGTTGGGAGGATACTATCCAACTTACTCCCCAAAAAAATTACGGAAAAAAGACGCCTGTAAGACTCTAAGCATGGTCATAGTGTGACAGAAGGCATGTACAAAGTGTGTGCAAAGACTCATGGGTGAAAGTGATATTTACAAGACTCATGTGATGACCATGTGACTAGACATGTGGTTGAACTCATACAAGACCAGGGAAAGATTGTAAACTGTCATTGAACTGGATAATCGTAGCAGTGGGACCCAATGCGAAGACTTAGAAAGAAATGGTTGAACCATCACGTGGTGATGGAACTGTCGCTTGACGATGGTTCCATCATGACACGACAAGATTGTCGCACCACGATGGTGACCATCGCCATGCGTCGCAAATCAAAGTTGACGTGCCAATTTTGGGAGCATCACAGTGATCTGTCTTCGGTCATTCTTTCGAAGGTTTAAGCCTAAAAGTCTTCTAGGTCGAGCATATTAAGTCATTATGAGTTGATTTAATTAACCAAATTAATTAAGCAAAGTCTTTTTAGTCTTTAGGTTAGTATACATGAGTCATATGTACAAGAAACAAGTTAACACAAAGGGTTAGTTTAATCACAAACAAGGTATGCACAAGTAGCCAAGTAGTCACAACATGATGCAATGAGTTTGTCACCTAACCATGGCTCTAGTTCTCTAAGGTCAAGGATTATGGTGTCCAAGAGGGTCCATGGTTAAGATCTCGGATGCATCGCGCAGAAGTCTTACCTTGAAAGGGTTGGCACGATGGACGGGACCCCGCGTGTTAGACTCAACTCCATGGTTTGGTGAATTCAACAAACTCGGATGCACCCATTATTGCACGTAGCATTTTTAGAGTGGACGGAGCGTGAATTCCCAAGGGCCACTACTACAAAAAAAAGGCTTACAGAGCGGTTAAAATAGGCTTTATAGAACGCCTTAGGATCGTTTTTTTGCTAAGCGATGTGTAAAGTATAGAGAACGGGTCGAGTAGGCGTTGCATATACTTGTATATAGAGAACGGTTGTTAGTCACAATGTTCTCTTTTCCCTTCCTAAAACCGTAAAATAATGAAGGAAAACAGAACAGTTAGGCTACTTAACTGTATTATATAACATTACAAAAGAGAACTGTCAAGTTAGATAACCGTTCTCTACTGTTTTAAAAAAGAAATAATCTCCAATTTATATTATTTGGTTATTATATACACTTAAAAAAAAATTATTGTGCTATTTTATGGCTGTATTATTCCTGTATATTTTTTTACGAGATTATCGAGCTATTTTTGGTATTCCTGTATTTGCTGTAATCCCATATTTATTAACAAGATTACAAGACAGTGTAAAATAAATACACATTAGTTAATACTCCGTATTCCGTATACAATAAATTCATCTAATTAAATATAACCAAGTTTTTCAAAATATAACTACAAGGATGTACAAAAATTCTATACTCAAGATTTTTATTCGTAACTTCAATTTCACAAATAATTCAAGTTGATATATTCCGGTCGCTTCAACACTTATCGCTTATGAACTCCAGACTTCAAAATCTCTGCAAAGACAAGTCCTATTAGATTAATATATTCAGCGATACAAACACACTCCATATTCAATAAAATTGATAGTAAGAAAATCAATATACTATAGAATTCACATCCGTTGATATACTTGATATCAAAATCTAAAGTCTTAACAATAAAAATAAAGAATGAACCCAATAATGCTGAAATTGTACGAACACTAACAAAAGAATCTCATTCCCCTAAAATAAACTAAAAATATATGCGAAGTAGGAACTTATCACCTCATGGACTCGAAAGAATAAAAGTTGAATCCGAACTCCAATAATTATTGGAAAACAAATATAGTTAAACAAATTATTTGAACTAAAGATGCATAATGCATATATAGAACCAAAATTATGGGAAAAATTAATTCAAAAGTAGATCTAGTCTAGTATAAAAAGAGGCGATTTCACACTAATTAAAAACGAACTCTAATTTAGCAGAAAAAAATTACATCATTCTAAAAACAAACCAATAAATACAAAAATTCTTCAGTTTATAAACATTTAAAATTCACCAATCGTATATGGAATTGATGAAATTAATATCTCAAAAATAGATCTAGGACAAGAAGAAGAACAACATACCATTTGCCATCTTCGTCTAAGAAAATCATTAACAAAAACATATAAAGTCAAGAGTAAGATTTCTGAAGAGCAAATGTTAGACCACCCATTTTAGAGAACCTCTTGAAATTTTATGGGTTTGTGAATTGAAAGGAAGTTGATAATTTAATGTTGAGGAGTTGATGGCGGGTGTCAAACGCTGGGTGGAGTTAGGTTTTAGTCGGAATTCCATTTATTTTGGGAAGGAGTATTATTTCTTAAGAGATTAGCCTTAAAGATCAATGGTTATGATTTGTAAAAGAGCACAAGGCCCAAAGAATTTTTTACTTTTTAATTGGAAAAGTAATACAGAACGGTTGGATAGATAAATATTCTGTATTCTTTCCTTTACAAAACATCTGACAGCGAGAGGCGCTCTATATAGTTCTACAATACGCTTATCCAACTTAACCGTTCTCTATCTTGCGTTTCTTATTTGACCTTTTGTGGTAATGGGCTAAAACCATATGTAAAACACATATGGGTTCAGAAAGGTCGAAAAAAACTTAATCAGGGAGTAAAATCGTCGAGACAGTGCTAGAATCAGGCGAAACAGGAAGACAGAAAGCTGGCGCAAAATCGTCAGACTCTGTCGCTGGACAGCAGTATCCAACGTCCGACGTCAACCTTGTTGTGAAATGACAGGGCTGTCGTCCGGCGTTGGTTACTGTCACTAGGCGACAGTTCTAGTGCTCTACGGCAGATTCGGTTTTTAATATTTTTTCCGCTTTTTCGCAGCGTTTTTCCGATTTTAGTTGTGAAAATATTTCCGGCCTTTCCTACGTGTATTTCCTATGTTTTGACGCATTGCGAATGGTCTTTCTAATGCGTACCTTTTTATGCTTATGCCACATTGTTAATCAAAATTACGCACATGAATATCAAAAATCTTTCAAGTCTCATCCACTCATTCTAATTAATAGCTAAACAAATTAGGAATTAATTTAGAAATCCTCCCAAGCGAAGTCGCCAAAAACTGTAGGGGATATTTCCAACTCTTTGGGCCCTACAGGTGGGTCATGTTTTTAAGCATGGCGGCTGTAGACACCTGATTGTGTCTCCCCAAAAATAAATCCAGTGATGAGTACCTTTCACGTCTTTGATTATCAAGTTAGGTGAAGAGTTGAAGAGTCTAGTGAATTCCCTTTAGCCTTAACCATTTATAACCTTTTCTAAAATGTTTTAATCCAAAATCATTCATTTCGTGTTTTTAAACCCAAAATCATTCTTTTCATGTTTTCAAATTCATTCATTTTGTGTACTCTTTATAAAACGTCCAAACTAGATTATTTTGGTCCATAATCCTGGTCCAATTATTATGTAGTTGGATGGGACTTGAAAAAATCTTTCTATCGATATATTATAAGCCCAAATCCGACTTAAAACGAATAAGTTATGGCCAAAATACTAAACCAAGCCCAAACCGGACCTTGGTCCATCCCACCTATGACCCAATGATCGTGTGGAGGGTACAATTACCTTATTCCCATTCCTAAACCAATTATGATTCTTTAGTAATTTCTAGAATTTTATAGATGGTTATAATATATCCTTTCCGAAAGATAAAGATAAAGAGTTTGAAATTGAATAAAACTCCTCTTTTTGAAAATCCTTATCCCCTTCGAATTGAAAGACGTTCAGATGTGATTATTGTGCCTCATAATTTTAATCCAAATATTAGATGATTGGATAGACCTTGAAATTATATTTCCAATGATATATCATAATCCCAATTCCGATTGGAAACGAAAAAGATATGATTGATTTACCAAGCTCTATCCAAAACTGACAACATTCCACTATTTCGATCATATATTTTATTCAACAAAAGATATCAATCTTATACTAATTGGGTTGTAAAGTAGAGTTCAAAAGCTTTTGAGCGATATATTATTTATCTTATTCTGATTTCTGGATCAAAAGTTATGATAAAAACAAAACCCGCAAAATTGCAGGATCATCGCGCCGCGACAAAGTCGTCGCGCCGCAATGAAAAGAGTTTTATTCCTATTCGATTTCTGACTCTTTTCTGATCCTTCAACCCTCTTTTTTTCTTATAAATAGAGGTAGAATCACCCTGTTTTTTATCACCAACAATCATCATCTAATCCTCTCTCTAAGCGAAAAACTTTTGTCTCTCTCTCTTATTTCTTGATTTCTTGCCTTAGCCTATATATCCCAACACATCCAAACACACATCTTTTGATACTTTCCCAAACAAACACCATACCTCCTTCACGAGCCTTCGACCTCGACGTGAAAGGTTGATATTTCTGAGGGTTTAGTCCCAAATCTATATTTCACTTCTTATTTTATTTATTTGTTTGATTTAACCTTTCTTGAAGTTACTAACGTGTGTATTGTTTTGATAGAAAAAGATACGAGGCATTAAATTAAGTAATTCAATTACTTAAATATTCTTGTAATTCCTAGTATCATGTTAGAATGTTGATTTTGATTCCTAGTATCATATTAGGATGCTTTTTTAATTCCTAGTACCATTTTAGGGTGTTAATTAATATTTCTAATATCATGTTGATTTTGGTTTCAAGTATCATGTTTAGGTTAAAACTTTGATCTTTATTTATTAGTGACATGCTAGGATTTGTTATTAATCCGTTTAGTATCATGCCTAGGATCTTGCTAATCATGTTTTGATGACGTTTGGATGATTTTGATTAGGATGATGATTGTTGTGTCAATTATATATTACTTGATTATTCATGATTTATTATTATTGCTTGATCACACCCTTCCTTCAGGTTTAAAGGGAATTAATACTTTAAATCACGCCTAATAAAATAATTAATAATTTGATTTTACGCTAATATGATTTTAATTCAAGTGATTGCCAATAATAATAGATTTATTTGTGCATTAATAATCAACAAACGTAGATTAAGCAGGTTTAGGATTAACTTGATATATATATGTTGATCGGAAAGCGCACATGAATATCATAAGAATTAAGTAGAGGGCGATTTAGGGGGATTCATCTCTTTTAGGATGGATTCGTACCATCATCCTCGAAGATCCAATCATGGGTTTGGACGACCACTATGGAGTTCTTAATCTCCGTGATCGTGAATAGGGTGTAACCTTCACACCTGTGAACGGTTTACAAGTTCCTAAAACTTGTTAGCAACTCTTTTATCTCTAGCTTCCTTCCCTTTGGACGCCACCATGCTTAAATTTATAATCACAATGGGGCTCAAAAGGTTGAGTTTGAAAAATTCCCTACAGTGTCGCTCTAAGGAAAAGAAGCTAGAGAAAAAGAGTCGCCAACAAGTTTTAGGAACTTGTAAACTGTTCATGATTCACAATCACAGCGATTGCTAACTCCATAGTGGTCCGGAACCATGAATGGATGTTCGAGGATGATGGTACTAATTTGACCTAAGAGAAGCCAAACCCGCCCTAAATAGTCCACTACTTAATTGTCTTGATATTCATGCGCGTTTTTCGATCAACATAAATACATCAAGTTTACCCTAAACCTGTTTCATTTATGTTGGTTGATTAATAATGCACAATCAAATCTACTATTTGCGATCACTTGAATAAAAATCATATTAAGCCTAAATCCAATTATTAATTATCTTATTAGGCGTGATTTCAAGTACAAATTCCCTTTAAACCTGCAAGAAAGGACGTGATCAAGCAATAACAATAAATCATAGATAATTAAGCAAAATATGATTAATATCACAATCAAAACATCGTTAGTAAGATCCTAGGCATGATACTAAACAGATTAATAACAACTCCTAGCATGCCATTGATAACAAAATCAAAGTGTTATCCTAAACATGATTTCTAATAATCAAAGCATTAATCCTAAGCTTAATTTCTATTCAAAAGAAAGCAAAAAAAGGGTAATTGGATTATTCACTTTAATGCCTCAACCTTCTTGCTATTAAAACAATACACATGTTAGTAACTTTCAAGAAAGTTAAATCAGTAAAGTAAATAATTAAATATGAATTGAAATATAGATTTGGGACTAAACCCTCAGAACTATCAACCTTTCACGTTGAGGTCGAAGGCAACATCGAGTATGGTTTGGAGTATTCGAATCTAGTAAAGGAAGTATTGTGTTTGTTTAGGGATGTTTAGGCTAAGAGCATGGGTTTAGGAATTCTCTCTAATTCTTGTGATGGTTTGTACATGATGATTGTAGCTAATTCAAGCTGATTATCAATGGTCTCAAAGTGGGGAAACGACCTCTAATTATAAGGAAAAAAGAGAGCCTGGATGATCAGAAAAGACCAGAAGTTCTAAATAAAATAAAACCACTTTGGTCGCGGCGGGCAACAGGACTGTCGCCACACGTTTGTACTTGTCACGACGCGACAGGGCTGATGTGGCGTGATGGTCTTGTCGTTGTGCGTTTGTTCTAAAAGATAGTAAAGTCTTAAGGATTTTGATTTCTAATGGAACTATGTTTGTAGTTGATACCCGAACGTCTTTGTATTCGAATACAATTAAGATTATCATATGACAAATTTTATTCAACATCGAACTTCTTTGATCTTTAACTTTTTGGAAAGGATAAATTAGAACCTTATAGAGGATTCCGGAGGATCCTAATTGATTTAGGATTAGGAATTAAATATTTGGACTCCATATAGTCATTGGGTCGTAGCTCAGGTGGATCTAGGCTCGGCTTAGTATTTTGGCCATATCTTATTCTTTTTAAGTTGGATTTGGGCTTATAATATATCGTTGGAAAGCTATTTTCAAGACCCATCCAAGTACACAATAATTGGAAAAAAATAATTTGGTTTGGGAGTTTTTATGATTTGGACACGAAATGAACAATTTTGGGCTTAAAGACACGAAATGAATGATTTTACATTAAAACTTTCAACAAGTTTTGCATGCCCCCGGTTTACAATAAATTTATTGTAAATCGACGGTGGCGCACGTGCGAGCTAATTTACTTTTTTTTCACAACAACACACGCGAAAATCTCAGACCTCAAAGTTAGCAATCGCAGAACAAAAATGGAGGAGAGAGAAAGTGAAAACATGCAGAGAGAAATCGCAAAAATGAGTTCCTTAGGGCTTCGATCATCAACGAAGAATTCATCAACGAACTTTAATACCTCAAATTGCAATAATCTGATCCACGAATTTCTACAAAAACAGAGGCAAATTGAAACTCCATTGTTAGGTGATTTTGAGAACTCAAATTCTTTTGTTGAAATCGATTTAAATAGATCGATTATAGAAGAAAAAGAAGAAGAAACAAAGAGTTTTGAAGATGAATTTGTTCTAATTTTTTTACGATAATAACAATCCTGACACTGGAGGTAATCAAATTTGTGGAGGTAATCAAATTGACAATGCAAAAGAAGCAATTGAAAATGTAGAAGAAGCAATTGATAATGCAGAAAATCAGGTGGTTCCTCGTAAATCAATTGATTCAAATTCAGAACAAACATCCAAATCAAATGCAACTGAAGGTAATTTCTATACAATCAACCTTCTAATTAATCAAAATTCATCAATCTTCTATAATCGATCCATAATTGTTATTTTTGATATGAACTTATGTTACCCATATGAATGCAACATTGATAAAAGTTACCACGAATTAGTCTTGAGAAAATTCAATTTGTATGCAAAAAAGTAACCCTTTGAATGCACAAATGTTACCCTTTTTATGCATAAAAGTGACCCTTTGTACGCACAAATGTTACCCTTTTATATGCGCAGATGTTACCCTTTGTATGCAAAAACGTTACACTTTGTATGCACAGATGTTACCTTTTGTATGCATAAAAGTGACCCATATAAAATATAGTATTACTCCCCTCCGATTTGATTTCTCTAAACAAAATGATATGCTACCTCTGGTTATCTGATATGTCTGTATTAAATCACAGATGCAAATCCAATTGATGCTTCTGGTTTAGATCTTAGAGGATCATTTGTCGGTGTGGTAAGAGAAACTTTTGAAGAAATTTTGGAATTGTATGAAAAACATGCTGCTATACTAGGGTTTTCAATAAGAAAGCATACAACAAGATACTTCAGACACATAGAGAAAGTAAGTGAGAAAAATAATGTGTGTTCTGCTGAAGGAAAGAGAAACTCCGGTGACAAGAAAACAAAATTAGTTGAAATGGTTGATGAAGAGAATGTAAATGTGAAAACAAGAAAGCCAAGACAAGTAGCCATTACATGATCTAATTGCAAGGCATGCATAAGAGCGAAAGTAAATAAAGAAGGACAGTTTGAGGTGGTGGCACATGTTTTAAAACATAACCACGAGCTAACAAGGTCACAGTGGCATTATTTGCATCGTTCTGAAAGAAAAATGACAAAAGAAAAAGCTGAAGCAATCAAAACAATGAAATCTTCAGGTCTGACTACAATGGACACTTACAATTACATGGCTATAGAAGCTGGAGGAGAATAGAATGTAGGGCATAGTGTTATAGATCACCTGAATATCTTCTCAAGGTTGATAATGGAGCAAATTGAGGCTAGAGATGCTCAAACTTTAGTGAACATTTTAAATCAGGAACAATCAGAGGATCCAAACTTCTTTTTTAGAGTGAAGTTTGACAATGAAGGAAGAATTTCCAATATCTTTTGGAGGGATTCAATGATCCTAGAAGACTGTAGGATATATGGAGATGTGCTTGTCTTTGATAGAACATACAGATTCAACCGATATAATCTTATATGTGTTCCATTTGTTGGAATAAACAATCACTAGCATAATTGTATGTTTGCATGTGCTTTTATTAGGGATGAAAAAACAGAATCGTTCGTGTGGCTACTAGAAACCTTCTTGAAAGCTATGGAGGATAGAACACCAACTTCAATATTCACTAACCAGGACCAAGCAATGGAAAATGAAACTGAGCAGGTAAAAAGTTTATATTTACATGTTACCCTAACTAATAAGTTCTGACAACATACAATATTTTAACATCAAACCACAAGTTACCCTTTTTAGTGCATAAAGTGACCCTTTTAACTGCATAAAGTGACCCTTTTTAATGCATGAAGTGACCCTTTTATTTTGAATGTAGGTGCTTCCTAATACAAGGCATAGACTTTGTATCAGGCATTTGGAACAAAATGCAATAACCAGATTTGGGGCTCTAAAAAAAGATAAAGAGTTCAAGTATGCATTCAACCAGTGCTTAAAGTGGTGTGTGACAAAAACAAGAATTTGAAGAAAAGTGGCAGGCAATGATGCAGAAATATGACTTGACAGCACACTCTTGGTACAAAAGAGTGTATGAATTGAAAGAGAAATGGTGTCCTGCCCTTAGTAGAGATTTTTTTTCAGCAGGAATCTTGTCATCACAAAGGATTGAAAGCACTAAGCAAGTAAAGCAACTACCTTGACAGAATTTTATACCATATTTAAGAAGACAACCAATCGTTGGAGAAGCACAGAGAAATATGATAAGTTTACCTGTAGCAAGTCAATAGCATTCACTTCATTGCCACTGTCCGGAATGTTAAAGCATGCTGCATAGGAAAAAATTTAACTCAAAAGTACATAAATAACACAAAATATATAGCAACTTAAATGTAGCTACATGATTTTGGTGCACAAGGTTTCACTTTGTCACTCTTCTGAGATTTTCAAGAGGAGTTTGGATACTCTATGGAAACAATTGTTCAAATGATAAGGAGAACTGAAGAATGTGTACTTTATCAAGTAACCCCTAGAAGACAAGCCATGGTCTGCACATTAAGTAAACTATATACATGAGAGCCAAAGTGTATGGTGTACTTGCAAAAATTTTGAAGCATCTGGATGGCTATGTTATCATTGCATTAGAATTCTAAATCTACATTCAGTAACAAGAATACTAGACAAGTATGTTACAAAAAGATGGACTAAGTTGGCAAAAACAGAGGCATGGAAGCCATATATACCACGGACGCAAACAATGTTGAGGGAATACTACAATCTAATCTTAAAAAGTCAAGAAAATGAAGAGACGAGAACATTTGTGGAAGAAAGCTTAAGAAATAGTCTAAAAATGGTGGAATACTTACTTGCTACCGGTGCTCAGAGAGAAGAAGGTGCAGAAGCTGCTTCTGACATTCCCGATGTGGCAGACATCACTCCGAGCGATAACGATGTTTCTTCGGCATCCAATACAAGCATAAGTGTACCAACAATACTTGATCCTAAAAGAGTTGTAACAAAAGGAAGAAGCAAGAGAGCAAAAGGAGGGCTTGAAAAAGGAAAGAGAAAAAAGAAAAAAGAACTGCCACCTCCAGATTCAGAATTTGGATCAAAGACACCTAACATACGACTCTTATAAGAATTTTTTATTACCAGCTTTATTAACATACGAAGTAACCCTAGAAGACAAGCCATGAGAGCATGGAATAGGTCGAAGAATCAAGATCCTACAAAGCCATATATACCATGGAGGCAAACAATGATGAGGAAATACTACAATCTAATCTTAAAAAGTCAAGAAAATGAAGAGACAAGAGCATTTTTTTTTTATCATTATTATTATACTTTAGCATTTTTTTAACATACGGACTCTTTTAAGATATTTTTATTACCAGCTTTAGAACCTTTTTTTTTATCATTATTATTATACTTTGTATTGTTATACTATTTTTTTTTCTTTTTTTACTCTATGACTAGCTTTGGTTAAAATTTGAATGAACAAAGTAAACGCATACCCTTTTGTGAACATAACCCTTTTGTGAACATAAGTTACCCTTTTTATGCACATAAGTTACCCTTTTCATGCATAAAAGTTACCCTTTCTACCCACAAAAGGTAGCCTTTTTATGTTTAAAAGTTACCCATTTTATGCACAAAAGTAACTCTTTTTATCAACAAAAGTGACCTATAAAAAACTGAATTGAACCTTTTACCTGTATGAAGTAACTCTTTTACCCGCATGAAGTGACCCTTTTTAGTGCATGAGTGACTCTTTTTAATGCACAATTAAAAAGAAAAATATATACAAAATAACATTTCAAATTACTTAATGTATGCACATACATTTAGTTTTCAAAACAAAACCACCAAAACCTACATTCAGTTTTTAAAAAAAAACCACCAAAAACTATACCATAGAAAATTTAATTACATCATTAAACTTGATGTATGCACATACATTAAGTTTTCAAAAAATACTACTACACCTTATCACTAACAAGTCAGTTCACTCTTTAGAAGGAGTGTACTTCTTTGTTTCCTTTTTTGCCCTTTTTTCTTTGGGCTTTTCTTCTGCTGCCTTTGCATTTTCTTCTGCTACTTTTGCCTTTTCCTTTGCTTCTTTCCTTTCCTCAGCTTCTTTCTTTTTCTTCTCAACAATATCAATTGCCTTGACATATTCAACATTTTTCTTCCTCTCATTGAACCTGGCTAATTCTACCAAGACGTCAACCCTGGATTTATTCATATCACACAATACAAGTGTGGTACCGACCTGTCCATGCAGATATTTTCTTCCATTCACAACAAAGAAAAAAAAAACTTATCAATATGATACTTAAACATCAGAAAGGGACAAACAAAAGATAAATAGATGAATAGTTACTGTTTTGAGTTCATTTAATATGAACGATTCACTAATAAAATGGAGCATGTGATACATGACAAATACTGCATAGTCCATGTTGTCAACCTTATAGTCTTTCTCCATTCCAACTTAACAATTTCAAACTTATAGGAAGGTAGCTTAGTACTCTTTGGATGATTTCTTTTGCCAAGAAAAGCACCTTATTGAACACACTGATAAAAAAAATATAAAAGTTTAGAATCCATTGAATACAAAAAAAAATTTAAATTGAAAAAATAGATCAATAGGAACATACCACACGAGAAGACAACTCTCTAAAGTAATCAAGAGTAGAATCACGCCAAATTATATTGTCAAGATAATAAATCAACTCCTTTGCATGATCAACAACAAACAAAACGTAGTGATCCTCAATAAGAATAGGAATATAAATCTGAAACAGTAAAATCAAAAGTGGTTTAGACAGAGCATTTCACAAACATAACTCTTTTAAGGGTATGACATTAGTTATGGCATGAAATATACCAGTTCAGCATCCATTATATCACATTAAGCAATCTCGTAGTAGACCCACCCTTCCCATATACCGTGCAAATCGTTAACAGCATTAGAAATGTCACCTTACCCAATGTTGTCACAAACATGCAACAATGCAAACTATTAAAGTATAAGGTCTTGTTTATATATAAATATAAAGTCAATGTGTTTAAATATAAAAATATCAAATTTTGCCTCACACCAAAAAAGAATCTTCGAGGACCAAAAGACTCAAAACATGCTAATTCATTCAAATACAAAGCAAAGCAATCAACAATGCACCATCAAATCTTAAGTGGAGCGGCAATGGACACCATATCTTCTCTTGGAACTAGAAAATTCACCCCAAAAGTCACAAGGTTCTCACTGCAACGATAAAAAAAAACAAGATAAGCATTAAAAACAATCAAGGAAAAAAAACGGATAAAAAAATATTTATGATAGAAAATGACACTTAACTTCCTATCCATTGATTCATCCTTCAGCAAACAATAATGAAGAACTTCCAAATGTAACTGAGGAAAAAAAATTTAAATCCGAGCATTACCCCTTATAAAAAGAGTCACAAAAGGCACATTCTGACCTACTGGCCCACAGTCCAGTAAGCATAGAGATTTATTGGATCTAATAATACGTCCAGGAACATTTTTATTAAGTCCAGGAACATTTTCATTAGGTCCAGGAACATCGTCATTAGCTCTAGGAACATCTTCATTTACATTGTTCAGGACCATACACTTCACGAAACAACTCATGTGCAGACTTCATCTTCATACACTCCGCAATTATACCATTGAAAAGCTTATGGTAATGAGGATCAGAGAGTAACTGTTGAGTTTGAGAAACTACAACATGATCCTCAAAAGATAATGAAATAGTTCTTTCATAAAGAACATTAGAAACCAAATCACTCAAGGTTTTAAAACCATTTGACTGAACACTTAGAAAAAAACATCCATATTTCTTTTAAGCAAAAGAAATGATTCATGAACAACCTACAAACAGAGAAACAAAGAAGAAACTAAACAAATGTGACAAAGAAAAATAATGAAAGAGTTACTGAAACTGAATATTTAGGGTAACATTAGTGCACAGAAAGGGTAACTTTAGTGCACATAAAGGGTAACTTAGTGCATATAAAGGGTAACTTTACTGCACATAAAGGGTTTTAGTGCACATAAAGGGTAACTTTTGTGCACATATAAAGGGTAACTTTTTTGCACATAAAGGGGTAACTACTAAACATATAAAAAAAATACTTACATCAGTTGAAATTTCTTTTATTTCATCATCAGTCATCACACCTTCTTTAAGAGGTTTCTTAACAACAGTTTTGCTAATAGCAGGCTGAGACAAAGGATATGTAGAAGTATCCAATGGTCCCTGCCCAAAACCACCAGCTTCAATCTCTAAATTAATTCGACTCTTAACCTTAGCATCTGTCCAATGTTGAATCAAAGGAAGGCTACAACTTTCCTTTTCTCCTTGAAAATTTAAATGGTGAAAATACAAAATTTACAAAACCAGCAAACGTCCACTAACACTTTGAATAGTTAGATAATTGTTATACTGATCAACAGACTTCTTTAACTTCATCAAAACATAAGAACACCAATCAAAAGTTTTTATTTCATCAACTTCTTCAACAGCCTTTAGCAACTTCAAAGAAAAAGTCCTATTAGGAGTAGCAGCTAAAAAGCTAGACATAGCATGAACCACAAATTACCTCTTAAATTATACCCCTCCATCAACTAAATCCTTCATCCGAGACTCCAATTTTGACAAAGGAATAGCTTGCTTATCAGAAAGATCAAAATCAGATCTCCATGCCTGATTAATACATTGTCTACACTTGCAACTTTAGCATTTTTCTTCAGTTCAAGAATAGGAATATCAGTCATAATATAGGTAAACAAAACACATCACACACATCATTCCTAGTAACTACAAATTTTTTACCACTAGCAACGGTAAACATGCAGCTACCATCATTAAAGTTTTAACAAGCCAAGGTAGCATTTTACGACAGAGAGTTTTCAATTTTAAATGTAACAAACCGCCAAAACCAACTTCTTCAACAGCTTGTTTTTGTTTAACACTAAGTTCTGCACCAAACTTTCCAAGGTATATGGTCTACACCTTGTAATCAAACATCTCTAGTCCCTAAATAATAATAAATAATAAAAAAAGGGGTAACTAAAACAATATAGACTACAAACAAAATGTAATAAAAAAATGCAAATCAAGAATAATTGAAAACATATTCTATTACACTAAAGTATCAGAATCAGAATCAGAAACCAATTCCAATTGAGAACTCCTCTTTCTCTTCTTTAAATCAGGTACTGGTTTGACATTTTTAGGTACTGTTTTGACCTTAGCAGACTCTTCGAGCACTTTTTCGGCCTTCTTAGGTACTATTTTACCCTTAGCAGACTCTTCAGACACTATTTTGGCCTTCTTAGGTACTGTTTTGGCCTTAGGAGACTCTTTAGGCATTGTTTTTCCTTTTGAAGGCACTTTATAACGATATCCACCTATATTTGATTAAAATAGAGAAATTAAAACAAATTACCAATTCACAAATTACTATTGGGAAAATTCAGGTTGTATGCAAACAAGTTACCCTTTCTATGCACAAATGTTACCCTTTTTACACATATAAGTGAAAGGAATGATGTCCTTCTAACAAGTGTATTATTCTGATAGAGGGTTCAGAATTATTACAGAGCTAATTCTTCAGTAAGGTCAAGTGATCGGAATGCCTAGGTGGAAGCCGCTTCCGATCAGTAATATTAAGGTATAATTAATATTACAGCTTAATCTTAACTGAACCCTTCGGGTCGAACCCAATCGAACTACCGATCCGAGACGATGAATTAATCCGAAAGGGTTTAATGAGTCGACAGAGTTTTACGAATACAGACGTCGGATATCGAGCCTAGGGCGTCGAGGCCGAGCGTCGCAAAATCACAAGCGACAAGTACGAGCGTAGCCGTAGCATCACAATGGTCTAACCATGTGGATGCTAGGCTAGTTTGAGTTAGCATGCACCTAGCATGGCTAGGCGCAAGCCTAAGCACACTAGGTGTGCTAGGCGCACCATCGCTGGCACTAGGTGCTGGCGTGCGTGCGTGCCTAGCATGGAAGCACCATCGCTAGCACCAAGTACTAGCATGGGTGCTTGCCTCGCATCACAGCACGTTGGGCGTGTGCGAGTGCCTAGGCACCATCGCAGGCCACATGCACCAAGCGCAGCCATCGCAATGCTGGGCCTATGCGTATGTGCGTGTGCTTGTGCCTAGGCCTATCGAACCATCGCAGCACGCAACCCAGGCACCATCGCAGGCCTAGCACCACGCACAGCACCATCACAATGCCAAGGGCTTGCGTGCATGCATGTGCACGTGCACCATTGCCCAGCACGCATGCTAGGGCCTTGCATGCTTAGGCACGCTGGCTGGGCTGGCTGTGCGTAGGGTGCGAGTGGCTATGCGTAGAGCGTGTGCGAGGGCTGCTAGTGTGTGCGAGGGATTACGTAGGAGTGCTGGGGGCCAGTGTCAGCATTGCGTGTACCAGCGCCCAGCACTAGCACGCAGCACCACACCAAGCATCGCCCAGCACCAGCACGCACTGCCTGGCTGGGGATGCTAGGCAGCTGGGCAGTGCTAGCTGGCTGCCAGCCCAGCAGCCTTGTGCCGGTTTGTGCATGATTGTGGGGACCAATCAAGGGCCTTGGGGGGCAAGGAAAATGGTCCCCCCACCTAACCTTGGTCATCACTCATTAGCATGTGATTGTGCCACTTGTCGCAATGTGATTAACTTAATTATTTATTTAATTTGGAATTAAATAAATTATTGATTTTACGAACTCTTCCACATTGGTGGGAGATTGGAAATCAAGGACCCAATTCCCTATAAATACCTTGCTAAGGTATTGGGAATGTGATAACCTTGAGTGGAATTAAAAAGGCAACTCTTGATTTGAGTAAACCTTGATTCGTAAAACTCATACTTTCATTTGTCCGGGTCTCGACTAACCTTCGAGACTTAGGACGCTCGGGTCGGATTTGAGGGTACGATCCCGTTGGAGACCTCGTATTTTCGGGGTTCAAGTAAGAGCTCATAGTTGAGCGAAGCACGCGTCAAAGGTATAATCTTTTATCCTTTCTTGTATTTAAATATGTTTTGCTTGTTAATTGCATTTATTATGGGGGTGGGTCTTGGCGGGTTTCATTCCGCGTAGTTTGGGTCACTACGAAACCCAACAATAAGTGACCCATATACCACATAGTATTACTCCCCTTTACTTTGATTTCTAAACTCAAGGAGATGCTGCCTATAAATTCTCATACACTACATAAAAAACACATTTACTTCAAAATTGAATTCCAATTATCATAATCTCCCTTAAAAAAAGCAAAAAAATCAAAGAGCAAATTCTGAAAATTAACATTCAAAAGTTGTTTAACATGTAACAACACATGTATAACCAATTTTTAACCAATTAAATACAATGAACAAAAAATTAAAGCAAAATTAAACACATTAACTTCTAAATTTAATTCCAATTATCATAATCTAAATAAAAAAAATAAGCAAAAAATCAAGTGCAAACTCTTAAAATAACATGCACTAGTAATTCAACATATAACAACACATTTATATGTAAAAATTGAGTTGAAAATTCTGAAAAATTCATGAAAAAATTAAGAAAACACACCTTCAGCATCTAATGACTTCTTTGTACTCTTCTTTTCACCATTGCAGAATCAAACACTACAACAAATGAAAACAAAAATAAAATCAAAAAACCTAAAAATCGAAGAATTAAAACAATTAAAACTAACAAAAATCTCATAAAATTAAGTAAACAAACCTGAATTTAGCAAATAACAACTTCAAAAGTGAAAGAGAAGAGAGATAATCGCCGATTGAAGAGAGGCTGAAGAGAGAGCAAATCGCAGGTCGAAGAAAGAGAAAATCGGCAGAGGAAGAAAGAAGAGAGAGAAAGAAGTTTCTGAATGAATGAGGAAGAGAGAAAATATTCTGGCAAGTGTGAATCAATAAAGGAAACAAAATTGTTTCCTTTTCAGCGCGATTTACACTAATTTAGTGTAAATCGGGTGTTATTAAACATTTGTGTAAAACTTTTTAGGAAAGGTTAGAAATATGGTAAATGCTTAAGGAAACTTCACGTGACTCTTCAACTCTTTACTGAACTCGTCAATCAAAGATGTAAAAGGTACTCATCACATGGTTTGGTTTATGGGGAGGCACAATCAGATGTCTACAACTTCAATTAAATTGAATTCCATTCTTCATTTCGTAAATATCTTCTTGATCATTTCCTATGTTCCTTTTATCATCATTTTTCTTACAAATCAACACTAACTCCCAAATTACTTCAATAATACCAAGCCTCTTGATTATACTTAACTCTATACTCATCTTAGCTTGGTATCTCACTAGACAAGTGAAATCAAACTACTCATTCTTGAAAATTAGGAAACAACCACCAACACAATCCTAACTACCAAAGTGATTAGGTTGATTCCAACATTTCTCCAAAAACACTAGTCTATTAGCAAAAAAGGAAATGAGAGGTTCAACCAAACATAAGTGTAGACACTTGATTGTGTCTCCCCAAAAAACCAAACCCAGTGATGAGTACCTTTCACATCTTTGATTAACGAGTTCGGTAAAGAGTTGAAGAGTCTCACAAATTTTCTTTAAGCCTTGACTGTATTCTAACCTTACCTAAATTTTTTTAATCCAAAATCATTCATTTCGTGCCTTTAAACCACAAATCATTCATTTCGTGTCCTTAAAAATCATTCATTTTGTGCCCAAGTCATAAAATCGTCCAAATCAGATTATTTTGGTCCATAATATCAGTCCAATTATTAATCAGTTGAATGGGTCTTGAAAAGATCTTTCCAACGATATATTATAAGCCCAAATCCGACTTAAACCGAATAAGTTATGGCCAAAATACTAAACTGAGCCCAAATTGAGCCTATGTCCACCTTAGCTATGACCCAATGATATGTGGAGTCCAAATATCTTATTTAGGCGCCATATGATCATATTCCTAATCCTAAACTAATTAGGAACCTTTTAGAAGTCTCTAAAGGTTCTATTTTATCTTTTAAAGATCAAAGAATTCGAAATCGAATAAAACTTCTCTTTTTTTATAATCCTTGTTCTATTTTGATACCGGAGACGTTCGGATATCTTCCAAAAATACAATTCCATTAGAAATCGAACTTCGTACGTCTTTGCTATCCCTTAAAATAAGCGCACGACGCCAGAACCATCGCACTGCGACAGCCTTGGCGCGACACGTAAGCTTCTAACGCTGCGCAACAACCCTCGCGCGTCGCGTCAGAACTCGTTTTATTTTATTTGGAACTTCTGATCTTTTATGATCGTACAGACTCTCTTTTTCCCTATAAATAGAGTTCGTTTTTCCCGTTCATAGAGGAGGAATAATCATTAACAATTACCATCAATAGTCATCATAATTCTCAAAGTTCTTAAACACCCATGTTCTTAGCCTTAGCCTAACACATCCTTAATTATCTCCCAAATAAGTCACAATGCCTCCTTCGCGAAATTTGAATACTGCAAGCCATACTCGACGTTGCCTTCAACCTCGACATGAAAGGTTGATAGTTTGAGAGTGTGGTCCCAAATCTATATTTCAATTCATATTTGATTTACATACTTTATTGATTTAATTTTCATTTAGTTTACTAACGTGTGTATTGTTTTAATAGCAAGAAGGTTGAGGCATCAAAGTGAGTAATTCAATTACCCTTTTCATCATTCTTTTGATTTTGGAGTAGAAATCTGACGTAGGGAAAAGTAGGTCGTTGACTAATCCTCCCTAGTGTTAAACAAAATTTATAATCACTTAACAAACCTAAATACAAGTATAGAGGTAAGTCAAGGGTCGAACTACTAGGAACGGTTATGTTCAAGTGCTTTCAATGTGCGCCTAAGCTAGGTCAAAGTCAAAGGTGAAAAGGTAACACTAATCAACTACCAAAACAAGAAATCAAACAAATGAAACACTAGGGAATGGGGATCAACAAGTAATCATGACAATTGCAACAACTTTGGAAGGTTAAGCTAATCAATGGTTGTGAAGACTATTGGTAAGAGCTATCAATTAGAATCAAAGAGCTATCTCCTAAACATTAAGCTAGATTTCCTCTATGAATAACAAACTAGGAGAATCACAATTCAAACCAATCAACATTTGCAAATCCTAAAGCAAGAGGTCTTGTCATTAGGAATCACAATGCAATCTAGCATAGTTCTTAAGGTCTAATCAAACTAAGCACATGCAAACTTTCATTAATCACTTTAATCTCAACAATCAATCAACATAATTCCAAAATTAATCACAATCAATCAATCATACAAGTTTTATCCAAACCCTAGCTAGCAACTACTCACTACAATCCATCATCAAATCAAAGCAAGTAAATGAAATTAAGAATCAACAAATATTAAAGAATAACTACACTAATTAAGAATCAAGTAACAAAACTAAACAAACAAACATGAAATTAAAGAAAACAATAAGATGAGATAGAGTAAGAAATGCTCGTTGATAATTGAGAAGATCTTCAATACAATTGTTACCCTTGCATCTTCAATCTCTCAAATCACCATTGAAATCCCTCACTTTCTCTCTTTAAAACTACTCCTAAAACTAACCCTAAACTAGAGAGAGAAACTCTCAACTAAGCTAAGAATTAATTGCTTAATGAATTGCTTAATTATTTTTTCTTTTAAGAAATAATAGAGAAAAGCTATTTATAGTATAACTAACTACAAAGGAAATAAGGCAAATATCCCAAAATAGACCTAGCCGGGCGCGCCCTCTCACGAGCTTGCGAATCCACGATAATCAGGGTATGGAAATAGGAGCCTGTGTGGTGCCCCAGCGCAGCCTGATGATTGTCGTGGCGCAGCGCTGCTGCTGTGGCGCGACGGAGCTTGTCGTGGCACGGTGGTTCTTTCCTAAGCGCCCGCGCATCTATCGTGCGCGCCCCCACTGCTGGAGCAGGGCACTTCTATGGTGTGTGCTTGATGTGGATGGTGCACTCCTCATGATCAACACTAGGTATGGCAGTCTTGATATGAGGTTTACGATGGGTTCAACACCACGATTTTATGCAAGCGCAGCATGAGAGCACAAACACCAAGTCTTGGAGCTAGCCATTTCTTTCTTTGTGAGCTATGCATGAGCTTCCACCTTGCTCATTGAGCCTCTTCCAGCCCGAAAAATCATCATGACAGGTCTCGACCTTCTCCTTAAACCTACAAACAAAGGAAAAGAACAAATAAAAGGGAAAAACATGAGAAAATCCACAAAAGTGGACGAAAACACAAAATAAGCAAGAACAAGGAAACTAAAGAGAAAATGAATAAAAATAAGCATTTATTAAGAATGAAAGCTATGAAAAGAAGATAAAAGAAACCTAAAAACTCATCAAATGAGTGCCATAAATGACACTCATCAAATTCCCCCAAGCTAAACTTTTGTTCGTCCTCGAGCAAGACAAAAACAAGCAAAAGAAAATGATGAGCTTATTCAAATAAGAAAAGAAGATGTGAGATGAAAATATACACTAACTCACTTTTGTAGGAATCACGGTCAATTTTAGCAAATAAAGACAAGCCATTTAAACCCCTAGATCGCCCTAGAGGACAAGTATGCTCTCGTAAGGGTTTCCTAAGAGATTAACCCATAACTCTCACAAACCAAACAAGGAAAAGCATGAAAATGAAATTAAAAGAAAAACAAATGCTCTTGAATGGACTTTTGCAAATGAACAAGCACAAATGGATGCAAGTCTTTCTAAACAATAGAGGAGTGCACGTTTCAAGATTTCACATAAGATATGCTAAGCATAGAGAACTAATAAGACACAATTCACCTTCATCCCAAACAATCTTACCACGTTCTCCCTACTAGTTTCAAATCCACCTCTAGTGAGCATCTCAATGATTCCTCGAAGGAACTGGAAAAGAAGAGATTTAGGGCTACTCGACATCTTGACTATGCAAACCCGCTCCATAGGCTTGACTCACATCTCCCTCCACCGACTTGTAACTCAACCATAAGGGTCAAAAGGTCTTTGAAGGGTTGTAACGTATGGGCAAAGAAGTTAAAGGTAAGATAAAATTTGAAATTGGTGGTATACCTAATTTGTGAAGAAAAGGGTGATCAATCCTCAACACCATAATCAAGTTATCACCAAAACTCAAACAAAAATACCAACACCCCTAAGCTTATTCAAAGCAACACTACAAACATATATACAAAAAGCGTAGACACGCTTCCCCCAAGCTTAAATTGAGCATTGTCCTCAATGCTCTAAACTAGGGAGATTACACCTACATCAAAATATTTTTTGTGCTTTTCATTTTTCTTCTTTTTTTTTACTTTTTCAAAGCATTTGAAATTGCTTTTTTCACTTTATTGCTTTGCTTCGCCTCTTTTAACTTTGGACGACTATTACTATATTACATTTGCTTTTATTCACAAACTTTTATACAACACATACTTGCTTTACAAAATGAGCACACACTTCCAAATTTTTCCGCTTAAAATCACCAAACAAGCTTATAACCACTAGCTTCACAAAAACTCAAGGGGAAGAAAATGAAACAAATGGCATGAAGGCTTGTAATGTGGCTAGAAAATAAGGTAGAAGTCTCAAATGGCTAGCAAGAAGGAAAATGTAAACCAAAACCCAAATAATATAAAATCTAACCTGGAAAAAGAAAATTAAGCACCCGAAATGATGCCTTTGTCCTTCTCATATGGTTCAGTCGCGATCTTGGAAGATAAAAGTCAAGTTGTAGATAAAGTAAGCGATAGCCAAGGATCCATGTGCCGCTCATGAAATATAGGTTGAAGGCTGAAGAAAGAACCTCACATGGTTGTAGCAATAACTCACTATAAGCTTAAATCAAGTATAGGAAGCAACACCATCTTACCACAAACAAGTGGACTAGGGCTTCATGGTCCTAAAGTTCTTAACCAACTACCTTAGCATATCATATCCTATAATCAACCCAAGATATCTAAAAGCATGCAAACCACTACCAATTAGGAAGAAAAGCATTCAAGAATACAAGTTCAAAAGTATTATGTCCAAAGCAAGAACAAAACAAAACACATTGCAAATTTGCCTTGATAGAAACGAAATTTGTTTTGGAGTTTTTCAAAATAAAGAACATGGAAATGCATATACAATTGTGCATGACATATATGAATCAAAATCCCACCAAAACATGATAGAATACCCTCCCCCAAGCTTGAATGAGACAACATGCTCAAACATAATCCAAAGAGTCCATAGGAGGGAAAAAGAAAGAAATCAATCCAACAAACCAACATATGTCCAACAAGTCACCAAGCATTAGAGAAAGAACAAGGAAAGATATTACTGGATATAGGTGGGTGTAAATACCCGCAAATGACCCAATTTAACCTTCCAAAGCCAATTTCCTCTAAGTATATGCCTTGTATGCCACGTGCTAAGATAGAGGAGTCAAACTTCCTTGATTCTTGATCCAATACCAATGCAAAAGAGTACATCAAGTCATGTACCTAGAAAAGGGGAACACAAACATTTCCTTGAGAGAAAATCTATTCTAAAAAGAAAAGAAAATAAAAGCAATAAAACATGGGTTACTTCCCAAGAAAGGCTTGCTTAAGGTCCAAGCTTGACCGCTCTAGTAAATAATATTACAACAAACACAAGAGCTTGTCAAATGCACTACTACACATTGTGTAAGTTAGAAGGTAGGAACATGACAAGAAGAAAACATGCAACATGGATGATGCACTCAAATGAGGAGAGAGATGCCAAGAAAAAGAAGAAAAATCAAAAGCAAATTGAACAAAATAAGAAGAAGAGGAAGAAGAAAAAGAAAAGGAAAAATAAGGCAAACTCTCCTCAAAATGTTTTTGGGTGGAAAAATCACCCTATTCCTCAATAATCGATGAGTGGCCTGGGGAGCTTGAGTATCACAAATAGAAGAAGGGTCCCCAAGGCTCTTTGACAAAAGAAGGGAGGGATATAGGATAGTAGGGGATATGGTTAAATTTCCTTGAAAAAGGGACATGACGAGAGGGGATAGGAGCAATGGTCTCACTAATGATCTCTTCCTCTCCACCATTCCTCTCATCTCTAACAAGAGCATGGAAATAAATCATTGAATCCTCAAAAGAAGGACACTCATGATCTTCATCTCCCTCAAGCATCCAACCTCCAAGAGAAACCACATCTTCCTTACAATGATGAACAACAACTCCCGTAACATCCTTAAAGCCTAAAGTCTCAAAACCATGCATGAATGGATGTAAATTCATCTCAAACTCATCTCTCTCCCCGGCAACGATGCCATTTTTAACGTAGGGAAAAGTAGGTCATTAACAATCCTCCCTTGTGTCAAACAAAATATATAATCACTTAACAAACCTAAATACAAGTATAGAGGTAAGTCAAGGGTCGAACCACCAGGAACGGTTATGTTCAAGTGCTTTCAATGTGCGCTTAAGCTAGGTCGAAGTCAAAGGTGAAAAGGTAACACTAATCAACTACCAAAACAAGAAATCAAACAAATGAAACACTAGGGAATGGGGATCTACAAGTAATCATGACAATTGCAACAACTTTGGAAGGTTAAGCTAATCAATGGTTGTGAAAACTATTGGTAAGAGCTATCAATTTGAATCAAAGAGTTATCTCCTAAACGTTAAGCTAGGTTTCCTCTATGAACAACAAACTAGGAGAATCACAATTCAAACCAATCAACATTTGCAAATCCTAAAGCAAGAGGTCATGTCATTAGGAATCACAATGCAATCTAGCATAGTTCTTAAGGCCTAATCAAACTAAGCACATGCAAACTTTCATTAATCACTTTAATCTCAACAATCAATCAACATAATTCCAAAATTAATCACAATCAATCAATCAATCATACAAGTTTTACCCAAACCCTAGCAAGCAACTACTCACTACAATCCATCATCAAATCAAAGCAAGTAAATGAAATCAAGAATTAACAAATATTGAAGAACAACAACACTAATTAAGAATCAAGTAACAAAACTAAATCAAACAAACATTAAATTAAATTAAACAAAAAGATGAGATAGAGTAAGAAATGCTCATTGATAATTGAGAAGATCTTCAATACAATTGTCACCCTTGCATCTTCAATCTCTCAAATCACCATTGAAATCCCTCACTTTCTCTCTCTAAAACTACTCCAAACAAACCCTAAACTTGAGAGAGAAACTCTCAACTATTCTAAGAATTAATTGCTTGATGAATTGCTTAATTGCTTTTTTTTTATAAATAATAGAGAAAAGATATTTATAGTATAACTAACTACTAAGGAAATAAGGCAAATATCCCGAAATAGACCCAGCCGAGCGCGCCCTCTCGGGAGCTTGCCCGCCCGCGATAATCAGGGTATGAAAACAAGAGCCAGAGTTGCGCGTCCTTGCAGAAAAATGCGTTTTCGCGCAGCCTGATGATTGCCGTGGCGCGGCGCTTCTTGTCGTGGCTTGGTGCTTCCTACCGTGGCACGGTGGTTCCTCCCATGGTGCGGCGATTCCTCCCGTGGCGCAGCGGAGCTTGTCGTGACGCAGCAGTTCTTTCCTGCACTCACGCGCATCTATCGTGCGTGCCTACACTGCTTGAGCAGGGCACTTCTACGGTGCATGCTTGATGCGAATGGTGCGCTCCTCATAATAAAAAATGGAAGTCCCATGATAAAAAATCGTGGGTTCAAGACCGCGATTTTATGCAAGTGCAGCATCAGAGCGCAAACACCAATTCTTGGAGCTAGTCATTCATTTCCTTGTGAGCTATGCATGAGCTTCCACCTTGCACATTGAGCCTCTTCCAACCCAGAAAATCATTGTGACGGGTCTCGAGCTTTGACTTAAACCTACATACAAAGGAAAAGAACAAATAAAAGGGAAAAATACGAGAAAATCCACAAAAGTGGACGAAAACACAAAATAACCAAGAATAAGGAAACTAAAGAGCAAATGAATAAGATTAACCATTTATTAAGAAAGAAAGCTATACAAAGAAGGTAAAAACAACCTAAAAACTCATCAAATGAGTGTCATAAATGACCCTCATCAAAATCATGTTTACAATATTATTTTTATTTCTAGTATCATGTTTAGGATAACGATTTGATTTTGTTATTAGTGACATGCTAGGATTTGTTATTAATCCGTTTAGTATCATGCCTAGGATCTTGGTACTAACAATATTTTGATGATGTTCTAATGATGATGATTGTTGTATTAATCATATGTTGCTTGATTATCCATGAATTATTGTCATTGCTTGATCACGCCCCTTTTTGCAGGTTTAAAGGGAATTTGTACTTGAAATCACGCCTAATAAGATAATTAATAATTTGATTTAGGCTAATATAACTTTAATTCATGTGATCACCAATAATAGATTTGATTGTGCATTAATAATCTACCAATGTTGATTAAACAGGCTTTAGGTTAATTTGATGTATGTATGTTGATCGAAAAGCACGCATGAATATCAAAAGAATCAAGTGGAGGCCTATTTAGGGAGGGTTTGGCTTCTCTTAGGTCAAATTTGTACCATCATCCCCAAACATCCAGTCATGGTTCCAGACCACTATGGAGTTAGCAATTTCTGTGATTGTGAATGAAGTGCAACTTTCACACCCGTGAACGGTTTACAAGTTCCTAAAACTTGTTGGCGACTCTTTTTAGCTTCTTTTCCTTGGAGTGTTTCCATGTTTAAAAACATGACCCACATGTAGGGTGCAGTGGAAAAATTCCTTACAATAAGCAAATGGGTTCTCATGCACCTTAATCTCACTAAAGATACTTATTCTAGAAAGTTCACTAAGCTAGATTTTAGGAATTCTGCAAGAAAACGGGTATAGCTCACTATAGAATAACCCTTCCCAAAACAATATAATACCGTTCTTGTAAAAATTTAAGCTCGGTGTTCAATCATACAATTATAAATTGCACATAATATAATCCAAATATAATACATGCTTTCATATCATTCACATACATAGTCATACAATTCAACATGCTTGAACACCACAACGAATCCATATGCACATAAGGAAGAAATTAAATTCTAACTTAATGCCTAATTCTTTATCCTACCTAATCTCACCACATGAATTTTAAAGCAAATAACACATAATTACAAACCTCTATCCTTTGCATACCTGCACAATTAACACACCAAAAAGTTTTAAAATCCTCATTTATTTATATAAATTCGAAATTTTCTAGAATAAAAAAAAATTGCGAAAAATTCGAATCCTAATTTAATAAAATTTAATATTAATTAAAATTAAAATTAAAATTAATTAAAATAGAAAGTAATTAAATTAAATAATCAAAACTAAAATTCTTAAATAAATAAACCAATGCTTTCAACCTTTAAAATATTATAAACTTGATCACTTGATCAATTAAAAACAAGCCATTGGCCAAGTTAAAACATAGGTACCTTAAAAACACGTTTTTGGCTTTAGTGGTAATTAAAAACTAACCAAAGCTCCTAAATACCACTTTGTAACACCATATAAATCCAATTCCTTTAAAATACCTGTTTCACCCTTTTAAAATACGAGATAGGAAAATCTAAGACAATATCGTCACCGTGATAATGGCTAAGGCATTTATCAAAGACACATAACGGAAGACATTTTTCAAAACCTTTCGAAACAAAGTCAAAGTCCAACAGTCCAACCAAACAAAAGCAAAGTCAAATCAAAGTCAAACGAAGTCAAACCTACAACTTGGAACCATTCTAGGCCCTATCAAAACCAAAAGTATTTAAAACCAACACGTTAGTGAAGTCAATCAATATTAATAATAATCCAACAATAAATAATAAACACATATTCGAAAGAAACTAGAATAGGATTCCCTCTTCACTCAAACCCCAACATAAATATGCCGCATCACCTGAAAAACTTCTCTTTAAACTGTCACTACTACTCACCATAAAAAATGGGTCGTCGTAGGGACAAAATAAGGACAAGGCCAAACACACACAAAACACAACAATCAGCAATGCTAAGTACATAAGCGTAATAAGAAAAACACTAACATGATAGCATCCTAGAAATAACAACAAAACTTACCTTTCCTCAGAGTTCACATACAATAATAGACACAACATAGACTCATACTTTATTTACTTTGATTACGCATCGAACGGGTTTCCAACCAAATCCCTACCCCAAAGAATTAGGGTAAACTACTCCGGGAGCTAACCGGGTAGGCATAGATGTCACTTGTGAGTGACGGACGTCCTGCGCATAAAAATAATAAAAAAGAAAGTACAGCGTCATGTACCCCCAATAGAAGTCATGATTAAATACATAACCCCATAACTCCCCCATATGTTCATACTCTAGGTATATACGTCCCAAGATTTTTGGTGCGTAATCTCTTTCAATTTACGTTGTTTACATATTTTAGACTTGGTGATGACTCTCAATCCACAACATAATCAACCAACATGAATCAATCATGTAATCAAACGTTCCAATTCAATTCTTGAATAATTAGTGATCACATTTAATTAGTGTTGAACCCTTTTTAAAACAACCTCGGTGTAGAAACATCTTAAGCGCATCAACCATCGCAAATCCTATCCCTCAATATATAAACACCTTAAGTGTACTTAGGAATCGCAATATAATTTATCCCTATGTACTAAAACACTTCAATAGCTCTTTTCTCATGCTTATAGTATCAATAAAAATTATATGAATCATAATAAAATTTTCTTTCAATATTCCAACCTCAATTAAACATTAATTAAGCATGCTCATATTCATGCCAATAATAAAAGTGTGGTTCAATACCATTATTCCATCATCACCAATTCCAATAAATATTTCATTACAATCGATCACGGTTCACAAACAAATTACCAATTCCAATCCAATACAACAATTCAATTCAATTCACCAATTCCAACCAATACCTAGCATGATACTAACTTGGAATCAATTAAAATAAATACTAGCATGGTTCTACATTCTTAATAAATTCCGAGTATGCGTACGTACCTCGAAATGGCTACCAAAATCTGCAACTTTTCTCAACAAATCCAAATCAAAGTCTCCTACATAGATGGACAATAATACTATATTAATTTCCGCTATATATACAATTTTCAGAAACTTTAACTCACTTTAGACTACTTAAGATAATCTAAAAATTATATTAAAATCCTTAATAAATCTTTCCTTCAATGAGTAATCATACCCTCTTTGTAAAATAATAAAAACACCCACTTAGAATAAATTTTCAGCACTTTAAACTAATCAAAACCTCTGAAACTTCATTAAAAACATACTTTTATACTCAATTACTAGTTATAATCAAAAATTACACAAAAGCCCCAAATTAGTTTATAAAGGAACCTTAAAAATTACATCTTTGATAAATTGAAAACTCTAACTTTAATCACAACAAATTCTTAGAATAATACTCATAATTATAATTTGAAAATATAATTTAAAAAACCTTTAAAACATGATTTTGATACTAATTAAATAGGTTTGAACAATAAAAAAAAATTAAAAAAAAAATCAAAACTAATGAATAAAATAAGAAAACAAAGAGAAGAGAGAAGGGAAAAAGGACCGTGTGGGTTAGCAATATCGGTTGGGCGGCGGCAACGCCGGTGGCCGAAGATGGCCTGAAGCAGTGGCGACGGTGCGGTCCAGTGAGGCAAGCAGCTAGTGACATCATCAAGTTCTATTTGTGAGAACCCTATGTGAAAGCAAGGGGAAAGAACCAAAAGAAAAGAAAGAAAAATAAGAAAAGAAAAAAGCAAAATGAAAAGGAAAAGATTGAAAATGAAATAAAATAAAATAAAATAATTTACCTAGACCTTTTGTGTGGGAGGAAATTTTAGGGATAAATGGATTTTTTATAGTGTAGAGTAGGTTAGGATAGGTTTGGGCTTCGTAAAAAAATTATGGACTTGCATGATGAAATAGTTGTCCCAAATATAAAAATAGGATGGCTGAGCTTATTATAAAAGTGGGCTTATTATAAAAGGAGTAATGTGATTTGGCAAGAAGGGAAAGCTTAGTGCCAAGTATGTGGGGTCGCATGAGATTTTGCAACGTGTGAGAATAGTATTTTATAAGTTGGCCTTGCTAGTGGAGTTTGAGAAGATGCACGATGTTTTCCACATTTCTCAATTGAAAAAGTATGTGCCTAGTGAAGCTCACGTGTTGTAGCCGAAGACAATTCAATTAGATGATTCATTAACTTATGAAGAATGACCCGTCAAAATCCTTAATCCACTAGTACATAATTAACCTTAAGTAACACCTAAAAAGTGTTACATAAAGTGGTAAAAGTGTTATTACAGACAATAGGTAACACTTTAGTGGGTGATACATCCGCCCATGTTACCTATGGTCTTATGTAACACTTTGGGTAGCATATGGTAACACTTTGGGTAGCATATGGTAACACTTTTAAAAGTGGTACCATAAACCATCTTATGTAACACTTTTTTATATTATTAGTATCAATTTTGAAGTGTTACTTTTCATTTCTTATGTAACACTTACTTATCTTTAGTAACATTTTCCAATCATATAGTACACTTT
The DNA here is from genome assembly GCF_001683475.1 of Chenopodium quinoa. Lineage (NCBI taxonomy): Eukaryota > Viridiplantae > Streptophyta > Magnoliopsida > Caryophyllales > Amaranthaceae > Chenopodium > Chenopodium quinoa. Next base: position 637,133 of record NW_018742726.1, on the reverse strand, counting down.
ATCAGACATAATGTATCACTTTTAAAAACTAATGTAACACCTTGTTAATTATTAGGTAACATTTTTAAAACATGTTTTGACATATAGTACCACTAGTTTTGACATATGTATCACTTTTTGCAAACTAGTGTAACACCTTCATAGTTTAATAGGTATCATTTATAATTATTATTTTTTTAGGAAAATTTATTATTATTAATATTATTATTACCTCTACTAATACTACTAATACTATGATTATTTAAAATATGCAAAAATAAAATTTTAAATATATAATAATATTAAAATGTACAACCACGACACAATGTGAAATTAACATGTACGTTAAATAATAATTTAAATTGATAAAACTTCATGCATCCTTACAAAAACCATAAACACCATTTTTTTCGCTAAACAATCAAATAATCCAAACAAAAGAAAGGAAAAAAAAGTCAACTTCGATCTCTTAGACCACCAAATTCCAAACAGAATAGGCAAAATCACAATCAGGGAAATTGCAAACAAACATCAGTAGTAACCAAAGACAGCAGCAGCTTGTAGCTCAACCGTAACAGCAGTAGCAGCAGACAACCGTAACAGCAGTAGCGCAAACATTTGTTACAACAGCACACATCAGTTACAACAGCAGACAACCGTAATAATAATAACAACAGCAGTAGTCAGCGGTAACAGTGACAACAACGGCAGCAGTAACAGCAGCAAACAACTCCTATAAGGAGTTACACATGTTCTTATTAACCCTATCTTAACCATGGTAAGTTCCTGCACAGATAACCAAAAGAAAATCAACAATCCACTTAGCTAAAAATTAAACCAACTTTTAACATTCTTACATGATCCACAGGTAACACTATAGCCCCTGTAACCTGGCCTGGTTATCCGGGGTAATGACTGTCTACATATATGTGATAGCCATTAAAGCTTCATTTGCACGAGAGGTTGAGAAACAAATACACAAATATATGAGTAGTAGCAAATAGCAGTAGCTGTAGCAGGCATTAGTTACAGTAGGTTCTTGATGTTAAGGTAGTTAGCAGCTTAAGCCAAGAAAAATGGCACTGAAAGTCAGTATCGTGAATTTTACAAACAGTTTCAAGCCCTAGGGATGTACTTAATAGCATGTCAAATCCATACACAAGTGCTAAAAAATGGCACATCAATCTTTGCCTATGTGTTAACTCAATAGCATTACATTCTTGCCTAACTTTCTAATTGCAAACCAAATTTTTCTCTCTGAAATCCATCTCTTTTTCATCAATTTTTAAGTTCTGCAAATTTACCATTTAAATTATATATGCAAAGGCTGGATTGTAAATAAAACATCAATAAAAAAAATATTATGTACTGTATATGCAAAGAAGACATAATTCAGTGGAAATGTCTAATTTTGCAATCATATAGACATTTTGAATTAACTTCTCCTCATACCAAAATGGGATTGACATTAGTGTGTGACTAAGCACCTCAAATCAAGCAGCTAGAATTCATAAAACTTCAAAGAAATAGCGAAATTTGATCCTAGGACATGAACATAAACTCGAGACTGCAACAGGTTATCACACAACTCAAGTGCTCAAGGTGCCTATCTATTCTCCTAAAGTAATTGTGGGCCAAAATCCATAACATCTAAATCCCACCACCCTTTGTCTTCTATAATTAAAGAGAATTCAGAATAAGTAGAAGTTACAAACTATAAAAGTAATCCTATAAAAAAAAATTCATTAAACAATCAAGTAGGTAAATACTAAGTAAACAAACATAAACATCATGGTTGAATATGAGAATAATAAGTAAACAAACATAAACATCGTGGTTGAACAAGCAAAGAAGAAGTTTAATAGACAAATGATCCATTGAATAACTAAAGGGGATTATTGCGACAGTATCAGTATTTAGTAGTGGTAAAATAATTATTGTCAATCCATTTTCTAATTCATTTTGATCAATCCTTTTTCTAATTCATTTGGATTTAATCATTTCATAATGGCAGCAATTAATCTACAATTGAATATCAAAAGAAGCAATTAATCTACCATTTTCCTGGTTCTCAGTTTAGGATGAAACCATTCTTACATGAAAAGTGGTGCTTAACACTAATGTTACTCTCATAAGCATCACCAACATGCCACTACAGCCAGTCTGCTAATGTTTTCCATCAGGGTCACTAAATTTTACAGAATTATTTCCACATATCCATTCCTTTGTAATCAAGTAGAGTTCTTCTATAGATAAATTACTTCCTTCTCTAATACAGTAGTACCTACTACAGTAATCTATACCGCTATTTCACATTCAGCAAAATTAACTCTAAGAACCTAGTCTAGACCTTCCTTATTCTCTAAAATTTCGAATCACTTTAGCTTCAGCCACAATAAGTCAAAAAATTTAAGACGTCTAGTACCAAAGATAACTGCTGCTTAAAGCATCCAGATAACCAGAGAACAAAATGACAAAAAATGAATGATATAATGGATAAAAAATTGATTAAAAAGATGGATGATAATACTTAAAAAATGCAGTCGCACAGGAAAAATAAATCAGGGACTTACAATAGAGTCGGAAGTGAAGTTAAAGTATTGAAACAATATCGCCACCACCAAAAATACAATCCCGACGACTATACCCAAAGACTCAGGTTTGCAAATTAGTATGCCACATGATTACATAGGGGAAGGAAGTAGAAGGAAAACATCATATAAGTCAGGATATAAATCGCAATGGGTGTAAATTAGCTCCTCATTATTAGTCATTAATTCATAATAACAACTGATCGAATTTCTTCATCACTTTTCAAATCCATTTTCCATTGCCTCAAACAATACCAACATTAAAACTCCTACTACAAAGCACAAGGAGAAACAAGAAATCAGCATTCCTAATCAGTGTCACTTAATAGTAAAAGGTCAATAAACACAAGTGATCTACTTCGCAATTAATAACCCTAATTTCCATCTAAGTTTAACATCGCAGCTTACATAGTAACAATCCCACAAACCACAAAATCCAAGAAACAATTTTTTTTTTTTAAAAAAAAGAGAAAAAATTAAAACCAATTCAATTCAATAATCAAACAATCAAATCAAACTTCGAGCAGAGAAGGCTGCTCTGGTTACGATTAATTTCGCTGGATTTTACGGTGTTCGAGTTGCCGTCGATATTTTCGCCTTTGTCTAAATCTTCAATCATCATCTTCTCTCTTGTTCAAACTCGATCTGTTGCTGCCATTGATTTCTCAAGCTCCTCTAGGAGGCGGTGAGGCGAGCGAGGAGGTGAAGGGAGCAGATATCAAGACAACTAAAATCAGGAACTACCGCTACCACCATCGCCCTCCTCCCACCGTTCAAATATCTTCTACCCTCCCTCTGACCTTCTCCACCATCACTAATTTCTGTATAAATTTCATCAATTTTCTACTAAAAACCCATTAACCTAGCTTCAGCCATGGAAAGAAGGGAAGAAGGTGGCAATAGAAGAACCGAAGAAGGGAAATTTGAGGATCTGGAGATGGTATAGAGAAATTTGTGGGTATCAAATTTGTTTTAGGAATTAGGGTTTGAATTGAAAGAAAGGGACGAGAAAAAAAAAACACACAAAATAAAAAGGAGAAAAAAAAAACACTACTTAAAATCAAAGTGTTACAATAAAGTGTTACTTAATATCAAAGTGTTACAATCAAGTGTTACATGATGTCAAAGTGTTACAAATGTGTTACTTATAAATTAGTTAAGACTCTAATCTTTAAAGTGATACCATTTGGTGTTACCTAAGGTTACTTTTGTAGTAGTGATCACAAAGTGCAAAGTACTCGAAACAAAGATGTAAAGACAGTGAAGGTCCTTTGGTCTAACCAAGAGTACGAAAAAGCTACTTGGGAGGCCAAAGAAGAGATGAGAAAGAAATATCCTGAATTGTTTGATGAAGTGAGTTACGAGGGCGTAACTCTTTTCTTTAAAGGGGGTAGAATGCGATATAATTTCGCGCTTTTTACCTCATTATTACTATTTATTGCTTAATTTTGCATGATTTTGCTCATTATTCCATAATATTATTGTGTTTGCATGCCATTAAAGTATGTAAACTTTGGCCAAGTATGAGTTTATTAAGTATAAGTTGAGTTTGTTGAGTATACATGTTGAGAAACAATCAATTTATAGCAATAAAAAACAAAGGATTTTGTATAATTTTGAGAAATTATGGATTTTGGGTTAAGTTTCAGAACCGAAATTTCTTTTAAGAGGGGTAGGTTGTAATCCCCGGCCCCATATTTTTGAATAAATTATAATTAAATTTCTTTATTATGTATAAGAATATTTATTTCAATTTTATTATATTAAATATTTTATGTAAAATTTATTTGAACTTTATTAAGTGAATAAGCACTATTTTAATTTAGAATTTTCTTCCTATTTACTAACCATATTTTGAAAATAGTGTTAGTATCCCAATTTTAAGTGAAAGGAGCCTATTTTCATCTAAACCATCATATTGTAGCCCAAAATAAAAGTCCTAATTCTAGTAGAACTAGGAAAAAGAGTTTAAACACTTAAACCATATTTTAATAAAATCCTTAAACCACCCCTCCTAATTTCCCTCACAAAAGAACTGCTACTGCACTCCTTATTTTCTTTCCCCTCTCACGCATTCAACCTGCGAACAAAAAAACAAAATATCGACGCCTTGTTGCACACCTGCCACCACCGCCCGGAAGACCTATGGTGACCACCTGCACTGCCCCTGAACCACTGCACGACCTAGCCACCGCGAGTACTTCATAGAAGGTGATTTCTAGTTGGTAAAGTGGCATACAAATTTGTTTACTCAAGGTACGTACATGATTACGAAAAAAACCTTAAAATTAGGAGCATGTTTAAGGATTTGGAAAACTTAGAATCATGTTAGGGAACTTTAATTTTGGCTGATTAAAATTGTTTAGTAGTAAATTTCATGGGTGATTAATGTGTGATTAGTCTTGATTGTGTATGACATATAGTCGTGTGGAAGTTATATGTTTGTTGATTTATCTTGTAAGTATTATTTATGAATTAACTTGCAAGATGAGTTTGGAGGCAAAGGTACATGAATATGCGGATTGAATTATTGTATAATAAAGGGAAGTTTTATTACTCATTCATGATATGATGGTAGAAATAGAATGAGTAAATGAGAATTAATGTCTTAAATGACGAGATTAAGGATTTGAGGTGCCTTATGTTTGGGGTAAAAAATACCCCAGACACGTGGCCTAATGGCCATGTAACACGTGGCACCCAGCCATTGGTCAGTAGGGCTCCAATCCCCTGCTGACACGTGTCCAGTGAACCCTAAATGGGGAACCAAGGCTCCCCACTATAAATAGTGGAAGGACCCTCATTAATGGGGCATTCATAAATACACACACCAATCCCGAGCAATATTAATTGCAGAATTCTCCCATTACGTGAGAAGTAATTTCACTATTAACGCACACTTTTCCTCCTGTACGTTACTGACTTGATCGTCGGAGGCGGAGCTCCAACCAACCGGAGACTTCGTGGTTTTACAGGTACAAGCGGTGAAGGGCATTCTCGGAATTGTAACTCTCCCGTAGGACACATCAAAAAACCCCGAAACATTTGGCGCCGTCTGTGGGGAGAGTACTTCTGAGATGACTTCTAACCCTGTACCACCGGATCAGGACAAGCGGCCGTTGGTCGAGCCTGAGGTCCAGACGGACCATGAAAGTGGTGACGACTATGAAGTCAACACCTATGTGGCCTCGGACGGGTCCTTTAGAACAAAACACACCCGTTCTAGAGATAAGAAGGAACGGGAAAACAACCAAGCTGCTCCAAGCAACCCAGCCGACAACCCGGTTGGAGATGCCCAGGCGGCAGAAGGCTTTGCTCCCGTCACCAGGAACGAACTCATGACCTTCATAAATAGTTTCAAGGGCAAGATCAAGAACCTTATTCGGTCAGCTACTCCCAAAAAGAGTCAGCCGGCCAAGAAGCCTTCCTCTGGGAAGAAGATGATCAAAGATCGGGTTCCTACCCCTCACCCAAAGCCAAAGGAGGGGGAGGGCCTCAAGTTCGATCCAAATAGGCTCCGCTTCCCTCAAGCGGAACTCAGAAAACCCATCCGGCACTTACAGCCAGATGGTTCCAAGAAGACTTTCTCTGATGCCCGGACGTTCCTCCAGGAAAAGAGAAGTCAAGCGTCTGCGTCGGCCTCAACGTCGACCTTCCCAGACAGTTTCCGTGACACTTCTAACAGGCGTACGGGAACAAGCCTAGGGAGTCAGACGGGCGAGCCCTCCACCCGGTCTGGACCCAAAGTGATCCAGCCTGGTCTATTTGGTTCGCCAAATGGACTGGGTGGATCCCCTTTCACCCAACCGGGTCTCTTTGGTGGGCATGTGCAGCAGCCGTACCAACCCATGGACTGGCAGCTGCGCCTGCTAAATTTGGGAGAACAGCCGACAGCGTTCTCCCCCGAGATAACCCAGGCGGCACAGGCGGCTAAGGTTAAGAACGTGTTGGTAGGGGCCTATGATGGTACCTCCAACCTAGAAGACCACCTAATGGCCTACTCTAACCTCATGTATCTACAGGGGTTGGACGATGCCGTCTGGTGACGATGCTTCCCGGTTACCCTAAAGGGCATTGCCCAACGGTGGTTTGGTAATCTACCAGCCGGCTGCATCAACAACTTCAGAACTTTGGCGTACTTATTTACGTCAAATTTTTCAATGAATATCCCTGCCAAAAAAACTAGCCTTAACCTAGGGGCAATACAGCAGGGTGACAGAGAAAGGCTCTGGTCCTATGTCAGACGGTTTAATCTGATGAGAATTCAGATTCAAGGATGGGTCGACCTTTAAGTTGCTTACACAGACTTCTTTAAGGGTTTGAAGGATAGGTCGACCTTTAAGTTCGACCTCGTCCGGAAAAGGGTAGCCACCCTTCAAGAGTCGTTAATGGAAGCTGAAGCCTATATACAGGCGACGGAGCTTTGCGCTGTAAAGCAGCCGTCGGATTCCAAAAAAATCAGACAGAAAAGATAGCCGGCAACAGCAACAGCCGGCGAAAAAGGAAGAAAAGAAGAGAAAAGAGGTCTGGGCGGCAGACCGACCTGGTCAGCCGGCTCAGAAGCTCAGACGGAAATCTGAACCGTATGTTCCCAAGTATGAGTTCACGAAGGACTGCTCCTCCATCCTCATGGAGATCAAAGACCGGATGTCTCTCGAGAAACCGGCTGCGATGAAAAGTCCCGTAAGCAACCGGGATAAGAGCAAATACTGCCGGTACCATAAGGATGTCGGCCACGACACTAATGGTTGCTATAGCCTCAGGCGGCTATTAGACCGTCTGGCTAATGAGGGGGCTCTGAAGTCCTATCTGCCCAAAGCCAAGAGTAACTCTCAGGCAAAGAAGGGGCAGACGGCAAAACCTGTGCTCACCAACTCTGAGACGGATGAAGAAACTATCTTCACCATAGCAGGCGGTTTTGCCGGAGGGGGCCCCACCATTAGGGGCACCAAAGATAACATCAGGAAGCTGGTCAGCTCAATGGATGAGGGCCAGGCGTCGAAAGACACCTTTCCTGAGGTCCTTATTTCTGAAAAGGACCGAGGCAAGGTCAGGCGGCCTCACGATGATCCCATAGTCATCGAATGTAAAGTTGCCAATCAGAGGGTTGGCCGGATCCTAATAGATACCGGGAGCTCGTCTGACCTGATCAGCTACCAGTGCTTGACCAAGCTCAAGTACAAATCCAGTAACATGCACCAGGCGCCTCACCCACTAGTTGGTCTTGGGGGAGGAGTAGTGCATCCGGTAGGAAGCATAGATCTTCCCATCCGGCTGGGTGAAAAGGGGGAAGGACGCCACATGGTTGTAAAATTTTTAGTTGTAGAGGAACTGGCCGCCTACAACATGATCTTTGGTCGTCCGACCCTTAACGAATCCAAAGTTGTCATCGTCCCCTCGCTCATGCTCGTTAAATTTGAAAAGGACGATGGTACAGTCGGTTCCCTGAAGGGGACCAGAGGACGGCTAGGGAGTGCTATCTCTCTGACATCAAACCGACTATGGGGGCAGCCAGTGACGGTAAGCCCATAGACATTGATAACTGCGATGCAGCAGTCCTGGCCCCAGGGGCAATCGGTAAGAAAAGAAAAGGCGGACCAAATGGAACCCGTCAAACAAGAAAAATAGCAATCACTAGCCGGGGAAAGGTTAGATGACCAACGACCTCAGCCGTCTGGTGACTGCCTCGATGTCGTCCTAGACGACAGCCGCCATGCCAGAACCGTCAAGATTGGGACGGTTGCTTTTGAACGGTTGGGAGCAGACCTGCTTCAACTTCTAAAGGAATTCAAAGACATCTTTGCCTTTGAAGTGGAAGAGATGCCAGGCGTCAGCCTAGATCTAGCCGTCCACAAGCTCGCCGTGGACCCTAAAAAGAAGCCGATCAGGCAGAAAAAGAGGGATCACGGTGAAGAAAGATCTCAGGCGGCAGCGGCTGAGGTCAAAAAGCTGTTAGATGCTGGGTTCATCCGGCAATGCTACTACCCGGATTGGGTAGCAAACGTTGTCCTCGTGAAAAAGCCGAATGGTACCTGGCGAATGTGTGTAGACTACACAGATCTGAACAGAGCATGTCCCAAGGACAGTTACCCGCTTCCAAAGATCGACAGCCTGGTCGACTCAACAGCCGGTCATGCTCTGATGAGTTTCATGGATGCCTATTCAGGTTTCCATCAAATACCCCTGTGAAAAAAAGATCAAGAAAAGACGGCCTTCATCACTAATCAGGGGTTATTTTGTTACAAGGTGATGTTGTTTGGGTTAAAGAATGCACCGGCTACATTCTAGCGCATGATAAACACAATTTTCATCAACTAGATTGGCAAGAATGTAGAGGCGTACATTGATGACGTGATAGTCAAATCCAAGCTACAGACGGATCACCTACTAGACCTCCGAGAAACATTCACCACACTTAGGTGGCACCAGGTCATGCTTAACCCAAAGAAGTGTGTATTTGGTGTTGAGTCTGGGAAGTTCCTCGAATTTTTGATCGACCAAAGGGGCATAGAGGCTAATCCGGAAAAAGTACAGGCGGTCATCGATATGCGGTCTCCTCGCACTGTAAAAGAGGTCCAGAAGTTGACCGATTTCCTGGCGGCGTTGGGGAGGTTCCTCAGCCGGTCAGGAGATAAGTGCCTTTATTTCTTCCAGACCATCTGGAAGACGTCCAGATTTGAGTGGGGAGAAGAGGCGGAAGTGGCATTCTAGAGGCTAAAGCAACACTTGCACTCTCTGACAAGGCTAGTGAGCCCCCTACCCTAGGAGGTTCTCTACATGTACCTAGCCGTCACTGATCATTCCCTCAGTGCCGTCCTCCTTGCTAAGAGAAACGGTAACCAGCTCCCGGTGTATTTCATCAGCCATGTTCTTAAAAATGTTGAGCTCCGATACCCTATGATCGAAAAATTTGGGTTGGCCCTGTTCGTAGCAGTCAAGCGGTTGAAGCCTTACTTTTTGGCTCACCCGGTGGTTGTATATACAGACCAGCCGCTCAAACGCCCAATGACCACCATCGAGTCATCCAGCAGAATGATCAAGTGGGCTGTTGAAATACAAAGCCTTGAGATAACTTTTGAACCCAGGCGGGCAGTGAAAGGTCAGGCTTTTGCCGACTTCATTGTCGAGATGACTACACCGGTGCAACCGGAAAATCCTGATCAGGTTTGGAAGTTATTTGTAGACGGTAGTTCTACAGTGAACGGCTGTGGTGCAAGCGTTATATGCCATTCTCCGGAAGGGGATAAGTTTGAATATGCACTGCGGTTCAAGTTCCAAGCCTCAAATAATGAGGCAGAGTATGAAGCCCTGCTAGCCGGTAAACGCATGTGTAAGGCGACAAGGGCAAGAAAAGTTAGCGCCTGCTCAGACTCTCAGTTGATTGTTAGCCAGTATCATGGTGACTACGAGGCCACCCATCCGGATATGATCAAATATTTGCAGGCGGTCAGGGAAGAGGCCGCGTCACTTGACGAATTTCATCTAAGTCAGGTGCCCCGGTCCGATAATAATCAGACGGATGCCCTTTCCAAATTAGCATAATCCGCCTCCTGTGATGCACCTAGGACAGTCTTTTGGGAAGTCATTGAGAAAAGAAGCATTGATCATGACCCCATTTGAATTCTAGACCGAAGTGCCACCTGGATGGACCCCATCCGGGCTTACTTGACAGACGGTACTCTGCCGGATGTCCCCTCTGAAGCAGCAGCCCTCAAGAAGTGTGCCCTGAGTTTTGTTATGCACCAAGGGGAGCTCCTCCGAAAGGGGTACCTACAGCCGTTCCTGAAGTGTGTAACCCCGGAAAGGGGAAGAGAAGTCCTAGAGGACCTACACGCGGGCTTTTGTGCCTCACACATAGGCGGCAGATCCCTAGCAAGAAGAACTAGACGACAAGGGTATTTTTGGCCCACTCTTGAGGCAGACGCCATGGATTTGGTAAAACGGTGTGACAAATGCCAGTTTGCCCGGTTGATACATCGACCGGCAACGGACCTGACAGCCATGCATAGTCCGGTTCCGTTCGCAAAGTGGAGCATGGACATTCTGGGTCCTTATACGCCTGCATCAGGCGGCCGCCGCTACATTTTGGTGGCAGTGGACTACTTCACCAAATGGGTTGAAGCAGAGGCGGTTAAAGGCATAAAAACAAAGGATGTGATCTCCTTCATCTGGAGAAACGTCATCACCCGGTTTGGGGTTCCAATGTCTATGGTTTTTGACAACGGACCGGTGAAACCCCATTTCTTATGACATACGGCACCGAGGCGGTACTCCCCATTGAACATTATGAGCCAACCCTCCGCATCATGCTGTATGATGAGGAGGCCAACTGGGAAGCCATGCGGCTTGCACTAGATGCTCTCCCAGAGCGAAGGGGCAATGAAGCCTTGCGTCATGAGATTTACCGTCTGAGAATGACAAGAGCCTACAACAAGCGGGTTCACAAACGGCCCTTGAAAGTAGGAGATTTTGTGCTTCGCAAAATGGAAGCAACCGGTAGGGCCAATGAACAAGGCAAATTAACCCCAAATTGGGAAGGACCCTACCGGATCTTTGAAGAAGTAAGAGACGCCACATACCGTCTGGAAACCCCAGACGGTAGAAAGCTGCCTAGAACCTGGAATGTAGACAATCTCAAAAAGTACTACTTCTAGAAATTGTATAGCTTTTGTAAACTTCTGCATGATTAATGAGAAAAATTTACTACATATTATGCTTACATGCGCCATGTCTTGTGCTTACCACAAGCGGCTCTTCTTATAAAATTTCCATGCGCCATGTCTTGTGCTCAACACAAGCGGCCCTGAGAACCAACGAATCATCCGGTGACACCCATACGGGTGAATTCATCGAAGAGAACATCTCCCATTTGGGTGGAAAATTGTTCTTGTGATCAAACTTCAGGCGGCCCTACCCGCCTGAATGATCCATTGCACCAAAGAAACGCAGGCTAGCATTCCCAAACATGCAGCCGGCTCACTCTTTGGGAAAAGTACCACCAAAGGCTGGTCTCAAAACAGACAGCCGGTACCCAATGTCGCCGCCTGATTCACTAAGAGAAGGCAGGCCTCAAACATTTGGTTTAGGCCATGACCTATGCAAGGGTGTTCTTGCAAAAGCCCAACCGGCAAATGAACACCCTAAATCTACGAAAAGGCCTTTACAAAAATACCGGCCGGCAAATCAGTAGAAATCGGCTGGCATTCATTCTAATGTTAGCACTTAGCTAAATTATTAATATTTGTACTATGGCATATGGATAGCCGCCTAGCACCATGTCACTTCTGCCAGCCCCCTACCTAGGGGCAATTACCCTAACCCCACCCAATCTTGCAAAGAGTAAACAAAATTTTTAATTTTGTGCAAAAACGAATATACAGAAGAAATTGCAGAAGAAATTCATTCAAAAGCCGGCTCAGCCGGTGGAAATGTTTTACAAATAAAACCGGCACAGCCGGAGAAAATGTATATCAATACTCGAAATAAAAAACAACTGCAGAATAAGCCGATCCTTCCGGCGCTATTACAAAATAATGCAAGACACGCAGGCCGGGAGGTCGTTGCTATTCTAGCTGCACAGTCACCCGGTCAGCCTGAGCCTGATTCCCTTCCGGATGAGATGGGTCGGTGGTGGGAACGGAGCCGGGAACAACTTCATCCTCGACTGCCTCCTCGTGGCCAGCCGCTTTCTCCTGCATCCGCTTGAAATCCGCCTCAACCCACTGTTCATAAGGTTCAGGCCCCGGCTTGCCCTCCTCCTAAACTAGAATGGCAAGATCTGCGTATTTGTAGGCGAGCTCCCAGACGTTGTAGTCTGTACCCGGATGGATAATGGAGAACGCCCTCTTCATCCGGTTCTCGCAGTCCTGCTCATTCTCCTCAATGAGCCGGCTCTGTTACGCTTCAAGGGTGACCTGGAAGTTACCCTGTGCAGCAGCCGCCTCTTTGACCAAGCGGTCATTTTCTTTTTGCAGGCGGGAGCTGGTCTTTTCCGCCTGCTTTAGCCGTTTGAGGGGCTCTTCATGCTTCTTGAGCTCATCTTCGACATTGTCCAGGGCCACCTTGAGGTTCTCCGCCTTGGTCTTGGACTCAGTGAGGGCTTTTTGGAGGGTCTTGACCTGATCCGCCTGTCGCATGGTTGTAGATTTAGTTTCTAAGTCATGCACAATCATTGAATATTCAGCAACGTTATGTGCGTCATCCGCAGAACGTTTGGCTCTCCTTACCTCCTCTTGTTTGCGGATGTAGGCCTTCTTGAGCTCCTCCACGCGCAGCAGTGCCTGCAACAACGCAACCGGTGTTAGTAGAAAAATTGGGTGCGCATAATACAAATAAAATGCCAGGTGGGCACTCATAAACTTACATCAGCCAGCTCGACCATTACACGGTCGACATTGAAGGTGTTGATTTCAGGAATCGCCTCCTTCTCGTCCCGGGGGACGGCTTTCAGCATGGCCTGGGCATACTGAGTAGCATCCGGCCAGCGAGGGGAATTATCTGCACCAGAAACAGACGGTGAGAAAGCTGCATATGCTCCGCCTACGGACAACCGGCTGATCGGAGAATCTCCCGGCTGAGACTGAGAATATGACTTAACCCGCATGGGTAGGTCAAACAGCGTGAGGTTGAAGGGGTTTGTACCTTGTTGGAAGCCTCTCTGGCCTCCGGCAGAAGATGGACCGGTTGTGGTCCTTATTGGTGTGACCTCTTTCGAGGCCGTTTCAGCATTAGACCCGCCTGGGGTCTTTATTATTTTACCGCCGGTAGTAGCCCGGGCGGTTGAAGTAGTTTTCTGCACCTTATGTGCAGGCTCCTCTACAGTCGGCCTTGGCCGGACCTGTTTTTGCAGGGAGCGAGGAGTTTTGCTCCCATCCTAAAACGAAGTCACAAACGGTCAGGTGAAGAAATAACCAAAACAGAAGTACAACAAACGAAGTCAAGAAAGAGTTAGGCGGTCTAACCTTTTTAGTCGCCTGAGCGACAAGTTTCTTCTCCAGATTCTCCTTCCGGATGTCTGAAGCTTTTTTAGCGGGTGTTTTGGCGGTGGGCAACATGTTCTTTGCTTCTTCTGCAAAACACAAATCAAATACGTCCGGTCAAGATCAGAACAATATCACAAACATTGCAATCAAAAGAAAATTGCTAGCCGTCATAAAATTAACCGGCTGAGGCTCTTAACCTACGTCTTTCGAACATGCTGCTAAGCCCGCAGGCGGACAAGAAGCACTCGTCCTTAAAGAATTCATGTTTGGGCACCCTTATTATCTCTCCGGTTGAGAGAGTGGATGAGACTAGCTCAAAGAATCCGGAGTCCAGTATAGCCTCTCTATCGTTCTCCGGTACTGGGGGCAACCGGCACTTCTGCCCTAAAATTTCTGGTTTCCGGTTGTAGATCCGAAACTCACTATTCTCCTCTTCAGTCGGAGCTTTAACCAGATAAAACCGGTTCTTCCAGTCTGACCATTTAGACGGCTTATCCAACGTCATCAAGTATTGGGGATAAGTCGTCAAAGTGTACCAGGATCTCTAGCCGCCTGGGCTTCTACTCAAATAGTGCATATGGGCAAACGCCTCCCAGCCGGGGTTGAGATCCTGCATCTCATAGGCGGTGATATACCCGAGTATATTCACCCAGGAGTTAGGGGTGAGTTGCAAGACGCCTAGGCCATATCCCCTAAGTATGGCCTTTATTGTATTGTGTAGAGGGAAGCGGAGCCCGGCCAGGAAGGCCGCCTCATAGCACCTAAACTAGTTGTTTGCATTGGGTTGGTCGTCCTCCCATACAACCGTTCCAAACTCTGCTGGTATTGACAACTTATAACCCTCTCCTAGCGGCCGCTTGGTGACGAAGTCCGTCAGGCCGGACCGCATAAGGGCCCTGTCCTTAGTAGACACGGCAATCATGAGAGGGTCATTTCTACTTTGCCAAGTAGGCCTCTCTGCCTCCTCGCTATCTTCAGACGAGGTCAGGTAGCTAGTGCTACTGCTTTCAATACGACCGGCATCAGAGCCGGATGGAGAGTTGGGATCCTCGTTGACGGATCCTGACTGCTCAGCCTCCTGAGCAGGGGAAGTCTCCTCGTTGTAGGAGCCTAAAATGTTATCGCTCGGGGTGTCGGGGATTCCCCCGGGTGAATCTCTAGCCACCTCATCCGAGGCTCGTCTCTCAAGCGACAACTCGTCTGAGGTCCCGCCTCTATAATTGGGGTCCATAGCTGTTCCCCTAATCCTGGCCATCGTGTCCTGCACAGACACGGAGTCGGTCGATATAGGCGTTGAAAAGGGGAAATTCCAAAGATCAGAGGCGGCAGATCCAGTTCCAGACTCAGCCGTACTAATTGACCGGCTGAGTTCACAACTATGTTCCGGGTATGGGTATAAAGGGTCCATCTACTTGTGGGACTAATAAATAAAAGCACAAGTAAAAGACGCAAACGGAAATACATGGAAAAACTAGAAGGAATAGAGACGGTACCTAAAGAAAGGGAGAATTTGTTGAAACCTCAAGAAATTTCTTGGGGATGCTTGCGAAGACACAGACGGTCTGAAGACCGGCTGAGTTCCCTTGAGTACCCCCACGAAAATCCTTTGCTAGCTCGCAACAATGCAGGCGGTCTGAAAACCGGCTGCTCTCAACTATCAAATTTCTGTCTGCTCTCAACTCTTAAATACCGGATGCTCTAAATTCAAGAAATTTCGTGAAGTTTTGTAAATGAGAGCTCGAGGGCGCCTTCTCCTATTTATAGGATTTGTCCCAGAAGGAGAAGAGTCACGACCCTTCCCCTTCTGCTTTTCTCTCCTCTTCCTTTAGTTAGAATCTGAAGAGATTTAAAAAAAAAAAAAAAAAAAAAAATTCGTCAGCACTCTTCACAGGCGCCAAGTGGCACCTTGCCACGTCAGCACCTGTGAGGGGAAAATGTTTGGGGTAAAAAATACTCCAGACACGTGGCCCAATGGCCATGTGACACGTGGCTCCCAGCCATTGGTCAGCAGAGCTCCAATCCCCTGCTGACACGTGTCTAGTGAACCCTAAATGGGGAACCAAGACTCCCCACTATAAATAGTGGAAGGACCCTCATTAATGGGGCATTCATAAATACACACACCAATCCCGAGCAATATTAATTGCAGAATTCTCCCATTACGTGAGAAGTAATTTCACTATTAACGCACACTTTTCCTCCTGTACGTTACTGACTTGATCGTAGGAGGCGGAGCTCCAACCAACCGGAGACTTCGTGGTTTTGCAGGTACAAGCGGTGAAGGGCATTCTCGGAATTGTAACTCTCCCGTAGGACACATCAAAAAACCCCGAAACACCTTATGCACTTAAGGTGTTTACGCACCGAGACAGTTTAAAGGATTCAACACTAAATGTTGTTTGTAGCTAATTATTTAAGAATTAAATTGGAAGTGAGAATTATTTGAATGAGTAATGTTTGATTGGTTGTGCTGTTTTTGTATATGAGTCATCACCAAGTTTAAATTCTTAAATCACGTAAGGTGCAAGATAGATGAGCAATAAAACTCTAGATTTATGCACATCTAGAATATTGACAAACAGGCCAGGGTTGAGGTTCACGGGGTATTAGCCGTGCACTTTTCTAGAGGCCATCTGATCTACAAAACTCTTGTTTTCAGATACTTTTTAATACTTTAAGGAGTTAGATGCGATCTCATACCACCTATGGCCACGGAGTTGTGTCCGTTTGCCATCTGGATGTTTATTGATGTTTCCAAAAAGAGGCATGGGATTTTTTTTATTTAATTAATATTTCTAATTGGAGTATGGGAGAGACAACCTTGTCTATTTCTTAATACAACAAAATAGAATGAAGTAATTAGAGTTCATTAGAGAAGTCTTAGCGATGTCAATGAGTTGAGTCAAGTGGTTGAATTAAAAATGAATTGGTTGTATGTTGTTGAAGTTAGTGGCAGCATGCTAGGAATTCTATTATAATGTTTGGTTGCTTGTATGTACTCAGCGTTGCTGATTACGTGTTGTTATGTGTGTATGTTTTCTTGGTCATGGCCTCGGCTTTCAATCACCCTGTAATTATCTAATTTTTACACTTGTAATATTGGGGAGCAGATTTATCACAGGTATTTACATAATTTGGACTTGCATCGAGGTGATGGGAATTTAGTGGAGAGTTGGTTACTACTCGTACTTTATTTCTTTGCATAAATATTTAACTTTCTTAAACCTTAGTTTGATTTAATTATTATTTCATTCGGGTTTTGAATAAGGGCCTTGATGGTTCCTACTTGAAGGATTTACTTTGGTTTTGTGTATTGGTTTTGAAACTTAATTTTATATGGAGTTAGTTTTCCGCTGCTAAATTTTGATTTTTTTTCCTTAGCATTTGAACATGTGGCGGTAGCATGTCAATAATTCTCCAATATTTTATAAAAACTATTTACACGAAAATGAGATAATTTTATGGGTGTTACAAAAATTAATCCCACCTTTTGATTATTATCTAATAATCCCACCTTTAGGGGGCATTCTCTTCTAATGGTCCCTAACCTGTTGGTGACCGGTGTAATGGGTTAATATGCCACGTGTCACTTTGTGATTCGTCAAAATATTTTTTTTTTATATTTCTTTTAAAAAACAAAATTTAAAAAGTAATTTTTTTTTCTCCTTTCCTTCTTCCTTATCATTTTGAAAAAAAAAATTAAAAAAATAATATTTTTTTTTTCTTACCTCCTAGTGGCCAAGGATTTTTTTTTTTTTTTTAAAAAAAAATTTATTTTTTTATATTTCTTTTTAAAAATATATATATTTTTATATTTCTTTTCAAAAAAAAAATTAAAAAGTAATTTTTTTTTCCCTTTCCTTCTTCCTTATCGTTTTGAAAACAAAAATAAAAAAATCAATTTTTTTTCCTTACCACCTGGTGGCCAAGGATTTTTATTTTTATTTTTAAAAAAAATATTTTTTATATTTCTTTTTTTTAAAAAATTAAAAGCAACTTTTTTCCCTTTCCTTCTTCCTTATCGTTTTGAAAACAAAAATAAAAAAATTAATATTTTTTCTTAACTCCAGGTGGCCAAGGAATTTTTTTTTTTTTTTTTAAAAAAAAAAATTACCCAAACAACAAGTTACCGGTCATAAGGGACCATTAGAAGAGAATACCCCCCAAAGGTGGGATTATTAAATAATAATCAAAAGGTGGGATTATTAGCAGCGAACCGGTTAAAGGTGGGATTATTAAAATCAAATTTTCCTATTTTCAAAACAAACTTTCATTATATTTATTGGACCCTCTCCAAATTTTGAATTTTAGTTCAAAATAACGTGTTTCCTACTCTCTCAAAAAATAGTTTTAAAATTCCCTTTCTAAATTTTGTTTCATTTTCATTATAAATAAATAAATTTTTAGATTTTTCATAACCTTTTGGACAATACATACATACATAAATATTTCCAAAATTAATGAACTAAGATTTGACTTCTTCTTAACTCAAACTTGTTCTCGCCTAGTCATCATGCGAATATTGGCATAGGGATAGTTAACGAACCACCTATAAGACCAAAATCAAAGATTGATAAGAACGAAGAAAATATTTGATGTTCTAAATTAACTTTAAGAATAATATCACCGCAATGATCTCTATGAACGTTTTGACATTAGGTAAGGATTATTAAACCTTAACTACAATTGTTTTTGGTTTATAAACAAGCAAAGAACTAACTTGCTTCCTTCAACATGACTTTAGCTAAAAATGCGTAAGCCATGTCATTATCCTAAAATGTTCTCAAAACACAAAACATGGGATACATAGGCCAATTCCCATATCATGATGATATGAATGGCCTAAACAATAGCAAGTCATTAGAACTACCCCAAATTCGGAGCTCCAAGACTTGAGAAATAGCAAGAATGCGCATAACCCGACAAATGGAGGCTCCAATATCCACAATAAACAAAATGAGATGCCATTTGAGCTACTTTCGAGAATCGCCTAAACTATAAATAGTTTACGTAGATATCAAGCCCCACAATTTTCAAATGCATCACAATGACTCAATAATCATTATGTTCATTTGAAAACTAAGTTGGCAACTGAACTTGGCCATAGAACAAACTACAAACATATCACATATTCAATCCATTTTCAAGTTCAATAACTAATCTTAGTGCATAATTGTTGTTTCAATACTTCAATTTACTCTAAAGATTAGAGAGTATGACTAGTATAGAGCGAAAGAAACAAAATCATGGGTGTCAAGATAGAATTCAAACACATACAACATGCCTGCTCATACGAAAGTTTAATAATCAATCGTTAATCATGAAAATTGTATCAAGACACTTTATTAACATAAGACAAACAATTTCATGAGTTAAAACGTAAATAAAAGACTCCTAAGTTCAAAATTAAGGGGTCTTCATTTTAAATTCTCTATTGTTGCACGAATGAAAAAAGATGAAAACATTGGAATTTCGCAAAGAGGATAATATCTATTTTCTCGAGCTTCAATCAGTAACAAAATTTGAGCTCAAATGAAAGAATTCGAAAGTAGCAAGAATAGAGGAAAAGTTGAAAAATATTTCATTTTCCCTCTTACTTGTTCTAACGAACGACCAATATTACTAGACTTAGCTAATTGCCTTTGTTAAAACTATGAATGGTCGAAAACGATTTAAACACACTCGTGTAATCGTTTCCGAGATCCTAGTTGCTATCTTAATAAGATGAAACACGGGATATCTAGACCCATTTCGAGCAACATGAAAGGGTCTAAAAACAAACATGTCATCGAAGCCACCTAATATTGGGGGCTAAGATACTCAAAAATATAAAATGGGGGCTCAAAAGCCCGAAATATAACCAAATTACACCAATTTGATGATGTCTTCAAGAATTTCCTGACAACTGTAAAATTGTATAGCGTATTGTATAACGTAAAATTGTATAGCGTATTGTATAGCGTAAAATTGTATGGCGCATGTGCTGCGTAAAATTGCACTAGCAATGTGATCTGCCTCCTTGAAAACGGTAGAACTTCTGTTTCTTTCATTAGGCGTTAGCTTAAACGAGTCGATGAGCGCGCCGAACCATCGGGGTCAAACGCCCCCCGTTGGAAGCAAATACGGTTAGCTAGGAAGCATTATAGCTTTACCGGACAGTTAAGTATCCGTCCACCCCCTGTATAAAGAGCGGCCCCTGCTGAAGCTGCACCTATTTAGACACGTGCCCCCAGTCCTGAGATGCGTGTTTTCATCTTGTGGAAATAACTGCTGAGATAGTTGCCGATTTTCTTCTCTGTCACTGGATTTGGATATGTGATTCCAGTCCTGAGACATGTATTTCTATCTTGTGGACATCGAGTATCTGTTTTTAGCAGCGTATGTTAATCTTTTTATTCAAGTGTTAGGCTACAAATGCCAAAGCACCCCCCATTTTATCATCTTTTACTTTGTTAAAATCATGGACTAGAGTTCCATGACAAATCGAGGGACTTTAGACTGCCGATGGCATATTGAGAGGGTATCATCCCCTTTTAATCTTTTTAAACCCGATACCTTCTCATAACATGACATCACCCAGGACAGCCTTTACTTGTAAAAGTGTTCTACACTAGAAAAGGGTCAATCTAGATTCTTTAGGGCACTAAATCCAGAAAATACCTTTTCTGGTCTTAGTAGCTACTCGTCTTGAACATTTAGTGAATCGAGAATAGTTTCGACATTCTCAACACTACTAAAAGATTCTTTATTTTTAAAGAACTTTGCAGAATGAGTCTTGGATTTACTTCCTTGACTACTTTACTCTTCGTCTATTCTAGACTTGATCAAAGTGGGGGCTAACTGTACAAACCTACTTTTGACCTCATGTCCCGACGGGAAGTGCGATGATGTTACAAAAACTCGTTCTTCATGCTAGATCAAACTTGAAGTGTTTATGGACTCTAAAATGCATTATGAAGTAAATTAAAACCCGTATTTGAGACCAAATTATCTAAGAGCCTAGTCCGATTTCTAATTAAGCCTAAAACATGCTCATACTTGTTTAATCTTGATTAATAACGGACCTAAATGCGTTATATGCAATGATAGGATCAAATGGGTCTTACATTGTTGAAAACCAAGCCTACCAGAACATTTAAACACAAAATATCCATTCAAGGCCTATAAAAATGGATATCCCTTTCAAAGAGCTTTCCAACGGTATATTATGAGCCCAAATCCGAGTTAAAACAAATAAGTTATCATCAAAATACTAAACCAGGCCCTAAAACCGACACCCTAACACTAAAATAGTTATATCTTTTGATCCACAATAGATTTTAACCTAACTCTAACAGAATTGATAATTAGAAATTCAGAGCTTTTCAATGATATCTTATTTGCCTTAATCTGACTTTGCAATCAAAAGTTATGGAAGTTTTAAAGCGCGTTTTCGTATAAGGCAAACTGCACCTTGCGCGCGCCTGCCGTGCGCAAGTCTTAGAGTTGCGCTCGGCACTCCAGCGCGACTCTGAGAGTTGCACGCCCCACCGACGCTGCGTCTTTAAATTCCTAAACCTAGATTCCTACGCCTATAAATAGGGGTATTCGTTAACCCTAATCACAACAGAATATTCAGAATTTGAAACCCCAAATTTTTAAATCACCAATCTCTCAAACCCTCTTACTATTATACTACTTTTCCCCTCTCTTCCCAACTACTCTTCAACCCTAATCCATTCTTTTTGAAGTCCTTGGAGGTACGAAGAAGGAGGAAGGTCCATAAATATCTAAATTGGTGATCTAGCAAATAAAGGAGAATAGTTAGTTTCCTGAGCACTTAGATAAATCACTTCTCTTTTCTTGTTTAAATAACTTTAATCAATTAATTAGTGTTGTTTGATCACTTTAAACAAACTTTTAATTAAATAATTTAACATAGTATCTTGCGTTGATTAAAGACTAGAATTGGAATAATTAATTGTTGTTTTATCACTTAAGTCAAGGCGAATATTGTTTTTCTTGTTCTTTTTATGAATTTGAATAACAAAGAATAACGACAGTCATTGCAATGTAATCTTTATGTGATTAATGCTTGTAAATAAAATCAGCTAACTTAGTTTTGGGTATCGCATTGCATATAATATTTGGTAATGAAATTGTGGAAAAGGAAGAGTTAGTAGAGGTCGCACTAGGGTTAGGATGGCAATTCCCCTCAAAAAGGAACGTTATCTTAGTACCCTCGCTCCCGAACTCATTTCTTGTTTAGTAGACCAATTTGGGTATGGGTAAACTTATGATTCATGCCAAATATCCCTTTAACCCTAATTGGGAGAAAGGCATGAACGAGGTTTATGAGTTTTCCTAAAACTCATTGGCAACTCCTTATTAGTTTCTTACAAAAAAGTGTCATTATAGAATCAATTCTAATTCAAGGTCTCCCAAACAGTCAGGAATTCAAATTGTAACACGTAAACCTTCAAAAGTGTAAAGTCCTAGGCTTTCAAAGGGCCATGGGCATAGAGGAAGTGAGATCCCCAACGACGGGCTACCCTCCTCACACTACGTATCTATTGTTATTAGTACTACGTATCTACTATTAACCCTAAAAGAACAATAGGATAGTAAGAAATAAACTCATAATTATCATTCCAAAGATTTAAAATACTTACAGATTAATAATTCTCAAAATTTTAGATTAAAAACCATTCATAAGAAATAAAATCCAAAAAAAAAGAAGCTTGCAGCATGACCAACGATTATGGACTTGTTGTGGGGTGAAGATGGCAGAGAAAGAGAAGAACATAGTGAGTGGGGTGATTTGATGTGAGGCTTGTGATTGTTGTGTGTTTGTAACTCCAAAGTACTCACTTTAAACGAATTCGAATGAAAAGTTATGGCATCATTTGAGTCCTATAAGCTTGAATTGGGGAGTAGATATAGGATGAAGGAGAGAGGTCACTAGGAAAAGAGGAAAGAGAAAGAAGATGGATGGAAATAGGAGAGAGGAGGATTTATGCGTGACTTTTGAGGGAAAAAAAAGGAGTGGTCTCAATTGAATGCAATTGTTTTGAGAATAGAAGTTGTCTGACTTTTGAGAATAGAGAAGGAAAGTTTAGATGGATGAGATTAGGAGAGAGAAAACTACTACGGAGTAGTACTCCGCATTTTTATTTTACCTAATAAATAGGTATTAATTGAAAACTAGAAAAAATAAACATTAAAAATAAAATTAAATTTAAAAGTTCGCGGGTTAGGCACCCGTTAAATACAAGTACAAACTATTTTTATTTCATTATCTCTCCTCTGTCCCCCTCTTCCTCTTCCTCTCTTTCTCTCTCTCTCCTATTAGCAGCTCCTCAATCACGCCATCCCTCACTCCCTCTCCTTCTCCTTCGTTCCCACTACCCTTTCCTCCTCAAATCAATCCGGCCACCGACCCTCTCTCCTTCCTACCGGAGCCCGGCCGCAACCAAGGCCAACCGCGCAACCAGGCGGAGTGCCCAACCATGCAAACCAAGTAGCAAACGCCACTACCAAGGATATGTCGCCGCCGCCTCCTCCTCTACCACCAGAGATCGCAATTCTTTCCTCCGCCGTCACCGTCGCCACCGCCTCCTCCTCCACCAAGACTAAATACCAATGTTTTTAACAGATTGAAGGAGTGGGGTTTTGAGAAAGGATGGGGTGATACTGCAGGCACCAGACCCAGTAAACGTGGAGAATTTCTTCAACAGGCTTCCAAGTTCCAACAACTTTCAATGTTGTGATATTCTTGATTCAATAGCAAATTTCGAAACAATACCCCCTCCCCTTTGGATTAATTATGATTGTTTTATGAAATTGATAGAATTTTTTATTTTGATTTTGATTTTGATCTAGAAAAAAAGGAGCAAGGGAGAGAGAAAGAGAAGGGAAGAGAAAAAGGAGTGCCACACAAACACTTGGAGTTTGTGTAAGGAAAAATAACAATATCATACGTAAAGGAACCCATCACCATTGTTTTTAAGATACGGTGATATTTGCACAGTATATAATATAGTAAATGTTTGAGTTTCTGGTATAGCGGATCCCAAATATGGGAAAATCTAGAGCATACTCTTCAAAACATCTAAAAGTAGATAATATTATTTGTTATAAATTTTGAGAACGGTTATTTCACCAAATACCCCTGAGTAATTCAATAATTCACAATATACCCATGAAACTTTCCAAATACACCATATACCCCTGAGTTTAACAACAATGTCATCAAATACCCTTAATGACTAACGGCGATTAACTCTATTTAGTCATTAAGGCTAATTATGCCATGTGGAGCCTTCTGATTGGTTTTCTTTTCAAATTATTAATTTTTTAAATGATTATTTGTTTAATTATTCAAAAATATAAAAAATAAAAAAAATAATAAATTAATAAACCCCAACCACCGTACTGCCACCCTACCCCCACCACCGTCACCCCCTGTCGGCGCATTTTTCCCCTAAAACCCTGTGCCGGCGCATTTTGCCCCTAAAACCCTGTGCCGGCAATGCCACCCCGAACCCTCAGTTGTCATTGTCGCCTCTCCCCTCACCTTCCCCTTAACCATCCTTCCTCTTTACCCAATAACCACCTCCCTCCTCCGAAAAACCATCTATCACCACTCGCTGGCGCTCACACTCCCTCCCCTGCGCCGGCGAACTTAATTCGCCCCTCCCTAAACAATCTCCGCCCCCTTTCTCCTTGAACCAGCACGATGATGTCTTAAAACCAAAATCGAAATCTAAAAACCAACATCTAGGGTTTCGATTTTGGTACTTTAGGATTTCGGGCTGGTGGTTTTTGGCTAATGTGGGTAGCGGTGCGTGGGGGAAAGGGGTCCGGGCCATCGGCGACATGGGGGAAGGGGGTATGGGCCGTCGGCGAGGGATTTTGGGGTGGTGGGTTCAGCTAAGGTGGAAGGGCTATTAGGGGAGAGGATGTTAAGGGTTAATGGCGGTTCAAGGGAGGAGGCAGGCACCGACACGGTAGGGGAAGGACCGGTGCCGGCGCGGTAAGGAGGAGGGTCTCGGCACCGACGACGGGAGGCTCAACCAGGTGGCGGTTGTGGGGGCCAGGCCGGAGGTGGCTGGGCTAAGGGGTGGTGGTTTTTTTTTTTTTTTTTTAAAGTTTTTTTTAAATAATTTAAGTAAATAATTAATTAAAGAATTTAAAAGAAAACCAATTAGAAATTGCCACGTGGCACAGTTAAGCCTTAATGACTAACAGAGTTGACGTCCATTAGTCCTTTGGGCATTTCGTGACATTGTTATTAAACTCGGGGGTATATGGTGTATTTGAAAAGTTTTGTCGGTATATTGTGAATGATCGAATTACTCAGGGGTATTTGATGAAATAACCGTTTTGAGAAATAGGTATAAATATACCTGCCTAGAAATTAGTGTTGATAACGTGTTAAAAACTTTATCGATAGATTTAGATAAACAAGTAAAGAATTAGAAATTGAGATTAAAGTATTGTGTAGTTGAATTATATTTTCCACTGTATCGGTACACAATTGTGAACTTGCCCCTTTATAGGCAAAATTTTACAATATTAAAACTAATATTATTGTACTTAGTGTTGTATTAGGTTGTATTGCATTAACCAATTAAAGGTACATGCATGTGAATTTCAATCAACTTTGTATTTTTCTCAACAACTTTATAGTTTAAATACCTAGTTCCTCTGTTTCGTATTAATCGCAACATTAGGGTGTTCGCAAAGTTTAAGAAAATTTATAGGGTAGGGCCCAAAAGAGGATTTTTAATAATATAAAGTATTGTTGATAGGAGGGAGAAATAATAAAAAAAAGTAGTATAAGTGGGTTTGATAGGAAAGATAAATAATAAAATATTTGTGAAAGTGGGGTTTGTGGCAGAGAGAACTTATAAAATAATGGTGGGTCCTTTCCAAATATAGAAGTGTTGCAATTATTATGAAATAGATGAAAAAGGAAAATATTGTGATTAATATGAAACGGAAAGAGTACGAACTTTAAATAATTGTAAAATGTCTGAATTACCCCTCGTTATGTATTTGCTGATACATAAGTAACATACCCATATACTTGTACGTTACTAGTTGTGTGAGCGCCTGCAACACGGGCGCCCCCCCCCCCCCCCAATTGTGTGAAATTAAGCGGAAACATTAATGTACGAGCATAAAGATTGGATGAACTTTTATAATTATATATAGACTAAATGAAGAAACAATAAAAAGATGGTCAATGGTATAATGTAGATTGGTTTGTCATTTAGTTGTTGATTACTTAAAGATTCCAATTTTGTGAAATAAAATGGAAAACATTAAGTGCATGAGTATAAAGATTTGATGAATTTTACTAAAAATGTAGACCAAATGAAGAAACGAAAAAAAAGATGGTCAATGGTATAATCTAAATTGTTTTATCAAGATTAGACTTTTCATGCTAATTATCTTTTTTTTATTTTTTTTTTTTTTTTTTGAAACAATACAGATTATCTTAATCACCCTAACTATTTGTGTACTCCTTTAAAAAGGATGTTGTACATGTTTGTTGAAAGATATAGCATTCATCCCGTGCGTATAATCTTTACTCCATAAACATAAAATCACATACAAGACTTTAAATTAGGATTATTTTTCTGTATCACAATATGTAACGCCGAATGTAAAACAATAAAGTCTATTAAAATGTATTTTTTTTTTTTTGTTAAAAAAATCATGAATAAAATTGTGCTTTCAAGGTGTTACTAGTTTGGAACTCATGCAATGCATGAACACTAAATCAACATTATACAACCCATATTCAGAAATTGTAATTTCAAAGTGTTACTGGTCTAGAACTCGTGCAATGCATGAAAACTAATTGAGGGTACAACTTAATTCAAACAAAGTTTTAAAAAACCACAGTTTAATAGCAGCTTGAAATCAGATTGTAACAGATTTATCAGAGCATTGGTTTTGTATGTACTATCTTAACGCAAGAAGAATTATTAGAACTATATATTAGTTATAAGTCAGGTGACACTAATCAATTTGTAGCTACTTAACCCTCATTGAGACATGCTCCCCCAAAGGCTACAATACCAATAGTTGTACAAATAGTAGGGTCAACTAGACCTTTGTTTTATCCCTTAGTTAATCATGCATATATCCCTTAGTTAATTATGCATAAGACAGTGACATGAGCTCATTGTTGTATAATATAATTGCCTCAAATTATCACAACCGGCACCATCTAATTATCAGTAATTCACAAGCCAGTACTATGATTATTGTTGTTGATGATGATGGATTGAGGGCGGTTCCTCAAAAACTCCCATGGCCTGTCCTAGCCCTTGCCTTATTCTTTTGAATTGTCAAGATCCTTTTTACTTTTAAGGAAAGATTTTCAAAATTCAAGCCATAGGCCCCTCCTAAAATAGCCCTTGCTAAAAAAAATAAAATAAAATAAAATTAAGCATGAATCCATTACACAAACCACTGCACATTAAGTCATTATGAGACTGTAGACCATAAGACAGCAGATTAAGTGCAAAGAACCAATCATATTTTCACAATATAGAAATGTACAAACCCATTTCAACTAATCAATTGCTTTGCCTAAGTGAAAGACATTGTTGAAGAAAAAAAAATACTATATGATAAATTTGTTCCTTTTCATAACTAACATAGAAGGCGGCCATGGACAAACTTGTATATAATATTAGATTAAAAAAAAAAAACCACCTATAGGTTACCATCTCATTATTATTCATTTATTCCCCATCAAGTTAGTCTGGCGCTGCTACATTCTTCCACTGTTCCACTTCTGTCTCTATTTCCATTCCAACTGCTACATAAATTTTAAAAAACCATAGGAAAGTGCTAACCTGAACATTTTTCTGTTCATCTGTAACTACAAGGCTTAGTGTACTTCCATCGATCGGGAACTCGGTTGAAAAACAATCAAATGACCCAAAATCTTTTGCTAACAAGCTAAGTTGAGAACCTTGTTTCTTCCAGTTGAGAAAATATATGCTTTTATAAATATCCCCAAGGAGAATAAATTTTTTTATCTGTAACAGTCAAGAAATATATTGAAGAAACATTCTTTGTATAAACCTCAGTTCTCTATTTTAGAAGGCATTGAAAAGCAATTAAAGATGTAAAAAAATTATGATTCATAATACCCATAAAAAATGAAATCTGTAAAATATATAGAAAAAGATACAGAGTACTTCCCTCCAAAAAAAAAAAAAAAAAAAAAAAAAAAAAGATACAAGAGTATTTCGAATCTACTATCTACTATCTAAATTTGTAAAATATCGTATCACATAGAAAAAATATGCACAAAAAACAAAGTTAACAAGAAAACTACTCCTGCCAACATAAATAATCAAGAAATATATTGAAGAGACGTTCTTCATATACACCTCAGTTCTCTATTTTAGAAGTTTTTGAAAAACAATTAAAGATGTAAAAAAGTTATGATTCATAATACCCGAAAGAAAATGAAATCTTTAAAATATATAGAAAAAGATAAAGAGTAGTTCATATCTAATATCTACTATCTAAATCTGTAAAATATCAAATCACATAGAAAAAATATGCCCAAAAAAAAAAAAAAAAAAAAAGAGTAGACAAGAAAATTACTCTTGCCAAAATCTAGCAATGAACCATGGAACTAACAATTCTACCACCAAAATTGATTTTATAACTTCATAATTGCAAAGAACACCATAATCTCGAAATTCATCCTCAAGCTCGCATTTGGTGACTTACCACGCTTCCCCCTTGCTACCCCAACTCTCAATCGAGCCACCGCGCATCAGCCAATCAGCCGCCTAAACTCTAACTTCCCTCACACACCCAAAATCGCAACAATCAACTACACCCAATTCTCAACCACGTCACCACCCACAAACCAATGACAACAACTCACACCAGCAGCCCTAACTCCCTTAAAGTGATGCCCAATTGCACCACCATCACCTTATAACCACCAACAACTTGCTTCCATCCACGCCTCCATCGCAAACAACCAGCCACCAGAAGCGATTAACACAAGCAGCGGCCCACATAAAGCCTTAATTAATCGGCCCAAAAGCAATTAAAGTTCGAAGCAGTCGCTCCTCGATTCGAATTCAAACCATTGTTGCTGAAATTTAATACCTGAAAAAAGTTGACGAGAATACAATCAGACACAAGATCCAAGAACTAAGAATGATTTCTTGGGTTTAATTCAAGAATTGACATTGGAAACTCAATTGAGTAATGAGGAGAGAGAACCTAGGATTTGATCAAAATAGGGGAATTTTGTGGTTGTAGTTACAATTAAGAAGAAACTTTCTCAAATAAGAAAACGCAAGGACCAGGCTATAGTAAAACTCCAGTTTAACGCCAGATGTCAGCTTTTGATGAACAGAAAATTTTGCTGGAGCAATGAAGATCCCCAATACTCACTGAACATTTATCGATTGAAGATTAGAATTCCTACAATTTTAGATCCACTTGTAATTTATGATCTCCAAAAGGAATGTTAAATACACTTGATTTCCACTTGATCAACAAATACAAATTGAAATAATATAAGGATGTTCTGATCTAATATATCCAAGAATTTTTTGGTGATATCAATGAATATGCAAAATTGGTTCTTTCTCACAACCAGGTATACAGTCGCACTCTAGTGGCTTTTCTATCCATAGGCCCAGGCAATGGCCTCAAACTGACCACAATATACAACAGTTCAAAAGGCATGAGAAACAATCAAACAAGCAAGATTCTTATAGGCTAACAAGAAAATAGATTAAAAAGAAGAAAATGCTACTACATTTTGAAGTATTAGTGTATTACC
Organism: Chenopodium quinoa; assembly: GCF_001683475.1. Lineage (NCBI taxonomy): Eukaryota > Viridiplantae > Streptophyta > Magnoliopsida > Caryophyllales > Amaranthaceae > Chenopodium > Chenopodium quinoa. Next base: position 607,758 of record NW_018742726.1, on the reverse strand, counting down.
CACTAAAAGTTTTCAGAATGCATAGAAACATCTTAACAATATTACGAAATTTAGTACTACATGGAATCGATAAAAATCTTCGCCAAAAAAGCCATACAAAAAAAAAAAAAAAAAAAAAAAAAAAAAACCCATCCAATTGAAGCAATATTACCTCTTTTCCAAATTTTCCTCATTGCCATTCACTTGCTTCACATCTCCATGACTCTTCTCTCTCTCCTCATTCTCTTTCTTTGTTACTTTCTATTCCTCTCATTACCCAACACCAAAGCTTTTTCTTTTGTTTTTGTTTCAAGGTTCCTCTAGAATGAATTTAAAATTGTTAAATTGGATGTTTGTACAGAAAGCTGAAACGACAAAAAATCAAACCAATAGTAGAACATCAATTGCGGCATTGAATGTTGAGATTAATCAAATAAAGGCCGATTACTCAAAGAACCACCTAAATTGCAGCGATTTACCCAAAAAAGGTGTGTTATATTCTCCAATTCTGATTTAAGATGCTACTGAAGTTTAAGACAATTCAATCCCATCTCTTAATTTAATTTATATTCCTTATCACCCTTCGTCCTAGCCTCAATTACTATGACCCAGATAGCAAATCAATAATTCCACAATTTCAGAATCTACATTTGAAGATTAACGCATACTAATTGAAAGAAAGGGAAAAAATTGACAAAAATCAAAGATTAATCGGCATTAAATTGGGGAATACAGGTAAAAAAACAAAAAATAAACAATTTCTTCATTATCTTAAACAGCTAAGAAACTGAAAGCAAATTAAATAACCGGTATAACTCAATAAATCAATAACCAACTCACTTATTCATTAAATTAACTCACTAATTCACCAAATAACCATATGGTACTTTGTAAAAAAAGCCAACAAGACTAATCAATACTTTATCTAAAGTGACAGTAGTTACAAACCGCTAAAGGAGAAATCAACCATAGCACATAAAGAATAAGAATGTCATGCTTAAAATAAACTCTCACCAGTTTAACGGGTTCCGCACTTATGTCTTGATGGAATTCAAGTGGCTTCTGCTGCTCAATCTGGGGCCCACTAGCGTAGTCACAGTGGAACCTTATCAAAATGCAGGTGATATTGTTAGCATTACACTGGTTATAAGCACTCTTGCTAAATTTCCCACTAGCTATTTCGGGTTCTTCATCTGCCCAGGCCAAGCACTTGAAACAACATCATGAATTCCTGACCACAAAGCAACCACAAACAACTCAAGCTAATTGATAAAAACTTTGAATATAATCTGATGCAAAAAAAAAAAAAAAAAAAAAAAAAAAAAAAACACAATGCATAAGTGAGATAATGGATAATGATAAGACTATGGAAATAAAAATAAATAACTAAAAAATGGCCCATATATATAGAGAGATTATCCTCTTCAAGTTGAAAAGAGAATCACTAAAAGAACCAAGAATATTACTCTTTTACCTAGTAGATCCTACTCAAACAGAACACATTCAACATAAGGATATGGTTGAATATGCTAGATTGATGGTCAGTGTATCCATAGATGGTGAATTCCCTGAGGTAATTGAATTTGAAGATGAAAAGGGGAATGTAATATCTCAAAAAGTGCTATGAATGGAAGCTTGTTCAATGCAAGACTTGCGGTGGTCTTGGTCATGAGAGTGCAAAATGCCCAAATCATTGGGTTAACAAAAGAGATATGGCAGGGAAGGATAAGTAGAACAAACATAGGGTGACTAAGGTGTGGCAGCCTGTGAAGAGAAGGGGTGAAACAGAAGGAGGAGGGTGAGGGTATTCAGGTTAATGTTTATACTGGTAACAGGTTTGAGTGCCTTAATTCAGAGCTTGAACAAAATAATGACATAGGACAGCAGATTGATAAAAACAGGAACAGAAGTGGAAGGCTGTGTTGTATCAATGAAGGTCAGGTGTTATATAGAGGTATGGAGGAGGGGGAGTGTTCTTTTGTACTGAATGGATAATATTGGTTTCTGGAAAATTAGGGGATTGAATAAGCTCAGTAAAAGGTGTGATGTGTCTTGGTTCCTTAGACATTATACCTTGGGTTTATTTAGTCTCTTGGAAACTAAAGATAAGAGTAAGAAGTTTGGTGAGGTGTTTAGCAGTTTTGGTAGGGATTGGTCAGTAGTGGCTCATTATGGGAAGAATGATAGAGGTAGGATTTGGTTGATGTGGTTGCCTGGGATTTTTCAAGTAACTGTTCTCAGGATTGAGGTGCAACTGATTCATGTGAAGGTTACCCAAAGAGCTTCTGGTACTGTTTTCTGCTGCACTACTGTTTATGGCTTTAATGAGCTTAGTAGGAGGGTTGATTTGTGGCAGCAGCTAGTTGAGATATCCACTTGAATTTCAAGTCTATGGATGGTATTTGGCGATTTTAATAATATACTCATTTTAGAGGACAAAGTTGGCTCGAGTTGTACTTTTGCTGAAGTGGAGGCCTTCATAGAGTGTTTACATAACTCTGGCTTGATTGATTTTAAAGTTGGTGGTTTGTTTTATACCTGGAACAATAAACAAAGTGGTGAAGGGAGAGTGTGCTCTAAGATAGATAGGGTTCTAGTCAATAATCAATGGTTGGATCATCATGATAGTGCTTCTGCTACGTTCTTGCCTGAGGGTTTGATGGACCATACTCCATGTTGTGTGAAGATGTTTGGCCAGAAAGAAAAGATCCTTAAGACTTTTAAGTTCTTTAACCACTAGGTTGATGATCCTAGGTTTAGAGATGTGGTGAATAAGGGGGAGTGTTCTGTGTATGGAACTGATATGTTTCAGCTCGTAAAGAAGCTGCGAGCTGTTAAAGTGGAGTTGAAGAGGCAAAACTTAACCAACTTTTTGAATGTTGAGAATGAGGATGCTTTGGCAGCCAAGATCCTGATGCAGGTTCAAGAGAGGCTTAATAAAGATCCACAAAATGAAGCTCTAATTGAGTAGGAGATACAGGCTAGAGAGAGGTATAATTATGCTCATGCTGCTAGATACAAGTTTCTTAGGCAGAAAGCTAAGCTTTACTAGTTGAAGGAGGCAGATTTGAACACAGAGTACTTTCATGCTTTTATCAAGAAAAGAAGAATGCACAATAGGATTTGTGGTATTGTGGACAAAGATGGGATTTTGGCTCATGAACCTGAAGCTGTGGTCTCTACTTTTATTGACTATTATAAGGAGCTACTGGGTTCTAGTAAACCTGCTGAAAGGAAGTTGCATCAGGCTATTATTGAAGAGGGTAGTTTGTTATCTGATATTCAGAAGAATAATCTGTGTAGAGCTTTCTCTGTAGAGGATGTGAACCATGCCCTTTGGAGTATCGATGATGATAAGGCCCCGGGACCAGATGGTTTCTCAAGTAAGTTTGTCAAAGCTTCTTGGGATATTGTCAAGGATGATTCATGTAAAGCTGTCTTATCTATCTTTGATCATGGTTGTCTTCTTAAACAAGTTAATGTCACTCTCTTGACCATGGTTCCAAAGGTAGAGGATGCTTCTCATGTTTCTCAATATAGACCTATTGCTTGTTGCAATGTTGTGTATAAACTTATTTCTAAGCTTCTCTGCTATAGGCTGAAGGAGGTGTTGCCTGATTTAATTAGTGAAATCAGGGTGCTTTTGTGGGGGGTAGGTCCATTTTGGATTATATTCTCGTTTGTCAGGATATGCTCAAGAACTTAATAACAAGAGGAAAGGTCCTAGGTGTGCAATTAAAGTGGACCTAAGGAAACCTTATGACTCAATTTTATGGTCCTTTATTAGAGATATGCTGGAAGCTTTGAATTTTCCTAGTAGGTTTATTGGCTAGTCATGGAATGTGTCTCCACTCCTTCTTTCTCTCTAATGATTAATGGAGGTGTGCAAGGATTTTTTAAGGGTCAGAAGGGTATTAGACAGGGGGATCCTGTTTCTCCTCTTCTGTTTGTTATAGTGATGGAGTATCTATCAAGATTACTTAAGAAAGTTGGCAAACTAAGGCACTTTAAATTTCATCAAGGATGTAAACATATGCAGTTGACTCACCTGGTGTTTGCTGATGATTTGATGATGTTTGGGCTTGGTGATACTCATACTATGTTATTGCTTATTAGAGCTTTAAAGACTTTTGAGTTGGTGTCTAGTCTGGAGGCAAATTCTTTGCATTCTATTTTGGTAGTGTTGTGGAGGACAGACACTCTGAGATGTTGGCTTGCTCTAGATTCACATTTGGTAAATTTCCTTTCAAATATCTTGGCATTCCTCTTAATGCTAAGTATCTCAGGATTTCTAATTTTGACAGCATTATTGATAAGATGATTGCTAGACTGACTTGTTGGGAAAGTAGGAACTTGTCCTACAGGGCCAGAATAACTCTCATTAATTCTCTGCTTATTAGTCTTCATTCCTACAGGCTCAATGTCATCTTCTTCCTAAGGGTGTGATTCAAAGAATGGTGCAAATCTGTAGAGCTTTCTTATGGTGTGGATCTTTTGTCCTTGGTAGAACTCCTCCTGTGGCCTGGGATTGGATTTGTAAAGCTAAAAAGCATGGAGTTTTGGGTATTAGAGATTGTAGTTCTTGGAACAAAGCTGCTTTGGGTAAATATGTTTAGAAGATTGCAAAAAAGGAGGACTCTCTTTGGGTTAAGTGGGTCCATAGCATCTACTTGAAAGAAGCTGATTGGTGGGATTACACCCGCAAAAGAAGTGATAGGTGGGCTTGGAAGAAGCTGTGTTCTGTTAAGGATGATTTGAAGGAAAGTTTCTTAGTTACAAGGGGAACAGGATAAGGTTGGTTGGTGTAAATGGGTGTGGAAAAAATTTAATGTTCCCAGACACTCTTTCATTACTTAGATGGTTGTGCAAGGGAAGCTCAGAAAAAGAGATAAACTAGTAAGGTATGGTGCCTGTGTGACTGGCAGGTGTTTATTGTGTGACATGAGTATTGAAAAGCATGATCACTTGTTCTTTGAATGTCAATATAGTAGAGCATGCTTAGATATTGTTAGCTCTTGGCTTTGCTTTACTGAGATACACTACAGTGGAGCTCATACTTGGAAGCATTGGTTGAGAATTGGAAAAGATCGTGTAAGGAAGAAAGTTTTGCTTACTGTCCTCTCTACTATGGTCTATTACTTGTGGTTAGCTAGGAATAATGTCTTCTGGAAGAAGGCTTTGGTGCACCCTACGAAGTTATGCAGAATCTTGTGCTTGGAGGTCATTTTAAGGGTCCAGCAGCTTGTTGATAGTAGGTGAGTCTGTGTTCCTTAGTTGGTGTGGCTGGGAGTTGCTCTGTAGCTGTTGTTGTTGTTGGTTCCTGTTCTGCTGCAGGGTTGGGTTCTCATGTTGCCCTGTTCTGCTCCGAGCTGCTGCACTTTGATGTTGTGTTTCTCTGTTATTGCTGGTTCCTGTTTTGCTGCAGGGGTTGTTTGCTTCTGGTTGCTGCTTCTGTTGCCAGGTTGCTCTTTTATGTTGGTGCTGGTTGGTTGGTTTATGTAGCCCTTGTGTTTTTGTGGCTGGGTTTTGGTGTTGTATGTTTCTGTTTGTTTGTGTGCTTGCCTGTCGCTGCTGTTGTTGCTGAGTTGCATGTTGCTGGTGTGTTGCTGGTTTTGGTGTGGCTGCTGCTGGTGCCTGTTGTTTATTACTGATGTTGCCACCTGCTGTAGTGCTGCTGTGTTGCTGTGATGTGTACAGGAAGCTATTAGCATGCTTATAGTTGTCCTATTTGTGTAATTTCGTTGATGGTTGTTGTGGTTTGTTGTCCTGGTCCGTGTAAAGAGTACCCTTCCTAGAAGGTGCCTTTTTACTTGAGTCCAGGTTTGGTTTTACCCCTTTCTGTTTTAGGAACCCTTCCTAGAAGGTGGCCTTTAAACAGTTTGTGGGTGTTTGGGTGTGTGTTTGCCTTAGGGCTTGTGTAGTGTGGGGTTACAGCTAAGCTAATTTTGTAAGTTGTAACTGTTATTCTTTGGTAATAAAATTTTTATATATATATATGTATATATATAGGGTCGGGATCCGGTGAGAACCACCCTTTATGTGAGAACACTCCTAATATATGAGAACAAATCTAAGCCGTAGGATTAGATTAAAGTAGACGGTTAAGATTAACGGAGAACAAGTAATGACATTAGTGTAAATAATGAAACTGCCCAACTTCATATTTTACCCAAAATATCTGATTTTCTCTCTCATCAAACACTTTCACACTTTCCTTCATCTTCTCTCTTAAAACCACCAAATTTTCTCTAAAATGCATTGTAACTTCTCCAAATCAAAGCAAATCACATCGATTCCTTTTGATTTTTGCTCAAATTCAACAAATTTTATTCATAAACTTATATAAAATAAGTTGAATTGGGAAATTTAATTAGAATTTTTGCAAATACTAACCCTAATTTGGCGGAAGAACAAATTGAAGAAAATTTGGAATGGAGGTTGGCGAAGAACAATTAATTCGTACAGAAATTTGTTCTGAAATGCAATGGTAATTTATACTCCAATATTTTTAAAGATTTTGATGATTTTTTGGGCGATTTTCGACTAACTTTTGTGCGATTTTATATGCCAATTCCATCGATTTTATTTTATATATTTTTTTCCTGATTTTTGTGATTTCTATGCGTTTTTTTTTAATTATTTTTTGCAGATTTCGTTCGATTTAAGTAGTTCGATTTTTTTGGTTGAGTACATTTTTTGGTTGTTGTCTTAGAGTACTTCCTGAACTTTGAGCATTGGTTATAGCATAACAAGAACTTGGATGTTTCTATTTTAAGTGACATTCTTTTTTCCATAGTCATGAACTCCATTGTTATTCTTTGACTTATGCTTACTATTGTTAAGGCTTGGATTGTTGGTAGAAAACTGAATTAAATGAATATTTCAATTGAAAACCATGTAAGCTATATACACTATCTTCCGATGTACACTTTTCATGATGTGTTGAAGAGCCATACTTCATGGTGTTTTTTCCCAAACTCATAAGCTCAATTTTCTTTCTGTGATTTCTAACTAAGGTTATATTCATAGATTATTGTTACTGATGGGTTGCCATTTTGCTGTGATTGCCATGTTTTCCTGCACTAAAATATGATAATGTGGCCATTTCAGGTTATGGCTTCTTTATGTTGTGAAAAAGTTAGTATTCCTTTTCGACCACTGTTGGTTCAGATCACTGATTGTCTTGACTTTCCTAAGCCTACATATTTTGTGGTTGATGCAGTTAAGTGTAGTTCTTGTGTTTATATTAGAATGTAGGGTGAATGAGGTATTTTTTGTTTAATGGTGGTGAAGCAGAACTACTGCTGACTCAGAAGAAGTAGCAGCACAATGAGCAGTATATATATTCTTGATTAACAAATACAATATATGTGTTGGTGATTTTACTATGGATAAGATGTGTATGTATGACTACTGTGGGAAACTTTATAGACTCAAACGAAATTCTCTAGAAAGTGGTGATAAGAGAAGAAGGGCTGCCAAAAAGGTTGTAGGTGATGTAGTACATGTTTTGCTTGATTATGTGGGATTTCTACCTAAGGTTATTAGGAAGACTGGGGTTCATGTAACAGGAAAGACCCTGAACTTGTATTGTATCAGAAGCACTTGTTGGAGTTTGCTGCCATATTGGTAGAATGATGATCACCACGTTCTTTGTTTTTCTGAGGGAGGTAGTAACAACAACTTAACTACTATACACTTCATCATGTGTTATAATATTGGCCGATTCATTGATACTTGAAAGAGACAACTCTAAGGGATTGACTAAAATTATTTTTAATCTGCCATCTTTTGCAGAAAAATTTTACTTGACAATGGCATTGAGAAGATCATCAGAAAGGCCAAAGAAAGTCATCAGAATTGCAAGGCTGCTGCAACAGATGCTCTACGAGATTTGGGGCATGATAATTACAACTTGTAATTCCGACTGATGTTGTTGTACAAGAATGTCTTCCTCTGGATTATAAAGTGAAGTCTCAAGCCTCCATAAGAAGTAATTTTCTTCGCTTGACTTAAATCAGATTTGTTGTTATTGTCAAAATGTCTGTGTAATATGAGGAATCTAGAAAGAGATGGTATGAATGTTCATGTTATATTCCTGAAGTGGTCTCAATTTGTGAGTTTTACTAGATTCAATACCTAGCATTAGCATGTTTATGAACAGAGAATCAGCTGTCTGGTATTCAGTCTATACTCCAGTTTTTCTTTTCGGTTCCTTTTGTGCTCTGTGACTGGATCTTATATCTTATATACTTAGAGCCATATATTGGAATTCACCTATTTAAGTTAATTACAATGTATATAGATTAATGAGCAATCAATTTTTTTACTCATTTAGCAAATGAGCAAATAGTTAGTTGCTCATTTGTCAAATGAGCAAACATTTCTTTAATCATTCATGAAATCAACAAGTATTTCTTTGCTCATTTATCGAATGAGCAACAATTCTTTGTTCATTTTATCAAATTAGCAAACAACTCTTTGTTGATTTATCAAATGAGCTGATTAAAAATTTATAATATAGAAAATGATTTAAAACATATGATAAACTTATTAGCTCAATTGGTAGAGCACTATGCAAATGCATAGGGGATGTAGGTTCAATTCCTACATAGGTTATCTCTATAAACAAAATTAATTAAAAAAAAATCAAATTCGTACTAAATTATATGAGCAAATAAATGGTGTGAAATGATTTATAACTATATAAACTTTGTTACAATTAAACTCTCATACAAACTTATGTTTCCACATTACATAAATGAACCTACATGGGATTCGTACCCACATCTTTTGTGCATTTGCACAATGCTCTACCCTTGAGCTAGTAGGCTAACGTATATAAAACATTCAAACACACACAAATGAGCATTAACTTGACAAAATGAGCAAGAATCATTTTCTCATTTGAAAAATGAGCATTAAATAGTTTACTCATTTGACAAAGGAGCATTGAATTTTTTTGCTCATTTGACAAATGAACAAAAAAATTAATTGCTCATTTGTCAAAGGAGCAAATAATTAATTGCTGATTTGTCAAAGGAGCAAATAATTAATTGCTCATTTGACAAAAATGAGCATTAAATAGTTTGCTCATTTGACAAAGAAACATTGAATTTATTTGCTCATTTGACAAAGGAGCATTGAATTTTTTTGCTCATTTGACAAATGAGCAAAAAATAATTGCTCAATTGACAAATGAGCAAAAAATTAATTGCTCATTTGACAAATGAGCAAATAGTTAGTTGCTCATTTGTCAAATGAGCAATTATTTGTTGTTGATCTGGTGATTGACTCAACAAATTGTCTAAGAAGAACCGCACATACCTCTTCACCTGCAAGCCGAATAAGAATATATTCAGGTTTAAGATGCAGAGACACAGGAAGTCTGTCTAACTCTAGCAGCAGCATCAAGGGGAAGAACATAAGGTAGCAAGCTATATAGGGGGAAAGGCAACATCAGCTAGTAAGGGGAAAAAAGACGTTAGAGAAGCAGGCAGGGGAGGGGGATAAGACACTAGAGCAATAGGCAGGGGAGGGGGAAAAGACACTAGGGCAACAGGCAGGGGACAGGGAAAGGAAATAGCAGCTAGCAGGAGGGAAAGAAAAATGAAAAGAAATATATTAGTCCAAGACTTTAAAAGAAAATGTGTTATTTTCCTTATTCAAAGCTATAAGCTTGTTCAGAAGAGATGAAAGCATTTAAGTGCAAACTTTAATCAAGAACGGTATCTGAGGGCACAAAACAGAAGATGTGTTATATGAATCTAGTGTTCTCTACCTAGCCTCACTTAATTGACATAATCCCTAGGGCTATGAGCAGAAATACCTTGTAGAACTAATCCTACAACCCTCACAAAAACCGAATACCAGTCCTCTTTATAATCTGTTCTGATTAGGGGATTTTTATCCACCAATCAGCATCCGACACGTGGGCCAGCCAGGTTTCGCCACGTATCCTTCATGTAGGCCAATAGGAGCCTGCCACGTGTCATCAAGAGATTCGTCCTCCTTGGACCAATTACAATGTGACACGTGTCCACCCATGCCAAATGGGAAAACCGGCCAGCAAGGCCCAATCATTGTGGGAGGCTCAGTCAGCCTTAGGTTTAACCTAAACCTAGTACTGGCACGCATCCCAAGGCATATAAATATGCCCATTAATCCTCATTAAGGGGGGATTACGCACATTTAACACTCTAGAGAGACCCTATCACTTTTATTTCCGCATTAATTACTCCTTAATCAAGTACTAACTTGACCGTCGGAGGCGGATCTCCAATCATCCGGGGCATCCGTTTGTTTTGCAGGTACAGGCGTCTGGTTCCAGTCTCGGAATTGTAACTCTCCCGCAGGACATCAGAAAACCCCGAAACATCTTGGCGCCGTCTGTGGGGAGAGTACTTCTGAGATTGCATCCATGTCTGTACCGACTCCTGAAGAGAGGCGTCCCCTAGACGACCCTCAAGTTCAGTCGGACCATGATACTGAGGAAGAATTTGAAGTTGAAGCTCACACAGCTTCAGACGGGACCCTAAGGGCCCGACGCACCCGTCATACCGAAAGGAGGGAACGGGAACGTCTTCAAACTGGACTCAGTGATCCAGCCGGCGCACCGCCTGTTCAGCAGCAGCCGGCTGATGGGTCTGATCCCATTACAAGAAACGAACTCATGACCTTCATGAGGGGCTTCAAGGGAGAGATTCAAGAGTTGCTCAACAAGAAGCCGCCTGCTCTGGCCAAGGAGCAGTCGGCTAAGAAACCTTCCTCTTCAGGGAAGAGGAAGCCTGTTCAAGGGCGAGAGGCGACCCCTCATCCTAACTCTAGGAAGTGGGAGCCGACTGTCCTTGATTTCACAAAGTACCGCTTTCCTACCCCAGGAAAGAGAAAACCTGTTCGTCATATTCAGGCGGACGGGTCGAAGAAAACATACACAGATGCTCGGCTATTGCTAAAGCAGAAAAAGACTGACCGATTGTCAGATTCGGCCTCTACTTCAGACTTCCAAGACAGTTTACGCAATACCTCGATGAGGCATACTCAGTCGCATCATGAGAGTCAGTCAGGCGGTACCTCTCGTCAGTCCGGCTTTCATAGTGACCAGGCGGTACAAAACTTACCATTTGTATCACAACAACAATATTTTTTGCAGCCACCTCTGTTTGGTGGGCATGCATCAAAGAATGTCCAACCTATGGACTGGCAGCTACGGTTGCTTAGACTTGGGGAACAGCCGTCGGCCTTCTCCAAGGAAATTGCTGAAGCCGCTCAACCGGCCAAAGTGAAAAATGTATTAGTAGGCGCCTATGACGGCACTACTAACCCAGAAGACCATTTGATGGCATTCACCAACCTAATGTACCTTCAAGGGTTGGATGATCCCACTTGGTGCAAGTGTTTTCCAGCGACTCTCAAAGGAATCGCACAACAATGGTTCGGCAACCTGCCGACTGGTTGTGTGAATAACTTCAGGACGCTTGCTTACTTATTCACCTCCAACTTTGCCATGAACATACCTGCGAAGAAGACGACCCTTGATTTAGGAACGATTCAGCAGGGCGAGAAGGAGGGGCTTCGTTCTTACATCAGGCGGTTTAACCTGATGAGAATACAGATTCAAGGGTTACCGGATGAGGTAGCCTATACTGACTTTTTCAGAGGCCTCAATGACGGATCGACATTCAAATTTGATTTGGTTCGAAAGAGGGTGGCGACTCTTCAAGAGGCCTTGATTGAAGCGGAAGCCTATATACAGGCGACTGATCTTTGTAGTACGGGAAAACAGTCGGACGGGAAAAGGTTCGACAAAAAAGAAGGACGACAGAAACAGTCGTCGAACAAAGATGAGAAGAAGAGAAAAGAGGTTTGGGCGGCTGATTCCTCTAAACAGCCGGCCCAGAAGAAGAAGAAAGAATTCAAACCATACTCCCCAAAGTATGCGTTTAACAAGGATAGCCAAGCTATCCTAAAGGAAATCAAGGGACGAATCTCAATTGAGAAGCCGGTCCCCATGAAGGGTTCTGCGAGCAACCGGAACCAAGAAAAATTCTGTGATTATCATAAAGATGTTGGTCATCACACCAACGAATGCATCAGTCTCATGCGGTATCTGGACCGCCTGGCTGAGCAAGGCGATCTTGACTCTTATGTCAAGAAATCTACGGGGAACACTTCCTCGAAAAAGCAGTCGGCCAAAAAGAGTCAACAGGCCGACAGCTCCGATACAGATGATGCAGTCGTCTACACCATTGCAGGCGGCTTCTTAGGAGGCGGCCCCACTATTAGGGGCAACAAAGACAATATCAGGCGGCTAGATGTAAATTCCGTTCACCAAGAACGGCCCTGCAAATATTCATTTCCTGAGATTGTCGTCACTGAAAAAGATCTAGGAGGGGTAAGGGGGCCGCATGACGACCCTATCGTTATTGAATGTAAAGTAGCCAACCAGAGAGTTGGCCGAATCCTTATAGATACCGGAAGCTCCTCAGATCTAATCAGTAGCAAATGTCTGTCAAAACTCAAATATCAGACTGATTGCATACATCTGGCATCTCACCCTTTAGTAGGGTTTGGAGGAGGAGGAGTCCACCCAGTGGGACAAGTAGATTTACCCATCCGCCTGGGTGAAAAAGGGGAAGGACGACACATGGTAGTCCGGTTCCTGGTAGTAGAAGAAATCTCGGCCTACAGCATGATTCTGGGACGACCAACCCTGAATAATTCCAAGGCTGTTATAATCCCATCTCTTATGTTGCTCATGTTTGAGAGGGATGATGGAACAGTCGGGTCCCTAAGGGGAGATCAGAGGATGGCCCGAGAGAGCTATCTCTCGGATATCAAGCCCACTGTTATGGCCGCTGGGTCCAGTGGTGGAAAAACAGACCTTGACAATGTCAAGGAGAGTGCGCCTGTTAAAGAAGCAGGCGGCAAGAAGAGAAAGGCATCCCAGACGGGGGCCGCAAGAAAAGACAGAAAATAGCAATCATTGGCAGAGAAGCGGTCGGATGAATTCCGCCCTCAGCCGGCTGGTGAGCATACGGACCTGATCTTAGACGACTCGCGTCCTAACCGAACAGTCAAAGTTGGGACGACTGCTCTGAGAGTCCTGGGTGACGACTTTCACAAACTATTGAAAGAATACAAGGACATCTTTGCATTCGAAGTCCACGAAATGCCAGGCATTAGTACTGACCTGGCGGTACATAAACTGGCTGTGGATCTGAAAAAGAAGCTGGTAAAGGCAGAAGAAGCGGAACCATGGCGAAGAAAGAAGTCAGGCGGTAGCCGCCGAAGTTAAAAAATTACTTGATGCAGGGTTCATTCAGCAATGTTACTTCCCAGACTGGGTTGCAAATGTGGTGCTTGTTAAAAAACCAAATGGCCCCTGGCGAATGTGTGTAGACTACACAGACTTAAACAAGGCGTGCCCAAAAGACAGTTACCCTTTGCCTAAAATTGATAACCTGGTCGACTCAACAGCCGACCATGCTTTGATGAGCTTTATGGACGCCTACTCTGGTTTCCATCAAATTCCTTTATGAAAGAAAGATCAGGAGAAGACGGCCTTCGTCACTGATCAAGGGTTATACTGTTACACGGTCATGCCGTTTGGTCTTAAAAATGCCCCGACCACCTTCCAGCGAATGATAAACACTGTGTTCTTTGATCAGATTGGGAGAAACGTCGAGGCATACATTGATGATATGATTGTCAAGTCTAAGCTTCAGATAGATCATCTGTCGGACCTCCGAGAACCTTTCGCCACACTCAGGCGGCACCATGTCATTCTCAATCCCAAGAAATGTGTATTTGGAGTTGAGTCTGGGAAATTTCTCGGATTCCTTATCAATCAGAGAGGAATAGAGGCGAACCCTGAGAAGGTGCAGGCGGTCATCGACATGCAGTCGCCTCGTACCGTCCGAGAGGTTCAGAAGTTAACAGGTTGTCTGGCGGCCTTGGGAAGATTTCTAAGCCGATCAGGCGACAAATGCTTATACTTCTTCCAGGCCATTAAGAAGAAGGCAAGGTTTGAATGGGGGCCGGATGCTGAGGCGGCCTTCTAGAAATTGAAAGTTCACTTGCATTCCTTGCCGAGGCTGGTCAGCCCTTTGCCCAAAGAAGTACTCTACATGTACCTGGCCGTCTCTGATCATGCGTTAAGTGTTGTTCTTCTTGCTGAAAGAGACGGTTTTCAGCTCTCGGACTACTTTGTCAGTCATGTATTGAAAAATGCCGAGTTGAGGTATCCCTTAGTGGAGAAATTTGGTCTTGCACTCTTCATGGCTGTTAAAAAATTGAAGCCCTACTTTTTGGCACATGTAGTCGTCGTTTATACAGATCAACCTATCAAGCGGCCACTAACCACCATGGAGTCGTCAGGCCGGATGATCAAATGGGCCATAGAAATACAGAGCCTCGAAGTTAATTTCGAGCCTAGAAAAGCAGTGAAGGGGCAAGCCTTTGCTGACTTTATTGTTGAGATGACTCGTCCCCCTGATTCTCGAGATCTAGACCAAGTCTGGAAGGTATATGTGGACGGAAGCTCTACTTCAAATGGTTATGGAGCAGGCGTCATATGTCAGTCGCCAGAGGGCGACAGGTACGAGTATGCTCTACGCTTCAGTTTTCAGGCCTAAAATAATGAGGCAGAATATGAAGCTTTACTAGCCGGAATCCGCATGTGCAAGGCGGCAGGGGCACGAAAGATAAACGCCTGTTCCGATTCACAATTGATAGTGAGTCAGTATAATGGCGAATACGAAGCAACCCATCCGACCATGATCAAGTATTTACAGGCGGTACGACAAGCAGTCGGATCCCTTGAAGATTTTCATCTGACTCAAGTGCCGAGATCAGAAAACAACCAGGCGGATGCACTTTCAAAATTAGCATCATCCGCCTCTTGTGATACTCCTCGAACTGTTTTTTGGGAAGTAATGGAGAAGAGAAGCATCGAGGAAGACCCTATTGGAATCCTAGACAGAAGCTCAACCTGGATGGATCCAATCGGGGCATATCTGACAGACGGTACCCTGCCGGTTGATCATCACCAGGCGGCTGCGCTGAAAAAACGAGCAGCCAGTTTTGGAATGATAAGGGGAGAACTTCACAAAAGAGGGTACCTTCAACCCTACTTAAAGTGTGTCACTCCAGAAAAGGGACGAGAGATACTAGACGATCTTCACTCTTGTTACTGCGCTTCCCATATAGGCGGTAGGTCGCTTGCTCAACGAACAAGGCGGCAGGGCTACTTTTGGCCTACTTTAGAAGCAGATGCAATGGAGATGGTGAAAAAATGTGACAAGTGCCAAAGGTTTGGCAAACTAATTCACCGTCCGGCTACTGACCTCACTACCATCCATAGCCCACTACCGTTTGCTAAGTGGGGCATGGATATTCTGGGTCCCTATACGCCTGCTACAGGCGGAAGGAGGTACATACTTGTTGCAGTCGACTACTTCACTAAATGGGTGGAGGCGGAGGCTGTAAAGGGAATCAAGACGAAGGATGTAATTTCATTCATCTGGAAAAATGTCATCACTCGGTTCGGGGTTCCCATGTCTATGGTTTTTTATAATGGTCCCCAATTTGAGACGCCTGTTCTCAAAAGCTGGTTGGGTGACCAAGGAATTGCACACCACTTTGCATCAGTCGGCCGTCCACAAGCAAACAGCCAGGTAGAAGCCTTTAATAAAATCATCTCAGACGGTCTCAAGAAAAAGATTGAACGAGCAGGCGACCTATGGGCGGATGAATTACCACATGTTTTCTGGGCCATTAGGACGACTGAAAAAGGGGCGACTGGAGAAACTCCATTCCTCCTAACCTATGGTGCGGAAGCTGTTCTTCCAATTGAACACTACGAGCTGACTCTTCGAGTAATGCTATATGACGAAGAGGCAAACTGGGAAGCCATGCACCTGGCATTAGACTCACTCCCAGAAAGTAGGGGCAATGCTGTCTTGCGCCATGAAATTTACCGCCTGAGAATGACTAGATCATACAACAAAAAAGTACACAGGCGTCCACTCAAAGTGGGGGACTTTGCACTTAGAAAAATGGAAGCAGTTGGTAGGGCTAATGAGTCTGGCAAATTAACTCCCAACTGGGAAGGACCCTACCGAATCTATGAAGAGGTCAGGGACGGTACCTACCGTCTAGAAACACCAGACGACCAACCGTTGCCACGAACCTGGAATGTAGATAATCTTAAGAAATATTTCTTTTGAATGATGTAAATAGTCGAGGGCTACTTAATAAAAGTTTGATGTTTCATTCAATTTTGTACTAAGAGGGGCATGCCTACTGACAAACAGTCGGCTACTCTCCATGTTTAATTTTCATTTTTACCTAAGAGGGGCATGCCTACTGACAAACAGTCGGCTACTCTCCATGTTTAATTTTTATTCTTATTTAAGAGGGGCACGCCGCTTGTTCCACACAAACGGCTACTCTCCCATAACACAGTTCACCAAGAACTATCAAAGGCTCATGGCTAAAATGATCAGACCAGGCGCCAAGCCAACTGATCCAAATATAAGTTCAATTCGACCTGTCCCAACATTATAGCAGGCGTCCGACGGCATCCATCCGGATGAAATTCGTCGCAGAGAGCAACTCCCTTTTGGGTGGAACATTGTTCTATAAAATCATTACACGGCACCTATACGACTGTCTAACCAAGACAACCACGTAGCTGTTTCCAGGACAAGGATACCTCTCACTTAACTGACTAATCAGGTCAAACAAGTGTTCGCAGTAACCATCCGTGTCAACCAACCGACTGAACTACTTGGGATAAGAACAGTTGGTATCTTATGAGTTAATAGCCAACAAACATTCATGTTTACTTGGTCACTCCTTTAAAATTTAGTATGAAACTAAAAAGGTGTTCATACGGCGCCTGTTCACACTAGATTAAATGTGGCGGGGAACAGTCGGCCTGGACCGACTAGAGTTTCTAGCCTAAAAGAAAACAAACAGGGCAGATAGGAAACCACCTTCCTACTTGGTTGAAGGGGATCCAATCTTTAAAGTGGCCGACTGATCGCTTAGCCTGGAAACAGACAACCAATCGTCCAGGGGCATAGGTGGCGTGACTAACTACCTCGTACCTTTCCGCAACTATCGGCCATGCAAAACAGTCGGTATAGTATGCGATTGGATATCAGAGTTTCGATACTTAGCAAAGTCGAAACAAATTCGAAACGAAACATTTTGGCATAAAAATTCATACCCCCGGCCCCTTGGCCGGGTAAAAGATACAAAAAGAAGCTGGTCATTAAGACCGGAAAAATATTCAAAACCCCGGACCCTTGGCCGGGTAACAGAAACAAACGGCACGCAGGCCGTAAAAAGAAGACATAAAGCTTAAGAAGGGGGCAGATCTTCAATAATAGCAGTTGCCGCCTTGTCAGCACTCTTTTTGCTGGACTCGGCTTCAGCTGCATCCTTGTTCGATGCATCCACCCTAAGCGGCACAAGCGACACTACCGGCTCCTCCTCCTCCAACGCCTCGTCCTCAGCAGCCGCCAGGATCTCTTGATTATATCTATCGGAACACTGGCGGTACGTTTTTTCCCATGAGGAAAAGTCGGCATTGGGGAAGAGGCGGCCCTAGGTCAGGCGCTAGATCTGAGCAGAGTCTTCCATCATCTCTCGGACCAGCTCCTTCTTTTCTTGCTCGGCCTTTGCCGAGAGCTCCTGAGTAAGACTCTTCTCCTGGGTCACCAGGCGTTCCTTAACGTGTGCCAAGGATTTCTCCAAGGTGTCGTATGAGGACATTTTTTTGGCGAAGAGGTCTCAGCTCGGCCTTGAGATTGTTGATGGTCGCCTCCAGCTCATTATTTTTCTTCTTGGCCGCCTCTAACTGAGCCCGGATAGCAGAAGTAGCCTGCGCCTGATAATAAAGAATATCAATTGTCAAAACCTCATTTTGGGCAATTTGAAACATTGCCTTATCACAGTCAAAGGCGGCCTTAGCTTTTGCAGCCTTTACCTCTTTGTTCTTCCTGTCAAGCGGCTTGCGAAGGCCGTTCACTCGGAGCAGGGCCTAAGTAAAAGGGAACAGGCGTCAGTTTTCAAACAAAAAACAGGCGTCCTGGAATTTAAATAACCAAAAATATGCTAAGTATACCTCAGCAAGGACCCCTGCAATCCCGTCTAGGTCAAGGGTGCCGACACCCCTGACCGCCTCCCTCTCAGCCGGAGGGACGGCTTTGATCATAGACTTGGCCACCTCGACCAAGTCTGGCTCCTGAGGGTCGGCTGCATCAAGCATAAACAAACGAGTTAGACCTACTAAAGAAGGGATCAAGTCTAAATTCACAAGGACAGCTTCATACTTCTAGGCGGCCCGATTGGAGTTTTAGAAGGAGTGGACGGCTGTTTCTCAGCCGCCGCATGTTTCCTGGCAGTACCAGGAGAGCTCACAACAGTCATCCTCCGGGCCTTGGAGTCCGGCTGTTGGGAAGAAGAGGCTCTTGGAGTGCCCGTCTAAAAAAAAAACACTCGGTCAGTATATGCATAAACCCAACTCCAAAAAGAGAGTGAAAGGTTCGGAGCTCACCAAGGGCGCCCCCTTGTTGGGGGAGTCGGTTGAGGATTGTTGCATGATGGAGGCTCGCAACATGGCCGCCGCAGTCTTGGAGGCGGTAATTTTGCTCATGGCGTCTGCTGCAAGAACAAATAGCAAAGTTAATAAAAAGTCATAACAGTAATGCATGGAAAAGCAGAGTATTCGACAGGCGGTTACCTCTTGAGCACCGACTGCTGAGGCCACAGGCGGCCAAAAAGTACTCGTCATAGAGCCATTTGAAGCTCGGGACGCAGTGCAGGGGTACTTGCTCTCGTACCCCTGTAGTAGAGTCGACCCTCGACTCTACTTTAAAGAGTCCTCTATCCAGGATCTCCTTCTTAGCCTTGGGGGAACAGGCGGCATGCTGCGGCCGCCTGCAAGAAGAGGCGGATACCTGTTCCACCTGTTGAAGCGCTTGTTCAGCTCTGTGTCTGAACTTTCAATGATAAGGAAGGTGCTTCGCCAATCCTTCCACTTGTTTGCTTTACCTCTTGTCATGAGGTAGCCTCTGTGGCTCGTCAATTGATACCAGACGGTACCGCCTGCCTTAGGGGTCCGGCTGAGGTAGTTCATGTGGGCGAAAGCCTCGAAGTTTGGCTCCACCCCGTGCAGTTCGCACCCGGCCACATAATCGTGTACGTTGACCCAAGAGTTTGGGGCTAACTGCCATAACCCCAACTCATACCCATCCAAGATCCGCTGAACAACCGGATGTAGTGGGAAGCGCAGCCCAGCCCTGATGGCCGCCTCGTAGCAGCCAAAGCAGGCGCTATCATAACTAGTACCAGCCGGCCAGACGACTGTGTCTTCTGGATCCGGCACAAAAACTAAAAAGTCGGGGCCCATTGTGTGGTTCGCAATAAAGCTCCCCACTCTCTCTTGCATGGCCGTGATCCGGCCCCGTGGGACAGTGCAGTAGTAAGGGGTATTTTGCTCTCGGTAAGAGGCGGATGGCTCCGCCCAATTGTCCCCCTTCTCAACTGCGTGAGAAAGCCTCGCCTCTTTTAGGCGGTTGTTTTTCTCTTCTGTGTCCAGAGAAGCATGACCAGAAGAGCTAGACTCGGATTCGTCCTCTGACGAGTCCGAAGAGGACGACTCCTCCCCTCTCCCAGAGGGGCCCGCCTTCTCTCCTTCAAAAGGAGCAGGAGAGAATGTAGACTTGTCAACTGTAAAATGGGAAGGGGTCACTTTGACCCCTCCCTCAGAAGTGTCGGCTTTCAAGCCGCTTTGGTTCACTTCCACATCTGGCGCCTGGTCAGATGTTTCACTAATCGGCACCCTGTGGGAGGAGTCGTCTGAGTTCAAGATCCTAACAGTCCTTTTTGTTCTGGCCATCATGTTCTGCATAGACACAGAGACAGTCGGACTTTGTATAAAGGGCAAAGATGGGTCCGGAAAAGGGCAGGCGGCACTCCTAGTCCTAGATTCAGCTGTCCCCGGTGACTGGCTGATCACTAACCTAGGTCGTGTCGTGTGCTTCCGTGGTGCCATTCCAAAAAAGAATAAAATAAAGAGAAAATTAAGAGTAAGAGAACCGACGGTTACCTGAACGAGTGAAGTTGATGGAGTTCTGGAAATCCTGTGTAGTCGGCTTGTCAGAGCAGGCGGTAGGCAGAAAGAGTCCGAAGTGTCAGAGCAAGTTCAGGGGTCCGAATGTTCTCTCTAAAAAGTTCTCAAGTGTGAAAATGATTGAAGTCAACACACCCTTATATAGGCGAAGTGAGAAGGCGAAGGGTCACTTCCAAAATTCAAAATTTGGGCGGGAGAATCTCTCGGCCTTTCGCCGAGTGACATCTGTAGCAGGCCGTCGCCTGTCACGGTGCGACACCTGTCACAAGTAACACGTGACCAGTCACGTGCCACCTGTGAGGGGCAAATGATTAGGGGATTTTTATCCACCAATCAGCATCCGACACGTGGGCCAGCCAGGTTTCGCCACGTGTCCTTCATGTAGGCCAATAGGAGCCTGCCACGTGTCATAAAGAGATTCGTCCTCCTTAGACCAATTACAATGTGACACGTGTCCACCCATGCCAAATGGGAAAACCGGCCAGCAAGGCCCAATCATTGTGGGAGGCCCAGTCAGCCTTAGGTTTAACCTAAACCTAGTACTGGCACGCATCCCAAGGCATATAAATATGCCCATTAATCCTCATTAAGGGGGGATTACGCACATTTAACACTCTCACCTAGAGAGACCCTATCACTTTTATTTCTGCATTAATTACTCCTTAATCAAGTACTAACTTGACCTTCGGAGGCGGATCTCCAATCATCCGGGGCATCCGTTTGTTTTGCAGGTACAGGCGTCCGGTTCCAGTCTCGGAATTGTAACTCTCCCGCAGGACATCAGAAAACCCCGAAACATGTTCCATACACATAACGCATTGCCAAGGCTCTGATCAACTCCCACACAACGTTCATGTGTGCCGGAATTAGTAAATTAATTGCTCATTTTTAACAAATTATTTGCTCATTTTTGACAAATGAGTAAAAAATAAATATTAATTTTTGACAAAATGAGCCAAAATTATCTGCTCATTTAACAAATGAGCAAATACTTAGTTGCTATTTTAACAAATGAGCGAAAACTTAGTTGCTCATTTGTCAAATAAGCAATTAATTTCCTTGCTCATTTGTGAAATGAGCAACCATGATCATTTAATTTGGGAAATGGGCAATCAATTTTTTGCTCATTTAGTAAATGAGCAAATAGTTAGTTGCTCATTTGTCAAATGAGAAAATACTTATTTGTTAATTTAACAAATGAGCAAAAACTTAGTTGTTCATTTGTCAAATGAGCAAGTAGTTAGTTGTTCATTTGTCAAATGAGCAAACATTTCTTTAATCATTCATTAAATCAACAAGCATTTCTTTGCTCATTTGTGAAATGAGCAAACATTTCTTTGCTCATTTGTGAAATGAGCAAATAATTAGTTATTCATTTGTAAAATAAGCAAACATTTCTTTGATCATTTGGGAAATGAGCAATCAATTTATTACTCTTTGGCCTTTGTCTCATCATGAACTTTTTTACATTTTGGTGTATTTTGAGTAATTATGATGATTATTTCAAGATAAAAATCATAACCACAACTGGACATATATTTCTAGCAGAATCAAAATTCAGATCCTAGCAATTCAATCATAACATCATGTAACCAAGTAACCAACGTGTCTCAGGTAAAAAGGAAATTATATGTACCTTTTGTGTCTTTAGTCTTGCTTTAATGGTGTCCACAAGATTTAATGTGGTTACAGGCGCTTTTTGCAATACAGCTCTAATTTCCTCTTCTGAGATAGGGCCCTGGGCAAGTGTGCCTATAGTAGATGAATCAACCATCTTATCAAATGTAACACGAGCTGAATCCAAATCACCACTATCTACATACTCCACAAGCATGGCATTCCCAGAAAACAAATTTCTAACAAGCATTCAATCAAAAATCATATGGACATCTCCCATACTATCCCCAACTGAGCACCCAAAATAGCATTATAAGACACTACATCTCTGTGAGGCATTTTGTCGAGCACTTGGCGTGCACAACCCAACTTGCCACATTTCCCGTACATATCAATTAAAGCCAACAGGAAATGACAATGCTTGAAGTTTCGAGTGAGAGTACTAAATCAAACAATCAACCACATAAACAATCATTCAATTCGAATAGCAATTTCACAAACAAGATAGATCAATCGATTACATCAAACAAAAAATCAGTCAATTTGACGAACATAAATAAATTGATTACATGAAACAATAATTCGATTCGAAAAACAAAATAAATGAAATTTATGCAATTTTATGCAGCTAAACTAAAAAAAACAACAAATTGTTGATAAATTTGCAAATTTATGCAACTAATTGGTAGGATATACAATCTAATTAGGAAAAAAAAGTATTAAACCTAAACATCGATTTATTATACCAAATTCAAGCACAATTGAAATTTGTGATTTAATTTTTAATAAAAATAAAGAAAAAAACAAACATCTTACCTCAGAAGCTGCTTCATTGGAGTAGAGAAAGCAAATATCAAAGGAAAAATAATTAAAATAGTAAATACCTAACTATAGTTGTAGATTCAAGTCTCAGCATTACGATCAAAGCAGTGTCCGTTTAGAAATTTTTGGGGAAAAAAGAGAGAGAAAGGCAAGACCTAGATCAAAATCTAGAGAGAGAAAAATCTAGACAATTTTTTTTTTCATTTTTCTTATATACAATCTAAAATTTACAATAATGCCATTATTTTGATAGGGATAGATGTGGAGCGTTGGATCTTGTTCGATCCAATGGTTATAAAGTATTCTCACATATAAAGTGTTCTCACATAAGGGATGTGTTCTCACATGATCCTATATATATATATATATATATATATATATATATATATATATATATATATATATATATATATAAAGTAGTCTAGCTTTAATGTTCACTAAATCTCAAATTTATTTTGGAATATATCAAAATACACGCATATAGCAGATTAATTGTCCAAAGCTTACCTCATTTGGGACAACATCCCAAAGGTCGTCGCAGGAAAATTCAAGCTCCTTGTCGAATTCTTGTTCCCGAGACAGTAAATTAATTATTAATGAATGTTTATTTGTCAATCCCCTACACGCAATATTTTGGCTAGGAAACCAGTCACTCACTTTTAATTTGCAAGCTACTTCATCTCATCTTGAAGAACATAACTAAAAGATCCTAAAGGGATAAAAGTTAAAATACAGGACAAGATCCACTATTGCAGAAGCAGATGCACAATAAGTCAATAAGTATAGATCCTAAATTCCTAATCTGATCTCACAGTAGTCAGAAAAAAATCATTTCATAGTCCACTAAACATGGCGAAGTTAAACTTATGGTCCAATACTCATTCAACCATATATTCATATCCAATAAGCGTTATGCTTCCTTAATGACTTTTTTTTGTTACTTTGCACCATTTTCATTTAAGAATATACTCGCTTTCATCAGTACTGAACATTACTAATCTATAAGGTACTCTAACCCGTTTCTTTCTTAAATAATTTATGAGATATATTAATCTTAACTATGAACAAACTCAACCTTTATCAATCAATAATGGGGCCTGAGGAAAGAGGAGAGGAAACTGGGAAGAAGGAGAAAAAAAATTATTAGACTTAGCTTCAAACAGAATCAAGAGGGAAGAAAGATCAAATGCAACAAATTAATTCAAACGGAAACCAAATTATTTAAATCATATGCATAAATAAATAAATTAAACACAGTTGAAAATTAACAACAAAAGAACCAAACCATCAACTTCTATACAATAGACCTTTTGGATATGATTAGCAAAGAAATGAACAATAACCTAATGATATACAATTCACTTTACAATAAAAAAACATAAAGAATTTGTTTGTGATTCACTTAAATACAATTACAATGCTACACTCTCTTTAAGAAGATAAAAAAGTTTGAATGTTAAATATAAGATCAAATTGTGACATGATTCATATAAAAAAAAGTACTCTCCCTTCAGCCCCTTCCTAACCTCACTATATACTTTTGTTTTCAATTGGACATTGGTTATGACTCTCATAAAAACCAACATAAAGAATTTGATTACAACTCTTGTAAATATAAATAACCTAAAGAATCAGTGGTCAACCAATCAAATAACTGGTAAAGCTAAAAAAATTAAGTATATAATTGAATGTTATAATTCACATAAATGGTACAAAAAATAGAGGGAAAAAAATCAAAGAAATCTTCTAGCTACAACCTATATTAATCAATTAGAATAATATCAAAAGTAATCAAAACAATAGTTGAATACAACAAGCATAAGTGTAGTTAAGGTTCTATTCTTAAAATTTAATCTATACAAAGCATCACTGCATATCCTCCAATGTGCCCTAGTGATCATCATTTACTTTAAAGAAACACATGTACAAAACCCAATAACAAAGACTTTAGCAACAATGTACATAGAATTTTCTAGATTACCTAAATTAGGCCATCAACATTTATCAACTTAAGAAGCAGCCAGGATTATCTCACATAAAAGTAATGAAAATATATGCAGCCAATATAGCTCAAAATTCCCAGCAGAAAATACATATCAATCATTTCTACTCCTAGCTTACACATAAACGCATATATATTGAAATCAGAATTTGTTAAAAACTTAGTAGCCTGTAATTGTATGTTAATAAAATCAAATTAGTATTTTACGAAATTGATTTAAATGTAAGATCATATTAATATTTTACAAAAGTTTGATTAGGACAAAAAAAATATTATGAAAAGGAAACCAGTTAAAAAAGCAATTCGAAAAGCATAGAAAAAAATAAACTTCAGAGTAAAGAAGTGTAAAATTTGGCAAAATCAGGGTTCATACAAATGTTTTTTGTGGGAAGAAATTACCCCTTGAGATCGATTGAGCCTCCCGTTTCTACCGCAATTTCCCTCATCGTATTTAAGGTTTTGCAAATGTCGTGAAGAAGTAAAAATCATCATAAAATAATGAAAAAAAAAGAAAAAATAGTGTACAGAGGATGAATTAACTGACGAAAAATTAAGAAAATCGAACATTTAAAAAATATTCCCGCCACTGCGAGTGGTGGAGGTAGACATCTACTAAAAACCTTAAAGTCCGAGAAATTTTGTTTTCACCTTGGAAAATTTCTAGTTTCATTTAATCAACTCGGTATGAAGGCTCTTCAATGGATTCAAAGTGTGCACAGGAAAAGGAAAAGACGAACATAGAAGAAGAGAGATCTTCTTCAACGGAAGAGAAAGCTCAATTCAGGAGTCGCATCAGTAAAGTACGTGCTTCAAAACTTCAATGGAGCAGAGAAAAATTACCCCCAAATTCCACAAACCTAAAGCCCTTCCTGTCATTTTCGAGTACATTAGTGTTTATTAGATAATATAGTACGGATTTAAGAGAGAGAATATTGAATATTTTGAATCAATTTATTAACGATAAACCCTAGATTTTGATATAGAAAACCGACGCTTCCAAGCCGCTTCAATGGAGCAGAGAAAATTTTAAGCCGCTTCAATGGAGAATTTCCTCTTTGCCTTCTTCACCTCATAGAAGAAAAAAAGGGTTTTATGATTTCTATTGAATTCTATCAACATTAAGAGAGGAAAGTGGGAATAGCAGAAGGAAAGGAAGGGAGGAAAACCAGGATAAACCAGCCACCTTAGAGTTCACTCAGCAAATTAATTGGACCAAGGGCAAATAAGTATTTTCACGCATTAAGGGCATAATGGGGAATACACTATTGCTAAGCTACAGTAGAAGTTCTCATACTAAAGGGTTATAGATCGTAGAAGAAAAAAAGGGTTTTATGATTTCTATTGAATTCTATCAACATCAAGAGAGGAAGGTGGGAATAGCAGAAGGAAAGGAAGGGAGGAAAACTAGGAAAAACCAACCACCTTAGAGTTCACTCAGCAAATTAATTGGACCAAGGGCAAATAAGTATTTTCACACATTAAGGGCATAATGGGGAATACACTATTGCTAAGCTACAGGAGAAGTTCTCATGTTTTAGTAAAGGGTTATAGATCATAGAAGAAAAAAAGGGTTTTATGATTTCTATTGAATTCTATCAACATCAAGAGAGGAAAGTGGGAATAGCAGAAGGAAAGGAAGGGAGAAAAACTAGGAAAAACTAGCCACCTTAGAGTTCACTCAACAAATTAATTGGACCAAGGACAAGTAGTATTTTCACACATTGAGGGCATAATGGGAAATACACTATTGCTAAGTTACAATAGCAGTTCTCATATTTTAGTAAGGTTTATCGATGTATATCCTTTTTATCAAATTGATCAATGGGGGCTGGCTCGTAAAAGGATATCCATTTGAAAAAAAAAAAAATTGAATCAAAAGGATATTGGATTATTGGAGTTTTCACGTGCAGCCCTCCCTGTTACTTTCTTCCATCGAAGTGGCTTTTGAGCTTTTTCTTCTCCACTGAAAGCGTCGGTAAGATGTTTTCCTTGATCATCCAATGTGAGTTTCACAATCTAGTTTTGATTTGATCATTAATTTAATTCAATTTAGGGTTCTTTTATGGTATATTATTGATTATTGAACTAATAATGTAGTTACTGAAATGCTAGAATTATGGTATTCATATTTTAAATTGACAAAATACTAATTGATAATTGAGTCAATTTCGGTTGCTAATGTATTGCAAAATCCTTGAATGTAAGGATAGAACTATGAAAATGGCTCGGCCAAATTTTCCGAATTTATCAGTATAATAATTTTGATTTCTTAATGTAGCGCTCTCAAATGGAGTGGTGAAGATAGGATGGAAATTAGACAACTATTGTTAAGGATTATTTGCGTAAAATCGTGGTGAATCCTTAATTAAATAGGGGATGTAGCAATGTATTTTTTAATTATTGATGGAGGGAGAAGATTAAAGGAAAACATTAGAATTTTTAGTTTGAAGAATTTTCTCCAATTAAGTAGGAGTATGTTTCGCTTGTTTGACAATTTTTGATGTGTTATTGGTGGTGTGTTCTTTCAGCTGTCTAATTATTGGAGGATTTTGAAGTTTGTGTTGGTTTTTTCTTCAATGGCCACTTCTGAGGGTATTATGCAATATTTTTGTGGAATTTCTCCTTATCGTCTTGGCACTAGAACTTACATCAGCAATTATGATTCATCGGTATTTTCGAAATCTTATAGAACATGTATTCTGAATCGGGGTTTAAGATGTGTCCAAGTTGTGCAATGCTCCAGTGTGCAAAAGGTTAAATTTCGGTATGGAGGGTTAAGTGGTGGCTTGTATGAAATTGCAACACGTTGCCGTTCTAGGTCCTCGATATTCTGCTGTGAATCTGCTGAAAGTGTTAAAGGGTCAGCTTCGGTGGATGGTAATGGAACTTGGTATGCTGATAATGCAAAGAACCTACATCCCATTAATAGTTTGGTTAATGGGTCAAATACTATAGAAGATGTTCAACAGCTGCGAGGTGAAAAAGAAAATACTGTATCTGGTAGGAACTTAGTTTCGGCAGAGACTGAAATAACTGCAAGGGACAAGATCACTGTTGACCCTATTGAGGAGGAAGCATGGGAGCTCTTACGGGAATCTGTTGTCAATTATTGTGGTAGCCCTGTCGGAACAATTGCTGCTAATGATCCTACAAGTTCTGATGCCTTAAATTATGATCAGGTCTTTATACGAGACTTTATACCATCTGCCATGGCTTTTCTTCTGAAGGGAGAGTATGATATTGTGCGCAACTTCCTCCTTCACACGCTTCAGCTTCAGGTGTGTATCTTTATCAGAATTTACTTAGGTAGTGTATACGAGCATGTTCGTTGGTTTTAGACATTAATTGTGCTTTCGCCAAGGACTCTTTTATGCACTAGAACAGTAGTTCTTATCTGTATTCATTTAATATTTTGGGGTTGTGGAATCTGAAGTTGATGGCACCAAATGTATAGTTAGGACTTAGGAGCAACATACATTAATCCATCATACACCTCACTTAAGGTATGGTCTGAGGTATTTTTGATGGACCCCCACAGGCTAATCAGGATCAACATTTAGCTTATTTGTAATCTCTTAGGGTATGTACATTGGTAGAGAGCTCTTCATAAGGCTTCCTGCCCTTCTGTCAAAAATTGCAAAGAGCCATCCTTAAGTGGCTGTCCATGGAGAGCTACTCAAGAGCCATTTGAGGTATCCATTATTGGGGTAGAGTTGACTCTTGATTTTCTCTCTCCTTGGAGAGTTATTTAGAGAACTATTCCGAGCATGCTCTTAAAAAAAATTATCATGGCCTGAAGGAACACTGTGCTGGCTGTGCAAGACAGCGTTCGAATATATAAATAGAGTCTATTGATGATATATCCAAGTCAAGGAAGCAACCTTACTGTCCGTATGCCTGGTTGACAAGAAGCCATATGTACAAGTTCCCAACTTAAAATATCAAATAAAAAATGGTACATTTACTCCTCAAGTTAACCCAAGAAATGATACACTTTGTGTGATTTATTACTGTTATCATCACTGTTGTTTTCATCATAGCTGTTAGTTATGCTGCCATCTTATTATTCCAAGACTTTCAACTTCTGTTGGAACTTTTCCCTTTCATTAAGCTTGAGTCATTAAACGAATCCAAGGTAGTTGATGTTGGGCATTAGTATCTTCTGTGATTTTTCTCATTGTTGATGACCAGCTGACCACACTACTACTGCCACCACAGCGTGTGTGTGTCTTTCTGTAAGCTTCATTATCAGAGGTTATCATGTATGCAAACTTGTTCCTAACTCAATTGACTTGCAAGGTCATCATCAGAGAGACTATTTAATGTCTTTGCACATATTTTTTCTTGGGTTTTAAGGTTTACTTACTTTCCAGTGCATTTAATTTGTCAGAATGCTAGTGTTTTTTTGGCCATAGCCAATTTGTACAGGCAATAATTGATGCCTTCCCTTAGTGCCCTTTTCTTAATTTTTTCCCTCTCATATACATAAGTCCTTGGAATCTTGGATACTCACTGTGAGTGTATGGAAGTCTCATCTTAAACTCAGTTGTGCTTATATATCATGTTGTCAACTTGCTCTGTCAATCTTGTAAATTGATGTGACAGTTCTGGTAGTTGGCATTTCACGCTGCACATCTCTCAAAACAGACAGTACTAAGGCAGTTAGATAGTCACAAAGGAAATCAGCTGAACTTCCTTAGACTTACTTGTTTGATCTTACGTGTGTGTCATCTACAGTTTCTAGGTTTTTTGATTATTGGAGAATTTTGTTTGTTCTAATTTCAAGAATCTTTTATTTCTTTCAGATTGTGATGATGTCATATTAATATGTATTGAATTGGGTGTGAAAGTCTCATAAAGTTGATTTCTTACTGTTGTGACTTGTAACCTTTGAGAACAAGCCTACCATTGTGCTTTATGATAGTGTCATGTGGATTAAATTTGGTCTTGTAGGTACAACTTGTACAAGTAACTCCCATATCTGGTTTGTGTGCTGGTTTTTCCATAAGTTTTCAAGTCCAAATAATCATCTTCAGTTTTTCTCCATTGTAGCTTTCCATTCTGGATTGTGCAGGCTCTTCAAACCTTATAGGTTTAGATTGCCAAGTTTTACCCTGTCTTTTTTTTTTTTTTTTTTTTTTTCCCCCCCCCCCTTAACATCGATACCTGATAAAATCTTGCATAAGAATTTGAAATTGGTTTCTTTCCTTATGGACTGCTTGCCTGCTTGGTCATGAATATGATGTAGTCCTACTTGGGATTGTAAGGTTGATGATTCATATCTCTGAATATCTGAAGGTGTACAAGCAAACCGACTTCACTATTTTGTGTACGGGCTGATTTTATGATGGGAAAATAAATCTTTCTACTTTATTTTTTCTTTCTTCACTAATTCCATGCTGCAACTTCGTGAAGAATGATATAGCTTATCACAACTAGTAGTTTCAAAGTCAAGTATCAAAAACCTTCACGCTGAGAACTTAAGTCAATAAATACTTTATTTTCACACTTGACATCTAACATATTTCTCAATTGGTCTGGCACATGCATATAATAGATGCTTCTGAATGCATGTAGGTAATTGGCTGAGGGCTCATTATGACCCGGACAGGCATGAAGGGACATCATATCTATCTCTTCCTTTGTGAATCCTCTATTTGGAATGTATACTAACTAAATGTACTCCGCCTCTCCACTTATAACTTTTTGGGAAGTCCTCATGTGCATACTTCTAGCTATTTTCATAGCTCTATGCTGTTAGGGATCATCTAATAGGAGTAAGGTCTAATTCATTTCAGAAATTCCATTCTGTTACAAAGTGTAGGAAAGTTTTTAGATGCTCAATTCTTCCATCTTCACATAAATAATAGGACTTTTTCAATGTTTACTGTGTGTGTGCCTCTGTCGTGGTTATTAGTGAACAATCACCGTGAATTTGAACCAATTTTTTCTACATAAAGAAGATAGAAACAGCTTGTCATCTAGGAAAAGAAGATAGAACTTGAGAAGTTTCATAATTTGTAGAACTTAACCTGTAGAAGAAAGAAATGCGAAGTGTTTCTTGACAGACTTGAGAAGAGTGATAAAATGTTTATATGAAACACAAGTCTGCTTCCTACTATCAAACCTCATACAGCTCCTCAGTGGGTAATTGGAAGACTCTGAGTAGCATACCCAAGAAGGGAAGCAGAAATGCCAAGGTAAGAGGAGTGTATTGACTCAGCAACACTAGATAATCTTAAAGTTGTGATGGTAATAATTAGCAAACATGTATATGTTTCAACAGAAATATTTGTAAACCATTTATTGTTATCAACATGTATAAAAGAGAAATAGAAATCCAAGAGATCTTCATTTAGTGAAGAAATAATTTAATGGATTAAACACTGTGATAAGGGAAGAATGGAGGGATGACTGGCCACAAGCCCTAATACCCACAAAGCAATGTTAGGTCTCCCATTTACTTAGACCAAATATAACCAACTTGGTAAGCTGGCAAGCTGCTGCCTGCTGGTTTATTGAACTATACACAATTGAGATGATACCTTATTTTACCCTTTATTGTGGCTGTGTTCAGTTTTTTGTTCGTCATATCTCTTTTGTCTTGGCAGAGCTGGGAGAAAACAATGGATTGCCATAGTCCTGGTCAAGGATTGATGCCTGCTAGTTTCAAGGTTCGCACTGTTCCTTTGGATGGTGATGATTTTGCAACAGAAGAGATTCTGGACCCTGACTTTGGAGAAGCAGCAATTGGGCGTGTGGCACCTGTTGATTCTGGTTCTGTGATAATTCTGTTTCACAATTTGCTGTGACTCTCATTTACAGTAATTACTCATCCCTTGGTGTGAATTTTTCAGGGCTTTGGTGGATTATACTTTTACGTGCCTATGGAAAATGCTCTGGAGATCTGTCTCTTCAGGAAAGAGTTGATGTGCAGACTGGAATTAAGATGATTTTAAGATTATGTCTTGCAGATGGCTTTGATATGTTCCCGACCTTGTTGGTTACTGATGGTTCATGCATGATAGACCGTCGCATGGGAATTCATGGGCATCCTTTAGAAATACAGGTATTAATGAGCCGTCTGCTGCATTGCCTTTTCTATCTTTTGCAAAAAAAATTGCTGCTTCACTTTGTATGCTTTTGTTAAAGTCTACACAAGATAGATTTATTGCTTTACAAGTAGCAGTTTATTTCTTCCTTTCCAATTTTTTCCACACCTTTTTTATTCGTTCTAATTTAGTTTGCCATTTCAAAAATTGGTAATTTTTGTAAGGTAAGAAAAATAATCTAGAAAGCCTTCCTCACAAGGTTTTTCTAATGTAATTTTTAAATTAGTTACTGTTTGGTCACTAATTATTTATTTATTACCTCACTATTCCCACAACTAAACGTTTGGGTCGTACACTCTCTGTCATTTAATAAATTTAATGCCCAATTATCTTTCATCACATCCAAATTTTTTTTTTTATAATTATTTATACATTTATTTATTTATTTTTATCAAATTAACATATGAGGACCTAACCATCAACTTATTTCCTAAACTTATTTGCCATGATAAGTGAGCACACTAAATGGGTATCATCATGAAAAAAATTATAAAGGACTTTCAAAGCTATCTTAATGCACCGGTAAATTTTAATAATTGCGGGCTTACATTATGATTCTCCTTTGTACTGTGAAATAAATGCACAATAAGAATTCATCTGAGATATGCCAGACAACAAATTTGTTGCATGAGAATAACTAATCAAGATTTTGTGTTTGCTACCTTGCGCTTATTAGGCTTTCATAAAAGATCTTAGGGTAGATAGTGAGAAGGGAAAGTCATCCAAGTGGTTAGAAAGGATATAGCACCACTGGAATGACCTACCTTACAATGACAAAAGGGATTCTTGTGTTTCTTTATTTTTTAGGGGAGTAGGGTGGGAGTGGGGTGTACTAGACTTGGAAATCGGGTCGTTTAGGTGGGTCATTTTGGGTTTTGGATATGTTTGGGTCAATAGATAATCTGGTTGGGGTCGGACTACAAGTCAGGTTTAGTTCAGGTCAAGTTCGGGATGGGTCATTTTGGGTGAGGTCATTTTGGGTTGGGACTTTTAGGCAAGTTCAGATCGGATCGAGACTCTGGGCTAAGCTCGGATCTAGGTTAGGTATAGGCAGATTGTTAATGGGCTAAAATCTATCACCTTTGACACAGGGGGAAAAAAAAAAAGAGAATGACTGGCGAGTAAACAAAATTGTTGTTAGCATTTTACTCTATTGGATTTATCAGAGCTCTCTCTCTTTCCTAAAGGGAAACCAAGGTGGTTTCTATCTACATCTTTCAAGTTTTATTTGTCTAGTTAAAACAGGTGGTTTTTATTTTATTTTATTTTTATTATTATTATTAACTATGTTCGAACAAATCTTACAAGTTTTCTTTAACTAAGTTTAGCAAAATGTTTGATGCAGAATTGTTGAAAAGTACCCATTCAAACCTTTTTTGTCATTGTTAAATCTGGAGCATTAAAGAAGAATTAGACACTCTCTAAAAAACAAATTCCACTTTTTGCAAAATATTGAATTTACCGAATAGGTCTTGTCCATTGGTTAGGGTGAGCTATCGACAAAGGTTCAGGGCTTGTACGGGGAGGGGCTTGTGTGCACGTAGCAACACAAGCAAGAATGTTAACATGTAGCTCTAGTATCTACTAAGGGGCTTATGTGCTCTGGTCATTAAAAGCTAAGGCTCATGTAACATGTAGCTCTAGTATCTAGTGATGCTTTGTTCAGACATGGGCTAGTAGACAAACTAGAATTAGGCAGACTTACAATAATGGTAAGTAAAAGTATTTTTTTTTTTCGGGTGATTTTGACTTTTACCACAAAAAAAAAAAAAAAAAAACAAAAAAAAAAAAATTTTTAAAAAAAAAAAAACACATGAAATTGTTTTTACCACACAACATTTAAAAGTTTTATTTTACCAACAAAAAAATTCTAAAAGTTGTTTTTCACCACTTGCCGTCAAGAAAATCTTTAAATTTAACGGTTTAAATTTTTTTTTTGTTCGATATCCATGCCAAAAACATACTCTTTAGAGGTTTGGGGTCATTTTGGACCTTTGGACCCCATTTGAGGTCAGAATTGACTAAAAATTATCGAAAATGCCTCATTTTGTGTGTCACGCCAACTAAGGTATTTTTAGTAGGCAAAATGAGGTATTTACGATATATTTTTTTCCAATTCTGACCTCAAAAAACGACTCCAAAGGGACAAACTGACCCCTAAAAACATTAAAGAGTGTTTTTGGCACGAAAATCGAAGAATTTTCTAATTGCATATGATTTAATGGTTACTTTGACAGCAAGTGGTGAACAACAATATTTAGATTTTTATTTGGTGGTAAAATAAAACTTTTTTAGGTTTGGTGGTAAAAAACAATTTCGTGTTTTTTCTTGGTGGTAAAATTCTAAAAAAACCTTTTTTTTTAAAGGTTTTTCGGTTTATTGAAAATTATATTGTATGTCATTAACTCACCAATTTTTTGTTTTAGGATAATGGTTGTAATTTTGCTGGCAAGGCTGGCAAGCTAAGCTATATATTTTGTATTGGCTTTAATTATAAAATGTAAAGCCTAAAAAATTATGAAATCTTAGGAGAAAATACAATATGTGATGTACACTGGACAATAGCACCCAAAGAAAAAATTTGTAACCCCAGATTTTTAATGCTGTGTTACCCCGACACTCTCCTCAAGTATCGCGTGTCGGCTCGACACGACGCGCGACACGCGCTCGACACGCCTGGGTTGAGGCATCGACTCGCATACCGGTGAAGTGTCCCGCAGCGAGTGTCGGGATCTAGATTGCCGAAGGTGGCGTCTATTGGTTGCGGTTGAGCGAGTGTTTAAGCTCTGCAACTTTCAAGCTTTCTTCTCGACATTTCTTTTTCTTTTTTTGTCTCTCTTCTTTCATATGCATCAGATTATTTAATTTCTTAAGTTTTTTCTCTCTCCTCTCTCCTGTTTCAGTAAGTCACAAGCATTAAAAGGTATATATATTTTTTTTTTTTTTTTTTTTTTTTTTTATTTTTTTTCTTAATTTTTTTTTTATGCTACACTAGGGTGGCGGCTTGTTTGTTGATTCAATATGTGAGTGGCTTAAACCTAGTCAACAACTTTGGGCCTCTATTTTATTTTTTTCAACTGTATCAATAATAATTGATTAGGGGATTTTGCTCCCACCAATCGGAATGCGCCACGTGGGCCAATCAGGTCCTGCCAAGTGTCCCCCAGTTGGACCTCTCAGGGCTTGCCACGTGGCACACGCTTATTCGTCCACCCTGGACTTATTATGTCATGACATGTGGCATACTCCATGCCTAATGGAGAAGCCGGTCACCTAGGCCCAACTTCCGAGGGAAGCCCAATCAGCCCAAGGTTAACCTAAACCTAGATTGGCACGTTTCCCGAGGTTATAAATACCTCCCTTAATCCTCATTAAGGGAGAGGACGCAGATTACACACATTAAACACTCTCACCTAGAGAGACCCAATCACTTTAATTTCCGCATTAATTACTCCTTAATCAAGTACTAACTTGACCGTCGGAGGCGGATCTCCAATCATCCGGAGCATCCGTTTGTTTTGCAGGTACAGACGTCCGGTTCCAGTCTCGGAATTGTAACTCTCCCGCAGGACATCAGAAAACCCCGAAACATTTTGGCGCCGTCTGTGGGGAGAGTACTTCTGAGATGGCACCCACGTTTGTACCGGCTCCTGAAGAGAAACGTCCCCTGGACGATCCTCTAGTTCAGTCGGACCACGATACTGAGAATGAATTTGAGGTTGAAGCTCACACAGCTTCAGACGGGACCCTAAGGGCCCGACGTACCCGTCATACCGAAAGGAGGGAACGGGAACATCTTCAAACTGGAAGCGAGCCAGCAGGCGCACCGCCTGTTCGGCAGCAGCCGACTGATGGGTCTGCTCCCATCACAAGGAACGAACTCATGACCTTCATGAGGGACTTCAAGGGAGAAATTCAAGAGTTGATCAACAAGAAGCCGCCTGCTCTGGACAAGGAGCAGTCGGCTAAGAAACCCTCCACTTCACGGAAGAGGAAGCTAGTTCAAGGGCGAGAGGCGACCCCTCATCCTAAATCTAGGAAGTGGGAGCCACCTGCCCTTGATTTCACAAAATACCGTTTTCCTACTCCAGGAAATAGGAAACCTGTTCGTCATATTCAGGCGGACGGGTCGAGGAAAACATACACAGACGCTCGGCTACTGCTAGAGCAGAAGAAGAGTGACCGATTGTCAGAGTCGGCCTCTACTTCAAACTTCCAAGACAGTCTGCGAAATACCTCGATGAGGCATACTCAGTCGTATCATGAGGGTCAGTCAGGCGGCACCTCCCGTCAGTCCGACTTTCATAGCGACCAGGCGGTACCAAACTTACTGTTTGTACCGCAACAACAGTATTTTTTACAGCCACCTCCGTTTGGTGGACATGCAGCAAAAAATGTCCAACCTATGGACTGGCAGCTACGGTTGCTTAGACTTGGTGAACAGCCGTCGGCCTTCTCCAAGGAAATTACTGAAGCCGCTCAGCTGGCCAAAGTGAAAAATGTATTAGTAGGCGCCTATGACGGCACTACTAACCCAGAAAGGGTTGGATGATCCCACTTGGTGCAAGTGTTTCCCAGCGACTCTCAAAGGAATCGCACAACAATGGTTCGGCAACCTGCCGACTGGTTGTGTAAATAACTTCAAGACGCTTGCTTACTTATTCACCTCCAACTTCGCCATGAACATCCCTGCGAAGAAGACGACCCTTGATTTAGGAACAATTCAGCAGGGCGAGAAGGAGGGACTTCGTTCTTACATCAGGCGATTTAACCTGATGAGAATACAGATTCAAGGGTTACCGGATGAAGTAGCCTATACTGACTTTTTCAGAGGTCTCAAAGACGGGTCGACCTTCAAATTTGATTTGGTCCGAAAGAGGGTGGCGACTCTTCAAGAGGCCTTGATTGAAGCGGAAGCCTATATACAGGCGACTGATCTTTGTAGTACGGTAAAACAGTCAGACGGGAAAAGGTCCGACAAAAGAGAAGGACGACAGAAGCAGTCGTCAAACAAAGACGAGAAGAGAAAAGAGGTCTGGGCAACTGATTCCTCTAAACAGCCGTCCCAGAAGAAGAATAAAGAATTCAAACCATACTCCCCAAAGTATGTGTTTAATAAGGATAGCCAATTTTATCCTAAAGGAAATCAAGGGACGGATCTCAATTGAGAAGCCGGTCCCCATGAAGGGTTCTGCAAACTATCGGAACCAAGAAAAATTCTGTGATTATCATGAAGATGTTGGTCATCACACCAATGAATGCATCACTCTCATGCGGTATCTGGACCGCCTGGCTAAGCAAGGTGACCTTGACACTTATGTCAAGAAATCTACGGGGAACACTTCCTCGAAAAAGCAGTCGACCAAAAAGAATCAACAGGCCGACAGCTCCGATACAGATGATGCAGTCGTCTACACCATTGCAGGCGGCTTCTCAGGAGGCGGCCCCACTATTAGGGGCAACAAAGACAATATCAGACGGTTAGATGTAAATTTCGTTCACCAAGAACGGCCCTCCAAATATTCATTTCCTGAGATTGTCATCACTGAAGAAGATCTAGGAGGGGTAAGAGGGCCGCATGACGACCCTATCGTTATTGAATGTAAAGTGGCCAACCAGAGAGTTGGCCGAATCCTCATAGATACCGGAAGCTTCTCAGATCTCATCAGTAGCAAATGTCTGTCGAAACTAAAATATCAGACTGATTGCATACATCCGGCATCCCACCCTTTAGTAGGGTTTGGAGGAGGAGTCGTCTACCCAGTGGGACGAGTGGATTTACCCATTCGCCTGGGCGAAAAAGGGGAAGGACGACACATGGTAGTCCGGTTCCTGGTAGTAGAAGAACTCTCGGCCTACAACATGATTCTGGGACGACCAACCCTGAATAATTCCAAGGCTGTTATAATCCCATCTCTTATGTTGCTCAAGTTTGAGAGGAATAATGGAACAGTCGGGTCCGTAAGGGGAGATCAGAGGATGGCCCGAGAGTGCTATCTGTCGGATGTCAAGCCCATTGTTATGGCCACTATGTCGAGCGGTGGAAAAATAGACCTTGACAATGTCAAGGAGAGTGCGCCTGTTCAAGAAGCAGGCGGCAAGAAGAGAAAGACATCCCAGACAGGGGCCGCAAGAAAAGACAGAAAATAGCAATCATTGGCAGAGGAGCGGTCGGATGAATTCCGCCCTCAGCCAGCTGGTGAGCATGCGGACCTGATCTTAGATGACTCGCGTCCTGACAGAACAATCAAGGTTGGGACGACTGCTCTAAGGGACCTGGGTGACGACTTTCACAAACTATTGAAAGAATACAAGGACATCTTTGCATTCGAAGTCCATGAAATGCCAGACATTAGTCCTGATCTGGCAGTACATAAACTGGCCGTGGATCCGAAAAAGAAGCCGGTACGGCAGAAGAAGCGGAACCATGGACAAGAAAGAAGTCAGGCGGCAGCCGCCGAAGTTAAAAAATTACTTGATGCAGGGTTCATTCGGCAATGTTACTTCCCAGACTGGGTTGCAAATGTGGTGCTTGTTAAAAAGCCGAATGACACCTGGCGAATGTGTGTAGACTATACAGACTTAAACAAGGCGTGCCCCAAAGACAGTTACCCTCTGCCTAAAATTGATAACCTGGTCGACTCAACAGCCGGCCATGCTTTGATGAGGTTTATGGACGCCTACTCTGGTTTCCATCAAATTCCTTTATGGAAGAAAGATCAGGAGAAGACGGCCTTCGTCACTGAAAAAGGCAGTCTTGGGAAGATTTCTAAGCCAATCAGGCGACAAATGCCTATACTTTTTCCAGGCAATTAAGAAAAAGGCAAGGTTTGAATGGGGGCCGGATGCTGAGGCGGCCTTCCAGAAATTGAAAGTTCACTTGCATTCCTTGCCGAGGCTGGTGAGCCCTTTGCCCAAAGAAGTACTCTACATGTACCTCGCCGTCTCTGATCATGCGTTAAGCGCTGTTCTCCTTGCTGAAAGAGACGGCTGTCAGCTCCCGGTCTACTTTGTCAGTCACGTACTTAAAAATGCCGAGTTGAGGTATCCCTTAGTGGAGAAATTTGGTCTTGCACTCTTCATGGCTGTTAAAAAATTGAAGCCCTACTTTTTGGCACATGCAGTCGTCGTGTATACAGACCAACCTATCAAGCGGCCACTGACCATCATGGAATCGTCAGGCCGAATGATCAAATGGGCCATAGAAATACAGAGCCTCAAAGTTACCTTCGAGCCTAGAAAAGCAGTGAAGGGGCAAGCCTTTGCTGACTTTATTGTTGAGATGACTCGTCCTCCTGACTCTCAAGTTCCAGACCAAGTCTGGAAGGTATATGTGGATGGAAGCTCTACTTCAAATGGTTGAGGAGCAGGCGTCATATGTCAGTCGCCAGAGGGCGACAGGTACGAGTATGCTCTACGCTTCAGTTTTCAGGCCTCAAACAATGAGGCAGAATATGAAGCTTTACTAGCCGGAATCCGCATGTGCAAGGCGGCAGGGGCAAGAAATATAGACGTCTGTTCCGATTCACAATTGATAGTGAGTCAGTACAATGGTGAATACGAAGCAACCCATCCAGCCATGATCAAGTATTTACAGGCGGTCCGACAAGCAGTCGGCTCCCTTGAGGATTTCCATCTGACCCAAGTGCCGAGATCAGAAAACAACCAGGCGGATGCACTTTCAAAATTAGCATCATCCGCCTCCTGTGATACTCCTCGAACTGTTTTTTGGGAAGTAATAGAGAGGAGAAGCATTGAGGAAGACCCTATTGGAATCTTAGACAGAAGCTCAACCTGGATGGATCCAATCAGGGCATATCTAACAAATGGTACCCTGCCGGATGATCATCAACAGGCGGCAGCACTGAAAAAACGAGCAACCAGTTTTGAAATAATAAAGGGAGAACTTCACAAAAGGGGGTACCTTCAACCCTTCTTAAAGTGTGTTACTCCAGAAAAGGGGCGAGAGATACTAGATGATCTTCACTCTGGTTACTGTGCTTCCCATATAGGCGGTAGGACGCTTGCTCAACGGGCAAGGCGGCAGGGCTACTTTTGGCCTACTTTAGAAGCAGATGCGATGGGGATGGTGAAAAAATGTGACAAGTGCCAAAGGTTTGGCAAACTAATTCACCGTCCGGCTACTGACCTCACTACCATTCATAGCCCACTACCGTTTGCTAAGTGGGGCATGGATATTCTGGGTCCATATACGCCTGCTACAAGCGGAAGGAGGTACATACTTGTTGCCGTCGACTACTTCACTAAATGGGTAGAGGCGGAGGCTGTAAAGGGAATCAAAACGAAGGATGTAATTTCATTCATTTGGAAAAATGTCATCACTCGGTTCGGGGTTCCCATGTCTATGGTTTTTGATAATGGTCCCCAATTTGAGACGCCTGTTCTCAAAAGCTGGTTGCACACTACTTTATCTGTCGGCCGTCCACAAGCAAACGACCAGGTAGAAGCCTTTAATAAAATCATCTCAGACGGTCTCAAGAAAAAGATTGAACGAGCAGGCGGCCTATGGGCGGATGAATTACCACATGTTCTCTGGGCCATTAGGACGACTGAAAAAGGGGCGACTGGAGAAACTCCATTCCTCCTAACTTATGGTGCGGAAGCTTTTCTTCCAATAGAACACTACGAGCCGACTCTTCGAGTAATGCTATATGACGAAGAGGCAAACTGGGAAGCCATGCGCCTGGCATTAGACTCACTTCCTGAAAGGAAGGGCAATGCTGTCTTGCGCCATGAAATTTACCGCTTGAGAATGACTAGATCATACAACAAAAAAGTACACAGGCGTCCACTCAAAGTGGGGGACTTTGTACTTAGAAAAATGGAAGCAGTTGGAAGGGCTAATGAGTCTGGCAAACTAACTCCCAACTGGGAAGGACCCTACCGAATCTGTGAAGAGGTCAGGGACGGTACCTACCGTCTGGAAACACCAGACGGCCAACCGTTGCCTCGAACTTGGAATGTAGATAATCTTAAGAAATATTTCTTTTGAATGATATAAATAGTCAAGGGCTACTTAATAAAAGTTTGCATACTTAATATTCAATTTTGTACTAAGAGGGGCACGCCTACTAACAAACAGTCGGCTACTCTCCATACTCAGTTTTCATTTTTACTTAAGAGGGGCATGCCTACTGACAAACAGTCGGCTACTCCATGTTTAATTTTTATTCTTACTTAAGAGGGGCAGGCCGCCTATACATTTACAGTCGCCTACTCTCCATTGAGTATTTCGCTTTATCATCAGAGGGGCATGCCGTCTGTACCTTTACAGTTGGCTACTCTCCATTGAGTATTTTACTCTATCTTCAGAGGGGCATGCCGTCTGTACCTTTACAGTCGGATACTCTCCATTGAGTATTTTACTCTATCTTCAGAAGGGCATGCCGTCTGTACCTTTACAGTCGGCTACTCTCCATTGAATATTTTACTCTATCACCATAGGGGCATGCCGTCTGGACATACAGTCGATTCCAAGACAGACGACCACCCTCCTATACTTAGCTAAAAAATGATGGTGGCCTGGCCGACCCTGTGCCTAAATAGGCAGCTGCCCTCCTCTTACTTAGCATCTGCGTCCACCAAAGGACTAACCAAGGCCACAAGCCGAATGATCAGACCAGGCGCCAAGCCAAACGATCCAATCTTCAAAACTAATACGACCTGTCCCAACATCATAGCAGGCGTCCGGTGGCATCCCTGCGGATGAAATTCGTCGCAGAGAGCAGCTCCCTTTTGGGTGGAACATTGCTCTATAAACTAATTACACGACACCTATACGACTGTCCCCAAGGGCAACCACGTAGCCGTTTTTGAGACAAGGATAACTCTATCACTAACCAAACCAGTGGTAGCAGTTGACATCTGAGTCAGATGACCGCCTGTATTACTTGGGATAAATGCAGGGGGTACCTATTGAGTTAATAGCCAACAAACATTGGCGAATCAAAAGGTTTAGCCGGCCTCCGCCGCCTGGTACCTTTACTACTCAAGCAGGAGTGACGGCGACTGAGTAACACCAAAGTTAACTCATAGTCACTCTCTCAAACTTAGTATGGAGCCTAAAAGGTATGAGTCGTCCGCCTGTTTTTAGCAAACAGGGGCTCTCAACCACTACTCCTGCTAGGTTAACAACCTATGAGTTAAAAGCCAACAAACATTAACGAATACAGGGGAACAACCGGTACCCACCGCTTGATACCTCTACTACTCAGTTACTTGGCGACTAGGTAACAATCATGTTTACTTGGTCACTCCTTAAAAATTTAGTATGAAACTAAAAAGGTGTTCATACAGCACCTGTTCACACTAGATTAAATATGGCGGGGAGCAGTCGGCCTAGACGGCCTAAAGTCTCTAGCCTAAAAACATGACAAGTAGGAAACCACTTTCCTACTTGGTTAATTTTACAAATGACAGGACCGCCT
Organism: Chenopodium quinoa; assembly: GCF_001683475.1. NCBI lineage: Eukaryota > Viridiplantae > Streptophyta > Magnoliopsida > Caryophyllales > Amaranthaceae > Chenopodium > Chenopodium quinoa. The sequence continues at coordinate 565,632 of NW_018742726.1, read as the reverse complement.
GCCTAAAGGGGATCCAGTCTTTAAAATGGTTCGAATACCGATTGGATAAATGGCCGACTGATCGTCTAGCCTGGAAACAGACAACCAGTCGTCCAGGGGCATAGGCGGCGTGACTAACTATCCGTACCTGTCTGCAACTATCGGCCATGTAAAACAGTCGGTATAGTGTACAATTGGATATAAGAATATTCAATACTTAAACAAATTTGAAGCAAAACAAAAATATTCATTAAAAGGAAGCCGGTCATTAAAGACCGCCAAAATATTCAGAGCCCCGACCCCCTGACCGGGTAAATACAAACAAACGGCACGCAGGCCGGGGAAAGAAGACATAAAGCTTATGAAGGGGGCAGATCTTCAATATTAGCAGCTGCCGCCTGGTCAGCACTCTTTTTGCTGGACTCGGCTTCAGCTGCATCCTTCTTCGATGCATTACCCCTAAGCGGCACAAGCGCCACTACCGGCTGCTCCTCCTCCTCCAACGCCTCTTCCTCAGCAGCCGCCAGGATCTCTTGATTATATCTATTAGAACACTGGTGGTACGTTTTTTCCCATGAGGCAAAGTCGGCGTTGGGGAAGAGGCGGCCCCAAGTCATGCGCTGGATTTGAGCAGAGTCTTCCATCATCTCCCGGACCAGCTCTTTCTTTTCTTGCTCGGCCTTTTCCTGGGTCACCAGGCGTTCCTTTACGCTCGCCAAGGATTTCTCCAAGGTTTCGTATGAGGACATCTTTTGGCGAAGAGGTCTCAGCTCGGCCTTGAGGTTGTTGATAGTCGCCTCCAGCTCGCTATTCCTCTTTTGGGCCGCCTCTAACTGAGCCCGAATAGCGGCGGTAGCCTGCGCTTGATAATAAAGAATATCAATGGTCAGAACTTCATTTTGGGCAATTTGAAACATTGCCTTATCACAGTCAGAGGCGGCCATAGCTTTTGCAGCCTTTACCTCTTTGTTCTTCCGGTCAAGCGGCTTGCGAAGGCAGTTCACTTGGAGCACGGCCTAAGTAAAAAGGGGAACAGGCGTCAGATTCCAAACAAAAAGAAAACAGGCGTTCTGGAATTCAAATACTAAAAAATATGCTAAGTATACCTCAGCAAGGACCCCTGCAATCCCGTCTAGGTCAAGGGTGCCGACACCCCTGACTGCCTCCCTTTCAGCTGGAGGAAAGACCTTGATCATAGACTTGGCCACCTCGACCAAGTCAGGCTCCTGAGGGCCGGCTGCATCAGGCATAAACAAACGGATTAGACCTAGTAAAGGAGGGAGCAAGTCTAAAATTTACAAGGACAATTTCATACTTCTAGGTGGCCCAGCTGGAGTTTTAGAAGAAGTGGCCGGCTGTTTCTCAGCCGCCGCATGTTTCCTGGCAGAACCAGGAGAGCTCGCAACAGTCGTCCTCTGGGCCTTGGGGTCCGGCTGTTGGGAAGAAGAAGCTCTTGGAGCGCTCGTCTAAAAAAGAAGAAAATAGTCAGTATATGCATAAACACAACTCCAAAAGGAGGGTGAAAGGTTCGAAGCCCAACAAGGGTGCCCCCTTGTTAGGGGAGTCGGTTGAAGACTGTTGCATGATGGAGGCCCGCAACATGGCCGCCGCAGTCTTGGAGGCGGTAATTTTGCTCATGGCGTCCGCTGCAAAAACAAATAGCAAAGTTAATAAAAGTCATAACAAGAAATGCACGGAACAACAGAGTATTCGACAGGCCGGCTACCTCTTGAGCACCGACTGCTGAGGCCACAGGCGGCCAAAAAGTACTCGTCGTAGAGCCATTTGAAGCTCGGGACGCAGTGCAGGGGTACTTGCTCTCGTACCCCTAAAGTAGAGTTCACCTTCGACTCTACTTTGAAGACTCCTTTATCTAGGATCTCTTTCTTAGCCTTGGGGGGAACAGGCGGCATGCTGCGGCCGCCTGCAAGAAGGGGCGGATTCCTGTTCCACCTGTTGAAGCGCTTGTTCAGCTCTGTGTCTGAACTCTCAATGATAAGGAAGGTGCTACGCCAGTCCTTCCATTTGTTTGCTTTACCTCTCGTCATGAGGTAGCCCCTGTGGCTCGTCAATTGATACCAGCCGGTACCGCCTGCCTTAGGGGTCCGGCTGAGGTAGTTCATGTGGGCGAAAGCCTCGAAGTTCGGCTCCACCATGTGCAGTTCGCACCCGGCCACATAGCCGAGTACGTTGACCGGGGTCAGGGCTAACTGCCATAACCCCAACTCATACCCATCCAAGATCTGCTGAACAGCCGGATGTAGTGGGAAGCGCAGCCCAGCCTTGATGGCCGCTTCGTAGCAGCCAAAGCAGGCGCCATCATAACTAGTACCAGCCGGCCAGACGACTGTGTTTTCTGGATCCGGCACGAACACTAAAAAGCCGGGGCCCATTGTGTGGTTTGCGATAAAGCTCTCCACTTTCTCTTGCATGGCCGTGATCCGGCCCCGAGGTACCGTGCAGTAGTAGGGGGTATTTTGCTCTCGGTGAGAGGCGGATGGCTCCGCCCAATCGTCCCCCTTCTCAACTGCGTGAGAAAGCCTCGCCTCTTGTAGGCGACTGTTTTTCTCTTCTGTCCAGAGAAGCATGGCCAGAAGAGCTAGACTCGGAATCGTCCTCTGACGAGTCCGAAGAGGACGACTCCTCCCCTCTCCCAGAGGGGCCCGCCTCCTCTCCTTTAAAAGGAGCAGGAGAGGATGTAGAATTGTCAACTGTAAAATGGGAAGGGGTCACTTTGACTCCTCCCTCAGAACTGCCGGCTTTCAAGCCGCTTTGTTTCACTTCCACATCTGGCGCCTGATGATGTTTCACTAATCGGCACCCTGTGGGAGGAGCCGTCTGAGTTTGAGATCCTGACAGTCTTTTTTGTTCTGGCCATCATGCTCTGCATAGACACAGATACAGTCGGACTTTGTATAAAGGGCAAAGATGGGTCCAGAAAAGGGCAGGCGGCACTCCTAGTCCTAGATTCAGCCGTCCCCGGTGACCGGCTGATCACTAACCTAGGTCGTGTCGTGTGCTTCCGTGGTGCCATTTCAAAAAAGAATAAAGTAAAGAGAAAATTAAGAGTAAGAGAACCAACGGTTACCTGAACGAGTGACAATTGATGAAGTTCTGAAAATCCTTTGCAGTCGGCTTGTCAGAGCAGGCGGTAGGCAGAAAGGGTCCAAAATGTCAGAGCAAGTTCAGGGGTCCGAATGTTCTCTCACAAAGTTTTCAAGTGTGAAAATGACCGAAGTCAACACTCCTTTATATAGGCGAAGTGAGAAGGCGAAGGGTCACTTCCAGAATTCAAAATTTTGGCGGGAGAATCTCTCGGCCTCTCGCCGAGTGACACCTGTAGCAGGCCGTCGCCTGTTACAGGGCGATACCTGTCACAGGTAACACGTGACCAGTCACGTGCCACCTGTGAGGGGCAAATGATTAGGGGATTTTGCTCCCACCAATCGGAATGCGCCACGTGGACAATCAGGTCCTGCCAAGTGTCCCCCAGTTGGACCTCTCAGGGATTGCCACGTGGCACACGCTTATTCGTCCACCCTGGACTTATTATGTCATGACATGTGGCATACTCCATGCCTAATGGAGAAGCCGGTCACCTAGGCCCAACTTCCGAGGGAAGCCCAATCAGCCCAAGGTTAACCTAAACCTAGATTGACACGTTTCCCGAGGTTATAAATACCTCCCTTAATCCTCATTAAGGGAGAGGACGCAGATTACACACATTAAACACTCTCACCTAGAGAGACCCAATCACTTTAATTTCCGCATTAATTACTCCTTAATCAAGTACTAACTTGACCGTCGGAGGCAGATCTCCAATCATCCGGAGCATCCGTTTGTTTTGCAGGTACAGGCGTCCGGTTCCAGTCTCGGAATTGTAACTCTCCCGCAGGACATCAGAAAACCCCGAAACAATAATCATTACTCCATACCATTTTTATTTTTATTTTATTTTATTTTTTATTTTTTTAACTCATTAAATGATAATTATAACTATTATATTTTAATGAATTATCTAAATAATTTTCCGACACTTTACATGCTAGCCGTGTCCAAAAAAATGGTCAAGACACTCTTATGAACGAATCCGCGTATCGGCTATTTTTTGAATCGGAGGATCAGATCTTCCGATCCCTACTTGGATACGACACCCAAACTCGAGTCTGTGCAACATAGCCAGAATGTAATATGAATGTGTAGATAAATTAAGATAGGATAGCACAAAGTTTTTTTGTCTTCAAAAAGTCTAGATGGATTTCATTTTATCTTCTTAGAAGTCAAGTCATGTTCTAAACTTACCTTAGTTATGAATCAGATTTATGGGTTAGTGGGCTGACAAAAAGTAAATTTATCTCCTGCGTCAAACAAAACCTAAACTAGTTAGGGTTAAGGAAGGGTCATACATCCACTAGAATCGCATATGATACAATGGAGACTAAGACTAGGGATAAGCTATGTCGGAGAGGGGGTGAAGTTGTTCACTAAACTATGATAGACAAAATGACAAAAGGAGTAAATAAATACGTTGGAAAATCAGCTCGTTAGGTACCAAGGAATCCAACACTACCAAACATGCATTAAACTAAGGAAATGAGAAATAGGAATTTTTTTGGAATTCTAACATGAATCTTCTTCAAGCATCAAAATTATAGAATTATTGAAAGCTGTAAATCATATAAATACATGAGTAAACAAGATAGGAGCAAGCATTTAGGGGGTTTAAATTCGGTTTCATCTCTTAATTCTTCACCTACTACTATTTATATTGAGGACGAGGTAGAAAATTTGGAGTTCCAAAAAGCTAATAATCAATATAAGGAGGAGGGTCACTGCAGGTAGTTACATTATGATCCAGTTATTAGTGGCTTGAATAATAAGATAGCTAGCAGTTTGAGGTAAAGTCCTGTTTTTGGAGCATATTAGAGAGAGGAAGACACATTGAATAATGGTAAGTGTAGATAGAGAAATCAATACTTTGGAGAGCACGAACCTCTCAAATGTTGGCTATGTTGTAATCAGCGGTTCCCACAATGTTTATCATAAATAAAATCATATTTCACTAGTTTTTCGTTAATTTGATTAGTAATATTATCATCAATTCATCTTAACCTTCTTAATAATTAAAGTTTACTAGGGAGTAAATGGGTATGGGTATTACTGGAAAGTGGGTGGAATAATTTGTAACATATTTGTTCAAGCAAGATGAATAGGTGGAGAGGAGAGAAACTCCATGGGGAGGTGGGTGAAAGCAAATGCAGAAGCTATGCATTTGGGTATGAGGAATGTCTTTGGTCTGGCATGAGAAAATCCTGTCTTGATGTGATAATTAGGTTCTTACCGTGAGGAAAATTCTATTACTCTATATTTGATCATCTGATGGAGCTTGGAAGCGTAGGAAAAGGGAGGACAGACTGACAGAGTATGAGCTGCTGGAGGGCGGTAGGTAGTCAAGATAAACGGTAATGTTAGGGAACAGTATGCAGAAAAAATTCTTTGTTTTCTCCCATTCATACTGAACTGTATGTTGTTTATCTCTGGGGCTTATGATGAGATGGGGTTAGGAAGGGGGGAGACATTTGGGAGTTGGGACTGATCCTTCCAAAGTGTTTGGATCCATACAATGATAGAAAGTCTGATACACGTGTATGATGTATTGATGTGGCTTTAATTGCAGAGGAAAATTAAGTCCCTAGGAGTGTTGCAAGTTTGATTGATAGGTCCATGTGGGAATTAAAATGAAAAGATAGAAGAGATAAAATAAGGGGAAACTTTTATTAGAGTTTCAGGAAACTGGACCTGAAGTAGTTTCTAATTGAATTCCCTTTTCTTATGCTCCTCTAGTTTCTAATTGTGAAGCTATCACATCATTTATCTTTACACTGCTTCTTTTCAGGCACTTTTTTATTCTGCATTGCGCTGTTCTCGTGAAATGCTTGCTCCAGAAGATGGATCAGCAGACCTTATACGTGCTTTGAACAATCGTTTGGTTGCATTAGCTTTTCATATCAGAGAATATTATTGGGTTGATATGAAGAAACTTAATGAGATTTATCGTTACAAGACTGAAGAATACTCATATGATGCTGTCAACAAATTTAATATATACCCTGATCAGATCTCTCCTTGGCTAGTGGAATGGATGCCAGGTAAAGGAGGTTATCTAATTGGTAACTTGCAACCAGCGCACATGGATTTTCGATTTTTCTCTCTGGGTAACCTTTGGTCTGTGGTAAGTGGCCTTGCAACGAAAGATCAATCCCATGCCATTTTGGACCTCATTGAAGCCAAATGGGCAGACCTCGTGGCAGACATGCCGTTGAAGATTTGTTATCCTGCTCTTGAAGGTCAGGAATGGCAAATCATCACTGGCTGTGATCCCAAGAATACGTACGATTCTTACCCTGCTTATGCATTGTACACTCCTTATCATGTACTTCCTCCGTTTCTCAATATTTGCATCATGTTCTAACTTTGACCATGTTTTACTAATACATATATATAAAGTTCACTATTTTAATTGCTGTTGAGGTAATCTCAATATATATTTTCAAAAAATATATATTTTCATATTTTTTTATTAAAGCAAAACTAAAGATTATTAATGGTCAAAGTAGTACGTTGGAAACGTGTATAGTCAAAAACTCAAAATGATGCAAGTATTGAGAAACGTAAGAAGTGTTATTTTGACTTACCACACCAATCTAAGATGAGTATTACCAAAGATAAATCTGTTGAAAATTGGGTTGGAAGATATGTATAGAAGAATTTATGGAAATTGGGAATTAATAGCGGGAGGAAAATATTAGTCTGTGACTCTAAAGGCTGTGGAAGTTATGTACTTCCCCTGTTTTCCTAAATTCTACTCAATTTCCGTTTTGTCCGTTTTTCTAAGTTCTACCCACTTTTACTTTATTCCTTTTATGACAACCTTATATTTATTATTTATCATCTACGACCTACTTTGTGGGGCCCAATTGCTCTCTATCTCGCTCTTCTTTAACACAAAAGCATCCACATGCGTGATCCCCATTTTTACTTTTCCTTATTTTATGTAGTTACAGTAACAAAATGGAGGGAGTAATATTCTGTAATATACTCTCTTTTCAATGGCTAATATTGTTCATCCTCATATAGCTCCTTCATTTTTGCAGGCCCTGGTCCTATCACAATGCTGGCTCCTGGCCGACATTGCTTTGGCAGGTCAGCATTTTATTCATTCATTATTTTTCTTGTGTATGCTAGGCCATTTTAATGACACACCATTACTCATACTGGTTTCATCACTGTGCTTATGGGAGTATTTTGCTATTTCTATAATGTTGGGAAATACAATATGCGAAGTATGATATACAAGGATTAACCTTGAAGTGGAAGTGATATATCAAATAGGATCAAATGCAGGTGTCTGACTAGCTGTATTCTGTTTATGTCCTAAATCCCAAGCCCTGAATGATGTGTCATTTGACCTAACGTGAGAGAATTTATGAGTTTATTTTGTGATAAAAGAATATTTCAGATTTTCATAATGAACTGAACTGATTTGAACTGATTTGATCTATTTATATTGATGAATATGACAATTTACTTTCCATGTTATAAGTGGTTGTTAATCAGCATAATGTAACCACCCAAAACTTGACAAACCCATTTTAAAATGTCCTTCCTCAAGACATAGAATGATTAAATACACAACCATCTGTACTTGAAATTAACGAAAGCCATGAACTGGAGAACATATGGGCTAAAGGAAACGAAGATGAGCACAAAAGAAAATACTATTCAAATCCAAAGTACATATGGGTAAAGGCCAAAGAACATTTTTATTTTCTATTTATAAACGAACATGATGTAATTTAGAATGAATATATATATATATACACGGGGAGGTTCCGCTGAAAACAAAGCTTATGGTGAAAAACTAAAAACAAGCAATCTTAGCTGTTGAATATTCATTAAATAATCTGATGGTGTGAAACAACTCATAAGATAAGGTAACCATATAGATTTTGAAAACATTACATAGAGGTCACTATATATACAAAAATAAGGTAATTATATCAATTTGACAACATTTATATGAAGGTCACTGTATATACAATTAAGTTAATTATATCAATTTGGCAACATTTACAGAAAGGTCACTATATACCAAAGTAAGGTAATTACATCAATTTGACGACTATTACATACAGGTCACTATGTGTAAACTTAAGGTAATTATATGAATTTGACACCATATACACAAAGGTCACTATATACAAAAATATGGTAACTATATCAAGTTATAACAATTTGATACCATTTACACATAGATCACTATATATAGAAATAAGGTAACTATATCAATTTTGACGACGTTTGCACAGATGTCACTATTTAAAAAAATAAGGTAACTATGTCAATTTTGACGATGTTTATACAGAGGTCAATATATATAAAAATAAGGTAACTATATTAATATTGACGGCATTTACACAAAGATCACTATATATATAAAAATAAGGTAACTATATCAATATTGGCAACATTTATACAGAGGTCACTATATACAAAAATAAAGTAACTATATCAATTTTGACGGCGTTTACATAAAGGAGACTATATAAAAATACGGTAACTACATTAATGGTGCTTATAGCAAATAGAGGTCACTATATGTCTATATATAAATATAAGGTATATATCATTGATAACTATATACAAATGGAGGTTACTATATGTCTATATATAAATATAAGGTATATATCATTGATAACTATATACAAATAGAGGTTGCTATATATAAAAACAAAGAGATCGCTACATGTCAAAAATGAGTTACTATATGTAAGCTATGTAGGATTTGAACCTACATCCCATGTGAACCCAAGATTACACATTGCTCGACCAATTGAGCTAATAGGCTTTCAACACACTAACCTAGAATAAACTATCTCATCTTCGTAATTTACAAAAGGTTTGTAAACAAAATCATTATGAATTTGTGTTAATGATGTCTAAGATGTATTTTATTTAGAATCATAATTTTTCTTATAAAAATTCTAATTAACACCAAAAGCAATAATTCCTAGATAAAGTACTTGCAACACCACAATTATTACGATGGTCATAGATATGGGCACACAATGCCTATCATATTGGATTAAGTGTTGTAAAACTTACTACTCCAAACTTCTGCTCAGGGTCATTGTATTAAGTGTTAGCACTAAACCCACATAGCAACAATGATATCCAAATTTTAAATGCAAGGAAAACTGTAAATTGTCCAGCAAAGCAACGAAACTATTTGCACAACTATACCAATTTATTTTGCTGTCGAGCAATTATCCAGCATCATCAATCATATATACTAAGCATCATTGAATAAACCTTTGAAAGACTAACATTCGGACTTTGACACAATAGACATCCTACATAAGAAATAGACCCTATCTATAACATTAACCTTGAGCAGAGACATCCTTTCAGGTAAAGGCTCACAAAAGCAGCCAACATGTGTAATACGTAGAACTAAACTAATTCACCTTACCCCAACAACGAACAATCATGGTAAAACCAGGGATATCGGTCTGAGTAGAGATTTTGTTAAAGCCAAATTAAGTGCATTAGCATGATGTTAAAGGCATCCTTGTTCCATCTCAAATTCTCAATTTAACTACTCAATAATCCCAAATTAGGTCTCCTCCGAAACATCCACAAATGGTAGCATTCAACGTCTTAATCAAAGGGCAAAGGTCATCGTATCACTTGGCTGATCCAGTGACTCATCAGAGTAAACCATATCATAACAAGCAAACACAATCTTCCTCAAAGACAATGTAGTTTCACCCCTGACTAATAATAATAACAAAAAATATGACAACGTGGAATATCGTCTTTTCTAATCTCACAACTCCTCCCCCTCAAACTCAAAACACGAAAAATCAACTAATTCTACCGGATTCTCAATCATTAGATCACTTGGCAGCTTGGCTGATCAAGTGACTCATCAAAGTATACCATTTCATGATTAGCTAATCACAATCTTCTCCATAAACAATACTTGTTTGATTTTATACCTGACTAATCATATCAAATATATGACAATGTGAAATATCCTCTTATCTAATCTTCCCGCCTCCTCCACTCAGACCGGAATCACAAAAAATCAACAAATTCTACCGGATTAGCTCTATCATTTCGCCAAACTTCCTTAGCCACCGTGAATTTCAAATAAAATTAGACCCAAAACAAAATTTTCTCCATTCCAGTTAAAATCAACAAAAACAAAAAAATGCTCAATTCAAATCAAATCAAGCTTCTTACTATCTAAAATTAAAACGTTATTAGCTTAATTTGAGCTATTCTCATCATAATCAAACATCTACGTTGTACAACAAATTTATAATATACGAAGTATTTTCCAATCAAAATCAACGAAATGCACTTAATAATTAAAATCTATAATTATAATGTAAAACACATAAAAAGGTAATTTACTAAAATTACCCAAACTTAATTTACTAAAATCACAAACACAAAAATCGTGTAACTAAGAAGGTGAAGAACAACAACAAGAGTAGAATTTCGAGCAAAAATTACACATAAAAACCTAATTTACTAAAATCAAGCAAAATTAAACAAAATACAGTTAAAATATACTCCTACGAAAACGAAACTTAAGTCGAAACTCAAAAATTCAAATCAAATCGAAAAAATCAATAAAAAAAACTTTGCAAAAGTACCAAATTAAACAAAAATCATAAACGAAAAACACAATGAACATATTAAATTTCAAGTTGAAACTACAAAAAAATACGCATGAAATTCAGGCGAACAAAATTTCAGAAACCTAAGAACCTCAAATCAAGCAAAAATAGCGAAATTAACACGAATAACTCACTTGATAATAGATCGTAGAGCTGAGAAATTGCTGAAAATCAAAGTAATTGAAGCTGGATTTGAAAAAGTAGCATGAAATTGGCAGAAATTAGGGGAGAGAAAATAAAGGAGGAAGAAAATAACGTGCAAATGAAGGAGGAGAGAGAAATTGTAGACATTTTGCGTGAAATTGGGGGAAAAATCTCAACCATAAGATTTGGTAGATCATAATCTACAGTTTAGATGTCATGTTTTCAGTTTTCAGCTTAAGGTTGGTTTTCACATGATCCAACTCCTATATATATTGGTTGTAGTGATAAATTACATATGGTAAAAGAACTTAACTACCACCACCTATAGTCACACTCGACCCGCCCCGAAGAGTATGACTCAAAACCCTTACATACATTTTTACCATCACCCGTTAAACCTTCACCATTGCTTGTCCATGCCACCGTCGTTCTCAAAACGCAGAAAAAAGAGAGGGAGATGGTGAATGATTTCCAACCCTACCACAACTTTGACCCAACTTTCTCATGAGTAAGAAATCATCACAAACACCGGTCAAAGAGAGAATGAGAGCGAGGAGAAAGATGAAGTGTAAAATACTTGCAATAAATCTACAAAAGGAGAGAAAGATGATGGTGGTGGAATAGCAGTGGGTATGGCTCAGATGAGATGGGTTGAGAAGCTTTGAAGGTTGTGGGCTGCTACTTGGACTGCTAGGTTGGATCAAATGGGCAGTGGATGGAGAAGGTGGTAGCTGCTTAGTGAGATGGCTGACATGGAAGACAGAGAGGGGGTAGGCAGTGGAGTATCCAGGAATTGGGAAAAGTGGGTTAAGTAGATAACTCAAATTCGGATCACAACGGGTATTTTGAAAATTAAAAATCAAATACATAAGTTCAAATCCGGATTACATGTTTACAACAGATATTTAGATAATTTAAAATCCAATACGTAAGCTCATTGTGTATACTAAAATAAATAAAACTCTAAGGGCTTGTTTGGCATCGTTTTTTGTTTTTTTGAAAACAAAAAACCAAAATCAAGAAATAAGAAAAAAGGTGTTTCCAGTTTTCTATTGTCTGTTTTCAAAATTATCATGATTTGAATAAGTTTGATTAGTTTTTTATTCATTATATGACATATATCATTTGGTTTTGAAAAACAGAAAACCAAAAAACAAAAAAACCATAGTGATGCCAAACTTTTATTGTGAAAACTCCACAATATACATTAAGCAAGAAACAATAGTCAAAATGCACAAGTCCGACACACCACAAAGGACAAACTATCTAAATACTAATAAAACAAAACGCTGATTAATTTTAGGATGTGTTAGTTAATCATATAATTACTTTTATTTTAAAATAAATATACATGAATCAAGAAGAAAAGTTCAGTTAAATTCTCTTACACCCAATTCATAACTCTCATCTATCGTTAATCATAAATATTTAACAAATCTTTATAATAAACAAGTCTTGCAAATAAATTTAATAAAACCGTGCATCGCATGGGAATTAATCTAGTACAACTATACAAGATTACAATTGACAAAAACACAAGTATACAAGATTACAAGTCAATTGCTCAACAATTCAACAAATCATGAATTCAAATCTACAATTATTTCAACAATTCAGCAAAACAACAAATAAAAGAATAAAATCCCAAAAAGAGAATTCGAATAAAACCCCCAACAAAATAGAAAAAAGATTTGCGCGTTAAGAAGCAATAAGGCCACAACCACTGAGCTAGCTTGCAACATATTTATTTCTTTTGTGCGCATTATTATTTTAACCATTTTACTTTTCGTTTTTTTGAAAAAAAAAAAAAAAAAAACTAATCAATTTCTTATGAAAAATTGGTGGTTTCAATGAACCCCCTTGAACCCACCCTAGATACGTCCTTGGGGGTAGGGTTATGGTAAATATGTCCTTTTGATTTCCTTTCTCTATTGTCTTGGCCCTTGTTCCAAATCACTGTAAAAGGTAATAATGATAAGAAAAAGGAGGAAGTACAACACATGTGTACAAATATTCAGCATTATGAACACTCTACTAATATGACTAGCTTAGTCCATCTCATCCTTCCTGTCATCATGTGCCTTAGCTAAAACCTGTACATAATTATGCAAAAGAACCTTGCAAAAATGTAAATGTTTATTTTAAACATATTACATATCCCATCCGTTATTTGGAAAGATCTAGGAAATTAAATCTTAGCTTGTTAAAACATGTATACTCAATGAAAACTTTGATACCTTTTATGGCATCTCGTTCAAACAAAACGTTTCAAAACATATTGGCACTAGATACTTTTGAATACTTGCCAATGTGCAATTGATGTGTTAATATGGTAGCAAATAACTAAACAAACCACAATACTAGTTTTGGCCGTGTACATATGTGGCACACAAAACTTACATTATATTAGCTAAATTTGCTAGTCTAATTGATGAACACTCTCTCATTATAGCTGAATACTAGTGTCATTATCAATTAGGTTAACAACAATTAGTAATATCACATCAAAATTTTATTAGTTCGTAGGATACCTCCTAGTATCTCTTGTTTGGGAGACATGCACTATCCTTGGTGACTTGTTAATTAACAAATAAACCCCTTACATCAAGAGATATGTGCTCATCTAGTTTTGACATCTACTACTACTACCTCCGTGTTTTAATAAGTGTTACACTTTGACTAAACATGCATGCCTTGACACGACTTTGACCATTAATTTATCTAATTATATGTTAGTAAAATTATTGAAAAATTGATATTATGAAAGTATATATTGTAACGAATCCAACAATGCATTGTATAATAACATTTGTTTTTTTATATGTTAAAAAGTGTGAAGTTTAACATTTGAGGGAGTATTGACCTTCATATTTTCAATATGCTTGGGAGCTCATCCACAAGAAGGCTAATTTATGTAGGATTATTATATAAAATGTTATTGGATTAGTCACTATTTATTTTTTAATAAATTCGATTTTTTTATTTTATTTAAAGTTTACTATTTTACAATTTAAGTTATTAATGGTCAAAGTTATGTATTAGCAATATAGTCAGTGAAAGTGATGCATTTATTCAAGAACAAGGTAGAAAACTAGAAATAGAAAACAATGATAAAAAAAAATTATGAAATTAAGCATTTCTTTAGAGCTATGAGCTATGATCGAAATTAACTAGTTATGATACCACTGTTGGAGATTGTAAGATTAAAAGTATAATATACAACTGTAAAGTGAGCAATGTATCAATTATGATTAGATGGAGGTGGCTACTGGAGTCACTTTATATTGTTCACGATCCAAATTCCTATCCCTAATGACTTTCTATCTAACATAAGATGCCTTATGACTGTAGAGTTTTGTGGCTAACAAAAAATCGCACAATATTATCATAAGCAAAACTAATTTTTTCTCCTTGTATCCTTGAATATTACTCACCTTTTTTCAAACTCCTTTAAATGATGGTTTTGTTATGTCCGTTTCTTTATATCGTACGATTCCTTATGACAATTCATGTTAGCCGATCCCAAATCATTTTGGGACTAAGGTTTGGTTGTTGATGTTGTTGTATCCATGAATATGACAAATCAATTCCATGTTATTAAGTGGTGGTAATTAGCATATATTGTAATTACCCACTCTTTGTTACTAAATGTGGTAGTTACATTTCCCACTAATTACGAAACCTGTTCACACTTGTAACTCTTTAATTATGGCCGTAACAAAACTGTTCAAATTACATATAATATGTCCGTGTGCAGCTTACATCTTGCATTCAGATTCTATAGGTTTGGATAAGTTAAAGATATACATAGTACAAAGTATAATAATACTGCTGACAATTCATATTTTTCACAGCTTACTGTTGCATGTATTAAGATGAATAGACCTGAAATAGCAGTTAAGGCTGTTCACATAGCCGAGAAGCGCTTATCCCAAGACAAGTGGCCAGAATATTATGACACAAAAAGAGCAAGGTTTATTGGTAAGCAAGCTCGATTATTCCAGACATGGTCAATTGCAGGATATCTTGTTGCAAAGCTACTCCTTGCCAACCCAAATGCAGCCCAGATGCTAATTAGTGCTGAGGATTCTGAACTCGTCAATGCCTTTTCTTGCATAATTGGAGCTAACCCTAGGAGAAAACGTGGTCAAAAGAGTTTGAAGAAGACTTTCATAGTATGAACAAGAATAGCTTTCTTCTTGCCTTACAATTTTACGGCTAATGGTGTTGGAGCTATGCCCGGTCACGAAGATATATATCGATCGTTCAAGTATAGAAGCGTGAACAAATGTTGAATTGTCCATTACTCCATCAAATTCATTTGGTTTGGTATCCAATTTTGGATGCCAAGAATCCTATTAAATATTTAAACATGCTTATTCACTTGTTACTAGTAAATTTTTGTGTAGATTTGGATATTTTATGTAAATATTGGAAAACTCATTATTATGTATATATGGCTTAGAGCATATTGTCATGGGACACGCTCTAATGATTAAGTATGTCTATAATGCGAACACTTTTGAGATGTTTTGAGCTTTCAAGAGTTGTGTGGATGCTTGAATATAATAAGGTGCTCAGCAAACACTAAAACCTAAAGAGCATATATGTAGAGGAGTTTTAAACGACTATCTATTGCATATTTGGTGTACTAACCGAATTTGCATGCCAATTTGAAAGGTGAATTGATTTACCAAGTGTACTCTCTGTTTCGAGGCTACATTGGGCAGCTATGGTTTCTAAACTAAATGTTAGAGTCGTACCTTTTTGTATCATAATCCCCACACCAGTTTCAAACTTTCGGAAATTTCCAAGTGTACTCTATGTTTGTGGCATGGTAAGTTGAAGGTACTAGGAGAGGTTTTCTTTGAAGAAGAAGGTATCAGGTTTTAGAGGTTAACTTTAGATTCATTCCTTCGCTTTGATTTGGTGATTTTAGGTTTCTGTTACTAATTGTTGGTTTATGGTATGCTTTAGATTTTTTTAATGATAATTGGGGGTTTGGAGTTTACTTATTTGTATTCTATAACGACAATGTTTCATATATGGCTGGCCACAATGTGGGGCCGGAATTACTTATGTCATTTAGTTATTTTCAAAGCAATTAGTATTTCCTATTTAGTGGGGTTTTAGGGTTTTCTACTTTATATAGATCCCAAACTTATGAAAAATTTAAAATTATATTGAATTAAACTAGTTGAAGTACTTTTCGTGGTAGGTATTATATGGCAGATTGTTAATTAGGCCATTAGGGAGTTATGATTTTGGTTAAAATTAATTGTTTTTTTATTTTTTATTTTTTATTTTTATTATTATTATTATTATTATTATTATTATTATTATTTATTTATTTATTTATTTATTTATTTTTAAGGTTTTTAATTGTTTATGTTTTGTAAATGCTCAATCATCTGATGAAGTAGTTCATCTAATTCAATATCTGTGATGCAATTATTAGCCCTTGTTTTTTATTGTACAAATTTATAAATGTTAATTTTCCCAGATTTATATACCACATTCAATTAATTCGAAGGCTCATAACAAAACCAGGGTTTTACCTTTTGACCAAGGCGTGAAAGGTACAATGTTGAAGGTAAATTCAATTCAATTTTTGTAACTTAATTTAATTCTTTCGATGTATAACTTATTGAAGTTACTATAGATCTTTTCAGGATATAGTCTTTAAAGTAAGCATTCAAAGTATGTAATATAATTATTTTCGATGTATAACTATTACCATAGACAAGAAAGAATGGGGTTTCTTCTATAGAACCTTTCACTGTTGTTCGAATAGACCATAACACATTAACCAACTCATCAGCCCATAGGCCGCTTGCTTTCTCAAGCTTTCGCTTGATGCCATTGGAAATTAACTTGTTATAGGCCTCAACCTCGCCGTTAGCTTTTGACCGGCCAACCGAAGCAAAGCAATGTGCTATGCCTTGGTCGCTAAGCTAATCTCTAAGATGGTCGGTCTCGAACTGAGGTCCATTATCGAACACCATGGACTAGGGAACACCAAAACGAGTAATTATATTCTTCCAGATGAAGGCGGACACATCTTTCCACTTAATGCCTCGGACGACCTTAGCCTCTACCCACTTTGTAAAGTAGTCAACTGCTACTAACACATATCCGCCGCTGCCCTGATGTAGGAGTGTACGGCGATAAGATGTCCATGCCCAATTTGGCAAAAGGGAGTCGGACGGTGTATGAGGGTAGCGAATCTCTGGCACTTATTACATTTTTTCACCAATTCCATGACGTCCGAATTCATGCTCGGCTAGAAATACCCAAGATGGGCCACCTTTTCACCTAGGGCCCGTCCGCCTATATGTGATCCGCAATGCCCCTAATAGAGGTCATCCAAAACTTCATGCCCTCGCTCGGGCGTAACACACTTCAGATATGGCTTAATAAAAGATTTCTTAAACAAATTCCTCTTCTTTCATCTCAAACCATGGCGCCTTTTTCTTCATCTTCCAACTTTCTTTTGGATTGTCCAGAAGAACTCCATCTTTGAGATAGGAAACGACTCCATCCATCCATGTGGAGGTTTGGTTAATGGTTTGAATGTACTCGGCATCAATGCTCCTCTTTTCCTTAACTTCCTAGAACACAGATATCGGAGTATCACATAATGCCGAGGAGGCTAGTTTTGACAAGGCATCCCCCTGATTGTTCTCGGACCGAGGAGTGTGTTGCAGCGTAAAATGATCTAGGCCCTTGGCCTCTTCTTTTACAATCTAAAGGTACTTCATCATTGTCGGCTTCCTAGTCCCGTAATCACCATTCACATGGCTGACTATCAACTGAGAGTCCGAACAAGCCTCAATTTTTGTTGGCCCGACCGCCTTACACATTCTATGGTCGGCTAGGAGGGCATCATACTCGGCCTTGTTGTTAAAGGCTTAAAACTGAAATCTTAAAGCATACTCAAACTAATCTCCCTTCGAAGATAAACAAATAATGCAAGCACCACAACCGGTTACCATTGCACTCCCATAAACAAACACTTTCCATATATGATCCCATGTCGGCTGTTTGTCCGGCCGTGTCATTTTAGCCAAAAAATCCTCGAAGGCTTGACCCTTAATTTCTTTTCTGTGTTCGAAGGAAATATCAAACCCTCTCAATTTTAAGGCCCATTTAAGCATTCCTCCATTGGCCTCAAGTGTTGTGAATGGCTTCTTTAACTGTTGGTCCGTGTAGACTACAATTGAGTGAGCAAGAAAGTATGGCCTAAGCTTTTTTAATGCCATGAATAATGTCAAGCCGAACTTTTCAATGGGTGGATACCTGAGTTTAGCATTGTGCAACACATGGCTGATGAAATACACAGGGATCTGATGGCCGTCCCTTTTAGCAAGTAGGACGGTGCTTAGAGAGTGATCAGAGATTCCAAGATACATGTATAACTTTTCATCTTTGAACAGACTGACAAGCCGAGGGAGGGTATGCAAATGTTTTTTTAACTGAACGAAGGCTTCCTCGGCCTCTATAGTCCACTCGAACATAGCATTCCTCTTGATTGTTTGAAAAAAGTTGTGACACTTATCCCCTGATCGTGACAGAAACCGTTCGAGGGCGGCTAAGTAGCCGGTCAACCTCTGAACTTCTTTTATGGTTCTGGGCGATTTCATGTCTAAGACCGCTTGGATCTTCTTAGGGTTATCTTTAATGCCTCGTTGATCGATCAAAAATCCCAGAAATTTGCCAAACTCAACACCAAGGACACACTTCTTTGGATTTAACATCATCTTGTGCCACTTGAGTTTGGTAAAGGTTTCTCGGAGGTCGCTCAAATGGTCGGCCGACTTCTTTGATTTAACAATCATATCATCAATTTAAGCCTCCGTGTTTCGGCCGATCTGATCTTTATAGACCTTACTCACAAGTTGTTGAAAGGTATCTGGGGCGTTCTTTAAGCCGAACGACATGACATTGTAACAGTACAACCCATGCTCGGTCACAAAAGCTGTTTTCTCTTGATCTTTTTCCCACAAAGGGATTTGGTGAAATCTAGAATAGGTGTCCATGAAACTCATCAAGGCATGCCTGACCGTTGAATAGATTAGGCTGTCGATTTTGGGGAACGGAAAGCTGTCCTTGGGACATGCCATATTGAGATCGGTGTAATCAACACACATTCGCCAAGTTCCATTCGGCTTCTTAACCAAAATTACATTAGCCACCCAATTAGGGTAATAACATTTCCGAATGAAACCTGCATCTAGCAATTTCTTTACTTCGGCCGCGGTCGCCTGATTCCTTCCTTCACCATGATTTCTCTTCTTTTTCCGGATAGGCTTAACGGTTGGATTGACTACCAGCTTGTGCATGGCCAGATCTGGGCTTATACCCGACATCTCATGAACTTCAAAAGAAAACACATCTTGTTTCGGGGTTTTTGGGAGTCCCTCAGGAGAGTTACAATTTCAAGAATGCGCGTCGACCGTCTATACCTACAAAACCACGGAAACTCCGGTTAGGTGGAGTTCCGCCTCCGACGATCAAGTTAGAATGTGTCCGAATGTATAAGAGTGCAGAATGTAAAGGTTTTTCACTTGGATTCCAAGAGAATTCTGCAATTAATATTGCTCGGTTTTTTCGTGTGTATTTATGAATGTGCAATAAATGAGGATTTTCCTTTATTTATAGTGAGAGGAGATCAGTTCTCCTTACATTAGAGTGCCACGTGTCACTAGAGGACCGGTTCTCTTAGAACTCCTATGATGTTGACACGTGTCAGCACATGATTTGTCCACGTGGGAAGGGGGTATTTTTACCCTAAACATTTGCCCCTCACAGGTGTGACGTGGCTTGCCACGTGGAACCCGTGACAGGTGTCACGCTCTGAGAAGGTGACGTTTCGTCTCCTTCTCTCTCTCTCTTATTTATTTATTTTTTTTTGAATTCGAATTTTGAATTCGAATTGGGAAGGTGACGGTTCGCCTTCTGGGGTTCTCTATAAGTAGAGTCCCCCCTCCTCTCATTTTCACACTTTGCAAATTTTTGTTGAGTGAATTTTCAGAGAAAGAGAGATCTGATACCGGTTACTAGTTCTTGCGCAACCGTCTTCCTTTTTCTCACTCAACCGGTCACTATCTGAGTGCTGATCACCCAAAACTCATTAAAACCGCCTGAGGATCCTTCGATTGATTCCAATTGCTTTCAGTACAACCACAGCCGGTTAACCGTCTGGGGTATCTTCAACCAAAGCTTTAAACAATCTTCAATTGCTCTTCAAGAAGGTTCATTCGGACAACCGTCTAAGTTTCTTCTCCAATTTTTAGTTGCGCTTCAAGAGGATACATTCGACCTACCGTCGGGGTATCTAGTAAGCAACAAAAAGATTTCCAGCTGCTGATTCGGATAGCCTACTTTCCTCTCACTCAAATCATCTTCAAGGTACCGAATCTACCCCTTGCAACTTTTTTGAGTTTTTTCTGTTGTATAGCTTGTAAAGATAATGGACTCACCCAACACACATACGGCACGACCTAGGACAGTTGTCAGCCGGTTACGACTGAGTCTAGGACTGGGGATGCTGTCTGGGGGTGTTTGGATCACCCTTACTCTTCTGCGAATCCGACCGTCTCTGTTCATATGCAGGACAGAATGGCTAGGACGAGACGGACGGCTGTAGACCCCGAATACCAGTCAGACGGCTCAACTGAAGCTCCGGTTGACATTGTACATTATGACCATCCGGGTGTACCTAGCACGCCCAGTGATGATATCTTGGAAGAGTCAGAGGGTGTAGGCGGTGAAGAGATCATCCAGCAATCAGACTGTTCAGAGTCTACCATGGAACCGGATGCCCCCCAAGAGGATAAGGAGGCATATAAATGGCCCTCCATCAATAACCCAACAGAGGCGCACATGACCGCTAGGGATGTGGTCACTCTAAACGCCACCTGACCCGGGTTTTTACAGAAGCGCCCAGTTGGGGAAGGATGGGAAATTGTTGTGCCGCTTGTAGAGGCAACCGTCGTCTGAGATGATGACCATGATCATGCCGACGATTATTTTGGCTGCTATGAGGTGGCGTTCAAAGGTCGTCCTCCGGTTCCCCCTCTATGATACAATAAAATCCATTCTAAGGGGTTACAACCTTGGCGTTTGGCAGTTAACACCCAACTCTTGGGTGAATATATTAGGATACATAGCCGCCTGCGAGATGCAGGACATAATGACGTGCCCCAAGCGGCTGGAATGCGTGGTATACTTTGACCACGCATCCGGAATACATGATGACGCTTGACAAGTCGTCAAAATGGAGCAACCGGAAGAGCAACTTATTCCCCATCGTTGCGCCTAAACCACCGGCTGCGTCACTACAATAAGCACCCGACTCTCCTTGGAAAGAAATGCGCCCTTCCTAGAGTATCGGAAGAGGCTTGGACGCAAATAATGGGGGGCTCTTCAAGAAGACCTCCCTGCCTTTGGATGATGGACTGAAGTCATTGTCCCCAAGAACTAGGTCCCTTATCCGAACTAGCTAAAGGACGAGGCGTTCCTTTCCGACTATGGCCTTAGCACAATGTTTAGTAGACGTATGTTGACTGATAACAGGAAATTTATGCCACCTGTATCATTCTTGAATGACATTTGACTTTTTGATTTTCTTCTTTGCAGTGAAAGGATTAGAGATGGTGCCTCCAGAGAAGACACCCGCTAAATCGGCTACTCAGATCCGGAAGGATCAGTTAGAAAAGAAAAGGGCCCAGCTGGCGGCC
Source organism: Chenopodium quinoa (assembly GCF_001683475.1). Lineage (NCBI taxonomy): Eukaryota > Viridiplantae > Streptophyta > Magnoliopsida > Caryophyllales > Amaranthaceae > Chenopodium > Chenopodium quinoa. The sequence continues at coordinate 544,016 of NW_018742726.1, read as the reverse complement.
AAGGATGATGGGGTAATTGCCGACTAAGCTCTTTTACCGTTTGTATGGTTTGATGTCAACTCTGTTATTAACCGGCTGTTTTTTTTTTCTTTTGCAGACGGGAAGCAAGAACGTTCCTCGCTCTCTAACAAAAATGTTAAAGAGACCGCGAAAGGAGCCCTCCTAGCCTGCTTCCAAATCCAGAAGGGTACCGGCTGCCCCTGCCTCTTCTGGAAGGCCGCCTGTGCCAGAGAGGTCCACCTCAGCAGGCAAGAGCCTAAAAGACCTTGGCTTAAGCATAGGGCCGGATGAGGTTGAAACGAGGGAGCCTGAAATTCCCTCAAGCCGGCTGCTTGCTGTAGCGTTCGGTTCCAATGCGGCTGGGGGTGGGATAACCCCTTAGCCTGAAAATGAAGGTATGGATCTCACCTTTAATCCTCCCTAGCCGCTTGGGCCTATGCGAGTCAAGTCCCAAGCTACCCAATCAGGGAATTCTTTAGGCAGCTGGCAGAATGTAGGTGTCGCCTATGCTCAATACTTAACAAATAAATTTGTTGATGTAGATGCCTCTTCTCGTTGGCCTGACCTCCAACAGTATGCCAAGAGGATGCTGAGGACCCTCACCTAGTCCAAAAAGGAGTCGGTGCCGGGTATTCACCATGTCAACATTGACCGTATCAACTCGCTGCTCGCTGAGGTAATTGGCCGGTTGGAGTGCTTTTGTATAATTTTACTCTTTTGCTAGTTGTAGCATAACTGAAAGACTAACCCCTTTCCGGCTGGCTTTGCAGGTGATGCTAGGGGTGGACAGCCTCAAGACTCCCTTGAGGAAGATACAAGAGGAGGTAAGGGATGCCAATAGAAGGGCAGCCGATCTCATAGATGTTACCCAATACAACACTTTAATGTATGAGATTAAAACAAAAAGCCGGGAGATGAAACAGGAGGAGCTTATCTAGGAGCTTACGACTGCTGTGGCGACGGCCAACAAAAACGCGGCTGACTTTGAGCTGCAAGTTAAGAACCTCCAAGCTGATGTAAAAGCATTGGGGGAGGCCGATAAGGAGAACACCCAGCTGCGGGCAGACGTCTCTCGGTTGAAGAACGAGCTGGCCCAGACCAAGGCGGATCACAAAGCCAAGCTGGAAGCTGAGCAAGACCGGCTCATCTCTAAGAATGAGCGCGACTGTGAAGAGCGCATGAAGATGACCTGGTCTCTGATCCACCCGGACACCGACTGGGCTTTCTTTGACTTGCGGTACAAGTACGCCACTGAGGTGTTCGATGCCCTGGTTCTTGGAACAGAGAAGCCGGCTCCCTTTGAGGAATATGTCGACATTGCTGAGGAAGAAGAGGAGGAGCAGGCGAAAGAACAAGCGCCGGGTGAGGCTAACGAAGCTCAAGCCCAGCAAAATCGAGACGCTCCTCCATCTTGCCAGGGCCAGTCATCTCAGCCTCATCAGTAGTGACTTGATAGTTTTTCTTTTTCTTTCTGTTTCCTGCCTACGAGCCGAGTATTTCATGTACTCTTCTTTTCCTCAGACGTAGGTCCGGCTGACAATTATTTTAGTAATATATTCTGCCGAATGAGTCGGTTTTTCCATATTTATAATTTGCTTCAATTTTTGCAATTTTTCTAATATGCTCGTGCAAATATTTTTCTTTTTGTAATTTGACTCAGCACATGCGGTATGCCGGATGTCTTGGTTATACCTGCCCCTGGACGGTTGTTTGCTTGGACTTTCCCACCATAAGTAGGTAGCCGTCCAAACAAGCATCCAGACGGATAGACAAGCGGTCATTGACTGTATTTAAAGAAGAATTATTCCAAGTTGGATTAGCAGACGGTGCTCTCTAGGGTCAACCTAGACTATTCGTTTAACCGGCTGCGAGATACCCTTTGGGTAACCTGCCATCTCCGTTTGTTAGAATGCAGGCGGCCATTGGCCGAGCGTATGCATCATAACCAGGTTATGATTTAATTGCCAAGGTTTTGACCTAGCTTAATTTGGGTTTGTAACCGGCTTTAGTGCCTTCGGGCAAAGACCGGTTACATTCGGCCAAGATTTTAGTTACCGTCTATGTTGCTTTGAAGCAACGACCGGTTGTATCTAGGTTTTAATTTATTATTCAAACAACCGTGAGTTATCTTTAACCTAGACAGTCGGTTAAAGCCGCTTGAGTTATGATTTATAGAACAATGTACCACCCAAATGGGAGATGCTCTCTTCAACGAATTCACCCAAAGGGGAGTCGCCGCTTGCCTGCTCATGTTGGAGCAAGCTGTTTAAAAGCTATCCGGTCATTGGCCTTATAAATAGCTGCTAAGTTTGATACTTAGCTTATATCTACTCAGTATATAGCAGACGGTTGCCCGGTTGTGCATTACACAGATGGGACTTTGTACAAAAAACAATGAAAATAAAGAATTCCTTCATTAATATACTCTATTTACAAAGATTTACAAGTCTTTAGAAGTAGTACTTTTTTAAGTTATCTACATTCCAAGTTCTTGCTAGCTTCCTGCCGTCTGGAGTTTCCAGGCGGTAGGTGCCGCCTCTAACTTCTTCAAAATCCGGTAGGGGCCCTCCCAATTAGGGGTTAACTTTCCTTGCTCATTTGCCCTACCGATTGCCTCCATTTTTCATAACACAAAGTCCCCCACTTTTAGGGTCCGTTTGTGTACCCTTCTGTTGTAGGCTCTAGTCATTCTCAGACGGTATATCTCATGATTCAAGGCGGCGTTGCCCATGCGCTCCAGGAGTGAATCTAATGCTAGAAGCATGGCCTCCCAATTATCCTCTTCATCATACAGCATGAGTCGAAGTGTTGGCTCATAATGTTTAATAGGCAGGACGCCTTCAGTGCCGTATGTCATGAGAAACAGGGTTTCATCAGTTTCCCCTTTTTCGGTTGTTCTGATGGCCCATAGGACATGAGGCAACTCATCTGCCCATAGACCGCCAACCCTTTCAATTTTCTTTTTAATGCCGTATGAGATGAGCTTGTTGAAGGCTTCAACTTGGCCGTCTGCTTAGGGACGACCGACTGATGCAAAAAAATGTGAGATCCCTTGATCTCCCAACCAGTTCTTGAGGGTAGGCGTTTCAAACTAAGGGCCATTGTCAAAGACTATAGACATAGGTACCCCAAACTGGGTGATGATGTTCCCCCAAATGAAGGAGATGACATCTTTTGTCTTTATACCCTTGACCGCTTCTACCTCAACCCATTTGGTGAAGTAACCTACAGCAACCAATATATAGCTCCGTCTACCTGTAGCAGGCGTATATGGACCCAAGATATCCATGCCCCATTTTGCAAATGGAACCGAGCTGTAGATAGCCGTCAAATCAGTAGCCGGACGGTGTATGAGCCGGCCGAATCTTTGACACTTATCGCACTTCTTAACCATTTCCATAGCGTCTGCCTCAAGAGTGGGCTAAAAGTAGCCTTGCCGCCTGGCCCTTTTTTGCTAGAGTTCTGCCGCCTATATGTGATGCACAAAATCCCGAGTCCAGATCCTTTAGAACCTCTTTCCTCCTTTCAGGGGTAAGACATTTTAGTAGCGGCTGGAGGTAACCCTTCCTGAAGAGTTCTCCTTTATAGATTTCAAAACTTGCGGCTCGCTTCTTCAATACAGCCGCTTCTGAAGGGGCATCCGACAAAGTGCTCGTTGCCAAATAAGCCCAGATGGCATCCATCCAAGTAGAGCTTCGGTCAAAAATTCCAATGGGATCATGTTCAATGCTTCTTTTTTCCATGACTTCCCAAAAGACTGACCTAGGTGCATCACAAGAGGCGGATGATGCCAACTTAGATAGTGCATCCGCCTAATTATTCTCTGACCTGGGCACCTTACTCAGATGAAATTCGTCAAGTGTCCTAGCCTCGTCTTTGACCGCCTGCAGATATTTGATCATAGCCGGATGGGTGGCCTCATAGTCACCATGGTATTGGCAAACGATGAACTGCGAATCAGAGCAGGCGTCAACTTTTCTTGCCCCTGCCGCCTTACACATGCGGATACCGGCTAGCAGGGCCTCATACTCCGCCTCATTATTTGAGGTTTGGAACTTGAACCGTAGTGTATATTCATATTGGTCCCCTTCTGGAGACTTGCAAATTATGCCCGCACCACAGCCGTTCATAGTAGAGCTCCTGCCTACATATACCTTCCAAACCTGATCAACATTGTCTGGCTGAGCCGGCCTTGTCATTTCTACAATGAAGTCGGCGAACGCCTGTTCCTTCACTGCCTTTCTAGGTTCGAAGGTTATTTCCAGACTTTGCATTTCAATAGCCCATTTGGGCATTCTGCCGGATGACTCCAAAGTTGTCATTGGCTGCTTGAGGGGTTGTTCTGTGTATACCACCACCAGATGTGCCAAGAAGTATGGTTTCAACTTCTTGATTGCCATGAAAAGAGCAAGGCCAAAATTTTCAACCAAGGGGTACCGTAGCTCAGCATTCCGAAGAACATGGCTAATAAAATAGACCAGGAGTTGAATGTCGTCTCTCTCAGCTAGGAGAACGGCACTGAGGGAATGATCTGAGATGGCCAAATATATATAGAGAACCTCTCCTGCTAGAGGGCTAACCAGCCGTGGCAATGAGTGGAGGTGCTCTTTGAACTTCCTTGACAGTGCGGGGTGACTTCATGTCAATTACCACCTGTACCTTTTCTAGGTTGGCCTCTATCCCCCTTTGATCATTAAGAATCCGAGAAACTTCCTAGACTTTACACCAAAGAGACATTTATTGGGATTAAGCATGACCTTGTGCCGCCTGAGGGTGGTGAATGTTTCTCGGAGGTCAGCAAGGTGATCCGTCTGTAGCTTAGATTTGACTATCATGTCATCAATGTACGCCTCCACATTCCTCCCAATTTGAATAATGAAGAATGTATTAATCAAAATATTAAAGGTAGCAGGCGCATTCTTCAGCCCAAACGGCATCACCGTATTACAGAATAACCCTTGATCAGTGACGGATGATATCTTCTTGTGATCTTTTTTCCACAAGGGTATCTGATGGAAACCTGAATAGGCGTCCATGAAGCTCATCAAGGCATGACCGGCTGTAGAGTCGACAAGACTATCGATCTTTGGAAGTGGATAGCTATCCTTCAGACATGCCTTGTTCAGATCTGTGTAATCAACACACATCCACCAGGTACCATTCGGCTTTTTTACAAGGACAACGTTTCCTACTCAATCCGGGTAGTAACATTGTCGAATAAACCCGACATCCATCAGCTTCTTGACCTCGGCGGTTGCCACCTGAGATCTTTCCTCACCGTGATTCCTTTTATTTTTCCTAACCAGCTTCTTTTTTGGATCCACGGCGAGTTTGTGGACAACAAGATTCGGGCTGATGCCTGACATCTCTTCCACTTCAAAGGAAAAAATGTCTTTGAATTCTTTCAATAGTTTTTTTTCAAATCTGCACCCAACTTGGAAAAAGTAACCGTTCCCACTTTAACGATTCGTTCCGGACGGCTGTCATCTAGAACAATGTCAATATTTTCACCAGCCGGCTAGGGACGGAGATCATCTGACCGCTCCCCGATCAGTGATTGCTATTGCTTCTCTTTTTTGACGGCCACCAGGTGGTCCGCCTTTCTCTTTTTGCCGGCTGCTTTGGGAGAGGGCACGACTTTCTTGAAGTCATCAAGGTGAATGGGTTCCTCGCCTTGGCCGGTTGCGACTATAGTAGGCTTGACGTCCGAGAGATAGCACTCCCTTACCATCTTCTGATCCCCATTCAGGGAACCCACTGACCCATCATCCCTCTCAAATTTGATCAGCATAATGGATGGGATAATGACTGCCTTGGACTCATTGAGGGTTGGACGACCCAAAATCAGATTATAGGCGGTCAATTCCTCGACCACCAAGAACTTGCCGACCATGTGTCGTCCCTCCCCTTTTTCTCCTAGCCGGATGGGTAGATCAATCCTCCCCACCAGATGCACTACTCTTCCCCCAAAACCAACTAAGGGGTGAGAGACTTTGTGCATGCTGTTAGGCTTTTACTTGAGCTTCGCCAAGCACCAATAGCTTATAAGGTCAGACGAGCTCCCGGTTGGCAACCTTGCATTTGATCCGGCCCACTCGTTGGTTGGCAACCTTGCATTTGATGACTATGGGGTCATCATGAGGCCGCCTGTCCTTTCCCCGGTCTTTCTCAGAGATGACGACCTCATGGAAGGTGTCTTTCGACACCTAGCCCTCATCGACTGAGTTGACATCCAGCTTTCGTATATTGTCCTTGGTACCTTGGATGGTAGGACCCCCTCTAGCAAAGCAACCTGCTATGTAAAGGTTTGCTCTTCATCAGTGTCAGAGTTTATAGCTAGGTTGTCAGGCTTCTTGGACGACTGTCCACTATTTGTTTTGGGGTTACCCTTGGACTTCAGCAAATAGGACTTCAAAGCCCCCTCACCAGCCAGACGGTCTAGTAACCGCATGAGGCTATAGCAGCCATTGGTGTCATGGCCTATATCCTCATGGAAATGACAGTACTTGCTCTTGTCTCGGCTTTTGATGGGACTTTTCATTGCTGCTGGTTTTTCATTGGCCAATCGGTCTTTGATCTCCATGAGGATGGAGGAGCAGTCCTTGTTGAACTCGTACTTGGGGACGTACGGCTTCACCTCTCTCTTTTTCTTTTAGGATGGCTGACCAGAATGGTCCGCTACCCAGATTTCTTTTCTTTTCTTGATCTCTTCTTTTTTAGCCGGCTGAGAAGACAGGTTCTCCTTTTTGTCGGACTTTTTAGGGTCCAACGGCTGCTTGATGGCACAGAGCTCCGTGGCATGTATATAGGCTTCGGCTTCCATCAATACTTCTTGGAGGGTAGGAACCCTTTTTTTTACCAGGTCGAACTTGAAGGTTGACCCGTCCTTCATACCCTTGAAGAAGTCTGTGTAGGCAACTTCGTCAGACAACCCTTGAATCTGAATTCTTATCAGATTGAACCACCAGACATAGGACCTTAGTCCTTCTCTATCTCCATGCTGAATAGCTCCCAAGTAAAGACTTGTCTTTTTGGCAGGGATGTTCATAGAGAAGTTGGATGCGAACAGGTATGCAAGCGTTTTGAATTTGTTGATGCACCCGGCTGGCAGATTGCCAAACCATCGTTGGGCTATGCCCTTCAACGTAACCGAGAAGCATCGACACCAGGCGGCGTCATCCAACCCCTGTAAGTACATGAGGTTGGTGTAAGCCATTATGTGGTCTTCTGGGTTGGTGGTACCGTCATAGGTACCAACCAACAGGTTCTTAACCTTGGTCGGTTGAGCCGCCTCGGTTATCTCCCCGGAGAACGCCGACGGCTGTTTCCCAAAGTTTAGCAGCCGGAGCTGCCAGTCCATGGGTTAGACATTTTGTGCCGCCTAACCCCCAAAGAAGGCCGGCTGCATGTATGGTGGTCCATACGGCATGTATGGATATTGGGGCACATACAGAGCCATCTTGATAATCTGAGGGCCAGTACGTGTGGACATGCCGCGTGACTGACCCTCTTGGTTTGTTTTCGAATACTTCATTGAAGCACTCTGTAATTTGTCTAGGTAATTCGACGTTGAGGCCGACTCAGAAAATTGCTGACTTCTCTTCTACTGGATTAACATTCGGGCATCTGAGTAAGTCCTTTTTGATCCATCCGGCTGAACTTGCCGGATGACCTTCCTTTTCCCTGATTCAGGGAAACAGAGCTTTGAAAGATCGATCATGGGCCCATCCGCCCCCTTTGGTTTAGGGTGAGGAGTAGGCACACGATCCTTGACATGCTTCTTCCCTGAGGGAGAAGGCTTCTTGGCTGACTAACCCTATTGGTGCCAGTTGACTTGTTTATCAGGTCCTTAATCTCCCCTTTTTTAAACTCGTCATGAATTTCATGAGTTCATCCCTAGTTACAGGGGCAGCACCCTCCGCTGCCTGGGGTAACCCAGCCGACTTGACGGTTGGGTTGCTTGGACCTGCTTTGTCTTCGCCTCGTTCCCTTATTTCCTTGGAATGGGTGCGCCTTGTTCTGAATGACTCGTCTGGGGCCACATAGGTGTTGACTTTGTAGTCGTCACCACTATCTTGGTCCGTGTGGACTTCGGCTTTGGCTGTAGGCCGTTCGCCTTCAGCAGGCGGTACAAACTCTGATGCCATCTCAGAAGTACTCTCCCCATAGACGGTGCCAAATGTTTTGGGGTTTTTGGGAGTCCCTCGGAAGAATTACAATTCCAAGAATGCGCGTCGACCGTCTATAACTGTAAAACAACGGAAACTCTGGTTGGGTGGAGTTTCACCTCCGACAATCAAGTTAGAATGTGTCCGGATGTATTAGAGTGTGGAATGTAAAGGTTTTCTTCTTGGATTCCAAGATAATTCTGCAATTAATATTGCTCAGTTCTCTTTTCATTAGTTAGAGTGCTCATGTCACCAGAGGATTGGTTCTTTTAGAACCCCTCTGATGTTGACACGTGTCAGGGGTATTTTCACCCTTAACACATCTTTGAGTTCTCTTAGAAAATTTAATAATTCATCTCCAAGCAAGTCTATGGCCATAGTGCCAACCTTGACCGTCCGATTAGGTTGGTCTGGGTCCAGCACTATGTCTGTATGATCGCCAGCCGGGTGCGGCCTTAACTCTTCTGGTTGGCCGACGGTCATTAGCTGCTATGCCAGCTCCTTCTTGGTTGATTTTTGCTTTTTTCTGACCTATTGTGCTTGGAGTGAAGCTCCTTCTGAGTTTTTCTTGGACGCCTTGACATGTCTGAGTGAGGTACGGTAGGCTTCACGGCTAGCTGGTTACACTCTTTTGCCATTACTCGGTCTCCTTGCATGGAACTTATTTTCCCATCCGACTGCTTAAACTTCATCAGCATCAAGTGAGGGACAATTACAGCCTTTGTTGAATTTAGAGTCGGGCGGCCGATGATAACATTATAGCTGGTAAGTTCTTTAAGAACCAGGAAGCAGATGACCTTGAAAGTGTATAGAAGTTGATATTTTAAGTGCTTTTGGTACTTATCTTGGAGATTTGTAATGAATATCTGTACACATTCCTTTTCATTTGGGATCGTGATCATCTTGGCGGAAGTCTCTTTCCATCTATTGTAAAATGCAGTGAAGCTTTCATTTTCCTTTTGCTTAAGGATATTACACTTGTATCTATCAATGAAAACCTACGTGATACTATCCCAAGTAGTTTTTTTTATCTCAGAACCCACAGAAAAGTACCAATGTTGGCATACTGGTTCCAAGGAAAGAGAGAAAATTGAGGGGAAGATTTTCTTAACAATTCCTTTGATTTCCATGATTGTTTCGAAAGCCTTTAGGTGAAATTAAGGATTGTCGGTGGCTTTGAACTTAGGGATTTCAGTGGCCGAGAACTTGTGCGGAAGAAGTTCTGTCTAGTGAGAGTTCTTAGAACTTATATTGAGATATTTATAGTCATTGGAGACTTGGCTTAGCTTCTCTTAGATGTGCTTGATTGTCTCGGGTGGAACTTGTTTATCAGAATTTTCAACCTTCTCAATTCGAATGGTGAGTCCCTTGACAAGCTCAGCAAGATTCTCCATGATTTTCTGGTGATTTTCAACGTCTTCCTTACTGGCCGCCATTGGGTTCTTCTTCCTTCGAATCATGTTTCTAAAGAAGATCTCTTGTACATAGGAGTTGTCTCGAACTAATCGACCCTCTTTCCCTGACCTAACGCTATCGAAAGGTAAACCATGGACAGTTATTGTAATTCACATGACTCGAACTCGATTTAACATGCATAGATAAGGTAATTCCCGAAAGAACGTAGTGTGTGAGGGAGAATGATACGCATGGGGAAAGCATGTAGGAGGAAGGTATGTCGGGCGAGTATATGTGTATAGAGGAAAGTATGTGAATGTGGAGAGTATCTAAGAAGGAAAGTGTAATGCATGGTAAGGTATGTAATGTGTGGAAAGTTATTTAAAGGGAAAAGATGTATTTGTGCGAGGATATGGAAATTTTCGAGAATAGGACAGACCTTCAACTCAAATGATGGAAATGATGACTCATGCATGGACCTAAGACATGGTCATGGTGTAAAGAAAGTATGTACAACGTATGCAAACACTCGTGAGTGTAAGTGATATTTACAAGACTCGTGTCATGACCATGTGACTAAATGTGTGGTTAAGCTCATAAAAGATCAGGGAAAGACCATATATTGACGTTTCAACTGGTTAATCATGATAGTGAGACTCAATGTGAAGACTCAAGAGGAAAAGACTAAACCATCGCATAATGATGGAACTATCGCATGGCGATAGTCCCATGGCGAGGTGCCAATGCGTGTCGTAACGCGATGGAAACGTTCATCATGCGCCAAAAGTTTGATGTAATGCGCCAATACTGGAGCGTTATAACGATCTGTTTTCAGTCATTCTTTCGGAGGTTTAAGCCTAAAGTATTCTAAGTTGAGCATATTTGAACTTTATGGGTTCATACTAATTAATCAAGCAAAGTCCTTTTAGTATTTAAGTTAGTATGTTTAGACTTATGTACAAGAAACAATTCAACACAAAGGGTTAGTTTAATAACAAACAGGGTATGCACAAGTAGTCACAACATGATGCAATGAGTTTGCCACCTGACCATGGCTCTAGTTCTGTAAGGTCAAGGATTATGGTGTCCAAGAGGGTCCATGGTTAAGGGTCCGAATGCATCGCACCGAAGCCTTACCGTAGAAGGGTTGACGAGATGGATGGGACTCCGTGAGTTAAACTCAACTCCATGGTTTGGTGAATACACAAACTTAAATGGTTTGGTGAATTCCCTAGGGCTAAGACCATATGTAAAACACATATGGGTTAAGAAAGGTCGAAAAAACTTAATCAGGAAGTAAAATCGTCGATACAGTGCTTGAATCAGGCAAAACAGGAAGAAAGAAAACTAGCAAAAATCGCCAGGCCCTATCGCTGGACGGCAGTATCCAACTGGCGACAACCTTGTCTCGAAACGACTGTCGCTAGGCGACAGTTTTAATGGTCTGCGACATATTCAACGTTTAATATTTTGTCCGATTTTTCGTAGCGTCTTTCCAAGTTTAGTTGTGAAATATATTTCCGGCCTTCCCTACGTGTATTTCCTATGTTTTGACGCGTTACGGATGGTCTTTCCAATGCGTACCTTTTTATGGTTATGCCACGATGTTAATCAAAATTACGCACATGAATATCAAAAATCTTTCAAGTATCATCCACTCATTTTAATTAATTGCTAAACAAATTAGGAATTAATTTAGAAATCCTCCCTAGCGTAGTTGCCAAAAAACTATAGGGAATTTTTCCAAACTCTTCGCCCTACATGTGGGTCATGTTTTTAAGCATGACGGCACTCCAAGGAAAATAAGCTAGAGTAAAAGAGTCGCCAACAAGCTATAGGAACTTGTAAACCATTCATGATTATGAAGGTTACACCCCATTCACAATCACTGAGATTTCTAACTTCATAGTGGTCTTGAACCATGATTGGATGTTCGGAGATGATGATACGAATCTAACCTAAAAGAGGTTAAACCCGCCCTAAATAGGCCTCTAATTGATTCTTATTGATATTCATGCGCAATTTTTTATCAACATACATACATCAAATTAGCCCTAAACCTGTTTAATTTATGTTGATTGATTATTAATGCACATTTAGATCTAGTATTGGTGATCACTTGAGTTAAAATCAATATTAATTCTAAATTAAATTATTAGTTATCTTATTAGGTGTGATTTCAAGTAGAAATTCCCTTTAAACTTGCAAAAAGGGCGTGATCAAGCAATAACTATAAATCATGAATTATCAAGCAACATATGATTAATACCACCATCATAATCAACACATCGTTAGTAGTAAGATCTTAGGCATGATACTAAATAGATTAATAACAACTCGTACCATGTTACTAATTACAAAATCAAAGCGTTATCCTAAACATGATTTCTAATAATCAAAGCATTAATCCAGCCAAAGGATGATTTCTATTTAAAAGAAAGTAATTAAGTAATTAGATTATTCACTTTGATGCCTCGACCTTCTTGCTATTAAAAGAATACACACGTTAGTAAACATCAAGAAAGTTAAACCAATAAAGTAAATAATTCAAATATATAAGAGTTTAAATATAGATATGGGACCAAACCCTCAGAACTATCAACCTTTCACGTCAAGGTCGAAGGCAACTTCGAGTATGGTTTGAGTATTCGAATCACGCAAAAGGAAGTATTGTGTTTGTTTGGGGGTGTTTTGGCTAAGAGCATTGGTTTAAGAACTCTTTCGAACTCTTGAGATGAGGGAAGGTTATGTCTAATTATGGCTAATTCTTGATGATTATGATGCTAAATGATGATCGTAGCTCGGGGAAAACGACCTCTATTTAAAAAAAAAAGAGTCTGGACGATTAGAAAAGATCAGAAGTTCTAAATAAAATAGAATTGGTTTTATCGCGGCACGGTGATCGCCGGATAATAGGTCGTGTCTACTATCCTAAATCAAATCAACAGTTTATATTCCTAACCTAACTCTATGAAGTACACACTAGATAGTGGCAAGCTAGGGTCGAACTACAAGGAAACGAGGCATTGTACAATCAAAGTGGAATTAAGAATCTATTGCAAGTAAAAGGGGTATTTTGATTGTTTTTGTAAATTTCTATAATCAAATTAACTATTAAAAAGATTAAAGCAAGCAAATCAAGAAAGTCCAAACTAGAAACAGTAAAATAAGGACGTAAAACAAAATTTGAGAGAATTATGATCAAAAGACTAGGGAGAGGGGGTTCCAATCATGATCAACTAAGACAACAATGAAAATCAACATGGATTCATTCCAAGGAATACAAATTCTACTCAAATAATTCATTCCCATGCAATTACTCAAGAAAATCGATGAAATAGATCAAACCTAAACTAGATCATTCCCATGCATCTAATTTAGAACTCAACATTGGAATTAAAGGCGCACATCACCCAAGCAATTTAAGCACAAAATCATCAACTCAAGGCTAAATCCAATCAATCATCAATATAATCCCAATCAATCAATCATGATCTTCACCCCCTTCCCTAGCTAGAAATCTAATTTAGAGAAGAGAAAATAACCATCACAACTACACTAAGCATGGATTCAATCTTAACAAAGCTAAACATAATTCAAATTCAAAGGAAAAAGCAATCAAACAAGTAAAATCAAGGAAATATATGGAAATCAACACTATCAAAAGCAATTAAACCAAACAAAAGGTAAGAGTAAAGAGATTACTACTATGAAGCTTGATTGATGAAGAAAGCATGAAATTCTCGCATTGAATTGAAGAAAACTTGAAGAAATCTTGATTACAATGATGAAACTAGAAGATTAGGCAAATTTCTCTCTCTAAAATACTAGAGTTTCTCTCACTACAAAGTTCTAATTATATTTGGAAAATAGCCTCCCCCTAAAATTCAAGAAAAAGTCTATTTATATTGCATCAAAATTCCGGAAATAACGAACTAAAGAGAGCCCTCTCGAGCAAGGCAGCGCCCTCTCCAAGCTGGGTATAGAACTGCAAAACCCAAAAGGTCGCGCCCGCATCATGAAGTGTTGCGCCCGCGGTGGTTTGGTGGAGAGGCCTCTTTAAGATGTGGAGAGGCCGCGGCTGAGGAGCAGGGTAAACCAGGGCCTCGAAATGCCGCGCCCATGTCATGAAGTGTCGCGCCCGCGGGTGACTAGGGAGAGCCCTCTCTAATGGCGCGGCCAGCCTTCTACAGTTTCAAAGGTTGAGCTCCAATTCAGCCTGTCCGCGCCCGCGGCTCCTTGCAGAGCTGCGCGCCCTATCTCTTGAGTATCTCCTCCTCTTCCTTAGCAAAATTTCCTCCTTTACTCCATCAAAGAGTGCCATAAAACTTCAAAATCAACAAAGAAAAGATATAAAACAAAAGAAAAGATAAAAGAAGAGGAAAATCACAAGAAAGAACAAAAATTACCAAAACAAGGGTAAAAACGACTAGAGAAGGTGCAAACAATGGACAAATGGAAAATCAAAAGGGCTAAATAGTGGCATACATTCCACTCATCACACAGAAGGATTGTCGCAACACGTTGGCGCCTCTGCTACAGTGCTGACGTGGTGTGATGGTCCTGCCGTTGCGCGATGGTTATAAAAGCTAGAAAAGTTGTACGAAGTTTGATTTCGAATGGAATTATGTTTGCAACAGATATCCAAACGTCTTTGAATTTGAAAGGAAGAAGGATTACCATATAAGAAGTTTTATTTAATCTCGAACTTCTTTGATCTTTATCTTTTCGGAAAGGATAGATTAGAACCTTCTAGAGGATTCTAGAGGATCCTAACCGATTTACGATTAGGAATATGATTATACTGGGCCTAAATAAGATATTTGAACTGCATATAATCATTGGGTCGTAGCTAAGGTGGTCTCATGCTCGGTTTGGGCTTGGTTTGGGCTTGGTTTTGGCTCGATTTAGTATTTTAGCAATAACTTATTCGTTTTAAGTCGGATTTGGGCTTAATTATTATATATCGTTTGAAAGCTCTTTTCTAGCATCATTTAACTAAACAATAATTGGACTGAGAAAATGGACCAAAATAATCAGGTTTGGACGTTTTTATAATTTGGACACAAAATAGACAGTTTAAGGACACAGAAGAATGTTTTTGGGTTTAAGGACACAAAATAAATGCTTTTGGATTCGAACAATTTGTATGAGGTTAAAACACTTCACTTGACTCTTCAACTCTTTACCAAACTCGTTTTACAAAGATGTGAAAGGTACTCATCACCGGGTTTGGTTTTTGGGTAGACACAATTAGGTGTCTACACTTACCCTCAAGTTCCTTTCAGAACTTGACCAGAGCGGTTGGTAGGGAGCCGGACGTTACAGGGGGATCCTCGGCCTCATGGAACGAGGCGGTTAAAGGATCGTTTTTGTTGATGGTAACCTCAATATTCTGTACATGTCCATCCTGAACAGGACCGGGTGTCTGACCATCTTTAGCCATTTCACACTTGTATCCCCACAGATGACGCCAAATGTTTCGGGGTTTTATGGAATCCCTCGGGATATAGGTCTTGAATATGTTCGGATGGCCGCAGACTCCTGCAAGACAACGAATATTTCGTTTGGCAGAATATTCACCTCCGACAATCAAGTTAGTGACCGGAAAACGAAAAACATTTAGAGAGAGAAAGTAAAGAGAAGTTAGAGCACTTAATGCCTTTTTTTTATGTAATGTCTTAAACCATCCCTCCCATAATCAATGATTGGGGTATATAAGGGGGGGGGGAATGTGTATCCTCTAGGGTTTGGTAAACTACAATGGTGGGTGCTGATTGACGGCATAATCAGGTTAGGACATGTGTCCTAAGGGGGCGTTGTTTTTAGCGCTTATCTCAGGAATTGGGCCTCCTGATGTAAGGAGGCTTTCTCTCTTTCAGGTGCTCTTGTGTTATGCCACGTTTCATCTTCCTATTGGAACACGTGTCTCCCTTTAATTGGGCCACGTGTCACTTTAGGATTGGACCATGTATTGGGGTAATTTTACCTTAGACAAGATCCATAAGTAGGAATTGTTCTAGGGTTTTTTGGAATCCCTCGGTATAAAGGTCGTGAATATGTCAAGACGGCCGCAGACACCTGCAAAACAACGTGTATTTCAATCAATGAAATATTCGCCTCCGATGGTCAAGTTAGTAACCGAAAAACGAAGATATTTAGAGAGGGAAAGTAGAGAGAAGTTAGAGCACTTTTATGCCTTTTCTTATGATATGTCTCAATCTACTCCTCCCATCATTAATGATTGGGGTACTTATAGGGGTGGGATGGTGTGCATTCTAGGGTTAGTGCCCTAAAAAGGAGTGCACTGATTGGCGGCGCTTCTCTCGGGTTTGGGCCTCCTAATGTTATTGAGGCCTTTTCACTTTTTAGGTGCTCTCATGTTTTCCACGTGTAATCTTCCTATTAGGACAGTGTCGCCTATTTATCGGGCCATCTGTCACCATAGGATTGGGCCACGTGGTGGGGGTGGGTATATTCACCCTAAACATTTGCCTCTTAGAGAGGTTGGCTCCTTTGAAGTTTCGTTCCTATACTGATGTCCAAGTGCTTAAATGATCTTGGCAGTTAGCTGGAAAGGGCGGGCTTTATTGTCCGTCTAAATTTAGGAAGCACCCCTTTAGGGCAGTCGCCTTTGGCTGTTCGGTTGATTTCCATTTGAACTTAAGTGTAATACCCCGTATTTTTAAACGTGTAATTAATTTAAAGTATTATTTTAATATGTATACAAATAATTTGAAATAAATTATTTATGATATTTTAATGTTTAAAAAGGTGTATTTTAATTAAAAACCCATTTATTAATTATTTAAATGGCTTGCAAATATTTTTATTTTTGTATTTGGAAACTTTGGGGCATATTTTAATTAAAAAGGAGTTTTAAAGTAAAAAAGATTTTAATTAGAGTCAAAATACCAATTTGAGTGGAAGTGGGAATCATTAAGGGAAAAAAAGGAAATTCTAGTGATTAGAGAAAAGTACAAATATTCACCTAAATGCAAAAATCTAATTTTTGCTCAAGGTGATTATTGCAAGAGGTAAATTCTCTCTCTCCCTCTCTCTCTCTCTCTCTCTCTCTCTCTCTCTCTCTCTCTCTCTCTCTCTCTCTCTCTCTCTCTTATTTTCCTCCTTTAATTCCCCTCTCCCTCACCTCACACGCCACCGACACAAACCACATGGTGGCCGGCCACCACCAGTACAATCACCCACGGGGCGACCATCGCCACCAGCAACAGCCGGTAACAGCAGCCGCCGGTGTGGAGGGCGGTAGCAGCCCCTACCCCGTGCGTGTGTGCGTGCGTTATATTAAAAAAAATCTTGCTTAAAAATTAATTAGCTTTGATTAATTATTATTTTCGGTATTGTGTGATGATTTTATGATGTTTTTAACGATTATTGATATATAAAATTTTTAGATTTGGTTTTGTTGGAAAAAGCCCCAAATTGATTAAACCCTTGGTTTCTAATTTGGTTTTTATTGAAGGAATTTGATTTTGGTTGATTAAAACTATTGAAATTAATTTTTTTAAACAAAATTATAGCAAGTTTAAGGGTTTTTATATTGCTGGAATTTTTATATAGATGCTAGAATAAGGTTTTCTTGAAAGGATTTTAATTACCCGTTAATTAGGAATAAAAGTAAGAGGTTTTAAATAATATTCACCATGTTTTAGAGGGTTTAAAGATGTTTTTAAAGAGTGTTTATATTGCTGAAAATTTATATGAATGGGTATTAATGTCTATTGGTATTTATGGGTTGTAGGAGACTTCCAAGTGAGCGGTTTTGTAGAGTCGTGGCGATTTTGAGATCATATACGAGGTACGTACGCGTACTTGATATTTATAAGCGTGTAGAAGCATGCTAGGATTTATTTTGCTTGATTCTAGATTAGTATCATGCTAGGAGTTGATTGGAATTGGTGAATTGAATTGGATTGATTAAATTGAATGGTTTTGGTGAAATATTTGTGAAGCATGATTGGTTGAAATAATTTATTTGTTGGTATTGGTGGTGTTCGAATATTGTTGTAGAACCATACTTTTATTATTGGCATGTTTTAAGATTTATTTAATCAAACCAAATGTTTAATTTGGTTTGGGATGTAATAAGGGAATTTTATTATGCTTCATATAATTTTTATTGATGCTATAAGCATAAGAATTGAGCTATTTAAGTGTCTATGTACACGAGGATTAATTTATATTTTGGTGCCTAAGTGCACTTAAGGTATTCTAAACACTGAGGGATAGGATTTGCGGTGCATTATGCGCTTAAGGTGTTAATTAACACCGAGGTAGTTTAAAAAAGGATTCAACATTAAATTATTTATGATCACTAATTATTCAAAAATTAAATTGGAATGTTTGATTACTTGATTAAATTGTGTTGTGGATTGAGAGTCTTCACCAAGTCTAAGATATGTAAAGAACGTAAAGTGAAATAGATTACGCACCAAAACTCTTGTGTATATACCTTTAGTATGAACATATGGGAGGAATTATGGGGCTTTATATTTAGCCATAGCTTCAATTCAGAGTACAGGACGCTGTATTTTCCTTTTCATTATGCGTAGGAATTCCGCCACTTATGAGTGGTTCTTTATGCTGACATGGTTAGCTCCCGTGTTGGTACCCCTTTGATGGGGCAGGTTAGGGGAAAACCCGTTCGATGCGTAACGAAATAATTAAGTTGAATTGTCTATTTTAAGGAATTGTTGTGTATGCTTGTAAATAGGGGATAAAAGGTAAGGTTTGTATTGCTAGGTTGTTAGCATGTGAGTGTGTTTCATATACACTTATTTACTCAACATTGCTTATTGTGTGTGTTTGTGTGTTTGTTTGGCCTTGTCTTTATCTTGGTCCTACAAAAACCCATTGCTAATGGCGAGTAGTGGGGACAAAGTAAAGAGAAGCTTTTCAGGTGATGCGACATATTTATGTTGGGGAATGAGTGAAGAGCAAATCTTATTTAGTTTCCATGAGGATATGATGTGATTATTTGCTTTAGATATAATTTATTGCTCGTGAGACTAACGCAAATGATTTTGATTAGTTGGTTGGGTTTTGAAAGGCCTACAATGGTTCAATGTTGTAAGTTGACTTTGTTCGATTTTCATTTGACTTTGGTTTGAATTTACATTCGTTGGTTTGACTTGAGTTGGGTTTGATATTTTAAAAAGGATTTTTAAAACAAGTCTTCCGCTGTGTATCTTTGATAGTTGCCTTAGTTGTTATCATGGTGGCGGTAATGTCTTAGAATTCCCTATTTTGTTTTTTTAAAAGGGCAAAATAGGTATATTAAAAGGAAGGAATTTCTACGGTGTTACATTAAGCTTTGGGATTAGTCGGACAGGTGGTACCGCCTGATATTAGGTAAGACACTTGTCTCCCTTATTCTTCGTGAAAGGAATGGTGTCCTTCAAACAAGCATCGTATTACTCTGATAAAGGGTTCGGAATTAATTAGTAAAGCTAATTATTTAGTGAAGTCAAGTGATCAGATTGCTTAGCTGGAGGCTGCTTCCAATCAGTATGATTAATATTATAGCTTGCTCTTAACTGAACCGCGCGGTTCACACCCTATCGTGTAACTGAACTAAGGCAACGAATTAATCCGAAGGGTTAAATATGTTAATAAGGATTTTACGAACTCAGACGTCGATTTTCGAGCTTAGAGCGTCAAAGCCATGCGTCGGATGTCGAGTCGATTCTAGGAATCAATGAGACGAGATATAAGTCAAACAACATAGGTCAACTCACGAAGCCCTAGCCTCGCAATGGTCTAACCATGCAAGGGCTAGGCTACTAGCCTTGAGCATGCCTTGGCCGCAAGCTTAGCAACCACACATGTGTGCTGGCTGGGCGAGCTAGCTGAGCACACAAGCTAGTAGCGTTAGCCCGCAAGCATATGAGCAGGCCGAGCTAGCAGTGCTAGCGTCAGCCTGCAAGCATGCGAGCAGGCCTCGCTAGCTGCTAGCATGGGCCTCGCAATGCGGCAACTGCACCCGGCGCAACCAGATGCCCGCATATGTGTGTGGCTAGCTGTTGTGGGCTGGTGCGCCTTGGGCGAGCGAGGCAGGCCCAGTCAAGGGACCAGGCGCCCACGCGGTAGCGTTGGTGCCCAAGGCTAGGCGCCAACTGGCGGTCCTCGATTGGGTCGGTTGGTAGCTTGGGGAGCCAGCGCAGTTTGTGGTCTTCCCCTTGTGGTCCTCACATACTCTCTTCCTAGACTTTCCACTTGTTTGATTTGCTTAATTAATATAATTTATAATTAAAATGATTGGTTATTTTCTCACTTTACCACTTCTTCCACATAGAAAGATTATTATGGAAAATGGGAATGCTTTGCTTATAAATACCAACCTTGGGAGTTGGGAATTTATACACTTTGAGTAGAACTCAAAAAGGCATCTCCCATAAGCGTGAGAAACCTAAGAATTCGTAAAACTCCCTTTTTTGTTCGGTCTCGTCTAAGCTATGAGATAGGAATCTTGTTTGGGCACGTGGTTGTGCAAAGCGAGAGGATTCGTGCGTGCGGGTCTAAGTCTTTTCAAGGGTCGTGCTCGTGTTCAGGTGAAGCACGCTTTGAGGGTAAGATAGTATTTCCCCCCCCCCTCTCTCTCTCTCTCTCTCTCTTTCTCTTTCTCTCTTTCTTGTGTGTTTATTGCTTTATTAATTACATGTTTATTAGTTGTAATAACTATGCATGTGGTTCGGGGTGGGGTTTGGAGCAAGGTGTTCGGGCACCGTAAAACCCTATAGCGTATCACGAGCCTCTTGCATCTAATTTTTACAACTAAAAATTAATTAAGGTGATTTAAAATAGATTAAAAATCTGGATTAGCAACCTAATTAGATTAAAATCTCGGTTTTATTAGATAAAATTGGTTTATTGTTATATTATGATTATGAACCCAGATTTCGATTCAAATATAGTGTTTTTTGGGTGGAATCGATGAATATATTCCCATAAAGTGTGTTAAAATCGGCTTCCAGTGGCCAAAATTTGCCCAAAAATGTGTTTTTTCGGGGTTTTTCATTTAGAATGAAATTTTTTATATATTTAAACCTTGATTAATTATTGCATTTAATTATTGGATTATGTGTTTGATATATGACATTAATTTACTGCAATGATATTCCTTATTAAGCATGTTTTTGATATCATTGGGTTGCTTAATTTGGAACGCTCTAATATTCACATAAACATGGAAATTGTTCATTTTGCCTTTTCTTCTCAAAACAATCTCACCTTTCCGAAATCTGGAAACAATCCCATCCCACTTTATACCCCCCATCTTCTTATAACAAGCTTTTTTATTTAGTAATTGGTTATTACAATTTAACTTTTTTTTTTTTTAAACATTTCTAAAATGATCAAATTACCATTGGGAGAGCAATTAATTCCCATTAACACTCCCCTGCTCTACTTCTCTGCAATTTCCCTTAAATTCCCAACCCCTCCATTAAATTTTTCTCATCCTCAACCAAAGCTTCTTCTGTAATTTTTGCTCTCTTCTGTAATGGCAAGTCATCACTCATTTTGCTCAACTTCAAGGTCTAGGAAATCCTCCTTTCTAGTTTATTGCTACCACAATGAAGTACCTTCCACCACAGCCCATGCAATGGGGTACATTTGGTCATTGCCATCCCTCCCCCCTTCAAACATCAGTTACCCCCTAAGAAAAGTCTTTTGGAAGCATGCATCTACACATATGATCTTCCTATACCTTTTCTTCCACCCTTGTCTTACGCCATCAAAGCAAACATACAGTGTTTGAAAAACTAAGGGGCCTTTGTTATTATGCTTGTAAGTCACTAGATCTACATCACTATTTGGACAAGCCTTCTTCAATGCTTCAAGATATCTCCCCACCTTCCCATAATGATCTCTCATAGAACCATGGAGCTTCCTGTGAGCATAATAGTTGAATTTGTATGCAAAATCATTCTTAACTATAACCCTGTATACTCTCTTGACAATTTCTATTATTTCCTTAGCAGGCCAATGTGGTCTGGCCTTTGAAAACATCTAACAGTTGATTAACCAACCAAGTGGACTTAAGCTAAATGTTCTTCCTCATATTCCTCAAGCAAGTATGCTCATCCACCACTCTCTTCACAACAACTAAGCCTCTCCTTGAATCCCAAAATGCATATAACCAAAATGGATAACCTTGACTTCACTTCACACCAATCCTCTATTGCCTTTTTTTTTTTATTTACAACCACAAATCATCCCAACTAAGGTCTGCATCATATAGTAAATGATCGAAGGGAATAGTGCTGTTAGGTATCGGATCTTCCCATTCATAATCTTCAAGAACCCTAGATCTGATAAAATTATCTTAAGGGCATGAAGTGGTTGCTGTAGCAATTTGGGGTGATTGTGCTTCAGCAGGGTTTTCTAGGATAAAAGGGGCTGAAGGGACCAAATTTATAGCACCAGAGCAAGATATCTTTGCTTTAGAGGTTTGTTTTATCTTTATATATATATATATATATGGGGACCACTATGGGGTTTGAATTTTTTGTGCTTTGGGACTGTTGAAACATGTTGTCTGACACCTCACTAGATTCCTTAGTCAACCTAGATGACCTTCTTATAGTCAGTATTTTTTGTCTAGGGGCATCAATTGGGCTGTTCATGGGCTGGGGCTTGGGGATCTAGTTTATGAGGTCAAAAAGTCAAGCTCTTTACCATCATGCACTACATACAAGTCAAGGCTTCTACTTCCCAAAACTATCTCACCCATTGTTCTCACCTCATTATCACCTTACACACTCGTCAATCCAAATTCATACTTAAGGCAAGGCATTAAATAATACACCTTAAAATCACCATTGTAAGCACCACATTTAGCAATTAACTCTTTCCAGTAAAACCAACACATTTCATCAGGATCAACAGTAAATGTCATATACATCCCTCCCAAATACTCCCAAAACCATTTTTGCCTTTCTTAAAGTCACCACTATGATAAAATTTCAGACTAACATAATCCATAACAATATGAAATTAAAAAGGGGGTTTTATCGCAAATTAGGGTTCATGAAATAATTGGAACCATCAACATATACAATTCATCAGTTAATTCACTACGGTACCTCATCTACACTCAATTATTCAAGAAAATACACCAATTAAATCAATTAAACAAATTTAAGCAAGTTAAGGTTCACGAATTTACCTTAAAATAATGTCGCATGCAATTCTCTCTCCGAAATGCAATTCCTATGCAAATGCTTCCACCTTCGATTGAATTTAGGACGTAATGTGATGGGGGTATAAGCTGGGATTGTTTCCAGATTTCGAAAAGGTAGGATTGTTTTGAGGAGAAAAGGCAAAGGTGGGATTATTAGTTTTTATTTTTCCTTTTGCAATTAGATTGCTTGAAATGTATGAATTTATGTTGAATGTGATTTATGAAACGTTAAAATAGTCAAAGATTGAATCATTAATGGTTTATTGATTGAATCTCGACTTGCTAACACCAACCAACCAACCCAACAAAGGAATTAACAATCAACAAATAATTCGAATTCAAGTTTGAGGTAACATATATTTGTATCCTCATTCTTAAAACTCAAAACATATACTTTGTTTGATAAACAACCAAAGAGTTCATTTAGTTAAATAAATAAATAAAAATAAAAATATTCCCTTGAATTACTACCCAACAAAGGAAATAATAAAGAAGGTAGCACTTGATAAAATGAATAAATGTGGTTCTTGAATCACTCAATGAAATAGGTAAGTAAGCACACTAAACTTCTCCGAGAATTGTAGCATTGCTACATGATATATTCGCTTATAACAATGAATGAATGATAACCATCCTCAAAACTCGAAATAAAGGTTGAATAATCAATTCGGAATTGTTACTTCTCAATACTCCCAATGTAATATCTTTTCTCAAGCTTTCATGAAAGCCTTCCAAAAATAGAATATTATTAGTAAACAATTCTCAACAACTCTCTATAAATAAAATTCCTCAAGATCTCCAAATAGTTATAGTTCACCTTATTCATTGCCACAAAATATAAAATTAATAGATGCTCAATCATGCACTTTATAACTTTAGACTCCAATTCTCATCTTGATCATAGCATATGTTCCTTTTATCTTCATATCCATTAGAAATCAACATTAACTCCCATATTCCTTCAATAATACCAATTTTCTTTGTTATAATCAACTCTACACTCATCCTAACTTGGTATCTCACTAGACAAGTGAAATCAAAATAATCTTTCTTAGAAACTAGGTAATCAACCACCAACATAATGCTAGCTAGCTGCCAAAGTGATTAGGTTGATACCAACATTTCTTCAAAAACACCAGTCAAAAAGGAATAAAGGAAATGAAAAGGTCAACCTAACACAAGCAAATAGGCTCTCATGATCCTTACACTCCACCAAAGATACTCATTCTAGGAAGCTCACTAGGCAAGATTCTAGGAAATTTGCAAGAAAATGGGTACAGCTCACTATAGAACAACCCTTCCCAAACAAGAGAAATACAGTTCTTGCAAAAATTTAAGTTCGGTGTTCAATCATACAATTTTACCTTGCACATAATTTAATCCACATATAATACATGCTTTCATATCATTCACATAGTCATGCAAACATGCTTGAACACCATAACAAGTCAATATGCACATAGAGAGAAAATTAAACTCCAACCTATATGCCCAATTCTTTATCCTACCCAATCTCACCACATGCTCTTAATAG
This sequence comes from Chenopodium quinoa, assembly GCF_001683475.1. Classification (NCBI taxonomy): domain Eukaryota; kingdom Viridiplantae; phylum Streptophyta; class Magnoliopsida; order Caryophyllales; family Amaranthaceae; genus Chenopodium; species Chenopodium quinoa. Next base: position 519,715 of record NW_018742726.1, on the reverse strand, counting down.
CGTTTAACATATAATTCTTACCTTAATCCTTGCTTATCTGCAAAACGAACAAACTAAAACTTTTTTTAACTCCTTTTTTTTCAATTATTTTTCGAAAACTCATTCCAAAAATGGAATATATCTCGACCTAAAAAAATAAATTTCGAATCCTTATAAAAAAAAGAAAAAATAAAATAAAATAAATAAAATTAGAATTCAAACCTCCTGAAATAAGAGAAAAATAAAATTTTGAGCTCTTTTCGGATACCAAAAAAAAAATTGGACAAAAATTAATAATAATAATAAAAAAAATATTTAGCACCTCAACAATTAAATAAATAAATTTTGAAATAAATTAAATAAACAAGTCACAATTCAAAATTTAATAAAATAATTTCAATTCAAGTTTAAAATAACTTTTAAAGTAAATTCTTGGCCAAGTTTAAAACATAGGTACCTTAAAACATGTTTTTGGATTTAGTGGTAAGAAAAACTCAACCAAACCTCTAATACCACTTTGTAACACCCTAGAACATCCTTCCTTTAAAATACCTGTTTTGCCTTTTTATTATTTTTTTTTTAAATACGAAATAGGAAAATCTAAGGCATTACCGTCACCGTGATAACGACTAAGGCATTTGTCAAAGATACACAGCAGAAGACATTTTCAAAATTTTTCAAAACAAAGTTAAAGTCCAACAGTCCAACCAAACAAAAGTATAGTCAAGTCAAAGTCAAACAAAGTTAAACCTACAAGTTAGAACCATTGTAGGCCCTTTTCAAAACCAAAGGTATTTCAAACCAGTGTGCTATTATCATCAATCAATAATAATAAACCAACAATAATCACATATTCGAATTAAAATTTGAAACTAGATTCGTTCTTCGCTCAAACCAGAACATGAATATGTCGCATCACCTTAAAAGCTTCTCTTTAACTGTCCCTACTACTCACCATAAGAAATGGGTCGTCATATGGCCAAGATAAAGACAAGGCTAACATAAACACAAACACAACAATCAACAATGCTAAGCACATATGCGTAAACGAAACACACTGACATGCATACAACATAACAACATTCAAACTTACCCCAAGCTATGAGTTCAACATGAAACCAATAATACAAACACAAGAAAACTAATTAATTAATTAATTTGATTACACATCGAATGGGTTTCCCCACTAACTTGCCCCAATAAAGGGGTACTAACACGGAAGCTAACCGTGCCACTATAAAGAACCACTCTTAAGTGGAAGAATTCCTACGCATAATAAAAAGGAAAGTACAACGTCCTATACCCCCAATAGAAGTTATGATCAAATATAAAGTTACATAATTTCTCCCATATGTTCATACTCAAGGTATATACGTTCCAAGAGTTTTGGTGCGTAATCTCTTTCACTTTATGTTATTTACATATTTTAGACTTGGTGATGACTCTTAACCATAACACAATCAAACATCATAAATCATTTAAGCAATCCAACATACCAATTTTATTCTTGAATAATTAGTGACCACATTTAATTTAATGTTGAACCCCTTTTGAACTACCTCGGCGTTAAATAACACCTTAAGCGCATAATGCACCACAAATCCTATCCCTTGGTGTTTAGAAAACCTTAACTGCACTTAGGCACCAAAATATAAATTAATCCTCGTGTACATAGACACTTAAATAGCTCTTTTCCCATGCTTATAGAATCAATAAAAATTATATGAACCATAATAAAATTCCCTTTAATATTCCAAACTCAATTAAACATTTAGTTTAATTAAACATGCCTTCAATCATTCCAATAATAAGAGTGTGGTCCATATACAATATTCCAACATCATGAATTCCATCAATAATTCATCTTAAATAATTCATGCTTCACAAATCAATCACCAAATTAATCCAATCAACAATTACAACCAATACCTATCATGATACTATCTTGTAATTAATTAAACAAAGTCCAGCATGCTTTTACACACTTAAATAATTCCCGAGTACACGAACGTACTTCAAAAACGCCATTAAGTAGCCATATATACTAGAACATTTCCCGAACAAGGTCTCCTACATAAAGGGACAATACAACTACATTAATCTCCTATGAATACACAATTTTCAGCAACTTTTATTCACTTTAAATCATTCTAAATAATCTAAAAATTAAATTAGAACACTTAATTTAATTCCTCTTTTATGGGTAATCACACCCTTTCATTAAAACCACAATACCACTACTTTAAACAAAAGTCCAACAATATTACTTAAATAAAACTCATTAAAAACTTATCAAAACTTTATCTTTATACTTGGTTAATACTTAAAATCAATGGGTATATAAAAGCCCCAAATTAACTTATACAAGAAGCCTAAAAATCATGTCTTGAATGAATTAAAACCCTAACGTTGATCATATAAAAATCTGAAAATAATTCTCTTAATAATAATCTGAAAATATATAAATTAAAACCTTTAAAACATGATTTGATACTGAATAAACATATTTAAAACAATTTAAAATCAAAACTAACAACATATACATAATTATGTATAAATGAAATAAGAGAGAAGAAATGAGGGAGAGAGCAAAGCCTATGGAAGGAAGACGGCTGGGCGGCGACAGCAGGTCACCGCTGACGGGAGGTGATTTCGGTGGAGGCAACCAGGCAGCAGCAAAAATCCAATGGCAATAACAAAAGCAACGTGATGTAGGAGGAAAGAAAAAAAAAAGAAAGAAAAAAAGGAAAAGAAAAGGAAAGGAAAATTACTTACTTTGACCATTTGACTTTTGTGTGGGGAAAATTTTTGGAGATAGATGGAGTATTTATAATGTAGAGTAAATTAGAGTAAATTTTAGGCTTATAAGAATAATGGAATTGAGTAATAGGTAGGCCCAAATATATAAATAAGATTATTGGGCTAAATAAATAGACATGGGCTATCTTTAAATAGTGTATGTAAATAGGGCCGCAAACGATCCGAGCCGAGCTGAGTTTTAATATGTTCGAGGTAGGGCAGAGCAAAACAATCTGAAAATCCGAAAATCCGATCCGTATTCGATCCAAAAATTATGGATAACCGATCCGAAATCAAATTCAGATCAGATACCCGATCCGAAAAAATCGGATATCGGATCTGATATCGAATATCAAAATTTTGAATTTCGGATATCCGTTATCCTTTAAAAATACCCAAACCAGCAAACCCTAAATAGCCCAAAAGCCCAAATACCCCTAGAAGCCCAAATATCAAAACCAACAAAACCCTAAATCAAAACCCTTGAATCCCACGCCCCTCCCTCTCTCTTCTCAAATCTCTTTCATCATCACCACCCTTCTCCCTCTTCTCAGATCTCTACAAGGACACCGCACCACTAGCTTCTCTTTCATCCTCTTTCTCCTCTCCCTTCTCTCTATCTTCTCTTTCATCCTCTTCTCCTCCTTCGATCTCTACAACCCACCGCACCACCAGCTTACCTTCTCTCCTTTGATCTCTACAACCCACCGCACCACTAGCTTGCCTTCCCTCCTTCGATCCTCATGGATGCTTTGCTAGTAGCCCACGCAACACGCTCCTCTAACCATCGTCATCAACAACCGCAACAACAACCGCAGTAACACCGCGACCGCACGGACCATTGTTCCCTCGAGCTTCCACCCGCAACACCGACGACGACCCTCTTCTCAACTTCATTTTAATGACAACTACTATTTATTTGTTTTTTATTTAGATTTGTGTAAAAAAAATTGTTTTGTAATTTGTGAAAATTATTTGTTGTATTTTTAAAATTTCGAGTATATTTAATCTTCTTCTTGTTCTCGTTGTTTAAGTAGTTGCAATGATTTTTTTTTCTTTTAGAATAGTTGCAATGAATTATTTATTTTTAGAGAATTGTTGCAGAATTAATTTAATTCACCTTGTTTTAAAAAAATTACCATTAAATTATTAATTATATAATATAATATTATTAAAAAGGTCGAAGATTGGATATCCGAGCTATCCGATCTGAAATTTTCGGATCGGATACGGATATAAAATATTAGAATTTCGGATACGAATATCCGATCCGAAACTGAGTTTCGAATCGGGTATCCGATCCGTGCTCACCCCTAGTTCGAGCTAAGCTTGATAAGAATTATTCGTGTTCCAACTATCTCGAGCTTGAACGAGCTTTTACAAATCTTGTTCGAGCTTGGCTCAATAAGAATTTGGCTTGTTCGAGCTTTGTTCACGAATGTACTCGTTTGCATTTCAAGTTTGAGTTCGAGCTTGAACGGGTCTAAATTGGTCTTGATTAAAGAAATGAGACCTAATTTATCATTAAAAAAAATGGTTTCCTTCTAATTTTAGCATTCCATTTAATTTTATATAAGATATTTATATTCTTTTTATAATAAAAGGTAATGATAGAGTTTTCATGCCTTTATATGATGAAATAATTAGTAATTTTACAAATATGTATGAATAAAAGATATATAAATTGTCCGAGTTTTAATTGGGCATGAATAAACTTATAAATGGACTCAAACGAGCTGTTCATGAACATTACTGAGTCGAACATGATGTTGTTCGACCTTTGTTCATCTATTTGACGAGCTTAATATTTTTGTTCAAGCTTGTTTGTTAGCTTAATAAACGACTTTTGACCAGGTTTTGACCGATCTTGTTCGTGAATAGTTCACGAACGTATCAGTTCATTTACACCTGTAGGGTTTTGTAGTGACCCACACTACGCGGAATGAAACCCGCCAAGACCCGCCCCCATAATAAATGCAATTAACAAGCAAAACATAATTAAAAACATAATAAAGGATAAAAGATTATACTTTTGACGCGTGCTTCGCTCAACTATGAGCTCTTACTTGAACCTCAAAAACATGAGGCCTCCGACGGGATCGTACCCTCGAACCCGACCCGAGCGTCCTACGCCTCGAAGGTTAGTCGAGGCCCGGACAAATATAAACTTGGAGTTTTACGAATTTCAAGGTATACTCAACAATGGAGTTGCCTTTACTTTTCCACTCAAGTGTTCTTCTCAAAATCCCAACCAAGTGGGTATTTATAGAGAATGGGAACTTGAATCCCATTTCATGATCAATGTGGGATCACGTGAAAAATCATCAATTTATTTAATTCTAAATTAAATAATTAATTAAATGCAATCACAATGCAGCAAGTGTCAAGGGGAGACATAGGGTTAGGTGAGGACCATGAATAGGTGGGGGGGACCATTGCCTTGCTCCCCAAGGCTTTGCCCAAGCCTTGGTCCCCACTCTTCAAAAAACCGGTCATCAAGGGGCTGCTAGGCTTCAGCCAGCTAGCACTGCCATCTAGCCGAGCCAGCCAGCACAAGGCAGCAAGCATCAGCCCAGCCAGCCATGTGCGCTGCATGCTGTTGTGCTGGGTGATGCCTGCGGTGCTGCTTGCTAGGCGCTGGGTGCTGCTAGCAAGTGCTGGCTCCTGCCTCCCTCGCCATCGCACACGCACACGCAAGCCCAGGCTAGCTGTTGCGTAGTGTTGCTGCCTAGCCCCTCCTCCCACACACTCGTATAGCCAGCATGCGTGCTGCTAGCAAGCCACACATGCTGGCCTCTTGCCTCGCCAGCCACACGCACAAGCATGCGAAACTTGGTGCTGTGATGCTGCGATGGCTTGCACACATGCGCACTGAGCGAGGCTAGTGCTGCTGCTGAGATGCCCTACACGCACACGCACACGCACATACGCACTGGCCTAGCCATGCGATAGAGCGTATGCTTGTGCTAGTGCTTGCGATGGTGCGAGACACACATGCAAGGCCTAGCATGTGTGCTGCTAGCGAGCCACACATGCTGGATGGCTTGATGCTTGGCGATGGTGCTAGGCACACACGCACATGCACACACGCAAGTGCCCAGCACTGCGATGGTGCAATGGTGCTGCGATAGTGCCTAGGCACCCATGCACACACGCTGCTGTGCTGCTGTGCCATGCGAAGGCACGCACACACGCAGGTGGTGCTGCGATGGGCAGCGTAGTGCACCTAGCACGCATGGCGCGCCTAGCACACCATGGTGCGCCTAGGCTTGCGATGAGCTAGCCTAGCCTAGCTACGGTTATGCTCGTACTTGTTGCTTGTGAATTTGCGACGCTCGGTCTCGACGCCCTAGGCTCGATATCTGACGTCTTTATTGGTAAAACTCCGTCGACTCATTAAATCCTTCGGATTAATTCGTTGTCTCGGATTGGTTGTTCGATTGGTTTCGACCCGAAGGGTTCAGTTAAGATTAAGCTGTAATATTAATTATACCTTAACCTAAGCATTCCGATCACTTGAACTTACTCAAGAATTAGCTCTGTAATAATTCTAAACCCTCTATCAGAATAATACACTTGTTTGAAGGACACCATTCCTTTCAATCTCCCACTTGTCCTTCCGGACAAGTGTGCATATGGTGTATAGCTCACTTCCTATGTCGCTTAATGTCTCTTCGTGAACTATAAGGTAAGATTCATCGTCATCCTTATTACGTTCAGAAGTGTTTCTCGATCTCCGAGTTCGACTGTCAATTAGCAGATGATTTCTAAAATCTATCTTAGCATGGCCATGCATTTTCACATTCTCGCTCATCGAGCGGCCTTGTAAACAACAAAGACATTTTCCCTATTGTTAATGGGGGACATTCCCAGTCTTGCATTGTAAGTTTCTCTTACTAAGAGGACCTAATCTCCTGAGTGTTCCCGTTATGATACCCAGTTACGGCAGACGTTATCAACATCAAAGAGACTAGTTCTCAAACAAGAAAACTTCACAATACTCATGGTCGAGGAAACGAGTTCCGATAGCTATAATGAGAAATGTACTTATGACAATTTTTGAATCGCTTAAAGTACTCTCATAGGTCGATCCAGTGCAGTTCCAAACTGGCACCTGTGCAAATGATTTATGACCATCATGTCCTTGCAGCACAAGAAATGGTGTTGTAAATCATACTACACACTAATCTCTGGTGGTCATCAATCGTCCATCAGTTAGATGACCTCGATTAGGGATAATTTTCGATTTAAATATTCAATGTTCACTTAACAGGTGTTTCTTTATCCAAGACATGGTCTTGATACCATGTTTTGAATATTTCCATAAATAGAATGGACTCATTATTTAATTCTAAACCACAATTAAATAGAAATGGAGTGAATGATAATTTTGCACAAAATTAATTACTCCATTAATGAATGGTTTCAATACAGTGTCTTACATTAAAACAACCAGTTTAATTAAAACACATGTACAGGGAATTTCAAAGCCAGTCTCCCACGTGCTTGATTCCCATTGCCTCAACGTGCTTGTTGTGTTTCACTTGAGGCAAAGGTTTAGTCAAAGGATCGGCTTCATTATCATCTGTGTCGATCTTGCAAATTCTGATTTCACCCTCGGATTTCCATTCCCTTATCATGTGAAATCGCCTTTGGACATGTTTGACCTTCTGGTGCTCTCTTGGCTCTCTAGCTTGAGCGATAGCTCCATTGTTGTCACAGTAGAGATATATCGGACCCTTAATGGAGGGTACAACACCAAGTTCACTGACGAACTTTCGAATCCAAACAGCCTCCTTAGCAGCTTCTAAAGCAGCCAAGTACTTGGCTTCAGTTGTAGAGTCTGTAGTTGTGCTATGATTGGCACTCTTCCAGCTAAATACTCCTCAAGTTAGGCAAAATATGTACCCTGACTGTGACTTGAAGTCGTCTCTGTCAGTCTAGAAGCTAGCGTCGGTGTAACCTTCAACAACCAGATCTTTAGGACCACCATAAACCAGGAATTTATCCTTGTTCCTTTTCATGTACTTTAGGATATTCTTGGCCGCAGTCCAATGCGCCTCTCCTGGGTTTGATTGGTATCGGATCGTAGCACTCAAGGCATACGAGACATCCGGCCTGGTACATATCATGGCATACATGATCGACCCAATTAGCGAAGCATATGGAATCTGATCCATTCTCTCTCGCTCAACAGGTGTCTTTGGACACTGTTTCTTGCTGAGAGTTATGCCATGGGACATGGGTAGATGCCCTCTTTTGGCATTCTCCATGTTGATTTGTGCCAGTACTTTATCAATGTAAGTACTCTGGCTTAATCCAATCATCCTCTTAGATCTATCCCTGTAGATCTTGATGCCCAATATGTACTGTACCTCTCCTAAGTCCTTCATTGAAAAGCACTTTCCCAACCAGCCCTTTACGGACTCAAGTAATTTTGTGTTGTTTCCAATGAGCAGTATGTCATCGACATATAGGACTAGGAATGCAATGTTACTCCCACTGACCTTCTTGTATACACAAGATTCATCTGGATTCTTGATAAAACCAAACTTGCTAATAGCTTCATCAAATCGCAGATTCCAACTCCTACTGGCTTGCTTTAGTCCATAAATGGACTTTTTAAGCTTGCAAACCTTTTCAGCGTTGCTCGGATCAACAAAACCTTCTGGCTGTGTCATGTACACAGTTTCTTCCAAAATCCCATTCAAGAAGGCGGTTTTGACATCCATCTGCCATATTTCATAATCGTAATATGCAGCAATCGCTAGAATAATCCGGACAGACTTTAGCATTGCAACTGGTGAAAATGTTTCATCATAGTCAATCCCGTGGACTTGTCTATAACCTTTTACCACCAGTCTAGCCTTGTATATCGATACATTTCCATCTTTGTTTGTCTTCAATTTGAAGATCCATTTGCAACCAATGGGTGTGTAACCCTCGGGCGAATTTACCAAGTCCTAGACTTGATTTTCAGACATGGAGTCCATCTCGGATTTCATGGCTTCTTGCCATTAAGAAGAGTCGGGGCTCGTCATAGCTTGTTTGTATGTCGCTGGCTCATCTACATCCATAACTAGGATATCTTGATCATCGGTTAAGACAATACCAAGGTATCTGTCTGGTTGAGATCTTTGTCGTTGCGACCTACGAAGGGTAATAGGTTGAGCATTTACATTGTCTGTTTGATTATGGCCAATCTTCTCAGCTGCTTCCAAAGCACTTAGATTGTCAGTTTTATCAGGTTGACATTGTTGCTCGTCCTCTCAAACTTCGCCGAGTTCGATTTTCCTCCCACTTGTCATTTTGGAAAGGTGTTCCTTCTCCAAAAAGACACCATCACGAGCAACAAACACTTTGTTCTCGGATTTTTGTAGAAGTAATACCCTTTGGTTTCTTTTGGATATCCCACAAAGAAACACTTATCCGATTTGGGGTGAAGTTTGTCCGAAATTAATCGTTTGACATATGCTTTGCATCCCCAAATCTTGAGAAAAGACAACCTAGGAGGTTTCTTAGTCCATAATTCATATGGAGTCTTTTCAACAGCTTTTGACGGAGTTCGGTTGCGGTTTGTAGCGCATGTCCCTAGAAAGAGATAGGAAGTTCACTAAGACCCATCATTGATCGAACCATATCTAACAAGGTTCGATTCCTCCGTTCAGACACTCCATTCCATTGAGGAGTTCGGGGAGGTGTCAACTCTGAAAGAATACCATTTTCTTTCAAGTGATCGTTGAATTCATGGCTCAAATATTCGCCACCTTGATCCGATCAAAGTGCTTTAATTTTATTGCCAAGTTGATTCTCAACTTCTTTCTGAAATTCTTTTAATCTCTCAAAGGATTCAGATTTATTCGACATTAAGTAGATATAGCCATATCTACTAATGTTTGTTAATGAAGTTGAATTCTTAGATGTCTTAGTTATTGGTATCATCTTTTGTCTAATCATATGTAAAAACATGCAATTTCCATTGAACATATATTTGCAAGACAATTTTGAATACAACTATTGTCAAAGTCTTACATTCAAAATACCTAGGTGTCCAACACCATAGATAATAGTATGTTCAAAAGCATGAAAAACTAAGATTAGTTTAATTACATGTCATAGACAAAATAGTGCATGCAAGCACAACCGAAAAAACCATCTTTGTCGTCTACTTGTCCTTGCACCAACACTTGATAAGCTTCTCACTTGGTCCCTAAAAAGGCAACATAAAGTGAGTCATACTTGGTATCTAATACCTATGATAAGCTTAATTCACAAGTGTTTAGGAAGATACCTGAGGCAGATGCTCCATTCCTCTCCTCTTCTTCCTTAAAGAGCTTGCATTCTCTTTTGTAGTGGCCTTGCCCACCACAATAGAAGCAACGCATCTTTGCCTTGACCTTGAAATCCCTTCTTCTTGATGGTCTTTTGGTTTCCCCAAATGAATTGGCTCGGTGAAGTAGCTCCACCACACACTTCAAAGAATGTGTCTCCTTTCTTTCAGAAATATATGCCCTTAGTGCATCATATCCTGAGTGGAGTGAAGTGAGCATAATATGACCGGCCATTCCATCTTCTAATGGAATTCCGAGGAGTTCCATGTGCTTGAAGAGCCTAGTCATTCTTGCTACATGGGGTCGGAGGGGAATACCCGGTCTCAACTTGGTGTTGCAGACCGTAGACCAAAGATGGTACCTCTCTTTAGCAAGACAACCTTGAAATGATGGCTTCACATTCATGTCTGTGAGTGACCTAGTCACCTCAAACAGGAGTCCATCATTGTTGTCATTGAAACTCTTAGAGAATCTCACACTGACAATATCCCTTAGTCCTCCAAGGAACAAGTCCGGAAAAGAGAATGGAAGTTTTTCTTTCCATTCTTCCGGGATTGAGTTAGCCATGAGTTGTGACACTAATTTAAAATCATTGGACCATGCACAATAAGTTTCTTCACTCAAGTCTTTCTTGGTACAGAGGGTTGGGAGGGAAGTATCCAGAACATACTCCTTGGAACAACTCCGGAGAGTTTTCCTGAGTTCTTCTTCCCACTCTTCAAGGTTTGTCAAGTTAAGCTTGATAGCCAACTTATCGGGGAGACCCGGGCACATAGGGTTGTTGTTTGAGTTACTTGCAGGAATTGTTCTACAATTGAAAGAATTTGAAATGAAAAACCATTCATAAACCAATAAGTTGAAATTTAAAAACGTTCATGCATATTTTCAATCTTATTGAGAATTTTATCCGCGCATTAATAAATTGTCCCTTATGGGCGAGAATAAAATGATTCCGAGATCCCAAAGATCAAGAAATGGTTAAGCATGCTTTGGCTTGTCTTAATCATTAAATATCTTAAGTTAAGCAATCCAATTGCTAATAGCTCTAAGGTACTCTCGGTTTGATAAAATGTCGCATCTAATGCATCCTTGACATTTTATCTCTTTTGCCACGACATCTAAGGACTCTTTACTGATATCCTTGAGCTTAACCAAGACAACTTATATACCTAGTATACCTTATGTTCATAGGGAAGTAGTGATGCCTCGCTTTGGCGTAGCCCATCACATACGCGCATTATTAGTTCGGTAAGTGTTGTTCTTGGAACGGCAAATTTTAGCTCAATATTATTAAGGGACCTAGGGTTTCTATGTTGGTTTGATTTAAGTGAACTTAACTAATCGTCGCAACATATGAAATCCTGGACATGCATCTAACATTCATATATAACAATAATATGTATATATATATATATATATAAAGCATAAAATAGATGCATTTGGCAACTAGCATGACCCCTTGAAATCTTCAATTTCCATGGGTCTTCATCTTGGCTCGTCTTCATCGAAACGTCGTCTTGAGACATCTTGGCCAAAATAAAATAACTAGATAGTACGACTAAGATTAATCTAAAGTACAAAAATACTCAACGGTTCGCAGACCGTATTTAGATTTACAAAAATACATAACGGAACGCAGTCCGTATTTTCTATCCTAGTCGGGCCCCACTAGTTGCCATTTTCAATAACCTATTTTGATAGCAATCTTTCATTCACCCATTCACTATTTGTGAATGGCCCATGCATTTTACGAAATACACAATTAAACACGCTAAACTAGTAATTAACTTAGGTGGTTAATCCAATTAACGCGCCTAATTAAAACTAGTCAAAGTTGTTTAATTCATTATTTCTAAAAACAAAATGTTCACGTAATTAACTAAGCTCCCACTAAATTCCGCATCCACACTTAATTAATCCGATTAATTAAGTCGGCATAACCCATAATTTGTCAAAATTTTGCAAAAGCCGGAAAATCAAGGTCTAACCTCGTTAAAATAATTACATAAATAATTTTAAACGGCAAAATTTTCGCAAAGTACATAGCCCATGCATCGAAAAACAGCCCACACAAAACCAAATTCCTAGCATTATGGTTGCGGCTATGCTGTGCTTGGGCGCAGGCAGCCTACCTAGCAAGGCATTACTACGCCTGCTAGCACCAGCACGCAACATGCTTGCATGCTAGCATGCGCGCATGTTTGCTGACAGGTGTGGCTGGCCTGCTGTGGCCTGCTGCCTCGCTGCCTAGCAGCACTTGCAAGTAGTGCCCAGCAGCCATACACCACACACAGCAGCACGCTTGGTGCACTATGCTTGCTCCCCACACAGCAGCAACACAGCGAGGTGGGAGCACCACCATGCGCACCAAGGCGGCCACATGTGGGCTGCGAGAGCAGCCCGACTAGCCTTGGTGGTGCTTGGGTGTCTTTTCCTCGATTTGTGTGCTTTTGACTCGGGATTTTAATCTCAATATTCGTGTGATATAAAATTAATTCTAAATTTATTTTAGAATCAATTTAGAGCAAAGAGAAAATATAACAAGTCTAACTTAAATAAATTCAATTTTAATAGTGCACAAGCCTAAATTATTCAAGAGCCATTCTTTGAATCAATTTTAGGTCTAACTTGATGCAACAAAATTGAAGGGCTACATCCATAATTGATTTAACTAAAATGCAAATTAATAATGGATTTGACAAATAGGAGTTGGAAAAATAAATTAATCATCTAATGATAAAAAAATTTCCAACTTTCATACTTGTGTAAAATACCCAGATTACATCTTCCAATATGAAGATTAATTTTACTCACGAGTATTTGAACTTCATGGATTTTAATCAACCAAAAATGAAAAATCCAAACTTTATTCAATATGGAATTTAGGGTTAGAGTTCTAATCATTTAAACCTTTAATGATTAGAACTTTAACATATTAGGAACTTAAAATTACATATTCACATCAAACATTCACACATTCTTGCAATTAATTTGCAAAATTTGTGAAAAACAAGTTTATGTGAAAAAGGCATCTCAACTCAAGCTCTAATTAAAACTCCATAATTATGCTTAAGGATATTTAAAATAGAGTAGATTAGGGATGCAATAATGCATTTAATCTAACCTTGTAATGCTTGCATTAATCAAGGCTTAAAAAGATTTAAAATTTTCGTTGAAAAAACGAAAAAAAAAAAACCCCAAAAACTTGGGTTTTTGGTTCGAATTTGGCTTCTGGAAAGGTCTCAAAGAAGGATGAATCCGTTTCAGAATGTCGATTCCACCCAAAAATCACTATTTTTGAGCCAAAATCTGGGTTCGACAGCCAAATCGATAAAAATACGAGTTTTAAAATTAATTAAAACGAGCTTCTAAAACAAAACCAGAAATTAAATCTTACTTTAAAACACCTTAATTAATTAATAATTGCAAAAATTAAAAGGAGCGTGGCTCCGATACCGCTGTAGGGTTTTTTAGTGACCCACACTACGCGGAATGAAACCCGCCAAGACCCGCCCCCATAATAAATGCAATTAACAAGCAAAACATAATTAAAAGCATAATAAAGGATAAAAGATTATACCTTTGACGTGTGCTTCGCTCAACTATGAGCTCTTACTTGAACCTCGAAAACACGAGGCCTCTGAAGGGATCGTACCCTCGAACCCGACCTGAGCGTCCTAAGCCTCGAAGGTTAGTCGAGGCCCGGACAAATATAAACTTGGAGTTTTACGAATTTCAAGGTATACTCAACAATGGAGTTGCCTTTACTTTTCCACTCAAGTGTTCTTCTCAAAATCCCAACCAAGTGGGTATTTATAGAGAATGGGAACTTGAATCCCATTTCATGATCAATGTGGGATCACGTGAAAAATCAATAATTTATTTAATTCTAAATTAAATAATTAATTAAATGCAATCACAATGCAGCAAGTGTCAAGGGGAGACATAGGGTTAGGTGAGGACCATGAATAGGTGGGGGGGACCATTGCCTTGCTCCCCAAGGCTTTGCCCAAGCCTTGGTCCCCACTCTTCAAAAAACCGGTCATCAAAGGTTTGTTGGGCTGCTGCCAGCTAGCACTGCCAGCTAGCCCAGTAAGCCAGCACAAGGCAGCAAGCATTAGCCCAGCCAGCCATGCGCGCTGCATGCTGTTGTGCTAGGTGATGCCTGCGATGTTGCTTGCTAGGCGTTGGGCGCTGCTAGCAAGTGCTGGCCCCTGCCTCCCTCTCCATCGCACACGCACAAGCAAGCCCAGGCTAGCTATTGCGTAGTGCTGCTGCCTAACCCCTCCTCGCACACACTCGTATAGCCAGCATGCGTTCTACTGTCGAGCCACGCATGCTGGCCCCTTGCCTCGCTAGCCACACGCACAAGCATGTGAAGCTTGGTGTTGTGATGCTGCGATGGCTTGCACGCATGCGCACTAAGCGAGGCTAGTGCTGTTGCTGAGATGCCCTACACGCACACGCACACGCACATACGTACTGGCCTAGCCATGCGATAGTGTGTATGCTTGTGCTAGGCACACACGCAAGTGCCCAGCAGTGCGATGGTGTGATGGTGCTGCGATAGTGCCTAGGCACCCATGCACGCACGCTGCTGTGCCATGCGAAGGCACGTACACACGCAGGAGGTGCTGCGATGGGCAGCCTAGTGCTCCTAGCACGCATGGCGCGCCTAGCACACCATGGTGCGCCTAGGCTTGTGATGAGCTAGCCTAGCCTAGCTATGGCTATGCTCGTACTTGTTGCTTGTGATTTTGCGACGCTCGATCTCGACGCCCTAGGCTCGATATCTGGCGTCTGTATTCGTAAAACTCCGTTGACTCATTAAATCCTTCGGATTAATTCATCGTCTCGGATTGGTTGTTCGATTGGGTTCGACCCGAAGGGTTCAGTTAAGATTAAGTTGTAATATTAATTATACCTTAATATTACTCATCGGAAGAGGCCTCCAACTAGGCATTCCGATCACTTGACCTTACCGAAGAATTAGCTCTGTAATAATTCTAAACCATCTATCAGAATAATACACTTGTTGGAAGGACACCATTCCTTTCAACACCCCTATATGTGCGAAATCAAACTATTATAAATCTTTTGACCCAAAAATTTAAACTTGTTTTTATATGTATCTAATAATTAAAATAATTTGACCCAATATATATATTATAAATAATTAAATACTTTATAAAATACGTAAAAATACAGGGTATTACATCCTTCAACCAAAATTTGCACTTCGATAATTTGGCAAACCATTGTTGTTTACGTAACACTTCTAGAACCCATCTCATATGCTTCTCATGTTCTTTTTCATCTTTTGAGTACACAAGAATGTCGTCTATAAAGACAATGACACATTTATCTAAGTACTCATGGAACGAACGATTCATTTGATCCATGAAGACTACAGGAACATTTGTGAGACCTAAAGACATCACCTCAAATTCATAATGCCCGTACCTTGTACGAAAGGCTTTCTTCGGAGTATCTTCCTTCTTCATAGGAATTTGATGATACCTAGACCTCAAATTAATTTTGGAGAACACTCCAGCGCCCTTCAACTATTCAAACAGATATTCAATTCGAGGCAAAGGGTACTTATTCTTGATTGTAACCTTATTCAGCTCTCGGTAATCAATGAATAAGTGCATGCTCCTGTCTGTTAGTTCAGACAAACAATACAAAAGGGGGATGAATTGTATGTGAATTCTTATTCACTACTTTTATGGAATTAAAACAGAATATAAAGGAACTTGGCAAAGCACACAATATTTTACAAGGAAACCTTCCAAGGCCCAATTGGAAGTAAAACCTCGACCCTCTAAGGGATTTCAAACACCAAAACACTTCACTATAATAGGGAAAACTCCCCAAGTTACAACCTAGTATGATCAGACCTTTCTCACAAGTTCCTAACTGAACTTGCTACTCGATAGGACACTATCCTACTCAATCTAAATCCCAGACTTAGATTCTACTCGACACTCCCTAAATGTCTACTCACTCGGCTTCAACCTAGAAGCCTACAATCTGTATGCAATAAGCTAAGCACTCACCCAAACCAAAACGATACAAACTCTTTGACTCTAATATGTGATAGGAAAGCTACGCATGGAATCCGAACCTAATATGACAAAGTTTAGACTTGGCAAACTTACACTCAAGAGCTATCTTCATATTCTTCACGCATAAACTCACATGTTGCGTAAACTATGAATTCTACTTTATATACAAGAAGTACTCATATGTAAAGTAAGTTTTTCAAAAAGATAGAAATAATAAAACTACCAATTTCATAAAACACGTTTTATGTAAATCTTTTGTAAAGAAAATCATTTTAGAAAACTTATCAAAGATATAATTTATGAAAGGAATATTGATTTGTAAAACCGGATTTTATAAAATAAAATCTTTAGAAAATCTTTTCATAAATTAAAACTTATCTTTTATAATCATTCCATTTATAAAGATTGCCAAGCTTTGTCACGCCTCTAATAAATTCCATGCATAAACTAACCTAACATATTTACAATAATCCTTAGATAAACAAACTTAACAAACAGACTTATATTCTCTTGCTGGATTATCTCATCATACCTTGTATTGTTTAGGATACTTAGGCTTCACGCAGACCAAGATTGAGTTCCTACTGTTCTTCACTCTCCAGCTCCTTGCTGGAACTTCGCAGACGAAGTTCTTACGGAACTTGTTGTCTTCATCGCAGACCAAGTCAATCTTCTCGACTTGCTGTCAAGCTCCTGTTAGAGAGCTTCTATTCATGTTCCTGTTAGGGAACTCAGTCAGTTCTACAAAGGAATTCTTCTTCTACTTTTCTTTAACTTTCCTTGGAATCTCCTTGTGTCTTCATAGTCAGATTACTCCTCCACTTTCAAATTAAACTTCACTTGTTCTAGTTACAACACTTATGGAAATCGCATTAGTTGAAGTTTTCTTTTATTCATCATCATCATCAAAACACTTCAGCTTCAATAATTTTTCCCTTTTTGATGATGACAAACTTAGCAAACTTCTAGCAAGAAATTTAAATAGAATAGAAAGACGTATTTTTGATTTTTTAACAAGCAAAATAAAATACACAAAATCAAAGCGGAAAAAAAAAAAAAAAAAAAACCTTAGAATAAAAAAAAAACCTTAGAATAAAAAAAACAAAACAAACAGAATAAAACTAAACAACTTTATACAAGGCATTAGAAAAATTTCCGATACTTTATCAACTGGAACCCAAAACAATTTCCACTTTCAAGTTTGCTTCTTTTTCCGCCTTTTGGCATTATCAAAAAGTCATGTAATTCAAGTTATTTGACATCTTGCCACAACCCTAAAAGCAATTCATCGAGTGTGGGAAACTGAAGGCAGCGCTGGCTAGCTCCCTTTAGCTAGTCCCTTCACACAATCCTGCATATGCTTTCATATCATACAAAACACACATGTATATGAAAATTTCGAAAAGCAATTAAAAACATCCAAAAGATCATCCTTTTTAAAAATTACAGACTAAAGTTTGTAAAATATAAAACCAAACAAAAACAAAAGAAATCGTTTATGACATAAACAGAGAAGGGCTAGGATTAGGCTAGGCTAAGGTAGGCTTTAAGGTAAGCTGGGTCAATCTTAAAGAAGCTCAAGGATCTTCTTGTTGTCATCCTTATGTGCTTCAATGCTGGCCTCCAGCTTCTCTTCCATACTCTTGATAGCCTTCTAAGACTCTAACTTCTGTCCCTTAAGACTCTTCTCAAGATCCTATACGCTCTTTTCCTGCTTTTGAAATCTTCCTAAAGCATCTTTGAGTTGTCTCTCAGCAACTTCCACTCTGTTAGAAAGTTCAATAACCTGCCCAACCATCACCTTTGTATCATCCTCATCAAGTTCCAGTGGGTCCTCCATGCTAGTCTGAGGAAAGGAATTGACTGTTATCCTTCTACTCTTCCTCACAGGTTGGCCAGACCTAGCTCCCTCTTTCTTTTTCCCACTGGTTTCATTCTTTTTCTCCTCCATCTTCTGAAGTTTTCCTCCCACAACAGTCAAGCTCAACCCCTACAATGTCTTTTCATTGATAACATTCTCTACTTTCTCTTGCAACCCTCCATAAACTCCTTTGAGTTTAACTCCAAGTGCTTCAAATACAGTAGAGAGCAGAGCACCATAACCTACTTTATTCCTATTACGAATGCAGTGAGCTAAGTGTTGATACATTAGAAAAGGAAAATTAATTTTTATCTTTATTCACCAGACAAAAGATCATTGTCATATCCAACAAACTTGCTTCATTTTTCTTATGAGTTCTGGGCAGAATTGCCTTCTTTACCAAATTGAACAGCAGTTTGTTCATAGGGCTAAAATTTTTGTGATTCATGGTGTTTACTCCCCTTTTTCCTCCTAGTAATTCAACTATATCACCTCCTAGATAATTTCCCACCTTTACACCTGACTTCCCTTTAACATAAGCCTCATAACCTTCTGTAGGAACTTTCAGAATACTACCCAACCTCTCAACATCAAATTCAATTTAAATATTATTGATCTTGCTAGAAATTATTCCTTCCTTTACTTTAAAATTTTTACAAAATTCATTCATAGCCACAGGATACATGCAATTGTTCGATGATTTAGCTAACATGTCTTCCCATCCTTGAAAACACAATAAATCCAGAAATTCCATAAATCTAGCCTTTCTACACCAAGTTAAGTCTAGTCTATAGCCAACAACATACCTTGCAGAGTTTTTCTCAAGTGCCTTTTTATCTTCATTCTCCTCGTCTTCTTCCTCTATAGCCTCTTCCTCTTCTTCCAATTGTAATTCCCCTCAGCAAAATCTTCGACTTCCTTGATGTGTTCTTCAAGTGATTTTTGTTTTGCCTTCTTCTCCTTCCACTTGATCCTTTGGAATACATTTGATGACGAAGATACATTAACTCCAGTTGAATTCTTTCTTTAGGGTTTTTCTTGGTGGTTGAAGAAGTAGGGGTGTTTTATCTTCACTCTTGTCTTTTGCTTGATAGATCACCATGGTTAGAGGAGATGATTCTTCTGGTTCTGAATGTTGTGGTGATTGGATTTTCTCAGCTGAGTTTTTGGATGATTCAATTTCCATGATTTTGGAAGGTTTAAGGGTTTTAGAGAGGTTGATGGTTTTTTTTATTTTTTTTTACTGGAAGCAGTTTAAGTGATTTGACAGTGGCAGGGTAAAGGGGGTGAAAGATACTTTTATAATTAATGAAGCGGTGTGAGGGATAAGAATAAGGCAACTATTCAGCCATTAATTGAACAATCTCAATTTTATTTTCCAAAAATTAATCAAGATGAATTTTTTAACAAAATCTTTTCTTTCCAAATTCAAGTAATTTCCAAAATTAAGATTTTCTAAAAATCAAACGTATTTGGAACATGCATTATACACATATGCAATTTACAATACTAATTACACACGTTTTCAAGTATTAGTGAACTAACCTCCAAGAATTCACCAACGATGACACTTCAGCTACGTTTAGCTCACTAAAGTTGTGTTAGATGTTCTTTTAGCTCTTTTCACATTAATTCTGACTTTTCCATATCTTGGAACCTCAGAAGCAATCAAGTCAGCTTGATCATCCCTAGTTCCAATCTCAATTTCTCAAATCTTTCCCTGTTCAAGGGCTTGGTTAGAATATCTGCAATTTGATTTTCAGTATGAAAAAATTCTAACTTTATATTCCCTTATTCCACATTGTCCATTAAGAAGTGATGCCTAATGTGGATGTGCTTGACCTTTGAGTGTTGAACTAGATCTTTAGAAATACATATAACACTAGTATTGTCACAGTAAATAGGTACACATTCAAATATATTACAAAAATCTCTAACTTATTGCTTTATCCATAACATTTGAGAACATGCTGTTGTAGCTACATATTAAGCTTCAGCTTCAGCTGTAGATAAAGCAACCGTGTTTTGTTTCTTGGAACCCCAAGTTTTTAAACACAGTCCTAAAAACTGTACCATACCTGAAGTGCTCTTTCTATTAACCAAGTCACCTGCATAGTCAGTGTCAATAAAACCATTTAATTCAAATGAGTCACTTCTTGGATAGAAGAGACCCAAGTCATTAGTTCCTTTCAAGTAACGAATGATTAATTCTTTTTGCTGCTATCAGGTGTGACTTCTTTGGGTTTTCTTGGAACCTAGCACATAGACCTACACTAAAAGATATGTTAGGTCTACTAGCTGTCAAGTAAAATAGAGAACCAATCATACCTCGATACATAGTTTGATCTATGCAAGTTCCTGATAAGTCTTCATCCAGCTTAGTTGCAACACCCATGGGAGTTCTATTGGTCTTAGCATTTTTAAGCTTATATTTCTTAATCAGTTCTTTTATGTACTTTTGTTGATGGATCATGATCACTTCTTCAATTTTCTTGATTTTCAAATCAAGAAAGAAATTTAACCCACCCATCATGCTCATTTCAAATTCTCCACCCATGAGGTCAGCAAAATACTTACATAAAGATTCATTAGTTGCACCAAATACTATATCATCAACGTAAGTCTGTAAAACTAAGATGTCAGTTCCTTTTGATTTTAAAAACAAGGTTTTGTCGATTTTACCACGTTTAAAACCATTATCCAAGAGGAACTTGGACAACCTTTCATACCATGCTCTAGGAGCTTGCTTCAATCCGTAAAGGGCTTAGTCAAGCTTGTAGACATGGTTTGGGAACTCTGGATTTTCAAATCCAGGAGGTTGTTCCATATAGACGTGTTCTTCAAGAAATCCATTTAGAAATGCACACTTGACGTCCATCTGGTACAACCTAAATCCTATATAAGTAGCAAAAGCTATAAGTAAGCGAATGGCTTCTAACCTTGCTACAGGAGCAAATGTCTCATCATAGTCAATCCTTCCTATTGATTGAATCCTTGAACAACAAGTCTTGCTTTATTTCTGAAAATAATACCATGCTCACCTAGTTTGTTCATGTATACCCATTTAAGATCTATAGTCTTTCAGTGACTGGGTCTAGGTTCCAGATGCCAAACTTTGTTTCTTTCAAACTCATTCAATTCTGCTTGCATAGCATTGATCCAGTCTACATCAGTCAAAGCTTCAACATGGTTCTTAGGTTCCATGGAGGATAGGAATGCATAGAAAGCACAAAGGTTCCTAAGCTGGGATCTAGTCTGAGTTTCTTTAGCAATATCACTTATAATTTCCTCCACTGAATGTGATCTCTTATACTTCCAAGACTTAGGTTGAAAGTCTCTGATAGAATACAACCTTTCTTGTGTAGCATTGTTCACTAGTACTTTAATTGGAACTTCTCCTTGAGTTTCAACTTGGACTTCTACAGGAACTTCCACATGCACTTGTTGTTGATTCTAGAGTGGAGTTCCTGGTGCTTCCACTGTTGTTTGCTCTTTATTTGCTTCATGATTCCCTTCACCTTCCTTTTTAGAGTGTTGCTTCTGCAATGATGTTGATTCCTCATCTAGATCATACTTTTGCATAAGTCCAATTTCAAAATCATCATCGCCTTCCTATACATCAATCAATTGTTCAGTTTCATAAAAAATAACATGTACAGATTCTTCAGTAGACATTGTTCTTTTATTATGGACTCTGTAAGCTTTACTATTTGAGGCATATCCTAAGAATACTGCCTCATCACTTTGCTCATCAAACTTTCCTAAGTTTCTTTTACCATTATTATGAACAAAACATCTACAACCAAAAGATTTAAAGTAAAATATATTAGGCTTTCTCCCTTTGATAAGCTCATATGGTGTCTTGTTGATGATAGCTCTAACAGTAACTCTATTTAGTATATAGCATGTTGTATTCACTGCTTCTACCTAGAAGTTCCTAGGCAGACCACTTAAAATCAGCATTGTCCTAGGCATATCCTCAAGACTTTTGTTCTTGCGTTTTACCACTCCATTTTGTTGTGGTGTTCTTGGGGCAGAGAAGTTGTGATCCATTCCATATTCTTTGCAGAATTCATGAAATGTACTAACTGATTTACATGGGTTTTCTTTCTTATTCTCAGGGTTTCATCTTTGCTAATAAGAAAGATGAAACCCTGAGAAAACCCATGATCTGATCTGAGATGTACTAACTGAACAATTGATTGATGTATAGGAAGGCGATGATGATTTACATGGGTTTACATGGGTTTTCTTTCTTATTCTCAGGGTCCCTCAGGGTTTACATGGGTTTACATGGGTTTTCTTTCTTATTCTAAGGGTTTACATGGGTTTTCTTTCCTTCCATGATCTGATCTGAGATGTACTAACTGATTACCTGTTCTTTTCTGTTCTTTCTTCACAAAAGCAACAAACTCATCAAATGTTTCATCTTTGCTAATAAGAAAGAAAACCCATGTAAACCCTGAGAATCATCAACTATTACCATAACATATCTCTTACCACTTCTACTTTGGATTCTCGTTGGACCACAGAGATCTATATGAATAAGTTCTAAAGGTCTTTCGGTGCTGACCATATTTTTAGACTTAAAAGAAACACAAGTCTGTTTTCCTCTAACACATGCATGACAAACTTTAACATTTAGGAACTTTATAAAAGGTAGACCTTCCACAAGTTCCTTTGATCTAAGCTTATCAAGTAAACAAATGCTTACATGACCGAATCTCTTATGTCATAGCAAAGGATCATCCTCATTAACACTAAGACATGTCAAACTACTATTTGAAACTTCATTAAGATCCACTGTATAAGTGTTCCCTTTTCGAGTTCCTTCCAGTATAGTGTTCCCAGTGTCATTATTGATGATTCTACATGAATTAGAAGTGAAGCTAAGAGAGTTACCTTTATCGCAGAATTGTGAAATACTTAACAAGTTGTGTTTCAGACCCTCGACTAAAAATACATTATCAATAGCATGGGAACTTGACCTGCCTACTTTTCCAATAGTAATAATATCACCTTTCATGTTATCTCCAAAGGTCACAATCCCACCATAGTAAGCGTCCACTAAGAGAAATCTTGATTTATCTCCAGTCATGTGCTTAGAATAACCTCTGTCGAGGTACCACGTGTTGTTCTCCCTCATAGGAGCCTGCATGAAAAATCAAACGTTAGTGTCAAGAACCCAGGTTTCCTTGGGTTCTTGTGTAATAGATGCAGAATCAGATTTCCTAATCCAAATTTGTCTAACATGATTTTCATTCTTAAAATGTGCTCTTTTCTTCCTTAGCACATTTGTTTTGCTTATGTCCTATCTTACCACAGAAATAATAGACAATACTAAAGTCAACATACTTCTTTTCTTTCTAGAACTTCTTCTTGTACCCTAGACCTTCTGTTCTTTTAGCTTGAGCATTAGCAATCCATTCAGGTACGGTGTACTCTATGGTTGTTTGCCCTTACTAGCTCTTTTAGGTTCCCCCCTCAAGTCTTGCTTTATCCATTTTCAATTCTTCTAAATCAAATTTTAATTTTTCAAAATTTGGATATTGATCAAGAAGAGGAACTTCAGAGTTAGGAGTAGCACCACTAAGTTTCAATAAGGAGAGTTCCACATTCGTAAGTATGTTATCATGTTTTAGACGTTCAACAGTTTCTTTTAGCTTCACGTTATCATCAAACAAGTCAAAGAATCTCTGTTGAAAATCACGTTTCACATTATCTATCCATTCACTGTGTTCTTCGTAAGTTTTAAGTGTCTTGTCACTTTGTGCTTTTTCAACATAAAGATCCACTAAATCACCTAGAACTCCCAAAATAACGTCAATCAGTTTTTCTTTAGAGAAATGTCTTAATTCATTAGAAGTAAACCATACCTCAGCCTCTAGCTCCTTTAATTTGGCCTTTTCATCTGTTTTTGCCATCAGACGCAAGTGTGCTGATTTCTTTTGAGGGTTGTTCTTTTTCTTCTTCTAAATCCGAATCTCCCTAGGCTGCTGACATAGCCTTTCTCACATTCTCCTTTGAGAAGGATGGCTTGTAGGCATTGGACTCCTTAGCTTGGTCCTTGCCTTTGGACTTTGATCTATCACTTTCCTTTAGAGGACAATCTCTTCTGAAGTGATCTTTTGAAAATTTCTTGTTCCTATCTAACGTCCTGTTATCCATCATCTTCTTGAATATTCTCACATGCATAGTCATCTCATCTTCATCAACTTCAAATTCATCTGAGTCTTGAGCTTTCAGAGCAAGACTCTTGTTCTTGGAACTTTCAGCATTGAAACCTAAGTGAAGTTCGTGAGTCATCAATGATCCAGCCAGCTATTCCATGTTGAACTTTGTGAAGTCCTTGGTTTCTTGCAATGCAGTCACCTTGGATCTCCAACGTTCATCTTGAGGAAGACTCCTTAACACCTTTCTAGCCTGTTCATCTATAGGAATATGCCTACCAAGGGAACCCAACTCATTAATTATATTATTATATCTAGTAAACATTTCTTCTATGGTTTCCTTGGGTAGCATTTCAAATCTTTCATATTTAAACATCAATAAAACAATTTTGGAAAGTTTTACCTTGTTTGTACCATCATGAGTAACTTCCATTAGATCCCCTATTTGCTTAGCAGACTTGCATCCCATGATTTTGTTGTTCTCATGGGGTCCAAGTCCGCAGTGCAACAATTTAATAGCTAAAGCATTTAATTTATATTTTTGAAAATCCTCTTTTTCAAAATCAAATAAAGGTTTAGGAACTACCTTGTTTTTCTCATTAGTTTTAGTTATCTCAAAATGTTTTCTCATTAGTTTTAGTTATCTCAAAATCACCAGACTCAATAACACACCAAACCTGGTAATTTTCAGCCTTGATGAATATCTCCATCATGTTCTTCCAGTAGGTATAGAACTTACCATTAAACATAGGTGGACGTTGGGTAGAATACCCTTCTTTATGCTTCTCTTGATAGTTCATCAATCCTCAGAAACTTACTCGGCAAATTTATTTGCTAATGCTCTGATTCCAATTGTTAGTTGAGACAAACAATACAAGGGAGGGTGAATTGTATGTGAGTTCCTATTCACTACTTTTGCGGAATTAAAACAGAATATAAAGGAACTTAGCAAAGCACACAAGATTTTATGAGGAAACCTTCTAGGATCCAACTGGAAGTAAAACCTCGACCCTCCAAGGGATTTTAAACACCAAAACACTTCACTATAATAGGGCAAACTCTCCTAGTTACAACCTATTATGATCAAGCCTTCCTCAAAAGTTCCTGACTGAACTTGCTACTCGATAGGACACTATCCTACCCAATCTAAATCCCAGACTTAGATTCTACTCGACACTCCCTAAATGTCTACTCACTCAGCTTCAACCTAGAAGCCAACAAATTGTATGCAATAAGCTTAACATTCACCCAAACTAAAACGATTCAAACTCTTTGACTCTAATATGTGATAGGAAAGCTACGCATGGAATCCGAAACTAATATGACAAAGTTTAGACTTGAAAAACTTACACTGAAGAGCTCTCTTCAAATTCTTCACGCATAAACTCACACGTTGTGTAAATTATGAATTCTACTTTATATACAAGAAGTACTCATATGTAAAGTAGGGTTTTCAAAAAGATCGAAATTATAAAACTTCCAATTTCATAAAACACGTTTTATGTAAATCTTTTGTAACGAAAATCATTTTAGAAAACTTATCAAATATATACTTTATGAAAGGAATATTGATTTGTAAAACCGAATTTTATAAAATAAAATCTTTAGAAAATCTTTTAATATACTAAAACTTATCTTTTATAAACTTTCCATTTATAAAGCTTGCCAAGCTTTGTCACGCCTCTAATAAATTCCATGCATAAACTAACCTAACATATTTACTATAATCCTTAGATAAATAAACTTAACAAAAAGACTTATATTCTCTAGCTAGATTATCTCATCATACGTTGTATTGTTTAGGATACTTGGGCTTCTTTCTTTGCATCTATGCGACGAGGAGGCATGCTACAAAATAAAACAAGTTAATTCATTTAACACAAAGTGAGTATGTATCATATAACACACGAGAAAATAAAATGAAAATTTCCCATGATTTTCTTCTGATCCAAGTAACTCTCACTAAGATTTTTCTTAAATCCTAAGTTCAGACAACCTACATACTTCTTAAAGGTTGTAGTAACTCAATGAGAGTTTTTGGAATGTTTGGCTTTTATACCCACTATAACACCCCGTCTTTATCAACGAAGAGATGCCAGAGAACATAACATCCGGACGTAAATGTCACTTAAGAAACGAAAGGAGCTTTACAAAGGAAAGGCCTAACATGAGTGTTTCATAACAAAGTAGACAATACTAGGAGCAAACGTTGCCTATAGAGGCTTGTTAACTCAAATCATCATCCAGGTCACATCAAAAGTCTTACTAGTAAACCACTTCCTTCAAACCAAACCAAAGTAACAAAAGTAGTTTAGAGATACAGTATTTCATAGAAGGTCTGTCTAACACTGTCCTTGTAGGAGTCTATAATAGCCAACATAAGGGGTAGGTCCTAAAGCCAACCCTCACTGACCCAGCCAGATGGTGATAATTCTACAGTTACTCGACATCTGTAATAACAAAAAAAATTCCACAATTAGGTGGGAGTAACTAGCAGTCCTCCCAAAAACATATAGAATCTCATAGTATACATGAAAGATTACGTCATTAGAATGCAATCAAGAAACATGGCGATTAACAATAGAACAAGTTTAATCTCCTAAGAGAAAAAACATGAGTAAATATTTAAGATTTCACTCTTACACCTCATAATTTAAAATTGCTCAAATCATAAAATAAAATTTAAAGTGGTTATTCAAATAAAATAAATTGAGGTAGAAATGAACGCTAGTGGATCCAGCAGCCTCATTCCTAAGGTTTGCCAAGGAGAACCTCCAGTCGATCCTACAGCCGTATGTGTCTAAGAATGGCCAAACTCCTGGTTTTCCTACTCAAATAATGCAGCCTCAGTAGTTTCGGATGACAACAATTAACCTAGGTGATACCACTTAATCCCGCAACCCAAGTAGTTGGCATGTTCTAACCATTGAATCCCGCAGCCTAATGGCTTCTTACACTCAATTATTTAAAAATAATAATAATAAAATACTTTAAACAAAAATCATCCAAAAATAGTAGAGAAGCCAAAACAGCCTTACACTCATGCTCATCAATCAAATTGAGTAATGATCAGCTATACATTATGCCTATTTAAGAACCAAAGCAAAATTCACCAGTTACACACATAGTTGTCACAACAAGATTATATTAATTCATTCCATTCAGGGATTATGCATGCGTAAAATATTTCCAGTATTAGACTCAAACTGATTATCAATACCACCAGAGTGACACCCGTAACAAAATACATTCATTCCGTCATAATATCCATGATTACCCAAATAATTCCACTGGCAAATTAAACAAATTGATGGCAGTAGCATTCCAATCATCCCTTAATATCATATACAATACAAGGTGTATACTAAAATTAAAGGAGTATGTTTGGTGTATTTCCAGTAACTTAATAAATACGTGGCTAACATTCCCTAACAATTAGAATTAGTCTACATCCTAGGCTCACAACATGGCAAGATTATAGGTGATATGAGTCATATAAATAACCAAAACAAGATAACATATTAATCATCATTCCACAAGGTTACTTACACATTAACCATAAAAAGAGATACTGCCGCATAATACCACTTTGTATAGATATTCCACAAAAAACATGCTATACGTAACAACCAAGTACTACTACTTATTTGTTAGCATACATCAAACATGATAGGACCAGATATACATATGTATATAATCATAACTAGCAATTTAACCTTAATGCACTCTAACTAATAATCTCCCATCCACATCTTTGAAATTCTAAGTTTAAGAGATTGTGCTAGTCACCTTATTGTAGATAGAGTAGAAGTTGTACAAGAAAGACCAAAGAACAAAACTCCCCCCCCCCCCTCTTCAAGCTCATTCCCTTGAGTATAATAGATGAATTTTAGTGGAATTTTGTGAGGAAAAGTAAGAGGTTTTGGGCAGCCAAAACTCAAAACTTCCTAATGTAGATAAATTTATAAGTTGAATGGAGTGGGAACTTGAAGAGCTTACAAGAATAAGAAGTGATTGAAAGTTAATAGGGTAATTAGTATAATAAGGTAGGGGGGTTAAGACATCCAAAGGTTAGACATAAACCAACAATCATCTCTTAAATTCCCCACATCATCAAATGCCCATCCATCAAGTTCACGTAAAAAATAAATAAATAAAAAATTGTTACAAGAATGGGAGTTAGTCCAAAAGTAAAGATAATAAGACAACACTCCACCTCTAATAACATACTAATCATGCACTAATTAATCCACATACGTACTATACAAATTTCCCAACTAATATTTATAAGGCGACAGTATATTTATTTTTTGTAATCAAAGATAAAAATTTATCAGAAAATAAGTTACTAGGAAAAATTACTCGTGAAAGACATTAGCTCAAAATACGGGGTATTATAGACAGCTTGACCAGAGAATTAGCTAATGTCGAAGAAGCTCTAGGCAACACAAAGACCTCTTGCACACCAACTTCAAAAGATTGATGCAAAGAGGCATACACCAACCTTATGTATCTTCAAGGGTTAGACGATGCCACATGGTATAAATGCTTCCCGGCCACATTAAAGGGCGTCGCCCAGCAATGGTTCGGCAACCTGCCAGCCGGGTGCATAAATAACTTTAAGACGCTTGCATACTTGTTCGCATCAAACTTCTCAATGAATATCCCTGCCAAGAAAACAAGTCTTGACTTGGGAGCCATACAGCTGGGAGAGAAGGAGGGGCTACGCTCATATATTAGGCGGTTCAATCTGATGAGAATTCAGATTCATGGACTGTCTGATGAGGTAGCCTACACAGACTTTTTCAAAGGTTTGAAGGACGGGTCAGCCTTCAAGTTTGACCTTGTTAGAAAGAGGGTGGCTACCCTCCAAGAGGCACTGATGGAGGAAGACGCCTATGTACTGGCGATCGAGCTCTATAACATCAGTAAGCAGTTAGACTCAAAGAGGTCTGACAAGAGAGAGAGTCGGCCATTACAGCTGGCTAAGAAAGAAGAAAAGAAAAGAAAATAAGTCTGGGTGGCTGATACTACTGAACAGCCATCCCAGAAGAAAAAAAAAGAAGCAAAGACAAACTCCCCGAAGTACGATTTCAATAAAGATAGTTACTCAATCCTCATGGAGATAAGGACCGGGTCTCTATTGAGAAGTCGACCCCTATGAAAGGTTCCGCTAAAAATCGGAACAAAAACAAATACTGCCACTACCATGAGGATATTGGCCACTACACCAACGAATGCTACAGCCTCAAGCGTCTGTTGGACTGACTGGCTGACAAAGGGGTACTCAAATCTTATGTCTTGAGGTCCAAAGTTAACCTACAACTAACACTGGACAACCGCCCAAAAAGAAGTCACACTCTGCTAATAGTTCGGATACTGATGAAACTCCGATCTATACAATAGCAGGCGGCTTCGCTGGAGGCAGCCCTACCATCCGAGGTAATAAAGACTACGTAAGGCAGCTCGATGTTAACTTAGTCGACGAGGGTCAGGCGTCCAAGGACTCCTTCCCTGAAGTCGTTATTACTGAGGATGACAAGGGCAGAGTCAGGAGGCCGCATAATGATCCTGTTGTCATCGAATGCAAAGTGGCCAACCAAAGAGTTGGCCGGATCCTCATTGACACTAGGAGTTTGTCTTATCACAACAGTCACAAGTGCCTGACCAAGCTCAGGTACAAGCCCGAAAGTATGTAGCAGGTCTCTCATCCCTTAGTGGGATTTGGGGGTGGTGTGGTACATCCGGTAGGTCGAATAGACTTACCTATTTGTCTAGGCAAAAAAGGGGAGGGACGCCACATGATGGTCCGATTCTTAGTTGTTGAAGATCTGACGGCCTACAACATGATTTTGGGGCGTCCCACCCAAAATGAATCCAAGGTTGTTATCATTTCTTCTCTTATGCTCCTCAAGTTTGAGAGGGATGATGGAACAGTCGGTTCCCTACGGGAAGACCAGAAGATGACCAGGGAGTGTTACCTCTCTGATGTCAAGCCCACTGTGGTCACAGCCGACCCTAGTGGAGAAACTACTGACCTTGACCAAGACAAGGAAGTTGCGCCTGCTACAACAGTAGCTAGCAAGAAGAGAAAGGCCAACCAAATGGTGGCCAGAAAAAACAACAGGCAATAGCAATCACTGACTAGTCAAAGGCCGGATGAACTCCGTCCCCATCAGGCTAGTGAACACATGAACATCGTCTTAGATGACACTCGTCCTGACCGAACTGTTAAGGTTAGGACGATTGCTTTTGCTGAACTTATTGCAGACTTGCACCACTTGTTACAAGAATTCAAAGACATATTTGCCTTTGAAGTGGACAAATTCCAGGCATCAGCCCGGATCTAGCCGTCCATAGACTTGTTGTGGATCCCAAAAAGAAGCCGGTAAGGCAAAAGAAGAGGAACCATGGTGAGGAAAGAAGCCAGGCGGTAGCCGCTGAGGTCAAAAAATTATTAGATCACTAGTAGAAAAATCGAAAAGCCACCCCCCTTTTGCCACCGGTTCTTAAAAACCGGTGGGAAAATAGTGGGCTTGATTTTGAATAATCACTTGTGCCACCGGTTCCTGAAAAACCGGTGCCAAATCCTAATTGTTTTTGTTAAAAAAAAAAAAGGAGGAAAACAGATTTGCCACCGGTTCAACACAAACCGGTGGGAAAGGTGCTTTTAGAAGCGGTTCGAACCGGTGGCATTTTTAAAAAAAAAACCCGCCTTATACTACCTTCTTTTTCCTTCAGCACTATTCCATTCAATTCGCATTCCCCATCCCCTGCTTTCCCAATTGTTGTTCTTCTCGCCTCCGATCCATTACTGCAACTTCATCAATTATTCTTCCTCTCTCGTTCTCGCCTACATACGACCCTCACCATTGTTCTCGCCCTTCCTGTCGTCCTCCATTGAAGCGCATTCTGGGTTTCTCACTTCCATTGCCGCGCAACACTTCTCTTTCTCTCCATAACTCTCCTCCATTGAAGCGCATTTTGTCGAGCTTTCTTACCTCCATTGAAGCGCATTCTGACTTTCCAACTGCATTGTAGCAGCTTCGAGGTATTATTGATTAATTTCGCAATCTAGGGTTAGTCGTTGCTTGAGGGTTTTATATAGGTTCTTTGTGGTTTGCTTTAGTTACCTTTTCTTTTTCTTCTGTACCCTCTATATATTCCTACTTGCTGCTCTTTTAGCTTTAGATCCCCGCTTTCGTGCTCCCCCAAAGATGATGTAATGTCATGACATCTGCACATTTGTTATGTTGTGTATAATTTCTGATCAGTTAAAAGTTTTGTGGAAGAACAGCAAGTGTGAATTGGTGAAAGAATAGGATAGTGCTGAATTTGTGGTCTGTTTTGGCTGTTTTTGTCTTCTTATTATTTTTTACAGCAGATGTTTCTTGTTGGTGCTCTTCTAGTGGCTGGTCCTTGCTGGGTTGGTTTTTGCTAATCCTGTTTGTGATGTGGTTGTCATGCTGGAAGTGTTGTTGCTGATAATTGTGTTGTTTTACTTGAAAAATTGATGAATTTGACCATGGTAGGAGGTTTTAATTTATGTTAAGCAAAGAATTTGAGCTTAATTAAAGTGGGTTTTGCTGATTTATGTTCAGCTCACTAAGATTTTGACTGATTTGATACATTTTCAGTTGCTTAGCTTTGTTTTAATCATTGCATGTATGTTTTGATCCGTGAGAACTAAAATAGTTCACCTGTCACTGAATTAGTGTTATGTTATTTCTCAGTTTCTTGCTGAGAAAAGTGGTGCAACTAATTTAGAAGGCATAATACAATGTCTGACCAAATGAAATTAACTTGCCAATTGAACTATCTGTTTGCCCAACATTTTGATAAGGAAAATCTGATAAAACCTCGCGTAAGGAGCTAGGTGATCAAGATAAGTTTGGGACAATGGGACTTAACATATGTAATGAGCACAATTTACTACCTTATTAATCCATGGAACACAATTTACTACCTTACTATGACAAATTAGTCCAAAGTGTCTGTTCAGCTATACCAATAGGGGGGGTTACCGTAGTATTTAGGTCACGGTCAATTATCTAAGTTAAAATGTTAATTTTGTTATAATCACAGTACTTAATTCTGTAAAAAGGTTTGCTAATGTAGACATGGCATATCTTGAACAAAATGACTGGAAAATGCTAAGCTGGTAAAGTTGGCTGTTTTAGATATGGAGTGACACTAGGTGGTATTTTATGATGTCTAAATAATTTAAGAGGTGTAATTTTTTTTCAATATTAATTTTATGATTAGAAGTGATTATAGTCTAAGAGAAAGGGACAAGATGATGACTTTTGTTTTGGCAAATTAAGTTTTTCTTACGTTTCCATTTTGAGTTGAAGGCAGTCTAAGTAGAGTCTTTCCTCTTGTCGCCATCACATCAATCTTTTTTATTCTCTCCATTGCAATAACTCTTATATCTCTTTCCATTTAACTTCCCTCGGCCCAGAATTAATAGTCACATTGACCATTTATTACCTACATAATTAAGGATTTTTCATGATTTTACTATATCTCCTTGATGTCACTGAGTTTCAAAGTCAATGTCGTAATTGCATCCTCTCTTCATTATTTAAACAAAAGTTATAAATCCAATGGCCTATTTGGTATTGGACATTTCATTTGAAATGATGGATTTAGCCCAATTCACATGATTGGGAATAACAGGTATTTGCATTTGAATTTGATCAAAATTCTAGCCTTTATCATTTTATGTTTAGCCCATAGCATTTTAAATCCATTAAATGCAAAAAGCAAGCTTAGCTTGATAGTGCTTCCTCAAAAATTTAAAAAAACTAGTGATTAGCAATTGTTAGTTTGGTTAATGATGCGTTATTCTTTAGCAATGTATGTAGGTATTAATTACTTACTAACTTTTGTTTTTTCTTTTTAATTTTTTTATAGATTCATATGTGAATTGAAGCACAAGTTTAGCTTGAAGACTACAAATTTAGCTCAATTGTGGTGTGAATTAAAAACTTAGTCTATGTTTCTTTTTCTTGATTCATGATGAAAGTTTTCTCATGCCATTACAACTTGTGTATTGTTTAATGACAAATAAATACCATAATATATAAATGCTTGCATCATCATATGCCTAGATACCCGTTCAAGGCTTTCTCATTAGGAGAAAGTCTTGAATAGTCCCCGGTTGGGACTGTTCTTGAACGTTTTCTCTCACTTAGGTGGTGAATGCATGTATTCTTTTTTCGATTTTAAGGAACATCTTGGCTTATCATTTCCTCGATCACCATGTTCTCTGGGTACATATGTGGGTAAGTTAATACCTACATCGTGTACTTGGAGAAATGGGGGGAAATGCTGTCGGATTTTCCTTAAAATTGGAAAGTCGACATACATTCACTAGTGAGAGTAAACGTTCAAGGATGGGTTAGGTTGGAGCGATAAGGACCCTTTGGAAGAATATATGCATTATTGTATCTATATGAATGTTATATGCATGGTATGTGTTTGAATTTGATTTACATATATAATAGATGTAGCAATTATACATTATTCGTAATATGTTGCCATGTTTAGAGGCAATTTACTTAATGGAGAAGGATCGTGGCTGGATGTATGGTAGACGTGATACATTGGAATTCTTTGACGGGGTTCAAGAGTTTTGTGAGAGGGCTTCATCTTATCAGCGCAGAATGGGTTTCGATTGCCTCTATTGTCCTTGTGTTAATTGTAATAATGTGAAGGTGGTTAATAGTGTTGATATCATTAGAGATCATGTTGTTTGTCGTGGGTTTAGGCTTAAATACCATGTGTGGATTTGGCACGGTGAAGAAGGAGAGTACACTGGGGATGTTATTGGGAATGATGTGTATGATGATAGAAGCAATAATATTCGTGTGGACGAGGAATACAAGAATGATGAATTTATTGTTGATAATGGTGATGAGGATGGATTTGATGATGATCAGGTGGATGAGGTGGAGGATGAAGGGGTGAATGAAATGATGCGTGGTGTTGAAGGTGACAAGTTTGAGTCGTTATCGGAGGCTTCTAAAAAGCCTTTGTATCCTAGGTGCAAAAAATACTCCAAACTATCAGCTGTGCTAACACTTTTTAACATTAAGTCGAAGCATGGGTGGACGGACAACAGTTTTACGTCTTTGTTGACCGTGTTAAGTGAGATGTTTCCTGACGGGAATGAAATTCCTAAGTCATACTATTATGCAAAGAAGCTCATGTGTCCATTTGGTTTGGAGTATAAGAAGATACATGCATGTCCTAATGATTGTATTCTTTATCGAAATGAATATGAACAATTGGAGGAGTGTCCACGATGCAAGAAGTCGCGCTACAAGCGCATGAGTTTCAATGCTGGTATGAAGGGACCTCCTGCGAAGGTGTTGTGATATCTTCCCATCATTCCAAGGTTTAAGCGTCTTTTCTCAACACCAAAAGACGCAAAAAACTTGAGGTGGCATGCAGAGGGAAGAAAGAAAAACAGAATGATGAAGCATCCAGCCGACTCCCCGCAATGGAAGAACATTGATATGAAGTTTGGTGAATTTGGTGATGAAGTCAGAAATTTAAGGCTTGGGTTGTGCACGGACGGGATGAATCCATTTGGCACTCTTAGTACCCAGCACAGCACATGGCCGGTACTTTTAGTGATCTACAATTTGCCTCCTTGGTTGTGCATGAAACGTAAGTATGTAATGCTTTCACTACTAATAACTGGGCCAAGGCAACCTGGAAACGACATAGATGTTTATCTTGCGCCACTTGTTGACGATTTGAGAAAGATGTGGGACGAAGGGGTTTCCGTGTTTGATGCTCATAATAATGAGATGTTCACCTTGCGTGCAGCTCTTATGTGGACCGTTAATGATTTTCCTGCATATGGCAACTTGTCAGGGTACAAGAACAAAGGAAAAAAAGCATGCCCCATTTTTATTGATGACACCCCAAGCATACACCTTGACAATTGCCACAAAGAGGTGTATCTGCGGACTCGAAGGTTGCTAAGGCACGATCACCCGTACCGTAGGCAGAAAAAGGCTTTCGATGGGAAAGCGGAAGAGGGGATTGCGCCTAGGACATTGACTGGTGAGGAGGTTTATGCTCGAGTTAAGGGTATACGAACAGTATTTGGGAAAACAGAAAAAGCTGCGGACTCAACTGCTCTCTTTAAAAAGGAATCAATCTTTTGGAAGCTTCCTTACTGGAAAGAACATGATGTTAGGCACTGTCTTGATGTAATGCATATAGAGAAGAATGTGTGTGATGCTCTTGTGGGAACGCTGATGAATATTCAAGGCAAAACAAAGGACGGAAAGGGTGCACGGTTAGATTTGCAAAAGATGGGGGTTCATCCAGAATTGTGGGCTCAGGAAAAGGTTAGAAAGGGAAAAGAACAGGAAAAGAGAGATGAAACGAGTTCGAAACAAGGAAAGGGGAAGAGCAAGGGAAAAGGAAAGTCTACAGATGCGTTGAAGAAGAATTACGATGGAAAAGCAAAGGATGCCAAGGCTTATTTACCTCCGTCTTGCTACACATTGTCAAGGGTAGAAAACGGATGTTTTGTGCATGTCTGTACGGCATTAAGGTTCCATCAGGGTATGGATCTAACATGAAAAGATTTGTATCCTTAAATGGAGAATTGAAGCTGACAAGTATGAAATCCCATGATTGTCATGTTCTTATGCAAGTATTCCTACCAATTGCAATACGTGGTATTTTACCGAAGCACGTGAGGGAAGCTATTACAAGCCTCTGTTCTTTTTTCAATACAATATGCATCAAAGTGCATGATCCTTGTGCACTTGATGCTTTGCAGGCGGATGTGGTTGTGACTTTCTGCAAATTTGAGATGTACTTCCCACCCTCATTCTTTGACATAATGGTGCATCTTATTCTTCATTTGGTGCGTGAAATTAAGTTGTGCGGTCCAGTGTTCATGAGGTGGTGCTATCCTTTTGAAAGACACATGGGTACATTGCAAAACAAGGTAAGGAATCGGGCTCACCCGGAAGGAAGTATGATTCAAGGGATCGTAGGTGAGGAGATTGGTAATTTTGTGGCCGACTATATAGCTGTTGTTGAACCTATTGGTCTTCCTACTTCTCGACATGAAGGGAAACTTGATGGTCACAGCACAATCGGGTCGAAACGAATGTCACCTGACCGAGATAAGTTTTTACAAGCACACCTATATGTGTTGCACCATGTTGCAGATGTTCACCCATACTTAGATGAGCACATAGCTAGTTTGCGTGATGAATTTCCATCGAAAGGTGAAAGGGCATTGATGCAGATGCATAATAAGAGGTTTGTGAGTTGGTTTCGTGATCGAGTGATGGGTAGAATGGATGAAAGTGTCACTGATACAGTAAGGTGGCTTGCTTATGGTCCTAGGGATGATGTTCGCTCATTTGAGGGATATGACATAAATGGGTACACTTTTTGGACTGAGCGTCAGGATTTGAAATCTTCCTCGACCCAAAACAGTGGTGTAACGCTT
The DNA here is from genome assembly GCF_001683475.1 of Chenopodium quinoa. NCBI lineage: Eukaryota > Viridiplantae > Streptophyta > Magnoliopsida > Caryophyllales > Amaranthaceae > Chenopodium > Chenopodium quinoa. The sequence continues at coordinate 483,014 of NW_018742726.1, read as the reverse complement.
GTGGCATCGTCAAGGGAGTTTGCAAGTGCTAAGGATAAATCACCCGTTGATGCAGAGTTATCATACTATGGTCGAATTCAAGAAATATGGGAGCTTAATTATTGTAGCCTCACGATTGCTCTTTTCCGGTGTAAATGGGTTGATAATATCAGGCGTAATGTCAAATATGATGACTTTACTCTTGTAGATCTTAGCCACCTAAATGACAGTGCGGAACCATTCATCCTTGCATCTTAGGCTAAGCAAGTGTTTTACGTAACTGACCCAGCAGATATGAAATGGTCTATTGTGCTAGCCGGCAAAAGAAGAATCTTGGCATTGGAGATGTCGAGGATGAGGAAGAATATGATGCGTTTGATGACTCGGCCCCTTTCACTGTTCCTAGACCTGTTGTACCAAATGACGTAGACGACCAAACCAATTATGTGCGATTAGACCACAACGAAGGAATATTAGAATGAGGTACTATTCTTCAGCAATTTTGCAATTTTAGGTGTTGAAAGTATTATCAAATGACACGTTAGCCAAAAATGAATTAATTAATTGTCATAAGTATTATAATTAGGCAATTTATATTTGATTTTATAACTGTACCTTACAAATGTATTTATAATACAACTACTAACGTGTTATGATTGTTATGGCAGGTGATTACATCTCATGGCTGACGATCAGGACCGTGTTTGTGTTGAGGATGTAGAGGATGATGATGATGACTTATCTGAGGATGGTGATGAGTTGTATGATGTGAACAAGGAGCCTGATTTGGGTGAGGCAGAAGATCAGGCTTAGGATGAGTTGGAGCGTAGGTTGGATGCATTTGAAATGGAGGCTGAACAAGCGCCTCCTATTGAAAATGCAGCTTCTGAGACGGTTGGTGAGAACGCTACTTCCCACAATCAAAGCCAAGGACAAAGTGGAGGAGGGGTGAGGGCACCAGCTAAGAAAAAGGTGAGGGGTCCGACGACAAGTTTCAAGAAACCCGTCGGTCCCATGGTCCTGGAGTTCGACAAGGCGGGCCAATCTGTAGGCAAATTCCGTCGTCCATATGCTATTCACGTTGGCATTTGTGCGCGTAAAATCCCGATTACACTTCGTATGCGGGAAGTACCTCCAGGCTTGATTGACACATTTTGGAATGATACAAGGGCAAGTGTTTTATTTGCATATTTATACAATTATAAATACCTTTACTTTAATGTTATGTAAAATGGGAAACTAATAATCGACTTTATTTGTGTTTGCGAAGTCTGTTTAATATTTCTAATGATGCCGCCAAGCGAAGGGTGTTTGAATCTTTGCTAGCGGAAAGATTCAGAGGCTTCAAGAGCGAATTAGTTCGTTGTTGGATTACAAAGAGGAAGAAAAAACCAAAGAAGAAGAAAGGAAATGATGATGAAGTCATCAATGAAGAGCTACTCCCATGGCAAAAATGGCCAAACATATCGAAGGATGATTGGGAAGCTTTTGTTATTCAACAAAGTACAAAGGAAGCAATTGTAAGTTTAAGTAAATTTGATTACAATTGTATAATATATTATCTCTTTTTGAAGTAATAATACTAACAATTCTAATTATGTAGAAACTGAGGGAGCAAAATTCCAAAAATGCAAAGATGAAGCAATACACCCAACGTATAGGGTGTAAGACATTTGGTGAATGGAGGGAAACGTGGGTCAACGAAGGAGTATACCCCACTTCGCTACTAGGGTCGTCCAAAGGACCCTCTTCTTCTTCCACGATCACTACGCTGGTGAGTCGTGCTGGTGATTTCTTCTGTTCACTGCATGCGCGTGACAAGGAGGCCAGAAAATGGGCCATCAAGGCTCCGGAAACCAAAGAAATGGCTGATAAGCTCGTAAGTAACTACGAACTTGAGAACTCTATGAATATTTTGCATAAATATCACTTATGGATGCTATTGGTTTCTGTTTTTTTTATGGCTACAGATTGAACACACTGAAGAACTGGTTGAAGGCAAGCTCGTCCCAAGTGTAGAAAAAGACCCTTTCACCTTGGCTTTGGGAAATCCCTACCATCCAGGACGGGTAGTAGGTGCAGGAGGGTCATTGCTAGGGTGAGAAAAGGTGATGGGTCCAGAGTATACCAAATCAGGAAGATCCCGAGCAAGTGTGAACTCACCTCATGACTTGGTTTCCACGGTGGAATCGATTAAGGAACAAGTCCGCAACGAGCTCGTAAGTGAATTTAACGCTTGGGCGAAGCAAATGAACCTACCGAGCTTGCCTTTCCCCTCGAATACACCCGTCGACTCATGTAGTCACCCAAAAGGACAAGGGGAAGATGATATACATGGAGATGATGATGCAAATGAGGTAGTTTTTAAACTTTTAGTTTTGGCATATTGAGTTATGTAGGATCTAAGGTGGCAGTCATTAATTTCTTGTTGCAGGGTGGTACGCCTACACATGCGGACTCGAGGGAGCTCGATAATCCAGCACCTCATCATTTTCCTGATTTACAGGTGATTTGGTTTAGTTCTATCTTAGTGAATATGCGCACATTATCAATCTTAGTGAATATGGGCACATTATCAATTGTGTAGGAAACGACCCCTTGTGATATGTTTGGTTCTAATAACTGATCTTTCAAATTGGTGTAGGAAGAGACCCGTTGTGCACTTCTACACCAGGACGAATTTAAAGCTTTGCATGTGGTTGCATATGGTAGTGCACAACCGTCCGAACAAGGTACGGTCCATTTGCGACCGCTTAGGCCACAACATTGCTCGGTTGGGATCAATTCTGTTATTACCGGGTTCGAGGACATCCTAATACCGGTGCCCATAGAGGAGGAGGAGTTCACTACACTTTGGGTGGCAAAAGGTAGCTTTGTGCAGTGGCCATGTGCTTGGGTAAGGTTGATGAACCAGGTAATTAAGATTTTGGGTTCGTTCGGTACTTTATGCCCGGTTGTTTTCACAAGAGTTAGATGGATTTGTCTTTTCTAACCAATTGCGTGATTTGTTGTATTAGATTTCGCAAAAAAGACAAACTTCAAAGAGGAAGGTGGAACAACCAATAAGCGTTGATCAACCGGTGCCAAAGAAGAGGAGTGAACAAAGGTCGGAGAGTGATAAAGGGTCAAAGAAGAACTCTTCGAGAGGTTCAGCTTTGCAAGCTACTCCACTTGTTGTTGACACGGTCCTTCAAACGCTGTCTAAAGATTTAACATTTCTACACAACCGTGTTAGTATGTTGCCTAGTGACACTCCCATTCAAGTTCCACTACCTAAGGCAATGTTCCACTTTGATGAGGATGCAGTTGCATGGCTTAGCAAAGAAGATGTGAAAGAATTTCTAAGTGGTTCAATGCTTAACATCTCCCTCGTTCAAACATGCATGAGGTAATTTAATGCCAGACACTATTATGTTATTCTGATTAGTGGTGATTGCTTGTCATTTAATTTCCCATTAATATTTTGTTACCATGCATGCAGAGCACTACAGGAGCACTTACTTGAGATTGATTCTCCGTGTCAAGTAGGGTGGTTATGCCCCGAGCAAATCTCCACTACTAGAATCTTAGGCAACTACCCTGACGTGTTGTCCTATGTTGAACGGGGTATCAAGGAATCATTGCGTGCGGGTAACAAGTTCATATTCGCCCCATGTTTTGAGGAGTACGTTTGACCATGTCAAATTCATTTGTTTCCCCTAATTATATGTTTTACACGGCTAATTATTGACTTGTTTGTGTATTGTCCATTTCTGTAGTGCACATTAGACCCTGCTGGTGATTTGTGTTCCCAGTAACACCATCTTCCTTTTTGATTCAGATCGATTGCCTCATCCGAAAAAGCTCCTCGTGAAGTCTATACTGCGAAAGTAAATATAGCTATCTAGTGTTGATTATCCTTACTTAACTCATTAATTATATTAGTCATACTAATCAAGTTTGAACTTACTTTTCTATAGCGCTATGAAGAAGATAAATTGCCAAGCTCCTCAAGGTCCTACATGGAAATCACCGATGGTAATGCTACATGATTTTGTGATTTTTATAATAAACGATGCGTAAGATGTTGCTAATTTGTTATGCATGTTTGATTCATTTACTGTGTTCCTATGCTAGTGCGCACAACAAGATAACGGAGTTGATTGCGGATTATACGTGATGAGATTCATGTTGGACATAATGAGTCATTGCACGGACTTACAACAGCTTGATGAGGTATGCCATTGACTTAGTTAATTTGCTTTTGTGGTGTGTTTTGATAAGAGAAAACCCTTGAATTGCGTCTTAAAACCCTTGAATTGCTCTAAATAGGTAATAATGACATGTTAAGAGGAAGAATGAGCTATTTTGATCAAAAATATAGAAAATAGGCATACAAGTAGGGATATAGGCCTTATTTCGGCCATTTTGAATGAAATTTCGTCTTAAAACACTTGAAATTATCTTTTAATGTTATTTCAAGCCTTAGCCGCCTCTAACTAGGTAATAATGACATGTTAAGAGGAAGAATGAGCTAATTTGATTAAAAATATAGAAAATAGGCATACAAGTAGTGATATAGGCCTTATTTAATGTGATTTCAAGCCTTAGCTGCCTCTAAATAGGTAATAATGACATTTTAAGAGGAATAATGAGCTAATTTGATAAAAATAAAATATAGACAATAGGCATACAAGTAGTGATATAGGCCTTATTCGGGCCATTTAGGTTGAAAATGCGTCTTAAAACACTTGACTTTCTCTCTTAATGTGATTTCAAGCCTTAGATACCTCTAAATAGGTAATAATGACATTTTAAGAGGAAGAATGAGCTAATTTGATCAAAAATATAGAAAATAGGCATACAAGTAGTGATATAGGCCTTATTCGGGCCATTTAGGTTGAAAATGCGTCTTAAAACACTTGACTTGCTCTCTTAATGTGATTTCAAGCCTTAGCTACCTCTAAATAGGTAATAATGACATGTTAAGAGGAATAATGAGCTATTTTGATCAAAAATATAGAATATAGGCATACAAGTAGTGATATAGGCCTTATTCGGGCCATTTAGGTTGAAAATGCGTCTTAAAACACTTGACTTGCTCTCTTAATGTGATTTCAAGCCTTAGCTACCTCTAAGTAGGTAATAATGACATGTTAAGAGGAAGAATGAGCTATTTTGATCAAAAATATAGAAAATAGGCATACAAGTAGTGATATAGGCCTTATTCGAGCCATTTAGGTAGAAAATGCGTCTTAAAACAATTGACTAGCTCTTTTAATGTGATTTCAAGCCTTAGAATTGCTCTAAATAGGTAATAATGACATGTTAAGAGGAAGAATGAGCTATTTTGATCAAAAATATAGAAAATAGGCATACAAGTAGTGATATAGGCCTTATTCGAGCCATTTAGGTAGAAAATGCGTCTTAAAACAATTGACTAGCTCTTTTAATGTGATTTCAAGCCTTAGAATTGCTCTAAATAGGTAATAATGACATGTTAAGAGGAAGAATGAGCTATTTTGATCAAAAATATAGAAAATAGGCATACAAGTAGTGATATAGGCCTTATTTCGGCCATTTTTAATGAAATTTCATCTTAAAACACTTGAAATGCTCTTTTAATGTTATTTTAAGCCTTAGCCGCCTCTAACTAGGTAATAATGACATTCTAAGAGGAATAATGAGCTAATTTGATTAAAAATATAGAAAATAGGCATACAAGTAGTGATATAGGCCTTATTTCGGCCATTTTGAATGACATTTCGTCTTAAAACACTTGAAATGCTCTTTTAATGTTATTTCAAGCCTTAGCCGCCTCTAACTAGGTAATAATGACATGTTAAGAGGAAGAATGAGCTAATTTGATTAAAAATATAGAAAATAGGCATACAAGTAGTGATATAGGCCTTATTTCGGCCATTTTGAATGAAATTGCGTCCAAAAACCCTTGAATTGCTCTTTTAATGTGATTTCAAGCCTTATCTGCCTCTCACTATGTATTAATGACATTTTAAAAGAATGAATGAGTGAATTTGATAAGAAATGTAGAAAATAGGCATACAACTAGTGATATAGGCCTTATTCGGGCCATTTAGGTTGAAAATGCATCTTAAAACACTTGACTTGCTCTTTTAATGTGATTTCAAGCTTTAGCTGCCTCTAACTAGGTAATATTGACATGTTATGAGGAAGAATGAGTTGATTTGGCAATAAATGTAGAAAATAGGTGAAGTAGTAGTCATATAGGCCTATGTATTAAATTTTTGTCTAACTTAAATTGTAAATGTATTTTTACATACATAACCTAAGTAATTAATTCTAGCTAACATCATTTTTGTTTAACCAAGTTTTGCAAGGTACCAAAAGGAGGTCCATTGACGAGCAAAGAGCTGAATGAAGTTCGAGACATGTTACTGTCTTTCATCACATATAATTTAATTTGAACTTGTTAACTTATACATTAATTATTAGTATAGTTTGTAAATATAACACCTTTTAATTAATGAGTTCTAGCTATAGTTTGTAAATATTTATGTATTGTTGTTATTATTCCAATGTAAAAATTATTATATTATTAGTATTTTTAATAATAATATTATAATAATAATAATACGGGTAATAATTATTATTATTATTACTGTTATTATAATATATATTAATGGCAGAATTCATACGGGATGTGCAGGTATTTAATTATTTTTAATTTTAAAAAAAAAAATTTAAAAAAAAAACAGGTTTTTGCCACCGGTTTACACATTGAACCGGTGCCAAAATATTTTCCAAAACTGGCGGGCAAACTTTTGCCACCAGTTCAATGTGTAAACCGGTGGGAAAAACCTTGGTTTTGCCACCAGTTCACCCCATAACCGGTGGGGAAAGTCTGCCATCTATAACATCAATCAAGTGTTTTTGCCACCGGTTCACTCCAAAACCGGTGGGAAAAGTTGTTTTTGCCACCGGTTTTGAACCGGTGGGAAATCTTTGAGGATTTACCACCCCCCAAATCAAGAACGGTTCAAAACCGGTGGCTAATGTGTGGTTTGAACCAGTGGGGATTGGGGTTTTTCGCCTAGTGGATGTTGGTTTCATTCGGCAATGCTACTTCCCTGATTGGGTTACAATTTTGTGCTTGTAAAAAAGCCGAATGGAACCTGGCGCATGTATGTAGACTACACAGACTTGAACAAAGCATGTCCAAAGGATAGCTATCCTCTCCCAAAGATCGACAGTCTGGTCAACTCTACAGCCGGCCATGCCTTGATGAGTTTCATGGACGCCTATTCAGGCTTTCACCAGATACCCTTGTGGAAGAAAGATCAAGAAAGACGGCATTCGTCATTGATCAAGGGTTATTCTGCTATAAAGTGATGTCGTTTGGTTTGAAGAATGCGCCTGCTACCTTCTAGAGAATGATTGATACAGTCTTCATTAATCAAATTGGAAGGAATGTGGAGGCATACATTGATGATATGATAGTCAAATTCAAACTTCAAACGGACCATCTTACAGATCTCCGAGAAACATTCGCCACACTCAGGCGGCACCAGGTCATGCTCAATCCCAAGAAATGTGTTTTTGGTGTTGAGTTTGGGAAGTTTCTCGAATTTCTGATTGATCAAAGGGGGATAGAGGCTAATCCAGAGAAAATATAGGCTGTCATAGACATGCAGTCGCCCCGTACTGTGAAGGAAGTTAAAAAATTAACAGGTTGCCTGGCGGCATTAGGGAGATTTCTCAGTTGGTCAGGCGACAAGTGCCTCTATTTCACTACTACATTTAAGAGCTAATACAACGGCTTTTTCTGTAGTATTAGGTGTCAAAAACCGTTGTATTAGACCTAATACAACGGCTAACAACCGTCACATTTGCTGGGGTTGGATTAGGTCTAATACAACGGCAAAAGTGACCTAATCCAACGGATTGAGCAATCCGTTGTATTAGGTTCCTTTTTTTGTTTTTGGGAATAATTGGACCTAATCCAACGGATTGCTCGCCCAATCCATTGGATTAGGTCCTTTTTTTTTTTAATCCGTTGTATTAGTCTTTATTTTTATTTTTTTCCTTTTGATACCGTTGTATTAGACCTTTTTTTTCTTTTTATTTTGGAAAACCGTCGTATTAGGTAATTTTCTTAATATTTTTTTTTGGAATATATAATTATATATTATACCAATATATATATTATATATAATTAATTAGTTTAAATCTAAAAGGTATAATATATAATAAATATAAATTATATTAGTAATTAAAAATAAACAAAGTGCTTATAATATATTCGTTGCATTACAAAATAAACGAAGTGCCGATACTAACTAATAATAAATGAAAGTTCACTAATTAATTAACAATCGTTTGAAATAAAATTAGTACTTGCAATAGATACATAAAATCAACATTAGTCCGTACTTCATTCATCCCGGGGTAGCTCATCGTCATCAAGCACCTACACGTAAAAATAATAATAATAATATATTAGGACAAGGTATATAATTCAACATTAGGGACAAGTAACAAATAATATAATGCATATAAGCCAAACAAAAGCTAAAACAAGTAATGCATAAGCCACAACACCAACAACGTAACAACAACAATAACAACACCAATTGGGGAAATTAAATAACGCACAACAACACGAACACACAACACACAACACAACAACACGACACAACATCACACAACGCAGCACACAGCAGCAGCAGGCAGGCAGCAGCAGCAGCAGTAGCAGAATAACTGTATTGTACTGTCTTCCATTTCAAATGCCATATGATGCTATAAGTAATCAGAATACCTTTATACGTATCACTGGAGTCCAGAGATGAGTGGAATTCTAAGGTTTCACCTCATACATTGAGGGTCTCACATGGTATCATAAATGCCTATTTTCATCAATTAGTCTCCACCAGACTATATATCCTAACCACTCTTTAGTAAGATACTTCATGAATAATAATAGTGTTTAACTTAATTAAACAACAATAAGGAATCCCTAAATTCAGAAAGATACTCCTGGAAATGAGAACTAAGATGTTTAGTTGCTTTATTGATAGTGACTCTCATCCTAGCCCCAAAACTTGAGTTTCCAAAAATTTAAGACGAGCAAAAAAAAAAATATTTCAAATCAGAATAAATTGGATGACAAAACTAATATTACTAGTGTAGATGAGCAAACCTGTCTTTGAACAAAATTAATCATCTAAGTAAATAAGTTCGTTCATTCTTACAGATTTATGCTCCCAGTCCTCAGTGGACAACTTGTTAATCCTAAGCTGATATTAGATGGGACCATCCATGTGATATCTAGAGAGCTAACTCTGTCCAAAAGGGAAAAAAAATAGTTAAATGCAATCCACATGCGTCAATAAAAAAGGTTTACCTTGCCTAAGCCAAAATCTAATGCAAGTCTTTGCAATTTTCCACCAGAAATATTCATAGCTTCTTGATCCATTAACAGCTCAATTCAAAAAAGCTTTATAACATTTGAAATAAATTGGGGATTAGTATATATCAATAGTCTTGCTACAACATATAGCGAAATTCATTCCTTACTTCACCCAAATTGTAAATGAATCTAGATGAAAAAAGAATATGGTCAATTTGTTTGCTATGAAACCACACATCCACTTCAATAAGCACTATTAGCTTGTCAAACTGCTTATATATATTTTTTTTAAGTTTTTTTTTATAATTCATCCCTCACCACGTTCTTTTAAACTTCATTATTTCAGTACTTGTAAGTGTAGATACTAGTATCACATACTGTTAAGCTTTTTACCCATCTAACAATTGAACGAATTCACTAAAACTTCCCCATGTACCCACTCCCAAAGTCCCAAAGCTAAGTCTCAATACAACACCTTCACCCAAAACTCTACTGTACCCCCTCCCCCCAAACCCAACACACAAAATCAATATTCTTATAATTTATACACTACAACTCTAATACCACCAGGGAAAAAAGGAAAAAAAAAAAAAAAAAAAAAGTATATATATATACATGCCTCACACTCTGGATATGTAAAAGTTGTGCATCCTAAAAATAATTAATAGGTATCTAATTATGTACTACAATTTAATCAACCTAATTTGTAATCTTGAGTTGAAGAACCTTCGTATACTCCAAAGATTTTAACAAGGTTCAATATAGGGTTATCTAGTGATTAGGATGGGGTCATTGGGTTATAATGCAAGCTGATACGATACAAAGACCCTATAATGGAAAACAAATATTGACAACTAAGAATCATGGATTTAAAAAACAGAAGGAAAAATATAAAGGAAAAGAAGATGAAACAGGAAAGTACATTTCTCTTTAAAGAACCTGATTCATTTTCTTATCCTAAAATCATTCTTTGTACAAATGATTAATCAAATTACAAGGGTGTAAAGCTTTTGCATCATACAATGCAAGAAAAAATTCAAACATCAATACATTCATAGCCCTCCTAAACCTATTAAAAATTATATGTTCAGTTACAACCAAAGTATTTTTTACAGAGTGGGTTCAGTCTTTTACAACGATACATGTTAAGTGGGGAATTTCTGGGTTAGACTTTTCATTATAAGATTCGAAAGGTTGATAATTATTATAAATTAGCTAAGAGATACTATGAAAATCTTACTACTGTAAGTATGATCCTGAAATTTAAAAACATTCCCACAAATAATTTGATAAGAAATATCATTTGTTCAAAGACCCATTAATTTCAAGTAGTGCAAACTCATATAAACGAAAATCATAGACCTATTAAAAGAAAAACCAATACATAGTTTATTCATTTATTTCAAAAAAACAAATGCAGAAAACCAATTAACGTATGAACTAGAAAGGAATGTACATACCTTGTCATGAAATCCCCTAAATTCTTGAAAAGAATGAATATAAATTTGAAACATGTCAGCAAATACATATTTGAAAACGAAATTAAACAAAGAGAAACACTAAATTACCAATCGAAACATGTAATAGATGGGGAAAAAAGCCCCTAAAGATCAATACTTTATAGGGAGAGAAAAACATACCTGAATTAGGCCGTCGAAAAAATTAAGATAGATTATTGAAATAATCATCAATTTTGTTTCCTCAATTTGTGGTAGATCTAAAAGATCATGCAAAAGAGAGGGAATTAGAGAAACAATTGATTTGACAGAGGAATTCGAATAATATATAATCAAATTTATCATCAAGATTACTAGAAATTGACAACTAAATAAGGAATTTTCTACAATTTAAAGCCCAATTCACTGAATTAAAAAAAAATATCAGAAAAAATCAAAATAACAAAATAAGCATAAAAACAAAAACCCTTGAAATTAAAATATAAAGAGAAAGGAGAAAATACCGAAAAACAATTAGAATGTATACCAAATATGATGAAATCAAAGAGCTTCTTCCAGTTTAGTTTGTTGCTGGGTCTGCAACTTTGGAGAGCGATGAATTGATGAGAGAATTTTAGTGAAGGCTAGGGTTTAGTTATTAGAGAGTAAAAGGAACGGTTTTGATGTTTTCCGGCTTTTCCCCCAATTTTGTTCAAGTTCGCAAGCTACATGTGCTTATCACGTGATTAATATTCAGGACGCTTATTTGGGTCAACAATAAGTGATGACGCTGAAAAGCGTCAAAAAAACACGGGAATCCAATTTTCCACTGACGCTCTGTTGACTGCGTCGAAAAACAATGGGTTTTGTAGTAATTGCCACTGATATATGCTACTGGACTGCTGATGACAGTGTTCGAGGTACAAACTATCCTAATTTCTGTAAGCAAGTTTCAGATTACATGACATATCTTTTGCTTAGGCAGAAGTCATTGGTATCACTGGTGGTGGGAATGTATGAGATTCGATTCGAGGATACGTGTGAAGAGGCTAAGAAGGTTATGAACCGGAACGTAGACAGTGGTTGGTTTACAAGAATATGTGCAGGGGCTAAGAAGTTTGTAACCAAGAAATTGATGTGTCAGATTTCATAAATAGAAGGCCAAAATACATGTCCAAAAAAATACAGCATTAAACAAAAAAAAAACGATTGATAGAAATAAACAACAATCCAATCCGATCAATAAACAAGCAACAATGAAATGCAAAAGTCAAACGATAAATAAAAAAAAAAGGATCAAAATGCAGAAAATATAAGTAAAATTAGCTGATTGAACACGGAATATGTCAATAATCTTGCTGCACAGTGAGTACATAAGTCCTTAAGATGCAAACAGAGGTTCTGCATGGTTAAGTATAGGATATCACATTCTCACTAGAAATAAAATCTGATCATATTTTCTTCTTAAAATAAAAGAACCTATTGCACGAAACACATTTCTTTAAGCATCTAATGACAGAAAGCTCTACATTGTATTAGTAGAACAAAAATTGGAAAATGTAACCTATTGTATTAGACACTAGACAAGAGATTCTCCTTGAAGTTTCATGTGAAAAGGTAATGCTGCTTGACTAGGGATCATGAATCTGCCCATGGATTTATATTGACTTCGTGTAAATAAACATGCTAGGAATATCAAAATAAGGGAAGCAATAGTAAACGCCTAATTATTACTTGCTGAAACATAGAATTGAGCACAAGGCACATGGTCTGCTACTAAAGAAATCAAAGCTAGCTTAAACTACTTGCAGAGTCACATGCCTAATAATGAAGCCTTTAGCAGATTCAATTACATTGAATGAAACTAATCATAATGCCAAAACATTCAATTGTTTGTAAACTTGACTTCTGGTAGAAATTATAACAAAACAAGTTAAATAGCATAAATATTTTCCATGATTAACCATAAGTCATGGACTGAAAACATTTGAAAGTAACAACTAAGTGAAATTCTCATTCCTAATAACAGTGAAAATAAATTAAATCCAACCAAGTCTTAAACACAATAACCTCCCAAAACAATAATGGCACAGCATAAAAATGAAATTAAAGATGAAATTAGAAGCAAAAACTCACGGTGCTAAAACTAATCGGGGATAGTTTCGAACAAGACTCTCCGTCTCATCAAATGACTCCACACCAGTCTCCCAAATAATATGCAAATTCGGCCGCTGCTCCAATATTTGAAAGTATATATTAAATAGAGCAATGTTCATAGAATTAGCCCCAAAGGATCCCCCAAGCACTAGCAGCACCACCACCTCAGAATCTGAAACGGCTAACAGAAGGTTTATGCAGATCATATATCAGTCCATGATTCACAAAGGGAAATTTTTACTTCAGTAGTAGTACGTCTTGTGTGCTATGTCTTTAGATTGCAGTAAGATTTATTTAGGTGTTTTGATATTGCCCGCATTGTCTTGAAATTAGATAAGTTTTACAATATTACTAGTGTGTAGATACTAGATAGATTATGCAATTTAATTTATTGGCAGCACCTTTGTTTTCGCTACATATATAAGCGAGGGAAGTAACACTGACAAATCCTAAGTGGAAATCAAGTATTCCCAAATAAACCCCCAACAAAAATTAGGGTTCATAAATCGAAAAACCACCCCCAACAACCACCCTCAAGCAAGCAATCAGCCACATGCAACATTCGAACAAATCAACAAATCTAAATCCAAATATTCGAGCAATCAGCCACATGCAAGGTTTAATCTAACACTAAATACAAAACAAAATCAACAAATCCATAATTGGTAGACGAAAATTCAAGGTATACCTACCTTAGATAGAGATCGAGCACAGTAGAACAAAACGGCGAGGTAGGAGACGACGCAGCGGCGGCGAGGGAGGAGAATGAAGGAAGGAGCAGCGGCGAGTTGAGGGAGGAGAACGAAGGAAGACTGAGCTGAGAAGTTTGGGAAATGGGGTTTCAATTTCATTTTTGGCTCTAATATTTCAGCATTTCCCGGTTTTTTTTTTTTTTTTTTTTTTACTCATCCGTTGTATTAGGTCTTAATCTTTTTTTCTTTATTTATTTTTTAGGGCTGATCCGTTGGATTAGCTCCAATTGAAAAATAGAAAAAAAAAAAAAAACAAAAATCGGGAACACTATCCGATGTGTTAGAAGAATAATCCGTTGTATTAGCTCATCTAATACAACAGATTAGTATATCTAATACAACGGTTAGTATAAACCATTGTATTAGCCCTGTCTTAGTGTAATACAACGGATTAGCCTAGTCTAATACAACGGTATGAAATTAGCCGTTGTATTAGCTATTTTTGTACCGTTGCATTAGATAAAAAATGTAGTAGTGTTTCTTCCAAGCAATCAAGAAGAAGACTATGTTTGAATGGGGGACGGATGCAGAGGCAGCCTTCCAAAAGTTGAAGGAACACTTGCACTCTTTGCCAAGGCTCGTCAGCCCTTTATAAAAGGAAGTGTTATACATGTACTTGGTCGTCTTTGATCATGCTCTCAGCGCTGTTCTCCTTGCTAGGAAAGAGACGGCTGCCAGCTCCTTGTCTATTTCATCAGCCATGTCCTGAAGAATGCTGAGTTATGGTACTCCATGGTTGAAAATTTTGGCCTGGCCCTCTTCATGGCAGTTAAGAAGCCGAAACCCTAATTCTTGGCACATCAGGTCGTGGTCTACACTAACCAACCAATCAAGCGGCCACTGAAAACCATGGAATCATCCAGCCGAATGATTAAATGGGCAATTGAAATGCAAAGCCTAGAAATTACTTTTGAGCCAAGGAAAGCAGTGAAGGGATAGGCACTTGCCGACTTCATTGTTGAAATGACCAGGCCGGCTAATCTAGAAAATCCTGACCAAGTCTGGAAGGTATATGTGGACGGGAGCTCCATAATGAACGGTTGTGGTGCAGGCGTCATATGTTAGTCTCTTGAAGGGGACAAATATGAATATGCACTGCGTTTTAAGTTCCAGGCCTCGAATTACGAGGCAGAATACGAAGCCCTACCAGCCGGAATCCGCATGTGTAAGGCGGTTGGGGCAAAGAAAGTGGACGCCTGCTCAGATTCGCAATTGATTGTTAGCCAATACCATCGTGACTATGAAGCCACACATCCGGCTATGATCAAGTATTTACAGGCGGTCAAAGAAGAGGCTTGGACACTTGAGGAATACCATCTAAGTCAAGTGCCCAGGTCCGTGAATAACCAGGCAGATGCCCTCTCCAAATTGGCATCATCCGCCTCTTGTGACACACCAAGGTCTATTTTCTGGGAAGTGATGGAAAAAGGGAGCATTGAGGAGGAACCCATTGGAGTCCTTGATCGAAGCGCAACCTAGATGGATGGCATCCGGGCATACTTAACAGACGGCATCCTACCGGATACTTACCCAAAGATGATCATAATGAAAAAGCGTGCGTCCAACTTTGAAATTCATAATGGGGAACTTTTCAAGAAAGGCTATCTTCAACCTCTTTTGAAGTGTGTTACCCCAGAAAAGGGCCGAGAGGTCCTCGAAGATTTACATTCAGGGTTCTGTGCCTCCCACATAGGCGGCAAGACCCTAGCAAAGAGAGCCAAGCGACAAGGCTACTTCTAGCCTACCCTTGAAGCAAACGCCATGGAGATGGTGAAAAAATGTGACAAGTGCCAAAGATTTGGCAAGCTCATCCATCGTCCGGCCATTGACCTGACGGCTATCCATAGCCCAGTACCATTCGCCAAATGGGGTATGGACATTCTGGGTTTATATAAGCCTCCTACAGGCGGACGGAGATATATTTGGTAGCAGTCGACTACTTCACCAAGTGGGTAGAAGCGGAGGCGGTCAAAGGCATCAAAACAAAATAAGTTATCTCCTTCATTTGGAAAAATGTAATCACCCGGTATGGGGTACCCATGTCTATGGTCTTTGACAATGGTCCTCAATTTGAGACGCCTGCTCTCAAGAGTTGGTTGGGAGACCAAGGGATCTCTCACTGTTTTGCATCAGTCGGCCGCCCCCAAGCAAACAGCCAGGTTGAAGCCTTCAACAAGTTAATCTCTTATGGCATTACAAAGAAAATTGAAAGAGCTGGCGGCCTATGGGCTAACGAGTTACCGCATGTTCTATGGGCCATCAAGACGACTGAAAAAGGGGCGACTAGTGAAACTCCATTTCTCATGGTTTATGGGGAAGAGGTTGTTCTGCCTATTGAGCACTATGAGCCGACTCTTCGAGTCATGCTTTATGACGAAGAGGCTGATTGGGAGGCCATGCCGCTAGCATTGGATTCACTTCTAGAACGCAAGGGTAATGCAGATTTGCGCCATGAGATCTACCGTCTGAGAATGACGAGAGCTTACAATAAAAGAGTGCACAAGCGGCCCCTAAAAGTAGGGAACTTTGTGTTACGAAAAATGGAAGCAATCAGTAGGGCCAACGAACAGGGAAAGCTGACTCCTAACTAGGATGGCCCCTACCGAATCTATGAAGAAGTTAAAGGCGGCACCTACCGCCTGGAAACACTAGACGGCAGGCAGCTAGCCAAAACATTGAACGTAGAGAACTTGAAAAAGTACTACTTCTGAGATGTGTAAATTATTTGTATATGTAAACATGTCAATAAAATTTGCAATTTATTTTTCAGTTTTTGCAAAGTCTCCTTAGTGGGGCAAGCCGCCTGTACAATACACAGTCGGCCTTATTTCTTTTAATCACTTACTCTCGCATGAGTAAAAATGTTAAGACTGGACAACTTAGCAAACTGTTCTTTTCTAAACAACCTAACGAGGCCACAAGCCGGATGATCAACCTGAGGCCCATGCCCGGATGATCACCTTGAGGCCTAAGGCCGAATGATCAATCTGAGGCCCATGGCCGGGTGATCCTTATAAAATTAAAACAATACGTCTGTCCCAAACAAGAGCAGGCGTCCGGCGACATCCATCTGGGTGAATTCGTCGCACAGAGCATCTCCCATTTGGGTGGCACATTGCTATATAAACCTAAAACAAACGACCCTACCGAATGTCCCCAAGACAACCTCGTAGTCGTTTGACTTAAGACAAAGATAAACGTACCGCCCTAAACTACAAACACACGGTAGACAGTTAAAATCTAAGTCAGTAACCGCCTGTTATTGCTTGGGACAATACAGTCGGTATAATTTGAGTAAATGAGCTAAGAAAAACTTGGCGAATAAAGAGGTACCATGTGGCCAAAGCCGCCTGTTTCTTCTAATCACTCAAATCAAAGTGACAAAGATTGATTAACCCTAATGGTTAACTCATAGTCACTCCCGCAAACATGGGATGGAACCTAAACGATACGAACCAAACCGCCTGCTTTTTGGCAAACTGACGTACCCAGCCACTATTCCTCTAAAAGTTTGCAAGCACTAAAAATTGTAAACAGAAAAACAACATGGGGCCACAGCCAACTATTTCTTTTGTTCAAGTGACGGAGACTGATTAACCTCAAAAGATTAACTCATAGTCACTCACACAACCTACAATGGAATCTAAAAGGTACGAATTAAGCCGCCTATCCTTGTAATAAAGAGATGACATTCGACCACTATTCCTATTTTGGTTAGCAACACTGTGGAAGCTACTTTGATTAAAAACATCCAAATTGGTGCCTGTTCTGTACAAGCACCAAGCAGACAGACTATTAACAATCAATAAAATAAACTAAGTCCAAAACTTAGTGGCAAAAGCGAGGTTCGTTAAAGAACTATATTGAGGATGAAAGCCGGATAATGGTGTGTGTCCGCCTTTCATATAGCCGCATGTCCGCCTGGTTTGGGGCAATCACTATAGTGATTGATTGACCCAGAAATCAGTCATACTCTTTAAAGAATTAAAGATTTTCAAGTCAATCCATCAACCATAGAAAACCAGGTGCACAGCCGGCTAGAGGCAAGAACAGTCGGCATACCAAAATAATCGGCACTTGAAAAACGCAGCATTCATAGAAAAAGGCAAGCTACACTTGGCAAAATTCATGGTTTGCATAAAAAAAAATTCAAATTCAAAGTTTGAAGAAAACGGCCAAAACGGCCGAAAATTTAATATTAACAGTCAGCCAGGAGACCGACAAGACTGTTAAAATTTTAAATTGTCAAACCCCGACCCCTTGGTCGAATAATGATACTGAACAAGCGGCACATAGGCCGAAGAAAGTTGACATATAAGAAAAGCGGGAGTTCAAGCAGTTGGAGGGCGTTCAGTGTCGGCAGCCGCTTCCTTTGGATCCTCAACCGACGGCTGTTCTTTCTCGGCATCCGCCTCCTCCTACGGTGGCTCTTCTTCGGCATCCGCCTCCTCCTCCTCCTCCTTGTCATCCCCTTCCTGGTCTGACTCCCCGAAAGTGGAGTCAGACGCCTCATCCTCCGCATCCTCCTCGTCGTCTGCCTGCTCCATGATCTTCCTGTTGTATTGATCAGTACAGGCGACGAATTGGCTCTCGTATTTTTCATAGCTGGAGTTTGGGAAGAGGGCCGCCCAGATCATCTTCATAATGGTGCTGCATTCGTCCATCATGTCCTGAACAATGGCCATCTTCTCCTCGCCAGCTTTCTCATTAAGCTTTTGGATGAGGTCAGCCTCTTGATTCTGCAGGCGGCCCTTGAGTTTATTTACCAGGGCGCGGAGTCCCTCGGCTTCCTTGTCCGCCTCCTTGAGAGGCGTCATCTCAACTTTGAGGTCCTTTACAGACTTCTCTAGCTCCAAGATCTTCTTCCTGGCCGCCTCTATGTCCTTCTTGACCTGCAAAGTGGCGGACGCCCAGTAATACAGTATATCAATGGTCAGAATCTTGTTTTGAGCTATCTGGAACATAGCTTTATCAGAATCAGAGCCGGCCATGGCCTTCACAGCTTTTACCTCTTTGTTCTTTTCGGAGATGGGTTTGCGGAGACCATACGCTCGCAGCATAGACTGCACTCGGCCAAAAACAGTCGTCAGTTACAGGCGACCAGACAAATATTTCAATGACAAAAAAAAGAGAGAGAACTTTTTATTAAGTATACCTCGGCAAGGAGAGCTAAGATGGCTTCAAGGTTAAGGGTGCCGACTCCCTTAACAGACTTCCTGTCCTCAACAGGGATGGCCTTCAACATGGACTTGGCCATCTGAACCAGGTCTGGCTCTTGAGGGGCATCTGCAAAGTAGACCCTGATTAATACGCGGCATAAAAACAGAAAACAAGCCGCCTGATTTCAGAGGAGTCGGTTGCTTGATGAAACTTGGGAAATTTGAACAAATTATACCTCTCGCCGCCTCTTTCTCTCTCGGAGGCCGGCTGCTCCCAGGGGCAGCTGCAGTTCTTCCCCCACTTTAGGGAGTCCTTCCTTGCCTTTCGGCTGCATGTCTCTTGGCGTTGCCAGGAGTCAACACATCCCCAGTCGTCTGTTTCCTGACCTTGGGGTCCGGCTGGGAAGAGGAGGAAGGTCAAGCTACGTCGCTCTGCACCACAAGTCATTGAGTCATAAACACGCAACATATATGAAAAGAAATTGTGCTAAGTTAAAGTAACAAACCTTGGGCGCCTGTTTGGCAGGCGACTCCTTAGTAGACCGCTTGCCCAGAATGGCCGCGTGGATTTGGGCGACTGCTTTCTTGGAGGCCGAGATTTTGTCCATAGATTTATCTGAAAAAGATGAATCAAATGGTTAAACGATGAATCAGTCAAGTCTTTCAAGACACTCTAACAGGCGGTTCACTACTTCTCGGCATCTCCTCGCTAAGGCCGCAGGAGGCCAAATATGTCCCATCGTATAACCAGTTATACTTTGGGATGTAATTTTGAGGGATAAACTCCCTCACCCCATTCTCGAGGTTCGCCTGTATATCAACTTTGAAGAGCCCTCGATCTAGGATCTCTTCTTTTGCTCTTTGAGGAACATGCGGCAAATCAGATTCGCCTGTCAAGTAAGGTGGATTCCTGTTCCACCCTATTGAACTTCTTGTTCTTGAACTTGTCAGGGTGGGAGACTATGTAGAAGGTGTTCCTCCATTCCTTCCACTTGTTCACTTTCCCCATGGTCATCATGTAGCCCTTGTGGCTAATTAGCTGGAACCAGCCGGCCCCGCTTGGTTTTGGGGTCCGATTGAGATAGTTCATGTGAGAGAATGCTTCGAAGTTAGGCTCTACTTCATGCATCTCACAACCGGCAACATAGCCTAAAATATTGAACCATGAGTTTGGGTCCAGTTGCCAGACTCCCAGTTGGTGCCCATCCGAAATCCTCTCTACAGCCGGATGTAGAGGAAATCTTAAACCAACTTTAATAGCCGCCTCATAGCAGCCAAAACACTCGTCCCTGTAGCTGGACTTCTCTGGCCAGACTATCGTATCCTCGGCATCCGGCACTGTAAGATTATAACCATGACCCATTACATGGTCAGCCCTAAAACTAACAATCTTTTCAGACATGGCCCTCTACCTGCCTTGGGGAACGTGGCAATAGTAAAGGGCTTACATGTCTCTTTAGGTTGCAGTCGGCTATGCCTAGCTCTCCCCTTTTTCTACTGAATGACTCTCTCTCGTCGCATGTAGCCGAGAGTGCTTCTCCTCAAAGTCACTAGAGTGCCGACTGGAGGTGCTGGCTCAGAGTCACTGCTCGAGCTCTCGGGCAAAGCAGCCGCCTGCCCGGATAGATCAATAATGGGAGGATCATTTTGTACCTCCTCCCTTGAGTCTGCCAAGATAGAATTACTCAGGGTGCTTGGGGCGCCTGGTGGCACGTCTGATATCTCACTAATCGACGCTTAAAATTAGGAGCCGTGTGAATTTGTTATCCTGGTCGTGCTCTTTGTTTTGGCCATGGTGTCCTACATAGACACATAGACAGTCGGACTTGGGGAAGTTCGCTAAGGGTGGTCCAGCATGGGGGAGTCGGCACTCCTGGTTCTAGATTCAGCCGTCCCCGGTGATCGGCTGATCACTAACCTAGGTCGTGTCGTGTGCTTTTGGGCTACCATTTTTGAAAAAAGGAAAAACAAATAGAGAAAGTGCAAAAGAAAACAGGCAGTTACCTTTGAGTGAAGAAGTATGAACTTTTGAAAAATCAGGCGGCTGAAGAAGCAGGCGGTCTGAAAACAAGCGGCAGTCGTCTAAAATGTCAGAGCAAAAGTCCAAAATTCTGTCAAGAAAAGTTTCTGGAATGTCCAAATGATTTGGACGTCCCCTATTTATAGGGGGGAATTTCTAGGGTAAAAAAAAAAAAAAGGGTAAAAACCGTTAGCCTATCATAGCGTGACACCTGTCACAAGCGCCACGTGGTATGCCACGTCACCCCTGTGAACGGCAAATGATTAGGGGATTTTTCCCCGCCATGTGGACCACTCAAGCCCTACCACGTGTCCGCCACGTGGACTAACCAGAGTCCGCCATGTGTCACCTCGTGAGAGGTCCAAGGTGAGCCAACTAGGAAACTGGCCTCTAACGGCCCAAATTCCTAGGCAAAGCCCAGTTAGTCCTAGGTTTACTGAAACCTATTACCGGGCATATTTTTCAACACCCTATAAAAGGGAGATGTTTCCCCCTCAGGAAACAACGATTAACTCACATTAACTCACACTAACTCACAATCAGAGAAAGTCAGACACCACCAAGAGGCGGACAAGGGCATAAAGACAAAGGATGTCATCTCCTTCATTTGGAGGAACATTATCACCCGGTTTAGGGTACCTATGTCTATGGTCTTTGACAATGGCCCTCACATTGTTTTGGGAGATCAAGGGATCTCACATTGTTTTGCATCAGTCGGTCGTCCCCAAGCAAACGGCCAAGTTGAAGCCTTCAACAAGCTCATCTCAGACAGCATTAAAATGAAAATTAAAAGGGCTTGCAGTCTATAGGCAGATAAGTTGCCTCATGTCCTATGGCCCATCAAAACAACTAAAAAAGGGGCAACTGGTGAAACCTCGTTTCTCATGACATATGGCACTGAAGTCGTCCTGCCTATTGAACATTATGAGAAAACACTTCGAATCATGCTCTATGATGAAGAGGCTAATTGGGAGGCCATGCGGCTAGAATTAGATTCACTCCCGGAGCGCAGGGGCAATGCCGCCTTGCATCATGAGATTTACCGTCTGAGAATGACGAGAGCCTACAACAGAAGAGTGCACAAACGACCCCTAAAAGTGGGGGACTTTATGTTACGAAAAATGGAGACAACCGGTAGGGCCAATGAGCAAGGAAAGCTGACCCCTAATTGGGAAGGCCCCTACCAAATTTTTTAAGTAGTGAGAGGCGGCACCTACTACCTGGAAACTCCAGATGGCAAACAGCTAGCCAAAACTTGGAATGTAGACAACTTAAAAAAGTACTACTTCTAAGACTTGAAATTTTTTGTAAATAGAGTCTATCAATGAAACGATGCTTTATTTTTATGGTTTCTTGTACAAAGTCCCGTCTGTGCAATGCACAACCAAGCATACGGTCTGCTCTAACTTGAGTAGATATAGGCTTAGTCCAAAACTTAGCAGCTATTTTGAGGCCAATGGCCGGATGACATTCTAACATGAGCAGGCAACCGGCGACGCCCATTCGGGTGAATTCGTCAAAGAGAGAATCTCCCATTTGGGTGGTACATTGTTCTATAAATCTTAACTCAAGCGGCTTTAATAATTAATAGAGACCTAGATACAACCGGTCGTTGTTTCAAAACAACACAAACGGTAACTGATATCTTGGTCAGATATAACCAGTCTTTGCCCAAAGGCACTACAGCTGGTTACAAATCAAAATTAAGCAAGGTCAAAGCCTTAGCTGCTAAAACATAACATGGTTATGACCCCTACACCCGGCCAATGGTCGCCTACTATTATGTAACTGGCAAAGACAGATTACCCTAAGGGCTAATTCACAGCCGGTTAATAGAATAATCTAGGTTGGTCTCTAGCCAAAACCGTCTGCTATTCCAACTTAGAAAATAAGTTGACAAATCTCTCTAAAGGCGGCCAAAGACCATCTATCTATTCGTCTGGATGCTTGATTGGACGGCTGCCTACTTAGGTTTGGGCAATTACCAAGCAAACAACCGTCCAAGGGCAGATAAAGCCAATGCACCCTGTAAACCGCATGTGTTAAGTTACATGCAAAAATATTCGTGCATACCAGAAAATTGCAAAAATTGAAGCAAAATATATCAAGAGCAAATATAGGAAAAACCGACTCAGTCGGCAAATTCTATTAAAAATAATTGTCAATCGGAACTACGTCTGGGAGGAAAGAGAATACATATGAAATACTCGGCACGCAGGCCGGAAATAAAAAAACAAGATTCACTACTGCTGGGGAGTTTGAGACGTCTGGCATTGGCCAGATGGAGGAGCATCTTGAGTTTGCTGAGGTTGGGCTTGATTAGCGTCAACCGGCGCTCGTTCTTCCGCCTACTCCCCCCCTGATCTTCCTCGAAGCCCGCAATGCCAGCCCATTCCTCGAAGGGAGCCGGCTTTTCAAGGCCGAGAGCCTGAGCATCGTACACTCGGTGGCATACTTGTACCTCAGCTCAAAAAACTCCCATTCGTAGTTCGGGTGAACGAGGGGCCAGGCCATCTTCATACGAGCCTCGCAGTCCTGCTCGTTTTCAAAGACCAGCCAGTCCTGCTCGGCCGCCAGCTCGGTCTTGTGGTCGCCTGCGTCTGGGCCAACTCGTTCTTCAACCGGGAGACGTTTGCCCTAAGCTGGGTGTTCTTCTTGTCAGCATCCCCTAGAGCCTTGACATCGGGCTGGGGGTTCTTCACTTGCAGCTCAAAGTCAATTGCCTTCTTATTTTCTGTCTCCACAGCCGCAGTAAGCTGCTTGATAAGCTTCTCCTGTTTCATCTCCCGGCTTTTAGTTTTAATTCCATACATTAATGTGTTGTATTAAGTAACATCAATGAGATCAGCCGCCCGCCAATTGGCGTCTCTTACCTCATCCTGCTTCTTCCTCAAGGGAACCTTGAGGCATTTACCCTCAGCATCACCTGCAAAATCAGCCGGAAAAGAGTTAGTATTTCAAATATTATACAACCGCCAAAAAGGTAAAAATGCATTCTATATGCCAGCCGGTGGAGAGCCAATTTGGCTTTAATACCCCAACCGGCAAATTACCTCAGCAAGCAGGGCATTGAGGCGGTCAATGTTGACCTGATGCACACCAGGCACCGCCTCCTTCTTGGACCGTGTGAGGGTCCTCAACATCCTCTTTGCATATTGTTGGAGGTCAGGCCAACTACAAGAGGCATCTGCACCAATAGAGTCATTTGTTAAGTAACGAGCATAGGCGGCACCTATATTTTGCCAGCTGTCGGAGGAATCCCCTGATTGAGTAGCTTGGGACTTGACTCGCATAGGACCAAGCGCCCAGGGGGGATCAAAGGTGAAAGCCATACCTACATTTTCAGGCTAAGGGGTCACCCTACCCCTAGCCGCATTGGAGCCGGTTGCTGCAGCAGGCTGCCGGCTCGAGGGCGTTTCAGGCTCCCTCGTCTCAAGGTCAACCGGCCTTGTGCTTAAGCCAAGGTCCTTCAGGCTCTTGCCTGCTGAGGTGGGCTTGTCAGATACAGGCGGCCTTCCAGAAGAGTAGGGGGCAGCCAAAACCCTCTTTGTCAGCATGTCTTTTTAACATTTTTACAATGGAGCGAGGAACATTCTTGCTCCTCGCCTAAAAAAGAAATAGAACACAACTAGTTAATATATGTGTTGACATCAAAACTATACAGACGGTAAAAAGGACTCAGCCGAAGCTTACCCCATCGTCCTTGGCCGCCATTTGGGCCTTCTCTTTTCTAACTGATCCTTCCGGATCTGGGCAGTAGACTTGGCCAGTGTCTTCTCAGGCGGCACCATTTCTAGTCCTTTTTCTACAAAAAGAAAATCAATGTCAAATACAACTCAGAATATTATAGACGGTAGAAAAGAGCCGGTTAAATTTTCTAGATACGTCTATTGAAAAAGGTGTTAAAGTCGCAGGCGGAGAGGAAAGCCTCATCCTTAAGCCAGTCCGGATGGGGTACCTAATTCTTGGGTTTAATAATCTCGGATCCGTCATCTAGGGGCATGGTTGTTTTCTCAAACAGCTCCGCCTCTATTATTTGTGTATATGCCTCCTCCGGGAAGTGGGGAAGGGCACACTTCTTCCCTAGAAGAGTCGGATCCCTATTATAGTGCTAGAGCTCATGATTTAGGCGGCGGGAGGGAGACGAGACTAAGTAAAATTTGCTCTTCCAACTGCTCCATTTTGACGGCTTGTCAAGCGTCATCATATATTCTGGGTGAGTGGTCAAAGTATACCACGCCCGCAAGCCGCCTAGGGCACGGCTAAGGTAATGCATATGTGAAAACGCCTCCTAACTAGGCGTTACGTTCTGCATCTTGCATGCGACAATGTATCCTAAAATATTCACCCAGGAGTTGGGTGTTAGCTGCCAGACGCCTAAATCATAGCCTCTTAATATAGCTCTGATGGCGTTGTGACGAGGGAATCGGAGACCGGCTTTAAATGCCGCCTCATAACATCCGAAATAGTTATCGGCGTGATCAATGTCGTCAACCTAGACGACGGTTGCCTCTGCAGACGATACTAATACTTCCCACCTATCCCCAACCGGGCATTTCTTTATGAAGGTGGGGAAGGTGGCATTCACGGTAGCGATGTCCTTGGCGGACATGCTCGCTTCAGTGGGGTTATTGATGGAGGGCCATTTATACGCCTCCTTATCCTCCCGGAAGGCATCCGGTTCTAAAGATGTTGACTCCTCTGAGTCTAACTGTTGGACGGTCTCGTCGCCGCCTACATCCTCAGACTCCTCCAAAATATTGTCACTGGGTGTTCTGGGTGCACCCGGAGGGTTGAAATATTCTATATCAGCGGGCACTTCTGTTGAGCCGTCTGATCTGTAGTCGGGGTCAACAGCCGTTCGCTTCGTCCGAGCCATCCTGTCCTGCACATGCACAGAGACGGTCAGATTCGTGGAAGAGAAAGGGTGGTCCAAACACCCCCAGACGGCATCCCCAGTCCTAGACTCAGCCGTATCTGGAGACCGGCTGACAACTGTCCTAGACTGTGGCGTGTGTGTGTTGGGTGAATCCATTATTCTTTACAAAGCATACAACCGGAAAAGCTCAAAAAAGTTGCAAAGGGTAGAGACGATACCTTGAAGAAGCTTTAAAAGTGGAGAAGGTTGACTAACTGAATCAGCAGCCGGAAATCTTGTAGTTGCTTGCTAGATACCCAGACGGTTGCCCTGATGTAACCTCTTTGAAAACAAGTGAAGATTGTTGAGGAACCCAAGCGTTCGAAGCCTTGCTTGATGATACCCCAGACGGTTGACCGGCTGTGGGTGTATTGAAAGCAGAGGGAATTAATCAAATAGTATTCAGGCGATTCTAATGAGCCTTGAGTAATCTTTTCTCTCTCTCCGAAATTCTCTTTCAAATGATGTAAATGAAGAGAAGGGAGGGGGGAAGGTCTTACTTATAGACGAATCCCCCAGAAGGCGAACTGTCGCCTTTAAAATAAATAAATAAATAAATATAGAAAAGAGAGAGAAGGAGGCGAATCGTCGCCTTCTCAGATTGTGACACCTGTCACAGGTACCACGTGGCAAGCCACGTCACACCTGTGAGGGACAAATGTTTAGGGTAAAGATACTCCTGTCCACGTGGACCCATTGCATGCTGACACGTGTCACCCTCAAAGAGGTTCTGAAAGAACCAATCCTCTGATGACACGTGGCAGTCCAAGTCATCGAAGGGGAGTTGATCCACAAAGCCTATAAATAAGGAGAGATCCCCATTTATTACAGATTTAGAAATATTCACACATCAGAGCAATATTAATTGCAGATATTCTCTCTCAGAATCCGAGAGAAAACTCTTTACATTTCGCACTTTTAACTCCGTTCGTACTCATACTAACTTGATCGTCGGAGGAGGAACTCCACCCAACCGGAGTTTCCGTGGTTTTTCAGGTACAGACGGTCGACACCCATTCTTGGAATTGTAACTCTCCCGAGGGACTCCAAAAACCCCGAAACAGTAGGGGTTAGCTACCTTGGTAAAGATGGAAGTTCAGAACGCCGGAGGTTCTATTGTCGACTATGTTCAGGTATTGGTCAAAACTCTCTAGTTAAATAATTATTATTGCGAAGCATGGTGGACCATTAAACTAAAAGGTTAATTTATTTCGATATATAAGTAGTAGAGTTGAGATAACTATTACCGTTAAAAGTCATTAATCGAAAAAAGTGATTATTACTCTTAATTATAAAACGTTATTGTCAAATATTTCTTTTAGTAATACTAACAATATCATCAGTGGTATAATATAAAGTGGCAGTAGTATTATTAAAAGTTCTAGTAGTACTATAAAGAATCTCAGTAGTACTGTATAAAAACACGACCACTTGCCAACTATACATGTTAGACATATACTCCCTCTATTTTTAAATACTTGCTACATTTTCTATTTTTGGTCGTTTTTAAATACTTGTTCCATTTCCTTATTTGGAAAACTTTTACAATAATAAATTCATTTCTCTCAACTGGTGCACTCAACACAAATCATATTTTACTAATTTCATAATTCTCTTTCCTCCAATTTTCTCAACTACTTTTGCTTTTTATAATTTTTTATACTTCCACATGTCCCATTATCTTTATATTTTATTACTTTAGCGCATAGAAAAATGTACCAAGAGAGAGAGTATTTCATACCTAACGTGAGCCCTTAGAAAGCCATCGTAGAAATACAACTATGAGGCACTGACACGGAGTGGCGGAGTATTTGTCATCAAATAGGATATTTAAACTACTTTTATGTTAAAAAAAAAAAAAAAAATTAAAAAAATCTAGTTTTATATTAAGACTTGATGTGGACTAGTGGACTTTAATAAATTACTCTGTATTTTGTTTCTTGTCTAATAATAGCTTATATAAAGTTAAACCACGTTACCATATTTGACGCCCCAGTCCAGCCTCCTACGATTGCCACCTGTGCTCTGCAGCCCACAGAATCACAAAACTAGTGACAACTCAACAAACTAACCACTTTATTACCCTTTCTTTCTCTCAACTTTCGATATTTTTTAAGGAATTAACAGTATTCAAATCACAATTGATTGCTAAAGAATTCTATAGATAATAAATCAATCAAATCAATGGCGGAGAAAGGGGAAATCATTGAAGGGTTGAGATTCGAGCAAAGACATGGAAAACAAAGGGTTAGAGTTGGAAGAGTTTGGAAGGATTCAATTGGGTTTTATCATTTTGTTGAATGGAGTGTTGGTATCAGTCTTCTTTCTGATTGCAATCGCTCATATACCCATGATGATAATTCTGATATTGTTGCCACTGATACTATGAAGAACACTGTATGTATCTCTTTCGATTTCCGGTTTTCGGTTCAATCTTCGTTTTTTCGGGTGTCTTTTGCTTATAATCAATCATCATTGATGTTCTTGAGTTAGATTGGTTGTGTATTGAATTCTGCCCGATGATAGTAGTTTGTTGTTATTGTTGCCTCTGTTTTCTGTTTGTCCAACTCGGGAGCTTAAAGACTCCGATGCGTATGAAATCTTGAAAGATTCCAGCGGAATATGGAATCTGATAATATAACAAGTAATATACATAAATAGTAATTGTAGCTTGTTGGATTTGGTTTCTGGAAATTTGTTTAGTTTTGAGATCAAATGATTTTTTGAATGGTTAAATATCGTAAATTCAATGTATTTGATTTGGCTTTTTAAAAGTGATAATAACACAACTTCAATTATATGATACTTCCTCCATTTATTTTTAGTTCTAATGATTCTATTTTTGTGCTTGTCAATGTATAACTTCCACCATTATTAAATATGAATATGTAAAATTTATATAAAAAAAAAGTTGATAGTATGTAACTATACATTTAGATGAATCTAACATAGTTATTTTTCTATAAGTATAAATTTTCAAAGATACTTAAAGATAAATTTGTGAGTTTAATAATTGAAATGTTGCAATTAATAATAAGCAAAGGAAGTATATATGACTATATGAGGGCCCTCCCAAGTTCAAAATTTTCATTTATGGTGGTGGGTGGGTTGGGAAGGATATTAATTAGATTGGCATTTTGCCTCTTATTGTAGGGTGTTTATTTAGTTCCCGTTATTGGATATTGTATTCCACTTATGTTAGATACAATGTAAATAAAGTGGGGATGTGAAACAGGTTTACGCAAAAGCAAAGGAGAGCAAAGAGCAAATTACTGCTGAAGATTTTGCTATACTTCTTGCTAAGCACTTCACATCATATTATAAGCAGGTAGAATATTTAACTTCCCTTGCAAAGCTAAGGGCTTGTTTAGTTCACTTTATTTTTGCTTATCTGTATCCGATGTGGTCTAGTCCGATGTGGTCCGGTCTGATGTGATCTGGTCTGATGTGATTGTCTGATTTGACCAAATTTTGACTTAATTTTTCAATCCGCTGAATCAGCCTGCATAATGGTTCTTCAAGGGATTGATTGCTATGATTGAGTTGTTATCGTGCTGTTTTAAGCAAAAGAATTACACCGTTGATACCAAGATCTATTGGCTAAACTGTGGTAACTCTCACATGCCTTTTTTTTTAAGAGTAATTGTACTTAATCACCCCTCAAAACACCCTATTTTGACTTTATCCCCCGTTTTTTCGTTTATTTTATTTTACCACACACAAAAAAGAAAAAAGTTATATTTGTGTGTCACGCAAAATAATGTAATTTTAGCACGCAAAATGAGATGGTTTGTAGCACGCAAAATGAGGCATTTTCAATAATGCTTGTCAATTCTGGCCTCAAATCGAATCTAAAGGACTAATATGACCCTCGAAACTTTAATAGAGCAAGTTTTGGCACGAAAATCGATGTTTTTAATTTTAAAGGTGGTGAAATATAACATTTTGCGTTTTTGTGGACATTTAAATAAAATAAAAGAAAAAATGGGTGGTTGAATTAAAATAAGGTGTTTTGAGGGCCGGTAAAATACAACTTTTTTTTTAATTTACAGTATTTAAATGTTGAAAACCAAAAAATAAAAAATAAAAAAAATAAAAATGACTATGTCTTGGATTGAGTAGTTAGAAAGAGAAGGTAGAATTTCAGTGAAGTGATAGCATTAACAAGGATGAGATTTGTCTGTAGCTGCCAGTGTTCAAGTCTTCCGTTCATGAAAAGTTAATCACCAAATACATTAGAAATTTTTATGGATTGTTGATTTATCTTGGGTTATTCATGATCATGATTGTGAGTAGATGTAAAATAATAAAGGAACTGCAGACATTGGAAGTTTGCAAAGTATCTTTTGGAGAAAATGATTGTATATGTCAATGTTTGAAGTTGTTGACCTTTTACAAGCGTGCTGAGGTATGCCTGCTGTTGTATTTGTTTCTGGAAATTCTTTGGCTGTTCCAAGTTCTTTAAGAACTTTGTCTCAGTCCAAATACATCCTACCTTGCTTGTGGTTTTCCTTGTCATTCAACTTAGTGTAAGGTATACTTCCTCCGTTCTTTTTTACTTGACCTGTTTCTTTTACCACGCTTGCCAATGTAAAACTTTAACTTTATCTCCATAAGTAAAAATTATAAAAATGACTTATTATGATAGTACTTATTGAGACGAATTTAACAAGATCCCACATGAATATGTTGTAACTTATAAAAATGGTCAAAGGAAGGGTGGTGAATAGTGTAAAAGTCAAAGCGGGTCAAGTAAAAAAGAACGGAGGAAGTATATGTTAAGGTTTTTTGTTTTCAGTGGTGTGGTTAATAATTTAGCTTACTTGAGGCTAATTGATTCTTCCAGTTACCTCTCATTCAAATCCATTCCGCTTTCCTTAATGGTATCAAACGAACCCTAAGTATCTGGTTTCAATACTATATTTTCAGTAGCATTTGTCATGGCTCATTTTTTGGTTCCTAATATTTAGTTTAAGGAATGGTTTTCTTGCTTAATAACGGCTATACAATGTCTAAGAGTGTTTTCCCTTTCCTTCTTTCATCCCGATACCCTTTTTATCTCCCTTTTACAGGTTACCACCGCCATAGTCAAGATAGTAGAGAAGCCATGGAAGCGTGTGAATATAGACGGTCGACCACATAAGCATGGTTGGTAATTTAATTGTTTCTTATGCTATTGTTATGCAAAACTGGTTGTAGCCATTTGGAAAACTGGCTGTGTTGTATGATTTCCTGTCATTATCAATTTCTGATGCTACTGGCAAATGATTCATTGTTGCAATTTCTAATTACTTTTGATCTTGTTTTCCACTGAAAAACTATATAGCTGAATGCTTCTTTAATCTTGAAAAATATTGGTGTTATGCACTTACAAATTATGGTCCTTGTCCCTCAGTATTTAGTTCAGTTATTCAGTTATTGTCCTGCTCACACCATGGAATCTAGTCTGCTTGTTGGTGCCAGTTTCTTTGTTTGATTCTTTTAGCTTTTAATTGTGTATATCCTCATACAATATCCACTTCAATGAATTCTGGCATATTCAATAGAACTGCTTAGAAAACAGCTGGGGTAATCTCTTATTGTCACCGAGAAAAAAGCTGTCAAAAATGCTCTTATTTACTTAGACAAGTGAGGTGGCAAGTTCGGCACAATGAACCTGAAAGAGAATAAATATGTTGGTATATTGTATAATTTATTGACATGGTACATAGACATCTGATGCTAATTATCAACAATATTCTCAGAAAACAGTTAATTTTAATTGAATTTGACTATTACTTTATCTTTCCTTTTTTTTCTGCTGAATTTTTTTCTGTGGACTTACATATTACCACTTATATGTTTGTATTATTCAAATGAAATGTTGTTCTTATAATTTAATCATTTACCATTACTTTTCTTCTTGAAGGATTTGAACTTGGATCTGAAAAACATGTTGCTGAAGCCATCTTGAGTAAATCTGGTGCCTTAAAGTTATCGTCAAGCATTGAAGGATTATCACTCTTGAAGACCACGAAGGTAACATGATGCTTTAGAAAAATTAATTTCCATTTGATCAAAAAGAAAATGTTTTCCCCTGTCTTTTATTGATAGTATAGATGAAAAAGGCTGAACGTGTTTTTCTCATTTTTCTCCATTTGAAAACTATATACTGATGGAAATGTTCCCCAACCAGTGAAGCAGAGTTAGTGGTGTGCTTAGAAACCTAAACGCTAAGGGAGTTTTGTGTTTTGTTTAATATTCCGTATCAAACATTGTAAACAAAAATGGGATTTGGTTTTTCTAGGCCAGAAGGAAATATGAAGTCTGTGAGTTTCATAATCAAATGGCAAATGGCTGAAATGTCTCAACAAACAACTCAAAGAACTAAATTAGATATACTAATATGGGCTAAAATGCATCTGACAAGCTCTAACATGAAGTATGAACAACTCAAAACTCAATTATCAATTTCGGCATCTAGTATGAAATTCATAATATTTTGAGACGTCTCTAATATTTTGACAAGCTCTAACATGAAGTCTTAAAATATTATGAAATTCAAAATCAATAAAGTTGTAAAACAAATAAACATTAACACATTAGACGTCTCTAGTAGAATTTCCCTTGCTGTAGGAAATCAGGTCAATGTAGCAAGACTAGAAACCAAAACTCTCCAAAACACTAAAGCTACCAGATGTTTCCAATGCAAGTGCTGTAATTTTTACACAATTGACTAGATGCTTCTCTCACAATGTAAACTTGTGCTTAAACATGAAATCAGCTCCTAATAGCTGCACAAATTTCTATTGAGTCCACGAGCATACTCTAAAGGCTGCAAAGTCGTGTTTAACAACTGTTATCAGAAAAAAGATATAAAATCTCCATTAAGGCTATCCCATAGATGCAAATTCAACCATTAACCTGTAAAATGATTCAGAACTAAAATATTGTTAAGACTAAATTATTTATAAAAAAAAAAAAAAAAAAAAAACCTAGTGTGAGGCAGTCTAATACTTGACGTAGTCAAAGTTGCTTATATCCCATAACTAGCATAAATCCTCATTGATATATGAGGGTCAACTCGTGTTTGTAAACTTTAACTGAACTTCGGCTTGCCTCATCTATAATAGAAAGCTTTGTAATAGTATACCACACAAATGTGCCATTGAATTGCTAACATGTAATGGTTATTATTCCCTCTATCCTGTACAAATTAGTAAAGTTTATAATTTGAATATTAATAGAGATTTTTCATTTGGTACCATTGTAGTTTTGATTTTTCCATTTGTTACCCAATTTTTAGTTTTACTCCACATAGTACCATTGTAATTTTCACTTATTTTTTACTATAGCATCTCTTAAATGTAACATTAGTTTGGGGCAATTGTGGTCCTTAAAAAAATTTAACTGCAAATTTTGATCGTTTAAGGTCATAATGACCCCCAAAACTTTAACCGAACATTTTTTTTTGCGCAAAACAAATCGAAATATACAAATTGAGATAATTTTCTTACACATAAACCGCAACATTTTTAAGCGTTTTTTTTTTTTTGCTAATTTCAACCTCAAACCTAAACCTTAAGGCCGCTAAAGGCTAAAACATCCTCTTAAAACTTTAACCGATCAATTTTAATGAAACCCAAATCGAAGAATACATAATATATTTGATGGAATGCTACAGTAGAGAATAAATTGAAAGTATAGTGGTACCATTTGGAATAAAACTAAAAATTGGTTACCAAGTGGAAAAGCCGAAACTACAATGGTACCATATGGAAAATCCCTTGGTCCTTTTCCTCTTTCTTTGTCTTACATTTTTCTCTCTCTACCCAATTTCTATGTACTAGTTCTAGTAATCCAATGGTAAAATTTATTTTCAGATTGGAGTATCTAATAGTTGTTTTCGGAAAGCAACCTCTTGCGCTCTTTGTATAAAATTTCTACGTGAGGCTCTGTGTAAAACCGCCATGGGAAATATAGGCTTTTTAACTCAAAACAATGTTCTTATGAAATGTAGTTTTCATTCATTAATGACTTGTTGATTTGCTGCTACCTCTAAAGGATTAAGTTGTTACATCTGTAATATTCATTATTTATTCTCTAGTTAGACATTATAAAGTAATGTTGATTTATCTGATGGAAATATTTACTAGTCTATGCTGTCTTACAAAATAAAAAAAAAAAAAAAAATGGTTTAATATTCCCTTATAATTTCATCTTGTTTGTGAGTAGTCTGGTTTCGAAGGATATGTTAGGGACCGGTACACACTTTTGCCCGAAACACGAGAGAGGATGCTTGCCACAGAACTCACGGCTACATGGAGGTATCTTACCTGTTACGCATTTTAGTCTGTATATATCTTGCTCATTCTTATTGAATCTAGTAACTTCCATTATCATTTCGTCACGACAGTACCAACCCACAGTTTAGAAATGGAACAGTGCTTTTTCGTAGACCATTTTCTACAAAATTACAAGGGACTAGTCAACAATACTTGCTCAAATGTCTCACAGAAGCGTCTTTTACTTATTTATGTATGAAGCTGTAGCCTTGTCCTATACACTATACCGGGATAGATGCCTTTTGGGCCAAGGATCTTATTGAGTCAACCTTTTTGTAATCTAAGGTAATGACTAGGAGGAGTCTCTTGCATTTGTATGGGTAAAGTGTATGTGTCTGACCCCCTCTACCTGCCTAGGTGGGAGCCTCAGTCAGAGGCATTTCAGTAGTTATATGATAAAGTATACTGCTCTTTTGATTTTATTGTTGGACTGCTAACTCCTTAAGAGTTGTGCTTTCAATATGTTATCAGCATTCCTCACTTCACCCATGAAATTTTGAAATTTATTATGCTGCTGAAACAGATATAACAGCTGATTGGAACTCTTCTTTACTCCTTAAAAAAAACCATGAAACAATTGGTACTCATGACTGAATTTATACAGGTATTCATTCGAAAATGTTCATAACATTCCATCAAAACCACTGTACTTCGCTGAAAGATACTCTGATTTGAGGAAAGTGTTAGTTGATACTTTCTTTGGTCATCCTGATGAAGGTGTTTATAGCCCATCAGTGCAGAGCACACTTTATCAAATGGCAAAGGCTGTTCTCAACAGGTTATAGTCTCTACCTTACATTATAGTGCATGGTTGCTGGTAGTTTGTGTAGTATTAATAATTAAAACAATGTCATTTCAATATATTTACTTTCTTACTGATTTGATCCTTCAATTTTCGAAATATCAGATTCCATGTAATATCATCCATCAATCTGAAAATGCCTAATCTGCATTTCATTCCTGTTAATCTATCGAGCATGCAGAATCCAAATCTAGTCAAGGTATAAGTCCTCTGTTTTAAGTTGATGATGAGTTTTTTAAAATATGCTAGAAACTTATAGATGGATATGCTGATTTGTAGTTCGCCGATGATGTATATCTTCCTACTGATGAACCCCATGGATCAATTGAAGCAAGCTTGAGTCGCCTTCATTCAAGGATGTAAATATCCGTGTAAATGTATATTGGGATGGTTGTTTCTACTTTTCTTACTCCTTGGGATCCAAGCAATAAGGCAGGAACATTTGCTTCTTTTTCAGTATTTTCCCCATATTTCTTTCGGGATTTTAGAACTCTTAAAGTGTTAAGGAGCTGCTTAAAGTAAAATAGACAAGGTTAATAACTTTTCTTATAAAAAAAAAAAAAAGGTCAATACTTACACAATTGATAAAATAATCTAGAAGTCTTGTTTCAAAACAAAAAAAAAAAAAATTAAAAAAAAAAAAATTCTAGAAGTCTTGTTTTCTCTCTTAGGTGCCCCTAATTTAAACTTCAATTTTACATGTACAAAGGATATATTTGAATAATTTGATAATCTAATAAGTGTTTGATAGCTAACCATTTGATCTATATACACATAATGTGTGCGTAATATACATGTTTGTGAATATACTGTATTTATCAAGTTTTCATACTTAGAAAGCTAACTAAGAGTTTAGGTAGTAATGATCTTTAATTATTTACATTTTGGTTATTATTATGTGTTGAGAAAGGTATGAGCAACACTGACATAATAACAGAGAAAAAAAAAATGAAAAATCAAATTATAAGGAGTTAAATTTAACCAAATAAAAGTAAAGGACTACTCTGTATGTTTTTATTAAGTAAAATGTTTAGAATTTTTGTATTAATTTACCTAATCTACTTTGATTATGGTTAGTAATTTATACCTATTCCAAAAAAAAATAAAAAAAATAGAGTTAGTAATTCATAAATAAGAAAAAATATTGTCTTGTGGGTACTTGTTAAAATCTTTTTAATGAATAAATTATTAATAGCTCAATTGTTAAAATTTCTACTTATTGATAAATGAATATATTATTTTTACATTGGCATGGAACATTTCTATTTTAAACATACCGAAAGGGTTGTTGGGGTGTTCCCTCATACTTGGAGGAAGTAGTTCAATTTATTGGACTAATACAGTGTTATAAGCCATATGGATTGAATAGTTTTAGGGCCCATATGATGAAATTAGAGTAGTAAATTAATGTGGGGGTTAATAGAGTATGACCTGGAAATTAAGCGTGGACAACATGTCACACAAATCCCACGCACAAAATAGAGGAAGGAGAAGGAGAAGGAGAAGGGGGATTTCTCTATAGAAGTAAAAAGGTGTCATATTTACAAATAATACTAATCAATAATGTTGTTAATAAGTTCAAATAGAAATGATATTTCCAAATTAAATGTGATGAAGGACGTCAACATGTCTCGAACTTCATTAAGTTCTTTGCTCGTCAACGGACCACCCTTTTGTACCTTGCAAAACTTGGAATAAACAAAAAGTATGTTAGAATTAATTACTTAGGTTATGCATGTAAAAATACATTTACAAGTTCAGTTAGGCAAAAATTTATTACTTAGGCCTATATGACTACTAGGATGCCTATTTTCTACATTTCTTGTCAAATCAACTCATTCTTATTCATAACATGTCATTATTACTTAGTTATAGGCGGTTAAGGCTTAGAATCACATGAAAAGAGCAATCTAAGGGTTTTAGGACGCATTTTGATTCAAAATGACCCAAATAAGGCATATTTGACTACTAGGATGCCTATTTCCTACATTTCTTGTCAAATGAACTCATTTTTTCTAATAACATGTCAATATTACTTAGTTATAGCCGACTAAGGCTTGAATGCACATGAAAAGAGCAATCTAAGGGTTTTATGACGCATTTTGATCAAAAATGGCCCAAGTAAGGCCTATATGACTACTAGGATGCCTATTTCTTACATTTCTTGTCAAATGAACTCATTCTTTCTCATAACATGTCATTATTACTTAGTTATAGGCGGCTAAGGCTTGAAATCACATGAAAAGAGCAATCTAAGGGTTTTAGGACGCATTTTGATCCAAAATGACCCAAGTAAGGCCTATATGACTACTAGGATGCCTATTTCTTACATTTCTTGTCAAATCACATGAAAAGTGCAAATAAACTAAGTCAATGGCATACCTCATCAAGCTGTAGTGTGTTTGTACAACGGCTCAATATGTCAAACATGAATCTCATCACGTATAGGCCACAATCAACTCCGTTATCTTGTTGTGCGCACTAGCATAGGAACAAAGTACATGAATCAAACATGCATAGCAAATTAGCAACATTTTATGCATTGTTTATTACGAAAATCACAATATCATGTGGCATTACCACCGGTGATTTCCATGTAGGACCTTGAGGAGCTCGACAATTATCTTCTTCATAACACTATAGAAAAGTAAGTTCAAATATGATTGGTCCGCACGTACACCTCTTTGTGAGAATGATCGAGGCACATGCTTGGTGTGTCATCAATACAAACGGGGCATGCTTTTTTTCCTTTGTTCTTGTACCCAGACAAGTTGCCATATTCAGGAAAATCATTAACGGTCCACATAAGAGCTGCACGCAATGTGAACATTTCATTCTTATGAGCATAAAAAACCAAAACCTCTTCGTCCCAAATCTTTCTCAAATCGTCAACAAGTGGCGGAAGATAAACATCTATGCCGTTTCCAGGTTGCCTTGGCCCCGTTATTAGTAGTGAAAGCATTACATACTTACGTTTCATGCACAACCAAGGAGGCAAATTGTAGATCACTAAAAGTACCGGCCATGTGCTGTGTTGGGTACTAAGAGTGCCAAATGGATTCATCCCGTCCGTGCACAACCCTAGCCTTAAATTTCTGACTTCATCACCAAATTTCCCAAACTTCATATCAATGTTCTTCCATTGCGGGGAGTTAGCTGGATGCTTCAGCATTCTGTTTTTCTTTCTTCCCTCTGCATGCCACCTCAAGTTTTTAGCATCTTTTGGTGTTGAGAAAAGACGCTTAAACCTTGGAATGATGGGAAGATACCACAACACCTTAGCAGGAGGTCCCTTCGTACCAGCATTGCAACTCATGTGCTTGTAGCGCGACTTCTTGCATCGTGGACACTCCTCCAATTGTTCATATTCATTTCGATAAAGAATACAATCATTAGGACATGCATGTATCTTCTTATACTCCAAACCAAATGGACACATGAGATTTTTTGCATAATAATAAGACTTAGGAATTTTATTCCCGTCAGGCAACATCTCACTTAACACGGTCAACAAAGAAGTAAAACTATTGTTCGTCCACCCATGCTTCGACTTAATGTTAAATAGTGTTAGCACAGCTGATAGTTTGGAGTATTTTTTGCACACAGGATACAAAGGCTTTTTAGAAGCCTCCGATAATGACTCAAACACGTCACCTTCAACACCACGCATCATCTCATCCACCCCTTCATCCTCCACCTCATCCACCTGATCATCCTCAAATTCATCCTCATCACCATTATCAATAATATATTCATCATTCCTGTATTCCTCGTCCACACAAATCTCATTGCTTCTATCATGCACATCATTCCCATCAACATCCCCACTATACTCTCCTTCTTCACCGTGCCAAATCCACACATGGTATTTAAGCCTAAACCCACGACAAACTACATGATCTCTAATGATATCAACACTATTGACTACCTTCACATTATTACAATCAACACAAGGACAATAGAGGCAATCGACACCCACTCTGCGCTGATAAGATAAAGCCCTCTCGCAAAACTCTTGAACCACATCAAAGAATTCCAATGTATCACGTCTACCATACATCCAACCACGATCCTGCTCCATTGAGTAAATTGTCTCTAAACATAGCAACATATTACGAATAATGTATAATTAATCAAATTCAAACACACACCATGCATATAACATTCTTATAGTAAAAAAAATCCATATATGCTTCCAAAGGGTCCTTATCACTCCAACCTAACCCATCCTTGAACGTGTATGTCGACTATCCAATTTTAAGGAAAATCAGGCAGCATTTCCCCCCAGTTCTCCAAGTACACGATGTAGATAATTACTTACCCACATATGTACCCAGAGAGCAGGGTGAGGAAATGATACGCCAAGATGTTCCTTAAAATCGAAAAAAGAAGACATACATTCACCACCTAAGTGAGAGTAAACGTTCAAGAACAGTCCCAACCGGGGACTATTCAAGATTTTCTCCTAATGAGAAAGCCTTGAACGGGTATCTAGGCATATGATGATATATGCATTTATATATTGTTGTATTTATTTGTTATTAAACAATACACAAGTTGTACTAGCATGAAAAAACTTTCATTAAATGAATAAAGAAAAAGAAATATAGATTAGAAAAGTTTATAATTCATACCACTATAGCAAGTACAATGGATGTATTCCTTTTAACTTCCCACTTGAGCTAAATATGTAGTCTTCAAGCTAAACTTGTGCTTCAATTCACATATGAATCTATTAAAAAAAAAAAAAAGTTAGTAAGTAATTAATACCTACATACATTGCTAAAGTATAATGCATCATTAATCAAACTAACAATTGCTAATCACTATTTTTTTTAAAAAATTTAGAGTAAATAATGTAATTCCATTAATTTATTCACCCATTTATAACACAATTGCTAATCACTAATTCAACCACATTATATTTTACATACCAAAATTCAACCACAGTATATTGTACAGTAACTAATTGATGGTACAAAAATTAAGAGATGCTCATTTTTTTTATTTTTTATTTTATTATTTTTTTTTATGAAGCAAGAGATGCTTAGTTAGATGTAGTATTATTTTCCTTGAGTAAGAGATCGACAATCGAATTCGTATGTCTTTAATGAACTAAAAATAGAACAAAATAAGATAAAATAGACAATACTTGTATTAATTTCATAGTTAACTGAAGCTGGATTATACAAAAGATCTCTGTGATAATTGTATTCTCTTAAGAGACATTATAGTTCAAGCACATAGTACGTACTACGTAGCCCTGATCAAACCAGAAAACTAAGGGTTGGAATTCTACCAAGACTCGAACTAAGCAAATGTGAAACTATTTACTGTGCTATGATGTTTGCTTTGCCACAGATTCAAGTGTTTGCAGAATGCTGTCTAAGGATTTGTCAATTGGAAACGCTCAAAGTTACTGGCTTTGTCATAATTTTGAAATATGAAAACAACTATGTCTAATCTCTTATTTATATTTTTAATGAATAAACTTCTCACTTCACTCATTTTCTTATTTATTTTAGTTTAGCAATTTTTTTCTTTGTTTTATTATTTTATTTTATTTCCCGGTAACCCCCTTGTGTTAACTTGGTTGTTTAGGTGGTCGTTCAAGGTTCGAGGCTCGAAATTGAGCACGAGCAACAAAGACTACAACCTATTCTGCTCCCTGCCTCCACCTTGCTGCTATGTCACCTTAAAACCAACACAACTCCACCAATTCGCACAAACAACCACGCCTCACCTCACAAACCCCACTATCTCCTGTTCTGCCAACACACAGCAACACCAAGCATCAACCACCACCGTCACCTCTCATCCTCGACCACCATCAACCTCAATTAATCACAGCAGCGCCACCCCACAACCCACACACCCTCTACACCCCTACTTCAATTCGATCCCTTCCA
Source organism: Chenopodium quinoa (assembly GCF_001683475.1). Lineage (NCBI taxonomy): Eukaryota > Viridiplantae > Streptophyta > Magnoliopsida > Caryophyllales > Amaranthaceae > Chenopodium > Chenopodium quinoa. The sequence goes on along the minus strand of NW_018742726.1, from coordinate 442,191 downwards.
CCACAACAGCCACCATCAGGGTTGGAATTCTGCATTAATGATTCTAGCACCACTCACAATATACATAGCATGTACAAGCAACAATCGCAATTACAATCTTTACAGCACCCTAGCATTTTACAGAACCAAGTCACCCTAGAATACTAGCATACTAGCATTTTACAGACAATGTGCATACTAGCATTTGCAGGACAAAATTAAACCAAGTCACCCTAGAATACCAAACATTAAAAATGTCCACATAAATTACAACGCCAATACCACACAAAAATAAAGCACGACTTACCTTGGTAATTGCGTTAAGTTCTGGTCGTTTATGAGGTACTCTTTTGTCCACAGTACCCTTCTGAGAACCCAAAAAACATCAAAATAATAATAATAATAATAATAACAATAATAATAATAATAATAATAATAATAATAATAATAATAATAATAATAATAATAATAATAATAATAAAACAAAAAAACGAAAATCAAACGTGAAGAAATAACAGCAGGCGAGCAGACAAACCCTAGAATTATGAAATTGAAAAGCAAATCAACGACAAACCCTAGATTGCGAAGGAATTAAATACAGTAAGAAGACCACAAAATAAAGCTTACCTCGAAGCTGCTTCAATGGAGGTGAGAAAGCTCAGAATCCGCTTCAATGGAGAATAAAGAGCACGACTTCAATGGAGGAGAGATATGGAGAGAAAAGGAGGTGCAGCTGCGTGGCAATGGAGTGAGAAAGCTCATAAATGGCTTCAATGGAGAAGGTGAAAATTCGGAGGTGGTGGAAGAGAAGGCGAGAACGAGAGAAGAACGAAGATGGAAAAGTAGGGGGGAAAAATTAAAGGAAGAATAAGATGGAAAAGCAGGGGGTAAACCACGAAATTTAGGCGGTTTTTTTTTTTAAAATTTCGCACCGGTTTGAACCGTGCTAAATCACTAATTTGCACCGGTTTGGTCTGAACCGGTGCGAAATCCCTTTCTCCCCATTTTTTTTTAATTAGCACCGGTTCAAACCGGTGCAAAAAAACTGATTTCGCACCGGTTTATTAGGAACCGGTGCGAAAAGTCTTTTTCCCAATCCCGCCCATTTCTTTTCCACCGGTTATCAAGAACCGGTGCGAAAAGTGCGGTGCCTATTTCATTTTTTCTACTAGTGACAGGGGTAATGAACAAGGATTAAGTTAATAACAAAACAAAATTAACATTGAACCCTTGACTTGATGTATATGCAGCCTTTTCAAACCTTTTCAAACTACTGAATCAACTTTTTATTTTTTATATTTTGAGGAAACTATTGAGCCAACTTTAGTTCTTGACCCATTTTTCCTTTGTTATCGTAGATTAAGTAAATTTAATTTATTGTAGCTTAAGTAAATTTAATTTAATGAATCTAAGTATTGTTCCTTAAGTTAATTTTCTTTACTGAATCAAAGTGTAGCTTAAGAGAGGAAAAATGATTTTAATAGTCTTGTTGGATAGGAATGAAGATCATACACAATTACAAGTGGAAGCACAACAATTTTGTTTTCCCTAATATGTTTTAGAATAGGAAAACTCACTACCCAATCTTGAGTAAATACGTTATAGACAATATAATAAGCATATTCTAATAAAAGTGCAATAAAATTGGGTGTTGATATTGCCAAAGCAAAAACGGTTACTTCCAAGGCAAATTATCTACCCGCTGCATATAATCTTTGAAAATCTAAATATGTCAAACTTATTAATTCAATAAATTTTGTTGCTTATAATTTTTGTAGCTCTTGTAAAAAAAAAAAAGGCTAAATATTTCAATTAAAATCTTTCTAACTACAACTATTAATTATTCTTGTCAAAATCTTCCAGTAAATATATTATTCACTATCATATAGACTCATCAATATGATACTTGTTTATGGAGAAGGCAATTGTGCGGTGGATTGGTTAGCTAACCGCGGAGTCGTTCAAAACTCTCAACTTGAAATCTTTAATGATGTTCCTTTACAGCTTAGTCGTATTTTGGAGGAGGATGTAAGAGGAGTGGCTATATATGCCACGCCTTGTTCCTCCGTAGTAGCTAGACTTGTTTTTGAAAGGAATGATGTCCTTCGAACAAGTGTATTATTCCGATAGAGGGTTTAGAATAAATTACAAAGCTAATTATTCAGTGAGATCAAGGGATCGGAATGCCTAGCTGGAGGCCGCTTCCGATCAGTAATATTAATGAATAATTAATTTTACAGCTTAATCTTGACTGAACCTTTCGGCTCACACCCAATTGTGTAACCGAACCAAAATGACGAATTAATCCAAAGGATTGAATGAGTCAATAGAGTATTTACGAACAAAGACGTCGGATTCTGAGCTTAGAGCGTCGAAACCGAGCGTTATAAGTCGAGTCGATTTTAGGAATCGACGAAGACGAGAAAAATAATCAAATAATATATCGTGCTAAAATTACGAGGATGGCACGAGCCCTAGCCATGCCTTGGACCGGAGGCAAGTGGCTAGGGGCCACAAGCACCCAAGCACCAAGCCGTCGCAACCATCGCATGGCCCAGCTAGCCTCCGCTAGTCCTCGCCTATGGCAACATCTATAGCATGCAGCCGGAGTCTCTCCTTACTCATCATCTGGGAAGGAGGATCCTTAGGGACTAGATGAACGTCTAAGGAGTGCTGAATAGCCACTCTCTCACCCAAGTATCACACAACGTAGTAGGTACCCCAGAAAAAACGCCTCTTAGCTGTATACTGAAAGGCCAGACAGAAATCGCTTAAATCAGCCCATGGACGATAGTGAACGACAGGGCGCTGCAATAAAAGGGTTAAGTCAGGAATTCATATTGAAGCCTAAAAAATTGATAAATAAGGAATGTCCCTACGTCAAGAATAACAGCCTTGACAGCAGCTGTAGAAGTAAGACCGGCACGGCGGTCCTGCCAGCTGGAAACTATCGGGAGCCCTCTAGCCCAGGGCCTCGCCGGAGCCAGCGAAGGAATGTAATCGTAGAGCCAGACCTGCAAAAAATCAAGAATCTAAGAACTAATAAATATCGAGACTTGAGCTAAAACCACCAAATTAGAGGAAAATATACCTCTACAATCTTCCATTGACCGCAAATCGAGATCTCCAACCTGTAATACGGCTGACAACATCCCATCGGCGACCCTAGAAGGAGGTCATCATAGCCAATGTTGGCCCAGTCATACGTATTGATCCGCTGAAGGTCGCGCAACATAGACAGATAGCGCAACAAGACACGGCTTCCCCTGTCAGGAGAGACAGTCCTCGATATCATGAATAAATTGTTAGTAACTTCAATAAATATATAAATTAAATTAAAACTAAAGTAAATAAAATTAGAGTAGATTTGGTCCAAACCTTCAATCGGTTCTACCTTTCACGCCTTGGTTTAAGTATGGAACTTCGAGTGTTGTATGGACTCCGGGGAGTTCTTAAGGGAGGAATGGTGTAATTAGGAAAATAGGTTTAAGGCTTAGAATATGAGAGAGAGAGATTAGAATGTGTGTTAGTGCCCTGAAACTTAGAAATCAGCCTCGTATTTATAGAGGGAACTAGAGGCGTGAGGTCCGAAACCCTATAAATGAGGCGCCGCGGAGAAATTAAACCTAGAAATTGCCGTGATGCGGTAGAAATCGCTGTGGCGCGGCAAAAATCGCCGTGGCGCGGCAGATATTGTCGTGGCGCGACGTTTGTGTTTTCTGGAATTTTGTCTAAGTTCATTTTTATCTTTTATTTGTAATAAGTACGGGATCATTTAAATCTCGTTTCAGTGTTTCGGACTTATTTGGGTTTAGGGTTTCAATATTTATTAATTGGGCTTAATTAATAAATGAAATGAAATGAAATGAATTAAAAAGGTTTGGGCTGAAATGAGGGTTGGACTATGCTTTGACTAAATACTTGGACTGATTCGTTGACTGATTTGTTGAATTTGTTTGACTGAATATAACCTTTAAGCACTCTCGAGATAAAATACTCAACTCGACCAATAATGGCGGTGAAAGGTTGTTCATGATCAGGTTTGGTTTTGGGGAGACATTTTTAGATGTCTATAGAAGCCCCCACTTTGACTAAGTTTGTAGAAACGTAAGTTTCAAAAACGATAGTCAAAGTAGTCGATTAGGATGGAGAATGCATGATTTAAGACATTCTGCGATCCTAAATCACTCTGTATATGCCAATACTTGCAGAAAAGCGTTAGTTCCGCAAATAAAAGAATAAAGGATTGAATGTGTATCTGACACTAGTGCGTTGACAACACATTTTTTTGGTAGCATTCTTCGCCTCGAGAAATCTACTAGATGATAATCTTCCACACCTCGGGAATTCTATTGTAAACCTGTAGGGTTTCGTAGTGACCCGACACTACGCGGAAGGAAACCCCCAAGACCCGCCCCTTAATTAAAGCAATTAACAAGCATAATAAACTTAATCAAACAAGATTAAGAACAAGAATTATACCTTTGTTGCGTGCTTCGCTCCCGATGAGCTCTTACTTTAAACTCTTGAAACTACGAGATCTCCGATGGATCGTACCCTCGACCCGACCCGAGCGTCCCAAGTCTTGAAGGTTAGTCAAGACCCGGACAAAACAAAACTATGAGTTTTACGAATCAAAGGTTTACTCTAATTATAAGAGTTGCCTTTTTAATTCCACTCAAGGTTATGTATTTCCCAATACCATGCCTTTGGTATTTATAGGGAAATTCACCCTTGAACTTCATTCCCCAACCAATGTGGGAAAATGAATAATTTGGCAATTAATTTATTTCTAAAATAAATTAATAATTAAATTCAATCACAATGCAACAAGTGTCAAGGGGAGAGAGAAGGTTAGGTGAGGACCATGGAGAGGTGGGGGGGGACCATTGCCTTTCTCCCCAAGGCTTTGCTAATGCCTTGGTCCCTACCCCCTCACAAAACCGCCTTGAGCATAGGCTGCTGGGCTGCTGCCAGCTAGCACGCTAGCTAGCAGTGCCAGCTAGCACATGCCCAGCAGCCCCAGCATCCCGGCCAGTCAATGCGTACTAGCGCTGGTGTTGTGTGCTAGCGCCTAGCCCTGTTAGCACATAGTGCTGGCGCTGGCCCCTAGCAGCCCACGCATTGGCTAGGCAGCGCACACGCCTAGCATCTACGCACCAGCCTCGCGTAACACGCTTGCATAGCCAGCATGCGTGCTGCTAGCGAGCCACGCATGCTGGCCCCTTGCCTCGCACCATACGCATCAGCCTCACACCACCTTTCACACATGCATTAGCATCCCACGCACACCCATGCATCCCCTAGCAGCCTTGGTGCGTAGCGATGCTGGGTTGCTGTGCGTGGCCTAGCAATGTGCTGGCACCCAGGCCCTCGCACACGCATGGTGCGCTGCTTGGTGCTGCCATGCGAAGGCTAGCACGCAAGCTAGCACGCATGCTGCGATGGGCTGCCTAGTGCGCCTGGTGCTTGCGATAGGCTGCTAGGTGCTCCTGGTGCGCCTAGAGCTTGCGATAGGCTGCGATGGTGCACCTAGGCTGCGATGGTGCGCCTAGCACACCTAGTTTGCTTAGGCTTGCGCCTAGCCATGCCAGGTGCATGCTAGCTCGAACTAGCCTAGCATCCACATGGCTAGGCCAGTGTGGTGCTAGGCAATGTTCATATTTGTCGCTTTGTGATTTTGCGACGCTCGGTCTTGACGCCCTAGGCTCGATATCCGACGTCTGTATTCGTAAAACTCTGTCGACTCATTAAATCCTTTCGGATTAATTCGTCGTCTCGGATTGGTGATTCGATTGGGTTCGACTCGAAGGGTTCAGTTAAGATTAAGCTGTAATATCAATTGTACCTCGATATTACTGATCGGAAGCTGATAAGTGGCATTTATGCCACTATTTAGATCCTCTAATCGCGGTATTTTTCTACGTTTGTCCCTTGTTTGTACCCCTTTTGCTCCGTTTCTCTCTTTATTATGTTTTTGTGCTTTTCCTCGTGTTTTGTAGGCTTTTGGAGTTGATTTTGAGAGAATGAAGAGCTTGGAGAATTGGAGTTCATTTGAAGAGCTACAAAGGAAGTTAAGAAGTAAGCAAGCAAGGCCATGCAGACAGCGCGGGTCGCGCTTTCAGAATGGCGCGGGCGCGCCAAACCCAGCGCGGGCGTGCCTAACATTGGGGTCGAAAATATTGGAGGCAGAATGTAGGCGCGATTTGGGCGCGGCTTAGGCGCGGGTGCTCCTAAGATAGGCGCGGGCGCTCCTAAGATAGGCGCGGGCGCTCAAGGGCCTGAACTCCAAAACTAACCTTTGTTCACTCTTTTAGCCATAACTTTTGATCTACAAAATGGATTGAGGTGATTCAAGTTGCATTGGAAACTAGACTTAAAGTGCTTTCCAACGGTAGATTGCACGTCCCAAGAAGCCTCTTAGAACAGAAGTTATGACCGTTTGAAAATGAATTTTGCTGCCAGGCCAATCCCAGTGCGCGGGCGCGCAGGCCTCTATCGCGGGCGCGCACGAGCAACTACGGGTCTTTTAAATGATTCTTCCTCTCCTCTTTTTGGCCAAGTTTTTATGGTGGGTTTCTTTGGGATTTTCTCTCTCCTCTTTGAGGGGTTAAACCCTAACATCTCTCCATCAATCTTCACATAAATTAGGCTTAGATTTAGATTTAATCTTTGTTTTTATACTTTGTAATGTAGATTAAGAGTAATTTAGGGTATTTTAGAGAGAAAAAGTGAAGAGCTTCAATGGTGGATTGAAGAAGATGAAGATGCAAAGTGACATTGTTTTGGATTCCTTTTCAATACTTTAATGAGCATTCTAAACTCTATCTCATTTATTGTTCTTTCTTAATTTCTTGCTTGATTAGAGTAGTTGTTTAGTTTAATTTCTTCTCTTTGTTCTTCTTGTTGGGTTTTGTGTTAGTTGTTCATGATTAGTGAGTAATTCCCTTTACTAAGGGATTGGTGATAGCATGTGGTGAATCTTGAATGTATTAGGCTAGACAAATGTTGGTTATATGTGATTATATATACCTTGTAACCATGTTTTACTAATTACTCCATGTGAATGGCCAATCATGTGTTGTAATTGGGTGGATTGAACTAAGTTATGACGATAGTGTAACTTAGGGATATCCATTAGGTGATCGATTCTATGCAAAAACCTTAACTTTCATAGCTTATGACGATAGTATGAGCATGTGTTAAGTTGGGAAAGCCTTTCACCCCGATAGGTGGTTAGATGGTATAGATGGTATTGTTTATAAATATTGTTTGGTTGAGGGTAGTTAGTCCAACGACCTAATTATCCTTCACCAAAATGGCGTCGTTGCCGGGGACGACTTCCATTAATGCTTGTATTACCTTATTGAGTCTAGGTCTTTGCGAATATTTTCTTTTCTTTTTGTTTAAAAAAAAAAGAAAAAAAAGGGGAAATTCCAAAAATATTTGAGCTTTCTTATTTGGTTGCTATTTGTTTTGCCTCATTGAGTCATGGATCAATTTTTCCAAAATGAAATGTCATGTCCTTCTTTGCCTCAATTTGAATATGAGCCATTTTGGGTATACTTTAATAGGTTTGAAGACTTCTCTAATTACCTTGGTTGTACTTTATGGGAGTCTTGTGAGATAATTTATTGGGGTTTGAATGAGTACACTAGGGGGGTGGTTGAAAACATATTTAATGGTTAATTTCGAGCCACATCTTTGGATGAGGCTTGGGATTTCTATTTGTGGTTTGCTCGGGATAGCAATGAGCAAGATAATTATGATAATTGTCGTGATTTTTCTAACTCTTGCATAAACTCTAATGATGATTCTTATGTTCCCCATGATGATCCCTTGATGCATGATGGCAACCCTTCCCTTTTGTATGCTAATTGTAATGAGATGCATCCCAATGTTGATAATGTTCATGATATTTTTCAATGTTCATCAATTATGTGCATGAATTCCAATGATGCTTCACACACCCCAAATTCTCAAATGCATAATTCTTCATCTTCCTTTCCTTTTTCATACACGATTCCTAATGAGTTCCCCTATGTGTCTAATGAGCCTTTTTGTGAGGGTAATTCAGTGGGGAGATCGAAGGAAGAAGAGTGTATGAAGATGCTTAAGGAGTTTATGAGAAAACAAGATGAAGAGAGGAATGAAAGGGAAGCTTGGATTAAAATGATGGAAAGTAAAATTTTCCAACTAGCCTCATCCCAAGAGGATGCCTTTCCTTCTTCTCCCTCCTCCCATTTGAGTGAGCCTAAGGGTAATCAAGAGAGTGAGACAACTCATTTGGAATTTGAGAATGTGATTGAGGATGATGATTTTGAAAGTGATGGAGGGAGTATGGATGGTGAGATTTTTCATGACTTTGTGAATACCAACCCCTCCACCCAATTTGAGCCTCAAAACTCTTCGCAACCCATTGACGATACAAAATTGATGCAATTAAACATTGATTTGAGGTTGCTTAGAGAAAAGTTTGGTTTAGGTGATGATGAGATACCGATGTTCATTCATGGTGACTTGGGGAATGTTAACAATGATGATCATGCTCTTGTTGAGAGTGAAATATCCCAATTGGTGATTGAGAATACATCGAAAATCTTTGAGGGTATTGAAGATGAGTTGGAAGAGAAAACTTGTAATTCAATGTTAGGTGGTGTAATTGAGGTGGTGAGTGCGATCCCAATTCAAACCCCTTCAACTTACATCCCTTTTTCAAGGAAGTTTAGCAATATTCCTTCTTTTCCCATCTCACTACCATATTTTCTCAAAAATAAACCAATTGAGGAGCCCCTTGCCTCTCTATACCACCATGGCCTTACTTTTGATTTCAATGATGAGCTTTCACCTTCCAAAATGAAACTAAATGAGTTTGTTCCCTATTTTTCTTTTTCTTATTTTAATTTTTCTTTTGATTCTTTTTATTTTTCTTTTCCCCCTCCCCTCAAGCATAGAGTTTCTTTCAACTTTGTGCTTGCTTGTCATATGAGCATCACTTATGCTCTTTTGTCATGAAATATTTTCCGATGCATATGACAAGCTTTTGCGTTCTTTGTCCGGTTATTTACTAATAAGGTCAATCTTGGACCTTAAACAAGACTTTCTCGGGAAGTAACCCGTGTTTTTATTGCTTTTACTTTTCCTTATTTCTTTTAATTTTGTTTTCCTCTTCTTTCTCTTTGTATATAGTTACTTGATGTCTATACTTTTGCGCATGACCTTGGATCGGGAACCATAAGAAGAAACAAACCAAGGAATGCTTGTGATTGGAAGTTGAAGCATCAAAGAAGAGTAATTAGATGGAAATGATGAAAATGAGTTCATTTGCGGGTTTCACACCCACCTATCATTTGGTTCACTCTTTCCATTTTTTTTTTTTTTATTGCTTTACCTTCTTATTTGCATGTGGTTTGAAAGATACATGTTTGTGGTTTTGTTGTTTCCTTCTTTCCTTTCTTGGTCTCTTGATTGCTTGATTAACCCCCTCCATACATACCAAGGTTTATTTTTGACTTTGGTTATTCTATATTTGGATGGCCATGAGCGCCTTATTGATTTGACTTTTGGTATACATGGATTTGTTGATCATGCTCTCATCTTGCGCAACTGTATAAACATTCTCAAGTTGTTCTTGTCTTGTGAATATTTGCTTGTATGGAGTATTTTCCTTTAAAAACAAGGCAAGTTTTCGTATGTGTTTTATTCATTCTTGTTTTGGACTTAATGTTTTGAGCTTGTGTCCTTGAAGGCTTTCCTTCCTAATTGGTAATGGTATGCACGGTTTAAGAGTATTTTGGGTTGAGTTAAACATATTTTAATGCTAAGGTAGCGGTTTTAAGAACTTTGTGATACTTGTAGCCTTAATCCATGGTTGTGGTAAGATGGTGTCGCTCTCCATAGTGGATATGAACCCCTTAGGTCGGTAATTGCTATACAAATCCCATGTGAGGTTTATTTGTTCTAGCCTTCATCAACTTTGTTGAGTGACATATTTGGATCCTTGGTTATGCATTTTTCAATCCAGAGTTTGACTTCTATCTACCCGAGATCGTGACCGAACCCTTTAAGGGTGGACATAGGCATTTTTCATTTTCTTATCCTTCTTTTTGTTTTGTTACAAAATTGGTTTTCTTTTAAATTTGCCCCTCTTGCTAACCCTTTGAGCCTATTTCCCTTTCTTGATTTTGAGCCACATTACAAACCGAATGACCTTTTGTTCCCCTAAACCTTTTGTTTATGTGAAGCATGTTGGTTTGAGAATTGTTTTGTGTTGATTTTGAACGCAAATGAGAAAGTTGTAGTTCTTTGGTCAAGCAAGTGAGTAAACTGTGATTCTATTCAGTGAAATAAGAGCAAATGCTTATGAAAAGCCGTTCTTACTCAAATAAGGTAAGGACCAAAAAAAAAAAAAAAAAAAACCTTCATATCCCTCGTGTTTGAGCATTGAGGACAATGCTCCGTTCAAGTGTGGGGGAGTCCTGTTTCTTAGTCTTGTTAGTGTGTGTTTATTGAATAAGTGTGGGGGAATACCACCAAATTTTAAATTTTTCAAAATTTTTCCCACCTGGCATACCCTTACAACCAATAAAAGACCTTTAGACCCTATAGAGTTTAGTCTTTATCGATGGAGGAAGATAGTTTTCAAGCTTATAGAGAGAGAGTGCATAGCCAAGACGTCGGGATAACCTTCTCATCGTTTTCATTTCTTTATCTTTTTCCGGTTCCTTCGAGGAACCATGTGAAGCCCACCTAATGGTTGACTTGAAGCTAGTGGAGAGAACGCGGCTAGCTAGTTTGGGATGAAAGGTGAATTGAACGGCTCTTAGTTCTCTATGCTTAGCTAAGTCTACGTTTCTTTCAACCCTAAACATCTTGGAACGTGCATACCCTTATTTGTTTAGAAAGTTGTGCATTCATTGGTGCTTGTTTCGTTTCAAAAAGTCCACCAAGAACGTCTTGTTTTTGTGTTTATTTTATTTGTCTATGCATTGCCTTGTTTCTGTTGCTTTATGTGTAGAGTTATGGGTTAAACTCTTTGGAAACCCTTACGAGAGCACACTCGTCCTCATAGGCGACTTTGAGGTTTAAACGGCTTGTTGTTTACGCTAAAAACAACCGTGATTCATACGAAAGTGAGTTAGTGTATATTCTTTTTCACCCCTCTCCTTTTAGTGTTATTAGATCCTTTTTCTTTCTTTTTGTTTCTGCTTTTGTTCTTTCTTGAGGACAAGCAAGAGGCAAGTGTGGGGGAATTTGATAAGTGGCATTTATGCCACTATTTAGATCCTCTAATCGCGGTATTTTTCTACGTTTGTCCCTTGTTTGTACCCCTTTTGCTCCGTTTCTCTCTTTATTATGTTTTTGTGCTTTTCCTTGTATTTTGTAGGCTTTTGGAGTTGATTTTGAGAGAATGAAGAACTTGGAGAATTGGAGTTCATTTGAAGAGCTACAAAGGAAGTTAAGGAGCAAGCAAGCAAGGCCATGCGGACAGCGCGGGTCACGCATTCAGAATGGCGCGGGCGCACCAAACCCAGCGCGGGCGTGCCTAACATTGGGGTCGAAAATATTGGAGGCAGAATGTAGGCGCGATTTGGGCGCGGCTTAGGCGCGGGCGCTCCTAAGATAGGCGCGGGCGCTCAAGGGCCTGAACTCCAAAACTAACCTTTGTTCACTCTTTTAGCCATAAAGTTTGATCTAAAAATTGGATTGAGGTGATTCAAGTTGCATTGGAAACTAGACTTAAAGAGCTTTCCAACGGTAGGTCACATGCTCCCAGAAGCCTCCTAAAACAGAAGTTATGGTCGTTTGAAAATGAATGTCGCTGCCAGGCCAATCCCAGTGCGCGGGCGCGCAGGCCTCTATCGCGGGCGCGCACGAGCAGCTACGGGTCTTTTAAATGCTTCTTCCTCTCCTCTTTTTGGCCAAGTTTTTATGATGACTTTCTTTGGGGTTTTTTCTCTCCTCTTTGAGGGGTTAAACCCTAACATCTCTCCATCAATCTTCACATAAATTAGGCTTAGATTTAGATTTAATCTTTGTTTTTATACTTTGTAATGTAGATTAAGAGTAATTTAGGGTATTTTAGAGAGAGAAAGTGAAGAGCTTCAATGGTGGATTGAAGAAGATGAAGATGCAAAGTGACATTGTTTTGGATTCCTTTTCAATACTTCAATGAGCATTCTAAACTCTATCTCATTTATTGTTCTTTCTTAATTTCTTGCTTGATTAGAGTAGTTGTTTAGTTTAATTGCTTCTCTTTGTTCTTCTTGTTGGGTTTTGTGTTAGTTTTTCATGATTAGTGAGTAATTCCCTTTACTAAGGGATTGGTGATAGCATGTGGTGAATCTTGAATGTATTAGGCTAGACAAATGTTGGTTATATGTGATTATATATACCTTGTAACCATGTTTTACTAATTACTCCATGTTAATGGCCAATCATGTGTTGTAATTGGGTGGATTGAACTAAGTTATGACGATAGTGTAACTTAGGGATATCCATTAGGTGATCGATTCTATGCAAAAACCTTAACTTTCATAGCTTATGACAATAGTATGAGCATGTGTTAAGTTGGGAAAGCCTTTCAGCCCGATAGGTGGTTAGATGGTATTGTTGGTATTGCCTTATATGAGATATTTGGTTTGCATGTAAACTCATTTCCATTGCCTAACTTTATTGAAGATCATTGTCATGTTTGACCCTCTCCCTTGGTGTTAGTTTAACTTAATATTAATCTCATTTTTGTTTATTGTTCTATCCATCCTATCTCTTTGACCTAGCTTAATTGGTGGTGGTGTTGATAGTGTTTATGTCGTCTCCGTGGTTCGACCCTCTACTTACCACTAAACTTGTTTAGTGTAGGTGTAGGTTTATAAATATTGTTTGGTTGAGGGTAGTTAGTCCAACGACCTAATTATCCTTCACCAGAAGCGGCCTCCACCTAGGCATTTCGATCACTTGATCTTACTGAAGAATTAACTCTGTAATAATTCTGAACCCTCTATCGGAAGAATACACTTGTTGGAAGGACACCATTCCTTTCAATCTCCCATTTGTCCTTCCGGACACGTGTGCATACAGTGTATAGCCCATTTCCTATGTCTCTTAATGTTTTTTCGTGAACTATAAGGTAAGATTCATCGTCATCCTTATAACGTTCAGAAGTGTTTCTCGATCTCCGAGTTCGAGTGTCAATAAACAGATGATTTCTAAAATCCATCTGAGCACGACCATGCATTTTCACAGTCTCTCTCTTCGAGCGGCCTTGTAAACAACAAAACATTTTCCCTATTGTTAATAGGGGGACAATCCTAGTCTTGCATTGTAAGTTCCTCTTATTAAGAGGACTTAGTCTCCCGAGTGTTCCCGTTATGATCCCCTGTTACGGCAGACGTTAGGAAACATCAAAGAGTCTAGTACTCAAACAAGAAAACTTCACAATACTCATGGTCGGAGGAAACAGGTTCCGATAGTTATAATGAGAAATGTATTTATGACAATTTTTGAAATTTCTTAAAGTACTCTCATAGGTCTTATCCAGTACAGTTCCAAACTGTACCTGTGCAAATGATTTATGACTGTCACGTCCTCGCAGCACAAGAAACGGTGTTGTAAATCATACTACACACTAATCTATGGCGGTCATCAATCGTCCATCTGTTAGATGACCTTGATTAGGGACAATTTTTGATTTAAATATTCAATGTTCACTTAACAGGTGTTTCTTTATCCAAGACATGGTCTTGATACCCTGTTTTGAATATTTCCATAAATCGAATGGACTCATTATTTAATTCTAAACCACAATTAAATAGTAATGGAGTGAATGATAATTTTGCACAAAATTAATTACTCCATTAATGAATGGTTTCATTACAGTGTCTTACAGTAAAACAACCAGTTTAATTAAAACACATGTACAGGGAATTTTCAAAGCCAGTCTCCAACATGCTTGATTCTCATCGTATCAATGTGCTTGTTGTGTTTCACCTGAGGCAGCGGTTTAGTCAAAGGATCGACCACATTATCATCTGTGCTAATCTTACAAATTCTGATTTCACCTTCGGATTTCCATTCCCTTATCATGTGAAATCGCCTTTGCACGTGTTTGACCTTTTGGTGTCCTCTCGGCTCCCTGGCCTGAGCGATAGCTCCATTGTTATCACAATAGAGATCTATCGGCCCCTTGATTGAGGGTACAACACTAAGTTCGCTGATGAACTTGCGAATCCAAACAGCTTCCTTGGCAGCTTCTGAAGCGGCCAAGTACTCGGCTTCAGTTGTAGAGTCTGCAGTGGTGCTTTGCTTGGCACTCTTCCAGCTGAACGCTCCTCCATTCAGACATAATACGTATCATGACTGTGACTTGAAGTCGTCTCTATCAGTCTGGAAGCTAGCGTCGGTGTAACCTTCAACAACCAGTTCTTTGTGGCCTCCATACATCAGGAACTTATCCTTGTTCCTTTTCTGGTACTTTAGGATATTCTTGGCCACAGTCCAATTATCCTCTCCTGGGTTCGACTGGTATCGGCTCGTTGCACTCAGGGCATACGATACATCTGGCCTTGTACATATCATGGAATACATGATCGATCCGATCAGCGAAGCATATGGGATCTGATTCATTCTTTCTCGCACAACAGGTGTCTGTGGACACTGTTTCTTGCTGAGAGTTATGCCATGGGACATGGGTAAATGCCCTCTCTTGGCATTCTCTATGTTGAATCGAGCCAATACCTTATCAATGTAAGTACTCTGGCTTAATCAAATCATCCTTTTAGATCTATCTCTGTAGATCTTGATGCACAATATGTACTGTGCCTCTCCTAAGTCCTTCATTGAAAAGCACTTTCCCAACCAGCCTTTTACGGACTCCAGTAATTTTGTGCTGTTTCCAATGAGAAGTATGTCATCGACATACAGGACTAGGAATGCACTATCACTCCCATTGACCTTCTTGTACACACAAGATTCATCTGGATTTTTGATAAAACCAAACTTGCTAATGGCTTCATCAAATCGCAGATTCCAACTTCTGCTGGCTTGCTTTAATCCATAAATGGACTTCTTCAGCTTGCAAACCTTTCCAGCGTTGCCTGGATCGACAAAACCTTCTGGCTGTGTCATATACACAGTTTCTTCCAAAATTCCATTTAGGAAGGCGGTTTTGACATCCATTTTCCCTATTTCATAATTGTAATATGCAACAATCGTTAGGATGATCTGGACGGATTTTAGCATTGCAACTGGTGAAAAAGTTTCATCATAGTCAATCCTGTGGATTTGTCTATAACCTTTTGCCACCAGTCTAGCTTTGTATATCGATACATTTCCATCCTTGTCTGTCTTCACTTTGAAGATCCATTTGCTACCAATGGGTGCATGACCCTCGGTCAAATTCACCAAGTCCCAGATTTGATTTTCAGACATGGAGTCCATCTCGGATCTCATGGCCTCTTGCCATTTTTCATAGTCGGGGCTCTTCATAGCTTGCTTGTATGTCGCTGGTTCATCACCATCCATGACTAGGATGTCCTGATCATCGGTTAAGACGATACCGAGGTATCTGTCTGGTTGAGATCTTTGCCGTTGCGACCTGCGAAGGGTAATCGGTTGAGCATTTTCATTGTCAGTTTGATTTTGAACAATCTTCTTAGATGCTTCCAAAGCATCTAGATTGTCAGTTTTGTCAGGTTGACATTGTTGCTCGTCCTCTCGAACTTCGTCGAGTTTGATTTTCCTCCCACTTGTCGTTTTGGAAAGGTGATCCTTCTCCAAAAAGACACCATCACGAGCAACAAAAACTTTGTTCTCGGATTTATTGTAGAAGTAATACCCTTTGGTTTCTTTTGGATATCCCACAATGAAACACTTATCCGATTTGGGGTGAAGTTTGTCCGAAATGAATCGCTTGACATATGCTTCGCATCCCCAAATCTTGAGAAAAGACAACCTAGGAGGTTTCTTGGTCCATAATTCATATGGAGTCTTTTCAACAGCTTTTGACGGAGCTCTGTTTAGTGTTAGTGTTGCAGTTTGTAGCGCATGTCCCCAGAAAGAGATAGGGAGTTCACTAAGACCCATCATTGATCGAACCATGTCTAACAAGGTTCGATTCCTCCGTTCGGATACTCCGTCCCATAGAGGAGTTCCGGGAGGTGTCAACTCTGAAAGAATACCATTTTCTTTCAAGTGATCGTTGAATTCATGGCTCAAATATTCGCCACCTCGATCCGATCGAAGTGCTTTAATTTTCTTGCCAAGTTGATTTTCAACTTCTTTATGAAATTCTTTGAATTTCTCAAAGGATTCAGATTTATTCAACATTAAGTAGATATAGCCATATCTACTAAAATCGTCAGTGAAATATCGGTAACCTTGTCTTGCGGGTGTACTCATTAGTCCACATACATCCGTGTGTATTAGACCTAATAAGTCACTTGCCCTTTCTCCCAACTTGGAGAATGACTGTTTTATCATCTTGCCTTATAGACATCCTTCGCAATTTTCAAACGACTCAAAGTCGAATGAGTCAAGAACACCTTCTTGAAGAAGTTTCTTAATGCGTTTGATGTTAATATGGCCAAGACGAAAATGCCACAAGTAGTTTTGATTCGACTCGATGGTCTTAGTTCATTTAGTATCAATCCTATTGACTTTGTGCAAAGCATGCAATTTAATTTGAACATATGTTTGCAAGACAATTTTGAGACAACTATTGTCAAAATTTTACAAGCAAAATAACTAGGCGTCCAACACCATGGATTAAAATATTGTTAAAAAGGCATGGTAAAACTAGGATTAGTTTTAATTACATCTTGAAGACAAGATAGTGCATGCAAGCACGACCGAAAAACCATCTTCGTCGTCCGCTTGTCCATGCATCAACACTTGATAAGCTTTCTCACTTGGTTCCTGAAAAGGCAACATAAAGTGAGTCATACTTGGTATCCAATACCTATGATAAGCTTAATTCACAAGTGTTTAGGAAGATACCTGAGGTGGATGCTCCATTCCTTTCTTCCTCTTCTTGAAAGAGCTTGCATTCTCTCTTGAAGTGGCCTTGCCCACCATAATAGAAGCAACGCATCTTTGCTTTAACCTTGAAATCCCTCCTTCTTGACGGTCTTTTGGTTGCCCCAAATGAGTTGGCTCGGTGAAGTAGCTCCACCACATTCTTTAAAGAATGTGTCTCTTTCGACTTAGAAATATATGCCCTTAGTGCATCATATCCTGAGTGGAGTGAAGTGAGCATAATATGACCATCCATTCCATCTTCTAGTGGAATTCCAAGGAGTTCCATGTGCTTGAAGAGCTTAGTCATTCTTGCCACATGGGGTCGGAAGGGCATACCGGGACTCAACTTGGTGTTGCAGACTGTACACCAAAGATGGTACCTCTCTTTCTCAAGACAACCCTGATCCGATGGCTTCACATTCATGTCTGTAAGTGACCTAGTCACTTCTAACAAGATTCCATCATTGTTGTTGTTGAAACTCTTAGAGAATCTCACACCGACAACATCTCTTAGTCCTCCAAGGAACAAGTCCGGAAAAGAGAATGGAAGTTTTTCTTTCCATTCTTCCGGGATGGAG
This sequence comes from Chenopodium quinoa, assembly GCF_001683475.1. NCBI lineage: Eukaryota > Viridiplantae > Streptophyta > Magnoliopsida > Caryophyllales > Amaranthaceae > Chenopodium > Chenopodium quinoa. The sequence continues at coordinate 424,618 of NW_018742726.1, read as the reverse complement.
TTAGCCATGAGTTGTGACATTAATTTGCAATATTTTGACCATGCACAATAAGTTTCGTCACTCAAGTGTTTCTTGGTACAGAGGGTAGGGATGGAAGTATCCAGAACATACTCCTTGGAACAACTCCGGAGATTTCTCCTGAGTTCTTCTTCCCATTCTTCAAGGTTTGTTAAGTTAAGCTTAATAGCTAACTTTTCGGGGAGTTCTGGGCACACATGGTTGTTGTTTGAGTTACTTGCAGACATTTTTCTACAATTGAAAGAATTTGAAATGAAAAACCATTCATAAATCAATAAGTTGAAATTTAAAAGCGTTCATGCATATGTTCAATCTTATTGAGCATTTTATCCACGCATTTTTAAAATTATCCCTTTTAGGCGAGAATAAAATGATTCCGAGATCCCAAAGATAAAGAAATGGATAAGCATGCTTTGTCTTGTCTTAATCATTAAATATCTTAAGGTAAGCGATCCAATTGCTAATAGCTCCAAGCTACTCTCGGTTTGATAAAATGTCGCATCTAATGCATCCTTGACATTTTGTCTTTTTTGCCACGACATTTAAGGACTCCTTACTGATATCGTTGAGCTTAACCAAGATAACTTGTATACCTAGTATACCTTACGTTCCTAGGAAGTAGTGATGTCTCGCTTTGGCGTAGTCCATCACGTACGCGCATTTGTTCGGTAAGTGTTGTTCTTGTAACGGCAAATTTTAGCTCAATATTATTAAGGGACCTAGGGTTTCTATGTTGGTTGATTTAAGTGAACTTAACTAATCGTCGCAACATATAGAAATCCTAGACATGCATCTAGCAATCATATATAATAACAAAATATATATATAAGGCATAAAATTAGATGCATTTGGCAACTAGCATGACCCCTTGAAATCTTCAATTTCCATGGGTCTTCATCTTGGCTCGTCTTCATCGAAAACGCCGTCTTGAGACATCTTGGCCAAAATAAAATAATCTAGCTAGAACAACTAAGATTAATATAATAGTACAAAAATACTTAACGGTTCGCAGACCGTATTTAGATTTACAAAAATACACAACAGAACGCAGTCCGTATTTTCTATCCTAGTCGGGTCCCACTAGTTGCCATTTTCAATAACCTGTTTTGAAAAACAATCTTCCATTCACCCATTCACTATTTGTGAATGGCCCATGCAATTTTACGAAATACATAATTAAACACGCAAAACTAGTAACTAACTTAGGTGGTTAATCCGATTAACGCGCCTAATTAAAACTGGTCAAGGTTGTTTAATCCATTATTTCTAAACGCAAAATGCTCACGCAATTAATTAAGCTCCCACTAAATTCCGCATCCATACTTAATTAATCCGATTAATTAAGTCGGCATAACCCATAATTTGTCAAAATTTTGCAAATCGAAATCGAGGTTTTTAACCTCGTTAAAATAATTATTTAAAATTATTAAAACGGCAAGATTTTCGCAAAATCGCATAGCTCAAAATCAAGTAAAAATCCCACGCAAATGCTTGGTGGGTGCGCACCATGGCTGCTAGGCAGCCTATGCCTTGTGCTGTGGTGCGTGGGGCTAGCATGCTGTGCCCAGCACAACAAGCCACGCTGCTAGCACCAGCAGCCTGCCAGGCATGCTACGCATGCTAGCTAGTAAGCTGGCGCCTGCCAGCAAGTGGTGCGCTGGGCTGGTGCTTGCTGCCATGCTGCCCAGCAGCATCCCCTCGCAAGCCAGCCCTTGCCACTGCTCCACACATTCAGCCCCAAGCCTCCCCGCCACACAGCAGCGCACAACAGCATCATGGCACACCCCTGTGCGCACCATAGGCATCCACATGTGGGATGCTAGGCAGTCCGGCTAGCCTTGGTGGTGCTTGGGTGTTTTTGCCTTGATTTGCATGCCATTTCTCGGAATTTAACTCCGATTTGTGTGTGACACAATTTAATTCTAAATTACATTTTAGAATTAATTTGAGGAAAAATAAAATAAAATAAAATAAGACTTAAATAAACTTATTTTTATTGGTGCACAAGCCTAAATCATCCAAAATTTTATTTGAACAAAATTAGGTCTTACTTAATGCTTGAAATAAAATGAGCTATGTCCATAATTAATCTTGCCAATATGCAAATTAATAATGGATTTGACAAATGGGAGTTGGAAAAATAAACTAACCATCTAATGAAATTTTTTCCAACTTTCATACTTGTGTAAAATAACAAGATTAAATCTTCCAATATGAAGATTAATCAAATTTTACTCCCAATTATTTGAACTTGATGGATTTTAATCAACCAAACATGAAAAATCCAAACTTTGTTCAACATGGAATTTAGGGTTAGGGTTCCAATCATTTAAATCTTTAAAGATTAGAACTTTAATATTATAGGAACTTAAAATACAAGTTCACAACAAGCTTTCACATTTTATTGCAATTTATTTGCAAAATTTGTGAAAAACAAGTTTATGTGAAAAATGGTATATCAACTTAAGCACTAATAAAAACTCCATTATTATGCTTAAGGATATTATTAAAACCAGTAGATTAGTGATGTAAATGTGCATTTAATCTAACCTTGTAATGCTTGCATTAATCAAGGCTTAAAAAGAATTAAAATTTTCGTTGAAAAACGAAAAACCCCAGAAAAAATGGGTTTCTGGTTCGAATTTGGCTTCTGGACAGGCTCGAAGAGGAAGAGGGATGAATCTGTTCCAGAATGTCGATTCCACCCAAAAATCACTATTTTTGAGCCAAAATCTGGGTTCGACAGCCAAATCGAGAATAAAATCGAGTTTTAAAATTAATTAAAACGAGCATTTAATCTAATTAGAAGAACATGAACCAGAAAAATAAATTCTTTTAAAACACCTTAATTAAAAAACAATTGCAAAAATTAAAAGGAGCGTGGCTCTGATACCATTGTAGGGTTTCGTAGTGACCCGACACTACGCGGAAGGAAACCCCCCAAGACCCGCCCCTTAATTAAAGCAATTAACAAGCATAATAAACTTAATCAAACAAGATTAAGAACAAGAATTATACCTTTGTTGCGTGCTTCGCTCCCGATGAGCTCTTACTTTAAACTCTTGAAACTACGAGATCTCCGACGGATCGTACCCTCGACCCGACCCGAGCGTCCCAAGTCTTGAAGGTTAGTCAAGACCCGGACAAAACAAAACTATGAGTTTTACGAATCAAAGGTTTACTCTTATTATAAGAGTTGCCTTTTTATTTCCACTTAAGGTTGTGTATTTCCCAATACCATGCCTTTGGTATTTATAGGGAAATGCACCCTTGAACTTCATTCCCCAACCAATGTGGGAGAATGAATAATTTGGCAATTAATTTATTTCTAAAATAAATTAATAATTAAATTCAATTACAATGCAACAAGTGTCAAGGGGAGAGAGAAGGTTAGGTGAGGACCATGGAGAGGTGGGGGGGGGACCATTGCCTTGCTCCCCAAGGCTTTTCCCAAGCCTTGGTCCCCACCCCCTCACAAAACCGCCTTGAGCATAGGCTGCTGGGCTGCTGCCAGCTAGCACATGCCCAGCAGCCCCAGCATCCCGGCCAGTCAATGCGTGCTAGCGCTGGGTGATGCTGGCGCTGGGCGATGCTGGCGCTGGTTCTGTGTGCTAGCGCCTAGCCCTGCTAGCACATAGTGCTGGCGCTGGCCCCTAGCAGCCCACACATTGGCTAGGCAGCGCACATGCCTAGCATCTACGCACCAGCCTCGCGTAACACGCTTGCATAGCCAGCATGCGTGCTGCTAGCGAGCCACATATGCTGGCCCCTTGCCTCGCACCATACGCATCAGCCTCGCAGCACCTTTCGCACATGAACTAGCATCCCACGCACACCCACGCATCCCCTAGCAGCCTTGGTGCGTAGCGATGCTAGGCTGCTGTGCGTGGCCTAGCAATGTGTTGGTGCCCAGGCCCTCGCACACGCATGGTGCGCTGCTTGGTGCTGCCATGTAAAGGCTTGCACGAAAGCCAGCACGCATGCTGCGATGGGCTGCCTGGTGCGCCTGGTGCTCCTATTGCTTGCGATAGGCTGCCAGGTGCTCCTGGTGCGCCTAGAGCTTGCGATAGGCTGCGATGGCGCGCCTAGGCTGCGATGGCGCGCCTAGGCTGCGATGGTGCACCTAGGCTGCGATGGTGCGCCTAGCACACCTAGTGTGCTTAGGCTTGCGCCTAGCCATGCCAGGTGCATGCTAGCTCGAACTAGCCTAGCATCCACATGGCTAGGCCAGTGTGGTGCTAGAGCTATGTTCATATTTGTCGCTTTGTGATTTTGCGACGCTCGGTCTCGACGCCCTAGGCTCGATATCCGACGTCTGTATTCGTAAAACTCTGTCGACTCATTAAATCCTTTCAGATTAATTTGTCGTCTCGGATTGGTGATTCGATATGGTTCGACCCGAAGGGTTTAGTTAAGATTAAGGTGTAATATCAATTGTACCTCGATATTACTGATCGGAAGCGGCCTCCACCTAGGCATTCCGATCACTTGATCTTACTGAAGAATTAACTCTGTAATAATTCTGAACCCTCTATCGGAAGAATAAAATTGTTGGAAGGACACCATTCCTTTCAAAACCAATGCGCCTCGAGCCATCCACTAGATAAAAGGTGACAAGCTTTCGCGCCTCGGGAAAAAAGTCGTAGACTCTAACGCCTCGAGCAACATACTGTATGATGATCTTTTGCGCCTTGGGAAAATATATGTGTGATAGTATCCGCACCTCGGGAATCTTACCGTTAGCTCCTACGCCTCGAGAAACTCACAAGTGAAATTCCATACTCCGGGAATAACACTAAGTGTCTGCGCCTTGAGACACAATTGCAGATATCTACACCTCAAGAAGTATGCAACGATTGACCATTTTCCGCGCCTCGGTAAAACGTGCTTGATTTGAAAGATTACAAGTCTTTACGCCTCGAGAAACTTGCAACGTGAATCGTTTGCGCCTCGGGATGATCACTGAGTGTTTGATAAATGATAATGGTTCATTGTCCCCGAACGTGGGCTGTAAATGTTAATGGTTTGATTGTCCCCGAATGTGGGCTGTAGATGATAATAAAGCCTTCAAGTCACGTGCATCTGACTGTATAGGCATTGGTGATGATGATGAAATGTCGATGGTTGCACCTTCAAGTCATGTGTATCTGACTTTGTAGGTGTTGCTCGATACCTTCAAGCCCATGTGCGTCTAACTTTATAGGTATTGGTGGAGAAGAGGGTACGACATTGTTCGATTGTACCTGAGACCTGCAAAATAGAATTTGCCAAGGGACTCGCATAGACTGTGATTGACTCAGTACAGAACAATGATAAGTGGCATTTATGCCACTATTTAGATCCTCTAATCGCGGTATTTTTCTACGTTTGTCCCTTGTTTGTACCCCTTTTGCTCCGTTTATCTCTTTATTAAGTTTTTGTGCTTTTCCTCGTGTTTTGTAGGCTTTTGGAGTTGATTTTAATAGAATGAAAGCTTGGAGAATTGGAGTTCACTTGAAGAGCTACAAAGGAAGTTAAGGAGCAAGCAAGCAAGGCCTAACATTGGGGTCGAAAATATTGGAGGCAGAATGTAGGCGCAATTTGGGCGCGGTTTAGGCGCGGGCGCTCCTAAGATAGGTGCGGGCGCTCAAGGGCCTTAACTCCAAAACTAACCTTTGTTCACTCTTTTAACCATAACTTTTGATCTACAAATTGGATTGAGGTGATTCAAGTTTCATTGGAAACTAGACTTAAAGAGCTTTCCAACGGTAGGTCGCACGCCCACAAAAGTCTCCTAGAACAGAAGTTATGGCCGTTTGAAAATGAATGTCGCTTCCAGGCCAATCCCAGTGCGCGGGCGCGCAGGCAAATATCGCGGGCGTGCACGAGCAGCTACGGGTCTTTTAAACGCTTCTTCCTCTCCTCTTTTTGGAAGTTTGGATGGTGGGTTTTCTTTGGGGTTTTCTCTCTCCTCTTTGAGGGGTTAAACCCTAACATCTCTCCATCAATCTTCACATAAATTAGGCTTAGATTTAGTTTTAATCTTTATTTTTATACTTTGTAATGTAGATTAAGAGTAATTTAGGGTATTTTAGAGAGAGAAAGTGAAGAGCTTCAATGGTGGATTGAAGAAGATGAAGATGCAAAGTGACATTGTTTTGGATTCCTTTTCAATACTTCAATGAGCATTCTAAACTCTATCTCATTTATTGTTCTTTCTTAATTTCTTGCTTGATTAGAGTAGTTGTTTAGTTTAATTGCTTCTCTTTTTTCTTCTTGTTGGGTTTTGTGTTAGTTGTTCATGATTAGTGAGTAATTCCCTTTACTAAGGGATTGGTGATAGCATGTGGTGACTCTTGATTGTATTAGGCTAGACAAATGTTGTTTATATGTGATTAAATATATCTTGTAACCATGTTTTACTAATTACTCCATGTGAATGGCCAATCATGTGTTGTAATTGGGTGGATTGAACTAAGTTATGACGATAGTGTAACTTAGGGATATCCATTAGGTGATCGATTCTATGCAACAACCTTAACTTTCATAGCTTATGACGATAGTATGAGCATGTGTTAAGTTGGGAAAGCCTTTGATCCCGATAGGTGATTAGAGAGTACTCTTGACTTTGCCTTGTATGAGTTGCTTGGTTTGCATGTAAACCTACTTCCCTAAGCCTAGCTCCTTTGACTTCATAGCATGTTCAACCCCTACCCCTAGCATTTATTTTAACTAATTTTACATACTCTTTAGTCATTAATTCATCCACTATTTTCCTTGACCGAACTAGATTAACTTTAGGAGATAGATAGCAGTGCTTAATCGTTTCCCTGTGGTTGACCGTTGACTTGCCTTTATACTCGTTTAGTTGCATGTTTAGGACCACAAATATCATTTGATAGAGGTGTCTTAGTAACGACCTAAAATACCCTTTGTCAAACAACTGACTCGACTAAACTTGACTTAACATGACATAACATGTGTATGACTTGTAACTATGTGTGTATATGTATAGTTTGAGTGTGTGCATACACAAGCAACTGAAAATACAAAAAAATCCGCCATTTTTTGTCATGAGTGGGGGGTATTGACTTTCTCTCAAAAAAGAAAGATGTGAAACATGAAATGTTGGAAGAAATTTCGAACTTCCCCCAAAAAAAAAAATTGAAAAAGTTTTTGAATTTCCCCTAAAGAAAAAATTTAAGAAAAGTTTTTGAACTTCCCCTAAAGAAAAAATTTAAGAAAAGTTTTTGAACTTCCCTAAAAGAAAATGGGAATATGTAATTGAATATAACACCTAATAAGATAATTTGGACGACCGGTTTAGGATTCTTTTAATCTTGTTGTTTAATCAAGTGATCACAATATTTAAAATTATATGTTGCATTAACATTCAACCAATTTAACTTAATATTAGTTTGGAGCAAATTGAATCTTTGTTTGTGTGCCTTTGAGATCTCATGAATACTTTTCACTATAAGAATCGAGTAGGGGCCAATACGGGCGAATGTGACTCCATGACTCAATTCGTACCATCACCCTCGATCCTCCTTTCGTGGTTCCAAACCATATGAAGTTAGTAATCTCATGGATTATGAATGGGGATTAACCTTCACGAGTCAATCGTTGTTGCCTATCGTTATCCCTTATTCGTGGTTGCCTTAAAATGATCCGTTAACGGTTTACAAATTCCTTAAAAACTTGTTGGCGACTCCCTACTTTGCTTTGTCCCTAATCGTGTCCCTTGTCGTAGATGTCAATTCCCACTTCCTATGAGTGCCAAGCATATTCACACATGCTTAAGTAGGCGCGCTTCGAATGACGCCTACAATATTGCTTTGCTTTTATGACTTAAATAAGGCGTATGATGCCAATAGTAGCAGTGACACATTTTAATTAATAATAGCATATTTAATTTTTTGCCATAATTAAAACTTACAATGACGTTTTCCTCTTTTTTTTTTTTTTAATATCCGAGACATGAAGTCGAACGCAATGGAAGAATAATAATAAAAATAAAACCGTCGAACAAAACAAAACCGCAAAACAAAAACTACAGATATTCCGTAGAACTGATTGTCGTGCCACGACATATTTGTCATTTCACAGTACTCTTCTGTTGTGTCACGATGCTGGTGCCGCTTTGCGGTGCATATTGTCGTGGCGCGGTGCTTGTTGATATGCGCGGTTTAATTTTTAATACTTCGCTGCTTTATTTGCTATATGTTTTTTACGAAGAAGGGATTTTGGTTATTAAAGTGGTCGGGCCCCCTTGAGGGTTTGCCTACGTATCCTTAAAAAGGAATCAGGCCAAACGTAGCTCTATTAGGTCTTGAACCCGTGCAATCAAGCATAAAATTTCTTGAGTTGATCCAAATTGATTAAACTGTAAAAACCATTGTCGTCCATGTACACTAATTGTGTCGCCCCGCCAGATAGGATTGATTTGACAATGTACGGACCTGACCAATTTGGTCTAAATTTCCCACTTGGATCTAACACATTTTTTCAAAGTGCTTTAAGTACCAAATCGCCTTTTTTGATATTCCTAGTCTTGAATTTTTTTATTAAAATGTCGTGCCATACGCTTTTGGTGGGTTTGGACTTGATGCAAAGCCACCAAGCATTTTTCGTCAAGTAAGACTAGTTCGTCATATGTTGCTGTAATCCAATCGACTTTGTGTATTAGGCTTTCCAACCCAATCCATAGAGAAGGGATCTCTAGCTCGATTGGTTGTACGGCTTCGACTCCATATACTAAAGAGAAGGGGGTGGCCCTCGTTGATGTACGAACGGAAGTTCGATAACCCCAAAGAGCAAAATGTAGTTTGCTTGGCCAATCTTTGTAATTTTCCGTCATGTTTTCGATGATGATTTTTATATTCTTGTTCGCTAATGATGAGTGACATTTATGTCGCTCTTAGGGTAGTCTTTTCTAGTAGTTTTAGTAATAATTTGGTCCATTTTAGTATGTTTTTTCTATGATCCGCCTAGTTTGAGTATTCTACCTTTGTGATGCGTAATGTGTATTCATGTGGTTTAGGTAGTCTATACTCCCCTCCCCTTTCGTTGTATTACGCTTTGCCTTCCTGTACCATGATTGTAGGTGTATGACGTTGATTCGGAGATGGAAGGGACAAGGGAAAAACGGGAGAATTCCAGACCAGACAAATGGCACGGGCGCGCCACCAGAGGAGCGAGCGCGCCACCTATAAGCGCGGGCGCGCCTCCCTTGAGCGCGGGCGCGCTGATAAGTTGGACCAACCATTAAATTCCCACTTTAAAGCGGGCGCGCATTTTGAGGAGCGGCCACGCCATCATTTAACGCGCGAGCGCGCCTGTCTGTTGCGGATTCAAATCCCGAATTCAGTCCAATCAACAAAAGGGAGGAAAAACGGCTAACTTTGGAGAACATTCTATCATTAGGATACTTTAGCATAAAAACCTTGGAGGAGAGCTTTTGAGGAATTTTTCTAGGTTATTGTTTTAGCCACTTTTGTTTTGAAGAATCTTGATAGTTTTTAGTGTAATTTCATTGCGCATCAACATTAGTTTTACTCTTAGTTTTTGAAGAAGTATTTTGCAACATTGATGTATGATTAAGTTTAGAGCTTGGATGATGTATGGTTCTTTATTTTGATTTCAATGAAGGTTTTGGTATATTTCTCTATTTTCTCTTATTTTTATGATTAAAGTTTCTACCTTTGTTAGTTTAGTTGATAAAAACCTTGTCTTTCTTACTATTTAATTGGTTATAATGTTGCTTAGTATGATTGTAGTTGTAGTTATGGATAGTGAGTAGTTTCTTGTTGCTAGGGGTTTGGTGAAGGTATGCTTTGAGTTTGATGTATGTTAGGCTAGGTTAATTTGGAATATTTGTGATTAAATCTTCCTTGTGCCTTTACTTATTGGCCACTCCATGTTTATGGCCATATGCATGTTGTGGTTGAGTGACTTGAACTAAATCATGACGATAGTGTGATTTAAGAATAGTCATCAGATGATTGATTATTGCATGACCTTAGTTTGTATGCCTTATGACGATAGTGTAAGTGTATGCTAGCTAGGATAGCTCTTAACCCCGATAGGTGATTAGAGAGTATTCTTGATATTACCTTGTATGAGTTGCTTGGGTTACATGTAAACCTATTTTCCGATGCCTAACTTTGTTGAATTCATAGCATGTTTGATCCTTCCCCCTAGTGCTTGTTTTAATTGTTATTCTATCCCCTTTAGGTATTACTTTACCCACCATACTTCTTGATCGAACTAGATTAACATTAGGAGATAAATAGCGGTGCTTAATCGTTTCCCTGTGTTCGACCCTTAACTTGCCTCTATACTCGTTTAGTTGCATGTTTAGGATTACAAATATCATTTGATAGAGGTGTCTTAGTAACGACCTAAAATATCGCCTGTCAGCTAATTCTACCGCCCCATTAGTTTGTGACCTATAAGGTGATGATCTATGATGTTTAATTTGATACTTCTTTAGTAGTTTTGCGCACTTAGCTTGAAAATGCATCCCGTTATCACTTATCATTTCGTCTGACACAACCATAGCGGCGTATAATGTTTTTCTCGATGAATTGAGCTACGTGTTTTGCTGTGAGCTTAGCATATGAAGCGGCTTCGACCCATTTGGTGAAGTAATTGATTGCTACAAGGATGAACTCGTGTCCTCCTTGTCCCGGTGGTGTTATCTTCCCAATGATGTCGATTCCCCAAGTAGAGAAAGGCCATGGAGAAGTGTATGTGTAGAGGAGCGATGGTGGAACATGTTGCAAATTTGCGTAGATTTGGCACTTCATACATTTCTTAATGTACTCGTGACAATCTTTTTCCATGGTAGTCCAATAGTATCCTTGTCGTTGAATTTTTTGGACTGACACTTTTGCATTCATGTGCATTCCACATATTCTGGCAAGAAGGTTCTCCATTGTTTTGTGTGCTTCCTTCTTAGCTATGCACAACAGAGTTCTTCCTAGTGCGATCCTCTTATGGAGTTCTCCCCTAATGAGCACGTAATGTGAGGCCGGGAGCCTCAAAGCACAGCGTACCCTTTATTAGTGTTGGGAGGGTATTCTCCCTTTGTCACATTGATAAGTGGAATTTATGCCACTATTTAGGGCTCATTTCTTTGCCATTTCCCTCCATTTATCGCTTGTTTAGCCCCTCTTTGCCGTGTTTCCCCATATTTTCCATAACAATGTCATTTCCCTTGCATTTCCCCTCTACTTTACCATTTTGTACTGTTGTTGGGTGCTTTCCCTGTGTTTTGCAGGTAAACTAGTCAACAAGTAAAGAAGAGGAGAACATTGGATAGTTCGGAAAGGTGGATTCACGCGCAATTCAAGAGAGAGGGCGCGCAATTGAGATGAAATCAGAGTTTTGTCCACTGTAGATGCCTCGCGCGCCCTCTCCAGGGCGCGCAACCTGACCTTTGCTCACTATTTTGGCCATAACCTTTTATCTACAAATCGGATTGAGGTGATTCAAGTTGCATTGGAAACTAGACTTGAAGAGATTTCCAAAGGTAGGTCACACACCCTAAGAGGCTTCCTAGAACAGAAGTTATGGCCGTTTGAAAATGAATGTCGCTGTCAGGCCAGTCCCAGTGCGCGGGCGCGTAGATGTGTCTTCGCGAGCGCGCTCGATAGCAGCAGCTTTCTTTTCTTTCGCCCTATAAAAGCTGAAGAAAGGGGAAGGCAGAGAGGGGGGACGCACAAGCAGCACTAAGGGTTTTCTTTGGGGGTTTCCTCCCCTCCTTAGGGGATGGAAAACCCCTTGCTTTCTCATCAATTTCCTTCATAGATTTAAGCTTTAATTAGGTTTAATCTTGTTTTTAATTAGGTTAGAGTAGTGTAGAGAGAGAAAGTGAAGAACCAATGGTGGATTGAAGAGGTTGAAGATGCAATTGTGACCTTGTCTTGGATTCCTCTTCAGTAAACTAATGAGCAATTCTAACTCTATCTCATTTATTTCTTTCTTTAATTATTGCTTTGTTTAGTTCTTTGAATGTTTAGAGTAGTTATTTAGGTTTATGATTTTCTCTTGTTCTTGTTCTTGTTCTTAGTTTCTCCCTTGTTCTTCTTGTTGGTTAATGTTAGATGTTTTGTTAGTTTAGTTTGTGTTAGTTTCCTTGCCAAGTTAATCATGTTATTGCTTATTAGTTTCTGACTATCTTTTGATTTTCCATGGTTAATGAGTAATATACATGATTAATGGGTTACTTTTCATCCTTGGTTATTGATTATGTTGTAGTATTAACTCAAGTATGTTAAGGTTTAGGACTTGATTAATGTGTGATTAAATAACTTTGTTTTCCATTCTCAACCGAATGTTTCATGTGAGTGTACATATCATGAGGTGTTTGGGGTAGATTGAACTAGGAATAGTCCGGGAGGATGACTTAGGAAAGTCTATTGGGTGACTTGTTTTACACTTTATCTCGATTTTCTAGCAATAGTCCGGGAGGATGAGTTAGATTTGAGATCATTAGTGTCCCGAGCATGAGTTACTTGGTTCGCTAATTTGATCAATTTCCTGGGCTTGAATATGTTTGTGATGATACTATGCGTTGTTAATTGCCTAGGATACCTTTCTTAGTTAGTTTAGATTATGTTTTGATCTAGGGGTATCGGACAAAGGTTGTGTTGATAAATTTGGTAATTGATTGTGATTAACATGTAATTGATGCTTGGTTATTGTGTATGGATGATTGATGATTTTAGGGCTTTAGTGTGTTTTCGATTGATTGCACGGGAGTGAATCGATTAAGAGCGTCTATATTCATCTGTACCTATGCTAGGCTAGTGGTGCGGGTGCAAATTAATCTAGTAGGAGTGATTAGCGTGCTAGATTGTGCGGGAGCAAATTGAACATGTTGATTGTTCCTAATTAAGTATCATGATCGTTTAATTGCAGCTGTTTATTGAATTCATTGACATAATCGGATTCCACTTTTCCCTGCTCTTTGTATTCTTTAGTTAGGTAAAGTCCTTTAGTCTTAGTTTATTTTTCTTGCCTCTCCTTAGGTTAGTTGTCGCCCTTTCTTTAACTCCTATCCGGACTAACCTAATTGGTGAATGCAATTGTAGTAATGATACCGTTATCTGTGGTTCGACCCTATACTTATCACTATGCTTATGCTTAGTTGTAAGTTTAGGTATTATAAATGTGTTTGATGGAGGACTCCTAGTTAGTTCAACAACCAAGGAACCAAACCTGCCATCAAATTGTGTTTAAATGGAGGACTCCTATTTAGTTAACTCTGATTCATTAAGTGCATTCATGCTTTAGCTTTACTCGGGACGAGTAAAGGTTAAGCTTGGGGGAATTTGATAAGTGGCATTTATGCCACTATTTAGGGCTCATTTCTTTGCCATTTCCCTCCATTTATCGTTTGTTTAGCCCCTCTTTGCCGTGTTTCCCCATATTTTGCATAACAAAGTCATTTCCCTTGCATTTCCCCTCTACTTTACCTTTTTGTACTGTTGTTGGGTGTTTTCCCTGTGTTTTGCAGGTAAACTAGTCAACACGTAAAGAAGAGGAGAATTCAGGATAGTTCGGAAAGGTGGATTCACGCGCAATTCAAGAGAGAGGGCGCGCAATTGAGATGAAATCAGAGTTTTATCCACTGTAGATGCCTCGCGCGCCCTCTCCAGGGCACGCAGCCTGACCTTTGCTTACTGTTTTGGCCATAACGTTTTATCTACAAATCGGATATAGGTGATTCAAGTTGCATTGGAAACTAGACTTGAAGAGATTTCCAACGGTAGCTCACACACCCCAAGAGGTTTCCTAGAAAAGAAGTTATGGCCGTTTTAAAATGAATGTCGCTGTCAGGCCAGTCCCAGTGCGCGAGCGCGAAGATGTGTCTTCGTGGGCGCGCTCGATAGCAGCAGCTTTCTTTTCTTTCGCCCTGTAAAAGCTGAAGAAAGGGGAAGGCAAAGAGGGGGGACGCACAAGCAGCACTAAGGGTTTTCTTTGGGGGTTTCCTCCCCTCCTTAGGGGATGGAAAACCCCTTGCTTTCTCATCAATTTCCTTCATAGATTTACGCTTTAATTAGGTTTAATCTTGTTTTTAATTAGGTTAGAGTAGTGTAGAGAGAGAAAGTGAAGAACTTCAATGGTGGATTGAAGAGGTTGAAGATGCAATTGTGACCTTGTTTTGGAATCCTCTTCAGTAAACTAATGAGCAATTCTAACTCTATCTCATTTATTTCTTTCTTTAATTATTGCTTTGTTTAGTTCTTTGAATGTTTAGAATAGTTATTTAGGTTTATGCTTTTCTCTTGTTCTTGTTCTTAGTTTCTCCCTTGTTCTTCTTGTTGGTTAATGTTAGATGTTTTGTTAGTTTAGTTTGTGTTAGTTTCCTTGCCAAGTTAATCATGTTATTGCTTATTAGTTTATGACTATCTTTTGATTTTCCATGGTTAATGAGTAATATACATGATTGATGGGTTATTTTTCATCCTTGGTTATTGATTATGTTGTAGTATTAGCTCAAGTATGTTAAGGTTTAGGACTTGATTAATGTGTGATTAAATATCTTTGTTTTCCATTCTCAACCGAATGTTTCATGTGAGTGTACATATCATGAGGTGTTTGGGTTAGATTGAACTAGGAATAGTCCGGGAGGATGACTTAGGAAAGTCTATTGGGTGACTTGTTTTACACGTTATCTCGATTTTCTAGCAATAGTCCGGGAGGATGAGTTAGATTTGAGATCATTAGTGTCCCGAGCATGAGTTACTTGGTTCGCTAATTTGATCAATTTCCTGGGCTTGAATATGTTTGTGATGATACTATGCGTTGTTAATTGCCTAGGATACCTTTCTTAGTTAGTTTAGATTATGTTTTGATCTAGGGGTATCGGACGAAGGTTGTGTTGATAAATTTGGTAATTGATTGTGATTAACATGTAATTGATGCTTGGTTATTGTGTATGGATGATTGATGATTTTAGGGCTTTAGTGTGTTTTCGATTGATTGCACGGGAGTGAATCGATTAAGAGCGTCTATATTCATCTGTACCTATGCTAGGCTAGTTGTGCGGGTGCAAATTAATCTAGTAGGAGTGATTAGCGTGCTAGATTGTGCTGGAGCAAATTGAACATGTTGATTGTTCCTAATTAAGTATCATGATCGTTTAATTGCAGCTGTTTATTGAATTCATTGACATAATCGGATTCCACTTTTCCCTGCTTTTTGTATTCCTTAGTTAGGTAGAGTCTTTTAGTCTTAGTTTATTTTTCTTGCCTCTCCTTAGGTTAGTTGTCGCCCTTTCTTTACCTCCTATCCGGACTAGCTTAATTGGTGAATGCAATTGTAGTAATGATACCGTTCTCTGTGGTTCGACCCTATACTTATCACTATGCTTATGCTTAGTTGTAAGTTTAGGTATTATAAATGTGTTTGATGGAGGACTCCTAGTTAGTTCAACGACCAAGGAACCAAACCTGCCATCACACATAGTTAAGGATGTATGTGTATCACGGCTCTTTGTCTTCTTCTTGCGAGTCTTGTTTATCAGCAAGTGCATGAACATAAGTCGGCTCATATCGTTGTTCTATGGTCAATAGCATTCTAATTGTATCTCTTGGAATCCGGACCATTAAATCCAACTTAGCTAGCGCATCAGCGAACTGATTTTCTTCTCTAGGTAAATAAGTGTATTCCACTTCATCTAGTTTCTCTATGAGAGTTTCCAAATGAGCTTGATATGTAGCAAGACTTTCACTTCTCATTTTCCATCTCTTTGAAATTTGGTTGATGATTAATGAAGAGTCACCATAAATTCTTAGCTTCTTGATTCCCAAAGCGACAACTGTCTCTAATTCCAAGATGCATGCTTCGTATTCTACAACATTGTTGGTGACATCAAAATCGAGCTTCATAGAAATTGGGATGTGCTCTTCGTTGGGTGATACGAGTAAGACTCCTATACCACAACCTTTTTGGTTTGAAGCTCCATCGAAATAGAGCGTCCAAGTATCATCCTCAGTCATAACAAATCTTCATTAAGGAAATCATACTCTTCTACCGCCGTCTCAGGTTCTTCTAATGGGAAATCTGCTAAAAAGTCGGAAATTGCGGAACCTTTGATGGCTTTTTGTGACATGAACATCAATTGAAACTCAGCAAGGTTGACTATCGATCTTGACAATCTGCCATTGAGAATGGCTTTCTCGAACAAGTACTTGAAAGGGTCCATCTTTGACACGCACGACATGCATTGTATAAGTTATCATATAATGCCTTAGCTTCTTTACGGGCCACACAAGTGCGAGGCACAATTTTTCGAGTGGTGTATACTAGACCTCGTAGCCTTGAAGCTTCTTACTCAAGTAGTAGATTACATTTTCTTTGTTTTCGATTTCTTGTGCTATCATTGCCCCTATTGTTTCTCTTGTGACCGTAAGGTAGAGTTGAAGAAGAAGGTCAAGTATTGCTGGTGCTATCACAGGTGGATTTTCCAAGTATGCTTTGATCTTATCGAAAGCTTTTTGGCATTCATCATCCCACGTGATTGGGACATTCTTCTCGAGTTTCTTGAATGTAGGTTTGAAAGGAGTGGTGTCGTTCCAACAAGTGCATTATTCCGATAGAGGGTTCAAAATTATTAGAAAGCTAATTTTTCAGTAAGGTTAAGTGATCGGAATGCCTAGGTGGAGGCCGCTTCCGATCAATAATATTAATGTATAATTAAAATTACAGCTTAATCTTGACTGAACCCTTCTGGTCACACCCAATCGAGTAATCGATCCGAGACGACGAATTAATCTGAAGGATTAAATGAGTCGTTAGAGTATTACGAACAAAGACGTCGGATATCGAGCTTAGAGCGTCGAGACCGAGCGTTGCAATTCGAGTCGAATTTATAATTCGACGAGATGTAGAATCAAGCAAGCGACGAGTACGAACCAAGCTGTAGCCTCGCATTGCCCTAGCCATGCGATTGCTAGGATAGGCGAGGGCATCAACCGCATGCATGCTAGCATGGTGGGCATCGCACTCAGCCACACACATAGCCGCAGCTAGGCTACGCTTAGCATGCAAGCATCGCAAGCAGGGTTCCTTGCGTATGCATGCTATGCTTGCTTGCTAGCATGCTAGGGCCTAGCGCCCAGTTCTTCGCAGCCTCGTACCAAGCAGCGCACTTGCACAGCACACGCATCGCAGCAGCGTGTTGTATGTGTGTATGTCTTGCTGTGCGTGCTTGCTAACGAGCAGCACCAAGCACCATGCCACTCGCACATCAACACACACCAAGCAGCAGCAGCAGCAACGCATGCGTGTGCTGGCTAGCTGCATGCTGGCTGGGTGGGCTGCCCACCCTTGGTGTTAGATGCCAACTGGCAGCCTTGGCAGCCAAGGCAGGCTGCCAGCCAGGCAAGTGGCATGGTCAAGCATGGGGTCTTGGTGGGGACTGATTCTTGGTGGCTTTGCTTGATGAGCAAGGAGTATTGGTCCCCCCTTTGGTGGTCCTCACCAACCTACTCCCTCCATGTGACACTTGGAGCTTGTTGATTGTTTTGCATTTTAATTTGTTTTTTATTAAAATAAATTGGTTGAAAAATGCAATTCTCCCACATTGATGGGAGAAGGGAGATCAATTCTCGTTTCCTTATAAATACATAAGTTTTGGGTTTGGGAAAAACCACTTGTGTTGAACTCAATAAGGCATGTCCCTATAGGTGAGAAAACGTTTAAGTTCGTAATACTCTAGTCTTTTCTTGATCTAGCCCCGACTAACCTTCTAGGTAGAGGTCGTTCGAGTCGGGTCTCGAGGGTGGACTCCGTCGGAGGCTCTCGTGCTTGCGGAGCTAAGGCTTTGAAGTCCGAACTCTATAGGAGTGAAGCACGCGTCAAGGGTAAGAATGTCATTTCCCTTTCTCTTTCACTTGTTGTTCAATTATGTGATTGCATGCTTAGTTGCTTTAATTAGTAGGTGGGTCTTGGGCGGGTTTCTCTTTCGCGTAGTGTTGGACGCTACGAAACCAAACAGCTGTATCGAAGCCGCGCTCATTTTAATTACTGTAACTAATAATTGATTGAGGTGATTTAAAATGGATTTAAATTCTGGTTTTGCTTTCTAATTAGATTAGAAGCTCGTTTTAATTAGTTTTAATCTCGTATTTTACTAATTTTGGCTGACGAACCCAGATTTCGACTCAAAATAGTGATTTTTGGGTGGAACCAATGTTCTAAATCGTTTTAGATCCCTTTGAGGACTTTCCAAAAGCCAAATTCCACCGAGAAACATGTTTTTCGAGGGGTTTTTCGTTTTTGACGAAAATTTTATATCTTTATGGCATGTTGAGGTAGATTAAATGCATGGTTACATCACTAATCTAGTGCAATTATAAACCTTATTAAACATGTTTATGAAGTCATGATTGGTGCTTAATTTGGTGAGTTCATTTTTCATAAAAACTTGAAATTTTCACATTTTTGCAAATAACTTGCTTCATGTGTGAATGTTTATGGTGAACTTGTAATTTTGAAGTCCCTAACATATTAAAGATCCCATCTTTAATTGTTTATTTGGTTGGAACTTTGATTGCTAAATCCATGTTGAACTAATTTTTGGATTTGATCATTTTGGGTTGATTAAAGTCCTAAAAGTTCAAAAACTTGTGGTTGAAATTTAATTAATCTTCATATTGGAAGATGTAATTTTTCAATTATTCACAAGTTAGTGTTGGAAATTTTTGGTTAGATGAATGGGTTTATTTTTCCAACCTCTTCAATTTTGTCAAATCTCATTATTAATTTATGTATGGTTAAATTAATTATGAGTATAGGACATCAATTTTGTAGCATCAAGATGAACCTAAATTGATTTAAAGAATGGTTATTAAATAATTTAGGCTTGTGCACTACAAAATTTGAATTTAATTAAGTTGGACTTGTTTAATTTTCATTTTGCTCTAAGTTAGTTCTAAAATAAATTTAGAATTAATTTTTATCACACATATATCGGGAATTAAAATCCCGAGACAAGTGCATGTAAATCAAGGCAAAACCGCCCAAACCGTGCCCTTAGGCTAGCCGGGCTGCTGAAGCAGCCCACATGTGGCTGCCAAGGTGCGTGGTTGGGCTGCCTTGCCTCATAGATGCGCTAGTGTGTGGACGGCTGGGTGCACATCATGTGAGTGCTTGATGCGTGTGATGTGTGGCTGCTGGAAGGCACCCGCAAGTGCTGTTGGGAAGCAAGGCATGCGAGCCCCAGCAAGCCTAGCCACACGCTGCCAGCGCCAGCATGCACGCAAGCATGCGCAGCATGCTACGATGCTGCTGGTGCCAGCAAGCATAGCGTGCTCTACTAGGCAGGCATGCCAGCACGTACAACCTCGGCACCTAGGGGTAGCAAGCCAGCCATGGTGGGCAGCAAGGCATACGAGCCCGAGCAAGCCCAACCACACGCTGCCAGCGCAAGCATGCACGCAAGTGCTGCTGGGCAGCAAGGCATGCGAGCCCCGGTAAGCCCAGCCACACGCTGCCAGTGCCAGCATGCACGCAAGCATGCGCAGCGTGCTATGATGCTGCTGGTGCCAGCAGGCGTAGAGTGCTCTACTAGGCAAGCATGCCAGCACGCACAGCCTCGGCACCTAGGGGCAGGAAGCCAGCCATGGTGGGCAGGCCAGCACCCTAGGCATGCGAACCACGGGGGCCATGGTGCCTAGCAAGCCTAGCCCCGTGGCTTTAATACTAGGCACTTGGGCATGTTGTGGGCTATTATTTTGTGTAATTAGGTCGTTTTATTTATTTATTTAATTATTCTAACGAGGCTAGGCCTCGGTTCCTCCGACACTTGCAAAATATTTTGGTATAATATGGGTTTACCGGGTTAATTAATTGGATTAATTAAGTTAGATGTGGAATTTAGTGGGAGCTTCGTTAATTACTTGAATGAATTGCATTTTAATCACATAAAATGTTAAACAACTTTGACTAGTTTTAATTAGGCGCGTTAATTGGATTAACCTCCTAAGTTAGTTACTAGTTTGCGCGTGTTATGCATTGTTACTTGTTTTTCGTTGTAAAATGCATGGGCCATTCACATATAGTGAATGGATGAATGGAATGTATATTCTTTCAAAGGTTTTGTGACAATGGCAACTTGTGGGGCCCGACTAAGATAGTAAATACGGACTGCGATCCGTTATGTATTTTTGTGATTTTAAATACGGTCTCCGTACCGTTGTGTACTTTTGTACCTTAATATTTAGATTAATCCTAGTCATAGTAACTAGTAATTGCATATTTGGCGGAGATGTCTCGAAGACAGCGTTTCTAAGAAGACGAGCCAAGAGGATGCATCGAAGACCCTTGAAGATTTAAAGACTCAAGGGGTCATGCTGGTTACCAAATGCATCTTTTACTTATGATTTCTATATATAATTGTGTTTATATATGATTGAATGGTATGATAGATGCATGTTTAGGGTTTCAAATGTTGCAATGATTAATTAAGTTCACTTAAATCAACCAACATAGAAACCCTAGGTCCCTATAATATTAAGCCAAATTTTCCATTCCAAGAACGACACTTACCGAACTAATGCGCGTGGTGATGGGCTACGATAAAGCGAGGCATCACCGCTTCCCTAGGAACGTAAGGTATACTAGGTATACAAGTTGTCTTGCTTAAGCTCAACGATATCAGTAAGGAGTCCTTAGATGTCGTGGCAATGGAAATGTCAAGGAAGCATTAGATGCGACGTTTTAACGAACCAAGAGTAGCTTAGAGCTATTAGTTATTGGATTGCTTACCTTAAAATATTAAGTGTTAAGACAAGCTAAAGCATGCTTAATCACTTTCTGATTTTTGGGATCTTGGAATCGTTTTATTCTCGCCTAAAAAGGATAAATTTTAATACGTGGATAACACACGTAATAAGATTGAAAGTTTGCATGTATGCATTGAATTTCAAACTTATTATGTTATGAACTTGATAAATGAGATACTTTGCACTTATATTTGTAGAATTATAAATCAAATTATATTGTTTTCAATGATTGGTAAAGGAAATCTTTTGAGAATGGTTCTCAAGGAAAGAAAAGGCATTTCTAAAATACAACTTCTCATAATTGACTTTTATGACTTAAGTCCGAAAGGACGATTGGATATCATGTATTCAAATTGTCAATAGTTGACAACCAACGTATCTTTTCGCTTCATACACAAATGAGTAGGAATAATTGATGTAGCAATTCAAGTACGAATTAAAGGAAAAGATGGAACTTTGTTTCACGGCGCATTAGATGCTTAATTATGCCTAACAAAGTGTAAAAGTCAAGGCACTTAAAGAAATGGTTATTAAAGTTATGAGATGGTGTATGATAAGAAATACAGGAAACAAGGAACAAAGGAAAGGAATAAGATTCCTTTTCTACCCATGAGTTCATGTTAGTGTGGTTAACTTAGCAATTCGTTATCTTCACAAGTATTGGATACTGCTTGCGTGTTCCACTTTGAAAGTGACCTCAAACCATTGAAGACAAGCTAAGTTATTGACTTACAAGCTTAGAATGAAGCAAATAGTGCTACATCAGTTGTAAGGTCAGCTGTTTTGTTTAATGTCCTTTTAAGCCAAGGCTGGAACGAATAATGGTTATTGTGTTCCATAATCAGAAAACGATCCGTTTATACGCGGAAAGACTCACATTCAATAAAAGAGCAATAGATGCGAGTTTTATTTGAATGGAATGGTTGTCTAAGCCATGAGTCAAGAATGCTAGATTATAAACAAACATTTCCCTAACATGAAAACTCATAAGGCTCAAGTCATGGAGATGATTTGTGTTCCAAACATCTTTAGCAATGTCACATCCACAAGAACGCACTCAAGGCTCTATTAGATAGACTCTTGATAGTTGATCGATTCGAAATCTTTCTAAGATAAGAAAGTCTTACTTGTTGAAATCGACAAAGAAAGGAGCTATTGTGCTTGGCATAGACAATTGACTCCAAAAGCTAAAGAGGATTCAATTACTTCAACGTCTCACAAGAATTTGAATGAATGTGGCTACATTCATCAAATGTGAACAAACTGGACCTTGAGTAGCTCAAATGTTCATTAAAGTATAGAATCGACTTGGCAAGATATCAAAACGTCTAGATTAGATCAAGCGATGTTTGCTTGAGCCAAGAGTGATCATATCAAACTTATGAAATTGAAACTTCATAATGAGATCCACAAAGAATATAAGTATGTCTTGACGGGGACCTCGATGCCATTTGGAAATGACTCGAATGATGATGGATCACATCCCTTCCTATAAAGTTCTTAAGATTTGCACAAATGACTAGTGTTACACTAAACAAAAGCGTCGAAGTTAAGAAAGGACACCATATTCAGTTATGGATAGAAATAGTTTCTAGCGTCTTTTCAAGTATATGTCTAGGGCTCTTAGCTCAATGGGAGTTCATTGGCTCAGTGGGAGTTTTTTTACTCAGTGGGAGCTAAGTAACTCAATAAGGGCTAAGGTAGCTCGAGAAGGAGCTAACTGTTTGTTTCACAACGAATTTTTACCCAAAGACAACAACCTAATTGAGAACATAGTATTTGTTGCTCTAATTGGTGTCTTTCTGGAAAGTAACACATTTCCCAAACGACAAGTGGGAGGAAAATGAACTCGATGACCATCGAGATTAGCAACAAACTTAAACTAAGAATCTCTGAAGAATTTAGAATGGCTTCATGAGAATGATTGATCAAGAATACTAAAAAAACTTTAGAAGTGGTGGAGTAAGATCAATATAATCAATGGGCTTTAAAAGCACCTTGAAACTTAGTGTTTGATGTAATTACCCTGTATAGGTATAGAATTCACCAAAGGCTTGGATTGAATCCTATAAATTTCTATTAAGTTAGAAATAAACCTAAAACTTACAAGCATACTATTTACCATTGGATGGTGAGGGAATAGTGTCTTGTAAATTAGCTACGACAAATCCAAATTCCAAATAATGGTTAGAGGCTATAAAATCCGAAATAGACTCCATGTTCGTAAATCATGTTTGGAACTTGATTCATTTGCATGAAGGGTGAAAGACCCACCAATCGCAAACAAGTTTTCAAGGAGAAAACTGACAAATGTGAAATGCATAATGCATACATAGCTAGATTGGTCGAAGAGGATACAATTAATTCACGGTATTGATTTTAATAAAAACCTATTCACCAATTGGAACGCTTAAGTCTTTTCGTGATTATTCTAGCAAAATTGCGTATATGAAATATGGCAAAATAGATAACGAAACCGCCTTCCTAAAATTGGACTTTAGAAGAGACTATGGAAATAGTCTAAGGGTTTTGTAATTCTAAATAATGCTAGATTTTAAAGCAAGCTTAAGAAATCCATTGTGGGATTAAGTGAAGCATTGTATGTAGGAATTGGAACATGTATTCTCATAAAGTTAATAAAAGGTTTGGCTTATGGAGAATCATAGATATTCTTATGAACAAGAAGTTTAGTGAGAGCAAGAGTCAATCTTGTATGGTCCAACAAGAAGTTTACGAACTCTATTGTGAAATGACTGTCAAATGCTAAATGCTTAGATTTGAAAGGATTTTCGACAATGGACCAAGCAAAAGGCGATACTTAGTACATAGTGGGAATTAAGATCTATTGGATAGACTTAATGAAATGTTTAAACGATTAAAGGAATTTACCGTGTTAAACATGAAGGACTTGGAAAGGCTTTCGACCCATATGTATAAAACTAAGTAAATGTTTGAACTAAGTATAAGCTAGGCGAATACTAAGTCAAACAAGAAAGACTCTAGTAGAGACTTTCAACCGTATCACATAGCAAACAGTTTAGCAAGATCAAGACTCGGTGAAACTGGATGAGCTAAAAGGTCACATGAATGGAACAATATTAGGAATGATTCTACAATTAAAACCATCATGTATGCTATGATATGGAGTCGTCACTCAACTTACATGCTTGGAGCATGAGAAGTATAAAATACCAATCAATTTAAATCTAAGTGATGAATCGTTAGATTATGATCAAGAAAAATCCAAAGTACTTTGATAAGTAAACGGGGATCAAGAAAAATCCAAAGTACTCTTGAAACATTTGGGGAAAACCATTTATCATTAGATGAAACGTTGAAAAGATTTCATAGTGGAATAATAATTTTTACAAATAAATTCCAAAAACTATTTAATTGTGGTTTAGGATTAAATAATGAGTCCATTCGATTTATGAGAATATTCAAAACAAGGTATAAAGACAATGTCTTGGATAAAGAAACACATGTTAAGTGAACATTGAATATTTCAATCGAAAATTATCCCTAATCAAGGTCATTTAAATAATGGACGATTAATGACCACTTGAGATTACTCTGTAGTATGATTTATAGCACTGTTTCTTGTGCTACGAGGACATGATTATCATAAATCATTTGCACAGGTATTGGTTTGGAACTATACCGGATCGACCTATGAGAATACTTTAAGAGATTTAAAGTCATCATAAGTATATTTCTCATTATAGCTATCGAAACCTTTTTCCTCGACCATGAGTATTGTAAGTTCTCTTGTTTGAGTACTAGTCCGTTTTGATGTTGTCAAACGTCTGCCGTAAATGGGGATTATAACAGCAACACTCGGGCGGCTAGGTCCCCTTATTAAGGGAAGCTAACAATGCAAGACTGGGAATTTCCCCCTATTAACAATAGGGAATATTTCTTTGTTGTTTACAAGACCTCTCGAAGAGCGAGACTGTGAAAATGCATGGTCGTGCTCAGATGGATTTTGGAAATCATCTGCTTATTAAACGACCGAACTCAGAAATCGAGAAACCTTCTGGACATAATAAGGATGACGAAGAATTTTACCTTATTGTACATAAAGAGACATTAAGTGACATAGGAAATGGGCTATACACACACTTGTCCGGAAGGACAAGTGGGAGATTGAAAGAAATGGTGTCCTTCCAACAACTGTATTATTCCGATAGAGGGTTCAAAATTATTAGAAAGCTAATTCTTCAGTAAGGTCAAGTGATCGGAATGCCTAGGTGGAGGTCGTTTCTGATCAGTAATATTAATGTATAATTAATATTACAGCTTAATCTTGACTGAACCCTTCGGGTCACACCCAATCGAGTAACCGATCCAAGGCGACGAATTAATCCGAAGGATTAAATGAGTCGTTAGAGTATTACGAACAAAGACGTCACATATCGAGTAGAGCGTCGAGACCGAGCGTCGCAAGTCGAGTCAAATTTAGAATTCGACAAGACGTAGAATCAAGCAAGGGACAAGTACAAGCCAAGCCGTAGCCTCGCATTGGCCTAGCCATGCGAAGGCTAGGCTAGGCGAGGGCACCAACAGCATGCATGCTAGCGTGGTAGGCATCGCACCCAGCCACACACATAGCCGCAGCTAGGCTGCGTTTAGCATGCAAGCATCGCAAACATGGTGCCTTGCGTATGCATGCTATACGTGCTTGCTAGCATGCTAGGGCCTAGTGCCCAACTCTTCGCAGCCTCGCACCAAGTAGTGCACTCGCACAGGACACGCATCGCAGCGGCGTGCTGTGTGTGCGTGTATGTGTAGCTGTGCGTGCATGCTAGCGACCAGCACCAAGCACGACGCCACTTGCACAGCAGCACGCACCAAGCAGCAGCAGCAGCAACGCATGCGTGTGCTGGCTGGCTGGGCTGCCAAGTGGCGTGGTCAAGCATGGGGTCTTGGTGGGGACCGATTCTTGGGGGATTTGCTTGGTGAGCAAGGAGTATTGGTCCCCCCTTTGGTGGTCCTCACCAACCTACTCCCTCCATGTGACACTTGGAGCTTGGTGATTGCTTTGCATTTTAATTTGTTTTTTATTAAAATAAATTGGAGGAAAATTGCAATTCTCCCACATTGGTGGGAGAAGGGAGATCAAGTTTCCTTTCCCTATAAATACCCAAGTTTTGGGTTTGGGAAAAACCACTTGAGTTGAACTCAATAAGGCATCTCCCTATAGGTGAGAAAACCTTTACGTTTGTAATAATCTAGTCTTTTCTTGGTTTAGCCCCGACTAACCTTCGAGGTAGCGGCCGTTTGGGTCAGGTCTCGAGGGTGGACTCCGTCTGAGGCTCTCGTGCTTACAGAGCTAAGGCTTTGAAGTCCGAGCTCTATAGAAGCGAAGCACGCGTCGAGGGTAAGAATGTCATTTCCTTTTCTCTTTCTTTTGTTTTTTAATTATGTGATTGCATGCTTAGTTGCTTTAATTAGTGGGCGGGTCTTGGGCGGGTTTCTCTTCCACGTAGTGTTGGATGCTACAAAACCAAACAAGGTTCACATACCGTAGTGAGTTTGGATATGATCCTACTTATATATTGCAATCTTCCAATTGAACCTTGAATCTCCTTCTTGATCTTGGGTGGTGGCATGGACATGATTTCCATGACCTTTGTGGGATCTATTTCAATTTCTCAAGAACTTATCACATAGCCAAGGAGCTTGTCTTATGTAGCTCCAAATGCACACTTTGCTGGATTTAATTTCATGTTGTACTTGCAAAGTCGTTCAAAGAACTTGCGAAGTGAAATAACGTGGCATGGTCGATCCTTTGATTTGAAGATCATATCATCAACATAGACCTTTACTTCTTTTTGCATCATGTCATGGAACAATGCCGTTGCTGCTCTTTGGTAGGTGGCACCCGCGTTTTTCAACCCGAATGGCATTACCGTATAGCAATATATAACCCATTGTGTGATGAATGTGGTTTTCTCCGTGTCTTCTTCGTCCATCAAATACTTTATTATATCCGGCTTACCCATCCATGAAGGAGAGGAGTACATGGTTTGTTGTGTTGTTAACCAGAATGTCGATGTGTGGTAGAGAGAACCCATCTTTTGGGCTTGCTTTGTTGAGATCCCTGTAATCAACATACATTCTGACTCTTCCATCTTTCTTGGGAACTAGAACCACATTAGTAATCCATTCTAGATATTTAGACACTTTGATGAAGCCTGCAGCTAGTTGTTTAATTTTCTGATCTCCTCTTTGATTTTTAGAGCCACATCAGGTTTCATGCGACGTAGCTTTTGTTTGACGGGCTTCATACATGGGATGAGTGGTATCGTATGCTGAGCTATGTCCCTGTCAATACCTTAAATATCTTGGTACGAGCAAGAAAATACATCAACAAACGCACTAAGCAAGTTAATAAGTTCCTTACGTTCGTCAGGACTTAGTGTTAATCCAATTTTAACCTCTGTGAGAGTAGTGTCATTGGAAATATTAACTAATTCTGTATCTTCAATTATTGCAGTTTTATTATCGTGTTCTTCCATTGCCTTTATTATTTCTTTGTCATTTTCATCATTAGCAAAGCAATATTGATCAGGGTTAGAGGAATGGCACGCATTGTAAGCAAAGGTACTCATTTCATAAAATTCATTACCATTACATCAAAGAGGGCAAGGTCAGTTGCGACCTCACTGGAATTATTAGGGATAGATGGAGGAGACTTGACAAGAGACTCGACACTAGGAAGAACTACAGAAAAAGACTCAATAGTAGATGGGGTTCAGCCTTAGATCCTACAGGCTCACAAACAGACTTAGACTCAAACTCGAACTCAGACGATTCAGATTCATCAAACATGGGTCCTTCACTAGTGGTGAACTTCTAGCTTATCTCCGTTTGGAGTAAAGATCTTCACAGTTTTGCGTCAACCCTTCAAAACACCTTCAGCTG
This sequence comes from Chenopodium quinoa, assembly GCF_001683475.1. Lineage (NCBI taxonomy): Eukaryota > Viridiplantae > Streptophyta > Magnoliopsida > Caryophyllales > Amaranthaceae > Chenopodium > Chenopodium quinoa. Next base: position 396,893 of record NW_018742726.1, on the reverse strand, counting down.
GGACAATGAGCTTAGAGGGGTCAAAGTCCTTGTTTGACATAACAACCTGGATGAGCGCAAAGTTACCAATATCGACGCGCTTGGGTTCGTTCTTCTCAAGCCCAAAGAGAAGATGAATAGCCATATCATTAAAGCCCAGACTAGTTGGTTCCTTAATTGCTGGGAAAATATCACTTTCATCGATGAAGTTACAATCCATAAAGACCTCAAATCCTGGCTCACGCCTCCCATTGCAAATGAAAGGTTCAAGAAATTCATAGCATGGAAAGTCTTCCCCTTCCTTGATGTATTAGCCATTGAGAGTGAGAGGATAGGGATCTAGAAGCATTTCTGTATTCATGGAACGAGCTATGTTGCGAGAAACCATCTTGAGCACAACTTGCTTTATATCGTCTTTCGTTGGTTTGAATCCTAAGACAAAGGTGTCCTTGGGTGCACCAAGATAACCCTAAGTTCAGCCATTTTTTTCTTAATTCCAACGGTCATTCCAAGGAAATGCCCTTGTTTCTTCATGATTACATTGATGTTGGAATAAGGATCCAAGTCGAGGGGGCACTATTCTTCTTCCTCGATCATGAGAACATCTTCCAAAGAAAAGCCCCAAAGATCCTCATCTTCCTCATCGTGCTCGACATGAACAATGGGGGTGTCAATGGCGTAGATGCGCATAGGAGAGGCGTCGATAGTGATTAGAATCCCTCCAACTATTGCTTTAACTTCCTGGTGTAGTGATGAAGGGATCGCCTTTAACTCATGAAGCCAAGGGCGTCCTAACAATAGATTGAAAGAAGCCTAATGTCCACCACTTGAAACTTGGTACGACGTTCAATAGCTCCAATAGTAATATTCAACATGATGGTACCCACGGCTTGACGACGAGTATTATCATAAGCTTGAATCCCTTGAGTGGAGGGAGTTAATTCTTCATCTCTTATGCTAAGCTTCTTCGCAGTGCGAAGTGGGCATACATTGATTGTTGAGCCATTATCAACTAGGCTCATAGGGACATTCATTTGCCTGCACACCACAATAAGGTGCAGTGCCTTGTTGTGTTGACTCCCTTCTGGGGCAAATCCTTGTCAGAAAAAGAAATCAAATTGTTTGTACTTAGTAATTCAGTAGTAAGAAAGTTGACTAGCCCTTGGGGAGTCATATAAGTATCAACTCCTACCTTAACAAGAGCATTCATCATAGCCTTTTGATGCTCATGGGAGGTAGCAAAAAGCATCCATACATTCATTTCCACCTTATTCTTTTGAAGTTGCTTGATCACATCGTTGCTTAGAGGGTCGACAGGATCAACTATTGGTTGCGCTTGTGGAGGAGGTAGAGGTGGACCAGATTGTTGCAACCTTCCAGTCCTTGTGAGGACCTCAACTTCAAGATCGCCCCAAACATCTTCACTAACTTCATAGTTGATGGCTCCAAGAGGTGGATAGGCCATGTCTTTAAGATAAACATCTTCATCGTCACTATCCCAAATTTCATTAACTTCTTCATAGCTTGGAATAAAAATGATTTCTGGAAGAGGCTCATCCATAGATTGGATGAGTAGCGACGGATAAAAGGAGATCTCATCTCCTGTGATAGTCAAAGAATCAGAGAGTGGACATGTTTGAATATTAGGCTTCTTGGCCCCTAGAGGGACAGGAAGCTGATTAGCATCAATCAGATCTTGGATAGAATCCTTCAATTTCCAGCATTGTTCAGTAGTGTGACCCCTACCTTGGTGAACATTGAGCATTAGGGTCATAGTTTACTTCTATATTCAAGCTTGGGCTCTAGAAATGGCCCATAGGCATAATTAATCCTTGACTGTAAAGGTGATCAAAAGCAGTGTCATAATTCATTCCCAAAGGTGTGTAAACCCTCCTTTTCATTTGAAACTTTGATGTGGGAGCATTAAGAGCCAACCTATCATTGAGGTTGTACTGGCTAATGTTGTTGGTAGAATTATTGGGCTTGGAAGACAAAGAAGAAGGATTGTCATTCTTCTTGTTTTTCCAAGTGTTGTTATTGTTGTTGTTATCACTACCAGCAGTCTTGATCAGCACATCTTCAATTTCAATGCCCACACTGTATATCGCTTTGAAGGTGTTCAAAGGATAGAACCTAAGATGTTGCTTGTACTTATGAGTCAGGTTCTGGATAAAGAGGCGAACCATCTCCCTTTCTTTAGGAGGATCCACTTAGAGTGCAGCTGTTTCCCTCCACCTATTCAGATAAGCGGTGAATCCTCCATTCTTTTTCTGTTTGAGAATGGAGAGTTAACGCTCAGAAGTCCTAGCTTGAATGTTACACTTGTAACGATTCATAACTCTCAGTAACATCCTCCCAAGTTGCAATATACCTAGATTCCAGAGAATAGAACCATTGTTGACAAGCATGCTCCAAGGAAAGAGGGAACACTGTAGGGAAGAGTGTCACATCTAATCCTTTGAGAGCCATGGTTGCAGAGAAAGCCTTCAAAATGGAACATTAAATTATCAGTAGGTTTGAACTTTGGTATGTTAGCAGTGGAGAACTTTTCAGGGAGCTTGTCCTTCACAACCAAAGCAGTGGAAGGTTATTCCACATAGGTGAAATCCTTATAAATTTTGCTCACTTACTCTTTGATCTTGTCAACTGTGGCAATAGTGGCATTGGTTTGCTCCATGGTGGTGACCTTGGTAGTAAGGGTTTGCATCATGGCAGAGAGTGCCACGATGGACTAGTTGATTTGCTCGATATCTTCCTTGCTAGCCATTGGAGGGAAATGAAAGTAAACTGAAGATGGTGGAGATGAGTTTTGTGGAGACGATGGTGGTTTCCTTGCACGCCTCTTAGGTTTAAGAGGTTGTTGTGGTAGTGACTGGAACCGTACCATTCTACCCATATTTCTTGACCAAGTGTTGCGATATAAAAACAAACGCGCCTTTAATGACTTGACTGAACCTTAACATATCCGGAAAGGAAGAAGTGAAAGGCAATAAAAAAAAATTAAAAAAGTTTTCAAAAAAAAAAATTAGAAAAAAGTAGAAAAAGGTATGTATGTGAGGATACCATCCTAATGTACGGTTATGAACTACATGGTGCATGACTTGGATAAAATAGCAAGTGTGTGGACTTGACTTGACTCGTGAGTGATTGAGTGAGGTTGTGGGACGCGTGTTATAACCGTACAACTAGACGTGACGCTAGACGAGACACACAAACCATAGAAATACGCACGGAAGACCAAAACAAGACTAATAACAACATTCTCTAGGTATCGCGCCACGGTACAACTGTCGTGGCACTGCAAACTGTATCGAGGTACTGTATAGACTGCCGTGGCACACTACTCAGTTCTAGGTTCAGTTTGTGATATTTTCCAATTTTTATTCAATTTTAGGGTCCGTACAATAACTATGTGGAAAAAAACCCTCAATTATACGTTAGTCATCAAAACAACAAGATGAACAAATACACTTGGGGTTAGTAACACGATAATAAAGCCAAGTAATACATAGTCACGATGATGCAATGAAGTTCGCAACCTAAGGTGAAGTTCTATGTTCCACTACGGTCAAGCTTATTTGGTGTCAAAAGGGTACCATGGTTAAGAGTTTGGATGCGTTAGCAAGGCAGCCTCTCTTAAGGATGTATGCCAACGGGCGGCTCCGCAAGTTCGTGATGAAATCGAACTCGACTCCATGTTTGGGTGGATTTAATAGTTCGGATGAACCCTTATTGTCATGAACGTTTTCGGGTCAATAGATCTTAAATCCCCTGGGGCTAAAACGTATGTAGAACACACACGGTTTCAGAAAAAACGAAGGAAGCCAAAAATGAGAAAAAAGTAGAACCACTGGAAAAATTTAAGGAGTGTCGTGCCATGGTACAGAATACCATGTCAAGGTATTATGTGTCGTGCCACGAAAATTTTGCCGTTGCGCGGCACTCAAGAAATTTTAGCCGCAATCAGATTATTCGATTTTTCCTACTAGGCAAACCTAAATACGACGTTAAAATGTCAATGCATATGCAACAATGCCAAATTAATCACAAGAATACAATTCAAGAATCTTTCAAGTCTCATCCACTCATCACAATTAAATACCAATCACTCAAATCAATAAATAACCAAGAATCCTCCCTAGTGGAGTCGCCAAATTGTAGGCGTCATTCGAAGCGCGCCTACGTAAGCATGTGGTGAATATGCTTTGCATTCATAGGAAGTGGGAATTGACATACGATTAGGGAACGATTAGGGACAAAGCAAAGTAGGGAGCCGCCAACAAGTTTCAACAAGTTTTTAAGGAACTTGTAAACCGTTCACGGATCATTTAAGGCAACCACGAATAAGGGACAACAATAGGCAACAACGATTGACCCATGAAGGTTACACCCCATTCATAATCCATGAGATTACTAACTTCATATGGTTCGGAATCACGAAAGGAGGATCGAGGATGATGGTACGAAGTGAGTCATGGAGTCACATTCGCCCGTATTGGCCTCTACTTGATTCTTATTGTGAAAAGTAATTCCTGCGATCTCAAAGGCATACAAACAAAGATTTAATTTGTTCCAAACTATTATTAATCTAAATTGGTTGAATTTTAATGCAACATAAAATTCTAAATATCGTGATCATTTCAATTAAACAACAAGATTAGAAAGGATCCTAAATCGGTTGTCCAAATTATCTTATTAGGCGTTATATTCAATTACATATTCCCATTAACATGTAATATGGTGATCAATAAACATAATAGAATAAACATTAACATTGGAAGCAATTTAGCCTTAATAACAACGATTAGTATATGAAAACATAACAAAAACCGTTAGAAATATAACAGGAACAAAAGGAACATGATTCCTTACTTTGATTGCTTTTTCTTGCAACTATAAAACAATAAACACGTTAGTAAATTCAAGGAAAATAAATAATAAAATGGAAATTAAATCAAATGAATGTAAAGTTGATTTGGGGCCAAACCCTCAAACAATTTTACCTTTCATGCCTTGGTTTAAGTTTAGAACTTGGGGTAAAGTACGGACTCCGGGGAGTGCTTAAGGGACGAAATTTGAGAATTAGGAAGGCAAGTATTTAGGATAAAGCATAAGAGAGAAAGAGAGAATTATTAAGTGCCCCGAGACTATGAAATCAACCTCGTATTTATAGAGGAAATGAGAAGCGATAGGTCCGGAACCCTAAAAATGAGGCGCTGTAGAGAAATGAATTGTCGCGCCACGGCATAAATTGTCGTGGTACGGTATGAATTATCGTGTCACAGCAAACATGACGTGACATGGTAAATATATCGTGGCTCGGCAGGGGATTCTATCATTTCTGAAAGTCAGAACGCGTTAAAATATAAAACCGGGTCATGGAAATTGTCGTGGCGCGGCCTTTCTGCCGTGGCACGACAGTTCTGTTTAAATTCATTTTTATCTTTTATTTATCATTAAGTACGGGATATTAAGGCGTCGTTTCAGCGTTCCGAACTTATTTCAGGTTTACAGTTTTAATATCTATTAATCGGTCTTAATTAATAAATGAAATGGATTAAAATAATTTAGGCTGAAATCAGGGTTGGACTATGCTTTGACTAAATACTTGAACTAATCTGTTGACTGATTTGTGGATTGTGTTTGACTGAATAGGGATTTTAAGCACTCCCGTGATTAAATACACAACTAGATCAATAATGACGGTGAAAGGTCGTTCATCAGCGGGTTTCGTTTTGGGGAGACATTTTTATATGTCTACAACAAGAAACGCAAAAAATGGAGCCATGCTCCTTATTACAAGGAATTAAATTCCTAGACCTAAGAACACTTAAATTAGGATGCCTCGGGTAGCCAAGGTGATCATGCCAAGTGTGTGAAGATGCAGCAGTGAGAGTGGTAGCAAGACAAGTAGAAGGAGTGGTAGTGGTGTTGACAAGATAAAGGTCCCCCGAAATATTGCATCTCGTCATTACTTTCCCCGTATGTAGATCCTTCACAGAAAAACCAAAAGGGTCAAACTCTATTAAAACAAAATTATCGGATGTGAATTTATGAACAGAAATAAGGTTTTTAACGATTTAGGTGCTAATAGAACATCACGAAGAGCTAAGGGGGGTTTGGGATAGGGCAAGATATTATGACCATAACTTGTAACCGGAATGCGATCACCATTACCAACTAAAATATGATTGTTTGTGCTTAAATTAAATAAGGGCATAGAGTACCTGAATTGTTGGTCATGTGAGATGTCGTTTCCGAATCCACATACCAAGAATTATCTTGCGGTAGTAACATAGTAGCAAATGAATTTCCCAACTTTGTGGGAGTCATGAGGAGCCCGTAGTTCAGTGCTTGACAAGCCGGGTATTGATAGTTTTGCTGTGGGTATTGAGCCACATTAGTTGCAAATGAGGCTTGATTTGGGGGCCTTGAATAATATTGGACCTGCTGAGGATAGGGGTGGGCAAAAAATCCAATCCGAACGATTTTTCAATATAAAATGAAATTATAAAAAAATTAACTAATTTGCAACAAACTCCTACTTTGAATTTTAGCTCAAATTATAATGTTATATTGTATTTGTATCTTGGATGTTAAGGAAGTGATTTTTTTTTTTAACAAGTAATTTTTGGTTGTCTTAATAATCAAGTGAATCTTATTGCATCATTGTGCTTGAATTTGTTGCGTTTATTTAAATTTTTATTACGAAAGTTCATTAAATATAAGATTTTAAACAACTCAAATCAAGGGCATTTTACCAAAAAAAAATACCCAAATTTCAATATTAGTATGCGGATCGGATATCCGGTGATCCGATCCGAAATTTCGGATATCAGAAAATCAGATATCCGGTGTTTTTTGATCGGATTCGGATCGTAACTTTCCTGATCCGAAATTTTAGGATATCCGAAATTACGAATCGGATATCTGAAATGGCCAGCCCTAGCTGAGGGTAAGGTAAAGGAGCAGTGGTCCATTGTTGTGGTTGCTGTTGGGCCCAATTTAGAGGGGTGGCCTATTGTGGGACTTAGTTGATTGGGTGGAGTTTGCTGCTATTGATTATCACCCCTCCTACGACCCTTACCCTTCCCCTTTCCAGTTGCTCCACGACCACGGTCGTGCCCCCAACCTTGCCGGCGTTGGGTCCAACCGGCCGCTGCTGTTGTGGCTGCGAACTAGGTGGTGTAGAGGCAGAATTTTGCGGCGGTTGGTGTTGTACTTTGTGCCACAAAATATGCTGGTTGGTTTCCTTGATTGTTTGACAGGCGAGTTTCTTCGAGGAGAAGACGACAGTGGGCGGTCTTGAATGAAGGAAGAGGGTCGGTCTTCTAAATTATGGCTACCACAGTGTCATAATGTGTATTCACGAGCCCGGAGACAAGCATAATCACAAGTTTTTGGTCCGATACCGGTTAGTCGATGGCTGAAAGTTGATCCTTGAGATTCTTTAATTGTTAACAATAAGAACTAATGTCAGATAAAATGGACAAGTGAAGGAGATTGAACTGATTCTCAAGATATACGGCCCTCATAGTTTTGTTATCTTGAAATATATCCTTTAGCTTGTTCCAAATTTGAAGAGCCGCGTGAAAGGAATGGTTCCCTTCAACAAGTGTATTATTCTGATAGAGGGTTCAGAATTATTACAGAGCTAATTCTTCAGTAAGGTCAAGTGATCAGAATGCCTAGGTGGAGGCCGCTTCCAATCAGTAATATTAAGGTATAATTAATATTACAGCTTAATCTTAATTGAACCCTTCGAGTCAAACCCAATCAAACAACCGATCCGAGACGACGAATTAATCCGAAGGATTCAATGAGTCGTCGGAGTTTTACGAACACAGACGTCGGATATCGAGCCTAGGGCGTCGAGAACGAGCGTCGCAAAATCACAAGCAACAAGTGCAAGCATAGCCGTAGCACCACATTGGTCTAGCCATGTGGATGCTAGGCTAGCCCGAGCTAGCATGGCTAGGCGCAAGCCTAGACGCACTAGGTGTGCTAGGCGCACCATCGCTAGCACTAGGTACCAGCATGCGTGCGTGCCTAGCATGACAGCACCATCGCTAGCACCAAGTGCTGGCATGCGTGCATGCCTTGCATCGAAGCAGCATGCGTGCTGGCTTGCGTGCGTGCCTTCGCATGGCAGCACTAAGCAGCACGCTGTGCTCCGCAACGCACATGTGCATGGCCTAGGCGCCAGCACAATGCTAGCCAACGCCTAGTAGCCTCGCAATGCAGCACCGTACCTTCGCATAGCTGCGTGCTTGCATGCATGCCTTCGCATGGCAGCACCAAGCACAGCGAGCTAGCATGCAGCGCTAGGCAGCGAGCAGCATCAGCGAGGGGCATCGCCCAGTACAGCAGCATGCGTGGCTCGCTAGCAGCACGCATGTGCTTGCTGGGGGCTGTGCGTGATGCCAGCTGGTGCGTGCTAGCTGGCAGCCAGCCCAGCTGCTTTGCTTGAGGCGGTTTGAGGAGAGTGGGGACCAATGCTTGGAGCAAAGCCTTGGGGAGCAAGGCAATGGTCCCCCCATTGGTTTTGGTCCTCACCTAACTCTCTCTCTCCCCTTGACACTTGTTGCATTGTGATTGTTTTGATTAATTATTTAATTTGGAATTAAATAAATTATAAAAATTGCACATGATCCCACATTGATCATGAACAAGGGTTTCAAGTCCCTTTTCCCTATAAATACCAAGGGTTTGGCATTTGGGAAAGAATACACTTGAGTGGAACTATATAGGCATCTCTATTGTTGAGAATACCTTAAGTTCGTAAAACTCCAGAGTTTATATTTTGTCCGGGTCCCGACTAACCTTCGGGGCTTAGGACGATCAGGTTGGGTTCGAGGGTACGAACCGTCGGAGGCCTTGCATTTGCGAGGTTGAAGTAAGAGCTCTATTAGCGAGCGAAGCACGCGTCTAGGGTATAATTATTTATCCCTTATTCTTTTAATTATGTATTAATTATGTTTTGCATGCTTTAATTGCTTTAGTTATCGGGGCGGGTCTTGGGGGGTTTTTTTCCGCGTAATAAGGGTCACTACGAAACCCTACACCGAGTCACCTTTGCATAATATTGTTTGAAGAAAGTCGGTAAAAATAGTTCCATATCCATTGTTTGACAATGGAGTCAAGACAAAGCCATAATGAGTTGGAGATATCGGTCGGACGAGGAATTGTAGAATCGATATGATCAAGAACATTGTAGGCATGGCAGTGAACTTCGAACAACTCGACCCAATTCGAATATTGGTCCTTTTCCCAATCAAGAATCAGGGGAATCGAGTTTCTGATGTTGTTGACAGAAAGAGCAGGATTAAACTCTGCGGAAGGTGGAGGAGGGGGCAGTGGCGGTGTGTCACCGTCTTTGGTCATTGTGGGCTAAGGGGATTCAGTTCGAGCAAGAAAGGAAAGCGTGAGCAATTGTTGGCTGCTGTGTTAAAAGAACACAATTGAAAGCAGTTGCTAAAGAAAAGCAATTGCTACCTAGAAGACAAAAACGAAAAATCAAGGTGAAGAAAAGCTTTAAAGAATTTGGTTAATTAACCAAAATTGAATGTGAAAGCTAAGGTCCCAAATTAAAATTTTTTTTTTTTTAAAAAAAAAAAAAAAAAAAAAAAACCAAAAAAATTGGATAAATTAATAAATAAAAAATTTAAGATCTAAAACCTAAGCTGTGATACCATGTTAGATTTTGGGAAAACTCCTCCAAGTAGAGTGTAGAATTGATCAATATATATAGAGTTTATAATACTTGTTTTAATTATGTTAGGAAACCTAGTACGATAAGGATACAAAATATACATAAAATATATCCTAATCTGGCACAAATATTATCATAAATATAATATCTATCAAATTACATCCCTGTAAAACAATAACTAATAAAGTTCACATGCATTAAATAAAAATAAAGCTGCTTCAATTGAGGAGATAGATTGAGGAGAGAGAGGAGTAATACAGGTAAAGAAAGAAAAGAGAATTTCAGAATTTTTTATCACCTAATGGGCCCCATCGTTTTCCCATTTGTTTTTTTTATTCAGTTGTGGGTCCCATACTGTTACCAAATTTTATTTTCCTACACAATTTAAAATTTTCCCTCTAATTCCTCACCCCATTACACCAAAAGTTGCATTTTATTTACAATAATGTCATGTTATGTATTTTCCCAGACATCACAAAACTCCATTAGTACTTTCTCATAAGCAAAATACTACTTAAATTGAAATCGATAGTGTAACAACTTTGATTGGATAAACTTGAATAACAAACTAACCAATCAAATGACAGAGAAAAATAGGGAGGTGATTAAAACAAAAAATAAAAACCCACAAGAAGGAAATGGTCAAGATTATAATACTTTTGGAGGTAAAAAAAATGTATCACTTTAGTATAAAAGTATAGAACTATAGATAGATGGGTAGTTAATAATGATTAATGGGTGGTGATTTGGGTATTTTTACCTCGCCACGTGGACCAATCGGAGCTTGACACGTGTCACCCTAGTTAAAGCCCAAAGTGGACTTACCAGGCCTAGACACGTGGCAGGCCGATATGCCATGTGGAAATGGCAGCCTACAAGGCCCAATTCCCTAAACTGCCCAGAAAACGGCGCACCCCATAAGTCCTAGGTTTCCGTAACCTTGTACGGGGGCGCGAATCTCAATGACCTTATAAATAGGGAGATTTACCCCACCTTGGGAAAAACAATTAATTCAATCATTGAATACATCGAATTCTCTCGAAAATAGAGAAAAACCACCTGATCTCGGAATCCGAGAAGATCCCACTTTACTTTCCGCACTTTTTTACATTCTACGTACACGTTCTAACTTGATCGTCAGAGGCAGAACTCCACCCAACCAGAGTCTCCGTTTTTTTGCAGGTATAGGCACCCGGAATCCAATTTTAGTGACGTAACTGTAGGGTTTCGTAGTGACCCGCCACTACGCGGAAGGAAACCCACCAAGACCCGCCCCTTAATTAAAGAAATTAAACAAGCATAATAAACTTAATCAAACAAGATTAAGAACAAAAATTATACCTTTGACGCGTGCTTCGCTCCCAAGGAGCTCTTACTTCAAAATCCCAAAAAGACGAGATCTTCGACGGATCGTACCCTCGACCCGACTAGAGCGTCCTAAGTCTTGAAGGTTAGCCAAGACCCGGACAAAAATAACTATGAGTTTTACGAATCAAAGGTTTACTCTTTCTTAGAGTTGCCTTTTTAATTCCACTCAAGGTTGTTCATTTCTCAATAACCAAGCTTGGTATTTATAGGGAAATGAACCCTTACATTTCATTCCCCAACCAATGTGGGAGAATGTTTATTTTGCTAATTAATTTATTTCTAAAATAAATCAATAAATAAATGCAATCACAATTCGACAAGTGTCAAAGGGAGAGAGAGCATTAGATGAGGACGATGGAGAGGTGGGGGGACCAATGCCTTGCTCCCCAAGGCTTTCCCATAGCCTTGGTCCCCACTTTCCTCACAAACAGCCTCAACCAAGACTATTGGCTAGCTGCCAGCTAGCCCAGCAGCAACGCTGGTGCTTACTGGTGCGTGCTGGCGCTGGTGCTGGCTGGTGCGTGCTGGCGCTGGTGCCTGCATCCCACGCATCATCGCTGCTCGCATGGCCCAGCATGCGTGCTGCTAGCTAGCCACGCATGTTGGCCTCTCGCTTCGCACCATACTCGCACATCATGCGCGCCACGCATCAGCCTCTCTCGCACGCAATGCCTAGCATGCGTGCTGCTAGCAATCCACGCATGCTTGGCTTGACGTTGCTAGCTTGCTAGCCCCTCGCACACACTCGCACAACAACACGCATCAGCCTCGGCCATGCACCGTGCACCATGCACGTACATGCCTCGCCCAAGCACCACGCATCACGCATGCGCCAGTGCCTAGCACTAGCTGTGCTTGGTGCGTGTGGTCCTGCCATGCGCCTTGCATTATGCTAGCGCTGCTACGGCATCAGGCCATCCTAGGGCATGCATGGTGCGCCTAGTGATGTTGCTGGCTTGCGATGGCGCCCAGCATCATGCTAGGGCTGCGATAGCGCCTAGGCATGATGCCAGGGCTGTGTTGGCGCGCCTGGTGCTAGCGATAGCCACCCATGGTGCCAAGCCATCACGCTAAGGCTGCGATAGCACCTAGGCATGATGCTAGGGCTGTTATGGCGCGCCTAGTGCCTATGATTAACTAGCCTAGCCTAGCTATGGCTACGCTCATACTTATCGATTGTGATTTTGCAACGCTCGGTCTCGATGCCCTAGGCTCGATTTCCGACGTCCGTATTCGTAAAATTCTGTCGACTCATTAAATTCTTTCGGATTAATTTGTCGTCTCGGATCGGTGATTCGATTGGGTTCGACCCGAAGGGTTCAGTTAAGATCAAGTTGTAATATCAATTGTACCTCGATATTACTGATCGGAAGCGGCCTCCACCTAGGCATTCCAATCGCTTGACCTTACTGAATAATTAGCTCTGTAATAATTCTGAACCCTCTACCGGAAGAATACACTTGTTGGAAGGACACCATTCCTTTCAATCTCCTACTTGTCCTTCCGGAAAAGTGTACATAAAGTGTATAGCTCATTAACTATGTCACTTAATGTTTCTTCGTGAACTATAAGGTAAGATTCTTTGTCATCCTTATTACGTTTAGAAGTGTTTCTCGATCTCCGAGTTCGACTGTCAATAAGCAGATGATTTCTAAAATCCATCTGAGCACGGCCATGCATTTTCACAATCTCGCTCTTCGAGCGGCCTTTTAAATAATAAAACATTTTCCCTATTGTTAGTAGGGGGACAATCCCAGTCTTGTATTGTAAGTTCTTCTTACTAAGAGGACATAGTCTCCCGAGTGTTCCCATTATGATCCCCAGTTACGGCAGACGTTTGGAAACGTCAAAGAGTCTAGTACTCAAACAAGAAAACTTCACAGTACTCATGGTCGGAGGAAATAAGTTCCGATAGTCATAATGAGAAATGTACTTATGACAAAATTCAAATTTTCTTAAAGTACTCTCATAGGTTTTATCCAGTACAGTTCCAAACTGTACCTGTGCAAATGTAAAGAAACACCTGTTAGATGGCCTCGATTAGTAATGCTTTTCGATTTAATATTCAATGTTCACTTAACAGGTGTTTCTTTACCCAAGACATGGTCTTGATACCCTGTTTTGAATATTTCCGTAAATCGAATGGACTCATTATTTAATTCTAAACCACAATTAAAGAGTAATGGAGTGAATGATAATTTTGCACAAAAATTAATTACTCCATTAATGAATGGTTTTAATACAGTGTCTTACATTAAATCAACCCGTTTAATTAAAACACATGTACAGGGAATTTCAAAGCCAGTCTCCTACGTGCTTGATTCCCATTGCCTCAACGTGTTTGTTGTGCTTCACTTGAAGCAAAGGTTTAGTCAAAGGATCGGCTACATTATCATCCGTGCCGATCTTACAAATTCTGATTTCACTTTCGGATTTCCATTCCCTTATCATGTGAAATCGCCTTTGCACGTGTTTGACCTTTTGGTGTTCTCTCGGCTCCCTGGCTTGTGCGATAGCCCCATTATTATCACAATAGAGGTCTATCGGCCCCTTTTTTTAGGGTACAACACCAAGTTCACTGATGAACTTGCGAATCCAAACAGCTTCCTTGGCTGCTTCTGAAGCGGCCAAGTACTGGGCTTCAGTTGTAGAGTCTGCAGTGATGCTCTGCTTGGCACTCTTCCAGCTGAACGCTCCTCCATTCAGACAGAATACAAATCCAGACTTTGACTTGAAGTCGTCTTTGTCAGTCTAGAAGCTAGCGTCGGTGTAACCTTCAACAACCAGTTCTTTGTGGCCTCCATACACCTGGAATTTATCCTTGTTCCTTTTTAGGTACTTAAGGATGTTCTTGGCCGCAGTCCAATGCGCCTCTCCTGGGTTCGATTGGTATCGACTTGTTGCACTTAGGGCATACGATACATCTAGCCTTGTACATATCATGGCATACATGATCGATCCGATTAGCGAAGCATATGGGATCTGATTCATTCTTTCTCGCTCAACAGGTGTCTGCGGACACTGTTTCTTGCTGAGAGTTACGCCATGGGACATGGGTAAATGCCCTCTTTTGGCATTTTCCATGTTGAATCGAGCCAGTACCTTATCAATGTAAGTACTCTGGCTGAATCCAATCATCCTCATAGATCTATCCCTGTAGATCTTGATGCCTAATATGTATTGTGCCTCTCCTAAGTCCTTCATTAAAAAGCACTTTCCCAACCAGCCCTTTACGGACTCCAACAATTTTGTGTTGTTTCCAATGAGCAGTATGTCATCGACATACAGGACTAGGAATGCAATATCACTCCCACTGACCTTCTTGTATACACAAGATTCATCTGGATTCTTGATAAAACCAAACTTGATAATGGCTTCATCAAATCGCAGATTCCAACTTTTGCTGGCTTGCTTTAGTCCATAAATGGACTTCTTCAGCTTACAAACCTTTTCAGCGTTGCCTGGATCGACAAAACCTTTTGGCTGTGTCATATACACAGTTTCTTCCAAAATCCCATTAAGGAAGGCGGTTTTGACATCCATTTACCATATTTCGTAATAGTAATATGCAGCAATCGCTAGGATGATCCGGATGGATTTTAGCATTGCAACTGGTGAAAAAGTTTCGTCATAGTCAATCCCGTAGACTTGTCTATAACCTTTTGCCACCAGTCTAGCTTTGTATATCGATACATTTCCATCCTTGTCTATCTTCACTTTGAAGATCCATTTGCAACCAATGGGTGTATAACCCTCGGGCAAATTCACCAAGTCCCGGACTTGATTTTTAGACATGGAGTCCATCTCGGATTTCATGGCCTGTTGTCATTTTGCAGAGTCGGGGCTCGTCATAGCTTGCTTGTATGTCGTCGGCTCATCACCATCCATGACTAGGATGTCCTGATCATCGGTTAAGACGATACCGAGGTATCTGTCTGGTTGAGATCTTTGCCATTGCGACCTACGTAGGGTAATCGGTTGAGCATTTACATTGTCTGTTTGATTCTGATCAATCTTCTTAGATGCTTCCAAAGTATCTAGATTGTTAGTTTTGTCAGGTTGACACTGTTGCTCGTCCTCTCGAACTTCGTCGAGTTCGATTTTTCTCCCACTTGTCATTTTAGAAAGGTGATCCTTCTCCAAAAAGACACCATCACGAACAACAAACACTTTGTTCTCGGATTTATTGTAGAAGTAATACCCTTTGGTTTCTTTTGGATATCCCACAAAGAAACACTTATCCGATTTTGGGTGAAGTTTGTCCGAAATTAATCGCTTGACATATGCTTCGCATCCCCAAATCTTGAGAAAAGACAACCTAGGAGGTTTCTTAGTCCATAATTCATATGGAGTCTTTTCAACAGCTTTTGACGGAGCTCTATTCAGTGTTAGTGCTGCTGTTTGTAGCGCATGTCCCCAGAAAGATATAGGGAGTTCACTAAGACCCATCATTGATCGAACCATGTCTAACAAGGTTCGATTCCTTCGTTCGGACACTCCGTTCCATTGAGGAGTTCCGGGAGGTGTCAACTCTGAAAGAATGCCATTTTCTTTCAAGTGATCGTCGAATTCATGGCTCAAATATTCGCCACCTCGATCCGATTGAAGTGCTTTAATTTTCTTGCCAAGTTGATTTTCAACTTCTTTCTGAAATTCTTTGAATTTCTCAAAGGATTCAAATTTATTCGACATTAAGTAGACATAGCCATATCTACTATAATCGTCGGTGAAAGTGATGAAATATCGGTAACCTTGTCTTGCGGGTGTGCTCATTTGTCCACATACTTCCGTGTGAATTAGACCTAATAAGTCACTTTCCCTTTCTCCTAACTTGGAGAATGGCTGTTTTATCATCTTGCTTAATAAGCATCCTTCGCAATTTTCAAACGACTCTAAGTCGAATGAGTCAAGAACACCTTCTTGAAGAAGTTTCTTGATGCGTTTGATGTTAATATGGCCAAGACGACAATGCCACAAGTAGGTTTGATTTGACTCGATGGTCTTAGCTAGTGGTATCAACTTTTGTCTAATCATATGTAAAACATGCAATTTAATTGAACATAAATTTGTAAGACAAACTTGAAACAACTATTGTGAAAGTCTTACACTTGAAATTCCTAGGTGTCCAACACCATGGATCATAATATGTTCAAAGCATGATGAAAAACTAGAAATAGTTTAATTACATGTCATAGACAAAATAGTGCATGCAAGCACGACCGAAAGAACCATCTTCGTCGTCTTTTGTCCATGTACCAACACTTGATAAGCTTCTCACTTGGTTCCTGAAAAGGCAACATTAAGTGAGTCATACTTGGTATCTAATACCTATGATAAGCTTAATTCACAAGTGTTAAGGAAGATACCTTAGGCGGATGCTCCATTCCTCTCCTCCTCTTCCCAAAAGAGCTTGCATTCTCTCTTGAAGTGGCCTTGCCCGCCACAGTAGAAGCAACACATCTTAGCCTTAACCTTGAGATCCCTCCTTCTTGATGGTCTTTTGGTTGCCCCAAATGAGTTGGCCCGGTGAAGTAGCTCCACCACATTCTTCAAGGAATGTGTCTCCTTTGAATCAGAAATATATGCCTTTAATGCATCATATCCTAAGTGGAGTGAAGTGAGCAAAATATGACCAGCCATTCCATCTTCTAGTGGAATTCCGAGGAGTTCCATGTGCTTGAAGAGCCTAGTCATTCTTGCCACATGGGGTCGGAGGGGCATACCCGGTCTCAACTTAGTGTTGCAGACCGTAGACCAAAGATGGTACCTCTCTTTCGCAAGACAACCTTGATCCGATGGCTTTACATTCATGTCCGTAAGTGACCTAGTCACTTCAAACAAGAGTCCATCATTGTTGTCGTTGAAACTCTTAGAGAATCTCACACCGACAACGTCCCTTAGTCCTCCAAGGAACAGGTCCGGGAAAGAGAATGGAAGTTTTTGTTTCCATTCTTCCGGGATGGAGTTAGCCATGAGTTGTGGTACTAATTTGCAGCCTTTCGACCATGCACAATAAGTTTCGTCACTCAAGAGGGTCTTGGAACAGAGGGTTGGGAGGGAAGTATCCAGAACATACTCTTTGGAACAACTCCGGAGAGTTCTTATTCCCATTCATCAAGGTTTGTTAAGTTAAGCTTGATAGCTAACTTTTCGGGGAGTTCCGGGCACATTTGGTTGTTGTTTGAGTTACTTGCAGACATGATTCTACAATTGAAAGAATTTTAAGTGAAAAACCATTCATACATCAATAAGTTGAAATTTAAAGCGTTCATGCACATATTCAAATTTATTGAACATTTTATCCACGCATTTTAAAAATTGTCCCTTATGGGCGAGAATAAAATGATTCCGAGATCCCAAAGATCAAGAAATGGTTAAGCATGCTTTGGCTTGTCTTAATCATTAAATATCTTAAGGTAAGGTAATCCAATTGCTAATAGCTCCAAGCTACTCTCGGTTTGATAAAATGTCGTATCTAATGCATTCCTGACATTTTATCTCTTTTGCCACGACATCTAAGGACTCCTTACTGATATCGTTGAGCTTAACCAAGACAATTTGTATACCTAGTATACCTTACGTTCCTAGGGAATTAGTGATGCCTCGCTTTGGCGTAATCCATCACGTACGCGCATTAGTTCGGTAAGTGTTGTTCTTGGAACGGCAAATTTTAGCTCAATATTATTAAGGGACCTAGGGTTTCTATGTTGGTTGATTTAAGTGAACTTAACTAATCGTCGCAACATAATAGAAATCCTAGACATGCATCTAGAAATCATATATAATAACAATATATAAGGCATAAAATAGATGCATTTGGCAACTAGCATGACCCCTTGAAATCTTCAATTTTCATGGGTCTTCATCTTGGCTCGTCTTCGTCGAAACGCCGTCTTGAGACATCTTGGCCAAAATGAAATAAAAGAAGCTAGCTAGAACGACTAAGATTAATCTAATAGTACTAAAAATACTTAACGGTTCGCAGACCATATTTAGATTTACAAAAATACATAACGGAATATAGTCCGTATTTTCTATCCTAGTCGGGCCCCACTAGTTGCCATTTTCAAAGAACCTGTTTTGAAAGCAATCTTTCATTCACCCGTTCACTATTTGTGAACGGCCCATGCAATTTTACGAAATACATAATTAAACACGCAAAACTAGTAACTAACTTAGGTGGTTAATCCAATTAACGCGCCTAATTAAAACTAGTCAAAGTGGTTTAATCCAGTATTTCTAAACGCAAAATGCTTACGCGCTTAATTAAGCTCCCACTAAATTCCGCATCCGTACTTAATTAATCCGATTAATTAAATCGGCATAACCCATAATTTGTCAAAATTTTGCAAAACCGAATACCGAGGTTCTAACCTCTTTAAAATAATTATTAAAATATTTTAAAAAACGGAATAATCGCAAAATTACATAGCTCATGCATCAAAATGGTCCATGAACAAAACTGGATGCCTAGCATCAATGTTGCAGCAGTGTAGTGCTTAGGCGCAAGCACCTGTCCCAGCAAGCCTTGCTGCCCCTGCTGTGGCTGGCTGCCTCGCGCTGCTTGGCAGCATATGCGAGCAGTGCCCAACAACCACGCACCACATTTCAGCGCATCATACGTGCACTACTAGCTCCCCACACAGTAGCCACAGAGCGAGGCAGGGCCAGCACCATGCGCACCAAGGCAGCCACATGTGGGCTGCGATAGCAGTCCGGCTAGCCTAGGTGTTGCTTGGGTGCCCTTTGCCTCGATTTGTGTGCCTTTTGGCTCGGGATTTTAATCCCGATATTTGTGTGTTAAAAATTAATTCTAAATTTATTTTAGAACAAATTTGGAGCAAAAATAAAATAACAAGTCTAACTTAAAAATAATTTCAATAGTGCACAAGCCTAAATTATTCAAGAATGATTCTTTGAATTACTTTTAGGTCTAATTTGATGCAACCATATTGAATGAGCTATGTCCAAAATTAATCTTGCCTATATGCAAATTAATAATGGATTTGACAAACGGGAGTTGGAAAAATAAATTAACCATCCAATGATAAAAATTTTCCAACTTGCATACTTGTGTAAAATACCAAGATTACATCTTCCAATATGAAGATTAATCAAATTTTACTCACAAGTAATTGAACTTAATGGATTTTAATCAACCAAAACATGAAAAAATCCAAACTTTGCTCAACATGGAATTTAGGGTTAGAGTTTCAATCATTTAAACCTTTAAAGATTAGAACTTTAACATTATTTGGGAACTTAAAATACAAAATCACAACAAGTTTTCACACCTTATTGCAATTTATTTGCAAAATTTGTGAAAAACAAGTTTATGTGATAAATTGGTATATCAACTTAAGCACTAATAAACACTCCATTATTATGCTCAAGGATATTTTAAAACCAGTAGATTAGTGATGCAAATGTGCATTTAATCTAACCTTGTAATGCTTTCATTAATCAAGGCTTATAAAGAATTAAAATTTTCGTTAAAAAACGAAAAACCCCAAAAAAAATTGGGTTTCTGGTTCGAATTTGGCTTCTGGGCAATCCTAAAAGGGTTAAAACAGTTCCAGAATGTCGATTCCACCCAAAAATCACTATTAATTAAAACGAGCATCTAATCTAATTAGATGAACATGAACCAGAAAATTAAATTCTTTTAAAACACCTTAATTAAACAATTATTGCAAAAATTAAAAGGAGCGTGGCTCTGATACCGCTGTAGGGTTTCGTAGTGAACCACCACTACGCGGAAGGAAACCCACCAAGACCCGCCCCTTAATTAAAGCAATTAAACAAGCATAATAAACTTAATCAAACAAGATTAAGAACAAGAATTATACCTTTGACGCGTGCTTCGCTCCCAAGGAGCTCTTACTTCAAAATCCCAAAAAGACGAGATCTCCGACGGATCGTACCCTCGACCCGACCCGAGCGTCCTAAGTCTTGAAGGTTAGTCAAGACCCGGACAAAAATAACTATGAGTTTTACGAATCAAAGGTTTACTCTTTCTTAGAGTTGCCTTTTTAATTCAACTCAAGGTTGTTCATTTCCCAATACCCAAGCTTGGTATTTATAAGGAAATGAACCCTTGCATTTCATTCCCTAACTAATGTGGGAGAATGTTTATTTTGCTAATTAATTTATTTCTAAAATAAATCAATAAATAAATGCAATCACAATTCGACAAAAGTCAAAGGGAGAGAGAGCATTAGGTGAGGACCATGGAGAGGTGGGGGGACCAATGCCTTGCTCCCCAAGGCTTTCCCACAGCCTTGGTCCCCACTCTCCTCACAAACCGCCTCAACCAGGACTACTTTCCAGCTGCCAGCTAGCACGCCAGTTGGCTGTGCCAGCTAGCCCAGCATGCTAGCACAAGCCCAGCAGCAACGCTGGTGCTTGCTGGTGCGTGCTGGCGCTGGTGCTGGCTGGTGCGTGCTGGCGCTGGTGCCAGCATCCCATGCATCATCGCTGCTCGCATGGCCCAGCATGCGTGCTGCTACCTAGCCACGCAAGCTGGCCTCTCGCTTCGCACCACACTTGCACATCATGCGCGCCACACATCAGCCTCTCTCGCACGCAATGCCTTGCATGCGTGCTGCTAGCAAGCCACGCATGCTTGGCTTGACGTTGCTAGCTTGCTAGCCCCTCGCACACACTCGCAAAGCCACACGCATCAGCCTCGGCCATGCACCGTGCACCATGCACGTACATGCCTCGTCCAAGCACCACGCATCACGTATGCGCCAGTGCCTAGCACTAGCTGTGCTTGGTGCGTGTGGTCCTGCCATGCGCCCAGCATTATGCTAGGGCTGCTACGGCATCAGGCCATCCTAGGGCACGCATGGTGCACCTAATGATGCTGCTTGCTTGCGATGGGCTGCGATGGCGCCTAGCATCATGCTAGGGCTGCGATAGCGCCTAGGCATGATGCCAGGGTTGTGTTGGTGCGCCTGGTGCTAGCGATAGCCACCCATGGTTCCTAGCCATCATGCTAAGGCTGCGATAGCGCCTAGGCATGATGTTAGGGCTGCTATGGCGCGCCTAGTGCCTATGATGAGCTAGCCTAGCCTAGCTATGGCTACGCTCATACTTGTCGATTGTGATTTTGCGACGCTCGGTCTCGACGACCTAGGCTCGATTTCCGACGTCCGTATTCGTAAAACTCTGACGACTCATTAAATCCTTTCGGATTAATTTGTCGTCTCGGATCGGTGATTCGATTGGGTTCAACCTGAAGGGTTCAGTTAAGATCAAGCTGTAATATCAATTGTACCTCGATATTACTGATCGGAAGCGGCCTCCACCTAGGCATTTCGATCACTTGACCTTACTGAAGAATTAGCTCTGTAATAATTCTGAACCCTCTACCGGAAGAATACACTTGTTGGAAGGACACCATTCCTTTCAGTAACTCTCCCGAGGGACACAGAAAACCCCAAAACATTTGGCGCCGTCTGTGGGGAGAGTACCTCTAAGATGGCTTCACAAGAACATGTACCGCCTCCTATTGAGAAACGGCCTACGGCCGAATTGGAGGTCTATTTGGACCATAACACTGATGACGACTTTGAAGTCGAAACGTATGTGGCCGCTGATAGGTCACTTAGAACAAGGCGCACCCGTCCCAAGGAAAGAAGGGAACGGGGCGATGATCAAGATGGTCCAAGTAAATTATCCAGACAGCCATTTGGACAACTCCAGGCGGCAGAAGGTATAGCTCTAGTCACTCAAGACGAACTCATGAAATTCATGACAAGTTTCAAGGGGGAGATAAAGAACTTGATCAACAAGAGGACGGCTGGCTCTAACAAGGGTCAGTCGGCCAAGAAACCTTCTCTCTCTAAGAAGAACAAGCTGGTCAGGGACCGAGAGCCCACTCTACATCTATCCTAAATTAAAGGAGGGGAAGCGGCCCTTGATCGATCTTACTAAAATTCGGTTTTCTGAGACAGGGAAGAGGAAGGTCATCCAGCATGTTTAGCCAGATGACTCAAAGAAGTCATACTCTGATGCCCGGTTCCTAATCGAGCATAAGAGAAACCAACAACTTCTGAGTCGACCTCAACGTCGACCTACCTAGACAACTTCCAAAATACCTCAATGAGGTATTCTCAATCTGCACGAGAGAGTCAGTCAGGCGGCCCGTCCGTCCACAATGGCTCTCAGATGATCCATTTGGGTCCATATGTGCCTCAGTAGCCATATATGCCGTATGGACAACCTTACTTTCAACCTGCCCTCTTTAGGGGTTAGGCAGCACAAAACGTCCAACCTTTGGAATGGCAGCTCCGTCTGCTAAAACTTGGGGAACAACCTTCTGCTTTCTCTAGGGAAATAACCGAGGCGGCACAGCCGACCAAGGTTAAGAATGTTTTGGTGGGTACTTATGATGGTACAACCAACCCAAAAGACCACCTCATGTCCTACACCAACCTCATGTACTTGCAAGGGTTGGATGACGCCGCCTGGTGCCGATGCTTCCCGGCTACATGAAGGGCATTTCCCAACAATGGTTCGGCAATTTGCCGGCCGGCTGCATCAACAGCTTCAAGACGCTTACGTTCTTGTTTGCTTCAAACTTCTCTATGAATATCCCTGCCAAGAAAACAAGTCTTGACTTGGGTGCAGTGCAGCAGGGGGATAGAGAAGGGCTTCGGTCATACGTCAGACAGTTCAATCTAGTGAAAATACAGATTCAAGGGTTATTTGACGAGGTGGCTTATACAGACTTCTTCAAGGGTCTGAAGGACGGGTCGACTCTCAAGTTTGACCTCGTTAGAAAGAGGGTTGCCACCCTCCAGGAAGCGCTGATGGAGGCAGAAGCCTATATACAGGCGACCGGACTCTGCTCCATCAGCAAGCAGACGGACTCCAAGAAGTCTAAAAAAAAAGAGAGTCGGCAAGCTCAGCCGGCTAAGAAAGTTGAAGAGAATAAGAAGAGGAAAGAGATCTGGGAAGTTGATGATTCTAATCAGCCGTCCCAAAAGAAAAAGAAAGACTGCTACTTCATCCTCATGGAGATTAAAGACCAGGTGACCATAGAGAAGCCGGCTGCTATGAAAGGTTCTGTCAAAAACCGGAACAAAAACAAGTACTGCCATTTCAATGAGGATATTGGCCGTGACAGCAACGACTACTATAGTCTCAAGCGGTTGTTAGACCGTTTTGCTAATAAAGGGGTGCTGAAGTCTTATAAGTTTAAGGTGACCCTGAGGACAACCCCTGGGCAGTCATCCAAAAAGGCTGCCCAACCTGCTAATAGTTCGGACACTAATCAAGAACCGATCTACACAATAGCAGGCGGCTTTGCTGGAGAGGGCCTAACCATCCAGGGCACCAAAGATCATGTTAGACGGCTAGATGTCAGTTTAGTTAATGAGGGCCAGGCGTCTACTAACATCTTTCCTGAGGTCATCATCACTGAAAAAGACACGGGCAAGGTCAAACGACCGCATGATGACTCCATCGTCATTGAGTGCAAAGTGGCTAACTAGAAGGTCGGTCGGATCCTCAAAGACACCGGAAGCTCGTTTGACCTCATTAGCCACAAGTGCTTGTCAAAACTGAAGTACAAGCCTGGTAGCATGCACAAGGTGTCTCACCCCTTGGTTGGTTTTATGGGTGGAGTTGTGCATCCGGCAGGACGAATTGACCTATCCATCCGGCTGCGGGAGAAGGGAGACGGACGCCACATGGTAGTCCGGTTCTTGGTTGTTATAGAGTTGATCGTCTATAATCTAATATTGGGCTGTCCAATTCTGAACGAATCCAAGGCCGTCATTATTTGAGAAGGATGACGGGTCAGTCGACTCCCTGAATGGGGATTAAAAGGCGGCTAGAGAGTGCTACCTCTTAGACGTCAAGCTAACAGTGGCCGCAGCCGGCCAGAGTGAGGGGCCAATAGACCTTGATGATGTCAGGGAAGCTGAGCTTGCTCCACCACCCGCCGGCAAGAAGAGAAAGGCCGACCAGTTGGTTGCCATGAAGAAAGAAAATCAATAGCAATTACTGACCTGGGAACGGTCAAACGAACTCCGTCCCCAGTTGGCTGGTGAACACATTGATATTGTTCTGGACGATACACGTCCAGAGCGTACTGTTAAGGTGGGACGGTTGCTTTTGCGAAATTGGGTGCAGACTTGCACAATCTGTTAATGGAATTCAAAGACATTTTTGCCTTTGAAGTGGAAGAGATGCCAGGCATCAGCCCGGATTTTAGCTGTCCACAAGCTCGATACGGATCCCAAAAAGAAGCCGGTTAAGCAAAAGAAAAGAAACCATGGCGAGGAGAGAAGTCATGCAGCAGCCGCCGAAGTGAAAAAGTTGTTGGACACCGGGTTCATTCGGCAATGTTACTTCCCAGATTGGGTTGCGAATGTTGTGCTCGTAAAAAAGCCGAATGGTACCTGGTCATATGTGTTGATTACACTGACTTGAACAAGGCATGTCCGTAGGATAGTTATCCACTTTCAAAGATCGACAGTCTGGTCGACTCTACAGCCGGACATACTTTGATGAGCTTTATGGACTCCTATTCAGGCCTTCATCAGATACCCTTGTGGAAAAAAGATCAAGAGAAGACGACATTCGTTACTGATTAGGGGTTATTCTGCTATACCGTGATGTCGTTTGGCTTGAAAAATGCACCTGCTACTTTCCAACGAATGATTAATACAATCTTCATTAATCAAATTCGGAGGAATGTAGAGGCGTACGTTGATGACATGATAGTCAAATCCAAGCTGCAGACGGATCATCTTACTGACCTCAGAGAAACATTCGCCACACTCAGGCGGCACAAGGTCATGCTCAATCCCAAGAAGTGTGTCTTTAGTATAGAGTCTAGGAAGTTTCTCGGATTTTTGATTAATCAAAGGGGGATAGAGGCTAACCCAGAGAAGATACAGGCGGTCATTGACATGAGGTCTCCCCGCACTGTCAAGGAAGTTCATAAATTAACCGGTCGTTTGGCGGCATTGGGGAGATTCCTAGTCGGTCAGGTGACAAGTGCCTCTATTTTTTCCAAGCTATCAAAAAGAAGACTATGTTTTGAGTGGGGGAATGATGCTGAGGTGACCTTTCAGAAATTGAAAGAACACTTGCACTCATTGTCGAGGCTTGTTAGCCCTCTGCCCAAGGAGGTGCTTTACATGTACTTGGCCGTCTCAGACCATGCTCTTAGTGCTGTTCTCCAGACTGAGAGAGACGGCACCCAGCTCCCGGTTTATTTCATCAGTTTTGTTCTTCGAAATGCTGAACTACGGTACCCAACAGTTGAAAAGTTTGGCCTTGCTCTTTTCATGGAAGTCAAGAAGTTATATTTATACTTTTTGGCACATCTGGTTGTGGTCTACACAGATCAACCTATCAAGCGGCCAATGACAACTATGGAGTCATCCGGCCGAATGATCAAATGGGCTATTAAAATACAAAGCCTTTTGATCTATTTTTAACCAAGAAAGGCAGTGAAGGGTCAGGCGTTTGCCGACTTCATTGTCTAAATGACAAGGCTAGTTGAACCGGAGAACCTTGACCAGGTTTGGAAAGTGTATGTGGATGGGAGCTCTACTATGAACCAGTTGTGGTGCAGGGATTATATGCCAGTCCCCTGAAGGGGAAAAGTATGAATATGCACTAAGTTCCAGGCCTCAAATAATGAGGCAGAATATGAAACCCTGCTAGCCGGCATCCGCATGTGTAAGGCGGCAGGGGCAAGAAAGATTGACACTTGCTTTGATTCACAATTGATCATTAGCCAATACCATGTTGACTATGAAGCCACCCATCCGGCCATGATCAAGTATTTGCAAGCGGTCAAAGAAGAGGCTAGAACACTTGATAAATTTAATCTAAGTCAAGTGCTCAGGTCAGAGAACAATCAGGCGGATGCTCTTTCTAAGCTGGTATCATCCGCCTCCTATGATACACCTCGATCGGTCTTTTGGGAAATAATGGAAAAGCGAAGTATCGAAGAAATACTAGACCGGAGTTCAACCTGGAAGGATGACATCCGGGCCTATTTGCTAGACGACACTTTGCCGGATGCATATCCAGAAATGGCTGCAATGAAAAAACGTGTGGACAACTTTGAGATTCATAATGGAGAGCTTTTAAGAAGGGTTATTTGCAACCTCTTTTGAAATGCATCACCCTAGAAAAGGGGTAAGAGGTTCTGGAAGACATACACTCGGGCTTTTGTGCCTCCCACATAGGGCGGCAGGTCTCTAGCAAGAAAGGCTAGGCGGCAAGGCTACTTCTGGCCCACTCTTGAGGCAAACGCCATGGAAATGGTGAAGAAATGTGATAAGTTTCAAAGATTTGGCAAACTCATACACCATCCGGCCACTAATCTGACGGCCATTCACAGCCCGGTACCATTCGCTTAATGGGGCATGGACATTTTAGGACCATATATGCCTACACCAAGCTGACGGCGCTATATTCTAGTTACTGTAGACTACTTCACCAAGTGGGTAGAAGCAGAGGCAGTCAAAGGCATTAAGACAAAGGATGTCATCTCCTTCATCTGGAAGAATATCATCACCCGGTTTGGGCTTCCAATGTCTATGGTCTTTGACAATGGCCCTCAGTTTGAGACGCCTACCCTCAAGAATTGGTTAGGAGACCAAGGATCTCTCATTTCTTTGCATCAGTCGGCCGTCCCCAAGCAAACGGTCAGGTTGAAGTCTTCAACAAGCTAATCTCTAACTACATTAAAAAGAAAATTGTAAGGGCGAGCGGTCTATGGGCGGATGAGTTGCCTCATGTTCTTTGGGCCATCAGAAAAACAGCAAAAGGGGCAACCGGTGAAACCCCGTTTCTCATGGCATACGGCGCAGAAGTCGTCTTTCCCATTGAACACTATGAGCCGATTCTTCGAGTCATGCTACGAAGAGGTTAACTGGGAGGTCATGCGGCTAGCATTGGACTCACTCCCGGAGCGCAGGGGCAATGCCGCCTTGCATCATGAGATCTACCGTATGAGAATGACGAGAGCCTACAACAAAAGAGTACACAAATGGCCCTTGAAAGTAGGGGACTTTATGTTACGGAAAATGGAGGCAACTGGTAGAGCCAATGAGCAAGGAAAGTTAACTCCCAATTAGGAAGGCCCATATCGGATCTATGAAGAAGTTAAAGGCAGCACCTACCACCTAGAAACCCCAAACAGCACGCAGCTAGCAAGAACTTGGAATGTAGATAACTTTAAAAAAGTATTACTTCTAAGACTTGTAAAATTTTTGTCAGTAAAAAGCCCATCAATGAAAAGTTTCTTTTTATTTACAATATTTATTGCTTTTTATGAAACATCTCCCAATGGGAATACCGTTTGTACAATGTGTAGACGACCTTATTAAAGCCGAACATCTGCTCCAACATGAGCAGACATCCAGCGATGTCCATCCAAGTGAATTCGTCGCAGAGAGCATCTCCTATCCGGGTGGTACATTGCTCTATAAACTTTAAAACAAACGGCCCTACCGACTATCTGGATTAAGATAAGCTCGCAGCTGTTTAAATTCAACTATCTAATGAGGCCTAGATAGCAAGAGGCTACCGCTTGTTCTATAACAACCGGTAGCCAGCTTTTATTTCATTTAGATAAAAGAACTCCTGTTCTTACACCAATTAGACGCCTGTTATTGCTCAGGGGCAATAAAGACGGCTAAATTTGAAAATATAAGCTAAGTCCAAAACTTAGCAGCTAAACATTTCTCGTTTAAAAACAACTTGATACGGTCAATGGTCGTTAGATACTAAACGTTTACTCGACTGCTCCAACATGAGTAGACATTCGGCGACTGGCCCATCCGAGTAAATTCGTCACAGAGAGCATCTCCCATCTGGGTGGTACATTGCTCTATAAACCCAAACACAAGCGGCAAAGACTGATTAACCCAATAAGGGCCAATTCACAACCGTTTGACCTTCGTAATCTAAGTGGAACCAAAACGGCATAAACAAAACCGCATGTCTCATTGACACCAGCCGGTAACCAGCCACTATTCCCACTTAGACTAATGAGATCGAGATTAATAAAGGTCACCGCCTGTTCCATAACAAACGGTAACCAGCGAATATCTGGGTTAGATACATCTTTATTCCGGTTAACGCCTATTATTGCTCAGGGGCAATACAGGCGGCAAATTTCCAAAATATAAATATAAGCTAAGTCTAAAAACTTAGCAGCTAACATTGTTCATTTTAAAAGAATCTGATAAGGCCAATGGCCGGATAATATTAAAAGCTTACCCGCCTGCTCGATGGTCGACTGTCCGCTTGGTTTGAGGCAATCACCATAGTGATTGATTGACTTGGAAACCAATCATACTCTCTAAAGTATAAAAAATTTCCAAGTCAATCAACTTTCCTTTGAAACCAAGTGTACAGCCGTCCAAGAGCAAAAACAACCGGTATAGTGAAAAATTCATAGAAAAAAGCAAGTTAAATACTTAGCTAAAATCTATGCATATAAAAAATTGAAAGCAAGTGCAAAATGGCAAAATCGGGCAAATGGCCGGATGATTCATTAATCAAATTAGCCGACCCCATGGTCGACTAAAAAAGAGTTAACCGGTAGAAATTGTCAAAAGTTACCCGACTCCTCAGCCGGTAAAAATACAGATATACACGGCACACAGGCCGGAGAAATTAATGGCCATCAGGTTGTAGAAACCAATAGAAAGCTTAAACATCAAGAGGGAGCTTCTCAGTATCGACAGTCGCATCCTCTTTCTCCCCAGTCGGTTGCCGGTCATTTTCTTTTTCCTGCTCCTCCTCCTGATCAGACACCCCGGATGTCCCCTTAGCAGAATCGGACGACTCCTCCTCCTCCTCTTCCTCTTGGGCTTGGTTCAAAAGCCTATCATTGTGTTCAAGGGAGGCTGCGTCAAATTGTTGCTTCCACCCATCACAGCCAGCATCGGGAAAGAGGGACTCCCAGGTCATCACCATGATGGCATCGCAGTCGTCCATCATCTGCTTAACTAGGGCCTCCTTCTCCTCCTCAGCCCTTGAGGTATACTTCTTTGAGAGTTATACTTCCAAGTTTTGCAGCTTTTTCTTGAGGTTCTCCACTCGGGTGCGGAGCCCGTCTGCTTCAGCGTCCACCTCCTAGAGGGGCTCGAGCTTGGCCTTGAGGTCCTTAACCTCCTTCTCCAACTCGGAGATCTGCCTCTTCGCTGCGTCCAGATTGGTCTTCACCTGCAGATTGGCAGCCGCCTGAGAATATAGTATATCAGTGGTCAGTAGTTCATTTTGAGAAATCTCAAACAAGGTCGTATATAGAGAAAAGGCAACCCGAGCGTGCACAACTTTTACCTCTTTGGTCTTCTCATTGAATTGTTTTTTTTAAGGACGTTCACCCGTAGCATAGCCTGCATCCGGCAAAGGGGCAAAACATTGATACCAAGTGGCTTGAAGAGTAGAACAAAAAAGACAAATAATAAGTTACTGCACCTCAGCGAGGAAGGCAAGGATGACATCAAGGTTGAGGGTGCCGACTCCTCTGACAGACTCCCTGTCCTCGAGGGAGATGACCCTCAGCATGGTCTTCGCCAGCTGTTGAATATCCGGCCTTTGGGGGACATCTGCACATTCAAAACTTTGTAAGTAGTTGACGTAAATTCACTACAAGAAATAGGATGGATTCCGACAGACATCTTCTGACGGACACAAAATTCCGTCGGAAATCCTATATATTCCGAAGGATTTATAAATCGTCGGAAATTTCCGTCGAAATTTATGGGTTTTCCGACGGAATATTCCTCGGAAAATTAATATTCCGACGGAAATAAAATCCGTCGGAAATTTCCGACGGAATATTCCGTCGAAACATTAAATTTCTGACAGAAATTAAATCCGTCGGAAACTTCTGATGGAATATTCCGCTGGAAAGTTAACTTCCGACGGAATGAAAATCCGTCGGAATATGTTTATATAAAAAAAAAACCCTCCTACTCCCCTCATTCCTCCGCCTCTTCTCCTTTAGATTTTCGCTTTCTCTTTCCTCCTCTTTCTTTTATTTCTCTCTCCTCCTCCTTCTCTTCCTTTCTCCTTCCTCGCCCTTTCTCCTTCCTCGCCCCTTTTCTGCTTCCCCTTTCTCCTTCCTCGCCTCTTCCTCCTTCCTCGCCCTTTTCTTCTTCCCCTTTCTCCTTCCTCGCCTCCTTCCTTGCCCATGTTCTCCTTCCCCTTTCTCCTTCCTCGCCCCTTTTCTCCTTCCCCTTTCTCCTTTCTCGCCCCTTCTCCTTCGTCTACGGTGTAATGGTTTTTTTTGGTTAAATTTGACCATGAAAAGTGTAGATCTAGACTTTTCATGGTCAAATTTGGCCTTAATAAACCAAGCTCGAACTCAATTCAAGTTTGAAGGTATGTTTTTGTGTTTGTAATTTTTGTTTTTTTTGTACGAATTCGGTGAATTTTGATTATAATTGTTTTGTTGGTATTTTTTTTTCGTTTTTTCCGGGAGGGTTAGGGTTTTGGCTGGGTAGGGTAGTGGTGGGTGGTGGTGGGGGTGGTTTGGTTAGGGTTAGATGGGGGTGTTTTGTTTGTGGGTGTGATGGTGGGTGGGGGTGGTCTGGCTTAGGGTGGTTTGGTTAGGGTTAGGTGGGGGGGTTCGATTTGTTTATAATTGAATTATAATTGAAATCGGTGCTTTGTTGGTCCTGCTGAGTTAGGGTGTTCGGTTTGGTTAGGGTTAGGTGGAGGGGTTCGGTTTGTGGGTGTGATGGTGGGTGGGGGTGGTCTGGCTTAGGGTGGTTTGGTTAAGGTTAGGTGGGGTGGGTGAAGTACGTGGGTGTGGTGGTGGCAGGGGGTGGTCTGGGTGGGTGTGCTGGGTGGGTCGTCTAGGTGGGGGTGGTCTGGGTGGGTGGATTTAGTTTAGGGTGGTTGGTGGGGGTGGTCTGGCTGGGGGTGGTTTGGTTAGGATTAGGTGGGGTGGGTGAAGTACGTGGGTGTGGTGGTGGTAGGGGGTGGTCTGGGTGGGTGGGTTGGTGGTGTCACGCTGGTGGTGGGGGTGGTGGAGGCGTTTTTTTTTTTTGTTTTTTTATTGAATTTTTCGACAGAAAATTCCGTCGGAATATACCTCTTTCGACGGAAATTTCCGTCGGAAACATCTCCAACTCCGACGGAAATTTCTAATGGAAAATTGCGATGGATTTACATTTAAAGTCAAAACGAGCTCCGACAGAATGGATTCCGTCGGAAAAGTGGTTTCTACGGAATTTCCCTCGGAAAACGTCGAATTTCCTACAAAGGCTGTTGCGACAGACTGATTCCGACGGAATTCCGTCGGAAGGCCGTTTTCCGACGGATTTTTCGATGTTTCCGACGGAAAAATTCTGTCGGAATCCAGCTGTTTTCTTGTAGTGATTCGGCCTATAGACCGGCTGTCTTCAGGAGTGCTGGTCGACTGTTGATTAAACTTGACCCTACAAGGGTAGGGCAAGGGATTAAAACTTGTAATACCTTCGGCGGTCGCCTTCTCCCTTGGGACCTTGCTTCCACCAGCCGCCTCCCGGTCCTTAGGGGGCCTACTTCCCCCAGCCGCTAAGCCGACAGCAGCATCGAGTGGACCCTTGCCACTCTTCGACGCTTTATAAGAGTCCGACTTTTGTGAGGCCTCAAGGCCTGCTTCTGATTTTCCCGCTGTCGGGGGGTGGGTCCTTCTAAGCTTAAGGGCAACATGTTTCCTGGGCTTGCCAGGAGTCTTCACATCGCCGGCCGACTGCTTTTGAAGCTTCGGGTCCGGTTGAGAAGAGGGAGAAGGTTTGGATGAATCGCCCTGCACATAAACCAGAATGAGTAAAAAGTAGGTCGGAAAAACAAATCCAATCTATCCAATTAAAGAGTATGACTCACCTTGGGCGTTTTTGCTTCATTCGGATCCTCACTCTTCCACTTGCCTAAAAGGGAGCGGTAGTAGGTGGCGGAGTGGGTCGCCGACTTCTTGGAGGCCGAAAGTTTTTCCATTGCTTTGTCTGCATAAGTTGTAAGTGGTTAGTAAGATGAACAAAAAAATCAAGTCTTACTGAAAGTCTAAGCACATTTGGTCGTCTACCTCTTGGCCTCTCAACACTCAAGCTGCAGGCGGCCAGATAATTCCCATCAGCCAGCCAATCATGGCGAGGAATGTAGCTTTGAGGAATGACCTCATTCTCCCCAGTCTCCTCATTAGACCGAATGGTCACTTTGATAGCAAAGGGGGGTTCCGGTTCCACCAGTTATATTTTTTGTTCTTCATCTGGTTAGGGGAGGAGATGATGTAAAACTTGCTTCTCCAGCCCTTCCACTTGGACTCCTTCCCAACAGTCATCATAAAGCCTTTGTGGCTTGAAAGGGTGTACCATTCGGATTCGCTTGCTTTCGGGATCCGGCTGAGATAGTGCATATGGGCAAAGGCCTCAAAACTTGGCTCTACCTCCAGCATCTCACATGCGGCAACAAACCCCAGAATGTTCGCCCAAGAGTTGGAGGCAAGTTGCCAGATACCCAGCTAGTATCCATCTAAAATTTTCTCCACTACCGAATGGAGAGGGAATCTAAGACCAGCTTGAATGGCCACCTCATAACAGCCAAAGCATCCGTCCCCGTAGATTGACCCTTCTGGCCAGACTACAATGTCCTCAGCGTCCGGGACACTTATAATAAAGCCATAACCCATGACATGGTCAGCTCTGAATTTCCCAGCTTGCCAGCCATAGTCTTCTGCCTGCCTACGGGAACATGGTGGTAATAAGAAGCAAATTGTTCTCGGCGATGAGCAGAAGGCTCGGCCCATCCCTCGCTCATTTCTACGGAGAGAGACTCTCTCGCTAACTCCAGCCAAGAATGATTTGGGTATTTTTACCCCACCACGTGGACCAATCAGAGCTTGACACGTGTCACTCTAAGGAAAGCCCAAAGTGGACCTACCAGGGCTAGACACGTGGCAAGCCGATAGCCCATGTGGAATTGGCAGCCTACAAGGCCCAATTCTCTAAACTGCCCGAAAAATAGCGCAGCCCATAAGTCCTAGGTTTCCGTAACCTAGTACGGGGGTGCGAATCCCAATGACCCTATAAATAGGGAGATTTACCCCACCTTGTGAAAAACTATTAATTCAATCATTGAATACACCGAATTCTCTCGAAAACAGAGAAAAAACACCTGATCTCGAAATCCGAGAAGATCCCACTTTACTTTCGCACTTTTTTACATTCTCCGTACACGTTCTAACTTGATCGTCGGAGGCGGAACTCCACCCAATCGGAGTCTCCGTTGTTTTACAGGTACAGGCGCCCGGAATCCAGTCTTAGTGACGTAACTCTCTCGAGGGACACAGAAAACCCCGAAACATGTGGGTAATGTAGTAGCGCATAGCTTGGCTAGTTAAAGTTGCAATTTCAATGAGTGTCGTGTTTGGTTAGAACACTTAGAAGAATACCCTCTTGAATTACAAGGGGCTATGTGTAACGATCTTGCAAACTTAATGCTTTAATTAAATGCTGAGGAATCGTTTGACATCGCCGCGGTTTTTTGTTTTTCAAAATCAAGATATATGCCATATAATGAATAAAAAATTAGTCAAACTTATTAATATCGTGATAATTTTGAAACTGACAATAGAAAAGTGGAAACACTTTTTTCTTGTTTCCAGTTTTTTGTTTTTAAAAAAAGAAAAAGTAAAAAATAAAAAACAATATCAAACAAGCCCTGAGCTTTTGTTTTGTGTAAAAAAATAATGATTAAACAAATGGAGTAGTTAATTTGAGGCATTACATAAATACGGAGTAAATACGATGTAGAGTACATATTTTAACATTAGATTGACATTGATTAAATTTTGTAGGGTCGTCTATCGAAATTTCTTAGAACTTTCTATCACTTTCGTCATTCCACCCTAGCGCAGGTCACCCAATCTATCCAACATTTCATCGAAAATTCACATATACTTCTCCTTTGTCTTTTTTTTTATTTTTTTTTATTTTGGCGTTTGAATTTTTAATTGACAAATTCTACTATTTAAATTCTCAATTAAGACTATTTCAATTCAAATTTCAAAGAAAAACATCGTAAATTCAGCCATAATTAGCAAACATCAGCGGCAGCAGTAGAAAGAGATTCAGAGAATTTACGATGCAACGAATCTTCGGTGCTAAGAAACAAAAAGATCCTCCTCCTTCAGTTTCAGATGCTTCTAATCGGGTATTCTTTTTAATTTGATATTGATTTCGTGAATTTTTTGAAGTGTATCTTTGCTAATTTTGTCGAATTTTTTCTATATACATTGAAATTGAATTAGGGTTTGGGATTTTGTTTTAATGTTTTTATGAATTGATTGTAATGGAATTTAGCTTTAATTTGGTTATCTCTATATTTTTTGATCTCAATGTAAGGTTTGATTGATTTAATTTGAGAAAATTATGTCAAAATCTGTTCTTAATTTTATTGTGTGGTCAAATTTTAGTGCTAATATTATGGAAACATTGCGTGCTTTTCAACTCAAGAGGGCTGGAGATAGAAATTAATATTGGAAGAATGAATTGAGCTGTTTTAAGCTTTATAAATCTATCTACCGAGGATTTTGATGAATGCCCCAACCCGAAAAGGTTAAAGAAAAAACTATGGGATCATGAAACCTGGTTTGAACATGATATATTTTCTTCCTAGAGTTTACAATATATTATGCATGAAGCTCCATGATTTTGGATCATCCTTATTGCCTATGATATTAAGGAAATAAGGAAGCTAGTTTTCGTGTTAAAACGTGTTACAGTTATCATTCGTATTAAACAAGCCATAATCTTAGCTCATTATAAAAGGGTAATTCTGAAAATAAAGTAAGCTTTAGCAGTTGTTAGTTTTGTTTTTTTTTTTTTTTTTTTTTTTTTTTTTTTTTTGGTAAAAAGAAATAACATTACCATAAGGAAAAGCCAAAACGGCAATAAAAGTACAAGCCCACAAGGCCACAAGGCGAAAACCGCCCACCAAAGACTACAAGTCCAAGAGCAACAAAACACAAGCCAGAGGTCCGGGAACCAAAAGCCACCTTCTAGGAAGGGTTCCTTTGGGACACAGACCAAAAACAAGGCTCCCTGAACTCAAAGGAAGAGGGCTACTCTCTAGGAGGGGCACCCCCGACCAAAGGAACAGGACAAAAACCAGCAATAAAACCAAGAACAGCAAAAAAAAACAACCTATGCACTTAAACCCAGCAAGCTGAACCAAGGCAGCAGCCCCAAGTAGCACCCAGCAGCAATGAAAGGACAGCAGCCAAGCTGCAGTATCAACACAGACCAGCAAGAAGGGGAGCATGCTGTAGCAGCCTGCGAAACTAGCAGCAGCAGGAAACCATCACAGCAGTAGCACCCCACCAGCAGCCCCAGAATCAGTTGCGACACAGTAGGCAACACCAACAACAAGGAGCAAATGCACCAGCCAGAATTGCAAAACAGGCAGCAGTAGCCAGAAAGACATCAAGAGAAGCAGCAAACAGTAACAACCAAAACATAGACAAAACAACCCAAAAGCTCAATTAGAAATCATAAGTAGCTTCCGATCATCCTCCAAACATCGACAAGCAACTTTGAAAACAATTTCTTTAAAGACAACTTCTATCACATTTGCCTTGAAATATAGTTGTATTCCTTTGCCACCAAATACTGTAAACCGCTTCAGCCAGGAACTTTAAATGTAACCGGCCACTAGGTTTAGATTTCCTACAATGGTGGGTTGCCCACTCAACTTCCAAATCAAGGTTCTGGACTACTTTCCTACATCTTAGAAGATCCAAGACCTTTTGCCAAATTCTCCGGGAGTAACTACATTCAAAGAAGAGATGAGGAGTGTTTTCAGGCGCTTGCAGGCACAACAAGCAACTAGGGTCACAATTCAGGGTCCACCTCATCAATCTATCTTTAGTCAATAACCGATTTCAGATTGCAAGCCAAAGGATGAAAAGACTTTTGGGAGAGGCTTTGTTATTACAAATTACTCTCTTCCAACTAACTTTGGGGGATTGGAATCTAAGGAGATCATAAACCTTCCTAATTTTCATTTTCCCCCCATATTGAACTTTATCCCATCCACCAATCTGATCAATAAATTCCCTACATTTAAGGATTTTCCTCAAAACCCAAGAACTCTTCTAAGGAGCAAGCACATCCCAAATGTTAGCAGTTGTTAGTTCATACTGGTTTTAGGACTACATGAAGCAAGCTTCTGTTAATTAGACTTTTTTTAAGCTTAGAAGTTACTGAAGATCATTTATATGTATCTAGTTTATTGCTTTACATGTTGGTTAACTTTTGTCAACCTGCAGTTTATCAGTTTATAATGTGTCATGAGCATCACGTGGGTTCTTGTGCTTATTTTGTGGTTACTTGTCTGAATAAACGCATAACCATATTATGATTATTTGTATCGTCACCTTGATGTATTTATTTTGCATGGTGCTAGATCAACAAAAGAGGGGAAAATGTTGATGACAAGATTAAAAAGCTTGATGCTGAATTAGCTAGATACAAAGAACAAATCAAAAAGACACGGCCTGGTCCTGCCCAGGAAGCTGTAAAGGCTCGAGCGATGAGGGTCCTTAAACAAAAACGGATGTATGTCCTTTCTTCTTACTGTTTTTTGTTGCATTTTGGTGCAACTGTTTCCTACTGTTTTGAGCAGTCACTTTTACCTGTATCAAGTTATCGCTATGTTAAAAGTCAACTTTGAGAACATAATTCTATCACGATTATAGTGCAATGATCTATTTTATGAATGACCTGAAATGACTAATGTTTTGTTATTCATGATGTTTCCAACTTCTGTTTGGAATCTGCCAGTCTGGAATAATTTCTTTGTCTCCATTGAATTCAGCAGCATTTACAGTAGTAGAGCACCTAGCATGAATCTTAATGTTGGTGAAATCTAGGAAAGTCAGGGTGCACTCAGTCGAACTTCTCTTTAGAAATGGTCGAAATCTTTGAACTGTTGAGTATATTGAATTAGTTTTAACATTGTGCCATCCATCTTTCTATGCCTCTTCAAAGTAGATATTATGTTGACAATTAGAAGTTCAGAAAGTTGGGTTGTGGGCTCCCATCTGCTTCAACGTTCTGTCACTGCTAGTTAGTTTGGAGAAGCTGTATCAGTTGTGATAATTTTTGAAAAATAGAATTTTGAAGAAAGGAATGCTACCAAGTAAAAATAAATAAAATAAAATACCCTATGACATAACGTAATAATTGTATAGGGCTATAGACGTAAGTATTTTACAATCTTTAAGTTAGCCTACTCAAAAAAATAGTAAGTTGAGAATGATTTTTTTTTTTTTTTAAGCCTTTATGTGTGAGATTTCAGAGCTGACGAACTCAGGCCCCATTAGGTTCATCACGTGATAGGTAAAACTTGGTATATTGTTGTTTTTGACAGAGATGGCTAAAGACTCATTATAATTGTTGTTTAGGGTGGCCTAGTTCTTGATTTAATTCCTCATAACAGATATTCTAGAGATCCAAATCAGGGTTTTTATCTGGTTTATTATTCTCTGAGTCCCTTTTTGATTGGCATAAATTACCTTTAGCTTATAAACACCACTGCCTCTATTGATATACTTGATCTTATAAGACCTGGAACTGCTGGAAGTCTACATGTGTTGTGTAGGACTGTATGTTAGCATTGTTTTACTTGATTATTGGCAGTCTTCCCATGAGTTGAGTTGCACTAATCTTTATTGCTTTGGATTGAGATTTTGTTTGTGATTTTTGTGATCAGTTGCTTAGTGTAGGAAATCATTCCCTGCTGATATAATTCATTTTAATCATTCAATCACTTAATTGAAAATCTCTTATGTTAACTTTTTTTTGAATTATTACCCCCTGAGAATTATAATATGCATCATGTTTTTGTGATAGCATGAATGATTAAGTCAGACTAGCTTTTTGTTAGCTCATCTTTGTTGTTTTTGTTTCTTGTTATGACTGACGTCTTTCCCAAAGTATCAATGAAATCTCCCTTCTAAATATACGTAATACTTATTCCGTTTTTCGTTTATTGCACTGTAAGGACTTTTACACCATTCACATAATCTTCTTTGACTATCTTTTGTCATTTATCCATAAGGTAAAACATAGCCATGTGGGGTCTAGTTAGATTAGTCTTGAAATCTACTTTTTATAATTTTTACTAAAGTATAATTAAAGATATAAATAGCCAAAGTAATGCATTGGCAAGCGTGAAATCACTCATGGTGCAATAAAAAATAAAACGGAGGAAATATGACTTTCTTCCATTAGACTGATGGTGCTAAGTTAGAGGTTTTGAGGGCTCAATATTGCATTTATATGTGCATGCAAGTGACTCGCCATTTACTTGTTTGTTATGTGATTTTTGTGGCATATTTTGCGACGTCATTCTAATGTATAGATCTTGATCCTGGATTGTGAACAGGTATGAAGGGCAGCGTGATATGCTCTACAATCAAACATTCAATCTGGACCAAGTTTCCTTTGCTGCAGAGGGTATAAAGGATGCTCAGCAAACTGTGAGTATTATGAACTGACATTGCTTATTGCAGTGACTGCTTTTTGCATCTTATCTATGTTGGCTTGCTACCAAGGTCTCATTCGTTTATTAAGTTCATGTTTCATTAGTGAAGTGGTTCAACTGGTACTGCCTGAATACAAGTTACTTAAATGTAAAAAGCTTGTGGAATTTATACTTTCTGTGGAAGTTACAGTTGCATCTTAAGAAACTTCCTCTTAATTGGACTTGGTTTGCCTTATTAAGGTTACAGATGACATTAGACATGAAGTTTAAGTCTCATTGTTGATGGTATTTTGTCTTATCAATATTACGAGTTTACAATGATGATTTAAATGATCAGTGTATTCTGAGTGGACTTAAAGAATAAATTCTTTTGTTATCGGGGGCCTTTGGGTAATCAAGCCTGATATTTTCAGGAGCTGTCATAAGTATCTATAATGTATGATGCCAATTATGGAATGCATCTCATACCCACATTGTGTGGACTGCTGTTTTTGGTATTGGCAAAGCTGGGCTGCACGATTTATCATGGAAATATCTGTTTGTCTTGGTAGTATTTTACAGGGCATGGTTCAAGTCAGTTGAAGGGCAGCTTTATGTGTAACGTGTTTGGAATATTCTGCCTACCTCACGGAGGTAGATCACTATTGCTAATGAAACCAAATTTACTTAGTCTGTGTCAGAATGTGGTTGTATGCTGTATGCTTCTGATGTTTGTTTTATGATACATGGTAGTATATAGGTTTTGTTAGATATGATTGAAGAATTTTCCGTCTTAATTACTGCTGATGCCTTTTTCCCTTTGTTTCTCTTCAGATGTCAGCATTAAAAGCTGCAAACAAGGACTTAAAAGGAATGATGAAGACAGTAAAAATTCAAGAAATAGATGTAAGCAATTGTATTTTTGCTTTATATTTGAGTTCTATTGGAAGTCTAAGTCCTGCTTGGAAGATAACTGATTTGATGTTATGTAGAACCTGCAAGATGATATGATGGACTTGATGGATATGAGTAATGAGATTCAAGAAACCCTTGGAAGAAGCTACAATGTGCCTGACGATATTGATGAGGATGACCTGATGGGTGGTAAGCTTTTATCTTATAATGATGTCTATCAACAAATGTTAGTTGTAAGAATTTGCTATGCTGATCATCTTATATGTTAAATCATTGTGCAGAGCTCGATGCACTGGAATTAGATATGGAATCTGAGAGTCAGGGGGTTCCTTCTTACCTTCAGTCTGAACCTGATGTCGAGGAAGAGCTCAACTTGCCAGCAGCTCCTACTGGTTCTGCAGCAGTGCCTGGGAGAGCCAATGTTCAGGTAACTACACAATAGTCCATTTCTGGTATTGTTAGGGTTTCAATTTATCTAAGAGCTCTAATATCAAACTTTATTGAAAGGAAAAAATGAATTGAAGTGTTTTTTGTACTTAATTATTGTCTCTTTCTATTCTAGTCTGAGGATGAACTGGGCTTGCCCTCTGTACCCCGAGCATCCCTTCGTACTTAACAGGAATGAATTAAAGGAGCTGGTTTGATTCTTCGATCTACAACTCATTGTGCAGAATATTATTGTAGTGAAATCTACTGTTCCAATTTTTTGTGTGGTGCTGGGTTATTATTGGGGGGAGGTTGGTGAATGTGTGAAAATATATTTTTACGGTTTTGTTGGTAATAATTGGACCAAATGTACAATTTGCCACTTGAACAAGGAATATATTGAGAAAGAAATTGATGTTTGATATTGTAATTAGACTTTTTCTTGCCAAAATACGCATTGTTTTTTAGCTGTTTTCATCTGCAAGAATCAGATTTACAGTTGAGACTAATTTTCATTTTTATTTAAATCAAGTACGGACAGGGGTATACTGTTTACTGTTTAGAGTAATCCCCTCCTAATTAAGTCTGCCAATTAACACTTTGTTTGGATACAAGGAAATGGAAGGAAAAGAAGAGAAGAGAAAGAAAGGGAAACAAACTCTCTTGTTTGGGTAAAGGATTGGGGGAAGGAATGGAAAGGAGAGGGAGAGATTCATTTATAAGCATAATCCCGCCTAATTTGGAGAGATTTGGAAGGAAAATGAAGCTCACCTTCCCCTCCCTTTCTTTTCCATTCCCTTCCTCCTCTTTCCCTCCCCTTCCTTTCCTTATTTGTTATCCAAACAAAGTGTAAGTGTCCTTAGCAGACTTGATCCTGTGACCTCGGTCATTTATCGGATGTTGCCCCATGGGCCATGGCACATGCATATATGTGTTTGCCTTGCATCAACCTCTTCCCTCTTTGCTTAGACTGTGGTTGTGGCATTAATACTTAGCTCATCTTCTTTTTCATGCATCAAGAACTTGTCTTGTTATTTGTTCAAGTACTCTAGGTTGTTCTTGATTACAATACAAATGGTTTTCACTTAAGTTAGTGATTGGTCTACGTATATGATTGTCATGCTCAAGGGCATACAAGTCATTTGAACGCTCCCATCTAGTACATATGAGTACTCGTGTATGATAAATCTATTGATGATCCATTCCCAATTGAGTTTTGTTTGAAGGTTGAGTTGTTTCAGTGGCTAATTGTTGTAGAGGTTTAGGGGTAGTTTTCACTTTTCAATGGGGCATGTGGTGGATTTCGGTGAGTGGGTGGTTGTCTTAGAGGTTGGCCATTGGTTTTTGATGGGCGGTAGTAGGTTGTAATACAACTGTTTAAGATAAATTCCTAACAAATGTAGACGGTAAGTATAGTTGAATCCACACCAAGTTCGATCTAGTGAAAAAAAAATTGCACCTTTCAATCTTGAGGTTGGGGTTTAATCCCCACTAGAGATATTTTGAGGGTGGGGATCTCTTACCCTTCCCCCCTCACTCTCAAAGTGTCTAACCCGCAAATAGCGGACAAAAAAAAGAAAAATAAAATCGATAGGGTTGAGGTACGGTCAGACTATTTATTCTAGCATTCAAGTTATCGAGAAATTAGACCAATTTTTTAACATCTAGAAATTAAATAATGTCACGAGTATGAAATTGAAGGTTTAAACAATTAAAAAAGGTGAAAACAGTTCAACCTAGGTTGTCATCTACCAAGTTTATAATACAAAATCTATCAAAATATGATTAAAAATTCAATTAGAGATGTCTATCTTAGAACATGAGCACGACACGACGCATTCGCAACCTTTGATCTTGCATTTCTTACCTTATAAATCTCAATATTTACATATTTTCACTCACTATATGCTTACTCTATCCACTTTTTCTTACAATGACTTTTTTCTACACAATATCTCGAGAAACATTTGTGTAAGACCATTGGGGGATTCTCAGGCTCTAGCTACTAGAGATTTTAATGCCTCTAGTAAGGACCAATCTATAAATTAAATAGATGTAAAAAAAATAGAAGGAAAATAAAATTGAAAAAAGAGTCACGTGACTCCAAAAGAAAGAAATAAGATAATTTTGCTTTCTGCCACCCACTTTTGTAGTACAATGTCACCCACTTTTGTAGTACAATGCCTCAGAAAATGTGAATTATAGTACTATTTCGTCAGCCTTTTATGAAATACCAGCAACATAACAAAGTAAACCAACAATAACGGAAAATTCAATGATAGTCTCCATAACAACTTTTTTGGTATCAAAGATATACGAATCTAACTAATTATCATACCAACAAATATCTATACATTCCATAAAATTTAATGTGGTGAAACACCATAGTTCACTACATTCTGTTTAGGGTAAAAAATACCCCAACACCTGACCCAATCCCATAGAGACACGTGGCCCAATTAAAGGGCGACACGTGTCCCTATAAGAAGATGACACGTGTCAAGCATAAAAGCACTTGAAATGAGAGAAAAGGGCCTCCTTACATCAGGAGGCCCAAATCCCGAGAAAGCCGCAAAACGACGCCCCATATGGCCACGTGCCTTCACCTGATTACTTCGCCAATCAGAGCACGCCATCCTAGGTTATCAAACCCTAGAGGGTACTCTTTCCACCCCTATAAATACCCCAATCATTTATGATGGGAGGGGGGATTAAGACATATTATTCTAAGGGCATTAAAAGCTCCAACTTCTCACTACTTTCTCTCTCTAAATTTATTCCGTTTCCGGTCACTAACTTGATCGTCGGAGGCGAATATTCTGTCAACCGGAATATTTGCAGGTGTTCGTGTCCATCCGGCCGTATTCAAGACCAGTATCCCGAGGGATTTCCAAAACCCCGAAATATTTGGCGCCGTCTGTGGGGATACTCGTTTGAAATGGCTAAAGATGGTCAAACACTCGATCCTGG
This sequence comes from Chenopodium quinoa, assembly GCF_001683475.1. Lineage (NCBI taxonomy): Eukaryota > Viridiplantae > Streptophyta > Magnoliopsida > Caryophyllales > Amaranthaceae > Chenopodium > Chenopodium quinoa. Next base: position 354,016 of record NW_018742726.1, on the reverse strand, counting down.
TGAGGACGGACATGTAGAGAATCTCATTGCTACAATCAACACCAACGATCCTCAGATCGCTTCATTCCATGAGGCCGAGGATCCTCCGGTGATTGCTGGTTCCTTGAAGGCCGCTTTGAGCAAGCTTCGAAGGGAGCTTGAGAGTAAGATCCCTTTTTCTTCTAGGCAGCCATCCAGAAGAGAAGGAAAAGGTGCTCAAAAGAAAACCAGAGCAAGGCGGTCAATGCTGAAGATGCTGGGAATACCCTATTCCGACGACATACAAGGTCACCAAGGGTGCCTCGGACGAGCTTGTCCAGGCTCCTTGAGAAAACGCAGTCGGCTAGAGGGCAGATTGGGCAGCCTCTGAGGTAGCCAGCCGAGCCGTCCCAACGTTGGAAGGATGCGAGGGATTATCTTAGATATAAGCAGCATGAGCGAGCACACTACTCGGACACTGCCTCCACTCCTATCATGCCGGATAATTTCTCAAACCACACCATCTCCAAGCATACCAGCTCGGCTAGGACCAGCAGAAGTCAAGCTCACCGTACTCCAACTCTAGTTCCTCTAACTCAACCACTTCAATATCAGATGTCCTAGAATTATGGCACAATTCTGCCGCTTTCTCCCCTTGTCTTTGGACGGTACGGGCAGTATGAAAGGAATGGTGTCCTTCCAACAAATGTATTCTTCCGATAGAGGGTTCAGAATTATAACGGAGCTAATTCTTCAGTAAGGTCAAGTGATCGGAATGCCTAGGTGGAGGCCGCTTCCGATCAGTAATATCAATGTACAATTGATGTTACAGCTTAATCTTAACTGAACCCTTCTGGTCGAACCCAATCGAATCACCGATCCAAGACGACGAATTAATCCAAAAGGATTTAATGAGTAGACAGAGTTTTACGAATACAGACGTCGGATATCGAGCCCAGGAAGTCGAGACCGAGCGTCGCAAAATCACAATCGACAAGTATGAGTGTAGCCATATCACCACAATGGTCTAAACATGTGGATGCTAGGCTAGTTCGACCTAGCATGCACCTAGCATGGCTAGGCGCAAGCCTAAGCACACTAGGTGTGCTAGGCGCACCATCGCAGCCCTAGCATCATGCCTAGGCGCTATCGCAGCCCTAGCATCATGCCTAGGCGCTATCGCAGCCCTAGCATCATGCCTAGGCACCATGGCAGCCTATCGCAATCACCACAAGCACCAGGCAACCCATCGCAGCTAGCAGCGTGCTAGCCTGGGTGCGCATAGCAGCCTATCGCAAGCACCACAAGCACCAGGCAGCCCATCGTAGTTAGCAGCGTGCTAGCCTGGGTGCGTATGGCAAGGCCACACACGCACCAAGCACAACCATCGCAGTGCTAGGCACTAGCGCATGTGCATGTGCGTGTGTGCGTGCCTCGCACCAAGCATAGCGGTGCTAGGCACTGGCTGATGCGTGTGCGAGTGTTGCGTGGTGCGTAGCACGATGCGAAGGAAGGGGCCAGCATGCGTGGCTCGCTAGCAGCACGCATGCTGGCTGTGCTAGCAATGGTGGGCAAGGTAAGTGTGCGTGCTAGCCTGTGCGTGGGATGCTGGGGGCCAGTGTCAGCACTATGTGCTAGCAGCGCCCAGCGCCAGCACACAGCACCAGCACCAGCCCAACAGCAGCACGCACTGGCTGGCTGGCTGGCTGGGGTGCTGGGCAGCAAGGCAGTGCTAGCTGGTAGGCCTAGCTGGCAGCCAGCTAGCCTTGCTTGACTCGGTTTTGTGCATGGGATGTGGGGACCAAATCAAGGCCTTGGGGAGCAAGACATATGGTCCCCCACCTAAACTTGGCCACCACTCTTTTGCATGTGATCATGCCACTTGTCAAAATGTGATTAACTTGATTATTTATTTAATTTGGAAATTAAATAAATCATTATATTTCAACACTCCCACACTGGTGGAGGATGAAAAGTCAAGGGCTCATTTCCCTATAAATACCAAGCTTGGGTATTGGGAAATGAGCAACCTTGAGTGGAATTAAAAAGACAACTCTAAGTAAGAGTAAACCTTTGATTCGTAAAACTCATAGTTATTTTTTCCGGGTCTTGACTAACCTTCAAGACTTAGGACGCTCGGGTCGGGTCAAGGGTACGATCCGTCAGAGATCTCGTGTTTTCGGGATTTTGATGTAAGAGCTCTTTGGGAGCGAAGCACGCGACAAAGGTATAATTCTTGTTCTTAATCTTGTTTGATTAAGTTTAATATGCTTGTTAATTGTTTTAATTAAGGGGCAAGTCTTGGTGGGTTTCCTTCCGCGTAGTGTCGGGTCACCACGAAACCATACAGCGGTAAATGAATGACAAGTGGGAGGAAAATCAAACTCGACGAAGTTCGAGAGGACGAGCAACAATGTCAACCTGAAAAAACTGACAATCTAGATACTTTGGAAGCATCTAAGAAGATTGGTCAGAATCAAACAGACAGTGTAAATGCTCAACCTATTACCCTTCGTAGGTCGCAACGGCAAATATCTCAACCAGACAGATACCTCGGTATCGTCTTAACCGATGATCAGGACATCCTAGTCATGGATGGTGATGAGCCGGCGACATACAAGCAAGCTATGACGAGCCCCGACACTGCAAAATGGCAAGAGGCCATGAAATCCGAGATGGACTCCATGTCTGAAAATCAAGTCTGGGACTTGGTGAATTTGCCCGAGGGTTATACACCCATTGGTTGCAAATGGATCTTTAAAGTGAAGACATACAAGGATGTAAATGTATCAATATACAAAGCTAGACTGGTGGCAAAAGGTTATAGACAAGTCCACAGGTTTGACTATGATGAAACTTTTTCACCAGTTGCAATGCTAAAATCCGTCCGGATCATCCTAGCGATTGCTGCATATTACGATTATGAAATATGGCAAATGGATGTCAAAACTGCCTTCCTTAATGGAATTTTGGAAGAAACCGTGTATATGACACAGCCAGAAGGTTTTGTTGATCCAGGCAACGCTGAAAAGGTTTGCAAGCTGAAGAAGTCCTTTTATGGACTAAAGCAAGCCAGCAGAAGTTGGAATCTGCGATTTGATGAAGCCATTAGCAAGTTTGATTTTATCAATGAATCTTGTGTATACAAGAAGGTCAGTGGGAGTGATATTGCATTCCTAGTCCTGTATGTCGATGACATACTTCTCATTGGAAATAGCACAAAATTGTTGGAGTCCGTAAAGGACTGGTTGGGAAAGTGCTTTTCAATGAAGGACTTAGGAGAGGCACAGTACATATTGGGCATAAAGATATACAGGGATAGATCTAAGAGGATGATTGAATTAAGCCAGAGTACTTACATTGATAAAGTACTGGCTCGATTCCACATGGAGAATGCCAAAAGAGGGCATTTACCCATGTCCCATGGCATAACTCTCAGCAAGAAACAGTGTCCACAGACACCTGTTGAGCAAGAAAGAATGAATCAGATCCCATATGCTTCGCTAATCGGATCGATCATGTATTCCATGATATGTACAAGGCCAGATGTATCGTATGCCCTGAGTGCAACGAGCCGATACCAATCGAACCCAGGAGAGGCGCATTGGACTGCGGCCAAGAACGTCCTTAAGTACCTAAATAGGAACAAGGATAAATTCCTGGTGTATGGAGGCCACAAAGAACTGGTTGTTGAAGGTTACACCGACCCTAGCTTCCAGACTGACAGAGACAACTTCAAGTCACAGTCGGGGTACATATTCTGTCTGAATGGAGGAGCGTTCAGCTGGAAGAGTGCCAAGCAGAGCACCACTGTAGACTCTACAACTGAAGCCGAGTACTTGGTCGCATCAGAAGCTGCCTAGGAAGCTGTTTGGATTCGCAAGTTCATTAGCGAACTTGGTGTTGTACCCTCAATCAAGGGGCCGATAGACCTCTATTGTGATAACAATGGAGCTATTGCTCAGGCTAGGGAGCCGAGAGAGCACCAGAAGGTCAAACACGTGCAAAGGTGATTTCACATGATAAGGGAATGGAAATCCGAAGGTGAAATCGGAATTTGTAAGATTGACACAAATTATAATGTAGCCGATCCTTTGACTAAACCGCTGCCTCAAGTGAAACACAACAAACATATTGAGGCGATGGGAATTAAACATATTGAGGCGATGGGAATTAAGCATGTTGGAGGCTGGCTTTGAAATTCCCTGTACATGTGTTTTAATTAAATAGGATATTTAATGTAAGACACTATATTAAAACCATTCATTAATGGAGTAATTAATTTTGTGCAAAATTATCATTCACTCCATTACTATTTAATTGTGGTTTAGAATTAAATAATGAGTCCATTCGATTTACGGAAATACTCAAAACAGGGTATCAAGACCATGTCTTGGATAAAGAAACACTTGTTAAGTGAACATTGAATATTTAAATCGAAAATTGTCCCTAATCGAGGTCATCTAACGGATGGACGATTGATGACCGCCATAGATTAGTGTGTAGTATGATTTACAACACCGTTTCTTGTGCTGCGAGGACGTGACGGTCATAAATCATTTGCACAGGCACAATTTGGAACTGTACTGGATAAGACCTATGAGAGTACTTTAAGAAATTTTAAATTTTGTCATAAGTACATTTCTCATTATGACTACCGGAACTTGTTTCCTCCGACCATGAGTATTGTGAAGTTTTCTTGTTTGAGTACTAGACTCTTTGATGTTCCCTAACGTTTGCCGTAACTGGGGATCATAACGGGAACACTCAGGAGACTATGTCCTCTTAGTAAGAGGAACTTACAATAAAAGATTGGGATTGTCCCCCTACTAACAATAGGGAAAATGTTTTGTTGTTTACAAGGCCGCTCGAAGAGCGAGACTGTGAAAATGCATGGCCGTGCTCAGATGGATTTTAGAAATCATCTGCTTATTGACAGTCGAACTCGGAGATCGAGAAACACTTCTGAAAGTAATAAGGATGACAAAGAATCTTACCTTATAGTTCACGAAGAAACATTAAGTGACATAGGAAATGGGCTATACAATGTATGCACACTTGTCCGAAAGGACAAGTGGGAGATTGAAAGGAATGATGTCCTTCCAACAAGTGTATTCTTCCGATAGAGGGTTCAGAATCATTATGGAGCTAATTCTTCAATAAGGTCAAGTGATCGGAATGCCTAGGTGGAGGCCGCTTCCGATCAGTAATATCAATGTACAATTGATGTTACAGCTTAATCTTAACTGAACCCTTCGGGTCGAACCCAATCGAATCACCGATCCGAGACGACGAATTAATCCGAAAGGATTTAATGAGTCGACAGAGTTTTACGAATACAGACATCGGATATTGAGCCTAGGGCGTCGAGACCGAGCATCGCAAAATCACGAAGCGACAAGTATGAGTGTAGCCGTAGCACCACAATGGTCTAACCATGTTGATGCTAGGCTAGTTCGAGCTAGCATGCACCTAGCATGGCTAGGCACAAGCCTAAGCACACTGGGTGTGCTAGGCGCACCATCGCAGCCCTAGCATCATGCCTAGGCGCTATCGCAGCCCTAGCATCATGCCTAGGAACCATGGCAGCCTATCGCAGCTAGCATCGTGCTAGCCTGGGTGCCTAGGTGCACATAGCAGTCTATCGTAAGTACCACAAGCACTAGGCAGCCCATCGCAGCTAGCAGCGTGCTAGCCTGGGTGCCTGGGTGCGTATGGAAAGGCCACACACGCACCAAGCAAACCCTGGGTGCCTGGGCGCAAGTGCATGTGCGTATGTGCGTGCCTCGCACCAAGCATAGCAGTGCTAGGCACTGGCTGATGCGTGTGCGAGTGTTGCGTGGTGCGTAACATGCTGCGTGTTGCGTGGTGCGTAGCACGATGCGAAGGAAGGGCCCAGCATGCGTGGCTCGCTAGCAGCACGCATGCTGGCTGTGCTAGCAATGGTGCGCAAGGTAAGTGTGCGTGCTAGCCTGTGCGTGGGCTGCTTGGGGCTAGTGCCAGCACTATGTGCTAGTAGCGCCCAACCCCATCACACAGCACCAGCACCAGCACGCACTGGTAGGCTGGCTGGGGTGCTTGGTACCAAGGCAGTGCTAGCTGGTAGCCCTAGCTGGCACGCTAGATGGCAGCCAGCTAGCCTTGCTTGACCCGGTTTTGTGCATGGGATGTGGGGACCAAATCAAGGCCTTGGGGAGCAACGCATATGGTCCCCCACCTAACCTTGGCCACCACTCTTTTGCATGTGATCATGCCACTTGTCGAAATGTGATTAACTTGATTATTTATTTAATTTGGAAATTAAATAAATCATTGTATTTCAACACTCCCACATTGGTGGAGGATGAAAAATCAAGGGCTCATTTCCCTATAAATACCAAGCTTGGGTATTGGGAAATGAGCAACCTTGAGTGGAATTAAAAAGGCAACTCTAAGTAAGAGTAAACCTTTATTCGTAAAACTCATAGTTATTTTGTCCGGGTCTTGACTAACCTTCAAGACTTAGGACGCTCGGGTCGGGTCGAGGGTACGATCCGTCGGAGATCTCGTGTTTTCGGGATTTTGAAGTAAGAGCTCTTTGGGAGCGAAGCACGCGACAAAGGTATAATTCTTGTTCTTAATCTTGTTTGATTAAGTTTAATATGCTTGTTAATTGTTTTAATTAAGGGGCGGGTCTTGGAGGGTTTTCTTTTACGTTGTGTCGGGTCACTACGAAACCATACACAGTATGGTCAACTGTACGACCAGGCAACTTACCTGGGAGGACCGGCAGCACAACCTTAGCCCATTGACTGGCAAATGCGCTTGATGAATCTTGGTGACAAGTCGCCTTCATTTTCTCAAGAAATTCTCAACTGTCCCCAACCAGCAAAAGTGAAGAGCGTACTTGTGGGTGCCTATGATGGTACGGGCAACCCTAAATAGCACGTCACCTCGTACAGAAACCTGATGTACCTGCAAAGTGTGGATGATGCCACATGGTGCAAATGATTCCCGGCCACCCTCAAGGGTGTGGCACATGACTGGTTCAACAGTTTGCCGCCCGAATGCATCAATTGTTTTACAACTCTCAATCTGTTATTCGTTGGAAACTTCTCCTACAACATACCCCCCTGGAAGACTAGTCTTAACTTGGAGACCATCGTCCAAGGAAAGAAAGAGGGGTTGCGCTCGAGTGGTTCAATAAGGAGAAAGCTCAAATTCAGAATCTGCCGGATGAAATGGCTTACTCGGAGTTCCTTTGAGGTTTAAGGCATAGTGGTTTCAAGTTTGACTTAGTCAGGAAAAGATTCGAACATACGCAGGCGTTCTGCGGGAGGCCGAATCATACATTGAGGCAGTTGAGTTTTGTTCTCTTACAAAATCAGAAGAGTCGACCAAGGGGGGCAAGAAAAAATGATCTTCTCAGCAAGACTCGGCCGACAAAAGAAGGAAGGAAGCAACAAAAGAAAAGAAGTCTGGCTGGCCGACTGCCAACAGACAAAATCAAAGAAAGCCAAGACGTACGAGCTTCAGTTCGAGTACAACAAAAATTGTTATTCAATTTTGATGGAAATCAAAGATAAGTTCGAGTTCAAAAAGCCTCAGCCTTTGAGAGGGTCGGCCCAGTACAGAAACAAGAACAAGTATTGACATTACCACAAAGATGTGGGGCATGACACGAACGACTGTAACAATCTGAAGAGAATGCTTGATAAGCTGGCCGAGAAAGGCATGCTCAACTCATACGTTCTAGAGTCCAAGTTCACCTACTCTCGGACAGACAAAAAATCCGAGAAGAAGAAAAACAAAGAAAAAGATGATGGAAACAACACAGACTCAAGGTTTGTGGTCGTCATATTAGGTGGCTTTGCTGACGGCGGCCCTACCATTAAGGGAATCTAGCAGGATGCTTGGAATTTTAAAAATGTAATGCACACTGAAGAGGTAAAGGCCGAGCCCTTTTCAGAAGTGACAATCTGCGAGACAGACTGAGGCAATATCAAAGCCCCTCACAATGACCCCATGATGTTCATCTTGAAAGTCACCAATTTGATGGTTGGTCGAGTGCTTATAAACACAGGCAGCTCGTCTGACATAATCAGTTTAGCCTGTCTGAAGAATTTGAAATTTCCAGAGGACGCCCTGAAAGATATCTCCCACCTGTTGATTGGGTTTGGTGGGAGTATCATTCACCCGGTTGGTCAGATAGACCTGCTCGTCCAATTCGGGGAAAAGGGAGAGGGAAGGGACATGGTTGTCCGCTTCCTAGTTGTTAAAGAGCTTACGGGCTACAATAATATCATCGGCCGCCCAACTTTGACATTAGCTAAGGCAGTAATTGTCCCTCATTTGATGCTGACGAAGTTTGAGCGGTCGGACGGAAAGATAGGTTCCATTCAGGGCAATTAGAAAATGGCAAAAGAATGCAATCAGTTGGCCGTGAAGCCAACAACGCGCGAACATGGGAAAACATCCGAGCGAAATTCCGAAGAAGGGTAACTCCAAGCATACCAGGTCGGCTAAAAGTGCAAGTTGATCAAGAAAGAGCAAGCATAGCAGCTAATGACCGTCGGCCGGCCAGAAGAGTAGAGGCCACAGCCGGCCGGTGATCATACGAACATAGTGCTTAACCCATACCAACCTGATCGGACGGTCAAAGTGGGAACTATGGTCATGAGCTTGCTTGGAGATGACTTGGTGAATCTGTTAAGAGAGTTTTGAGATGTGTTTGCATTTGAAGTTCATGAGATGCTGGGTATCAGTCTAGACTTAGCTGTTCACAAGCTAGCTGTGAATCTAGCTTTGAAGCCTATTCGACAGAAAAAGAGAAACCATTGTGAAGAAAGGAATCAGACTGCCTCAGCTGAAGTCAAAAAGCTGCTGGACGTCGGTTTTATTCGGCAATGTCACTATCCTGATTGGGTAGCAAATGTGGTTCTTGTGAAAAAGCCGAATGGAACTTGGAGAATGTGTGTAGGCTACACCGACTTTAACAAGGCATGCTCTAAGGATAGCTTTCCCTTGCCTAAAATTGACCGTCTGGTTGATTCAACGGTCGGACATGCCCTAATAGGATTTATGTAGGCATACTCCGGATTCCACCAGATTCCTTTGTCGGAAGAAGATCAAGAGATAACAGCGTTTGTGACCGAACAGGGGCTATACTGCTACAAGGTTATGCCATTCGGCTTGAAGAATGCCCCTGCCACATTTCAGAGAGTTGTGAATACGGTCTTCAGAGATCAGATTGGCCGGAACATGGAAGCTTATATTGATGGTATGATTGTTAAATCAAAGAGGTTGGCCGACCATCTGAAGGACCTCCGAGAAACATTTACCGAAATCAGGCGGCATAAGATGATGTTAAATCCAAAGAAGTGTGTCTTTGGTGCTAAGTCCGGCAAATTTCTAGGATTTTTAATTGATCAGCGCGGCATTGAGGCTAACCTTGAGAAGATCCAGGCGGTCTTAGACATGAAATCTCCTAGAACCATAAAAGAAATTCAAAGGAAGACAGGCTGTTTAGCTGCACTCGGACGATTTCTGTCGAGATCAGGGGATAAGTGCCGTTATTTTTTCCAGACTATCAAGAAGAAAGCAACGTTCGAGTGGACAAAGGTGGCCGAGGAAACCTTCCTACAGTTGAAAAATCATTTACATACCCTTCCTCGGCTCGTTAGTTCACTCAAAGACGAGAAGCTATATATGTATCTTGCAATTTCAGATCATTCCTTAAGTACCGTCCTGCTTGCTGAAAGGGATGGCCATCAGATCCCTGTGTACTTCATTAGCCACATTCTGCACAATGCCGAGCTTAGGTATCCACCCATTGAAAAGTTTGGCTTGGCATTGTTCATGGCATCAAAGAAGCTAAGGCCATACTTTCTTGCTTACTCGATTGTGGTCTACACGGGCCAACAGTTGAAGAAGTCGTTCACAGCATTGGAGGCTAGTGGCCGAATGCTGAAATGGGCCTTAGAATTGAGAGGATTTGATATCACATTCGACCCTAGAAAAGCAATCAAGGACCAAGCCTTTGCAGATTTTTAGGCCGAGATGACACGGTTAGACTTACGGCCGGCAGGGGATCAGATCTGAAAAGTGATTATGGATGGAAGTGCAACAACGACCGGATGTGGCGCTGGTATCATATGTCAATCTCTAGAAGGAGACAAGTTTGAACATGCGTTGAGATTTCAGTTTCAAGCCTCTGATAACGAGGCCAAATATAAAGCCTTTCTGGTTGGCCTTAGAATGTGTAAGGCGGCCGGGGCAACAAATATTGATGCTAGCTCAGACTCTCAGCTGATAGTCAGCCAAGTGAATGGTGACTATGAGGCTAGGGAGCCGGCCATGATGAAGTATTGTCAGATGGTGAAGGATGAGACCGAGAGCCTAGAGCACTTCACGTTGTAACAAGTTCCCTGGTCTGAGAATCATCGGGCAGACGCCCTCTCCAAGCTAGCTTCCTCGGCGTCATGTGATACTCCAAGATCTATGTTTTGGGAAGTCAAGGAAAAGAGGAGTATTGATGCCGAGCCTGTGCAAACCATTGACAGAAGTTCTACATGGATGGATAGAATTATCTCCTATCTCAAGGAAGGAGTTCTTCCGGACGACCCTAAAGAGAGCTGGTTGATGAAGAAGGCAGCATGGTTTGAGATGAAGGGGGAAGACGTTTTCAAAAAAGCCTTTGTGAAGCCATACTTGAAATGCATTACGCCCGAGGGGGCATGAAGTGTTGGACGACCTTCACCAGGGCCATTGTGGATCACACAAGGAGGACGAGCCTTAGATGAAAAAGTTACCCATCTGGGATATTACTGACCGAGCATGAATTCAGACGCCATGGAAATGGTGAAAAATTGTGACAAGTGCCAGAGATTTGCAACCCTTATACGCCGCCCGGCAAGTAGTCCACTTCCCTTTACAAAATGGGGCATGGACATCTTGGGGCCGTATAATACAGCATCCGGACAGAGGTGGTATGTGTTAGTAGCTGTTAACTACTTCACAAAGTGGGTCGAAGCTGAGGCCGTCCGAGGGATCAAATGGAGAGATGTATCTGCCTTCATCTGGAAGAACATTATCACACGCTTTGGTGTGCCGCAATCAATAGTGTTTGACAATGGACCACCATTTGAGACCAGCCAACTCAAAGATTGGCTAAGCGACCAGGGCATAACACATTGTTTTTCCTCGGTCGGACGCCCAAAGGCCTAGTTGAAGCATACAACAAGTTGATCTCTAAATGCATCAAGCGATCTCCAATGGCATCAAGCGAGGTCACCTATCTTTGAGTTGGCCGGTCTCAAATGGAGGTTCATTGTGCTATGGTCACCTATGGGCTGATGAGTTGGTCAATGTGCTATGGTCCATTCATAAGACAACAAAAAGTTCAACAGGGGAGACCCCATTTTTTTTGGTCTATGGTGCTGAGGCCGTGCTCCCAATTGAGATGTACGAGCCCACTCTACGAGTGATGGTATATGATGAATCGGCTAATTGGAAAGCCATGAAGATCTCCCTAGACTTCCTTCTAGAGGGTACGGGCAATGCGGCGCTTAGACACAAAATTTATCGTCAAAGGATGATAAGGGTATATAATCGTAAAGTGTCCAAGAGGCCACTTAAGATGGGAGACTTGGTCTTAAGGAAGATGGAAGCGGTAGGCTGGGCCAATGAGGATGGCAAGTTAAACCCAAACTGGGAAGGGCCTTACCAGATCAGAGAAGAAGTCCTAGATGGTATATACCGTCTCGAAGCCTTGGATGGCCGTCCTATTCCTCGTACTGTTGGATTTTGAGGTGTCCGACACCATGCGGAAACAAAACCCGATAACCGGATCGCATGCGTAATAATTACAACATAAACAAAAGCATGCAAATAAACAAAACACGAACACATAAAGAGAAGAGAGAGAAAGAAACTCACCCTATACGCGTGCTTCGCTCACTCAATGAGCTCGGACTTGAAAGCTTCAAGCTCCGCAAGTGCGAAACCTCCGACGGCTCACACCCTTGCTCACCGAACCAGAACCGGCCCCTACCTCGTAGCTTAGACGGGGCCAGACCAAAAATAAATTAGAGTTTATGAACTAAGGTTTTCTCGCTTTTGGAGATCCCTTAGAGTTCACCAACTCAAGTGAAAATCCCAATACCCAATGATTGGTATTTATAAGGAATTGTTCCCTAGAAATCCTATCATCTTTCAACGTGGGATAGTTGGTAAATTGCCAAATGAAAGAATTAATATAATTCTAAATTAAATTAAAATGGCAAAACAATCATCAAACAACAAGTAGCACAAGGAGAGCAAGGGAGTAGGTGAGGACCACCTTCCCTTGCTCCCCAAGCATATAGTCAGCACTAACCATGTGGCGCCAGCTGACACCCAGCCTTGGACACCAAGGCACGCCTTGCTGGTGGCCTGGTGCTCGATTGGGCCTGCCCGCCCGCACACGCGCGCAGCCCAGCCCGCAAGCCTCGCACGCAATGCGGGCTGCTGTGCTGTGTGCAGCTGCTGCTGATGCTAGCAAGGCCCAGCACGCCTTGCTGGCTATGGGCCTTGTTCGCGGACCTCCTAGCATGCATGCTCGACTATGCTGGTGAGCCTTGCCCTCGTGGCTGCTCGGCCAGCTCGCTCAGCTAGTGCATGCGATGAATGCTGGGCTTGCGGCAAGGAGCTCGACTAGCCATGGTAGCCCACCCTGCCCTCGATTGGCTAGGCCATAACGAGGCTAGGATTTTAACGCGCGTCAACTTGTTGTTTGACTGATTTTTCCGTCTAGTCGATTCGACTTTTGACGCTCGGCTTTAATGCTCTAAGCTCGGAATCCGACGTCTTAGTTCGTAAAATCTTTATCGACTCATTTAATCCTTCAGATTAATTTGTCGCTTTGGTTCGGTTACACGATTGGGTGTGACCCAAAGGGTTCAGTCAAGAGCAAGCTGTAATATTAATTATACATTAATAATACTGATCGGAAGCGGCCTCTAACTAGGAATTCCAATCACTCGACCTCACTAAATAATTAGCTTTCCTAATTAATTCCGAACCCTCTATCGGAATAATACACTTGTTCGAAGGAAACCATTCCTTTCAATCTCCCACTTGTCCTTCCGGACAAGTGCGTTGTTTGTGTATAGCCTGTTTCCTATGTCACTTAATGTCTCTTCATAAACTATAAGGTAAGATTCTTTGTCATCCTTATTACGTCTAGAAGTGTTTCTCGATTTCCGAGTTTTACTATCAATAAGCAGATGATTTCTAAAATCCATTTGAGCACGACCATGCATTTTCACAGTCTCGCTCTTCGAGAGGCCGTGTAAACAACAAAGACATATTCCCTATTTATCAATAGGGAGACATTCCCAGTCTTAATTTTTAGCTTCCCTTACTAAGAGGCCCTAGCCGCCCAAGGTGTTACCTTTATAATCCCCTTGTACAGTAGACGTTTGAAAACATCAAAACGGACTAGTACTTAAACAAGAGAACTTACAATACTCATGGTTGAGGAAAGAGGTTCCGATAGCCATAATGAGTAATATACTTATGACAATTGTTAAATCTTTTAAAGTATTCTCATAGGTCGATCCAGTATAGTTCCAAACCAAAACCTGTGCAAATGATTTATGACAGTCTTGTCCTTGTAGCACAAGAAACGGTGCTATAAATAAAACTACACACTAATCTCACGTGGTAATTAGTCATCCAACTTTCAAATGACCTTTATTAGAGATAATTTCGATATGATATTCAACGTTCATTTAATAGGTGTTTCTTTATCCAAGACATTGTCTTGATACCCTATTTTGAATATTCTCAAATCGAATGGTCTCATTATTTAATTCTAAACCACAATTAAATAGAAATGGAATAATAATTTACACAAAAATTAAATTACTCCATAAATGAATGGTTCAACATAGTGTTTTACATTAAGATCTCCATAACTTAATTAAAACAAATAAACAGGGAAATCAAAGCCAATCTCCTATATGCCTGATTCCCATTGCCTCAACGTGCTTGTTATGTTTCACTTGAGGCAAAGGTTTAGTGAGTGGATTGGCTACATTGTCGTCCGTTCCAATCTTGCAGATTCTGATTTCACCCTCGACTTCCATTCCCTTATCATGGGAAATCGCCTCATGACATGTTTGACTTTCTGATGCTCCCTTGGCTCTTTGGCATGAGCAATATCCCCACTATTATCATAATAGAGGTCTATTGGTCCATTTATTGAGGGGACAACACCAAGTTCACCAACGAACTTACGAATCCAAACTACCTCCTTAGCTGCTTCTGAAGCTCCCAAGTATTCGGCTTCAGTTGTAGAGTCCACAGCCGTGCTTTGATTAGCACTCTTCCAACTGAACGCTCCTCCATTAAGACATAACATGTATCCTGATTACGACTTAAAGTCGTCTCTGTCAGTTTGGAAGCTTGCGTCGATATAACCTTCAACAACCAAATCCTTACTCCCACCATAGACAAAAAAATTTATCCTTGTTCCTTTTCAGGTAATTTAGGATATTCTTGGCCGTAGTCCAATGCGCCTCTCCTAGATCTGATTGATATCGGCTCGTAGCACTCAAGGCATACGATACATCCGGCCTAGTACATATCATGGCATACATGATCGATCCAATACGCGAAGCATATAAAATTTGACTCGTCCTCTCTTGAAAGGAATGGTGTCCTTCCAACAAGTGTATTATTCCGATAGAGGGTTCAGAATTATCGAAAAGCTAATTTTTCAGTAAGGTCAAGTGATCGAAATGCCTAGGTGGAGGCCGCTTCCGATCAGTAATATTAAGGTATAATTAATATTACAGCTTAATCTTAACTGAACCCTTCGGGTCGAACCCAATCGAACAACCGATCCGATACAATGAATCAATCCGAAGGATTTTGATGAGTCGTCGGAGTTTTACGAACAAAGACGTCAGATATCGAGCTTAGAACGTCGAGATCGAGCGTCGCAAGTCGAGTCGAATTTAGAATTCGACGAGACATGAAATCAATCGAGTTACAAGTATGAACCTAGCCGTAGCCTCGCATTGGCCTAGCCATGTGAGTGCTAGGCTAGGTAATACCTATCGCAAGCCTAGCATGCTAGGCATGCTAGGCTCATGCAAGCTAGCTAGACACTACAAGCAATGTAGCCTTGCGTGTGTGCTAGCAAGCCATGCGCACAAAACATCGCAAGGCTAGGCCTTGGTTGCTATGCGCTGGCGCAAGGCATGGGCTGGCACTGCTCGCCTAGCCATCGCAGCCTCGCACCATCGCATAGCAGCATGCTATGTTATGCGCGGTGCTGGGCGCTGGCAGCCTTGCTAGCATGATAGGCAATAGCAGCGGCAAGCCATCGCTGCCCCGCACCAAGCATCGCATAACAACATGCTTAGGCTATGCGTGGTGCTGGGCGTTGGCAGCCTTGCATGGTGCTAGGCAATGACGCTCGCCCAGCAGCCAGCCTCTCGCAAGCACGTAGCATCGCAGGGCTGAGCCTTGCTAGCAATGTGTGCTGTGCATGCGAGAGTTGTGCTAGGCATATTGCGCTGATAGCATTGGCGTGGGCTTGCAGCCTTGCTAGGCAGCACCAAGCACAAGGCATGACACAGCAGTAGCTCGCATGGTGTGCGTAGCTTGCTGGCTGTGCACATGTGAGTGCTGGCTGGCTTGCTAGCACGCCTAGGCGCCAGGCGCCAGCAAGGCTACCTTGGCAACCAAGGCTTGCTGGCAGCCAGCTGTCCCTAGCAGCCACATGGAAGAACAAGTTTGAGCAAGTGAAGACCAAGGTGAGTAGGAATTGCCTTGGGCACCAAGGGCATGGTCCCCTCCTCTTGGAATGGTCCTCACCTACCCACTCCTCTCCATGTGCCACTTCTAAATCATTGATTCCTTTGCATTTTATTTTGTTTTAATTAAAATAAAATAGTGGAAAAATGCAATTCTCCCACATTGATGGGAGAATGGGAAATCAAGTAGCATTCCCTTATAAATACCCAAGTGTTGGGCATATGGGAAGAGACTTGAG
Organism: Chenopodium quinoa; assembly: GCF_001683475.1. Taxonomy (NCBI): domain Eukaryota; kingdom Viridiplantae; phylum Streptophyta; class Magnoliopsida; order Caryophyllales; family Amaranthaceae; genus Chenopodium; species Chenopodium quinoa. The sequence continues at coordinate 338,034 of NW_018742726.1, read as the reverse complement.
TGGAAAAGTAAAGGCAACTCCATTGTTGAGTAAACCTTGAAATTCGTAAAACTCCAAGTTTATATTTGTTCGGGCCTCGACTAACCTTCGAGGCTTAGGACGCTCGGGTCGGGTTCGAGGGTACAATCCCGTCGGAGACCTCGTATTTTCGGGGTTCAAGTAAGAGCTCAATGATGAGCGAAGCACGCGTCAAAGGTATAATCTTTTATCCCTTCTTGTGTTTTTAATTATGTTTTGCTTGTTAATTGCGTTTATTATGGGGGCGGGTCTTGCCGGGTTTCTTTCCGCGTAGTGTGGATCACTACGAAACCCAACAACGGTATCGGAGCCGCGCTCCTTTTAATTATTGCAATTATTTTTAATTAAGGTGTTTTTAAAGTAAGATTTAAAATCTGGTTTTGCCTTTCTAATTAGATTAGAAGCTCGTTTTAATTAATTTTATAACTTGTATTTTTTATCGATTTGGCTGTCGAACCCATATTTTGGCTCAAAAATAGTGATTTTTGGGTGGAATTGACATTCTGGAACAGATTCAACCCTTTTAGACCTGTCCAGAAGCCAAATTCGAACCAGAAACCCAAGTTTTTGGGGTTTTTTTTTTTAACGAAAATTTAAATCTTTTTAAGCCTTGATTAATGCAAGCATTACAAGGTTAGATTAAATGCATTATTGCATCACTAATCTACTGCTATTTTAATTATCCTTAAGCATAATTATGGAGTTTTAATTAGTGCTTATGTTGATATGCTCTTTTTCACATAAACTTGTTTATTCACAATTTTGCAAATAAATTGCAATAATGTGTGAATACTTGTTGTGAATATGTAATTTTAAGTTCCCAAGTATGTCAAAGATCTAATCTTTAAATGTTTAATTGATTGGAACTTTAACCCTAAATTCCATATTGAACAAAGTTTGGATTTTTTCATTTTTGGTTGATTAAAATCCTTGAAGTTCAAATGCTTGTGAGTAAAATAAAATTTTGATTAATCTTCATATTGGAAGATGTAATCTTGGTATTTTACACAAGTATGAAATTTGGAAGATTTTTATCATTAGATGGTTAATTCTTTTTTCCAACTCCCATTTGTCAAATCCATTATTAATTTGCAAATTGGCTAAATTAATTATGGACATAGCTCATTTAATTTAATGCATCAAGTTAGACCTAAAATTGATTCAAAGAATGGTTCTTGAATAATTTAGGCTTGTGCACCATCAAAATTGAATTTAATTAAGTTAGACTTATTTTATTTTCATATTTCCTCAAATTGATTCTATAATAAAATTTTGAATTAATATATGTCACACTTAAATCGGGATTGAAATCCCGAGAAAAATGCACGCAAATCAAGGAAAGAACACCCAAGCATCACCAAGGCTAGCTGGGCTGCCCAGCAGCCCATATGTGGCTGCTTTTGGTGCGCATAGTGGTGTTCTCACCTCGAAGCGTTGCGGGAGTGTGGCAAGGGAATGGATGCGCAAGGAATGTGCTTGTGGCATGTGGTGCGTGGCTGCTGGGATGCTCGCAGGGCTGCTGGGCAGCAAGGCAGGGAGCCCCAAGCAAGCCCAGCCACGCCAGCCAGCACGCATGCTAGCAAGCGCAGCATGCTGCGATGCATGCTTGTGCTGGCAAAGCGCAGCAAGGCCTTGCTAGGCAGGCTACCTGCGCCCAAGCACAGCACAGCCGCAACAATGATGCTAGGCCTCGGTTTTGTGTGGGCTGTTTTTGGATGCATGGGCTATGTAATTTTTGCGAAAATTTTGCCGTTTTAAAAATTATTTATGTAATTATTTTAACGAGGTTAGACCTCGGTTTTTCGGGCTTTTGCAAAATTTTGATTTTGACAAATTATGGGTTTTGCCGACTTAATTAATCGGATTAATTAAGTATGGATGCAGAATTTAGTGGGAGCTTATTTGATTGTTTGAGCAATTTGTTTTTAGAAATAATGAATTAAACAACTTTGACTAGTTTTAATTAGGCGCGTTAATTGGATTAACTACCTAAGTTAGTTACTAGTTTTGCATGTTTAATTGTGTATTTCGTAAAATGCATGGGCCATTCACAAATAGTGAATGGGTGAATGGACGACTGTTTTCAAAACAGGTTATTGAAAATGGCAACTAGTGGGGCCCGACTAGGATAGAAAATACGGACTGCGCTCCGTTATGTATTTTTGTAAATCTAAATACGGTCTGCGAACCGTTAAATATTTTTGTACTATTAGAATAATCTTAGTCGTTCTAGCTAGTTTATTTTGGCCAAGATGTCTGAAGACGACGTTTCGACAAAGAAGAGCCAAGATGAAGACCCATGGAAATAGAAGATTTCAAGGGGTCATGCTAGTTGCCAAACGCATCTATTTTATGCTTTATATATATTGTGATTATATATATTTGAATGTTAGATGCATGTCTAGGATTTCAAATGTTGCGGTGATTAGTTAAGTTCACTTAAATCAACCGACATAGAAACCCTAGGTCCCTTAATAATATTGAGCTAAAATTTGCCGTTCCAAGAACAACACTTATTGAACTAATGCACGTACGTGATGGACTACGCCAAAGCGAGACATCACTACTTCCCTAGGAACGTAAGGTATACTAGGTATACAAGTTTCCTTGGCTAAGCTCAACTATATCAGTAAGTAGTCCTTAGATGTCGTGGCAATGGAGATAAAATGTCACGGAAGCATTAGATGCGACGTTTTATCGAACCAAGAGTAGCTTGGAGGTATTAGCAATTGGATTTCTTACCCTAAGATATTAAGTGTTAAGACAAGCCAAAGCATGCTTAATCACTTTCTGATTTTTGGGATCTTGGAATCGTTTTTATTCTCGCCTAAAAGGGACATTTTTTAATGCGTGGATAAAACGCATAATAAGATTGAAAGTTTACATGCATGCTTAGAATTTCAAACTTATTATGATCTTGATAAATGGTTAAACTTTGCACTTATATTTGTAGAATTCGTAATCAAATTATATTGTTTCCATTGATTGGTAAAAGAAATCTTTCGAGAATGGTTCTCAAGGAAAGAAAAGGCATTTCTAAGATACAACTTCTCATAAACGACTAAAGTCAGAAAGGACGATTGGATATCATGTTTTCAAAATACTAGGTAGTTTTGATAAACATTAAATTTTGAGTTGAAAAACTCAAAATTTTCAATAGTTGACAACCAACATATCTTTTCGCTTCATACACAAATGAGTAGGACTCATTGATGTAGCAATTCAAGTATGAATTGAAGGAAAAGATGGAACTTTGTTTCACGGCGCATTAGATACTTAATTATGCCTAACAAAGTATTAAAGTCGAGGAACTTAAACAATGATCCTTAAATTGATGAGATGATGTACTATAAGAAATATAGGAAACAAGGAACAAAGAAAAGAATGAGATTCCTTTTCTACCCTTGAGTTCATGTTATTATGTTCAACTTAGCAACTCGTTATCTTCACAAGTATTGGATACTGCTTGAGTGTTCCACTTTGAAAGTGACCTCAAACCGTTGAAGACAAGCTAAGTTATTGACTTACAAGCTTAGAATGAAGCAAGTAATGCTACATCAGTTGTAAGGTCACTTGTTTTGTTTAAAGTCCTTTTAAGCCAAGGCTGGAACAAATAATGGTTATTGTGTTCCATAATCAGCAAACGATCCGTTTACACACGGAAAGACTCACATTCAATAAAAGAGCAATAGTTGCGGGATTTTACTTGAATGACATGGTCGCATAAGCCACGAGTCAAGAATGCTTGATTATAAACAAACATTTCCCTAACATGAAAACTCACAAGGTTCAAGTCATGGACATGATTTGTGTTCCAAACCCTTTAGCAATGTCACTAACAACAAGAACGTACTCAAGACTCTATTAGATAGAATCTTGATAGATGATCGATTCGGAATCGTTCTAAGACAAGAAAGTCTTACTTGTTGAAATAGACAAACAAAGGAGCTATTGTGCTTGGTATAGACAATTGACTCCGAAAGCTAAAAGGAATTCATTACTTCTAATGTCTCACAAGAATTTGCAAGATTATGGCTATATTCATCAAATGTGAGCAAACTGAACCTCGAGTAGCTCAAATGTTCAGTGAAGTATAGAATCGACTTGGAAAGATATCAAAACATCTAGATTAGATCAAGTGATGTTTTCTTGAGCCAAATGTGATCATATCAAACTTATGAAATTGAAATTTCATAAAGAGCTCCAAAAGAACATAGTGTGTCTTGACGGAGAACTCGATGCCATTTGGAAATGACTCGAATGATGATGGATCACATCCCTTCCTATAAAGTTCTTAAAGATTTTCACAAATGACTAATGTTACACTAAACAAAAGTGTCGAAGCTAAGAAAGGACACCATATTTAGTTATGGATAGAAATAGTTTCTAGCGTCTTTTCAAGTATATATCTAGGGCTCTTAGCTCAGTGGGAGTTCATTAACTCAGTGGGAGCTAAGTGGCTTAATAAGGGCTAAGATAGCTCGAGAAGGAGCTAACTGTTTGTTTCACAACGAAATTTTACCCAAAGACAATATACATGCCTCTTTGTAAGTATTCAAGTGAGACTACGAGCATTTCCTCCACAACCTAATTGAGAACATAGTATTTATTGCTCTAAATGGTGTCTTTCTGGAAAGTAACGCCTTTCCAAAATGACAAGTGGGAGGAAAATCAAACTCGACGAAAGTTCGAGAGGACGAGCAACAGTGTCAACCTGATAAAGCTGACAATCAAAATGCTTTAGAAGCAGTTGATAAGATTGGTCAGAATTAAACAGACAATGTAAATGCTCAACCTATCATCCCGTACAGGTATAGAATTCACCAAAGGCTTGGATTGAATCCTATAAATTTCTATTAAGTTAGAAATAAACCTAAGACTTACAGGCATACCATTCACCATTGGATGGTGAGGGAATGGTGTCTTGTAAATTAGCTACGACAAATCCAAATTCCGAATAATGGTTAGAGGCCATAAAATCAAAAATAGACTCCATGTTTGTAAATCATGTCTGGAACTTGATTCATTTGCATGTAGGGTGACAGACCTATCGATCGCAAATAAGTTTTCAAGGAGAAAACTAACAAATATGGAAATGCACAAGCATACAACGCTAGATTGGTTGAAAAGGATACAATTAAATCACGGTGTTGATTTTAATAAAAACCTATTTACCAATCGGAACGCGAAAGTCTTTTCGTGATTGTACTAGCAAAATTGCGCATATGAAATATGGCTGAATACGAAACCGCTTTCCTAAAATTGGATTTTGGAAGAGACTATGGAAATAGTCTAAGGGTTCTATAAATCTAAATAATGCTAGATTTGAAAGCAAGCTCAAGAAATCCATTGTGTGATTAAATGAAGCATTGCATGAAGGAATTGGAATATGTATTCTCATAAAGCCAACAAAAGGTTTGGCTAATGAAGAATCATAGAAATTCTCATAAACAAGAAGTTTAGTGGGTGCAAGAGTCAATCTTGTATGGTCCAAACAAGAAGTTTATGAACTCTATTGTGAAATAACTTTCAAATACTAAATGCTTAGGTTTGAAAGGATTTTCGACAATGGACCAAACAAAAGGCAATACTTAGTACATAGTGGGAATTAAGATCTATTGGATAGACTTAATAAAATGTTTAAACGAGTAAGGGAACTTACCGTGTTAAACATGAAGGACTTGAAAAGGCTTTCAACCCATATGTATAAAGCTAAGTAAATGTTTGAACTAAGTATAAGTTGGGCAAATACTAAGTCAAACAAGAAAGACTCTGGTAGAGACTTTCAACCATGTTACATAGCAAACGATTTAACAAGACTCGGTGAAACTGGATGAGCTAAAAGTTACATGGATGGAATCACATTGGGAATAGTTCTGCAATTAAAACCATCATGTACCCTATGATATGGAATCGCCACAAACTTACATTATTAAAGCATGAAAAGTATAAAATATCAATCAATCTAAATCTAAATGATGAATCATTAGATTATGGTCAAGAAAATCCAAAGTACTTTGGTAAGTACAAGGGGATAAGTTCTTGACGCAAAGAAACAATTACAATTTGATAATTGATGTTGCAAGCACATCCTTAGCAAGGATTAGATCCTTAATAAGGAAGTTGTTCATAAGCACGAGCTAGAATGCGTCGTGGCTTGAGAATGGTAACATGGACACAGATCCATGTATAATGTGCGGAAATTTAAGGAAAATTTCCATAATCACAAGTGATTAGGGTCTCCCAAATCTTTGTGAGTCGTTCGGAGTAAAATCCGAGCAAAGCAACGTCAGAATGTCTACTGAAATATACGTTGAGAATATTGTTGCCTGGAAGGCAATAATGAGAAAGTGTTCAATGGAAAGTTCGTTGTCGAACGTTGATTGTAGGTTGTCAAGTTGAAAGATCTCAAGTCATGAAAATGAGTGGGAGCCATCACTTGGACAATAAATCCTAAATCACATATGATCCATAACACTCTGAAAATCTTACTATCTTATTATTCGATAATGAAGATGCTAAGATTTGCAAAGTAATAGTGGCTAAACCTATGCAATAAGTGAACAACAACATTCGCAATTGCATAAAAGAAATCAAGCATATTAAGTATGGCTGTGATTTATATAAATGTTTAATGAAGAGTATTACTCTTGAAACATTTGAAGAAAGCCATTTATCGTAAGATGAAACATTAAAGAGTTTCATGGTGGAATTAAATTTTACTAATAAAATTCCACAAACTATTTGATTATGGTTTAGAATCAAATAATGAGTCCATTCGATTTGTGAAAATATTCAAAACAGGGTATCAAGACCATATCTTGGATGAAGAAACACCTGTTAAGTGAACATTGAATATTTAAATCGAAAATTATCCCTAATCAAGGTCATTTAAAATAGATGGACGATTAATGACCACCAGAGATTAGTGTGTAGTATGATTTACAGCACTGTTTCTTGTGCTGCAAGGACATAGTAGTCATGAATCATTTGAAACAGGTGCTAGTTTGGGACTACACCAGATCGACCTATGAGAGTACTTTAAGAGATTCAAAATTGTCATAAGTACATTTCTCATTATAACTTTCGGAACCTCTTTCCTCGACCATGAGTATTGTTGAAGTTCTCTTGTTTGAGTACTAGTGGTTTTGATGTTGTCAAACGTCTGCCGTAACTGGGGATTATAACGGCAACACTCAGGCGGCTAAGTCCTCTTTGTAAGGGAAGCTTACAGTACGAGACTGGGAATGTCCCCCTATTGACAATAGGGAATATGTCTTTGTTGTTTACAAGGCCGCTCGAAGAGCGAGACTGTGAAAATGCATGGCCATGCTCAGATGGATTTTAGAAATCATCTGTTTAATTGACAGTCGAACTCGGAGACCGAGAAACACTTCTGAACGTAATAAGGATGACGATGAATCTTACCTTATAGTTCACGAAGAGACATAAACGACATAGGAAATGGGCTATACACTATATGCACACTTGTCCGGAAGGACAAGTGGGAGACTGAAAGGAACGGTGTCCTTCCAACAAGTGTATTATTCCGATAGAGGGTTCAGAATTATCGGAAAGCTAATTCTTCAGTAAGGTCAAGTGATCGGAATGCCTAGGTGGAGGCCGCTTCCGATCAGTAATATTAAGGTATAATTAATATTACAGCTTAATCTTAACTGAACCCTTCTAGTCGAACCCAATCGAACAACCGATCCGATATGATGAATCAATCTGAAGGATTTTGATGAGTCGTCGGAGTTTTACGAACAAAGACGTCGGATATCGAGCTTAGAGCGTCGCAAGTCGAGTCGAATTTAGGATTCGACGAGACATAAAATCAATCGAGTTACAAGTATGAGCCTAGCCGTAGCCTCGCATTGGCCTAGCCATGTGAGTGCTAGGCTAGGTAATACCCATCGCAAGCCTAGCATGCTAGGCATTCTAGGCTCATGCAAGCTAGCTAGACACGGCAAGCATCGTAGCCTTGCGTGTGTGCTAGCAAGCCATGCACCCAAAACATAGCAAGGCTAGGCCTTGGTTGCTAGGCGCTGGCGCAAGGCATGGGCCGGCACTGCTCTCCTAGCCATCGCAACCTCGCACCATCGCATAGCAGCATGCTATGTTATGCGTGGTGCTGGGCGCTGGCAGCCTTGCTTTCATGATAGGCAATAGCAGCGGCAAGCCATCGCAGCCCCGTACCGAGTATCGCATAACAACATGCTTAGGCTATGCGTGGTGTTGGGCGTTGGCAGCCTTGCATGGTTCTAGGCAATGACGCTCGCCCAGCAGCCAGCCTCTCGCAAGCACGTAGCATCGCATGGCTCGGCCTTGCTAGCAATGCCTGTTGTGCATGCGAGAGGTGTGCTAGGCATATTGCGAGGATAGCATTGGCGTGGGCTAGCAGCCTTGCTAGGCAGCACCCAGCACAAGGCATGACAGAGCAGCAACTCGCATGGTGTGCGTAGCTTGCTGGCTGTGCACATGTGTGTGCTGGCTGGCTTGCTAGCACGCCTAGGCGCCAGGCGCCAGCAACGATGCCTTGGCAGCCAAGGCTTGCTGGCAGCCAGCTGTCCCTAGCAGCCACATGGAAGAACTAGTTTGAGCAAGTGGGGACCAAGGTGAGTAGGAATTGCCTTGGGCACCAAGGGAATGGTCCCCTCCTCTTGGAATGGTCCTCACCTACCCACTCCTCTCCATGTGCCACTTGTAACTCATTGATTCCTTTGCATTTTATTTTGTTTTAATTAAAAAAAATAGTGGAAAAATGCAATTCTCCCACATTGATGGGAGAATGGGAAATCAAGTAGCATTCCCTTATAAATACCCAAGTGTTGGGCATATGGGAAGAGACTTGAGTGGAAAATTAAAGGCAACTCCATTGTTGAGTAAACCTTGAAATTCGTAAAACTCCAAGTTTATATTTGTTCGGGCCTCGACTAACCTTCGAGGCTTAGGACGCTCGGGTCGGGTTCGAGGGTACGATCCCGTCGGAGACCTCGTATTTTCGAGGTTCAAGTAAGAGCTCAATGATGAGCGAAGCACGCGTGAAAGGTATAATCTTTTATCCCTTCTTGTGTTTTTAATTATGTTTTGCTTGTTAATTGCGTTTATTATGGGGGCAGGTCTTGCCGGGTTTCTTTCCGCGTAGTGTGGATCACTACGAAACCCAACATCTCTCGCTCATCAGGTGTTTTCGGACACTTTTTCTTGCTGAGAGTTATGCCATGTGACATGGGTAGGTGACCTCTCTTGGCTTCTACCATATTGAATTGTGCCTATACCTTATCGATATAAGTACTTTGTCTTAATCCAATCATCTTCTTAGATCTATCCCTATAGATCTTGATGCCTAATATGTATTGTGCCTTTCCCAAGTCCTTCATTGAAAAATGTAGGGTTTCGTAGTGACCCGACACTACGCGGAAGGAAACCCACTAAGACCCGCCCCTTAATTAAAACAATTAACAAGCATATTAAACTTAATCAAACAAGATTAAGAACAAGAATTATACCTTTGTCGCGTGTTTCGCTCCCAAAGAGGTTTTACTTCAAAATCCCGAAAACACGAGATCTCTGACGGATCGTACCCTCGACCCGACCCGAGCCTCCTAAGTCTTGAAGGTTAGTCAAGACCAGGACAAAATAACTATAAGTTTTACGAATCAAAGGTTTACTCTTACTTAGAGTTGCCTTTTTAATTTCACTCAAGGTTAATCATTTCCCAATACCCAAGCATGGTATTTATAGGGAAATAAACCCTTAGTTTTTCATCCTCCACCAATGTGGGAGTGTTGAAAATCAATCATTTATTTAATTTCCAAATTAAATAAATAATTAAGTTAATCATATTGCGACAAGTGGCATGTTCTCATGCAAGAGAGTGGTGGCCAAGGTTAGGTGGGGGACTATATGTCTTGCTCCCCAAGGCCTTGATTTGGTCCCCACAACCTTGCACAAAACCGGGTTAAGGGAGAGCTAGCTGGCTGCCAGCTAGCGTGCCAGCTAGCAGTGCCTTGCTGCCCAGCACCCAGCCTACCAGCTAGTGCGTGCTGCTGCTGGGCTGGTGCTAGTGCTTGTATGCTCGCGCTGGCCGTTGCTAGCACGTAGTGCTGGCACTGGCCCCCAGCAGCCCACGCACAGGCTAGCCCCCAATCTTTCCTTGCGCGCCATTGCTAGCACAGCTATCATGCGTGCTGCTAGCGAGCCACGCATGCTGGCCCTTCCCTCGCATCATCCTACGCACCACGCACGCATCACGCTGCGCACCATGCACCATGCACCACGCAACACTCGCACACGCATCAGCCAGTGCCTAGCACTACTATGCTTGGTTCGAGGCACGCACACACATAGGTGAGCTGTGCTTGGTGCGTGGCCTGCGATGGTGCCTACACGGAAGGCCAGTGCTGCTTGCTAGCTCGCTGTGCTTGGTGCTGCCATGCAAAGGCACGCACACAAGCACACAACTTCGTGCTGCTGGTTAACGGTGCACACGCACACGCACACACGCATGTGCCTAGCACTGCGATGGTGCTGTGCGTGGTGCTAGGGTGCTGCGATAGCCTGCCATGCGCACCCAGGCTAGCACGCTGCTAGCTGCGATGGGCTGCCTAGGCTTGTGGTGCTTTGCGATAGGCTGCCATGTGCACGCCTAGGCTTCGATGGTGCACCTAGGCTGCGATGGTGCGCCTAGCACACCTAGCGTGCTTAGGCTTGCGCCTAGCCATGCTAGGTGCATGCTAGCTTGAACTAGCCTAGCATCCACATGTTTAGACCATTGTGGTGCTATGGCTACATTTATACTTGTCGCATTGTGATTTTGCGACGCTCGGTCTCGACGCCCTAGGCTCGATATCCGACGTCTGTATTCGTAAAACTCTGCTGACTCATTAAATCCTTTCGGATTAATTCGTCGTCTCAGATCGGTGGTTCGATTGGGTTCGACCCGAAGGGTTCAGTTAAGATTAAGCCGTAACATCAATTATACATTGATATTACTGATCGGAAGCGGCCTCCACCTAGGCATTCCGATCACTTGACCTTACTGAAGAATTAGCTCTGTAATAATTCTGAACCCTCTATCAGAAGAATACACTTGTTGGAAGGACACCATTCCTTTCAAAAAACACTTTCCAAGCCAGACCTTTACAGACTCCAACATTGGAATGTTGTTTCCAATGAGCAATATGTCATTGACACCTAAGACAAGGAACGCGATGTCACTCCCACTGACCTTCTTGTAAACACAAGATTCATCTGGATTCTTGATGAAACCAAACTTGCTAATGGCTTCATCGAATCACAGATTCCAACTTCTGCTTGCCTACTTTAATCCATAAATGGACTTCTTAAGCTTGCTTACCTTCCCAGCATGGTTTAGATCAACAAAACCTTCGGGTTGTCATGTACATAGTTTCTTCCAAAATCCCATTAAGGAAGGCGGTTTTGACGTCCATTTGCCATATCTCATAATCATAATATGCGACAATGGCTAGGATAATCCGGACGGATTTAAGCATGGCGACTGGCAAAAAGGTCATTACAATCAACGCCGTGAATTTTTTTGTAACCTTTTGCCACCAGTCTAGCTTTGTATACATATACAACTACATCTTTGTCGGTTTTCAACTTGAAAATCCATTTGCAACGGATGGGTGTATAACCTTCGGGCAAATCAACCAAGTCCCAGACTTGATTTTCAGACATGGAGTCCATCTCGGATTTCATGGCTTCTTGCCATTTTACAGAGTCAAGACTCGTCATAGCTTGTTTGTATGTCACTAGCTCATCTTCATCCATAACTAGGATGTCTTGATTCTCGGTTAAGACAACACCGAGGTATCTGCCTAGTTGAAATCTTGGCCTTTACGACTTACACATGGTAATAGATTGAGCATTTGCATTGTCATTTTGACTTTGAACATTGTCGGTTTGACTCTGACCATTTTCAACAGCTACTTCCAAAGCACTTTGATTGTCAGGTTTGTCAGGTTGACTTTGTTACTCATCCTCTCAAACTTCATCAAGTTCGATTCTCCACCCACTTGTCATTTTGGAAAGATGCTCCTTTTTAAAAAAAGACACTATCTCGAGAAACAAATATTTTGTTCTCATATTGGTTGTAGAAGTAATACCCCTTTATTTCTTTTGGATACCCCACAAAGAAACATTTGTTAGATTTTAGTGTAAGCTTATCAGATATCAGTATCTTGACATATGCTTTGCAACCCCAAATCTTAAGAAAAGACAACCGTGGAGGTTTCATCGTCCATAATTCATATGGAGTCTTTTCGACATCTTTTGACGGAGCGCGGTTCAGTGTTAGTGCCGTATTTTGAAGTGCGTGTCCCCAAAAAGAGATGGGAAGATTGGTAAGACCCATCATGGATCGAACCATGTCTAACAGAGTTCGATTTCTACTCGGACACTCCCTTCCATTGTGGAGTTCTAGGAGGTGTCAATTCTGAGAGAATACTATGTTCTTTCAGATGGTTGTCAAATTCATAGCTCAAATACTCGCCACCTCGATCTGATTGAAGGGCTTTGATTTTCTTGCCAAGATGATTTTCCACTTCACACTGAAATTCTTTGAACTTCTTAAAGGATTCAGATTTGTGAGATATAAGATAGACATAGCCATATCTACAATAGTCGTTCGGGAATGTGATAAAATAGCGATCTTGAGGTTATGCTCATTAGTCCACAAACATTCGTGTGTATAAGACCCAATAAGTCACTAGCCCACATACATTCGTGTGTATAAGACCCAATAAGTCACTAGCCCTTTCTCCAAACTTAGAGAATGGTTGTTTTATCATCTTTCCAAGTAGACATCCTTTGTAGTTTTCAAACGACTCTAAGTCGAATGAATCAAGAATCCCTTCATGAAGAAGTTTCTTGATGCGTTTGATGTTTATGTGGTCAAGACGACAATGCCATAAGTAGGTTTGGTTCGACTCAATGGTCTTAGCCCTTTTGGTGGTATCATTAACATTATAAACCTGTTTATCTAGTGAAAGCATATAAAGACCATTTTCTGAATGTGTCGTACCATATAAAAATTATCATATAAAATGAACAACTATTGTCTTTTATCCGAAATTCAAATCCCTTGGATCCAACGCCGATATTGAAATAATGTTTTTGTTAATGTTTGGAACATGATAACATTCTTCAAGTTCTAAAACAAGCCCAGAGGGCAAAGACAAACTGAGTGTCCCAACGGATACGGCCGCAATCCTTGCTCCATTGCCGACCTGGAGTTCCACTTCTCCCTTTACTAGCCATCTACTTTTCCTTAGTCTCTGAGCATTGAAACAAAGAGGTGAGCCACATCCGGTATATAATACCCATGAAGCTTTGCTAGTAAAGTTAAGGTCTATACCATATATACCTGTTCTAGAAGTAACAGTGTCGTTCTTCTTATCCTCCTTGAACTTGAGGCAATCCCGTTTCCAATGTCCCTTCTTCTTACAGTAGAAACATTCGGAATCGAATTGATAAGATGCTACCTTCTTTTCCTTGTTTCTTTTGGTAGCTTTTGACTTAGGTGGAAAGGTCTTCTTACTTTCCCCTTCTAGCCTTTCTTCTTGCCCAAGCGCTTGAATGGCTTCCCCTTCTTGACCATAAGCATATCATGCTTCCCCTCTTCTTGCCCGAGCGTTTGAATGTTGTGCATATTATAGTTCATCTTGAACTAATCATAGCCTTTGGGCAGCGAATGGAGAATAATGTCAATTGTCATCTCGTTCGAGTACCCCGCATCAAGTCTCTCCATGTTCTCGAATAACCCAATCATTTTGAGCACATGAAGGCTGACGAGCTCTCCTTTCTTGAGCTTACTCTAAAGGATTTGCCTATGGGTCTCGAACCTCTCAGTTCGGGCCTACTCTTGAAACATATTCTGAAGTTCGGATATGATCTCAAAAGTCGTCTCCTTCTCAAAGAAAGTCTTTTGGAGATCCGGAGACATTGTGGCCAACATGATGCATTTGACATCCCGATTGGCAGCATGCCATCGGTTTAGGGCAGCCAGAGTGACCTCCTCATTAGGAGTGTCGGGCATTTCCTCGTTAAGGACGTATTCCTTATGCTCTTACATGAGAACTATACGTAAGTTCCTTTGCCAATCAAGGAAGTTTAGCCCACTCAATTTTTCCTTATCGAGAATTGAGCGTAACAAATATTGGTTGTTGTTGGTGTTAGTTGTAGACATTTTTCTACAATTGAAAGAATTTGTAATGAAAAACCATTGATGAAACCAATAAGAAAGAAAGTTAAAGCATACATGCAAACTTTCAATCTTATTAAGCGTTTTATCGACACATTCAATATTGTCATTTTTTAGCGAGAATAAAACGATTCTAAGACCCCAAAAATCAAAAAGTGATTAAGCATGCTTTGGCTTGTCTTAACACTTAATATTTTAAGGTAAGCAATCCAATTACTAATAGCTCTAAGTTATTCTTGGTTCGATAGAACGTCGCATCTAATGCTTTCTTGACGTTTATCTCCATTATCATGACATCTAAGGACTCCTTACTGATATCGTTGAGTTAGTATACCTTACGTCCCTAGGAAATTAGTAATGCCTTGCTTTGGCATAGCCCATTACTATTCTCATTAGTTCGGTAAGTGTCATTTTGGAATGACAAATTTTAACTCAATTTTATAGGGACTTAGGGTTTCTATGTTGGTTAATTTAAGTGAACTAAACTAATCATTCAACATTTGAAATCCTAAACATGCATCTAACATCGCAACTATATAAATATATAAAGCATAAATAAAGATGCATCTGGCAACTAGCATGACCCCTTGAAACTTGAATCTTCAAATCTTCAAGGGCCTTCATTGCATCTTCTTGGCTTTGTCTTCTTTAGAAACGTCGTCTTTGAGAGATAACCACCAATTATGCAACTACTAGAAAAGCTAGGACTAATCTAAATAATTTAAGCAAAAAAATACTTAACGGCACACAGTCCGTATTTAGATTTACAAAAATACAAAATGGAATGCACTCCGTATTTATTATCCTAGTCGGCCCCACTACTTGCCATTTTGTAAAACCTGCATTAGAATATCTATTCCATTCATCCATTCACTAAAGTGAATGGCTCATGCATTTTACAAAATAAATCAAGCAACAATTCAAAACGAGTGCAAACTAGTAACTAACTTAGGTGGCTAATCCGATGAACGTGACTAATTAAAACTAGTCAAAGTAATTATCCTATTATGTGAATTAACGCAATAATAATAACTCAAAATGATTGATGAAGCTCCCACTAAATTCCACATCCAACTTAATTAAAATTAATCCAATTAAAATTAATTAAGCCGGTTGACCCAAAATTTCGCCAAATAATTTTGCAAGTGCCGGGAAAAACCGAGGCCTAGCCTTGTTTTAAGTAAAACACAAAACCGCGAAGTAAAAACTGAGGAAAAAGCGTCTCGGGCTGACTAAGGCTAGCAGCCCCAGCCCTCGTGCGCACGCAAGTGCTGGGCGCTACCTAGCAGCTCCGCCCTTGCGTGCTGAGCTGCTGCTAGGCGCTGCCTAGTAGCCCGCACTTCATGGCGCGTCTGGCTGCTGCTGCTTGCTGCTGCCGCGCCATGGCACTCTCTCGCACGCACGCCCTCCCGCACCAAGTTGCTGCTGCTCCCACACACTCATGCACCAGCGGTGCACTCCCTCGATAGCAACATGTTGGCTGCGAATGCAGCCCTACTAGCCGAGGGTGGTGCTCGAGGCTTGGGGCATCGTTTCACATGCTCATGCCTCGGAATTTTATTTCGATTTTTTATGTGTGACTTTATAATTAATTCTAAATTGATTTTAGAACTAATATTAAGTAATATTGAAAATTCCGATTTTTTGTGTGTGACTTTAAAATTAATTCTAAATTGATTTTAGAACTAATATTAAGTAATATTGAAAATAAAATAAGTCCAAATTAATTAAATTCAATTTTAGTGCACAAACCAAAATTAATTCAAGAACCATTCTTTAAATTATTTTTGGCTCAACTTGATGCATCAAAAATTTGAAGGCTTTTCTCACAATGAATTTAATCAACATAAATTAATAATGAGATTTGCCAAAATGGTTGAGTAAATACTCAATCATCCAATGAAAAATTTATCCAACACTTACTTATGCACATTTGAATATTGTAATCTTCCAATATGAAGAACAATAACATATCAAGCACAAGTATGAACATTTAAGATTTTAATCGACTTAAAATGATTAAAACTAAAAATTAGTTCTTTATGGATAAAGCAAGTTAAGATCCAACCAAATAAACAATTAAAGATTGAATATTTAACACTTTAGGGGATTTAAAAATGCATATTCACCATAAACATTCACACTCCAAGCAATTAATTTGCAAAAATGTGAAATTACAAGTTTATGTAAAATTAAGAGCTCATCAAATTAAGCACCAATTATGACTTCATAAACATGCATAATAAGGTTTAAAATTGCAGAAGATTAATGGTATAATCAAACACATAATCCAATAATTGCATGCCATAATTAATCAAGGTATAAAGATTTAAAAAATTTCGTCAAAAACGAAAAACCCTTCAAAAAACCACTTTCTGGGTGGATTTTGGCTTATAGAAGGCCATTTTTAAACACAAAGTGCGTAAAATCTAATTTAGAATATCGATTCCACCCAAAATTCACTATTTTTGGGTCAAAATCGGAGTTCATAATCCAAAATTAGCAATAATACGATTTTATTCCAATTAAAAACGAGCTCCTAATCTGATTAGGATGCTAAACCAGAAATTTACCTCCAGTTAAATCACCTTAATTAATTAATTTTAGTTGTGAAAATTAAATGCAAGTGGCTCTTATACAGCTATTGGATTTTGCAATTTCCAGCACCGCACGGAAACAAAACCCGATAACCGGATCGCATGCATAATAATTACAACATAAACAAAAACATGAAAATAAACAAAACACAAACACATAAAGAGAGGAGATAGAGAAAGAAACTCACCCAAGATGCGTGCTTCGCTCACTCAATGAGCTCGGAGTTGAAAGCTTCAAGCTTTGCAAGTGCGAAACCTTCGACGGCTCACACCCTCGCTCACCGATCCGAAACCGGCCCCTACCCCGTAGCTTAGACAGAGCTAGACAAAAAATATCTTAGAGTTTACGAACTAAGGTTTTCTCGCTATTGGAGATCCCTTAGATTTCACCAACTCAAGTGAAAATCCCAATACCCAATGATTGATATTTATAGGGAATTGTTCCCAAGAATTCCCATCATTTTTCAATGTGGGATAGTTGGTAAAATGAAAAAACAAAGAATTAATTTAATTCTAAATTAAATTAAAATTGCAAAACAACCATCAAACAACAAGTGGCACAAGGAGAGTAAGAGAGTAAGTGAGGACCACAAAGGGAAGGACCACCATCCCTTGCTCCCCAAGCATATAGCCGGCACAAACCATGTGATGCCAACTGGCGCCTAGCCTTAGACACCAAGGCAAGCCTTACTGGCGGCCTGGTGCTCGGCTAGGCCTGCCAACCAGCCCACACACGCGCGTAGCCCAGTCTGCAATCCTCGCAAGCAATGCGAGTTGCAGCGCTGTGTGCTGCTGCCAGCGAGGCCCTGCACACTTTGCTGGCTACTAGCTTTGTTGGCGTACCTCCCCGCATGCATACTTGCCCATGCTGGCGAGCCTTGCCCCGGCCAGCTCAGCAAGCTCGCCTAGCTAGTGCATGCGATGCATGCTGGGCTTGCGGCCAAACCTTGCCTCTCGACAAGGAGCTCGGCTAGCCAGGCTATGGCTAGCCCACCTAGCCCTCGATTGGTTAGGCCATATCGAGGCTAGGAGATTCACGCGCGTCGACTTGTTGTTTGACAAATTTTTCCGTCTCGTCGATTCCTGAATTCGACTCTAATTTTGACGCTCCAAGCTCGGAATCACGTCTTAGTTCATAAAATATTTATCGACTCATTTAATCCTTCGGATTAATTGGTCGCTTTGGTTTGGTTACACGATTGGGTGTTACCCAAAGGGTTCAGTCAAGAGCAAGCTATAATATTAATTATACATTAATATTACTGATTGGAAGCGGCCTCCAGCTAGGCATTTGATCACTTGACGTCACTGAATAATTAGCTTTCCTAATTAATTCTGAACCCTCTATCGGAATAATACACTTGTTTGAAGGACACCATTCCTCTCACGTACGTGGAATAAATATTATGTATAAATTTTTTGTACTTAGCCAAAATTTGTATATACAACTAAGTCTAAACGGCCGAGCAATGTAATTAAAGTCGTACAGACAAAAACAATGTAATTTTGACGATATAAATGAAAAAGTCAAACATTGTTATTTTTGCCATTTACTTTGTAAGTTTACTTATTGGAGAGCAGAAATGCCGCCTAAAATCAGAAATAAGGGTGGCTTGCAGCATAGCAGCTCGGCCCCTAACAAGGGCAGAGATGAAAAAGCAATGCCGCCTAAAATGAGAATTGAAGTTGTTTGCAATATAGCAGCTCAGCCACAGAAGGGGTATGATCAGATGGCCGAGTAAAATGCCTAGCAAGGGCATCCCCTAGTTAGGTATCTCGGCCATAAAAGCCAAAATGGCTAATCACTCCATTCGGCCCTAGGTTGGACGGATGAAATATGAGGTAGCCCCAAAAATTACCTAAGGTATATTTACCCAAAAGGGGGCAAAGGCATACTTAGGCGTCCGAGCCCAATAAATACTTAAAAATAGTTAAGTTGAAAAAATGCTTGAAATGTCATGAGTGCGTCCGAGAGATAGCATCAAAGGACGACTATGCACGAGCCAATAAAGCGGCCGACTAACTGAAATTGATTCGGCATTCACCTAGTCTAAGGGCAATCATTATTATGATTTAATCAACTTACTAGTCGTCATACCCTTTAAGGTATAAAATCTACTAAGTTAATTAAACCTTCTTGAGTATGGATTAGGTGAAATGCCAAATAAAGGGGCATACCCCTAGTAAAAGCAATCGTACGCAAAAGCAGAAAAATAAGGCATGAAAAAACTGCTGAAAAATGCTAAGTATGAACGAAAGAGAGTATATTACAAGACCAGCTGTTCTCGTTGGAGTGCATCGCCAATCTTGACGATGTCCTCATTTTGCCGAGCCGACCTCTCGTAGAGAGCCTTGAGGGTCGTTTCATAATGGATCTTCTATAGGGCCAGGGTGCCGGTGTTCTCGTCTTGTAGCTGGTTGATGGTGGCCTGGGCCGCCTTGATCTTCTCATTCTTCTAGTCCTTCTAATCAAGTAAGGCACTAAGCCTGAGGAAGATTTGCATTCGGACAGAAACAAGTCAGCAAAAGTAAGCTAAGAAAATAATCTAAGTATGAAAGAAAAAATAGGCCAAGTGTTGTTAAGAGATGTTACCTCGCGCTGCAGTTGATCATTGGGTCAAGGAAGCCCTCATTTATTCCGCGGAATTTATCCCGCTGCTCCTCAAGGACGGCACATTGCATGGCCTCCCTAATAGTTTTCCGGCCAGCGCTTATGAGCGACTGGCTATGTAGTTCATGTGCATCTCCTTGGAAATGTTTGCACAAAACCATGTAAAGTGTTAGAGTGAACAAGCAAGTTCTTAAAAACACAAGTCAACATCCGTACTAAGATTTAGCTTATCGTCTGAGAAAGATGGAGGAGATGGAAGGTTGAATGAAGGAGGGGGCATTGGCTCATCCCCTTCCTCTTGTGTAGGCGTTGTTCTTTGACCGGCTGAGAAGCAGCTTTCTGCCACTCAAATTTATCTACTACCTCGACATGCGGAGTCAAGACCGAGCTGCCGATCATTTTTGCCGGGGATGACTTACCCCCATCGTCCGCATACACGGACTCATCGTGAACCACCTCAGTTCGCGGAGCCACGGGCTTGGAGACCCTACTAGGTGACAGCTGGGGTGGCTCTCCTTCAGACTGCTTTGAAGCACTCTGCGGCGTGACCTTGGCCGCCTTGGTGGAAGACTTATCCCTTGAGGTTGTTGTCTTCCTGGCTTTGATGACTGGTCGTCCTTGGAAGCAGAAGTCGACTGCTTTCTCTTCGACCGGGGAGTAGGAGTGGTTGCCTGGAAGAAACAGGATAAAGTAAGATGAAATGAACAAGTGTCCAAGTAAAGTTGAGAAGGAACACCTTCTCAACCAATCAACTCGGCAAACATAGACAAAAGACAGGGTCCGAGTGAAATCAGATAGGATATCTTTCCTAACATATCAACTCGGTGTAAAAACAAGTTGAATTGTGTCTGAGTGAAATGAGGAAAGACTCTTCCTCCAACATACCAACTCGGCACAAATAAAAATAAAAAAATAAAAAATAAAAATAAAAAAATAAAAGGAAAGAAAGAAAGAAGAGAAGAACGAATTGTTATTACCTCCTTAGCCTAGTCGTGCTGCTGTTGTGGGAGTTTGTACCGCACTAAGTCCAGATCGGACATGTCAACCTCCCTTTTCTTCTTAGGATCCAGCATTCCAAGAGCTACGTCTGAGGAAGAAAAAAGAGGAAAAAGTGTTAGAATATTTTTATGTTACAAATAGCATTCGAACGGCTAAGTCACAAGGTACCACCTTGAGGGTAGTTGTGCTACAGGCCACAGGCCAACATGAAAACTGGGTTCCTAAGCCACACGGCCAGAGGAATCCAATTGAGCGGCACGGTCACTGTCTTTCCATCCCTGACTACCTTTTTGACTTCGAAGTAGTCCAGTTGGTGCATGTGGTCAGGGTGGACGGGCGGCTTGCTGGGTCTATGCTGCATGCGGCCGAGCTAAATTGGATCGGCATTGAACCAATTCATCCGCAAGTTAAACTCTTCATCCTTTGTCTTAATGCAGTAGAATCGGTGCTTCCAATCTCACCACTTAGACGGCCTATCCATCACTACCATATAATCTTTCTAGGTGTTCAGAATAAACCAGTCGTTCGTAACAGTATCCAGGCGGACCATGGAATGCATATAAAATAAAAAAACTGGGACGTCCGGCTTGAAGTTGCCGAAGGCACGTCACCAAATAGCCAAAAATGTTTAACCAGCTGTTCGACACCAGCTGGAAGATAATAATGTTCTATTCGTCCAGGAGCTCTTGGACGAACGAATGAAGAGAGAAGAGAAGGCCCACTTCCAAAGCAGCACGGTAGACACTGAAGCACTTCTTCCGCTGCCTCTTGCTCTCCTAAGCGGCCACTGAGTAAGAGCGAATGGGCGCTACGATTTAGTAGCCTTCTACTAGGTGGAGGAACTTCCTGAACTACTCAAACTTTAAGTGCAGGAAGGTCAAGGAGGTGTCACCAACCGTACAGGCATACGGGTCCTTGAAATTATCAGCATTTGGTTCCTCAGCCGCCTGATCAGCGTCCGGGTTCTCAGCCTCTCCCTTCAGCAGCTTGAGGACCGGCCCCAAATTCGGAGGACAACATTGTGTCCAGCTCAGCAGCCTCGGCCGAGCTAACTTCCCTGGACCCTAGCCGCCTCCAGAAACAATGGTACCTTTCGGCACCAAGGGCCTTTTGCCCCTTATCTTTTCTTCCCTCAGCATCCGCCTGGTTTCTAGAAGGAGGAGCGTTGCTAGAGGGCAAGTCGGCCGGTTCAACAATATGGATGCCAGTTCTAGGCCTAGCCGACCTGGTAGTTTGGATTGGGGGTTGTTGAGGATTTTAGACGGACACCCCAGCGTCCGCCTAAGAAGAGCAAGGATGTCTTCCAGAAGAGAGCAGCTCGGACGACATCAAGACCGAGCTGATGAATTGAGAGAAGCGTGCTTCCGGATTTTGCCCGGACGCTTCCATGGTGGAAGAAGTGACTTGCTGATTTTGGTGCTCTTCAAAAGAGGTGGTCACTTCGACCATGGAACATTCAATACCACTAACAGTAGTTATATTTGTGTCCTCGAATCGTAGGGGACTAAAAGGTCTACAATACTGCCGTCTGGGTTTACCATACGGTCGGCCTCATGAGGAGAAACGAACAAAACCGAGTGTTGTTCCGGTTCGTGTTTATAAAAATAAAACAAGTAAAAGAAAAAAAATAAAACAAGGAAGAAGTAAAGAAGAGCAAGAGGTTACCTTTATACGTGTAGAAAACTTTGAAAGTCTTTTAAGATCTTGAGGATTGACCGGAAAACTCAAAAACCTGTCCGGCAAACTCAAGGAACACGGCGGAGCTCTCGAAGATTTTGGAGGAAAGTTACTTTCTCTCTCTAAAAGCGCTAACTTATCTTTTAAATACTCAAATTTCCAAAGTACCAAAATGAAGTCAA
Source organism: Chenopodium quinoa (assembly GCF_001683475.1). Taxonomy (NCBI): domain Eukaryota; kingdom Viridiplantae; phylum Streptophyta; class Magnoliopsida; order Caryophyllales; family Amaranthaceae; genus Chenopodium; species Chenopodium quinoa. The sequence goes on along the minus strand of NW_018742726.1, from coordinate 315,720 downwards.
ACCAGTCCTATTTATAGGCTAAATTTATAAGGGCAAAATGGTAAAACTCTCTTTCCCGCCTAGAAGTCCAAACGGTAAATTTTGAAAAAAGGTTAACCTAGAAACTGAATGGTTAAAAAAACGCTCAGTTATATAAGACGCGAAGAGGTACGGACACACTAACGGCACGTCAAAATAGACGGTCTGGTCAGCAAAATTCGAACCGTCATTCCGCCAAATACGGATGACGGGTATCCCCCCTCAAGCCGGTAACCTGTTCGCCCAATTTTAAGACTCAAAGTCCATCAAGTAAAATCAGGCGGACTAAACCAGGCAGACAGCCCAAAGGAGAAATCACTCTAATGGACAGACGGCAACGTCCGTCTTCCACCAATGATAATGCCCCATCAGCCCGACACTCGAACGACATCGGACCAGTAAAAGATCAGAAGAGGCGGCCCGTATGGTACGAGTCACCCCTCTGAGGGGCAAATGTTTAGGGTAAAAAATACCCCAACAAGTGGCCTAATCCCATAGAGACACATGGCCTGATTAAAGGGCAACATGTGTCCCTATAGTAAGATGATACGTGTCAAGCATAAGGAGGCCTAAATCCCAAGAAAGCCGCAAAACGACGCCCCATATGGACACGTGCCTTCACCTGATTGCGCCGCCAGTCAGAGCACGCTATCCTAGGTTATCAAACCCTAGAGGGCACACTTTCCCACTCCTATAAATACCCCAATAATTTATTATGGGAAGGGGGATTAAGACATATCATTCTAAGGGCATTAAAAGCTCCAACATCTCACTATTTTCTCTCTCTAAATTTATTCCGTTTTCAGTCACTAACTTGATTATCGGAGGCGAATATTCCGTAACCCTGAATATTCGTTACTTTGCAGGTGTTCGCATCCATCCGGCCGTATTCAAGACCAGTATCCCGAAGTGTAGGGTTTCGTAGTGACCCTCACTACGCGGAAAGAAACCCCCCAAGACCCGCCCCGATAACTAAAGCAATTAAAGCATGCAAAACATAATTAATACATAATTAAAAGAATAAGGGATAAATAATTATACCATAAACGCGTGCTTCGCTCGCTAATAGAGCTCTTACTTCAACCTCGCAAATGCAAGGCCTCCGACGGTTCGTACCCTCGAATCCGACCCGATCGTCCTAAGCCCCGAAGGTTAGTCGGGACCCGGACAAAATATAAACTTTGGAGTTTTACGAACTTAAGGTATTCTCAACAATGGAGATGCTTATATAGTTTCACTCAAGTGTATTCTTTCCCAAATGCCTAACCCTTGGTATTTATAGGGAAAAGGGACTTGAAACCCTTGTTCATAATCAATGTGAGATCATGTGCAATTTTGATAATTTATTTAATTCCAAATTAAATAATTAATCAAAACAATCACAATGCAACAAGTGTCAAGGGGAGAGGGAGAGTTAGGTGAGGACCAAAACCAATGGGGGGGACCATTGCCTTGCTCCCCTAGGCTTTGCTCCAAGCATTGGTCCCCACTCTCCTCAAACCGCCTCAAGCAAAGCAGCTAGGCTGGCTGCCAGCTAGCACGCCTGCACGCACCAGTTGGCATCACGCACAGCCCCCAGCCAGCACATGCGTGCTGCTAGCAAGCCACGCATGCTTCTGTGCTGGGCGATGCCCCTCGCTGATGCTGCTCGCTGCCTAGCGCTGCATGCTAGCTCGCTGTGCTTGGTGCTGCCATGCGAAGGCATGCACGCAGCTATGCGAAGGCACGGTGCTGCATTACGAGGCTGCTGGGCGCTGGCTAGCATTGTGCTGGCACCTAGGCCATGCACATGTGCGTTGCGGAGCACAGCGTACTCCTTGGTGCTGCCATGCGAAGGCACGCACGCAAGCCAGCACGCATGCTTCTTCGATGCAAGGCATGCACGCATGCCAGCACTCGGTGCTAGCGATGGTGTTGCCATGCTAGGCACGCATGCATGCTAGTACCTAGTGCTAGCGATGGTGCGCTTAGAACCTAGTGCGTCTAGGCTTGCGCCTAGCCATTCTAGGTACATGCTAGCTCGGGCTAGCCTAGCATCCACATGGCTAGACCAATGTGGTGCTACGGCTATGCTTGGACTTGTTGCTTGTGATTTTGCGACGCTCGGTCTGGACGCCCTAGGCTCGATATCCGGCGTTTGTGTTCGTAAAACTCCGACGACTCATTGAATCCTTAAGATTAATTCGTCGTCTCGGATCGGTTGTTCGATTGGGTTCGACCCGAAGGGTTCAGTTAAGATCAAGCTGTAATATTAATTATACCTTAATATTACTGATCGGAAGCGGCCTCCACCTAGGCATTCCGATCACTTGACCAAACTGAAGAATTAGCTCTGTAATAATTTTGAACCCTCTATCAGAATAATACACTTGTTGGAAGAATTAGCTCTGTAATAATTCTGAACCCTCTAGCAGCCAAGTATTTGGCTTTAGTTGTAGAGTCTGTAGTGGAGCTCTGCTTGGCACTCTTCTAGTTAAACGCTCCTCCTTTTAGGCAAAATATGTACCCTGAATGTGACTTGAAGTCGTCTCTGTCAGTCTGGAAGCTAGCGTGGGTGTAACCTTCAACAACCAGGTCTTTGTGGCCACCATAAACCAGGAATTTATCCTTGTTCCTTTTCAGGTACTTCAGGATATTCTTGGCTGCAGTCCAATGCGCCTCTCCTGGGTTTGATTGGTATCGGCTAATGGCGCTTAAGGCATACGATACATCTGGCCTGGTACATATCATGGCATACATGATCAACCCAATTAGCGAAGCATATGGAATCTAATCCATTCTCTATCGCTCAACAGGTGTCTGTGGACACTGTTTCTTGCTGAGAGTTACGCCATGAGACATGGGCAGATGCCCTCTTTTGGCATTCTCCATGTTGAATCATGCCACTACTTTGTCAATGTAAGTACTCTGGCTCAATCCAATCATCCTCTTAGATTTATCCCTATAGATCTTGATGCCCAATATGTACTGTGCCTCTCCTAAGTCCTTCATTGAAAATCACTTTCCCAACCAGCCCTTTACGGACTCTAATAATTTTGTGTTGTTTCCAATGAGTAGTATGTCATCGACATATAGGACTAGGAATGCGATGTCACTCCCACTGACCTTCTTGTAGACACAAGATTCATCTGGATTCTTGATATAACCAAACTTGCTGATGGCTTCATCAAATCGCAGATTCCAACTTCTGCTTGCCTGCTTCAGTCCATAAATGGACTTCTTAAGCTTGCATACCTTTCCAGCGTTGCTTGGATCAACAAAACCTTCTGGCTGTGTCATATACACAGTTTCTTCCAAAATCCCATTTAGGAAGGCGATTTTGACATCCATCTGCCAAATTTCATAATCGTAATATGCAGCAATCACTAGGATAATCCGGACAGACTTTAGCATTGCAACTGGTGAAAAATTTTCATCATAGTCAATCCCGTGGATTTGTCTATAACCTTTTGCCACTAGTCTAGCTTTGTATATTGATACATTTCCATCTTTGTCTGTCTTCAGTTTGAAGATCCATTTGCAACCAATGGGTGTGTAACCCTCGGGCAAATTCACCAAGTCCCAGACTTGATTTTCAGACATGGAGTCCATCTCGGATTTCATGGCTTCTTGCCATTTAGCAGAGTCGGGGCTCGTCATAGCTTGCTTGTATGTCGCTGGCTCATCTCCATCCATAACTAGGATGTCTTGATCATCGGTTAAGACAATACCAAGGTATCTGTCTGGTTGAGATCTTTACCGTTGCGACCTACGAAGGGTAATGGGTTAAGCATTTACATTGTTTGTTTGATTCTGACCAATCTTCTCAGTTTCTTCCAAAGCACTTAGATTGCCAGGTTTTATCAGGTTGACATTGTTGCTCGTCCTCTCGAACTTCGTCGAGTTTGATTTTCCTCCCACTTGTCATTTTGGAAAGGTGTTCCTTCTCACAAAAGACACCATCACGAGCAACAAACACTTTGTTCTCGGATTTATTATAGAAGTAATACCCTTTGGTTTCTTTTGGATACCCCACAAAGAAACACTTGTCTGATTTGGGGTTAAGTTTGTCCGAAATTATTCGTTTGACATATGCTTCGCATCCCTAAATCTTGAGAAAAGACAACCTAGGAGGTTTCTTAGTCCATAATTCATATGGAGTCTTTTCAACAGCTTTTGGCGGAGCTCGATTCAGTGTTAGTGCCACAGTTTGTAGCGCATGTCCCTAGAAAGAGATAGGAAGTTCGCTAAGACCCATCTTTGATCGAACCATGTCTAATAAGGTTCGATTCCTCCGTTCGGATACTCCGTTCCATTGAGCAGTTCTAGGAGGTGTCAACTCTGGAAGAATACCATTTTCTTTCAAGTGATCGTCGAATTCATGGCTCAAATATTCGCCACCTCGATCCGATCGAAGTGCTTTCATTTTCTTGCCAAGTTGATTTTTAACTTCTTTCTGAAATTCTTTGAATTTCTCAAAAGATTCAGATTTCTTCGACATTAAGTAGATATAGCCATATCTACTAAAATCGTCGGTGAAGGTGATGAAATATTGGTAACCTTGTCTTGCGGGTGTACTCATTGGTCCACATACATCCGTGTGTATTAGACCTAATAAGTCACTTGCCCTTTCTCCCAAATTGGAGAATGGATGTTTTATCATCTTGCCTAATAGACATCCTTCGCCATGTTCAAACGACTCCAAGTCGAATGAGTCAAGAACACCTTCTTGTAGAAGTTTCTTGATGCGTTTGACGTTAATATGGCCAAGACGAAAATGCCACAAGTAGGTTTGATTCGACTCTATGGTCTTAGCCTTTTTGGCGGTATCATCAATGTTATAGACTTGTTTGTCAAGAGAAAGCACATAAAGACCATTTTCTGAATATGTCTTACCATATAAAACAATATCGAAATAAAATGAACAACTATTGTTCTTAATTCGAAATTCAAAACCTTTGGCGTCCAACGCCGATATTGAAATAATGTTTTTAGTAACTCTAGGAACATGATAACAATTGTCAAGTTCTAAAATAAGCCCATAGGGCAATGACAAACTGAGTGTTCCAACGGAGATGGCAGACATTCTTGCTCCATTGTCGACCCGAAGCTCGACCTCTCCCTTCTCTAGCATCCTATTTATCCTTAGTCCCTGAGCATTGGAACAAAGGTGTGAGCCACATCCGGTATCTAATACCCATGATGTTTTGCTAGCGAAGTTTAAGTCTACAACAAAAGTACCTGATGAAGAAGCAACGGTGTCGTTCTTCTTATCTTCCTTGAATTTGAGGCAGTCCCGTTTCCAATGTCCCTTCTTCTTGCAGTAGAAACATTCGGAATCAGATTTGGAAGAGGCTACCTTTTTGTCCTTTCTGCCTTTGGCAGTGTTTGACTTAGGCGGAAAATTTTTCCTTTTCCCTTTAAAGCTCTTCTTCTTGCCCAGACATTTGAATGGTTTGCCCTTCCTCACCATGAGCATGTCATGTTTCCCCTCATACTTGAGGGTTTGCTCAGCTTGCTTCAACATACCATGAAGCTCGGTGAGGGTTTTCTCCATGCTATGCATATTATAGTTCATCTTGAACTGATCATAGCCTTTGTGAAGCGAGTGGAGAATGATTTCAATTGCCATCTCGGTTGAATACCCAGCATCAAGCCTTTCCATGTTCTCAAATAATCCAATCATTTTTTGAACATGCGGGCAGACTGGCTCTCCTTTCTTGAGCTTACTCTCAAGGATCTGCCTCTGGGTTTCGAACCTTTCAGTTCGGGCCTGCCCTTGAAACATATTCTGAAGCTTAGAAATGATCTCAAAAGCCGTCTCCTTTTCAAAGAAAGTCTTTTGAAGGTCCGGAGACATAGTGGCCAACATGATGCATTTGACATCCCGATTGGCACTTTGCCATCGGTTAAGGGCAGCCTGAGTGACCTCCTCATTGGGAGCGTCGGGCATTTCCTCATCAAGGACGTATTCCTTTTTCTCTTGCATTAGTACAATGTGCAGATTTCTTTGCCAATCAAGAAAGTTTGGCCCGCTCAACTTCTCCTTGTCGAGAATTGAGCGTAAAGAGAATTGGTTGTTGTTTGAGTTACTTGCAGAAATTGTTCAACAATTGAAAGAATTTGTCCCTTTTAGGCGAGAATAAAATGATTCCGAGATCCCAAAAATTAAAAAGTGATTAAGCATGCTTTGGCTTGTCTTAACACTAGATATTTTAGGGTAAGCAATCCAATTTCTAATAGCTCTGAGCTACTCTCGGTTTGATAAAACGTCGCATCTAATGCATTCTTGACATTTTATCTCTTTTTCCACAACATCTAAGGACTCCTTACCGATATCGTTGAGCTTAACCAAGACAACTTGTATACCTAGTATACCTTATGTTCCTAGGGAAGTAGTGATGCCTCGCTTTGGCGTAGCCCATCACATACGCGCATTAGTTCGGTAAGTGTTGTTCTTGGAACGGAAAATTTTTAGCTTAATATTTTAAGGGACCTAGGGTTTCTATGTTGGTTGATTTAAGTGAACTTAACTAATCATCGCAACATTTGAAATCCTAGACATGCATCTAACATTCAAGTATATATATATAACAACAATATATATAAAGCATAAAAATAGATGCATTTTGGCAACTAGCATGACCCCTTGAAATCTTCAGATCTTCAAGGGCCTTCATCTTGGCTCGTCTTCATCGAAATGCCGTCTTGAGACATCTTTGCCAAAATAAAATAACTAGCTACTTTGACTAAGATTAATCTGAAGTACAAAAATACTTAACGGTTCGCAGACCATATTTAGATTTTACAAAAATACATAACAGAACGCAGTCTGTATTAGTCGGGTCACATTAGTTGCCATTTTTTAATAACCTGTTTTGAAACAATCTTTCATTCACCCATTCACTATTTGTGAATGGCCCATGCATTTTACGAGATAAAACAAGTAAACACGCAAAACTAGTAACTAACTTAGGTGGTTAATCCAATTAACGCGCCTAATTAAAATTAGTCAAAATTGTTTAATACATTTTGTATTACTAAGATGCTTTGCTCATGAAATTAGCCAAGCTCCCACTAAATTCCGTATCCAACTTAATTAATCCAATTACTTAAGCCGGTTAACCCAAACATGTCAAAATCAAAAAATTTTGCAAGAGCTAGAAAAATCGAGGTCTAACCTCGTTAAAATAATAACATAAATATTTTTAAAACGGCAAAATTTTCGCAAAAACACATAGCTCGAAATTAAGCCAAAACCGCCCACTTATATCCTAGTGACCTGCGAACCTTGGCTGCTAGGCAGTCCATGGCCTGTGCGTGTGGTGCTGGCTGCTAGCAAGCATGCCTAGCGCAGCCTGCTCCGCTAGCTAGCACCAGCAGCACGCTACGCATGCTAGCTGCTTGCTAGCGCAGGCAGCAGCGGGCTGGCTGGCTGGGGCTTGCTGTCTCGCTGCCCAGCAGCAACACAAGCACGCCAGCAACCTAAGGCCCACGCACCCAGCATAGGCATCTCGTAATAGCAGGCAACAGCCCTTGCCACACAGCAACGCAGCATCATGGCATGGCCCCTGTGCGCACCATAGGCAGCCTACATGTGGGCTGCTTGGCAGCCCGGCTAGCCTTGGTGATGCTTGGGGTTTTGCCTCGATTTGCGTGCATTTTCTCGGGATTTTAATTTCGATTTACGTGCGACGTAAAATTAATCTAAATTTATTATAGAACTTATTTAGGGCAAAAATGAAAATAAAATAAGTCCAACTTAATTGATTTAAATTTTAATGGTGCACAAGCCTAAATCGTCCAAAATTTCCCTTTTAAAATAATTTAGGTCTTCCTTGATGCTTAAAATTGAAAGAGCTATGTCCATAATTAATTTAACCAATATGTAAATTAATAATGGATTTGACAAATAGGGAGTTGGAAAAATAAATTAATCATCCAATGATAAAATTTTCCAACTTTTACACTTGTGTAAAATAACAAGATTACATCTTCCAATATGAAGATTTATCAACATTTATTCACAAGCATTTGAACTTCAAGGATTTTAATCAACCAAAAATGAAAAATCAAAAATTAGTTCAACATGGAATTTAGGGTTAAAGTTCCAATCATTTAAACCTTTAAAGATTAGATCTTTAACATACTAGGAACTTAAACTTACACATTCACAACAAGTATTCACCCATTGATGCAATTTATTTGCATAATTGTTAAAAACAAGTATATGTGAAAAGGAACATATCAACTTAAGCACATATTATAACTCCATAATCATGCTTAAAAGATATTTAAATTGCAGTAGATTAGGGATGCAATAATACATTTAATCTACCCTTGACATGCTTGCATTAATCAAGGCATAAAAGATTTAAAATTTTCGTTGAAAACAAAAAAAACACTCTAAAAACTGGGTTTCTAGTTCGAATTTAGCTTCTGGACAATCGTCATAAAGGGTTAAAACTGATTCAGAATGTCAATTCCACCTAAATAAACACTATTTTTGAGCCAAAATCTGGGTTCGACAGCCAAAACGAGAAAAATACGAGTTTTAAAATTAATTAAAACGAGCTTCTAATCCAATTAGAAAAGCAAAACCAGAATTTAAATCCACTTTAAAACACCTAACATCAGGAGGCCCGAATCCCGAGAAAGCCGCAAAACAGCGCCCCATATGGACACGTGCCTTCACCTGATTGCGCCGCCAATCAGAGCACGCCATCCTAGGTTATCAAACCCTAGAGGGCACACTTTCCCACTCCTATAAATACCCCAATCATTTATGATGGGAGGGGGGATTAAGACATATCATTCTAAGGGCATTTAAAGCTCCAACATCTCACTACTTTCTCTCTCTAAATTTATTCCGTTTTCAGTCACTAACTTGATTATCGGAGGCGAATATTCCGTAACCCTGAATATTCGTTACTTTGCAGGTGTTCGCGTCCATCCGGCCGTATTCAAGACCAGTATCCCGAAGTGTAGGGTTTCGTAGTGACCCTCACTACGCGGAAAGAAACCCCCCAAGACCCGCCCCGATAACTAAAGCAATTAAAGCATGTAAAACATAATTAATACATAATTAAAAGAATAAGGGATAAAGAATTATACCCTAGATGCGTGCTTCGCTCGCTAATAGAGCTCTTACTTCAGCCTCGCAAATGCAAGGCCTCCGACGGTTCGTACCCTCGAACTCGACCCGATCGTCCTAAGCCTCGAAGGTTAGTGGGACCCGGACAAAATATAAACTTTGGAGTTTTACGAACTTAATGTATTCTCAACAATGGAGATGCCTATATAATTCCACTCAAGTGTATTCGTTCCCAAATGCCAAACCCTTGGTATTTATAGGGAAAAGGGAATTGAAACCCTTGTTCATGATCAATGTGGGATCATGCGCAATTTTGATAATTTATTTAATTCCAAATTAAATAATTAAACAAAACAATCACAATGCAACAAGTGTCAAGGGGAGAAAGAGAGTTAGGTGAGGACCCAAACCAATGGGGGGGACCATTGCCTTGCTCCCTAAGGCTTTGCTCCAAGCATTGGTCCCCACTCTCCTCAAACCGCCTCAAGCAAAGCAGCTGGGCTGGCTGCCAGCTAGCACGCTGTGCTCCGCAACGCATATGTGCATGGCCTAAGCGCTAGCACATGCGTGCTGCTAGCGAGCCACGCATGCTGCTGTGCTGGGCGATGCCCCTCGCTGATGTTGCTCGCTGCCTGGCGCTGCATGCTAGCTCGATGTGCTTGGTGCTTCCATGCAAAGGCATGCACGCAGCTATGCGAAGGCACGGTGCTGCATTACGAGGCTGCTGGGCGCTGGCTAGCATTGTGCTGGCGCCTAGGCCATGCACATATGTGTTGCGGAGCACATCGTGCTGCTTGGTGCTGTCATGCAAAGGCACGCACGCAAGCCATCACGCATGCTGCTTCGATGCAACGCATGCACGCATGCTAGCACTCGGTGCTAGCGATGGTCCTTCCATGCTAGGCACGCACGCATGCTAGTACCTAGTGCTAGCGATGGCGCGCCTAGCACACCTAGTGCGTCTAGGCTTGCGCCTAGCCATGCTAGGTACATTCTAGCTCAGGCTAGCCTAGCATCCACATGGCTAGACCAATGTGGTGCTACGGCTATGCTTGCACTTGTTGCTTGTAATTTTACGACGCTCGGTCTCGACGCCCTAGGCTCGATATCCGGCGTCAGTGTTCGTAAAACTCTGACGACTCATTGAATCCTTTGGATTAATTTGTCGTCTCGGATCGGTTTTTCGATTAGGTTTGACCCGAAGGGTTCTGTTAAGATTAAGTTGTAATATTAATTATACCTTAATATTACTGATCGGAAGCGGCCTCCACCTAGGCATTCCGATCACTTGACCTTATTGAAGAATTAGCTCTGTAATAATTCTGAACCCTCTATCAGAATAATATACTTGTTGGAAGGACACCATTCCTTTCCTGAAGGATTTCAAAAAACCTCGAAACACATTCCTCTAAAGGGGTACCTCGTAAACAACGACCTTACTCACAAATACTATTGTAATTATACAATTTGTTTGAAAATACCATGTATTAGTTAAAGTTAGTGTCAACTCCCATTATCATTATTATACCATCTTCTTAAAAATAGAGATTTTTTTTTTTAAAAAAAAAAAAAAGTATAATACAAGTACCTAAATTAATTTGTTTTATACTTCGTATGAAATAATTATTCTTTTGTACTTATTTATTTAAATTTTGGACCCAAATGAACATATATTCAAATTTAGACGTTATGCGAGGTTACTTTGGACACTATCCCAAAACTTACCTCTTTCATCTTGAGGCAAAAATGGGGAATGAAGCTCTTTGAGGAGATCTACTCGTGTTCGTAATGTTGCTTCGAGTCCTATATTTCTATTGATTACAACGGGCTGCAGAGCAACCGGCAATTGCTCTGGAGCAGCCACAGGGGCTTGGGCAGGGGCAACTGCTTGTGCTCCTTCAGCCTGAGCGGGCGGGTTTTCATCTAGCCAACCGGGCTCCGGGGATTGAGCCCATAAATGGTGGTACTCTTCATTCGACGGCGAGTTTACCGAGCCCAGAAGAGGCAGTACGGGAGAAATAACCGTTAAGACACCAAAGAATGAGAAGAATTCCGCCAAGCCGATAATAAAGTTCGAAGCAACGGATACTCGTGTGGTGTTTCAACCACATCGGATCAGGGGCTTTCGACCCCATGACCTTAGCTAGTAGATGCACCTCACCCTGCGGTTGTTGACCATCGCTCGGTGACGAGGAAGTGTCCCCCAGATTTAACCACTTTTCAATCCAGAAGCCACTCCACCCGGATGAGGTTGAGGCTTTGGGAGCGTTCACCGAATCCATTCGTCCCCTTACCGAAGAAGGCCCGACGTCCTCTTTGGGATCAGTGCTCCTCCCTCTTTTTCGAGAAGCGGTCCCGGCTTTGCTATTTTCCTGGCCCTGACCTTCTGAATCAGGCGACAGGTTAAGATACTTTTCCCAATCCCATGAGCAAATACATTACACCTTAAATATTATTATGGATTTTAGAATTAAATAAAATAAACAAGTATTTTATTTAACATAGAAGAAATCTCAAAATTTCATGATTAAATTATAAAATTTTCTATTATATAGACATATATTTTTTTGGATATTTACAAAAACATTTTATATAATTATGTTGTCCAAATTTTAGGAAAAAATAAAAATGGATTTTGCTAAAATAATTTTCGAATTTTTAGGAATACAACAAAAAAAAGCTATTTGATGATATTATAATTTGAGGATGATTAACTTTACCATATAATACATTATATATTCAGATTTAGTTAAGGTTATATAATTTGTGTTGGGACTTTCTTGTGAGCAAGTGTAATGTTGATCAACTAGTGTCACTAGACGAAAAAGGTAATTTGGCACCGATTCAAACCCTCCTTAAGGCACCGGTTTTGAACCGTTGGGGATTTTAGGGATGCCAAATCCCCAAAAATTTGGCACCGGTTTTAAACCGGTGCCAACTTGAAGGGCACCAATTTTTTTTTATTATATTAAATGTAATTGGCACCGGTTTTAAGCATGAACCGGTGCCAATGCTTGCGTTTATTTTTTTTTCGGCCATAATTTATAATAATAATATTAATCTTAATATTACTCATGTACATCCTGCATTATAATAACAATAATTAATAATAATAATAATAATAATAATTATTATTATTATTATTATTATTATTATTATAATAATTATTATTATAATAATTATTATTGTTATTATTATAATAATAATAATTATTATTATTATTATTATTATTATTATAATAATAATAATAATAATAATTATTATTATTATTATTATTATTATTATTATTATTATTATTATAATATTAATAATAATAATTATTATTATAATAATATTAATAATAATAATTGAAATAATTACAATACATAAATATTGATAATAATCCCAAAATATATTACTAATTAGAAAAATGTGTAATAATTAATAACAATATTAATCAGTAATGTAGTACACAAGTTCAAAGCGAAATGAAATTTACAAATTAAATGAGATGAAGGATGCCAACATGTCTCGAACTTCATTGAGTTCTTCGCTCATGAACAAACGTCCCGTTTGTCCCTTGCAAAACTTGGAATAAACAAAACGTAAGTTAGGAGTGAATTACTTAGGTTATATATGCATGTAAAAATACATTTACAACTAAGGCCTATTTGACTACTATGATGTCTATTTCCTACATTTCTTATCAAATGAACTCATACTTTCTCATAACATGTCATTATCACTTATTTATAGTTGGCTAAGCCTTAAAATTACAAGAAAATAGCAATGTAAGAGTTTTAGAACGCATTTTCAATCAAAATGGCCCGAGTAAGGCCTATTTGACTACTATGATGCCTATTTCCTACATTTCTTATCAAATGAACTCATACTTACTCATAACATGCCATTATCACTTATTTATAGTTGACTAAGCCTTGAAATTACAAGAAAATATTAATGTAAGAGTTTTAGAACTCATTTTAATCGAAATGGCCCGAGTAAGGCCTATTTGACTACTATGATGCCTATTTCCTACATTTCTTATCAAATGAACTCAAACATAGTAAAAAAATGTCATTATCACTTATTTATAGGTGTCTAAGGGTTGAAATTACAAGAAAAGTGCAATTTAAGGGTTTTAGAACGCAATTTCAACCAAAATGGCCCGAGTTAGGCCATTTTGATAACTAGGATGCCTATTTCCTACATTTTTGGTCAAGTGAGCTCAAACATAGTCACAACATGTCATTATCACTTATTTATAGGTGGCTAAAGGTTGAAATTACAAGAAAAGAGCAATTTAAGGGTTTTAGAACGCAATTTCAACCAAAATGGCCCAAGTTAGGCCATTTTGACAACTAGGATGCCTATTTCCTACATTTTTGGTCAAGTGAGCTCAAACATAGTTACAACATGTCATTATCACTTATTTATAGGTGGCTAAGGGTTGAAATTACAAGATATAGTCAATGGCATACCTCTTCAAGCTGTAGTGTGTCTGTACATTGACTCACTATGTCAAAACATGAATCTCATCACATATAGGCCACAATCAACTCCGTTATCTTGTTGTGCGCACTAGCATAAAGAACAAAGTACATGATATGAATCAAACATGCATAGAAAATTAGCAACATCTTAGGCATTGTTTATTACGAAAATCACAATATAAAGAGGCATTACCTGCGGTGATTTCCATGTAGGACCTCGAGGAGCTCGAAAATTTATCTTCTTCATAACACTATATAGAAGAGTAAGTTCAAATTAAATTAGTATGACTAATAAATGAGTTAGGTAATGATAATCAACAATAGGAATTGAAGCTAAACTTACTTTTGCAGTATGGACTTGACGAGGCGTTTTCTTAGAAGAGGTAACCGAGCAGAGTCAAAAAGGAAGATTGTGTTACTAGAAACAAAAATCACCATTAGGGTCCAATGCATACTACGTACATACATTCACAAGAGACAAACAAATCAATAATTATCCATGTACCACATATAAACTACGGAAACAAATGAATTTGACATAATCAGACGTACTCCTCATAATATGGGGCGAATATAAACTTGTCTCTAGCACGCATTGATTCCTTGATACTTCGTTCAAAATAGTACAACATGTTAGCGTGGTTGCCTAAGATTCTAGTAGTGGAGATCTGCTCAGGGCATATCCACCCAATTTGACACGGAGAATCAATCTCAGATAAGTGCTTTTGGAGTGCTCTGCATGCATGATAATATAGAATATTAATGGAAAACTAAACGACAATCACCACTAATCTGAATAACATAATTTGAGTACTAATTAAATTACCTTATGCATGTTTGAATGAGGGAAATGTTAAGTATTTCACCGCTTAGAAATTCCGTCACATCTTCTGTGTTGAGCCATGCAATTGCATCCTCATCATAGTGGAACATGTGTTTGGGTAGCGGAATTTGAATGGGTTCGTCACTAGGCAACATACAAACACGGTTGTGCAGATAAGTTAACTCCTTAGAGAGCGATTGAAGCACCGTGTCTGCAACTAGTGGAGTAGCTTGCATCGCTGAACCTCGCGAAGAACTCTTCCTCGACGCTTTTCCACTCTCCAACCGCTGTTCAATCCTCTTCTTTGGCCCCTCCACCCTCTTCTTTGGAGTTTGGCTTTTTCCTGACATCTAATAAAAAAAATCACACAAATGGTTAGAAAACAATTGCATCCTACTCTTGGGAAGATAATGAGTATAGAATAAAGCGTGAACCCAAAATCTTAATTACTTGGTTTGAAAACCGTATCCAAGCACATGGCCATTGCACAAAACTGCCCAAAGTGTAGTGAACTCATCCTCCTCTACGGGCTTTGGTAAAATACCACGTATTGCAATTGGTAGGAAAACTTGCATCAGAACATGACAATCATGGGATTTCATACTTGTCAGCTTTAATTCTCCATTTAAGGATACAAATATTTTCATGTTAGATGTGTACCCTGATGGAACCTTAATGCCATACAGACATGCACAAAACATTCTTTTTTCTACCCTTGACAATGTGTAGCAAGCCGGAGGTAAATAGGCCTTGCCCTCCTTGGCTTTTCCCTCATTTTTCTTCTTCGACGCATCCGTGGCCTTTCCCTTTCCCTTGCTCTTCCCCTTTCCTTTTTTCGAACTCATTTCATTTTCCTCTTCCTGTTCCTTTCCCTTACTAACCCTTTGCCGAACCCACAATTCTGGACACACCCTTTGCGTCCTTTTTCTTGCTTTGAATATTCATGAGCGTTCCCACAAGAGCATCACACACATTCTTCTCTATATGCATTACATCAAGGCAGTGCCTAGCATCATGTTCTTTCTAGTACGGGAGCAACCAAAAGATTGATTCTTTTTTAAAGAGAGCAGTTGATTCCGCCGCTTTTTCTTATTTCCTAAAGATAGTTCGTACACCCTTTACTCCAGCGTAAACCTCCTCACCAGTCAATGGCCTAGGAGCATTCCCCTCTTCCGCTGTCCCATCGAAAGCCTTTTTCTGCCTACGGTACGGGTGATCGCGCCTGAGCAACCTTCGGGTCCGCAAGTACACCTCTTTGTGAGAATGATCAAGGCGCATGCTTGGCGTATCATCAATACAAATGGGGCATGCTTTTTTCCCTTTATTCATATACCCAGACAAGTTGCCATACGCAGGAAAATCATTAACGGTCCACATAAGAGTTGCACGCAATGTAAACATCTCATTCTTATGAGCATCAAAAACAGAAACCCCTTCGTTCCACATCTTTCTCAAATCATCAACAAGGGGCGCAAGATAAACATCTATGTCGTTTCCAAGTTGCCTTGGCCCCGATATCAAAAGTGAAAGCATTACGTATTTTCGTTTCATGCACAACCAAGGAGGCAAAGTGTAGATCACTAACAATACCGGCCATGTGCTACGCTGGGTACTAAGAGTGCCAAATGGATTCATCCCGTCCGTGCACAAACCAAGCCTTAAATTTCTGAATTCATCACCAAATTCTCCAAACTTCATATCAAGGTTCTTCCATTGCGGGGAGTCGGCTGGATGCTTCAACATTCTGTTTTTCTTTCTTCCCTCTACATGCCACCTCAAGTTTTTAGCATTTGTTGGTGTTGAGAATAGACGCTTAAACCTTGGAATAATGGGAAAATACCACAACACCTTAGCAGGAGGTCCCTTCGTACCAACATTGCAACTCATGCGCTTGTAGCGCGACTTCTTACATCGTGGACACTCCTCCAATTGTTCATATTCATTTCGATAAAGAATACAATCATTAGGACATGCATGTATCTTCTTATACTCCAAACCAAATGGACACATTAGCTTCTTTGCGAAATAGTAAGACTTAGGAATTCCATTCCCGTCAGGCAACATCTCACTTAACGTGGTCAACAAAGAAGTAAAACTATTGTCCGTCCACCCATGCTTCGACTTAATGTTAAACAGTGTTAGCACGGCTGATAGTTTAGAGTATTTTTTGCACCCAGGATACAAAGGCTTATTAGAAGCCTCCGATAATGACTCAAACACGTCACCTTCAAAACCACGCATCATCTCATCCACCCCTTCATCCTCGACCTCATCCACATGATCATCCTCAAATCCATCCTCAGCACCATTATCAAAAATATGTTCATCATTCTTGTATTCCTCGTCCACACGAATGTCATTGCTTCTATCATCATGCACATCATTCCCAATAACATCCCCACTGTACTCTCCTTCTTCACCGTTCCAAATCTACACATGGTATTTAAGCCTAAACCCACGACAAACTACATGATCTCTAATGATATCAACACTATTGACCACCTTCACATTATTACAGTCAACAAAAGGACAATAGAGGCACTCGAAACCCATTCTGCGCTGATAAGATGAAGCCCTCTCGCAAAAATCTTGAACCCCATCAAAGAATTCCAATGTATCACGTCTACCATACATCCAGCCACGATCCTTCTCCATTAAGTAAATTGTCTCTAAACATGGCAACATATTACGAATAATGTATAATTGCTACATCTATTATATATATAAATCAAATTCAAACACACACCATGCATATAACATTCATATAGATACAAAAATGCATATATGCTTCTGACGGGTCCTTATCACTCCAACCTAACCCATCCTTGAACGTTTACTCTCACTAGTGAATGTATGTCGACTTTCCAATTTTAAGGAAAATCCGGCAGCATTTCCCCCCAGTTCTCCAAGTACACGACGTAGGTAATTACTTACCCACATATGTACCTAGAGAACATGGTGATCGAGGAAATGGTAAGCCAAGATGTTCCTTACAATCGAAAAAAAGGACATACATTCACCACCTAAGTGAGAGAAAACGTTCAAGAACAGTCCCAACCGGGGACTATTCAAGACTTTTTCCTAATGAGAAAGCCTTGAACGGGTATCTAGGCATATGATGATACATGCAATCAATTAAAAAAACAATGGATTAATCACACATCATGATAGAAGTTGCACTAAAGTTATATCATACACCATCACCACAAAAGTGTGCAAACAAGAACTTATATATAGCACATACAGATATATCTATACCTGAGTACCCATAAAGTCTCAACACTCTCCACTAGAAGGTCAATGCTTCTCCCAAAAATTCCTCTGAATCTTTTTCATTATAGGCTATATAGAACACAAATAGAAAACCAGATTAAGGGAAAATATAAGAATGATATTAGTGAACAAGAACAAGGACAGTCAGAGTAAGATACCAGGATGCCTTCCGCCCACTCTCCAAACTGATGATCTTACCCTAGAAGCCCTTGACACCCATTTCTTAGCCTGAATATAGTGAGAAGCAACTCATAATTAAAAAGCACCAAACATCAAATTAAATAGATTGAAAGTTGAAAGGAGCATTGCTAGTAATTTTAAATAGATAAAATGTTTTTGAACGAACATGTTACAGCCTAGTGAAGTCTCAAGGGCAAGGAGGGGGGTAGCAAAGACCTAGGATTGAATCCTCTTTTAATCAGTGTCATTTGTGACTCCTTATACTCCTATAGAATTGTAGAGCAAATATACAACATTGAACTCAGTGAGCACCACTTTAGGATTCTTTCTCTTTATTCATATTCTTATAAGTAGGACTGTACAAAGTGCAAACTTATCAACCATTGCAATATATGTGCTTTCTTTTAGTATACAAACTGATTTAAAATACTTACCGCTTACATAATACCAAAGTTCGGAAATGAGAACTAGTTAACTACACATAAAAAGCATTCCAAGCACCACAACACCTCTAGGTACGCTACTAAGCTAAACTAAAAAAACCACCAAACAACAACAACAACTAATAAGGACTTACATTTGTGGAGGGGCAGCCTTGTGCGTTTAATGGAGGGGGAGCCTTGCGCGTTTAATGGAGTAATTAAGTAGCAATTGACAAACCCTAGCAATTACAAGAAACTTACAATTATTAAACTAAAGACCAATTCCTCAAAAAACCAAACAATGGTTTTAATGCAATACATGGAGAAGCTAAGTGAATGGAGGAGAGGCGTTATTACTTACCTTAGGTCAAAGCTGCTTCAATGGAGGGAGGAGGATATGGCGAACTGAAGAGAAGAACGAAGCCCAGAAAGGAATGTTGCGTGCATGCGGAGGCAGAAGCTTTAATGGAAGCTTCAATGGAGTAAGCGTATGGGAAGAGGGAATGCACGCGTCGTGGGAGTTTCAGAATATGAAAGAAGAATTGCATTGAATGAAATGAAAGTATTGAAGAAGAAGAACGTTGAAAATCGGGTTTTTTTTTATTTGGCACCGTTTCAAACCGGTGCTAAGAATAAAGGTTGGCACCGGTTTAAGTGGAACCGGTGCTAACTCCTCTGATTTCATTAATTTTTTGTTTGTTTTTTTTTTTTTGAGTTGGCACCGGTTTAGGTGAGAACCGGTGCCAACTTTGAATTTCCCATTCCTGCCCATTAATGTTGGCACCGATTTTCAAGAACCGGTGCTAAAGGGGGGGGGTGCCTATTTCAAATTTTCTACTAGTGTGTTATTTTAAGGAGCAATGATTAAGGTACATTTGGACATCTATATTCTTTATTAAATGCTTTTTATGATAATATATATGTTTATGTCAAATTAATGTTTGAAAATATTTGAATATATTAATGTTTGAAAATTTTTGAACAATAACTAGTTTTTTGCCTGGGTAATGCCCCGGGTCATTATATGTACTACCTCCGTTTCTGAAAGTTTGACTCACTATTCAAGGGGTCAAAATAATATAACTTTGACCAAATTTAATGACTTATACAATATAAATAAATTAGCATATGAGATCTTATTAAATTCCCCTTATTATAAATTTTTCAAATATCAACTTTTTATAATTTTCACTTATACATAACCGAAGATATTCATGATCAAAGATGTTCATTGGAGACCGCGCAAATGCAAAGTGAGTCGAACTTTCAGGAATGGAGGGAGTATATATAAATGAGCTTTTATCATAAAAATTAAATGAAATATAATATAAATATATATTGAAATAGTTGCATTTACTTCATTACTCGTACTTTAAATATATTTTCCCAATCATTATTGAACATCAAATATATTATCCAATATCCAGTATCTAAAAGTATTAATTTGCTTCGTTCAACTTCAAGTTTATGAATAAGATTAAGTCTTTTTAACAAAACATAATAGACATGAGATGTGCCATTGGAATAGTGGTTCAAATTAAAGTATAATAAGCATGAGGTCTGTGACACCCAAAAATCATATTTTTAACTTTTAATTTACTTTCTTGACTTTGACCAAGTTGAGAAGTCCTAGAATCAGTGAAGGGTCTTTTGGCTAGTTTGACTAAAACATAACAACCATTGGGCTGATATCACACTAAGGCCCAATTATATATAGACCAGATTAGAAGGTTAATGGATTATTTTAATTTTCAAAGTAGAGTTGGCGCCAAGAAGCATAACTGTACAACAGTTATGAGAGTCAGCCATAACCGCTCCATTTTGCCTATAAATAGAAATGCAGGGACCGAAAGGACATTAGCAAATAACTCAACAACAAGCATTTCATTTTTTTTAAGCTTTCTTCTTAGCTTTCGTAGTTACCTTTGGCTTAGTAGCCAAGTGATAGTGTAGTTTATCACATAACATGTATTGAAAGTCGTTCGTCTTTTCCAATTGTATGACCATGGAGGTAACCTCTCCTTCAACTTGTACAATTATAGACCTGAATTTATTCTTTCATTAATGGAATGCATTTATCTTTTGTCATATGTTTATCTACTCGTTTTTTTGAGCAATCTAACTTGTTTTACTTCTTTTGGGAAAACTTCCTTATTTGTTTAATTTACATTAACAAGGTTATCAATCTTTTAAATCGGTAACTCGAGGGGCAGCCCCCTAATACTCTAGAACAAGATAAAGTATTTAGCTTGTTGGTAAAGAACAATGTTTACCTCAACAAGGTCATAGGTTCGAACATTAATGCCAACAATTCAATTTTTTTTTGTTTAATGAGTTATAATAATAGTATGATATGGCGCCACATCATCTGTCTAGTCATAATGTTACGTGGTGGGCTCGTGTCTTCCCTTTTACAAAGCATATTTATATAAATAAAAAGAATTATATATCTTGCACTTGGATGTTGTAAGCTTATTTGCTAACGCGTTCTTTCTATTTTAATTTTTGTTCGTCATCACTACTAGAAAATAGGCCTTTAGTATCAGAAAATTTAGTATCGGTAAATGTTTCTGATACTAAAAAACTCAATAGTATTGATAAATTCTTTTTCCGACACTACTTCCTCAGTTTTGACTCAACCTTGATATTAATCTTTTTTTCTTTTTTTTTTTGGTGTTCCACCCAATTTACCCTTTGGGCTAATCCGAATTCGGGGATCGGTTATGGGTGGTTAGGGTCCATTCCCCTGCTAATTGTTGTTGTGGGGGATCGAACACGAGTCCTCCATACCAAGTGTAGTCTCAATCACCAATATAGAATGGTTAAATTTCAAACGTAATTTTCATAATCAAACTTTTCATTGGCTTATTCAGTACCAAAACGTGGATGCTATATACCAAAAAGTGGATACTATGTACGATATTAGATATCTTAGAAATAGTTGGTATATAAGCCAACTAAGTTGGGATATATTTTTCGTAAGACAGCAGAAACAAGAAATACGTACTATTTATTAAACCGTGACAGTGATGTGTACTTGAGACCTTATGGGCCAGAATTTTCCCTCCTAATTGAAACCACTTATTAATTTTTAAACTCTATGGTACACAATAGACGTAAAATTTTGAAGGGATATTTCTGATTTAGTTGTGTGTCCAAAAACATAAAGAAGAATTTAAGGCAATTATATGCTTGCTTATGCTTATGCTTATGCTTATGCTTAATGAATTGACTAAATTGAAGACGTAGTTTAATGAATTAACTAAATTTATGACACTTATTGAAGATGTAGTTTAAAATACTACTAATGTCTATTGATGATTATAAAATACATGACAAAATTGTCCACTAATGACATTACAATACGTAAAATAAAAAAATATCCTTGATGAAATTTGAAACAAGGTAATCATGTTTAAAAAAGAAGAAACTTACTAATATTGATTAGGGATTTTTACCCCGTCACGTGGACCAATCATGACCCTCCATGTGTCATCCACGTGAACCAACCAGAGTCTGCCACGTGTCATTTGGTGAAGAGTCCAAAGTGAACCAATCAGGGCACGACACGTGGCAGACAGATATCCAACTAGGAATGGCTGCCTTCAAGGCCCAAACTCCTAGGTAGCCCAATCAGTCCTAGGTTTCCGTAACCTAGGACTAGGCACGTATTTTGAGACCCTATAAAAGGGAGATGTTTCCCCCTGGGGAACAACACTGACAAATATTCAGAAAGAGCATTAATCGTAGAATTGAATACACTTGAGAGTTAACACTCAGATATTGAGGTTGTTTGCTAAAGCCGGATGATCATTTCTCTCCTAAGAGGAACCTGATCCCATTTACATTCCGCACTTTTTACATCTGAACACGTTTTAACTTGATCGTCGGAGGCGGAACTCCCACCAACCGGAGTCTTCATTGTTTTGCAGATACAGGTGCCCGAAATCCAGTCTTGGAATTGTAACTCTCTCGAAGGACACGATAAACCCCAAAACATTTGGCGCCATCTATAGGGAGAGTACTTCTAAGATGGCTTCACAAGAACTTGTACCGCCTCCTAATGAGAAACGGCCTATGGACGACTTTTGAGGTCTATTTGGGCCATGACACTGATGATGACTTTGAAGTTAAAACCTATGTAGCTGCAGACGGTTCACTCAGAACCAGGCGCACTCGTCCCATAGAAAGTAGGGAACGGGGCGATGATCAAACAGGTCCAAGTCAACCATCCGGACAGCTGTCTGGACAACTCTAGGCGGCCGAAGGTACAACCCCGTTCACCTGAGACAAACTCATGAGATTCGTGACAAGTTTCAAGGGGGAGATAAAGGACCTCATCGATAAAAAATTGGCTTACTCTAATAAGGATCAGTCGGCCAGGAAGCCTTCCCATTCTGGGAGGAACAAGTCTATCAAGGACCGAAAACCCACTCCACATCCTAAATCAAAGGAGGGGGAGCGGCCCTTGATCGATCTTACAATGATCCAATTTCCTGAAATAGGGACGAGGAAGGTCATTCAGCACGTCCAGCCAGATGGCACAAAGAAAACTTATTCTGATGCCCGGATGTTAATCCAGCAGAAGAAGAGTCAACAGCTTTCTGAGTCGGCTTCTACGTCGAGTTATCCAGACAACTTTCAAAATACCTCAATGAGGTATTCGCAGTCAAACCGAGAGGGTCAGTCAGGCAGCCTGTCCGTCCACTCTGGCCCTTAGATAATCCATTCGGCTCGGTATGTACCTCAGTAGCCATACATGTCGTATGGAAAACTTTACATGCAGCCGGCACTCTTTAGGGGGCAGGCGGCACAAAATGTCCAACCCTTGGACTAGCAGCTCCGTCTACCAAAACTTGGGGAACAACCTTTTGCGTTCTCCAGGGAAATAACTGAGGCTGCACAACCGGCCAAGGTTAAGAATTTTCTGGTGGGTGCCTATGATGGTACCACCAACCCAGAAGACCATCTTATGGCATACACCAACTTTATGTATTTACAAGGGTTGCATGATGTCGCATGGTGTCGATGCTTCCTGGCCACATTGAAGGGCGTCGCCCAACGATGGTTCGACAACTTTCCAGCCGGATGCATCAACAGCTTCAAGAATCTTGCGTATTTGTTTGCATCTAACTTCTCTATGAAAGCAAGTCTTGACTTCGGAGCAATACAGCAGGGAGATAGAAAAGGGATACGGTCATATATCAGGCGGTTCAATTTGATGAGAATTCAGATTCAAGGGTTATCTGATGAAGTGGCTTATACAGACTTCATCAATGGTCTGAAAGACGGATCGACCTTTAGGTTCGATCTTGTTAGAAAGAGGGTTGCAACCCCCCAAGAAGCGCTGATGGAGGCGGACGCCTATATTCAGGCGATCGAACTCTGCAATATCAGTAAGCAGTTAGACCCTAAGAAGTCCGACAAAAAAGAGAGTCGGTCTACTCAGCCGGCTAAAAAAGAAGAGAGCAAGAAGAGAAAAGAGGTCTGGGTGGCTGATAAATCTAAACAGCCGTCCCAGAAGAGAAACAAAGAAAGTAAATCGTACGTCCAAAAGTACGAGTTTAACAAAGGCTGTTACTCCATCCTCATGGAGATCAAAGACTGGGTGACCATTGAGAAAGCCGGTTGCTATGAAAGGTTCCGTAAAAAACCGGAACAAAAATAAATATTGCCATTTCCATGAGGACAGGGGCAAGGTCAGGCAACCGCATAGTGACCCTATTTTCATTGAATGCAAAGTGGCCAACTAAAAGGTTGGCCGAATCCTCATTGACACCAGCAGTTTGTCTGATCTCATCATCCACAAGTGTCTGGCAAAATTGAAGTACAAGCCAGGCAGCATGCACAAGGTGTCTCACCCCTTAGCTTGATTTAGGGGTGGAGTTGTACATCCGGTAGGTTCGATAGATTTACCCATCCAGCTAGGAGAAAATGGAAAGAAGGACGCCACATGGTGGTCCCTTTCTTGGTCGTTGAAGAGCTGACGGCCTATAACTTGATATTTGGTCGTCCCACTCTACTGAATCCAAGGCTGTTATAATTCCTTCCCTTATGCTCCTTAAGTTTGAGAAAGATGACGGATCTGTCGGCTCCCTGAATGGGGATTAGAAGACGGCTAGAGAATGTTATCTCTCAAATGTCAAGCCCACTATGGCCGCATCCAGCCAGGGTGACGAACCAATAGACCTAGATGAGGTCAAAGAAGCTACGCCTGCTCCCACAGCAAGTGGCAAAACGAGAAAGGACAGGCCGACCAGTTGGTGGTCTTCAAAAAAGAGAAGCAATAGCAATCACTGACCGAGGAGCGGTCAGATGAATTCTGTCCCCAGTCGGCTAGTGAACACATTGACATCGTACTGGACGACTCTCGCTTAGAGCGAACTGTTAAGGTAGGGACGGTAGCTTTTTGCAAACTTGGGTGCAGACTTGCATAATTTGTTAAAAGAATTCAAAGACATTTTTTCCTTTGAAGTAGAAGAGATGCCAGGCATAAATCCGAATCTTGCTGTTCATAAACTTGTTGTAGATCCTAAAAAGAAGCCGGTTAGGCAAAAGAAAAGGAACCATGGTGAAGAAAGAAGTCAAGCAGCAGCCGCCGAGGTTAAAAAGCTGTTAGATGCTAGGTTCATTCGGCAATGTTACTTCCCAGATTGGGTTGCCAATGTTGTGCTTGTCAAGAAGCCGAATGGTACCTAGCGCATGTGTGTTGACTACACAGATTTGAACAAGGCATGTCCCAAGGACATTTATCCTCTACCAAAGATTGACAGTTTGGTCTATTCTACAGCCGGCCATGCCTTGATGAGTTTCATGGACGCCTATTCAGGTTTCCATCAGATACCCTTGTGGAAGAAAGATCAAGAGAAGACGTTATTCGTCAATGATTGGGGGTTATTCTGCTATACTGTGATGTTGTTTGGTTTGAAAAATGCTCCAGCTACTTTCACACAAATGATTAATACAGTCTTCATTAATCAAATTAGGAGGAATGTAGAGGCGTACATTGATGACATGATAGACAAATCCAAACTACAAGCGAATCATCTTGCTGACCTCCGAGAAACATTCGCCACACTCAGGCAGCACCAAGTCATGCTCAATCCCAAGAAGTGTGTTTTTGGTGTTGAGTTTCTCGGATTTCTTATTGATCAAAGGGGGATACAGGCCAACCCAGAAAAAATACAGGCGGTCATAGACATGCAGCGCCCTGCACTAAAAAAGAAGTTCAAAAGTTGACAGGTTGTCTAGAGGTATGGGGACGATTCCTCAGTCGGTCAGGCGACAAGTGCCCCTATTTCTTCCAAGCCATAAAAAAGAAGACTATGTTTGAATAGGGGCGGATGCTGAGGCAACCTTTGAGAGATTGAAGGAACACTTGCACTATTTTCCAAGGCTTGTTAGCCCTTTGCCAAAGGAAGTGCTGCACATGTACCTAGCCGTCTCAGACCATGCGCTCAGTGCTGTTCTCCTTACTGAAAGAGGCGGCACCCAGCTCCCGGTCTACTTCATCAGTCATGTTCTACGAAATGCAGAACTACGGTACCCCATGGCTGAAAAGTTTGGACTTGCTCTCTTCATGGCAGTCAAAGAGTTAAAACCTTACTTCTTGGCGCATCCGATTGTGTTCTACACATACCAACCGATCAAGCAGCCTATGAAAACCATGGAATCATTCGGCCGAATGATTAAATGGGCAATTGAAATTCAAAGCCTTGAAATCTCCTTCGAACCAAGGAAGGCAGTGAAGGGACAAGCGTTTGCTGACTTCATTTTCGAAATGACAAGGCCGGTTGATCCTGAAAACCTTGATCAGGTCTGGAAGGTATATGTGGATGGGAGCTCTACCATGAACGGTTGTGATGCAGGCGTCATATTTTAATCTCCTGAAGGGGATAAGTATGAATATGCACTACGATTCAAGTTCCAAGCCTCAAATAATGAGGCAGAATACGAAGCCCAACTAGCCGGCATCCGCATGTGCAAAGCGGCAGGGGCAAAAAAAGTTGACGCCTGCTCTGATTCACAATTGATTGTTAGCCAATACTATTGTGACTATGAGGCCACTCGTCCGGCCATGATCAAATATTTGCAGGTGGTCAAGGAAGAAGCTGGGACACTTGATGAATTTCATCTAAGTCAGGTGCCCAGGTCAGAGAACAATTAGGCGGATGCTCTCTCTAAGCTAGCATCATCCGCCTCTTGTGATACACCTAGGTCAGTCTTTTGGGAAGTTATGAAAAAAGATGTATTGAAGAAGATCCCATTGGAGTTCTAGACCGAAGCTCAACCTGGATGGATGGCATCCGGGCTTACTTAACAGACGGCACCTTGCCGGATACTTACTCAAAAATGGTCGTAATGAAAAAACGTGCGGCCAGTTTTTAAATTCGTAATGGAGAACTTTTAAAGAAGGGTTATCTTCAACCTTTGTTGAAGTGTGTCACCTCAGAAAATGGACGAGAGGTTTTAGAGGACCTGCATTCGAGCATTTGCGCCTCCCACATAGGCGGCAGGACCCTTGCAAAAGGGACCAAGTGGCAAGGCTACTTTTGGCCTACCCTCGAAGCAGACGCCATGGAAATGGTGAAGAAATGTGACAAGTGTCAAAGATTTGGCAAACTCATACACCGTCCGGCAATTGATCTGACGACCATTCACAGCCCAGTACCATTCGCCAAATAAGGCATGGACATTCTGGGTGCATATACACTTGCTACAGGCGGACAGAGGTATATCTTGGTTGTTGTCGACTACTTCACCAAATGGGTAAAGCAGAGGCGGTCAAAGGCATTAAGACAAAGGATGTCATCCCCTTCATCTGGAGAAATGTTATCACCCGGTTTGGGGTACACATGTTTATGGTCTTTGACAATGGTCCTCAGTTTGGGACGCCTGCTCTCAAGAATTGGTTGGGAGACCAAGGGATCTCTCATTGTTTTGCATCAGTCGGCCGCCCACAAGCAAACGACCAGGTAGAAGCCTTCAACAAGTTAATCTCACATGGCATTAAAAAGAAAGTCGAAAGAGTTGGCGGCCTATGGGCGGATGAATTGCCGCATGTTCAATGGGCCATCAAAATGACTGAAAAAGGGGCGACATGTGAAACCCCATTTCTCATGGTTTATGGTGCAGAAGTTGTTTTACCTATTGAGCACTATGAGCCGACTCTTCGAGTCATGTTATATGATGAGGAGGCTAACTGGGAGGTCATGCGGCTAGCATTGGACTCACTCCCGGAACGCAAGGGCAATGCTGCCTTGCGTCATGAGATCTACCGTCTGAGA
Organism: Chenopodium quinoa; assembly: GCF_001683475.1. Taxonomy (NCBI): domain Eukaryota; kingdom Viridiplantae; phylum Streptophyta; class Magnoliopsida; order Caryophyllales; family Amaranthaceae; genus Chenopodium; species Chenopodium quinoa. The sequence goes on along the minus strand of NW_018742726.1, from coordinate 288,172 downwards.
ATGATGAGAGAGTACAACAAAAGAGTACACAAGCGACCCTTAAAAGTAGGGGACTTTGTGTTACGAAAAATGGAGGCAACCGGTAGGGCCAATGAGCAGGGAAAGCTGACCCCTAATTGAGAAGGCCCCTCCCGGATCTATGAATAAGTAAGAGGCGGCACCTACCGCCTGGAAACACTAGACAGCTGGCGCTAGCCAAAACTTGGAACGTAGACAACTTGAAAAAATACTACTTCTAAAACTTGTAAAAATTTTGTAAATAAAAGCATATCCATAAAAAGTTACTATTAGTTTTCAATAATTTTTGTTTACTTGTTATCCTCCCAATGAAAGGGTCGCCTGCGCAATGTGCAGATGGCCTTATTATAAATTCCCATCTACTCCAACAAGAGTAGATATAAGCTAAGTCTAAAAAACTTAGCAACTATGTGTTGTTCCTTTTAGAACACATAATGAGGCCTATGGACGGATGATCTAGCCAAGGCCTATGGCTGGATGATCTTAATGTATTAAAAATACGTCTGCTCCAACATGAGAAGGCGTCCGGCGACACCCATTTGGGTGAATTTTTCGCAGAGAGCATCTCCCATTAGGATGGCACATTGCTTTATAAACTTGAAAACAAACGGCCCCACCGACTGTCTAGTTAAAGATAAGCTCACAGCCGTTTGAATTGATCAAATGAAACTAAGATAACAAAAACTGCCGACTGTTTCAAACAAGTGGTAACCAGTTATATTCTTGGTCAGATACCGCCTATTATTGCTCCGGGGCAATACAGACGGCTAAATTTGAGGATATAAGCTAAATTCAAAACATAGAAGCTAATTGAAAAAATACGCTAAGTCCAAAACTGAGCAACTAACTATGCGAAGCAACTACATGGGGCCATTGGCCGTCAGCTTCTTTTATACACTCAAAATCAAGTGACAAAGACTGATTAACCTAATGGCTAACTCACAGTCGTTCAGCCTGAATAACCTAAAATGGAACCTAAATGGTACGAAGAAAATCGCCTGTCTTATTGACACCAGTCGGTATTCGGCCAATATTCCTACTTAGGATGGCAAAACCAAGATAATTAAAGTTACCGCCTGTACTATAACAAGTGGTCGCTATCTTGGTTAGATATCCCGTTTAACGCCTGCTATTGTCCAGGTATCATACAAACGGCTAGTTTACAATCAACAAAATAAGCTAAGTATAAAAACTTAGCAGATAAGCGTGGTTCGTCTTAATAACTATAATGATGCCGAAGACGGATAATGCTGAACGTTTACCTACCTGTCCAATGGCCGACTGTCTGCCTGGTTTGGGGCAATCACCATTGTTTCAGGGGTTTTTGATGTGTCCTGCGGGAGAGTTACAGTTCCTAGTATGTGCAACCGATGCTTGTACCTGCAAAACCACAAAGACTCCAGTTGGTGGGAGCTCCGCCTCCGACGATCAAGTCAGTAACGCACAGGAGGTAATAAGCGTGGAAATAGTAAATACTCCTTGCTAATACAAGAGGATTCTGCAATTAATATTGCTCGGGATTCGTGATTGTATTTTTTTTGGATGCCCAATAAATGAGGTATGACCCATTATTTATAGTAGGGAGACCAGTACCTTATCTAGGGTTCAAAGGACACGTGTCAACAGGGGATTGGCGCCTTGTTGACCTATGGTTGGCTGCCACGTTTCGCAAGGCCATTGGGCCACGTGTCTAGGGTAATTTTTACCCTAAACATTTGCCCCTCTTAGGTGCTGACGTGGCGGTGCCACGTGGCGTCTGAGACGGGTTTTTTTTTTTTTTTTAATTTGAATTCTAATTTTTTGAAGTGCAAGAGGCAGAAGGTGAAAAGGCGCAAGGGTTCGCCTTCTGAGGATTGCTTATAAATAGCAAAACTCCTCCCCCATATTCACATTTACAACCTTAAGCAATTTTCAAAGATTTTGAGAGCAGCCGGTTTTGAGAGCAAACTTCTCCAGAAATCATCAGAGTGCACATCCGGTTTTCCGTTTTCTTCAAAGAATTTTCTGTCGTCTGTGGGTGTTGTGAACAGCATCGCAAATTTGCAGCTGCTACTTAGAGAACACATCCGGCTACGAGGACACCTGAGTCTTTGCAAGCCATTTGAAGTGTTCCCAGCTTGGTCAAGCGGTTTTCTCTCATTCTCAATCAACTTAGGTACCGCCTCTGTTCTTTTTAGCTCTTCCATGTATTTACATTTGTGCTTCTTTCTTGCTTTTTTCTTTATTAGTTCCATAAGTAGATGGACCCTTTATACCCACACGCGGAACATAGCTTTGAGACCAACTGGTCCCTCAGTACGACTGAGTCTAGGACTGGGGATGCCGCCTCTGGGCATTGGAATCTTTCTTGTTCATCTCCCAATCCGATCGTCTCTGTGTCTGTGCAGGACACAATGGCTAGAACCAGGAAGACAGCTGTGGATCCCAATTATAGAGGCGGAGGCTCAGAAGAGTTACCGCTTGAGGAGAGGATCCCGGATGAGATGACAAGGGGATCTCAAAGAGGCAACCCTAGTGATGGAATTCTAGGGTCTTACAGTGGAGCTGGTGAGGAAGCCGCCTCTGCTTCTGAAGCTGAGGATCAAGAAACCTTAGCAAGAAACGAGAACCCCGCTTCCAGCTTCGGCTCTGAGTCCGGCTGTGATGGGAGCGAGAGTAGCAACAGCTATCTCACGACGTCTGTCGATAGCGAGGAGGAGGAGAGACCTTCATGGAACAATAAAGGCGACCCTCTAATGATCACTGTCTCTACAAAAGACAGGGCTAACATGCAGAGAAACTTAGCCGATTTCATACTCAAGCGGCCCTTAGGAGAAGGGTACAAGTTAGTCGTCCCGCCTGAGATGGGGGCTATTGCCTGGGAAGACAACCAGCGCAATGCAGACGACTTCTTTGGCTGCTATGAGGCGGCTTTCTTAGCGGGGCTCCGCTTTCCCCTTCATAACACAATAAAGGCCATACTTAGGGGTTATGGCCTAGGCATCTGGAAACTTACCCCTAATTCTTAGGTAAATATACAAGGGTATATTGCCGCCTGCGAAATGCAGAACCTGAACCCCGACTGGGAGGCTTTCGCACATATGCATTATTTAAGCCGGAGCTTGGGCGGTTGGAGGGCATGGTACACTTTGACGACATATCCTAAATACTTAATGACGCTTGACAAGCCGTCGAAATGGTCGGATTGGAAGAACCGCTTCAACCTGGTCAAAGCTCCAACCAATGAAGAAAAATCGGGAGCTCCGGACGTACAACCGAAAGCCCAAGTTACTTGGGCAAAAATGTAAAATGCCTAAAATACCGGATGGGGATTATGAAGCAATAATAGAGTCTGGTTTCTTTGAGCTCACCACTTCCACTATCTCAACCGGTGACCTCATCAATGTACCCAAGAATTAGGTACCCAAACATAAGTCCTTGAGGGACGAGGCGGTCCTGTCCGCATGCGGGTTGAGCACCATGTTTAATAAATGTAGGTTAGGAACCTCAGCCGGCCAACTTGTGCCGGATCTATAATTTTGCTTTACTTAAATGTGTTTTGAACCTTTTCTAACCAGGCATCTCTTGTTATTTTGCAGCTGAAGCGCAAGGTATGTTGCCAACATACAAGACGCCTGCTAAGAAGGCCTCGGATATCCGAAAGGAGAATGCCGAGAAGAAGGCTGCCCTAGGCGGCCAAGAAAGTAAGTCCGCCTGACCTCTTTGCGTATTGCTTGCTTGCTTTCTCTTCTATTCCCAGTTGTTTCATCTGACCCCTTTTGCCTTGTTTCAGGATGGGAGCAAGGTTCCTAGCTCTCTTACCAAACAATTTCGGCCAAAGCCGGTTGGGGAAGAGCCTGCTCCTAAGGTCCAAAAGACCTCTCATGCTAACCGGATGACTGTCAGTGGAAAAACGGTGAAGAACACTGGGATAGGGTTCTTCCCTACAAACTACAGGCGGTACATCCGCCGGAAAAGGCCCACACGGCACACAAGAGACCCAAGGTACGAATGACCCCTTCAATCTAACTCTACTTGGCTTGCCTATGCAGGTCAAGTCTTACTCCCAACTCTAGTCGGAGGACTCGTCATCCAGCCGGCACTCTATTGGAGGGGTGTTTGCTCCTTTCTCACAGTCTGTTTCTGGTGCAGATCAATCTCCTCGCTGGCCGGACGTGACACAATACGCCCGGGCCATGCTGAAAGCCGTCCCTAAGGACGAGAAGGAAGCGACCCATGGGATCAACGCCTTCAATGCTGACCGTGTGATGGTCAGCCTGGCCGAGGTATTCTTATACATTCGTCTCTCCTTTATACTATAATCTCATACTCATTTGGTATTTTCTAACACCGGCTGTGTCTTCGTAGTCATTGCTGCACGTGGAAGGGCTGAAGAAAGCCTATGCACGCAAACAAGAGGAGGTAAGGAGAGCCAAACGGGATGCCAATGACGCCCATAATGTAGCTCAGTATTCAATGATTGTGCATGACTTAGAAACTAAATCTATAATCATGCAACAGGCGGACCAAATTAAGACCCTTCAAAAGGCCCTCAATGAGTCAAAGGTCAAGGCTGATCACCTTCAGGTGGCGTTAGACAATCTTGAGACAAAACTGAAGCGCCACAAGGATTCTCTCCAGACCTTAAAGAAGGCACAGAGAACTCCTCCCTAAAGAAGGAGAATGACTGCCTGAAGAAGGAGGCTGCCACTTCTCAGAAAAACATCAAGGCAACCCTTCAGGCGAAACAAAGTCGGCTCATTGAGGAGAATGAGCAAGATTGCGAGAACCCCATGAGGATGGCGTTCTCCCTTAATCATCCGGATGCGGACTATACCACCTGGGAGCTCGCCTATTGATACGCAGATCTTGTCATTCGATTCTCAGTTTATTTCGCAAATTTTTGCCAAGTATAATGACGCCTGACTTCCCATATATACCGGGTGATGTTACTGAGTTTACCCCTAGACGGCTGGTTGTTAACTTCAAAAGGATAACAGGCAAACGTCCACATGTGCACCCGGTTAGACAGACAAGCGGTGCTTGATTGTTTGAAGGAGACTGATCGCATTATTAACCGGCTGAAGTGTACTCGCAAAGCACCCCGTTTTGCCATGTTTGTATGCAACCAGTTATTTGGCCGGCTGTAGGTCAGTCATTTGTTAAATATCAAGGTTTGAACCTTGCTAGGTTCAGTGGCATAACCGTTTGAGGTGCCTTTGTATAAAAGCTGGTTATGGCATAACCAAGATTTCGTATGCCGTCTGTACTGTTTGGTGGTACGGGCGGCTGTATTTTTCAATTGGGGTACCGGCTGTATTACTTTGAAGTAAAGCCCTGGGGTACCGCTTTGCCAAAACGACCAGTTGCATCTCTAATACAAAGGATCATTCAAACAGCCGGCTAAAGCCGTTTGATTCATGATCGCTAGAACAATGTACCACCCGGAAGGGAGATGTTCTCTTCGACAAATTCACCCCAAATGGGCGTCGCCGGATGTCTGCTCTTTTGGAGCAGACGGTTTTATTATTAGCTGGCCGGTTGGCCTTTAATTTTGCAGCTACCACCTGCATATTGCACAGGACATGGCGAATGTATGCAAAAAGGAAAAATTTGGAAATAAAGCATTCTCATTAATATACTCTATTTACAAAAATTTACAATTTCTCAGAAGTAGTAGGTGCCTACCGTCTGGGATCTCCAAGCAGTAGGTGCCGCCTCTGACCTCTTCAAAAATCCGATAGGGGCCCTCCCAATTAGGAGTTAGCTTCCCTTGCTCATTTGCCCTACCGATTGCCTCCATTTTTCGCAGCACAAAGTCCCGCAATTTAAGGGGCCGTTTGTGTACTCTTTTGTTGTAGGCGCTCGTCATTCTCAGACGGTATATCTCATGACGCAAGGCGGCGTTGCCCCTGCGCTCCGGGAGTGAGTCCAATGCAAGACGCATGGCCACCCAATTAGCCTCTTCATCATAGAGCATGACTCGGAGTGTTGGTTCATAAAGTTCAATGGGTAGGACGGCTTTAGTGCCGTATGTCATGAGAAACGGGGTTTCACCGGTTGCCCCCTTTTCAGTTGTTCTGATGGCCCAAAGGACATGAGGTAACTCATCCGCCCAAAGACCGCCATCTCTCTTAACTTTCTTTTTTATGCCGTCTGAGATGAGTTTGTTGAAGGCTTCAACTTGGCCGTTTGCCTAGGGCCGGCCAACGTATGCAAAACAGTGTGAGATCCCTTGATCCTCCAACAAACTCTTGAGGGCAGGCGTTTTAAACTGGGGACCATTGTCAAAGACCATGGATATGAGAACCCCAAATCGAGTGACTACGTTTCTCCAGATGAAGGAAATCACATCCTTAGTCTTTATGCCTTTGACCACCTCTGCTTCAACCCATTTGGTGAAGTAATCCACAGCAACCAAGATGTAACGGTGACCGCCTGAAGCAGGCGTGTATGGTCTCAGGATGTCCATGCCCCACTTTGCAAAGGGAACTGGACTGTGAATGGCTGTTAGGTCTGTGGCCGGTCGGTGTATCAGCCGGCCAAACCGTTGACATTTGTCACATCTCTTCACCAAATTCATGGCATCTGCCTCAAAAGTGGGCCAAAAGTAGCCCTGCCGCCTGGCTCTCTTACCAGGGATCTGCCGCCTATATGTGATGTAAAAAAACCCGCATGCAGATCCTCTAAGACTTCTCTCCCCTTCTCTGGGGTAACACATTTCAAAAACGGCTGCACGTACCCCTTTCGGAGGAGTTCTCCTTGATGCATTACAACGCTCGTAACTCGTTTTTTAAGAGCGGCCGCTTCTGAAGAGGCATCCGGCAGAGTGCCGTCTGTCAGATAAGCTCGGATGGGGTCCATCCAGGTAAAGCTTCGGTAAAATACTCCAATGGGATCATGTCCAATACTTCTTTTTTCCATGACCTCCCAAAAGACTGACCTAGGCGCATCACAGGAGACGGATGATGCCAATTTGGAAAGTCCATCCGCCTGATTGTTTTCAGACCGTGGCACTTGTTGTAGATTAAATTCGTCAAGTGTCACAACCTCCTCCCTGACCGCCTGCAGATATTTGATCATAGCCGGATGGGTGGCTTCATTGTCCCCATGGAATTGGCTGACGATCAATTGAGAATCAGAGTAGGCATCGACTTTTCTTGCCCCTGCCGCCTTGCACATGCGTATACTAGCCAGCAGGTCTTCATACCCCGCCTCATTGTTTGAGGTTTGGGACTTAAACCGTAGTGCATATTCATATTTATCCCCTTCTGGAGAATGACAGATTACGCCTACACCACAGCCGTTCATAATAGAGCTTCCGTCTACAAATAACTACCAAACCTGATCCGAATTTGCCGGTTGTACTGGCCTAGTCATTTCGACAATGAAGTCGTCAAACGCCTGACCTTTCACTGCCCGCCTGGGTTCGAAAGTTATCTTCAGGCTCTGTATTTCAACAGCCCATTTTATCATTCTGCCGGATGACTCTATAGTAGTCATTGGCCGCTTGAGTGGCTGATCAGTATACACAATCACCAAATGTGCCAAAAAGTAGGGTTTCAACCGCTTGACTGCTTTGTAAAGAGCCAGCCCAAATTTTTCAATCATTGGGTACCGGAGTTCAGCGTTTTCGAGAACGTGGCTGATGAAATACACCGGGAGTTGATTGCCGTCTCTCTCAACAAGGAGAACAACACTAAGGGAGTAATCTGAGACGACTAGGTACATGTAGAGAACCTCCTGGGGCAGGGGGTTCACTAGCCTTGGTAAAGAGTGCAAATGTTGTTTTAGCCTCTGAAATGCCGCCTCAGCCTCTTCACCCCACTCGAATCTTGACCTCTTCCTGATTGCTTGGAAGAAATAGAGGCATTTGTTGCCTGACAGGCTAAGGAACCTCCCCAATGCCGCCAGGCAACCGGTAAGTTTCTGGACTTCCTTGACAATGCGGGGTGATTGCATGTCAATAACCGCCTGTACTTTTTCCGGATTAGCCTCTATGCCTCTTTGATCATCAGAAATCCGAGAAACTTACCAGACTCAACACCAAAGACACACTTCTTGGGGTTAAGCATGACCTTGTGCCGCCTGAGGGTGGTGAAGGTTTCTCGGAGGTCACTCAGGTGATCCGTCTGTAGTTTGGATTTGACTATCATGTCATCAATATACGCCTCTACATTCCTTCCAATTTGATTGATGAAAACCGTATTTATCATTCGTTGGAAAGTAGCAGGCGCATTCTTCAACCCAAACGGCATCACTGTATAACAATTTAACCCCTGATCAGTGACGAATGTCGTCTTCTCTTGATCTTTTTTCCACAGGGGTATTTGATGGAAACTTGAGTAGGCGTCCATGAAACTCATCAGAGCATGACCGACTATAGAGTCGACTAAGCTGTCGATCTTTGGAAGTGGATAACTATCCTTCCGGCATGCCCTGTTCATATCTGTGTAGTCTACACACATCCACTAGGTGTCATTCGGCTTTTTAACAAGGACAACGTTTGTTACCCAATCCGAGTAGTAGCATTTCCGGATGAACTAAACATCTGGCAACTTTTTGACCTCGGCAGCTGCCGCCTGAGATCTTTCCTCTCCGTGATTCCTCTTCTTTTGCCTAACCGGTTTCTTTTTGGGATCAACGACGAGTTTGTGGACAGCAAGATACGGGCTGACGCCTGGCATCTCTTTCACTTCAAAGGCAAAAATGTCTTTGAACTCTCTCACCTGTTGGAGCAAATCTGCTCCCAATTTCTCAAAAGCGACCGTCCTAACCTTCACAGTTCTATCGGGCCGGCTGTCGTTTAGGACGACATCAACGCCCTCACCAGCCGGCTGGGGTCGGAGGTCATCCGACCGTTCACCGGTCAGTGATTGCTATTGTTTTTCTTTTTTGACGGGTGCCAGTTGGTCCACCTTTCTCTTTTTACCGGTTGCCCTTAGAGATGGCACTGCGTGATCGCAGTTATCCAGTTATATAGGTTCTTCGCCATGACTGGCTGAAGCCATAGTTGGTTTGACATCTGAGAGGTAACACTCCCTATCCGTCTTTTGGTCCTCATTCAAGGCACCGACTGCCCCATCATCCTTCTGAAACTTAATCAGCATGAGAGACGGGATGATGACAGCCTTGGACTCGTTGAGGGTGGGGTGACCAAAAATCATATTGTAGGCGGATAGCTCCTCAACAACAAGGAACTTGACGACCATGTGCCGCCCTTGCCCCTTTTCTCCCAGCCAGATGGGTAGGTCAATCCTTCCCACCGGATGCACCACCCCTCCCCCAAAACCGACTAAGGGGTGAGGAGCCTCATGCATGTTGCTAGGCTTGTACTTAAGCTTTGTCAAGCACTGATATTTTATCATGTTTGACGAGCTCCCGGTATCAATTAAGATCCGGCCAACTCGTTGGTTGGCAACATAACATTCGATGACGATGGGGTCATCGTGAGGCCGTCTAACCTGGCCTCGGTCTTTTTCAGGAATAAGGACCTCAGGAAAGGTGTCTTTCGCCGCCTGACCCTCATTTGCTGAGTTGACCAGCTTCCTGATATTGTCCTCAGTACCCCGGATGGTGGGACCTCCACCCGCAAAACCGCCTGCTTTAGTGAAGACTGTTTCTTCGTCTGTTTCAGAGTTAGCAGCCGTTGGTTTGGATAGGTGTCCCTTGTTTGTCTTGGGGGTACCCTTGGACTTGGGTAAGTAGGACTTCAGAGCCTCCTCCTCAGACTGACGGTCCAACAGCCGCCTGAGGCTATAGCAACCGTTGGTGTCATGGCCAACATCCTCATGGAAATGGCAGTATTTGCTCTTGTCATGGCCAAAATGTAATAATAATGTTGTTGAAGGCTGTTAGACGATTCTAACAAGTACCTATATAATTATTATTATTTTTTCTTATATATGAATCACTAACATTGGTCAGCGTGAAATTTGTGAATAGCGCAAAAAAAGTCAAATGGGACATTTATTTTGAAACGAAGTGATTATCATTTTTCACACCATTATATTATTATTCATACATTACACATTATACTTTCTCAATTACTAAAAATTAATACATTATGCTTTCTTAAAGCCCAAAATCAATATGTTAAAATACTTTGATTACATATTTATACCAATATACAACAAATGTATACCTTTTAATTCGTAAAACCAACTTCATACCAACAAACATCAATTGTAGACCAATATTGAGCATCAAGCCAATCGCAATTTAATTCGTTAAGCAATTTTACCTTCACAATTAGATCTCCACATAAGTAGAATATAACTGTTTAATTCATCGATCCTCAACATAAACACATGGAAAGGCCGTTCTCTACTCCTCCAAACTCTCTATTCTCTCTCCTCCTCCAAAGAAACCTTCTGCCGGAAACCTAAGGCTCGCCGAAGATCCGGCGCCGCAGCCGTTTCTCCGGCGAGGTTCCTTCCTTCTCTCCTCTTGTAATCTGCGAGGATCGCCGGCGAGAGAGGCTCTGTCCTCCGTTATCATTTCCTCTTTTCGTCCTGCTTTGAGGTGGCTTCAAACTCAGAGCCGCTGGAGCTCCGGCCGCCGTGGCCCCCTCGTCTTCTTTCCCCCTCCTCTGTTTTCTTCTTCTTTTGGATTTTGTTTCTCTTCCCCTTTATTTTCTTTTCCCCTTCTTGGGTTTGGTGGTTTACTCACACCGTGTTCCTCTTTCTTCTCGGGGATTTTAATCCTTTGGAGGTGTTTGTGAGAGCCTCTTCTAAGTTTCGAAGGTTCTGAGGGGAGTGTTTAGATCGTCCACCTCCGTCGTCGTTGTCCACCTTTGTGTGGAAGGTTTGTGTTCGTTCAAAGGGTCTTCGCCGGTGAAACAAGGCCTAACGCCGCCGTCATAAAGGTCATCGGTAATTTTGACTGTGACGGAAACGGTAAAGTTAGGGTTAGGGTTTCGTGGGTCCTTGTGCTGGAGGGCTAAGTCTAACGCCGCCGTCAAGAGTAGTTAGTGACGGAAACGGTGAAGTTAGGGCTAGGGTTTCGAGTTCCTAGTGTAAGTGGTTTCGGGTTTTCGGTTTGGACGGTGCTCTCCTCTAGTTTGTTCCCTTTCTTAAGTATGTTTGTTATTAGTATTTTTCAGAGTTTATTTGCCTTAGCTTGTGTTACGGCATGTTTTAGCCCCCTTTGGTTGTTTTCCGGACTATTTAGTTGTTTTGGCTATATCATTTTGGATGGTTGTGTGCAGAGGGAGTTAAGATCCTTTGTTAAGGACTGTGGTGTGGTTATTGTGGTAAGAGAGGTTAAAGGTGCGGTTGTTGGGGGTTTGAACAAGAAGTTGGCCTTGGCTAAGGTGAAGTGTGTATGTTGTTGGAGTGGTGTGGGTTTGGTTTCTCTTCCCTCGGATGTAATGATTTGTTTGGTCATTACTCCTGATCCTTTTTATCTGAAATAGGCGCCCAAACTTTGTTTTGGGGTTTCTCGAGCCTCAACGTTGTCAAAGCTTTCTTGCCAACAAGGAAAGCTATTGATTGGAAGGTCACTAGTTCAAGTGACCCGTTTGATGACCTTACTTGGTGATGAGTTGATCCCGCCATGTAAGGATTTGCTAGCCATGCTCAAACAGTTTCGTTCCCCTCCGTTGCTCTCTTCGTGGAATATAGTATGTTTTTGCTCCTTGGTTTGTAAGGAGTCCCTAATCTGCGACTTATCAGGCCAATTTAAGTTTATTTTCGTCTTTAATCTCAAAAGTTGTCGTAACGGCTTTAGTGTTAAAAGTCATATTTTAAGTTTAAGTTCTTGTTCTGTAGGTTGTAAATTCTGATTTTATGAATACATTTGTTCTTGTCAAAAAAAAAAAAAAAAATACTTGTACATAAGTTTTGGTTCATAAGACACGAAAATACTACTTTTAAATTTCTTATACTTCTATTTTTTTTTTCTTTTTTTTTCAATTACATCATAATTAAACACCAACAACAATTTTAACCAATAGTAGTAATCAACCATTTTATTGTATTCTTATTACCGCTAATTATTCCACAATTAAATATTTAAATATTTATAAAATTACACCTAGCACATATACATAATTTCACCACAACTACAACATGTATTTCTTCCCGGCCACCAATTTCAATGACTACTTACAATTTTCATTATTATAGATTTACAATTTAAGATGTCAATTCCCTAAAAATGAAGTCAAATATATACTATAACTTACAAGATGTAGTTGAAAGCTTCATCCTTGCTCCTTGGATTGATGCTCCTCCTCCTCTTCTGTCTTCAACAAATTGATGAATGTATCGATCCTCCCACTACCGAAAATATGGAAAAATTTTAGCTACTTTCTCCTTCTTTTGGGTGCTTCAATTGATAATGGAGAGCTGAACTTTTTTTTTTCTTTCTCTCTCTCCCTTGGACTCCTCTCTCTTGGAGTCACATGACCTTTTTTTTTTTAATAATAATTTTATTTTCCTTTTTTTTAACATCTATTTTAATATATAGATTGGTCCTTACTAGAGGCATTAAAACCTCTAGTAGCTAGAGCCTGAGAATCTCCCAAGACAATTATACCATCATAAGACCACTTTTGTGAATCAATAAGTGGCCTTATGATAGTAAGGGGGTCTTGTTTTCATCTAATTGTCTTTCCTTTTTAGTAATATTTGTGCAAAATAGTAATTCCTTCATTTTCTTTTAATCACAACATATTTATTTTGTGAAATTGCAAATTAATTATAAAATTACTTTATTTATCCAATAATGCTCACCATCTCTCTCCACATTAGACGTGTTTTTCTTTTTATCTATGTCTATATCCTCTCCCACAATAGTAATACACCCTGCCACCCTGCCCCCCTCTCCGATTGCAATGAAAAGAGAACGTAAGAAGTACTATGTTAAGAACAATATCAATCTAAGATAGTATGTTTTTCACCTTATTGAGTCAGCCTATGTTTTTTAGTTCACAAGGAGCATCACCATACCGCCAATTCAATTTAGTAGTATTATTAAATTTGTTGTTTAAAAATCTTTATTACTTATATTATTGTAGATGTCATATGACTATTCATTAATGATATTATTCTTCTTATTAAAAAAATCAAAATTAGTCCACTCTTGTTAGAAACGAGTTTATGTCTAGGTGAATCTTGTATATCTGGTATAATTGAATTTTAGGACATCCAATTGATAGATAGATTGACTTGTTAGTACATGTTGTGGATATGAAAGGGCATTATGATGTACATCTTGTAAATAAATGGAACCTCAATACATCTATCAAGTTTAAGATGAACCGACCAGGCTACCAAGCAAAAAATGTTCTTAGAAGAAATATACTACTCATAATGATACCCAACAGCGAAAAGATATTGAAGTAATTCACATAAGTTCTCATTCGTGCAGCTGCTGTGGAAAGTATTTCCATTTTTCTTTTGATCACAAATATTCGATCAAAAAATCTGGCAAATCATTTGGATGGGAACAACCTAGCCTTCAAAGATCAGATTCACAAATGAAGTTTTGTCCAATCCAAAATCTGCCATGATACTTCTCCAGAATCAGTCTCATTTGAACCAACATATGTGTCGATTGTGCTGCTTCGAGAATTTGCCAGGCTGAGCTTTAGCCTCTCAGCTTCTTTGCTCAGGGTTTGATATTCTCCTGTCAAATGGAATTAAAGTAACAAACTTAGACTATTTTTAGTAAAGAAGGAATGTTATTGTCGAAAATATGTATTATTTAGCCTTTTGCCTTTTATTATCGCTGCTAAACATGTAAGGCAAAGTCTTGTACGTAACAGTGTCACAAAAATCTATTGGGAGTGCTATCCCAGGGCCAGGGTAACTGCATACTCAGTTTCATATTAGTTGACATATTTTGACTTTAGATACTATTCACAAACTCTAATTTCTCTCATTATATAATATCTAACTTTACTTTATTCTACTTATTTATATAATAAAAATATTTGCAATTGAATTTATGCATTGACAAACAAGAAACATGTTAACCAATTAGGAAGGAAGCACTTACAGAGGGTGACCTCATACTGTTTAGCGTAACTTATAGTGTCACACTCACCAATCACGATGAATCTTAATGAGACGGTCTTACCCAAGAGCGTATCAAAACTAGCACTGAAACATCAAACTATTCAGTTGGCTCCAACCTTATTAGCAAAAGATGACTATATTACACAGTTGCCAACTTGACTTTATAAAAAATATTTTATGTTGAGTGGTTGCAAACCAATCAAACCTTGTGGGTATACAGCAAGTTGTTGAGTGGGAGACAGCCAGAAAAGGTCCAATAATTTGGAACCTTTAGGTTCTTGAGTTTATTATATTTGGCCTGAGAAAAAAAAAACACTAGGATAATGGTGTCACATTAAGCATGACTTTAACATAAAAGATATAATCTGTTACTCTGTATTTAGCAAGGAATCCTCTAAATCTTCCCAACTATGACCACTCTGCACTAGTGACTCTGTTTTTGCATTCTGGATGACTCAAGTTTCATAGAAGGCCATTAACGACAGGTACTCAGAGAAGCTAACAGAGTTGAAGTTTTACTATATCAGAAAATTGGGCTATTACTTTTGAAGAGCACAAAATATAATGTGAAGCAGCTGTTGAAAACAGGATGTGTTGTCACTTGCATTCAACGTAAAAGATAAGCACAGGAAGACATTAAATAGTAACAAAGAGATTCAGGCTTTAAAAAAAAAAAAACTGATTGTTACAAAAAATTAAAATGAGGAAGTATAGGCTTACCATCCATCAACAGCTTTTGTTGCTGTAGCTTTGCCACCTGCTGCTTTAACTGGTTATTCTCCAGAGACAATCCAACTTTTTGCTGAAGCAAGGTAGAAACCCTTATTGATAGCTCTGATTGCAACGTCTGCAACACAGAACAATTATTCAGAACAGCTGACCGGAAGAGGGGGGTGAGTATGAAACAAGAAAATCCCCAGACAAGTACTACTAAATTGTTCATTGTGAACCTCTTGAACAAAAGACCAAATATCACTAGATAGATTTTAGTGAGAGTCAAGTTTCAAATAACTAAGTTTTGCGCAAAGTAGTATGGTTCTTAAAAATTTCCCTGCCTCATTGTTTAGTTATATTCCAAAAAAAAAACAAAAAAAAATAAATAAAAAAAAACTGGTGCTTAGAGGTGTCCAGAAAATAGAAATGTCCTCTTGATGACTTCAATCTTTGCATATGATAAGCAAGCATTAACATAACAAGTTAAAAGTACCAATAGTCATTCTAGATCCTGGAAGACGGGGGCCCGGGGGGGGGGGGGGGGAGGGTCATGCAAAACATCTTGGAAGCCGATATGGCACTTTAGAGGGTATGAATTCTGCATGCAACTGAATAATACAAAACACATTTTGGTGGGATTGAGGACTATTCTATAGGTAAAATACGTTAGAGTGCATTCATTAAGAGTCTGGAAGACAATTTTGAAGAACCTACTACTCTACTAGAGAGATACGCTATCATTCTACTTGTTACATAATTTTTATAATATTTGGTGACCCCAAAATTGACATGAAACCAAGCATGAACACGGCCATTAAGTTGCTTTGTCAACTCTAGACATTCATATAAAGCACTGACAATGAATATCACCAAGCAATGTTGCAAGTTGGCAACTATATAGTTTACAATGGATTCACAGAAAGAATAAGGAGCTTTATGCAACAACTACCAATAAATAAGAGCTTTCATTGTTAATGCAAAGTCGGTTCTCGTTCATTGGTAATGGCTACCAAGGGTAATTTTAAACACCTTATGCACTAAGCTATAAAAATTCTATTGGCCATTTGTTTGTCTTTAAATGATAGTTGGCTACTATTTGTAATAGATAGGTTGCCTATTGTCCATAAAGTTCCTTAAATCATGACATTAATCGAAGAAGCTGTAACAAGGAGTTGAAGTTTCTGATAAAAAAAATAATATTATTTTATTTTTTCTAAGCCTTCACATGGAAATCTAATGGATACATGAACTTACATACAAAATCTGTTCTAAACTCATAAGCTTTAACTTGGCTTCCACTTATCTGACAAAATCCCATAGCACAAACACTTGTACCATGACTGAATCTATTATGACTAAGTCTGACTTGAGAATATTAAATTTATCCAACCAAAAAAAAGGAAAAAAAAAATTAACACACTTTAACCAACTGTTACTATATTTTGAGGATACGGTGATAACTTCTCCTGTCCTCTTAATCTTATTAGAATATACTTTTGTAATCACATAGGTTGCTTTGCCTCTCTCTGCTTTTACCTTAAATAATGTGTCATATGTAAGTGTTGTAATTTAGTGAAACGATTATTTACAAATCACCCAATGTAGTCAAAGTATAATGTGTAAATACTATAAAGTAAACAGAGTAAGTATAAAATATGTCCTAACCACAAATGAATTGCTTGAATTTCAATCATCAAGGGAAAACAAAAGGTTAGGCAAACAACTTAAGAAACATCAAAGATACATGTCACAGATTAGTTCACATATGATCTTGACTTAATGGCTAGAGAGATAAATATGTTTCACTGAAGAAAATAAGAGTTGTTACATGCAAAAGATGATTGATAATTTACGCAAGGAAGAGCATAATAAGAGGAAATATCTGCAAACAGAGATCTAGTTTATTATGTCTCCTTTCATTAGTAGTGCAACAAGAGTACCAGCACATTGTAAGACAGAACATTATATCTCATAGCAGAAAACAGTATAATAAATTGTAATTACATATTATACCTGGAACACATTCACAGTTCTTTCTAGTTCAGCAATGTACTGAAGCTTGCGAGCTCTAGAGCGCTGTCCAGGATGCCTGTAAGTGATGAATCACCACAATATTTAGACATGTGTCAATCATATACATTTTCAAATTCAAATGAATACAAGGAAGATAGACATGTATAGCTTAATCAAACAGTAAACAACATATATATGACTAGGTAAAGAGGAGGCAGTGATTTACATATTATGACTCAGCAGAAAATAAATAATTTACCTCTTTGCAGTTTTTGCAACAATATTGTAGTAACTGGGTGCATCACAAAAATCATTCTTTAAGTCCAAACGAGTCCCATAACTCCGAGGATTCTCTTTGACAAATTGCATTGGACTTTGATCAACGTAATCAGACATTGCCAAAAGCACTGTGTTATCCAAAAACTCTACAGTGGATCTTCGACGAGGAGAATTAGGGCCATATATACAACCAGATCCCAATATGTTACTATCCTCTACTTGTTCATCCTCATGACTTGCAGACAGAAGTAAGTTTGGGACAATACCATCCAAAACAGCAAACGAATCACTAGCCGACCTACAGTGGCGAATCCCTTTAGGAACTGAGTCCGAGTTGCTTAACAAGTCATCAAGCCACGCTGGTTGTTCCTCCAACACCGAACTTTGAGATAACGATCTATGATGTCTAGCACTGGACTTATTAACTCCTTGGGAATAAATCGAGCTAGGGTCGTGGGTTTGGTGTGCAACAGCTTTCTTTTGCAATGGGCACCGAGGTGGAAGTTGGGACGGTCGTGACATCTTGAAACTAAATTGTTCAACTAATTATCCATGGTTTAGTCACACAAGGGTTATCTGTACATTAATACAACAAAATTAGGCAATTATTTCACTAGTATCCTCACCACAATAACATTGCCAATTAATCAGACTATAATTGCACCTAATTTTGGTTCTAATTCAATACTTCAACTATTTATCTACAAAAATAGCCCAACTCAGCAACTAAGCACATTAAACAGGAAATAACAAAGATTTGTAGATAGAGTAAATACAGGAAAACCCAAAACAGAATTAAAAAAATATAAATATATTCAAAATAAAACAATGACAAAATCCCAGAAATATCGGATAGAATATATAGAAATTTCAAATTCAAAAGAATAATTTAACTCATTTACAGAATTCCCCAAAACTACAGCCATTTTATCGGTAACATAAACAACCAAAATTCAACAATCAGCAAAGCAGGTAGAAGTTACATTAATCAAAGATCAAACATTGGAATAGTAAACTTAAACCCAGAAAAAGTATACATGTATATAATCTTAAAACTTACAAATTCATTTTCAAAAAAAAAATTAAAAAAAAAATCCTAAACCCAGCTCAGGAATGTTCAAAAAATACAAAATATTCAAATATTCAAAATCCCACTTCTAAAAATTTATGTCAGTTAAATGTTATAATCAAGTAGTACCATTGAAATATTGTGCAGGCAGACTTTAGAAAAACAAAAACAAAAACAAAAAAAAATTAGAAAAGATGCAGATAACAGAGAATTATCATAGTAAGAAGGAATTTCTAAGTGAAAATGTTATACTTCTTAATATATACAGTACTACATAACATTAGACAAATTCTGACCTTTTGCTGCTCCCAGTATTATCAGTAATCATAATTTACATAGCATAGAATCAGATGTATGGCAAGGTAACAAGAAAGAGAGAGAAAATTAGGATGAAGGTGTTAGTAGTGGACGATGGGAAGAAGAGAGCTGCAATTAGCTCGCTTTTGTTATGAGGAAGCCAAAAGGCCAACTCTTTGGTATGGGCTGTGTCCTCTTTTCGCCCCATCATTGGTTCATGTTGAGGTCCAAGAGACTCCACGTGTTACGACAAATGGGTTTCCAAGGGGGATCTATGTAGCGGTGTCAATTCGGGTTATTGGATCAGGGTCAGTTAGGTCGGGTCATGTCCGGCCATGGTCATTTCAAATTTGAAGCATAAGTACTAGACTATTATGTATGTACAAATTAAAATATGAATTTAGATTTTTTTTTTTTTTTTTTCGGATCAAATCGATCAAAATAGTTTTTAACTCCTCTATTCTTGAGTGGTCAACTTTGGGAATAACCATCATTAGCATCGAGTTATTATTTATCGTTTAGAATAAAGTGGTATTTTTTAAAAGGCTAAGAGACGTTGCAAGATAGTTAAGGGATGACTCTAATAAAATTAAAATAGAGTGTCTTTGCACTTGTGAAGGTGGTGCACCTACACAGCTACGCTTTACAAAGAGGAGGATCAATTTCAAGCTGAAGTGTGCCTACACAAATGACAGACACACTTATTACCCTTCTATGTGCCCAATGTCAACGGTTACAAATATTCAATTCGTTTCAGATTAATCGCAACACTTCAATTCGTCTCATGATCATTAATGTTTGCAATTACATACTTCTTTGGTTCCCCTAATATTGCAACATGGGTGGAGGACACGATATTTAAGAGAAGAAAGATAGAGAGGAATAAATATATTGATCCATGTGATGAGGAGAGTAACACATGTGCAAATAGGAAAATATTGTAAATACTACAGTTGTTAAACATCCTGTAACCCTGAAGAAGGAAAAAAAAAACAACTAATTGAAAGTTGAAAATTTTATCTATGTGGAAAACCTTACAAGTCTCAACGCAAACCAAGTTTCATTTGAAGAAAGGGATCAATTGATCCGATCAAACAAGAAACCAAAACGCAAGATAATGAATTTTATCTTCAATTCATCTAATCAAGATGATGAAGAAATGGATGAAGCTGAAAATGGAGTGAAGGGTGATAATCCTATCCCTCATAATTCCCCTCATCCAAACCAAGGACTCAATCAACCTGGGATCTCATCTCCTTCAGAGATATCATGCAACGTGATAAGCAGAAAGGCATGAATTCTCAAGACACCAATGTTCTAGATGTGGATGAAGAAGAGGAGATTTCGGATAATGAACCCATCCTTGAGAAATCCTCAATGATGAACATTGCCCTGTTATTCAATTATCAAGGAAGGAAAAAAAAAAGGTTGTGCAAACCTTGGAAGGATTCCTTAATAACTAAGATGTTCAGTGGGAAATTGGGATACATGGGATTAATTCGAAGACTCGAGAAAATATGGAATATTAGGGGAGAATTATCTCTCACTGACATTGGCTACAGTTACTATATTGCTAGGTTCACAAACCAAGCAGATATTCTTAAGTGCTCACACAAGGTCCTTGGCTTCTTGATAATAATTATTTGACTATTAGAAAATGGGTGCCTAATTTTGTTCCTAATGAAGCTCCCATTAAGGTGCTTACTGCTTGGGTGCGTGCGCATCCCCAATCTACCTATAGAATACTTTGACATCAATTTCTTGAGCAAAATTGGATCAAAATCAAAGCACAAGCTAAGCGTGGTCAATTTACTCGTTTGAGTGTCGAAATAGATTTGTCCTAACCATTGTTATCAAAATTCTGGTTAAAAGGAAGAATCTGGCGAGTGCAATGAAGGTTAGAATGGTGTGTTTTAAATGTGGCAAATTAGGACACTCCGAGGATGCTTGTCAACCTGATGTTCTGTCTAATAAAGAAGATGAGATGGCAATTCATGAGAATCCATTACACAACCAAGTTCAGAAACCTGAAGAAACGAAGGATTTTGGATCTTGGATGTTAGCGAAAAAAACCAACGAGAAAATGAAATTTAAGAGTTGAGAAGGGTGGAGTTGGGGTTACAACAACCACTGTCGGTGGTGCAAAGGTGGCAGAAAAGAATGCCGCGTTGGTGGAGGAAGGAAATGGTAACAATATCTTGGGCAATAATTCTGGCAAGAATCAATGGGGTTGGATTGAGATTTGCGACCCTTAATAACCAAGGAGAAGAGAATTATGAGATAATCAAGGAGTTTAATATGGAAGTTGTGGATATGAGTAACAATGCAAAAGATATTGATGGAAATATTTTTGGTACGATAAACTCGGGGGATCTTTCTCAAAATATTCGGCCAGCTGGGGAAAATCAATCTTTAGCAAAGGTAAAAATATCAATTCCAGTCAGCACAAGTCAAAGCCAAAAAAAAAAAAAAAAAAAAAAAAAAAAAATCCTTCTAAAAATTCTCAAGAAAAAAATAATATATCTTCACATAATATTCATGCCCCTCTTAAGGAAATTAATGCTAATGTGACTCTCCCCAGTCCTAATATTCTTGTAAGCCATAATCAAGGTAAAGAAAATTATGTCTTCCGGTTTGAGGGTATTGAAGAAGCACACCAACAAGCCACCTTCAGCACATCTCAAGCCAGTGACAAGCACAACCTAGTTTCTTTTGAGCCAGAAAAATCCATCTCTCATGTCTCAGACTCATTACCCAATCAAACTCAATGTTTTTCTGGAGAAAATCTTGTGTGTGGGGCAAGTGATGGAGCAACCGTACCTAATAATCACGAACATCTTGATTCACGTACTAGAAGTGCAAATGGATTCATTCCTACCTCCAATCTCGGATCCCCCGGACTTGGTGGTGACAATGAAGCCTCCTAATGAAATCAATCACTTGATTAGACTCTTAAGTCGAGCTTACACGACCACACTTCCCTTTATACCTGTTGCTATGGAAGATAGACTACCTAATTGGCTCCGGATTCTCTACCTATTACTTGCATGGTGTGGATTGTTCAAGGTGCGGGAAATAGAAATTTTGTTTCCTCTTTGAAGGATTTAGTGCGCGCCAATCAACCAAATGTTCATGTATTGGTAGAAACGCATATGGGTGGTGAGCAAGCTACCAAAATTGCTTCGATTTCTAGGCTACACTGGTCATAATTCAAGAATTGATGCAATGGGATTTAGCGAGGGTATTTGGATTTACTGGAAGCCCGAATTTGTTAATGTAAGTCCTATTTTGAAGCAAAATCAACACATAATAATGGAGATTTTTTCATTAGGAGCAACCCCGTGGTACTTCTCTGCTGCAAGCCCCGACCCGATGAAAAGAAGAGATTTATGGAAGGAGCTAAAGAATTTTGTGAACACTCATAACAAACCTTGGCTTTTAGCTTGGGATTTTTATGATACAAGATTCCCTTCCGAAAGAAGTAGTTCATGTCTTAAAATTAAACCACAAGAAGATCATAACGGTTCAATGCGTGGATAGAAGACATGGATTTGATTGAAGTCGAATTTTCTAGGGCTGCTCATACTTGGGCATGAGGCTTGAATCCTAAAACGAGACATAGTGGTCGTTTGGACCGTGCTCTATGCAACGAACATTGGGCAATGAGATTTGAAAAAGCCTCCATGAAACATCTCACTGTTGTATACTCTGATCATTGCCCTATCTTCATCTTACCGAATGGATTTGCTCCCCTTCAAGCGTTGCATCATCCTTTTTTCTTTCAAGTGACTTGGCTGTCACATGAAAAATGTCACGAATTTGTCACTAATAAGTGGGATGTGAATGCCCCTCTTATGCCTGCTCTTGCTAAACTCTCTAGCGACTTGCAATCTTGGAATCGGGATGTATTTGGTAGTATCTTTAAGCACAAAAGATCATTACTAGCTCGAATTGGTGGGATTCAGAAAATTCTAGCCACTCGTATGGATAGAGGGTTGATCAAATTAGAACCAAAGCTTCAAAGAGATCTTGATGAAATTTTGAGCAGAGAAGAAACGGTATGGTACCAAAAATCGCGTATTGAATGGTTGAAGAATGGAGATCGGAATACTACCTTTTTTCATTTACATACCATTATAAGAAGGTGGCAAAATAAAATCGTGGCCCTTAAAAATACTGAAGGTGAATGGATTTAAGACAAGGTTGATATCCAAGATCATATTGTGGATTATTTTTCCACGTTATTCACAGAGGAAGGAGAGCCGAATTTTATGGACATCCCTCAAGATGCCTTTCCTGAGCTTCCCATGCGTGACTAGAATTTTTTGTGTAGGCCATACTCAATAATGGATATTAATACATTCGTTAAAGATATGGGGGCTTTAAAAGCCCCGGGTCTCGATGGGTTTCAAGCGTTATTCTACCAAAAAAAATTGGGACATTGTGGCTAACGGTGTTTATGCGACAATCTTTCCTATCCTAGAGGGCAAGGGTTTTTCGGATGATCTCAATAATACTTTTATTGCTCTTCTGCCAAAATTGGGGCATCCCGAGTTGGCGTCCCAGTTTCGTCCCACAGGCTTGTGTAAAGTAGCCTATAAAATCATCACAAAAGTGATTATCAATCGCTTGAAGTCAGTGCTACCAATGTTGATCTCAAATACTCAATCCAGTTTTGTGCCGGGTCATCAAATTACGGACAACATTGTCATAATGCAAGAAGTCCTTCATACTATGGGTCGTAAACAGGGAGCTAAAGGCTATATGGCGATTAAAATCGACTTTGAGAAGGCTTATGATCGTCTTCGTTGGTCTATTATTTGTGATACTTTAGTCCAAATGAATTTGCCAATCACAATGACCGATGTCATTATGGAGTGTATTTCTACGACCTCCCTTCAAGTGTTATGGAACGGCGAACTGTCACAAAAATTTAAACCAAGTAGGGGAGTTCGCCAAGGTGACCCCTTATCTCCATATTTATTTGTGATGTGTATGGAGCGATTTTATCAAATTATAGAATCGTCAATTGCAATGGTCATTGGAAGCCTATTCGGGCTAGTAAGGATGGTCCACTCCTTTCAAATCTCTTCTTTGTGGATGATATTGTGTTATTTGCGGAGGCCTCTATTGATCAAGCCCAATTAATCCACACTTGTTTGCATCGATTTTGTAGTGCATCAGGGCAAAAAGTGAGCTTATCTAAGTCTCGCGTTTTTTTCTCTAAGAATGTGGAGGCTACTGTGCAGTCAGATATTAGCTCAGCTTTGAGCATGGAGGCTACCTCCGACCTTGGGATGTACCTAGGCATGCCTATACTCACGAGTCGAGTGACCAAAGAGACCTTCAGCCATCTCTGTGAAAAATTGGACCGATGTTTAGTAGGTTGGAAGTCCAAGTATTTATCTTTGGCGAGTTTAATCACTCTCACCAAGTCCTACCCTCTCCAGGATGTCCCTTTACTCGATGCAAACCGCTAAGATTCCCCGTTCTATTTGTGATGAAATTGAAAAAAAAAAAACAAGAAATTTGTTTGGGGTGGGAATGATGAGCAGAGAAAAGTGCATCTCTTATCTTGGGAGGTTTTACAAAAATCGAAGGAGCTTGGAGGGCTAAGCATTCACTCGGCAAAACAGGCCAATGCGGCCTTCCTTACAAAATTAGGCTGGCGGGTTCTCACAGAACCTCACGCACTTTGGTCGAGAGTTTTACTTGCAAAATATTGTAAAGGAAGGTGCGACATTGACATGTTCGAGGCTAAATCTGGCATGTCCAATGTAGTGGAGGGGCATAACTGATAATGCTAAACTCCTAGGTGAAGGTGTGAAAATGGCTATAGGCAATGGTGCAAATACCTTATTTTGGGATCACAAGTGGGTGGCTGATAAACCTCTAAGTGACCTTGCTGTGCAACCTATCCCTCAAGAATTATTAGGCGCAACAGTAAAGGAAATGTGGGAGGAGGGCTATGGTTGGAAGTGGAACATCTTTGCTCCATACCTTAACCAAGATGTTCTCAAAATGATTCCAAATCATGAAGTCAGAAGTGATCCAAATATTGCTAATTTGGTTTATTGGAAAGGTAACTCGAAAGGTAAATTTACCATCAAATCATCCATGAGTATTATGCGGCATGAAACAGATGTTTTTTATGATAAATGTTGGGAGTTAGTTTAGCGTGCACCGGTTCAACAAAGAATTCGTGCTTTTTTGTGGCTTACTTGTCATGATAGAGTGATGAAAAATTTGAACAGGTACAAGCGTAATTTAGAGGATAATCCCAAATGCTACATTTGTGGTCATCCTGAAGAGAGTACTCTCCAGGCCATATCTTGCGAGATTGTACAGCAGTAAGGCTTGTATGGCGCAAGGTGTTAAATCATACTCAGCAAGCCCAATTTTTTCAAGGAAATTTGAAGGAATTGTGTAATACTCCGTATTTTTATAATATATATATATATATATATATATATATATATATATATAAATTATTTATTTTATTATTTTATTTATTTTTATAGATTAAAATGATTCATTTCATTTTAAAAGAAATTAATTATTTTAATATTATGTTAGTGTGCATAAAATAATATGGGTCATTAATTGAGGTAATAAAAGTTTTTTGCATTAGGTCATCTTTATTAAAATGATTGGGTCAACATGTTGGGAAATTAAGGACACTTAAGAGCCCAACAAGTTAGCCCCAAAGGAAAAAGTTAAGGGGGAGTAGGATTTAGTAATGACAGTTTTGTAATTATGAGTTTTTGTTTTAAAAGGGGAGTATAAATACTTCAAAACCTCAAGATTTTTCACTCTAAAATCATAATTGTCATATTTCACAAAATTCCAAAGGTTTTCTCTTTATTTTCTCTCTCCATTTTTCTCCTTATTTTTCCTCTCTTTTTCCTTTTTTTTTTTTTTTTTTTTTTTTTTTTTTTTTTTTTTTTTTTTTCCCCACGCCTCTCTCTCCCTCTTCTTCTCCCCTCATGCCAGCAGCCATCGGCACCACTACCAGCCACCGGCAGCCAGTAGCAGCAACCGGCGCACCGCCGTGCGCCACTCTCTCCTTCTCTCTCCTTTTTGTTGCGGTTTGGTATTATTATTAAAAAAAAAACACTTTTTCTCTTTCTAATTTAATTCTATTGTTTTTATTGATTTAAAGGATGATTTTGATTATGTTTTGGTATTGATTTTGGGTATTTGATGTTGTTAAATTATTTATATAATTTTCATATTTTTATTCAATCAAAAACCCCAATTTACAAACCCTAGAATTTGGGAATTTAATTTTTATGGTTAGGGTTTGATCCTAGGTTGTTGTTGTTGTTTAAATAATGGTTTAAACATGTTTTTGATGAGTTTAAAGCCCTCAAGTTAATGCTGAAATTTATTTATGCACACTATTTTTTAATTATTGAGTTAGGGTTTGATTACCCATAAAAGGGGAAAAGGTTTTAATGATTTAAGTATGATTTTCTAGTCTATTAGTGATGTTTTATATGAAATAAGTATGTTGAAATTTTGTTTAAGTCATAAAAATTAAGTCTTTTTGAAAGGATTTAAAGTACCCACTTAAAGAAAAAGGTTTTATGGCTTTTATGTCATTAAATTGGGTTAACTAGTAAGGTTTAAAGTGTATTATAGTTGCTAGAAATTTGTGAGAATAGTAGATTAATTATAGTTATGTATTCTTATTTGTAGGAAGCTTCGAGCTAGGTAATTTCTAGCGAGTGTGGCCGAGTTTAGGCATTATTCAAGGTACGTATGTGCACAAGAATATTTGTGTATGCAAAGTATCATGCTAGGATTTGTAAAGTATGATTTAAGTAATGAATTAGTAGCATGTTTGGTTGATTATATGCTTGGAATTGATTTTGGTTGAGCATGATTTGTTATGCAAGCATGTGAATATATTATTTGAGGCATAATACAAGTTGAGTATGTATGAATCATGGAAGTATATTTTATTTTCAAGCATGTATTTAATAAGCAAGGCTTATATATGAATTAAAGAGCCAAAGTTAGAATTATTTAAAGCTGATCAAGTATGGCCCGACCCGATTTTTTTTTTGGACGGGTTTGGGAATGCGTTTTTATGCATATTTAGTTGATTTTTAAGGCCTGGCCTGAAAATGGCCCGAAAAGGCCACACGGGTCGACCATTTTGGGCGGGTTTGGGCACAAAAAATCCGGCCTGAAGCTTGGCCCGACCCGGCCAATGATCACCTCTAGAATTATTGAGCATGATTCATGAATTTCTCACCCATTTATTATTGGTGTTGAGTCAAGAAGTTAATTTATTTATTTACTCGCTCATGTAAGTTTAGTTGAGTCAAGGTAGTAATCGTGCAATTTTGTGCACAAAACTAGGCAAGGAACCGTAATTAAAATAAAAAGTATGTACTCGCTAATTAAATCAAGAATAAATTGGAAGTATGTATTGATTGTTATTATGTTTGTTCTTGATTGATTGGTTTGAGTCATCACGAGTGAAATTGGTAAATCATGTAAAGTGAAAGAGGATACGCACCAAAATTTTTGGAACGTATATACCTTGAGTATGAACATATGGGGGGAGTTATGAGGTTTTATATTTAACCATAGCTTTTACAGGGGTACAGGACGCTGTACTTTCTTTTATTATTAATGCGCTGGAATTCCGTCGCAAGTGTGACATAGTAGGTGCCAATTGGGGTAGCTCCCTGGTTGGAGACTTAATATTTAAATGGGCTATTTTCAAGGAAGGAAACCCGTTCGATGCATAATCCAAAATTATAATTAATAATAAATATTGCTAGTTATGAGTCAAAGGTAAGTTGACTTGTGATTGTGTGGCAAACATGTTTTAATTATTATTTTTATTTGATGCTAGGATATTCATGTTAGTGTGGCGCATATGTACTCAGCTTTGCTGATTCGTACTTTTGTATTTGTGTTTGGCTTTCCTTTGGATTGACCCTACTATGACCTATTTTTATGGTGATTAGAGAGTTGAAATAAAGAGGAAGTAACAGGTACTTGAAGCATGAAGAGCATGATGGGATAGAGTGCAGAGAGTTACTTGTTATGTTTCTTAGTTTTAATATTTTTGAATTATTGGTTATTGTTTATGGACTAACAATATTATGTTTGTTTTTAATTGGTTTTTAAGAAGGGCCATGTTTGAATTGGTTCCAACATGTGATTGTTTTATTCTACATTTGTTTTGAGGTTGTGAACTCAAGTTTTATTTTTTTTAAAGTTGGTTTTTATGTTTTAGACTTCCACTGTGAGACTTTGAAAATTAGTCTTAGTCGTTATCACGGTGGCGATAATATTTTGGTTATTTCCTAAAAAGGGTTTTATTTAGAGTAAAATGAGTGTTTTAAAGGAAGGAAATTTCCAAGGTATTACAAAAAGGATTACTTGAAATCAGAGGGATGCTTTTGAAGGAGAAATTGAGGTCTGGAGCATGATGTTTGGTACCACGATTTGGTGGATTTGGAGGTGGAGGAACAACTATGTGTTTAACCGCAAAGATGAACTTCCCATTGACATTAGAGCCTTCTTGCACATTCGGTTTGAGGAAGCTAGTCGCAGCAGCTCGTTCCAACAAGACAACAACTACTCTAATTCATCCCACAAGCAGCATGTTTTCATCTCTTGGCAGGCACCTTCAGTGGGCTGGTACGTGCTTAATTGTGATGGTGCAGCCAAGGGCTGCCCTGGCCCTGCAAGAGGAGGGGGCATCATACGAGACCATGAAGGGCGATTTATCACAGCTTTCTCTGCAAATTTTGGTCAACGCAATGCTTTCAGAGCTGAGATTTTAGCACTTGCTCGTGAGCTAGATCTTGCTCATAATTTACAAATTACTCACTTGGAAGTCCAGCTTGACAATCTAGCTTGTGTTCACCTTATGAGAAGAAGAGAAGCAGGGAGTGGTGCTAATGTTCATGATATTAATCATTGCCTCACAAAGCTAAACAATGCAAATTGGGAAGTCAAAGTTGCTCATATCTTCAGAGAAGGAAATTGCGCGGTGGATTGGTTGGTCAACCACAGAGTCTTACAAGACACGGATTTTGTTATCTTTAATTATGTTCCTTTGGGTCTTAGTAGTATTTTAGATGAGGACGTTAGGGGAGTGGCTTTCCCTCGTCTAGCTCCTCCTTAGAAGTCTTTGTTTTTTGTTTTGTTTGTGTTTTTCTTTTTTATTGGTTTTTCCTTCTTGGACTTGTTCCTCATTTGGATAAAAAAAAACAGTTGTTAAACATCCTAAAACGGTAATTTTTGCAATATTATTTATGGAACGGATGAAGTATTGTTAAGAAATATAAAAAGTCGATATAATGAAATTATACATAAATCTTAGTCCAAAAACATTTTACATGACAATATTTGTTCTTAATTTATTGGTTAAACTTATATTATAGTCCTATTAAGTAAGTATATGAAAAGTGCAAAAAGTCAATGGTTACAATTAGTCTAAAATATAGATAGTACAATATTTTCCTTTGCATTTTCTTAAGTCGATATTATTAATTATTAATTAAAACCCAAAAAGTAAGACTAGCCTTTTGTTTTAGGCAGAAAGCTGACTTTTCAACTAGTTAAAAAGCCGTTTACCAGACACGTTTTTTGGCTGTTTAACCAAAATAAAAAGCCAAAAGCCAATGAAAAGTGGATTGTTAAACATCGCCTACAAATTACCAACTAAAGCCCACAAATTTCAATTGAATTGACAATATTGCCCTTGACCAAAAAAAAAAGAAACACTCTCTCATCACCCAAAAAAAAATCTCACCCACTTTCATTCTACGTTTCTTTTTTAAAAAAAAAATCAAAGTACGGCAATGTCGAGGCGGCAAGGCAATGAATTAGCGGCGGCGGCGGAGGGAAGGAGGTCTCACGGTGAAAAGGTAGGTATTTTTGTCCATAAATAAAAAAAAAATTAATAACCGTCGTGGGGTGGTGGCGGCGTATGGAGAGGACGCCACGGCGGTGGTGGTGGCGCCAGAAGCAGACGCCGGAACCACGGCCATGGCGTCTGGGTTGGATGCCGCCGCCACGGTTCTAGCGTATGGATCTGGCGCCGCCACCATCGGCGTGGCGTGAAACCCATGCGCCCCCCCTTTTTTTTGTTTTTTTTTTTTGAAAATCAGTTTTGGTTTTTTTTTTTTTTTTTGAAAATCAGAATTTTTTTTTGTTTTTTGTTTTTCTAAGTAATTGTTTTTAAATTAGAATTTTTTTTTTTTTTGGTTTTTTGTTTTTTTAAGGTTTTTTTTTAAAATTAGATTTTCTTTATTTTGTTTATTTTTTTTAAAATCATTATTTTTTTTTGTTTTTTGTTTTTTTAGTAATTTTTTTTTAAATTGAAATTTGTTTGTGTTTTATGTATTTTTTAAGTTATTTTCAATTTTGTTGTATTTTTTTTGACGTTTATACTTCTTTTACATTTCTTTGTATGTTTGTTTTGTACATTTTTTTTATATTTGTTATTGCAATTTGTTAGTATGTTTTTCTGTTTAGTTAATATGTTTTCGTTTAGTTTTTTTTTTTTTTTAATTTTTCATTTATGTTTATATAAATTTTGTATGTGTTGGTTTTTTTTCTTTGTTTGTGTATATTTTATTCTGTAATTTATTTTAAGTGTTCTGTTAATTTTTTTTCAGGTTACTTTGCTAGTATTTTTTTAGTTCATTTGA
This sequence comes from Chenopodium quinoa, assembly GCF_001683475.1. Taxonomy (NCBI): domain Eukaryota; kingdom Viridiplantae; phylum Streptophyta; class Magnoliopsida; order Caryophyllales; family Amaranthaceae; genus Chenopodium; species Chenopodium quinoa. Next base: position 258,092 of record NW_018742726.1, on the reverse strand, counting down.
TTTAGTTTTTGGTAGTTATTTTTCTTATAATTTTTTTAATGTTTATACATAATTTAATTTTTTGAAGGTGTCGCATTTTCGCCATGGTGCGGGGAAGAATCTAGACCTTATTAGAAGTGGAAACTACTCGATAGAGAGTTCGGGGCCCAGACATCTTAGATCCCGTGGTATTTCGGCCTCGGCTCGTAGAGAACGGGTTCACCATCGGGATGAGGATGAAGATGATGATGATGATGAGGAGGAGGAGAGCGCATATGAGGATGTGGACGATGGGAGTGGACCGTATGATGATTACGGTCCATTCAGTCAGAGGCTAGATGACATGTACGAGACGCATAGGGTAGATGTGCGTAAGGGTAGGGATGGTAGGTTTGTGAGTAGATCTGGCACATCATCTGCGTCCACCGTATTTGGGGCAAGCAGAAAACGGTCGAGGGCCGTTAATGATTCTTCGGTGGTCAAGGGTGCGGTGCCTGGGGGGCCTGTAGACGGGAGTGTGATTCCTAGATTTCTAGGACACATAGCTACCCGTATCTGGGAGGACCAGAAGAGGGGTTTGGTGACGGGCATTTTGAAATGCCAAACCCGGGAAAAGACGTAGCATTTTTGAGCAGATGGGCTGAGGCTTGGCCGGTGGAGAGCGAGATGTTCGACCGACTACAGGGCACTGGGGTGAATCACCTTCCGGCCATCATGCACGATAAGATTGATTGGACGCTGATCACGGCTTTCGTTGAGCGATGGCAGCCGGATACGAACTCTTTCCACCTTCCATTCGGTGAGATGACGATCATGTTGCATGACGTCGAGGCCATTCTTGGGATTCGCGCAGAGGGTAAACACCTTTCTGTTGTGACTGATGCGGATCAGGTAGATTTGCTGGCGGAGCTATTGGCGGTGGACAGGGCTGCGCTGTACACCGGGGCGCTTGGTGTTTGGGACCACGACGGTGTGAAGATCGCATCCGTCTTGCAGCGTTGTTTGCACCTCGGTGCTCGTAGGACGCACGATGCACAGCTGGCTGCTTATGTTTTTCTTCTCCTCGGGTGTACCTTGTTTCCGGATAAGAGCGGAAACAAGCTCAGGCCACGCGACATAGTTGATGCGTGTGAGCTCGACAATGTTGGGCAGTTTTCTTAGGGGTCGGCTACGTTGGCGTATCTGTATCGCCAACTAGGATTTTCGAGTTGGGCTGACGCGGCAGGTATCACTGGATGTCTGACTTTATTGCAGACCTGGATATACGAGTATTTTCCTGCATTTTGACCACACCGTGACCCGGTTCCTATTGGTGATGGGATGCCCCGTGCCTGTGCGTGGAGTCCGCGGTTGGAGAAGAAGTCCGTTGACCGCCTCCGATCGATACAGTTATCGCTTGATAGGATGTCCCCCTTAGAGGTAAAGTGTATAAATTATTTCTAAATTTGTATTGTAATGCATTTATTATATGAATCTTACTAATTTGAAAAATTTTGTGCAGGTGAACTGGATTCCTTTCGGCCAGAACCCTAGTAATAGGGTACCCAGGACCCTCTACACAGGACTCATACAGTATCATGATATCGTGGAGTCGTACATGCCCCTACGGTGTCTTTGCCAACTTGGATTCGTCCAAGTTGTCCCTCCTCCACTGGCATGGCCGAGTAAGGCGGTCCGATCTGCATCGTCGAAGGAGTACGTCGTCCAATGACCGGATAGCATGATTGCCACGTGGGAGCAGTTCCCAATGGTTACCCGCTTATGGACCGCGGAGCTGCAGAGGCCGCCTACTGGGGTGCCTCCCATGTGTGACCAGCACTACATGGAATGGTACAACCGTTATTCGCACCCGAGGTTGATTAGAGACCTCGATCATGGCGACGACGCCGATGATCATGATATGCCACCGCCAACTGCCGTAGATGCGGTATGTCTGAACAAAAATTTATTGTTGCGTTTTTTTAAAGTTTTATATATCGTTATTCAATTTCATGCTTTTTTTTTTTAATTTTTTTTTTTTTGTGTTATGGATGGGAAAGATAATGCAAGGCGTACAAAAACTCTCCTTGGAGAAGGACAGCATGAGTGCAGCAGGGAGAGCTGCTGTTGATGAGTTGGAACATACCCTTGTGCATTGGGAGTCGGCGGCAAAGAGGGATTACTGATGTTTTTGGCATTTTGTTTGTTGAAACATTTTTTACATTATCATATTAGTTTGTGAAATAGGACATTATCTTTGTAGTTTGCAGAATTTAATACAATCGTTTTAGTTTTTAACATTGAAAAGGTTGTAGGCTTTCACTTTCACACAGTTCTTGATGTGCCATGTGCATAATAAGTGCTTCGATTCTGGAAACAGCTCTGCTATGGGGGCAAAGAGACCTCCCTCACAATCACTGACGATGGCTAATTGCTGAACATTAGGGCCGATGTAGTTTCTCAGCTTCTCCAAGACCCAATAATAACTCGCAGCCGTCTTATCCTTGATGACTGCATGACCAATCAGAAAGTTCTGGTTCGTTGGAGTCATCCCAATCATCTCAACCAGTGGGAACCTGTACTTGTTTGGCTCGTACGTTGAATCGATCAAAATCACAGATGGCCAAGACTTGATCATATCAGCACAACCAGGATGCACAAGGAATAGATGAGTCACCTCCGCTGTATCTTCATCAGAATCATACCAGAACAGGTAACCACGTGCTTGTGCCTGGTGTAGAAGCTGCTGTATAAAGTTCCTTCCCTCTAACCGTTCAAACCTCAATTATTGTCTGACGTTGTAGATGTGTCTTCGGTTTGGCTGGTCATTAGGAAATTTCTCTAGCACAGATGCTAATATTTTAGCAGGCTTCACTTGAGCATCACTCATTTCTTTGACAACCAGTTTTGCAGCAGGACTTAAGCCGCTCAACTGTCGATGACCCGCTTCATATATTATCATCTCATGGTTGTGATACCCCCATTTGGAGTAACCATTCACTTCCCAACCTTCACGACTCTCTAGTTGCCGAACCTTTACTCTGAACTCACACCCACAACCTTTCCGCTTTGTATCAAACCGAGTGGCTGTACTGAAATCTCTTTCTTCTCTTTTGCGATAACGGTCGCATCTCAAAATGCGATCCATTCTACCATCCCATTGAGATTTATGACTTGTTACTACCAAGCAAAAACAAGAAAATTGCAACCTGTTTAGCCCAATCAATCGCTTGTTGAGCATCTTCGAAGGGATCATCATGTACAAATATCCCACTGTAATCATTTCCGTCTCCACCATAATCCTGCATCAATTAGATATTATATTTAAATACATATAATTATGTAAAGCGTAAATTAACACAAAATTAAAAACATAATTATGTATAATAGTATTTGATTAGGGGATTTTTCCCTACCAATCATCATCTGACAAGTGGACCAATCAGGCCCTGCCATGTGTCCACCTCATGGGCCAATAGAAGCCTTCCACGTGTCAGGAGCTGATCTGTCCACCATGGACCAGTTGCGTCACGCCACGTGGCCTCCTTATGCCAAGTAGGCCACCTAGGCCCAATTTCCAAGGGAAGCCCAGTTAGCCCTAGGTTATCCTAAACCTAGGGTTTGACACGTTTTCCAAGGTTATAAATACTTTAATTAATCCTCATTAAAGGGGATTCAGAAATTAATTACTCTCACCTAGAGAAGCCCAAAACACATTAATCACCTTTACTTTTCCGCATTAATTACTCCTAAAACAAGTACTAACTTGACCGTCGGAGGCGAAGCTCCCACCACCTGGAGTCTCCGTTGTTTTGCAGGTACAGGCACCCGGTTCCAGTCCCGGAATTGTAGCTCTCCCGCAGGACATCAGAAAACCCCGAAACATTTTGGCGCTGTCTATGGGGAGAGTACTTTCGAGATGGCATCAAAGTCTGTACCGAATTCAGAAGAGAGGCGTCTAGTGGACGACCCTCAAGTCTACTCAGACCAAGATACTGAAAATGAGGTCAAGGTTGAAGCACACACGACCTCCAATGGGACCCTAAGGGCCCGACGTACCCGTCACACCGAAAGGAGTGAACGGGTAGATTGCCAAGCTGGACCCAGCAATCCAGCCGGCTCACCGCCTGATCAACAACAGGCGGCTGAAGGATCCGCTCCCATTATAAGAAACGAACTCACGACTTTCATGAGGGGTTTCAAGGGGGAGATCCAAGAGTTAATTAATAAGAAGATGCCTGCTCCCTCCAAGGAGCAGTCGGCTAGGAAAACTTCTCAATCTGGAAGAAGGAAACCAGTACAAGGTCGAGAGGCGACTCCTCACCCTAATTCTAGGAAGTGGGAGCCGCCTGTGATTGACTTAACAAAGTACTGCTTTCCCTCGCCAGGAAAGAGAAAGACCATTCGTCATATACAAGCGGATGGGTTAAAGAAAACATACTCAGATGCTCGGTTGTTGCTGGAGCAGAAGAAGAATGATCGACTGTCAGAGTCGGCCTCTACTTTAGATTTTCAAGATAGTCTACATAATACCTCCATGAGGTATACTCAATCTCATTATGAAAGACAGACAGACGGTACCTCCCGTCGGTCTGGATCTCATAAAGACCAGTCGGTACCGAATGTGCCGTTCGTACCGCAACAATAATACTTCTTGCAGCCTCCTTTGTTTAGGGGGCAGGCGGCAAGAAACGTCCAACCATTGGACTGGCAACTACGGTTGCTCAGACTTGGAGAACAGCCGTCCGCCTTCTCCAAGGAAATTACTGAGGCCGCCCAGCCGACCAAAGTGAAGAATGTGTTAGTATGCGCCTATGATGGCACTACTAACCCAGAAGATCACCTAATGGCGTTCACCAACATAATTTACCTCCAAGGGTTGGATGATCCTACTTGGTGCAATTGTTTCCCAGCGAAACTCAAAGGAATTGCACAACAATGGTTTGGTAACCCGCCGACTGGTTGTGTGAACAGTTTTAGGACGCTTGCCTACCTGTTCACCTCCAATTTTGCTATGAACATCCCTGCTAAAAAGATGACCCTTGACTTGGGGACCATTCAGCAAGGTGAGAAGGAGGGACTCCGTTCCTACATCAGGCGGTTTAACCTGATGAGGATTCAAATACAAGGGCTGCCGGATGAGGTAGCCTACACTGATTTTTTCAGAAGTCTTAAGGATAGGTCGACCTTCAAGTTCGACTTGGTCTGAAAGAGGGTTGCGACTCTCCAAGAAGCATTTATTGAAGCTGAAGCCTATATACAGGCGACTGATCTCTGCAATACTGGAAAACTGTCGGACGGAAGGAGGTCAGACAAAAAAGAAAGTCGACCAAAGCAGTCGACAAATAAAGATGAGAAAAAGCGAAAAGAAGTCTGGGCGGCCGACTCCTCTCAACAGCTGTCCCAGAAAAAGAAGAAGGAATTCAAACCATACTCTCCCCAGTATGCGTTCAATAAGGATAGCCAAGCTATCCTCAAGGAAATCAAAAGTCGGATCTCAATCGAGAAGCCGGCCCCCAATGAGGACACTAGTCATTTTCATGAGGACACTGGTCATGAAACCAATGAATGTATAAGTCTCATGCGCTACCTGGATCGCCTAACTGGAAAAGGCGACCTTGACTCCTATGTCAAGAAGTCCAAGGGGAATGCCCCCCCCCAAGCACAGACAGTCGGCAAAAAAGAATCATCGGCCGGCCGACAGTTCAGATACAAATGACGTAGTCGTCTATACTATAGCCGGCGGCTTCTCAGGAGGCGGCCCTACTATTAGGGGAAATAAAGATAATATCAGGCGGTTAGATGTTAATTCCGTTCACCAAGAACGGACCACCAAGAGTTCATTCCCAGAGATTGTTATCACAGAAGAAGATCTGGGAAGTGTTAAGGGGCCGCATGATGACCCCATTGTCATTGAACGCAAGGTGGCCAACTAAAGAGTTGGCCGCATCCTCATAGATACCGGTAGTTCTTCTAATCTCATCAGTAGCAAGTGCTTGGCAAAGCTCAAGTACAAAACTGACTACATACATCCGGTATCTCACCCTTTAGTAGGGTTTGGAGGAGGTGTCATACACCCAGTAGGACGAGTGGATCTACCCATCCGTCTGGGTGAGAAAGAGGAGGGCCGTCACATGGTGGTTCGGTTCTTAGTGATTGAGGAAATCTCGGCCTATAACATGATCTTGGGACGACCTACCCTGAACAACTCTAAAGCTGTCATTATACCTTCTCTTATGCTGCTCAAATTTTTGAAGGATGATGGAACAGTCGGCTCCCTAAGGGGAGATCAGAAAATGGCACGGGAGTGTTACCTCTTGGATATCAAACCCACTGTGGTGGCTGCTGGCCCAAGTGGTGAAATAACTGACCTTGAACTTGTCAAGGAGGATGCGCCTGCTCAAAAGGCAGGCGGCAAGAAAAGAAAGGCTACCCAATCGAGGGCTAAGAGAAAAGAAAAAAGATAGCAATCACTGGCAGAGGAGCGGTCGGACGAATTTCGCCCTCAGCCGGCTGGCGAGCACACGGATGTTGTCTTGGACGACTCACGCCCCGACCGAACAGTCAAAGTTGGGACGATTGCTCTTGAAGTTTTGGGTGAAGATTTTCAACAACTTTTGAAGGAATTCAAAGATATCTTTGCATTCGAGGTTCATGAAATGCCAGGCATCAGTCCTGACCTGGCTGTGCATAAATTTGTTGTGGATCCGAAAAAGAAGCTGGTCAGGCAAAAGAAGCAGAATCATGGTGAAGAAAGAAGTCAGGCGGCTGCTGCCGAGGTTAAAAAGCTGCTTGATGCAGGGTTCGTTCGGCAATGTTACTTCCCCGACTGGGTTACAAATGTGGTATTAGTAAAGAAGCCGAATGGTACCTGGCGAATGTGTGTGGACTACACAGATTTGAACAAGGCGTGCCCCAAAGATAGCTATCCTTTGCCTAAAATTGACAGCCTGGTCGACTCAACAGCCGGCCATGCTTTAATAAGCGATAATTGACATGCAGTCGCCTCGCACAGTCCGAGAGGTTCAGAAGTTAACAGGTTGCCTGGCGACCCTGGGAAGATTTCTCAGCCGGTTAGGCGACAAGTGCCTTTACTTTTTTCAGGCAATAAAGAAGAAAGCAAGGTTTGAATGGGGGCCGGATGCTGAGGCGGCCTTCCAAAAGCTGAAAGTTCATCTGCATTCCTTGCCAAGACTGGTCAGTCCCTTGCCTAAAGAAGTGCTTACATGTATCTCGCAATGTCGGACCATGCTCTAAGTGCCGTCCTCCTTGCTGAAAGAGACGTCTGCCAGCTCTCGGTCTACTTTGTCAAACATGTATTGAAAAATGCCGAGTTGAGGTACCCCCTGGTGGAAAAATTTGGTCTTTCTCTCTTCATGGCCATTAGAAAATTGAAGCCTTATTTCTTGGCACATCCAGTCGTCGTATACACAGATTAGCCAATCAAGCGGCCACTGACAACCATGGAGTCGTCAGGCCGGATGATCAAATGGGCGGTAGAGATTCAGAGCCTTGAAATCACATTTGAGCCCAGGAAAGCAGTAAAGGGGCAAGCCTTTGCTGATTTTATTGTAGAGATGACTCGACCCTCTAATTCTCAAATTCCAAACCAAGTTTGGAAAGTCTATGTGGACGGAAGTTCCACCATAAATGGTTGTGGAGCAGGCGTCATATGTCAGTCGCCAGAAGGCGATAGGTATGAGTATGCTCTACGTTTCAACTTCCAAGCCTTGAACAACGAGGCAGAATATGAAGCTTTAGTGGCCGGTATCCGCATGTGCAAGGCGGCTGGGGCAAGAAAAATCGACGCCTGTCTGATTCACAACTGATAGTGAGTCAGTATAATGGCGAATACGAAGCAACCCATCCGGCCATAATTAAATATTTGCAGGCGGTACGACAAGCAGTCGGATCCCTTGAAAAGTTTCATCTGACTCAAGTGCCCTGGTCCGAAAATAATCAGGTGGATGCTCTCTCAAAGTTGGCCTCCTCGGCCTCCTGTGATACTCCAAGAACCGTGATGCGAATCACGAAAGTCCTATTAGTCCTAGTCACAATTTTCATCCAAGTCCAAGCACAAGTCCAAGTTACGGTTCATCCAAAGAAGTGATACTTGCGAAATCATTTGAAGACCAAACCTTGTATTCTTTTGCTGCCCATGGTCTGTTTGGTTTTAATCATGGATTTACTTGCTTAATTGCTCATTAAGCACGTTAATTGAAGCATTTTGAACAGCCATTTCAGTTGAGAGGAACTCAAGGAGAAACTTCAATGCATGAATAATGAAAGGGGCGTGAATCAAGGGGGGGTTACAAATGCACCTCAAACGGTTTTCTTGCTGAATTTGTGGCTGCTTGCTTAGCTCATTTACATGCGTTTAATAAGGACGTTAAGGGACATATGAAGACTAAGAGGCTGCTACACTTAGACGTAATTTAGGCTTAGTTTCATTTTCGTTGTTTAAAGCTTTAATAAATCAGTTTGCTTCTTTAAGTTAAGCAATGATTGTTAGTTCTTTTAGTTGCTTATAAAAGGCATGTAATTGTAGTTTGTAAGGATATTTTGATCAATGAAAAAGAGCTTTTTCTTGAACTTAAAAACTGATTATTTGTTTGTGAAATAACCGGTTTTTGTACCAAGTTAGACTTGAAGAGATTGAGTGGTCAAGTGAGTAATCCTTCCATACAATTTGAACTTAGTAGGTTGAGTGAGAAATCCTTGCCTTCATATCCTTGTTTGTTAAGTGAGTAATCCTTACAAACCTACACCTAAATTCTACATAAACGTACCTAAACACCAACCTAAAATCAATCCTTTGCTTAAGCTTGATTCATTAACTTGTTTAAACTAATTTCATCCATTAGTTTTTACATCATTTGGTGGAGGATGAAAAACCAAGGGTTCATTTCCCTATAAATACCATGCTTGGGTATTGGGAAATGAACAACCTTGAGTGGAATTAAAAAGGCAACTCTAAGTAAGATTAAACCTTTGATTCGTAAAACTCATAGTTATTTTGTCCGGGTCTTGACTAACCTTCAAGACTTAGGACGCTCGGGTCGGGTCGAGGGTACGATCTGTCAGAGATCTCGTGTTTTCGAGATTTTGAAGTAAGAGCTCTTTGGGAGCAAAGCACGCGTCAAAGGTATAATTCTTGTTCTTAATCTTGTTTGATTAAGTTTAATATGCTTCGTTAATTGTTTTAATTAAGGGGCGGGTCTTAGTGGGTTTCCTTTCGCATAGTGTCGGGTCACTACGAAACCCTATAGTGCCATGATGCTGCTATGCGCTGCTGTGTGGCGGGAAGGCTTGGGGCTGAGTGTGTGGAGCAGTGGCGAGGGCTGGCTTGCGAGGGGATGCAGCTGGGCAGCATGGCATAGGCTGCCTAGCAACCATGGTGCGCACCCACCAAGCATTTGCGTGGGATTTTTGCTTGATTTTGAGCTATACGATTTTGCGAAAATCTTGCCGTTTTAATAATTTTAAGTAATTATTTTAACGAGGTTAAAAACCTCGATTTTCGATTTTGCAAAATTTTGACAAATTATGGGTTATGCCGACTTAATTAATCGGATTAATTAGGTATGGATGCAGAATTTAGTGGGAGCTTAATTAATTGCGTGAGCTTTTTGCGTTTAGAAATAATGGATTAAACAACTTTGACTAGTTTTAATTAGGCGCGTTAATCGGATTAACCACCTAAGTTAGTTACTAGTTATGCGTGTTTAATTATGTATTTCGTAAAATCGCATGGGTCATTCACAAATAGTGAATGGGTGAATGGAAGATTGTTTTCAAAACAGGTTATTGAAAATGGCAACTAGTGGGGCCCGACTAGGATAGAAAATACGGACTGCGTTCCGTTATGTATTTTTGTAAATCTAAAATACAGTCTGCGAACCGTTAAGTATTTTTGTACTATTAGATTAATCTTAGTCGTTCTAGCTATTTTATTTTATTTTGGCCAAGATGTCTCAAGACGGCATTTCGATGAAGACGAGCCAAGATGAAGACCCATGGAAATTGAAGATTTCAAGGGGTCATGCTAGTTGCCAAATGCATCTATTTTATGCTTTATATATTTTGTTGTTATATATAATTGCTAGATGCATCTCTAGGATTTCTATATGTTGCGACGATTAGTTAAGTTCACTTAAATCAACCAACATAGAAACCCTAGGTCCCTTAATAATATTGAGCTAAAATTTGCCGTTCTAAGAACAACACTTACCGAACTAATGCGCGTACGTGATGGACTACGCCAAAGCGAGACATCACTACTTCCCTAGGAACGTAAGGTATACTAGGTATACAAGTTGTCTTGGTTAAGCTTAACGATATCAGTAAGGAGTCCTTAGATGTCGTAGAAAAAGAGATAAAATGTCAAGGATGCATTAGATGCGATATTTTATCAAACCGAGAGTAGCTTGGAGCTATTTGCAATTGGATTGCTTACCTTAAGATATTTAATGATTAAGACAAGCCAAAGCATGGTTAACCATTTCTTGATCTTTGGGATCTCGGAATCATTTTATTCTCGCCTAAAAGAGACAATTTTATAAATGCGTTGATAAAATGCTCAATAAGATTGAACATATACATGAACGCTTTTAAATTTCAACTTATTAATTTATGAATGGTTTTTCACTTCAAATTCTTTCAATTGTAGAACCATGTCTGCAAGTAACTCAAACAACAACCATATGTGCCCGGAACTCCCCGAGAAGTTGGCCTTTTCCTTAAACTTGGTCAACTTCAAGGAATGGGAGGAGGAACTCAGGAGAACTCTCCGGAATTATTCCTTGGAGTACCTTCTTGATACTCCCATTCCAAGCTTCTTTGCCAAAGGAATCATGACCGATGAGGCTCATGAAGAATGGTCTTCCAATTGCAAAAAGGTCTCACGACTTATGGCAAATTCCATCCCGGAAGATTGGAAGGAAAGTCTTACCTCCTATCTCCTGGACATGTTCCTCAAAGAACTTGAGGACGTTGTCAATGTAAGAGTCACCAAGAGTGACAATGGAAACTTTGATGGCCACTCTCAAACATGAGGATAAAGCCACCAAACGTGGGATGTCTTGCTAAGGAAAGGCGCCGGCTTTGGACAAAGGTCTACAATGCCAAATTGAGACCCGACATGCCCCTCCGACCTCATGTGCTTGGAATTACTAGACTCTTCAAACACATGCAGCTTCTCGGAATCCCATTGGAAGATGAGATGGAGGGGCATATCTTGCTTGCTTCACTCCACTCGGGCTATGATGCACTTAGAGTGCATATAGCTGCGGGAAAGGAGACACACTCCCTCAAGGAGGTGGTGAAACTTCTTAGCCAAGCCACCGCCTATGGAATGACCAAAAGGCCCTTGAGAGCTAAGAAGAAGGAGTTCAAGAAGGTCAAGGCAAAGATGAGATGCTTCCATTGTGGCATGCAAGTCCACTACAAGAGAGAATGCATGCACTTCAAGGAAGAGGGGAACATTCCGACTACCTCAGGTATCTTCCTAAACACTTGTGAATTAAGCTTATCATAGGTATTGGATACCAAGTATGACTCACTTTATGTTGCCTCTTCAGGAACCAAGTGAGTAAGCTTATCAAGTGTTGGTGCATGGACAAATGGACGACGAAGATGGTTTTTTGATCGTGCTTGCATGCACTATTTTGTCTTTGAGATGTAATTAAAACTAATCCTAGTTTTGTCATGCCTTTTGAACAATATTTTGATCCATGGTGTTGGACACCTAGTTATTTTGCTTGTAAAATTTTGACAATAGTTGTTTCAAAATTGTCTTGCAAACATATGTTCAAATTAAATTGCATGCTTTACACAAAGACAATAGGATTGATAACCAAATGGGCTAAGACCATCGAGTCGAATCAAACCTACTTGTGGCATTGTCGTCTTGGCCATATTAACATCAAACGCATCAAGAAACATCTTCAAGAAGGTGTTCTTGACTCATTTGACTTAGAGGCGTTTGAAAATTGCGAAGGATGTCTATTAGGCAAGATGATAAAACAACCATTCTCCAAGTTGGGAGAAAGGGCAAGTGACTTATTAGGTCTAATACACACGGATGTATGTGGACCAATGAGTACACCCGCAAGACAAGGTTACCGATATTTCATCACTTTCACCGACGATTTTAGTATATATGGCTATATATACTTAATGTCGAATAAATCTGAATCCTTTGAAAAATTCAAAGAATTTCAGAAAGAAGTTGAAAATCAACTTGGCAAGAAAATTAAAGCACTTCGATCGGATCGAGGTGGCGAATATTTGAGCCATGAATTCGACGATCACTTGAAAGAAAATGGTATTCTTTCAGAGTTGACACCTCCCGGAACTCCTCAATGGAACGGAGTGTCCGAACGGAGGAATCGGACCTTGTTAGACATGGTTCGATCAATGATGGGTCTTAGTGAACTCCCTATCTCTTTCTGGGGACATGCGCTACAAACTGCAGCACTAACACTGAATAGAGCTCCGTCAAAAGCTGTTGAAAAGACTACATATGAATCATGGACTAAGAAACCTCCTAGGTTGTAGAGATTCATGGTGTCGTCAGGCCGGATGATCAAATGGGCGGTAGAGATTCAGAGCCTTGAAATCACATTTGAGCCTAGGAAAGCAGTAAAGGGGCAAGCCTTTACTGATTTTATTGTAGAGATGACTCGACCCTCTAATTCTCAAATTCCAAACCAAGTCTGGAAAGTCTATGTGGACGGAAGTTCCACCATAAATGGTTGTGGAGTAGGCGTCATATGTCAGTCACCAGAAGGCGACAGGTATGAGTATGCTCTACGTTTCAACTTCCAAGCCTCGAACAACGAGGCAGAATATGAAGCTTTACTGGCCGATATCCGCATGTGCAAGGCGGCTGGGGCAAAAAAATAGACGCCTGCTCTGATTCACAACTGATAGTGAGTCAGTATAATGGCGAATACGAAGCAACCCATCCGGCCATGATTAAACATTTGCAGGCGGTACGACAAGCAGTCGGATCCCTTGAAAAGTTTCATCTGACTCAGGTGCCCTGGTCCGAAAATAATCAGGCAGATGCTCTCTCAAAGTTGGCCTCCTCGGCCTCCTGTGATACTCCAAGAACTGCCTTCTGGGAAGTTATGGAGAAGAGAAGTATTTGAAAGGAATGGTGTCCTTCCAACAAGTGTATTCTTTTGATAGAGGGTTCAGAATTATTATAGAGTTAATTCTTTAGTAAGAGCAAGTGATCGGAATGCCTAGGTGCAGTCCGCTTCCGATCAGTAATATCGAGGTACAATTGATATTACAGCTTAATCTTAACTGAACCCTTCGGGTCAAACCCAATCGAATCACCAATCCGAGACGACAAATTAATCCGAAAGGATTTAATGAGTCGACAGAGTTTTACGAATACAGACGTCGGATATCGAGCCTAGGGCGTCGAGGCCGAGCATCTCAAAATCACAAGCGACAAGTATGAGCGTAGCCGTAGCACCACAATGGTCTAACCATGTGGATGCTAGGCTAGTTCGAGCTAGCATGCACCTAGCATGGCTAGGCGCAAGCCTAAGCACACTAGGTGTGCTAGGCGCACCATCGCAGCCTAGGCACACCATCGCTGACCATCGCAGCCCTAGCATCATGCCCAGGCGCTATCGCAGCCCTAGCATGATGCCTAGGCACCATCGCTAGCCTATCGCAAGCACTAGGCGCACCAGGGGCACCAGGCAGCATATCGCAAGCACCAGGAGCATCACAGCTAGCAGCGTGCTTGCTTGGATGCCTGGGTGCGCATGGTAGGGCCACACACGCACCAAGCACAACCATCGCAGTTCCAGGCACTAGCGCTTGTGCATGTGCGTGTGTGTGTGCCTCACACCAAGCATAGTAGTGCTAGGCATTGGCTGATGCGTGCTAGTGCGAGGGTGCCTGCCAGCATCGCCCAACACGCATGCTAGGCCCTTGCGTGCGTAGGCGCACTGGCTGGGCTAGCAATGCGTGTGGCGCATGTGCGTGGGGTGCAAGGGTGGTGCGTGTGCTAGAGGTGCAACGAGGGATGCGAGGGTGGTGCGTGTGACTGACGAGGCAAGGGGCCAGCATGCGTGGCTCGCTAGCAGCACGCATGCTGGCTATGCGAGCATGTGCGAGAGTGGCGAGGGCCAGCACCAGCGCCTAGCACTGGCACGCAGCAGCGCCAAGCATCGCCCAGCACCAAGCATGCACTGCCTGGCTGGGATGCGAAGGCTGCTAGCTGGGCTGGTGCTAGCTGGCTGGGCTAGCTGGCACTGCTAGCTGGCGTGCTAGCTGGCAGCAGCCCAGCAGCCCTTTTGCTTAGGGCGGTTTTGTGAGGGGTGGGGACCAAGGCTCGGGGAAAGCCTTGGGGAGCAAGGCAATGGTCCCCCCACCTCTCCATGGTCCTCACCTAACCTTCTCTCTCCCCTTGACACTTGTTGCATTGTGATTGAATTGAATTATTAATTTATTTTAGAAATAAATTAATTGTCAAATTATTCATTCTCCCACATTGGTTGGGGAATGAAGTTCAAGGGTGCATTTTCCTATAAATACCAAAGGCATGGTATTGGGAAATACATAACCTTGAGTGGAATTAAAAAGGCAACTCTTGTAATTAGAGTAAACCTTTGATTCGTAAAACTCATAGTTTTGTTTTGTCCGGGTCTTGACTAACCTTCAAGACTTAGGACGCTCGGGTCGGGTCGAGGGTACGATCCGTCAGAGATCTCGTAGTTTCGGGATTTTGAAGTAAGAGCTCTTCGGGAGCGAAGCACGCAACAAAGGTATAATTCTTGTTCTTAATCTTGCTTGATTAAGTTTATTATGCTTGTTATTTGTTTTAATAAAGGGGCGGATCTTGGGGGGTTTCATTCCGCGTAGTGTCGGGTCACTACGAAACCCTACAGTATTGAAGATCCTGTTGGAATTCTAGGTCGAAGTTCAACCTTGATGGACCCAATCAGGGCATACTTAACAGACGGCACCTTGCCGAATGATCATTACGAGGCGGCTTTACTGAAAAAGCGAGCGTCCAATTTTGAGATACAAAAGGGGAAACTCTTCAAGAAAGGGCACCTTCAACCCCTCTTGAAATGTGTTACCCCAGAGAAAGGACGAGAGGTCTTAGAAGATCTGCACTCTGGATAATGCACCTCTCATGTAGGCAGCAGGTTGCTTGCTCAACGAGCAAGGCGGCAGAGTTACTTCTGGCCTACCTTAGAAGTAGACGCCATGGAAATGGTGAAAAAATGTGATAAGTGTCAAAGGTTTGGCAAGTTAATTCATCGTCCGACCACTAATCTCACTGCCATCCATAGCCCACTACCGTTTGCTAAGTGGGGCATGGATATCCTTGGTCCCTACACGCCTGCTACAGGCGGGAGGAAGTACATACTTGTTGCAGTCGACTACTTCACCAAATGGGTTAAGGCCGAGGCTGTCAAAGGAATCAAGACGAAGGATGTGATCTCATTCATCTGGAAAAACGTCATCACTCGGTTCGGGGTGCCCATGTCTATGGTTTTTTTATAATGGTCCCCAATTTGAGACGCCTGTTCTGAAAAATTGGCTGGGAGACCAAGCATCTCGCACTGCTTTGCATCAGTCGGCCGTCCTCAAGCAAACGGCCAAGTAGAAGCTTTCAATAAGATCATCTCAGACGGACTTAAGAAGAAGATTGAACGAGCAGGCGGCCTATGGGCAGACGAACTAACACATGTTCTCTGGGCCATTAGGACGACTGAAAAAGGGTCGACTGGAGAAACTCCATTCCTCCTAACTTATGGTGCAGAAGTTGTTCTCCCAATTGAACACTACGAGCCAACTCTTCGAGTAATGTTGTATGACGAAGAGGCGAACTGGGTGTCCATGCGCCTGGCGTTGGACTCACTTCCAGAAAGAAGGGGCAATGCAGCCTTGCGCCATGAAATATACCGCTTGAGAATGACAAGGTCATATAACAAAAGAGTACACAGGCGTCCACTCAAAGTGGAGGACTTTGTACTAAGAAAAATGGAAGCAGTCGGTAGGGCTAATGAGTCAGGAAATTTAACTCCCAACTGGGAAGGACCCTACCGAATCTATGAAGAGGTTCGGAACGACACCTACCGCCTGGAAGCACCAGACGACGAACCCTTGCCTCGAATCTGGAATGTAGATAATCTCAAGAAGTATTATTTCTGAATAATGTAAACAGCCAAGAGCTAGTAATAAAAGTTTGCTATTTTACTTCATTTATTTTGTATTATGAGGGGCATGCCGACTACTCCATGAGCAGCAAGCTACTCCCCGTTTTTTCTTTCAATTGAGGGGCATGCCAAACTAGTAAAATAGTTGGCTACTTTCCATTTTACTCAAATATGAATTTAATTAAGAGGGGCACGCTGCCTGTAGCTATACAGTCGGCTACTCTCCTATACTTAGTTCGTCAAGAACTATCTAAGGCTTACGGCTGAATGATCAGACCAGGCGCCCAACCAACTGATCCAATCTTTAAACTAATACGACCTGTCCCAACATCATAGCAGGCGTCTGGCAGCATCCCTCTGGATGAAATTCGTCGGAGAGAGCAGCTCCCTTTTGGGTGGAACATTGTTCTATAAACTAATTACACGGCACCCAAACGACTGTCCCCAAGGACAACCACGTAGCCGTTTTTGAGACAAGGATAACTCTAACACTAAACCAAACAAGTGTTAGCTGTTAACATCCGAGTTGGATAACCGTCTGTATTACTTGGGATAAGTACAGCCGGTACCTCTTGAGTTAATAGCCAATAAACATTGGCGAATCAAGGGGATCAGCCGGCCTACGTCGCCTGGTGCCTCTACTACTCAAGCATAAAAGATGGTGAATGGGTAACCTCAAAGATTGCCCATAAGTCATTCTCCCATACTTAGAAAAGATTCAAAAGGTATGACGAGTCCCACTATCTAAAGGCGAACCAGAGCTCTCGTA
Source organism: Chenopodium quinoa (assembly GCF_001683475.1). Taxonomy (NCBI): domain Eukaryota; kingdom Viridiplantae; phylum Streptophyta; class Magnoliopsida; order Caryophyllales; family Amaranthaceae; genus Chenopodium; species Chenopodium quinoa. The sequence continues at coordinate 241,169 of NW_018742726.1, read as the reverse complement.
CCCCGACCCTGCTAAGACGATTTCTTTTCAAACAAAACACGTTTGAAAATCTAGTTCGTAGGTCGACTGCTTTTTGGCAATCAAGGACTCAAGAACTATTTCTATCTTAACTAACAGGCGGGCTAGTTGTAGATGGCCTGTTCCTTTCTAACTTGAAAAAGTTAAACAAACCTAACGTATTGTCTAAAATTTGTTGGGGTCTGAATGTATAAATGGCCGACTGATCGCCTAGCCTGGAACTAAGACAACCAGTCATCCAAAGGCATAGGCGGTCGTTACTTTGTACCTGTTCGCAACTTTTGGCTTACAAATTTAGCCAAAACAATCGGTATGATAGGCAAGCGGATATCAAGGATCCTCGACACTTAGCAAATATTCAAAAAAAAGCATGAAGCAAAAGTCAATGAGCAGAGACGACCAAAAGATGGTCGCTGAATTCATATAAACAGCTGGCCATAAAGACCGGCAAAATATTCAAATACCCCGGTCCCCTGGCCGGGTAAAGAGACAAAAATAAACGGCACGCAGGCCGAAGAAAAGTTAAAGATATAAAAGCTTTAAGATTGAGGCAGGGTTTCAGTATTGGATGTCGCCTTATCAGCAAGGGACACCTGGTTCTGGGAGGCATCCTTCTTACTTGTCTCGGCATCAGGGACAACTTCCTTAGATGCATCCACCACAATCGGCCGTAGGGCCACCTCCTCCACTTCCTCTTCTAAGCTGGACTCGGCCGCCTCGTCCTCCTTAGCCGCCTGCCTCATGATCTGTTGGTTGTACTTTTCAGTACAAGCGTTGAAATTTTCCTCCCAGGCGGCATAGTGAGCTTTTTGGAAGAGGATTGTCCAAGTCATCCTCATAATTTGGGCCGAGTCCTCCATCATGGCTTGAGCTAAAGCCATCTTTTCAGCCTCGGCCTTCGCATTAAGATCTTTTGAGATGGCCGCCTCCTGCTTCTCCAGGCGCTCCTTGAGTGTATCAAGAGACGTCTACAGACCTTCATCCTTGTGGGCAATGTGTTTGAGGGGTCGCAGCTCATCGTTGAGGCTCTTGACCTTCGCCTCTAGCTCATTATTCTTCTTTTTGGCCGCCTCCAACTCAGTCCGGAGAGTGGAAGTGGCCTGCGGATGATAATAAAGAATATCAGTTGTCAAAATTTCATTTTGGGCAATTTGAAACATTGCCTTATCAACGTCAGAGGCGGCCATAGCTTTAGCAGCCTTTACCTCTTTGTTCTTGGCGCTGATCGGCCTCCGGAGGCCGTGTACTCGCAGCATGGTCTGGAAAAAAGGAAAACAGGAGTCAGATTTAAGAATAGCAGGCGGCACAAAAAGTCAGCACTTTAAAAAAAATTCTAAGTCTACCTCAGAAAGGAGACCTAGGATGCCGTCTAGGTCAAGGGTGCCGACTCCCTTGACCGCGTCCCTCTCCTCTAGAGGGACGACCTTAATCATAGACTTGGTCACTTGGACCAAGTCTGGTTCTTGAGGGCCGCCTACATCAAAACAAAGAAAAACATCAGAAACGTGAAGAAAGCAATGAAGAAATAAGTTAAGTCTAGCAAGAGTAGTTTATACTTTTTGGCGGCCGACTAAGGACTTGAGATGGGTTCCCCACACTTTGTGGGGTTATTGGCTGCTTGTCAGCCGACTGTTTCCTGGAAGAGCCAGGTGTACTTCCACCAGTCGTCTTCCGAACCTTCGAGTCTGGATGTTGGGAGGAAGAGGGTTTGGAAGTGCCCGCCTGCAAAAAAAGATGAAATGTCAATACTAATAATAGCAGACTTTCAAGGCAAAGTTTGAAGGATCATAAACTCACTATGGGCGTCTCCTTGGTAGGAGAATTAGAAGAGGTCCGCTTCTGTTGCATGATGGAGGCTCGCAACAAGGCAGCCGCCTTCTTTGAAGCAGAGATTTGGTCCATAGCGTCAACTGCAAATAAGAGCCACAAGAGTTAGAGAAAATTCGAAAACAAATCAAAAGAAGGGTACATATATTCAAGAGGTCGGCTACCTCTGGAGGACCGACTGCTAAGGCCGCAAGCGGCCAGAAAAAACTCATCATAGAGCCATTTGAATTTGGGAACGCAGTGCAAGGGCACCTGCTCTCGTTCCCCCGTAGTAGAGTTGGCCCTAATCTCTACTTTGAACAGCCCTCGGTCCAAGATCTTTTCCCTGGCCTTGAGGGGAACAAGCGGCATGCTGCGACTGCCTGCTAGAAGAGGTGGATCCCTGTTCCACCTATTGTAGCGCTTGTTCAGCAGCTTGTCAGGGCTAGCAATGATGAGGAAGGTGTTTCTCCAATCCTTCCATTTATTTTCTTTACCCCTCGTCATCAGATAGCCTTTGTGGCTCGTTATTTGATACCAGCCGGTACCGCTTGCTTTGGGGGTTCGGCTGAGGTAATTCATATGGGTGAACGCCTCAAAATTCGGCTCCACCCCATGCATTTCACACCCGGCTACATAGTCAAGGATGTTGAACCAGGAATTCGGGGCTAACTGCCATAGCCCCACCTCGTATCCGTCGAGGATTTGTTAGACGGCCGGATGCAAGGGAAATCGTAGTCCAGCCTTAATGGCCGCCTCGGAGCAGCCAAAGTAGGCGTCCCCGTAGCTAGACCCTGCGAGCCAGACGACCGTATCCTCACCATCCGGCACAAACACTTGAAAATTCGGACCCATCGTATGGTCCGATAGAAAGGTGTCTATTCGATCTTTCATGGCCTTGATTCGACCCTTTGGGACATGACAGTAATAAGGAGTGTTCAACTCCCTATGAAAGGCGGATGGTTCCGACCATCCGTCCCCCTTTTCGGCCTCATGAGAAATTCTCGCCTCATGCAAACGAGCATGCCTTTTCTCTAAGTTTATAGAAAGGCGGCTTGAAGAGCTGGAGTCAGACTCACTACCAGAAGAGTCTGACTCCTCCCTTCTCCCTGAGGGGGCCGAGCCCGCTTCTTCTTCAGGGGTCATCTGCTGACTGGTCAGGTCAACAAAGAAGTGGGAAGGGACTACCTTAGCTCCCTCCTTAGAGCTCTCGGCACAAGGGCCACCTTGGGTCCCTGCGGTATCAGGCAACTGGTCCGACAACTCGCTAATCTGAACCCGGAAAGAGGATCCATCAGAGTTTTCAATCCTCGTTGTTCTTTTTGTCCTTGCCATACTGTCCTGCATAGATACAAAGACAGTTAGATTCCGGGACTTGCGCAAAGTTTGAAGTACCGCAGGGCAGTCGGCACCCGTAGTCCTAGATTCAGCCGTCCCCGGTGACCGGCTGATTGCTAACCTAGGCCGTGCCGGATGCTTTTGAGGCCTCATTTTCAAAAAGAAAGAAAATAAAACACAAGAGAGCAGACGGTTACCTGAGTAATGAGTTCTGGAAGGAAGAAAAGAGTAGTCATCCAACGAAAGCAGTCGTCCTGTCAGAAGTAGTCGGCAGGTCAAAAGTTGCAAAGTGTCACAGCTCAAGTTCAGAGATCCGAGAGTTCTTAAGAAAAGTTCGCAAATGTGAACAAACGACTTGGTCAACATGCCCTTATATAGGGCAAAAGGAGAATGCGAAGGGTCGCTTCCAAATTCAAAAAATGAGCGGGAAAAATGCTCGGCCCGTCATAGGGCGGCACCTGTAGCAGGCCGACACCTGTCACAGGTGACATGTGAACAGTCACGTGCCACCTGTGAGGGGAAAATGATTAGGGAATTTTTCCCTACCAATCATCATCTGACAAGTGGACCAATCAGGCCCTGCCATGTGTCCGCCACATGGGCCAATAAAAGCCTGCCACGTGTCAGGAGCTGATCTGTCCACCATGGACCTGTTGCGTCACGCCACGTGGCCTCTGTATGCCAAGTAGGCCACCTAGGCCCAATTTCCAAGGGAAGCCCAGTCAGCCCTAGGTTATCCTAAACCTAGGGTTTGACACGTTTTCCAAGGTTATAAATACTTTAATTAATTCTCATTAAAGGGGATTCAGAAATTAATTACTCTCACCTAGAGAAGCCCAAAACACATTAATCACCTTTACTTTTCTGCATTAATTACTCCTAAAACATGTACTAACTTGACCGTCGGAGGCGGAGCTCCCACCACCCGGAGTCTCCGATGTTTTGCAGGTACAGGCGCCCGGTTCCAGTCCCGGAATTGTAACTCTCCCGCAGGACATCAGAAAACCCCGAAACAGTATTCATACACATACAAAATTAAAACATAATCATTTATAAAAGTATTCATACACATACAAAATTAAAACATAATTATGTGTAAGAGTATTCATACACAAACAAAATTAAAACATAATTGATTTTTTTGTAAATTAAAAATAAAAATCTAATTTCCACATACAAAATTATAAAATAAATTTATTATCAAATATTTAAAACATAATTTCAAATAAAACATTTTTTTATAACAATTTAAATTTATCAAATTTATAAACAAAAAAAATATAAGGCAGTGGCGCCTGGCTGGACCACCACCACCATGGCAGTGGCGCCTGGCCAGGACGTCGGCACGGTGGGAGTGGCGCCTAGCCTGGAAGCCACCACCACGGTTCTGGCGTACTGGCCAGGCGCCACCCCCACGGTGCCGGCGTCCTAGCCAGGCGCCACCGCCATGGCACCGGCGTCCTTGAAAGGAATGGTGTCCTTCCAACAAGTGTATTCTTCCGATAGAGGGTTCAGAATTATTACGGAGCTAATTCTTAAGTAAGGTCAAGTGATCGGAATGCCTAGGTAGAGGCCGCTTCCAATCAGTAATATCAATGTACAATTGATGTAACAGCTTAATCTTAACTGAACCCTTCGGGTCGAACCTTATCGAATCACCGATCCGAGACGACGAATTAATGCGAAAGGATTTAATGAGTCAGCAGAGTTGTACGAATACAGATGTCGGATATCGAGCCTAGGGCGTCGAGACCGAGCGTCGCGAAATCACAAAGTAACAAGTATGAACATAGCCCTAGCACCACACTAGCCTAGCCATGTGGATGCTAGGCTAGTTCAGGCTAGAATGCACCTAGCATGGCTAGGCGCAAGCCTAAGCACACTAGGTGTGCTAGGCGCACCATCGCAGCCTAAGTGCACCATCGTAGCCTAGGCGCACCATGGCAACCTATCGCAGCCCTAGCATCATGCCTAGGCGCTATCGCAGCCCTAGAATGATGCCTAGGCACCATCGCTGCCATCGTAGGCACAAGGCGCAGCTTGGGCACCATGGCAGCCCATCGCAAGTGCTATGGGCACCATGGCAGCCCATCGCAAGTGCTATGCGCACCATAGCAACCCATCGCACCATCGCAACACAAGCACAACACCGTCGCATGGCTAGGCCAGTGCGTGTGTGCGTGTGCTTGTGCCTTGGCCCATCGCACCATGCGTGCTGGCTTGTGTGCTAGCCTTCGCATGGCAGCACCAAGCAGCGCACCATGCATGTGCAAGGGCCTGGGCGCCAGCATATTGCTAGGCCACGCACAGCAGCCCAGCATCACCACGCACCAAGGCTGCTGTGTGATGCGTGGGTGTGCGTGTGATGCGAGGCTAATGCACGTTGTGCATGACTAGTGCGCATGGTGCGTATCTAGTGCATGTGCGAGGGATGCTGCGAGGATGGTGCGTGTGGCTGGCGAGGCAAAGGGGCCAGCATGCGCGGCTCGCTAGTAGCACGCATGCTAGGTGTGCGAGCATGTGCGAAGGGGTTCAGCGATGATGCGTGTGGTGCGTAGGATGCGAAGGCCAGCACCAGCGCCAGCACGCACCAGCGCCTAGCACTAGCACGCACCAGCACCAAGCATGCGAGGCTGCTGGGCAGCCTGGTGCTAGCTCGCTGGGCTGGCTGGCACTGTTAGCTGGCGTGCTAGCTGGCAGCAGCCCTTTTGGGTGAGGCAGTTTTATGAGGGTGGGGACCAAGGCTTTGGGAAAGCCTTGGGGAGCAAGGCAATGGTCCCCACCCCCCACCTCTCCATGGTCCTCATCTAACCTTCTCTCTCCCTTTGACACTTGTTGCATTGTGATTGAATTTAATTATTGATTTATTTTAGAAATAAATTAATTAGCAAATTATTCATTCTCCCACATTGGTTGGGGAATGAAGTTTAAGGGTTCATTTCCCTATAAATACCAAGCTTGGGTATTGGGAAATGAACAACCTTGAGTGGAATTAAAAAGGCAACTCTAATTAAGAGTAAACCTTTGATTCGTAAAACTCATATTTATTTTGTCCGGGTCTTTACTAACCTTCAAGACTTAGGACGCTCGGGTCGGGTCGAGGGTACGATCCGTCGGAGATCTCGTGTTTTCGGGATTTTGAAGTAAGAGCTCTTTGGGAGCGAAGCACGCGACAAAGGTATAATTCTTGTTCTTAATCTTGTTTGATTAAGTTTAATATTCTTGTTAATTGTTTTAATTAAGGGGCGGGTCTTGGTGGGTTTCCTTCCGCGTAGTGTCAGTTCACTACGAAACCCTACAGCGGTATCAGAGCCACGCTCCTTTTAATTTTTGCAATTATTTTTTAATTAAGGTGTTTTAAAAGAATTTATTTTTCTGGTTCATGTTCTTCTAATTTGATTAGATGCTCGTTTTAATTAATTTTAAAACTCGATTTTATTTTCGATTTGGCTGTCGAACCCAGATTTTGGCTCAAAAATAGTGATTTTTGGGTGGAATCGACATTCTAGAAACGCAATTTTTCTAGGGTTTTTCGTTTTTCAACGAAAATTTTAATTCTTTTTAAGCCTTGATTAATGAAAGCATTACAAGGTTAGATTAAATGCACATTTGCATCACTAATCTACTGGTTTTAAAATATCCTTAAGCATAATAATGGAGTTTTTATTAGTGTTTAAGTCGATATACCATTTTTTTCACATAAACTTGTTTTTCACAAATTTTGCAAATGAATTGCAATAAAGTGTGAAAACTTGTTGTGATCTTGTAATTTTAAGTTCCCAATTAATGTTAAAGTTCTAATCTTTAAAGGTTTAAATGATTGGAACCCTAACCCTAAATTCCATGTTGAACAAGGTTTGGATTTTTCATGTTTGGTTGATTAAAATCCATCAAGTTCAATTACTTGTGAGTAAAATTTGATTAATCTTCGTATTGGAAGATGTAATCTTGGAATTTTACACAAGTATGCAAGTTGGAAAATTTTTATCATTGGATGGTTAATTTATTTTTCCAACTCCCATTTGTCAAATCCATTATTAATTTGCATATTGGCAAGATTAATTTTGGACATAGCTCATTTTATTTTAAGCATAAAGTTAGACCTAATTTTGTTCAAAATTGAAATTTTGGATAATTTAGGCTTGTGCACCAATAAAATAAATTTTATTTAAGTAGGGCTTTATTTTATTTTATTTTATTTTTCCTCAAATTAATTCTAAAATGTAATTTAGAATTAATTATTGTCACACACAAATCAGAATTAAAAATTCAAAGTAAAATGCACGCAAATCGATGCAAAACCGCAAGCGTCACCTAGGCTAGCCGGGCTGCCTAGCAACCCACATGTAGGCTGCCTATGGTGCGCGCATGGCTAAGCATCAATGTTGCGTAGCTGTGTGGCGAGGGGTGCTATGGCTGGGCTTGGGCAGTGGCCTTGGCTGCTGGGTGCTTGGAGGCGCTGCTGGGCAGCGTGGTGGGAAGCACCAGCCAGCCCCCACTTGCTGCCAGGCGCCAGCATGCGTGCAGGCATGTGTGGTGCTGGCCAGCGTAGTGTGTTGTGCTGGGCGCAGCATGCTAGCACCAAGCGCCAGCCCAGCCCCTTCAATGCTGCTAGGGCGCGTGAAGCGTGAGCTGCTGGCGAGCTTGTGCTGCTGCTGGGCAGCGAGGCAGCAAGCCCCAGCCAGCCAGCCCACGGCTACCTAGCAGCCATGGTGCGCCATGCATCATAGAATGGGGCCTTGTTTCTTAAGTTTGAGCTATGATTTTGCGAAAATTTTGTCGTTTTAAATTTATTTTTGATAATTATTTTAACAAGGCTAAAAATCTCGATTTTCGATTTTGCAAAATTTTTCCAAATTATGGGTTATGCCGACATAATTAATCGGATTAATTAAGTACGGATGCGGAATTTAGTGGGAGCTTAATTAGTTGCGTAAGCTTTTTGCGTTTAGAAATAATGGATTAAACAACTTTGACTAGTTTTAATTAGGTGCGTTAATTGGATTAACCACCTAAGTTAGTTACTAGTTTTGCGTGTTTAATTATGTATTTCGTAAAATTGTACGGGCCATTCACAAATAGTGAATGGGTGAATGGAAGATTTTTTTTCAAAACAGTTCTTTGAAAATGGCAACTAGTGGGGCCCGACTAGGATAGAAAATACAGACTGTGTTCCGTTATGTATTTTTGTAAATCTAAATACGGTCTGCGAACCATTAAGTATTTTTGTACTATTAGATTAATCTTAGCCGTTCTAGCTAGCTTCTTTTATTTCATTTTGGCCAAGATGTCTCAAGACGGCATTTCCATGAAGATGAGCCAAGATGAAGACCCATGGAAATTGAAGATTTCAAGGGGTCATGCTAGTTGCCAAATGCATCTATTTTATGTCTTATATATATATATATATATTGTTATTATATATGATTGCTAGATGCATGTCTAGGATTTCTATTATGTTGCGACGATTAGTTAAATTCACTTAAATCAACCAACATAGGATCCCTAGGTCCCTTTAATAATATTGAGCTAAAATTTGCCGTTCCAAGAACAACACTTACCGAACTAATGCGCGTACGTGATGGACTACGCCAAAGCGAGACATCACTACTTCCCTAGGAACGTAAGGTATACTAGGTATACAAGTTGTCTTGGTTAAGCTCAACGATATCAGTAAGGAGTCCTTAGATGTCGTGGCAAAAGAGATAAAATGTCAAGAATGCATTAGATGCGACATTTTATCAAATCGAGAGTAGCTTGGAGCTATTAGCAATTAGATTGCTTACCTTAAGATATTTAATGATTAAGACAAGCCAAAGCATGCTTAACCATTTCTTGATCTTTGGGATCTCGGAATCATTTTATTCTCGCCCATAAGGGACATTTTAAATGCGTGGATAAAATGCTCAATAAGATTGAATATATGCATGAACGTTTTAAATTTCAACTTATTGATTTATGAATGGTTTTTCACTTCAAATTCTTTCAATTGTAGAACCATGTCTGCAAGTAACTCAAACAACAACCATATGTACCCGAAACTCCCCGAAAAGTTAGCTATCAAGCTTAACTTAACAAACCTTGAAGAATGGGAAGAAGAACTCATGAGAACTCTCCGGAGTTGTTCCAAAGAGTATGTTTTGGATACTTCCCTCCCAACCCTCTGTTCCAAGGAACTCTTGAGTGGCGAAACTTATTGTGCATGGTCAAAAGATTGCAAATTAGTGTCACAACTCATGGCTAACTCCATCCCGGAAGAGTGGAAAGAAAAACTTCCATTCTCTTTCCCGGACTTGTTCCTTGGAGGACTAAGGGATGTTGTCAATGTGAGAATCTCTAAGAGTTTCAACGACAACAATGATGGACTCTTGTTTGAAGTGACTAGGTCACTTACAGACATGAATGTAAAGCCATCGGATCAAGGTTGTATTGCGAAAGAGAGGTGCCATCTTTGGTCTACAGTCTGCAACACCAAGTTGAGACCGGGTATGCCCCTCCGACCCCATGTGGAAAGAATGACTAAGCTCTTCAAGCACATGGAACTCCTCAGAATTCCACTAGAAGATGGAATGGCTGGTCATATTATGCTCACTTCACTCCACTCAGGATATGATGTGCTAAAGGCATATATTTCTGAATCGAAGGAGACACATTCCTTGAAGAATGTGGTGGAGCTACTTCACTGAGCCAACTCATTTGGGGCAACCAAAAGACCGCAAAGAAGGAGGGATTTCAAGGTTAAGGCTAAGATGCATTGCTTCTATTGTGGCGGACAAGGCCACTTCAAGAGAGAATGCAAGCTCTTTCCAGAAGAGGAAGAGAGGAAAGGAGCATCTACCTCAGGTATCTTCCTAAACACTTGTGAATTAAGCTTATCATAAGGTATTGGATACCAAGTATGACTCACTTCATGTTGCCTTTTCAGGAACCAAGTGAGAAGCTTATCGAGTGTTGGTGCAAGAGCAAGAAGACGACAAAGATGGTTTTTCAATCGTGCTTGCATGCACCATTTTGTCTTTGAGATGTAATTAAAGCTAATTCTAGTTTTGTCATGCTTTTGAAATGGTGTTGGACACCAAGATGTTTGAAATGAAAGACTTCTAACGTAGTTGTTTCAAAGATTATCTTTCAAACATATGTTCAAATTAAATTGCATGCTTTACACAAAGAAAATAGGAATGATACCAAATGAACTAAGACCATCGAGTCGAATCAAACCTACTTGTGGCATTGTCGTCTTGGCCATATTAACATCAAGAGCATCAAGAAACTTCTTCAAGAAGGTGTTCTTGACTCATTCGACTTAGTGTCGTTAGAAAATTGCGAAGGATGCTTATTAGGCAAGATGATAAAACAGCCATTCTCCAAGATTGGAGAAAGGGCAAGTGACTTGTTAGGTCTAATAAACACGGATGTATGTGGACCAATAAGTACACCCGCAAGACAAGGTTACCAATATTTCATCACTTTCACCGACGATTATAGTATATATGGCTATATCTACTTAATGTCGAATAAATTTGAATCTTTTGAGAAATTCAAAGAATTTCAGAAAGAAGTTGAAAATCAACTTGGCAAGAAAATTAAAGCACTTCGATCGGATCGAGGTGGTGAATATTTGAGCCATGAATTCGACGATCACTTGAAATAAAATGGCATTCTTTCAGAGTTGACACCTCCCGGAACTCCTCAATGGAACGGAGGAATCGAACCTTGTTAGACATGGTTCGATCAATGATGGGTCTTAGTGAACTCCCTATCTCTTTCTTGGGACATGCGCTACAAACTGCAGCACTAACACTGAATAGAGCTCCGTCAAAAGCTGTTGAAAAGACTCCATATGAATTATGGACTAAGAAACCTCCTAGGTTGTCTTTTCTCAAGATTTGGGGATGCGAAGCATATGTCAAGCGATTAATTTCGGACAAACTTCACCCCAAATCGGATAAGTGTTTCTTTGTGGGATATCCAAAAGAAACCAAAGGGTATTACTTCTACAATAAATTCGAGAACAAAGCGTTTGTTGCTCGTGATGGTGTCTTTTTGGAGAAGGATCACCTTTCCAAAATGACAAGTGGGAGGAAAATCGAACTCGACGAAGTTCGAGAGGACGAGCAACAATGTCAACCTGACAAAACTGACAATCTAGAAGCTTTGGAAGCATCTAAGAAGATTGGTCATAATCAAACTAACAATGAAAATGCTCAACCAATTACCCTTGGTAGGTCGCAACGGCAAAGATCTCAACCAGACAGATACCTTGGTATCGTCTTAACCAATGATCAGGACATCCTAGTCATGGATGGTGATGAGCCGGCGACATACAGGCAAGCCATGACGAGCCCCGACTCTGCAAAATGGCAAGAGGCCATGAAATCCGAGATGAACTCCATGTCTGAAAATCAAGTCTGGGACTTGGTGAATTTGCCCGAGGGTTATACACCCATTGGTTGCAAATGGATCTTCAAAGTGAAGATAGAAAAAGATGGAAATGTATCAATATACAAAGCTAGACTGGTGGAAAAAGGTTATATACAAGTCCACGGGATTGACTATGATGAAACTTTTTCACCAGTTGCAATGCTAAAATCCGTTCGGATCATCCTAGCGATTGCTGCATATTACGATTATGAAATATGGCAAATGGATGTCAAAACCGCCTTCCTTAATGGAATATTGGAAGAAACTGTGTATATGACACAGCCAAAAGGTTTTGTCGATCCAGGCAACGCTGGAAAGGTTTGCAAGCTGAAGAAGTCCATTTATGGACTAAAGCAAACCAGCAGAAGTTAGAATCTGCGATTTGATGAAGCCATTAGAAAGTTTGGTTTTATCAAGAATCCAGATGAATCTTGTGTATACAAGAAGGTCAGTGGGAGTGATTCCTAGTCCTGTATGTCAATGACATATTTCTCCTTGGAAACAGCACAAAGTTATTGGAGTCCGTAAAGGGCTGGTTGGGAAAGTGCTTTTCAATGAAGGACTTAGGAGAGGCACAGTACATATTGGGCATCAAGATCTACGGGGATAGATCTAAGAGGATGATTGGATTAAGCTAGAGTACTTACATTGATAAGGTACTGGCTCGATTCCACATGGAGAATGCCAAAAGAGGGCATTTACCCATGTCCCATGGCATAACTCTCAGCAAGAAACAGTGTCCACAGACACCTATTGAGCGAGAAAGAATGAATCAGATCCCATATGCTTTGCTAATCGGATCAATCATGTATGCCATGATATGTACAAGGCCAGATGTATCGTATGCCCTGAGTGCAATGAGCCGATACCAATCGAATCCGGGAGAGGCGCATTGGACTGCGGCCAAGAACATCCTTAAGTACCCGAAAAGGAACAAGGATAAATTCCTGGTGTATGGAGGCCACAAAGAACTGGTTGTTGAAGGTTACACCGACGCTAGCTTCCAGACTGACAGAGACGACTTCAAGTCACAGTCGGGGTACATATTCTGTCTGAATGGAGGAGCGTTTAGCTGGAAGAGTGCCAAGCTGAGCACCACTACAGACTCTACAACTGAAGCCAAGTACTTGGCCGCTTCAGAAGCTGCTAAGGAACGTGTTTGGATTTGCAAGTTCATTAGCGAACTTGGTGTTGTACCCTCTATCAAGGGGCCGATAGACCTCTATTGTGATAACAATGGAGCTATCGCTCAGGCCAGGGAGCCGAGAGAGCACCAGAAGGTCAAACACGTACAAAGGCGATTTCACATGATAAGGGAATGGAAATCCGAAGGTGAAATCAGAATTTGTAAGATTGGCACAAATGATAATGTAGCTGATCCTTTGACTAAACCGCTGCCTCAAGTGAAACACAACAAACACATTGAGGCGATGGGAATCAAGCATGTTGGAGACTGGCTTTGAAATTCCCTGTACATGTGTTTTGATTAAATAGGATATTTAATGTAAGACACTGTATTAAAACCATTCATTAATGGAGTAACTAATTTTTGTGCAAAATTATCATTCACTCCATTACTATTTAATTGTGGTTTAGAATTAAATAATGAGTCCATTCGATTTACGGAAATATTCAAAACAGGGTATCAAGACCATGTCTTGGATAAAGAAACACCTGTTAAGTGAACATTGAATATTTAAATCGAAGATTGTCCCTAATCGAGGTCATCTAACAGATGGACGATTGATGACCGCCATAGATTAGTGTGTAGTATGATTTATAGCACCGTTTCTTGTGCTGCGAGGACGTGACGGTCATAAATCTTTTGCACAGGTACAGTTTGGAACTGTACTGGATAACACCTATGAGAGTACTTTAAGAATTTCAAATTTTTTTCATAAGTACATTTCTCATTATGACTATCGGAACTTGTTTCCTCCGACCATGAGTATTGTGAAGTTTTCTTGTTTGAGTACTAGACTCTTTGATGTTTCCTAACGTCTGTCGTAACTGAGGATCATAACGGGAACACTCAAGAGACTATGTCCTCTTAGTAAGAGGAACTTACAATACAAGACTGGGATTGTCCCCCTACTAACAATAGGGAAAATGTTTTGTTGTTTACAAGGCCGCTCGAAGAGCGAGACTGTGAAACTGCATGGCCGTGCTCAGATGGATTTTAGAAATCATCTGCTTATTGACAGTCGAACTCGGATATCGAGAAACACTTCTGAACGTAATAAGGATGACAAAGAATCTTACCTTATAGTTCACAAAAAAACATTAAGTGACATAGGAAATGGGCTATACACTGTATGCACACTTGTCCGGAAGGACAAGTGGGAGATTGAAAGGAATGGTGTCCTTCCAACAAGTGTATTCTTCCGATATAGGGTTCAGAATTATTACGGAGCTAATTCTTCAGTAAGGTCAAGTGATCTGAATGCCTAGGTGGAGGCCGCTTCTAATCAGTAATATCAATGTACAATTGATGTTACAGCTTAATCTTCACTAAACCCTTCGAGTCGAACCCAATCGACTCACCGATCCGAGGCGACGAATTAATCCGAAAGGATTTAATGAGTCAGCAGAGTTTTACGAATACAGACGTCAGATATCGAGCCTAGGGCGTCGAGACCGAGCGTCGTGAAATCACAAAGTAACAAGTATGAACATAGCCCTAGCACCACACTGGCCTGGCCATGTGGATGCTAGGCTAGTTCAGGCTAGCATGCACCTAGCATGGCTAGGCGCAAGCCTAAGCACACTAGGTGTGCTAGGCGCACCATCGCAACCTAAGTCCACCATCGTAGCCTAGGCGCACCATGGCAACCTATCGCAGCCTTAGCATCATGCCTAGGCGCTATCGCAGCCCTAGCATGATGCCTAGGCACCATCGCTGCCATCGTAGGCACTAGGCGCAGCTTGGGCACCATGGTAGCCCATCGCAAGTGTTATGCGCACCATAGCAACCCATAGCAACCTATCGCACCATCGCAGCACAAGCACAACACCATCGCATGGCTAGGCCAGTGCGTGTGTGCGTGTGCTTGTGCCTTGGCCCATCGCACCATGCGTGCTGGCTTGTGTGCTAGCCTTCGCATGGCAGCACCAAGCAGCGCACCATGCATGTGCGAGGGCCTGGGCGCCAGCATATTGCTAGGCCACGCACAGCAGCCCAGCATCACCACGCACCAAGGCTGCTGTGTGATGCGTGGGTGTGCGTGTGATGCGAGGCTAATGCACGCTATGCATGACTAGTGCGCATGGTGCGTATCTAGTGCATGTGCGAGGGATGCTGCGAGGATGGTGCGTGTGGCTGGCGAGGCAAAGGGGCCAGCATGCGCGGCTCGCTAGTAGCACGCATGCTGGGTGTGCGAGCATGTGCGAAGGGGTTCAGCGATGATGCGTGTGGTGCGTAGGATGCGAAGGCCAGCACTAGCGCCTAGCACTGCCACGTACCAGCATCAAGCATGCGAGGCTGCTGGGTAGCCTGGTGCTAGCTGGCTGGGTTGGCTGGCACTGCTAGCTGGCGTGCTAGCTGGCAGCAGCCCAGCAGCCCTTTTGGGTGAGGCGATTTTATGAGGGTGGGGACCAAGGCTTTGGGAAAGCCTTGGGGAGCAAGGCAATGGTCCCCCCCCCCCCCACCTCTCCATTGTCCTCACCTAACCTTCTCTCTCCCTTTGACACTTGTTGCATTGTGATTGAATTTAATTATTGATTTATTTTAGAAATAAATTAATTAGCAAATTATTCATTCTCCCACATTGGTTGGGGAATGAAGTTCAAGGGTTCATTTCCCTATAAATATCAAGCTTGGGTATTGGGAAATGAACAACCTTGAGTGGAATTAAAAAGTCAACTCTAAATAAGAGTAAACCTTTGATTCGTAAAACTCATAGTTACTTTGTCCGGGTCTTGACTAACCTTCAAGACTTAGGACTCTCGGGTCGGGTCCAGGGTACGATCCGTTGGAGATCTCGTGTTTTCAGGATTTTGAAGTAAGAGCTCTTTGGGAGCGAAGCACGTGACAAAGGTATAATTCTTGTTCTTAATCTTGTTTGATTAAGTTTAATATGCTTGTTAATTGTTTTAATTAAGGGGCGGGTCTTGGTGGTTTTCCTTTCGCGTAGTGTCGGGTCACTACGAAACCCTACAGTCCTGGCCAGGCGCCCCGACCATGACGGTGGTGGTCCATGCTCACGCTGCCGACGATGATTTACCTCGTTTTGCTGTGGCGACGACAGCTCTTCGGCGTCCCTCGGCTCTCCGGTCTCCCGCGGGGACCCAGTACGGCTCCACATTTTTCGATGTCAGAATTTTTCGTTTTTGGTAAGATTTCACAAATGGGAAAAAGTGTCAAACCAAGTGTCTTTTTCAATTCGATTTTTCGATGTCCGAATTTTTCGTTTTTGGTAAGATTTCACAAATGGCCAAAAGTGTCAAACCTAGTGTCTTTTTTAATTTGATTTTTCGATGTCATAATTTTTCGTTTTTGGTAAGATTTCACAAATGGGCAAAAGTGTCAAACCAAGTATATTTTGTGGGCTTTATGTAGTAATTTGTGGGCGATATTTAACAAATCCCAATGAAAAAGCCAGGCAAAACCATTTACTAAACATGACCTTTATTACCAAAATATGCTTCATAGAAATGGTGAACAATTCACCTTATGCCTTTGAAGTTAAAAATTCAAATCTTACCATCTACTTTTGCTTTTCTAAGGAGATCCCCTCTCCTAAATCCTAATGAAAAATATATAAAAAAAAAACATCGCGTTGGAATGTGTTATTCTTTTCACTATGTCAATCTTATCTTATATCTACTTTTACTCGGTTATAGTGTTTTCTTACCTTCCCTTAAACTTATAAACCAAAGTGTAAACTTGTTTTTGCAAATATCAGCTAGGATACGTGGACACTTCATCTAAGTGTCATGTCCGTGTCAAACACCATATCGGACACCGACACTCGTAGGATACACGACGATACGTCTAGGGGCATGTCCTACTATGATAAATTTGTTTTGCTTTTTGATACACCACCTTTCTACTATGATATGATTCGTTGTGATTTTTGACACACCACCGTATTATCTTTCAACTTTTTTTTAATTCGTTGTATTTTTGACACACCACCGTATTGTCTTTTCAACTTTTTTTAATGTGAAAATTTAAGTAAAGTAAGATAGATAAAGTAATAGTTAAATATAGGGTGCCTTTATACATAGTTCATTGTTATATGTGAACTAAGTATTTTGATATTGTTAATATGATATAGTGTGATCGAATAAGAGGATCGAATGACAATATAGAACTAGAGAGGGAAAAGAAATCAATTAGGCAAGTACTTTATGCTGATTAAGCTGATAATTCTGTTATATTTACATTTATGATTTCAAGTATAGGTCATGTATATAAATTTTGACATCGCATGCTTGTGTCTTCTTGAGATTGACATTTTCTTGTATCGTGTCAGTACCGTTTTCGTGCAACCTAGCTTATCAGCACATACAAGTTCCATTTTCTGAATTCATAAGCTTGTAGCAACTTATCAAAATTTGGCCCCCATAATAGCTTCAAATGAAACAGGTTTATTACCCTTATCTCACAAGGAAACAATGAAATACACAGAAATAAGAGGGAGATTCTCTTTTCGAAAAGGCAACATTTAAGAATAGCGCGCACTTCAGAAGTACAGCTTTTAAAGGTATGAAAACCTAATCTAACAACATTATTCTAGCTTTTGCTATTACACGCAAAACCCACTACCAAAATTACTTTTAAGAAGAGTAATTAAAAAACTAACTTTTAAACTCTTCAATGATGGGAAAACTTTTTTATTTTCGTATTATATGATGTAAAGTGTATTTCAAGATAAGTTTTTCTTAACTTTTTTTACGATATATACATCGAAATATTTGAGATTAAACACGTACTAAAAACTGTGTAAAAAGTAAATTAAAAACGACGAAAATAGGAGGGAGCAACATTTTGAACTCTTAGTAATGCTGTAGACCTGTAGCAATTCTTGTAGGTAGTTGGATTTACATAAATTCAATCTGCTCAGAATAACAGAACTACCATCATGCAGATCATACCTGAAACATCATCCAAATGCTACGTATATCATTTTGAGTTATTTAATTCGAAGTAATTTTGAGTAGCTTCTTGCTCCTGCATCAAAAACATCTAAAGGGTTGGTCTTGTGACCTGTAGCAA
The DNA here is from genome assembly GCF_001683475.1 of Chenopodium quinoa. Lineage (NCBI taxonomy): Eukaryota > Viridiplantae > Streptophyta > Magnoliopsida > Caryophyllales > Amaranthaceae > Chenopodium > Chenopodium quinoa. Next base: position 223,366 of record NW_018742726.1, on the reverse strand, counting down.
TCGAGACATCACACGAGCCACTTCCAATCGAAGTGGTAACTTCAGATATACAGGAGAGAACTCATTTGACAGGGAAAAAACAAAAGTTTGAAGTTATATTACAAATTTAAAGTAGCATATACACATAACAATCCAGCCACACAAATAGCACGAGTAGACTTTCAAAGTTTAGCTAAGAAAGCAAACCCAATGTCATGAGTCTAAGACTTCAACAACAAAGCAATATCAAAAACTGAAGTAAATAAACCCCTTAGGATTATAATTTTTTAATATGATACAGAGAGGCCTCTTGTTACTCGACCGCTCTGAAGCCATGCAGCTTTAGAGTTCGAATCGAGCAACAATGAAAACCTCATAGCCAAAGGATGACTTGCCATTCGATAACACAACCAAATGGAAGAGAGAAAGAGAGAAAATGACCACTTAGCGGAGCTTCATACATAATTTGCAACCAAAACTCCTTTGTAGCGGCTAAAGGGACAAGGTGATCGCTAATCCAGAAACATTCCACGATTAAAGCAACCATCCTTTTTTATGTCCCTTTCCTCTCTTATACTTTAAAAAGGTTGCAGCAGCCATCAACTGCTGTAACCCAGTTACTGCCCTGCCGATTTCCTTCCATATTTTGTAAAGGGTGGAAAGCAAAAGGACGGCCAGGATTGATTCCAAAGCAATCAAAATCTTTGCTGTAATACATGCTAGTCACTTCAGAGCCAGAAAAGTTTGGACTTTTGCAATCAGAAACTTCCTTTGAGGAGTTCAGATTTCCACCTTCAGACTGAAGGACTTCAGAGCCTGATGAGTGCGAAGAAAGAAAGGTCAGTTGCTCAGATGTCTTTTTTGTTTCCTGTTTATTCTTCTCATTCTCAAGATTCTTGGTGTTGAGGAAGCGTCCACCAGCACCCCTTGCTCGACGGCATGCATGGCGGTGCCGAGATTCATGAACATATGGCTGTGATTGCAACACAAACAGATAAGTTGAGTAAACAAGCGATTAAATATTACTCCAAGCAAAATAGAATATATACTTACAAAAATCATTTCAAATACGGAGTAGTTTATCAAACTAAATCTGGAAACTAAATTCATGAGACTGTCATCTATGGCAGAAAATTTTAAAGAAGGAAGAAGCAAGAAAGGCAATCTGTTAACCTAGGATTTACACTACAGTCTCTTTATTTTGCAAACCAAAGTACATAATTAGATGTTTAGCACTAAAATATTTCAAAAATAGATAGATAAATACACAAAAATCCCCTTGGAAGTTAGAAACACCAAATACAAACCTTTCCAAGTAATCATTGGGATAAATTATCAGAGTACAACATTACTTAAACATGTAATATGTTTTGGGAACTCATCACAAAATTACCTTAGACTTCAATGCATACCGAGTCAAAAACTCATTTATTAGTGATGCAGGTAAATAAGTAGTAGTAACTAAACATTTTGATACATATATTAGTGCAATGTGCAGAGTTGTTTCACCAACCAATTGAGAGCATATATCAGTTTGAAAATATGTGACGGTGAAAGGTTTCCAATATGTTACAATTGAAATAGATTAAAAATCAACTAAACTGACTTTTAGTAAGGAAAAAATAATTGGAGGCTAACAGTTTAACAAATGCATTACCAAATCTCAAAGTGGTACCTTATCCTTAGTTGACCTGTTTTTCAACCCTTCCTTTGCTCTCATTTTTCGGCGACGCATAATCCCATGATACTGTTTAGGGTTTACATAAATAGGCCCATCTTCAGTTGCCACACTAAATGGAAGCATAGCTCGCCCCTAAATTGCAAAAAGGACAATTCTTGTCACGAAACCTTGTATTCCATATGCAAACAGTAAAATTTTCCAAACATAATAGACCATTGCACACTACGTGCAAAATGGCAGACCACCAAACAAGAATTAGCTAGCTTGTTCACCCTTTAATTCCGGAGAATGTGTATGAACAAAAATATCAAGTTACGGTGTATCATAGCATAGACTAGTACACAACCAACAAAAAAAAAAGATTGTTTTGTGATAATAGCAAAACAGACAGACTCCTGTTAAGCATAAACATCATCATAATTCATACTTATTACATGCACAATCATGGTAAATACCCATAAAACTACATGAGATAAGATTTTTTTTATTTTATTTTATTTTTTTTTTATATTATATATATCCTAAAACATGACAGTTACAGAGAAACAGTGAAATAGAAAACAGGAAGATAAAATTTTTTTTGGTAAAGCAACAAACCGCTGGCTGAGTCCCATAAACTGCATATAATCCATGACATTGATCAAGAGGATGATTTGCATACACCTGAAGAGTTTATTTGAACAAGATTAGTATACTAGGAAAAGAAAGCAGCTTTATATAGTTAAGTTTATCAATAGAAAGACTTACCATTGGCTGACCAAGTCCAAGCTCAACATAATTCTTCTGTTGGGGAAGAGGGAACTGCTGGAAACTGTTGATTTGATGATCACGGCCATTGTTTTCTTTTATAGAGTTCTTGTTATCCTCTGAACACAAGAATTTCATAAATTAATGATCCAACCAATAGTCTCACAACATGGACAAAGAAAGCATTACAAAGGAAAAAGTAAGAAACATGCTGCCCGATAAAAGAGCACAGTGAGATGTGCTTGTTGCCTTGGAGTATAGCATAACCTCTCTGCTTCTTTACATCTATAAAGTACAAACAAATGTAGTGGTCTAGTGCATGCAGGGTAACCTTGGAATTTTATTAAATTACTCTATTTTCATCATTAGTCTATCAGGTGACAAATGGAGTTGGTGGACATGGACTTGGTGGTTAAGCTATTAGAAAACTGATTACATGAACCATCGAATTGAGGAAGATAGAATAACAAGACTTACAACAATTAAGATGTACAATAAAATCAAGCAAGACTTTCACACAAGCCTTCAAAATATTTTTCCTGTCAAAAATGGCAGTGTATAAAGTACAACAATGGTGTTACAGGATCCCAGGCAATGGATCAAACAATAATTGATATTACAAGAAATCATCATCTACTCCCGCAAACCTCTAGCTATCCAAAACAAAACAAAAAGGATCAAGGAGAATTGCAGCAAAGCAAAAGTCATAAATGTGCATTAAGTCCAACTTTTACCATCTTCCAAATGGTTTCATACTCTCAAGAGCAGATGAATCAATTTCCTGTTCTCCAAGATAGAACACAGCTGCGTATGTGCACTCCCGATTCACCAAGGACAACAAACTCTAGGTCTTTACACCAGGAAATTGTTTTCTATCCATGACAGGATGAAATGTACACTGAAAGCAGAATTACCCTAGGGTTCACTAACCTATTATTATGTCAACCTATTTCATACATCAAAAATTTGGAGTTGGTCATGAATTCTCACTAATCTCACTAAAGTATGACTGAACAAAGAACAAAATAGCATTCTAACTAATTGTTGTAAGTTGTGCCTTCAACTTGAACTCCAAAAATGATCATAGACAGTAAAAATATCCTTCAGAAGTTTAATTTCTTCCTTCATACCATGCCACTCAAATGATGCAGTTTAAGATATTGGACAAAGAGTTAGAGGTCTTCCATTGATATAATTGCCTGCCCTAAGATATTAATATTGGAGTACTGCTTCGAATAAAAAGCAATGCCAGTCCTAAAGAGCAACATCACACATTTACACTCTATCATAAACTCGAAAATGTGCTGAATACTTTAACCACGTTTATTACAATTTTCCTTCATCTCACTATAGAAGATTCCGAAAGGTAGTTTATACCATAATGCCCTATTTCAACATTGTAAACGTGCTAAATTTAGGGGTAAAAAGCATACAATTGTTTTCAACTCTTTGTACTTAGCCAATGAAAGAGCTTAAAGTTAGATTGAATCATACACAAAAGTACTGTTAGCAGCAAAAAACAAGCCCTTAATTGAGATTTTTTTGCAATAGTCTAATCAACAAACCAGAGGACTACCACAAAACTCGACAAATATTCTTCTCAATACAGCAATAAGATATTTCAGGCCACAAAACAGGCGTAAAGTTTTTGCCAAATTGAGCGTTCCACATATTATATACATTATATAATTGTGATACTAATGAGAATGTAACATGGCTCACATACACAAGAGCATAAAGCTCAGAAAAGTTGAAATCCAGAAATTTACCAGCAGAAAAGGAAAAATGGAAGACCCCTTGTTTTTCTTTCTCAGATGCTCCATTCATTATGTGCTCCGATTTTTGGTGCTCACCAATCCAATCGATTTGATTGAGATTCGATGAATTCATTTCATCTTGTGATCCAGCAGCAACCCACCAAGGCATAGACCCAATCGACGAAATCTGACGGTTCGTTCCACTCTTCTGCATCCCTATATGCCCTTTAAATTGCTCTTTCCAGTGTACACCCTATTCACCTGTAAGGAATTTCATTGACAAATCGGAATTAAACCCCGAAAATCAAGAATGATATCCACTACCCTTAAGTACACAGCAGATAAAAGCAAAAGACTACAGCAATCAAAAGCTCCACTCACCAACCTCCCAAAAAGATCTAGATTTTTGTGGTAAAAAATTAGTCCATTTCATGACTATATAGCTCAAAATCCCCCACCCCAGGACAATATATATTCTCTTGAAACATAAATAAATAAATAAATGAAACTCCAACTAAAAAATACAGCATAAATAAGAAATCAGCCATAAAATAAATGATCCGGTAATTAAAAAAATTACTAGAAGGGAGTGTTTCCAGCAAATCTTAAACAATCTACAGTATAAATCAACATAATCTATGCTAAACCTCAAAAAATAAGATGAAATTTTATCATGACATGATATAAAAAACTATAACCTAACATCATAATATGAAAACCGCCACTAACGAAAGAAAAGTGCCCACCAAAAAAATCATCAAAGATTCCATCTTTATTAACATAAAAAAATAAAAAATCAATACCCACTTAATTAAATGAGCAAAACCCAAAAATTTACCCATTAAAATAACTAACACAAAGAAATAAGCAGAAAAATCATTAAAGATTCAATTTTTACTAAAATGAACAGTACAAAAACCCCACTAAAAGAAGACTCAAATAATTAAGCAAAAAAATAATTACCAAACCCTCTCATAATGAAATAGAAGGAAGCAGATAAAGAAGAGTAAGTGAAGAGTTGAGTACTGTTTAGGGTAAAAATTACTCTGACAAATGGACCAATCCGGACCTGCCACGTGTCCATCACGTGGGCCAATCAGCGTCCGCCATTTTTCACCCTAAGAGGTCCAACATGGACTAATCAGGCCACGCCACGTGGCCTCCCATATGCCAAATAGGCAAAATGGCCACCAAGGCCCAAAGTTCGAGAGAAGCCCAATTTGCCCTGGTTAACCTAAACCTAAAATTGGCACGCTTCTCAAGACTATAAATACTTAATTAATCCTCATTAAAGGGGATTCAACAGAATGACTCTCACCTAGAGAAAACCAAAACACATTGATCACTCCTCCCCTAGAGGAACCAGATCTCCCACCTTTACTTTCCGCATTTATCACTCCTCAAACAAGTACTAACTTGACCGTTGGAGGCGGAGCTCCCACCACAAGGAGTCTCCGTTGTTTTGCAGGTACAGGCGCAAGGATACCAGTCCCGGAATTGTAACTCTCCCGCAGGACATCAGAAACCCCGAAACATTTTGGCGCCGTCTGTGGGGAGAGTACTTTCGAGATGGTATCACAGTCTGTACCGATTCTAAGTGAGAAGCGTCCCATGGACGACCCCCTGGTCCAGTCAGACCAGGGTACCGACGAAGAATATGAAGTCGAGACTCACACGGCCCCTGACGGGTCCCTCAGAGCTCGACGCACCCGTCCCATCGAAAGGAAGGAACGGGGAGACTGCCTGGCTGAATCTAGTAAACCAGTTGGCCCGCCGCCTAATCATCAACAGGCGGCCGAGGGATCTGCCCCTATCACCAGGAATGAACTCATGACCCTCATGAGTAGTTTCAAGGGGAGATCCAAGACTTGATCAACCAAAGGGCGCTTGTTCCTGCAAAGGAACAGTCGGCCAAATCAAACCACTCCCAGTTGAAGTTACATACGCCTAGCACGACACTCAATGGGTACATCCGGCAAAATATCAGCCTCCCAGCATTCGGCCCGACAGCCAAGTACTACAAGCGTCGTACGGTCGGATGCCAAGAGTCGTATGGATAGGCTTGTAAGCTGTTATTAATTTTATTATCAAATCATTATTATGATATTGATTTTAAAATAAAAAAAAATATTCATTATTATCAAATCATTATCATACGGCCACATGCGCCTAACTTACTGATTTTGTATGGCAAAGCTCCACCTAAGAGCCTTAGGTGGCAACCTACTACAAAGTTAATCTTAGCATTTGATATTATCAAGTGGCATAAGTAGTATCATAACTACCAGCCCACATCGCTATATACATAGCCGGCTCCCATGATGCTTGTCACTAACAGCTTCCTCGGTCGGTTGTTCTACATGTCTAGGAAGCCTGCTGTTTTTCCTTCGATAAAGGCCCGACTGTGAGTGCAGTAGTGGCATGCCAACGTCGAGCCTTTGAGCTTTTAGGCGGCAACCATAAGAGCAGCCCTCATTCTCGCATAAACAGCCAGCTCTATATGATGTTTTATCAAGGTACAGTCGCAAGGTTTTTGCTCAAAATATAATGCCAAGTATACTTGATACAAATGAGTTTGGTTCCAGCTTGTTCTTCCAAAAGCAAACAGCCAAAATACTCGCACATATAAAAATCTCTCGGCCTGCCGAGAGGAGTAGCGCTTGGCTCGTAGTAATATAATTGGCCATGAGAGTGAATGCTTTAACTTGTTCATGTGCTAGTCTCTTATTGTGAAAGCTGGGCATTGGCGTCTCGCCCAAGGAAGCAGGCGGCCAGTTGACAGCCGACCTAGTCCTAGCCACGAAGCATGACAAATCAGCTAGCCATGCTAATGTAGGCGACACCTAAACAGCCAGCCCAATCCGAGCCACCAAACAGCCGGATTGATCACTTCAAGAACAAGCAACTCAAAAGGCCGAGACGAATGAGTTCGTGTGTATGTAAAAAATAGGCAGCTAGGCAGCTGTATTTATGTATGGGAAGCATTGAAACCGGCTGTTTAGCCATCAAGTAAATCCAACAAACCACTTGTCTTTCATGAAAGCAGGCGGAATCCACAGCGAACGCATCAAGCAATGCGTGAGGTGATATGGGTCTTCATGTTTTGTAATGAGGGCCGAGTCTTGAATCACTTTGGTCTAAATAATGCCCAACACGATCAAAAACATAATTAAAACAAGCGGCAAGCTGATCATACGGCATCATGTGGCCGAATAAAATTTTGAAAGTTAGCTCCATTGAGAAGAGCAGCTCAGCATCCTTACCAAAGCACCATGTAAGCTCAAAATGAGTGCCTTTTGAAATTTCATAGTATCATGGGTAAACATCAAGAATCAAACGACACATTGCTATTGTTTGTAAAGAAACAGCCACCATGTGTATGCACGCAACATCAAGTCCCTTGTATGTCTATAGACAGCCGGCCTAGTCCTAGCAACACAGCAAGGAGGCGTCTCTAAAACACATCCGGCTTGGCTGAGTTCAGATGGTCGAAGCATTCGAGAGCAGGCGGCATCTAGGTGTCGTAGCTCAAGCTAGCAGGGGGCACTTGCAACCAAAGAAGCTAGCCATAGTAAAACATGCGGCACATGAAACACAATTATCGTGCTAAGTTCAAATATCATGCTGAGATTTGACGTTGATGCTGGGTACGAGTACATGCCAAGTAGATGCTAAGCTATCCATTCGTCCAACCAAGTGTGTATCCATGTGTTTGAAGAGCCGCATGAAGTGATCATCCAAGCCAAATTTATGAGCCCAAGAGTATATAACTCAACTTGCTAAGTTAGGGAATCCTCATTGCTCTTATTTCAGCCGGCATTCAGTGCTCAGACGCTCAATAAAATCAAATAGTCGGCCACCCTTGTTAATGAAAACAGGCGGCCACAAGTGCTCTTCAAGACTCAAGCCCAGTCCCAGCTAGACTCACCTTAAACAACCGGCACTTGGTTGAAAGGGCATGAGCAAAAGTGGGTCTTCATACTTTTTAAATGGGGACCGAGTCTTATGATCATTTTTGTCTAAATAATGCCAAGCACGCAAATAGCATGCAACCGGCATCATGCGCTAGTCACCTAGCTTCAGCCGGCATTTACATTATGGCTTATAGTATTGTGATGCAATGAACAAAGCCATGATGAAACGACACCTTTGTTCACATGTAAACAGGCGGTAAGGTGGTTAACCTTCGAACTTGGCTAAGCAAGGAAAGCAAGAAAGCCATTTACCGGCAATGGAGCTAGCAATGTTACAAAGCAAGTGGCACATGCTCACTTAAAAGTCAGTGGTTAACTAAAGTGGGCAGCCTTATTGGTTGGATATGAGAAAAACAGAGCAACCTTCGTATTTTGTTAGACAATCCATAATAAGCATGGATGGCCGAGATCATCAAGCAAATCATCATGAGAACAACCGACAATTTCTTGCAAAGTCAGAACCTTTATTGCTCTTATTTTAGTGAACGGATGCGCAATAAAATCTAGCAACTTCTCGTGGACGCTTCAGCTTGGGTAGCCGACACTTCGATGGCACCTTCATTGGTCCTCACAAATAGGCTAGCAGGCGGCAGCTCAAACTCCAACCGGCACATCATGGTAACAGCCGGCCTATAACCAAGCATGATAAATTTTAGAAATTCTTATGGCAACAAGAGTTCTATGGTCACAAGAACAGTCGACATTTAGTGGTCGGATGACTCAATGAAATCAAGTACCACCTCGTAGACGCTTGAACTTTAGTGGCCGGCACTTCAATTTTTGGCATTGATAAATAACACTACATTGGTCCTTATCATTATTATAATTTTCCCTCGAAAAAAAAAAATTGCCTAAGGTTATTAAACCCGGCAGCATAGTCAGTAACCAATTGAAGACCGTCTCCCTTCAGGGATTACCTCCACTTATTTGTGTGACAGTAAGAGAGGCGGCATGAATAGTAGTCGGCCCCCTATACAATGAAGTCTCGTAGCTATGAAAGCAGCCGACTCTCATTAATAACACCATCCATCCTTTATGGAAGGGAACTAGGTGATCCATCTGCTCTAACACTTGAAATGATTTCAATACTTGATACTGATTCAGAGGGGCAGGCCGCCTATACATTTACAGTCGCCTACTCTCCATTGAGTATTTCACTTTATCATCAGAGGGGCATGCCGTCTGTACCTTTACAGTCGGCTACTCTCCATTGAGTATTTTACTCTATCTTCAGAGGGGCATGTCGTCTGTACCTTTACAGTCGGCTACTCTCCATTGAGTATTTTACTTTATCTTTAGAGGGGCATGCCGCCTGTACCTTTACAGTCGGATACTCTCCATTGAATATTTTACTCTATCACCATAGGGGCATGCCGTCTGGACATACAGTCGATTCCAAGACAGACGACCACCCTCCTATACTTAGCTAAAAAATGATGGTGGCCTGGCCGACCCTGTGCCTAAATAGGCAGCTGCCCTCCTCTTACTTAGCATCTGCGTCCACCAAAGGACTAACCAAGGCCACAGGCCGAATGATCAGACCAGGCGCCAAGCCAACTGATCCAATCTTCAAAACTAATACGACCTGTCCCAACATCATAGCAGGCGTCCGACAGCATCCCTCCGGATGAAATTCGTCGCAGAGAGCAGCTCCCTTTTGGGTGGAACATTGCTCTATAAACTAATTACACGGCACCTATACGACTGTCCCCAAGGGCAACCACGTAGCCGTTTTTGAGACAAGGATAACTCTATCACTAACCAAACCAGTGGTAGCAGTTGACATCCGAGTCAGATGACCGCCTGTATTACTTGGGATAAATGCAGGGGGTACCTCTTAAGTTAATAGCCAACAAACATTGGCGAATCAAAAGGTTCAGCCGGCCTCCGCCGCCTGGTACCTTTACTACTCAAGCAGGAGTGACGGCGACTGAGTAACACCAAAGTTAACTCATAGTCACTCTCTCAAACTTAGTATGGAGCCTAAAAGGTATGAGTCGTTCGCCTGTTTTTAGCAAACAGGGGCTCTCAACCACTACTCCTGCTAGGTTAACAACCTTTGAGTTAATAGCCAAGAAAAACTTGGCGAATCAAGGGGACTATCCGGCCCCCGCCGCCTGGTTTCCCTACCACTCAAACAAAATAGGCAGTGATTAACTAACCGCAAGGTTAACCAGTCGCCCTCCTTAGTACGGAACCTAAAAGGTATGAGGAGTCCGCCTGTTTTTTGGTAAACAGAGGTACTCGACCACTATTCTTACTAGGTTGGCTATACTTAAAGCTGTCGTCTGTAACCCAGCAGGCGTAGCTACTTTGGTTGGACGTCCTGTCTAACGCCTGCTTCTATGCAGCCACCAAAGCAGACGACCAGCCATCCCCCAACGAAATAAACTAAGTACCAAACTTAGTATATTGAATCAAAAGAGGCCAATGGCCGAATAATGCTAAACGCTTACCCCTTATGCAATAGTTGACAGTCCACCTGATCAGGGGCTATCTGCATAGTGGGGCAAAGAATCGGCATCTGTCTAGTTCGGCGGCAATCATTATTATGATTGATTAACTTTGAAAATGTCATACCGCCCAAGGTATCAAAATTTTCTAAGTTAATCAAGTCCATCTCCCATTAGAACTAGACAAGATGCCGACCTAGCAAAGCTTCGAGGGTCTAACTTTCGAAAGGAGCAATCCCTCCTGGAAAGAGAAATTACTCCTTCCGAGGGGCAAATGTTTAGGGTAAAAATTACCCATGACAAATGGACCAATCCGGACCTGCCATGTATCCACCACGTGGGCCAATCAGCGTCCGCCATTTGTCACCCTAAGAGGTCCAACATGGACTAATCAGGCCACGCCACGTGGCCTCCCATATGCCAATTAGGCAAAATGGTCACCAAGGCCCAAAGTCCGAGAGAAGCCCAATTTGCCCTAGTTAACCTAAACCTAAAATTGGCACGCTTCGCAAGACTATAAATACTTAATTAATCCTCATTAAAGGGGATTCAACAGAATGACTCTCACCTAGAGAAAACCAAAACACATTGATCACTCCTCCCCTAGAGGAACCAGATCTCCCACCTTTACTTTCCGCATTTATCACTCCTCAAACAAGTACTAACTTGACCGTTGGAGGCGGAGCTCCCACCACAAGGAGTCTCCGTTGTTTTGCAGGTACAGGCGCAAGGATACCAGTCCCGGAATTGTAACTCTCCCGCAGGACATCAGAAAACCCCGAAACAAGTACCGTTGAAGAAAAATGGAAGAAATAAATGATGTTAAATTAAGGAAGTTGAAATTCGACCCATAATATGAAGGAAAATCTAGTCTCAAGGTAGGAGACATAAAAAAGGAGAGAGAAAATGGAAGAAGATAGAGACTGGGTTTGGTGTTCTTATATGAGAGTTGTGAGACTAGTGGGGACAATAATGGAGTAACCAATCGGGTAACGATTTCATGCAAGGTTCTTTTTATTAAATTTATTAAAATTAAAATTAAAATTAAAATTAATAATGATGATTTAAAAAGCACTATGATTTTTTGGTTTTTTGTTTCCATTGATTTATAATACTATATTAGTCGGTATGAAGTCTCACGAAGCCACGATTGTAAGTTCGAATACCCGACCCCCCTAGAATTGGGAAGGGTTGGATGTACGAGGATAATGAAAACTTGATCCTACTTTATTAACCTAATTTAAATGTCGTATAATCAATAAAGATGCTATTAATGAGAATCAAACTTCCAACGAGATATTAAAAGTTTAAATTATGTATTATTATTGGATTGTGATGGATATTGAAGAAAAACTTTAGGGAGAATTGGTTTTATTAATTTTAAATTTGGGTCATTTGCTTTTAATAATTCTAAGTATCGATTATTAAGGGGCGTTTTTTAATCAACAAGCAAAATGACCGGTGACCTGATTAAAAGGTTACTTTTTTAAAAAACAAAAAAGTTTACCACGTGTCAAATGTTAATTGGTAAAAAAAAATAAAAAATAAAAACCAGCCACCTTCATCCTACCGCAGCCCCACACTCTCCCTCCCTTCCTAGCCCCCACCAGAAACCACCATCTCCCTCCCCAACCCCACTGAAAACCACCCCTTCCCTGGAAACTACCTGCAGCTCCACCCCCTTTCCTCGAAACCACCGCAACCCCACCCCTTCTCTTGAAACCACCCACATCCCCACGCCCTTCCCTTAAAGCCACCATTTTCACCCCCTCACTTTCCCTGAAACCACCACAACCCCAACCCCCTTCGTCAAAAACACCACAACCCCACACCCCTTCCCTCGAAACCACCACACCCAAACCTAGGTTCGTTTTCAAGGTGGTTTCAAGTGCCAAAACCACCACATTCGAACTTAGGCTTTAAGGTAGGTTTTGGCTTTTGGGTGGTTGGGGTTGGGTTCTTGGTGGGGCTAGGGGAGGAGGTCGGTTTGTGGTAGGGGGAAGGAGAGGTGGTTTCAGGTGAAGGGCTGAGGAAGGGTGGCGTTGGCGGTGGGGATGGGATAATGGTTTTAATTTCTTTTTTTCTTTTTTTTGATTTTATTTTTTTAACATTCGTTTTTTTTAGATCAACCACGTGCTAACACGTGTCAAAGTAACCTAGTATAGTATGTCATTGACTTTTGTTGATCGATTTGGACCTGTTAGAAGAAAACACCCTCAAAGTTGGGATTATTCAGAAATCGTCGATAGTTGAAATTATTAAAAGTAAATAGGCCAAAGTTGAAATTAATAAAACTAATTTTTCCAAAATTTACATAAATATGCCAATCAATTAATATTCACATTGTAATCAATATTTTTGTCCCAATTTGATTTTTTTCTTAATCTTATGTTATTGTTAATGGATCACTAATGCAATAATTATTCTATCATTTTCATCCATATAGCACCATACATAATATTATTTTAAATAATGTATTATCAATATAATTCACTATATTCATTATTTAATTATTTATGGATTAGTAATTTTAGTATCATCATAAGAAGTTTACTGACTTTTATATGTAGCTGTTTACAACACGTGACCAATTCTCACGGGGGTACTCTATTAGGGTTATAGGGGTTACTTTTTTAGAAATATATAGGGGTTACGTTGTTAATGTTGTAAAAGTTACTTTATTATTTAGGATTAATACCATTTTTTAATCCCAACTTTCACCAATTTAGTTTCATTAATCCCAACTTTGGATTATTCCTCAATAATCCCAACTTTAAGGTGGCCTATCATTCTTCATACTCAACCGGTAACTAAACCTGTTATATCAGGCCACTTGACATGTGACAAGTCGTGATTGGTCTAAAAATTAAAAAAAACAAAAAACAGAGGAAAAAAAACCACAAAATCAGAAAAACCCAGCTAACCTCCCCTCCCCCACCGTCCCACCCTAACTCCACTACCACTGCCCAGTCTGCCGCCCCTCCCCTCGCTGGAACGCCGCGTCTTCACCACCCCTTGCGTCGCCATTTTCCCCCATCCCCGAAACCCCCTCCCATTCCCCTACGCAACCATCATAACCCCAAAATCGCAGCCTCGAAACCCACAATCACAGCCACGAATCTCCAAAATTACTGCCACTAGCCACAAAAACGGAGGTTTCAGGGGAGGTTTAGGTGTTTTCGAGAGTAGGGGAGGGGTTTCAAGGGAGGTTCACGACCGATCGGCGTATAGGTGGCCGGATTTCGTGGCAGGTGTCAATTGAGAGGATAGAAAAAATGAAAAGGGGTTTTGTGTCGAGGCCAATTAGCCGGCGGAAGGAGGGGAAATGGTTGGCGACGATACCGAGAGGTTTTCTTGGGGAAAACCGGCGCATTTGGGCGGTCCGACGGCGTCATCGGGTGGCTGGCCGGTTTCGTGGCTAGCGTCAAGGTTTTCTGATTATTTTTTTTAATTTTTTAAATTTTGGTTTTTTGTAAATATTTTTTTAACCAATTAATTTATGACACATGTCACTTCAACAAAAAAAAAAAAAAAAAAAAAATTAACCCATTCAACCGGTAACTGGTTTTTGGGATTGAAGAATGATAGGCTACCTTAAAGTTGGGATTATTAAGGAATAATCCAAAGTTGGGATTAATGAAACTAAATTGGTAAAATTTGGGATTAAAAAACAGTATTAATCCTATTATTTAAGTGCTACTCAATAAGTATAATTAGGGTTATTATGTCATATATTAGGGGTTACTTACAGAAGTTTTCAATTAATCATTTGTGATAAAAGCTTGTAAGAGGTACAATTCATTTTACGATATTATACAAGTATATGAATTTCTTAATAGTGACTACATATATTCTAATACTCTATCCGTGTTTAAATAATTGAAATGTTTTGACTTTTAGTGCTATTCATCTAATTCACTTTGACTAATGTTTGTGATTTATAAATAAGAATAGATATAGTCTTGTGAGTACACTACTAGTCTACTACATTTTTTATCTTATACATAAAAATATTGTTACATTAGCCTTTACTCGTTCGTTGCATTTGGTCAAAGATGTAGTAGTGGTATTTGTTAGAATTGTCTTAATAAATAGTTTATGTTATGAAATATTTGTGGATATCCATTATCCTCCTTTTATCATTCCGGAATATTCTAGATCTAGGGTTTATTGTTATCTAAGCAAACCCTAGTTATATTGTATGTATATATATCCCCACTCTATGGATTAATAAACTGATCTATTCTCTCTCCATCTCTCATATTTTCTCCTTATTTTATAACACGTTATCAGCACCATTGCTCTAGATTAATTTCAATATCAATTGAAGTATCATAAATTACTGATCTCAAAAGACAATCAAAGTAACTCCCAACATACTCTCAAATTTTTCTCCAATACTATTACCTCTTGATTTCATGAACATCAACCAGAAAAGTAATTTCCCTAACCCCTCTGCCGAAACCACCGTTGCTCTGCCGATACCACAAATCCTTGTTCGTTGGGCTTGTATGTACTCGTTCTTGCACTCTAATTTTAAGTGAATCATGTCAAACCTTGCAAAACTCGAATTTGTTGCTCTTGATATTACAAGAAACAACTATCTGTCTTGGGTGTTAGATGCTGAAATACATTTAGACGCAAATGGACTTGGTGATACTATTAAAGAAAACAATACTGAAACAAGCCAAGATAAGTCTAAAGCTATGATATTCCTTCTCCATCACCTTCATGAAGGCCTTAAGACTGAGTACTTGACTGTTAAAGACCCACAAGTCCTTTGGAGTAATCTAAAGGAAAGGTATGACCACCAGAAAACTGTGATATTACCAAAAGCTCGTTATAACTGGTTGCATTTAAGATTACAAGACTTTAAGTCTGTGAGTGAATACAACTCAGCCATGTTTAGAATTACATCACAATTGAAATTATGTGGAGAGAAAATCACGGATGCAGAAATGTTAGAAAAAACATACTCTACTTTTCATGCAAACGATGTTGTCCTGCAGACACAATACCGTGAAAAGGGTTTTACAAAATATTCTGAATTGATATCTTGTCTCCTTGTGGCTGAGCAAAATAATGAACTATTAATGAAAAATCATGAATCACGCCCAACTGGCTCTACTCCATTCCCTGAAGCGAATGCGACATCCCATAGTGGGAAAGAGCAAAAGGCTAGAGATTACGCCAGCAGTCGTGGTCGAGGTCGTGGTCGCGGCCGCGGACGTGAAAATGACCGTGGTCGAGGTGGTCATTTTAGGAACTCATACTCTCACCAGAAGTGGGACAATTAAGATGGAAATAAGAATGAGAAGGATAAAAATGAAAATATATGCTACCGTTGTGGAGGAAAAGGCCATTGGTCTCGTGTGTGTCGCACACCAAAACATCTAGTAGAACTCTATCAACAATCAGTCAAACAGAAAGGAAAGAAAGTGGAAAGAAATTTGGTGTACGAGGATGGCGAAGGTGATTTTGATTACAGTGATAAAACTCACCTGGAAGCAGCTGATTTCTTTCCTAATCCTAAAGAAAATAATTGAATAAATTATGATCCATTGGCGAATAAACACTATTAGTTAGTTTGCATTTATTATAGATATTTATCGTAGTACTATGATTTTATGCTTTATGGAACATTTTTTTTTGGATATTTTTATGTTTTCGGATATTTCATTATTATTATTATCAGTCATTTATTAATTTAAGTTATTTAGTTTAGTGAATCTTATTTTAGTTCCTTTAATTCTATTAGAAGATTAATTTGAGAATTTTTAGTACAAAGGTTTGTATAATTGGGCAAGAGGAACGAATATGAGTCTTATAAGAATCATTTTACTTTGCTTGATATATGCATTGATAAAAGAATTTATGGCTTAAAAGGTGCAAGAGATTTAAAGGTAGTTGGATTAATTTAATGCCCCCACATGCTAGGATTAGGGGGAGATAGTATTTATTTCATTATTTTATGTAATCTTTGCACATATATAATAAAATATATTGATGGTCAGTTTGGTACATACATTAACTTAAATATTAATGTTTTGACTAATAAAAGTGGCCACATGTTAATTAATATAATTCAAAAATGATACCATCCTAAAGATGGATATGAATAGATGTCATTCCTAAAGCACGCCTAAAGCATGGTAGCCGTAGTCGAGCCCAATAGATTTCAAAGATAAGAATCTTCAAACAGGAAAAGAGCAATTATTGACAATAGCAAATTTGAGGAAGTAATACATTTTGATAGATCTTTATAAGAGATTATATATAATAAAATGAATATGTACCATATTTATATAGGGTACTCTAGAAGAGTATAGAATTATCCAACAAGCTTAGCATGTATCAAGATTATAGTCAAAGCTCCAGCAGAGTATAAAATTTTGGATCAAGTATTAGTTGATTGTCTTGCCGATTACATAAAGAAACACATTTTGGTGTTCTAATATCACATCATATTCATGGCCATGCATAAAGTAATATTAATAAAGTGATCATTAGTGTTGGAATACTGACCAGAGTTCAAATTCAGAGAAGTGATTGGATGTGATAATTAAATTAGGCCATCCGGGTTTAATAATTACCCGTTATGGAAACTTGAAATTTCATTTGATAATGTGCTGACACTTTCTCATGTTAGATATATATAATGAATTGAATGGAAAGACATAACGTTGAGATTGAGCTTTATTTAGATTGTGATTTAATAGTTTGTTTTGAAGAAATTTCAAGAGATTATATGCTAGTTTTGAACAATTTTGCATGTGAACAAGCTAAGTAATAATAAGTGGCTAGAAGCTCACTAAAACAAGTTGTGTGTAGAGAGATTTTGAGTAACAAGATGCTCATTATCAAAATATTTGGAGAATTAGAAGATCTCCATACAGTGGCTTTACAATTTACATGCAAGTGGTTAATCTCTTAATTGGGGCTATTTTATGTCAGCACATAAGAAATAGAAGAAAGAAAAACGTACAACTACACAACACATGTCTCCCCATTGACATTGATCTCCAGAAGAGAACATATTATGGAAATTGTAATAATAAATACATATGTGTTATGCAATGTATATCTAATAAAGAAATGATTTTTCTTTAAAATTGCTCTCTAGAAGAGAAAAAACTTGTTCAATACAAAACTTCTGAGAGATAAATCTTGATTGTAATCCTTACAATGAAATGAATTTTAATGCAAATTTATATACTAAGTTGGTATAGAATTAGACGCCCCTATAAATGAGATATTTTACCAACTTAGGGGGAGAAGAATCGGCAAAAGTTGGAAAATCGAAAAGAATTTGATGATCCCTATAATGATAGTTTGAAAAGTTATATTCCAACTTTTGTCTATATATTATCAAGATATGTTGCACATTTATGATTTGATTTGTATTTAGTTATGACTCATGTTGCATAGCGTTGAAGATACATTTTGGTCATATTATGTGTATACATTGAGATAAAATCTTGCTAATTATACTTGAATCACTACACCTGAAGTGTGGGTTGTATGATCGGTTCCAAAATAAAGATATGATATATGGCAAGATAGTGCAGTTAATACTAATAGCGTAATAGTATTTAAATACCATAGTGTATGAAATACCGTAAAAGTGGTATAGATATCTGAATTATTACAATAGATGGCCTATGATGTAAGAAAGTTATGATGGTACTGATAAGAAATGTATTCAGATATCATAGTAAAATAGCATGCAAAATGTACGTTAAAGGAATTTTATGATACTGGTACACAAGGGAACCGATGAATAATATGCATATGCATAATAGAGTGGACCAGTGAATAAGGGATCTGAAATATATGTCCATTTTGATGTGGACTAGTGAACCGATGAAATATGGATTTTTAAATCCACACTGTACAGTTCTTGCATTATTTTGAGTCCTATGTATGTTTATATGCATGTATAAGTCATAGGTTAACTGATTGTTCATTGAAAATGTCAGTAGTTGTTAGATGCATTACTTATTGTATATTTTGCTTAATATGTTATCATGTTTTATATATCTCATATTGCATGCATTAGTTTCTATACAATATTTGTGGTGTATGTGCATGTTCATTCAAAGTATAGTAAGGCATATTTACAACTTTGATGGAAGATTAGAAAGACATATTTATATTCCAACGGGCTTATAATTATGGTGAAATTATATATGACGCTGATCTAATATTATTTATGAATCATGTAAGAGAAGTTCCCGAAGAACTTATATGCAACATATTTATAGCCCTACAAATTTTATATCTTAAATATTGCAATTATTATCAAACTCTTGAAAAGTTTATGTGACTACATCATTGACTTCTCAACCTGAAATTTGAGCATATGAAAATTAGTGAGATTTGCTTTTGTATTTGCAAGAGAGCCATCGTTTCAATTATGAAACGTCTAAGGAATATCAATGGAATACTTATGCGTGAGAATGCTTTCTTATGGTCTAAAAGAACCATGATTAGCATTTCTAAATACATGTGTTATATTATAATTTAGATGAGATTGAAGAACGACATTAATAATATGAAGTTTTGTCATCAAATTATTCTTAATGAATATTTGATCAAATAATGATCATCGATTTCTATTATTCACGACCTCCAGAAAAAGGTCTAACCGCATAAGTTTAA
Source organism: Chenopodium quinoa (assembly GCF_001683475.1). Lineage (NCBI taxonomy): Eukaryota > Viridiplantae > Streptophyta > Magnoliopsida > Caryophyllales > Amaranthaceae > Chenopodium > Chenopodium quinoa. Next base: position 204,114 of record NW_018742726.1, on the reverse strand, counting down.
CTTTTAAAGTAACTTTATTCAAACAGATGTTTGGAATGATGTAGAGATAAATACATGTATGGTGAAATGAAGACACTTCACACATTCACTTGAAGACTTGAAGATGCAATTTCAGTTTAGGAGGATCGAAGACCAATGAATGATATTTTACTACATATTAGAAGATATCAAACTATATTGGATTCATTGTTGCGGTACTAGAAGATCTCAGGTTATGTATTCATAGGGAGATGCGCTGCACTCTTTTTCCCTTGACCATGGTTTTGTCCCACATTGGGTTTTCCTGGTAAGGTTTTTAATGAGGCGGCATCTCGAGCGTATTACAAAGAACGTTGTACTCTTTTTCCTTCATTAAGTCTTTATCCCACAGGTTTTTTCCTAATAAGGTTTTAACGAGGCACACTCTTCGATAATGGACATCCAAGGGGGAGTGTTATGAAATATTTGTGGATATCCATTATCCTCCTATATCATTCCGAAATATTCTAGATCTAGGGTTTATTGTTATCTAAGCAAACCTTAGTTATATTGTATGTATATATATCCCCACTCTATGGAATAATAAACTGATCTATTCTCTCTCCATCTCTCATATTTTCTCCTTATTTTATAACAGTTTATTAATATTCATCAATTTTTATAATTATACTTGTTTATAATTAAAGATATCATTAGTTAAAGTTTTGCATTGACATAAACACAACGACTGTACAGAGGAAGAATCAAATAAGCATTGCGTGCATAAATTGCTACAAGTATAATAAAGCGAGGTGAGTTAGGGGGTTGAAATATGCAAATGCCTTCCTATCTCTATGACAAGTAAAATATAATAGTTCACTCCAAAATACTTGTACCAAGTACGAGTATAATTTAAGGTTAGATTAAGAAAAGAATTGGAAACCAACCACTTTAAAGGAAATGGATTTACATTAAGCATTATTGGTTAGTGGAGAATGAAAAGTAATAATTCCATTTAACAAGCCGGTGTAAATGCTGTACAGGAGGAGCCTTAACTAAGTCATAATACCTATTTAAAACTCTTATTAATCATTTTAATGACTTAGATGATGTAACTAATGATGTATTGATTCGACTAATATTATTTATGCTAGTGTGTATGCTGTACAGGGGAAGCGGCGACGATGGCGGTGGAGGTGCGACTGGGTGGCGGTTGGGTGGTGGGGGTAAGGTAAAAGGGTGGTGGCTAGTGTGTGTGTGGTGGTGGAGGGGTGGCTAAGGAAAGGGAATGGAAAAGGCAAGGGGGGTTGGGGAATGAGTTTAGAACAATTTTGGGTAAACCCAAAACTAATGGAGAATGGGAATGACAAAAGATACAAAACAAACACTTACAAAGGGAATCATTCCCATTCCCTTTCTCCATTACAACGAACTAAACGGCCCCTAAAACTTAACCAAATAGAGATGAACATGCTTTTTAGAAAAAGAAAAAAAAAGAAAATAATTACATACTTGAACTACAAGAGTACATAACAAAGTTACGTAGACATCAGTTTTTTAAACGGTAAGTGTTTTGGGTAAAAATACCAAAGACCACGTGGCCCAATAGAATGGTGACACGTGTCACCTAAAAAAGAGGTTCACATGAACCAATCCACTGCTGACACGTGGCATCCCCAATAATCAGGAAAAAGGCGACCATCCTGGCCTAATTCCCGAGATAGCCCATCATTCTTAGGCTTTCGTAACCTAGGATGGCTGCGCACATCCAAAGACCGTATAAATAGGGAGATGATCCCACTCCCACCTGGAAACACATTCACAAATATTCCCAAAAAGCAGAGCAATCATTAATTTGCAGGTATTTACTCCTGATCTCGAAATCCAAGAAGATACTTTACTTTCCGCACCTTTTTACTGCGTCCGTGCACGTTCTAACTTAATCGTCGGAGGCGGACCTCCACCAAACCGGAGTCTCCGTTATTTTGCAGGTATAGGCGCTCGGAAATCAATCTTGGAATTGTAACTCTCCCGAGGGACATAGAAAACCCCGAAACATTTTAGCGCCGTCTGTGGCAAGAATACTTCTCAGATGGCTTCACAAGAACTTGTACCGCCTCCTAATGAGAAACGGCCTACGACCGACTTTGAGGTCTATACAAACCAAGACAATGGTGATGAATTCGATGTCGAAACCCATGTGGCCCCCAGACGGGTCACTCAGAACTAGACACACCCGTCCTAAGGAAACAAGGGAACGGGGCAATGATCAAGCTGGTCCAAGCAAGCCATCCGGAAAACCGTCTGGACAACCCCAGGCAGTAGAAGGTGTAGCCCCCATTACTAGAGACGAACTCATCAAATTCATGACAAGTTTCAAAGGGGAAATCAAGGACCTAATCAACAAGAAGACGGCTGGCACCAGCAGGGGTCAGTCGGCTAAGAAACCTTCTCCCTCAGGGAAGAAGAAGCCTGTCAAAGATCGTGTGCCTACTCCTCATCCTAAACCAAAGGCTGGGGACTAGCCTATGGTTGACCTGTCCACAATCCGATTTCCTGAAATAGGGAAGAGGAAGGCCATCCGGCAAGTTCAGCCGGATGGATCAAAGAAGACTTATTTGGATGCCTGGATGTTAATCCAGCAAAGGAAAAGTCAACAGCTGTCTGAGTCAGCTTCAACTTCGACTTGCCCAGACAGCTTCCAGAATACCTCAATGGGGTATTCACAATCAAACCGAGAGAGTCAATCAGGCGGCTTATCCGTCTGTACTTGCCCTCATATTATCCATTTGGCTTTGTATGTGCCTCAGCAGCCATACATACCGTATGGACAACCATACATGCAGCTGACCCTCTTTGGGGGTCAGGTGGCACAGAATGTCCAACCATTGGACTAGAAACTTCGTCTGCTCAAACTTGGGGAACAACCTTCTGCGTTCTCCAAAGAGATAACTGAGGCGGCATAGCTGGCCAAGGTTAAGAATGTGTTGGTAGGTACTTATGATGGTATCACCAACCCAAAAGACCACCTAATGGCTTACACCAACCTCATGTACTTACAGAGGTCTGATGATGCCACCTGGTGGTGCCGATGCTTCCCGGCAACATTGAAGGGCATAGCCCAACGATGGTTTGATAACCTGCTAGCCAGATGCATCAATAGCTTTAAGATGCTTGCGTACTTGTTTGCTTCCAACTTCTCTATGAACATCCCTGCTAGGAAAACAAGTCTGCACTTGGGAGCCATACAACAGGGAGATAGAGAAGGGCTAAGTTCCTACGTCAGGCGGTTCAATTTGATGAGAATTCAGATTCAAGGGCTGTCTGACGAAGTGGCATACACAGACTTCTTTAAAGGTCTGAAGAACGGGTCGACTTTTAAGTTCGACCTCGTTAGATAGAGGGTTGCTACCCTCCAAGAGGCTTTGATGGAGGCAGAAGCCTATATAGGAGACTAAGCTTCGTGCCATCAGTAAGCAGTTGGACCCTAAGACGTCCGATAAAAAAGAGAGTCGACCTACTCAGCCGGCTAAAAAAGAAGAAAGCAAGAAGAGAAAAGAAGTTTGGATGGCAGATGACTTTGATCAGCCATCCTAGAAAAAGAAGAAAGAAAAAGAGTTTAAACCGTACGTTCCCAAGTACGAGTTTAACAAGGAATGCTACTCCATCCTCATGGAGATCAAAGACCGGGTGAATATTGAGAAACCGGCTGCAATGAAAGGTTCCGTAAAAAATCAGAACAAGAACAAATACTTTCATTTCCATGAGGACATATAGCCATGACACCAACGACTGTTATAGCCTCAAACGGTTGTTAAACCGTATGGCTAAAAAAGGGGTGCTGAAGTCTTACATCCTAAAGTCCAAGGTGACCCTACAAACAAACAGTGGACAACCATCCAAAAAGGCAACCCAACTTACTATTAGTTCGGACACTGATGAATAGTCGATCTATATAATAGCAGGCGACTTTGCTGGAGGGGGTCCAACCATCCGGGGCATTAAGGACTACATCAGGCGGTTGGATATCAACTCATTTGATGAGGGCTAGGCGTCAAAAGACACCTTTCCTGAGGTCATTATCACTGAGAAGGACATGGGCAAGATCTGACGGCCACATGATGACCCCATAGTCATCGAATGCAAGGTGGCCAACCAAAGGGTAGGCCGGATCCTTATCGACACTGGCAGCTCCTCTAACCTTATCAGCTATAAGTGCTTGGCAAAGCTCAAGTACAAGCCTACCAGTATGCACAAAGTTTCTCACCCCTTAGTTGGTTTTGGGGGTGGAGTAGTGCATCCAATGGGAAAGATTGACCTACCCATCCGGCTAGGGGAGAAGGGGGAAGGACGCCACATGGTCGTTAAATTCTTGGTTGTTAAAGAGTTGACCGCCTATAATATGATATTGGGCCGTCCAACCATCAACGAATCTAAGGCTGTTATTATTCCATCCCTCATGCTCCTAAAATTTGAGAGGGATGACGGGTCTGTAGGCTCACTGAATGGAGATCAGAAGACAGCACGAGAGTGTTACCTCTCAGACGTCAAGCCTACTGTGGCCGCATCTGGCCAAGGTAAAGAGCCCATAGACCTTGATGAACTCAAGGAAGCCGTGTCTGCTCCCATAGCAGCCGACGAAAAGAGAAAGGTCGACCGGTCGGTGGCCGTAAAAAAAGAGAAGCAATAGCAATCACTGACCGGGGAACGGTCAGATGAACTTCGTCCCCAGCCGGCTGGAGAACATATTAATATCGTTCTAGATGACACACGTCCAGATCGAACTGTTAAGGTGGGGACGGTTGCTTTTTCAAAGCCGGGAGCAGACTTGCACCACCTTCTTAAAGAATTCAAAGACATTTTTGCCTTTGAAGTTGAAGAGATGCCAGGCGTTAGCCTAGATCTAGCTGTTCATAAACTTGTCGTGGATCCCAAAAAGAAGCCGGTTAGGCAAAAGAAAAGGAATCACAGTGTGGAAAGAAGTCAGGCGGCAGCTGTCGAAGTAAAGAAGCTGTTGGATGCTGGGTTCATTCGGCAATGTTACTTCCCGGATTAGGTTGCAAATGTCGTTCTTGTAAAAAAGCCGAATGTTACCTGACGCATGTGTGTTGATTACACAGATCTGAACAAGGCATGTTCGAAGGATAGTTATCCACTTCCAAAGATTGACAGTCTGGTCGACTCTACAGCCGCTCATGCATTGATGAGCTTTATGGACGCTTACTCAGACTTTCATCAGATACCCTTATGGAAGAAAGATCAAGAGAAGACGACATTTGTCATTGACCAAGGGTTATTCTGCTATACTATGATGTCGTTTGGGTTAAAAAATGCGCTTGCTACCTTCCAACGAATGATTAATACAATCTTCATTAATCAACTTGGGAGGAATGTAGAGGCGTACATTGATGACATGATAGTCAAATCCAAGCTACAGACTGATCACCTTGCTGACCTCCGAGAAACCTTCTACACCCTCAGGCGGCATAAGGTCATGCTTAATCCCAAGAAGTGTTTCTTTGGTGTTGAGTCTGGGAAGTTTCTTGGATTTTTGATTGATCAGAGATGGATAGAGGCCAATCCGGAGAAGGTACAGGCGATAATTGACATGAAGTCACCCCGCACTGATAAAGAAGTCCAAAAGTTAACCGGTTGTCTGGAGGCATTGGGGAGATTCCTAATCCAGTCAGGCGACAAGTGCCTCTATTTTTTCCAAGAAATAAAAAAGAAGACTAGATTGAATGGGGGGAGGATGTTGAGGCGGTCTTTTAGAAGTTGAAAGAACACTTGCACTCATTGCCAAGGCTTGTCAGCCCTCTGCCACAGGAGGTGCTTTACATGTATTTGGCCATCTCAAACCATGCCCTCAGTGCTGTTCTCTTAGTTGAGAGAGACAACATACATCTCTCGGTCTATTTCATTAGCCATGTTCTCCGAAATGCTAAACTACGGTACCCTATGATTGAAAAATTTGGCCTTGATCTTTTCATGGCAGTCAAGAAGTTGATACCTTACTTCTTGGCACATCCGGTTGTGATCTACACAGATCAACCCCTCAAGTGGCTACTGACAACTTTGAAGTCATCCGGCAGGATGCTCAAATGGGCTATTGAAATGTAAAGTCTTGAAATCACTTTTGAACCAAGCATGGCAGTGAAGGGTCAGGCGTTTACCGACTTCATTGTCGAAATGACAAGGCTGGCTGAGTCGGAGAATCTTGACCAGGTTTCAAAAGTGAATGTAGATGGGAGCTCTACTACAAACGGCTGTGGTGCAGGGATTATATACTAGTCTCTTGAAGGGGAAAAGTATGAATATGCACTGCGGTTCAAGTTTCAAGCCTCAAATAATGAGGCAGAATATGAGGCCCTGCTAGCCGATATCCACATGTGTAAGGCGGCAGAGGCAAGAAAAGTTGACGTCTGCTCTGAATCACAACTGATTGTTAGCTAATAACATAGTGACTATGAGGCCACCCATCCGGCTATGATCAAATACCTGCAAGCAGTCAAAGAAGAGGTCGGGACACTTGATGAATTTCATCTAAGTCAAGTGCCCAGGTCAGAAAATAATCAGGTGGATGCTCTCTCTAAACTGGCATCATCCACCTCTTGTGACACGCCTAGGTTAGTCTTTTGGGAAGTTATGGAAAAAAGAAGTATTAAACTAGATCCCATTGGAATTCTAGACCAAAGCTCAACCTGAATGGATGGCATCCAGGCTTATTTAGCAGACGACACTCTGCCGGATGCATACTCAGAAGCGGCTGCAATGAAAAAAATTTGTCATAGGCTTTGAGATTCTTAAGGGAGAACTTTTCAAGAAGGGTTATCTCCAGCCTCTATTGGAATGTGTCACCCCAGAAAGGGGGAAAGAGGTTCTAGAGGATCTGCAGTCGGGTTTTTGTGCATCACTAATAGGCAGCAGGACACTAGCAAAAAGGGCCAGGCGGCAAGGCTAATTTTGGCCCACTCTTGAGGCAGATGCCATGGAAATGGTGAAGAAGTGTTACAAGTGTCAAAAATTTGGCAAACTCATACACCGTCTGGCTACTGATCTGACGGCTATTCACAGCCCAATGCCATTCGCCAAATGGGGCATGGACATCCTGAGTCCATATACGCCTGCAACAGGCAGACGGAGGTATATTCTAGTTGCCGTTGATTAATTCACTAAATGGGTAGAAGTAGAGGCGGTCAAAGGCATAAAGACAAAGGATGTCATCTCCTTCACTTGGAGGAATATTATCACCCGGTTTGGGGTACCTATGTCTATGGTCTTTGAAAATGGCCCTCATTTTGAGATGCCTACCCTCAAGAACTGGTTGGGAGATCAAGGGATCTTACATTGCTTTACATCAGTTGGCCGTCCCCAAGCAAACGGCCAGGTTGAAGCCTTCAACAAGCTGATCTCAGACGGTATTAAGAAGAAAAATGAAAGGGCTGCGGTTTATGGGCAGATAAGTTGCCTCATGTCCTATGGGCCATCAGAAGAACTGAAAAAGGGGTAACAGGTGAAACCCTATTTCTCATGACCTACGGCACAAAATCCGCCTTGTCTATTGAGCATTATGAGCCAACTCTTCGAGTCATGCTCTATGACGAAGAGGCTAATTGGGAAGACATGCGGCTAGCATTGGACTCACTCGCAAAGCGCAGGGGCAATGCCGCCTTACGTCATGAGATCTACCATCTGAGAATGACAAGAGCCTACAACAAAAGAGTACACAAACGACCCTTGAAAGTGGGGGACTTTGTGTTACGGAAAATGGAGGCAACCGGTAGGGCCAATGAGCAAGGAAAGTTGACTCCCAATTGGGAAGGCCCCTACCGAATCTTTGAAGAAGTGAGAGGCGGCACCTACCGCCTGGAAACTCCGGACGGCAGGCAGCTAGCCAGAACTTGGAATGTAGATAACTAAAAAAAGTACTACTTCTAAGACTTGTAAATATTTTGTAAATAGAGTTTATCAATGAAAAGATGCTTTAATTTCACGTATTTATTTCTTTTTGTATAAATACCGTCTGTGCAATGAACAAACGGACATGTAAAAATTTACGATTGCTCCAACATGAGTAGATATAAGCTAAGTCCAATATTTAACAGCTATTGATGAGGCCAATGGCCAGAGAATCTTAAAACCATCACCTGCTCCAACATCAGTAGGCAACTAGTGACGCCCATCCGGTGATCCGGGTGAATTCATCGCAGAGAGCATCTCCCATTTGGGTGGCACATTGTGCTATAAACTTAAACACAAATGGCCCTACCGATTGTCTGGATTAAGATAACTGGCAGCCGCTTGCATGATCAATTGAGGCCTGGATAACTTTGTTTACCGCTTGTTTTATACCAATTGGTTACTGGTATCTTGGTTGGATATAACCGGTTGTTGCTCAAAAGCACTACAAACGGTTAAAATTGAAGATCTAAGCTAAGTCAAAACCTTAGCGGCTAAAACATTCCTTGTTTAAAACAACTACACACGCTAATGGCCGTCTGCTACTAAACGTTAATATGTCTGCGCTAAGAGCAAGACTTCCCCAGCCGACAAAGACTAATTAATCCCATGATTCAATCTTAGCCGGTTGACCTGAATAATCTAAGTTGAAACCTTGACGCCATAGCAAAACCATCTGTCATTTCAACTTAGAGTTAAATCCTGAAAATTGATTCAGATACGGTCAATTACTGTCTGACGTTCAATCCCAGTGGACAACTGTCCGCTTGGGTTGGGCCAATCACCAAGCGCACATTCGTCCAGGGGCAAATGCACATGGTGCATCCGGTAAACCGCATGTATTTGGTTACATATCATGATACGTGCATGTTGAAAAAATTGCAAAGATTGAAAAATTAATGCAAATTGCAAAGCTCTGCAAATAGTGGCTTTCCTCTTAAAGTTTGTTCCTTGAATAATTTCTTTGGCGATTGTACTGCTTGATTTTTTTGACTTGTTTAATGAATCAAATGTTCTCTGCAGTGTGCACTTGCTCTGCAATCTTTTAAATTAACCCTACTCATTTAAATCAGCCTTATTTCATTTGTATGAGTCTATATTCTATATAGTGTATAAAAGCTCTTCAATATACTATATTAGTTATCTTTTAAAAATAGGCTCCCTCCTAGTGGACAGATTTAGTTGCCTTGTTTTATTACACAATATTATCTTCTCTGCTATGTATCTACTGATTAGTAGCCAGCAACAATTATCCTATATGTTAAACACTGCCACTTTTGGCATTCTGGGAAAATTATTCTCCAGTCCCCTTTAATTAAATAATGAGTGTGCTTGTTACATTTCATAGAGGCAGTAATAATGTGCTTGTTACATTTCATAGAGGCAGTAGTAGCTTATGGATTCACAACGCTTGCTTTATACTAACGAGTCATTGCTGACAGATCACGCAGAAGGAAGGATGAGAAAGATCTATAGGCTTTGCCTTGTGGGCAGCATATGTTTCTTTCAGAAATATGTGCTCCAGCTTCCAGAACTGAAAGAGTATTTCACCCTTAATTAAAACAAACTTCTTCATTAAGCTTGCAATATTTGGCTAATTAATACCATTTGACCATTCTAATAGATTTGTTCAAACATAAATTGTCATCAACAGCACATATTCTGTTGAAACTCCTTTAGTCTTCTGCTACCACATGATTGATCTTCAGCCTTGTATGATCTCTATTTGTTGATATCTAGGCAAGTAACAAGTGCTATAGTTGACTAGCAGTGTTCTAAAAGGTCCTTGTATATCACAGGCTTACGGTATAAAGAATTTTGATGAGTGACCCTTGACCTTATGCCATGGTTGTATAGTTCATATATTCCACATATATTAGCACCTTGGCTGCAGCAGGAATTGTTTCCATTGACGTGTTTTTATTTATTTTTTATTTTTTTTTATTTTCCTAGTCTTGTTTCTGGTGTTATTTTTCCTCATTTGGTCTTGAGGGGAGGAGGGATTGTATTAGCATTAGCTAGCTCGGAGGTAAATCTAAAAAAGGTTTGAAGTATCTGCATGACTTTTGAAAAAATTTGGGGGTGAATTAAAGGAGCTTGCCCAAAACCCTGCTTGGCCCATGTATTCTTTCAAAACATACAGAGAAAGAACAGGGAGTGGGAACTATTGCAGGTGTTTGGGGTAAAAAACCCTATGCCACGTGGCCTAATATCAACCTGACACGTGTCAGCCCCAGAAGGGCCCAATGGGATCCAATCGGATGCTGACACGTGGCCCTGTAACCCTAATAGGGGGGCAGATCTTCATCTGCTATAGATAGAGGAAACTCCTCATTTATTAGACATTCAGAAACACTCATAAATACAAACACAAAAAATCGAGCAATATTAATTGCAGAATTCTCTCTGAATCAGAGAGAAAACCCACTTACTTTCCGCACTTTTATACATCCGGAGACGTTTTAACTTGATCGTCGGAGGCAGAACTCCACCCAATCAGAGTTTCGTGGTTTTGCAGGTACAGACGGTCGGCGCGCATTCCCAGAATTATAACTCTCCCGAGGGACTCCAAAAACCTCGAAACATCTGGCACCGTCTGTGGGGAGAGTACTTTTGAGATGACATTCGATTCAGTATCGCCTGGTGAGGGCAAGCAGCTTACGGACCAGGATAGTGGTGAAGACTATGAGGTCGACACCTATGTGGCCCCAGGTGGTTCATTTCGAACAAGGCGCACCCGTTATAAAGAAACAAGGGAACGAGGCGAAGACAAAGCTGGTTCGAGCAACCCAGCCGGCAAGCCTGCTGGGCAACCCTTGGCGGCGGAGGGCACAACCCCCGTCACCAGAGACGAGCTCATGAAATTCATGACAAGTTTCAAGGGGGGAATCAAAGACATAATCAAGAAGTCAAACTAGCTCAAACAAGGGTCAGTCGGCCAAGAAGCCTCCTCCTTCCGGGAAGAAGCACATCAAAGAGCGGGTGCCTACTCCTCACCCTAAACCAAAGGGGACGGATGGGTCCCTGATCGACCTCTCCAAACTTTGTTTCTCTGAATCAGGGCAAAGGAAGGCCATATGGCAAGTTCTGCCGGATGGGTAAAAAAACACTTACTCTGATGCCCGGATGCTCATCCAGGAGAAGAGAAGTCAACAAATGTCTGAGTCGGCCTCAACGTCGACTTACCCAGATAGTTTCCGTAATACTTCAATGAAATATTCGGAGACAAACCGAGAGAGTCAGTCACGCGACATGTCTGCACGTATTGGCCCTCAAATCATCCAGCCGGCTCCGTATGTGCCCGAACAGCCATACATGCCTTATGGATCACCATACATGCAGCCGACCCTCTTCGGGAGTTCGGCAACTCAGCAGGTCAAGCCTATGGACTGGCAGCTCCGGTTGCTAAACCTTGGGGAACAGCCGTCGGCGTTCTCCAGGGAGATAAACGAGGCGGCTCAGCCGGCCAAGGTTAATAATTTGTTGGTCGGTACCTACAACGGTACCACCAACTCGGAAGACCACCTAATGGCTTACACCAACCTCATGTACCTACAGGGGTTGTAAGACGCCGCCTGGTGCCGATGCTTCCCGGCAACATTGAAGGGCATAGCCCAACGATGGTTTAGCAATCTGCCAGCCGGATGCATCAACAATTTTAAGACGCTTGCATACCTGTTTACGTCCAACTTCTCCATGAACATCCCTGCCAAAAAGACAAGTCTCGACCTAGGGGCTATTCAGTAGGGAGACATGGAGGGACTACGGTCCTACGTCAGGCGGTTTAACCTGATGAGAATTAAAATTCAGGGGCTATCTGACGAAGTTGCATACACAGACTTCTTCAAGGGTCTGAAGGACGGGTTGACCTTTAAGTTCGACCTGGTCCGCAAGAGGGTTGCTACCCTCCAAGAGGCGTTGATGGAGGCTGAAGCCTATATACAGGCGACAAAGCTCTGTGTCATCTGCTCGTCCGAACTAGAAGGTCCGACAAGAAAGAGAGCCGGTCTGCTCAGCCAGCCAAAAAAGAAGAGAGCAAGAAAAGAAAAGAAGTCTGGGCGGCGGATCGCTCTGGTCAGCCGTCCCAGAAGAAACAGAGAAAGTTGGAGCCGTATGTCCCCAAGTAAGAGTTCAACAAGGACTGCTCCTCCATCCTCATGGAGATCAAAGATCGATTAACAATTGAAAATCCGGCAGCAATGAAGAGTTCCATCAAGAACCGGAACAAGAGCAAGTACTGTCAGTTCCATGAGGATGTCGGCCATGACACCAATGGTTGCTATAGCCTCAGGTGGCTATTAGACCATCTGGCTGATGAGGGGGCTTTGAAGTCCTAAATCTTAAAGTCCAAGGGTAACCCCAAAACCAACAATAGACAATCGTCAAAGAAGCCGGCTGTAAGCTTTGACACTGATGAAGAGCACATCTTCACCATAGCAGGCGGTTTCGGGGGCGGTGGTCCTACCATCCGGGGTACCAAGGACAACATCCGGAAGCTGGCCAACTCAGTGGATGAGGGACAGGCGTCGAAAGACACCTTCCTTGAGGTCTTCATCTCTAAGAAGGATCGGGGTATGGTCAGGCGGCCTCATGATGACCCAATTGTCATCGAATGCAAGGTTGCCAACCAACGAGTGGGCCAGATCCTCATCGATACCGGGAGCTTGGCAAAGCTCAAGTACAAGCCTAGCAGTATGCACAAGGCTTCTCACCCCCTAGTCGGCTTTGGGGGAGGAGTAGTGCATCTAGTGGGGAGGATTGACCTACCCATCCGGCTTGGAGAGAAGGGGGAAGGACGACACATGGTCGTCAAGTTCTTGGTGGTCATGTTATTGACTGCCTACAATCTTATTCTGGGTCGTCCAACCCTCAACGAGTCCAAGGCAGTCATCATCCCATCCCTCATGCTGATCAAGTTTGAGAGGGATGATGGGTCAGTGGGTTCCCTGAACGGGGATCAGAAGACGACTAGGGAGTGCTACCTCTTAGACGTCAAGCCTACTGTGGCCGCAGTTGGGCAAGGCGAGGAGCCCACTGACCTTGATGACTTCAAGGAAGCCGCGCTTGCTCCCAAAGCAGCCGGCAAAAAGGGAAAGGCGGACCACCTGGTGGCCGTAAAAAAAGAGAAGCAATAGGCAATCACTGATCAGGGAACGGTCAGAGGATCTCCGTCTCCAGCCGGCTGGTGATACTATTGATATTGTTCTAGACGATAGCCGTCTGGAAAGAACCGTAAAAGTGGGGAGGGTTGTTTTTGCAAAGTTGGGTGCAGACTTGCACCAATTGCTGAAGGAATTCAAAGACATCTTTGCCTTTGAAGTGGAAGAGATGCCATGCGTCAGCCCGAATCTTGCTGTCCACAAACTTGCCGTGGATCTAAAGAAGAAGCCGGTTAGGCAAAAGAAAAGGAACCACGACAAGGAAAGATCTCAGACGGCAGCCGCCGAGGTTAATAAGCTACTGGATGTCGAGTTCATTCGACAATGCTACTACCCGGATTGGGTAGCCAATGTCTTCCTTGTCAAAAAGCCAAATGGGACCTGGCAGATGTGTGTCGATTACACAGATCTGAATAAGGCATGTCTGAAGGATAGCTATCCACTTCTAAAGATCGGCAGTCTAGTCGACTCTATAGCCGGTCATGCCTTGATGAGCTTCATGGACGCCTACTCAGGTTTCCATCAGATACCCTTGTGGGAAAAAGATCAAGAAAAGACGACATTCGTCACTGATTAAAGGTTATTCTATTATACGGTGATGCCGTTTGAGTTGAAGAATGCGCCTGCTACCTTCCAACGAATGATTAATACGGTCTTCATTAATCAGACTGGGAGGAATGTAGAGGCGTACATTGATGACATGATAGTCAAATCCAAGCTACAGACAGATCACCTTGCTGATCTCTAAGAAACCTTCACCGCCCTCAAGCGGCATAAGGTCATTCTTAATCCCAAAAAGTGTGTCTTTGGTGTTGAGTCTGGGAAGTTTCTTTTATTCTTGATTGATCAAAGAGGAATATAGGCCAATCCGGAAAAAGTACAGGCGGTGATTGACATGAAGTCACCCGACACTGTCAGAGAAGTCCAAAAGCTCATTGGTTTTTTGGCGGCATTGGGGAGATTCCTTAGCCGGTCAGGTGACAAGTGCCTCTACTTCTTCAAGGCAATCAAGAAGAAGACTAGATTTGAATGGGGGAAGAATGCTGAGGCGACATTCCAAAAATTGAAGGAGCACCTTCACTCTTTGTCACGGCTGGTCAGCCCTCTAGCAGGAGAGGTTCTCTACATGTATCTAGCCGTCTCAGATCATGCCCTCAGTGCCGTTCTCCTAGCTGAGAGAGACGACATACAGCTCCCGGTGTATTTCATTAGCCATGTTCTCCGGAATGCAGAGCTGCGGTACCCCTTGGTTGAAAAATTTAGCCTCGCTCTGTTCATGGCAGTCAAGAAGTTAAAGCCATACTTCTTGGCACATCCGGTGGTGGTCTACACAGATCAACCCCTCAAGCGGCCAATGACAACCTTGGTGTTATCCGGCAGAATGCTCAAGTGGGCTATTGAATTGCAAATTTTGGAAGTTTCTTTCGAACCTAGAAAGGCAATGAAGGGTCAGGCATTTGATGACTTCATTGTTGAAATGAAAAGACCGACTCAGCCGGACAATGTTGATCAGGTTTGGAAGTTATATGTAGACGGGAGCTCTACTATGAACGGCTGTGGTGCTGGCATAATTTGCAAATCTCCGGAAGGGGACAAATATGAATACGCACTACGGTTCAAGTTCCAGGCCTCTAATAACGAGGCGGAGTGCGAGGCCCTGCTAGCTGGTATACGCATGTGTAAGGCGGCAGGGGCAAGAAAAGTTGACGCTTGCTCACATTCTCAACTGTTCATTAGCCAATTCCATGGTGACTATGAGGCCACCCATTCGGCGATGATCAAGTATCTGCAGGCGGTTAAAGATGAGGCCGGGACACTTGACGAATTTCATCTAAGTCAGGTGCCCAGGTCATAAAACAATCAGGCGGATGCATTGTCCAAACTAGCATCATCCGCCACTTGTGATACGCTTAAGTCAGTTTTTGGGAAGTCATGGAAAAAAGAAGTATTAAGCATGATCCCATTGGAGTTCTTGACTGAAGCTCTACCTGGATGGACCCCATCTGGGATTACTTGATAGATGACACTTTGCCGGATGCCCCTTCGAAAGCGGCAGCATTGAAAAAGCGAGCTTTGAGCTTCGAGATCTACAAGGGGGAGCTCTTTAGAAAGGGTTAACTCCAGCCGTTGCTGAAGTGTGTTACCCCTGAAAGGGGCAAAGAAGTTCTAGAGGATCTCCACTCGGGCTTTTGTGCATCACATATAGGCGGCAAAACTCTAGTAAAAAGGGCCAGACGGCAGGGTTACTTTTGGCCTACTCTTGAGGTAGATGCCATGGAAATGGTGAAAAAGTGTGACAAGTGCCAAAGATTTGGCCAACTCATACACCGTCCGGCTACAGACCTGACAGCTATTTACAGCCCGGTTCCATTTTCAAAATGAGGCATGGACATCTTAGGTCCATATACGCCTGCTACAGGCGGGCGGAGGTACATCTTGGTGGCTGTAGATTACTTCACTAAATGGGTTGAGGTAGAGGCGGTCAAGGGCATTAAGATAAAGGATGTCATCTCCTTCATCTGGAGAAACATCATCACCTGGTTTAGGGTTCCTATGTCTATGGTCTTTGACAATGGCCCTCAGCTCAGTTTAAAACACCTACCCTCAAGAGCTGGCTGGGAGATCAAGGGATCTCGCATTGTTTTGCATCCGTTGGCCACCCCCAAGCAAATGACCAAGTTGAAGCCTTCAATAAGCTCATCTCAGATGACATTAAGAAGAAAATTGAAAGGGCTGGCGGTCTATGGGAAGATGAGCTACCTCATGTCCTATGGGCCATCAGAACAACTGAAAAAGGGGCAACCGGTGAAACCCCTTTTCTCATGACATACGGCACTGAAGTCGTCCTGCCAATTAAACTTTATGAGCCAATACTCTGAGTCATGCTCTATGATGAAGAGGCTAATTGGGAGGCCATGCGTCTTGCATTGGAGTCACTCCCGGAGTGCATGGGCAATGCCGCCTTGCGTCATGAGATATACCGTCTGAGAATGATGAGGGCCTACAACAAAAGAGTACACAAACGACCCCTTAAAGTGGGGGACTTTGTGCTTCGAAAAATGAAAGCAACCGATATGGCAAATGAGAAAGGGAAGCTAACCCCTAATTGGGAAGGTCCCTACCGGATTTTTAAAGAAGTTAGAGGTGACACTTACCGCCTGGAAACACCAAGTGGCAGGTAGCTAGCCAGAACCTGGAATGTAGATAACTTGAAAAAGTACTACTTCTAAGGATTTGTAAATATTTTGTAAACAGAGTATATTAATGAAAGAGTACTTTATTTTCAATTATCCTATGTATAAAGTCCCGTCTGTGCAATGCACAACCGGGAAACTATTAAGTCCCATATGTGTAATGCACAACCGGGCAACCGTTTTCTCTACTTGAGTAGAAGGCTAAGTATCGAACTTAGTTATTCAAAAGGCCAATAGCCAACATATTTTGTAAAAGTCTCATATGTGCAATGCACAACCAGGCAACTGTCTGCTCTAAATTGAGTAGTAGGCTAAGTATTGAACTTAGCTATCCATAAGGCCAACGACCGAACATGTTTTAAACCACCTGCTCAAACATGGGTAAGCATCCGGCGACGCCCATTTGGATGAATTCGTCGAAGAGAACATCTCCCTTCCGGATGGTACATTGTTCTACAGGTCATAAATTCAAACGGCTTTAACCGGTTAGGTTAAAGATAAATCATGGCCGTTCAAATGACCTATCAAAATCAAGATACACCCGATCATTTCCTAAGGCAATACAGACGGTGAATTAAATCTTGGTCTGCAGCCGGCTTTTTCCAAAAAGCACTACAATCGCCTACAATTTCCATAAGCAAGGTCAAAACCTTGTCGCTTAACCCGCAATTGGTTAAAATGCATACGTCCGGCCACAGGCCGCCTGCATACCAGTCAGCGGCATTGTCGGATACCCTACAGGTAATCCGCAGCCGGTTAAACAATTGTTCTAGGTCGGGTTTAGCCGGCACTGCCGGCAGATACAACTTAGGAATAATTATGTTTTAAAACGATTAAGGACCGTCTATTTATTCATCCGGATGTTTTTAGACGGTTGTCAGCTTAGAGTTGGATTCACTATAAGCAAACAACCATCTAGGGGCAGACAGAAGACAGAGCCAATGTATCAGGCATACTACATGTATCATTTCAAATTGCAACAAATATTTCATTCAAAGGCAAATTGCAAAAATTGCAAAAAATTGAAGCAAATAGTAGCAAAGCAAACCGACACATTCGGCATAAATATATATATATATGATTCAAATTCAAATGTCAGCCGGACCCTTGTTTGGGGAAAAAAGATACAAAAGTACGCGCCACGCAGGCTGGATGAAAGCAGGAATAAAAAATGATAAGCTATTGCTGCTGCAGCTGTTGCTGTTCTGACGGCTGGTCCTAACTGGTAGGAGGGGCTTCTTGAATTTGCTGGGTTTAGGCTTCCCCAGCCCCACCCAGCGCAGTCTCTTCCTCATGCTCCTCCTTCTTGATGCCGACCCACACTTCAAAGGGACCCGGCTTCTAAGTCCCGAGAACTTGAGCGTCAAATACCTCGGTAGCGTATTTGTACCTCAAGTCGAAGATAGCATAGTCGGTGTCCGGGTGGATCATGGACCATGCCATCTTCATGCGCGCTTCGCAGTCGTGCTCCTTCTGGGTTTTGGCCAGCTCATCCTTTAGCCGAGTGACCTCAGCCTTCAGCCCGGTGTTCTCCTTGTTAGCCTCTCCAAAGGCTTTGACGTCAGCCTTGAGTTGGTTAACTTGGAGTTCACAGTCGGCAGCCTTTTTGTTGGTTGTATCAGCAGCAGCCGTGAGCTCCCGGATTAGCTCCTCTTGTTTCATCTCTCGGGCTTTAGTTTGGATTTCAAGCATAAGGTAGTTATATTGATAGACATCTATTAATTTGGTTGCCCGTCTCTAGGCATCCCTTACCTCCTCTTGCTTCTTCCGTAAGGGGGCTTTCATCCCATCAACCCTCAACATCACCTGCAAAGTCAGCCGAAAAAGAATTTATCTTCTCAGTTATACTACAACCGAAAATTAGAAAAATTGCACAAAAGTACCCCAACCGGTATATTACCTCAGCCAGCAGTGAGTTGATGCGGTCAATGTTGACCTGGTTGATACCTAGTACCGCCTCCTTCTCGGACCGGGTGAGGGTCCTCAACATTCTCTTGGCATAATTTTGCATATCCGGCCAACGAGAAGAGGCATCTGCATCATGAGATTGATTCGTTAAGTACTGGGCATATGCAGCGCCTATATTCAGCCGGCTGCCTGAAGAATCCCCTCACTAAGAAGCTTGGGACTTGAATCGAACAGGCCCAAGCGGCCGGGGGGGGGGGTCAAAGGTAAGAGTCGTACCTTGGTTTTCAAGCTGAGGGGTGGAACCACCCCCAGCCGCATTGGAGCCGGATGTAACAGCAAGCACCCGGCTAGAGGGAACCTCAGGCTCCCTAGCTCCGGCCTCAGCCGGTCTTGAGCCTAAGCCCAGATCACGCACACTTTTGCATGCGGACGTAGGCCTCTTAGGAGCCGGCTGTCTTTCGGCAGAGGCTGAGGTAGGGGCAGGCGAGACCCTCGGCCTTTGAGAAGATGGTTGGGTGGGCTCCTCTCCCGGTCTCTTGCGTTCCTTAGAGACCGAGGGACGTTCTTGCTTCCCGACTGCAAAACAAAGCAAAGAAACCGGTTAGTACTAAGATGGGTTGCAAGACATACAGAAGGTAAAAAGGTCAACCGATGCTTACCTCATCGCCTTTGGCCGCCAGTTGGACCTTCTTTTTTTCAAGCTGCCCCTTCCGGATTTCGGAGGCTGACTGCCGGCGTTTTTTCGGGAGGAGTCACCTCGAGTCCTTTCTCTGCAAATTTAAAAAAAAAATTGTTAGAGATCATTCAAACACCATACAGGCAACATAAGCGGCCGGTTAAGCAATAAACCTACGTTTGCTCCAAAAGGTGCTAAGACCGCAGGCGGAAAGGAACACCTCGTCCTTGAACCAGTCCGGATGAGGGACCCAGAAATTAGGGACAAGAACTTGTGTCCCATCATCTAGTGGCAAGATTGTCTTCTTAAAAAGGCCCGGCTCCATTATCTGATCCAAAGACCTCTCCGGTATGTTGGGGAGGGCGCATTTCTTTCCCAATAGAGCTGGGTTCTTATTGTAACGACGCAGCCGGTGGTTCACAGCCGGAGAAGGGGAAGAGACCATATAGAATTTGCTCTTCCAGCTGGTCCGTTTAGATGGCTTCTCCAAAGTCATCATGTACTCCGGATGCGTGGTCAATGTGTACCACGCATTCCAGCCACCTGGGGCACGGCTCAGATAGTGCATATGTGCAAACGCCTCCCTCTAGGCGTCACGTCCTGCATTTCGTAGGTGGCTATGTACCTTAAAATGTTCACCCAAGAGTTGGGTGTGAGGTGCCAGACGCCAAGGTTGTAACCCCTTAGAATGGCTTTGATGATGTTGTGAAGGGGAAACCGGAGGCCGGCTTTGAATGCTGCCTCATAGCAGCTGAAGTAATTATCGGCGTGTTCCACGTCGTCATCCCAGACGACGGCTGCATCTACAAGTGGAACAACTATCTCCCATCCGGCCCCTAACGGGCGCTTCTTCAAAAATACCGGGAGGGTTGCATTCAAAGTAACCACGTCCCAGGCGCTCATGTGCGCCTTCACTGGGTTATTTGCTGAAGGCCAGTTATATGCCTCCTCATCCTCTTGAGGGGCATCTGGCTCCATTGTTGACTCTATGGAATCAGATTTTTGGACGTTTTCTTCACCGTCTGAGCTTCCGGACTCTTCAAGAATGTCATCTCTGGGCGTGCTCGGTACGCGCGGTTGGTCAAAAGGAGCATCATCAACCGGATTTTCGGCTGAATCATCGGACTAGTACTCGGGGTCAACAACCATTTTCCTTGTCCGAGCCATTCTGTCCTGCACATGATCAGAGATGGTCGGATTCGTAGAAGAGTAAGGTTGGTCCAAACACCCCCAGACGACATCCCCGGTCCTAGACTTAGCCGTATCCGGTGAGCGGTTGACAACTGCCCTAGGCCGTGCCATGTGTGTGTTAGGTGAGTCCATTACTCTAACAACCTATACAGCCGGGAAAAACTAAAAAAGTTGCAAGGGGCAGAGACGGTACCTTGAAGTAGTGAAAAAACTTGCTAGGAGACGGATCTTTGAGTTGTTGCTTGCAGATACCCCAGACGGTACCTCTTTGAAGAGCAACTGAAGTTTGTAGAAGACTTAACCGTTTTGAAGGTGCCACAGGCGGAAGAGTCCGATTGTGTATGTTTTGAAAGCTGAAATTCAAAATAAACAGTCAGACGTTTTCGAAGAAAATCGCTCAAAGATACCCCAGCCGGTATAAGACCGACTATGGGTCTATTGAACGCAATTTATGAAGAAAGTTGCTTAAAAATACCCCAGACGATATAAGACCGGCTTTGGGTCTATTGAAAGCATTTATAAAGAAAATTGCTCAATAGTGCCCCAGACGGCATAAGCGCGGCTATGGGTCTATTAAATGTAATTATTGAAGAAGATTTCTTAGAGATACCCCAGGCGGTATAAGACCGGCTATGGGTCTAGTGGATGCAATTTATGAAAGAAATTGCTTAAAGGTGCCCCAGACAGTATAAGACCGACTGTGGTTCTACTAAAATAAAGAAGAGAAAATTAACTAAGTTAGACGGTACCTTAGTGAGATGATCAAAGAAGCACTCAACCGGTATCCAGACATATCTGAAGTTAAGAAGCTGGTTGAACGCAAGATCATCCGGTGTTAGAGCTTTTTTCTCTCAAGGAAATTTTTTGTGAAACTCGCAAAGTATGGAATGAGAGGAGGAAATCTCCTATTTATAGGAGGGGGGCAGAAAGCGAACCGTCACCACCCCTTCCAATTCAAATTCGAAATTCGAATTCAAAAAAAAAAATGGAGGGAAGGAGATGAACCGTCACCTTCCCAAGACGTGATACGTGTCACAGGTGCCACATGGCAAGCCACGTCACATCTGTGAGGGGAAAATGTTTGGGGCAAAAAACCTTATGCCACGTGGCCCAATATCAAGCTGACACGTGTCAGCCCCAGAAGGGCTCAATGGGATCCAATCGGATGCTTACACGTGGCACTATAACCCTAATGGGGGGCAGATCTTCATCTGCTATAAATAGAGGAAACTCCTCATTTATTAGACATTAAGAAACACTCATAAATGCAAACACAAAATATTAATTGCAAAATTCTTTTTGAATCAGAGAGAATACCCATTTACTTTCCACACTTTTATACATTCGGAGACGTTCTAACTTGATCGTCGGAGGCGGAACTCCACCCAACCGGAGTTTCGTGGTTTTGGATGTACAGACGGCCGGTGCGCATTCCCAGAATTGTAAATCTCTCGAGGGACTCCGAAAACCCCGAAACAGAAGGCACTCAAGTTCTAGGAAATGGATCAAGAATGCCTTATTTAGAAATAACTTTTGGCTCACAGCTAATGGATTTTTGTGTTTACTGTCTAATAATTTAAAAGCGCTATAGCAGCAGAAGAGATTCTTCTTCTTGGATAGTTTTAGTGTAGAAACATGTGCACTGGTCTTTTGAGATATGAATTCTGTTTTTCTTGGCATTCGTATCTTCATGGTTAGGAATGTTTTGACTATCTCATTTTAATTTTCTCTTATGTGGTTCTGTTTTAGCAAATTATAATAACATCCTTTTTCAAATTGTTATGGCAGGCTTCTATGAGACTCAGATTGCATATTACTTGTGGAGAGGTGCTGCCGGCTATCGATTTGCAGCCATTCCTGACTACTGAATTACCGAGTCTTATTCTTCAAGATTTGCACCTATGGTTCATGTTTCTACTTTGTCTATTGTAGTCTGTATGTTGATATTATTATGCATGCTTGTTGTATAGAGCACTAACTTTTAGGAGTGTACTTTACGATTGCATTTTGTCACATAATGTGCATTAATTAATAAAATTAAGTGATTTGTTATAAGTCCGATATTTTTTTTCTTCAGTTTTTTAAAGTGTAATATTACAAGTTATTGAAGAAAATATATGTGGTTTATGTATATTATGATTATATATAAGTATTTGGTACAATTTTAGTGAAAAAACTGCAAAAAAAAAAAAAAAAATTATTTTTTTGGGGCATTTTTGGCACTGGTTTTGAAACAGAACCGGTGCTAATAGTTTTATTTAAAATTTTTTTGGGCCATTTTTCGCACCGGATCACAACAAGAACCGGTGCGAAATCTTTTTGGAATCCCTCAAATAAGGACCGGTTCAAAACCGGTGCTAAACGGGGGTTTTGAACCGGTGCCCATTTGTATTTTTCGCCTAGTGCGCCTGTGACAGAAGCTAAGCTTTAGTTTCAAGGTTATGAATTATAATTGAATATTGAGCTACATCAGTGGAATCAGACGCCTCTCTTTTTGCCCGCCTTACCTCTTTCTACTTCCGGGCATACGACTTTTTTAGCCCCTCTACTCGCAGCATTGTCTGTGTAAATGCAAACGGTGTTAGAAAAGCAGCCGACAATACATGTGAAAGAAAGTAAATTAAACTACTGTACCTCAGATAGCATAGCAAGGATGCGGTCAACATTGAATGTATTAATCCCGGGGATGGCCTCCTTGTCCTCCTTGGAAACGACCTTCAGCATGGCCTTAGAGTACTGCTACACATCCGGCCATCGGGGGGATAGATCTTCACCAGAAAGTGATGGTGAGAAAGCTACATATGCGCCACCAACGGATCGCCGGCTGCCCGAAGATCCTTCTGATTGAAGTTGGGAATGTGACTTGACCCGCATGGGCCAACTTAGCTCAAAAGGAGAGTTGAAGGGGTCAACAGTACCTTGGGGGTAAGGCTGAAGTTTTAAATCCCCTACAGTTGCTGCAGAATCGCTTGCAGCTTTGGGTGGCAAGCCACCCTTTGGTGCCTCGGAGGCACCCGACTGGAAAGGAAGGTCAATCCCCATACTGACATTTCTAATACTTTTTCCCCAAACGGTCAGACGGTTTTTGTCAAGGGGAACCCTGGAAACTGTTTAAGCAGACGCTGTTTTCCTGGACTTGTTAGAGCTAGAGACCTCTTCACCAGGCCTTGGTCTGATCATTTGGAGAGTGACCTAGGAGCCTTGTCTCCACCCTGAAAGAGCCAGGCATTATTCATACAGTCGGTTTAAAATTGTGCATATATAAATAAGGAAATGGAGAGAAAAGGGGACAGGCGGTTTATACCTGGCCTTTAGCTGCCAGTGCGGCTCTCTTCTTCTCCGCATTCTCTTTGCGGATGTCTGTTGCAGAGCGAGCAGGCGTTTTATCCTGGGAAAGCATCCTTCTAGCGGCTTCTGCAAAAGTCACCGTCTGTCAGATTATCAAGCAATGCATCACAAAGTTAAAAACAATGCAAATGGCATAATATTGCCGGATTCATGCTTTACGTATGTCTGTCAAATCTAGGGCTTAACCCACAGGCGGACAAAAATGCCTCCTCTCTTAAAAACTCATGTTTGGGTACCTAATTTTTAGGTACACTTATCAACTCCCCGGTAAAGAGGGTGGTGGTTGGAAGTTCGAAAAACCTCGCCTCTATAAGTTTTTCATATTCCTCATCCGGGACTTGTGGAAACCTACATTTCTGCCCAAGCAGATCCAGTTTCCATTTGTACGTGCGAAGTTCAAAGTTCTCTTGCTTCTAGGGGGCAAAAACCAGATAGAACCGGTTTTTCCAGTCTGACCACTTAGACGGTTTGTCTAGTGTCATCAAGTATTTGGGGAAGGTGGTCAGAGTATACCACACTCTCCACCCGCCTGGAATACGGCTCAGATAATGCATATTGGCATAGTCCTCCTAGCCGGGATGGAGACCCTACATCTCATAGGCGGCGATGTAGCCTAGAATGTTAACCCAAAAGTTTGGGGTTAACTGCCACACGCCTAGGCCATATTTTTGCAGGATAGCCTTTATTGTATCATGATGGGGGAAGCGGAGTCCAGCCAAAAAGGCCGCCTCATAGCAGTCAAAATACTTGTTGGCGTTGGGCTGGTCATCATTCCAGGCTATGGTTCCCAATTCAAGCGGCACCCGGATGACATAACCCTCACCTAGAGGATGTTTGGACGTGAAGACCTCCAGGTGCTTCTCCATGTTTGCCCTGTCTCCGGCAGAAACATGGATCCGGAAAGGGTCCCCTTCATTATTCCACTTTGGTCTCTCCTCTGCCTCACTATCCTCAACCGGTGATAGTGAGCTGCTGCTCTCTTCAGAGCTAGACCCGAACACAGAGGCAGACTCACTCCCGTCTCTCTTAGAAGCAGCCTCTTCCGCCTCCTCAGCATTAGGTATAGAGACGGCTTCTTCACCGTCTCCATTCTTTAACTCTAGGATCCCATCACTAGGAGTGGTGGGTGCACCCATAGGGGATCCTCTTGCCATCGCAGCCTGTTCTACCTTAGATGGCACTTCTTTTGTGCTCTCATCCCTACATTCCGGATCTATAGCCGTCCATCTAATCTAAGCCATAGTGTCCTGCACAAACACGGAGACGGTTGGATTGGGAGATGAACAAGAGTGATCCAAGCACCCAGAGGCGGCACCCCCAGTCTTAGACTCATCCGTACCAGGGAACCGGCTGCCTTCTAAACTATGTTGTGTCGTGTGTGCTGTTGGTGAATCCGTTTATGGAGAAATATGTACACAAACGGAAGTATAGGAAAGAGCTGAGAAGGCGGGAGACGATACCTCAAAAATAAGCTGAAAAGTAGTCAAGCGGTGATCGGCTGTTACTAGTAGGCGAAAATCGAACAGTTGCTTGCAAGATGCTCAGACAATGGACCGGATGAACCCACCTGGAAAGCAAGTGAATCTTCTAGAAGGATACCCAGACGGTTCTAGGAAGTTTTGTTTGTTGGGTGCACAGATGGTTACCCGGATGTACCCCCTAGAAAAAGAAGAATTGCTTGCACACAACATAGGCGGTTCTTAAAGGTTTTCCTGTCTGTCAAAAGCACAGACGTTTTACCATTTGTATCTAATGGAAAAAGAAGGCAATTGTTTGAAAGGTATACAAGCGGTTGTCAGAGTTCTTCTCTCTGAGAACGGATGTCTCTCTCTCTCTCTTAGTTTTGGAAATGACCAAAAATGGAAACGGTAAAAATCTATTTAAAGAGGGGTAATTTCAGGGGTATTCATATAATTCCCCCAAAAAGTGAACAGTTAAAACTGTTCACCCGTATCAAAGTGACAAGTGTAATAGGCGTCGCGTGGCACGCCACATCACACCTGTAAGGGGCAAATGTTTTGGGTAAAAATACCCAAGGCCACGTGGCCCAATAGAATGGTGACACGTGTCACCTAAAAAGAGGTTCACATGAACCAATCCACTACTGACACGTGGCATCCCCAATCTTCGGGAAAAAGGCGGCCATCTTTGCCTAATTCTCGAGATAGCCCATCATTCTTAGGTTTTTGTAACCTAGGATGACTGCGCACATCCCAAGACCCTATAAATAGGGAGATGTTAATGCTAAAGTTGATTTTAGTGCTTGTGACTTTATAGTTTATACCCGAGCCCAAACAACCTTCTGTTGTGGTTCCTAGTAAGGGCAAAGCTGTCCAGGATGGTACTGAACAAGGGAAGATTGACCCTATATCCATTCCAACTCCTAAATCTTTGCCTGAATCAACATAATCTCATGTGACGATTCAAGAAGAGGAAGTGGAGATCCATGATGATACTGCATCAAGAACCATAGGGTCCATTCCAGAAGCGGTGCATAATGACACCACAAATGTCTAGACTAAGGGTATTAAGCCTCAGATTGATACTATGAAATCAAATCTTCGTGAAGAGGCTTTAGCAATAAAATGTGTATCTCCAGATTTAGTTGAGTAACACATGTCTTCTTTTCATATCTCTTTATTGGTATCTTACATGCCCATTAGTTCCAACATTGACAACCATCGACAAAGGAGCTCAGGGGAACAAAGCTTCAACCATACAAGAGCCAGGTGGAAGGAAGCATCTTAACCTTATAGAGTTATGATGTTTATTTAGTCTTTATCAACACCTGATTGTTACACACTTTTGGGTTTTGCGGTATCTGACACCGCGCGGAAACAAAACCCGCCAAAAGATCCATGCATAAATTAAAGCAACTAAATATGCATGCTAACTCATAATTAAAAACAACAAGAGAGAGAGAAATAGAGAGAAAGAGGAAAAGGCGATCATACCCTTGATGCGAATTTTCCACTTAGCACGAACATGAACTCACGAACGAAGAAAGAGCCTCAAACGCGACCCCTCCAATGTAGTCCACCCTCGCACCCGAACTTGGCTAATATTACCGGCTAGGGTAATATTAACACTACTAAATAAGAGGATCTCTTTTTAAGGTTTTCTCAATGGAGATGCTTTTTATAGAGTTTAACTCCTGCAAAGAATTCCCAAGGGAAACCTTGGGTATTTATAGGAGAAGCATATCCATCCCCTTGATTTCCAATCAATGTGGGACTTTTGCAAAGTTGAGAAAAACTAGTATTTGATTTAATTCTAAAATAAATTAAATAGCTATAACAAATAGTCAAGCAACAAGTGGAAATCACATGGGAGTGGTTAGGTGAAGACAACAACGAGAGCCACATGGCCTCCTTGTTCCCCAAGTCACCAAACCCACCAATCACAATAACCCATGATCGGTCAACACTCTTGGGCACCAAGGTATGGCTGGTCAAGGCCATTTGATTTGGTTTGGGTTTGCTAGCCATACCGCAAGCCCACTCGGCTAGGCTTCTTTTGTGCACTACTCGGCATGGGCCTGCCCGCACGCTCTTGTGGGCTGCTGGTGCTTGCGTCAACATGTGCTAGCCTAGCCCTCTTACGGCTAGGCCGATACATGGTTACTGCAATGCACTTTGACTTTATAATTCGTTGTTTGACTTATTTGTACGTCTCGTTAATCCTAGAATTTAACTCGACGTTTGACGTTCAATTTCGACGCTCTAAGCTCGGAATTCGACGTCGGATCACGAATCCTCTTATTTGACGTATTAAGGCCTTTGGCTTAATTCGTCACCTTAGTTTGGTTACATGCTTGGGTGTGACCCGTTGGGTTCAGTAGAAGGAAAGCTGTGAGATTAATATAATTAATCTCACTAATTGTAGATGGCCTCTAGCCCGACTTTCTGATCACTTAACTTCACTGAATAATTAACTCTATAATTAATTCTGAACCCTATATCGGAATAATATACTTGTTCAAAGGACACCAATCCTTTAAATCTCCCACTTGTCCTTCCGGACAAGTGTGCTGATTGTGTATAGCCTATTTCCTATGTCACTTAATGTCTCTTCGTGAACTATAAGGTAAGATTTTTCGTCATCCTTATTACGTCCAGAAGTGTTTCTCGATTTCGAAGTTCAATTTTCAATAAGCAGATGATTTCTAAAATCCATCTGAGCACGACCATGCATTTTCACAATCTCGCTCTTCGAGAGACCTTGTAAACAACAAAGACATTAATAGGGGGACATTCCCAATCTTGCATTGTCAGCTTCCCTTACTAAGAGGCCCTGGCCGCCTAACTGTTGCCTTTATAATCCCCTTGTACGGCAGACGTTTGACAACATCAAAGCGGACTAGTACTCAAACAAGAGAACTAACAATACTCATGGTCGAGGAAAAAGGTTCTGATAGCCATAATGAGTAATATACTTATGAAAATTGTTATATCTCTTAAAGTATTCTCATAGGTCGATTCGGTATAGTTCTAAACAAATACCTGTGCAAATGATTTATGACAATTTTGTCCTTTTAGCACAAGAAACGGTGCTATAAATCATACTACACACTAATCTCATGCGGTCATTATTCGTCCAACTTTCAAATGACCTCGATTAGGGATGATTTCGATATGATATTCAACTTTCACTTAATAGGTGTTCCTTTATCCAAGACATTGTCTTGATACCCTATTTAGAATATTCTCAAATTAAATGAACTCATTATTCAATTCTAAACCGCAATTTAAAAGAAATGGAATAATAATTTATAGAAAAATTAAATTACTCCATAAATAAATGGTTCAACATAGTGTTTTACATTAAAATCTGCAAAATTAATTAAAAAACTTATAATAGGGGAAATCAAAGCTAGTCTCCAATATGCTTGATTCCCATTGCCTCAACGACCTTGTTAGGTTTCACTTGAGGCAAAGGTTTAGTGAGTTGATCAGCTACATTGTCTTCCGTTCCATTCTTACAAATTCTAATTTCACCTTCGAACTTCCATTCCCTTATCATGTGAAATCGCCTTTTGACATGTTTGACCTTCTGATGTCCCCTTAGCTCCCTGGCCTGAGCAATAGCTCCATTGTTATCGCAATAGAGATCTATTAGACCCTTGATTGAGGGTACAACATCAAGTTCACCATCGAACTTACGAATCCAAACTGCCTCCTTAGCTGCTTCTAAAGCTGCCAAGTATTCGGCTTCAATTGTAAAATCTGCAGTTGTGCTTTGCTTAGCACTCTTCCAACTAAACAATCCTTCATTTAGACAGAATATGTACCCTGATTGCGACTTGAAGTCGTCTCTGTCAGTCTGGAAGCTTGCGTCGGTGTAACCTTCAACAACCAAATCTTTACTCCCACCATAGACCAGAAATTTATCCTTGTTCCTTTTCAGGTACTTTAGGATATTCTTGGCCGCAGTCCAATGCGCCTGTCCAGGGTCTGATTGGTATCGGTTCGTAGCACTCAAGGCATACAATACATCCGGTCTAGTACATATCATGGCGTACATATCGATCTAATAATCGAAGCATATGGAATCTGACTTATCCTCTCTCGCTCATCAGGTGTCTGCGGACACTGTTTCTTGTTGAGAGTTACGCCATGAGACATGGGTAGGTGGCCTCTCTTGGCTTCCACCGTACTGAATCGTGCCAATACCTTGTCAATATAAGTAGTTTGACTTAATCTAATCATCCTCTTAGATCTATCCCTATAGATCTTGATGCCCAATATGTATTGTGCCTCTCCCAAGTCTTTCATTGAAAAACACTTTCCAAGCCAAGCCTTTACAGACTCTAACATTGGAATGTTGTTTCCAATGAGCAATATGTCATCGACATATAAGACAAGGAATGCGATGTCACTCCCACTGATCTTCTTGTAAACACAAGACTCATTTGGATTCTTGATAAAACCAAACTCACTAATGGCTTCATCGAATCGCAGATTCCAACTTCTGCTTGCCTTCTTTAGTTCATAAATGGACTTCTTAAGCTTGCATACCTTCCCAACATTGTTTGGATCTACAAAACCTTTCGGTTGTGTCATGTACACAGTTTCTTCTAAAATCCCATTAAGGAAGGCGGTTTTGACGTCCTTTTGCCATATCTCATAATCATAATATGCAGCAATTTCTAGGATAATCCGGACGGACTTAAGCACGGCAACTGGTGAAAAGGTTTCATCATAATCAACGCCGTGAATTTTCCTGTAACCTTTTGCCACCAATCTAGCTTTGTATACATGTAATTTCCATCTTTGTCGGTTTTCAACTTGAAAATCCATTTGCAATCGATAGGTGTGTAACCATCGGGAAAATCAACCAAATCCTAGACTTGATTTTCAAACATGGAGTCCATCTTGAATTTCATGGCTTCTTACCATTTTGTAGAGTCGGGGCTCATCATAGCTTGTTTGTATGTCGCTGGCTCATCTTCATCCATAACTAGGATGTCTTGATTCTCGGTTAAGACAACACCGAGGTATCTGTCTGGTTGAGATCTTGGCCTTTGCGACCTACACAGGGTAATAGATTGAGCATTTGCTTTGTAATTTTGACTTTGACCATTTTCAACAGTTGCTTCCAAAGCACTTTGATTATTAGTTTTGTCAGGTTGACTTTGTTTCTCACCTTCTCGAACTTTATCAAGTTCAATTTTTCTCCCACTTGTCATTTTGGAAAGATGCTCATTTTCCAAAAAGACACCATTTCGAGCAACAAACACTTTGTTCTCGGATTTGTTGTAGAAGTAATACCCCTTTGTTTCTTTTGGATATCCCACAAAGAAACATTTGTCAGATTTTGGTGCAAGCTTGTCGGACATGAGTCTTTTGACATATGCTTTGCAACCCCAAATCTTAAGAAAAGACAACCGTGGAGGTTTCTTCATCCATAATTCATATTTAGTCTTTTCGACAGCTTTTGACGGAGCGCGGTTCAGTGTAAGTGCCGCGGTTAGAAGTGTGTTTCCCCAGAAAGGATATGAAGATCTCTAAGACCCATCATTGATCGAACCATGTCTAACAAAGTTCATTTTCTCCTCTCTAACACTCTGTTCCATTGAGGAGTTCCTGGAGGTGTCAATTCTAATAGAAAACCATGGTCTTTCAGATGATCGTCGAATTCGTAGCTCAAATACTCGTCACCTCGATCCGATCGAAGTGCTTTGATTTTCTTGCTAAGCTGATTTTCCACTTCACTATGAAATTCTTTGAATTTCTCAAAAGATTCAGATTTGTGCGACATAAGGTAGACATAGCCATATCTACTTAAGTCGTCCGTGAATGTGGTAAAATAGCGATAACCATTTCTTGCGGTTGTGCTCATTGGTCCACATACATCCGTGTGTATAAGACCTAATAAGCCACTAGCCCTTTCTCTCAACTTGGAGAATGGTTGCTTTATCATCTTTCCAAGTAGACATCCTTCGCAGTTTTCAAATGACTCTAAGGAAAATGAATCAAGAATACCTTCTGGTAGAAGTTTCTTGATGCGTTTGATGTTAATGTGGCCAAGACGACAATTCCACAAGTAGGTTTGATTCGAAACCATGGTCATAACCCTTTTGGTGGTATCATTATCATTATAAACCTGTTTGTCTAATTCAAAACACATTTTAAAACGTGTAATTGCCATAAAACATATAAACAAGACAACCATTGCTATAGTCTCGTGATCAAACTATCCGGCGTCCAACGCCAAAGATCAAAATATGTTTGATGGTTAGCAAGTCATAATAAAACGAGAATTAGTTCTATTACAAGCCAAAAGACAAATAATGTGCCTACAAGCACGACAAAAGGACCATCTTCATTGTCCGCTCGTAGTTGCACATCCACTTGAGAAGGTCTCTCACTTGGTCCCTGAAATAGGAGCATAAAGTGAGTCATACATGGTATCCAATACCTATGAGTAGCTTATACACAAGTGTTAATGAAGATACCTGAGGTAGATGGAACATTCCTCTTTTCCTCATCTTCTTGGAAGATCTTGCATTCCCTCTTGTAGTGGCCTTGCCCACCACAATATAAGTATCGCATCTTCGCTTTGTTCTTGAACTCCTTCTTCTTCACTCTCAAGGGCATCTTGGTAGCTCCATAGGAGTCGGCCTTGCGAAGCATTTGCACCATCTCATTCAATGAGTATGACTCCTTCCTGGCTGCCATATGCATCCTAAGTGCATTAAAGCCCGGGTGGAGTGAGCCAAGCAAGATATGACCCTTCATCTCATCCTCTAATGAGATTCCAAGTACCTCCATGTGTTTAAAGAGCCTAGTCATTCTAATCACATGGGGTAGGAGGGGCATACCGGTTCTCAATTTGGTATTGTAGACCCTAGACCAAACTCGGTACCTTTCCTTGGCAAGGAAACCTTCCTCTAGGGCCTTGATTTTCATGTTCACAAATGACCTAGTCAAATTATGAACATTTAAGTCCCGAGTCTCGGAAGCCATATTGACTAGCTCCTTAAGACTATTAAGAAGCATATCCGGAAGGTATGAGGTGAACATCCACTTCCAATCCTCTGGAAGGGAGTTCCTCATCAAATTTATGACCTAGTAACAATCCAAGAACCAAGTTTCATGAGTTTCATCACTGATGAGTCCCTTAGAGAAGAAGCTTGGAATGGGAGTTTCCAATATGTACTCCATGGAACTATTCCGTAGAGTTCTCCGGAGTTCTTCTGCCCATTCCTTGAAATTGACTAGGTTTAGGTTAAAAGACAACTTGTCGGGGATTTCCGGGCACATGTTGTTGTTGTTAATTGCAGACATTTTTCTACAATCGAAAGAATTTGCAATGAAAAATCATCCATAAAACCAATAAGTTTTATCTTTAAAGCATACATGAAAATTTTCAATCTTATTAAGCGCTTTATCCACACATTTAAAATTGTCCCTTTTAGGCGAGAATAAAATGATTCCAATGAAAGGAATGGTGTCCTTCCAACAAGTGTATTCTTCCGATAGAGGGTTCAGAATTATTACAGAGCTAATTCTTCAGTAAGGTCATGTGATCGGAATGCCTAGGTGGAGGCCGCTTCCGATCAGTAATATCAATGTGCAATTGATGTTACAGCTTAATCTTAATTGAACCCTTCGGGTCGAACCTAATCGAACCACCGATCCGAGACGACAAATTAATCCGAAAGGATTTAATGAGTCAGCAGAGTTTTACAAATACAGACGTCGGATATCGAGCCTAGGGCGTCGAGACCGAGCGTCGCAAAATCACAAGCAACAAGTATGAGCGTAGCCGTAGCAAGGCTAGGCTAGCTCATCGCAAGCCTAGGCGCACCATGTGTGTGCTAGGCGCACCATGTGTGTGCTAGGCGCACCATGTGTGTGCTAGGCGCACCATGGTGTGCTAGGCACTATCGCAGCCCTAGCATCATGCCTAGGCGCTATCGCAGCCCTAGCATGATGCTACGCACCATCGCAGCCCTATCGCACCAAGCACAACACCCATGTGTGTGTGTATAAGCGTAGGCACTATCGCAACCCCCCCTAGCACCACGCACGGCACCATCGCAGTGCTAGGCACATGCGCGTGTGCGTGTGCGTGTGCACCGTAGCGCAGCAAGCTGACAGGCAGCACTAGCCTTGCGTGTGTGCTAGGCACCATCACAGGCCACGCACCAAGCACAGCGCCAGTGCGTGCTGGCCTGGATGCGTGTAGCTGTGCGAGCATGGGCGAGTGATGCTAGCTAGCTTGGAGTGCGAGGCATGTGTGTGTGCGAGAGGGGATGCCCAGCATGCGTGGCTCGCTAGCAGCACGCATGTTGGGTAGGCGTATGCATGTGCGTGAGATAGGGAGTGCTAGGCAGCCAGCAGCGCCCAACACCTAGCACTGGGCAGCACCAGCGCCTAGCAGAGCCTAGCACCAAGCATGCGAGGCTGCTGGGCAGGCAGGTGCTAGCTGGCTGGGCTGGCTAGCACATGCTAGCTGGCAGCAGCCCAACACCCCTTTTAAGTGAAGCGGTTTTGTGAGGGTGGGGACCAAGGCTTTGGGAAAGCCTTGAGAAGGCAATGATCCCCCCCTCACCCCTCCATGGTCCTCACCTAACCTTCTCTCTCCCTTTGACACTTATTGCATTGTGATTGAATTTAATTATTGATTTATTTTAGAAATAAATTAATTAGAAAAATTATTCGTTCTCCCACATTGGTTGGGGAATGAAGTTCAAGGGTTCATTTCCCTATAAATACCAAGCTTGGGTATTGGGAAAGGAACAACCTTGAGTGGAATTAAAAAGGCAACTCTAAGAAAGAGTAAACCTTTAATTCGTAAAACTCATAGTTATTTTGTCCGGGTCTTGACTAACTTTCAAGACTTAGGACGCTCGGGTCGGGTCGAGGGTACGATCCGTCGGAGATCTCGTCTTTTCGGGATTTTGAAGTAAGAGCTCTTTGGGAGCGAAGCATGTGTCAAAGGTATAATTCTTATTCTTAATCTTGTTTGATTAAGTTTAATATGCTTGTTAATTGCTTTAATTAAGGGTCGGGTCTTGGTGGGTTTCCTTCCGCGTAGTGTCGGGTCACTACGAAACCCTACATCCAAGACCCTAAAAATCAAAAAGTGATTAAGCATGCTTTTGCTTGTCTTAACACTTAATATTTTAAGGTAAGCAATCTAATTGCTAATAGCTCTAAGCTACTCTTGGTTCGATAAGACGTCGCATCTAATGCTTTCTTGACGTTTATCTCCATTGCCACGACATCTAAGGACTCCTTACTGATATCGTTGAGTTTAACCTAAACTAACGTGTATATGATGCCTTATTTTGGCAAGCGCACCAACATACCTTACTTCCCTAGGAAAGTAGTAATGCCTTGCTTTGGCATAGCCCATTACTATTCTCATTAGTTCCGTAAGTGTCATTTTGGAATGGCAGATTTAACTCAATATTCTTTGGGACTTAGGGTTTCTATGTTGGTTGATTTAAGTGAACTAAACTTATCATTTAACATTCGAAAATCTAAACATGCATCTAACATCGATTATGTATAAGCATAAGCATAAATATATATATAAAGCATATATAAAGATGCATTTGCACTAGTAGAAAAAAAAGAATTAGGCAACCCCCCTATGGCAACGGTTCATGAAAACCGTTGCCAACTTGCTGTGAGCGCCATTTAAAAAAAAAATTTGGTTAAATTTGGCAACGGTTAACCGTTGCCAATTGATAAAATTTAAAAAAAAAATTAAAAGGGGTAGATTGGCAACGGTTAACCGTTGCCAATTTAAAATAGAAAAATTTCGGGTTTTTGAATACAAAGAGCTATACTGTGCAACGTTCTTCTTTCACCTCCAAAAACGCGCGCCTTCCCTCTCCCCAAACCATTCCTCCATTGAATTGAAGCTTCCATTGAAGGGGTTTGTTCTTCTACCTCCCTCACGCACGCACTCCTCTATTTTTGCTTTCACCTCTGTTCTTGCTTTCACCTCAAAAAACGCACGCACTCACGTTTTTGCTTTTGCCTCCCTCCCTCACGCACGCACTCAACTCTTCTCTTCTGCCTCCCTCCATATATGCTTGCATTATTGAAGTATGTAGCAGCTCCTCCATTGTTATAGCGCTCATCATTTCTAGGTAAGTCGTAATAGCGCTCCTCCATTGTTATGGTTTTTGAAGAATTGGTCTTTAAATTAGTTAATATTGACAAGTTTCTTGTAATTTCTAGGGTTTGTCAATAATTGCTACTTAACTCCTACATTTATACGCGCAAGGCTCAGTTCCCCCTCCATTGAACGCATAAGGCTCCCCCT
This sequence comes from Chenopodium quinoa, assembly GCF_001683475.1. Taxonomy (NCBI): domain Eukaryota; kingdom Viridiplantae; phylum Streptophyta; class Magnoliopsida; order Caryophyllales; family Amaranthaceae; genus Chenopodium; species Chenopodium quinoa. The sequence continues at coordinate 168,934 of NW_018742726.1, read as the reverse complement.
CCACAAATGTAAGGCCTTTTTTAGTTGTTATTGTATTTAGTACAAGCTACATTTACCTATATTTCTAAATTGTTATGAGAATTTTATTTATCATCACTAATAAAGTTGAGAATTTTATTTTGTTTATAGGATAATTTAGTCCTTTTTATTTAAGAGAACAAAGTTGAGAGTTTAGGGTTTAGGGTTTAGGGTTTAGGGTTGAGAGTTTAGGGTTTAGAGTTTAGGGTTTAGGGTTTAGGGTTTAGGGTTTAGGGTTTAGGGTTGAGAGTTTAGGGTTTAGGGTTTAGGGTTTAGGGTTTAGAGTTTAGGGTTAAGGGTTTAAGGTTTAGAGTTTAGGGTTTGAATATACTTTTCTTTATGAGTTGCTTCTCACTATATATATGCGTGTTTCAGTCTAAGAAATGGGTGTTAAGGGCTTCTAGGGTAAGATCATCAGTTTGGAGAGTGGGCGGAAAACATCCTGGTATGGTATCTTACTCTGACTGTCCTTGTTCTTGCATTGCTCACTAATATCATTCTTATCTTTTCCCTTAATCTTGTTTTCTATTTGTGTTCTATATAGGTTACACTGAAAAAGATTATCAGGAATTTTTGGGCGAAGCATAGACCTTGGCATTGACCTTCTATTTGAGAGTGTTGAGCCTTTATAGGTACTCAGGTATATATATATATATATATATATATATATATATATATATATATATATATATATATATATATATATATATATAACTTTATGTGCTTTAAATAAGTTCTTGGTTGCACAATTTTGTGGAGATGGTGTGTGGTATAACTTTAGTGCATCTTTTATCATGATGTGTGATTAATCCACTGGTTTTTAATTGATTGCATGTATCATCATATGCCTAGATACCCGTTCAAGGCTTTCTCATTAGGAGTGAGTCTTGAATAGTCCCCGGTTAGGACTGTTCTTGAACGTTTACTCTCACTTAGGTGGTGAATGTATGTCAGTTTTTTTCGATTTTAAGGAACATCTTGGCTTAGCATTTCTTGGATCGCCATGTTCTCTGGGTACATATGTGGGTAAGTAATTACCTACGTCGTGTACTTGGGGAACTGGGGGGAAATGCTGCCGAATTTTCCTTAAAATTGGAAATCTGATATACATTCACTAGTGAGAGTAAACGTTCAAGGATGGGTTAGGTTGGAGTGATAAGGACCCTTTGGAAGCATATATGCATTTTTGTATCTATATGAATGTCATATGCATGTTGTGTGTTTGAATTTGATTTGTATATATAATAGATGTAGCAATTATACATTATTCGTAATATGTTGCCATGTTTAGAGACAATTTACTTAATGGAGGTGGATCGTGGATGGATGTATGGTAGACGTGATACATTGGAATTCTTTAATGGGGTTCAAGAGTTCTGCGAGACGGCTTCATCTTATCAGCGCAGAATGGGTTTTGAGTGCCTCTATTGTCCTTGTGTTGATTGTAATAATGTGAAGGTGGTCAATAGTGTTGATATCATTAGAGATCATGTAGTTTGTCGTGGGTTTAGGGTTAAATATCATGTGTGGATTTGGCATGGTGAAGAAGGAGAGTACAGTGGGGATGTTATTGGGCATGATGTGCATGATGATCGAAGCAATGATATCCGTGTGGACGAGGAATACAAGAATGATGAACATATTGATGATGATGGTGCTGAGGAGGGATTTGAGGATGAAGGTGTGGATGAGATGATGCGTGGTTTTGAAGGTGACGTGTTTGAGTCATTATCGGAGGCTTCTAAAAAGCCTTTGTATCCTGGGTGCAAAAAATACTCTAAACTATCAGCCGTGCTAACTCTTTTTAACATTAAGTCGAAGCATGGGTGGACGGACAGTAGTTTTACTTCCTTGTTGAGCGTGTTAAGTGAGATGTTGCCAGATGGGAATGAAATTCCTAAGTCTTACTATTACGCTAAGAAGCTCATGTGTCCATTTGGTTTGGAGTATAAGAAGATACATGCATGTCCTAATGATTGTATTCTTTACCGAAATGAATATGAAAAATTGGAGGAGTGTCTAAGATGCAAGAAGTCGCGCTACAAGCGCAAGAGTTGCAATGCTGGTACGAAGGGACCTCCTGCTAAGGTGTTGTGGTATCTTCCCATAATTCCTAGGTTTAAGCGTCTCTTCTCTTTACCAAAAGACGCTAAAAACTTGAGGTGGCATGTAGAGGGAAGAAAGAAAAACAGAATGCTGAAGCACCCAGCCGTCTCCCCGCAATGGAAGAACCTTGATATGAAGTTTAGGGAATTTGGTGATGAAGTCAGAAATTTAAGGCTTGGTTTGTGCACGGGCGGGATGAATCCATTTGGCACTCTTAGTACCCAGCACAGCACATGGCCGGTACTTTTAGTGATCTACAATTTGCCTCCTTGGTTGTGCATGAAACGGAAATATGTAATGCTTTCACTCTTGATATCGGGGCCAAGGCAACCTGGAAACGACATTGATGTGTATCTTGCGCCATTGGTTGATGATTTGAGAAAGATGTGGGACGAAGGGGTTTTCGTGTTTGATGCTCATAAGAATGAGATGTTCACATTGCGTGCAACTCTTATGTGGACCGTTAATGATTTTCCTGCATATGGCAACTTGTCTAGGTATAAGAATAAAGGGAAAAAGGCATGTCCCATTTGTATTGATGATACGCCAAGCAGACGCCTTGATCATTCTTTCAAACAGGTGTATTTGAGGACAAGAAGGTTGCTCAGGCGCGATCACCCGTACCATCGGCAGAAAAAGGCATTCGATGGGACGGTGGAGGAGGGGACTGCTCCTAGGCCACTGACTGGTGAGGAGGTTTACGCTCGGGTCAAGGGTGTACGAACAGTATTTGGAAATCTGAAAAAGCGGCGGAATCAGTTGCTCTCTTTAAAAAAGAATCAATCTTTTGGTTGCTCCCGTACTGGAAAGAACATGACGTTAGGCACTGTCTTGATGTAATGCATATAGAGAAGAATGTGTGTGACGCTCTTGTGGGAACGCTGATGAATATTCAAAACAAGACAAAGGACGGAAAGGGTGCACGTTTAGATTTGGAAAAGATGGGGGTGAGTCCAGAATTGTGGGTTCAGCAAAGGGTTAGTAAGGGAAAGGAACAGAAAAAGGAAAAAGAAATGGGTTCGAAAAAGGGAAAGGCCGCGGATGCGTCGAAGAAGAAAAATGAGGGAAAAGCCAAAGAGGGGAAGGCCTATTTACCTCCGGCTTGCTACACATTGTCAAAAGTAGAAAAACGGATTTTTTGTGAATGTCTGTATGGAATTAAGGTTCCATCAGGGTACGCATCTAACATGAAAAGATTTGTATCCTTAAATGGAGAATTGAAGCTGACAAGTATGAAATCCCATGATTGTCATGTTCTGATGCAAGTTTTTCTACCAATTGCAATACGTGGTATTTTGCCAAAGCACGTGAGGGAAGCTATTACAAGCCTCTGTTTGTTTTTCAATACAATATGTAGCAAAGTGCTTGATCCTTGTACCCTTGATTCTTTACAGGCGGATGTGGTTGTGACTTTGTGCAAATTTGAGATGTACTTCCCGCCCTCGTTTTTCGACATAATGGTGCATTTGATTCTTCATTTGGTGCGTGAGATTAAGTTGTGCGGTCCAGTGTTCATGAGGTGGTGCTATCCTTTTGAAAGACATATGGGTACATTGCAAGATAAAGTTAGGAATCGGGCTCACCCGGAAGGAAGTATGATTCAAGGGACCGTGGCCGAGGAGATTGGTAATTTTGTGGCCGACTATATAGCCGTTGCTGAACCTATTGGTATTCCTACTTCTCGACATGAAGGTAGACTTGATGGTCATGGCACAATCGGGTCAAAACGAATGTCACTTGATCGAGAGCAGTTCTTACAAGCACACCTTTATGTGTTGCACCATGTTGCAGATGTTCACCCATATTTAGACGAGCACATGGCTAGTTTGCGTGATGAGTTTCCGTCGAAAGGTGAAAGGGCACTGATGCAGTTGCACAACAAGAAGTTTGTGAGTTGGTTTCGTGATCGCGTGATGGGTGGAATGGATGAGAGTGTCACAGCTATAGTAAGGTGGCTTGCTTATGGTCCTAGGGATGATGTTCGCTCATTTGAGGGATATGACATAAATGGGTTCACATTTTGGACTGAGCGTCAAGATTTGAAATCATCCTCGACCCAAAACAGTGGTGTAACGGTTGTGGCATCGTCAAGGGAGTTTGCAAGTGCTAAGGATAAATCACCTGTTGGTGCAGAGTTGTCATACTACGGTCGAATTCAAGAAATATGGGAGCTTGATTATTGTGACTTCACGATTGCTCTTTTCCGGTGTAAGTGGGTTGATAATATCAAGCGTAACGTCAAATTTGATGACTTTACTCTTGTAGATCTTGGAAACCTGAATGATAGTGCAGAACCATTCATCCTTGCATCTCAAGCTAAGCAGGTGTTTTACGTATCTGACCCTGCCGACTCAAAATGGTCTATTGTGCTAGCCGGCAAAAGAAGAATCCTTGGCATTGGAGATGTTGAGGATGAGGAAGAATATGATGCCTTTGATGACTCGGCACCTTTCACTGTTCCTAGACCTGCTGATCCAAATGAGAAAGACAACCAAGCCAATTACATGAGATCAGACCATGATGAAGGAATATTAGATTGAGGTACTGTATATTTTCTGTTAGTTTTAATTGCGGGCGTAGAAAAAATTAAAAAATCACATTTTAGGTGAAAATGAATGAAATTGTTGAATTACTTGCCCATTTTTCTTATATTCTTTTAAATGAATAAAGTAACTTGCATCACCGTTTCTATGTTTATTTGTATTATAATTCAGCAATTTATATATGATTATAAGTTTACCTTACAATTCAGCAGCTAATAACGTGTTATGTTTGTAATGACAAGTTTTAACATCTAATGGCGGAAGATCGATACCGTGTTCGAGTTGAGGATGTTGAATCTCATTCAGATGATTCATCTAATGATGGGGACCAGCCGTATGATGTGAACAAGGAAACTAATTTGGGTGAGCCAGAAGATCAGGCGCAAGATGTATTAGAGAGAATGATAGATGAGTTTGAAATTGCAGCTGAGCAAGCGCCTCCAATCGATAATGCCATTATGGAGCCGTTTCGTGAGGATCAAAGTGGAGGGGGGGTGCAGGCACCAGCGAAGAAAAAGCAGAGGGGTCCGACGACAGCTTTCAAGAAACCTGTCGGTCCTATGGTCTTTGAGTATGAAAGGGTAGGGCAACCCTCAGGTAAATTGCGGCGTCAGTATGCTGGTCAAGTTGGGATATGTGCGCGCAAAATCCCCATTACGTTTCGTATGAGCGACGTGTCTACAGGCTTGATTGACACGTTTTGGAATGATACCAGGGTAAAGTTTATGGATTCCACATTATTTATAAACAATTTTAATTTATTGTTATGTTATGGGCAAACTAATAATGTTTGTTATTTGTGCTTGCAGAGTCTATTTAACATTCTAAATGAGTACGCCAAGCGAAGGGTGTTTGAATCCTTACTTGCGGCTAGATTCAGAAGCTTCAAGTGTAACTTAGTTCGTCGGTTTATCACAAAGAAACTTGTGAGGAAACCAAAGAACAAGAAAGGAGGTGGCAGTGATGATGATGTCATCGATGAAGAGAAACTCCCATGGAAAATATGGCCTAACATATCGAAGGATGATTGGGACGCTTTCGTTCTTCAAAAATGTAAAAAAGAAGAAATTGTAAGTTTAAAGAACTCTGATGAAAATTGTGTTGTAATTTATCGTCTTTTTTTATTAGAAATGAAACTAACATGTCTTTTTATGTAGGAAATGACGGAGCAGAATTCCAAGAATGCATTGCAAAAGCAATACCGCCATCATATGGGAGCAATGACGTATGATGAATGGAGGGATACGTGGGTGAGTGAAGGAGTATACCCCACTACGCTTCTAGGGTCCTCCACAGCGCCGTCTGACTCCACGACCAGTACTTTGGTGAGTCGTGCTGGGGATTTCTTTTGCTCTATGCATTCGCGGGACAAGAAAACCGGAAAATGGTCCATCAAGGCTCCGGAAACCAAAGAAATGACAGATAAGCTCGTAAGCAACTATGAACTAGTGAACTACATTATTCATTTGCATGTATATCACTTTATATAAACACTTACTTCATGTTGCCATTTTGTTTTTGCTACAGCTTGAGTACACTGGAGAGCTTGTTGAAGGCAAACTCGTCCCGACGGTAGAGAAGGACCCCTTCACCTTGGCTATGGGAAAGCCCTACCATCCGGGACGGGTATTAGGTGCTGGGGGGAGCTTGCTAGGATGGGAGAAGGTAATGGGTCCCGAATATATCAAATATGGAAGATCCCGAGCAAGTGTGAACTCGCCACAGAACTTCGATGCCATAGTGGCATCAATTAAAGAACAAGTGCGCAATGAGATGCGTGAAGAGTTCAATGCATGGGCGAAGCAAATGAATTTTCCAACCTTGCCCTTTTCCTCGACAACACCGGACAACTTAAGTAGCCACCCACGAAGAGAAGGAGAACATGAGATAAATGCACGCGAGGAGGTACATGATTAGAATTCAACTCTATCAGTTTTGATATGTTGAGTTACGTGGGTACGGTTCTAATTAATGTTTCACTATCAATACACTATTGCAGATTGGTACTCCTTCACATGCGAACTCAAGGGGGCTTGATACTCCGACACCTCATCACTTTCCTATTCTGCAGGTGATTTTATACTTACTTGTTTGGATAATGATATTTGTTTTTGGATTGTGTTGTGAAATGGTTAAGTTGGCTGTGAAATGGTCAAGTTCGCTGTGTTGTGTTGTCAGTATGCTTTGTTGATGTGATGTGTTGTTGTTGTTTGCTCTTCCTTCTCCTTCTCCTCCTCCTCCTCCTCCTTCTCTTTCTTCTCCTTCTCCTTCTCTTTCTCCTTCTCCTTCTCCTTCTCTTTCTCCTTCTCCTTCTCCTTCTCCTCCTCCTCCTTCTCTTTCTTCTCCTTCTCCTTCTCTTTCTCCTTCTCCTTCTCCTTCTCCTCCTCCTCCTTCTCTTTCTTCTCCTTCTCCTTATCTTTTTCCTTCTCCTTCTCCTTCTCCTTCTCCTTCTCTTTCTCATTGGGAAGCCGAGAAGGTAGGAGAGGCTGCAGCTGCACTTCGCGCTCGGGTTTTTTTTTTTTTTTTTTAACTAGCACCTAAGATACTTAGTTATCAATATTTATGGCTTGATACGGTTCAAAAAAAGCAATTTCACAAGTTTTAGGTTCATTTAGAGTATTTACGGCTCGAAATGGCCTAAATGAGTTCTAACTTGCCCATTTTTCATGATTTTAGCTCAATGCTTGATTTAACTCCTATATTACACCTAAGATACTTAGTTATGAATATTTATGGCATGAAACAACCTAAAAAAAGAAATTTCACAAGTTTTAGGTTCATTTAGAGTATTTACGGCTCGAAATGGCCTAAATGAGTTCTAACTTGCCCATTTTTCATGATTTTAGCTCAATGCTTGATTTAACTCCTATATTACACCTAAGATACTTAGTTATGAATATTTAAATGAAGTATCTTCCTAATTGGTGCAGGAAGAGACCCGTTGTGAACTTCTTCACCCGGGCGAATCATATGATGGACCTTTGAATGTTGTTGCCTATGGTAGTGCACAACCGGCCGAACAAGGTACAGTCCATCTTCGACCTCTTCTGCCTGAGCATTATTCTGTCGGGATCCATTCTGTGGTTCCCGGGTTCGAGGACATCTTAATACCTGTGCCCGTGGAGGAGGATGAGTTCACTACACTCTGGGCAGCAAAAGGTAGTTTTGTGCAATGGCCATCTGCTTGGATACGGTTGATGAACCAGGTAATTAAGATTTAGATTTCACGCTTTAATCTTTTTTTTCCCAAGAGTTGGATGGAAATATTTTCTAACCATTTGTATGATTTGTCTTATTAGCCATCGAGGAAAAGCCAAACTCCAAAGAAGAGGGTGGAGGGGCCAAAGAACGGGAGTGAACATGGCTCGGTGAGTGGAAAGGCGTCGATGAAGAGCCCTTCACGAGGTTCAGCTACGCAAGCTACTCCATTAGTTGAAGACACGGTGCTTCAATCGCTATCCCAGGAGTTAGCATATTTGCACAACCGTGTTTGCGTGTTGCCTAATGACAGCCCCATCCGAATTCAACTTCCTAAGGAAATGTTCCACTACGATGATGATGCAACGGCATGGCTATTCAAAGAAGATGTCAAGGAATTTCTAAGTGGTGCAATGCTTAACATTTCCCTCATTCAAATATCCATGAGGTAATTCAACTGGTACTCAATTTATGTTATTCAGTTTAGTGGTGTTTGTCATTTGGTTTTCGATTAACATTGTGTTATCATGCATGCAGAGCACTCCAGGAGCAAATATGGGAGCTTGAATCTCCTTGTCAAGTTGGGTGGTTGTGCCCTGAGCAGATGTCCACTGCTAGAATCGTAGGAAACTCCGCTGACGTGTTGTACTATGTTGAACGGGGTATCAGGCAATCAGTGAGTGCGGGAGACAAGTTTATATTCGTCCCATACTATGAGGAGTACGTCTGGTTATGCTAGTCAAGTTCATGTGTTTTCCCAGTTTATTTGTTGTAAGGCTAACTATTGATTTGTTTGTCTCGTGTGTAGTTATCATTGGACCCTACTTGTGATTTTTGTTTCCAGTAACACAATCTTCTACTTTGATTCTACTCGGTTACCTCAAGTAAGAAAGCGCCTCGTGAAGTCCATACTGCAAAAGTAAGCATCTAGTTTGTTTCACTTCTTGTTATTCATTTTCATATCTGAACTCATATGTATTGATTATACTAGTCAAATTTTGAACTTATTACTTTGATTTTTTGTAGTACCATGAAGAAGATAAATCCTCGATCTCCTCGAGGTCCTACATGGAAAGCACCCAAGGTAATTCACCCATGGTGTTGTGATTTTCTTAATTTACAATGCTTAAGATGTTGCTTATTTTCTGTGCATTTTGATTCATGTGCTTTGTTTCTCATGCTAGTGCGCACAACAGGAAAACGGAGTTGACTGTGGCCTATACATGATGAGATTCATGTATGACATAGTGATGAGTCATTGTACAGACACACGTCAGCTTGAAGAGGTATGCCATTTTGGTTGAAATTGCGTCCCAAAACCTCTTACTTGCTCTTTTCTTGTAATATCAAGCATTAGACACCTATAACTAAGTGATAATGACATGTTTTAACTAGTTATGAGTTCAATAAACATGAATTGTAGAAAATAGGCATCATAGTAGCCAAAATGGCCTTACTTGAGCCATTTTGGTTGAAATTACGTCCCAAAACCTCTTACTTGCTCTTTTCTTTTAATCTCAAGCATTAGTCACCTATAAATAAGTGATAATGACATGTTTTAACTAGTTATGAGTTCAATAGAAAAGAAATTGTAGAAAATAGGCATCATAGTAGCCAAAATGGCCTTACTTGAGCCATTTTGGTTGAAATTGCGTCCCAAAACCTCTTACTTGCTCTTTTCTTGTAATCTCAAGCATTATTTACCTATAAATAAGTGATAATGACATGTTTTAACTAGTAATAAGTTCAATAGACAAGAATTGTAGAAAATAGGCATCATAGTAGCCAAAATGGCCTTACTTGAGCCATTTTGGTTGAAATTGCATCCCAAAACCTCTTACTTGCTCTTTTCTTGTAATCTCAAGCATTAGTCACCTATAAATAAGTGATAATGACATGTTTTAACTAGTTATGAGTTCAATAGACATGAATTGTAGAAAATAGGCATCATAGTAGCCAAAATGGCCTGACTTGAGCCATTTTGGTTAAAATTGCATCCCAAAACCTCTTACTTTCTCTTTTCTTGTAATCTCAAGCATTAGTCACCTATAACTAAGTGATAATGACATGTTTTAACTAGTTATGAGTTCAATAGACAAGAATTATCGAAAATAGGCATCCTAGTAGCTAAAATGGCCTTACTTGAGCCATTTTGGTTGAAATTGCGTCCCAAAACCTCTTACTTGCTCTTTTCTTGTAATCTCAAGCATTAGTCACATTTAACTAACCCCAATTATTATTACTTCACTTCTACTAACTCACTTTTTGTGTATTCTAAGTTTTGCAAGGGGCAAACGGGACAGCCATACACGAGCGAGGAACTCCGTGAAATTCGGGAGATGTTGGCGACCTACATCACATTTAATTTGTAAATATCGTTTACTAGCTAGCTACTTCATCAATCCTAGCCTTAGCTTACTAATTATGTACTATACATGAAACATTTTTCTAATTTATATCATCTCTTGCGATTGTTATTATTAATTATTTATGTATTGTTATTAATAATACTAATTATTGTTACTATTATCATAATTATTATTATTATTATTACTATTATAATAATAATTATTATTATTAATATTAATATTATAATACTAATAATATTGCAGCCAAAAAAAAAAAGAAAAAAAGGTCAATATTTGTGCAGCAAAAAAAAAAGAGAATACAGGTCAATGGCAACGGTTAACCGATGCCAATATTAAAAAAAAAAAAAAAAGCGCGCCATTTTATTTGGCAACGGTTAACCGTTTCCAACTCAAGCAATTGGAAACGGTTAACCGTTGCCAATTATTTTTTCTTTTTTTTAAAAAACAAAAGGGTCCATGGTCAATTGGCAACGGTTTGCTTGAGTTGGCAACGGTTTTGAATCGTTGCCAATTATTTTGGGATTTGGCAACCCTCAAATACGCAACGGTTCAAAACCGTTGCCTTTGGGGGGGTTTGAACCGTTGCCAATTTGCTCTTTTCGTGTAGTCTTGACAACTAGCATGACCCCTTGAAACTTGAATCTTCGAATCTTCAAGGGCCTTCATTGCATCATCTTGACTTCGTCTTCTTAGAAACGACGTCTTCGAGACATCACCATCAATTATGAAACTACTAGAAAAGGTAGGACTAATCTAAATAATTTAAGTACAAAAATACTTTACCAAAACACAGTTCGTATTTAGATTTACAAAAATACATAACGGAACGCAGTCTGTATTTTCTATCCTAGTTGGGCCCTACTAGTTGCCATTTTGTAAAACCTGCATTAGTATATCTATTCCATTCACCCATTCACTAACGTGAATGACCTATTCATTTTACAAATAATTCAAGCAACGATGCAAAACGAGTGCAAAACTAGTTACTAACTTAGGTGGTTAATCCAATTAACACGCCTAATTAAAACTAGTCAAAGTTGTTATTTGATTATGTTAATCAACGCAATAATAATAGCTCAAAACGATTAATGAAGCTCCCACTAAATTCCACATCCAACTTAATTAAAATTAATTTAATTAAAATTAATTAAGCCGATTAACCCAAATATTTGCCAAATTATTTTGCAAATTCCCGGAAAAATCGAGGCCTAGCCTCGTTTTAATTAATAAAAAAACGCAAAATTAATAGCCCAACAATGGCCGAGTGTTTAGCACCAAGCCAAGAGGCCCGGTTTACTAGGCACCCAAGCCCGACTGCCATTCGTGGGTGCTACCCCCGCACAGCCACAGCTGCGCCAAGCCACTTGCTAGTGGCTGACAGCATTGCTCGTGCGTTATGCTGGCCATAGCAGTGTGCTTGCAACGCACTCTAGTGCTGACTATAATGCTCCGTATTTTTATAATATATATATATAAATTATTAATTTTATTTATTTTTATAACTAAAATGATTCATTTTATCTTTAAAAGAAATTAATTATTTTAATATTATGTGAGTGCATAAAATAATATGAGTCATTAATTGAGGCAATAAAAGTATTTTGAATTGGGTCATCTTTATTTAAATAGTTGGATCAACTTGTTGGGATATTGAGGACACTTAAGAGCCCAACAGGTTGGCCCCAAAGGAAGAAGTCAAGGGGGAGTAGGATTTAAAAATGATAGTTTTGTAATTATGAGTTTTTGTTTTAAAAGGAGAGTATAAATATTTCAAAACCTCAAGATTTTTCACTCTAAAATCATAATTGTCAGATTTCACAAAAAATTTCAAAGGTTTTCTTTTAATTTTCTCTCTCCTTTTTCTCCTTATTTTTCCTCTCTTTTTCCTCCTCCTTTTCTTTCTTCCCCACGCCTCCCTCTCCCTCTTCTTCTCCCCTCACACTGGCAGCAACCAGCAACCACCGGTGGCCAGCAGCAGTAGCCGGCGCACCGCCGTGCGCCACCCCCTCCTTCCCTCTCCTCTTTTGCGGTTTGGTAGTGTTATTAAAAAAAAAAACTATTTTTCTCTTCCTAATTTAATTGTATTGTTTTTATTAAATTAAAGCATGATTTTGATTATGTTTTGGTATTGATTTTGGGATTTGATGTTGTTAAATTATTTATATAATTTTCAGATTTTTATTCAATCAAAAACCCCAATTTACAAACCCTAGGATTTGAGAATTTAATGTTTATGGTTAGGGTTTGATCCTAGGTTGTTGTTATTGTTGTTTAATTAATGTTTTAAACAAGTTTTTAATGAGTTTAAAGCCCTCAAATTAATGCCGAAATTTATCTATGCACACTACTTTTTAATTATTGAGTTAGGGTTTGATTACCCATAAAAGGGAAAAAGGTTTTAATGATTTAAATATGATTTTTAAGTCTATTAAAGATGTTTTACATTAAATATAAAAATTAAGTCTTTTTGAAAGGATTTGAAGTTCCCACTTAAAGAAAAGGTTTTATGGCTTTTATGTCATTAAATTGGGTTAATTAGTAAGGTTTAAAGTAAATTATAGTTGCCGGAAATTTGTGAGAAGAGTAGATTAATTATAGTTATGTATTCTTATTTGTAGGAAGCGTCAATCTAGGTGATTTCTACCGAGTGTGGCCGAGTTTAGGCATTATTCAAGGCACATATGTGCACAAGAATATTGGTGTGTGCGTAGTATCATGCTAGGATTTGTAAAGTATGATTTAAGTGATGAATTAGTAGCATGTTTGGTTGATTATATACTTGGAATTGATGTTGGTTGAGCATGATTTGTTATGAAAGCAAGTGAATATGTTATTTGCAGCATGATACAAGTTGCGTATGTATGAATCATGGAAGTATGTTATATTTTCAAGTATAAAGAAAACATGTATTTAATAAGCAAGGCTTATATATGAATTATAGAGCTAAAGTTAGAATTATTGAGCATGATTCATGAATTTATTTCTCACCCATTTATTATTGGTGTTGGGTCAAGAAGTTAGTTTATTTATTTACTCGCTCATGTAAGTTGAGTTTGAGTCAAGGAAGTTTAGTAGTGAATTTTATGCACCAAGGTAGTAATCGTGCAATTTTGTGCACAAAACTAGGCAAGAAACCTTAATTAAAATAAATAGTATGTGCTTACTAATTAATTCAAGAATGAATTGGAAGTATGTATTAATTGTTATTATGTTTGTTCTTGATTGATTGGGTTGAGTCATCACGAGTTACATTGGTAAATCACGTAAAGTGTAAGAGGATACGCACCAAAACTCTTGGAACGTATATACCTTGAGTATGAACATATGGAGGGAGTTATGGGGTTTTATATTTAACCATAGCTTCTACAGAGGTACAGGACGCTGTACTTTCTTTTATGATTAATGTGCTGGAATTCCGTTACAAAGTGACATAGTAGGTGCCAATTGGGATAGCTCCCTGATTGGAAGCTCAATATTTAAATGGGCTATTTTCAAGGAAGGAAACCCATTCGATGCGTAATCCAAAATTATAATTAATAATTAATATTGCTAGTTATGAACTAAAGGTAAGTTGACTTGTGATTGTGTGACGAACATGTTTTAATTATTTCTGTTTTGATGCTATGATATTCATTTGAGTGTGGTGCATATGTACTCAGCTTTGCTGATTCGTACTTTTGTGTTTGTGTTTGACTTTCCTTTGGATTGACCCTACTATGACCCATTTTATGGTGAGTAGAGAGTTGAAATAAAGAGGAAGTAACAGGTACTTGAAGCATGAAGAGAATGATTGGATAAAGTGCAGAGAGTTACTTGTTATGTTTCTTAGTTTTAATAAATTTGAATTATTGGTTATTGTTTATGGACTAACAATATTATGTTTGTTTGTAATTGGTTTTTAAGAAGGGCCATGTTTGAATTGGTTCCAACTTGTGATTGTTTTATATTACATTTGTTTTGAGGTTGTGAACTCAAGTTTTATTTTTAAATTGGTTTTTATTTTTTAGACTTGCATTGTGAGACTTTGAAAATTAACCTTAGCCATTATCACGGTAGCGGTAATATTTTGGTTATTTCCTAAAAAGGGTTTTATTTAGAGTAAAAGGAGTATTTTAAAATAAGGAAATTTCCAGGGTATTACACTGGCTGTGCAGGCCCAGCTGCTGTGGGGGTGGTGCTGCCTAGCAACCGTACATCACACCACACACAAGGCCATGCCGCACCAAGTGCTGCACCAAGGGGTGCCTGCTCGCACACACTAGCGCACAAGCACGACAGATACTCTTGGCAGCCACATACGGGCTGGGTAAGAAGCCCAGCTGGTCGAGAGTTTATGCTCGAGGCTTGATGCCTCGTTTTGCGTGCTTGTTCCTCAGATTTTGTTCCGATTTTTAGTGTGACATGAAAAATTAATTCAAAATTATATTTACAACTAATATTGAGCAAAAAATGAAAATAAAACAAGTCCAAATTAAATAAATTCAATTTCAGCGCACAAACCAAAATTAATTCAAGAACCATTCTTTAAGTTATTTTTGCCTTAACTTGATGCTACAAAAATTGAGGGCTATTTCTCACAATTAATTTACATAAATTAATAATGAGATTTGACAAAAAATAGTTGAATAAATAAACACAATCATCCAATGAAAAATTTATTCAACACTAACTTGTGCAAATTTTGAACATTGTAATCTTCCAATATGAAGAACAATAATAATCCAAATACAAGTTTGAACATTTAAGATTTTAATCAACTCAAAAATGATTAAAACCAAAATTAGTTCATTATGGAATTTAGAAAGTTAAGATCCAACCAAATAAAAAAATTAAAGATTGAATCTTTAACATTTTAGGGGCTTCAAAAAAAAAATACATTTTCACCATAAACATTCACACTCCAAGCAATTATTTTGCAAAAATGTGAAATTGCAAGTTTATGCGAAAAACGAGCTCACCAAATTAAGCACCAATTATGACTTCATAAACATGCTTAGTAAGAGTTATAATTGCAGTAGATTATTGGTATAATCAAATACATAATCCAACAATTGCATGCCATAATTAATCAAGGTTTAAAGATTTAAAATGTTTCGTCAAAAACAAAAAACCCCTCAAAAAACATGTTTTTGGGTGGATTTTGGCCTCTGGAACGTGTTTTTTAAATACTTTATGGGTAAAGAACGATTTAGAACGTCAATTCAACCCAAAATTAACTATTTTTGGGTCCAAATCGGGGTTCTTTAGCCAAAATTAGCATAAATATGAGATTAAACTAATTAAAAACGACCTTCTAATCTAATTAGAAAGTAAAACCAGAAATTTAAATCCATTTAAATCACCTTAATTGATTATCAGTCACAATAATTAAATGCACACGGCTCTGATACCGCTGTTGGGTTTTGCGGTGTCCGACACCGCGCAGAAAGAAAACCCGCCCAAAGATCCATGCATAAATTAAAGCAACTAAACATGCATGCTAACTCATAATTAATAATAACAAGAGAGAGAGAGAGAAAAAAAAGAGGAAAAGACGATCATACCCTTGATGCGTGTTTTCCACTTAGCACGAACATGAACTTACGAATGGAGAAAGAGCTTCAAACGCGACCCCTCCAACGTAGTCCACCCGCACACCCAAACTTGGCTAATATTACCGGCTAGGGCAATATTAACACTACTAAACAAGAGGATCTCTTTTTAAGGTTTTCTCGATGGAGATGCCTTTTATAGAGTTCAAATCTTGCAAAGAATTCCCAAGGGATGCCTTGGGTATTTATAGGAGAAGCATCTCCATCCCCTTGATTTCCAATCAATGTGGGACTTTTGCAAAGTTGAGGAAAGCTAGTATTTAATTTAATTCAAAAATAAATTAAATAGCTAGAATAAATAGTCAAGCAACAAGTGACAATCACATGGGATTGGTTAGGTGAGGACCACAGGGAGAGCCACATGGCCTCCTTGTTCCCCAAGTCACCAAACCCACTAATCACAATAGCCCATGACCGATCAACACCCTTGGGCACCAAGGTATGGCTGGTCCAGGCCATTTGATTTGGCTTGGGTTTGCTAGCCATACTGCAAGCCCACTCGGCTGGGCTGCTCTTGTGCGCTGCTCGACATAGGCCTGCCAGCACGCACCGCAAGCCCACGCATGCTGCTGAGCTGCCGTGCGTTGCTCGGCTACCATGCCGGGCTTGCTAGCAGGCCTCTCTGGCCACAGCTCACTGTGAGCTTGCTGGCGTGCTGTGCTAGCAGGCTTGCTGTGAGCTGCCAGCATGCGGGCTTGCTAGCCACGCCATGCTGCTGCTCTCGCAAGCCCGCACGCTCTTGCGAGCTGCTGGTGCTTGCGACAACATGTGTTAGCCTAGCCCTCGTATGGCTAGGCCGATACGAGGTTAGGGCTATGCACTTTGACTTTATAATTTTTTGTTTGACTTATTTGTATGTCTCGTTATTTCCTAGATATTAACTCAACGTTCGACGTTCGGTTTTGACGCTCTAAGCTCGGAATCCGATGTCGGAGTATGAATCCTCTTGTTTGACGTATTAAGGCATCCGGCTTAATTTGTCACCTTAGTTTGGTTGCAAGCTTGGGTATGACCCGTTGGGTTCAGTAGAAGGAAAGTTGTGAGATTAATATAATTAATCTTACTAATCGGAGATGGCCTCTAGCCCAACTTTCCGATCACTTGACTTCACTGAATAATTAACTCTGTAATTAATTATGAACCCTCTATCGGAATAATACACTTGTTCGAAGGACACCAATCCTTTCACACACAGGTATCTTAGCAGGCAGCAACTATATCTCTAGAGATCAAGCTTCTTGATGAAGTCCTAACTCTTTGTGAGAGAGTAGAGTTGCAAGAAGCACCAAGTTCACAGATTAAACTATCTCTAGAACTTATGACTTAAGTTCGTCTATTGGGAAATAATGATCTAGTTGTATGGGAAGATCTATCTGTTGCTTGTCAAGCATGTGCTATTGAACTAGTCAAGAAAAGATCATCTCTTCCCCCTTTAATGATTTCCGATATATCCCAACAAGTGTCCTAAGTTTTCCAACAATGAGGTCTTCTAAAGAAGAAATATCTGGAGATAGATGTTGAAATGGACCATCTGCGGACTGAGATTGATGGAACCATAGAAGAAGAGAAGAAGCTTCAGGCCAAGAGATCTATGGTAGAATGAAAACTTCAAGATTGAAGAAAAGAGAAGAAACAATTGAAGCGTCAGATTTCTGAGAGTGATCCAATAATTCAAGAAACTTTGTCTTAATTTGATCGCCATAATGAACAGATGGCGCTAATGAACAAATGCAAGATTCTTCTTTCTGATGTTAAACGTAAAGTAATTGCTGAAAAGTCCCTTCGTCTGTGAACAATACATTTTATCTGTCAAAAGCTTCCAACTATGGATGCTTCTGTTGTAAATTTTTATACCGCTCCCACATGCTTAGGTTGTCGTGTGTTAGGAACTTTCCATTAAGCACCCTTGAAAACATTCCCCCATCTAACTCTTGCAATAAGTAGGCGTTCCCAGACATGACTTTGTGAACTCTAGATGGACCTTCCCATTTAGAAGACCATTTACCAAAGACGTGGTCATTGTAGTCATGCTCAGGAAGTTTTATCTTCCACACCAAATCTCCTTCCAAAAAGATTTTATGTTTCACCTTTTTGTTGTAAGATTTTGCCACTTGTTTTTTCTGAGCTTCGATTTTAGCTAGCGCTTGGAGTCTTTCACCCTCAACGTCCATCAGTTTAATGGACATTGATTGCTGGTAGTCTGCTTGGCTTATCCCCATTTATTTAGCTACCCTAGTGGATTTAGCGCTTAACTCTACTGGTACAATAGGTTTAATTCCATACATTAATTGATAAGGAGTAGTCCCTATTGCATCTCTCTTTGATGTTTTGTATGCCCATGTAGCATAGTGTAAAAGAACATGCTAATTTTTAGGATTTTCATCCACCATCTTAGCAATTCCTTTAGAGATTACTTTATCAGTGACTTTGGCCTGTTCATTGGCTTGAGCGAAGTAAGGGGTTGAATGAATCTTTTAGATTTCAAATTCCTTGAGATAGAATTGAACTCGTATCCTGTAAACATAGTTGCTTGGTCTACAGTTATAGATTCTGGAATCCTGTACCTTGTAAAGTTTTTCTCATCCAAGAACAAGATCACCACCCTTGTATTTAAGTTTTTAAAAGCTCGGACTTCAATCCACTTTGTGAAGTAATTTGTAGCTATCAGAATATAATCATGATGATAAGATGAGGGAGGTTTAATAGGCTCTATTGCATCCATTGCCCAACCTCTAAAAGGCCAAGGTTTAAATAATGGGGTGCAACTCTATTGTTGGTGCCCTACTTATTGGTCTAAAGCGTTGACAGTGTTTACAATCCTTTGCATACTGCAAATAATCTTGTCTAACTGAAGGCTAATAAAAACCTATGTGATGGATTAACCACCTCATCTTTGTTCCTGCTTGATGAGACCCCCAAATTCCATGATGAACCTCTGCTAAAATCGTTGGCACTTTCTTTGTGCTAACACACCTTAGTAAAATGCCTTGAGGATCCTTTCTGTACAGCTTACTTCCCATAAGAAAGTATTTAGTAGCTGCTAGCCTAACTTTTGCTGGCACCCTCCCTTTTGAGGGGTCTTTTAAGTACTCTTTAATCTCCTTTCTCTAATCTATGTCCTATGCGAGGATACTGTATTTATGTACTTCTGCCTTCACTTTTTCATCTAAAGATTTCAACTTGTATGTGTTTATGTGAATCACTTATTCATCGAAACCTTTAAAATCAAGTAATGATGAAGCTTGTTGTGCCAAAAAGTTAGCCTCTCTATTTTCTTCTCTTTGGATATGAGATACTTGGATGAATTCAAAAGCATTAATTAACTCTTGAACGATAGATGAGAAGGTCATCGCCAAAGGTGATATTCCTTTGTATTCTTTGTTTACTTGAGCTATCTCCCATTGTGAATCTCCTAACAGCTTAACCTTTGTAACCCCCATGTCTTTCAGAGTCCTAAAACCAATCACTAAGGCTTCAAACTCTGCTCTATTATTTGTGCATTGAGTTGAGAAAGTGATCGCCATTTTAGTCACTACACCAGGCTCCAGCTAACTTTCTCCTGCTAGAACCATTAAAGAACATTGTCCATGATTTTTCCTCCTGGACCATGACATTCTCCATAGGTGGATGGTCAGCCAAAAATTTAACCAAGGCTTGTCCCTTAACAGCCTTCTGAGGCACATAAGTCAGTTCAAATTGTGATAGATGCATACTCTATTTACATAACCTTCCTTTGATGAAAGGGTGATTCAATAAGTATTTTAGTACAGCTGTTGGTGAAATAATCTCCACCAGGAAATCCATAAAATAATGATTAAGTTTGATGGAAGCATCATTCAAACTCAAGCACCATTTTTCAACATTGGTGTATCTAGTTTCATTATCATGTAGGGTTCTACTTAAATAGAAAATTGCCTGTTCATGACCCTCTTCGTTCTCTTGGGTTAACATGCTTGCAATTGAATCCTTGGTAGCTGAAAGATACAACATCAAAGGCTTTCCATTTTGTTTTAGAGGAATTAGTACTGGTGGAGTTGCCAGCTTCCTCTTCATCTGTTCAAAGGCCTCTTGATGTTCACGTTCCCACTTGAACTCTTCTCCTTGCTTAAGTTTAAGAAGAGGAGAGAAAACTTTTGTTTTCCCAACTAAGTTAGTGATAAACCTTCGAACATAATTAATTTGCCCCAGAAACTTCTGGAGTTCCTTTTTATGGGCCAGAGGTGATGCTTCAAGGATTGCTTTAGCCTTGTTTTGGTCAACCCCTGTGCCGTTCTTGTGAACTAGGAATCCCAAAAATTTATTGTCTTTAACCCTGAAAGCACATTTAAGGGGGTTCATCTTTAGATTGAACTTCCTCATCCTTTCAAACGCTAGAATGAGGTGTTCCAAATGCTTTGATAAGTCATGGGATTTTACCAAAACATCGTCAATGTAAACCTCCATAAAGTCACCAATAATTTCATCAAATATGAGATTTCATAGCTCTCTGATACGTTGCCCCTGCATTCTCAAGTCCGAATGGCATCGCCACATACTCATAGAGTCCCAAAGAGCCTAGGCACCTAAATGTTGTCTTTAAGCGATCATCTTCAGCGATCCTTATTTGGTGATTTCCATCAAAACCATCTAGCGTTGATACAAACTCATGTCTTAATGAGACATCTATCAACATATCCGCTACAGGCATGGGGTATTGATCCTTTGGGGATGCACTGTTGATATCTCTATAATCTATGCATATCCTAAATTTTCCATTCATCTTAATTACAGGAACAATGTAGCTATCCACTCTGCATATTTGGTGGGTTGTATGAATCCTGCCTCCAAGAGTTTGCCCATCTCTTCCTTTATTCTAGGAATCAACTCTGGCGATAAATGTCTCGGATTCTGGACTATGGGAATGTAACCAAGTTTAATAGGAAGCCTATGCTCGATAATAGAAGGATCTATACCAGGAATTTTGTGATGCTCTCATGCAAAACAATCCTTATATTTATGAAGTATATCAATCAATAATGACTTGTCCTTTGTGGGTAATTCCTTACTTACATAGTGAATCTAGGACAATCATTAGTTCCGAGATTGACCTCTACTAGAGGATCATGGACTTCCTTGTTTAATATCTTCACTCTTAGACCATACCTTTTCATTCTCTTCTCCACTATAGAACTCTTTGTCCGAATTTAGCGATGATCGGGTATGGTCATTAGAGTTTGAGTAGTCAGATAGACATTCAGGAGCCTCCATGTTTGTGTTAACCTCTATATCATGTTGCGAGTAATAACTTGCATATAAATTTTGAAGAGCTAATAAAGTACCAGATCTGCTTTTTATGTAATTATCCATAATATTTGTTCAAACTACAAATGTACAAAGAAAAGATACTAAACATTATCCAATCTTGAGTACTCCAAACTCAGAGCTAGACTCCGCAAGTGAATTGTGTTTATCTTCGTCTGCATCTGCCTCTTCTATCTTGGCGATTGCACTTGACACCACCTTCAGTTTAGGAACTGACTGGGAATCAAGTTTGAGTACAATCTCATCTGTCTTTGGTGTTAACTTCACAAGAATCCTGGGAAAGTCTGGTTAATATCAATCATAAAAGCCTCTACATCAGCACAAACTACTTCGTATTCATCACCATTCCAAAATATTATATTATGATGTAAAGAAGAAGGAATATCATACGTTTGATGCAAGCATTCTCTACCTAGGATAGAATTACAAGATGATTCTCCTCTTACTATAAAGAATGCTGAAACAGTCTTAGTAGTACATACTTGAATTTCAATACATGCTAAACCTTTAGTACGTTTAGACTTACCATTGAAACCAGCTATATTAATCAATTATATTAGCCAAATCTTTTTTGTTTTTGCTAATCTTATGAAAACAGACAAAGGCATCGAATTTATTGTGGCTCCTATATCAACTAATACTTTTTCTAGTTCAAACCCTTCAAAATTCACAGTCACAAAAAGAGGTTTGTTATGTGCATTATCAACATTGTAATTTCTTAACAAATGTCGAATGACTAACTGTTCTTGATCACGTGTTATTGTTTCTCTACTAGGTTAACTAGATGATGCTTTATTCAATTGAGCAGATATAGTAGAGAGTTTATACTTACCTGCAGCTTCTTCCTGATCCACTTCATCTGCCCATGAACTGGTCCCAGGCTTTACCACTTGAGCTCTAAACTCCACTGGTAAAGTCACGGTATTGCAATCTGCCTCGCAATCCTCCTCTGAATACTTTGATAGAAATTCCAAATTTGATCTTGAAACTTCTAAATCAAGAACTTCTAGGTCATACTCTACTAACTCAGATGTCGGTTGATCTGTGGCCATTAAATCCTCACCTAAGCTTTCTTCCATATGATACTCTAGAGTTAGGTCCTTTTCCGGAATACTTTCCATCAGCTCCTTCACTATGGGAGGATTCTGGATATCATCGCTAGGCAGTTCAATAGAATTTTCATCATTCATTGATTGTTCAATCACTATGTCAACTTCAGGTTGGATAATTTGTGATGGAATGGTTCTGAGGACACCTTTCTTTAAAGCATCCTTATCCAGTTGAACTACCATCGCTTAAATCTGGCTGCTTATACTCCTTCTGATTGACTTCGCCTTTTTTATGGATTTCCTTTTTTCCTTGAGCTTCAGATTATCGTTGTTTGTCACTCTGTCCTTCAACGCTCCTTCTGTTCTCTTTTTCATGCTCACATAGCTGCCTTTTTTGACCATGGGTGCAAAGTTTTCCTATCTTTCATTCACCTTGTGGAAACTCAATATGCACTTTATAGAAGGAGTCAGATTGTTGATCTATGTCTTCTTCTTATGGTAAGTTCTTTGGTGTCTGGGTATTCAACTGGGATCATTTGGAATAGTCTTAGTCCTGACCAATTCAAAATGTAACAAATCAGCACAAGAATTACAAAGATTGTGTCGCAAATTCTTAAGTCCCTCTATTGCTTTGGTTTGCAAGCGAAGGGAAATAATTGAATTGCTTCTTTGTAAGACTGTGCCTTTTGTTTGTGATTGCTTATCTTGTCAGGTGACTTATTGGTCTTCTGACCATTCTTAACACGTTTTGCTTTGTCCTTTCTCCATTTAGGATTGAATTCAGCAAGTTTTATCGCCTTTATTCCTGCTCTGAAATAATCACTACATTCGTTTTGATCTTTTTATTTTAGAAACCCTTTGAAGGCCAAACATTCACTAGTGGCATGAGTAAAGGTGAAGTGCCATCTGCATATCATTATATCTTCATAGTCATCATCTTAGCATTGAGGTGACACAATTACTCCTTCCTTGACTTGCTTTTCATACAATCTAACTGCAACACTAACCTCTTTCAGTCTTTGTATTTCACCCTGCACAATATCCATGTTAGCACTTACTATAAAACAATTCATTTCATAGACTTCAGACTCTAAGGCGGACGTTGACTCTACTTCATAAGAGCTAACTTTTTCATCAGGGAAGTTTATGTGCTTTTTGTCAATTTCATCCTCAATCTTATTCCTGAATATTATGCAATCGTTAGTTTTATGAGTAAAAGCATCATGCCATTTACATTAACTATTTCCTTTAACCTCATCAGGACTTCTTGTCTTATGCCTCCCTGTTAACTTAATCTTTTTATGACTTAGAAGCCAATAAAAGATTTCATCACATCTCCTAATATCGAAGGTGTATTCCCTCTTTTGATCAGACCTTAAATCTTTCTTATAAGTGAACTTTTTGTTAGTTAAAGGAGGACACTTAAACGAAGGACCCTATACTCATCTATCGCTGCCTCATACATGTCATCTTCCTAATTACACTCTTCAGCCATACTAGCATAATATTTATGTTTAGATCTGGACTCCTCTTCTAAACATCTTTCATAAGCCATTACAACACTAGATAAAGCAACAAAATTAGGGAAGTACTGCCCTTCAAACTTTTTCCTTAAAGGAAAAGACAAACCCTTTTGGACGATAGACACGAATTCTGACTCAGCTATATTTAAGTGACATCTAATCTTAGCGTTTTTAAACCTGTGAATGTAATCCCCTACAAGTTCTCCTTTTTCTTGCACTATCTTGGCTAAATCACCTATAGTGACCCTTGCTTCAATTCTAGTGAAATGGCGAAGCAATTGTGTTTGCATATCTTGCCAATTTTGAATTGAATTTGGTGGTAAGTGAGTAAACCAATAAAAGGCAATACTAGTAAGAGAACTAGAAAACATTTTAAGTTTAAGGAATTCATTATCTGCTGCCTCTCTACACTGAGTTGAATCTAACCAAGTGTTCCTCATTAGTTATTGTACTATCGCCAGAGAAGAGAGGTGAGAATTCAGGAACTTTGAATCCTCTTGGGAAAGGATACATCCTATCAATCCATTTAGGGTATGGTGCGTAGGTTCCTCTTCTAGCATATCCACCTTTTTGACCCATAGCCCTCTAGATCATCTCCTCCACCTGTCTGAGTAAGGGGTCCTGTCCCATTTGTGGAGGTTGGCCCTGCATTGGACCATTAGGTTGTTGTATGGGTGTATCTTGCATGTGAAAAGGATCATATTGGTTCCCATAAGGAATGTGGAAACCCCTATATCTAGCGCCTGTCCCTCCTAAGTATTAGATTCGGTTGAGACATCGCTGGATACTTGTCTCCAAATGGACCACTGGCTGACCCTGATTCCATGATGAACCTTGTGTAGGGTGGATAGAGTTTGAGTACCCATGTGGATAATGGTTATAATTCCTAGGTTGTGTGGAAGATTGCTGACCATTTATGCCAATAGGTTGAGAGGACATCCTTTGTGTAGATACAACAGCTTGTGTGTGGCATGCTGGATCTGACAGATTTCCAATACCATAGTTGGCATAACTGACACCAATCTCTGCTCCTAAAGGAGGTATGTTACCCATTGAAGAGGTTAATGGGTATGTGGTAGCTGATGGAGGCAAAGAAGAAGAAGATGGACCCTGGCCATCATGGTTATAGCCTGACTCATAACCTGGCCCTGAATCATTAATTCTTCCTTGACTCCTGTACCCCTCATTAGAACCAATAGGAGGGAAGCTTCTTGGAACTGACGGAGGGGGCGGATTTGCATGAGATCTTGTCATATTCTCTACTCTAGGGTATCCCAGAGGGACGTTATCCCTTTGATTTGCTTCAATAATCCTACTACCTAAAGCGGTTAGAACACTCATCAACTTCTCATTGAGTTAGTTATGTATTTCCACTAAAGGTTCAAGTCTTGTAACCACCTCGGTTGCTACACTTTTTGATAATGTCATATTAGTAACGTTCATATTTTCATTAATATCTAAAATAATCTTATATACCAGTCTGGTAACCGCTTATTGGGTAATGGAGTCAAAGTTTCTCAACTCAACAGTTACCACTCTAGCGGTTTCTTCTACCATGACACGATAGTAGTTATCAAACCGCTCTCTATTATTTCCTTTTAGATCCTCCATCAGACCCTCCACGATTTCCACATATTTCGTGTAAATTGTGTTGAGTAAGTGTCTGGTAGGGGACTGGCTTTCCATTCCTTCTAGAACAGATTCATCTTGCCTTTGTGTATGAGGCTCAGATGGTTCGAAAGAAAGTGCCATGTGATCTGTTGGTAGTTGATTCTCTAGATCTTCTTGATACTCTTTCATAGTTTCAAGATTGTGTTCAAATAAATATACATCTCCTGAGTGAACGCTTAGGAGCCATGGGAAAAAACTTACAAATTAACAAGAGTTAAATGGATTAAATCTAGTATTCTCCAACTGTGGTTGCCAAAAAACTTGTTGAGGTAAATATTTCTTTTTACCAACTAGTTAAATACTCTATCTTGTTCTAGAGTATTAGGGGGTTGCCCTCAAGTTACCAGTTTCAAAGATTAAGAACCTTGCTAACGTAAAACAAACAAATAAGGAAGCTTTCCCAAAAGAAGTAAAACAAGTTAGATTGCTCAAAGAAAAAGTAGATAAACATGTGACAAAAGATACAAATGTATTCCATTAATGAAAGGATAGAGTTAGGTCTACAATTGTACAAGTTGAAGGAGAGGTTACCTCCATGTTCATATAGTTGGAAAATATGAACGATCTTCAATACATGCTAGATGATAAAATGTACTATCGCTTGGCTAATAAGCCAAGGGAAAACTACGAATGCTAAGAAGAAAGCTTAAAAGAAATGAAATGCTTGTTGTTGAGTTGTTTGTTGATATCCTTCTTTCGACCCTTGCACTTCTATTTATAGGCAAAATGGAGCGGTTATGGCTGACTCCCATAACTGTTGTACGATTATGCTTCTTGGTGCCAACTCTACTTTGAGAATTAAAATCATCCATTAGCCTTCTAACACTAGGCGAAAAAACGAATTCCCCACCGGTTCAAACCCCCCCTTTCCCACCGGTTTTGAACCGGGTTGTATTTGGGGGGTGCTAAAACCCCATAGATTTCGCACCGGTTCAAAACCGGTGGGAAAAAGGACTTTTCGCACCGGTTCTTAGGGAAAACCGGTGCAAAAACTGAACTTTTCGCACCGATTTTTACTTAGAACCGGAGCCAAAAGTCTTGCGCGCCTTGAATATTAAATACTTTTAGCACCGGTTCTAAGCAAAAACCGGTGCGAAAACCTTTTTCTTTAAAAAAAAAAAATTGGCTATAAATAATTATATTAATAATAATAAAAACCTGCACATCTTGCATTAATTCTACCATCAATATATATTATAATAACAATAATAATAATAATTACTATTATTTTTATTATAATATTATTAGTAATACTAATAAAATAATAATATAATAATTTCTAAATTGAAATAATAACAACAATACATAGATATTAATTAATACAATGAAGTGTCATATTTACAAACAATACTAATTATTAAAAAAATAAAAAATACAACTCCTTATAAAAAAAATGTCATTTTTACAAACAATACTAATTATTAATGTAGTTAACAAGTTCAAATTAAATTATATGTGATGAAAGACGCCAACATGTCTCGAACTTCATTCAGTTCCTTGCTCGTCAATGGACTTCCTTTCTGTACCTTGCAAAACTTGGATAAACAAAAATTATGTTGGAATTAATTACTTAGGTTATGTATGAAAGAAATGGTCTCCTTCCAACAAGTGTATTCTTCCGATAGAGGGTTAAGAATTATTATGGAGCTAATTCTTCAGTAAGGTCAAGTGATCGGAATGCCTAGGTGGAGGCCGCTTCCGATCGGTAATATCAATGTACAATTGATGTTACAACTTAATCTTAACTGAATCCTTTGGGTCGAACCCAATCGAATCACCGATCAAAGATGACGAATTAATCCAAAAGGATTTAATGAGTCAGCAGAGTTTTACGAATACAGACGTCGGATATCGAGCCTAGGGCATCAAGACCGAGCGTCGCAAAATCACAAGAAACAAGTATGAGCGTAGCCGTAGCTAGGCTAGGCTAGCTCATCGCAAGCCTAGGCGCACCATGTGTGTGCTAGGCGCACCATGTGTGTGCTAGGCGCACCATGGTGTAGTAGGCGAGGCATAAGTGCTCGCACCATCGCAGCACCCTAGCACCACGCACAGCACCATCGCAGTGCTAGGCACATGCGTGTGTGCGTGAGGTGTGCACCATCTCCCAGCATCCTCGCACCATCGCAGCACCCTGGCACCACGCACATCACCATTGCAGTGCTAGGCACATGCGTGTGTGCGTGTGCGTGTGCACCGTCGCCCAGCAGCACGGAGCTGTGTGCTTGCTTGCGTGCCTTCGCATGGCAGCACCAAGCACAGCGAGCTAGCAAGCAGCACTGGCCTTGCGTGTGTGTAGGCACCATCGCAGGCCACGCACCAAGCACATCGCACCTATGCTTGTGCGTGTGCGAGTGCTAGTAACTGGCCTGGGTGTGCGTAGCTATGCGAGAGGCGATGCCTAGCATGCGTGGCTCGCTAGAAGCACGCATGTTGGGTAGGAAAATGCATGTGGGTGCAATAGGGAGTGCTAGGCAGCTAGCAGCGCCCAGCGCCTAGCAAGCTGCAGCATGAGCATCACCCAGCACATCAGCATGCAGCGCGCATGGCTGGCTGGGCTGATGCTTGCTGCCTTGTGCTAGCTAGCTGGGCTAGCTGGCACACTAGCTGGCTGCCAGCCCAGCAGCCCTTAGTGGCAGTTTTGTGAGGAGAGTGGGTACCAAGGCTTAGAGCCATGCCTTGGGGAGCAAGACAATGGTCCCCCCCAAGGTTCATGGTCCTTACCTAACTCTATCTACCCTTTTGCCACTTGTTGCCTTGTGATTGCTTTTGCTTAATTATTTATTTTGGAATTAAATAAATTATTGCAATTGCACATGATCCCACATTGATCATGAAAAAGGGGGTCAAGTCCCCATTCTCTATAAATACCCACTTGATTGGGATTTTGAGAAAACAACCTTGAGTGGAATTAAAAAGGTAACTCTAAGTAAGAGTAAACCTTTCATTTGTAAAACTCATACTTATTTTGTCCGGGTCTTGACTAACCTTCAAGACTTAGGACGCTCGGGTCGGGTCGAGGGTACGATCCGTCCGTGTTTTCGGGATTTTGAAGTAAGAGCTCTTTGAGAAGGAAGCACGCGACAAAGGTATAATTCTTGTTCTTAATCTTGTTTGATTAAGTTTAATATGCTTGTTAATTGTTTTAATTAAGGGGCGAGTGTCTTGGTGGGTTTCCTTCCGCGTAGTGTCGGGTCACTACGAAACCCTACAGCGGTATCGGAGCCACGCTCCTTTTAATTTTTGCAATTATTTTAATTAAGGTTTTTTAAAAGAATTTATTTTTTTGGTTCATGTTCTTCTAATTAGATTAGATGCTCGTTTTAATTAATTTTAAAACTCGATTTTATTTTCGATTTGGCTGTCGAACCCAGATTTTGGCTCAAAAATAGTGATTTTTGGGTGGAATTGACATTCTGGAACAGATTCAACCCTTTTAGGACTGTTCAGAAGCCAAATTCGAACCAGAAACCCATTTTTTCTGGGGTTTTTCGTTTTGCAACGAAAATTTTAATTCTTTTTAAGCCTTAATTAATGCAGGCATTACAAGGTTAGATTAAATGCACATTTTCATCACTAATCTACTGGTTTTAAAATATCCTTAACCATAATAATGGAGTTTTTATTAGTGCTTAAGTTGATATACCATTTTTCACATAAACTTGTTTTTCACAAATTTTGCAAACAAATTGCAATAAAATGTGAAAGCTTGTTGTTATCTTGTAATTTTAATTTCCAATAATGTTAAAATTCTAATCTTAAAAGGTTTAAATGATTGGAACCCTAACCCTAAATTCCATGTTGAATAAAGATTGGATTTTTCTTGTTTGGTTGATTAAAATCCATCAAGTTCAATTACTTGTGAGTAAAATTTGATTAATCTTCATATTGGAAGATGTAATCTTGGTATTTTACACAAGTATAAAAGTTGGAAAATTTTTATCATTGGATGGTTAATTTATTTTTCCAATTCCCATTTGTCAAACCCATTATTAATTTTCATATTGGCAAGATTAATTATGGACATAGCTCATTTTATTTTAAGCATAAAGTTAGACCTAATTTTGTTCAAAATTGAAATTTTTGGATAATTTAGGCTTGTGCATCAATAAAATAAATTTTATTTAAGTAGGACTTAATTTTATTTTATTTTATTTTCCCTCAAATTAATTCTAAACTGTAATTTAGAATTAATTATTGTCACACACAAATCGGAATTAAATTCCGAGAATTGGCACGCAAATCAAGGCAAAAATACCCAAGCGTCACCAAGGCTAGCCGGGCTGCCCAGCAGCCCACATGTGGCTGCCTATGGTGCGCACAGGGGTGTGCCATGATGTTTTTGTGCGCTGCTGTGTGGCGAGGAGTCAGCTGTGTAGTGCGTGTGCTGGTGCGTGGGCCTTAGGCTGCTGGTGCGCTTGTGCTGCTGCTAGGCAGTGAGGCAGCAAGCCCCAGCCAGCCAGCCTACTGCTGCCTGCGCCAGCAAGCAGCTAGCATGCGTAGCATGCTACTGGTGCTAGCTAGCAGGCAGGCTGTGCTAGGCATGCCTGCTAGCTGCCAGCACCACGCACCATGGCGCAGGGCCATGGGCTGCCTAACAGCCATGGTGCGCACCCACTAGGGGTTTTGTGGGAAATTATTGCTTAATGTTTGAGCTATGCAATTTTGCAAATTTTTTCAATTTTAAAATATTTTAGTAATTATTTTAATGAGGCTAAGGTTATGCCGACTTAATTAATAGGATTAATTAAGTACGGATGAGGAATTTAGTGGGAGCTTAATTAAGTGCATAAGCATTTTAACGTTTAGAAATAATGGATTAAACAACTTTGACTAGTTTTAATTAGGCGCGTTAATTGGATTAACCACCTAAGTTAGTTACTAGTTTTGCGTGTTTAATTATGTATTTCGTAAAATTGCATGGGCCATTCACAAACAGTGAATGGGTGAATGGAATATTGTTATTCAAAACAGGTCTTTGAAAATGGCAACAAGTGGGGCCCGACTAGGATAGAAAATACGGACTGCGTTCCGTTATGTATTTTTGTAAATCTAAATGCGGTCTGCAAACTGTTAAGTATTTTTGTACTATTAGATTAATCCTAGTCGTTCTAGCTAGCCTCTTTTATTTCATTTTGGCCAAGATGTCTCAAGACGGCGTTTCGATGAAGACGAGCCAAGATGAAGACCCATGGAAATTGAAGATTTCAAGGAGTCATGCTAGTTTCCAAATGCATCTATTGTTATTATATATGATTGCTAGATGCATGTCTAGGATTTCTATTATGTTGCGATGATTAGTTAAGTTCACTTAAATCAACCAACATAGAAACCCTAGGTCCCTTAATAATATTAAGCTAAAATTTGTCGTTCCAAGAACAACAGTTACCGAACTAATGCGCGTACGTGATGGACTACGCAAAAGCGAGACATCACTACTTCCCTAGGAACGTAAGGTATACTAGGTATACAAGTTGTCTTGGTTAAGCTCAACGATATCAGTAAGGAGTCCTTAGATGCCGTGGCAAAAGAGATAAAATGTCAAGGATGCATTAGATGCGACATTTTATCAAACCGAGAGTAGCTTGGAGCTATGGAAATTAGATTGTTACCTTAAGATATTTAATGATTAAGACAAGCCAAAGCATGCTTAACCATTTCTTGATCTTTGGGATCTCGGAATCATTTTATTCTCGCCCATGAGGGACATTTTTAATGCGTGGATAAAATGCTCACTAAGATTGAATATATGCATGAACGTTTTAAATCTCAACTTATTGATTTATGAATGGTTTTTCACTTCAAATTCTTTCAATTGTAGAACCATGTCTTCAAGTAACTCAAACAACAACCACATGTTCCCGAAACTCCTCGAAAAGTTAGCTATCAAGCTTAACTTGACAAACCTTGAAGAATGGGCAGAAGAACTCAGGAGAACTCTCCGGAGTTGTTCCAAAGAGTATGTTCTGGATACTTCCCTCCCAACCCTCTGTTCCAAGAAACTCTTGAGTGACGAAACTTATTGTGCATGGTCAAAAGATTGCAAATTAGTGTCACAACTCATGGCTAACTCCATCCCGGAAGAATGGAAAGAAAAACTTCCATTCTCTTTCCCGGACTTGTTCCTTGGAGGACTAAGGGATGTTATCGGTGTGAGATTCTCTAAGAGTTTCAGCAACAACAATGATGGACTCTTGTTTGAAGTGACTAGGTCACTTACAGACATGAATGTAAAGCCATCAGATCAAGGTTGTCTTGCGAAAGAGAGGTACCATCATTGGTCTACAGTCTGCAACACCAAGTTGAGACCGGGTATGCCCCTCCGACCCCATGTGGCAAGAATGACTAAGCTCTTCAAGCACATGGAACTCCTCGGAATTCCACTAGAAGATGGAATGGCTGGTCATATTATGCTCACTTCACTCCACTCAGGATATGATGTGCTAAAGGCATATATTTCTAAATCGAAGGAGACACATTCCTTGAAGAATGTGGTAGAGCTACTTCACCAAGCCAACTCATTTGGGGCAACCAAAAGACCGCCGAGAAGGAGGGATTTCAAGGTTAAGGCTAAGATGTGTTGCTTCTATTGTGGCGGGAAAGGCCACTTCAAGAGAGAATGCAAGCTCTTTCGAGAAGAGGAAGAGAGGAAAGTAGCATCTACCTCAGGTATCTTCCTAAACACTTGTGAATTAAGCTTATCATAAGGTATTGGATACCAAGTATGACTCACTTTATGTTTCCTTTTCAGGAACCAAGTGAGAAGCTTATCAAGTGTTGGTGCAAGAGCAAGAAGACGACGAAGATGGTTTTTCGGTCGTGCTTGCATGCACCATTTTGTCTTTGAGATGTAATTAAAACTAATTCTAGTTTTGTCATGCTCTTGAACAATATTTTGATCAATGGTGTTGGACACCAAGATGTTTGAAATGAAAGACTTCTAACATAATTGTTTCAAAGATTATCTTTCAAACATATGTTCAAATTAAATTGCATGCTTTACACAAAGAAAATAGGAATGATACCAAATGAACTAAGACCATCGAGTCGAATCAAACCTACTTGTGGCATTGTCGTCTTGGCCATATTAACATCAAGCGCATCAAGAAACTTCTTCAAGAAGGTGTTCTGGACTCATTCGACTTAGAGTCGTTTGAAAATTGCGAAGGATGCTTATTAGGCAAGATGATAAAACAGCCATTCTCCAAGTTGGGAGAAAGGGCAAGTGACTTATTAGGTCTAATACACACGGATGTATGTGGACCAATGAGTACACCCGCAAGAAAAGGTTACCGATATTTCATCACTTTCACCGACGATTATAGTAGATATGGCTATGTCTACTTAATGTCGAATAAATCTGAATCCTTTGAGAAATTCAAAGAATTTCAGAAAGAAGTTGAAAATCAACTTGGCAAGAAAATTAAAGCACTTCGATCGGATCGAGGTGGCAAATATTTGAGCCATGAATTCGACGATCACTTGAAAGAAAATGGCATTCTTTCAGAGTTGACACCTCCCGGAACTCCTCAATGGAATGGAGTGTCCGAACGGAGGAATCGAACCTTATTAGACATGGTTCGATCAATGATGGGTCTTAGTGAACTCCCTATCTCCTTCTGGGGACATGCGCTACAAACTGCAGCACTAACACTGAATAGAGCTCCGTCAAAAGCTGTTGAAAAGACTCCATATGAATTATGGACTAAGAAACCTCCTAGGTTGTCTTTTCTCAAGATTTAGGGATGCAAAGCATATGTCAAGCGATTAATTTCGGACAAACTTCACCCCAAATCGAATAAGTGTTTCTTTGTGGGATATCCAAAAGAAACCAAAGGGTACTACTTCTACAATAAATCCGAGAACAAAGTATTTGTTGCTCGTGATGGTGTCTTTTTAGAGAAGGAACACCTTTCCAAAATGACAAGTGGGAGGAAAATCGAACTCGACGAAGTTCAAGAAGACGAGCAACAATGTCAACCTGATACAACTGACAATCTAGATACTTTAGAAGCATCTAAGAAGATTGGTTAGAATCAAACTGACAATGAAAATGCTCAACCGATTACCCTTTGTAGGTCGCAACGGCAAAGATCTCAACAAGACAGATACCTCGGTATCGTCTTAACCGATGATCAGGACATCCTAGTCATGGATGGTGATAAGCCGGCGACATACAAGCAAGCTATGACGAGCCCCGACTCTGCAAAATGGCAAGAGGCCATGAAATCTGAGATGGACTCCATGTCTGAGAATCAAGTCTGGGACTTGGTGAATTTGCCTGAGGGTTATACACCCATTGGTTGCAAATGGATCTTCAAAGTGAAGACAGACAAGGATGGAAATGTATCAATATAAAAAGCTAGACTGGTGGCAAAAGGTTATAGACAAGTCCACGGGATTGACTATGATGAAACTTTTTCACCAGTTGCAATGCTAAAACCCGTCCGGATCATCCTAGCGATTGTTGCATATTACGATTATGAAATATGGCAAATGGATGTCAAAACTGCCTTCCTTAATGGAATTTTGGAAGAAACTGTGTATATGACACAGCCAGAAGGTTTTGTCGATCCAGGCAACGATGGAAAGGTTTGCAAGCTGAAGAAGACCATTTATGGACTAAAGCAAGCCAACAGAAGTTGGAATCTGCGATTTGATGAAACCATTAGCAAGTTTGGTTTTATCAAGAATCCAGATGAATCTTGTGTATACAAGAAGGTTAGTGGGAGTGATATTGCATTCCTAGTCCTGTATGTCGATGACATACTTCTCATTGGACACAGCACAAAATTGTTGGAGTTTGTAAAGGGCTGGTTGGGAAAGTACTTTTCAATGAAGGACTTAGGAGAGGCATAGTACATATTGGGCATCAAGATCTACAGGGATAGATCTAAGAGGATGATAGGATTAAGCCAGAGTACTTACATTGATAAAGTACTGGCTCGATTCCACATGGAGAATGCCAAAAGAGGGCATTTACCCATGTCCCATGGCATAACTCTCAGCAAGAAACAGTGTCCACAAACACCTGTTGAGCGAGAAAGAATGAATCAGATCCCATATGCTTCGCTAATCGGATCGATCATGTATGCCATGATATGTACAAGGCCAGATGTATCGTATGCCCTGAGTACAGCGAGTCGATACCAATCGAACCCAGGAGAGGCGCATTGGACTACGGCCAAGAACATCCTTAAGTACCTGAAAAGGAACAAGGATAAGTTCCTGGTGTATGGAGGCCACAAAGAACTTGTTGTTGAAGGTTACACCGACGCTAGCTTCCAGACTGACAGAGACGACTTCAAGTCACAGTCGGGGTACATATTTTGTCTGAATGGAGGAGCGTTTAGCTGGAAGAGTGCCAAGAAGAGCACCACTGCAGACTCTACAACTGAAGCTGAGTACTTGGCCGCTTCAGAAGCTGCCAAGGAAGCTGTTTGGATTCGCAAGTTCATTAGCGAACTTGGTGTTTTACCCTCAATCAAGGGGCCGATAGACCTCTATTGTGATAACAATGGAGCTATCGCTCAGGCCAGGGAGCCGAGAGAGCACCAGAAGGTCAAACACGTACAAAGGCGATTTCACATGATAAGGGAATGGAAATCCGAAGGTGAAATCAGAATTTGTAAGATTGGCACAGATGATAATGTAGCTGATCCTTTGACTAAACCGCTGCCTCAAGTGAAACACAACAAACATATTGAGGCGATGAGAATTAAGCATATTGGAGACTGGCTTTGAAATTCCCTGTACATGTGTTTTAGTTAAATTGGATATTTAATGTAAGACACTGTATTAAAACCATTCATTAATGGAGTAATTAATTTTGTGCAAAATTATCATTCACTCCATTACTATTTAATTGTGGTTTAGAATTAAATAATGAGTCCATTCGATTTACGAAAATATTCAAAACAGGGTATCAAGACCATGTCTTGGATAAAGAAACACCTGTTAAGTGAACATTGAATATTTAAATCAAAAATTGTCCCTAATCGAGGTCATCTAACGGATGGACAATTGATGACCGCCATAGATTAGTGTGTAGTATGATTTACAGCACTGTTTCTTGTGCTGCGAGGATGTGACGGTCATAAATCATTTGCACAGGTACAGTTTGGAACTATACTGGATAAGACCTATGAGAATACTTTAAGAAATTTTAAAATTTTGTCATAAGTACATTTCTCATTATGACTATCGGAACTTGTTTCCTCCGACCATGAGTATTGTGAAGTTTTCTTGTTTAAGTACAAGACTCTTTGATGTTTCCTAACGTCTGCCGTAACTGGGGATCATAACGGGAACACTTAGGAGACTATGTCCTCTTAAAAAGAGGAACTTACAATACAAGACTGGGATTGTCTCTCTACTAACAATAGGGAAAATTTTTTGTTGTTTACAAGTCCGCTCAAAGAGTGAGACTGTGAAAATGCATGGCCGTGCTCAGATGGATTTTAGAAATCATCTGCTTATTGACAGTCGAACTCGGAGATCAAAAAACACTTTTGAACGTAATAAGGATGACAAAGAATCTTACCTTATAGTTCACGAAGAAACATTGTGACATAGGAAATGGGCTATACACTGTATGCACACTTGCCCGGAAGGACAAGTGGGAGATTGAAAGGAATGGTGTCCTTCCAATAAGTGTATTCTTCCGATAAAGGGTTCAGAATTATTACGGAGCTAATTCTTCAGTAAGGTCAAGTGATCGGAATGCCTAGGTGGAGGCCGCTTCCGATCAGTAATATCAATGTACAATTGATGTTACAGCTTAATCTTAACTGAACCCTTCGGGTCGAACCCAATCGAATCACCGATCCAAGACGACGAATTAATCCGAAAGGATTAAATGAGTCAGCAGAGTTTTACGAATACAGACGTCGGATATCGAGCCTAGGGCGTCGAGACCGAGCGTCGCAAAATCACAAGCAACAAGTATGAGCGTAGCCGTAGCTAGGCTAGGCTAGCTCATCGCAAGCCTAGGCGCACCATGGTGTGCTAGGCGAGGCATAAGTGCTCGCACCATCGCAGCACCCTAGCACCACGCACAGCACCATCGCAGTGCTAGGCACATGCGTGTGTGCGTGTGCGTGTGCACCATCGCCCAGCATCCTTGCACCATCGCAGCACCCTTGCACCACACACAACACCATCGCAGTGCTAGGCACGTGCGTGTGTGCGTGTGCGTGTGCACCGTCGCCCGGCAGCATGGAGCTGTGTGCTTGCGTGCGTGCCTTCGCATGGGAGCACCAAGCACAACGAGCTAGCAAGAATCACTGGCCTTGCGTGTGTGTAGGCACCATCGCAGGCCACGCACCAAGCACAGCACACCTATGCGTGTGCGTGTGCGAGTGCTAGTGCGTAACTAGCCTGGGTGTGCGTAGCTATGCGAGAGGCGATACCCAGCATACGTGGCTCGCTAGAAGCACGCATATTGGGTAGGCAAATTCATGTGGGTCCGATAGGGAGTGCTAGGCAGCTAGCAGCGCCTAGCAAGCCGCAGCATGAGCATCACCCAGCACAGCAGCATGCAGCGCGCATGGCTGGCTGGGCTGATGCTTGCTGCCTTGTGCTAGCTGGCTGGGCTAGCTGGCACGCTAGCTGGCTGCTAGCCCAGTAGACCTTAGAGGCAGTTTTGTGAGGAGAGTGGGGACCAAGGCTTAGAGCCATGCCTTGGGGAGCAAGAAAATGGTCCCCCCCAAGGTTCATGGTCCTCACCTAACTCTATTTACCCATTTGCCACTTGTTGCCTTGTGATTGCTTTTGCTTAATTATTTTATTTTGGAATTAAATAAATTATTGCAATAGCACATGATCCCACATTGATCATGAAAAAGGAGGTCAAGTCCCCATTCTCTATAAATACCCACTTGATTGGGATTTTGAGAAAACAACCTTGAGTGGAATTAAAAAGGCAACTCTAAGTAAGAGTAAACTCTTCATTCGTAAAACTCATAGTAATTTTGTCCGAGTCTTGACAAACCTTAAAGACTTAGGACGCTCGGGTCGGGTCGAGGGTATGATCCGTCGGAGATCTCGTGTTTTCGGGATTTTGAAGTAAGAGCTCTTTGGGAGCGAAGCACGCGATAAAGGTATAATTCTTGTTCTTAATCTTGTTTGATTAAGTTTAATATGCTTGTTAATTGTTTTAATTAAGGGACGGGTCTTGGTGGGTTTCTTTCCGCGTAGTGTCGGGTCACTACGAAACCCTACAGCGGTATCGGAGCCACGCTCCTTTTAAATTTTGCAATTATTTTAATTAAGTTTTTTAAAAGAATTTATTTTTCTGGTTCATGTTCTTCTAATTAGATTAGATGCTCGTTTTAATTAATTTTAAAACTCGATTTTATTTTCGATTTGGCTGTCGAACCCAGATTTTGGCCAAGATAAGGCCTATATGGATACTAGGTTGCCTATTTTCTATATTTCTTATCAAATAAACTCATTCTTGCTCTTAACATGTCATTATTACCTACATATAGGCAGATAAGGCTTAAAATCACATTAGAAGTGCAATTCAAGTGTTTTAGGACGCAATTTCATCCAAAATGTCCAAGATTAGGCCTATATGGATACTAGGTATCCTATTTTCTGCATTTCTTTTAAAATAAACTCATTCTTGCTCTTAACATGTCATTATTACCTACATATAGGCTCTATGGCTTGAAATCACATTAGAAGTGCAATTTAAGTGTTTTAGGACGCAATTTAATCCAAAATGACCAAAATAAGGCCTATCTGGATACTAGGTTGCCTATTTTAAATATTTCTTATCAAATCAACTCATTATTGCTCTTAACATGTCATTATTACCTACTTATAGGCGGCTAAGGCTTGAAGACAAATTAGAAGAGCAATTCAAGGGTTTTAGGACGCAATTTCATCTAAAATGGCCAAGATTAGGCCTATATGGATACTAGGTTGCCTATTTTCTACATTTCATACCAAATAAACTCATTCTTGCTCTTAACGTGTCATTATTACCTACATATAGGTGGCTAAGGCTTGAAATCACATTAGAAGTGCAATTCAAGTGTTTTAGGACGCAATTTCATCCAAAATGGCCAAGATAAGGCCTATATGGATACTAGGTTGCCTATTTTCTATATTTCTTATCAAATAAACTCATTCTTGCTCTGAACAAGTCATTATTACCTATATATACGCGGCTAAGGCTTGAAATCACATTAGAAGATCAATTCAAGGGTTTTAGGACGCAATTTCATCCAAAATGGCCAAGATAAGGCCTATATGGATACTAGGTTGCCTATTTTCTACATTTCTTGTCAAATTAACTCATTCTAGCTCTGAACATGTCATTATTACCTACATATAGGCGGCTAAGCCTTGAAATCACATTAGAAGAGCAATTCAAGGGTTTTAGGACGCAATTTCATCCAAAATGGCCAAGATAAGGCCTATATGGATACTAGGTTGCCTATTTTCTACATTTCTTATCAAATCAACTCATTCTTGCTCTTAACATGTCATTATTACCTACGTATAGGCGGCTAAGGCTTGAAATCACATTAGAAGAGCAATTCAAGTGTTTTAGGACGCAATTTCATCCAAAATGGCCAAAATAAGGCCTATCTAGATACTAGGTTGCCTATTTTAAATATTTCTTATCAAATCAACTCATTCTTGCTCTTCACATGTCTTTATTACCTACTTATATGCGGCTAAGGTTTGAAGACCTATTAGAAGAGCAATTCAAGGGTTGTAGGACGCAATTTCATCCAAAATGGCCAAGATTAGGCCTATATGGATACTAGGTTGCCTATTTTGTACATTTCTTACCAAATAAACTCATTCTTGCTCTTAACATGTCATTATTACCTACATATAGGCAGATAAGGCTTAAAATCACATTAGAAGTGCAATTCAAGTGTTTTAGGACGCAATTTCATCCAAAATGTCCAAGATAAGGCCTATATGGATACTAGGTTTCCTATTTTCTACATTTCTTATCAAATCAACTCATTCTTGCTCTTAACATGTCATTATTACCTACATATAGGCAGCTAAGGCTTGAAATCACATTAGAAGAGCAACACAAGTGTTTTAGGACGCAATTTCATCCAAAATGGCCAAAATAAGGCCTATCTGGATACTAGGTTGCCTATTTTAAATATTTCTTATCAAATCAACTCATTCTTGCTCTTAACATGTCAATATTACCTACTTATAGGCGGCTAAGGCTTGAAGACAAATTAGAAGAGCAATTCAAGGGTTTTAGGACGCAATTTCATCTAAAATGGCCAAGATTAGGCCTATATGGATACTAGGTTGCCTATTTTCTACATTTCATACCAAATAAACTCATTCTTGCTCTAAACGTGTCATTATTACCTACATATAGGTGGCTAAGGCTTGAAATCACATTAGAAATGCAATTCAAGTGTTTTAGGACGCAATTTCATCCAAAATGGCCAAGATAAGGCCTATATGGATACTAGGTTGCCTATTTTCTATATTTCTTATCAAATAAACTCATTCTTGCTCTGAACAAGTCATTATTACCTATATATAGGCGGCTAAGGCTTGAAATCACATTAGAAGATCAATTCAAGGGTTTTAGGACGCAATTTCATCCAAAATGGCCAAGATAAGGCCTATATGGATACTAGGTTGCCTATTTTCTACATTTCTTGTCAAATCAACTCATTCTAGCTCTGAACATGTCATTATTACCTAAATATAGGCGGTTAAGCCTTGAAATCACATTAGAAGAGCAATTCAAGGGTTTTAGGACGCAATTTCATCCAAAATGGCCAAGATAAGGCCTATATGGATACTAGGTTGCCTTTTTTCTACATTTCTTATCAAATCAACTCATTCTTGCTCTTAACATGTCATTATTACCTACGTATAGGCGGCTAAGGCTTGAAATCACATTAGAAGAGCAATTCAAGTGTTTTAGGACGCAATTTCATCCAAAATGGCCAAAATAAGGCCTATCTAGATACTAGGTTGCCTATTTTAAATATTTCTTATCAAATCAACTCATTCTTGCTCTTCACATGTCTTTATTACCTACTTATAGGCGGCTAAGGTTTGAAGTCCAATTAGAAGAGCAATTCAAGGGTTGTAGGACGCAATTTCATCCAAAATGGCCAAGATTAGGCCTATATGGATACTAGGTTGCCTATTTTCTACATTTCTTACCAAATAAACTCATTCTTGCTCTTAACATGTCATTATTACCTACATATAGGCGGATAAGGCTTAAAATCACATTAGAAGTGCAATTTAAGTGTTTTAGGACGCAATTTCATCCAAAATGGCCAAGATAAGGCCTATATGGATACTAGGTTGCCTATTTGCTATATTTCTTATCAAATAAACTCATTCTTGCTCTGAACAAGTCATTATTACCTACATATAGGCGGCTAAGGGTTGAAACCACATTAGAAAAGCAATTCAAGGGTTTTAGGACGCAATTTCATTCAAAATGGCCAATATAAGGCCTATATGGATACTAGGTAGCCTATTTTCTACTTTTCTTATCAAATCAACTCATTATTGCTCTTCACATGTCATTATTACCTACATATAGGCGGCTAAGGCTTGAAATCATATTAGAAGAGCAATTCAAGTGTTTTAGGACGCAATTTCATCCAAAATGGCCAAAATAAGGCCTATCTGGATACTAGGTTGCCTATTTTAAATATTTCTTATCAAATTAACTCATTCTTTCTCTTAACATGTCATTATTACCTACTTATAGGCGGCTAAGGCTTGAAGACAAATTAGAAGGGCAATTCAAGGGTTTTAAGACGAAATTTCATCCAAAATGGCCAAGATTAGGCCTATATGGATACTAGGTATCCTATTTTCTGCATTTCTTTTAAAATAAACTCATTCTTGCTCTTAACATGTCATTATTACCTACATATAGGCTCTATGGCTTGAAATCACATTAGAAGTGCAATTTAAGTGTTTTAGGACGCAATTTAATCCAAAATGACCAAAATAAGGCCTATCTGGATACTAGGTTGCCTATTTTAAATATTTCTTATCAAATCAACTCATTATTGCTCTTAACATGTCATTATTACCTACTTATAGGCGTCTAAGGCTTGAAGACAAATAAGAAGAGCAATTCAAGGGTTTTAGGACGCAATTTCATCTAAAATGGCCAAGATTAGGCCTATATGGATACTAGGTTGCCTATTTTCTACATTTCATACCAAATAAACTCATTCTTGCTCTTAACGTGTCATTATTACCTACATATAGGTGGCTAAGGCTTGAAATCACATTAGAAGTGCAATTCAAGTGTTTTAGGACGCAATTTCATCCAAAATGGCCAAAATAAGGCCTATCTGGATACTAGGTTGCCTTTTTAAAATATTTCTTATCAAATCAACTCATTCTTGCTCTTAACATATCATTATTACCTACATATAGGCTGCTAAGGCTTGAAAACACATTAGAAGAGCAATTCAAGGGTTTTAGGATGCAATTTCATCCAAAATGGCAAAGATAAGGCCTATATGGATACTAGGTTGCCGATTTTCTACATTTCTTATCAAATCAACTCATTATTTATCTTAACATGTCATTATTACCTACATATAGGCGGATAAGGCTTAAAATCACATTAGAAGAGCAATTCAAGTGTGTTAGGACGCAATTTCATCCAAAATGGCCAAAATAAGGCCTATATGGATACTAGGTTGCCTATTTTAAATATTTCTTATCAAATTAACTCATTCTTGCTCTTTACATGTCATTATTACCTACTTATAGGCGGCTAAGGCTTGAAGACAAATAAAAAGGGCAATTCAAGGGTTTTAGGACGCAATTTCATCCAAAATGGCCAAGATTAGGCCAATATGGATACTAGGTTGCCTATTTTCTACATTTCTAATGAAATAAACTCATTCTTGCTCTTAACATGTCATTATTACCTACATATAGGCGGCTAAGGCTTGAAATCACATTAGAAGTGCAATTCAAGTGTTTTAGGACGCAATTTCATCCAAAATGGCCAATATAAGGCCTATATGGATACTAGGTTGCCTATTTTCTACTTTTCTTATCAAATCAACTCATTCTTGCTCTTAACATGTCATTATTACCTACATATAGGCGGCTAAGGCTTGAAATCATATTAGAAGAGCAATTCAAGTGTTTTAGGACGCAATTTCATCCAAAATGGCCAAAATAAGGCCTATCTGGATACTAGGTTGCCTATTTTCTATATTTCTTATCAAATCAACTCATTCTTGCTCTGAACAAGTCATTATTACCTACATATAGGCGGCTAAGCCTTGAAATCACATTAGAAGATCAATTCAAGGGTTTTAGGACGCAATTTCATCCAAAATGGCCAAGATAAGGCCTATATGGATACTAGGTTGCCTATTTTCTACATTTCTAATGAAATAAACTCATTCTTGCTCTTAACATGTCATTATTACCTACATATAGGCGGCTAAGGCTTGAAATCACATTAGAAGTGCAATTCAAGTGTTTTAGGACGCAATTTCATCCAAAATGGCCAAGATAAGGCCTATATGGATACTAGGTTGCCTATTTTCTACATTTCTTATCAAATCAACTCATTCTTGCTCTAAACATTTCATTATTACCTACATATAGGCGGCTAAGGCTTAAAATCACATTGGAAGAGCAATTCAAGGGTTTTAGGACGCAATTTCATCCAAAATGGCCAAGATAAGGCCTATATGGATACTAGGTTGCCTATTTTCTACATTTCTTATCAAATCAACAAATTCTTGCTCTTAACATGTCATTACTACCTACATATAGGCGGCTAAGGCTTGAAATCACATTAGCAGAGCAATTCAAGTGTTTTAAGACGCAACTTCATCCAAAATGGCCAAAATAAGGCCTATCTGGATACTAGGTTGCCTATTTTCTATATTTCTTATCAAATCAACTCATTCTTGCTCTGAACAAGTCATTATTACCTACATATAGGCGGCTAAGGCTTGAAATCACATTAGAAGATCAATTCAAGGGTTTTAGGACGCAATTTCATCCAAAATGGCCAAGATAAGGCCTATATGGATACTAGGTTGCCTATTTTCTACATTTCTTATCAAATCAACTCATTCTTGCTCTGAACATGTCATTATTACCTACATCTAGGCGGCTAGGGCTTGAAATCACACTAGAAGAGCAATTCAAGGGTTTTAGGACGCAATTTCTTCCAAAATGGCCAAGATTAGGCCTATATGGATACTAGCTTGCCTATTTTCTACATTTCATATCAAATCAACTCATTCTTGCTCTTAACATATCATTATTACCTACATATAGGCGGCTAAGTCTTGAAATCATATTAGAAGAGCAATTCAAGGGTTTTAGGACGCAATTTCATCCAAAATGGCCAAGATAAGGCCTATATGGATACTAGGTTGCCTATTTTCTACATTTCTTATCAAATCAACTCATTCTTGCTCTTAACATGTCATTATTACCTACATAAAGGCGGCTAAGGCTTGAAATCACATTAGCAGAGCAATTCAAGGGTTTTAGGACGCAATTTCATCCAAAATGGCCAAAATAAGGCCTATCTAGATACTAGGTTGCCTATTTAAAATATTTCTTATCAAATCAATTCATTCTTGCTCTGAACATGTCATTATTACCTACATATAGGCGGCTAAGCCTTGAAATCACATTACAAGAGCAATTCAAGGGTTTTAGGACGCAATTCATCCAAAATGGCTAAGATAAGGCCTATCTGGATACTAGGTTGCCTATTTTCTATATTTCTTCTCAAATCAACTCATTCTTGCTCTGAACAAGTCATTATTACCTACATATAGGCGGCTAAGGCTTGAAATCACATTAGAAGATCAATTCAAGGGTTTTAGGACGCAATTTCATCCAAAATGGCCAAGATAAGGCCTATATGGATACTAGATTGCCTATTTTCTACATTTCTTATCAAATCAACTCATTCTTGCTCTGAACATGTCATTATTACCTACATATAGGCGGCTAGGGCTTGAAATCACATTAGAAGAGCAATTCAAGTGTTTTAGGACGCAATTTCATCCAAAATGGCCGAGATAAGGCCTATATGGATACTAGGTTGCCTATGTTCTACATTTCTTATCAAATCAACTCATTCTTGCTCTGAACATGTCATTATTACCTACATATAGGCGGCTAAGACTTGAAATCACATTGGCAGAGCAATTAAAGGGTTTTAGGACGCAATTTCATCCAAAATGGCCAAGATTAGGCCTATATGGATACTAGGTTGCCTATTTTCTACATTTCTAATGAAATAAACTCATTCTTGCTCTTAACATGTCATTATTACCTACATATAGGCGGCTAAGGCTTGAAATCACATTAGAAGTGCAATT
The DNA here is from genome assembly GCF_001683475.1 of Chenopodium quinoa. Taxonomy (NCBI): domain Eukaryota; kingdom Viridiplantae; phylum Streptophyta; class Magnoliopsida; order Caryophyllales; family Amaranthaceae; genus Chenopodium; species Chenopodium quinoa. The sequence continues at coordinate 124,201 of NW_018742726.1, read as the reverse complement.
CAAATGTTTTAGGACGCATTTTCAACCAAAATGGCCAAGATAAGGCCTATATGGATACTAGGTTGCCTATTTTCTACATTTCTTATCAAATCAACTCATTCTGTCTCTGAACATGTCATTATTACCTACATATAGGCGGCTAAGGCTTGAAATCACATTAGAAGAGCAATTTCAAGGGTTTTAGGACGCAATTTCATCCAAAATGGCCAAGATAAGGCCTATATGGATATTAGGTTGCCTATTTTCTACATTTCTTATCAAATCAACTCAATCTTGCTCTGAACATTTCATTATTACCTACATATAGGCGGCTAAGGCTTGAAATCACATTAGCAGAGCAATTCAATTGTTTTAAGACGCAATTTCATCCAAAATAGCCAAAATAAGGCCTGTGTGGATACTAGGTTGCCTATTTAAAATATTTCTTATCAAATTAACTCATTCTTGCTCTTAACATATCATTATTACCTACATATAGACGGCTAAGTCTTGAAATCACATTAGAAGAGCAATTCAAGGGTTTTAGGACGCAATTTCATCCATAATGGCCAAGATAAGGCCTATATGGATACTAGGTTGCCTATTTTCTACATTTCTTACCAAATCAACTCATTCTTTCTCTTAACATGTCATTATTACCTACATATAGGCGGATAAGGCTTGAAATCACATTAGCAGAGCAATTCAAGTGTTTTAGGACGCAATTTCATCCAAAATGGCCAAAATAAGGCCTATTTGGATACTAGTTCGCCTATTTAAAATATTTCTTATCAAATCAATTCATTCTTGCTCTGAACATGTCATTATTACCTACATATAGGCGGCTAAGCCTTGAAATCACATTAGAAGAGAAATTCAAGGGTTTTAGGACGCAATTCATCCAAAATGGCTAAGATAAGGCCTATATGGATACTAGGTTGCCTATTTTCTACATTTCTTATCAAATCAACTCATTCTTGCTCTTAACATGTCATTATTACCTACGTATAGGCGGCTAAGGCTTGAAATCACATTAGAAGAGCAATTCAAGTGTTTTAGGACGCAATTTCATCCAAAATGGCCAAAATAAGGCCTATCTGGATACTAGGATGCCTATTTTAAATATTTCTTATCAAATCAACTCATTCTTGCTCTTCACATGTCTTTATTGCCTACTTATAGGCGGATAAGGTTTGAAGACAAATTAGAAGAGCAATTCAAGGGTTGTAGGACGCAATTTCATCCAAAATGGCCAAGTTTAGGCCTATATGGATACTAGGTTGCCTATTTTCTACATTTCTTACCAAATAAACTCATTATTTATCTTAACATGTCAATATTACCTTCATATAGGCGGATAAGGCTTAAAATCACATTAGAAGAGCAATTCATGTGTTTTAGGACGCAATTTCATCCAAAATGGCCAAAATAAGGCCTATCTGGATACTAGGTTGCCTATTTTAAATATTTCTTATCAAATTAACTCATTCTTGCTCTGAACATGTCATTATTACCTACATATAGGCGGCTAAGGGTTGAAACCACATTAGAAGAGCAATTCAAGGGTTTTAGGACGCAATTTCATCCAAAATGGCCAATATAAGGCCTATATGGATACTAGGTTGCCTATTTTCTACATTTCTTATCAAATCAACTCATTCTTGCTCTTAACATATCATTATTACCTACATATAGGCGGCTAAGTCTTGAAAACACATTAGAAGAGCAATTCAAGGGTTTTAGGACGCAATTTCATCCAAAATGGCAAAGATAAGGCCTATATGGATACTAGGTTGCCGATTTTCTACATTTCTTATCAAATCAACTCATTATTTATCTTAACATGTCATTATTACCTACATATAGGCGGCTAAGTCTTGAAATCACATTAGAAGAGAAATTCAAGGGTTTTAGGACGCAATTTCATCCAAAATGGCCAAGATTAGGCCTATATGGATACTAGGTTGCCTATTTTCTACATTTCTAATTAAATAAACTCATTCTTGCTCTTAACATGTCATTATTACCTACTTATAGGCGGCTAAGGCTTGAAGACAAATTAGAAGGGCAATTCAAGGGTTTTAGGACGCAATTTCATCCAAAATGGCCAAGATACGGCCTATATGGATACTACGTTGCCTATTTTCTACATTTCTAATGAAATAAACTCATTCTTGCTCTTAACATGTCATTATTACCTGCATATAGGCGGCTACGGCTTGAAATCACATTAGAAGTGCAATTCAAGTGTTTTAGGACGCAATTTCATCCAAAATGGCCAAGATAAGGCCTATATGGATACTAGGTTTCCTATTTTCTACATTTCTTATCAAATCAACTCATTCTTGCTCTGAACAAGTCATTATTACCTACATATAGGCGGCTAAGGCTTGAAATCACATTAGAAGATCAATTAAAGGGTTTTAGGACGCAATTTCATCCAAAATGGCCAAGATGACGCCTATATGGATACTAGGTTGCCTATTTTCTACATTTCTTATCAAATCAACTCATTCTTGCTTTTAACATGTCATTACTACCTACATATAGGCGGCTAAGGCTTGAAATCACATTAGCAGAGCAATCCAAGTGTTTTAGGACGCAATTTCATCCAAAATGGCCAAGATAAGGCCTATATGGATACTAGGTTGCCTATTTTCTACATTTCTTATCAAATCAACTCATTCTTGCTCTTAAAAAGTCATTATTACCTACATATAGGCGGATAAGGCTTGAAATCACATTAGAAGAGCAAATCAAGTGTTTTAGGACGCATTTTCATCCAAAATGGCCAAGATAAGGCCTATATGGATACTAGGTTGCCTATTTTCTACATTTCTTATCAAATCAACTCATTCTTGCTCTTAAAATGTCATTATTACCTACATATATGCGGTTAAGGCTTGAAATCACATTAGAAGAGCAATTCAAGGGTTTTAGGACGCAATTTCATCCAAAATGGCCAAGATAAGGCCTATATGGATACTAGGTTGCATATTTTCTACATTTCTTATCAAATCAACTCATTCTTTCTCTTAACATGTCATTATTACCTAAATATAGGCGGCTAAGGCCTGAAATCACATTAGCAGAGCAGTTCAAGTGTTTTAGGACGCAATTTCATCCAAAATGGCCAAAATAAGGCCTATCTGGATACTAAGTTGCCTATTTAAAATATTTCTTATCAAATCAACTCATTCTTGCTCTTATCATATCATTATTACCTACATATAGGCGGCTAAGTCTTGAAATCACATTAGAAGAGCAATTCAAGGGTTTTAGGACGCAATTTCATCCAAAATGGCCAAGATTAGGCCTATATGGATACTAGGTTGCCTATTTTCTACATTTCTAATGAAATAAACTCATTCTTGCTCTTAACATGTCATTATTACCTACATATAGGCGGCGAAGGTTGAAATCACATTAGAAGTACAATTCAAGTGTTTTAGGACGCATTTTCATCCAAAATGGCCAAGATAGGGCCTATATGGATACTAGGTTGCCTATTTTCTACATTTCTTCTCAAATCAACTCATTCTTGCTCTGAACATGTCATTATTACCTACATATAGGCGGCTAAGGGTTGAAACCACATTAGAAGAGCAATTCAAGGGTTTTAGGACGCAATTTCATCCAAAATGGCCAATATAAGGCCTATATGGATACTAGGTTGCCTATTTTCTACTTTTCTTATCAAATCAACTCATTCTTGCTCTTAACATCTCATTATTACCTACATATAGGCGGCTAAGGGTTGAAATCACATTAGAAGAGCAATTCAAGGGTTTTAGGACGCAATTTCATCCAAAATGGCCAAAATTAGGCCTATATGGATACTAGGTTGCCTATTTTCTACATTTCTAATGAAATAAACTCATTATTTCTCTTAACATGTCATTATTACCTACATATAGGCGGCTAAGGCTTGAAATCACATTAGAAGTGCAATTCAAGTGTTTTAGGACGCAATTTCATCCAAAATGGCCAAGATAAGGCCTATATGGATACTAGGTTGCCTATTTTCTACATTTCTTATCAAATCAACTCATTCTTGCTCTGAACATGTCATTATTACCTACATATAGGCGGCTAAGGCTTGAAATCGCATTGGAAGAACAATTAAAGGGTTTTAGGACGCAATTTCATCCAAAATGGCCAAAATTAGGCCTATATGGATACTAGGTTGCCTATTTTCTACATTTCTTATCAAATCAACTCATTCTTGCTCTTAACATGTCATTACTACCTACATATAGGCGGCTAAGGCTTGAAATCACATTAGCAGAGAAATTCAAGTGTTTTAGGACGCAATTTCATCCAAAATGGCCAAGATAAGGCCTATATGGATACTAGGTTGCCTATTTTCTACATTTCTTATCAAATCAACTCATTCTTGCTCTTAACATGTCATTATTACCTACATATAGGCGTCTAAGGCTTGAAATCACATTAGAAAAGCAATTAAAGTGTTTTAGGACGCATTTTCATCCAAAATGGCCAAGATAAGGCCTATATGGATACTAGGTTGCCTATTTTCTACATTTCTTATCAAATCAACTCATTCTTGCTCTTAACATGTCATTATTACCTACATATAGGCGGCTAAGGCTTGAAATCATATTAGAAGAGCAATTCAAGTGTTTTAGGACGCATTTTCATCCAAAATGGCCAAGATAAGGCCTATATGGATACTAGGTTGCCTATTTTCTACATTTCTTATCAAATCAACTCATTCTTGCTCTTAACATGTCATTATTACCTACATATAGGCGGCTAAGGCTTGAAATCACATTAGCAGAGCAATTCAAGTGTTTTAGGACGCAATTTCATCCAAAATGGCCAAAATAAGGCCTATCTGGATACTAGGTTGCCTATTTAAAATATTTCTTATCAAATCAACTCATTCTTGCTCTTAACATATCATTATTACCTACATATAGGCGGCTAAGTCTTGAAATCACATTAGAAGAGCAATTCAAGGGTTTTAGGACGCAATTTCATCCAAAATGGCCAAGATTAGGCCAATATGGATACTAGGTTGCCTATTATCTACATTTCTAATGAAATAAACTCATTCTTGCTCTTAACATGTCATTACTACCTACATATAGGCGGCGAAGGCTTGAAATCACATTAGAAGTGCAATTCAAGTGTTTTAGGACGCATTTTCATCCAAAATGGCCAAGATAAGGCCTATATGGATACTAGGTTGCCTATTTTCTACATTTCTTATCAAATCAACTCATTCTTGCTCTGAACATGTCATTATTACCTACATATAGGCGGATAAGGGTTGAAACCACATTAGAAGAGCAATTCAAGGGTTTTAGGACGCAATTTCATCCAAAATGGCCAATATAAAGCCTATATGGATACTAGGTTGCCTATTTTCTACTTTTCTTATCAAATCAACTCATTCTTGCTCTTAACATGTCATTATTACCTACATATAGGCGACTAAGGCTTGAAATCATATTAGAAGAGCAATTCAAGTGTTTTAGGACACAATTTCATCCAAAATGGCCAAGATAAGACCTATATGGATACTAGGTTGCCTATTTTCTACATTTCTTATCAAATCAACTCATTTTTGCTCTTAACATATCATTATTACCTACATATAGGCGGCTAAGGGTTGAAACCACATTAGAAGAGCAATTCAAGGGTTTTAGGACGCAATTTCATCCAAAATGGCCAATATAAGGCCTATATGGATACTAGGTTGCCTATTTTCTACTTTTCTTATCAAATCAACTCATTCTTGCTCTTAACATGTCATTATTACCTACATATAGGCGGCTAAGGCTTGAAATCACATTAGCAGAGCAATTCAAGTGTTTTAGGACGCAATTTCATCCAAAATGGCCAAAATAAGGCCTATCTGGATACTAGGTTACCTATTTAAAATATTTCTTATCAAATCAACTCATTCTTGCTCTGATCATATCATTATTACCTACATATAGGCGGCTAAGTCTTGAAATCACATTAGAAGAGCAATTCAAGGGTTTTAGGACGCAATTTCATCCAAAATGGCCAAAATTAGGCCTATATGGATACTAGGTTGCCTATTTTCTACATTTCTAATGAAATAAACTCATTCTTGCTCTTAACATGTCATTATTACCTACATATAGGCGGCTAAGGCTTGAAATCACATTAGCAGAGCAATTCAAGTGTTTAAGGACGCAATTTCATCCAAAATGGCCAAAATAAGGCCTATGTGGATACTAGGTTGCCTAATTAAAATATTTCTTATCAAATCAACTCATTCTTGCTCTTAACATATCATTATTACCTACATATAGGCGGCTAAGTCTTGAAATCACATTAGAAGAGCAATTCAAGGGTTTTAGGACGCAATTTCTTCCAAAATGGCCAAGATTAGGCCTATATGGATACTAGGTTGCCTATTTTCTACATTTCTAATGAAATAAACTCATTCTTGCTCTTAACATGTCATTATTACCTACATATAGGCGGCTAAGGCTTGAAATCACATTAGAAGTGCAATTCAAGTGTTTTAGGACGCATTTTCATCCAAAATGGCCAAGATAAGGCCTATATGGATACTAGGTTGCCTATTTTCTACATTTCTTATCAAATCAACTCATTCTTGCTCTGAACATGTCATTATTACCTACATTTAGGCGGCTAAGGCTTGAAATCACATTAGAAAAGCAATTAAAGTGTTTTAGGACGCATTTTCATCCAAAATGGCCAAGATAAGGCCTATATGGATACTAGGTTGCCTATTTTCTACATTTCTTATCAAATCAACTCATTCTTGCTCTGAACATGTCATTATTACCTACATATAGGCGGCTAAGGCTTGAAATCACATTAGAAGAGCAATTCAAGGGTTTTAGGACGCAATTTCATCCAAAATGGCCAAGATAAGGCCTATATGGATACTAGGTTGCCTATTTTCTACATTTCTTATCAAATCAACTCATTCTTGCTCTTAACATATCATTATTACCTACATATAGGCGGCTAAGGGTTGAAATCACATTAGAAGAGCAATTCAAGGGTTTTAGGACGCAATTTCATCCAAAATGGCCAAAATTAGGCCTATATGGATACTAGGTTGCCTATTTTCTACATTTCTAATGAAATAAACTTATTATTTCTCTTAAGATGTCATTATTACCTACATATAGGCGGCTAAGGCTTGAAATCACATTAGAAGTGCAATTCAAGTGTTTTAGGACGCAATTTCATCCAAAATGGCCAAGATAAGGCCTATATGGATACTAGGTTGCCTATTTTCTACATTTCTTATCAAATCAACTCATTCTTGCTCTGAACATGTCATTATTACCTACATATAGGCGGCTAAGGCTTGAAATCGCATTAGAAGAGCAATTCAAGGGTATTAGGACGCAATTTCATCCAAAATGGCCAAGATAAGGCCTATATGGATACTAGGTTGCCTATTTTCTAAATTTCTTATCAAATCAACTCATTATTGCTCTTAACATGTCATTATTACCTACATATAGGCGGCTAAGGCTTGAAATCACATTAGCAGAGCAATTCAAGTGTTTTAGGACGCAATTTCATCCAAAATGGCCAAGATTAGGCCTATATGGATACTAGGTTGCCTATTATCTACATTTCTAATGAAATAAACTCATTCTTGCTCTTAACATGTCATTATTACCTACATATAGGCGGCTAAGGGTTGAAACCACATTAGAAGAGCAATTCAAGGGTTTTAGGACGCAATTTCATCCAAAATGGCCAATATAAGGCCTATATGGATACTAGGTTGCCTATTTTCTACTTTTCTTATCAAATCAACTCATTCTTGCTCTTAACATGTCATTATTACCTACATATAGGCGGCTAAGGCTTGAAATCATATTAGAAGAGCAATTCAAGTGTTTTAGGACGCAATTTCATCCAAAATGGCCAAAATAAGGCCTATCTGGATACTAGGTTGCCTATTTAAAATATTTCTTATCAAATCAACTCATTCTTGCTCTTATCATATCATTATTACCTACATATAGGCGGCTAAGTCTTAAAATCACATTAGAAGAGCAATTCAAGGGTTTTAGGACGCAATTTCATCCAAAATGGCCAAAATTAGGCCTATATGGATACTAGGTTGCCTATTTTCTACATTTCTAATGAAATAAACTCATTCTTGCTCTTAACATGTCATTATTACCTACATATAGGCGGCTAAGGCTTGAAATCACATTAGAAGAGCAATTCAAGGGTATTAGGACGCAATTTCATCCAAAATGGCCAAGATAAGGCCTATATGGATACTAGGTTGCCTATTTTCTAAATTTCTTATCAAATCAACTCATTCTTGCTCTTAACATGTCATTATTACCTACATATAGGCGGCTAAGGCTTGAAATCACATTAGCAGAGCAATTCAAGTGTTTTAGGACGCAATTTCATCCAAAATGGCCAAGATTAGGCCTATATGGATACTAGGTTGCCTATTATCTACATTTCTAATGAAATAAACTCATTCTTGCTCTTAACATGTCATTACTACCTACATATAGGCGGCGAAGGCTTGAAATCACATTAGAAGTGCAATTCAAGTGTTTTAGGACGCATTTTCATCCAAAATGGCCAAGATAAGGCCTATATGGATACTAGGTTGCCAATTTTCTACATTTCTTATCTAATCAACTCATTCTTGATCTGAACATGTCATTATTACCTACATATAGGCGGCTAAGGGTTGAAACCACATTAGAAGAGCAATTCAAGGGTTTTAGGACGCAATTTCATCCAAAATGGCCAATATAAGGCCTATATGGATACTAGGTTGCCTATTTTCTACTTTTCTTATCAAATCAACTCATTCTTGCTCTTAACATGTCATTATTACCTACATATAGGCGGCTAAGGCTTGAAATCATATTAGAAGAGCAATTCAAGTGTTTTAGGACACAATTTCATGCAAAATGGCCAAGATAAGACCTATATGGATACTAGGTTGCCTATTTTCTACATTTCTTATCAAATCAACTCATTCTTGCTCTTAACATGTCATTATTACCTACATATAGGCGGCTAAGGCTTGAAATCATATTAGAAGAGCAATTCAAGTGTTTTAGGACACAATTTCATGCAAAATGGCCAATATAAGGCCTATATGGATACTAGGTTGCCTATTTTCTACTTTTCTTATCAAATCAACTCATTCTTGCTCTTAACATGTCATTATTACCTACATATAGGCGGCTAAGGCTTGAAATCATATTAGAAGAGCAATTCAAGTGTTTTAGGACGCAATTTCATCCAAAATGGCCAAAATAAAGCCTATCTGGATACTAGGTTGCCTATTTAAAATATTTCTTATCAAATCAACTCATTCTTGCTCTTATCATATCATTATTACCTACATATAGGCGGCTAAGTCTTAAAATCACATTAGAAGAGCAATTCAAGGGTTTTAGGACGCAATTTCATCCAAAATGGCCAAAACTAGGCCTATATGGATACTAGGTTGCCTATTTTCTACATTTCTAATGAAATAAACTCATTCTTGCTCTTAACATGTCATTATTACCTACATATAGGCGGCTAAGGCTTGAAATCACATTAGAAGAGCAATTCAAGGGTATTAGGACGCAATTTCATCCAAAATGGCCAAGATAAGGCCTATATGGATACTAGGTTGCCTATTTTCTAAATTTCTTATCAAATCAACTCATTCTTGCTCTTAAAATGTCATTATTACCTACATATAGGCAACTAAGGCTTGAAATCACATTAGCAGAGCAATTCAAGTGTTTTAGGACGCAATTTCATCCAAAATGGCCAAAATAAGGCCTATCTGGATACTAGGTTGCCTATTTAAAATATTTCTTATCAAATCAACTCATTCTTGCTCTTATCATATCATTATTACCTACATATAGGCGGCTAAGTCTTAAAATCACATTAGAAGAGCAATTCAAGGGTTTTAGGACGCAATTTCATCAAAAATGGCCAAAATTAGGCCTATATGGATACTAGGTTGCCTATTTTCTACATTTCTAATGAAATAAACTCATTCTTGCTCTTAACATGTCATTATTACCTACATATAGGCGGCTAAGGCTTGAAATCACATTAGCAGAGCAATTCAAGTGTTTAAGGACGCAATTTCATCCAAAATGACCAAAATAAGGCCTATGTGGATACTAGGTTGCCTATTTAAAATATTTCTTATCAAATCAACTCATTCTTGCTCTTAACATATCATTATTACCTACATATAGGCGGCTAAGTCTTGAAATCACATTGGAAGAGCAATTCAAAGGTTTTAGGACGCAATTTCATCCAAAATGGCCAAGATTAGGCCTATATGGATACTAGGTTGCCTATTTTCTACATTTCTAATGAAATAAACTCATTCTTGCTCTTAACATGTCATTATTACCTATATATAGGCGGCTAAGGCTTGAAATCACATTAGAAGAGCAATTCAAGGGTTTTAGGACGCAATTTCATCCAAAATGGCCAATATAAGGCCTATATGGATACTAGGTTGCCTATTTTAAACTTTTCTTATCAAATCAACTCATTCTTGCTCTTAACATGTCATTATTACCTACATATAGGCGGCTAAGGCTTGAAATCATATTAGAAGAGCAATTCAAGTGTTTTAGGACGCATTTTCATCCAAAATGGCCAAAATAAGGCCTATCTGGATACTAGGTTGCCTATTTAAAATATTTCTTATCAAATCAACTCATTCTTGCTCTTATCATATCATTATTACCTACATATAGGCGGCTAAGTCTTAAAATCACATTAGAAGAGCAATTCAAGGGTTTTAGGACGCAATTTCATCCAAAATGGCCAAAATTAGGCCTATATGGATACTAGGTTGCCTATTTTCTACATTTCTAATGAAATAAACTCATTCTTGCTCTTAACATGTCATTATTACCTACATATAGGCGGCTAAGTCTTGAAATCACATTAGAAGAGCAATTCAAGGGTTTTAGGACGCAATTTCATCCAAAATGGCCAAGATTAGGCCTATATGGATACTAGGTTGCCTATTTTCTACATTTCTAATGAAATAAACTCATTCTTGCTCTTACCATGTCATTATTACCTACATATAGGCGGCTAAGGCTTGAAATCACATTAGTAGAGCAATTCAAGTGTTTTAGGACGCAATTTCATCCAAAATGGCCAAAATAAGGCCTATCTGGATACTAGGTTGCCTTTTTAAAATATTTCTTATTAAATCAACTCATTCTTGCTCTTAAAATATCATTATTACCTACATATAGGCGGCTAAGTCTTGAAATCACATTAGTAGAGCAATTCAAGGGTTTTAGGACGCAATTTCATCCAAAATGGCCAAGATAAGGCCTATATGGATACTAGGTTGCCTATTTTCTACATTTCTAATGAAATAAACTCATTCTTGCTCTTAACATGTCATTATTACCTATATATAGGCGGCTAAGGCTTGAAATCACATTAGAAGAGCAATTCAAGGGTTTTAGGACGCAATTTCATCCAAAATGGCCAATATAAGGCCTATATGGATACTAGGTTGCCTATTTTATACTTTTCTTATCAAATCAACTCATTCTTGCTCTTAACATGTCTTTATTACCTACATATATGCGGATAAGGCTTGAAATCATATTAGAAGAGATATTCAAGTGTTTTAGGACACAATTTCATCCAAAATGGCCAAGATAAGACCTATATGGATACTAGGTTGCCTATTTTCTACATTTCTTATCAAATCAACTCATTCTTGCTCTGAACATGTCATTATTACCTACATATAGGCGGCTAAGGGTTGAAACCACATTAGAAGAGTAATTCAAGGGTTTTAGGACGCAATTTCATCTAAAATGGCCAATATAAGGCCTATATGGATACTAGGTTGCCTATTTTCTACTTTTCTTATAAAATCAACTCATTCTTGCTCTTAACATGTCATTATTACCTACATATAGGCGCCTAAGGCTTGAAATCATATTAGAAGAGCAATTCAAGTGTTTTAGGAAGCAATTTCATCCAAAATGGCCAGGATAAGACGTATATGGATACTAGGTTTCCTATTTTCTACATTTCTAATAAAATAAACTCATTCTTGCTCTTAACATGTCATTATTACCTACATATAGGCGGCTAAGGCTTGAAATCACATTAGCAGAGCAATTCAAGTGTTTTAGGACGCAATTTCATCCAAAATGGCCAAAATAAGGCCTATCTGGATACTAGGTTGCCTATTTAAAATATTTCTTATCAAATAAACTCATTCTTGCTCTTAACATATCATTATTACCTACATATAGGCGGCTAAGTCTTGAAATCACATTAGAAGAGCAATTCAAGGGTTTTAGGACGCAATTTCATCCAAAATGGCCAAGATAAGGCCTATATGGATAGTAGGTTGCCTATTTTCTACATTTCTTATCTAATAAACTAATTCTTGCTCTTAACATGTTATTATTACCTATATATAGGCGGCTAAGGATTGAAATCACATTAGAAGAGCAATTCAAGTGCTTTGGGACGCAATTTCATCCAAAATGGCCAAAATAAGGCCTATATGGATACTAGGTTGCCTATTTTCTACATTTCTTATCAAATAAACTCATTCTTGCTCTTAACATGTCATTATTACCTACTTATAGGCGGCTAAGGCTTGAAGACTAATTAGAAGAGCAATTCAAGGGTTTTAGGACGCAATTACATCCATAATGGCCAAGATAAGGCCTATATGGATACTAGGTTGCCTATTTTCTACATTTCTTATCAAATCATCTCATTATTGCTCTTAACATGTCATTATTACCTACATATAGGCGGTTAAGGCTTGAAATCACATAAGCAGAGCAATTCAACTGTTTTAGGGCGCAATTTCATTTAAAATGGCCAAAATAAGACCTATCTGGATACAATGTTGCCTATTTTAAATATTTCTTATCAAATCAACACATTCTTTCTCTTAACATGTCATTATTACCTACATATAGGCGGCTAAGGGTTGAAATCACATTAGAAGAGCAATTCAAGTGTTTTAGGACGCAATTTCATCCAAAATGGCCAAAATAAGGCCTATCTGGATACTAGGTTGCCTATTTTAAATATTTCTTATCAAATTAACTCATTCTTGCTATTGACATGTCATTATTACCTACTTATAGGCGGCTAAGTCTTGAACACAAATTAGAAGAGCAATTCAAGGGTTTTAGGACGCAATTTCATCCAAAATGACCAAGATTAGGCCTATATGGATACTAGGTATCCTATTTTCTGCATTTCTTATGAAATAAACTCATTCTTGCTCTTAAAATGTCATTATTACCTGCATATAGGCGGCTATGGCTTGAAATCACATTAGAAGAGCAATTCAAGTGTTTTAGGACGCAATTTCATCCAAAATGGCCAAAATAAGGCCTATCTAGATACTAGGTTGCCTATTTTAAATATTTCTTATCAAATTAACTCATTCTTGCTCTTAACATGTCATTATTACCTACTTATAGGCGGTAAGTCTTGAAGACAAATTAGAAGAGCAATTCAAGGGTATTAGGACGCAATTTCGTCCAGAATGGCCAAGATTAGGCCTATATGAATACTAGGTTGCCTATTTTCTGCATTTCTTATCAAATCAACTCATTCTTGCTTTTACCATGTCATTATTACATACGTATAAGCGGCTAAGGCTTGAAATCACATTAGAAGAGCAATTCAAGTGTTTTAGGACGCAATTTCATCCAAAATGGCCAAGATAAGGCCTATCTGGATACTAGGTTGCCTATTTTCAATATTTCTTATCAAATCAACTCATTCTTGCTCTTAACATGTCATTATTACCTAGTTATAGGCGTCTAAGGCTTGAAGACAAATTAGAAGGGCAATTCAAGGGTTTTAGGACACAATTTCGTCCAAAATGGCCAAGATTAGGCCTATATGGATACTAGGTTGCCTATTTTCTACATTTCAAATGAAATAACCTCATTCTTGCTCTTAACATGTCTTTATTACCTACATATAGGCGGCTAAGGCTTGAAATCACATTAGAAGTGCAATTCAAGTGATTTAGGACGCAATTTCATCCAAAATGGCCAAGATAAGGCCTATATGGATACTAGGTTGCCTATTTTCTACATTTCTTATCAAATCAACTCATTCTTCCTCTTAACATGTCATTATTACCTACATATAGGCGGCTAAGGGTTGAAATCACATTAGCAGAGCAATTCAAGTGTTTTAGGACGCAATTTCATCCAAAATGGCCAAAATAAGGCCTATCTGGATACTAGGTTGCCTATTTAAAATATTTCTTATCAAATCAACTCATTCTTTCTCTTAACATATCATTATTACCTACATATAGGCGGCTAAGTCTTGAAATCACATTAGAAGAGCAATTCAAGGGTTTTAGGACGCAATTTCATCCAAAATGGCCAAGATAAGGCCTATATGAATAGTAGGTTGCCTATTTTCTACATTTCTTATCAAATCACCTCATTCTTGCTCTTAACATGTTATTATTACCTATATATAGGCGGCTAAGGCTTGAAGACAAATTAGAAGAGCAATTCAAGGGTTTTAGGACGCAATTTCATCCAAAATGGCCAAGATAAGGCCTATATGGATACTAGGTTGCCTATTTTCTATATTTCGTATCAAATCAACTCATTATTGCTCTTAACATGTCATTATTACCTACATATAGCCGCCTAAGACTTGAAATCACATTAGCAGAGCAATTCAAGTGTTTTAGGGCGCAATTTCATCCAAAATGGCCAAAATATGGCCTATCTGGATAATATGTTGCCTATTTTAAATATTTCTTATCAAATCAACACATTCTTTCTCTTAACATGTCATTATTACCTATATATAGGCGGCTAAGGCTTGAAATCACATTAGAAGAGCAATTCAAGTGTTTTAGGACGCAATTTCATCCAAAATGGCCAAAATAAGGCCTATCTGGATATTAGGTTGCCTATTTTAAATATTTCTTATCAAATTAACTCATTCTTGCTCTTAACATGTCATTATTACCTACTTATAGGCGGCTAAGTCTTGAAGACAAATTAGAAGAGCAATTCAAGGGTTTTAGGACGCAATTTCATCCAAAATGACCAAGATTAGGCCTATATGGATACTAGGTTGCCTATTTTCTGCATTTCTTATAAAATAAACTCATTCTTGCTCTTAACATGTCATTATTACCTACATATGGGAGGCTATGGCTTGATATCACATTAGAAGTGCAATTCAAGTGTTTTAGGACGCAATTTCATCCAAAATGGCCAAGATAAGGCCTACATGGATACTAGGTTGCCTATTTTCTACATTTCTAATCAAATCAACTCATTCTTGCTCTGAACATGTCATTATTACCTACATATAGGCGGCTAAGGCTTGAAATCACATTAGAAGAGCAATTCAAAGGTTTTAGGACGCAATTTCATCCAAAATGGCCAAGATAAGGCCTATATGGATACTAGGTTGACAATTTTCTACATTTCTTATCAAATCAACCCATTCTTGCTCTGAACATGTCATTATTACCTACATATAGGCGGCTAAGGCTTGATATCACATTAGAAGTGCAATTCAAGGGTTTTAGGAGCAATTTCATCCAAAATGGCCAAGATAAGGCCTATATGGATACTAGGTTGCCTATTTTCTACATTTCTTATCAAATCAACTCATTCTTGCTCTTAACATGTCATTATTACCTACATATAGGCGGCTAAGGCTTGAAATCACATTAGCAGAGCAATTCAAGTGTTTTAGGACGCAATTTCATCCAAAATGGCCAAGATAAGGCCTATATGGATACTAGGTTGCCTATTTTCTACATTTCTTATCAAATCAACTCATTCTTGCTCTGAACATGTCATTATTACCTACATATAGGCGACTAAGGCTTGAAATCACATTAGACGAGCGATTCAAGTGTTTTAGGACGCAATTTCATCCAAAATGGCCAAGATTAGGTCTATATGGATACTAGGTTGCCTATTTTCTACATTTCTTATCAAATTAACTAATTCTTGCTCTTAACATGTCATTATTACCTACATATATGCGGCTAAGGCTTGAAATCACATTAGAAGTGCAATTTAAGTGTTTTAGGACACAATTTCATCCAAAATGGCCAAGATAAGACCTATATGGATACTAGGTTGCCTATTTTCTACATTTCTTATCAAATCAACTCATTCTTGCTCTGAACATGTCATTATTACCTACATATAGGCAGCTAAGGCTTGAAATCACATTAGAACAGAAATTCAAGGGTTTTAGGACGCAATTTCATCCAAAATGGCCAAGATAAGGCCTATCTGGATACTAGGTTGCCTATTTTAAATATTTATTATCAAATTAACTAATTCTTGCTCTTAACATGTCATTATTACCTACTTATAGGCGGCTAAGTCTTGAAGACAAATTAGAAGAACAATTCAAGGGTTTTAGGACGCAATTTCATCCAAAATGGCCAAGATTAGGCCTATATGGATACTATGTTGCCTATTTTCTGCATTTCTTATGAAATAAACTCATTCTTGCTCTCAACATGTCATTATTACCTACATATAGGCGGCTAAGACTTGAAATCACATTAGCAGAGCAATTCAAGTGTTTTGGGGCGCAATTTCATCCAAAATGGCCAAAATATGGCCTATCTGGATACTAGGTTGCCGATTTTAAATATTTCTTATCAAATCAACACATTCTTTCTCTTAACATGTCATTATTACCTATATATAGGCGGCTAAGGCTTAAAATCACATTAGAAGAGCAATTCAAGAGTTTTAGGACGCAATTTCATCCAAAATGGCCAAAATAAGGCCTATCTGGATACTAGGTTGCCTATTTTAAATATTTCTTATCAAATTAACTCATTCTTGCTCTTAACATGTCATTATTACCTACTTATAGGCAGCTAAGTCTTGAAGACAAATTAGAAGAGCAATTCAAGGGTTTTAGGACGCAATTTCATCCAAAATGGCCAAGATTAGGCCTATATGAAAACTAGGTTGCCTATTTTCTGCATTTCTTATGAAATAAACTCATTCTTGCTCTTAACATGTTATTATTACCTACATATAGGCGGATATGGATTGAAATCATATTAGAAGTGCAATTCAAGTGTTTTAGGACGCAATTTCATCCAAAATGGCCAAGATAAGGCCTATATGGATACTAGGTTGCCTATTTTCTACATTTCTTATCAAATCAACTCATTCTTGCTCTGAACATGTCATTATTACCTACATATAGGCAGCTAAGGCTTGAAATCACATTAGAAGTGCAATTCAAGGGATTTAGGAGCAATTTCATCCAAAATGGCCAAGATAAGGCCTATATGGATAGTAGGTTGCCTATTTTCTACATTTCTTATCTAATCAACTAATTCTTGCTCTTAACATGTTATTGTTACCTATATATAGGCGGCTAAGGATTGAAATCACATTAGAAGAGCAATTCAAGTGTTTTAGAACGCAATTTCATCCAAAATGGCCAAAATAAGGCCTATCTGGATACTAGGTTGCCTATTTTAAACATTTCCTATCAAATCAACTCGTTCTTGCTCTGAACATGTCATTATTACCTACATATAGGCGGCTAAGGCTTTAAATCACATTAGAAGAGAAATTCAAGGGTTTTAGGAGCAATTTCATCCAAAATGGCCAAGATCAGGCCTATATGGATTCTAGGTTGTCTATTTTCTACATTTCTTATCAAATCAACTCATTCATGCTCTTAACATGTCATTATTACTTACATATAGGCGGCAAAGGCTTGAAATCACATTAGAATAGCAATTCAAGTGTTTTAGGACGCAATTTCATCCAAAATGGCCAAAATAATGCCTATATGGATACTAGGTTGCCTATTTTAAACATTTCTTATCAAATCAATTCATTCTTGCTGTTAACATGTCATTATTACCTACATATAGGCGACTAAGGCTTGAAATCACATTAGAAAAGCAATTCAAGTGTTTTAGGACGCAATTTCATCCAAAATGGCCAAGATTAGACCTATATGGATACTAGGTTGCCTATTTTCTGCATTTCTTACCAAATCAACTCATTCTTGCTCTGAACATGTCATTATTACCTACATATAGGCGGATAAGGCTTGAAATCACATTAGAAGAGCAATTCTAAGGTTTTAGGACGCAATTTCATCTAAAATGGCCAAGATAAGGCCTATATGGATACTAGGTTGCCTATTTTCTACATTTCTTATCAAATCAACCCATTCTTGCTCTGAACATGTCATTATTACCGACATATAGGTGGATATGGCTTGAAATCACATTAGAAGTGCAATTCAAGGGTTTTAGGAGCAATTTCATCCAAAATGGCCAAGATAAGGCCTATATGGATACTAGGTTGCCTATTTTCTACATTTCTTATCAAATCAACTCATTCTTGCTCTAAACATTTCATTATTACTTACATGTAGGCGGCTAAGGCTTGAAATCACATTAGAAGAACAATTCAAGTGTTTTAGGACGCAATTTCATCCAAAATGGCCAAGATTAGGCTTATATGGATACTAGGTTGCCTATTTTCTACATTTCTTATAAAATCAACTCATTCTTGCTCTTAAAATGTCATTATTACCTACATATAGGCGGCTAAGGCTTGAAATCACATTAGAAGTGCAATTCAAGTGTTTTAGGACACAATTTCATCCAAAATGGCGAAGATAAGGCCTATATGGATACTAGGTTGCCTATTTTCTACATTTCTTATCAAATCAACTAATTCTTGCTCTGAACATGTCATTATTACCTACATATAGGCGACTAAGGCTTGAAATCACAATAGAAGAGAAATTCGAGGGTTTTAGGATGCAATTTCATCCAAAATGGCGAAGATAAGGCCTATATGGATACTAGGTTGCCTATTTTCTACATTTCTTATCAAATCAACTCATTCTTGCTCTTAACATGTCATTATTACCTACATATAGGCGGCTAAGTGTTGAAATCACATTAGAAGAGCATTTCAAGGGTTTTAGGACGCAATTTCATCCAAAATGGCCAAGATAAGGCCTATATGGATACGAGGTTGCCTATTTTATACATTTCTTATCAAATCAACTCATTCTTTCTCTTAACATGTCATTATTACCTACTTATAGGCGGATAAGGCTTGAAATCACATTAGAAGAGCAATTCATGTATTTTAGGAAGCAATTTCATCCAAAATGGCCAAGATAAAGCCTATATGGATACTAGGTTTCCTATTTTCTACATTTCTTATCAAATAAACTCATTCTTGCTCTTAACATGTCATTATTACCTACGTATAGGCGGCTAAGGCTTGAAATCACATTAGAAGAGCAATTCAAGTGTTTTAGGACGCAATTTCATCCAAAATGGCCAAGATTAGGCTTATATGGATACTAGGTTGCCTATTTTCTACATTTCTTATCAAATCAACTCATTCTTGCTCTTAAAATGTCATTATTACCTACATATAGGCGGCTAAGGCTTGAAGACAAATTAGAAGAGAAATTCAAGGGTTTTAGGACGCAATTTCATCCAAAATGGCCAAGATAAGGCCTATATGGATACTAGGTTGCCTATTTTCTACATTTCTTATCAAATCAACTCATTCTTGCTCTTAACATGTCATTATTACCTATATATAGGCGGCTAAGGCTCGATATCACATTAGCAGAGCAATTCAATTGTTTTAGGACGCAATTTCATCCAAAATGGCCAAGATAAGGCCTATATGGATACTAGGTTGCCTATTTTCTATATTTCTTATCAAATCAACTCATTCTTGCTCAGAACATGTCATTATTACCTACATATAGGCGGCTCAGGCTTGAAATCACATTAGAAGAGCAATTCTAAGGTTTTAGGACGCAATTTCATCAAAAATGGCCAAGATAAGGCCTATATGGATACTAGGTTGCCTATTTTCTACATTTCTTATCAAATCAACCCATTCTTGCTCTGAACATGTCATTATTACCTACATATAGGCGGATAAGGCTTGAAATCACATTAGAAGTGCAATTCATGTATTTTAGGAAGCAATTTCATCCAAAATGGCCAAGATAAAGCCTATATGGATACTAGGTTGCCTATTTTCTACATTTCTTATCAAATAAACTCATTCTTGCTCTTAACATGTCATTATTACCTACTTGTAGGCGGCTAAGGCTTGAAATCACATTAGAATAGCAATTCAATTGTTTTAGGACGCAATTTCATCCAAAATGGCCAAAATAAGGCTTATATGGATACTAGGTTGCCTATTTTCTACATTTCTTATCTAATCAACTCATTCTTGCTCTTAAAATGTCATTATTACCTACATATAGGCGGCTAAGGCTTGAAATCACATTAGAAGTGCAATTCAAGTGTTTTAGGACACAATTTCATCCAAAATGGCCAAGATAAGGCCTATATGGATACTAGGTTGCCTATTTTCTACATTTCTTATCAAATCAACACATTCTTGCTCTTAACATGTCATTATTACCTACATACAGGCGTCTAAGGCTTGAAATCACATTAGAAGAGAAATTCAAGGGTTTTAGGATGCAATTTCATACAAAATGGCGAAGATAAGGCCTATATGGATACTAGGTTGCCTATTTTCTACATTTCTTATCAAATCAACTCATTCTTGCTCTTAACATGTTATTATTACCTACTTATAGGCGGATAAGGCTTGAAATCACATTAGAAGAGCAATTCAAGTATTTTAGGAAGCAATTTCATCCAAAATGGCCAAGATAAAGCCTATATGGATACCAGGTTGCCTATTTTCTACATTTCTTATCAAATAAACTCATTCTTGCTCTTAACATGTCATTATTACCTACTTGTAGGCAGTTAAGGCTTGAAATCACATTAGAATAGCAATTCAATTGTTTTAGGACGCAATTTCATCCAAAATGGCCAAAATAAGGCCTATACGGATACTAGGTTGCCTATTTTCTACATTTCTTATCAAATCAACTCATTCTTGATCTTAACATGTCATTATTACGTAATTATAGGCGGCTAAGGCTTGAAATAACATTAGAAGAGCAATTCAAGTGTTTTAGGACGCAATTTCATACAGAATGGCCAAAATAAGGCTTGTATGGATACTTGGTTGCCTATTTCCTACATTTCTTATCAAATCAACTCATTCTTGCTCTTAACATGTCATTTTATACCTAGTGATAAGCGGCTAAGCCTTGAAATCTCATTAAAAGAGCAATTCAAGGGTTTTAGGACGCAATTTCATTCAAAATGAACCAAATAAGGCCTTTATGGATACTAGGCAACCTATTTTCTATATTTCTTGTTAAATCACACGAAAAGAGCAAATTAACTAAGTCAATGGCATACCTCATCAAGATGTAGTGTGTTTGTACAACGATTTAGTATGTTGTACATGAATCTCATCACATATAGCCCGCAATCAACTCCGTTATCTTGTTGTGCGCACTAGCACAGGAACAAAGTACATGAATCAAACATGCATAGCAAATTAGCAACATCTTACGCATTGTTTATTACGAAAATCACAATGTCATGTAGCATTACCATCAGTGATTTCCATATGGGACCTGGTGGAGCTCGACATTTTTTCTTCTTCATAACACTATAGAAAAGTAAGTTGAAACTTGATTAGTATGACTAATAAATGAGTTAGGTAATGATAATCAACACTAGGTAGCTTTATTTACTTTTGCAGTACAGACTTCACGAAGAGCTTTTTTGGATGAGGCAATCGAGCTGAATCAAAAAGGAAGATTGTGTTACTGGAAACACAAATCACCAGCAGGGTCCAATGTGAACTACATAAATTCACAATACACAAACAAATAAATAATTAGCCGTGTACAACATATAATTAGGGGAAACAAATGAATTTGACATGGTCATACTTACTCCTCAAAACATGGGGCGAATATGAACTTGTCTCCCGCACGCACTGATTCCTTGATACCCCGTTCAACATAGTACAACACGTCAGGGTA
This sequence comes from Chenopodium quinoa, assembly GCF_001683475.1. Lineage (NCBI taxonomy): Eukaryota > Viridiplantae > Streptophyta > Magnoliopsida > Caryophyllales > Amaranthaceae > Chenopodium > Chenopodium quinoa. The sequence goes on along the minus strand of NW_018742726.1, from coordinate 102,238 downwards.
GTTGCCTAAGATTCTAGTAGTGGAAATCTGCTCGGGGCATAACCACCCTACTTGACACGGAGAATTAATCTCAAGTAAGTGCTCTTGTAGTGCTCTACATGCATGATAATAGAATATTAATGGAAAAATAAACGACAATAACCACTAATCTGAATAACATAATTTAAGCGGCATTGAATTACCTCATGAATGTTTGAATGAGGGAAATGTTAAGCATTGAACCAGTTAGAAATTCCTTCACATCTTCTTTGCTAAGCCATGCAACTACATCCTCGTCAAAGTGGAACATTGCCATAGGTAGTGCAGCTTGAATGGGAGTGTCACTAGGCAACATACTAACACGGTTGTGTAGAAAAGTTAAATCTTTAGAGAGCGTTTGAAGGACCGTGTCAGCAAGAAGTGGAGTTGCTAGCATAGATGAACCTCTCGAATAGTTCTTCTTCGACCCTATTTCACTCTCCGACCGTTGTTCACTCCTCTTCTTTGGCACATGGACACTGCACAAAGCTACCTTTTGCTGCCCAAAGTGTAGTAAACTCATCCTCCTCTACGGGCACCGGTATTAGGATGTCCTCGAACCCGGCAATCACAGAATTGATCCCGACCGAGTAATGTTGTGGCATAAGCGGTCGCAAATGGATCGTACCTTGTTCGGCCGGTTGTGCACTACCATATGCAACCACATGCAAAGCTCCAGATTTGCCCGGGTGTAAAAGTGCACAACGGGTCTCTTCCTACACCAATTTGAAAGATCACTTATTAGAACCAAACATATCACAAGGGGTCGTTTCCTACACAATTTCATTCAATGTACCCATATTCACTAAGCTGGAACTAAATAAAATCACTTGTAAATCTGGAAAATGATGAGGTGCTGGATTATCAAGCTCCCTCGAGTCTGCATGTGTAGGAGTACCACCCTGCAACAGGAAATTAATTAATGCCACCTTAGATCCCACGTAACTCAATATGCCAAAACTAATAGATTTGAAACTACCTCATGTATATCATCCTCTCCATGTATTTCATCTTCTCCTTGTCCTTTTGGGTGACTACATGAGTCGACTGGTGTAGCCAAGGGGAACGGCAAGCTCGGTAAGTTCATTTGCTTCGCCCAAGCATTTTTTTTACCTACGAGCTCGTTGCGCACTTGTTCCTTAATTGATGCCACCGTGGAAACCAAGTCATGAGGTGAGTTAACACTTGCTCGGGATCTTCCTAATTTGGTATATTCTAGAGCCATCACCTTTTCCCATCCGAGCAATCTCCCTCCCACACCTACTACCCGTCCTGGATGGTAGGGCTTTCCCAAAGCCAAGGTGAAAGGGTCTTTTTCTACACTTGGGACGAGCTTGCCTTCAACCAGTTCTTTAGTGTGTTCAATTTGTAGCAAAAAAAAAAGGCAACATGAAACAAACAGAACAGAAACCAACAGCATCCAAACCAACACACAGCTTCACTCAGCAGATAGGACATCAAGCAAGACCATAGCAAACCATAAGTGATTTTCATGCAAAAGCTTCATAAAGTTCACAAGTTCATAGTTGCTTACGAGCTTATCTGCCATTTCTTTGGTTTTTGGAACCTTGATGACCCATTTTCCGGTTTCCTTGTCACGCGCATGCAGAGAACAGAAGAAATCACCAGCACGACTCACTAGCGTAGTGATCTTGGAATCAGAGGGTTCTTTGGAGGACCCTAGAAGCGAAGTGGGGTATACTCCTTCGTTGACCCACGTTTCCCTCCATTCACCAAATGTCTTATTCCCCATACGTTGGGTGTATTGCTTCATCCTTGCATTTTTAGAATTTTGCTCCCTCAGTTCCTACATAAATTAGAAATGTTAGTATCATTACTTCAAAAAGAGTTAATATATTATACAATTGTCATCAGATTTACTTAACTTACAATTGCTTCCTTTTTACTTTTTTGAAGAACGAAAGCTTCCCAATCATCCTTCGATACACTTGGCCATTTTTGCCATGGGAGTTGCTCTTCCTCGATGACTTCATCATCATTTCCACCTTCTTTCTTCTTCTTTGGTTTTTTTCAAAACTGTCTTTGTGATCCAACCATGAACTAAGGAGGTCTTGAAGCCTCTGAATATTTCCGCTAGTAAAGATTCAAACACCCTTCACTTGGCGGCATCATTTGGAATATTAAACAAACTCTACAAGCACAAATAAAAGCAATTATTAGTTTCCCCTTTTAAATAACAACAATAAAGTGAAGGTATTTATAACTGTGTAAATGTGCATATAAAACACTTGCCCTTGTATCGTTCCAAAATGTATCAATCAAGCCTGGAGTTACTTCCCACCAACCAAGTGTAATCGGGATTTTGCGTGCACAAATGCCAACGTGAACAACATATTGACGACGCCATTTGCCTGTAGGTTGGCCCGCCTTGTCGTACTCCAGGACCATGGGACCGACGGGTTTCTTGAAACTTGTCGTCGGACCCTTCACCTTTTTCTTAGCTGGTGCCTTCACCCCTCCTCCACTTTGTCGTTGGCTTTTGAGTGTGGGAATTAGGGTTCTCACCAACCGTCTCAAAAATTGCATTTTCAATAGGAGGCGCTTGTTCAGCTGAAATTTCAAATTCATCAAGCCTACGCTCCAACTCATCCTGAGCCTGATCTTCTGCTTCACCCAAATCAAGCTCGTTGTTCGCATCATATAGCTCGTCCTCATCATCAAAGAGATCATCATCATCATCCTCTACATCCTCGACACAAATATGGTCCTGATTGTTCGCCATGATATGTAAACACCTGCCATGACAAACATAACACGATATTAGTTGTAATATAAATAAATTTGTAAGTTAAAGTTATAAAATCAAATATAAATTGCTGAATTATAATACAAATCAACATAGAAAATGGACAAGTGTAGGTCGTTTTTATTCCATATTTCAAATGTTTTAAAAGTTACTTCATTCATTTAATCTCACATGTGAAAAATGGGCAAGTAAGTTAACACTTTCATTCATTTTCACCTAACTTGTGATTTAATAATACTTTCAACGCCTACAATTTCAAAATTGCTGAAAATAGTACCTCAATCTAATATTCCTTCATTGTGGTCTGATCGCATATAATTGGCTTGGTCGTCCATGTCATTTGGTACAACAGGTCTAGGAACAGTGAAAGGTGTCGAGTCATCAAACGCATCATATTCTTCCTCATCCTCGACATCTCCAATGCCTAAGATTCTTCTTTTGCCGGCTAGCACAATAGACCATTTTGAATCGGCTGGGTCAGTTACGTAAAACACTTGCTTAGCTTGAGATGCAAGGATGAATAATTTCGCACTGTCATTCAGGTGGCTAAGATCTACAAGAGTGAAGTCATCATATTTGATGTTACGCCTGATATTGTCAACCCACTTACACCGGAAAAGTGCAACCGTGAAGTTACAATAATCAAGCTCCCATATTTCTTGAATTCGACCGTAGTACGACAACTCTGCATCAACGGGTGATTTATCCTTAGCACTTGCATACTCCCTTGACGATGCCACAAGCGTTACACCATTGTTTTTGGGTCGAGGAAGATTTCAAATATTGACGCTCAGTCCAAAAAGTGTACCCATTTATGCCATATCCCTCAAATGAGCGAACATCATCCCTAGGACCATAAGCAAGCCACCTTACTGTATCAGTGACACTCTCATCCATTCTACCCATCACTCGATCACGAAACCAACTCACAAACCTCTTATTGTGCAACTGCATCAATGCCCTTTCACTTTTCGATGGGAATTCATCACGCAAACTAGCCATGTGCTCATCTAAGTATGGGTGAACATCTGCAACATGGTGCAACACATAAAGGCGTGCTTGTAAGAACTTATCTCGATTAGGTGACATTCGTTTCGACCCGATTGTTCCTTGACCATCAGGTCTCCCTTCATGTCGAGAAGTAGGAAGACCAATAGGTTTAGCAAGAGGCTATATAGTCGGCCACAAAATTACCAATCTCCTCACCCACGGTTCCTTGAATCATACTTCCTTCCGAGTGAGCCCGATTCCTTACCTTATTTTGCAATGTACCCATGTGTCTTTCAAAAGGATAGCAGCACCTCATGAACACTGGACCACACAATTTAATCTCACGCACCAAATGAAGAATCAAATGCACCATTATGTCAAAAAAATGAGGGTGGGAAGTACATCACAAATTTGCATAAAGTCACAACCACATCCGCCTGCAAAGCATCAAGTGTACAAGGATCAAGCACTTTGCTGCATATTGTATTGAAAAACGGACAGAGGCTTGTAATAGCTTCCCTCACGTGCTTTGGTAAAATACCACGTATTGCAATTGATAGGAATACTTGCATTAGAACATGACAATCGTGGGATTTCATACTTGTCAGCTTCAATTCTCCATTCAAGGATACAAATCTTTTCATGTTAGATGTGTACCCTGATGGAACCTTAATGCCGTATAGACATGCACAAAACATCCGTTTTTCTACCCTTGACAATGTGTAGCAAGCCGGAGGTAAATAAGCCTTGTCATCCTTGGCTTTTTCCCGCATATTTTTTCTTCGACGCATCCGTGGCCTTTCCCTTTCCCTTGCTCTTCCCCTTTCCTTTTTTCGAACTCATTTCATTTTCCGTTTCCTGTTCCTTTCCCTTTCTAACCTTTTTCTGAGCCCACAATTCTGGACGAACCCCCATCTTTTCCAATTCTACCCGTGCACCCTTTCCGTCCTTTGTTTTGCCTTGAATATTCATCAGCGTTCCCACAAGAGCATCGCACACATTCTTCTCTATATACATTACATCAAGACAGTGCCTAATGTCATGTTCTTTCCAGTACGAAAGCTTCCAAAAGATTGATTCTTTTTTGAAGAGAGCAGTTGAGTCTGCAACTTTTTCAGTTTTCCCAAATACTGTTCTTATACCCTTAACTCAAGCATAAACCTCCTCACCAGTCAATGGCCTAGGCGCAATCCCCTCTTCCTTTTTCCCATCGAAAGCCTTTTTCTTCCTACGGTACGGGTGATCGCGTCTAAGCTACCTTCGAGTACGCACGTACACCTCTTTGTGACAATTATCAAGGTGTATGCTTGGGGTGTCATCAACACAAATGGGGCATGCTTTTTTTCCTTTGTTCTTGTAACCAGACAAGTTGCCATATGCAGGAAAATCATTAACGGTCCACATAAGAGCTGCACGCAATGTGAACATCTCATTCTTATGAGCATCAAAAACGGAAACCCCTTCGTCCCACATCTTTCTCAAATCGTCAACAAGTGGCGCAAGATAAACATCTATGTCGTTTCCAGGTTTCCTTGGCCTCGTTATTAGTAGTGAAAGCATTACATACTTACGTTTCATGCACAACCACGGAGGCAAATTATAGATCACTAAAAGTACCGGCCATGTGCTGTATTGGGTACTAAGAGTGCCAAATGGATTCATTCCGCCCGTGCACAACCCAAGCCTTAAATTTCTGACTTTATCACCGAATTCCCCAAACTTCATATCAATGTTCTTCCATTGCAGGGAGTCGGCTGAATGCTTCACCATTCTGTTTTTATTTCTTCCCTCTGCATGCCACCTCAAGTTTTTAGCATCTTTTGGTGTTGAGAAAAGACGCTTAAACCTTGTAATGATGGGAAGATACCACAACACCTTAGCAGGAGGTCCTTTCGTACCAGCATTGCAACTCATGCGCTTGTAGCGCGTCGTCTTACATCGTGGACACTCCTCCAATTGTTCATATTCATTTCGATAAAGAATACAATCATTCGGACATGCATGTATCTTCTTGTAGTCCAAACCAAATGGACACATGAGCTTCTTTGCATAATAGTATGACTTAGGAATTTCATTCTCGTCAGGCAACATCTCACTTAACACGGTCAACAAAGACGTAAAATTGTTGTCCGTCCACCCATGCTTCGACTTAATGTTAAACAGTGTTAGCACAACTGATAGTTTGGAGTATTTTTTGCACCCAGGATACAAAGGCTTTTTAGAATCCTCCGATAACGACTCAAACACGTCACCTTTAACACCACGCATCATTTCATTCACCCCTTCATCCTCCACTCATCCACCTGATCATCATCAAATCCATCCTCATCACCATTATCAATAATATATTCATCATTCTTGTATTCCTCGTCCACACGAATCTCATTGCTTCTATCATGCACATCATTCCCATCAACATCCCCACTGTACTCTCCTTCTTCACCGTGCCAAATCCAAACATGGTATTTAAGTCTAAACCCACGACAAACTACATGATCTCTAATGATATCAACACTATTGACCACCTTCACATTATTACAATCAACACAAGGACAATAGAGGCAATCGACACCCATTCTGCGCTGATAAGATGAAGCCTTATCGCAAAACTCTTGAACTCCATCAAAGAATTCCAATGTATCACGTCTACCATACATCCAACCACGATCCTTCTCCATTGAGTAAATTGTCTCTAAACATAGCAACATATTACGAATAATGTGTAATTGCTACATATATTATATATCTAATTCAAATTCAAACACACATCATGCATATAACATTCTTATAGTAAAAAAAAATGCATATATGCTTCCAAAGGGTCCTTATCACTCCAACCTAACCCATCCTTGAACGTCTAATCTCACTTGTGAATGTATGTCGACTTTCCAATTTTAAGGAAAATCCGGCAGCATTTCCCCCCAATTCTCCAAGCACACGATGTAGATAATTACATACCCACATATGTACCCAGAGAACAGTGTAAGGAAATGTTAAGCCAAGATGTTCCTTAAAATCGGAAAAAGAAGACATACATTCACCACCTAAGTGAGAGTAAACGTTCAAGAACAATCCCAACCGGGGACTATTCAAGACTTTCTCCTAATGAGAAAGCCTTGAACGGGTATCTAGGCATATGATGATGCAAGCATTTATATATTGTTGTATTTATTTGTCATTAAACAATACACAAGTTGTAATAGCATGAAAAAAAAATTCATCATGAATCAAGAAAAAGAAATATAGACTAAGTTTATAATTCATACCACTATAGCAAGTACAATGGATGTATTCCTTCTAACTTCCCACTTGAGCTAAATATGTAGTCTTCAAGCTAAACTTGTGCTTCAATTCACATATGAATCTATAAAAAATTAAAAAGAAAAAACAAAAGTTATTAAGTAATTAATACCTACATACATTACTAAAGAATAACGCATCATTAATCAAACTAACAATTGTTAATCACTAGTTTTTTTAAAATTTTGAGTAAATAATGTAATTCCACTAATTTATTAGTGTAATTCAACTGTTCTGTGTAAGTTTTGTAAGGAGCGACCCGCACCACGAAAAGTTAAATTATTTCATACAACTTTGAATGAACAAAATGGAAACACAGCTTGACATTTGCGTGTCTCCTTATACATCCCAACTTGTACTCTACTCTATGTTTCCCATCTAAGATAAGTAAAAATTAGATATAAGTGCTAACCAAGTTCAAATATTGATTTTCTGTAAGAGTTAATAGGTTTGAAAGAAGGAATAATAAGTTTTAATTATTTCAAATAAGAGTTAATAACTTCAAATAAGTTCATAAGCATGGGTAAGTTTAAAAACGCCTAACAACTGTTTCATGCTCTCTAGCCTTTCAGCTCACCTGTTTTGCTACAAAATCCATGATTTCATTCTCTGATAAGTTACTACCAGCTTTCCTCACTACATATGCCATTGGAAAATGACCAACATTCTTATCTGGGAACCTGTTGTGTACAAAAGAGCATTACTATATCAAGTATTTTAGAATGATAAACATACAGAGAAAGAAATAAAATCGCAAAGAAGGATGTGTGTATGTTTAGAGTTAAATCTTACGGAATAATAGCAGCATCTGCAATTTCTGGATGAGTAAGCAGCAATGCTTCTTATTCAGCAGGTGGAACCTAAATATCAAATACATTAATGAGAATTTTTTCAGGGGCAGGAACTAAAGATATCATATTCATGTCTAAATTTCAACATAATATTAATCTTCTATTAACATCCTATCAGCCTGTGGTGTTCAATTAAAACCATATTGAGTAAGACTGAAGATCAACAATTAGAATAATCCTCCCTTTATAACAGAATCCACCCAAAATCTCAAAGCATACCACAAAGAACAGAAAACCCTAAAACAATGTACTATTGTTGAATGCACAACTCGAAATTAAAGTCACAATAACAAACCACAAAGAACAGAAAACCCTAAATCAACGACTAACCCTAGATTGCAAAGGTATTCAATAGATTAGGCAGACCACGAAATAAATCTTACCTCGAAGCTGCTACAATGGAGTTGGAAAGCTTAGCAGAATGCGCTTCAATGGAGGTGAGAAAGCTTAGCAGAATGCGCTTCAATGGAGGAGAGCTATGGAGAGAAAGAGAGGAGTTGCGCGACAATGGAGGTGAGAAAGCCCAGAATGCGCTTCAATGGAGGACAGCTATGGTGAAAATTCGGAGCTATGCGTGAAGGAGAGCAATGGTGAAGGTAGGCGACAACGAAAGAAGGAATAATTGAAGGTGGAAAAGCAGGGGAATGAAATAAACTGAAGGAAGAAGAAGAATTTCATGAATTAAAATTGAAGGCGGATTTTTTGGTTTAATTTGCACACCGGTTCGAACCGGTTGTAAATAAACTTTTCCCACCGCTTTGGGATGAACCGGTGCGAAATCCCTTTTTTGCTCTTTTTTTTTTTAAAAAAAAAAAACATTTAGCACCGGTTCAAACCGGTGCGAAAACCAAGATTTGGCACCGGTTTTTAAGAACCGATGCGAAAAGGGGGTGTCTTTTTAATTTTTTCTACTAGTGTAATCCGGCCTATATATAATTGGGCGTTAGTATGATATCAGCCCAATGGTCGTTATGCTTTAATCAATCTAGCCCAAAGACCCCCTATTGACTCTAGTACTTCTCAACTTGGTCAAATCAAGAAAGTCAAATAAAAGTCAAAAATCTAATTTTTGGGTGTAACACTTACATAATTGTTAAAATTTAATACAAATTATAACATTTATTTTGATCCATTTTCAATTTTAGCGTATAATACTTATATTTGTATATGCATGAATTTATTTTATTTATGTTAGGTACTAATAATACATATTTTTTTTTATTAACTAGATACATTTAATCTATTTTTATTTTAAAAATATATTATCGAGTATCCAACCGGTTCCGAGTCCAAAAAATTGAGAATTAGAATTGAAACCGATTGCAACCGGTTACTTAATTTATTACCCTGATCCGGAATTAGAACCAACGGGTCCAATTTCAGATTCGGACTCGCCAATTCCTAACCGATTCCTATTCTAATTCCGGGTATCTGAAATTTTTGCTCACCTCTAATTACAATTTTCTCATCGTAAAAAGTAAGTATTTCATACACAATAGCTAAATTGATTATACTGTACATGTGGGATTGAACCCACTTATTGCTACAGACATAATTATTAATTTGAAAACCATCAAAAATCAGGCCCTTGGTTTTTTAAAACCAACTTTCTCAAACAGCAGATTCCGACGGGCCCGTCGGCGAACAGAGTAGGTTGGCTTGCTCTTCGATTGTCGGCGAACCCCCCAAGCCACCGAGGTGCCAATGGTGGTTGTTTTGTTTCGAAGAGACCACGCCCAATCTTCCCCCTCTTATTTCCCGTCAGGCCACGTTGAAGAGCCCATCGAGCAAGCTGCTGTTGGGGCTACTTCATAGTTCTTCGCGGACGGTGCTCGCTTTTGGTGGTTATCTGGCCACCTGATTCCGATTATTTCTGGGCCATCCTAGTCATGTTGGGCAAGGCGATTTTTCTAGTGGGTCATCCATCCTTGTTAGTCTAAGCTAAGGGAGGGGGTCTTGTTTTCTTCGTTTGTTTCCTTTGATTTAGTTTTGTCTTTCGTTGGGGATTGAGTCCATCTCCACTTCTACTGCCTTTTCATTTTATGGGTTCTTTATTTTCAATGTGTTGCCTTTTCAATTTGTGGGTTTCTTTCTTTCCCTTTAATCAATCTTAAGGGTTTAGGCTTTTTTTTTTTCTATTTTCGTTTGAATTAGCCTTCATTTTGCACTATTGTGGTTAAATGGATTGCCATAAATTACTTAATGCTCTTATGCTTACTCACTTGAATGATTAAGATGAAAGCATTATGATTTTGCTACTAATAATAATTGCCACCGTAACATCTATACTCGAGCCATGGTTTTGAAGGAGGAGGGTAATACCTTTTTTTTTTTTAAAGAAGGTGAGTTTATTTGTCCTGGAGCTAAATATGATACAAGGCTGAAATTCTTATGTTTTGGTTTACCTAGAAATGGGGATGACAATGTTACGCTTTGGAATCTTGCTATTGCACTAGAGTTAAATCTTGCAGCTTGTGCACACAAGGTTCGTGATTAATTATGTACAAACTAAGGAGCTTTGTTCCTTAGTCATCATGCTTGATAGTAGTAATGTCATAACACTTTACATAAGGGCATTAGCTGAAATCAAGCTTCATCAACTAGAAGAGGCTTATGAGGACCTTGGCAAGGCAACCGAGGTTGAGCCTATATATAACTAGGACATTCTCTGTGAGTTGAAGAAAGTGAAAGGCCTAAGTTGCTAGGCTAGAAAGCTCAATGGCAAGAGAGGTATTGAGGACTCTAATCAGACTCACACTGCCTACAATAAAAAGGGGAAAATCATTGAGTTGTCGGACATCTACTTTTGGTCCCCTATCCCGACTGGAAGTTCTATGACGATAAATAATTTCATCTTTGTGCTGGATTGGAGTAAGGAATGCTTATGGACTCTTGATTAAGGCCTAAACACATGAAACTAGTTGGCTTGACCCAAACAAAATGAACTAAAGCTTATTAACACTAAGCCTGATTAGAAATTAGGCCTAATCCCGGGATTAAACCTAATTTCGAATAAATTTAGAGCGCCTAGGTTAAAACCTAAGGTTGCCGTAGGAAAATCTACGGGCAACTCATGAAGTCGCGCTAACATGGCGCGCACAACTCATAAGGTTGCGCACAACAGCCAGCGCAACCTTCAGAGATGCGCTTATGGAAGATTCAGAATTTCAAAAATATACTTGTAGACACCTGATTGTGTCTCCTCAAAACCAAACCTAGTGATGAGTATCTTTCACGTCTTTGATTAACGAGTTTGGTAAAGAGTTGAAGAGGCTCGTGAAGTTTCCTTAAGCCTTGACTGTATTCTAACCTTTCCTAAAATGTTTTAAACCAAAACCATTCATTTCGTGCCTGTAAACCCAAAATAATTCATTTCGTTTCCCTTAAAATCATTCATTTTGTGTCCCCCTTACCTACAACCTAATGATCATATGAGGGTCCAAACACCTTATTCCCAATCCTAAACCAATTAGGATTCCATAGGAGCTTCTAGAATCCTCTAGAAGGTTCTAATCTATCATTTCCGAAAAGATAAGGATAAAAAAGAGTTCGAAACCGAATAAAACTTCTCATATGATAGTCCTTATCCCGTTCAAATTAGAAGACGTCCAGATATGTTTCATTAATCTAATTCTAGTAGAAATCAAACAACGTACGACTTTATCATCATCACAGAGCAATAGAACCAATGCGCCACATTAGCTCCATCGCGCCGCAATGGACACTGGCACGCCGCGATAGGTCTAACGCCCCGCGTTGAAAGCTGTTTAATTCCGTTCCAAATTCTGATCTTTTCTGATCGTCCAGACTCTCTTTTTCCCCTATAAATTGAGGTCATTTTCCCCATTTTCAGATGATCAACAACCATGAACAACCATCAACAATCATCAAGAATTAGCCATCCATAACCATTATAATTCCCAAAGTTCTTAACCCCATGATCTTAGCCTTAGCCTAAATACATCCTTAATATTCTCCCAAACCAGTCACAATACCTCATTCGCGAGATTCTAATACTCCAAGCCATCATCGACGTTGCCTTTGACCACGACGTGAAAAGTTGATAGTTCGGAGGGTTTGGTCCCAAATCTATATTTCAATTCATATTTGATTTATTTACTTTAACTTTCTTGAAATTTACTAACGTGTGTATTGTTTCAATAGAAAGAAGGTTAAGGCATCAAAGTAAGTAATTCAATTATCTCCTTAATTATTCTTTTGATTTTGGAGTAGAAATCATGTTTACAATATTATGTTAATTCCTTGTATAATTTTTAGGATGTTTTTGTGATTTCTAGTATCATGTTTAGGATAATGCTTTGATTTTGATTATTAGTGACATGCTAGGATTTGTTATCAATCCGTTTAGTATCATGCCTAGGATCTTACTAACAATGTTTTAATGAAGTTGTTATTATGATGACTGTTATATTAATCATATGTTGCTTGATTATTCATGATTTATTGTTATTGCTTAATCACGCCCCTTTTTTGCAGGTTTATAAATTAGTACTTGAAATCACGTCTAATAAGATAATTAATAATTTGAATTTAGGATAATACGATTCTAATTCAAGTGATCACCAATAATGGATTTTATTGTGCATGAACAGTCAACCAACATAGATTAAACAGGTTTAGGATTAGTTTAATGTATGTATGTTGATCGAAAAACGCACATGAATATCATAAGAATTAAGTAGAGGCCTATTTAGGGCGGGTTCAATATTTTTTAGGTTGGATTCGTACCATCATCCCCGAAAATCCAGTCATAGTTCCGGACCACTATGGAGTTAGCAATCTCCATGATTGTGAATGGGGTGTAACCTTCACACCCGTGAACGGTTTACAAGCTCCTAAAACTTTTTGGCGACTCTTTTATCTCTAGATTCTTTTCCTTGGAGCGCCGCCATGCTAAAAAACATGAACCATAGTAGGGCTCAATAAGAGTTTGAAAAATTCCCTACAGTTTTTGGCGACTCTGCTGGGGAGGATTTCTAAATTGATTCCTTATTTATTTTAGCAATCGATTTAGAATGATTGGATGAAACTTGATAGATTCTAGATATTCATGTGCGTGATTTTTATTAACATTGTGGCATAAGCATAAAAAGGTTTGCATTGGAAAGACCATCCGTAATGCGTTAAAACATAGGACATACACGTAGGAAAGGCTGAAAATATTTTTAACAACTAAAATCGAGAAGACGCTACGAAAAATTGGGAAAAACATCGAAAATTGAAACTTTTGCAGAGCGTCAGAATTATTGCAGGTCGTTAGAAACCAACACCAGACGACAACCTTATCACGTTGCGATAGACCTGTCCCTGGACAATGGTTCCTGCTGTCCAGCGATACGATCTGGCGATTTTGCGCCAGCCTTTTGTCTTCCTGTTTTGCCCGATCCTAGTATTGTCTTGACGATTTTTCTTCTTGATTAAGTTTTTCCGACTTTTCTGAATCCATATGTGTTTTACATATGGTTTTATCCCTTGGGAATTCACGCTCCGTCCACCCTAATAAACGTTCCATGCAATAATGGGTGCATCCGAGTTTGTGAATTCACCAAACCATGGAGTTGAGTTTAACTCGCGGGGTCCCGTCCATTGTGCCAACCCTTTTAAGGTAAGGCTTCTGCGCGATGCATCCGGACTCTTAACCTTGGAGCCTCTTGGACACCATAATCCACGACCTTTAAGAACTAAAGCCATGGTTAGGTGACAAACTCATTGCATCATGTTATGACTACTTGACTACTTGTGCATATCTTACTCGTGCATACCTTGTTTGTGATTAAACTAACCCTTTGTGTTGACTTGTTTCTTGTGAATATACTAACCAAGGACTAAAAGGACTTTGCTTAATTAAAATTGGTTAGCGCGTTGAACCGACCTCTCAAGTCGCCTGAACCGTACAGGCGCATGCTAGGCTTACTCTAAAAAAAAGAATTCGATTGTGACGGGTTTGAAGAGAAACACAAAAAAAAAGAAAAAAAAAGAAGAAAGAAATAAACGCAAGACACTCACTATGCCGCGCCAAACCCAAATTGAAACATGGTGGTCTGGGTCCTATTTAAGGACCTGCGAATCCCAGTTGGGAGGAGCCTCCCAAGCTAACTCCTCGTGACGACGTCGATCAACTCCGACGCACCGCTCTCGACCTTCCTCACGAGCACGTGCCACCCTTTTTTGAGGGTGAACCACCTCTTTAGGAACTGGTCCTCCTAAGACCTCCTCAGCATCCACAAATAGGGGAGAGTCCATACTACAAACAATTTATGGATAGGATTTCAAAAATTACACGATTGAATATGTTTTCTAAATCCTAATAGAAACATAAGGATAAATTCTAGATCCATTTCGGCAGCATAACGGCTGCAAAAGGGGCAAAACACTAAGTCGAATGCCACCCAATACTTGGGGGCTATGACACTTGCAATTGAACTCAGTAAATGGGGGCTGAAATGCCCAATAGCCAACCTATACAGTTCAACTAACCATTCTAAAGCTTATTATAATTATCATCTACCAAACAATTATTTTGAAGCTTGAAAATGGTAAAAAAATAAATAAATAAAAAATTATGCATTTCGTGCCATTTTCTCAAACTCAAAATTTTCAAAACATGATACATGAGCATAATTGGAAGCATAACACTATAATAATTTACCTCATAATCAACAAGTATGACCAAATTAGCAAGCAAAAACAGCAATTCAAACTTGAAAATAGAAGAAAAGTGCGAAAAACAAACATAAACGAAGACATGGTCATACAAAGTTCAATACTTAACCATTTTTCATGAGATTTTTTGTACTAGACATAGCATAACAACGTGGAACAAATAATTTCAAGAATTATGGGTCGAATCGAAATCCCCCAATTTCGAAATTTAGGGTTCTTCGGTTCGAACTTCCAAAAATTCAGCCAAAATATGCAAAAATAGCAAATAAAACTTACTTTGGATTGTGGAAAAAAGGATTTGGGTGTTAGATCTCCTTTCTTTAGCTTCAAAAGAGGCAAAAAACTGAGCTTTGTAAAGAGAGAAAGGTGCGAAAATGGCAAAAGAAAGAAGTGAGCACTTGCTCACGCTCTTCGCTTCTTTTTTACTGACTTAAGTGTTGTGCGCAACTATGAAAGTTGCGCGCGTGTGACACCCCAATGCAACTCTGAACCTTGCACGCGTATACTGGTCACTTAAAAGACTGGTATCCAAATTTTGATCCGTTTTGAATTTTTTTCTAACGTTTTTGTGCGTTGTTTGACGTTATAAAGCGCGAATTATCAAAATCCTTTTAATTGCTTTGCATTCCATAGTTTATTTTCTTCTTTGATAATTTTTTGCATCATCTTGCATGCACACCGTGCTTTGTGCCTGCCCAAGCATACGTTTTGGATATTTCTCGGAAGACAGCTAAAAAATATCACGTAGTGGTGCTTTACGTAAAAGCTCCCATAAACAGTTTGACATTTTTCTTGTGCTGCCCTTAAGAAATGCCACATTTTTTGTATTTTTGTTGTTACTTGACAAAAATATCGCGTATCGTATAGCGTAAAATTGTATGGCATATGTGCTGCGTAAAATTGCACTAACAACGTGATCTGCCTCTCGTCAAAAACGGTATAACCCTCTTTTAGGTGTTAGCATAACGAGTCGAAAAAGGGCGCAGATCATCAGGGCAGACAACCTTTGATAAGTCGTGTTTTGTGTATATTATTTAGCTTGTTTTTAGTTGGTTTTATTAGCTTAGTCGAGTGTTTTAGTCCATTTTGGTGTAATTTGGTTTAGTTTCGATGATTCGATGCTTTTATGGGTAGTTTCGTTGTTTTTGATGTATTTCAGGATTAACGGAGCTAATTGAGTGAAAATGAAGCAAAACGTTGATGAAATACTTGACAAATATGACACCTGTTCACTATTATTCTCATAAATTTTGATATACAAATGATAATGGAGTGATTCAAATTTCATTGGAAAGTAGACTTGAAGACCTTTCCAACAATATATTACACGCCTCAAACGGAGATTCGGATATGAAGTTATGACTGATTTAAGATGAGTGATACGCGCAGCAGGGGAGGCACATCCGTGCCCATCATCAGGCACGTCCGTGCCTGGAAGTCAGAAGCTACCCCAGTTTATGCACGCAGGTAGGCACGTCCGTGCCTATGGAGAGGCACGTCCGTGCCTCCTGGGATTCTTGTGCGCCAAGCCTTTTGCCGATTTTCTTATCTTTTCTAGGCTTGTATTTATACTAAGTGGTGTTTTATTATTTGATTAAGTTTCTATTAGCCTAGTTTTACATTTCTAAAAACCTAGTTCTCCATTATTATTTTCCAAGTTTTTGTAATTCAAGATTCAAGATTCAAGCTTTCTACTTTCAATTTTATTCAAGATTTGGTATTTATTTTTCATCCTTTGTTATTTAATTATGTTTTCATTATTTATTATTGTTTTTGTTTCTTTAATCATGTGTGAGTAGATTCTTTAATTCAAGAGTCTAGCCCTATTATTATTGATGCATGAATTAAATCTTTAAATTCTTTAATAACTTTAACAATTGAATTGCTAAATTGATTGTGATTATGCCAATGCTAGGTTAGACGTAACTATAGTATTGCGATTATTCCATTGTTTTTATCACAACGAGAGTTGGGTATAAACGGATTTGAGTAAATTAAATTAGGGTTTGATTCATAACACGAGAGTAGTTATATTTGATAATTGGGAAGTGAGAGTAATGTGTTTAATGTTTTTAATATGCATGATACCATGAGAATAGGATTGATTGTATGTTAGGGAAGCCATTGATACTCGAGAGAGATCCTTGGTATTTATTAGGGTTTACTTTTCCCCGTTCGATTGAAATCGTATGTTAAGGGTAGACTTACAATTGCATCGATAATAATTGTGGTGAAACTAGATCTTGGATGTTTTAAGTACTTGATTTAATTATCTCATTTAGTTTATTTTCGAATTCTTCTCATACTTAGTTCCTTAGATAATTGATTATAATTTATTCTTGCTTAGTAGAAATGCGAGTCTATTTAATTATTTCTGAACCTTAGTCTCTTGGGATCCGACCCTTACTTGCCATTCTACATTAGTATTGGTCTGTTAGGTTATTTTTGATAGGTACGCGACACGCCTATCAACCTTCATTGGAATCAAATACGGTTAGCTTGAAAGTTGTCTTGATTTACCGAACAGTTAGGGTGTTTGACCACCCCCTGTATAAAGAGCGGCCCCAACTGAAGTTGCACCTATTTAGACACGTGCCCCCAGTCCTGAGATGCCTGGACATCAAATCTTTGTTTTGCTAGCAGATGCCAAACTTTTATTCAAGTGTTAGGCTACGAACGCCGAAACACCCCCCATTTATCATCTTTTCTTTTGTTAAAATCATGGACTAAAGTTTCAATGATAGATCACGGGACTTTAGACCGCCGATGCCATAATGAAAGGGTATTATCCTCTTTTTCTTTTTAAACTTGGTACCTTCTCTTAAGATGACATCACCCATGATAGCCTTTACTTGTAAAAGCGTTCTACACTTGCAAAGGGTCAACCTAGATTCTTTAGCGCGCTAAGTTCAAATTACATTGATCTTAGTAGCTACTTATCTTGAACATTTAGCGAATCAAGAATAGTTCGACATTTGTAACACTACTAACAGATTCTTTATCTTTAAGGAACTTCGCACAATGAGTCTCAGATTTAATCTTGACTACTTTGATCATCGTCTATTCTACACTTGATCAAAGTGGGGGCTAACTATAGACATCTACTTTTGGCCCCTTGTCCCGATCGAAAGTACTATGACCATAAATAGTTCCATCTTTGTGCTGGATTGGAGTAGGGAATACTTGTGGACTCCTGACCTAAATAAAATGAAACTAGCTCGCTTGACCTAAATAAAATGAACTAAATCTCATTAACACTAAGCCCGATCAGAAATTAGGCCTAATCTCGAGATTAGACCTAATTTCGAATGGATTTAGAGCACCTAGGTTAAAATCTATGGCTGACATAGGAAAATCCGCGCGTAACTCATGAAGTCGCGCTGGCCTGGCGCGCGCAACTTATAAGGTTGCGAGCAACAACCAGCGCAACCTTTAGAGATGTGCTTACACAAGATTCAGAATTTCAAAAATATACTGAATCAAATCTTACCATAGAGCCACGCGCAAGACTATAGGTCACGCTGCCTGGAGCAGCGAAACTCTTTCACTTGCGCGCGGATGCAGCACGTAACCTTCACAGTTGCGCGCGCCACCTGCTGCGGCAGAATCTTCAAAACCCTAATCCTACCCATTCCCTATAAATAGAGGTTCAATACGAGCTCAAAACACACGGAAAAATAGCCAAAAGGTCAGCAGTAACATTTTATGAATTTTTGCAATAATCAACCCTCTTGTCCCAAACACTCACCCTTTAATTGCTTTGTTCTTATAGTGGAGCTTCCCTAACAAGAAGGTGTCCATAAACATTCTAAACGAAGATCTAGCAAGGAAAAGTGGTAATTCCCGAGCGCTTAGATAAATCACATTACTTTTTCTTGTCCTAAATCACTTAAATTAATTAATTAGTGTTGGTTGATCACGTTAAAATAAATATTTAATTAATTAACTTGACAAAGTATTCTTAATCTAAGGCGAATCTTGTTTACTTTTGTTCTTTCACGAATTTAGAGTAAATAAGAATGACGACATTCATTGTACTGTAATCTTTATGTGATTTATGTATGTAAATAAAATCAACTAAATTAGTTTTAGGTATCATGTTTCATATATTGTTTGGCAATGAAATTCTGAAAAAGGAAGAGCTAGTAGAGGCCGCACTAGGGCTAACATAGTGATTCACCCCTAGAGGGAACGTTATTTTAGTACCCTCGCTCCCGAACTCATTTCTGGAACAAGTAGACCAATTTGGGCATGGGTAAACTTATGATTCGTGCTAAATATCCCTTGAACTCTATTTAGGAGAAAGGCATGAACGAGGTTTATGAGTTTTCCTAAAACTCATTGGCGACTCTCTATTGGTTTCTTACAAAAAAGCGTAATGCTAGAATCAATTCTAATTTAAGGTCCCCTAAACAGTCAGGAATTTAAATCCTAACACACCTTAAAAAAGTGTAAAGTCCTAGGATTTTAAATGGTCATGAACATGAGGAAGTGGGATCCCCAACGACGGGCTACCCTCCTCACACCATAGTTTGTACCAACGATCAGAGTGGCGTTACGAGTTTGTCTGTCATGGATATTGCTAGTGATATGGTAGGAGAGAGTATTATCCCTACTCATAATGGTTATTCTACCTTGGAAAATGAGGAAGAAGGATCAAACATCATATTAAACAATCAGCAAGAATGGAATGAAGAAAAGTCGATCCGTGGACTTTGAGTTTGTCTTTCTCAAAACAACCTAAAGATTATTAATTTTTCTTTCTCGAAACTCAAGCAAGGGAAGACTTTGAGTTTCTTCAACAATTCAGCGAACTCGTGGATGACCGTACGTATGATAGACAAGAATACACAAGATAGGCATTCTGATATTTATAAGGCAATGAGTCCCAAAGGTCCAAACGACTTGCCAATTTCGTCTAGTATGGTGAGTCCAATTGAGAGGAGACGCAACAAAAAAAAACTCAAAAGGAAAGGTCATGATCTTATCTGATTTTAATGTGGTCAACCAGGCTACCGAGTTTGATAAGCTCAGCACTACTACCTGTAAGAAGGAAGATGAGTCTGTTTTACCATGTCTAGCTGATAACATCGATGATGGTTCTAACTGTAGGGAGGGGAGTGAACAATGGCGGAGCCACATGTGTGCACGGTGGTGCACGTGCACCACCAACCCTAAAAAATGAAATGAAATTTTAGCCTTTTCCCCTTTAATTTTCTTTCTTTTTTTTTCTTCTTATTTTTTTTTTATTTTTTTTTATTTTTTTTTTTGGCTGCTGCTGTGGCTCCATGGTTAAGATCTTCAAACTATGAAGTATGGGGTAGAAGATGATGCAATATTAGAGTTTTAGAATAGGTGTAAGACAGGTAAACAACTATCTAAGACTTATAGGTCCATGATCTCCACCCTTTATTTATTTAATTTAAATAAATATGACTTTAAAAAATGCAAAACTTTTTTACTGTATTTGAAAGCATAGGAAAAAGTACCAATACGGAGTAGAGTAAGAATTTAAAGTTATTTCTTACATGGAAATACTGTAGCTTTTAAAATTCTAACATTTAAGAGACTAAATACATTTCGATACACCTTTTTTATCTTTTTGGCTTAGAAATAGTACGTGTTAGCTGCTTGGGTGGTTTTTCCTGGCAAAACTTTGATCAAATAAATATATTTTTAATTATATAAAATGATAAATTATAACAATTGAATATTAATAATCTAGTCAGTGAGACGATTCCAACAAATACTCATAAGACTATATTTTTTTCTTATGTATAATACACAAACATTAGTCAAAGTATGTTTAATGAATAGTGCCAAAATGTTCAATGGAGCACTTAAAAAAATGAAGGGAGTAATAATAATAGATTATAGAAAATGGTTAAAAAAATATAAAAAAAATATCAAATTACTAATTAAAATTTAAACACGACATCCGCAACCCGTTCCGTGATAACCGCATCATTTCTATTACTACAACTCACGACCGTCACCAATATCACAACCGAAACCTCATTTTTGATAATTGATGGTGACCCACCATCTCGGAATTCTTGGATCCGCCACTGGGAGTGAAGTTCCTGCGAAAGACTATCCTACCATTGATAACGCTGAAGTGGAATCTATAGGTACTAATGAAGCTAATCCCATGGTTTTTGAACCCGACCAAATGCAATCTTCTCCTCCACCCTCTACAGTTATGTTCTCTACCACAACAAGAAATCAAGGAATGATGCACACGTTAAGAGCGAAGAATATGAAAGGTAAAATGTATTCCAGTTTTCACTTTTGAAGGTCAAAGAAGCATAAAGGGTCAAGCCCGAAGCATCTTATGACTAATGTCCATGATCGAATTTGTGAATCTCCTTATTTGTATTTTCAAGTAGACCATGAATGTTGTATTCCCTATTCCTAGTCTAGATCTTGTGTTAGTATAGCTTAGAAATCTAAACCCTCTCCTTGTTTTACTTGTAGTCTTGACTCAGTTGGGAGCTAGCCTCTTTTTAAGACTGTTGTAAACAAGAAAAACTACATTGATCTCGTGAGTGCTAATTTAACCTTGAAATGCCAAAAAAATTAGATTTAAGAAACAAACAAAAAAAAATATTGAGATGTGGCCTATCCAACTCATTTGGACAAACCCACTTTATTTTGGGAAATTCTCTATCGTAACAACTAATTTTTTAATTTTCTCAGTGGTAAATTGTAAAAATTCTTATAATCGATCCTTGGTAAACTCTAATCAGCTATACTAATTCAATGATGACATTAATGATGATTATATCCAATTATGCGTCTAACCCTAGTTAACTAAATACTTAATGACTAATGTAAATCCCCAATTCCCTCCTAAACGATTATCCCCAACTTCCCCCTTTATATACCTTAATTTACTAACACCAATTCAATTCTCTCTATTCTGTATAATAGCCATGAAAAATTCTCACTCCTCTTCTTCTATGAAGCATATCATCATGATGATAACATAGCTTGGGTGAAGCATACTCGTTGTGGCTGTGTTCCCCTACAAATTGTAGTTGTGAAGATTTCAGAGACAACGAAGAACCACGAAGATTATTCTTCAAGTGCAGGAGCTGTGATTTATTTGCTTTGTTGAAGGAAGGGGATATTATAAGGGCAGGGGATGAATTAGAGGTTGAACAAGGTGGTAGTGTTTATGTTATAGATAGGCTTAATGAATTAGTGAATTTTATCAAAGTAATTGTGAAAGTGGCTCTGATTATGTACTTTTTTTTTTTTTTTTTTTTTTTTTTGTGTTGCTAAGTGATGTAGGTTTAGCTAGAATGGTATATTAGGGTTTGCGTTTCTAAGAATTATGGTGTTGAAGGTTATTAGGGAAATCAGTGACAACTTATGTACTATTTCTTAATGAATAAAAGCACTATTTTTGATATATTCTGTTTGCATTTTGTCTATGAATTATATGAATATAACATATCATTGATTAAATCCAAAAGGAATCAAAACCTGACAACAATGTATAATGTAATTGAGCACAAATTTGTTCACCAAATCAGCATACATATGCTTCAAATATCATAAACTTCAAATATCATACAAATTTTGGTCCAAAAACTAGCATACATATGCACCTTGCTGAGACCAATTTTTTCCAAAAAACATGTTTAGAAACCGAGTTTTTTCATAAAAAAACAAGTTCCCAAAAAACACCATTAATGCTACACCACCTTACCTCATCGAATTTGTCCAATTATAGCTTAAAAATCTGTATCCATAATCACAAGTAACTTCAATTTAAGCCCCATTTAAGAGCCAATTGACGCGGGCGGATGGTGCAGGAATTACCCGCAAGCAAACCGCTAAATATTGGATTATTGGAATCAACTCTTCCTAGTTTTTATTATACTTGATTGAAGTTAAACATTCCCATATAAACAAATAAAATCAATTAGAGGTGAAGAGCGTATTAAATACACCCATGGAATTAAAACAAACAAATGTTTTCAACTAAAAATTTGTTAGTTCTGAAATCAAAATTTAAATAGATTCACATTGATGTAACATTGAAATATAGCTAATCAATGCTAGCCTCAAATTTAGTGATAACATATACAACATCAAGGAACTTTTTGAAACGGGAAAAAAAAAAAACTTTGTTTTAACAAATAGATAATGTGTTGATATAAGGTGTAGAATATGCCTACAACAGTGTATCAGCACACATTATTGATTATAAGATGATCTTGAATGACTATGAGGAACTTAGTCCAATATGTATAGGGTGGTGGACCTAATATCATGTCTGATCCCTTATTTCATAATCGAATTGAGTTAGAAAATTTAACAAGAAGAACAATTAGCATAAAGCTACACATGATTTTGTCCTCAAGGAAAAGAAATTTCATGTTTCTAGTAACTCCTTAAAATAAGTTGTAATAAAGAATAAATTTAGGTTGTTCCCCATACTAGATACTTAGATCGAGATGCTTAGTTCTCGATACGAGGATATACAATGGAATTCCAACGCAAGGAGAAATGAATGGTGGCAAATTCTTCAATCAAGATACTCAGCAGTGGTGGATAACGAGGGTTGAGATTTGGATCAGGCATCCCCAAAGTGATTAAAAAAGCCATCCTTGCAGCCTTGAAGAAATAATCTGCTGCATACAAAGAGAGTTGTACGAAAGCAAATCCATCTTGTGGGAAATTCTCAATTAAACATATATGGTCCTGAGGATATCAAATAAAAAATGAATTTGGACTTGTAAGCAAGAAAAAAAATAATATAAACGTTCAGATAAATAAATTAGAGAAGCATTACTTTGTATAGGAGATGTATCCTTGTTCCAGAAGACAGCATGACCATCAAGCTTGTTATGCTGACATTTACTTCAATTGGAAGAACAAGAGTAGTTAGTTTATAAAGTTAGGCTTAGGAAAAAATATGTTGATTTAAACAATATAAAGATATTCTATAAAGAGTAGTTAGTTTATAAAGTTAGGCTTAGGATCATGTCACTCTGGAACTCCATTTGATGAAAATAAGGCATTCCATCTAATACAATAATTCGCAACAGTTAGTTACTATACATGAGAAATCAAATACATCAAGTTAAGAATTTTTCTAAGCTAATATTGTTCTTCTATACAATTTTTTGTTTATTTTTATATAACATGTAATTTAATTAACAACTATGTTACTAGTGAAATTAAATTATAAAATTAGATCCTATAATTATTTATTTGTTTATTTAATTTCCTACCTTGGTATTTATGTAAATAATGATGATCAAGTAACGTGAGGCTTTGCTAAAATGCAATGTGCTTGACAAAAACATACAAGAAATGGGAAAAAAAAGGAAATTAAAAGGCTATAAGAAATGAAATGTTCATCATTACATGGACCAATACGTAATTTTAATACACATTTTTAAGTTATAAGGAAGTAATAATTTAGCAAATGTATTAGATCGTTCGAGTAATACAAGACCAAGGTTTAGAAGAAGTTATTAAGGTCCAAAATTTATTATGATTAGGGGTGAGAAAAATTCTCGTAACCCGGAATTAGAACTAGAATCGGCGGGTTCGGAACGGAAATTAGATTCGATAGTTCCAAATCTGAGTAATAAATTAAGGAATTAGTTGCAACCGGTTCCAATTCCAATTCTGAATATTTTTGGAATAGCAACGGATTGGATACCTGGTTACTTAACATATGTTAAAATATATGTATTTAAAAACAATATATGTAGAATGTATATGTAGAATTATTTAGAGTACTAAGACTATTTTCATGCTAATACTCTTAATTTGCTTAGGTAATGGTGTAGCATTTTGGGTTTAATAAGTATTAGAGCAAGTAATACAATTTATACATTGTATAAATTGGGTCAAAGGTTTTAATCTAAAAGCAAGAAATTAAAGTGACTGTTGATTTCTTGATCGGTTATATTATTTGCTTTTGAGTATTATGTATACAATTATAATTAAAAAAAAATAATAAAAAAAAAGAGAAAAAAAAAATTGAATGACGGTTGCATTCAATGTTTGATGGTTGATGTTTCATGCATCATGCCTTTTGGAAGTTTGGTTGCTCTAATATATATATACATATATATGATGATTAAAGTAGTCCGAGAGAAAAAAGCAATAGTAAAAGTCAGTTTTCTGGTTTCCATTCTCTAACAACGTATTGCAAGTTCCCAATATTTTCATCATCACAAATACAAACCACTTGAATCATTGTGATTACAATTTGACTACAAAAAATTGTAATTGTTCCGTTTTATCTCCTAAGTGAATTTTTCTTGAATCCTGGTTGTAGCATTAGGGTCGAAATTACACTTTTGGGAAAGTGATTCCGTTCACGACTCAGATAAATTTCTCTGTTTTCATTTCCATATTTCTTTGTAATTTCCCTTGTTTACTATTATCCCCAACAATCCAAAAGTGTAATTTTCTTTACAAAGATGTCTTCGGTGAAGGAAATGATGACCAATTTTAAGAAATTGGAGAAATTTGAAGGTGTGGACTTTAGGAGATGGCAAAAGAAGATGAATTTCTTGTTGACTTCCCTTGGTGTGGCTTACGTTCTTTCAACTCCGAAGCCGGGGGAGGAGGAAAATGAGACGTTGGATGCCGCTCGAAAGAGGAACAAATGGGAAAATGATGATTACATATGCCGTGGTCATATACTTAACGGTATGTCTAATGTCTTGTTTGATGTTTATCAATTTAGTGAATCTGCTAAAATACTTTGGGATGATCTAAAGGCCAAGTATATGGCCGAAGATGCTTCAAGTAAAATGTTTCTTGTTAGAAAATTTAATAGTTTTAGAATTGTTGATGATAGATCAATTATGGAACAATACCATGAAATTCAAAGTATTTTGGGTAGCTTTAGACAACACAACATTAATTTAGATGAGACTTTTATTGTCTCTTCTATCATTGACAAATTACTGAACTCTTGGAAGACTTTTAGGAATGACCTAAAACATAAGAAGGAATCTATCAGTCTTGAGGATTTAGGAGCCCACATTCGGATTGAAGAGGGAATCCGAATCCAAGATGGACAAAAGGATGGTAATCCTAGTTCATCTACTATAAATATGGTGGGTGATGGTAAGACTAATAATAAGAAGAGGGAAAGTAATTCAAACACAAACAAGGGCAAGAAGCCCAAAGCGGATAGTGATGGTGAAAAATCACGAGCTTGTTGGTGTTGCGGTAAACCCGGTCACTTTAAGAAAGATTGTACCATATGGAAGAAAAAAGTGAGCAAGAAGCAAGCTCAAGATGGGAAAGGCGAGCCAAGCCAATCCCATGAGAAACAAGGTAATTCTTGTACACAAGTTTCACTTAATTCTTATATGGATTATGTGTGTATAATTTCTGAAATCAATTGTGTGCAGGTTGATTGTTCGTGGTACATCGATTCAGGAGCATCGAGGCACGTTTGCAAGGACAAATCATTGTTCAAGACCTTTACGGAGGTTGATGGCGGAGAGATACTCTACATGGGCAATGACTCTACCGCTAAGGTGCTAGGCAAGGGACAAATTGAGCTAATATTTAGTTCGGGAAAATCTCTTATTTTAAGGGATGTGTTGTATGCTCCTAAGCTTAGGAGAAATCTTGTCTCCGGTGCTATCCTGAATCGTTTAGGTTTTAAATTAGTGTTTGAATCAGACAAGTTTGTATTATCTAAAGGTGGTTTGTTTGTAGGACTTGGCTACTTGTGTGATGGAATGTTTAAACTTAGTATTTGTAATACTTTGAAAGATAATGTGTATGTTGTTAATGATTTCTCTTCTCTATGGAATTTGAGACTTGGTCATGTTAATTATAAAAAATTTCAATTTATGTCTAAGCATGCTTTAATTCCAGCTTTTGATCCAAGTGTAGAGAAGTGTAGAACATGCATGTTGACAAAAATCACAAGGAACCCTTTTCGTAATGTTGTTGAAAAGAACAATGCATTGCTTGATTTAGTGCATAGTGACTTATGTGATTTTCATAGCACTCCTTCTTTAGGGAATAAGAAATATGTGGTAACATTTATTGATGACTAATCAAGCTTTTGTTATGTTTATCTATTATTCTCTAAAGATGAAGCCCTTGACAAGTTTAAAATCTACAAGAATAAAGTAGAATTGCAAACTAACGGTAAAATATAAAGGCTAAGAACTGATAAAGGTGGAGAGTACTATAATCCAATTTATTTCCAATCAATAGGATTAATACATGAAACAACCACGGCATATACACCACAACAAAATGGTGTAGCGGAAAGGAAGAATAGGACATTGCAAGAAATGGTTAATTCCATTTTGTCCTATTCGAATTTAAGTGATGGATTTTGGGGGGAAGCCGTTTTAACGGCTTGTTACATTTTAAATCGAGTTCCTATGAAAGGGAATGAGGTAACCCCATATGAGCTATGGCACAAAAGGAAACCAAACTTGAGTTATCTCAAAGTTTGGGGTTGTAGAGCAATAGTAAAAGTATCGGAACATAAACGTAAAAAGTTAGGTGAAAGAGGAGTGGAATGCATTTTTATAGGATATGCAGAACATAGAAAATCCTATTGTTGGGTTTCGTAGTGACCCACACTACGCGGAAAGAAACTCGCCAAGACCCGCTCCCATAATAAATGCAATTAACAAGCAAAACATAATTAAAACACAAGAAGGGATAAAAGATTATACCTTTGACGCGTGCTTCGCTCATCAATGAGCTCTTACTTGAACCCCGAATATACGAGGCCTCCGACGGGAACGTACCCTCGAACCCGACCCGAACGTCCTAAGGCTCGAAGGTTAGTCGAGGCCCGGACAAATATAAACTTCGAGTTTTACGAATTTCAAGGTTTACTCAACAATGGAGTTGCCTTTACTTTTCCACTCAAGTATCTTCCCATATGCCCAAGACTATTTTCATGTTAATACTCTTAATTTTCTTAGGTAATGGTGTAGCATTTTGGGTTTATTAAGTATTAGAGCAAGTAATACAATTTATACATTGTATAAATTGGGTCAAAGGTTTTAATCTAAAAGCAAGAAATTAAAGTGACCGTTGATTTCTTGATCGGTTATATTATTTGCTTTTGAGTATTATGTATACAATTATAATTAAAAAAATAAAAAATAAAAAATTGAATGACGGTTGCATTCAATGTTTGACGGTTGATGTTTCATGCATCATGCCTTTTGGAAGTTTGGTTGCTCTAATATATATATATATACATATATATGATGATTAAAGTTGTCCGAGAAAAAAAAGCAATAGAAAAAGTCAGTTTTCTGGTTTCCATTCTCTAACAACGTATTGCAAGTTCCCAATATTTTCATCATCACAAATACAAACCACTTGAATCATTGTGATTACAATTTGACTACAACAAATTGTAATTGTTCCGTTTTATCTCCTAAGTGAATTTTTCGTGAAACCCGGTTGTAGTATTAGGGTCGAAATTACACTTTTGGGAAAGTGATTCCGTTCACGACTTGGATAAATTTCTCTGTTTTCATTTCCATATTTCTTTGTAATTTCCCTTGTTTACTATTATCCCCAACAGTATATAGTTAGTAAAATAAATAAAAAAGAATATTATTAAAACCTAATAAAAATAAGATAACTTAATGCATATAAAAATATAAGTGTTAATTGCTAGAAATGAAATAGACCAAAATAATATTACAATTATGTACATAATTTAGTATATGAAGCCGGAATCGGCACCCAATGATTCCAATTCCTTAATTTTATGATCGGAACCGATTGAATAGATTCCAATTCCGATTTTCAATATCAAAACTCAGTCCCAACCCAGTTCGGGTCCTGTTCTTAAAATTTTGACTAGATACCCAATTTGCTCACCCTTAATTATAATGTGTAATTTCTTTTAATTTTTTGCAAAAATATTTTTTTTCCTATTTTGTTTTTTTAATTTTTTATGAAAAAACTTGATGAAAAATATATATTAATTCCAACATAATTCATCATAAAATTTGAGAAATTTCTTTCACCATTAATAAATTCTATCCCTATTCATGTTCATTTTCAATAATATTTTACTAACGTCAATACCAACCAAATACATCAATTATTATTAATTTAGCCTAATATCATAAATTTATGTATTTGCCACTGATATCCAACCACAACAATACACCTGATTCATTATCTTGAATGAAATTTGACTATTTTACACCATCTTGTTTTTTCAATAAATCATTGAAATTTTTTTAACAACTATAGATTATATTATATATATTCAAGAAAAAATTTCATAACATTTTTCATTTTTAAATTCCACAATTGTCTTGTACTTCTCCTTTAAACATTGGATTAGTAATGTAGTTTAACGTGTAAAAGAGGATTCTATTAATTAGTACGTATAACTATGAAAAGTTCAAGAAATAAAAAAAAGTAATGCTCACCTTGATGATCAAAAAAGAAAAAGAAGCAATTGAAATCGGCACACGAAATGACGTAGATCTCAAGTTGTCCATCATCAATAGCCGGATTAAGAATAGACTTAAACAAATGTAAGTCAATAAAAAGAGACCAAACACTTTTTTTTTTTAACACAAAAAGGAAATAACATATATTACATAACTATGGCCGAAGCCATACTAACAGAGTACAGACGATTAGCGTTCGAAAATATCCAACAACAGAAAATGAGAATTAAAGCAAAAGTACAGAAAACAACTAATTGCCAGAACACAAAGCCATGCAGTAGCAAGGCATGAAGGTGTAAGCACATATAAGTCGGAGAAGGCAGATAAAAGACCACATTAGGTAGCCATATCCGGGATGTCCGAAGCATAGTCACCAAATAGCTGAGCTGGGGGGGTAAAGAAACAGCATAGGTTGGCCTTGCACTTCCATTTTTCTTCCCATCGAAGCTAAAATATCAGCCACTCGGTTAACATTTCTGGTTACATGAAATATATCCACCTTTCAATCTCTACTTATGAGAGAAGCAACATCACGATTGATGTTTCCAAGTTCATGATCTTTGAATGAATTAGGATCTTCAAGCATTTTCTTAAGCTCTGCTGCATCAGTTTCAAGCTCCAAGGATCTGATATCCCTTGCCCAAGCAGCCAACAAACCATCCTTGATAGCAAGCAATTCTGCAGCAGCAGGCGAGGAGGTATTGTATCTTGCTGCAAATCCCAGCTGCCACAACCCTTTTTCGCATCTTATGACACCCCCTCCACCAGCCTCACTGACACCTTTCCAGGACCCATCAGTGTTGAGCTTGTAAAACCCCGATTTTTCCAAATTATAGAATCAGAAATTCTAACACTATAATCCATAAAATTTGAATATTTAAGATATTTTTTGGTTAGAATTTGCACCCATAGCTTGTGAGGTTCGGTAAGAATTTTCCAACCTAGTTTAGCCATGAATGAAATATTCCAACGCCTAAGATCCCTGATTCCCAAACCACCTTTCAATATAGGATCACAAACTACATTCCAGTTGGTTCTCGGGATGTATTTAGAACGATTTACACGATTCCAGAGAAACCTTTTACAATTTTTCTGAAGCTCTTTGAGAACACTACATGGAAGAATGTTAGTTTGCATAGCATAAACAGGGTAGGAGTTTAAGACAGATTTGATTAGGGTACATCTTCCTGCCATGTTCAAAAGTTTAGCTTGCCAATTTTTAATTTTTGAACAAGTCTTATCAAGCAAGGGGAAATAATCCTTGAAAGAATGTTCAAAAGAGACCAAACACGCGGTCTACTATAATAAAGGTTTCCAAGTAATATATATGACTGAAACCAAGATTGACTAAGGGTAAGTGCAACAGATATTCTGTGTCCTTGATTCATTACTTGAAAAAACAACCCGTCTTCACGAATCATTAATCGCCCATCCCTGTCGATGTCGGAAACCAGTGCAACTATCCTCTTCAAATTCAGTGCTCGTTGCTTCCTCAAATATAGCATCTTATTGGTTTCTTTATTTATGTAAATATTCTTGTATTTTTTGTGTTTTTTTTTTTTTTTTTTTTTTTTTTAAATATGAATTACTTCTTTGCCACATTAGAAAAATAAATAAATAGGGTTTTGAGGAGTAAGAATGAAAGTGTGATAAGAATGATGAAGATATATATTTTTTTTACGTGTGTGGAAATAAGGGAAAGCTATGTTGATATCATATAATGTATTATTACATGTGTAATATTTTACTTTTGGAAATGTATCTACACAGATGCATTATTGGTCGATATTTGGATAATAATCTTTGTGATTTCTTTGTAGATTTTGTTTAGGAACAATTGGTAAAAATAATCCTAATTTTAGGTTTTTCGCTTTATATAATTCCAACTGTATGTTATTTTAAATAATCTAAATTTTAGAAGTCATCCACTTTAAACAGGCCTATTAAAAGCGAATGCCTATTAAACAGACCATTTGCTATAGTCGATTACTAGTCATTTGTACTTGTTAAAAGCGGACGCCTTTGGACTATTTAAAATAATCTATAGTTAGGATTATTCAAAGCGAATAACCAAAAGTAGGTATTATTTTTATCAAATTTTTCTGTTAATTATGGATTTTTTGGGCTTCATCTATGTAGTTTTTTTACTTGAGGCATTTTAATCATTTTTCTTATAAATAAGCTATAGTATAGAACCAATGGTGATCGCTTTTTTTTTTTTTATATATATTATTTCATTAAGATAGAGTTGTCTTTTGTTTCTTTTTAGTGAAAAACTATACTTTCACGATCCTGAGCATATGTGTACTAAACATATTTATCCTACATTATTAATGTGTCGTCTGAATATTTGAGATTTTACATAAAAAAAAATTAAAAAAAAAAAAAAAAAAAAAAAAAGAATTGTACCAATTTATACAAGCAACTTTATTATAACAAGTTACTAACATTGTTATAGAAAATATTGCATTTTATTTCAAAATGCAAAATGTAATTTAAAATGCTAAAGAAAGTTATATATTTCCGTTGATAATTTAGAAACGTTATGTGACAAAGTAAATGATTGACATTTGTACCTATTTAAGGTCTAGAAAATCATTTATTAATGTCATGACACATAAGTAACGGTGACTGAAGGTACCCTCACTTCAACAAAAATTTGAAAGTTTAAAGTACATAAAACTGTTGAATTTATAAGGTATTATTTGGGGTAAAATTATGCGCATGTTATAATGATTAATATACATCTACATTACATGTTTTTTTACTGAATTTGTACTAATTTACCAATTTTATATAACCAATGCAAATTAAATGTTAAATAAGGTTGATCGAGATAATTTATATACTAACTTGACCCTTTTCCTCTTGTATAAATTAAACAATAGTTTCAATTTTATCTTACAAATGTGTGCAAGGTAAAAGTTGGTAAGGATTGTTCATATCTTGGTCAATCATATGCTAATATCCTATAGATTATAAGTACTTGCTTCTTCCCATGATTGTAGAAATGTATATACTCTCCTCGATATACTCTCTAATCTTAGGCTTGGTAATCTTTTGCTACCTTATTAGTTATATATTACAGCATTTAAAATTTTTGATATAATAATCATATGTATTAGATATATCATTAGGTTGTGCTGAGTTAAATCTGGTCGACCACCTGTCGAATTGACTCGCAACCAGTTATTGTAGATATTTAACTAATCTTTAATTATAAACTATAATTTATTAATAATTTCTACATGATATCAACGCTTTTTTGATCCATGAATACACCTTAGACACATATATGCTCTTCTTACTTCAGTAGAAAATGTTTCCTTCTTAAGAGTTACTCGCTCAATTAAATGGTCATGAATTGAGCCTATGTCAACATAGCCTCAAGCGCTTGCTACAAAATGTTTCTGCCCATTCCTCTTCATAAACCTAATTCCCTTAAAGTGAAGCATCATAATATGTTGCAACTTACCTCAATAATATGGTTCTACACGCTCCTATATAATGATATTAAGTAACTAATCACTGGAAATAGTACATACTTACATATTTCTCATAGGTTTAACTAAATTCCATTTCAACCAAATAATGTTCTTTATGTTCCTTCTATGTCTCAAAATATCATCTATATATCTCTTGTATTTGTATTGATAGTAATGTTATAATTGAGTTCTTACCAAAATCCTTTCATGTGAAAAAATGGGGGCATATCATTCTATGTTTTGGTTTAGTCGGAAATATAAGAAATCTATCTAATTCACCTTGAGATATGCAAGAACAATTAATAAATCTCTCAACTAGAATTATATACTAAAGAATTCATACCATAAAGTGTTTTGACATATCATTTCATTGAATACTGTCAAGCTAGTGCGTTAACATTAGAATGTGCTATTTTATGCTTTTAACAAAAGTCATAAGCTTTCGTTTTCAATCTCGGCTCCCTTATTCAGTATCTTCTTCTCTTCTATTAGCCCTCCAATAATATACATTGATCACTAGATATCTCCTTATTCCCATGATGGTTATAAGTATTATTCAATTATAGTGAATAACCTTACAACATAAATGTAATTTTATCATTTATAGTAAAAATATGATACAAAAATCATTTTTATTCAATTCAAAGCCTTCGTTAAAAAATTCTTTAACTTCCTTTATTACA
This sequence comes from Chenopodium quinoa, assembly GCF_001683475.1. NCBI lineage: Eukaryota > Viridiplantae > Streptophyta > Magnoliopsida > Caryophyllales > Amaranthaceae > Chenopodium > Chenopodium quinoa. The sequence goes on along the minus strand of NW_018742726.1, from coordinate 69,007 downwards.
TTATAGCTATGTAATAACGGAGGTGACTAGGTGAGTATGAAGTTTTAAGAGAATATTTAGTCATTAATGGGTTTAGACTCACTAGCTACTCATCCATATACTCTATAACATAATAGAAATTATGAAATACTTTATTGACATAGTGTTAAAACATGCCTCAATCTCATAACCATGCTTTTATGTTTTAATAATTATATAAATGCATGTTCACTAGTAGTATATTTGATAAATTATCTTTCGACATACTCGATCTCCCCTTAATTAATAATTAGTTACCTTTTCTAAACTATTGAGAAAACCACTTAATTAATGTCACTATTCAAATTAGTGTTTTAATTTAAAATCTAAAACTAGTGACTGATTTGGAGAATATCCTCCTATTATGTTTTGTGCATATCATTTAACTATTTTTTTATTTGATATTTCTTCTGTTCTCTTTAAGTTGCAATATATTTTGACTTTACAACCAAAACAAATATGGAGGGATAAATGGCAGCAATATTAGCAGCAACTGAAAGAGGGTAGTGGACGAAGCCAAGTTCAAAGTTTTCAAGTAGATTAATGAGTAGTTATCTTGGTTGGGTAATGTTCCCCTCAATTTTTAGTAGCTAATATCTCAACTATAAGGTTTAGATGTTACTCTAGTATGATTTCTTAATGTAATTATTTGAGTATTAGGATTCCAACACGCACGATGTGCGCGGTATGGCTAGCCCTTAGAGAAGATTTATTACCGGTGGCCTTTATGTCTTATGCTTATTATTTGCAAGTTATTTAAATATAACTATTTGCATATGTGCGATAACTATGTTGGCTTTTGTGTAGTTGTGCAATATTCAAAACTTTTGTAGAGCAACTTTGATTTAGCGAGGAAACGGTAAAATTATCGAGTTCTAGTAATATAAATGTCTAATAACAAATTTATTTACTTATTAAGATGAGTTGAATTAATTGAACAAGACATCACAGAATTATATACTCCGTAATTTGTGTACTTCATATATGTTAAAATTAATGTAGAATACTTTGTAGGAAATATTGAAACTAATAATCCCACATTTGGTTCATCTTTTCAAAACAATCCTACCTTTGCGTATTCTGGAAACAATCCCACCTTATAACCTCCCATATTCTAAAAAAAATGAGTCTTTTACTAGTTTGTGAAATTGGCAACCTGTTTTAGAAGGTGACTTGCCACGTGCCACCTTCTAATTGGCCTTATTTTTAAATAATTAATAAAAACAAAAAAAAACAACTAATTAAAAATAAAAAACAAAAAAAAAAAAAAATATCTCCCAGCCCCAACCCGCACGACCACCCCCTTCCTCGCCGGACTGATACCGTCCTGCCACCACTGAAATAGCCAGGTATTTTTTTTTTTTGCAGGAAAAATTCATGGGAATAATCCAAACTTTGGGACGTTCTTTTTAAATAATCCCACCTTTAGAATATTTTTAAATAATCCCACCTTTACCCCCCGATCTTTTTTAATGGTCCCATTTTACCTGGAACCGGTTGAGTAGGTAATTTTTTTTTGAAAAAAGATTAATTTACACGTGTCGTTACTTAATTGGTAAAAAAAACTAAAAAAAATAAATTAAAACAGGAGATTATTTAAAACCACCACCCCCAGCCAACCTCCCTACCCCGGTGCCCCCACACCCCTCCCTGCCCTCCGCCCCCACCCCTGTTGCGCCCAGAACCATTAATTCCCTTCGCCGGCGCTGCCCCTCCCCTACCCCTTGCGTCGCCACTTAACCACCATAAACCCACCACGAAATCCCCTTTCCCTCCCACGAAATCCATTAAATCATCATCAACGAATTTGAATACGTACTCAAAATCATCACCATAACCATCAACATTAAGAAGCAACCCATTAACAAATTCGTCTTCCTACACATCTTCCTCCTCTAAATCAAAACCAAACCCTTGAAAACTATCTTCTGAAACTTTACCAAAATAAATGGCTATTTGAGCAGGGACGCGGCTTGAATCGGAGGATGGGGGAGGTCAGCGATGCAGGAATCGGGGGATGGGGTTGGTAAGCAAGGTTGAAATTTGGGGGGGGGGTGGCCGGATTCCTGGGACAAGCTAAGGGAGTTGGGTGGGATTTCAAGGTGAAGTTGGGGGTTGGGAAGAGAAGTGGGCTTCCATGGGTCAGGATGGTTTGATTCAGAGGGGTTTTGAGGTGGCGGGAGTCGATGGAGGTGGAGGTAGAGGTGGAGAGCGGGGTTATTTAGTTCAGAAGCGTTTTGAGGTGGCGGGGGTCAGGGGTTTGAACGGGGAAGGGGAGGGGGTAGACCAGGCAATCCTGACCCAGACACAATGACCCGACCCGAATGACCCGAAATAGACCCGAAAACAGTGACCCGAAACCCGAAATCAACCCGACCCGACACATACCCGACCCAAAGTAGAATTGACCCGAAACCCGAAATGACCCGACCTGAAATGACCCGACCGGAAATGACCGACCCGAAGTTGACCCGAGACCCAAAATGACCTGACCCGAAGTTGACCCGAGACCCGAAGTTGACCCGATACCCAAAGTGACCCGACCTTTAACTTGAATTAATTGACCCAAATAGACTCGAAACCCAAAGTGACCTCAACTAAAATTAGATTATACCTGAAATGACCAGAATCTATTTAAAACGTAGATTATATTATAGATTACTATAAGAATAATATAAAGATATTATTACAACAGTGAACAGTGACAATGATAATAATAGTATTAAAACAAAGGTCAACAAGAGAGTGAGGTATAACTCAGTTAGTTAGAGCATCCCTCCTAGTTTCAGGAGATCTTGAAATTGATTCTCAATCTAAACAACAAAAAAGAAAAAAAACAAGGTCAATAAAAGTCTAACAATTACTATATTCCATGAAAAAAGTAGCCTTAATAAATATAGTGAGTTTCTGGTCAAAAAAATAAATAAATATATATACAGAGTTGAATTTAACCAAATGCATCGACCCGAATATGACCCGACCCGAACTGACCCGACCCAAACTCGACCCGAAGTGTTGGCCTAATACCCAACCCAACCCGATTATCAGTTGACCTGAAATCAACCCGAAACCCGAAATGACCCGACCCGACCCAAACTTGACCCGATAACTATTTGACTCAAACTTGACCCGACTCGAAATAACCCAATCCATACCCGACCCGAATGACCCATTTGCCAGGTCTAGGAGGGGGGTGAAGGTGGAGGGGGTCTGAACAGGAAGAAAGAGGTGGTTTTTTTTTTGTTTTTTTTTTTAATTTAAGATTTAAAATAAATTAATTGATTGATTTTTTTAACTTTTTTTTTATAATTTTATTATTTGGACCTATCACAAGCCGCCAAGTGTCATGTAACCTGTTATAACAGGTTACATGACCGGTTGGGACCATTAAAAAAGATCGGGGGGTAAAGGTGGGATTATTTAAAAATATTCCAAAGGTATGATTATATAAAAGCAACGCCCCAAAGGTAGGATTACTCTCATGAATTTTTCCTTTTTCTTTATTTCTTAAATGTCTCTTCAAACCTCCCACCTTCCCCACTCCTTCAATGACAGACGTCCATGCGACCACCAAACCTCCATAACTACCGTTAGACCCACCAGCCCTCACCTCGAACTCACAACAATTTCATTAATCTTTACATATCTAACCCGCAATTTAGGAGCGGTCGCTCTAGCTTTCAAAGAGATCGTTCTTAGCTAGTGGCGGATCTAATGTGGTTTCATTGAACCCACTGATTTTTTGAAAAAAATTGAAAAGTTTTTCTTTTAAAAAAAAAACAAAAAGCGTAAAAAGGTTAAATAAAATATTTGTTGAAATTTGTCAAGAAGTAAAGCTGTAGCCTAGTGGTTTTTTTACCTCCCATCAAACACGAGTTTGAGGGTTCAAAACCCATAACTCACACTTTTTTTTTCCTTTTTTTTTCTACATTATACTGCCTCCACAATTCTCAAGACAGAACACTACACTTCCTCATTCCCCCACATACTAAAACTCTAACCCTAAAATCCTAAATCCCCAGGCGATGCGTCATCAGCCAGGCATCAGGTGCTCAGACACCGACAGTCTGACGGTCCGACGTCCTTGAATTTCGGTGAGGTCGGTGAATTTCATTTCGCTAATTTAATGTTTGTTTTTGGGAAATCGCTGATTTAATGTTTCATTTCGCTAATTTACTTTACGATTTGGGGATTTTTTTTGGTAAATCGCCAAATTTCATTTCGCTAATTTACTTTACAATTTGGGGATTTTTCCTCTAGAAATTGAAGATTGGTTTTGACTGTGTTTTGTTATAGTTTTGTCTTCATTATAAGTCCCAAATGATTTTTTTTTAATATGATTAGCCGATTAGAAACTGAAGATTGGTTTTAATTAGCCGATTTGGGGATTCTTCCTCTAGAAACTGAAGTTGTGACCGGATATTTGACTATTTGAATTGAGTATTTGAGCCCTATAATTTCTGTTTAATTGATATTGATTATTATTTCTGATTTTTTGTTTAATTGATATTTATTATTGAATTTATTGTCATTCATTCATTCTGCATTTATCATGTATGTGTAGCAGTTACTGGTGTCGTGCGTTGTGGACTCGTGGTGGTAGTCGGTATGACTAGCGGACCGGTACCTTTGGCTATCTTCTTCACTATTAATTAGGTAAATTATGAACGCTTGATAGTTATTTTATAATTCTCCAATCAAAATTTTACTTCTATTATATGTAATGTTGAATGATCAAGTACTTGAATTTTCAGTTATGCTATTCTTTGTCATTGTTGGTATGTGATTTTTATTTACTGCTATTTAACCTATTAGGAGCTCTATTTTTGGCTTTGGCTATTATGAACTATATTATGTTTGAGTTTTGTTGCTTGTGATAAATCAAATCTCTTCTAGTGAAGAATTTCCTTGGGTAGTTTGGTTCTCTGTGTTTAACCAGCTTTATAAAAAATAAATACCAAGTAAAAATGTAAAATGATATGTTCAATTTGCTTGTTTATTATGAACCTTTGAAGTATTGATAAGGTCATAATATATGGGGTTTTTAATTTTTTGTTTAGCATCGATTAGTTTGGTAACTAGTATGTTACTATGTTTGGTGACTTATGAATCTTAAAAATGATATGTGTTTCGGGGTGTTCCGTGTCCTTCAATTTAATTAGAGAAGAATCATAGAAATATGATTTATAATATATTGAAAAAAGAAAAACAAGTCGAACTCATATTTAATTGGAGAACTAGGTTAGGTCCCGTGCCACGCATGGTAATTTTCAATAACTATCTATAAAATTTACACTATATTATATTTTTTGACTTTCGTTATAATCATATCAATTGAATGTTAAAAATCAACAAAAATGGTAGGATAAATCACACTAAGATAATAACATGTGTCGTTCTTGAAAAGCAAGTATTATTGAAGTATTCATAGAGTACTAATCGATTGAAATTCTAATAATTATAAATTATTCAAGGAAATAAAAAAAGCATCATTTGATGATTTGATATTCGCATTTCATTGTTTAAACTTGTTACTTATATTACATATTTAAAAATAATCTAGAAAAAATTATATAATCTAGTTGTAATAAACGTATATAGTACATAATATTTCTTTCTTTAAACAAAAAGCCATAACAAATTATGTTAAGAATATTACTTTTAATTTTTTTGCTAAAGTTTATAGTTTTCAATATGTTTTATTTCGGTAAGATTCAATAAAATCTTCTATTATACTTTGTAGGAAATTAATAATTTATATATTTAAAAAGATTTGTATTTTTAAGTAAATTTATTTTGTTTCAAAAAAAAAAAAAAAAAAAACTAAGGACACACCAGAAGATGATACGTGTCATTGCTGGTGTGTCTTTTAGTATAAAAGTTAAGTTATTATTATTATATAGTTATTGTTTCGGGGTTTTTGGAGTCCATCGGGAGAGTTACGATTCCGAGAATGCGCGTCGACTGTCCGTACCTGCAAAACCATGGAAACTCCGGTTGGGTGGAGTTCCGCCTCTGACGATCAAGTTAGAACGTTTCCGGATGTATTGAAGTGCGGAATATAAAGGTTTTTCTCTCAGATTCCGAGAGAATTCTGCAATTAATATTGCTCGGTTTTTGTGTGTATATTTATGAATGAATACTAAATGAGGATTTTCCTCTATTTATAGTGAGAGGGGATCAATTCCCCTTTCACATGCTAGAGTGCCACGTGTCGCTAGAGGATTGGTTCTCTCAGGACCCCTCTGATGCTGACACGTGTTAGCACATGATTGGGCCACGTGGACAGGGTATTTTTACCCTAAACAGTTAATATTAGAGTTATAGTTACAGTTATTGATGAAAATAAAGCGGTTTGAATTTTGATATTACCCTCACATCTCAACATACTTTTTGCTAATGTGATTAATATATAGGTTTATTTTTACGGCTATTTCACCAAATGCCACTGAGCAATTGCAAAATTCACCAAATGCCATCGCATTTTTCAGAATTCACCAAATGCCACCGAGTTTTAAAAAAATTCACCAAATGCCATGAATGACTGACAGCCGTTAGTTGACCCCTTAACTTGCCACATGTCACCTTCTGATTGGTCTGTTTTTTAAAATAAAAAAATAAATAAATAAAATTAAAAAAACCAAAAATATTTTTACAAAAAATAAAAATAAATAAAAAAACCCACAAACCCCAAACCCCGACAGCCACCAGCCCACCCACAAAACCCTAGCCAGCCACCATTTGCCGGAGCGTAAATCCGACCAGAACCCCGCGCCAGTGCGGAATTCGACCAGAATACCACCTATCGGCGCTACTCCCTTTCCCATGAGCCACGATGTCCAAGAAACAACCTAACCACCGGCCGCGAAACAACCTCCACTACCCCGAAACCCCACCCCCCTTGACTCCGATGCCAGTATTTGGTGGATGTCGGCTGATTGTTGTTGCTGTGTGCGACGGTGAGGAGGGCTGCGACCCGTAGTTGTGGAGCAGCTGCTGCGGCAGAGATTGATGCGAAGGAGAAGGGGGAAAAGCAGGGGAGGTTTTTGGCTGCGTGAAGGAGTTGTTGGGGCAGTGTAGGTTGCGGTTTATTATTGTTGTGGTGGCTGAAAGTGGTAGGACGAAGGGTCATAATTGTTGCCGATGGTTGGAATTGGAGGCAGGCGGTGCTGATTGTGGGTGGCTTGCGAAGATGTTGTATGTTGTTGTTAATGTCGATTGGTGATGTGGGTGGCGGTGTAAGGGCTGCTGCGTGGGGTTTGGATAGGTGGTGGTTGATTTGTGTTAGCTGCTGTCAATTGTTGCTGTTGCGTTTTGGTGGTGGATAGATGACGGAGAGGGAATGAAGAAGGGGCAGGGCCGGCGGCGGCAGGGGCTTCGGTCTTTGGCGGCAGGGAGGGGTTTAGGGTGGGGTGGGTGTGAGGGTAGAAGGGGTGGTGGGTGGGGATTTGGTGGTTTTTTTTTATTATTAATTTTTTAAATTTTAAAAAAATATTTTTGTTTTTTTTAAAAAAATTTTGGTTTTTTTTTTAAAAAAGGACCAATCAGAAGGTGACACGTGGCAAGTGGTGGGTCAACTAACGGTCAACTAATGGCCGTCAGTCATTAATGACATTTGGTGAATTTTTTTAAAACTCGGTGGCATTTGATGAATTCTGAAAAACGCGATGGTATCTGGTGAATTTTGCAATTGCTCAATGACATTTGGTGAAATAGCCGTAATTTTTAATTTTAAATCATTATAAAGCTCGACCCATTTATTTATTGGATGGATCTAACTCATTTATAACTAGGGCAAGTTTTTTATATTTTATTTTATTATTGAAACAAACTGGGGTAAGTTAGGGCTTTTATTAACCCATTGAATTAATTGCTCTGTCAGACTGTCAATAAGGAAAATAGAAATATAAACGGATGAACATAGCCCTGTGTGGCTGTGTCCCTGTCTGGTGCCTCCTCGTTGAAGCGTACTCAACGTCGCACCTGACGTTCGTCATTACAAACTATTTGTTCTCAGCAGCTTCGTAAATTGTCTCTTTTAGTAATCATATCAATTTCATAATCTAGGGTTCATCTTTGATCTTATTTAATTTATGTCAGTGCCCTAAATTTAGGGTTCGAAAATCTCAACTATTGGTTCTAAATACAAAGATTATGAAAGATCATTACAAGCGACTATGTTGCTAGAAAAGGAAATTACGAGCCTCATTGATTCACATATCCCTGAAATTATGTTTGTTTGATAATTGAATCAAATCTGGTTGCTTTAATGTTAGGATTGAACTATGAAATTAGACCTCTTCTTCGTGAGCCCTGGGTGGCCGCCCCTTCTGCCCTCTGCTTATTTTCATTCATTGTGTTGCTTTCATTTTAGTTTCAATTAATAAGTTAATCGTACGATAATCATTGATTAATGCAGTTGCTTTCTTTTAAGAATTTAATTTTAGCATTACAATTAGTAATTTAGTTGCATTCTTTCTAATTTGATCTACTAATTCAACTAAATTAATGTAGTTTCTTTGTAATCTGATTCATTATTTGATTTTTAGCATCTTCATCAATAATTTACCAATGTAATTTTTGAATTGGCCAATAAAATTATTAATATCTTCAGGTGATGATGGCATCAAAAATTAATGAATCGCAACTAAAAATTTGCCTACTAGTGGAGCATGGAACTGGTGAGATGCCTCATGCGCTGTATACGATTGACCTACCAAGTGATCTGGAGCGGCAAAGGGAGGTTGATTCTGAGGGGTTTCAAGAGTTGTCACCCTTGGTAGTCTTCCCTCAGCGTAAGTTTCTGTACCAGACTGAATTCGTTAACCTTGGATCGAAAGTATACATCTTTGGAGGTGTTAGATCTGATAAGCTTGACGACCACCTATATAGAGCTGTACATGTCCTTGACATGTACAATCCTAAGCATGGGCTGCGCCGGGTTGCTTCCCTGAATGCCTCCAAGGAATGTCTTTGTGTGTTTGTGGCTGATGGTATGATCTACACGCTTGGGAAGGCCGAGAGAAAAGAAGCATCCGGCAAGTCAGGTTGTTTCGAGCGTTATATTCCTCGTATTGACAGGTGGGAAGTCCTTCCTGACCCCCCGCGGGTTGACCTTTTTACAGCTGATTGGACTGGTCGTGTCACGGTTGTGGGTCGTGAGGTCTTCATAGGGAGTAATTGGATGTATGCCATTTTTAACTTGGATACGTTAGAGTGGGCTGAACCGCCATCTGCATCTCTGGCTGATTGTTTCCCTTATGGTGCGCTTTATGTCGATGGCTTCCTCTACCACCTAAGGGGAGGAGATCTTTGGAAGAGACCAGGTCCAGTTTGGGATCCTCACTATGTTCCTAGTGCTCTACAGATTGTTAGGAGAGGCCCCTTTCCCAAACATGATGGTTTTGGTAGTAGCAGCAAAGATATTCCCAAGAGCGCCTCTTTACAACCTGGGAAAGCGCAGGTCATGTCTACAGCTGCCGAATTAGCCGGCGAAGACAATACCTTCTTCACACATAAAAATTTTGATCCTTGGCGACTTCTCCTCCACTTGGGGGCCCTTACTTCTGCTATCTTGTCACTGCCCAAGATATAAACTTGAAATGCCAAAAGGTTGATTACTACACTCGTTTTGTAGGGATCATGATCTTTAAGAAGCCCCAAGGGGAAAATATCAATATTAATGAAAGCTGTCTTGTATCCTCGTTGATCTATAGAATCCACACCCCGTTCCGTAACTTTGCACATTGCATCCGCTCCTGCGTTCTTGGTGATGTCCCGGAATGTAAGTTTTGTCTTTTCTCCCTTTGTTGTCTTAAAAATTAATGTGGTCTGACTGGTGGATTGCATGAGGCAAAAGAAGATTGCTTTCTTTAATATGTAGCTGCGATGGCTTTAGTTGTAGTCTGTAAAAAGTTGCCAGCTTATCTTTGAATTCGTGTTTTTTTTTTTTTTTTTTTTTAAATCTAAATTTACACTATCAGATTTTTAATATCTAAGCAGTAAGGACCTTAGTATGAGCCTTGGTTGCATGGACTTGAATACTTGAGCTTTGCTGGACTATGAAAGAACTTTTTGTAATTGAACAAAACTTCAAATGGGTTTTTTTATGTTTGGGCTCACCAATTCATATAACGAGTTTGAGACGAGCAATTGCCCAATTTGACAAGCACGTTTTTGAGCTAGAGGTTATCGAACTTGGCGAGTATAGATCACGTTGTGTTGAGCACAGTTCAACTACGAACTACTCACTCAGCAAGAATCAGAAGCTGTCTGGTTACTCTGTCATGTACATTGTGATAAGTAATGATATGAGTTTATGCATTGATAGGCCTTTCAACATGATATCTTCTGATAGCTGTGCTAGAAGCATGATCTGCCTGTGCTGCTGTGCATTGCTATTATTATTGCTGTTCTGACTTCTGAGATGTCAAATGTGTTCAATACTGCAGTCAATATGTATGGTTTTGCAATTGAATTGCTGATTTGTGTTCAGATTAAGATTTTTTAATTGCTATTGCATGAATTACATACACTATGGTTGGATAGCATTTATAGCAACGTGGAGGGAAAGGTAGGGGAAGGAAAGATGAATCTTTCCAACCCCTTCCCCTTTCACCATGGGGTGTGAAGTAAGTGATTTTGAATTTCACCCTCTCTCTTTCTTTGACTGGCTTAAACCAAGGTAGTTATGACGAAATAATTTTTAAAGGTATTTTTAGAAAAAGAGGGAAAAAAAGGAAGATAAAAGGGATTTTTCCTCAACTACCCCTGGGGTTTGGCCTAATCCCCCATATACCCCCGAATTTTAGGAATTGCCTTAGGTACCCATGAACTTTGACCAATTCCCTCATATGTCCTTACTCTAACAAAATAGCTATCGCTGTTAGTCTTTTTATACCTTTTAGTATTTTACCTCTCTTTCCTTCACTTGGCTCCCTCTTTCCTCTGTTTTACACCTTGACATGAGTACATGGGGGATTCAGCCAAACCGGGTACCTTTGAAACATCTGTAGTGACAAAATCCATTTAAATATTTTTATCTCAAGGGTAAGAAACTAAGAATCTCTTTGGATGCCTAATATCATTAAATTACCATGTTAAAAAGTCAGGGGCATTAAAGTAGTTTATAAATTGTAAATCGTTATTTTTTTTCCCTTAAATTTTGTATTCCATCTGTTCACTTAAGCATGATTGTGCTACATAATAAGGTGTTAATGGTGTTTATTGAATGAAATTGTTTGTTATTGATTACTACATAGCTTGAGGCCCTCTCTCATTATTCTTGTTTACATTTGTGTTATTAGTTGCTGTTGAACAGTTTGTTTTCTCCTCTTCATATTCACTGTCCATGGGGTATATTAAACTTATACTTCTACTGAAGATTGGTGCATATATCAATCAACCAAAGATTGGTGCATATACAATTGTTAAATTTATAATTACAATCATGTTTGGTGGTCTTGAGTAAATCTTATCTGGCGTATCTTATAATGCAGCCTGGAATAGAGTGGTGCCAAACAAAAAGCAGGAAAGCAGCAGGAGGACTAAAAAGAATGAGCTCTTTCATATGGCTGCGACCCAGCAGGGTAACCGTCTTCAGGTTGACAAGGATGCGTCAAAGGAATCTAAAACAAAGAACAATGTCCGTGTTGGTGATGTTGAGGAGGTTGGCAACCTTAAGAAGGTTTTGGCAGGTAGAGTACTAATATCGTGTTCTCCTATTCTTTTGTCCTTAATTTTCAACTCCATTCGGTACAGTTGAAACGAACATGGCTTAACTCTCTACTTCGCAAGTTTTATTCTGAATGTGTTATTGATAATAGTGTGTTTTTTGTTGCAGCTCAAGAGGAAGAACTCAGCAGGCTATATTCTGAACTGGCAAAGAAGGATGCACTTTTGAAGACCTATGAGGTGGAGTTGGTTAAGAACAAACTTTCGATTTAGTGGAGAGATGGAAGACTAATGGTCCATTTCTTTGTGATCTCTGGTGTATCGTGTAATTTAGATGGGCGCTTACAGTGGTATGAGATAAGAAAGAAGAAGTATTTAAAGTAATAAGTATTTATGTGTATCTTGTTTATTGTTAATAATGTTAAGCTTGGAAACACCGTGAACTTTCACTGTTGTAACTATTGTGCTACTACTTTATTTTTTGTTCTTGATCTTGCCTTGACAACTGCATTATCATATATACGTAGTAGCAAAGAATATTTTCTTGCCAAAATCTTATAAAAGAATATTTGTATAATATGATTTCCTTTTTTTGTCATATTTTTGGGTAATCATGCCTTTTAGGTTTCAATGACTTAATCTATTAGCATTCTTTTATCAAGTACCAATGACTTAAGGGAATATGATCTATAGCTTTGCTTTTGAGGTTTCAAAAATAAAACCAAAATCTCACTTAATAATCAATACAAAAATCTGAAAGAATTCTTTTCTTGATTCTTCCCCTTATTTTGCTTTCTCAAAGGAAATAATACTGTATTTTTACGCTTAATCAATGGGGTCATGGAGAACTGCTTTTACAACACCTTTCATATCATCAGAAGTAAACCCATCATCCTTCATGTAGAAAAAGTGCAGCACCGTGCTAGTTTTCCGAACACTTCCCTGCAAACTTTTGGAACTACACCTACATCGCCTCGCAATACTATTCTCAGCAGCTCTCTTCTTTTGTCTTCAATTGTCTGTCTTATTTCTCTAATAGCATCTTCTTTGCTTATAGTTCCATTTTCGCAAAGCATGTGTAAGGACACTGCGTTTAGCTTCCCTTCCTCTGCTTCTCTCTGAGGCAACAACCAAGATATTAAATCTTCTTCTAAGGGTGTGTTTGGTTTGATATAAAAATGTTTTCATGGAAAATGATATTCCTTCCTTCTCTCATCCAGGAAAGCTAGTATGCAATTGTGGTTTTCCTCGGATATATGTTTTCCATGAAAACTAATTTTTCATTAAATATGTTTTACATCAAACCAAACAGAACCTAAATAAAAGCAACCAAACTAATCTTGTTTGGAGGTGAGTATGACTAAAGTGACTTACCTGAAAGCCTTGATAATTGTGAAGGAGGCGGCCGCAAGTGCTCATCAACTTGAATAGATTATGGTACTCATTACTTCTAATAACCTCCTCAGATAGCTTGGGACCGATGAAATACAGAGCTGGAAGAACGATTAACCGCAAGGCAAAAGATATGTAGCCATTGTCCATGTATTCTTCCTCTGTAGGCACTGACTTGTTCCTCGCCATCTCTGATTCTTTCCACATTGACTTTATGAGGCTCAACCACTGTCACACAATCAGTCCCAAGGAACAGATTAAATATTACCCCATCTCATGGCTTGCATATTATGGAAGAAGAACAAAGAAAATAAGAAAGCTTACAATCTCAACCAAATGATTAGTTATGTTACGATCTTGCCAAGTACATGCTTTTTCAGCAATTGCATAAATTGTGTCCTGGACCGCTGAGAATATAACGTGAACATTCTCCGAACAGGTTTGGATACTCTTACCTGCATCCCACCTGCCAATTTCAGCTGGTTTTCAATCACACGACGCAATTTAGGGGGAGAAGGAGTTGTGGCTTGTGCGTTTAGGGAGAAGTGGGGTAAGAACACATACTTGTCAAACAACTGAATAAGATTTAGTTGCTCCTCTTCTGAGCTGCCAACATCAAAGAAGTCATCAATCACAGTAGTCAGAACGCCGTTCTTTGCCCATGAAATGCGTGCATCAGCTAGTTCAGGGGAGGAAAAGCTTTCAGCAGCCCAAAAGTAGCAGTAGCTAAGCTTCTGCCTAGAAAAGGCTAACTGGTCCAATTTACACTCTGCAAGCCATCTGCTTTCACATGGAAAACAATTTTGGAGCGCTTTATGAGAAGTTGAGAACATAAGAAAGCTACATTACAAGTGTAAAAGAAGTTAGGGCAGTATACCTCTGAAGTTGTTTAAATTCCTGGAAATGTATGGATTGGCAATAGCTAAAATCATCCTTTGGTAGTTGTAGGAAAACTTTATTGCAGAAGTTAGTGCAGCTGAGATATGAAGTGTGTTATCATGAACACTTGAGAACAGATAGGAAATTACAAACGAAAATATTATGAGTCAAACATGATACAAGTTCGGAAATTTATCAGACTACTGCTACCTTAAAGAAGACTTCAAAATCCTTATTTCATCCAAGTTATTTTGTTCAATGAATTTTCTGCTTTGCAAGCGCTCTAAATTTGCATGGTAAGGGCTCTTTAGGCTGTCAGCAACCTGTGAAACAGAAAGGTGAGCCTAAGAGATGCCCTCTGAGTGTTCTTTAGAAAAGGCATGTATTTATGAACATATTACCTCTTGGATAAGATTTTTTCTGAACCTGTCTGCTTTTGTTGAATGTTTAGAGATTCTCCCTTCAAGAAAGTACCTTGAATTTGTTGCTTGCTTCTCTAGATAAGATTCGTGAGCATATATTCTAAGTTGAGATGCCCTAAAAAGTTCCAAAGCAGATCTAATGTTCTCCGAGTGTCCTCCGAATTGGTGAAAACAGCAGTTTTCATCATGGACTTCAGCCAACAGATCTATTCAAACATATATATGCATGTTCATTCAAGAACTAGAATATATTTTCACCACCAAAATCATACATAGAATATCTTATTACCATTGAGATCAAACACCAGGTTAATGATAAGTATAAAAACACACCTGAAGATACATCATATCCATCATCACGTAGCAACCGAAATGCCATTCTAGTGGTAATGACATCAGAAAATATCTCTTCATTTCCTTGCTCCCACAGTCTTCCCATTGACAATAAGTTCACAGATTATATAATATACCAACTAGAACTAACTTTAATGATATACTCCATACTTTCATCAAATGTTATTTGATCAACACGTATACTACATGCTCAAATCTTACCTGAAAGTTTCATTCAACGCGGAAGAAATCTCTTCTTTAAAATGCCCATTGATTCCAAATTTTTGAAGGGTGTCAACCATATGAAGCCGGAAATATGCATCAAGTGGGTATGCAGTTGGGACTGAAAATAAAGAAAGACCGTAAAATTTAAGCATAATACATAAATGTTAATACAGTAGAGATAGCAGAAATAAGCAGGTTACCTGCATTTGCAAATTTCTGCAAGACTGAAGACAGATAGCTGTAATAATTTGGATCTTGGAGCGCAGAAAAAGCAGCTGCTGTTGTGGATGGTGAATTAAGCAAAGAGCCATTCTTCCTTTGATAATCCATTACCATTTTCCGGTCTTGTGATCCTCCCATTGCTTCCGAAATATATGCCAAAAATAAATTCCTTGCCTTAGAGTCCTTTCAACGGATTCTAACAATAATACAAAGAAATGTTATGTTTTTGTTCTGAAAGAACAGAACTTCATCATCCAGTATAAGCTGCACTTGCATGGATTCTGACAGCTCTTAAATGAGAACTGTAAAGTGTAAACATCACAAGAATCACGGATATAAATAAGAGAACTGGAATGAAACAGTATACCTTTTGGGATCTAAATCCTTCTTTCGAAGCACAGCATCAATATCTGAAGGCGCCAAATGAAGACTCATTCACTTCCATATTAAGAGCCTTCTCAATCATACTAGGAAAAATGACATCAAATCCAATCGGAGAATGCTGCTCTTCATCCATTGCCGAAGAAAAATGTGACACAATAAAGTCAAGGCCTGCCTAAGGGAAAAAAAAATCAGTTTCTTCCTCTAAGAAATTCATGCAGCAAGTCCCTAAGAGTTTACCCTTTGTCGTCTGTTCTTCTCCTACAGACCATCTTTTGAGCGCGAGGACACAAGCTAGTGTGGAAGAAAGCGAGTCTTTGACTAGAGAGCTATCTCGATGATCAAGAACACCCCAAAAACCATCATGCAGCTGGTTTTCCAATATCTAGTCAATACTCCCTGGAAAACAAGGAGTGCTTGGCGTTGCAGGAGAAGGGGCCATTGCTACCTACGCATTGTCATAAGCTGATATTGAAAGTTAATAGATAAGAGAAGGTGGAATTTGCATACTCTCAATTCCATCTTCTCACCGTTGGAAGTGCAGGAAATTTGCAACAATATTCCCATCCCCCTCTTTGACAGTCCGGATTCATGGACTTGGCATTGGACTAAGGCTGGAAGATTTTCTGTTAAGAGCGCGTACAATTTGCTTATTATGGAGAGTGATTGAGAGACAGCTACTACCTCTTCGGCTATGGTTGCCTTTGACTGGAATTGTATATGGAATGCTGACATGCCCCCTAAGATTAAAAATTTTTGTTGACGTGTAGTGAGGGGGGCTGTTGCAGCTCAGGCAACTCTGATTAGACGGGGTATGATTGTGGATTTTACATGTCCTATGCGTGGTGATTCGCAATATCAATTTTGCATATGCTGGTGTCTTGTAATGAGGCAAAATTGATGTGGTATCTCTCTCCTTTGAGGTTGGAAGTAGAGAATTTTGAAGGCAACAACTTTGTTGAGTGGTGTGGCAAGGTGAGAGTGACGTTTAAGGACCACTGTTGGTGGAACATTTTCTGGAGCTTGGTGTGGGGGATTTGGTTACGCAGGAACGCTTGGGTTTATGATGGCAAGAAGAAAGATATGGCCGATGTTATTTATAAAGCTATTAGCACTGTAGGAGAATTTGAGAATGCAAAAGAGCAAGAGTGCAAAAATGCCAATGCCGAAGTTCTGGAATGCCGCTGGAAAGCTGCTCCTCCTGGTTTTGTCAAGGTAATTAAACTCTGACGCTGTCATTTTCACTTCAAATATGGTGGGTTTAGGAGGGGTAATACGGGATGATGTGGGGGATGTTGTTGCAGCCACTTGCTTACAGATTGAAGGCAAATTTGTTGTGGATGTGGCCGAGGCTATGGCTTTGAGACACTCTTTAGTGATTACTATGGAGTCGGGCTTTTTGAAGGTGTGTCTGGAAACTGACAACCTCAAGGTGTATCATAGTTCCTGCCATTCTTCTGCTTTCTAGTTCCTGCCATTCTTGTACTTATGCCTTTGTGAAGAGAGATGGAAATCGGGTAGCTCATAGTTTAGCTAAGCTTAGTTGCAATTTTAATTCTCTTAGAGTATAGTTAGAAGAGAGTATCCAAGTGAGATACATGATTTTGTAATGGCCGACTTAAGCCTTTCTTCTGATTAATATTTTTGCTTGTTTTTTCGTCAAAAAAAAAAAATGTTTTTAAAAAGGAAAAAAACTCCTAAATTCTACTTAATATGAGTCATAGTAATACACGTGGAGTAAGTAAGACTAAAAAAAGAAAAAAGGGAGTGAAAAAAACTTACAGAATTATAGCTAATTTTATCTTTTTTTTTTAAAAAAAAAAATACAATTACAAATTTAAAGCTACCTACCTATTCCACGTGATAATGCTTTACCATTTCCAATTCCACATTTTATAATTCGACTAGTACAGTACTTTATATCAACATTTTATTCGGGACGTCGAAAAAGAAGATAATCTGTCCTCGAAATGTCTCTAAAGTTGCTCCCAGTCGTCCCCAAATTTTCTTCCCATACCACTTTTCAAGGGTACGCCTTGGGGATGTATTCGGGCCGTACCCGTACCCGATACGTCCCCGGTACGGGAAACGCCAAGAGGTTGGCGTATTCGTGCATCATTGGTTTCAAATGAAGTATAATCCAAGACTCATTTTGCTCAACGGAGAGGAAGAGGCGTTTCCTTCAAAAACTTTGGTTGACGGTGTAATCAGTGGCGAGAGGTTGACGGTGAAACCGTGATATTGGTGGCGTTAGATTTTCGAGTGGTGGAATTGGTTGGTATGATGAGAAGGGGGTTGACGGGTGGTGGAATTAGTGTTAAAGGGGTTAATGGGTGGTTGAAATGGTGGTGGTGGAATGACTAGTGGTGGTCTGGTGAAGAGAGTGAAGTTGGATGTTTGAGTGTTTGTGGAGAAGATGATGACATGTGAAGGGAGGAGAGAGAATATTAGTTGGAAAAATTGAAGTTAAAACAGACATTTTACAACACGTGGCGCCTATGACAGGTGTCACATGCCGATAGGTGAACGATTTTTAAGGGGCATGTCCCAATCATTTTTCGGACATTCTCATAAAGAACATTTGACTTTTGGAAAGAACTTGTCGTTCTCTGAGAAATGCATATGCCGCCTGCTACCTGACCGCCTGTTCTTACAGTCGTTCAAGACTCTTTCAAGCGCCTTCAACCCTCTCGAACTAAAGGTAACCGCCTGTTTTTCTCTCGTACTTTAACTTTGTTTCTTTCCTTTTTGAAAATGGTTTCCCCAAAGCACACGGCACGGCCTAGGTTAGTGATCAGCCGGTTATCGGGGACGGCTGAATCTAGAACTAGGAGTGCCGACCGCCCCTTGTTGGACTACACTTTGCGAACTTCCCCGAGTCCGACTGTCTATGTGTTTGTGCAGGACCATGGCCAAAATCAAACAAACAACCACGCAGGTGAACTCGGACAGCTCCTTTAGGGCGCCTCTTATTGAACTCTCTGATGTGCCGCCTGGCACCCCAAGTACCCCCAACGATTCAATATTAGAAGAATAAGGGGAGGAATTGCAAAGTGAAGTCTCGGGCTCTGTTGAACAGGCCCCTTAGGCGGACGATAGGTCCGATGGCTCTAAAAGTGAATCCGAGCCAAGTACTTCTGGAAGACCCTCTGATGCCTCTAAGGAATGTACTCTCGGATGGAAACAACGAGAGAATCCCTTTCTGTGGAAAAGGGGGAAGGATGGGCTAAGCTGTCTGCTAGTCATCGCGAGCAATTTGCTGCTTACTACCATCATGTTCCCGCGGGCAGGCGGTAAGCAATGGCTTTAAAGGTGGGGAGCTTCAAAGCTGACCATGTCATGGGACATGGCTTTATTTTGTGCGTGCCGGATGCTAAGGACATCGTAGTCTAGCCAGAAGGGTCCAACTACGGGGACGAATGTTTTGCTATGAGGCGGCCAGTCAAGCCGGCCGTAGGTTCCCCTACATCCGGCCGTGGAAGAATCTTAGATGGATACCAGCTGGGTATCTGGCAACTGGCCCCAAATTCTTGAGTTAATATCCTGGGCTATGTTGCCGCCTGCAAAACGCTGGAGGTTGATCCTAGCTTCGAAGCATTCGCCCATATGCATTATCTCAGTCGAACCCCAAAGACAAGTGGGTCCGGCTGGTACACTTTGTCTAGCCACAAAGGCTACATGATGACAATTGGGAAGGAGAACAAATGGAAGGACTAGAGGAGTAATTTCTACATTGTTTCCCGCCTTGACAAAGTGAAGAACAAAAACTACAACAGGTGGAACCGGAATCCACCCCTGTTATCAAGCGAATCTGAATTGCCGCCTGTTCCTAGAAAAGCCAAAGAGGAGATCTTAGATAAAGGTCTATTTAAAGTGACCATCTGGCCTAACGAGGAAACCAGGGTGAGGGAAATCGTTCCCCGAAGTTATATTCCCCGATATGACTGGTTGTTGGATGGAAACTATCTAGCCGCTTGCGGTCTGAGTATAGAGAGGCCGAGAGGTAGTCGACCGAATGCTTAGACCCTTAGTAAGACTTTTTTTGTTTAATGTATCTTACTTGACCATTTGGAATTTTCCCTGCAGACAAAGCAATGGAGAAGCTCTCGACCACCAAAAAGCCCGCCGCCTACTACCGCTCGCTCTTGGGCAAGCGGACGACTGAGGAGACAGACGCCACGAAGGTGTCCAAGGTTAGCCAAAGTCTTTAATTTTGGCTAAGTTTGATTCATTTTTCCCGCCTTCTTCTTAATCACTTTGGTTTGTATGTAGGGTGGTTCTTCCAAACCCTCCCAGTCAACACAGCCGAACTCGAAGCTTCAGAAGCAGACGACCGGCGATGTGTTGACTTCTGGTAGGTCCAGGAAGCATGTAGCCAGAAGGCCAGGAAGGACCCATCCTCCAATTAGCGGAAAATCCCCAGCCGGCCCCAAAAGGAGAAGGAGGTGGCCGAAGGTATTACCAGTTTTCCCTTCTTGCCTTACCCTTGTAGGGTCAAATTTAATTAGTAGTCGCCCAGTACTTCTGAAGGCAGCCGGTCTATAGGCCGGATTTACACCAAATATTTACAAAGTGTTGGTTGTGCAGATGCCCCTCAAAGGCCAGATCTACAACAGCTGGCTAAGACCATGTTGAGAGCCGTCTCTCTCGAGGACAAAGAGTCGGTTAGAGGAGTCATCACCCTCAACCTGGATGCCATTCTCACTCTCGCTGAGGTACTTGTTTATTTTTCACTTTTTTCACAAAAATCCTTGAGCCGCCTTTACTAATGTTTTGCTTTTTTCCAAATGCAGTCTATGCTGCGAGTGCATTGACTTAGAAGGCCAATCAATGAAAAGACCAAAGAGGTAAAAGTTGCGAAATCTCGGGCCACCTCTTCTTTAGATACAACCATGTTTTAGATTGCTCAAAATGAACTATTGACCACTGACATACTGTATTCTCAGGCGACTGCCAATCTGCAGGTCAAGGATGATTTGGAGGCTGCGAAGAGGCGAATCTCCAAGCTGGAGACGACTGTCAAGGACCTCAAGGCTAAGCTGGAGCCCCTCAAAGAGGCGGACCAAGAAGCAGCCAGTCTCTACACTCGGGTGGACAAACTCAAGGCCCGGCTACAAAACCAGGAATTCCAACTCGCCAAGAAGTATACTTCAAGGGCTGAGGAGGAAAAGGAGGCCCTGGTTAAGCAAATGATGGACGAATGTGAAGCCATCATGCAGCTGACTTGGGAGGCTCTTTTCTCAAATGCCGGCTATGAAGGCTGGAAGAATTAGTTCGCCGCCTCATCCAAAGAATACAATGATAAACTCTTGAATCAAGCTCAAGAGAAAGAAGAAGAGGAGATCGTCTGATTCTACATCCGAGGGGTCAGACCAGGTTGAGGATCAGGAAGATGACAAGGACCAGGAGCTGACTAGGAAAGAGAAGGATGCGGCTGCTGACACTGAAAAGCCCCCTCCTGAGTCTTAGGTCTTGAGTTGTTTTTCTGCGGCCAAATGGCCATGTATTCCTTTCTTTGGCCTGCGTGCCGCTTGTTTCACTTTATCTTTACCAACCAAGGGGTCGGGTTACTTAACAAAAATTTCCGGTTATACCGGTCAACACTTTTTTAGTTGGCCATATGGTCGGTTACATTAATTAATGAATCATTCGGCCACTGGGCCAATTCTTCCATTTTGCACTTGCTTTTGAATTTTTAATTTGCACAGATTTTAGCTAAGTATAACTTGCTTTTTCTATGAAATTTTTTGATTCGATACTATACCGACTATTCGTGCCGCTGGACGGCTGTGCGCATGGTTTTCAAAGGTAAATTGATTGACTTAGAAATTTTTGATACTTTAGAGAGTATGACTGATTTCCAGGTCAATCAATCACTATGGTGATTGCCCCAAACTAGGCGGACAATCGGCCATTGCACAGGCGGGTAAGCGCGCCACATTATCCGGCCTTTGGCCTCGTTATAGTTATAAGACAAACCATGCTTAGTTGCTAAGTTTTTATACTTAGCTTATTTTGTTATGTGTAGATTGGCCGTCTGTTATGTACCTGAGCAATGACAGGCGTCAAACGGGATATCCGACCAAGGTAGCAGCCACATGTTACAGAACAGGTGGTAGCTTTTAATTATCTTGGTTTCGTTAACCTAAGTGGGAATAGTGGCCGAGTACTGGATGCTTTTAATATTACAAGCGGATTTTTTCGTACAGTTAAGGTTCCACCTTAGGTTCTTCAGATCAAACGACTATGAGTTAGCCCTTTGGGTTAATCAGTCTCTATCGCTTGTTTTTCAATTAACTGTTAAGTATTGGACTTAGCTTTTATCCTCAATTTAGCCATCTGTATCGCCCTTGAGCGAAAGCAAGCGGTATCTGACCAAGATAGTAACTGGGTACCACTTGTATTGAAATAGTCGACACTTTTATTAACATAGTCTCATTTGATCAATTCAAACGGCTCTGAACTTATCTTATTCTAGACAGTCGATAGGGCCGTTTGTTTTAAGTTTATAGAGCAATGTGCCACCCAAATGGGAGATTCTCTCTGCGACGAATTCACCCTGATGGGTGTCACCGGACGCCTTCTCGTATTGGAGCAAACGTATTAGTTTTTAAAGATCATCCGACACACGGCCTCAAAAAGATCATCTGGCCATTGGCCTCATTAATAGTTGCTAAGTATTGAACTTAGCTTGTATCTACTCATGTTGGAGTAGATGATAGGGTTAAATAAGGCCATCTGCATATTGCACAGACGACATTCCTGTTGGGAGAATGCATCAAAAAAGTATTAAAAACAAATAACAACTTTAATTGATGTGCTTTTATTTACAAATATTTTACAAGTCTTAGAAGTAGTACTTTTTCAAGTTGTCTACGTTCTAAGTTCTGGCTAGCTTCCTGCCATATGGTGTTTCTAGGCGGTAGGTGTCGCCTCTTACTTCTTCATTGATCCGATAAGGGCCTTCCCAATTGGGTGTTAGCTTTCCCTGCTCGTTGGCCCTACCGGTTGCTTCCATTTTCCGTAACATAAAGTCCCCTACTTTTAAGGGCCGCTTGTGTACTCTTTTATTGTAGGCTCTCGTCATTCTTAGCCGATAAATCTTATGACGCAAAGCAGCATTGCCCCTGCGTTCCGGGAGTGAGTCCAAAGCTAGGCGCATGGCCTCCCAGTTAGCCTCTTCATCATATAGCATGACTCGAAGAGTCGGCTCATAGTGCTCAATTAGTAAGACAACTTCAGCACCATAAACCATGAAAAATGGGGTTTCACCAGCCGTCCCTTTTTCAGTTGTTCTGATGACCCATAGGACATGCGCCAACTCATTTTCCCATAGACCGCCAGCTCTTTCACTCTTCTTTTTAATACCGTTTGAGATTAACTTGTTAAAGGCCTCAACCTGGCCGTTTGCTTGGGGACGGCCGACTGATGCAAAGCAATGAGAGATCCCTTGGTCTCCCAACCAATTCTTGAGAGAAGGTGTCTCAAATTGAAGGCCATTGTCAAAGACCATAGATATAGGTACCCCAAACCAGGTGATAACATTTCTCCAGATGAAGGAGATAACATCTTTTGTCTTTATGCCTTTGACCGCCTCTGCCTCTACCCATTTGGTGAAGTAGTCAACAGCAACCAAGATTTACCTCTGTTCGCCTGTAGCAGGCGTATACAGACCCAGAATGTCCCTGCCCCATTCGGCGAATGGTACTGGGCTGTGAATGGCCGTCAGATCAGTGGCCGAACGGTGTATTAGCTTGCCAAATTTTTGACACTTATCACATTTCTTCACCATTTCCATCGCCTCTGCTTCTAGGGTGGGCTAAAAGTAGCCCTGCCGTTTGGCCCTCTTTGCTAGGGACCTGCCGCCTATAAGGGAGGCGTAAAAACCCGAATGCAGGTCCTCTAGAACCTCTCGCCCCCTTACTGGGGCGACACATTTCAATAAAGGTTGTAAATAACCCTTTTTAAAAAGTTCTCCGTTATGGATTTCAAAATTTTCCGCACGCTTTTTCATTGCAACCTCCTCTGGGTATGCATCTGGCAAAGTGTTGTCTGTCAAGTAAGCCTGGATGCTGTCCATCCAGGTCGAGTTTCGTTCAAGAATTCTAATGGGATCAAGTACAATACTTCATTTTTTCCATAACTTCCCAAAAAACTGACCTAGGTGTATCACATGAGGCGGATGATGCCAGCTTCGAGAGAGCATCCACCTGATTGTTCTCTAACCTGGGAACTAACTTAGATGAAATTCATCAAATGTCCCAACTTCTACCTTGAGCGCCTGCAGGTATTTGATCATGGCCGGATGTGTGGCTTTATAGTCACCATGGTATTGGCTAATGATCAATTGTGAATTAGAACACGTCCACTTTTCTTGCCCCAGCCGCCTTACACATGCGGATGCCGGCTAGTAAGGCTTCATATTCTGCCTCGTTATTTGAGGCCTGGAACTTAAACCGTAGTGCATATTCGTACTTGTCCCTTTCGAGGGACTGGCATATGACGCCTGCACCACAGTCGTTCATTGTAGAGCTCCCGTCCACGTATACCTTCCAGATTTATTCAAGGTTCTCAGGATCAGCCGGTCTTGTCATTTCGACAATGAAGTCGGAAAACGCCTGCCCCTTCACTGCTTTTCTTGGCTCAAAAGTAATTTCAAGGCTTTGAATTTCAATTGCCCATTTGATCATTCGGCCGGATGATTCCATGGTTGTCATTGGCTGCTTAATAGGTTGGTCTGTGTAGACCACAACCGGATGTGCCAAGAACTAAGGTTTTAAGTTCGTGACTGTCATGAAAAGAGCAAGACCAAACTTTTCAACCATGGGGTACCGTAATCATCATTTCAGCAAGACGTGGTCTATTTCATCAGCCATTTCGCAAGACATGGCTGATGAAATAGACCAAGAGCTGGTTGTCGTCTCTTTCAGCAAGGAGAATAGCACTAAGAGCATGATCCGAGATGTATAGCACTTCCTTTGGAAAAAGGGCTGACAAGCCTTGGCAAAGAGTGCAAATGTTCTTTCAATTTCTGAAAGGTCGCCTCAGCATCCGCCCCCCATTCAAACATAGTCTTCTTTTTAATTGCTTGGAAAATATAGAGGCACTTGTCGCCTGACCGCTGAGGAATCTCCCCAGTGCAGCCAGACATCCTGTTAACTTTTGAACTTCTTTGACATTGCGGGGCGACTACATGTCTATGACTGCCTGTATTTTTTCTGGTTTGGCCTCTATCCCCCCTTGATCAATCATAAATCCGAGAAACTTCCTAGACTCAACACCAAAGACACACTCCTTGGGATTGATCATCACCTTGTGCCGCCTGAGTGTGGCGAATGTTTCTCGGAGGTTAGCAAGGTGATCCGTTTGTATCTTGGATTTGACTATCATATCATTAATATACGCCTATACATTCTTCCCAATTTGATTAATGAAGATTGTATTAATCATTCGCTAGAAAGTAGCAGGCGCATTTTTCAAACCAAACGGCATCACGGTGTATCAAAATAAGCCCTGATTAGTGACGAATGCCTTCTTCTCTTGATCTTTCTTCCACAAGGGTATCTGGTGAAAGCCTGAGTAGGCGTCCATAAAACTCATCAATACATGGTCGGCTGTAGAGTCAACCAAACTGTCGATCTTTGGAAGAGGGTAACTATCCTGTGGCCATGCCTTGTTTAAATCTGTGTGGTAAACACACATGCGCCAGATACCATTCGGCTTTTTGACAAGCACAACATTGGAAACCCAATCCGGGAAGTAACATTGCCGAATGAACCCAGCATCTAATAGCTTTGTCACCTCGGCGGCTGCCGCCTGGCTTCTTTCTTCGCCGTGGTTCCTTTTCTTTTGCCTAACCGGCTTCTTTTTGGGATCTACAGCGAGCATGTGGACGGCTAGATCCGAGCTAATGCTTGGCATCTCATCCACTTCAAAGGCAAAGATGTCTTTGAACTCTTTCAATAAATTGTGCAAGTCTGCACCCAATTTAGCAAAAGCAACCGTCCCACCTTAACAGTACGTTCTAGACGTGTGTCGTCTAGAGCGATATCAATGTGCTCACCAGCTGGCTGGGGGCGGAGTTCATCCGTCTGTTCTCCAGTCAGTGATTGCTATTGCCTTTCTTTTTCACGGTCACCAACTGGTCGACCTTTCTCTTTTTGCCGGTTGTTGTTGGAGCAGGCGCGGCTTCCTTGATTTCATCAAGGTCTATAGTCTCCTCACTATGGTCGGATGCGACCACAGTAGACTTGAAAACTGAGAGGTAACACTCTCTAGCCGTCTTTTGGTCTCCCTTTAGGGAGCCGACAGATCCATCATCCCTTTCAAACTTCAGAAGCATGAGGGAAGGAATGATGACAACCTTGGACTCATTTAGGGTAGGACGACCCAATATCAAGTTATAGGCGGTCAGTTCTTCAACAACCAAGAACCGGACCACCATGTGGTGTCCTTCTCCCTTCTTTCCCAGCTACATAGGTAGGTCAATCCGGCCTACCGGATGCACAACTCCACCCCAAAACCAACTAAGGGATGAGATACCTTGTGCATGCTTTCAAGTTTGCACTTGAGCTTTGCCAAGCACTTGTAACTAATGAGATTAGACGAACTGCCAATGTCAATGAGAATTCGGCCTACCCTTTGGTTGCCCACTTTGCATTCAATGACAATGGGGTCATCATGCGACCTCCAGACCTTGCCCCTATCGTTCTCAGTGATGATAACTTCAGGGAAAGAGTCCTTGGACGCCTGCCCCTTATCGACTAAGTTTACATCCAGCCACTTGATGTAGTCCTTGGTACCCCAGATGGTCGAGCCACCTACAGCAAAGCCGCCTGCTATTGTATAGATCGTCTCTTCATTAGTGTCTGAACTATTAGCAGATTGGGAATTCTTTTTGGACGAATGCCCATGGTTATTTTGTAGGGTAACCTTTGACTTTAGAATATATGACTTTAGCACCCCCTTATCATCCAGGTGTTCCAACATCCACTTGAGACTATAGCAGTCGTTGGTGTCATGGCCAATGTCCTCATGGAAGTGGCAATACATATTTTTTCTGGTTTTTGGCGAAACCTTTCATAGAAACCGGTTTCTCAATGGTCACCCGGTCTTTGATCTCCATGAGGTGGAAGTAACAGTCATTATTAAACTCGTACTTTGGGGAGTACAATTTACTTTACTTCTTTTTCTTCTGGGACGGCTGTTTATTTTCTTTCCTCTTTCCTCTTTCCTCTTTTTATTTTCTTCTTTTTTAGCCGGCAGTGATGGCCGAGTCTCTCTATTGTCAGACTTCTTGGAGTCCGACTGTTTACTGATATTGCAGAGTTTGGTTGCCTGTATATAGGCGTCCGCTTCCATCAGTGCTTCTTGGAGGGTAGCAACCCTCTTTCTAACGAGGTCAAACTTAAAGGTTGACCGTCTTTCAGACCTTTGAAAAATTCTATTTAGGCCACTTCATCAGACAGCCCTTGAATCTGGATTCTCATCAGATTAAACTGCCTGATAAATGACGTAGCCCTTCTCTATCTCCCTACTGAATTGCACCCATGTCAAGACTTGTTTTTATAGCAGGGATGTTCATGGAGAAGTTGGAAGCAAACAAGTAGGCAAGCGTCTTGAAGCTGTTGATGCATCCGGATGCCACGTTGTCGAACCATTGTTGGGCGACGCCCTTTAATGTGGCTAGGAAGCATCGACACCATGCGGCATCATCCAACCCTTGTAGATACATGAGGTTGGTGTATGCCATAAGGTGATCTTCTGGATTGGTGGTAACATCTTAGGTACCTACCAGTACATTTTTAA
This sequence comes from Chenopodium quinoa, assembly GCF_001683475.1. Classification (NCBI taxonomy): domain Eukaryota; kingdom Viridiplantae; phylum Streptophyta; class Magnoliopsida; order Caryophyllales; family Amaranthaceae; genus Chenopodium; species Chenopodium quinoa. Next base: position 41,654 of record NW_018742726.1, on the reverse strand, counting down.
CCTTGGCCGGCTGTGCGGCCTCTGTTATTTCTTTGGAGAACGTAGAGGGTTGTTCCCTAAGTCTTAACAGGCGGAGATGCCAGGCCAAAGGTTGGACATTTTGTGCCGCCTGGCCCCCAAAGAGGGTTGGTTGCATGTAAGGTTGTCCATACGGCATGTATGGCTGCTGAGGCGTATACGGGACCGAATGGATTATCTAAGGACCAGAGTGAGCGGACATGCCGCCCGTCTGATTCTCTCGGTTAGATTGAGAATACCTCATTGAGGTATTCTGAAAGCTGTCTTGTAAAGACAGTTGTTGATTCTTCTACTGCTGGATTAACATCCGGGCATCATAATAAGTTTTCTTTGAGCCATACGGCTGAAGATGCCGGATGACCTTCCTCTTCCCTGGTTTAGCGAATTGAAATTTGGTTAAATCGATCAAGGGCCAACGTCCCTCCTTTGATTTAGGATATGGAGTGGGCTCTCGGTCCTTAACCAGCTTGTTCCTCCGATAATGGGAAGGCTTCTTAGCCGATTGGTCCTTGTTGGAGCCAGTCGTCCTTTTGTCTATCAGGTCCTTAATCTCCCCTTTGAAACTTGTCATGAATCTCATGAGCTCGTCTCTGGTGATTGAGAATGTGCCTTCTTTCGCCTGGGGTTTCCTAGTCGGCTGTCCGAATGGTTGGCTTGGACCTGCCTGATCGTCGCCCCGTTTCCTTCTTTCCATGGGATGGGTGCGCCTGCTTCTGAGTGACTTGTCAGGAGCCACATATGTGTCGACCTCAAAGTCGTCATCGGTGTCTTGGTCCGTATAGACCTGTGCGTCGGCCATAGGCCGTTTCTTATTAGGAGGCGGTACAGACTGATGTGAAGCCATCTTAGAAGTACTCTCCCCACAAACGGCGCTAAATGTTTCAGGGTTTTTCGTGTCCCTCGGGAGAGTTACAATTCCAAGACTGGGTTATGGGCGCCTGTACCTGCAAAACAACGGAGACTCCGGCTAGGTGAAGTTTCGCCTCAGACGATCAAGTTAGAACTTGTTCGGAAGATGTAAAGTGCGGAAAAGTAAAGTCTCTCTCGGATTCCAAGAGAGTATCTGCAATTAATGATTGCTCAGTTTTCTGTGAATATTTTTTGTGTGTGTCTGTTTCTGTGGAGGAAACATCTCCCTTTTATAGGGTGTCAAAGTTTGTGTCGAAACCTAGGTTACGGAAACCTAGGACTGACTGGGCTGCCTAGGAGTTTGGGCCGTTAAAGGCCGCCTTTCCCAGTTGGATATCCGTATGCCATGTTTTCTAATTGGTCCACTTTGGACTTTTCCCTGGGTGACACGTGGAAAACTCAGGTTGGTTCACGTGGATGACATGTGGCGGGCTTTGATTGGTCCACGTGGCGAGGTAAAATCCCCTAATTAATATGAGTTGTTGATCTTTCCACCAGCTGAATTTGTTGTATACTTGAATTGCCTTGAGTTGCTTTTGCAGCTGAATTGTTATATTTTTCATTTTTCTTTTGTGTAATCTATTTGTAATCCATAATTTGAACTGATGTACTGAATATTTAATTATTATATTTTTCATTCCTTTGTTAATTACGATTCCGAACTTCCGAAAATTTGAACCCACACTTCGAAAATCCTGGAGACGTCACGGCTCTGAGCAATCTGCCTCAAAATGGTGTAAATTGAATGTTGTGGAGCATCCGCTTCGTAATTAATCTTAAATTAGGCTGAATTGGGGCTGAAATTGTTGAATTATCAAACAATAAGTATGATGCGGCTGTTATTGACCAGTTGTTGGTGTTGTACACGGTGGAAGCGCCGCTATTGGAGGTCTTGGTTTGCGGCAGTCCACTAGCTGGTTGGCTGCGTTGTTGTTGTTGGTTTGGGTGAATGGCGAGGCGAATGTTGCAGTTGTCGAGGTTGTGCGGTAGTTGGGGGTTAGCGTTTGGTGGTAGTTGAGGTCGCAGGTGGTACGTTGAGTGTGGGAATTGCAGAAGGTGGGATTAGCTTTGAGTTGTGGTTGTTGTTATTGTGGACGGTGGAGCAAGGACAAGTGGTTGTGTGCGGTGGTGTTTTCAAGGGAGTTGGTGTGAGTTGGTGTTTGTGTGGGAGTTGGTGTGTGGTGGTGTTCCTGTCGAAGCACGATTTTGGGTGGTGGTGTGGAGGTGGTCATGCTAGTTGACATGGATGGAGGGGGTGAGGTGAGAGAAGAGGGATTGTTTCCAAAATATGCATAGGTGGGATTGTTTTGAGAAGATTAGCCAAAGGTGGGATTATTAGTTTCAATTTTCCTACTTTGTATTAAATTGTGTTTCAAGTCCAAATAGGAAGAATAAAAAAGAAATTGAGTAAAAGATGCCTTTAAATATCGAAATTGATTAGGGGATTTTGCTCCTACCAATCGGAATGCGCCACGTGGGCCAATCAGGTCCTGCCAAGTGTCCCCAAGTTGGAACTGTCAGGGCTTGCCACGTGGCACGCGCTTATTCGTCCACCTTGGACCTATTATGTCATGACATGTGGCATACTCCATGCCTAATGGAGAAACCGGCCACCCAGGCCCAACTTCCGAGGGAAGCCCAATCAGCCCTAGGTTAACCTAAACCTAGGATGGGCACGTTTCCCAAGGTTATAAATACCTCCCTTAATCCTCATTAAGGGGGATTACGAAAAAACACATTGATTACACACCGTAATAACCGGCTGATCTCGCTAACAAAGCAGATTACCTACATTAAACACTCTCACCTAGAGAGACCCAATCACTTTAATTTCCGCATTAATTACTCCTTAATCAAGTACTAACTTGACCGTTGGAGGCGGAGCTCCCACCACCAGGAGTCTCCGTTATTTTGCAGGTACAGGCGTCCGGTTCCAGTCTCGGAATTGTAACTCTCCCGCAGGACATCGGAAAACCCCGAAACATTTGGCGCCGTCTGTGGGGAGAGTACTTCTGAGATGGCATCCAAGTCTGTACCGACTCCTGAAGAGAGGCGTCCCCTAGACGACCCTCAAGTTCAGTCGGACCATGATACCGAGAGTGAATTTGAAGTTGAAGCTCACACAGCTTCAGACGGGACCCTAAGGGCCCGACGTACCCGTCATACCGAAAGGAGGGAACGGGAACATCTTCAAACTGGAAGTGAGCCATCAGGCGCACCGCCTGTTCGGCAACAGCCGACTGATGGGTCTGCTCCCATCACAAGGAACGAACTCATGACCTTCATGAGGAACTTCAAGGGAGAGATTCAAGAGTTGATCAACAAGAAGCCGCCTGCTCCAGTCAAGGAGCAGTCGGCTAAGAAACCCTCCACTTCACTGAAGAGGAAGCCAGTTCAAGGGCGAGAGGCGACTCCTCATCCTAAATCTAGGAAGCGGGAGCCACCTGCCCTTGATTTCACAAAATTCCGTTTTCCTACAGGAAATAGGAAACCTGTTCGTCATATTCAGGCGGACGGGTCGAAGCAAACATTCACAGACGCTCGGCTACTGCTAGAGCAGAAGAAGAGTGACCGATTGTCAGAGTCGGCCTCTACTTCAAACTTTCAAGACAGTGCGAAATGCCTCGATGAGGCATACTCAGTCGTATCATGAGAGTCAGTCAGGCGGCACCTCCCGTCAGTCCGGCTTTCATAGCGACCAGGCGGTACCAAACTTACCATTTGTGCCGCAACAACAGTAATTTTTGCAGCCACCTCCGTTTGGTGGCCCTGCAGCAAAAAACGTCCAACCTATGGACTGGCAGCTACGGTTGCTTAGACTTGGTGAATAGCCGTCGGCCTTCTCCAAGGAAATTACTGAAGCCGCTCAGCCGGCCAAAGTGAAAAATGTACTAGTAGGCGCCTATGACGGCACTACTAACCCAGAAGACCATCTGATGGCATTCACCAACCTGATGTACCTTCAAGGGTTGGATGATCCCACTTGGTGCAAGTGTTTCCCAGCGACTCTCAAAGGAATCGCACAACAATGGTTCGGCAACCTGCCGACTGGTTGTGTAAATAGCTTCAGGACGCTTGCTTACTTATTCACCTCCAACTTCGCCATGAACATCCCTGCGAAGAAAACGACCCTTGATTTAGGAACAATTCAGCAGGGCGAGAAGGAGGGGCTTCGTTCTTACATCAGGCGGTTTAACCTGATGAGAATACAGATTCAAGGGTTACCGGATGAGGTAGCATATACTGACTTTTTCAGAGGTCTCAAAGACGGGTCTACCTTCAAATTTGATTTGGTTCGAAAGAGGGTGGCGACTCTTCAAGAGGCCTTGATTGAAGCAGAAGCCTATATACAGGCGACTGATCTTTGTACGGTAAAACAGTCGGAAACAGTCGTCAAACAAAGATGAGAAGAGAAAAGAGAAGGACGACAGAAACAGTCGTCAAACAAAGATGAGAAGAGAAAAGAGGTCTGGGCGGCTGATTCCTCTAAACAGCCGGCCCAGAAAAAGAAAAAAGAATTCAAACCATACTCCCCAAAGTATGCGTTTAACAAAGATAACCAGTTTATCCTAAAGGAAATCAAGGGACGGATCTCAATTGAGAAGCCGGTCCCCATGAAGGGTTCTGCAAACAACCGGAACCAAGATAAATTATGTGCTTATCATGATGATGTTGGTCATCACACCAATGACTGCATCAGTCTCATGCGGTATCTGGACCGCCTGGCTGAGCAAGGTGATCTTGACACTTATGTCAAGAAATCTACGGGGAATACTTCCTCAAAAAAGCAGTCGGCCAAAAAGAATCAACAGGCCGACAGCTCCGATACAGATGATGCAGTCGTCTACACCATTGCAGGCGGCTTCTCAGGAGGCGGCCCCACTATTAGGGGCAACAAAGACAATATCAGGCGGTTAGATGTAAATTCCGTTCACCAAGAACGGCCGTCCAAATATTCATTTCCTGAGATTGTCATCACTGAAGAAGATCTAGGAGGGGTAAGAGGGCCGCATGACGACCCTATCGTTATTGAATGTAAAGTGGCCAACCAGAGAGTTGGCCGAATCCTCATAGATACCGGAAGCTCCTCAGATCTCATCAGTAGCAAATGTCTGTCGAAACTAAAATATTAGACTGATTGCATACATCCGGCCTCCCACCCTTTAGTAGGGTTTAGAGGAGGAGGAGTCCACCCACTGGGACGAGTGGATTTACCCATCCGCCTGGGCGAAAAAGGGGAAGGACGACACATGGTAGTCCGGTTCCTGGTAGTAGAAGAACTCTCGGCCTACAACATGATTCTGGTTCGACCAACCCTGAATAATTCCAAGGCTGTTATAATCCCATCTCTTATGTTGCTCAAGTTTGAGAGGGATAATGGAACAGTCGGCTCCCTAAGGGGAGATCAGAGGATGGCCCGAGAGTGCTATCTCTCGGATGTCAAGCCCACTGTTATGGCCACTGGGTCAAGCGGTGAAAAAACAGACCTTGACAATGTCAAGGAGAGTGCGCCTGTTCAAGAAGCAGGCGGCAAGAAGAGAAAGGCATCCCAGACAGGGGCCGCAAGAAAAGAAAGAAAATAGCAATCATTGGCAGAGGAGCGGTCGGATGAGTTCCGCCCTCAGCCGGCTGGTGAGCATGCGGACCTTATCTTAGACGACTCACGTCCTGACCGAACAATCAAAGTTGGGACGACTGGTCTGAGAGACCTTGGTGACGACTTTCACAAACTATTGAAAGAATACAAAGACATCTTTGCATTCGAAGTCCATGAAATGCCAGGCATTAGTCCTGATCTGGCGGTACATAAACTGGCCGTGGATCCGAAAAAGAAGCCAGTACGACAAAAGAAGCGGAACCATGGCGAAGAAAGAAGTCAGGCGGCAGCCGCCGAAGTCAAAAAATTACTTGATGCAGGGTTCATTCGGCAATGTTACTTCCCAGACTAGGTTGCAAATGTGGTGCTTGTTAAAAAGCCGAATGGCACCTGGCGAATGTGTGTAGACTACACAGACTTAAACAAGGCGTGCCCCAAAGACAGTTACCCTCTGCCTAAAATTGATAACCTGGTCGACTCAACAGCCGGCCATGCTTTGATGAGCTTTATGGACGCCTATTCTGGTTTCCATCAAATTCCTTTATGGAAGAAAGATCAGGAGAAGACGGCCTTCGTCACTGATCAGGGGTTATACTGTTACACGGTCATGCCGTTTGGTCTTAAGAATGCCCCGGCTACCTTCCAGCGAATGATAAACACTGTGTTCTTTGATCAGATTGGGAGAAACGTCGAGGCATACATTGATGATATGATTGTCAAGACTAAACTTCAGAAAGATCATCTGTCGGACCTCCGAGAAACTTTCGCCACACTCAGGCGACACCATGTCATGCTCAATCCCAAGAAATGTGTATTTGGAGTTGAGTCTGGGAAATTTCTCGGATTCCTTATCAATCAGAGAGGAATAGAGGCAAACCCTGAGAAGGTGCAGGCGGTCATTGACATGCAGTCGCCTCGTACCATCCGAGAGGTTCAGAAGTTAACAGGTTGTCTGGCGACCTTGGGAAGATTTCTAAGCCGATCAGGTGACAAATGCCTATACTTTTTCCAGGCAATTAAGAAAAAGGCAAGGTTTGAATGGGGGCCGGATGCTGAGGCCGCCTTCCAGAAATTGAAAGTTCACTTGCATTCCTTGTCGAGGCTGGTCAGCCCTTTGCCCAAAGAAGTACTCTACATGTACCTGGCCGTCTCTGATCATGCGTTAAGCGTTGTTCTCCTTGCTGAAAGAGACGGCTGTCAGCTCCCGGTCTACTTTGTCAGTCACGTACTGAAAAATGCCGAGTTGAGGTATCCCCTAGTGGAGAAATTTGGTCTTGCACTCTTCATGGCTGTTAAAAAATTGAAGCCCTACTTTTTGGCATATGCAGTCGTCGTGTATACAGACCAACCTATCAAGCGGCCAGTTACCATCATGGAGACGTCAGGCCGAATGATCAAATGGGCCATAGAAATACAGAGCCTCGAAGTCACTTTCGAGCCTAGAAAAGCAGTGAAGGGGCAAGCCTTTGCTGACTTTATTGTAGAGATGACTCGTCCTCCTGACTCTCAAGTTCCAGACCAAGTATGGAAAGTATATGTGGACGGAAGCTCTACTTCAAATGGTTGTGGAGCAGGCGTCATATGTCAGTCGCCAGAGGGCGACAAGTACGAGTATGCTCTACGCTTCAGTTTTCAGGCTTCAAACAATGAGGCAGAATATGAAGCTTTACTAGCCGGGATCCGCATGTGCAAGGCGGCAGGGGCAAGAAAAATAGACGCCTGTTCCGATTCACAATTGATAGTGAGTCAGTACAATGGCGAATACGAAGCAACCCATCCGGCCATGATCAAGTATTTACAGGCGGTCCGACAAGCAGTCGGCTCCCGTGAGGATTTCCATCTGATCCAAGTGCCGAGATCGGAAAACAACCATGCGGATGCACTTTCAAAATTAGCATCATCCGCCTCCTGTGATACTCCTCGAACTGTTTTTTGGGAAGTAATGGAGAAGAGAAGCATCGAGGAAGACCCTATTGGAATCCTAGATAAAAGCTCAACCTGGATGGATCCAATCAGGGCATATCTGACAAACGGTACACTGCCGGATGATCCTCAACAGGCGGCAGCACTGAAAAAACGAGCCACCTGTTTTGAAATGATAAAGGGAGAACTTCACAAAAGGGGGTACCTTCAACCCTTCTTAAAGTGTGTTACTCCAGAAAAGGGACGAGAGATACTAGACGATCTTCACTCTGGTTACTGTGCTTCTCATATAGGCGGTAGGACGCTTGCTCAAAGGGCAAGGCGGCAGGGCTACTTTTAGCCTACTTTGGAAGCAGATGCAATGGAGATGGTGAAAAAATGTGACAAGTGCCAAAGGTTTGGCAAACTAATTCACCGTCCGGCTACTGACCTCACTACCATTCATAGCCCACTACCGTTTGCTAAGTGGGGCATGGACATTCTGGGTCCATATACGCCTGCTACAAGCGGAAGGAGGTACATACTTGTTGCCGTTGACTACTTCACTAAATGGGTAGAGGCGGAGGCTGTAAAGGGAATCAAGACGAAAGATGTAATTTCATTCATTTGGAAAAATGTCATCACTCGGTTCGGGGTTCCCATGTCTATGGTTTTTTATAATGGTCCCCAATTTGAGACGCCTGTTCTCAAAAGCTGGTTGGGTGACCAAGGAATTGCAAACTACTTTGCATATGTCGGCCGTCCACAAGCAAACAGCCAGGTAGAAGCCTTTAATAAAATCATCTCGGACGGTCTCAAGAAAAAGATTGAACGAGCAGGCGGCCTATGGGCGGATGAACTACCACATGTTCTCTGGGCCATTAGAACGACTGAAAAAGGGGCGACTGGAGAAACTCCATTCCTCCTAACTTACGGTGCGGAAGCTGTTCTTCCAATAGAACACTACGAGCCGACTCTTCGAGTAATGCTATATGACGAAGAGGCAAACTAAGAAGCCATGCGCCTGGCATTAGACTCACTTCCTGAAAAGAGGGGCAATGCTGTCTTGCGCCATGAAATCTATCGCCTGAGAATGACTAGATCATACAACAAAAAAGTACACAGGCGTCCACTCAAAGTAGGGAACTTTGTACTTAGAAAAATGGAAGCAGTTGGTAGGGCTAATGAGTCTGGAAAACTAACTCCCAACTGGGAAGGACCCTACCGAATCTGTGAGGAAGTCAGGGACGGTACCTACCGTCTGGAAACACCAGACGGACAACCGTTGCCTCGAACTTGGAATGTAGATAATCTTAAGAAATATTTCTTTTGAATGATGTAAATAGTCAAGAGCTACTTAATTAAGTTTGCATACTTACTATTCAATTTTGTACTAAGAGGGGCACGCCTACTAACAAATAGTCGGCTACACTCCATGTTTAATTTTTATTCTTACTTAAGAGGGGCATGTCGTCTGTACCTTTACAGTCGGCTACTCTCCATTGAGTATTTTACTCTATTTTCAGAGGGGCATGTCGTCTGTACCTTTACAGTCGGCTACTCTCCATTGAGTATTTTTACTCTCTTCAGAGGGGCATGCCGTCTGTACCTTTACAGTCGGCTACTCTCCATTGAGTTTTTCACTCTATATTCAGAGGGGCATGCCGTCTGTACCTTTACAAACGGCTACTCTCCATTTTCTCACCATATGGGCATGCCGTCTGGACATATAGTCGGCTACTCTCCATAGAAGAGGGTCGACTGGTTCCAAACACACAGCCACCCCCCTTATACTTAGCTAAAAAAGATTAGGGCCTGGCCGACCCTGTTCCTAACAGGCGGCTACCCTCCTCTTACTTATCACCTACGTTCACCAAGAACTAACCAAGGCCACAGGCCGAATGATCAGACCAGGCGCCAAGCCAACTGATCAAATCTTCAAGACTAATACGACCTGTCCCAACATCATAGCAGGCGTCCGGCGGCATCCCTCCGGATGAAATTTGTCGCAGAGAGCAGCTCCCTTTTGGGTGGAACATTGCTCTATAAACTAATTACACGGCACCTATACGACTGTCCCCAAGGGCAACCACGTAGCCGTTTTTGAGACAAGGATAACTCTATCACTAACCAAACCAGTGGTAGCAGTTGACATCTGAGTCAGATGACCGCCTGTATTACTTGGGATAAATGCAGGGGGTACCTCTTGAGTTAATAGCCAACAAACATTGGCGAATCAAGGGGTCTTGCCGGCCTCCGCCGCCTGGTACCTCTACTTCTCAAGCAAGAGTGACGGCGACTAAGTAACTCCAACGTTAACTCATAGTCACTCCCTCAAATTTGGTATGGAACCTAAAAGGTTTGAGTAGACCGCCTGTTTTTTGGCAAACAGGGGCACTCAAACCCCTATTCCTACTAGGTAACCTATTGAGTTAATAGCCAACAAACATTGGCGAATCAAGGGGATCAGCCGGCCTCCGCCGCCTGGTACCTCTACTACTCAATCTAGAGTGTGACGGAGACTAAGTAACTCCTATGTTAACTTATAGTCACTCCCTCAAACTTAGTATGGAGCCTAAAAGGTATGAGTCGTCCGCCTGTTTTTAGCAAACAGGGGCTCTCAACCACTACTCCTGCTAGGTTAACAAATTATGAGTTAAAAGCCAACAAACATTGGCGAATAAAGGGAAACAACCGGTACCCGCCGCTTGTTATCTCTACTACTCAGTTCCTTGGCGACTAGGTAACACTCATGTTTACTTGGTCAGACCACTTTCCTACTTGGTTAAATTTACAAATGACAGGACCGCCTGCCTAAAAAGGATCCAGACCTTAAAATAGTTCGAATACCGATTGGATAAATGGCCGACTGATCGTCTATCCTGGAAACAGACAACCAGTCGTCCAGGGGCATAGGCGGCGTGACTAACTATCCGTACCTGTCTGCAACTATCGGCCATGTAAAACAGTCGGTCTAGTGAACAATTGGATATTAGAATATGGAATACTTAGACAAATTTGAGGCAAAACAAAAATTCATTAAAAAGAAGCCGGTCATTAAAGACCGGCAAAATATTCAAAGCCCCGGCCCCCTGGCCGGGTAAATACAAAACAAACGGCACGCAGGCCGTGGAAAGAATACATAAAGCTTAAGAAGGGGGCAGATCTTCAATATTAGCAGCTGCCGCCTGGTCAGCACTCTTCTTGCTGGACTCGGCTTCAGCTGCATCCTTTTTTGATGCATTACCCCCAAGCGGCACAAGCGCCACTACCGGCTCCTCCTCCTCCAACGCTTCCTCCAACGCCTCTTCCTCAGCAGCCGCCAGGATCTCTTGATTATATGTATCAGAACACTGGCGGTACGTTTTTTCCCATGAGGAAAAGTCGGCATTAGGGAAGAGGCGGCCCCAAGTCATGCGCTGGATTTGAGCGGAGTCTTCCATCATCTCCCAGACCAGCTCTTTCTTCTCTTGCTCGGCCTTTTCCGAGAGCTCCTGGGTAAGACTCTTCTCTTGGGTCACCAGGCGTTCCTTTACGTTGGCCAAGGATTTCTCCAAGGCTTCGTAAGAGTACATCTTTAGGCGAAGAGGTTTCAGCGCGGCCTTGAGATTGGTGATGGTCGCCTCCAGCTCGCCATTCCTCTTCTGGGCCGCCTCTAACTGAGCCCGAATAGCGGCGGTAGCCTGCGCCTGATAATAAAGAATATCAATGGTCAGAACTTCATTTTGGGCAATTTGAAACATTGCCTTATCACAGTTGGAGGCGGCCATAGCTTTTGCTGCCTTTACCTCTTTGTTCTTCCGGTCAAGCGGCTTGCGAAGGCCATTCACTCGGAGCAGGGCCTAAGTAAAAAGAAACAGGCGTCAGTTTCCAAACAAAAAAGAAAACAGGCGTCCAGAAATTCAAATACTAAAAAATATGCTAAGTATACCTCAGCAAGGACCCCTGCAATCCCGTCTAGGTTAAGGGTGCCGACACCCCTGACCGCCTCCCTTTCAGCTGGAGGAACTGCCCTGATCATAGACTTGGCCATCTCTACCAAGTCAGGCTCCTGAGGGTCGGCTGCATCAACCATAAACAAACGGATTAGACCTAGTAAAAAAGGGAGCGAGTCTAAAATTTACAAGGACAACTTCATACTTCTAGGCGGCCCAGTTGGAGTTTTAGAAGAAGTGGTCGGCTGTTTCTCAGCCGCCACATGTTTCCTGGCAGAACCAGGAGAGCTCGCAACAGTCGTCCTTCGGGCCTTGGGGTCCGGCTGTTGGGAAGATGAAGCTCTTCGAGCACCCGTCTAAAAAAAAATCAGTATATGCATAAGCACAACTCCAAAAAGAGGGTGAAAGGTTCGGAGCTCACCAAGGGTGCCCCCTTCTTGGGGGAGTCGGTTGAAGCTTGTTGCATGAAAGAGGCCCGCAACATGGCCGCCGCAGTCTTGGAGGCGGTGATTTTTCTCATGGCGTCAGCTGCAAAAACCAACAGCAAAGTTAATAAAAGTCATAACAAGAAATGTATGGAACAACAGAGTATTCGACAGGCCGACTACCTCTTGAGCACCGACTGCTGAGGCCACAGGCGGCCAAAAGGTACTCGTCGTAGAGCCATTTGAAGCTCGGGACGCAGTGCAGGGGTACTTGCTCTCGTACCCCTGAAGTAGAGTCGACCCTCGACTCTACTTTAAAGAGTCCTTTATCAAGGATCTCTTTCTTAGCCTTGGGGGGAACAGGCGGCATGCTACGACCGCCTGCAAGAAGGGGCGGATTCCTGTTCCACCTATTGAAGCGCTTGTTCAGCTCAGTGTCTGAACTCTCAATGATGAGGAAGGTGCTCCGCCAGTCCTTCCACTTGTTTGTTTTACCTCTCGTCATGAGGTAGCCCCTGTGGCTTGTCAATTGATACCAGCCGGTACCGCCTGCCTTAGGGGTCCGGCTGAGATAGTTCATATGGGCGAAAGCCTCGAAGCTCGGCTCCACCCCATGCAGTTCGCACCCGGCCACATAGCCGAGTACGTTGACCCAGGAGTTTGGGGCTAACTGCCATAACCCCAACTCATACCCATCCAAGATCCGCTGAACAGCCGGATGTAATGGGAAGCGCAGCCCTGCCTTGATGGTCGCCTCGTAGCAGCCAAAGCAGGCGCTATCATAACTGGTACCAGCCGGCCAGACGACTGTGTCTTCTGGATCCGGCACAAACACTAGAAAGTCGGGGCCCATGGTGTGGTTTGCAATAAAGCTCTCCACTTTCTCTTGCATGGCTGTGATCCGGCCCCGAGGTACCGTGCAGTAGTAGGGGGTATTTTGCTCTCGGTAAGAGGCGGATGGCTCCGCCCAATTGTCCCCCTTCTCAACTGCGTGAGAAAGTCTCGCCTCTTGCAGGCGGCTGTTTTTCTCTTCTGTGTCCAAAGAAGCATGGCCAGAAGAGCTTGACTCGGAATCGTCCTCTGACGAGTCCGAAGAGGACGACTCCTCCCCTCTCCCGGAGGGGCCCGCCTCCTCTCTTTGAAAAGGAGCAGAATTGTTAACTGTTAAATGGGAAGGGGTCACTATGACTCCTCCCACAGAATTGACGGCTTACAGGCCGCCTTGTTTCACTTCCACATCTGGCGCCTGGTCAGATGTTTCACTAAGCGGCACCCTGTGGGAGGAGCCGTCTGAATTTGAGATCCTAGCAGTCTTTTTCGTTCTGGCCATCCTGCTCTGCATAGACACAGATACAGTCGGACTTTGTATAAAGGGCAAAGATGGGTCCGGAAAAGGGCAGGCGGCACTCCTAGTCCTAGATTCAGCCGTCCCCGGTGACCGGCTGATCACTAACCTAGGTCGTGTCGTGTGCTTTCGTGGTGCCATTTCAAAAAATAAAAAGAAAATTAAGAGTAAGAGAACCGACAGTTACCTGAACGAGTGACGATTGATGAACTGTTGAAAATCATGTGCAGTCGGCTTGTCAGAACAGGCGGTAGGCAGAAAAGGTCCAAAATGTCAGAGCAAGTTCAGGGGTCCGAATGTTCTCTCTCAAAGTTCTCAAGTGTGAAAATGACTCAAGACAATCCTCCCTTATATAGGCGAAGTGAGAAGGCGAAGGGTCACTTTCTGAATTCAAAATTTGGGCGGGAAAATCTCTCGGCCTTTCGCCGACTGACACCTGTAGAAGGTCGTCGCCTGTTACAGTGCGACACCTGTCACAGGTAACACGTGACCAGTCACGTGCCACCTGTGAGGGGAAAATGATTAGGGGATTTTGCTCCTACCAATCGGAATGCGCCACGTGGGCCAATCAGGTCCTGCCAAGTGTCCCCCAGTTGGAACTGTCAGGGCTTGCCACGTGGCACGCGCTTATTCGTCCACCTTGGACCTATTATGTCATGACATGTGGCATACTCCATGCCTAATGGAGAAACCGGCCACCCAGGCCCAACTTCCGAGGGAAGCCCAATCAGCCCTAGGTTAACCTAAACCTAGGATGGGCACGTTTCCCAAGGTTATAAATACCTCCCTTAATCCTCATTAAGGGGGATTACGAAAAAATACATTGATTACACACCGTAATAACCGGCTGATCTCGCTAACAAAGCAGATTACCTACATTAAACACTCTCACCTAGAGAGACCCAATCACTTTAATTTCCGCATTAATTACTCCTTAATCAAGTACTAACTTGACCGTTGGAGGCGGAGCTCCCACCACCAGGAGTCTCCGTTATTTTGCAGGTACAGGCGTCCGGTTCCAGTCTCGGAATTGTAACTCTCCCGCAGGACATCAGAAAACCCCGAAACAGAAATAACTACAACTTTTTATTTATAAATAATTAATCAACTAAGGGGATTCAAGAGACAATTTAAAGTAGGGGAGAGCATGGGACGAGTACCCGTACCGATAACGTTATTAGTTCGGGTACCCGATAACCAATAAGGACAAAACAAATAATCGAAACCGATCCGATAAGGAACGGGTACCCGTAAATTCGGATACCCGAAAATACGGGTACCCGAACCAAATATCCGAACTGAACCAATAAGCTTTTTTTTTTTTTTTTTTTTTTTTTTTTGCGTCAATTTACCGATTTCTTTTTTAATTGTATGTGCCATAGCAGATTGCTTGGTTTTGTTTATTGTATCAATTTTACAATTTCTCTAGATTTGTTGTGCTTTGTATATGAAGTGGTAATTTACTTCTATCGAAGTGAAGTTATTGTATGAGCCTGGGAACTCGTTTTGATTGCTTTGATTTTTTTTTTTCCTCACTGTGAATTATTGAATTGTACCGTTGGTGTTTATATATATGATTCTGTCTAGAAGTGTTGTCCCTGTTTTTTCTGATGGGTTATTTATACTTTGGAATCCTTTTTGGTATTCAAGTGCTTTGTTTATTCTCTGTTATCAGTGTAGTGCTTTCATATTATGAATTAAATAATAGGCTGTTTTTTTTTTTTAATAACAAAACACGGGTTTCATTTAGCATATTTAAATTTTCGGGTACCCGAAACTGTCTTAACGGGTACCCGATATCCGACCCGTTAATTTCTTATTGGTTCGGTTACCCGTCTCGAATTCTTTAAACGGTTCGAGTACCGAATTATTCGGTACAGTTACGGTTCGGGTTTTCGGTTTTCGGATATTTTTGCTCAGCCCTAATTTTAAGACTTTTGAATTCAAATGGGGGGAAATATGTAATAAAACATTTTTAGGATATACATGTCCATGCACTATTCATAAGAGTTTTATTAAACTTTTTATAAGCTAGGAATTACTATTATTCTTTTTATGATAGTATAACTTTATTGATTATTTGGGCCTAGGGTGATTATTGTTTTCCAATTTACGTTAATAATTATTCTTGTAGAACGAATTATGGTATTTAATCAACATAATTTCCTACAAAAAGAAAAAACTTTATTCTTGTAGTTCAAGGTGTGAGTTATGCAATGATGCTTCTTGTTCGTTATTGAATAGTTGAATCATTTATGCTTTAATCAGACAAGTTATCTTACCTAATTAATTACCATTATCTTTATGTGTAAGTTTATCATAACTTGTAGTTTAAATCAGGGTGTTCACTAAAACCAATTAACCTTCACTGTGATTAAATTTGGTCACATAAATAGAGGTGGATTCAACCATCCTAGAGTTCTTTTTCCAATTATCTACTTTTCTTATATAATCAAGTTCCAACTCGGTTGACTTATTTTACTTTTTTTTTGTCTTTAATTTAGTTCCTCGAAAACAACTCAATCCTTTTCTCATTAAGATTAATTTAATAGACATTAGACTAGAATTATTCGATGTTCCCTACACATACAATACCTTATTAGTTATCACTATCTACTAGAGCTTGTACACTTGCAATAATAGATTCAAAACTTGTTTAAAATCGCTATCAATAGTCGAAATAGATGAAAGGTGTTTGATTTTAGGTATTAAGAAAAGGTATTAGAGTTATCAATGATCATTAATTACCTTAGTTTTCAAATGAAGTTCGCTCAATAAATAGAGGGCGCCCATCACATCCTCACTAAAAGGGGGGCATGTACCCCCGTTCCAACAAAGAGTTTGGGATCTTTATGTAAAAATATCAATTTTCTTTTGATGTTAACAACTCTTTACAGTTGCAATTGAAATTTTGGGAAAACTAATAACTTGTGATCATGTACCAAAAACTTAGGAACATAACAAATTCATTTAATATAATATATGAGAATTGGTCCAATGTGCATGTTATTGATAAACCAATTAATATGAGGCGAAGATATAAGAGTACAATATACAAATGTATCAAATTAGACGAAATATAGTGTTTATATATAATCCCGCACGTTAAAATTTAAATCATGGAAGCAATAAAAGAAAAAGATGATACTTCCTTGAATACTTTCTAAGACTTATATTAATGAAAACATACATGATTTTTATTTAAGTTAAATTTGTTTTAGGATTCATCGAAGGAGGCTAACCTAAGGTCACATTCGTCCAACTAATTATTTGACTTTATATGATCTACATATTAAAGCAATCATATATAAATCAATAAAATGATAAAACATAAATAAAATAATAAAAGGAAAATCAGAAATAACAAACAATTAATGCACCCTTCTTTAATTTTTCTCGTTTAGAGTCTTCGTCTAATATTATAAGAAAAAAAAAAATCAAAGTAAAAAGAACAAAATTAAGGAAGTAAGTACGAAAAATCTTTATTTCGAGGTATTTTAAAACCCTATTACAAACGAATGAGAGGCCACATAGTGGTCTAATTATAAGTCGACATGTGGCATCCAGCTCAGCTATAAATGGTCATTACGAGCATGACATATGGCCTAATAGA
Organism: Chenopodium quinoa; assembly: GCF_001683475.1. Taxonomy (NCBI): domain Eukaryota; kingdom Viridiplantae; phylum Streptophyta; class Magnoliopsida; order Caryophyllales; family Amaranthaceae; genus Chenopodium; species Chenopodium quinoa. The sequence goes on along the minus strand of NW_018742726.1, from coordinate 24,910 downwards.
AGCATCAGATAATGAAAGGCTCAAAACCCATTAAAGGACGAAAACCTAGCATAAAGCATACCCTAAGGCACATGTCTATCACGTATTGGGCAGTCGATCTTTCTAGATAATACCCTAGGAGCATGATCTCCCACATCCCTATAAATACCCTATAATTCTATGATGGGGACGAAGAGTTCACAATTACCAAAGGCGCTATGCCTAAAAAATACTCTCACTTCTCTCTACTTACTTTCTCTAAAATTTCGTTGCTGGTCACTAACTTGATCGTCGGAGGCGGATATCCGAAAAATCGGAGAATCGTTGTTTTGCAGGTGTCCAAGCCATACGATTGTAGCATTCCGGATCTTTCTCCCATGGGAATTTATACCCCCTTCCAGGTATTCCAAAAATCCCCAAAACAAGCTCCAACTTGACTCTTTTAATATATGGTTTCACTCAAAGCAAATACACACTAAAATAGAACTCTCTCGAGTCCTATCCCAAAAAAAAAAAAAAAAAGTAATAATAATAATAATCTTGATTGATGGACCTTAGTACATTGAAACAATATATCAACAAGGGGCTTTTAAAACATCTATTAACTATTACTAAAATAGGTCATTATGACATTATTAATAAAAGAGTTTATTTAAGCAATATTCCGGTTCATTTATCATTTTATACAATTAGTTTAAGTTCACGAATACGATTGAAAATTTATGCATTGTAGCGGACTAGCAGCGAGAGGAGTAGAAACATATTGTTAAAATCGAATCATAGGATTGTAAGATTCTACAAAATAGTGAAAATTGTTTTATACTGCAGCAATAATATGATACTAAGTTGCATTTTTTTTTTCCCACTAATATTGATCATAAGAGATATTGTTATACTTACAAAAGGTCAATACTAACAAGTTGTTTTAACTATTAAGATTTCGAATTATTAAAAGCCAAAACACAAGTTTAATTAATAAATATAAACGTTGTAATTTTATTTAAATCAATAGTGTTAAAAAGACATGTCTTCTTAAATTTTATAATTGCACTTATGATTGGATCGATGGATCATTATATTGTGGAATCGCATTAAGATTCTACCATCCAAAACTGTTACCTAATTAGGACAGTAAGATTCAATATACATTAAGATCCGGATCGATAACATGGTTTTGAAGCGTAAAATCATAAATTGACCATAAGATCAAATTGGGATTTTAATAACATTGTTTGATATATTCTTAATCATCGATCTTAGCCTGGTTGAGAGATATAAACCACTTTGATGGATGAGCACCAAGTGTAACTGTGAAGACTGTGACAAAACATATTTCTACTCGTACTTTATGTGCCATTAAGATGGTGAAGGACCTTAGGTGATCCTCTAAGTCTACGATACTTTAATTTTGGATGTTCCTTTAGGACTAACCTTCTTAGGGAGCTTCCCTTTGATTTCAAGATCTCCCAAATTGTAATCAAGAGCTAAATAACCCGACATTGACGTACTCAATTACTAGAGTTTTCAAATATTATTGTCGGCTTTAGAGGGAGGGGTCAGTAGGGCCAGGAGATTGTCGTAATAGTAAGAATATTTCGGTAAACACCAAATTTTGATCCCTAATTTCTATATAGTAGGGGTGTTCAAAAATATCTGACCCGATTGACCCAACTAATTTAGTCAATTTATTTTTTTAAACAAAAAAATAAATAAAATTAGCGGATCGGGTATCCGACCTAAAAAAACTATCAAGTATTCGGGTCAGGTCATTGGTAGACCAGTGAGGATGGTGGGCACCCAATGACCCGTGAGTTAGGTTTTTTTTTTTTTTTTTTTTTTCAATATCTTAAATAAGTTAAATAGGGTTAGGGTTTTTATTCCCAACCAACCACCATATTTTCTCTCCTCTATAGCCGACATTTATTCCATCTCTAACTCTCTCCTTTTTTTTTTTTTTTTTAAGTTTTATCTTTCTACTTTGTTCTTCTGATCTTCAATTTTCACCCCCTCAATCTATCTTGTACTCCCTTCTCACGGTCACCATTCAACAATTGCAATTTCTTCTCATGGGTCAAAGTGTGTTTGAGTTGGAGGTTGATGCCTTGATGATGCATGCCGACTTTGTGGTGGCCGGACAAGGAATGGAGAGAGATGTTGCATGTGCTAGTGGTGGTGTTCAATTTCTCTTTCATAATTGATTTTAAGTTTTATACTTCAATTTGTATATTGAATTTTTTTCATATCAATCCTCATTAAGGGTGTGTTTGTGAGTTGTGACCTTAATGTGGGATTTGCATTATTAAAGATTTCATGATATGTAATATGTATAAATTGTATATACAATACGTTACTAAAGAAGGAAGACCAATATATTTTTGAGCTTACTAATAATATGATTATATGAAACTTATAAAATAACTTAGAGTTTTGGATTGTTTTGTACTAATTGGAGCTACTGATCAATTGCGTCCTTTCTAATTTTCGATGGCTAATTTACCAAAAAAAAAATTAAAATAAAATAAATCGGTTACCCTCTGTCCTAAATCGAGAAACCCGGTTTTTCCTGGCTGAGGTCTTGAACCGAGTTTCAAATACCCGCAGATCTGGCTACTCGCTTTTTCAATTACTCGAAAACCCAGGAACCTAGATCTGAACACCCCTACTATGTGGAGTGAGGTTCACGTGAGAACCACATATGGTTCATGTAATAAAACTAAATGATCAACAAAAATAAATTATAAATATTTTTTTCGTTTTTTATTTTAATTTTTTTTTTTTACAATTTTTTACTTAAGGCAATGTACCTTATAATGTAAGGACATGTACCTTATATAATTTGGGGTACCTTGTATATGACCTATACCTTAAGATTTTGTATAAACAAAAGCACTATTAAAAAAAAACAGATTTTGTATAAACAAAAGCACTATAAAAAAAAAAAATTATTCTTTTCCTTAACGATATGTACCTTATAATTTTGTAGCATGTATCCTTTATATTTGCGCTATGTATCCTATAGTTATATAGCATGTAGATTAAAATTTTATTGCTATGTACCTTATAATTTAATGACATGTACCTTATATCTTTACTGCATGTACTCTAGCTATATGGCACATACTTTGAAGAGAAAAAACAAAAGTTTTTGAGGTTTTTTTTTTAGTGTGATGTACCTTAAACATTTCGGGTATGTATCTGTTATAAACGGATCTGCGGGAACAAAAACAGTAAGAACAAAGTTACCGAAAAATAGACTGAGTCGCGGATTATGTCGCTTTCTTTAGAACATTCACGGCACTGCCCTGAAAAGGTGCAAGCAGTTCGTACTAAACCGGATGTTCCCCAGGATAAAACAGCCTTTCTGTATTGAAATTATACCGGTGGAACTGCACAAAACCACCGGGCAACTAAACACCCAAAAAGAAAAGAAACTGCTCGAGGGTTTTGTTTTTTTTTGTGAGGAAAAATAGAGAGGAGAAGAAGATTGCTTTCTGTATTTTTTTGTGTATCAAAAACAGGAAATCAACACGCCTTTTATAGGAAAAATTGCAACGTAACTGCTGCTGTTTAATTAGGCACTAATCACGCAATTAAAACGGTCATAAGTTGAACGTTCAAAACGGTTACAGAAGATTAATGCGTGGCAAAACGTTTAGCAAAAAATCAGTGAAAACGTTTGCATGATTAACGCTCCATTAACCAGTTTTGAAAAAACGGTCAAATGTAATCAGTAAAAAACGTTTAGCAAAAATCAAGGAACTAATCACGCAATTAGCCTTGTCCAAAAAATAAGTTTATTTAATAAACCCGACCCGACCCAACCCAACCCAACCCGGCCCGGCCCGGCTCGGCTCGGTTCGGTTCGGCGCGCGTGTGTGTGATAGATGGTTTACCATATAGGTCCTCCCTCTCCACAAAATGTGGGTAGCCCAAGGGCCACACCCCTTTAGCCCACTCTCTATATTATAAAGAGAGTAAAACTCTCATTTCCCACCAATGTGGGACTTTGAGTTTTTCACAAAATTCACACACTACACACTTGTTGTTCCAACAATCCCCCACTTGAATTTTTTGAAAACATTTTCGAGCAGAATCCATACATATATAGGTTGCGCATAAACAGAAGTGTTTTTCAACTTGAACTTCGACGTAGTGAGTACGATTCAGATTCAACAAGGGTGACTCGAAGTTTTGAACCCTATCTCTGACAACGTACCACACACAACCTACTCTTGGTGTTGTTCTAGACCCGTGCTATTTCGGCCATGCACGTCTATCCCAGTGTAGTGAATGCTCTAGAAATGCTGCCACACATTTCATAGGAAGCGGCCTAACTTCCACATTCACATAGGTGAATCTATCAAGAGTACTCCTGTAGCTTGGTACTCCACTCCAAATTGGAGTATAGATTTCATTAAGAGTTCCTATTAACTCATCCTTGATCGCTTCAGGAAATTATGTCTTTTGAACATATTCAACTCATAACACACCATAACTTGTTATTACCCTTTGAACCTATTTCTTGGGATCTCCAGTTCATAGGTTGGGTTACCATTATGTGTGGTTCATTTCAATGGCAATAGTCCCATTTTCTTAGAGGAAAAATGGACTTTCTCCCTAGCTAATCCTTTCGTCAAAGGATCAGCCAAGTTATTCTCAGTGCGTACGTGATCCACTCTAACAGCTCCGATAGAGAGATATTCTCTCACAGTGTTGTGCTTACGACGTATTTGTCGTCTCTTACCGTTGTAATAACGGTTCTGAACTTTTGCAATAGCCGCGGTACTATCGCAATGGATCAAGACAGCCGGTAATGGCTTTTCCCATAGGGGAATTTCACCTAGCAGGCCTCTTAACCAACCTGCTTCTTCACTAGCCGTAGCTAGTGCTATCATTTCTGACTCCATGGTGGACTGAGCCAAAATAGTCTGTTTCTTAGACTTCCAAGATACAGCTCCACCGGCTATAGAAAAAATATATCCACTAGTAGCCTTAGAGTCATCTGATAAGGTGTTCCAGTCAGCATCACTATAGCCTTCTAGTACAGCTGGAAACCTTTCATAATGCAACCCTAGGTTCATGGTCCTCTTAAGGTATCTCATGACCCTTTCAATAGCATGCCAATGCTCATTACCAGGACAACTAGTAAACCTGCCTAACAATCCCACGACATAGGCAATGTCGGGTCTAGTACAATCAGTGGCATACCGAAGGCTGCCAATGATGCTCGCATAATCAGATTGCCTTACGGCATCACCAGTGTTCTTAAATAATTTAACACTGGGATCATAAGGTGTACTAGCAGGTTTACAGTCAAAGTAACTATATTTCTTTAGGATCTTCTCAATGTAATGAGATTGATCCAAAGAAACTCCATTTTCTGTCCTAGTAATCTTAATTCCAAGGATTACATTAGCCTCTCCTAGGTCTTTCATATCAAACTCAGCATTCAACAATAGCTTTACATCATTCACAGCATGAATGTTCGAGCCAAAAATTAACAAGTCATCCACATATAGACAAATTATAGTGCATATGTCATTCTCAAATTTTACATATATGCATTTGTCACTACCATTTATCTTAAAACCATGTGAGATGACTAAGTTATCAAATTTTTCATGCCATTGTTTAGGTGCTTGTTTGAGACCATAAAGAGATTTATCTAGCTTACATACCAGATGCTCTTTTCCTTGAACAACGAATCCTTCCGGTTGATCCATGTAGATTTCTTCTTCCAATTCACCGTTCAAGAATGCAGTCTTCACATCCATTTGATGTACTACAAGATTAAAAACAGAAGCAAGAGATATTAATACTCTAATAGATGTTACTCTAGTTACAGGTGAATAGGTATCAAAGAAATCAACATTCTCCCTTTGTCTGTAGCCTTTAGCTACCAAACGGGCTTTGAACTTATCAATGGTCCCATCAACTTTCAGCTTTCTTTTTAGGACCCATTTGCAACCAATTGACTTGCAACCTGGTGGCAACTCAGTTAGATGCCAAGTTCGATTAGACTCAAGTGAGTCCATTTCGTCGTTCACGGCTTCTTGCCATAAATCTGCATCCACTGAGGTTAGAGCTTCTTGGAGGTAGAAGGATCCTCCTCTACATTCAGAACTACAAAGTCTGGGCCGAAGTCTTTTGCTACTCTAGCCCGCTTGCTCTTTCTTAGTTCGGGTTCAGCATCCAAGTCTTGTGAGTTAGACCTGTCTTTAGGAATAATAGAGGAGGACGAGCCCCCACTATTTCTAGATTTAAAAGGAAACCTGTCCTCATAAAAATCAACATCATTAGATTCAATAATTACACGAGCATTTAAATCAAAGAATCTATATGCCTTACTGTTAATAGCATATCAATGAATACGCATTCATAAGCTCTACTAGCTAATTTAACTCTTTTAGGATCAGGAATCCTAACATATGCTAGACAACCCCAAGTTCTGAAATAAGAAATGTTAGGTCGTTTATTACGAAGTATTTCATAGGGAGAAACCTTACTCTTAGTCTTTGGAATACGGTTTAAGACATAACAAACAGTTAGTAGAATTTCACCCCACCAATGATCAGCAGCACCAGAATATAAAGAAATAGCAACTACTAATTCTGTAAAGGTCCTATTTTTCCTTTCAGCCTTTCCATTCATTTCTGGGGAATAAGGAAGCTGTCCTTTCATGTATGATACCATGTGAATTATAAAATTCTACAAAAGCATCAGTATCATACTCAGTTCCAAACGATCACTTCGTAATCTTTTTATTTTCTTGTTAAACTGATTCTCAAATTCTGTTATAAAACAACTTAAACATTTCAAAAGCATCACTCTTATTTTTTCATCAAATAAATACAAGTATAATCAGAACAATCATCAATAAAGGTGATAAAGTATCGTTGTCCATTTCTGGTCAACGTTCCATTTAGTTCACAAATATCCGAATGAATTAAGTCTAATGGTTCTGAATTTCTAAATCACTGATTTATGAGGTGTTTTTGTAATCTTAGCCTGACTACAAGAATCACATTTGTCAAAGTCATTGAGAGAGATATTTGGAATAAGGCCTAAATTGCTCATTATTTTTTATGAGTCTTTTGTTCACATGACAAAGTCTAGTATTGCCAAACATTAATAGTAGAACACAACATATAAGCAGAATTAGAAATTTTATTAACTTCAACATTCAGTTTGAACATGCCATCAGTAAGCATATCCTTTTCCTACAAATATTCCATTCTTAGTTAAAGTAAACAAATCAGAACCTATGGTTTGTATAAAACCAGCCTTATTAAGCAAAAACCAGAAACTAAATTCTTCCTCATTTCCGGAGTGTGTAACACATCTTTCAGAATGAGAGTCCTGCCAGAAGTAAACTTCAACTCAACATTTCCAACACCAGCAATGTTAGTGGAATGGGAATCACCCAACAGTACTTTCTTATCATCGGTCTTTTCAGTGTATGTTTTAAACATTCGACGATCATAACAGACATGGCGTGTGGCACCAGTGTCTATCCACCACCCATCTGATCCACCAGTAAGGTTGATCTCAGTAATCATAGCCACAAAAGGCTCTTCAATCATGCTAGCCTGCGCTGGCACAGGGTTAGGCATGTTCCTGCACTTTCGTGCCATATGGCCTGGTTTTCCACACCGATAGCACAGAAATTGACCAGTACCATTCTTAGGGGTTGTGACTGTTGTCTTCCATTGTTCTTTTGAACATTCGGTTTATTGAAGTTATTCTTCCGGTTCTGAGGTTTGAAATTCTTACCAGCAGGTTTAAGTACTGCAGCAGATCGCCTAGGAGCATTATTAGCAGAGATTTGTAAAATCTCTTCCTTTAGATCCTGTTTTCTGGATTCTTCTTCTATACGTAGCCGAGTGATCAAACTCTCTAAGGAGAATTCCTTAGTCTTATGCCTGAGATTATTTTTGAAATCTTTCCAGGAAGGAGGCAACTTGTCAATAATAACAGCAATTTGAAATTGTTCATCAAGGGCCATACCTTCGGAAATTATCTCATGGGCAATTTTCTGAAGGTCGTGAGACTGCACTTCCACGGACTTATCATCAGTCATCTGGAATTTTAGGTACCTACTGACAGCATACTTTTTGGCACCTGCTTCTTCAGTATCATACTTTTTTTGTAGGGCATCCCACAAATCCTTAGCAGTATTTTTCCATATTATAATAGTCATAGAGGTTATCAGTCAGACCATTAAGTATATAGTTTTTGCACATGAAGTCAGTTTCATTCCAGGTTTCGATTTCACTATTCAAGTAAGCTAATTCATCTTCAGGAGCATTATCAGGAATAAATGGCCGAGGGGCTGTTAAGGCAGAATTAACTTTTTTGACAGTTAAGAAAAATTGCATTTTTTGTTTCCATCTTTTAAAGTGAGCTCCTTCAAAACGGAAGGGCTTGTTAAGGTCAGCAGACATAGTAATATCTTCGGTAGACATATGATTCTTAAGGCAGAAAAAGATTGTTCTAAAATTGTTATAAACGAACTGCGGGAACAAAAACAAAAGAAACAAAGTTACCGAAATAGACTGAGTCGCGGACTATGTCGCTTTTTTAGAACATTCACGGCACTGCCCTGAAAAGGTGCAAGCAGTTCGTACTAAACCGGATGTTCCCCAGGATAAAACAGCCTTTCTCTATTGAAATTATACCGGTGGAACTGCACAAAACCACCGGGCAACTAAACACCAAAAAGAAAAGAAACTGCTCGAGGTTTTGTTTTTTTTTGTGAGGAAAAATAGAGAGGAGAAGAAGATTGCTTTCTGTATTTTTTGTGTATCAAAAACAGGAAATCAACACGCCTTTTATAGGAAAAATTGCAACGTAACTGCTGCTGTTTAATTAGGCACTAATCACGCAATTAAAACGGTCATAAGTTGAACGTTCAAAACGGTTACAGAAGATTAATGCGTGGCAAAACGTTTAGCAAAAAATCAGTGAAAACGTTTGCATGATTAACGCTCCATTAATCAGTTTTGAAAAAACGGTCAAATGTAATCAGTCAAAAACGTTTAGCAAAAATCAAGGAACTAATCACGCAATTAGCCTTGTCCAAAAAATAAGTTTATTTAATAAACCCGACCCGACCCAACCCAACCCAACCCGGCCCGGCCCGGCTCGGCTCGGTTCGGTTCGGCGCGCGTGTGTGTGATAGATGGTTTACCATATAGGTCCTCCCTCTCCACAAAATGTGGGTAGCCCAAGGGCCACACCCCTTTAGCCCACTCTCTATATTATAAAGAGAGTAAAACTCTCATTTCCCACCAATGTGGGACTTTGAGTTTTTTCACAAAATTCACACACTACACACTTGTTGTTCCAACAATCCCCCACTTGAATTTTTTGAAAACATTTTCGAGCAGAATCCATACATATATAGGTTGCGCATAAACAGAAGTGTTTTTCAACTTGAACTTCGACGTAGTGAGTACGATTCAGATTCAACAAGGGTGACTCGAAGTTTTGAACCCTATCTCTGACAACGTACCACACACAACCTACTCTTGGTGTTGTTCTAGACCCGTGCTATTTCGGCCATGCACGTCTATCCCAGTGTAGTGAATGCTCTAGAAATGCTGCCACACATTTCATAGGAAGCGGCCTAACTTCCACATTCACATAGGTGAATCTATCAAGAGTACTCCTGTAGCTTGGTACTCCACTCCAAATTGGAGTATAGATTTCATTAAGAGTTCCTATTAACTCATCCTTGATCGCTTCAGGAAATTATGTCTTTTGAACATATTCAACTCATAACACACCATAACTTGTTATTACCCTTTGAACCTATTTCTTGGGATCTCCAGTTCATAGGTTGGGTTACCATTATGTGTGGTTCATTTCAATGGCAATAGTCCCATTTTCTTAGAGGAAAAATGGACTTTCTCCCTAGCTAATCCTTTCGTCAAAGGATCAGCCAAGTTATTCTCAGTGCGTACGTGATCCACTCTAACAGCTCCGATAGAGAGATATTCTCTCACAGTGCTGTGCTTACGACGTATTTGTCGTCTCTTACCGTTGTAATAACGGTTCTGAACTTTTGCAATAGCCGCGGTACTATCGCAATGGATCAAGACAGCCGGTAATGGCTTTTCCCATAGGGGAATTTCACCTAGCAGGCCTCTTAACCAACCTGCTTCTTCACTAGCCGTAGCTAGTGCTATCATTTCTGACTCCATGGTGGACTGAGCCAAAATAGTCTGTTTCTTAGACTTCCAAGATACAGCTCCACCGGCTAGAAAAAATATATCCACTAGTAGCCTTAGAGTCATCTGATAAGGTGTTCCAGTCAGCATCACTATAGCCTTCTAGTACAGCTGGAAACCTTTCATAATGCAACCCTAGGTTCATGGTCCTCTTAAGGTATCTCATGACCCTTTCAATAGCATGCCAATGCTCATTACCAGGACAACTAGTAAACCTGCCTAACAATCCCACGACATAGGCAATGTCGGGTCTAGTACAATCAGTGGCATACCGAAGGCTGCCAATGATGCTCGCATAATCAGATTGCCTTACGGCATCACCAGTGTTCTTAAATAATTTAACACTGGGATCATAAGGTGTACTAGCAGGTTTACAGTCAAAGTAACTATATTTCTTTAGGATCTTCTCAATGTAATGAGATTGATCCAAAGAAACTCCATTTTCTGTCCTAGTAATCTTAATTCCAAGGATTACATTAGCCTCTCCTAGGTCTTTCATATCAAACTCAGCATTCAACAATAGCTTTACATCATTCACAGCATGAATGTTCGAGCCAAAAATTAACAAGTCATCCACATATAGACAAATTATAGTGCATATGTCATTCTCAAATTTTACATATATGCATTTGTCACTACCATTTATCTTAAAACCATGTGAGATGACTAAGTTATCAAATTTTTCATGCCATTGTTTAGGTGCTTGTTTGAGACCATAAAGAGATTTATCTAGCTTACATACCAGATGCTCTTTTCCTTGAACAACGAATCCTTCCGGTTGATCCATGTAGATTTCTTCTTCCAATTCACCGTTCAAGAATGCAGTCTTCACATCCATTTGATGTACTACAAGATTAAAAACAGAAGCAAGAGATATTAATACTCTAATAGATGTTACTCTAGTTACAGGTGAATAGGTATCAAAGAAATCAACATTCTCCCTTTGTCTGTAGCCTTTAGCTACCAAACGGGCTTTGAACTTATCAATGGTCCCATCAACTTTCAGCTTTCTTTTTAGGACCCATTTGCAACCAATTGACTTGCAACCTGGTGGCAACTCAGTTAGATGCCAAGTTCGATTAGACTCAAGTGAGTCCATTTCGTCGTTCACGGCTTCTTGCCATAAATCTGCATCCACTGAGGTTAGAGCTTCTTGGAGGGTAGAAGGATCCTCCTCTACATTCAGAACTACAAAGTCTGGGCCGAAGTCTTTGCTACTCTAGCCCGCTTGCTCTTTCTTAGTTCGGGTTCAGCATCCAAGTCTTGTGAGTTAGACCTGTCTTTAGGAATAATAGAGGAGGACGAGCCCCCACTATTTCTAGATTTAAAAGGAAACCTGTCCTCATAAAAATCAACATCATTAGATTCAATAATTACACGAGCATTTAAATCAAAGAATCTATATGCCTTACTGTTAATAGCATATCCAATGAATACGCATTCATAAGCTCTACTAGCTAATTTAACTCTTTTAGGATCAGGAATCCTAACATATGCTAGACAACCCCAAGTTCTGAAATAAGAAATGTTAGGTGTTTATTACGAAGTATTTCATAGGGAGAAACCTTACTCTTAGTCTTTGGAATACGGTTTAAGACATAACAAACAGTTAGAAGAATTTCACCCCACCAATGATCAGCAGCACCAGAATATAAGGAAATAGCAACTACTAATTCAGTAAAGGTCTATTTTTCCTTTCAGCCTTCCATTCATTTCTGGGGAATAAGGAGCTGTCCTTTCATGTATGATACCATGTGAATTATAAAACTCTACAAAAGCATCAGTATCATACTCAGTTCCACGATCACTTCGTAATTTTTATTTTCTTGTTAAACTGATTCTCAAATTCTGTTATAAACAACTTAAACATTTCAAAAGCATCACTCTTATTTTTCATCAAATAAATACAAGTATAATCAGAACAATCATCAATAAAGGTGATAAAGTATCGTTGTCCATTTCTGGTCAACGTTCCATTTAGTTCACAAATATCCGAATGAATTAATCTAATGGTTCTGAATTTCTAACACTGATTTATGAGGTGTTTTTGTAATCTTAGCCTGACTACAAAGAATCACATTTGTCAAAGTCATTGAGGAGATATTTGGATAAGGCCTAAATTGCTCATATTTTTTATGAGTCTTTTGTTCACATGACAAAGTCTAGTATGCCAAACATTAATAGTAGAACACAACATATAAGCAGAATTAGAAATTTTATTAACTTCAACATTCAGTTTTGAACATGCCATCAGTAGCATATCCTTTTCCTACAAATATTCCATTCTTAGTTAAAGTAAACAAATCAGAACCTATGGTTTGTATAAAACCAGCCTTATTAAGAAAAAAACCAGAAACTAAATTCTTCTCATTTCCGGAGTGTGTAACACATCTTCAGAATGAGAGTCCTGCCAGAAGTAAACTTCAACTCAACATTTCCAACACCAGCAATGTTAGTGGAATGGGAATCACCCAACAGTACTTTCTTATCATCGGTCTTTTCAGTGTATGTTTTAAACATCGACGATCATAACAGACATGGCGTGTGGCACCAGTGTCTATCCACCACCCATCTGATCCACCATAAGGTTGATCTCAGTAATCATAGCCACAAAAGGCTTCAATCATGCTAGCCTGCGCTGGCACAGGGTTAGGCATGTTCCTGCACTTTCGTGCCATATGGCCTGGTTTTCCACACCGATAGCACAGAAATTGACCAGTACCATTCTTAGGGGGTTGTGACTGTTGTCTTCCATTGTTCTTTTGAACATTCGGTTTATTGAAGTTATTCTTCCGGTTCTGAGGTTTGAATTCTTACCAGCAGGTTTAAGTACTGCAGCAGATCGCCTAGGAGCATTATTAGCAGAGATTTGTAAAATCTCTTCCTTTAGATCCTGTTTTCTGGATTCTTCTTCTATACGTAGCCGAGTGATCAAACTCTCTAAGAGAATTCCTTAGTCTTATGCCTGAGATTATTTTTGAAATCTTTCCAGGAAGGAGGCAACTTGTCAATAATAACAGCAATTTGAAATTGTTCATCAAGGCCATACCTTCGGAAATTATCTCATGGGCAATTTTCTGAAGGTCGTGAGACTGCACTTCCACGGACTTATCATCAGTCATCTGGAATTTAGGTACCTACTGACAGCATACTTTTTGGCACCTGCTTCTTCAGTATCATATTTTTTTAGGGCATCCCACAAATCCTTAGCAGTGTTTTCCATATTATAATAGTCATAGAGGTTATCAGACAGACCATTAAGTATATAGTTTTTGCACATGAAGTCAGTTTCATTCCAGGTTTCGATTTCACTATTCAAGTAAGCTAATTCATCTTCAGGAGCATTATCAGGAATAAATGGCCGAGGGGCTGTTAAGGCAGAATTAACTTTTTTGACAGTTAAGAAAAAATTGCATTTTTTGTTTCCATCTTTTAAAGTGAGCTCCTTCAAAACGGAAGGGCTTGTTAAGGTCAGCAGACATAGTAATATCTTCGGTAGACATATGGTTCTTAAGGCAGAAAAAGATTGTTCTAAAATTGTTATAAACGAACTGCGGGAAACAAAACAGTAAGAACAAAGTTACCGAAAAATAGACTGAGTCGCGGACTATGTCGCTTTCTTTAGAACATTCACGGCACTGCCCTGAAAGGTGCAAGCAGTTCGTACTAAACCGGATGTTCCCCAGGATAAAACAGCCTTTCTCTATTGAAATTATACCGGTGGAACTGCACAAAACCACCGGGCAACTAAACACCCAAAAAGAAAAGAAACTGCTCGAGGGTTTTGTTTTTTTTTTGTGAGGAAAAATAGAGAGGAGAAGAAGATTGCTTTCTGTATTTTTTTGTGTATCAAAAACAGGAAATCAACACGCCTTTTATAGGAAAAATTGCAACGTAACTGCTGCTGTTTAATTAGGCACTAATCACGCAATTAAAACGGTCATAAGTTGAACGTTCAAAACGGTTACAGAAGATTAATGCGTGGCAAAACGTTTAGCAAAAAATCAGTGAAAACGTTTGCATGATTAACGCTCCATTAATCAGTTTTGAAAAAACGGTCAAATGTAATCAGTCAAAAACGTTTAGCAAAAATCAAGGAACTAATCACGCAATTAGCCTTGTCCAAAAAATAAGTTTATTTAATAAACCCGACCCGACCCAACCCAACCCAACCCGGCCCGGCCCGGCTCGGCTCGGTTCGGTTCGGCGCGCGTGTGTGTGATAGATGGTTTACCATATAGGTCCTCCCTCTCCACAAAATGTGGGTAGCCCAAGGGCCACACCCCTTTAGCCCACTCTCTATATTATAAAGAGAGTAAAACTCTCATTTCCCACCAATGTGGGACTTTGAGTTTTTTCACAAAATTCACACACTACACACTTGTTGTTCCAACAATCCCCCACTTGAATTTTTTGAAAACATTTTCGAGCAGAATCCATACATATATAGGTTGCGCATAAACAGAAGTGTTTTTCAACTTGAACTTCGACGTAGTGAGTACGATTCAGATTCAACAAGGGTGACTCGAAGTTTTGAACCCTATCTCTGACAACGTACCACACACAACCTACTCTTGGTGTTGTTCTAGACCCGTGCTATTTCGGCCATGCACGTCTATCCCAGTGTAGTGAATGCTCTAGAAATGCTGCCACACATTTCATAGGAAGCGGCCTAACTTCCACATTCACATAGGTGAATCTATCAAGAGTACTCCTGTAGCTTGGTACTCCACTCCAAATTGGAGTATAGATTTCATTAAGAGTTCCTATTAACTCATCCTTGATCGCTTCAGGAAATTATGTCTTTTGAACATATTCAACTCATAACACACCATAACTTGTTATTACCCTTTGAACCTATTTCTTGGGATCTCCAGTTCATAGGTTGGGTTACCATTATGTGTGGTTCATTTCAATGGCAATAGTCCCATTTTCTTAGAGGAAAAATGGACTTTCTCCCTAGCTAATCCTTTCGTCAAAGGATCAGCCAAGTTATTCTCAGTGCGTACGTGATCCACTCTAACAGCTCCGATAGAGAGATATTCTCTCACAGTGCTGTGCTTACGACGTATTTGTCGTCTCTTACCGTTGTAATAACGGTTCTGAACTTTTGCAATAGCCGCGGTACTATCGCAATGGATCAAGACAGCCGGTAATGGCTTTTCCCATAGGGGAATTTCACCTAGCAGGCCTCTTAACCAACCTGCTTCTTCACTAGCCGTAGCTAGTGCTATCATTTCTGACTCCATGGTGGACTGAGCCAAAATAGTCTGTTTCTTAGACTTCCAAGATACAGCTCCACCGGCTATAGAAAAAATATATCCACTAGTAGCCTTAGAGTCATCTGATAAGGTGTTCCAGTCAGCATCACTATAGCCTTCTAGTACAGCTGGAAACCTTTCATAATGCAACCCTAGGTTCATGGTCCTCTTAAGGTATCTCATGACCCTTTCAATAGCATGCCAATGCTCATTACCAGGACAACTAGTAAACCTGCCTAACAATCCCACGACATAGGCAATGTCGGGTCTAGTACAATCAGTGGCATACCGAAGGCTGCCAATGATGCTCGCATAATCAGATTGCCTTACGGCATCACCAGTGTTCTTAAATAATTTAACACTGGGATCATAAGGTGTACTAGCAGGTTTACAGTCAAAGTAACTATATTTCTTTAGGATCTTCTCAATGTAATGAGATTGATCCAAAGAAACTCCATTTTCTGTCCTAGTAATCTTAATTCCAAGGATTACATTAGCCTCTCCTAGGTCTTTCATATCAAACTCAGCATTCAACAATAGCTTTACATCATTCACAGCATGAATGTTCGAGCCAAAAATTAACAAGTCATCCACATATAGACAAATTATAGTGCATATGTCATTCTCAAATTTTACATATATGCATTTGTCACTACCATTTATCTTAAAACCATGTGAGATGACTAAGTTATCAAATTTTTCATGCCATTGTTTAGGTGCTTGTTTGAGACCATAAAGAGATTTATCTAGCTTACATACCAGATGCTCTTTTCCTTGAACAACGAATCCTTCCGGTTGATCCATGTAGATTTCTTCTTCCAATTCACCGTTCAAGAATGCAGTCTTCACATCCATTTGATGTACTACAAGATTAAAAACAGAAGCAAGAGATATTAATACTCTAATAGATGTTACTCTAGTTACAGGTGAATAGGTATCAAAGAAATCAACATTCTCCCTTTGTCTGTAGCCTTTAGCTACCAAACGGGCTTTGAACTTATCAATGGTCCCATCAACTTTCAGCTTTCTTTTTAGGACCCATTTGCAACCAATTGACTTGCAACCTGGTGGCAACTCAGTTAGATGCCAAGTTCGATTAGACTCAAGTGAGTCCATTTCGTCGTTCACGGCTTCTTGCCATAAATCTGCATCCACTGAGGTTAGAGCTTCTTGGAGGGTAGAAGGATCCTCCTCTACATTCAGAACTACAAAGTCTGGGCCGAAGTCTTTTGCTACTCTAGCCCGCTTGCTCTTTCTTAGTTCGGGTTCAGCATCCAAGTCTTGTGAGTTAGACCTGTCTTTAGGAATAATAGAGGAGGACGAGCCCCCACTATTTCTAGATTTAAAAGGAAACCTGTCCTCATAAAAATCAACATCATTAGATTCAATAATTACACGAGCATTTAAATCAAAGAATCTATATGCCTTACTGTTAATAGCATATCCAATGAATACGCATTCATAAGCTCTACTAGCTAATTTAACTCTTTTAGGATCAGGAATCCTAACATATGCAGACAACCCCAAGTTCTGAAATAAGAAATGTTAGGTGTTTATTACGAAGTATTTCATAGGGAGAAACCTTACTCTTAGTCTTTGGAATACGGTTTAAGACATAACAAACAGTTAGAAGAATTTCACCCCACCAATGATCAGCAGCACCAGAATATAAAGAAATAGCAACTACTAATTCTGTAAAGGTCCTATTTTTCCTTTCAGCCTTTCCATTCATTTCTGGGGAATAAGGAGCTGTCCTTTCATGTATGATACCATGTGAATTATAAAATTCTACAAAAGCATCAGTATCATACTCAGTTCCACGATCACTTCGTAATCTTTTATTTTCTTGTTAAACTGATTCTCAAATTCTGTATAAACAACTTAAACATTTCAAAAGCATCACTCTTATTTTTCATCAAATAAAATACAAGTATAATCAGAACAATCATCAATAAAGGTGATAAAGTATCGTTGTCCATTTCTGGTCAACGTTCCATTTAGTTCACAAATATCCGAATGAATTAAGTCTAATGGTTCTGAATTTCTAATCAGATTTATGAGGTGTTTTTGTAATCTTAGCCTGACTACAAAATCACATTTGTCAAAGTCATTGAGGAGATATTTGGAATAAGGCCTAAATTGCTCATATTTTTTATGAGTCTTTTGTTCACATGACAAAGTCTAGTATGCCAAACATTAATAGTAGAACACAACATATAAGCAGAATTAGAAATTTTATTAACTTCAACATTCAGTTTGAACATGCCATCAGTAGCATATCCTTTTCCTACAAATATTCCATTCTTAGTTAAAGTAAACAAATCAGAACCTATGGTTTGTATAAAACCAGCCTTATTAAGAAAAAACCAGAAACTAATTCTTCCTCATTTCCGGAGTGTGTAACACATCTTTCAGAATGAGAGTCCTGCCAGAAGTAAACTTCAACTCAACATTTCCAACACCAGCAATGTTAGTGGAATGGGAATCACCCAACAGTACTTTCTTATCATCGGTCTTTTCAGTGTATGTTTTAAACATTCGACGATCATAACAGACATGGCGTGTGGCACCAGTGTCTATCCACCACCCATCTGATCCACCATAAGGTTGATCTCAGTAATCATAGCCACAAAAGGCTCTTCAATCATGCTAGCCTGCGCTGGCACAGGGTTAGGCATGTTCCTGCACTTTCGTGCCATATGGCCTGGTTTTCCACACCGATAGCACAGAATTGACCAGTACCATTCTTAGGGGGTTGACTGTTGTCTTCCATTGTTCTTTTGAACATTCGGTTTATTGAAGTTATTCTTCCGGTTCTGAGGTTTGAAATTCTTACCAGCAGGTTTAAGTACTGCAGCAGATCGCCTAGGAGCATTATTAGCAGAGATTTGTAAAATCTCTTCCTTTAGATCCTGTTTTCTGGATTCTTCTTCTATACGTAGCCGAGTGATCAAACTCTCTAAGGAGAATTCCTTAGTCTTATGCCTGAGATTATTTTTGAAATCTTTCCAGGAAGGAGGCAACTTGTCAAATAATAACAGCAATTTGAAATTGTTCATCAAGGGCCATACCTTCGGAAATTATCTCATGGGCAATTTTCTGAAGGTCGTGAGACTGCACTTCCACGGACTTATCATCAGTCATCTGGAATTTTAGGTACCTACTGACAGCATACTTTTTGGCACCTGCTTCTTCAGTATCATACTTTTTTTGTAGGGCATCCCACAAATCCTTAGCAGTGTTTTCCATATTATAATAGTCATAGAGGTTATCAGACAGACCATTAAGTATATAGTTTTTGCACATGAAGTCAGTTTCATTCCAGGTTTCGATTTCACTATTCAAGTAAGCTAATTCATCTTCAGGAGCATTATCAGGAATAAATGGCCGAGGGGCTGTTAAGGCAGAATTAACTTTTTTGACAGTTAAGAAAAATTGCATTTTTTGTTTCCATCTTTTAAAATGAGCTCCTTCAAAACGGAAGGGCTTGTTAAGGTCAGCAGACATAGTTAATATCTTCGGTAGACATATGGTTCTTAAGGCAGAAAAAGATGTTCTAAAATTGTTATAAACGGAACTGCGGGAACAAAAACAGTAAGAACAAAGTTACCGAAAAAGACTGAGTCGCGGACTATGTCGCTTTCTTTAGAACATTCACGGCACTGCCCTAAAGGTGCAAGCAGTTCGTACTAAACCGGATGTTCCCCAGGATAAAACAGCCTTTCTCTATTGAAATTATACCGGTGGAACTGCAAAACCACCGGGCAACTAAACACCCAAAAAGAAAAGAAACTGCTCGAGGGTTTTGTTTTTTTTTTGTGAGGAAAAATAGAGAGGAGAAGAAGATTGCTTTCTGTATTTTTTTGTGTATCAAAAACAGGAAATCAACACGCCTTTTATAGGAAAAATTGCAACGTAACTGCTGCTGTTTAATTAGGCACTAATCACGCAATTAAAACGGTCATAAGTTGAACGTTCAAAACGGTTACAGAAGATTAATGCGTGGCAAAACGTTTAGCAAAAAATCAGTGAAAACGTTTGCATGATTAACGCTCCATTAATCAGTTTTGAAAAAACGGTCAAATGTAATCAGTCAAAAACGTTTAGCAAAAATCAAGGAACTAATCACGCAATTAGCCTTGTCCAAAAAATAAGTTTATTTAATAAACCCGACCCGACCCAACCCAACCCAACCCGGCCCGGCCCGGCTCGGCTCGGTTCGGTTCGGCGCGCGTGTGTGTGATAGATGGTTTACCATATAGGTCCTCCCTCTCCACAAAATGTGGGTAGCCCAAGGGCCACACCCCTTTAGCCCACTCTCTATATTATAAAGAGAGTAAAACTCTCATTTCCCACCAATGTGGGACTTTGAGTTTTTCACAAAATTCACACACTACACACTTGTTGTTCCAACAATCCCCCACTTGAATTTTTTGAAAACATTTTCGAGCAGAATCCATACATATATAGGTTGCGCATAAACAGAAGTGTTTTTCAACTTGAACTTCGACGTAGTGAGTACGATTCAGATTCAACAAGGGTGACTCGAAGTTTTGAACCCTATCTCTGACAACGTACCACACACAACCTACTCTTGGTGTTGTTCTAGACCCGTGCTATTTCGGCCATGCACGTCTATCCCAGTGTAGTGAATGCTCTAGAAATGCTGCCACACATTTCATAGGAAGCGGCCTAACTTCCACATTCACATAGGTGAATCTATCAAGAGTACTCCTGTAGCTTGGTACTCCACTCCAAATTGGAGTATAGATTTCATTAAGAGTTCCTATTAACTCATCCTTGATCGCTTCAGGAAATTATGTCTTTTGAACATATTCAACTCATAACACACCATAACTTGTTATTACCCTTTGAACCTATTTCTTGGGATCTCCAGTTCATAGGTTGGGTTACCATTATGTGTGGTTCATTTCAATGGCAATAGTCCCATTTTCTTAGAGGAAAAATGGACTTTCTCCCTAGCTAATCCTTTCGTCAAAGGATCAGCCAAGTTATTCTCAGTGCGTACGTGATCCACTCTAACAGCTCCGATAGAGAGATATTCTCTCACAGTGCTGTGCTTACGACGTATTTGTCGTCTCTTACCGTTGTAATAACGGTTCTGAACTTTTGCAATAGCCGCGGTACTATCGCAATGGATCAAGACAGCCGGTAATGGCTTTTCCCATAGGGGAATTTCACCTAGCAGGCCTCTTAACCAACCTGCTTCTTCACTAGCCGTAGCTAGTGCTATCATTTCTGACTCCATGGTGGACTGAGCCAAAATAGTCTGTTTCTTAGACTTCCAAGATACAGCTCCACCGGCTATAGAAAAAATATATCCACTAGTAGCCTTAGAGTCATCTGATAAGGTGTTCCAGTCAGCATCACTATAGCCTTCTAGTACAGCTGGAAACCTTTCATAATGCAACCCTAGGTTCATGGTCCTCTTAAGGTATCTCATGACCCTTTCAATAGCATGCCAATGCTCATTACCAGGACAACTAGTAAACCTGCCTAACAATCCCACGACATAGGCAATGTCGGGTCTAGTACAATCAGTGGCATACCGAAGGCTGCCAATGATGCTCGCATAATCAGATTGCCTTACGGCATCACCAGTGTTCTTAAATAATTTAACACTGGGATCATAAGGTGTACTAGCAGGTTTACAGTCAAAGTAACTATATTTCTTTAGGATCTTCTCAATGTAATGAGATTGATCCAAAGAAACTCCATTTTCTGTCCTAGTAATCTTAATTCCAAGGATTACATTAGCCTCTCCTAGGTCTTTCATATCAAACTCAGCATTCAACAATAGCTTTACATCATTCACAGCATGAATGTTCGAGCCAAAAATTAACAAGTCATCCACATATAGACAAATTATAGTGCATATGTCTTCTCAAATTTTACATATATGCATTTGTCACTACCATTTATCTTAAAACCATGTGAGATGACTAAGTTATCAAATTTTTCATGCCATTGTTTAGGTGCTTGTTTGAGACCATAAAGAGATTTATCTAGCTTACATACCAGATGCTCTTTTCCTTGAACAACGAATCCTTCCGGTTGATCCATGTAGATTTCTTCTTCCAATTCACCGTTCAAGAATGCAGTCTTCACATCCATTTGATGTACTACAAGATTAAAAACAGAAGCAAGAGATATTAATACTCTAATAGATGTTACTCTAGTTACAGGTGAATAGGTATCAAAGAAATCAACATTCTCCCTTTGTCTGTAGCCTTTAGCTACCAAACGGGCTTTGAACTTATCAATGGTCCCATCAACTTTCAGCTTTCTTTTTAGGACCCATTTGCAACCAATTGACTTGCAACCTGGTGGCAACTCAGTTAGATGCCAAGTTCGATTAGACTCAAGTGAGTCCATTTCGTCGTTCACGGCTTCTTGCCATAAATCTGCATCCACTGAGGTTAGAGCTTCTTGGAGGGTAGAAGGATCCTCCTCTACATTCAGAACTACAAAGTCTGGGCCGAAGTCTTTTGCTACTCTAGCCCGCTTGCTCTTTCTTAGTTCGGGTTCAGCATCCAAGTCTTGTGAGTTAGACCTGTCTTTAGGAATAATAGAGGAGGACGAGCCCCCACTATTTCTAGATTTAAAAGGAAACCTGTCCTCATAAAAATCAACATCATTAGATTCAATAATTACACGAGCATTTAAATCAAAGAATCTATATGCCTTACTATTAATAGCATATCCAATGAATACGCATTCATAAGCTCTACTAGCTAATTTAACTCTTTTAGGATCAGGAATCCTAACATATGCAGACAACCCCAAGTTCTGAAATAAGAAATGTTAGGTGTTTATTACGAAGTATTTCATAGGAGAAACCTTACTCTTAGTCTTTGGAATACGGTTTAAGACATAACAAACAGTTAGAAGAATTTCACCCCACCAATGATCAGCAGCACCAGAATATAAAGAAATAGCAACTACTAATTCTGTAAAGGTCCTATTTTTCCTTTCAGCCTTTCCATTCATTTCTGGGGAATAAGGAGCTGTCCTTTCATGTATGATACCATGTGAATTATAAAATTCTACAAAAGCATCAGTATCATACTCAGTTCCACGATCACTTCGTAATCTTTTTATTTTCTTGTTAAACTGATTCTCAAATTCTGTTATAAACAACTTAAACATTTCAAAAGCATCACTCTTATTTTTCATCAAATAAACAAGTATAATCAGAACAATCATCAATAAAGGTGATAAAGTATCGTTGTCCATTTCTGGTCAACGTTCCATTTATTCACAAATATCCGAATGAATTAAGTCTAATGGTTCTGAATTTCTAATCACTGATTTATGAGGTGTTTTTGTAATCTTAGCCTGACTACAAGAATCACATTTGTCAAAGTCATTGAGAGAGATATTGGAATAAGGCCTAAATTGCTCATATTTTTTATGAGTCTTTTGTTCACATGACAAAGTCTAGTATGCCAAACATTAATAGTAGAACACAACATATAAGCAGAATTAGAAATTTTATTAACTTCAACATTCAGTTTGAACATGCCATCAGTAGCATATCCTTTCCTACAAATATTCCATTCTTAGTTAAAGTAAACAAATCAGAACCTATGGTTTGTATAAAACCAGCCTTATTAAGCAAAAAACCAGAAACTAAATTCTTCCTCATTTCCGGAGTGTGTAACACATCTTCAGAATGAGAGTCCTGCCAGAAGTAAACTTCAACTCAACATTTCCAACACCAGCAATGTTAGTGGAATGGGAATCACCCAACAGTACTTTCTTATCATCGGTCTTTTCAGTGTATGTTTTAAACATTCGACGATCATAACAGACATGGCGTGTGGCACCAGTGTCTATCCACCACCCATCTGATCCACCAGTAAGGTTGATCTCAGTAATCATAGCCACAAAAAGGCTCTTCAATCATGCTAGCCTGCGCTGGCACAGGGTTAGGCATGTTCCTGCACTTTCGTGCCATATGGCCTGGTTTTCCACACCGATAGCACAGAAATTGACCAGTACCATTCTTAGGGGGTTGTGACTGTTGTCTTCCATTGTTCTTTTGAACATTCGGTTTATTGAAGTTATTCTTCCGGTTCTGAGGTTTGAAATTCTTACCAGCAGGTTTAAGTACTGCAGCAGATCGCCTAGGAGCATTATTAGCAGAGATTTGTAAATCTCTTCTTTAGATCCTGTTTTCTGGATTCTTCTCTATACGTAGCCGAGTGATCAAACTCTCTAAGGAGAATTCCTTAGTCTTATGCCTGAGATTATTTTTGAAATCTTTCCAGGAAGGAGGCAACTTGTCAATAATAACAGCAATTTGAAATTGTTCATCAAGGGCCATACCTTCGGAAATTATCTCATGGGCAATTTTCTGAAGGTCGTGAGACTGCACTTCCACGGACTTATCATCAGTCATCTGGAATTTTAGGTACCTACTGACAGCATACTTTTTGGCACCTGCTTCTTCAGTATCATACTTTTTTTGTAGGGCATCCCACAAATCCTTAGCAGTATTTTCCATATTATAATAGTCATAGAGGTTATCAGACAGACCATTAAGTAATATAGTTTTTGCACATGAAGTCAGTTTCATTCCAGGTTTCGATTTCACTATTCAAGTAAGCTATTCATCTTCAGGAGCATTATCAGGAATAAATGGCCGAGGGGCTGTTAAGGCAGAATTAACTTTTTTGACAGTTAAGAAAAATTGCATTTTTTGTTTCCATCTTTTAAAGTGAGCTCCTTCAAAACGGAAGGGCTTGTTAAGGTCAGCAGACATAGTAATATCTTCGGTAGACATATGGTTCTTACAGGCAGAAAAGATGTTCTAAAATTGTTATAAACGGAACTGCGGGAACAAAAACAGTAAGAACAAAGTTACCGAAAAATAGACTGAGTCGCGGACTATGTCGCTTTCTTTAGAACATTCACGGCACTGCCCTGAAAAGGTGCAAGCAGTTCGTACTAAACCGGATGTTCCCCAGGATAAAACAGCCTTTCTGTATTGAAATTATACCGGTGGAACTGCACAAAACCACCGGGCAACTAAACACCCAAAAAGAAAGAAACTGCTCGAGGGTTTTGTTTTTTTTTTTGAGGAAAAATAGAGAGGAGAAGAAGATTGCTTCTGTATTTTTTTGTGTATCAAAAACAGGAAATCAACACGCCTTTTATAGGAAAAATTGCAACGTAACTGCTGCTGTTTAATTAGGCACTAATCACGCAATTAAAACGGTCATAAGTTGAACGTTCAAAACGGTTACAGAAGATTAATGCGTGGCAAAACGTTTAGCAAAAAATCAGTGAAAACGTTTGCATGATTAACGCTCCATTAATCAGTTTTGAAAAAACGGTCAAATGTAATCAGTCAAAAACGTTTAGCAAAAATCAAGGAACTAATCACGCAATTAGCCTTGTCCAAAAATAAGT